>NC_141694.1:1688815341-1691489110 GCF_964263255.1 Lissotriton vulgaris
GAGGCAGAAGCGGTAATAGAAACGGAGTTAAGCTGGGAGCTCAGGACTGCTACGGGGTCTGCTGCTGACCTCTTGAATTGAAGACTTCGTCCACCACACATTACCGCGCGTGTCAGGCTCATTACTTCTTCTGGAAACAGAGAAAGAGCCGACACTGTGCCACGCGCGCGCGGATTGATAGGGCCCGCGCTTCCCGAGGCCTTTGGACTAAAGCAAGCGCGCGGCTCTCCTGAATTGACCCGGGTTTATGTATTAATCAATGAAAGCCAATTACTTTCAAGAAATTCTCCGCGGAGAACTGCAACTTTGCAAGAAAAAACAAATGTACTGCTCCCAGAGTCTATTTTGCTCAGTAGAACCGACAGTGCTTTCCGAATGCATCATCTATGGCGTCCAGAGCTTGACACAGAACCAAGGGGCATATTATCAAGGGGGTTTATCTCCGCTTTTTTGGCTTTAAAAGCCAAGAAAGCGGAGATAAAATTATCTCCCTATTACCTAGCTGTCGCTAACACCAGTTAGCGACAGGTAGGAGGAGATACCGACCATCTTGGGCCCCACTTTGCATGTCAGTGAAATTTATCACTAATGACATGCAAAGTGGGCGTGCCAAGATGTGAGCGACTGGAAACAGTCGCTAACATCTCTATCTCCTATTACCAACTTTTGGAGATATTCGCGCTAAGCGCGAATATCTCCGAAAGCTAACACCTGCCCTGAGCAGTTCTTAGCCATGTTATCCAATGGGAGGTGGATAACATGGCTAAGAGCATTAGCTCGGTAATGCATGAATATCGCTGACTTTTCAGCGATATTCATGCATTGCGGCCGATTTTTATCGCATGTGCGATAAACCTTGGTAATACCAAGGTTTATCTGCGACAAAAATCGCCGCAGCTCAGCGGTAAAAATATTGCCGCTAAGCCAACAGCGATAATTATCGCTAGTTGTTGGTAATATGCCCCCAAGTGCAGAAGAAAATGGCGGCACATTTCTGTTGCTGTTCTGTGAAAGGCGCCTCGCTGTTCCTGACCTCTCCTCTCTCCCCACCGCTACATTAGCATATTTCGTTATTACCGACTTGCCATCCTGTTTATTCCATCCACCGTATGTTCAGTTATTTTATTGCATCTGTATCTCCACTTACAAAGTCAAGTAAAGGGTCGTGGTTCAATCGTCCACAATTCTCTTGATATGCCCGGCATGCTAGAGTCACCCCAGGGTACGGGACTGGGGTTATAAAGAGTACACCTTCCACCAGAGATACAGGTCAAACGTTGCATTTTTGTGCACACTTTCCCTACATACTGGCTAAAATCCCCCGTGTTGTACGTACCGTGTGCATCTGTGAAGCTCACATTCACCCCAAGAAATGCGTGTGAATAACAGATGTTTATCGGTAGTTGAGTCAGTTTACATGGGGAGGATGAAAGGCTGAAAGGACCTGCTGGGATTCAGACTTGTCACCATGGAGTCAAACACACAGTCCTTCAGAGAATGCTTTACTCTTCTGACTCACGGGACTAGCAGCAGTTCAAACAATCTGAGGACGTAATTTCACATGACCTACCATTTTTAAAAATGTATCTAGGATGTTATTTTCACTTTTACTTGTCACTTCCTTCCATATTTTTATCTGGCCCTTTTTAAGTAGATTGTCAGTCATATTTACAGATTGAGCCTTCTTCAAACGGGGTTCTTGATTTATCGTATCCAACATTATCATCCCCCGTACCCTCAGCTCCACGCCGGCAAGCTGCGTTAGAGTGCCCAACACCTGGTATTTTGCATTGGGGTTCCTGCTTTTTTAGTGCTTTGAAGCAAGGAATGGAATTTGATATCCCACCCCCTGAAGGCCATCTCCCAGGAACACCTGTTTAAGAAGCCATTAAAAACCTATCTTTCTGCATGAGGCTAGGGCGACGCAGCCACAGACCTCTGGATATTGTCAGTGCCGGGACACTCTGTTGAGTAGCTGTGCACTTAGCAAACTTATCATTCCTTTTAGGACTGAGAAAAGGCAGAGCGTAACATTTAAATCTCTCAATCTCAGGTCCTGGACGGAAGAGATAGAAAATCTTAAAACATGGCTACTACTCTTGTTACAGAGCCCTTGGGGCTCAGTCAAAATACATGTTACACCCGTGTTATAGGCTCAAGACTCAGCACACTGATAATACCAAACAATCAATGGAGGCTCCTCCATTAGGGCGGAGGAGAGTAGCCCCACTGCATGCAGCCTACATAGAGAAAATGGGCTGCCCATAGGCACCCGGCTGGGCGCCGTCCACACCAACACTGAATTGCTGTGCTGTAATTGGCTTAGGGGAGGGAGGCTGCCTTCTTCCTGTTCCTGCAGCAGGACCTGGCCAGACGCGGAGGTGACGAGGGACCCTTTAAGGTTAGTTTATATTTTTCTTTTTCTTTTTAAATCCCCCCGCGCGACCCCCCCCACCTGCGAGTCATGCCGGCCACGACTGCAAACACTCTTTATGAACATAGAAGATAAGATGTCGCCATATAGGCCATGGAACAGCAGCCACATTAGTACCCGTCGTCCGGAACCAACACCTGCAGTAGGTCTCCGAAACTCAGAATGAATTATCACTCAAATATCATCCTTGCGTATAGATTTTGAAAATTAAACCCCTTTCTCACCAAACATAACTTCACAATTTTTGAAAAGACACACATTTTGCTACCAGCACAATAATTTCTTTTTTTATACTAAACTCAAATCCTTAGAACAAAAGCTTGTCTTTTCAATTAACACAAATCTTTTGCCTCCAAATACTATGTCTTTTTTAGTTAACACATGCTTAGTATCCAAACATCAGATTTCCATTTTCATTAAGCACATGCTTGGAATGCGTCTGTACCATTAAACCAGGGCCACCAATATGCTGGGGTTGGGTTCCATAATGCCACGTAAGCTGACAATATGCTAAGCATGGCCAACAGTAAGCCAAGAGAGGGTCCCATCAAGCCAAGAATGATCACCATTATGCCAGGTCCCACATTATTCCAAGAATGGGCACCATCTTGATAAGTATGCACACAACATTCCAAGAATAGCCAGAGTTCTGTCAGGAGAACACTCACCCATCCCAGATATGGGAACAATATTATATCATAGCCACCATTATGCCAATGCCCTCATCAAGTCGTACAGTAACGACAGAGATCTTAAGTGGTTGGCCACTATCAGGTCATTGATGGCTCCGTCGCCCTAAAGATGGCCACAGTATGCCAAGAATGATCACCATTAAACCAAGGCCTGCATTAAGTAAGTGGTAGGCACCATCACACAGGTATGAACACAGAAAGCCATGAACTGCAACCATTGTGCTAGGGTGACCAGGTGTGGGCTTCGTCATGTCGGACATGTCCACAATTCAATAAGTATTCTTAATAAGGAAAATGTTTTATATATCCTTCAATGCAGGTATGTTGTTTGTCTATGGTGGGGAATACTACTTATATACATTTACTTTTGATTGATCAGCATTACAAGAGATACCACTGAGAACACTCAAACTTCATTTGCTTGAAGTAGTTGATCAATAAACCACATTTCAATTGTAAATTATATGAAATGCTTTATTACCCAACTATAGTTAGTGTCTTCACAAAACATACACTGACACGCATATTCAGCACAAACACAACGCTTTGTAACTAAAATATATTGCAAACACATTTTGGGTCGTGGAAGGCTTAGTGTGTGTTTTTTTATTTATTCAGAATCACAGAACAGTCCTTAATTTGTGGTTTTATTTATTCTGCACCGAGGTATATAATCCATTTGAGGGAGAAGCCAATCTGGGTGTCTCATTTATTTATTTTGCTTGTAAGATAGGCTTTATGGAATCGTATGTCAATATGGTCAATATTGGCAATTAGAGAGCTTGCATCAGGGCTGTGATAGACCTCAAGAGAAGCAACACGTTCACAGGAACATCCGGGCATGGATGAAGACAGACTGTTTACATTTAAATGTTGACAACAGAGAGCCTATTTCCTGCATTTTCCAGAGTTATCTCCTGCCCTGCTGATTAGTTAGACAGAAATCGTATATTCTCAGAGGTAAAGAAGCTTGGTAAACATCTGGACTGGAGGCTTCAGTGACATTCCAGATGAACACACCAGCCTCTATTTTAAAACTGCAGAAATGAGTCGTTTCCTTTCCAGGAAAGCCGGGCTGTCGTGACTGAGACATTGCTAACACAAAGGTGGATTAATGTGGAATGAGTTTTGCATTCAGTCTGAAGGCCCTCTTCAGCCAAGCGGCCAAGTCAGACGGCCATAATTGTGACTGGCAAGCCCAGGAGAATGAACACCGCCTGTGGTGTGACAGCTTCTGTGCCTGTCAGTACAGTCACGCATAACATAACCTTTGGAGGCTTTTAGGAGTTGAACATGGAGTCATTTTACAGCCCGAGTGTAGGAAAAACAAGATTAGGTTTTATAAATACCCATCCTGCAATACGGTGGCTCTGATTGTGACCAAGGTGAAGAGGATTACAGATTGAGGGAGATGTTTCTTTTATAGCTTAACAACTTTCCAAATTAAACTGAATGGTTTGGCAGCCTTTCAGGATGCTGTGAAGCCTTATGTGATCTAGGTTCTCTATTTTTAACTTCTGTCAATCAATGCATGTCTGCAAGCTTATTGACCTCACTGGGCATTAGCTGTCATCTAAACATGGAAAGCACTATATATACAAACCTTGGCAAAGCAAATAAGCTTGATGTGTGTGATAGCAAATGGGTGCTACAGGAAAAAAAAACATTGTTTTCTTTACTGTAGCAGGTGAGTTTCATGTGCTCTGGACAGTTCTGCCGCTCTGCTCCTCACAGACTATTCACATGACCACCATCTTGGAATGGTAAAACAATAATAGAGTATATAAAATACCATTTCAACATGGCCACCAAGTTTATGCTCACTTGGCAAACAGTGTGGCAGCACTGAGGAGCGAGCACTGACGAAAGCCATTGAAGAACAGAAAAAAGAGCAATCCTTACTTCCTGCAGCAACTAGTTGTCAGATGCTTTTGTTAGTGCTCAATGTCAGTGCTACCAGGGCACGTGCTGACTGTAACATAATCAGCGGCGGCTCCTCCGCTAAGGTGGAGGAGCATCAACCCACTGCTGTGCGAGCAGTTTAAAATGATAATAACTGATGTTGTTATCATTTTTTTTAACACTTTATTTTCAAATAAAGGATATGTGTCCTATAGCAGTTCAAATGGTTCGTTTTTAAACAGTAAATACAGCTCCAGACAGTTCAATCACAGCAGTGATTACATTTACAGTAAATAATGTGATTTTGTGCATTGGATTCCATGACCCCGGCCCACCCCCATCCTCCAGAACAGCCCATTACTATCTTAATAAGCATCGTAGACAATTTTGTATCACAACGAGGACAATTCAGGCACATATTCCCCCAACGGCACACATAGTGATGGCTCGAGAGACCAAGAACCGTGCTCTCATCCACACCCCTTGAGAATTTTGTAGAACAGGCATAGCACTTTAAATTGGATCCTCTGCTTGACTGGAAGCCAGTGGAGAGAACGTAGAGTGTTGGCAACGGAGCAGAACCTGGGCAAGCCCACCACAGCTCTGGCTGCCGCGTTCTGGACACGTTGCAAACGTGTAATTTCAGCTTGGTTCACCCCTACCAAAAGAGAGCTGGCGTAGTCAAGCCGAGAGATCACCGTTGCCTGCAACACAAGCTGCCTGGTAGAGGCGTCGAAAAATTTCAGTGCTGGTCTTAGTCCTCGCAAAATGCCACAACAACTGGCGGCAGTTCTCTTGGTATGGGAGACAAAGCTAAGGGCGGGGTCTAACCAAACTCCAAGATTTTTAGTCTCCGTTACCGGAGTCGGGGTAGGCCTCAGTTCCGGAGGCCACCATTTGTCACCCCAGAGTTCCGGTTTCTTGCCGATGATCATTATCTCAGTTTTTTTTGCGTTCAGCTGGAGATAGTTGGAATTCATCCAGCTGGCAAGCGCCCTCAGCCCATTCTGGAACCTAGGGGCATCCAGATCAGAGTCCCCGCTGAGCGTGACCGCCAGCTGAGTGTCGTCAGCGTATGAGACCATAGTCATGCCCCACTTCTTGATGACATCAGCCAGCGGCCTCACGTACAGATTAAATAACGTGGGACTCAGCGAGGATCCCTGGGGGACCCCCTGGTCCAGCGGATGGAATTTGGACTGATGGGGAGGAATAGCTACGCAAAAAGATCGATCGGCAAGAAAAGAACGGAACCACTGGAGGGCAGTCCCAGAAATACCAGCTTCTTCCAGGCGCTGGAGAAGGATTTTATGGGAGACGGTGTCAAAGGCGGCGCAAAGATCTAATAAATCCATTCAGCCATTTACCCTTTCACCAATCCAGCCATCCTTTCACTTACTAATCATTCCACCCATCCACTCTTTTAGTCATCCATCCATCCTCCCTTTCTCTCTCCATCGACCCTTTCACTTAGCCTTCCTTCCATCCATCCACCCACCCACCCACCCACCCATCCATCTACTCATCCACTCATGAATCCATCCATTGCCCCTATCACTCATCCATCTATCATTTCACTCCATCACACATCTATTCATCCTTTTGTCCATCTACCCTCCCTTTCACTCACTCATCCATCCTTACACCCACCCTTTCACTCATATGTCCATTCATTCACCCTTGCACTTATCAATCCATCAATCTATCCATCATTTCACTCATCCAGCTACCCCCCGTCATCCAGCCACCCACCATCCACCCACCCACTCATCCATCCTGTCACCCATCCACCATCCAATCCACTGATCCATCCTTTCACCCACCCACCCACTCATCCATCCATCCATCCATCCTTTCACCCACCCACTCATCATCCATCCATCCTTTTACCCACCCACTCATCATCCATCCATCCATCCTTTCACCCACCCACTTATCCATCCATCCATCCTTTCACCCACTCTCCATCCATCCACCCTTTCACCCACCCATCATTCATCCATCCATCTGTCCTTCCCCTCCTCATCATCCATCCATCCATCCCCTCATCATCCATCCATCCTTTTCCCTCATCATCCATCCATCCTTTTCCCTCATCATCCATCCATCCTTCCCCTCATCATCCATCCATCCTTTTCCCTCATCATCCATCAATCCATCCATCTGTCCTTCCCCTCATCATCCATCCATCCTTTTCTCTCATCATCCATCCATCCTTTTCCCTCATCATCCATCCATCCATCCTTCCCCTCATCATCCATCCACCCATCCCCTCATCATCCATCCATCCTTTCACCCACCCCCTCATCATCCATCCATTCCCTCATCATCCATCCATCCATCCTTTCACCCACCCCCTCATCATCCATCCTTTCACCCACCCCCTCATCATCCATCCATCCATCCTTCCCCTCATCATCCATCCTTTCCCGTCATCCATCCATCCTTCCCGTCACCCATCCATCCATCCCATCCATTTATCCTGCCCCTCATCCATCCATCCCCTTCCCCTCCATCCATCCATCCATCCATCCATCCATCCATCCATCCATCCATCCATCCATCCATCCATCCATCCATCCATCCATCCATCCCTCCATCCATCCATCCATCCATCCATCCATCCTTCTCCTCATCCATCATCCTTCCCCTCATCCATCCTTCCTTTCATCCATCCTTCCCCTCACCCATCCATCCATCCCATTCATTTATCCTGCCCCTCATCCATCCATCCTTCCCCTCCATCCATCCATCCATCCACCCTTCCCCTCATCCATTTATCCTTCCCATCATCCATCCATCCTTTTCCCTCATCATCCATCCATCCTTCCCCTCATCATCCATCCATCCTTTTCCCTCATCATCCATCAATCCATCCATCTGTCCTTCCCCTCATCATCCATCCATCCTTTTCTCTCATCATCCATCCAACCTTTCCCCTCATCATCCATCCATCCATCCTTCCCCTCATCATCCATCCATCCATCCATCCCCTCATCATCCATCCATCCTTTCACCCACCCCTCATCATCCATCCATTCCCTCATCATCCATCCATCTATCCTTTCACCCACCCCCTCATCATCCATCCATCCACCCTTCCCCTCATCATCCATCCTTTAACCCACCCCCTCATCATCCATCCATCCATGCTTCCCCTCATCATCCATTCTTTCCCGTCATCCATCCATCCTTCCCCTCATCCATCCTTCCTTTCATCCATCCTTCCCCTCACCCATCCATCCATCCCATCCATTTATCCTGCCCCTCATCCATCCATCCCCTTTCCCTCCATCCATCCATCCATCCTTCTCCCCATCCATCATCCTTCCCTCACCCATCCATCCCATCCATTTATCCTGCCCCTCATCCTTCCTCTCCATCCATCATCCTTCCCCTCATCCATCCTTCCTTTCATCCATCCTTCCCCTCACCCATCCATCCATCCCATCCATTTATCCTGCCCCTCATCCATCCATCCTTCCCCTCCATCCATCCATCCATCCTTTCCCTCATCCATGTATCCTTCCCCTCATCCATCCATCCTCCCCCTCCATCCATCATCCTTCCCCTCACCCATCCATCCCATCCATTTATCCTGCCCCTCATCCATCCATCCTTCCTCTCCATCCACCATCCTTCCCCTCATCCATCCTTCCTTTCATCCATCTTTCCCTTCACCCATCCATCCATCCATCCATCCCATCCATTTATCCTGCCCCTCATCCATCCTTCCCCTCCATCCATCCATCCATCCTTCCCCTCATCCATTTATCCTTCCCCTCATCCATCCATCCATCCTTCCCCTCCATCCATCATCCTTCCCCCATCCATCTTTCCCCTCATCAATCATCCAGCTACCATTCCACCCATACATCCAGCTATTTAAATTTTCTCTCCATCCTTCCCCTCACTCATCAATCCTCTCTCATTATACATTTATTCAATCTTTCATTCATCCATTCACCCTTTCACTAATTCATCCAGCCATTCACACATCCCTTCACTTACTTACTCGCCCACCTTTCCATATTAATTTTGAGCTGAGCCCTTTTGAGAAGAGGCCCATCAAGAACTTCACCCTCACTGCAGGAGCCATTCCAGGACTGGGACAGAGGCCACCCAGGGCGGAGACAGGATCCACCACAGGGGGGGACAAGAGCCATCACAGGCGGGGGTGGACTGGAGCCACAACATGGGGGACAGGAGCCATCACAGGTGGGGGGTGGACTGGAGCCACCACATGGAGGGACAGGAGCAGGAGTCATCACAGGAGAGGGAACGGGGGTAGGCATGCAGTATTCTAGTATCATCTTGGGCTTCTCGCCCCCTGCTGCACAAGACAACGAGAAGACAGGCTCTCTGTCCAAAATGCCATCCCCCACTGTGATATACAGTACTTACAGGAGATACTCTAAGAGAACTGATTGTCCTCCATACTTAGTTAATCAGTGTGGGTGCGATTGTGCCATTTCTTTATTGTATTACATTATGCATGTTTGAAGAACCGAGGTTTACTTACAAATTAGTGACAGTAAATAAGCTCGGTGAAGAGAAGCAGGTGCTGCCTCGGTGTAATCAGGGGTGTAATCTGGCCTAGTCTAGGATGTTTGGGGCCCTGGGTAGAAATGGAATGTGTGAGCCCCCTCTAAATAGCAGATACAAGACGCATTCAGGGCTGTTTGCATGTGAATGGATGCCCCCTGCTCCTGAACCTTCAGCCCCTCCCTTTCAGTCACCTTCAAGCACATTTTAACAGCTCATAAAGGGCTGGAGGTGTGAGGGTTGCCATCCCGCTGTGCCTCTACAGTGCTGCTGGGGGTCTGAGCTTTCATACAGCATCGGAGTCAAGAAGGGAGGTGGGGGCAAGCTGTGCCCGGTTAAAATTATTGACAAATGGCGTCCGTTAAAGAATCCTTCACGGACAACGGACAGACAGCCAAAATTACGGACTGTCCGTGAAATTTACGGACGGTTGGTCACCCTAGCATGCGTGGAAAAGTGCAAACCCTATTTTCCTTCTAGCACTTCTTTTTATGCAAAGGTAGCAACATTACATGTGGCGGCAGTCTCACATTAGAGCGCAGGGAGATGTCAATACTAGACTCTGCCTGGGTCTTAATCTCATCGGCGATGCCAAGTTGGGGTTTCGTGAGTCACAATCAGGTTTTGGGGGCATCTGCCAAGTGTACTAAAAACCGTAACCTTTGTTGGGCCTTTTTTTGCGGTCTTAGGCAGCCTTCAGTGCCACTTCAGTCACCCGCGCCAAACCTAAGACCTTACCTCAGTCCGGTGAGCCTATCATGGGTATCTCTTCTGTGTCATGGGCTGGAAGTGGAAGGCCTCTGCGAGGCCCTCTAGTGTGTCGGATTCACCCACAGGCCTCAGCAGAGTTGTGGCATATTCATATCTGGAGTGCACAGGCACACACTCCCTCCCACCCTCCCTCACCTACCTCTGTGTGAGATCTGGGCAGAACTTCCAGTACCGCAAACCACATTGCCAGAACAATTTCTCTTACTCCTGTGGAAAGCCAGAGCATGTGAGGCAGGCCCTGGCAAGCAGAAGGGAGGAGGCAGGCGGACGGACGCACCAGCAAAGTGTAAACAGGTAACACCGGAAAACATAAAAATACCTTCCATAAAAACTGAAGCACTTTCAAGAATGTGTGATAGCGAGACCTACACACAGCAGGTCACAATTGAAGCACCAGAAGCTCAGAGCGCAGAGCGCAAGGTCGCCATGGAAAAATTGTGAGTACTCTTAAAATGTGATGTTTGCCGTTGCCTACAAGAATGTACCCCATAATACTATTGAGCACAGCCTATACAGTGCGCACCACTAACTGAGTTGTTATTGGCTGCTATTAATGTTAAATGGATTTACCCATCTGTGGGGTTTCCGTTTTATTGACCTTTGGAAACGGAAAGGCTGACCTGCCTTTGCCGGAATCCATATCTGAAAACTGCTGAACTGTGCAGCAGGTGGGAAGAGCCTTGTAAACTAGCTTACAAAAAACAGCAACCCATAACCCACAGGTAACACTGAGGCAGTGCTTAATTTGTAAAATATGAAGTCAAGGTGCTCAATTTTTTTAAGAGGCCACACCCATTTCTCCCAGACCCACCCACTTTCTCCATTGGCGCCACCCACTTACTCTGTTGGCTTCACCCATATCCTCAACTGACACTGCTAAAAGCCAGATGTAATACCCAATCTGAATTTCAGCAAGAGAGACTTCCGAGGTAAGGTTTTGATAGGAGGTTACCCCTACCACCCAGCCATTTTTGAAAAAAATGAAAGCAAAAGAACATTTAAAACACAATTTTTGAATAAATTGGCCAAAATGATTATTGCCACTAATGCAAATTTTGCAACGTAACATAGTGGTTAAAGTGCAAGTGCGCACATTAGCCAACCAAGCTTTCTTACTAGGAATTGAACCTGTGGCCTGTAAGTGGCACACACATCTCCCACTTTAGAAGTTAACCGGCTATAGGAGGTCACCAGAGAGCGTGACTGTGATGAACTTGAAGAACATACTGTAATTCAGATGCATTGGGTTTTGTTTTTCACCAGCAAATTAAACTGGATTTTGTTCTGTGGCGAACAAAGAATACAGATTTAGCTTGCTACACTTTTATGGCAGGCTTTTCCGGCTTCACCTGGCTGCTGGAGAGAGATGAAGTTTCGTCTGGTGGCAGTTTTGACTCATCCAAGGTAGCGCAGAGGGTTAACATGCCTGCTGCAAAGAAAGTGTACTATGCAGATTACAGAACATTATTTCTTGTGCAGTGCTCAGAGGGATGCTGCATTTTTTCAGAGATCCTTTTGTTACTGTGCACTTCATAAGTTACAATCATGATCTAGCACAGTGAGCTGTGAACTGCCATCAAAGCGCTAGATGCAAACAACAGAATGGTAAAGTTTAGAAAGTTGTTTTTTCCCCAGAGTTTTAACTATCCTAATTTTACTAAAAAGGATTTGTTTATGTAGAAATACATTGTAAAGTCAACTCTAACCCCTGTGTTACTGTTAAAAAGTGCACCGGAGTCTTGAAGGTAGTTCAAACGCAGGTTTAATGAAGATTGGTATTTGTATCCATAGCACCCACAACCAGAGCCGTCCAGTCGCGAAGAGGCCAACGTCCAGAATTACATTCGGGGAATCTTCACGACTGAAGGGCAGCATTCCAGAACACAAGACAAGGAACTAGTCTCGTGGTTGCAACCACAAGACTATTGGCATACATTTTAAGATACAGAAAAGAAATGTACAATTATGAATATATAACATCTTCCCCTCTTGAAAGGGTAACAAAGAAAACAGAAAATTGTAAACACAAATCTACTCCAAAACATAGTCTCGCAATCTACAAGACAACTGTTTTAAACAAAAAGCTCTTTTGGTTGCCACTTCGGGAGACTCCTCCAAAGCTGTATCTGATGGTAATGACAAATGGTCAGAGACAACAAACTGTGAAGCTACAGGTGTTCCAGGAGTCTCCTCCAAAAGTAATGACAAATGGTCAGAGACCACAGGTTGTGAAACCGTAGAAGTTTCAAAAACAGGATTAAAAGAAGGAGGTTGCTCATAAGCTAAATCAAATCAATCACAGTGCTCTGACTCTGAAGTGGCATTCTCTTTGATAACATGGGCCTGAAGTGGGGATATTTTAACAAGAACCCGCTTGTTTCACCATCCCTTGTCATCAAGAAGAGCTGAACTTTTACTAACTTGTGTAACCAAATTTGGAGAAGAGAATTTAGATTTCCCTTTCAAAACTATTTTAGCACCCAATCCCCTTTTTGCAAGTGCTGATCAAAGGAATGTTTGCCTTCGTCAAAACGTAATTTCATAGAATGTTATTTAGCCTTCACATGTTCTTGAATAGAGTAAGAGTTATCAGACAAATTACAATCCCTATGTAACCAACTAGGATTGAGAAGTGAATAAACTTTCCTTTTCCTAAGCAAAGTAAATGGTGCAACACCAGTTGTAGAGTGTGGAGAGGTATTGTATGCCCACACTTTGTCATGAACAAAAGACAAAGGATCTAGCCTGGATGAAATTGCAGTTTGTATACCTTCCTTGATTATACGATTATTCCTCTCAACCAATCCATTCGAAGAGGGTGAATACAATGCAACCTTGTAATGAGAAATGTCATGACTTTTAAGAAAAGAGCAAATTTTTTGGGAAACAAAATGTGTACCATTGTCAGTAATAATGGTTTTGGGAAAACCTTCAACATCAAACACAGATTGTACGAATTTTACAGCATTTTCAGTTGATGCCGAATTGCAAAAAGAGTAATACAACCATTTGGTATAGTAATCAACTAAAACAATCAGATACTTGTTTTCAATTGGTGAAACATCATAAGGGCAGGAAAAATCCAAACCCACTTTGTCCCATGGACCTGCCGGAAGAGGAACAGGACATAAAGGAGTGGAAAGTGTTTTCCAATGTTTGTCAGAGAGTATACATTGGGTACAATTATCAATCATTCTCCTAATGTGTGAATCCATGGAAGGCCACCAGTAAAATTGTTTGATGCGTTGACAAGTTTTTACAATACCAAGGTGTCCTTGATGAGCAGAACGAATGATATGATCTCGTACAGTCTCAGGTGGAACAAACAAATCATTACGCATAATCATGTCATTAACTAAAGAAAGTTCCTCCGACACATTAGCGAAAGCTTTCAAATCAGAAGACAGAGTTCTACGCTCAGGCCATTTGTTAACAATAAATTCTTTGACCTTAGAGAGTGTTACATCACTTTTATTGGCTGAATTCCATTGAACCTCAGAAATGGGTTGACATTCGGCAATGGCATCAATTGTAGCAACAACGCACTCAATGTCATCATCAACAACAGAATTATCATCTAAAGGCATTCTAGAGAGGCAATCTGCCCTGAAATTTTTGCCCCCCAGAGATATGCTTAATGACGAAATGAAATTTGTGAAGTTTTGAAAGGAGACAAACAAGTCTAGCAGAATCCCTGTTGGAAGTACTGTTAGAAAGCATGTGCATAAGAGGCTTGTGATCCGTGTAAATCTCAAACTCACGACCCCAAATGTAAGATTTGAATTTTTGTATAGCCCAAACACAAGCCAAGGCTTCTCTTTCGATTGTACTGTATCTAGTTTCGGCTGAAAGAAGTGTTCTGGATGCAAAGGCAACCATTTCTTCTTTGCCTTCCACCCATTGTCCCAAGACGGCACCCAAACCAGTGAGACTGGCATCAACGGTGATAAAACACTTCGAACCATCCGAAAAAGGACGCAAAGCTGGTGAATCCTCAATAATCTTTTTACCTTGCTCAAAAACGTTTTGCAAATCTTCTGACCAGGAAAACTTCACTCCTTTTCTTAAGAGCGCTCTCAATGGCTCAACAATCTGTGCATAGCCATGCACAAACCTGGTATTCTGATAAATCCAGAAATGAGCGAAGGGCATCTCTATCTTTGGGAGGTATGGCATCTCTGATTGCTTTTATTAAAGAAAACATAGGTTTAATGCCATTGGGAGAAAGTGAATGGCCCAAATAATCCAATTCTTGAACCCCAAATTTGCATTTGTCATGCCTGACAGTCATGCCAGCTTTTTCTAACACCTGTAAAACGGTGTTAAGAGTGTTATTATGTTGAACGATGTCATTGGCATAAATCAATATAGCTTCCTGATATGCTTGCACCCCAGGAATATTGTGCAATAAGTTGTCCATCAGTTTCTGAAAAATGCGGGCTGCCGAAGCCAAACCAAATGGGAGCCTAAGGTATTTGAAAGCACCAAAAGGCGTAATAAATGTTGTTAATTCTTGAGACTTAGGAGATAAAGGAATTTGGTGATAGGCAGACCTAAGGTCCAGGAAGGAGAAAAATTTAGCCCCACCCAAATTAGCCAATAGGTCATGAATTTTGGGGAACGGATGGCAATCCACAATGATATTATTATTCAGTGAGCGTAAATCAGCACACAATCTCACCTCCCCAGATTTTGTGAACTAAAACTATTGGGGAGACCCATTCAGATGAATCACAAGGTGCAATGATTCCCTCATCACATACATTTTTCAAAATATTCTTCAATTCATCTCTTGCACTCAATGGAAGAGAACAAACCTTGTGAATAACAGGTTGAGCATTGGGTTTAAGCCGAATTTCATGCTTGAAACCCAGAACTGTACCAACCTTATCCTTAAATAAGTTTGGAAAATAATTAAATAAGTTATCCATTTTAAAATTAGGAAAAGGGGGGGCGTGGCCAAGATGGCGGGGTGAGCGGACGCTTCCTCCCGTAGCTCCTCCGGCCCAGCTCAGCTCGAGCCCCGATTCCTGCGCTTCTCTCCCCCCGCGGCTGCACTGCGGGCGAGAGAACTGTGCCGGAGTTCTTGGGGCACATTTTGATACCACTTTGACTCCTGTTGCCCCGGGGGAAGTGCCCGAGAAACTTGTTCAACGATCGGTCCGAGGAGTGGAGCCTGGATCGGCCCGAGGAGAAGAGCCTGGAGGCGGAGCGTGTTGCGGCGCTGTCCGCGCGCCTCGGCCGAGCCGAGTGCTGAAAGCTGTTGATCCCGAGGGAGCAGACTCGGCGGACTCCGCGGTGTGCGGAGGCTTCCTGGCTGGCGCCCTTGTGGCTTGAGTCATCGCTGGACAACTGACCCCAGACCTGCGTTGGCGATCTACCCCCTTGCCATGGGTGTTGGTGTGTGACGCCATGCGGACCCCGGGCCTGGAAGCGGGGGACGGCGGAGTCTGACCGGCGACCGCTCTGAGTGTACTACCCGATGCGACCGGGGGACACGGGTTTTGCACCTTCCCGACCCATGGCTGTTCGAGGGTCGCCCACAGACTTGCTGGCCTAGGCTGCCCTCTCGGGTTCCGCCCTTCCGCCATTTGCCTCAGTCCATCCTGGCGCCTACGCCTATGCCATCCTCCCTGGAAGTACACGGCTGAAGGACTCCGGCCTGGCCCCTGATCACCGCCCTGACTGGCTCGATGGTCGTCTCGCCCTGGCCTGCGCCGCCATTTTGTCACCTGTAACGCACCGCCTTTGTCTTCGGCGAGGCCTTCACATCTGCTGCCCACGAGCGGCCGGTTCTCAGCTTTACCCACCGCGGAGGCCAAGATGACTGGGAGAGGAGGCACGAGGCGGGGGGATCGCACTCTGCCGGACATGCTCAGCAGGGCCCAGCAACTGCGAGATAGGACACAGCCGTCCCCGGGGTCCTCCCGGGCCTCAACGGATGCCACCGGAGGCGAACCTCCAGTCACGAGGTCCTTCATGGAGGACTTATTCAGCTCCCTCAAGGAGGAATTCCAGACTCTCAAGACCGAGGTGGCCGGAGAGGTCCGTGAAGTGCGTAGAGAAATCGAGGGCCTAGGCGAACGGGTCGACACAGTGGAAACGGCAGCCCAACGTCGCGATGAGGAGATTGTTCATCTCCAGCAGGACGTTCTCCGCCTACGGGAGCAGTGTGTCGAGCTCCAGGCCCACTCTGAGGACCTCGAGAACAGGTCCAGGCGGAATAATATCCGGGTGCGGGGCGTCCCGTCCGCGGATGAGGGTGCGGACCTGGTGGCCTATCTGCAGGACCTGTTCCGAGACATCTTGGAAGAAGGAGCGGACTTCCCGATCCGCATCGACAGAGCGCACAGAGTGGGCCGCCAGCGCCAGTCATCGGCACCCCCACCTGATATCTTGGCATTCCTGCCGGATTTCCCCCTCAAGGAGCGCATTATGACGGAGGCCCGCAGGAAGCAGCCACTATCTTTCCGAGAACGACCCGTGGCGCTCTATCAAGATCTGTCCGCCATCACGCTGCAGAAGCGCAGCTCTTTCCGCATCGCTATGGACTTTCTGCGGGAGCATGAGACGGCCTACTCCTGGGGTCACCCCTTCCGTCTTATCTTCCGATGGAATGAGGTGCTACACCAACTGCGCTCCTTACAGGATGTCTGTGGGGTGCTGGGACTCACAGCTACAGAGGAGGAGGGAGCGACGCCCGCATGGAGGCGCCCCGAGCGACGGGGCCGAAGGAGATCGAGGAGGCGCCAATCGTCGGCGACGGCGAGCCGCCCTGACTCCCCCACCATCAGGGCGGATATGGCGGAGGCCCTGAGGACTGCGGCCAGGAACTTGCCTGACTCTAATGGCGTGGCCCAGACGGCCTAACTTCACTCCGGGGGGAGAGACTCTTAGCCTCTACGATGCTGGGTTGGGGCTGGGGGTTGGGGGGGAGAGGTAGGAGGTGAGTGGCTGGACGTCCACTTGACTGTTTTCGACGGACTCGCCCGTTTGGGCTAGACTGAGACAATGGGGTGTTTTTTCCTGTTTTTGGTTTTGGCTGGTTGCCATGGGTTGGTTTTGGGGGGGTTCAGGAGTTGGTTTGATGTTGGGGGGGTCCCGTCCGATGTTGTCCGAGCACATGCGAGGCCGCCTCTGGCCTTCCCCGCGCCCCTGCCCCGCGCGCCCCCTCCACCGGTCCCTCGCTTGCTACATAGCGCTTGGCTTCCCTGGGAGCGATGCCGTCCCTGAAAGTAGTGACCCTTAATGTTAAGGGTCTGAACAATCCTGTGAAGCGTAGGGCGATCCTTTCCCTGCTAGAGGGTTCGCAGGCAGACATCTGCCTCCTGCAGGAAACCCATTTACTCTCTAAAGATTGCCATAGGTTGCGCTCTGCCAAGTTTCCCACGCAACTCTTTTCCTCGGCAGCGACTAAGACTGCGGGGGTAGCCATTCTTCTGGCCAGCTCCTTTAGGGGCGAGGTGTTGTATAAACATGCCGAGCAGAAGGGGAGGCTCCTAGTGTATCGCATGCGGCTGGGAGGTGTTGCCTTCACGGTTGGCTCCGTGTACAGCCCGAATGACCACCAGGATTGTTTCCTGGAATCTGTGTTGGTGGACGTCACTGCCTCGCCCGATCGCCACGTTATCTTGGGGGGAGATCTGAATATGGTCTTCGACTCCGCCTTGGATAGGTCTGCCCAGCGCTTTCCGCAGACGGGGGAGCTTTCTAGAGCGGTGCAGGACCAGATCGCAGAGATGGATCTGCATGACCTCTGGCGCAATATGCACCCCACCGATAGGGACTATTCTTATTTCTCCCACGCACATCGTACTTATTCGCGGTTGGACTACCTCTTGGTGAGCGGCCCGCTTCGCTCGGCCGCCACGGCGGCAGACATCGGAGTCTTGTCCCTGTCCGACCATGCACCGGTTTCCGGAGTATTTGCTTGGCCAGCGGCCCCCCCCTCCAGAGGGATGTGGCGGCTTCGGGACACGCTTCTCCATAAGAAGTCGGTGGTGAAGCGAGTGGGGGAGGTCATTCAGGAGTACCTGACCCACAATAACAACTCCGACACGTCCCTAGCGACGCAATGGGCGGCCTTGAAAGCGGTCGTCAGAGGGGAGTTTATCTCCATTTCCTCGGCGGAGAACAGGGAATGGCAACGTAAGAGGGATGAACTGACGGCGCAGGTCAGGGAACTTGAACAGGTTCACCGCCGGACGGGGGCCCCTCGAGTTTGGAGGCAGCTGAAGGCGGCGAGGAAACTCCTCTCTGCGATGGACCTGGACCGGGCGGAATATGCGGCGCTGCGCCTGAGGCATGCCTTTTACACCGGTGGGGACAGATGCGGTAAGCTCCTGGCCCACCGGCTCAGGGCTGCGCAACAACGCAACGTAGTAAAGGAGCTAGTAGGCGCAGATGGGGTCCCGGTTTCCGGTGACGCGGAGGTGGCGGATTCCTTCCGTGCCTTTTACGAGGCGCTGTACGCTGCAGAGCCCTCCCCACCGGGAGAGGCTGAGGCCTATCTGGAGTCAGTGACCCTCCCGGCCTTGGATCCCGCTCAGGCGGACCACCTGGAGAGGGACATTCATGTGGAGGAAGTTATCTCCGCTATTGCGCGGTTGAAGCACGGCAAGGCCCCGGGCCCGGATGGCTATACGGCCTTGTTCTACAAGACCTTCTGTCCCACTGTCGCGCCTATCCTGGCTCGTTTGTTCAATTCCTTCTCTGAACCGGGGGCCATTGCACCGGACCTTCTCTCGGCGACTGTGTCGGTTATTCCGAAACCGGGGAAGGATCGGACTCTGTGCGGCTCATATCGGCCCATCTCGCTTCTAAATGTGGACCTCAAGCTTTACACGGGGATCTTAGCGGCCAGACTGGGACTGCACCTACCGGGCCTGGTGGAGGCGGACCAGGCTGGTTTTGTACCCGGTAGACAGACGGTCGACAACACCAAGAGGGTGACGCACGTGCTAGAAAAGGCCTCACGCGTCCCGGGGGAGCGGATGCTGCTGTCGGTCGACGCGGAGAAGGCCTTTGATAAGGTTCATTGGCCGTACCTCGAGCTGGTTCTCGGGAAACTGGGGATCGGCGAGAAGTTCCGCACCATGGTCTTTAATTGTTATAGGAGGCCGTCAGCATCGGTGCGTGTCAACGGACACAGCTCCAGCAGCTTTGCCATTGAGCGCGGCACGAGACAGGGCTGCCCCCTTTCCCCGCTCTTGTTTGCCCTCTATATGGAGCCGTTTGCCCAGAGGATTCGCGATAATCCGGACGCTATTGGGGTGAAGATGGGTCAATACACTCACACTGTTAGCTTATACGCAGACGATGTCCTGCTGACCCTGGATGACCCCAAGCGGTCGCTCCCTGCCTGTGTCCAGGAATTGAACGCCTTTGCCCGTGTGGCGGGCTTCAAAATGAATATGTCTAAATCGGCCGCCCTGGATGTGTCACTCTCTGTCGACACCAGGCGGGACCTCCAGCGTCTCTTCCCTCTGCAATGGTCCTCCTCCACGGTGCCTTACCTGGGGATTTTGCTTGCACCTTCACTGCCTGAAATGGTCGCAGCTAACTATTCCTCCCTGGGCAAAAAGATCAAAGAGGAACTCGGCCGATGGAGCAAGGGCCTGCTCTCGTGGCTGGGCCGTATCGCAGCGGTGAAGATAACGATACTGCCTCAGATCCTGTATCTTTTTCGCGCTCTACCTCTCCAGCCCCCTGTAGGCTGGATACGGCAGGCGCAGGCTGACATCTCCCGCTTTGTGTGGCAGGGCCGTAAGCCTTGGATGAAACGGGTACTCTCCACGCTTGCCCCGGAGGCGGGGGGTCTCAGTGTTCCGGACCTCCGGAAGTACTTTCAGGCGGCGCAGCTCCGGTACTTGGTGGAGTGGAGCCGGTGGGAGTCGGACAAGCACTGGCTCTTTCAGGACCAGGCGGTGGCGGGCCGTACCCTCCAGGAGGTCCCGTTCCTGCGGCGCACTCATCGCCCGCCTAATCTCTACGCCTCCTTTGTCACCCGGGTTCCGCTGCGAGTGTGGGATGCTGTATGTGAGCTTCGTGAGCTAACCACTTTTCCATCACCGTTCACACCTATTGCTGGCAATCCGGACTTCACTCCGGGTCTGGAACGGGGAGCCTTTTCCCACTGGGTGAGCGCGGGATGTAGGGCACTTTTTCAGATCTACGGACCGGAGGGTGTGCTCCCTTTCCAGCAGCTCCGACAGGAGTTTGGCCTGACGGAGGGGGACAGATTGCGTTATATGCAGGTCCGCCACTGGGCTCTTCAACCCCCAGTGCGCGATGTCGCTGCCCGTTCGATCACGCCCTATGAGCGGTGGCTGGTCACCCGGACCTCGGATGCCAAGCTTATTACCGACTTATATAAGTTTCTCCAGCCCCCGCCGTTTCATTACCATAACCCAGGGAGGGAGCGCTGGCACAGGGAATTGGGCAGGACCTTGAGCCATAAGGAGTGGGACAGGATCGCGTATCGGGCGAGGCACTCTGCGTACCACACTGGGCTGACGGAAACCTTTACTAAGGTGTCCACCTACTGGTATTACACCCCGGAGAGGCTCTACGAAATGCACAAAATCAGCGATAAGGGCTGCTGGCGCGGCTGCGAACAGGAGGGTACTCTAACGCACATTCTCTGGGAGTGCCCGGTACTGTCGGCCTATTGGAAGGAGGTCTTGGATGAGGTGGATAAGCATTTTGAGATCGAACTCCCGCGCTTCCCGGCGTATGTTTTGCTAGGCCTCCCCAATGACTTGATGTACCCGCTGAAGTCCCGCAGGGGTAGGCAGATTGCGATTGCGCTAGGCTCAGCGGTTCAAAACATCCTCGTACTTTGGCGCACCCCCACTGCCCCCTCTATCACTGGCTGGCTGCACAGGCTCTGGCAGGTGCTGGGTATGGAGAAGATGTCGCTTACAGTGGCTGGGAATGTGGACCAGTTTGAAGAGCTTTGGCACCCCTTTTTAGCACTACTGTCCACGGAATTCCGCGAGCTCACATGTCCACGGTACCTACGACTCCTTAGGCTGACGCCGCCGGCGGCTCCAGCGGAATGAGAGAGGCGGGATCGGGGGTTTGGGGGTGGGGGGGGGCGGGGTTACATATTTCTAATGTTGACCTTCGGACGGGGATGTTGGGGTGTTGTTTTCTTCTCTTTTTTTTTTCCTTTGCATTTCCTCTTTCTATTTTTTCCGGGGTAGGGGGGCTTGGGGGGATGGTGTATTTTTCACTGGGTTGCGGGACGCTACTCAAGCTCAGCTTTGACTGGGATGTGGGGGACTACTGGAGGGTCATCCGCACTACCTTATTGCCTTATGACTTATGCCTTGTACCCCTCCGGGGCTGCCTACCTCCCTCCTTTTCTTCAGAATCGATGCAACGTCTAGCTTTTTGTACTGTATGTTAACTTGACCTCCTATTCCCTTCCCCATGTCTTTTTGTGCTTTAATAAAATGCTTTAAACCTAAAATTAGGAAAAGACAAATCTGAAACGTTAAAGTTTCCTGAATCATGACTAGTGTAGTAATCATGAGGAATATCACCTAAAGCAATAGGTTGATCTGAACCAGGTCTAAGAATTAAACTCATTCTGGCTTGCTTGATCGAACCAACCTAAAATATCTCTGCCCTTAAGTGCGACATAAACTTTCGTGAAGGTGTATCTACCAAGACATGCAATATTAGAATAAAAGAAACCTAGCATGTGGGTATCTTTCTCGCCAAAAGCTTTAGCATTGACGTCAGATTTGCAAAGGACAACTTTTTTACCCCAATTAGCATAAAATGTGAGGTCTGATAAAATGGTGATAGGTGTACCAGAATCAGCTTTGACTTTAATTGGCACTGTACCAACCACTAACTCACACCAAGGACGCTTAATGCTAGAAAATTCAACAGAATCACATTCGATAGACAACATGACATCATTAAATCTGGTTGAGCAAGATTCTAAATTTTCATTAAACTCAATATTATTGACTCTAGTACATTTTTTGCGACCCCTGCAAGCAGATGGAAAATGTCCAATTTTCTTGCATGAAGAACATTTTTTCCCAGATGCAGGACAAGTAGGCGAATTACCAAGATGATTTCTTGAGCCACATCTATAGCAAATAACGAGTTTCTTATTCTGTTGCCTGAAAGAATTGTTAACAAGGTCAATGGAGCCAAAACTTGAAGCTTGATCAACCATATGAATACAAGGTTGAGAAACGCTTTCTTGCAAAATTTTAGAGGAATTAGTTGCACGTTCAATCCCTTTGGTGATATCTATTGTTTCAGACAAGGCGGGATTTTTACAACTCAACAAACGTTCAGGAATTTTTTTAGAAAAACAAGCAAAAATGAACTGGTCTCTGATAGAAGCATCTGTACTTGCACCAAAATCGCAGGCAGAAGCCAGGATTCTGAGTTGAGCAATATAGTCTTCCACACTCTCATCTATACTTTGCTTACGTTTAAAAAAATTATGACGTTCCAAAACAATACTGGATTCATCGTCATATTGTTTGTTGAGTCGAGCAATGGCTTCTTGATAAACGTTCCAATTGTCACCAGAATCGCCAGAAGGAGAAGGAATATGAGGAAGATTCTCAAAAACTTGTTGAGCGGCAACTCCTAGGCAACCATAAAGAATAGCAACCTTGCGAGGAGGATCATATTTAGTGGCGTCAATGGCTACCAAATAGTTCTCAAAACCTTTGAGCCAGTTGCGCCAAATGAGAGGAGGCTTGCCTGGAGTTTGCAAAAATGGAGCTGGCGTTTTAAACTGCTGAGAAGAAGCCATGGTGAAAACGACCTAAAAGAAAGGAACTGCTTGTCAGTGAGTTGTAATAAAATAAGAAGAAAAAGATTATAAACAGTTTTTGCACGTTGAAGAACAACTAAACAGTGACAGGCAAGTGAAAAAAATAAAGCGTGCCTATCGCTGAAGAAAAACTTTGCATTTTTAAATGCTTTGTTGTGGTGTAAGAAAGCATGGTATGCAGTAAAGCGTGCCTATCGCTGAAGATAAGCTTTGCATTTATAAATGCTTTGCTGCAGTGCAGATAAACATGGTAGGCAGTAAAGCGTGCCTACCGCTGAATGATTGTGAACGAAGGCTTGAAAATGGCCGACCGACGCCATTGTCAGGGTTACAGTAAAGCGTAACTTTTGACAGGCGGTGGCCTTAAACTATTCTACTGTGACGTAACTGTAGCGCGAGAAAGAGGCTGTTGAGGATGAACACTTTCAAGCGCGAGGCAAAGTCAAACTGTCACAACATCCGCTCAAACTGCTCATTAAAACTCCATAAAATACTACCTGAGGAAGACGTCGAAGGGGGAATGCAAAATTTGCATTAGTGGCAATAATCATTTTGGACAATTTATTCCAAAATTGTGTTTTAAATGTTCTTTTGCTTTCATTTTTTTCAAAAATGTCTGGGTGGCAGGGGGAACCTCCTATCAAAACCTTACCTGAGGAAGTCTCTCTTGCTGAAATTCAGATTGGGTATTACATCTGGCTTTTAGCAGTGTCAGTTGAGGATATGGGTGAAGCCAACAGAGTAAGTGGGTGGCGCCAATGGAGGAAGTGGGTGGGTCCGGGAGAAATGGGTGTGGCCTCCTAAAAAATTTGAGCCCCTGGACTTCATATTTTAAAAATTAAGCACTGGGTAGTGGTAAGTCAAAAGCATATAGATGCGAGGCGCCTGTGCGTGTCTTCAGCTTTTTCCATGCCCAGGAGGTAGTGGACACTGTCTGGATGTTGGTGGACACTGTCTGGATGTCTCGTCAGTCACGCGGGAAGCTACCGGGTAGTACTTCGGATAATTTGGACGGGAGAACCAGGTCAGCCTCAGGTCTCAGGAAGGGAATGCGTGCGTCAGGATGAAACCCAGCATGGGCATCGCAGCATTGAGCTACTAAGTAGTACAGCTGTAAATCACCAGGCTGCATTACACAGCCTGATAGGGAACATGAACAGCCTTCATGTCCCCATTTGAGCGCTGAACCACTGCACTCAGACCAATCCTAACGCTTCTATAAGGCAGCGTCGTAAATGGCCAGGGGATTCTGGGAGGCTGTGTGCTTCCTGTTGCGGCACAGAGAAGACAAAGGATGAGAGGCGGCAGCCGGCGGCACCTAGGTAATTCCAATAATTACATTTTTTATTCCCCCTTTACTCCACTGTCCCATCATCCCCATTTAGTAGCAGCCGCTACTGAACATAATCCTTCAAGCATTACAATGGAAGTGTAAGGACACACTCCGATAAGCCCACAGAAAAGCAGTGAGACTCTATACTCATGTATACCCACCTGGGGTGGGTGCCTGGTTCGTTTTTGGCGGACATCTTGGAGTGGGGTGAGTGGAGTGAGGCTTTTCCAGCTGACAGCGCTTGAATGTGCATGTGACGCCTGGGAACACCTATTTAGGGCGAGTCCCTCCTGCTTTCAGCCCCTGACAAGGTAGCTGCTGCTGCGAGAGCGCTTGTGCGTTTTTGCAGTAAAACTGCTGTTTTAAAAACGTTATATATTCTTTTTGTTTGTTTTGGTCATTTTGACCCTTTTTTAAATTGCCCCTTACCTGCACCATAAATTGTGCCCCTTCACTGCCGTTTTGGCGGGTCTGGTCCTGGGGTGGGTGCCTGGTTCGTTTTTGGCGGACATCTTGGAGTGGGGTGAGTGGAGTGAGGCTTTTCCAGCTGACAGCGCTTGAATGTGCATGTGACGCCTGGGAACACCTATTTAAGGCTCCTCCCCTAGCGCAGCGGGATCGCGCAGCGGGCGTGTCCTCGCGTGGCCGGAGTCGTGCCAGAGTCCTGCCCGTCTGCGCCCGTCCGCGCTCGGTTGCGCTGGCTTCGCGGCGATACTTACATCAGGTGCATCTCCAACCATGCTTATGTATACCAGGGATAGGCTCCTGGCATTTAACACCTGTCTGCCTCCCTGCGCCGAAGTCCGCGTTGACCCTTTGTGTGGCCCCCATCGCTGTGCTTGTGGCGGCTGGCTACTCGAAGCCCCTTCCTGTTTGGGGTCTTGTATAGTGCAGCCTGCCATAAGCAGTAAGGTCTCTCCGCGACATCTCACCATCTGGAATTTAAACGTCAGATCGGCGGTCAAGCATTATCAGGATATTGCTGATCTTGTGGACAATGACCCCCCTGACATCTTTTGTCTGACAGAGACATGGCTGCAAGACACCGATTCTACGGTATTGAATCTGGCGTTCCCCGTTGAGTATTCCATCTACACGCTCAACCGCTCTTCGAGAGGGGGTGGCGTCGCTCTTGCTGTTAAATCGTGCTATTCTTGCACCTGGAGTGTGCAGAACATCACGGGCTGCGAAAGCGCCCTGTTCAAGGTCGCGGTTACTCCGCATTTTACCTTGTCAGGATTGCTGATTTACCGTCCACCTGGTAGTTCAGTGGCATTTCGAGAGGCTCTTCCTGAGGCGGTTAGTTCACTAGCAGTAGGGTCTGCCAATTTTTCTATCATTGGTGACTTGAATCTCCATTTTGACACTCCGTGTCTTTCTTCTGTGGGAGGGATGGTGGCGGACCTTGAGGCCCTTCAATTGTTCCAGCTGGTCTCGGACCCCACTCATAGTGGTGGCCACACTCTGGACCCCT
This sequence comes from Lissotriton vulgaris, assembly GCF_964263255.1. NCBI lineage: Eukaryota > Metazoa > Chordata > Amphibia > Caudata > Salamandridae > Lissotriton > Lissotriton vulgaris. Next base: position 1,688,841,307 of record NC_141694.1, read on the forward strand.
TTTTTTCTAACTTAGAAGGGGTTACAGTGGCCCCCCCCTCCCCCTGACCTGGTCAGACCACTCACTCGTGACCATCCACTGTCCTCTTGACGAAGCCCCACTTAAGGTGCCACTGCGAGCCATGCCCAGACGGCGCTGGAGCAAATTAAAGGCGGAAGATCTCCACCGCCTTCTCACTGACGACCCACTGGGTGCAGTGGAGAACGTGGAGTCTGGTTATGACCATTTCTGCGGATGGGTAACCAGGGCCCTCGACTCCCTTATCCCGATGGTTTCCAGTAAGTGTGGCTCCCGCGCCCCCAGTCCCTGGTATGATGGCAATCTGAGGGCTCTGAAAAGTGTCTGCAGACGTGCAGAGAGAGACTGGAGGAAGAGGTACGACAGCAGCAAAAAAACCCTGTATATGGCTGTGGTCAAGTCTTATCACCGCGCGGTTTGTAGAACCCGGGCTGAATACTACGCTCTGGAGTTTCGCAATAGTGGGAATCCTGTTAAAACCATCTTTAAGGCCCTTAAAGACCTTGTGGCAAGGAAGCCGGCCGGTAACTCCATCAGCTCCAATATTCATTGTGAAGCGCTGGCGGCTTTCTTCCTGGAGAAGGTCCAGACCATATATAGGGCCTTCCCCTCCTCCACTGCTCAAACCAGTATGGGGCCTCCCATCCGGCTGGATCAGGTGGTGCTAGACTCTCTCCCCTCCCTCTCTTTGGAGTCTTACACGGCCTTGGCTCTCCGAGTTAAGTCGGGGTCGCCGGACGACCCGCTCAAGCCACCTATGTTCAGAGACCAGGTTTTTGCTCGCCCGGTTTGCGACTTAATCAACACGTCGCTAGCATCAGGCCAGGTGCCTTTGAAATGGAAGCATGCGGTAGTAATGCCCATTTTGAAAAAACCATCTCTCGACCCTACAAAATCGGAGAACTACCGCCCGATTTCGCTTCTCCCGTGGCCAGCCAAACTCGCGGAGGCGCATGTCAACACCGCCCTCACTGGTCATCTGTCGCGTGCCAACATTCTGGACGACACCCAGAATGGTTTTCGGGCTGGCCACAGTACGGAGACAGCACTGTTATCTATGGTCGAGCACCTTCGGGTAGTTCTGGATGCAGGTCAAACGGCGGCGCTTGTTTTGTTAGACCTTAGCGCCGCCTTTGACACGGTCTCCCATGACATTCTCCTGCAACGTCTTGAGGAGATAGGGGTGATCGGCACTGCACACCAGTGGTTCCGTTCGTTTCTCAGGGATCGTTCCTTCTGTGTGGCATCCCCGCCCTACCAGTCCAAATGTCATCCTCTGTCTCTTGGGGTCCCACAGGGCTCCTCACTGAGCCCCACGTTGTTTAACATCTACGTGAGGCCGCTGGCTGAGGTTGTGAAGCTCTGTGGTATGACCATGGTGTCATACGCAGATGACACACAGCTAGCCATCACGATCAGCGGGGACTCTGGGGTGGATGCCCCAAGATTCAGAGAAGGACTCAGGGCGGTGGCTGGTTGGATGACGTCCAACTGTCTCCAACTAAACGCCAAAAAAACGGAGGTGATGATCTTTGGGAAGCGGACGGACCTATGGGGAGATACTTGGTGGCCCTCTGAGCTGGGGCCGACCCCCACTCCGGTTGCGGAGATCAAAAACCTTGGTGTTTGGCTGGACCCTTCCCTCAACTTCGTTGGCCACACCAAAAGGACGGCGGCTTGCTGCTTCGGCATCCTGCGCAATCTGCGCCCTGCCCTCAAATACTTCGATGCCGCAACTCGCCAATTGGTGGTGCAAGCAACGGTTTTGGCGCGGTTGGACTATGCCAGCTCCCTTTTTATAGGATTAAACCAGGCTGAGTTAACTCGACTTCAAAGAGTGCAGAACGCTGCGGCCAGAGCGATTGTAGGTCTTCCTAGGTTTTGCTCGGCCGGTCCATCTTTGCGAGCCTTGCATTGGTTACCCGTTAGGCAGCGGATCCACTTTAAAGTTTTGTGCCTTTCCTTCAAAATTCTGAAGGGTCTATCACCTCCCTTACTGCACCAACTTTTGCGCCTTTACATCCCGGGCCGCACTCTGCGCTCGCTAGACCAAGAATTAGCGGTAGCCCCTCGGTTCAAACTCAGTCGGGTGGGGGGCCGCTCTTTTAAGGTGCGGGCAGCCGCACTCTGGAACGCTCTCCCTTTGAAACTCCGGACCTTTGGTGACCTGCTCTCCTTCCGCAAGGCCGCTAAAACTCATTTATTTTCTGAGCTTTGTTAAATCCTTCACTCCCCAATTTCTTAATAATTATTTCTGTTCCCCAGTTGTGTTGTGTTCGCCACCTTGTCGGTGCGCCGGGACGCTCCTTCGCTGGAGCAGCCGTGCGCAATACAAATAGCACTAACATAACATAACATAACATAACATGTGTGCTGAGCTGAGGCATGATTAATAATGCATCACGCCAACAGCTGATGGTTTTAGCAAAGAAGAGGCTGACCCAAAGTCCCCAAAACTAAATGTAGGGTATAGTCTGTTTGTCAGGAATATCAATATTGCACACTGGTATCGTGGATGCAAAGCTCCTACTTACAATGCTGGCACTTTGTGAAGTTTGTTTCCAGGGATATGCACTTTAACAAGGCCCTTTATCTACCATTTAAACCAATAAAGTTTGCAAGTTTCTGTGATGCTGATTCCAGCTGGCAGTCGCCTCATCTCAAATGGAGAAGGAAGATATCAGCTAAAAGCCAAACCTGGTTTCATCTAAAGGGAACACTTGCTCATTGGACATCTAAAAATACTTAAATGCAAAAGAACAAGAGGTGCCTTCATTAATAGGATCACATTTACATTATGGGAAGTGCGTGTTAACTCTGCCCAAATTGAAAAGACGTGTACTTTATTTCATGCATTTTAGCAGCTCATGATTCGGGGAAAGTAGCAAAAATCACATTTGTATGCAAAAATCTATGAAACTTAAGTTTGTAAATATTTAGTGAGAAAAGATAACAATATGGCTACAACCGTGATAAACTTGTGTGAACACACATGATTACCCTCTTGTTAGGAATGATCACAGCTAATTAAATGTTCTAAGGGGAAATAATGGCAGTCCAAGATTAACATGGAAATGTTATAATTAGTTTAAGAGAGCAGGAAATTGAGCAACTGGATGGAAGTAGCCAAATCGTTGAAAGCTCATTAATTGTCCTGAATACAGGATGTAGTGGATGGGTCTCTACTTTACTTCAATCCACACCTAGGTGTTGTGCAAACTACCAGTGGCAAAGCTGAGCAAAGAAACCAAACAAAACGCACCAATGGACAAAATCTGTTTTTTGTAGAGACGACTGGTGTGTGAAAGAGTCAGTGTGGGGGCATCCGTTTATGTTTTAGTTTATGAAATGATGACTATATATTCTAAGTAGGAAAGACAAAGGTCCTAAGAGAGCCATTTTGGGAATACATTTGGGGGAAATGTGTTTTTATATAGTTGTACTACTTACATTGCAGTGGTGATTGCAAGAGGAGATATGCTCCTATTAGTGAAATGCTTGTAAGGAATGTGAAGGCTGATCTGCACAGGCGGGGATGGTTACATTTGTCATGAACTCTTAGTGTCATCATTGGTGCAACATCAGGAGTAGATTGAAATCCCATTTAGGTGCACAAACATATTTAGGTGCAAAATCTTCCTTGGTACAAGTTCAGGAGTAGTATGGCATCATAATTAGGTGAACATTTTAGTGTAGAGAGAAAATACTGCAGTACAATTTCCCTTTTGGTGTGCAAGGTATGCATCAATATGCCATCAAATCTGGTTAACAGCACAGTAAGATGCAAAATCAGTGGGACTTTAGAAAACAACTTGGAGCAAAAATCATGTTTAGGTGCCAACTCTCTTTTGGCTACAAAACCATTTCATCACCATAATTAGGTTAAAAATCACTTTAAGGTGCAAAAGCACAGTTGATGCAATATCGGCACCAAGACTGTTACAAGCGCACGTCACACTTAGGAGCTAAAACATATTTTGTTGCAAAACAACATTTAGGTACAAAAGTTTGGGCGCGCAAACATTGTTAATGCGCGCAAAAGATCCTTCTTTGGAGTTCAGGGGCGCTTCTCTTTACTGTCCATGCACTGGAATGGTAAGCACTCTTTATGTGCTAACAGAAAAACCATTGTCCATGCCCTCATTATCTCCCATCTTGATTATGCTAATGGACTGTACCTGGGTCTTAATAGATGTCTCTGTCAGAAACTCCAAAGGGTCCAAAACGCTGCCGCACGTTTAATTGGTGGCCTTACTCGCAGACAGCATATTTCCCCATACTTAAGGGAACTGCACTGGCTTCCAATGTGCAAACGAATTGAGTTCAAGGCGATGGTACTTGCCTTCCGAACCACTAAGGGCCTCGGTTCTGCCCACCTACAATCTATCTTGCAACCCTACAGCATCCCGAGAACCCTTCGTTTCAACACTAAACTTTTGCTGGCTACCCCGAGATTCAGGAAAGCTCGAACGGGAGGAAAGACCTTTGAGCTTGTTGCCGCTCAAAGATGGAACAAATTGCCTCTGGATCTTCGAAGTAGTAAATCGGAACGAGAATTCCGCAGATCTTTGAAAACCTTCCTGTTTCGCCTGTAAGTTCTAGTCCTCAGAGATGGTTATCATTCAATCAGCGCCGGGACACCCCGTTGGGGTATCTGCGCGCTTTACAAAAGACACAATAATAATAATGAAGGGCTAACACCCCTGAAAAGCAATAGCTAACAGTAAGACTGAAATGCTTCTCTGGACTGATGCAAAATGTGACAGACAATTTCTTCGAGTGATGGCTGAAGAGGGCAGACCCAAAAATGTCACTGACTGAAGGGGGCTGATACAAAGCTCATCTCTGTATGTTTTTGATGCTGATGGCCTCTGCTGTGGCAGAGGGGTAAGCTGCCTGTACTCAAACCTAATACAAATATATCCTCACAATATCTCTTTTCTTCAAATCCTTTTTGAGTTTTTTATTTTCTGATTGTATTTGGGTCCTGTAGCAATCCTAGAGCCACTTCTAAGTTTACTAAAGAGTGGATCTGTAAAAGGTAACATTTCAAACATTTAAGGAAGGGTCTGGAAGGAAGAATTGCATACTGGTCTGTATAGAAGCGTTCACAATTTTATAACAATCCTTAAATATTTTCACATTTTCTGAAAAAAAAGCATCAAGGTTTTTTGCAACAAAAAAAAGTAGCAAAAAAAAGTATATTCTGGTTCATCTACAGTGAGCAGAGAAAGAATTAGAACACAAGTACTAACTACAAAGGAGCACAGCTGGAGACAGCCATACAGGACGAGTATGACGCAATCACGCAGGCAAAGCGCAGACTTCACGTTTGTAGGAGTTTTATCTGCCTCCAGATTCTAGTACCCTGGATTAAAGAATAGGAATCACTTTTACTACACTGTTCGAGATTTTATCATTTATTACATTTAAGAATTTATTATCAGTTTTGAATTGCTCATTCCTAGGTGATCTTAACCAGAAATGTATTGGAACCATTCACTGGGTGACCCTAGAATGCAGCATAATGTGATGGATCAGTTGCCCTATGATGCACTACAGTGCATTGGGCTAGTGAGCTTAGGATGAACTGCAGTGATACGGTCTCTGGGATGAGGAGTGGTGGAAATGGTGAGAAATATACCCAGAATGCATTGCATTGGGATGATTTAGTTCCTATATGGGGCTGTATCACATACAGTGAGCACTGTAAGGGCAAATGTAAGACACTAAGGACCAGATCACAAAACACAGCCAAAATGAAGCAACAAGGACTGTGAACAGAAGTGTGACAGCTAACATCTAGTCATGTTATACGGACACCTGTAAATACTTCCATGATAATCAATATGCCAACTTCCCTCCCGTGATGGAACCGGGGGAAATCAAATCCAACACTTGCTTCCCCAACACAATACAAGGATGCCTCACTCTGGGCTTAGACAGAACTATAATCAGATTAAATAATGTGGAATTCCCAAAGATATTACAACTATAAATGCACCAGCAACCCTCACTCACCAGAGAACAATCACTCGACAGAACCTACTCCGCCTCCCATTTAAAACAGAAGGCCAAAAACGCATGCTCATCACTACAAGACCCATATCAAAAAATTATTATATACACATGAACCAATCCCTGATATGTTAAATAGACAGGGATCATAAAAAGCAGCATTTGTCATGGACAAGGAATCCCTGGATACCTTGCAGAACACTCCTATTCTGGATCTGTGAAGTTGTCCTGGGCTCCATGCTACCCCATCATCTTCAATCACGAGCCACCTGATGCTCAGCTCACACATAAAAGCACCAAGATTGACAAATATGCTGATAATACCCAACGGTACTTGAAATCATTCTCTGTTTTAGACATCCAATGTCTTAAACACTGCCTCCACGTTATCCAAACCTGCATGTTCACCACCTACCCGAAGCTGACACCAACCAAAATAGAATTCATATGCTTGTCAAGAACAGCAAAGAAACAATATAAATCGCGCTCAATACATGAACCATGATTGCTTCGAACCCCAACTCGCACTGAATGCCAAGTCACTTGGATTTACCCTACACATGACACCAACTTTACCCTCAAGTAACACATTGGCAAAAGACAGTGAAACCGTTTCTTCCAAAAAGCAACTTCAGACCTGCTGTTTAGCCTTCGCGCTCTCTCATCTGGAGGATGACAATGCCCTGCACAATTGCCTCCCAGATTTGACTCTGGCACCCGTACGGGCATCCTACATGCTGAAGCACACCTTATCCAAGCTCTGAAGGAATATGATCGCAATAACCCCATCATGATGGAACTCCATCAGCTCCACTTGCCAGCCCACACCACCTTCACAACCAGCAGCATCTTTTGCAAAGCCATCACAACCTGCACGTCTGCTTATCTTGCAAACTAGCTCACCATCTCTCTTGGTTCTTAGCACACCCGCAGCCGGGACACCAGCAAGGTAACAGGCCTTTCCATCTAAGCACCCAGGATCTGGAACATGGCTGTATCCATCAGGATAAACCCCAACGCTAATCGAATTTGGACACTACTGAAGACACACCTTTTTAAAGAACACTATATCACAATGCATTAACAGTCTACAAACCAGCTACCTGTCCTATAACTCACTGACTTTATACTGGTCTTTGGCCACTTACAGCGCTCTGCTAGATTTCCTCCTTATACATTTAGAACTACATCATCTCCCTACTGTCGGAACAGGCACTTTCTGGTTGGCTGAGGCAGTACCCCAGTCAGATAGAACCTACCACTCCTGTCAGGGGCCGGTGATTACACACACTGTATAACCTGCGCTCACCCTTGGGTAGCTTGTCACTGAGCAGCCAGGCTTACCACAGAGGCAATGTGTAAAGCATTGACACAGCGCTCACGATTACCATTATATATGAGATTTAGCACCCCTACTGTACATTATAAGGATATTGCTTCATCGTGGAGTTCCGTGCCCCCCCGCCCCCTTTCAAGTACTTTCTTCCATAGTTGCCAAAAGCTGCCGTGTTTTGGGTAGCACCTGCAGTCAGTGGTGGCCAATTCTGTATGCTATTATTTCTGAAGGTAAAATATTTAACTATGAGTCCCCGAATCTAATTTACTGTTTGGTTAAAAAGTAGTAGTGATTTAAAAACACACATTACATAGTGTTGCACTGCAGATTTCCTGCCCCGATATTGCTCACCGTCTTTCCGTAAGGATGACCAGAGCTTTCTCTTTCCCACGGCCTAATCCCGTTTTTCAATTTCACTTTCCATTTCACTGCCGTTAGCGCCGGGACGCCTTATCGCTGAGGCAGCTGCGCGCTCTATAAAAGATTCTAACAATGATAAATACCTTGAGCGTCACCAAAGAGAATTCATACATGATGTATGTAAATAACATTTGAATTCAACACAGATAATTATCAACACAACATAAGCATCATGTATTTCTGGGCAAAAATTATATTGGGAATTATCACTAGCAGTAGTAGGTCCAGTCATCTTCAAATGACATCAGTAATATGTGGGTGTTCCACATCAACACCCATTGCTTTTCGACACTGCCCCAGATGTACAAGGAGGTGTAAATCTGAGGCAGCGTCAAAAACGAATGCCATGCAATAGCAGGCGTTAGAATGGTGCAACAAGCAGAAATACTTTTATTTCTCCTCGTTTTTGCGTATTCTATGTGTGATGCAATCTGCAGCATACACAGAAAGAGCAAAATGCCATCAACAATTATGTGGAGGAAGGTGTTCCTTCCTGCACATAAACAATCAAAACAATGATAAATAATCATCAAATTATAGTGATTTGCTACTTCTATGTGTGCAGCACACATAGAAGTAACAAATCGCCATTATTGATTGTTCATGTGCAGAAAGGGACGCTTTCCGCCACATAAACAATCATTCCCCGCAGCATAGGCACCCTTGCACTATGGCGCAAGGGGTCTGCGTTGGCGCTAGGCAGCTATTTTTAGCGCCTGTGCTAGAGTGCGCTGTATTGCTCTAAATACGGTGCATCCCTGCGTTTTGGAAATGCTGAGCATGGCTCTGCAAATCTTGCCACAGCTCCGTGCACCATCATCCTCCTCTCTGTGCGTAATGGTCGGATTTTGACCGGGGAAATACCAGATGAATGTGTTTATTTCAATCCTGGCTGGCATTGCCACGTTACATATCTGTTAAAATTGCAATGTGGGCCTAAATTGCAGCTGCGCGGGACAGAGTTCTTTTATTTAGTAGGATGCACGGCCCTGGTTTGCACCAGGCACATCCAATTAAGATCTCTGTGACGCAGATCAAGACGATGCACCCGGTTTCATAAAATGGCGCTTGTTATTTATTCAGAGTTTCTACACATTCAGAGAGTACCGACTATGGATCAAGCAGATTCAGAAATTAAGTGTGCTGAACACATTTTTGAAGTCAGATATACTTTTCATTTTATTTGACGACTCCTTCTTGGCTATACATATATATTAAAATTAAAAAGCTTTTCATGTGAACATTTTCACTGCATTATGTAAAAATTCGATAAGTTGCAAGCCTTAGCAAGTTGAAATTGTTAATTCGCAGTCTGATGCGGGGGATGGGTGGACTATAAAGGAGGTTTTAATAATGGAGGCTTAGGGGGCAGCCGACACAGAAAATATGCCCCCAGGTTAATTTAGGCGATTAGTGCGGGCCTGGAGGAATGAAGTCACATTGGGCTATTTTGATAGGAGGGTGAAGGGGTTGGATAGGCCAGGGTTTGGGCTACCAGCCACAATTTTGTGCAGAGGTGCACACGGTGTCTAGTAGCGGGAAGGTGAGGACGAAAAGTTCTTTCTTCGCGCCCTCCCACCCTCTGATTACAGATATTTCGAAAATATTCCCGAAAACATACACATAAAAAATGAATTAAAAAGTTTTGGTATAGTTTATACATTCCATTTCATGTCGTCATAAAATAATACATAAACATTTCAACAAAAAAGCATAACACAATCATAAACCACTGTAGTTACCCCCCTCACTAAGCAAATCTAATGCTCTTATTAGATATTTTTCCGATCCAATAGCCCTTTATATTCCCGCAGAAAATATAAAGGGCCATTGGATCGGACTAATATCTAATAAAAACAACTTTTTAATTAATTTTTTATGTGTATGTTTTCAGGAATATTTTCGACATTTTAAGTGTTAAGACAAAGAAGATTTTATATTAATAAAATACTGTAAGCGCTACATTTTAGTCTGAAAATATATTGGAGACAGAAGTTGGCTCAATAAGAGTCCGGTATGGAAGAATGAGAGGGTGATGTGAGAACAGATACAGGTGGTTTCCAGGGATTTCCCTATAGGCTTAAATTGTCTTGAGTACCCTGTTCCCTGGAACTAGTGGGGTCATCTCTCTTTCCTCTACTTGCCAAAATGTAGCCAGGTGATGTGGACATTATCGCACCCAGTAATAACTGGATGGAGTCAACAACGACCCACTCATTTTAGCGGCTGCTGCGCAAACGGCAATTTGCACAGAGGTCGTTAATTTCCGGGGAACAAAAAAATGGTGTCCTATAGGATCTCTTCAGAAATGCTGAGATTATTGTCTATATATGGAAAGAGAGTGTGTCGCTGTCACAAAGATCGCACATATCAGAAAACAAGAATAAAACGGTGACGTAACGAACTTCAGTGGGCCACCTGCAAAATTAATGGACGCTGACCCGTCCATGCACGGTCCAGACCCACTCAGGAGCTCTCAGGCCAGGGGACTGCCGCTCGTGCATAGTGCCGGCGGGGGCCCCTGGAGCTCAGGCCCCCGCACCTCTGGAGCTTTTGTTATGCCGCTGGAATAAAATCTGCATTGTTGCATTACTCCACCCGGTTATTGGCCCCAGAAAAATTGCTGGAAAAACTTTCAGTGGTAATTTCATGAGTGCTGCCAATCCACACTACAGGGAAAATATTAGTGCTAGGGCTGAAAGGAAATTACTGCCCAAAATAAGATAATTCTAGAGCTAGAAATGGCAGAATTTACTGCCCAAAATAAGATCACTTCTACACTGATCTGGAAATGGAAAGACTCATGACAAGTGTGAGGATTTGTGCCTGTGCTAAACACCTAAATAAGAACACAAGAGTGTTTTATCCTGGAGAGTCCCTATCCCTGCCCTAAAAACTGAATGTATTTTTAGTCTGGCAGTCTTTTTGCAACCCAGTAGTTAATTTACCCCCTGGTATTTGTATAGTGGCTAAAAGCATATTACTAGATTTTTCTGGCTTCGTTTTTTTTTACCACAGACAGTACTCAACCCTAGTGTCAGTAACCCTTTCACTATTTTTCTTTCAGCGATATATAGCACAGACACAACCCGAAGGTATTTGCGCGCTTTACCGGAGCACCAGTTAGATTAAAAAAAGGACACATTCAATTTTAATATATATATATTTTTTAAACATGGTCAGATTAAGGGCTCGATTGTGAGACTGGCAGACTGTCAAACTCGCGGGGCATGGCAGTCATCCGACTACCCTATTACAATTTGGGCGGTTGGACTGCCATTGCCCTACAACAGCCGCCAGGGAACTACCGTTCCCCGACAGTGGTGCAGTGGTATAGAGGCAGCAATATGCTTGAAGAGACCGCTGCGGTCCCGCAAAGCATAGTACAAGTTTCCTCTCCGCCACGGTTTTCATGGCGGTTCCTGTTCCATAAAAACTGTGGCGAAGGGGAAACAAAGGGGGGCTTGCAGTGCCCCCTGTTGCCTCTGGGTCATGGGGTGCATGCAGAGGTCACAACATGTGCCCACCTGTGTGCATACACCCCAGTTCATGCAAGACAGGGAATTTACAGTCCCTGCCATGCAGGAACTGTTTTTGGCGTTCCCATTGCGGCACCCATTTTCTGAGGCATTGCTGATCGAACGTAAAAAGAAAGCCCACCAGACATGAGAAACACTCATAATCTGGCGGGAGGTCACACTACGGGTTTGGCGGTGCAGCGGACCAGGCGCCGCACCGACAAACTCGTAATCAGGCTCTAAGTCATTTGCTTGCCATCACAGGATGTTGAGCCGACGCCCAGACTGGTTCCCCAGTTCCAAAGCTGGCAGCTGTGGCCGTTAGGCTGCATCCTTTCCTCTTTTGCTTATTTCTAACAGTAATGTGTAATTTCAATACCTCAGGGCAGTAAACCTGCTTTAGTGTTAATGTTCATCAGATTGGTACTTTACCACAGAGGGTAGTTTTTGACACAATGAAGATGGCCATGTTGTCTACTCACTTCATCAAGGTCATGCCGTCTGTTTTCAAATTGCGCTTGAAAAACATTGTTCAGTACTCTGAAAAAGGAAACAGACACAATGAACATTATGAAACAAAACAATAATTATTTCAAAAATTGCAGTGTCTATCACTTAATAGGATCTCTTTTAAACTGTGTCAGGACAAGGTCCCTGGCACTGTGTGTAGCCTGCCATTTTCTGCTTCTCTGGCCTGTTTGTCCCCAGTGGCTCTGGCAGCTGCCAGGCCACTGGAGGTTTACCACACTGATTTATGTCTACCAGCAGAACACATGCCTCGCCTGGATCAGAGCCACGACCAAAGAGCAAACCCCACCCACATACTTTAGGCCGAGCTAGTCAAGATGCATGTGTAGTCACTGGTGGTGCAGCTGCAGCTACTACAGACTGAAATGGTCTCTAGGTGACCTAGAAAAGAAATGCCTACAAAGCGCACATAAGTTCTGTGTTGTTGGGAATTTGTGTATTTCTAGGGAAGATCATTCGACCATTTGACTGCTGTTGATGAAAGGAGTTCTACCACAAAGCAGGCTGTGGGAATTCTGGGGTCCTGTGCAGAAAAGGAATGTGAGAGGCCCCTCTAATTTGCATATGACCTGCCAGCAGTCAAATGGTCAAATGATCTTCCCTAGAAATAGAAATGGTGCAGTGCTGTGAGGCCTAGGAGAAGAGGACCCGTTCCCTGGGCCTCCAGTGCTGGATAAGGGTTGCGAGACCCAAAGGAGCAGAGGGCGCCTTCTTTGGGCCTCACATCGACAGTGGCTAAGACAGCAATCTGAAAACAAGCATTGACATAGCCAATAGGTCTCGCCTTTCGGACCTTATAAGTGTTTTGCCAGAACTATTGGCTTTGTCAATGTGTTTAAGCTATGTTGTAGAGCAATGTGGCTGTTGTGAAGCATGTTGAAAAGTTATAATAAAGTGTTATAAGCATTTTTGTTACCTTATATACAACCTAGTAAACATTATTTACAAACGAACGACCCTATTAAAAAAACAAATAACATATACAATGTCTTCCAGTGTGTCTATCTTGGTGCTAAGGTATGCTGTGCTGATGCTCAGGGGATGCTGAGTTATACTGACATGGTGCTGACATGGTGGTGTGCTTGTGCGGAGGTGGTGCTCAGGTGATGCTCAGTGATGCAGAAGTGGTGCTGAGTGATGCTGAGTTGGTGCTGTGCTAATGCTGAAGTGGTGCTGCATTGGTACTGAGGTGGTGTTTCGCTGCTGCTGTGATGGGGCAGAACTGGTGCTGAGCTGGTACTTTGTTGGTTGCAGTGCACTGATGCGGAGGTGGTGATGTGCTGATACGGAGGTGGTGCCGTGGTGGTGTTGAGTGATGCAGAGGAGATTCTGCGCTGGCGCTGATGTGGTGCTGAGTGATGCTGTGGCCGCACTGAATGATGTTGTGCTGGTGCTACACTGTTGCAGAGTTTGCGGTGCTGCGCTGGTAGTGAGGTGGTGCTGTGCTTGTGCTCCGATCATGCTGAGTTAAACTGAAGTAGTGCTAAGGTGGTGGCGTGCTTGTGCGGAGGTGGTGCTCAAGTGGTGCTGAGTAATACCGAGGTGTTGTTCAGTGATGCTGAGGTGGCGCTGAGCGATGCTTTGGTGGTGCTTTGGTAATGCTGTGGTGGTGCTCAGGTGGTGCTAAGTGATGCTGAGGTGGTGCTGTTGTGGTGTTGAGTGATGCTGAGGAGATGCTGGTGCTGAGTGATGCTGCGCTGGTGCTGAGGTGGTGCTGCGCTGGGCCTAAATATTGTTGAGGTGGTGGTGTGGTGATGGTTGTGGTAGTGCTGCGGAAGTGGTGCTGAGTGATGCTGACTGGTGCTGAAGTGGTGCTGCTCTGATGCGGACATGGTGCTGAGGTAGTGCTGCACTGATCCATTGGTGTTGCGGTGGTGCTCAGGTGGTGCTAAAGTGGTGCTTTCCTGGTGCTGAGTGATATTGAGGTGGTACTATGCTGGGGTGGTGCTGTTCTGGGGCTGAGTGGTGCTGAGGTGGTGCTGTTGTCGTGGTGATGCTCATGTGCTGTTGAGTGAAGCTCAGGTGGTGCTGCTGTAATGGTGATGAGTGACGCTGACTGGGGGCATCTAACCGGAGTACCAAGCCAGCCGTGAAGGAAACGGCGTTGAAAACCAGCTCCCCACCTTCCAATCCCGCCGTGAGGGGAAAGGCTCCTACGCTTGCCGTCAGTCGCCCGGTGCCACACACAGCTGGGGAACCACAACACCCAGCTGCCCCGGGGCTCACGCGGCAGGACTGACGCTGTTCACGTGCCAGGAGGCGCCTTATCTGCAGGAGTGCCGAAGCGCTCGGGGGCATCTAACCAGAGTACCAAGCCAGCCGTGAAGGAAACAGAGTTAATAAACCAGCTCCCCACCTTCCAATCCCGCCGTGAGGGGAACGACTCCTGCGCTTGCCGTCAGTCGCCCGGTGCCACACGCAGCTGGGGAACCACAACACCCAGCTGTGCGGCAGGACTGATGCTGTTCACGCGCCAGGAGGCGCCTTATCTGCGGGAGCGCCGAAGCGCTCGGGGGCATCTAACCGAAGTACCAAGCCAGCCGTGAAGGAAAAGGCGTTGAAAACCAGCTCCTCACCTTCCAATCCCGCCGTGAGGGGACCGGCTCCTGCGCTTGCCGTCAGTCGCCCGGTGCCACACGCAGCTGGGGAACCACAACACCCAGCTGCCCCGGGGCTCGCGCGGCAGGACTGACGCTGTTCACGCGCCAGGAGGCGCCTTATCTGCAGGAGTGCCGAAGCGCTCGGGGGGCATCTAACCGGAGTACCAAGCCAGCCGTGAAGGAAACGGCATTGAAAACCAGCTCCTCACCTTTCAATCCCGCTGTGAGGGGAACGGCTCCTGCGCTTGCCATCAGTCGCCCGGTGCCACACACAGCTGGGGAACCACAACACCCAGCTGCCCTGGGGCTCGCGCGGCAGAACTGACGCTGTTCACGCGCCAGGAGGCGCCTTATCTGCAGGAGCGCCAAAGCGCTCGGGGGGGGGCATCTAACCGGAGTACCAAGCCAGCCGTGAAAGAAACAGCGTTGAAAACCAGCTCCTCACCTTCCAATCCCGCCGTGAGGGGAACGGCTCCTGCGCTTGCCGTCAGTCGCCCGGCGCCACACGCAGCTGGGGAACCACAACACCCAGCTGCCCCGGGGCTCGCACGGCAGGACTGACGCTGTTCACGCGCCAGGAGGCGCCTTATCTACAGGAGTGCTTCTCGCCCCCGCGAGTCGCGCGCGGGAGCGACCGGGAGAAGCCCGGGACAAGGGCGGGGCCATCTGCGACCATCAGCGGCCAGAAGAGGCTGGGCTGGGCCACCCCCCTTGTGATCCTTCTGTAGGTACATTTATATATCGAGCTCCCCATATTCAGTACGATACCTTGACGCCCAACCAGCCCTGAACTGCTTCCAGAAGGCGGCATAAACAGTGAACTATAATCTATTGTGCAAGTGTGGGAGAGGGAGGAGATAATTCTTATTCTCTGTTTCGAAGCAGGGAGGACTTATTCACTAGCTTACGTACTAAGGAGGGAGTGTAGTGGTGGACAGGTGGCAGTGCAAGTTCCGGTACCCTCCTCTCCTTCTGTCCAGTTTTTGTCTAGCCATGTCTAACAAAGCGAAAACACGCTCTGCTACGAGCAAAGCACACTCGTCCCGCACCCCAAACTCATCAGGCCTTGAGCCAAATAAAAACAACCTACCGCGATTGACCTGATGTTGTGGAAAGTCAACAGGGAGATTGAGCGTACAGAGAGAAGCTTATGTATTTCACCAATACCTATCCCAGACACACCTACACAACCGACTGACTTAAATATGTCAGCAATCTCTCATACTGACACATTGGAAAATTCTACTGAAGATATTCCTTGTGCGCAGGTGGTAGCACAGGTTGCTACAGATACAACTAGGAATAGAAACAACGCCACAAGTCAAAAATCCAAACAAGGGGGTGGTAGGAAGGGCCAGTCTCGGAAAAATAAATTAAGTATGGTCACACATGGACCAAAAGATACGGAGGTAGCGGTTACGAAAGTAGCAGCAGCATGCCACCCAGCTCCCCCAGAATGGATGGATGAATTAATTGGAGACCTCCAAAAACGCCTAGAAGCCTTTATTATGAGTCAGCTAAAACCAGTAATTAGTAGACTAGACAAAATGAACTGACTAAGCAGGGAAAGTCAAAGGGTCCTACTAACTGTAACCTAACAGCAAATCACATCTCGGCAGGCATTACGCCAGCTGAGTAAATAGTTGGCAACAATAATTGTGTTAGTAATGAGCAATGTACTATTGTACAAGTCCATGATACACCTAAATTGAGAGCTCAGCTAGAGAGGGGAAACATTCATAAGGGGGGAAAAGGATACTGAGAAGGCTCAACAGCGAACAAATGTGTTGCTAGCACAAACAGGGAATTCAACAACTCATATTCCAACTGAAAGAAACCCGATAGGCCTTGAGCCAAATGATAGACCTGACTATCCTGCCCCACATATAAATTTGCCCCCCTGAAGCATGCCCCTTATGTTGTTGTTTTTGCCGGGGTACCCGAACTTAGGGCAGTGGAGAAAGAATCACATATGGAATTAAAAACTAAGATAATTAAGTGGTTGCATACACATGGGCCCCTGCAAGGTGGGGAATGTGGGGATATTCTTCATGTGAGAAGAGTTAACTGGCTAGGCAGCAGGAAGAAAGATATTACAGGGGACTGCATTGTGGTGAATTTTAGGAACACCAATCTAGTGGAATATATATTAGGCAGCTATACCAGGAACAAGACTTGTACCATACGCTCACTATCACTAGGATATTTCTACCCAAGGAAACGAGTCATACACCCTCTGAACTACACTAATGGCAGAACAGGAAGGGCACCAGCTAGTCATTGGGCTAGAATGCATGAGCAGATAGGCCAGTTCACACCAAGTCAGGGCTACCCTCAATGGGCAAACAGATTTAGTCCGCTACTGTCCCTTGATGAAAATGAATGACTACCCCAAATGGAGAAATGTCAAGAGAAGATGGCCAAAAGGGTGGGAAATGAAGTTATGGTAAATGGCGCCTTGGAAAGTTATCAAGAAAAGAAAGCGGAAGAACCCCTAGCAAAGGGAGGAGAGGGAGATCAGGGGGTCATGTCGCTCAGGAAGGATGAACCCAGGCCATATAACCAGGGAGGGAAGATTGGAAAAGCACCCAGTGAAGGTCTGATTTTACTGTCCTGGAATATTGCAGGCCTGGCAGGGAAATCTGAAAATGGAGATTGGAGAAAAAATCTTCGCGGCTCCCATATATTAGCATTCCAGGAGACGTGGGCAATAGAATCCTCCCCCTACCAAATAGAGGGTTATAAATGTTTCTTTGTGCCAGCTCAAGAAGGTAGATCAGGCAGGGCAAAGGGAGGGCTAGCACTGTACGTTGACCTTGATTTAGAAGGTTCATGGACACAGCCCTCTTGGACGTCACATACCCTCCAGGCTGTGGTATTTCAAGGGCAAGGGCTGAGGTTGCTGATATTCAACATCTATAATTCTGGGCCTGTAGATGGGAATAATGCAGTAATCCAGGAATTAGATAACAGACTCAAACAAGAGATCAAGCAAAAGAAAGGGGAAGGAGAACCGATTGTCCTGGTGATGGGCGATTTAAATTGCCATCTATGCCCAAAACTCTTTCCAGTAAGTCCTGATTGGTCATCGTGCTGGGTAGAGAGTGGGCCACATTTTGAGCATAATAAGGAGGGAACAACATTAATGAAGCTACTAGGTACTCACGCTCTCACACACACAATCGATCTGGTGGTCCCGGGTAAAGAGGGTACTCTTATACCAACATTCAAAGGCAGAGGATGTTCCTCCATTATAGTTTATATGTTGATATCTATTTTTGCAAAGGACCAAGTTAAAGAGGTGAGAACGGATTGGAGTCCTTTTAGTGACCACAACCCGCTGACTCTGGAATTAACATATAGCGGTCGCCCCATAAGGAGTATACCGGCAGCCAACGAGCTGCGCCCAGTGGACCAGGGGAGGCGTCTTAGATGGTCACAAATCAATGCCCAGGAGTTCTATAGAACTCTAATAGAAAAGGGTAAAAAGCAGATCCTAAATTGTCTCAAACCTTCAGTAGAGGGAGGTGCCCTGGTCTCAGTGTTCGAGTCTTTAACCAATTTGGTCGACAGACTATTGAAAGTAAAAGCCCCCAGAAAGAATGTAACACAACCACGATGGTTTGACACCCACTGTGCTCGAGCACTGAGAGATTTAAAATCATGTCTTAAAACCAAACCTAGGGATAAGCAGAAAGTAGCCCTCTGCCGACACACATATAAAACTAAGGTAAAACAGAGGAAGACTACGCTGCAAGCAGAAGCCTGGGCTGACCTGAGGGAGGCAGGGGAAAATAGGGACTCTAACAAATTCTGGAAAATTATCAACAGGCCCTGTTTTCAAGACAGCAACGCCCCGGTGATTAGCACCAATATACTCCCCGAACAGTGGGTGGCTCATTTTAAGGGCCTCTACAATCATAACTGTGATACAATCTCTGAAGGGGGTTGGGACGGGGTCCGGTCCAAGGAACTTGAGTTCTCACTTCAAGAAATTAGTCAAGCCATCCAAGGACTGACCCGAAATAAAGCACCGGGACCTGATGGCACACCACCAGACCTCTATTTAAGTAACATCGATCTCTGGGCTCCTATCATGACTAGGGTGTTAAATGCAGCTATAAAATCTGGGCTCCCGCGATCTTGGTCCACCGCATTGATTGTCCCTATCTTCAAAAAGGGGAGTAGGGACAATCCCCAATGCTATAGACCAATATCGTTGATTGATGTGTCAGCTAAATTATTGGGCAGGGCTGTATTAAATCGCCTTATGGCCTGGACAGAAGAGCACCATACCATAGCAGATACTCAATATGGTTTCAGACCGGGAAAAATCAACTAGCGACCAATGTCTTAACCTCTACCTATTAGTTGCTAAGTACACAAAAGCTAGTAAAGGAACAGTCTACATGGGTTTTATGGATCTGGCTGCGGCCTTTGACAACGTAAATAGAAACAAATTATGGGCCATGATGAGTAATCTGGGAATCAACCCTGGACTCATAAATATTCTTAGAGAATTACACTGGAACACCACTGCCAAGGTCCGCTTTAGCACGGGGGAGGGTGTACTGATCCCTTCCCGTGCACCAGCGAGTGAGGCAGGGATGCATCCTTGCTCCCTTTCTATTTTCATTATATATTAATGATTTGGACATCAGACATTAAATAAAACAATTATTGAAATAATAATACAAACATTTTTATCACAAACAAACAAAAAAATTGCAAACACTGAATGAGAGAAACTAGGGGTTGGGAGGATAACCAACCCCTAGTTTCTCTCATTCAGTGTTTGCAATTTTTTTGTTGTTTGTGATAAAAGTGTTTGTATTATTTTTTCAATAATTGTTTTATTTAATGTCTGATGTGAGAATACTTTCTAATGTGTGACATATTGGTTTCTAAATGTGTAAATAGTCTTTGCCTTTAATGTTTGTTAAAGTTTGTTTAGCCTTGCAAATATTTGCAATCAATGTCTTTTTCTGTCAGCAATTCTTTGAAAATATAAAAAATACAAAATGATTGACACAAAATAATGGTGTCTAGGGAAGCGGCAATAAATTGGTTTCTTACCCTGTATCAAAAAAACGTATTTAGTCACTGTGGTTTGGGTACTTTATGTTTCTCACTGTTATAAAGGGAAGAGCACGAACGTGTGCAAACAGCTGTTCAAAACAGCAAACTAAAGTAGACAGATAAAGGAGTGCTAGGAAATAAAGAGAAATAAACAAACGAGCAATCATAACAGTAACAGTGCCAGTCGCCAGAGGCAAGAACCACCCAAGAGAAGGTGGGACAAATGTGAGCAAATAGCCACAGTGTAGTGTAGTTCCTATATTCCCAATAGGCTCTGCGCATTGGAATAACATATCCTATAGATTTGACGTAGGACTTAGGTCGACTAGGTCTCTATCGATTATATTTAACTTAATTGTGAGTACCAGCTAGCTCAGAGGTCACTAGAAACTTTCTCGAATTCACAAGAAGGGATTAGTTTCTGACAACCGCATAAACATGACAACTTTGTTTCCCCAAGAATAAAACTGATCTTCAGGGTCGTGGAAACAGTTGATAGATATTTTACTCAGTCAATCCTGCATGCTTCATTTCATCAGAGGTGCAGAGAAATATAGAGACGAACATTTTCAATAAAAAGGGTTTTATTGAACAGTCTTCTTTCTCAAGCAAGTAAAGTGAACTGCTACAATCGTAATACTGGTTGCAAAGTGTAATGCGTACAGTAAGAAGAGTATTATGAAATAATACTGTAAAAGCATTGTATGGTTCCTAGACCATAGATAAATACATACATAAATAACAAAGGCTAAAAAGTACTCAACTGGTGCTTCTAAAATACGCCTACCCTAATGTACTTAACCTAAGACTAGTACGAGGGAAGAAGTAAGTAAGGTGTAGCATAGGTTTAGTTTCTTTGCCAAGAATCTATCCAAGATTTCTCTTCGGGTCTAATCAGCTCCGTACCTTGATTTTAGAATGAAGGAGGTCTGGTATCTCTGTCTCGGGACTCAATTTCCCAACACCCGCGAGGGGAGCTTGGAAACACTGGAGCTGGATTCTTAGCGAGAGAAAGGACAGCTTCTCTGTCAGTGCGTCAGCTGGAGGGACGGCTTCCATCGGCACTTGCTGTAGCGAGCTGCGTCGGGCAAGTAGATAGTCGAGCTGCTCCGAACCACCGTGTGTTTGCTGGGGCAAGTGTAGGCATATTTATACCTTGAAGGTGCCTAGTTTGACGTAAAGTCAGGCATAATAACGTCATCAAAGAACCCCAAGGGAATGGTAGTTCTTTGAAAACTTCATAATTTCTAGGACAAATCAATATTCAAGCAAGGGGATGTCCCTGACTGCTGAAGCCGAGTTTTTCAAGATATCGTTGTGGCTTTTTGGAACTAGTGGAAGTAGCCATGCCTGTATTTGGACTGGATGGGTTATGTCTAAATATGGGTGTGATTTCTATGCCTATATAAGGGTAATGTGAATTATACCTATATAAGGGCATGAATTGGTAAATTACACTTGGGTTCTAAAATGCTACACAACACCCACTCCACTTTATTATGTTCGATATTACAAAATTCTTAGCATTTTAAACATATCTAAAGCATGATGTGTAAAAATTCCTCCTAAAACACATGAAATGCATTTGAAATGGCTGTACACGAAAAAGAGAATTTGTGCTGTACTAGTTGTTTTAAAAAGCAATATTTTCATTCAAAGCATGTAGTGTGACATTGGAAAATGCTTATCGGAATGAATCATGAAATAACATTTATGAAATGGCTCTTAAATACAGAAGAAAATTCGAGACCATTCCATGACAGAAAATATAAAATGTCTAGGTTGTGAATAAGATCAAATATTGTCACTTGGTAGTGTTTCAAAGAATTCTTGTTCTCTAAGAATAGTTCTACTTTAAGCAGATTACTGTGTGCCAAAAAAAAGTTCAATTTCGGGACAAGTCAAATCGCATAAAAATAGAGTTCTGAAGTTGGAAGTTTTGTTTTGAAAAGTAAAGGTCGAATACAGAGTCCCGTAGAACGCTGTGTGCTAACTTTAAAAAATCATTCTCGTTGTTAGGAGAAAACATCAAATCTTCTAAGCTGGCAAAGAAATGGTCTACCACAATAGGTGAATGTTGGACCACTTCATTAAGTAAACTGATAGCACAAAAATGTGAAGCATCGCCGTCAGCGTTAGCCGCATTAGCAATGTTCGTAGGAGATGGAGATGGTACCTGTGTGCCTGTCAATCCACATATCTCACCGTCAGCAGATTGCGTCTGTGAGATCTCAATTAATGCAGTCATCAGGATTGGTAGCCGCTGGGGACAACACGATGCATGGGCCGTTACCGAACCAAGCAGGGTATCAACATCCGTTGGCAGTGCTTATGGAAGTGTTAGACAGGCATCCAACACATATTCTTCTCCACATAGCAGGCATCGTAGAACAGGAAAGACGCAATCTTGCCAGATTGGTCGGAATGATAGGAAACATGTGGTATTCATGTCTCTCAAGCGAGCTAGGTCCAGGCTCTGTGTTATGCGCTCACGACACTTCATTGCCAGGAGAGTGTTCTCAATGGTGATCTGGGTGTCGTTGCTGACTGGACTTGCCATATCGGAGCAGAAGGAACAAAAATAGTATTCCTGCTACGAGTGCACGAAGTTTGGAAAAATGCCTAGGACTGCTTCAAAAGGTGCTAACAGTTCTGAAAAAACTGTTTTAAATACATGTCCAATACCACTGGTATCAGACATGTTTAAGATATGACCTAACATTTCTACGAAATGTGTTGGACGGTTTGTGGATAAAAGGGCATGTATCTCTGCAAAGGACCTTGCAACTTGTAGTTCATACGTCTCTTTAGACAAGGTCAATGGCACAGTTTTTTGTAAAAGAATGGCTTTCATTCTGCTTAAAGTATCAATTCGAATAGAAGAGATGTTCAGTGAAGGCCATAACGGCGACTCTCCGTCTGTCTTAGCTTTAGGAAACAATACTTGCATACAACAAGTGACCCTGGCTGACACAGTTACGAGGTAGGCTATTCCTGGCATCATTCCACAACAGCTGTGATCATTCAACATTATATAGCTCACGTTAGAAAACTGCCTAAAAATTGAATCTATCACTGCTGCTTGAGAACCTTGCAGGTGGCAGGATAAGTTGTTCAAAGTACCTTCACAGACTCCATGTAAATTAATACCATGGCATAAAAGTGTACCGCTTAGTGCGCTTTTACATTGTGTACCACTAAGAAATACCTCTTTTTCCCCACTCCAACATCTGTGTGTGTATGGTAATTCCCAGGTTGACTTTATGTATTCCTTACCCAACCTTTCATACACGCCTGCTGATATATGTTTCAAACAGTATTGAAAGTGGAAAATCGTGACAGGCAGAGTGATTGTCCCATGTATAATCCATTCTGTTGCAGGTTTTTCCGAAACAGTTAATGGTAATCTTTCCAGTTTTTCAATGCTCAGCACCGTATAGTCTGCTCCTCTTTGTGCCAAACTGATTTGCTTATCTGTAAGGTTAAATACAGAAAACAATGACGTGGTGTTGATTAGACGCCATGGCACATATCCAGAACGGAGATTTTGTAACATCCAGCCTAAAAGCATTATAGAACGTAATAGTGACTGCCCATGCTGTAGCACCAGCAAGTCCTGTTCCATTATGTCAATGGCAGAGGATACTATGCTGTCCAAAGAATAAATTCTGGATGACAGAGTTGTTAATCCATTGTCAACTACAGAGAGACCTTTCTCTAAATTAATATGGTCAATTTCTCGTATTCGTTCTGCAGTCTCTGCTTGCGTCGCTTTCCAAGCTTCATTATAAATGGCATATATACCTGCGTATATGAAACGTTTATGACATCGTTTTGCCAGACCTTGTAAGAAGTCCCTTAAATCAACGCCAACTTTAAGTAAAGATAAGCGTTGTTTAACCTCTGTAAGTGTAGATTTTTGTAGCCACTCAAGGCACAGTTATCCTACACTGTATGTTGTTACTATCCCTGGATGTTGTCTCTGGACATATCTTGGATCTGGCCTAGTTACTGTAAACCCATGTGTCTTGTTCAGGAATCTATCTTGACAGTTATTCGTGTCTGTAGGCCAGATTAACCATTTTTTCCATTCAGGATCAGTTCTGTTTTTTCAAATAAAAGTGATTTTACGTCGACCACCCCCTCTGAAGTGTTCTTACTATCAGGTGTAGGTGTAGGTATGGAAGGTTTGTTTTAATCTTTTATCTTGGCAAGGCCAATACAGGATGTCTCTTCACAGTGTCATTCAAAAACATTATTTGTTCAGGGAGGATGCAGGCTCTAAATAAAGCTTCTATTCCCTGCACCTGCCAGTCTTTTGAGCCCCAGACCGTTTTTGTTTCTATGTTGTCACACCAAAAGTCGAAACCTAATGAGGATGGCTGGGCATAAAAGGTTGCTGAATCAATTTGCTTTGTATTGGTTAACATACTTTTCATTCCTGTCTTATTAACATTTTTAAAGTAAAACGTTTCTGGATTTGAGACATTAAAACCTGGGAAGTATGGACATTTTTCAAAGAATATTTTTGAGCTACCTTTTGGTGGCGTTGGACAATGTTCCCATGGATTGAAAGTATAAACATTTCTAGTGTTTGCAGATTTGTGCAAGTAATGATGACCATAATGATTATAACAGTACATTTGCTCATAATCTGATGAACCTTCAAAGTATTCATGATTTGTAAATTTTGCAGACATCTCTAAATCTGACATCATATTATTGACTGTCTCAAAGTCCAAAACATCAGAAAATTGGCTGGGTGAAACAAAGTTACTCAAGAAAACCTTGAATAGATGTGGAATCTTCAACAGCTCTGCAGGACCAAAAATGTCATGATCAGTTATGTCCCATGCTATACCACCAGGTATAGGAACGGCTGTGATGTTCACTGAAGTCAAGTCTCTTTGTTCACGATGAGATGATTTGTGTGGCTTCAGGAGCAAGTTGATGTTCTTACTTGCTGTGTCCATTTTACTATATTTTCCATGTATCAGCATTCCCAGACTTAATACAATAATTAGCCAAAGTAGGAGAAAGAACATGTCTAGCACAATCCAAATGTCAACCCATGGTGAAACCAGATACGTTTTTTCAAGTTGCTGAAAAAGTTTAGTTACTTGATCTTTAAATGTTTTATTTACTGGCAGCATTTTGGGCTCACTGGGATCCTCAGAAAACGTATCAAAGTTGATGAAATAGCTAGAGGCAGTTCTGTCAATTGTTGGTATTGCATCAGGATTACTGGAAATCGCTGGGGCTACTTGATCCCTTGTCATGTTAGTATAGTCAGAGGCTATATCATTGTAGACAGGATTTTCTTGACGAACTGTTATTTGGGTCTCAAGAGGCACAAGTTCCATAGCTTTATTGCTTAGTCCTTTGTTTTGTGCTGCAGAGTCTTCAAATGTTATCAGTCTCTCAGTCTGAACCTCTTGAATAGCAGCAAGATTTGGTCTTCTGCTACCTATTTGTAGTCCCCTGGGCCTACTACTTATTATCAGCCACACAAGGTGGTTTGACCAAGTCAATTGATACGAACCTGTTCTCTTTTCTTCCAGCAAGGGGCAGCAGTAACACTGTTCTTAATCCGTGGATTGCTAGCACAGGTACTGGTTTTCTGTAAGAAGGCCCAAATTCCCTCTTACCCGCGATCTTTTCTCTGACTAGAAGATCCCCAATCTTTGGAATCCAGACAGGCCTTGCTGTGATGGGTGGTTCTCCTTCAGTGGTCGTTGGCTTCTGCAATGTGTTGCTTAGACTTCTTCTTGTTTCATTTAAGTCCTGTAAAACAGCCAAACGATCTTTGATATCAAAGGGTTTTTGATCTACCACTGAAGTGTGACGATCGAGGTCCTGGACAAACATTCTAGTACCAAAAAGTATTCCACCCAGAGAATTTCTTGGCAGATTATTTAAACTATGTTGAACACTTATTAGATGTTTGACCCACCCGTCACCCGAGCCTAATACCCTAGCTGTTATAGATTGCTTTATGTCTCGGTTTTTTCTTTCCACTACAGAATTTTCATCAGGATGGAATGGACTCGAATACCGCAACGCAACACCCAGATTGGCCATGGCCTCTTTGTAAGCTCGAAAGCTAAACGCATGACCCTGGTCAGAATGTAGTGTGCCGATTGCGTATGTGCCGATAAAGACTCGCAAATCTTTTATAACAGTTCGGGCGTCAGCCGAGCGCTGAGGCCAAATCCAAATGAATCTTGAGCATGAATCCACTGCAACCATGATATATTTATAGTTACCATCCCTTTGTAAGGGACCACAGTGGTCCAGGTAATGTAATGTAATGTATAGGCATTTATATAGCGCACTACTTACCCGGAGGGTCCCAAGGCGCTTCGACCGCTGCGAAACCCTTCCTGGCTTCCCTGAGAGATGGTCCCTTAATGGGTATCTCCAGGGTGAGACCAGGCATCCCCGGCGGTCTGGTGGGGCCGTTAGTGAAGATGAGGCAAGCTAATGCCCAGAGTTGCCAAGTGTGATCGCTGATCAGAGTGGGCACCGAGGCGAGAGAATTATCGAGTCCGCTGACCCTGGTCCAGAAACCTGCCGCGCCGGGAATCGAACCCTGGTCCCGGGCCGTCCTCTGCTCTCGGGTCTGCTGCCTCTAACCAGTGAGCCACACTACTTCACAGGTAAACACATGCTAATGGTATATCTGTAATTAAAAGGGGCGTCTGCACCGGGCGTTTCACTGTTGTTGAAACTTTAATTTTCTGTCTGATTTCACATTCCAAAAATAGTTTCTGGTCCGTTTCCTCATGCGCGGCCACCAGTATCTTTGTTTTTATAATGACACTGTGGCGGAAACACCTGCGTGTGCAGAGGCAAGCCCTTCATGTGCTGCTAAAATTAGTCCTAATCTGTTTTTCATGTTTGGAATTACTCTATCCCCCACTCTAGGGATTTGGGCAAAAGGAACATTATTTACATCAGTTATATAGGAGTACTTGAGTGGAAAGCCTTTTGGTAATGTTTTACCGCTGTCTTTGTTGGAAGCGGTGACAGCCTGCATTATTTCGCTGTCTATTTTTGTTTTTGAACGAGTGATTGCAGCTTCGGAATCCGTTTGCACAGCTGCCTTCGTGGCTTTATCAGCCAATGAATTCCCTGCAACGTGAATGCCATCACGCTGATGACTCAGTGTATGGATCACGTGAGTCTTTTGTAGTTCTTTCTGTAATAGAACTACTTGTTCCCAAAGCAATTTATGCTTGATTGTGCCACCTTTTGCGTCTTTGAAACCGTTTTGAAACCAGTTCTGCAAGTATTCATTGTAAGATTGAACGCAGTAATAAGAATCGCACACTATGAGTGTGGGAAATTCACTATCGGTATTTTGAAGCGCCATCTTGAAAGCCTGTAGTTCAGCTCGCTGAGCTGTACAGTTTCCAAGAGATTGAGTTTTTGTGACCATAGGTCTGAAATTACCATCGCGCCAGCGACCTTAACAATCGCGCACGCAGCACTACAAGCTTGTTTACCCCCAATTGTGGGCTTTGCTGATTCGTCTGTGTATATTATACATTTGTACTGTTCTAGAGGCAGAATCTCAGTGGGCAGAGGACATTATTGTTCGTATTGTAGAAATTCTTGAGTTTTTGAATAGGCTTCAAAAATGTATTCAACGTCTGTTGCCCACAAGAGTTAACCCATTGTATCCATCTCGGATGTAAAGCCTCTGCATTCAGTATGCTTGCTTTTTTCACTGCCTCTAAGGCAGCTACAGGAGTAACAACCATTATGCATTTACCCTGTGCGTGAGCGCTCTCTTTTGCTACTGCAGTTTGAACCGCTGTCAGAATTTTTTCTGTTGAACTGAATTTCATTTCAGCTTGTGTGTACAAGTGTGATTTATAAGTAATTGGTACTTTTTCCCCTTCATTAACGGTTAAGTACGTGAATCCGCATCTTCCTGGGATTATTCTGATTACAAGGTTGCGTACGTTTATGCATGTCTGTAAATGTGATGTTGCTAACATGTCTGTTTGTACTGAATGCAAAATTTCAGTGTGTTTTTGAGTCCAATTAGTTGTTTTAAAATCAGGTTTGATTAATTCGTAGAGAGGTTTAACCCTTTTTGCGTAGTTCAGAATGTAAATTCTTCAGAAATTTAGGAAACATAGAATTGACTAAGTTTTTCAGCGTTATTGGAGGTTGGAGCAGCGCACACTTCTCTAAAACGTTGGCTGCCAGGCTTTTTGCCTTCACTTGATAACTCATATCCTAGAAATGGGACGTTGAGGTGGGCAATTCTTGATTTTTTGAAGTTGAATTTATACCCTTCAGAAGCAAAGCCAAGTGTAATGGTAGTCACTCTGTGCAAGTGCCTATCCAAGTCATCGTCTGTTAGATAGATGTCAACGACATAAGATAATGCCTCATCATCATACGTTTGTAGTAACTCTGTTACTCTGGCTGAAAATAACCCCGGACTATTCTTGAATCCCTGGGGTAGACGACAGAAGTGGCGCTGTGTCCCCATAATCGAGTAAGTGGTCAAGTTCCGGCTTTTAGGTGCAATGTTTTGACAGAAGAAACCGTTAGAAATATCTAATGTGGTTTTATATTTTTTGCGCACAATGTTATTCATCAGTGCTGCACTGTGTGCATTTTGTACTGCAAAGGTTTTGCAACAAGAATTTAAATGTCTGTAGTCCAAAACTAGACAATATGTATTGTCAGGTTTGGAGACAGGAAACAAATGATTGTTCATTGATGAGGTGCATGTTTCAATCACCCCTTGGCATTCAAGTTGATCTAAGATCTCCCTGACCTGTTTTTTTAGCTTCTTGCTAAACTGGATACTGCCTCTGTGCAGTTGGTTGAGTTTTAACTGGATTTTGTGGTGAGGGGAATCCTTATCCCATCCAACATGATTTTTATATATCGCTGGAGCCTGGGCTACAGCCCATTTTCTGGCATAGGTGTATTTTAAGTGAATTGGAATATGATTAGAGAAGGATGGCATAATGATGTCTTGGCCATGAAGGCACTCCCTGACAAATGTTGGTGGCCAGTCTTTTTCAGCTAGAAGAATGTCATAACTCTTAGAGAGCTTCTCCCAAAAGAGTGCTCTTATTTTCCTTGGATGTCCCCCTCCATCCGGAGCGTTACTTCAAATAACTTATGGGGTACACTAACCCTGGTCTCAGCTGTTTCAACTTTAATGTACTCATTCAAGTCCACTGTCTACAGATGATCCTTCAAGATCTTGCGAGCTATGGTGACTTCTGCTGCGCTGTCCAGCATTGTCTGGGCCCACTCCCCGTTCTTGAGTTGTGTCCTCAAGATCCTTGGCATGTCTGATTTTTAGACCTGCTACCTTCTTTTTGGTGAATTGGGTTTTCTTATTTTTTGGAACGTGTTGATCGTCTTTGGACTTCACGCGTTCTTCCTTGTGTTCTGACCGTCCTCTTCTTTCCGATTTCTGTGAGGAAGTCTGAAAGGTCAGAGAGGAATGTGTATCAGTATCTTGATATCTATCAGGTTTTCTCAAATTATCCCTGTTCCTGAGGTTATATCTATTTTCAGAGGGCTCCTTTTGTGAGACCTACCTCTCGATTGAGAACGCTTCTCTTTAGGAATGGACTGTTTAGTGTTTTCCCACTTCTTTTTAAGAGTAGTGAGTGTGTTTTTAATAATGACCTTGTCAGGACTTTCTGTTAGTTGGGGTTTAACTGGTTTCCCACCCAAACTATCTCTACCAATTCTTCATAGGATTTTTCAATTATTCTGGCCAGTTCATATGGTTTCTCAGTTTCATCAAGTTCTCTTAATTTTTGGCGAATCGCCACTGAAGCTGCTTCACCTTTAATATTAGCTAAGATTATAACTGAGACCTTTTTAAAATCTTTCAGTAATTTCATACCCAGATTCAAAGCAGGCTCTGCCCCGTATTAATTTTGAATCTGTTTCAGGACGTCTGGCATCACCACCATAGACGGAACACCATGTGTTTTCGTGTAGATTGCAGCAAAGACTGTACTCCAAGTGTCGCAGTCCTCCAAGTGTTGTGCGATCCCATTGGTAAACAGCTTGTTAGAATCCTGTGTTTCTCATGAGGTGTACTGTCAGGAAATACTGCCTCGATTTGAGTAATCTTTTGAGATACCCAGAATGGAATTTTTTTTCCCTTTTTGCGGGCTATTTACCAATGATTGATTGTGTAGTCTGTGGTATAATTTTATTAGTGTTCCCCTGGTGAGGGGTTTGTTGTGGAATCCTTATAGGAGTTTGGACTGTCAGAGTCCGCATGACATATTGAACCAATTGTCTATGTATTTTTATTAGTTGTTTTAGTTGAACTAATAGTTCTGCACCTGTCATTTCTTCTATGGCAGGATGTGGTGTATAGCTGGCTAATACCGGCCATGTTGCTCCTGGTCTACCTAGTGGACCGAGCCTTGGTAATGTGATTTTGATGTTGTAGGGCGCCTTTAAACCAGAGCTGGTGCTCTTGGTAAGTTAGTGGAATTTCAATGTCCTCGTTGGATTATCCTCTACTTTGTAGAAGTGAAACATGTGTCTGGATTTGCTTCAGGGAAGACAATCCATGAATAGAATACCTCTGTCTGCCGATTTTCATGTGCCTCTATGACAAAAATTACCCTACCACCTCTCGATGATAGGCCATTTGTTATAAGCTTTATTGTGATGGTTTTCCTTAAATTTTCCGTGATGATTATAGCATCCGGGTCGTTTTGTTGGAAACCTGTAATGTCTAAACCCAGTTGGGCTGTAGACGCTGCAGTTCCACTGGCCCCGGGATTATCCTCGTCGGCCATTTTCGTGACTGAAAGTTTGCAGAGCAAGTTTCAAGGAAACAAAGGTAAGGTGCACAATATTTTGGAACACTGTATCCTTCAACGTTGAACAAACCAAAAACTAATACATAGGATTTTCGTCCTACTCAGATATGGCGGGTATTTTATCCTTTTACCCACTCCAGACGTCTATTGGAGTATTTTACGGGAAAAAAGGTGTCTCTGAGAAAAGCACAACTGAGTTACTCTAGTATCTAGCGTTAAATTAGTGCCTTACCAAACGTTGGGCGCCATGTATTGTAGTTCCTATATTCCCAATAGGCTCTGCACATTGGAATAACATATCCTATAGATTTGACGTAGGACTTAGGTCAACTAGGTCTCTATTGAATTTATTAAACTTATTTGTGAGTGCCAGCTAGCTCAGAGGTCACTAGAAACTTTCTCGAATTCATAAGAAGGGATTAGTTTCTGACAACCGCATAAACATGACAACTTTGTTTCCCCAAGAATAAAACTGATCTTCAGAGTCGTGCAAACAGTAGATAGATATTTTACTCAGTCAATCGTGCATGCTTCGTTTCATCAGAGGTGCAGAGAAATAGAGAGACGGGTGTTTTCAATAAAAAAGGTTTTATTGAACAGTCTTCATTCCCAAGCAAGTAAAGTGAACTGCTACAATCGTAATACTGGTTGCAAAGTATAATGCGTACAGTAAGAAGAGTATTATGAAATAATAATGTAAAAGCATTGTATGGTTCCTAGACCATAGATAAATACATACATAAATAACAAAGGCTAAAAAGTACTCAACTGGTGCTTCTAAAATACGCCTACCCTAATGTACCTAACCTAAGTCTAGTACGAGGGAAGAAGTAAGTGAGGTGTAGCATAGGTTTAGTATCTTCGCCAAGAATCTATCCAAGATTTCTCTTAGGGTCTAATCAGCTCCGTACCTTGGTTTTAGAATGAAGGAGGTCTGGTATCTCTGTCTCGGGACTCGATTTCCCAACACCCCGCGAGGGGAGCTTGGAAACACTGGAGCTGGATTCTTAGCGAGAGAAAGGACAGCTTCTTTGTCAGTGCGTCAGCTGGAGGGACGGCTTCCTTCAGCACTTGCTGTAGCGAGCTGCGTCGGGCAAGTAGATAGTCGAGCTGCTCCGAACCACCGTGTGTTTGCTGGGGCAAGTGTAGGCACATTTATACCTTGAAGGTGCCTAGTTTGACGTAAAGTTGGACATAATAACGTCATCAAAGAACCCCAAGGGAATGGTAGTTCTAGGACAAATCAATATTCAAGCAAGGGGATGTCCCTGACTGCTGAAGCCGAGTTTTCCAAGAAATCGTTGTGGCTTTTTGGAACTAGTGGAAGTAGCCATGCCTGTATTTGGACAGGATGGGTTATGTCTAAATATGGGTATGATTTCTATGCCTATATAAGGGTAATGAGAATTATACCTATTTAAGGGCATGAATTGGTAAACTACGCTTGGATTCTAAAATGCTACACAACAACAGAAAGGCCAAGAATTTTTAGAAAGCACTCACAAGAACAAATGGCATGCGAGGGGCATGCTACAAGCCACTCAGATAAGATAGATCAGGTCTCCAGACCGAGACCTAAAAACGACAAATTAATGTAGTAATTCTATCACATTACCTTAGATAATTAGCATTTTCTTGCCACGTAATTTAGTCCACCCAGCTGCATAATTTGGTCCTCTGCTACATAATTCCAGTGGCACTACCTATATTCCTTTCCTTAACTTTACAGGTAAACTACTGATCAATTTCAGAACAAAAACTGTCAAATAAATGTTTGTTAATCTGGGTTTCAACTGTTTAACACTTTCATTCCCTAGTTCAGGTTTTTATGACGGGGCATGATAGAGAGCTCTGGAGTTGATGCAGAAGGCAGTCATAAAAAGTGTTCTGAATACATGCCCTTCCAATCCTTGGCCTCTCTGCAGAGCAGTGGTCAAGTATGGTTATTGTGATTGTAGGTGAAAGTTTGTTAAGGAGGAGCGTAATTTTCAAAAAATTGATAGGGCAAAAGTAAAAGAAAATGCAGTACTTACAGGTGGGTGGGTGCAGTGTTGGGGGTGGTGAAGAAGATGTAAGGAAGCATATGCAAAGGAGAGTGAGTGGAAAGAAGGCGCTGAAGAGGAAAGGGATGAGGCGTGGGATACACACATGGGGGTTTCAGAAAGATGTGGAGAGAAAAAAGGCGCTAAGTGTCTAACCGAGACAGACTGCCGGGGAGGTGGTGCGAAGGGAAAAATGGGATTGATTGATACCCTCCGAAGACCACGGTCACTTCCACAGACCACTGTCGCTTCCACAGACCTGAGTAATTTTTAATTCAGTCTGTTTTCAGAGTTGAAACATTTTAAATTCTAATTATTCACAGCAAAATCATGGTTATTCATGCATCTTACACAGCTAAAAAGCATTGGCAAAGGCAATAGTCCTGCCTTGATTTAGGTGTGTGTCTACTGTTGTGTTGTATGTCTGAATGAAATAACAGAAAGCTTGTTTTAAGCCACCCCCCTTAAATTTATAGTTCACACTCCTTGGAAATGATACCGTGATACCGTGTTACACGTCTCAAGCCACGCCCCTTTTAGAACCCCTGTACTTTTTCATCCCATTGAACCCCTGAACATGTTTTCAAGCGCTGGAAGAAACGCATGAGGGTTGCAGACGACAGCAGGCTGCTGGTTTGTGGGAGTTGGACAGTCCTTGGTGAAGGTACAGATGGTAGAGGAGAGGGTGGGATTGTATCTGTGTCCAAGAAAGCTGAGGTTCTTCGGGGTCCATCCCCGGCCAGGGGGGCCATTCACATATGATTTATTTTTTGTCAACAAGATGGCTCGGTGTTTTCAAAGCTCATTCGCTGACATGGTCAGACCAACTCGGACTTTGTGCTTCTGAGGCCAATTACTGTTAAACGGTAGTAGTAATTCCTGTCAGTCAGAGTGCTTTGAAGTGGAAGAAATCATGCATGGGCTGGTATAGTAATACTATTTAACTTGCATCGACATATAGTTAACTTGAATGACAATGATGTCACTAGCTGGTGGTTAAACTGAGAACATGACATACATCCGGCCCCCCTGGCCGAAGCTGGACACCGCTGTTCTGGAGGGCAGAATTGTGCATACCGTCTGTCTGTAGGTGATTGGTTATGACTGGCCCACCCAGACCTCTGGGTCACTGACCGCTGGGTACAGCAGCACTGCAGGGGGACGCCTGTCCATCAGGAGCTAGGCTGTTGTGTCCTCTTCATCCTCTTTTGGGTTTTGTCTTGGCAGTTTTCATTAAATGTTCATTTTAATGCTAATGTTCAGTGTTCTTGAACGCGCTGATACTTTTGGGACCCTCTAGATGTGCAACTCCGACTGTGCTGAACTCCTCTGTGCTGTCTTTGCATTAACTGTTAATAAGAGCCCGGATCCACTTTTCATCCTCCCTTCCTGGCACAGTTCGAGAGGCAGGCCCCTATTAGCCGGAGTGAAACACAGTGCACTTTCAGAAGTCCTTGAAATCCGCCAGGCTGCGGCGTCTCAGATGAAAGTGAAATTCTGTCAGAGAGCTCTGGGGCAGCCTGATTTGAATCTGGAGTAGGGAAGCATTCCTGACTCCTCACCCTTCTGCAATTACACCCCTTTATCTGGACCTTTCACACTCCTGTCGAGTCCGAGGAGAGTGCGATTCCATCTAGAAATGCCCCTTAAATTGCTTCAGTTTCACGCCTCACCGCACGAGGCTTTAAACTCAGTGTTGATAGCAAAAGACAGACTCCTCAGAGAGGTCCAACAATCACAGACACCGTTGGGCCGTGTTGGAAATGGAATTTCTGGTTGGCTAAGGCTTGCGCCAAAGCCAGGCAGAAATCACCACTCTAGTCAGGGCAAGGGAGTTACACTCCAAAGATAACCCCTGCTCACCCCCTTGGTAGCTTGGCACGAACAGTCAGGCTTATCCGGGAGGTCCCCGCCCCTCCATATCACCCTAGACCCCCTGCCTCCCTTACCAACATTCCCAGGGCCCCCCTTAAGAAGAACCCCGATAACGAGGCACCCACCACTAACTGCATGCTCATTAACTGCAGATCAGCCACTAAACATGCAACTGAACTAGCTGAATCCATCCTCACCCATGACAGAGACATTGCCTTCATCACAGAGACGTGGCTAAACTATTGCTCGACACCCATCTTGAACACCCTTGTGCCACCAGGCTTTGTAATCATCAACAAAGATCGAAATGACCAAAAATGCGAAAGTATAGCAATCATCCATAAAATCGATATATCTGTGACTGAAATCGACACCTTTAATTACAACTCCTAGGAATGCCTTTCTGTCAACATTAACACAAGCGACAACAAGTCATTCCAGTGCCATATTCTATGCCAACCCCCAGGAAGCACCTCCACATTCACCGAACATCTGTCTGATATGATTGCACATTGCTCACTCCGAGACGCCAACATCCTAATTCTGGGAGACCTGAACCTACACTGGAACGAAAAAAATGACACGGTAATCCAGAACCTAAATAAGCTGCTACTCAGCAACAACCTCACCCAGCAATGTTCAGAAGCTACCCACGACAAAGGAGCGATCCTTGATGCCATCATCTCCCAACGGGACACCACCACAATCGATCAGATCCTACCTGTTGACTGGTCTGACCACCACCTTATTCTCTTCCACTTCAATCAACCAATCAAACTTCAACCCCCCACCCAAGACACCCTCAAGTGGACGGGAAATCTTAGACAGATCTCCATGGAAGACTTTAAAAGACGGTTACGCTCATACTGCCACAGACGATCTTTTTACAACGGAACTCACCACTCACTATAACTCTACTATGACTTCCATCCTTGATCAAGTAGGCCCCCTGAAACTAAAAACAAAAGCAGGAACATTCCATCCAGATCATGGTTCAACTCTGACATCAACGCGGAAAGAAGACAACTTAGAGGCGTTGAACGACTATGGAGGAACAACCCCTTCAATTTCCTCCTCCAGAAACTCAATGAAACACGAAGTAAATACAAAGAGCACATTAACAACGGAAAAAACACCTTCTTCTGCACCATCCTGGACTCCACGAAAAATAGACCGAAAGAACTATTCAACATCATCAGACAACAAACATCCAAGCCCTCAGCTGCCCCCGGCCAGGCTTCCAAAGACCTATGCGACAACTTCTCCAACTTCTTTAAAGAGAAAATCTCCAAGATTGAGCTCTCACTTGACATCAACCTAACCCCACATGAACTAACCCTCCCCCAGAAACTTAAGCCAACACATGCAAATGCCCTACCAAATCCTGGAAATCCTTCAACCCCGTACCTGAAAACGAGATTCTCAAACTGATCGCCTCCTCCAAACCCGCATCTCCCACATTTGACCCTTTATCCACCCAACTGACCAAAAAACTGCAACTCTTCATAGCTCCATTTTGGCGCAAGATCATAAACAGCTCCTTGAGTTCTGGGGTCATTCCCGACTGCCTCAAAGTCGGCCAAGTCACACCTCTCCTGAAAAAGACTGGCCTTGACACCAATGACTTGAACAACTTCAGACCTGTTTCTAACCTTCCCCTCTTTGCAAAAATCCTTGAAAAATGTGTTCTCTCACAACTAACGCAGCACACTGACAACCTCAACCTTTTAGATCCCCACAAATCAGGATTCTGCAAAGGATACAACACCGAAACCGTGATCCTAAACATTGTGGACGGCATGCACAAATCTCTAGATACTGACAAATGCTACCTACTCATCCTCCTGGACTTATCAGCAGCCTTTGACACAGTGGATCACAATCTACTCATCAAGGCTCTGCAAGACAGAGCAGGTGCTGATGAGGTGGTCTTACAATGGTTCTCCTCCTTCTTACAAAACCGCTCCCAAAAAAACCCAACTCAAATCCTTCACATCGTCAACAGAAGTGTCCCACAAGGTTCAGTGCTCTCTCCTCAACTGTTCAACATTTATATGAAACCCCTCACCTCCATACTTAAAAAAGCTAACATCACCTTCCACCTCTATGCAGACGACATCCAGATCTATCTGGAAACCTCCTCCTTAGAAGATATTCAGAGACTAAACAACACTCTCAAAGTCCAACACTGGCTAGACATAAATCACCTCAAACTCAAACTAGACAAAACCAAGATACTCCTCATCTCCAACAAAGAAGAAAATCACCAAACCATGAAATGGATCAAAGCAACCAATGCTCTTAACGGTAATCTAGCCCCAGGCCAAATCATCCCAATAAAAGCACGCAAACAAAAAAACGCTGCACGATTCTTCACTGGAAACGCACCCAAAATCTGGAATTCCATCCCAGCACACATTAGGACTACCCCATCCTTTGTAAAATCAAAAAACTCCTAAAAGACCTCTTCCTCAAACCTGCCTTCCCGAACAGATAACCCTCGCTGTTGGACACTTGCCGACTTTCTGCAGCACCATGCCACTTTCTCACCATCATCTACCTCCTCCAAGTTCCCCTACGCCCCTCCCTGTTACCACCCTCCCTGTAATTGGTTCAGTTCATGACAGTGTGCGAGGCTACCAGGACTGCCTTACCTAATTTGTCGCATCACACACCAGGACGCTATGAATCCATTTGTATACCTATGCCTTATTTTTGTTCTCCTGCTATATAATCTGTTGTAAAGCGCTCCAATACCGTCGGGTCTGGCCAGCGCTATATAAAACTGCTTAAATAGAAAAAAATAAAATGTGCAAAGCATTTGCGCAACACACACACAGCAACAACACACTAGGCATACCACAAAAGGAACTCCACACAAGGTTATATCAAAATTAGCCTTTGTATTCTCATAAACACATTAGAATAGTAATCACACAATATAGACTGGGCCAACTGGCGCTAGGCAATATTTAGAGGGAATTATATGCATATGACGGGGCCAACTGGGCCACTGTCACAACCATCACGAGTACACATAATGAATGTAGAACCAATAATAAATGTAGAACACAACCAGTAACTACTGGCAAAATACTGTACTCGGTATCATCTCCTGCAACATAAATCATATTATGCAAGCAGCATCACATTAGGCATGAAATACATTCTGAGCCAACCTCGTAAGCATAAACACATTATGCCATAACCTCACCAGCAAGTCTAAACACATTAGACAATAACCTCACAAGCAGATCTCTTAGATTAGGGAATAACCTCCTAAACATAAATACTAGAGGCATAAATCATAGTGCGTAAATCGCATTTCTGAGCACCCCATAAATCACAGTGGGACCTAGCGCCCTATCAACCTCACACTGTCCCCCTGCCAACTTTCCCAAATGTCAGAGCAGCTGCCAATGCAGCAGAATTCATAAGTGCACAATTGCCCTGGGGCAGAGGAGTGCATCTCACTCCTATCTCATTCACAATGCCCCCAAAGAAATGTTGGCCTAAACGTTGCAGCTGACGCTACTTGCCGTGCAGCTGTGAAGCAAAGGCCTGGCACCACTGTGCCCTCTCTTGTCCCACTCAGGGACATCTAAAACAAAAGTGCCAAACGTTGCAGTTGCCAGCTACTGTGGCGCAACTGAGAAATCACCAAGAGGCCCTGCTCTGGGGCTCTCTGTACGAACATGTGCCACGTTGCAGCTGCCCACTGTCAGGTGGGGCAGCTGTGACATTATCCTCAAAGGGGAGGGGCCCGGCACCACTGTGCACTTGGGACCTCCAGGGCTCTCAAAACAAAGAGGCCCCTATCATTGCAGCTGCCCTCTGTCAAGCAGGGCAGCTGAAAAACTAATTTCCAAGGGGGCGCCAGCACTTTTGTGCCCTCTGGACCCCTACTGGAGCCCTACCATCAATGTGCCCCCAAACGTTGGAGTGGCCCGGAACAGCGGGACCGCTTAGGCACCACGATGTGCACATGGACTCCTAACTTAATCAAATGCTGCTTCCTGATCACCCCACTCACTGGGCTTCTGGATAGGACTCCTCCAGTCCAGGCGGCAGACAACAGGGGAGCCCCCACTCCTCTGGGACTCCTCTTGTCTTCTCTCTATTCCCGGTCCCCATTCCTGGGACCGGGACTTCATGTGGAGCTGCGAGGCTCTGGACAGCGAACCCGCCTCCCTTCCTCCAAGACGAGAAGGGGGCGGAAATGGAGCCCGCAAGGCTCCCTTCTCTCCTGCTCCG
Source organism: Lissotriton vulgaris (assembly GCF_964263255.1). NCBI lineage: Eukaryota > Metazoa > Chordata > Amphibia > Caudata > Salamandridae > Lissotriton > Lissotriton vulgaris. The sequence continues at coordinate 1,688,879,830 of NC_141694.1, forward strand.
GCCGCATTCTGTGGCCTCTAGGTAGTCGGGTGGGCTCCTGCCGGCCTTCCTCTCCGTCCCTCGGTGCCTGGGGGAACCCCGCTCAGGCTGGAGGCCTCCACCTCACCTCCAGCCCTGCGCGGCAGGCCTGCCCTCAGTCAGGCTCATCCTGCCTGACTTCCGGGTCACATTTAGCAGCGGCCAGGTGATTCCTTTCGGTGGCGATACGGGGTAGGCTCCCGTCATTTAAAATAATCATAAAGCGGAATAGGCACCAGCGAACCACTTGTAAGCGTGGTGGGCATCCGCCAAATAACTCAAATCGTGGGGTGGACTCCCGCCTCGCTACAGCATCAAAGGGGAATCCCTCACGCCCGGATTCCCTCTAAGAGGGGCTGCAGCTTAGCGCTGCGAAGCCCTCACCTTCCGCTTCTCCTTCTGCGGGAATAACAATATAGCGCTCACAAGGCGCTATATGCAATCAAAGTCCTCAAGGCCCTGGAATATAAAAAGCAAAGCGCTCACAGGGCGCAAGAGGTCCCAGCCAGTCCTTAGGGATCAAGGGGGCAATGCTAGGCCCAGGGAGGCAAGCCCTCATGGTGGTTCCTCCTGGGCCTCAGCAGCAGCATGCCCCAGCAAGGTCAGGAACAAGCACAGAACAGAACAATTCCATGGGGTGACAGCCCCTATACTTATACTCAGATTCTCTTTGTTTGTAGTATAGGGCATTGGGGAACCAGATGCAACTGGTTCAGGGGGGATGTGGAGCACTTTGTTCTCCAAGCTCCTCTTTCCCTTTGTCAGGTGGGGGCTGGGTGATCAGATGCACCATAGGGGGCGGAGCCAGTATTGTACAGGCTGGGCACAGTCCTATTCAGAGTCAGGGGATTACTCCTCCCACTACTCCCAGCACAGATGTCCCATTCAGCCTAGTGCTGACTCACCCTGCCCCTCCTGGAGCTACACACACCTCCCAGCCCCTGTCACTCACAAGCCAGACATGCAATTCACATCAGGCAGGCAGACACATAGCACACAGAAATGCCAGCTTCTAAAAGTGGCATTTCCCAAATAGTCATAATAAATCTGCGCACACCATTGCGCAGCATTTATTATTACCATTCCAAATATACTAAACTTGACCACACTGCTCCTCCCACATCAGGAATTACCACTGACACACTCACTGATCAGGGAATCCCCAATGCATTCCTATGGGAAGGCAGGTCAATCTTACCAAATGTAACACAGAGAGGGCACACACTTTACACTGGACCACAGTGTTAAAGTGCCCAGAGGCCTAAAACCACCAACACCAGGTCACAGAAAAAGGCTAGGATAAGGCAAAAAGTTTAGGGATGAACATACCAAAAGGGCCAAGTCCAACACAAACCCCTTCCTGCGAAAACGCAGGGTAGACCAACCACTACCTTGATTGGCTTCCCTGCGTTGGGAGATAGAACACAGACGTGGGCCCACACTGCAGGGACACCCTCCTGTTCTACGCCACTCTAAACCCATGTGGTTCCTTCCGAAATAAAAACTCTCAGGCCCAACTAGGCTACCCCACTGGTACCCCCAAGTTTTCCACGGCCAGGACCAGGCCCTAGGCCACCCAGATGTCACTGGTCCTTGCCAAACCACAGAGTTGGGGGCAGCAACCCCTGGCCCATAATAGCCATTCTCCACTCTTCCTCTCGGTGTAGTTCCAAATTGCCACTGATCCTCCAACCTAGGGTCTGCACCCTCAGGCTGACCAGAAGTCACAGGCGAAGCGTCTCCTCACCCTACCTCCCTTCTGGGGTTCCCCACTCTCCCAGGAGAAGCACCCCAGAACACAACTCTCCCACCAGTTCAGGACCTCTCTCTATCAACTGGTCTACCACTTGGGATCTAAACTCACCGGCTGCATCAGGGTCAGAGGCGAGGACTTCCTCCCTCTGCACTCCCTTCCAGAGCCCTATACCGTCCCAACTGGAGTGGTACACCTAGAAGACAAACTAGTCATGACACTGATTACAGTTGCCCTTCCCTCTGGGGCAGGAAACACCTGAACTTGGCTCCCAAACCCAGGGACTGTACCCTTTGGTTGGACAATTGCCCGGCGAACCAGGACTTCCTGGGGAGTACATATACTCTCCCGAGGGTGACACATAACTAAGGTGTCGTGTGACAGGCTGCCTGGTGCAGAGCTCATGACCTCCTGTCCTTTAGACAGTTTGTGAAGATGCCCCAGGACAGAAGTGGCATCACCATGGCCAATTATTGGTGACTCCTCTCACCCCTCAATCTGGACTTCTACACCCTCCACTTAGGTGTGGCTCTGCCAGACACCAGAAACTGATGGAGGCCTGATTACAGACACTCCCAGCTCACCTAACAAGGGGAGATCCCCCTCAAAGAATGGTCCAACAGGACAGATTAAGTTCCCTACTTGGTGTTCCCTCTAAGAACCATCCAGTACTGGAGACTGTGGATCGGGCACTTCGGGACACAGCCCAATCTCACTCCTTCTCCTGCGAGACAGGATGTGAGTCCCTACAACCTCCTCACAATAAGGGAACCTAGCTGGGCTACTCTGAACCCTCTCTGCCGCTCTGGATTGGAAGATACCTGCACCATTCTTCTAGGATCACTCTCCAATGCCAGCTCCCTAGAATCAAAGAACTTACTCACTCCAACAGGTGTTGGTGCGACTCCGGAGAACAATTACTGGGCAGGTTCTCTCTGACAAAATAGATTGAAGAGCCCTTTAACACCATTTACCGTGCTAACCAATCACCCAAACGTCCAGTGCACCGCAACATTCATCCACACTACCCCCCCCCAAGACTGGTGAGACAACATCTTACTTCCCCTGAATCTCAACCTGTCCCCCTCCTAACCAGGAACCAGGTACCATACTCTGGGAACTGGGAATGGAACTTCCTGCACTGGACTCCATATTGCTGCCACCACTGGATCCCACCCTTACTGGGGAATCCAGAAAACTAAAACTGCACTTAGGGGATAATCTACCCTCCCGAGCTAGTTACTCCATGCCAATTAAATTACCACTGTAGGCCAACACTGGAAATAGCAAACCGCACAGGGGCAGTACAAAACTCCTCCAGATTCTCTGGTTTCTGTCCTTGGCAGGACCTCCAACTCATAGTGCAACAAGAAACCACAGTTCAAAAGGAAATGATACTTAAAACAAAATCAGAAACAATGATCCCCAAACATGTGATTATCTAAATGCAGAGTTTGTAGTTCAACCAGTTGTCGCTGTGGTACTGTGCAAATGCAAGTCCTATCCTCAACGTTGACCACCATCCTTGGTAGCTTGGCACGAACAGTCAGGCTTATCCCGGAGGCAATGTGTAAAGCGTTTGCCCTACACACACAGCAACAACAACACTAGGCACACCACAAAAGGAACTCCACACAAGGCTATATCAAAAATAGCCTTTGTATTCTCATAAATACATTAGAATAGTAATCACACAATATACACTGGGCCAACTGGCGCTAGGCAATATTTACAGGGGATTATATACATCTGACTGGGCCACTGTCAGAACCATCACAAGTAGACATAATGAATGTAGAACCAATAATAAATGTAGAACACAACCAGTACCTACTGGCAAAATACTCTACCCAGTATCATCTCCTGCAACATAAATCATATTATGCAAGCAGCATCACATTAGGCTGAAATACATTCTGCGACAACCTCATAAGCATAAACACATTATGCCATAACCTCACCAGCATAAACACATTAGCGATCATCTCTTAAGGCTAAACACATTATACAATAACCTCACAAGCAGAACTCTTAGATTAGGGAATAACCTCCTAAACATGAATACTAGAGGCATAAATCATAGTGCGTAAATCGCAATTCCTAGCACCCCCATAAATCACAGTAGGGCCTGGTGCACTATCAACCTCACACTGTACCCCTGGCCAACTGGCCTTCTCAGAGGGCTCCAATGTCCTATGTCCCAAATGTCAGGGCAGCGGCCAATGCAGCAGAATTCACAAGTGCGCAATTGCGATGGGGCAGAGGAGTGCATCTCACTCATCTCATTCACAATGCCCCCAAAGAAATGTTGGCCTAAACGTTGCAGCTGACGCTACTTGCCGTGCAGCTGTGAAGCAAAGAAGGCCTGGCACCACTGTGCCCTCTCTTGTCCCACTCAGGGACATCTAAAAAACATATGTGCCAAATGTTGCAGTTGTCCACTACGGCGGTGCAACTGATAAATCACCAAGAGGACCTGCTCTGGGGCTCTCTGCATGAACATGCGCCACATTGCAGTTGCCCACTGTCAGGGGGGGCAGCTGTGACAATATCCCCAAAGGGGAGGGGCCCGGCACCACTGTGCCCTCAGGACCCCCACGGCTCTCAAAACAAATAGGCCCCCATCGTTGCAGCTGCCCTCTGTCAAGCAGGACAGCTGAAAAACAAACTGCCAAGGGGGCGCCAGCTCTTCTGTGCCCTCTGGACCTCTACTGGGGCCCTACCATCAATTTGCCCCCAAATGTTGGAGCGACCCACGACGACAGGACTGCTCAGGTACCACGATGTGCACATGGAGCCCCCACGGGGACTCCTAACTTCATCAAATGCTGCTTCCCGATCGGCCCCACTCACCGGGCTTCTGGGCAGGACTCCTCCGGTCCAGGCGGCAGGCAACAGGGGACCCCCCAATCCTTGGGGACTCCTCTCGTCTTCTCTCTTTGCCCGATCCCCCTTCGTGGGACCGGGAATTTGCGTGGAGCTGCTAGGCTCCGTACGGCGAACCTGCCTCCCTTCCTCCAAGATGGGGCGGAAATGGAACCCGCAAGGCTCCCTTCTCTCCTGCTCCGGCCGCATTCCGTAGCCTCTAGGTAGGCGGGGCGGGCTCCTGCCGGCCTTCCTCTCCTTCCCTCGGTACCGGGGCTGCCAACAGCTCACGGGAGCCCCGTTCGGGCCGGCAAACCTCTTCCTCACCTCCGAGCCTGCACGGCTGGTCCACCTTCAGTCAGGCTCGTCCCGCCTGACTTCCTGGTCGCATTTAGCAGCGGTCCGGCGATTCCTTTCGGCGGCAATACGGGGTAGGCTCCGGGGAGGGCACCCGCAAACCACTCGTAAGCGGGGTGGGCACCCGCCAAATAACTCAAAATGCGGGGTGGGCTACCGCCTCGCTGCAGAATCATGGGGAATCCCTCATGCTGGGATTCCCTCTAAGAGGGGCTGCAGCTTAGCGCTGCAAAGCCCTCACCTTCCGCTTCTCCTTCTGGGAGAATAACAATTTAGTGCTCACAAGGCTCTAGATGCAGTCAAAGTCCCCAAGGCCCTGGAATATAAAAAGCAAATCGCTCACGGGGCGCAAGAGGCCCAGTCAGTCCTTAGGGATCAACGGGGCAATGCTGGGCCCAGGGAGGCAAGCCCTCATGACGGTTCCTCCTGGACCGCAGCAGCAGCATGCCCCAGCAAGGTTAGGAACAGGCACAGAACAGAATAATTTAATGTTATGTTATGTTATGTTATGTTAGAACTGTATTTCTTGAGCGCACGGCTACCCAGAACGGGTGTCCCGGCGCTTTGGCAGAGAGTCCTGAACACAACCAAGAAAAAACCCAGCGGCATAAACACTGTAGGCCCACTGGTTAGGTGGAGAATAGGAGCGTCTTGAGCTCCTTTCTAAAGGCCAGAAGATTATTAGCCTTGCGGAGTGATAGAGGGAGCTCATTCCACAACCTGGCCGCCATAAACTGGAAAGACCGGCCTCCCATCCGCACGCGTTTGATCACTGGTATCTCCACTTTAGCCAGGTCAGCAGATCTTAAACTCCTCCGAGGAACGTAGCGAACAATCCGCTTCCTGAGGTACGCTGGGCCGATGCAGTGGAGGGCTTTAAACGCCAACGTAAGGACTTTGAAACTAATTCTGCTGGGAATAGACAGCCAATGCAGTTTTCCACGCAGTAGAGAGGCACTGGCTCTCCGTGGAAGGCCAAAGATGGCTCTGGCCGCCGAGTTTTGGACCACTTGCAATCTGGATACCAGATATTTAGGCAGACCAGCGAAGAGTGCGTTAGCGTAATCTAGACGCGAACCCACGAGTGCTTGCACAATGTTCTTGCGATATTGAAGGGAAAGCAGTGGGAGAAATTTCCTCACCATCCTCAGGATACCAAAACATTTTCCCGCCAGGCCCGTGATGTGGGGACGAAAGGAAAGACTGTCGTCGAATACCACACCCAGATTTTTTACTTGGGCAACTGGTTTCTCAGGGGGGAACATGTCGGAAGGCCACCACGATTTCCAGCTAGGGTCTTCAGCACAGCCAAAAAAGAGCAACTCGGACTTATCCGAGTTACACTTCAGGTTCTGGTGCTGAAACCATGCAAAAACAGCACTTAGGCAGTCTCTGATTCTGTCGCCATTAAAAACCTCTCCCTTCCTACAGGTGAACAGGAGCTGGGTGTCGTCAGCGTATGAAATGACCCGGGCTCCAAATGCCTCCGCGACCTTCGCCAAAGGGGCCACATAAATGTTAAAAATGGTGGGGCTCAGGATGGATCCTTGAGGCACCCCCACCTCTAGCGAAGGCATTTCCGCGGAGAACGGAGGAGCCCAGATCACCTGCCGACGGTCGGTTAAGAAGGATTGAAACCAGTCCAACACCGTCCCCCGCAGACCGACCTCCCAGAGTCTTCGAAGGAGGCCGGCGTGTGGGACGGTGTCGAATGCCGCCGACAGGTCCAGCAAGACCAACATGGCCTTTCCCCCAAGATCAAGCGTCTCCCTGATGGCGTCGGTCACCTCCACAAGAGCTGTCTCCGTACTATAGTTAGCACGGAAACCAGATTGGGAGTCATGCAGCAGATTGTTATTCTCTATAAAGGTGGTAAGAGTGTGCTGAAATGGGGTCACAACCCCTATACTTATACTCAGATTCTCTTTGTTTGTAGTACAGGGCATGGGGGAACCAGATGCAACTGGTTCAGGGGGGATTTGAAGCACTTTGTTTTCCAAGCTCCTCTTCCCCTTTGTCAGGTGGGGGACTAGGTGATCAGACGCACCACAGGGGGAGGAGCCAGCATTGTACAGGCTGGGCACAGTCCTATTCAGGGTCAGGGGATTACTCCTCCCACTACTCCCAGCACAGATGTACCAATCAGCCTAGTCCTGACTCACCCTGCCCCTCCTGGAGCCACACACTCCTCCCAGCCCCTGTCACTCACAAGCCAGACATGCAATTCACATCAGGCAGGCAGACACATAGCACACAGAAAGGCCAACTTCTAAAAGTGGCATTTCCCAAATAGTCATAATAAATCTGCGCACACCATTGCGCAGCATTCATTATTACCATTCCAAATATACTAAACTTGACTACGCTGCTGCTCCCACATCAGGAATTACCACTGACACACTGATCAGGGAATCCCCAATGCATTCCTATGGGAGGGCAAGCCAACCGTACCAAATTTAACACAGAGAGTGCACGCACTTTACACTGGAACACAGTGCTAATGTGCCCAGAGGCCTAAAACCACCAACACCAGGTCACAGAAAAAGGCTAGGATAAGGCAACAAGTTTAGGGATGAACCTGCCAAAAGGGCAAAGTCCAACAGGCCGCTTTTGGATAATCGCAATAATGGGCTGGAGGGGCATTGAAGTCTAGAGAAACTGCGTCAACCCCAAGACTGAGTATAATATGTGCGCTAGCAGTTCAAGGTTAGCTGCTTTTGATAAGTGGGCTAATCTGCCTGTCAGGTGCTAGCGTTGTGTGTCAACATTTCAAACAAGCAACAACTTAAAAAGGTAGGACACGTATATCAAAGTAAAACGCAAATCACAGCGGTTAGGAAAACGCGTCATCACACACATCCTATTCAACTTTGGAATCACATTGTGGCAAGTCTATTAATAATCTTGTCACAACGTGGAGCAGTGTCATCTATCCATTTGATAGGAATATTACAGGAGCTGACATTTATTCTTTGCTCACTCACTATAATCGTCGACTTAGTGGTCCATTGGATATTTTCCTATTTATGCCCTGACGAAGTTCCGCCAAGGAACGAAACGCGTTGGCTGTGTGACTTGCTTGGTATAATTACCGAAATAAAGAATTGAACTATTTGGACTAAGAAGACTTTTTGTTATATTTCAATGGGTGCGCGTTCCGCAATTTGCTGAAAAATATTTGCAATACTTGCAATGTCTACTTCTGCAATTTCAAACGATATATAAAAAAACAACCTTTATGTAACAAAACAACAGTAACATAACATAACATATTGAGTTCCTATCATCCATCTTTCTTCCACTCTTAATCCAACACTTGCATGTTCATTTTCATCCCTACTTTCTCTCTTGGTCACTGTTTTCCTATTGTTTAGTCACTTTTGTGAGTATAAAAAGGAACCTTTACTTCACGTTCTATGCCTCTGCCCTTTGCTTATATGAAAAGTAGGAGGTACCTTTGAAGTGAAAGGAACACAGCTCAAATAAGAAATTGTAATAATGCAGTAAAATATTGTTTAATTTTTAAAAATACTTTATTGATTCCAATTATTTAAAACATAAGTTAATAAACACTCTGTAATGAAAACCGAATTATGCTATAAATGGAAAGGAAATACTGTTTATGTGTCACAATTCGAATGATGATCAGCATACTTCTGAAATTTACGGATCAGGTTTTAAATAGTGCTTGTGGTATTTGTACATGTTTTAAATAGGTGACATACCGCGATAAGTAACGGTTTTGCATTTTATGTTTAGAGGCCATACCTATCTTTTTTATGTATAAAAATAATACAATTTAATTATTCTGAGATTAAAGTTATAATAAAAATGGGTGCTGGTGCCTTCCCTGCAGTCACCGGCAGAAATTAAGCTCTGCCCGAGACATCTATTATAAATGTCAGTACCAACCACTCAATCTGCCAACCAACGCTCTACTGTCCCAGGATTCAAAGGGAAACAGAGATCATTTATTCCACAGCACTCCTGTTGTACTCCATTAGGAAATCAATCAACAGACTTGCTATGGCACATGGCTAGGGCTCTATACCAATACTTTGTTTTAATTCCTCATAATGCACCGTAAACACACGATACATGACATGATTTGTTTGCAGTTTTTCATTGCCCAGATTTGTTCGAAGGCATTTGAATGCCAAACAACAAAACCAGACTAATTTACACATTTTGTTTGTTCTTGGGCACAGGCAGGGAGATTAAATAATTTGCTGAGAAGCACATGATGTTCAGCAAAAGCTGGAATCCGATCCTAGCTACTCCCCATGGTCCAAAGTAGGCAGCTCTAGCCGCTAGGGCACACCTACTTCAGTTGAATAATATGACTCGTGTCTTCAGCTTGCAAACCATAGCATTTCCCATACGGTGTTGGAATTTCTGGAGAGCATATGGCAGGGGAACGACTGTACATTCGTACTCCGAGGCTGAAATGAATTAATTCCCTGAGCACGACATGCCACACACCGCATATTATTGAATAAAAGAGGTTGAGAGAGCGAGGACGTGGGACTTGCCGGATCCATCTGGCCCTATACATTCAGAACTGAGACGTCCACATTTTGAGAACTGGGATTAATGCAGTCTGACAAGAGACTGTAGGTGATTGACAGATGTCACCTGACTGCAGAAGCTTAAAGAGGCAAAGCACACTACTACAAATTATCATAAAATGTTTGCTGCGATAGGAATGAGAAGTGTGGGAGAGAAACTACACTGGCTGTGAATATTAATTATCCCATTTCTTGTACTGTTGTAAAAAGCCAGGCTAATTAAAAATATACAGATGCAGCGTTTTTATATATAATATATTGCCTTCACATTACATATTCTGTCACTATATATTCTGGGTCCGATTTATAAAAGCACCAAAAGCACGTATGAGTAATGTAAGTAGTATTGCAACAGTACTTTTGTACATACTTATACATAAGTAACGTAAGTAGTATAACAGCAGTACTTTTGTACATACTTATACATAAGTAAAGTAAGGCGTAATACAACAGTACTTTTGTACATACTTATACATAAGTAAAGTAAGGAGTATTACAGCAGTACGTTTGTACGTACTTATACATAAGTAAAGTAAGGCGTAATACAACAGTACTTTTGTACATACTTATACATAAGTAAAGTAAGGCATATTACAGCAGTACATTTGTACGTACTTATACATAAGTAACATAAGTAGTATTACAGCAGTATTTTTGTAAGTACTTATACATAAGTAATATAAGGAGTATTACAGCAGTACTTTTGAATGTACTTATACATACCTTTGTACTTCAACCTCGAAATGTCTAACATCCTAGTAGCACAAGTGAAAAGAGGGCATTTGAATATGAATATTCCATAAGCATCCCCATTTTATTTCCATTACAGATATTTTGGGGTCAATTCACAAAGGTATGTGAGAGTAAGTAAAGGAGTACTACTTCACATACTCCAGAATTCTTTTGTGAATTTCTCTCTCCCAATATATATATTTTACTTAATGGCGGTCACCACTAGGTAGTTATAGTTAGGTCAACTGTCCCATAGGAAAATCGTTTTTTGTGTTGCTAATAACATTTGCTGCATTTGACGAATCTCCATGAATCATTCTAAAAAGGTGCAACCTTTTGACTTGTTTGTGCATGGAAAGTTTTGGAGTGATCCGTCAAGCTGGGGCTGTGCAAGAAATCCCAATGCATTTATCATAGACTTCTTTAGGCAGGGCTACAGCAAAAACTGCTGAATGGAATTACACCAAATTTGGCAGGAAGCTCGATTGTGCTTTTTTTGATTTGGTGTAAATCCGGCAAGTCGTTTTTAAGATATTAAGATTGAAACATTTTTGTATGTCTGGACAGTTGGGTCAGCAAGAGTCTTGAATGCAGCAATCCTGCAGGACTCACACGAGATTAAAAAAAAAACACAAAAGCATAAAATTGCTGCCCGGACACATCCACAATGTTTTTGCCCCACAGCTGGATTCTTAAAGGGAAGGAGGGCTGCGTGGCCCCTGTCCCCAAGCTTTCAGAGGCCCTGGGGAGCCCAGCATCAGGTTTGAAATTACTCTATATGGCAATGGGGGGGGGGGGTTCATGCGGCCCCTCCGGGCCTCAAAAGTCCTCAGTGAGCCCATCCCTGGCTAAAATTACCTTACATGAGAAGGGGGTCCACGCTGCCCGCCCCCCCCCCCAAGCCTCAAAAGACCCTGGGGGGGGGGGGAACGCCGGGCAGAAATTTAACAAAATGGAGAAGGGGGCCAAGGTGTCTTCCCTTTTTGAGCCAATAATGGCCCTAGGAACTCCATCCCTCCGGGGCCGGCTCTGTAGCTATGTTTCATGAAGCCCACCCCAAGGACATAGTACTTTTCCTGCCCCCATTGGCACAGGCAGGGAAACCTGTGTTTGCTTTAAAAATGCTCCAGCCTGCTGGGAGTGAATATTTGGTAGGTTTCCCTGCCCACACTTAAGCAGGCAGGGAAACATATCAAAAGATTGCTCCCACCAGGAGGAAACAGCATCAGTAGCTGCTCTCGCTGGGTGGGAGCAATGCCGGCTTCCGCCTCATGCGGGAAGCTGGCTGGGGACGAGGGGGTCATGGAGCTCCCCCGGCAGCCCACAACGAGATTATGGTGGGTGACCTTGGTGGGCACCCGGGAACCCACCTTTAGGTGATGATGGCCCAAGGGATGGGGCCTCCTAGGCCAATAAAGTCCCCCTGCACTTTATTTTTAAAAATGGCCCTGTGGGATGGGGTCCCCAGGGCCTAACAAGGCTCGGGGAGAGGGTGCTGCATGGTCCTCCTCCCTTTATATAAATAAGTGGCCATGGTGGATGGAGTCCACAGGTCCTATAACGGCCCAGGGAGGTGGGCAAGCGGCCCCCTCCCCTTTATTTTTAGAAATGGCCCTTGGGGATGGGGTCACCAGGGCCTAAAGAGTCTCTGGGGATGGGGTCCCTAGGGCCATGCCCTATGGCCAATCCCTCGTCAGCGCACAGCTGAAGTGTGGGGTTGGCTGCCTTTTGAGAGTCTGGTCACAGGGCCTGGCAAGGACATGTGGGCAACCCCCTGCTGTGTGCAGCCGAAGGCTGTGCACAGAGTGTGGTTGGTGGCATGAGAAGGATTGGCTGCAGGCCAGGCCCTCAAAAGGCAGCCTTTGGCCCTGTGCAGTGTGGGGTTGGCTGCCTTTACGGAGGTTGGCCACAGGGCCGGCCCGCAAACTAGGCCCTGTGGCAACCTTCCACTGCACACGGCCAAAGGTCGTGAGCAGCGTTCGGTTGGCAGAAGGGACTGGCCACAAGCAAAGGCCTTGTGGCCAACCCCCCGCCATGCATGACTGAAAGCCTTGCTCAGTGTGGGGTTGGCTACCATTATGGGATTTGGCCACAAGCTTGCGGTCCACTCATCACTGCACGCGGCCAAAGGCCACATGTAGCATGGGGTCGGCTGCATGGCCTGCAGCCAACACCCCACCGTGCATGGCCTGTAGACATGCAATTCAGGGGGTTGCATTTACGTATGGTAATTAAATATTACTTTATGTTAAAAAAAAAGAACTTAAAAAAACCCACAAAGGTTAAAGTAACGGTATAGTTAGGTGAATATGTCAATGAAAACATTAAAGTTTTGAACAAAACAAAAAGCAGAAATTCAGCAGTTATAGTTAGTTAGCAGAGCTAAATGTGCTAAAGATTATACTACCTACAGTCTTCATACTGTGGTGGAAACTTTACAGAACGCCCATCTTCTGAAGCAAAACAAGCAAATGTACATAGCTTAATACCTTGTGGATACAGTCTTTTATGTTGAGTAGAAATTGTCATGATGAGACGATTCTATCTAATTATTCAAGGCTGCTTACAATACTTAGTATGTAGTATGTAGAATATTTCCCCTGCTAGAAACGTTTTCTTCAGTACTAAAAAAACTTGTGTGGATCATAGTGAAGACAAATCATCAACTGTCACCTACACACAAAGTCACTGTCCTATTCAAAGATTTATAACGTGTTCAATACCTTTACACACCTATTATGCATTAAGAGTACATGCATTTTGTAAACACTTACACCTATCAGCTGGACCCAGGCTGTACAAAGTAAGGTAGAAAGGTACTATGGTAGCTACCTGCCATTATGTAAACTATAAAACAAACTAGCACACTCATTGGATGATGTCATCAGTGATGTTATCAATTATGTCATTCTAAATGTCTTCAGTGATGTTATACATAATGTCACAGAACTTGTCATGAGTGATGTAATTTGTGAGGTCATAAGCAGTGTATGGCTGGGGTACAGGTTAAAGTTAGCTCTGCTATCTATAACTGGTGAATTTATGTGTTTTTTTAGTTCAAAATGTTACTGTTGCCACTGACATATTCCCCTAACTATAACGTCACTTTAACTTTAGATTTTTTCATGGAATACATACATACATATGTACACACACACACACAACAGAGTGGCAGTGGCCACTCTGTAGTTATAGTTAGGATTACCAGAGATAGGAATTCCTTGGATTTTTGATCAGTAGCACCTTTGCGCCCATTTGACAAACCTCCACTAAACATTTGCATTTCTACATGGCCAGATAATGCAAAATTCTGTGATGATTAGTTAAGGGGGTGCAAAGAAAAAAAGGGTGGTCCCAAAACTCGTTTTCCACTAATCCATTTTCTAAGGACTTTTTAGACAGACATAGTGGCAAAATGGCTTCACAAATGTTCACAAAAAATGGAAGGAATATAGATTATGGCTGGAAAAGATGATTGTTTTCTATTTAATGAACATCCGTTCAGTAGTTTTGTATTTATAAGGCACAGAAATGTAGTGAATTCTTAGGCTGTGGTATACCATGATAATTTTGTGGTATACCACAACACTTGCTGATAACAAGGCAGTATATGAATGGCTAATGACTGCCTTTACATAAGGTAAAGGTAGCCATCTTGTTTAGACCAGATTTTGGCTGTGTTCTTGGTTAGGTCCTTAGATCTAGGCAAGTAATAGGTTTGATTGTTGATCCCAAATTATTACCACTTTATTAAAGTGGTAATAGGTAAGAAAGATTATTTATATTTCTATATATATATTTAAAAAAAAGGTATATATTTTTTAAAAAGGTAAAGGAGTACCACAGTACCATCTAAGAAGTGCTGTGGTACTTAAATTTCCTTTAAAAAAAAAAGGTAAATTTGTAATTATATATGTAAAAAGCTACTATATTATATTTAAGGAAAAATACAATGTGGCACTGTTTAAAAAATCATTTTACATTCTTATTTCTTATATTTTAGACTTAGTCTGCATTTTGGTTTTTAGGGGAAATATAGTACAGTGTACTTAAAAAAACTGAACAAAAAATGAAATATGTAAAATAAATTAAAAACCACTGTATTACACTATATTCCCCTTAAAACCCAGAATGCCAACTAAATGTGGTCTAAACAGTATTTTGCGAATTAAATATTGGAATGGCAAAATTTTGTTTAGCTCACACTAAGGGGCCCATTAGAATGTTGGGTGAATCGCCACCGCCTGCATGGCAGTGGCGATCCGCCTGACATTCTCTCCCGCCCGCATGCCATTTCCCCCTGCCATGTTACTATGGCGGTGGGGTCCCCGGCGGACGGAAAGACTGTCCGCTGGATTTTCCACCCGGTCGATGAGTTGACCAGGCGGAAAAGGTTTTAATATGGTGGCGAGGTCTGTTAGACATTGCCATCCATATCACGATGCATGCAGGGATTTGCCTTTCCGTGTCAGCAACGCCACTACTGAAAGACATGCAGTCTTTGACGTTGGGGCCCGTAGCAGGCCCCCCGGTATTTTGGGGGCTGGGGGTGCACATTGGGGTAACTATGGTACCCCCCTGCATTTGCATGCACAACATAGCAGGCACCGCACGGTGCCTGCCACGTTGTGCCTGCAAATACACAGCATGCATTTTTGGCATTGCGGCGGGCGGTGCTGAAAGCACCGCTCACCGCAATGTTGAAAATGCAGTATGTGCCCGCCAGTGTGGCTGGTGCATCCTAATCACCCCCACGGGACTGCCGCACTTATGGCGGGCAGTCCTTTTTTACGTCGGAATGGCGTGCGAGCAAAGTCCGCCTGCCATCCTAATGATGCCCTTAGTCTGTGTTCTGGATTTTAAGGGGAAATATAGTGTAGTACATATATAAAAATAAAACCAAAAATCTACTATACTATATTTACCATTAAAACCCAGAACACATACTAAATGCAGTCGAAACAATATGGTACTACCGTTGTACTCTGCAAACCTTTTCTAATATACATAAAGTAATAAAACAACTTCTAATTACCTTTTTACACATATATAAACTGACCATATTTACACCTAAAAGCCAGAACACAGCCAAAGTGTGGTCTACAAAATATGGCTGCCTTTTACTTCTTACCCAATCATGTACTCTTTTGCCATCAGCATACACAGCGTGCAAGCCACTCCACTCTACACCACTCCACTCTACGCCGCTTGACTCTATGCTGCTCAATTCTACGGTATTCCACTATATGCCACTCCACTCAATGACATTCCCTACCACTCCACTCTACGGTATTCCGTTCTCAGCCACTCCACTCTGTGCTATTCCACTCCACGTCATTCAACTCTACACTATTCAACTGTATTCCACTCCACTCTACACCACTGTACTGTATGCCACTCCACGCTATGCCACATCAGTTTACACCACTCTACGCTATTTCACTCTATGCCACTGCACTCTAAAATGTTACTGTTGCCACTGACATATTCCCCTAACTATAACGTCACTTTAACTTTAGATTTTTTCATGGAATACATACATACATACATATGTACACACACACATACACACACACAACAGAGTGGCAGTGGCCACTCTGTAGTTATAATTAGGATTACCAGAGATAGGAATTTCTTGGATTTTTGATCAGTAGCACTTTTGCGCCCATTTGACAAACCTCCACTAAACATTTGCAATTCCACATTGCCAGATAATGCAAAATTCTGTGATGATTAGTTAAGGGGGTGCAAAGAAAAAAAGGGTGGTCCCAAAATGCGTTTTCCACTAATCCATTTTCTAAGGACTTTTTAGACAGACGTAGTGGCAAAATGGCTTCACAAATGTTCACAAAAATTGGAAGGAATATAGATTATGGCTGGAAAAGATAATTGTTTTCTATTTAATGAACATCCGTTCAGTAGTTTTGTATTTATAAGGCACAGAAATGTAGTGAAATCTTAGGCTGTGGTATACCATGATAATTTTGTGGTATACCACAACACTTGCTGATAACAAGGCAGTATATGAATGGCTAATGACTGCCTTTACATAAGGTAAAGGTAGCCATCTTGTTTAGACCAGATTTTGGCTGTGTTCTTGGTTAGGTCCTTAGATCTAGGCAAGTAATAGCTTTTATTGTTGATCCCTAATTATTACCACTTTATTAAAGTGGTAATAGGTAGGAAAGATTATTTATATTTCTATATATATATTTTAAAAAAAGGTATATATTTTTAAAAAAGGTAAAGGAGTACCACAGTACTATTTAAGAAGTACTGTGGTACTTAAATTGCCTTTAAAAAAAAGGTAAATTTGTAATTATATATGTAAAAAGCTACTATATTATATTTAAGGAAAAATACAATGTGGCACTGTTTAAAAAACACTTTACATACTTATTTGTTATATTTTAGACTTCGTCTGCATTTTGGGTTTTAAGGGGAAATATAGTAAAGTGTACTTAAAAAAATTGGAAAAAAATGAAATATGTAAAAAAAAACCCACTGTTTTACACTATATTCCCCTTAAAACCCAGAATGCCAACTAAATGTGGTCTAAACAGTATTTTGCTAATTAAATTTTGGAATGGCAAAATATTGTTTAGCTCACACTAAGGGGCCCATTAGAATGTCGGGTGGATCCGTCTGACATTCTCTCCCGCCCGCATGCCATTTCCCCCCACCATGTTACTATGGCGGTGGGGTCCCCGGCGGACGGAAAGACTGTCTGCCGGTTTTCCACCCGGTCGATGAGTTGACCAGGCGGAAAAGGTTTTAATGTAGTGGCGGGGTCTGTTAGACATTGCCATCCATATCACGATGCATGCAGGGATTTGCCTTTCCGTGGCAGCAACGCCGCCACTGAAAGAAATACAGTTTTTGCATTGGGGGGCCCGTAGCAGGTCCCCAGGTATTTTGGGGGCTGGGGGTGCACATGGGGGTACCTATGGTACCCACCTGCATTTGCATGCACAACATGGCAGGCAGCACGCGGTACCAGCCACGTTGTTCCTGCAAATACACAACATGCATTTTTTGCATTGCGGCGGGCGGTGCTGAAAGCACCGCTCGCCGCAATGTTGAAAATGCAGGATGCGCCTGCCAGTGTGGCAGGCGCATCCTAATCACCCCCACGGGACTGCCGCACTTATGGCGGGCAGTCCTTTTTTACATCGGAATGGCGTGCGAGCAAAGTCCGCCTGCCATCCTAATGATGCCCTTAGTCTGTGTTCTGGCTTTTAAGGGGAAATATAGTGTAGTACATATATAAAAATAAAACCATAAATCTACTATATTATATTTACCATTAAAACCCAGAACATGTACCAAATGCAGTCGAAACAATATGGTACTACCGTTGTACTCTGCAAACCTTTTCTAAAATACTCCACTTCACTTTATGCCAATCCACTTTACCCCACTCCACTCTATGCCTCTCCACTCTACGCCAGTTCAATCCAATCCAACCCACACCACTTTGTTGTACACCACTCCACTCTATGCCATTCCAATCTATGGTTTTCCACTCAACGCCATTCCACTCCACATTATTCGACCTTACACCATGACCTCATGCCACTCCACTCTAGGCTATTCCAGGGTGGTTATATCTAAATTAGCCATTATATCTGGGCGCAGAGACCAGACCGATGCAGCACTATATATGAAATTAAACATAAATTCAACCTTATTCTTTATTAAGCAGTCTTTCTTTACTTGCTGCCCTTAACTAGATGCGTGTGGCAAACAGTATGCCCAGGGACACTGACCTCCTTCAACCAGGTTTTCAACTTGACAGTATAAGCATCTCCTGACACCCAGAAACACACCAGTAAACTGGATCACTGCAGTGATATCATCAAAGATGAAGGACTGGGTTATTTTAAGACCCAGCGGTGCCAGGGGACAACACCTGAAACCTTCGTGGGTAACCTGTTCCGGCGTACAAATGACAGAGACGCGGGACACTTCCTTCGGCGTCAAAGATTCGAGGTTTATTACTGCAGGGAACACAGAAGTCACGAGAAGTACATCACATGTAGGTTCACGGAGCCTGATTCGAATTGCTACTGTAGGTCGCTCCTTTTATACAAGTTTCTCTCATAAGTTAACATGATACACAAAGGTTT
Source organism: Lissotriton vulgaris (assembly GCF_964263255.1). Taxonomy (NCBI): domain Eukaryota; kingdom Metazoa; phylum Chordata; class Amphibia; order Caudata; family Salamandridae; genus Lissotriton; species Lissotriton vulgaris. The sequence goes on from NC_141694.1 coordinate 1,688,898,252, forward strand.
ACAACTTGGTTCCCATCGTAAACACCAGAAGGGGTTGCTTTCATGTATTTCAGGGCCCGGAACATAAGTACAGAAACATTTGGCGGTTCCCAACTGTAAAAACCCATCTTCCCACCATTAATACATTCCAATTGGCAGTAAACAGATCGAAGAAGGAACAGAAACAGGTGCAGAGGAAGACAGAAACAGTGGGGAGATCGGAAAGGGTGTAAAAGGGGTGGTATCGAGAAACACGAGCTGCAGGCATCAAAGGGACGTGCCTAATGAGATGCACGACTAAGACAATAGAGCGGCACGGCAAGATGAGCTTCGAGCGGGGCGATCTGCCTTACAGTGTCATCTCCCTCATCATAAAGACACTTTCAAAGGAAACGTGTCTTCCTCAAAAGTCTTGGGAATCCCAGGGTCGCGAAGCGGACAGCGTCCGTTCGCTGGCTACTTGAGGGCAAGAAACAAAATGGATGCCGTATCTAAGATGGAGCCCGTGGGTACAGATAGAGAAACCCACGAAACAGACGAACGGTTTAGGCTAGTACAGCGAAACCGCGTACACCCACTAAACTCGTCCTTTGCGGTTCATAGATACCAGACTCGACCATATTCGTGCGAGTCGAAAACACCACTTACGATTGTTACGGAACCTCAGACGCTCCTTTTGCCCTCATGTAGGCAAGCACTAGTCGGAATCATATTCGACATTCATCAGACCATCTAGATGTTGCTGCAACATAATTCTATCCATCCGAGCTCCTCTGGTAACAGGCGGCTGTCTCATACACGTTGTAGCACAGAGGCCACATAAGGCAGGACCACACTGCACACAAAGGCAACACGAGAACAGAAATGCTACTACAACTCTGATGATCATCAGAATTTTCCAACCCCAAGTCGACATCAGGCCCCAAAACCACCCAAGTAGCGTCCAATCCCCTACGTCCACGTGTATGGACTCAGAGATCTTATGCAACTTTGAGATGGCTTGATAGACAGTCGGAGCGTTATCTGGAATGAAAATACAGCAGCTCGAATGGATCACTTTACATACTCCACCTCGATCTGCTAAAACAACGTCTTAAACCATACGGTTTTGTAGCGTCATAAGCCTGTCCGCCTGAAGTTCTGCGGTGATATTACCAAGGGCACTGGCAGTGATATTAGCTGTCGATTCCACCACTCGAGTCAACTGTCTCAGGTTCCTACTATTGACCATAGGTCCCCAAAACGGAAAGAAACCCTTGAAAAAGTCTCCTGCCTCTTGACCGGCAGTGTCCTCTTCGCTAATCACGCCCCTCACAATTCTAGTCTTGTGGTATTCTGCATCAACAGTAAACGTCGGAGGCAACAAATTTGCAATATAACATGTGCCCGCAAAGTCGGAGGGCAACCATGTATATGCACGATCATGGCAGACGAAGTACGTACCCTTGGCAGTCAGAAACACAGGGGAAGAGAGCATCGGTAAGACATACGTCTCGGAGCAAGCACTCTCTCCAAGATGAGCTCTCGGGCTTCGGCCACGACCTTTTAGACAGAAATTACCAAGGTGGGGTACGATCCATATTGGAGACGAGCTTCTAAGCTGTCTTTCACCCACGAGCGCACTATACTCGACCTCGCTCAGATCCCTATAGGCTCGCACCTCTTCCTCTGGGATGAGCGACGGCTCATAGATATCCCTATCTAAATCAGCGATCGCTATAGCCAAAGGCTTGTGGTACGGACCGGGACCAAAGTGCGGAGGACGTGGCTCTCGATTGGGGTAAGAATCTAGTGCACTTCGAAACATTGTTTGCAATGCTCGAGCTGAACCCTGGGAACTATAAGGAAGGACCAGGTACGAAATTCCTTTATCAGTCGTATGTGGCATTAACCCACACACCCAACAGTTGGTAGTATTAACCACTAACTGATGCTGATGAAGGAGCTGAATGAAGGAATTATTCCTGAATTCCGCACGTCTAACCTGTTCGTGTTGGGGTAGGATATGGAAGGAATGAGGGGAAACAGTGGTGGTAAGTTTAGGTTCAGAAGTAGGAGTAGGTATGGCAGAAGGTAGGAAGTACTGTATCATATAATACACCCCACCCGCCAATAACAAGGAAACAATTAGAAACAGAAGGAACACCTGAAACATGAAGCATTTTGTACGAGTAATTTGCTGCAGTTTGAATCTTTGCGCCTGAGCTTTTTCCAAGTCCATCAGCTTTGAAAACGCCATCCTCTAAAACCGTCCGCAACGTTTCTTGACGCACTTCGTTCTGTGTAGCAGTAGTCAATCCCCAGGAGTTCCCAGGAACCGACGGTCTCAAACCTAGTGTCAAGACCTACTAACCAGAAGGAAGTACACGCGCGGCCCTACGGCTCACCTGGATGTAAGGTATCTTAATTCACAAATATGTACAAAGTCTCTCAACTGTGGAAGCAAAAACATATATATGGAAAAAACTCAATATTTACAACATCACAATTGTACGAGTGTTTAGACTGATCGTGGCAATGGGGTAACGCAGATGTCGAGGGACAAGAGCAGAACTTTTTTTATTTGTCCTTGGTATTAGATCGCAAAAAGTATCGGCTTCTCCCAGGACGTGTCTGTTCGTCAAACAATGGATCCGATGAGGAAACGGAGTTCTGCTGATCAGTCAATTGTTCAGATCTTGAGTCTTGTGATGACAAATGTTCAACAATGTCGTCCTGCTGCACTGAGGATTCTCCGACAAGCTGAGCGTCGCTAAAAGGTACAAAGGTCTACAATGTTTCAGTTTCAGACGAAGCAATGCCCTTCCTCACCCACGAGTCCGCTGCTAAAGGTATAGGTACCTTTTTAGTATGGGTGGCATGCACCCAGTGCTTTCGGCCTTCCAAACGGACAGCAGTTCTCGTGGCAAGGAGGACTTGGTAGGGTCCAGTAAAGCGAGGTTCGAGATTGCGTTTTCTTCCAAAGTTCCTCGTCACCGCCCAGTCTCCGGGCTGGAGCTGGTGGCCTGGACCCTCCGTCTGCGTCGGCAGTGCTTCAAAGACCTGTTGGTGAATTAACCTCAGTTTAGCAGTCAGATCATGAAGATAATCAATCAACATTGGGTACTCAAGATCAGAGAACACACTCGGTCTAGGGACCCCCCAAACATTCGCAGGACGGCCGAACACTATTTCATAGGGACTGAGCCCTACTCGGGAGTGTACAGTCGCCCTTGTTGACAACAGAGCTAAAGGCAAAGCGTCAGGCCACGAGAGACCAGTCGTAGCCTGAATCTTCGCTAATTTCAATTTAAGGGTGCCATTATACTCTTCAACTAAACCTGCTGACTGGGGATGATTGGCGCTATGGAATTTTTGAGTAATTCCAAGGCCCTTACACACATTCTTCATCACACTCCCCACAAACTCACTTCCGTTATCAGACCATACAATCCGTGGCATTCCATACCGAGGAAAGTATTCCTTCAGTAGGATATTTGCAGTTGACAGAGCCATGTTATCTTTGAGAGGGTAGGCTTCAATCCATCGGGAGAATGCGCAAACTACAACTAAAACGTATTTAAGGTTATTGCATCGCTCCATATGGATGAAGTCTAGTTGAATCACCTCAAAGGGACATGAAGGTGGAGCAAAATGGCCAGGAGGTGTAGGGGTTCCCTTACCAGGATTGTACATCATACATATCATACAGTTCTTAACCAATCTCTCAGCACATTTAGTGATACCATCATTCTTCCACACAGGGGACAACAACTTGCAGATACCTTTCGCACTAATATGCGCTAACCCGTGTGCCATTGTCACAACAGCTAGCACATACGCATCTGGCAACATCCATCTCTTATGCTCCGACAAATCAATCCAACAACCATTTGCATCCAACTTTCCCGTACTCTCTTTCCACTTCGTCTTTTCAGTCTCAGTGGCCTCATTCTGTATCGCTTTCACACTCTCGATAGTATCCTCACGCATGCCAGTCTCTGTAGGCCACCTAACCAAACTCGTCACATACATTCTAGTGCTAAGGTTCCGGGCAGTCTCCTTAGCAGTCTCATCCGCAAACGCATTACCACGACCAGCATCATCCGTCACCTTACGATGCGCACTACATTTAACAATCGCTACCTGCTTAGGCAATGTAAGTGCATCCAAAAGATCATTCACAAGCTGTCCATGCTGAATTTTAGTACCATGCGACGTCATAAAACCTCTCTCTCTCCACAATCGTCCAAAACTATGGGCGACGCCAAAAGCATATTGGCTGTCGGTAAACACATTCACCCGTTTCCCTTTCGACAACACACACGCTCTAGTCAAAGCAATCAGCTCTGCAGCTTGGGCAGAATTCTGATTCAATCTCGCAGCTTCCACAACAGTATTCAAAGTTACCACAGCATACGCAATCGTCACGTCACCATTCAGCAATTTAAAACATGAACCATCCACATACAGGGTCCCATCGGGATCTTCCAAAGGAGTGTTTTTAAGGTCCACACAACCTTTTGTTTCCTCCTCAGTCTGTAAGTAGCAATCATGAGGTGCCACTTCATCTGACTCCATACTAATTGGCAATAAAGTCGCCGGGTTCAGGACATTACAACGTTTTATCTGAATGTGACTTGCCAGCAGCGTCAACTCGTACCCAGACAACCTCGCACTCGTCAAGTGTTGGGTTTTCGTACGATTCAAAAGAGTGTCAACTGCGTGCGGAACCATCACCGTAAGCATATTATCCATGACCAATCCTGCAGATTGTCGGATGGACACGGCAGCTGCCGCTGTTGCTCTCAAACAACTCGGCAATGCTCTAGCTACCGGGTCCAAGGTCGAGGAAAAATATGCACATGGACGCTGCTTACCGCCAAAAGGTTGCGTCAAAACACTCAACGCACAACCTTCCCTCTCGTGAACGTATAATGTAAACGGCTTACTGTAGTCAGGGGTACCTAACACAGGAGCCGAACACAACGCGTCACGCAATTCCGAAAAACTTTTCTGACATTCTTCCGTCCATGGTAGAGGAGTTGGAACATCCTTGCACGTAAGAGCCACCAATGGTTTCGCTAGCAATGAAAAATTCGGAATCCATTGCCTGCAGTATGACGTGATACCTAAAAAGGCACGCACATCTCTCTGAGTCGTTGGCACAGTCATTCGCGCAATCGCTGCAATTCTCTCTGGGGTCAACCTTCTTCCCTCCTTTGACAATAAGTGACCTAGATAGGTTACTTCTTGACAACAATATTGTAATTTAGAAGGTGACACCTTGTGATGTAAGTCACAGAGATGTTGCAACAACGACACTGTAGCAATTTTGCAAATGTCCTGAGTGTCTGCAGCCACCAATAGGTCGTCGACGTATTGGATCAGGGCCGCACCAGCCGGCAACACGAATGCATCAAGTTGGCCCTTCAAGGCTTGACTGTATATCGATGGACTCTCACAGTAGCCCTGAGGAGCACGCTTAAACCTAAAACTGCGGCCACCAAGAGAGAAACCGAAAAGGTCTCTACTCTCTTCAGCAATCGGAATACTGAAGAACGCATTCTTCAGATCGATCACTGAAAACCAAGATGCAGAGGCTGGAATCAGAGTCAGTAGAGCCGTAATGTCAGGTACCACAGGGAACTGAGGAATCACAATTTTATTTACCTCCCGTAAATCGATAACAAAACGATAAACAGGTGGTTTCGAAGGGTCAGTACGTTTCAGAATGGGCAGTACAGGACTGTTGCACACGTTTCCCCGAGTCTCCTTAATGCCATCTTTCTCGATCAGATCATAGATGATCGCTAACAATGCTCGTTCACCGTCAAGAGAGATACGATACTGGGGAATACGTGGCAATCGCACGTTGGATTTCAAGTGAACAACATAAGGGGAGATGTCAAGCAGGCCCACGTCATTGGGACCTGTTGCCCACAAAGATGCAGGAAGAGAACTCAATTCCGGTGGAAACTTATCGAGAGACAAGTACATTGGAGAGATAACTCTCTCATCCAGAGTAAGCTTTACTCCCGCAGGAGAACAATACAAAGTCGCATACAGACGTTTTAGCAAATCCAGACCCAAAAGATTTTCACCACAACCAGTGGTCAAAATCAACGGAGCTTTCAGCTCACGAGGCCCAATTGTAAGAGGCAAAGGGCGTGAAACTGGATTGCTAACAGGGGCGCCAGAGAATCCAACGGAAACATTTGTTAAGCCAGACAAAGGTGCGCCAGGGAGTTTCGAATGCATGATGGAACTTTTCGCTGCACCAGTGTCCAACAGAAAAGGCTCAACGACGCCCGAGGTGGCAACTGCGACGTAAGGCCCTCTCTGATCAACCGGAACTGATACTACTCCCTCTCCTTGTCTATGGCTGTCCTAGTAATTACCGTCGTCAGTTCCCTGATCGACGTAATAATCATCTACATTGTACTGCGCAGATCTTCCTTGCGATGATCCACGTTGATCAAAACAGTTGTTTGAATCCGATGAATTATCTGAACGATCGTTTTGAATACTACGACCCTTACCACGTGATGCCTGTTGCGGACCACTACGACCTCCTCTAGATGAACTACCACTATTTCGATCATGTAAGACTGGACAATCGAATTTCAAATGACCCTCATTTCTACAATAGGCACACTGATTGTACCCCAACGAAGATCTCTGCGAAGAGGAATCATTTCGTGATTGCGACCTGTTTGACTGGGACTGTGATCGATTACGCTGTTGCGAATCATTCTGATTCGAACGCGGGGGATACGCCTGCTGCAACAACACTTTAGTTTTGAGTTCTTTCGTCTTTTTATCGGCACGATCATTCTCTTCTTACTCCCTATTCTCATAATACTGTGCCGTAGCCAATATTTGAGCAGAAGTAGAGACGGCCCACGCACTCTCAGAATTTCTCAATTTGTAGCTTAAGTCCGGCAACAAGTTAGAGACAAATTTGTCCACGAACAACCTCTGACCACCCTCGGTACCCATATCCTGACCACTATGATCGATGAATGCCTCCTCAAATCTCGTGAAGAAATCAGAGACACTCTCGTCCTTCTTCTGTTTGCAAGCGGACAACTTGTCCCAGTTCACCTTCATAGCTGGCATAAGCGTTTTCATTAGGGTGATAATTCTCTGAGGGAGATCGGTAATAAGCTGTTCAGGTTTAGCTCCACCAATTTGTCGCGTATCTGCCGCAATAAGAGCAGGCCAGTCGCCACCTAACTCCGCTACATGATTTTCCTGATGAATTTTTGCCCAACCCGGTTGCGGTACGACATTGCCAAACAGCATATCGATATTGGCAAGATTCATTATCGTAGCATCTACGAGTTGCGATAATTCTTTATAATACCCTGCAGGATTTTTGCGAGGGTCAGGCAAAGATTGCTTTACCTGTAAAACTTCCGATCGTTTCCATGGAAGATGTATCCACACTCTCTGGAAATGTGGCAAAATCGGTGGAACTTGAGCATTATCACCTGGCATCCACACTGGTGGAACTTCACGCATGGGATACTGACCAGGCGCTTCTTGCGGTCCCTCAATGTCTTCCACGAACAATGCTCGAGGCATTATAGAGGGACGAAAAGATAACAACTGCTCGACAGCACGTCGAACATTAGAGTCTACTATCATTCTGCTCGAAAACTGAAGCTGAAGATTAGTCAAAGCAGTCAATACATCGTCAGATGCATCAGCCGATATTTGGTCACGTAGAACTTTACACATTTCTTCAAAAACGTATCTTTGTGTCGGTATATTGAATTGACAAAACGTATTCAGCACTGAACGTGGAGGATTCCTAATGGGGTATTTCATCCAAGCCATCGCCATATTATACAGCGCGGCACGTTCCCTATTACCGGGAAGCTGACTACGTCTTTGAGGACCGTCCGAACCAGCGGACTCAGAAATAGGTCCAAGAGAATTGAAAAAGTTAGCAGCAACTAAAGGAGTACGACGTCGGGTAGATGGAGAAGTATAACACAGGGGATTAACAAAAGAAGTGTCGGAAACAGAAGGGACAGCAGGAGTAAGTAGAACAGGAGCAACAGCAGGAGCAGGAGTATGAGGAAGTACAAGCGGAGGAGCTGTAGGAACAGAAGTAGGCAAGGGAGCAGGAACAGTCGGAAGAACAGGTACAGGTTGAGGAACAGGTTGAGGAACAGGTACAGGAGCAGGTACAGGGGGAACTACAGGAGCTGTGGTACCCTGTGCGTACGGAGGTGGTGACTTCAGAAGATAGGATAGTAAGGGATCCTCAACTGAGTCCTCTTTTTTATCCGATTCCGTTGGCAAAGCGGGGTAACATTTGTCTACAGACATGCGCTGAAGTCTATCAAAAACTTCCTTTTCCTTTTCCTCCTTATCTCGCTGAAACTGTTCTGCTTTTCTTACCGTGGAAGCAACTCCATCTCTCTGATTACGTTTAATCTGCCTGATTTCTTTCTGTTTGGCTTCAAGATTGTCTAGAATCGGAGTCTCAAAACTACCATGAGGTGGCCAACTAAGGACACCATCCTTTTTAGTATAGCGAATCCAACATTCGTTGAATATAATTGGTCCAAACCCGTGTTTGCTATATAACTCGTAAGTTGGAGTTCCAACCGGAGGTATCGGACACGAGTCCTCCAGTCGGGAATCCGCACCACATTTTCTAAAACAACTAAACAAAGTACTACGGCCAGGCATCTTGCACACCAGCCGAGTTTCACAAACTTCAAGGGTTATGGGATTTACAAAGTCCCTGCAAAGAGCAAAAACCCTCAGTTTTTGGCGACTGCAGACGTCAAATATCACAACAAAGAACCAAGTACTAAGAACCACAAATGCAATGGAACCATGCAACAACTAAGCACCCACAACTAAGGACTATGGGAGCGACCCACAAATACTTAACTCAAAGATCGATGGCGTCACCAGGAAGGCCCGTCAATCGTCTCGCTATACCAAGGTCTACGCCAGGCGCCAAAGCAGGTCTACAGTCAGGGCAGCAGTCCGTCGCAGCCGTCAGGAGGCAGGAATCTTCGCGGGAAAAGTCGTCGGGCCACTTGTTTCGACAACAGGATCGATGAAGCGGGGTGCACCTTCCCTCGGAGATTTCACACGAAGTTCCTCACGATCGTCCGGCTTGGACCGGTACCACTGATGCAGCCCCACGTTGGGCGCCAACTGAAGGACTGGGTTATTTTAAGACCCAGCGGTGCCAGGGGACAACACCTGAAACCTTCGTGGGTAACCTGTTCCGGCGTACAAATGACAGAGACGCGGGACACTTCCTTCGGCGTCAAAGATTCGAGGTTTATTACTGCAGGGAACACAGAAGTCACGAGAAGTACATCACATGTAGGTTCACGGAGCCTGATTCGAATTGCTACTGTAGGTCTCTCCTTTTATACAAGTTTCTCTCATAAGTTAACATGATACACAAAGGTTTACAACTTGGTTCCCATCGTAAACACCAGAAGGGGTTGCTTTCATGTATTCAGGGCCCGGAACATAAGTACAGAAACATTTGGCGGTTCCCAACTGTAAAAACCCATCTTCCCACCATTAATACATTCCAATTGGCAGTAAACAGATCGAAGAAGGAACAGAAACAGGTGCAGAGGAAGACAGAAACAGTGGGGAGATCGGAAAGGGTGTAAAAGGGGTGGTATCGAGAAACACGAGCTGCAGGCATCAAAGGGACGTGCCTAATGAGATGCACGACTAAGACAATAGAGCGGCACGGCAAGATGAGCCTCGAGCGGGGCCATCTGCCTTACAGTGTCATCTCCCTCATCATAAAGACACTTTCAAAGGAAACGTGTCTTCCTCAAAAGTCTTGGGAATCCCAGGGTCGCGAAGCGGACAGCGTCCGTTCGCTGGCTACTTGAGGGCAAGAAACAAAATGGATGCCGTATCTAAGATGGAGCCCGTGGGTACAGATAGAGAAACCCACGAAACAGACGAACGGTTTAGGCTAGTACAGCGAAACCGCGTACACCCACTAAACTCGTCCTTTGCGGTTCATAGATACCAGACTCGACCATATTCGTGCGAGTCGAAAACACCACTTACGATTGTTACGGAACCTCAGACGCTCCTTTTGCCCTCATGTAGGCAAGCACTAGTCGGAATCATATTTGACATTCATCAGACCATCTAGATGTTGCTGCAACATAATTCTATCCATCCGAGCTCCTCTGGTAACAGGCGGCTGTCTCATACACGTTGTAGCACAGAGGCCACATAAGGCAGGACCACACTGCACACAAAGGCAACACGAGAACAGAAATGCTACTACAACTCTGATGATCATCAGAATTTTCCAACCCCAAGTCGACATCAGGCCCCAAAACCACCCAAGTAGCGTCCAATCCCCTACGTCCACGTGTATGGACTCAGAGATCTTATGCATCTTTGAGATGGCTTGATAGACAGTCGGAGCGTTATCTGGAATGAAAATACAGCAGCTCGAATGGATCACTTTACATACTCCACCTCGATCTGCTAAAACAACGTCTTAAACCATACGGTTTTGTAGCGTCATAAGCCTGTCCGCCTGAAGTTCTGCGGTGATATTACCAAGGGCACTGGCAGTGATATTAGCTGTCGATTCCACCACTCGAGTCAACTGTCTCAGGTTCCTACTATTGACCATAGGTCCCCAAAACGGAAAGAAACCCTTGAAAAAGTCTCCTGCCTCTTGACCGGCAGTGTCCTCTTCGCTAATCACGCCCCTCACAATTCTAGTCTTGTGGTATTCTGCATCAACAGTAAACGTCGGAGGCAACAAATTTGCAATATAACATGTGCCTGCAAAGTCGGAGGGCAACCATGTATATGCACGATCATGGCAGACGAAGTACGTACCCTTGGCAGTCAGAAACACAGGGGAAGAGAGCATCGGTAAGACATACGTCTCGGAGCAAGCACTCTCTCCAAGATTTGCTCTCGGGCTTCGGCCACAACCTTTTAGACAGAAATTACCAAGGTGGGGTACGATCCATATTGGAGACGAGCTTCTAAGCTGTCTTTCACCCACGAGCGCACTATACTCGACCTCGCTCAGATCCCTATAGGCTCGCACCTCTTCCTCTGGGATGAGCGACGGCTCATAGATATCCCTATCTAAATCAGCGATCGCTATAGCCAAAGGCTTGTGGTACGGACCGGGACCAAAGTGCGGAGGACGTGGCTCTCGATTGGGGTAAGAATCTAGTGCACTTCGAAACATTGTTTGCAATGCTCGAGCTGAACCCTGGGAACTATAAGGAAGGACCAGGTACGGAATTCCTTTATCAGTCGTATGTGGCATTAACCCACACACCCAACAGTTGGTAGTATTAACCACTAACTGATGCTGATGAAGGAGCTGAATGAAGGAATTATTCCTGAATTCCGCACGTCTAACCTGTTCGTGTTGGGGTAGGATATGGAAGGAATGAGGGGAAACAGTGGTGGTAAGTTTAGGTTCAGAAGTAGGAGTAGGTATGGCAGAAGGTAGGAAGTACTGTATCATATAATACACCCCACCCGCCAATAACAAGGAAACAATTAGAAACAGAAGGAACACCTGAAACATGAAGCATTTTGTACGAGTAATTTGCTGCAGTTTGAATCTTTGCGCCTGAGCTTTTTCCAAGTCCATCAGCTTTGAAAACGCCATCCTCTAAAACCGTCCGCAACGTTTCTTGACGCACTTCGTTCTGTGTAGCAGTAGTCAATCCCCAGGAGTTCCCAGGAACCGACGGTCTCTAACCTAGTGTCAAGACCTACTGACCAGAAGGAAGTACACGCGCGGCCCTACGGCTCACCTGGATGTAAGGTATCTTAATTCACAAATATGTACAAAGTCTCTCAACTGTGGAAGCAAAAACATATATATGGAAAAAACTCAATATTTACAACATCACAATTGTACGAGTGTTTAGACTGATCGTGGCAATGGGGTAACGCAGATGTCGAGGGACAAGAGCAGAACTTTTTTTATTTGTCCTTGGTATTAGATCGCAAAAAGTATCGGCTTCTCCCAGGACGTGTCTGTTCGTCAAACAATGGATCCGATGAGGAAACGGAGTTCTGCTGATCAGTCAATTGTTCAGATCTTGAGTCTTGTGATGACAAATGTTCAACAATGTCGTCCTGCTGCACTGAGGATTCTCCGACAAGCTGAGCGTCGCTAAAAGGTACAAAGGTCTACAATGTTTCAGTTTCAGACGAAGCAATGCCCTTCCTCACCCACGAGTCCGCTGCTAAAGGTATAGGTACCTTTTTAGTATGGGTGGCATGCACCCAGTGCTTTCGGCCTTCCAAACGGACAGCAGTTCTCGTGGCAAGGAGGACTTGGTAGGGTCCAGTAAAGCGAGGTTCGAGATTGCGTTTTCTTCCAAAGTTCCTCGTCACCGCCCAGTCTCCGGGCTGGAGCTGGTGGCCTGGACCCTCCGTCTGCGTCGGCAGTGCTTCAAAGACCTGTTGGTGAATTAACCTCAGTTTAGCAGTCAGATCATGAAGATAATCAATCAACATTGGGTACTCAAGATCAGAGAACACACTCGGTCTAGGGACCCCCCAAACATTCGCAGGACGGCCGAACACTATTTCATAGGGACTGAGCCCTACTCGGGAGTGTACAGTCGCCCTTGTTGACAACAGAGCTAAAGGCAAAGCGTCAGGCCACGAGAGACCAGTCGTAGCCTGAATCTTCGCTAATTTCAATTTAAGGGTGCCATTATACCCTTCAACTAAACCTGCTGACTGGGGATGATTGGCGCTATGGAATTTTTGAGTAATTCCAAGGCCCTTACACACATTCTTCATCACACTCCCCACAAACTCACTTCCGTTATCAGACCATACAATCCGTGGCATTCCATACCGAGGAAAGTATTCCTTCAGTAGGATTTTTGCAGTTGACAGAGCCATGTTATCTTTGAGAGGGTAGGCTTCAATCCATCGGGAGAATGCGCAAACTACAACTAAAACATATTTAAGGTTATTGCATCGCTCCATATGGATGAAGTCTAGTTGAATCACCTCAAAGGGACATGAAGGTGGAGCAAAATGGCCAGGAGGTGTAGGGGTTCCCTTACCAGGATTGTACATCATACATATCATACAGTTCTTAACCAATCTCTCAGCACATTTAGTGATACCATCATTCTTCCACACAGGGGACAACAACTTGCAGATACCTTTCGCACTAATATGCGCTAACCCGTGTGCCATTGTCACAACAGCTAGCACATACGCATCTGGCAACATCCATCTCTTATGCTCCGACAAATCAATCCAACAACCATTCGCATCCAACTTTCCCGTACTCTCTTTCCACTTCGTCTTTTCAGTCTCAGTGGCCTCATTCTGTATCGCTTTCACACTCTTGATAGTATCCTCACGCATGCCAGTCTCTGTAGGCCACCTAACCAAACTCGTCACATACATTCTAGTGCTAAGGTTCCGGGCAGTCTCCTTAGCAGTCTCATCCGCAAACGCATTACCACGACCAGCATCATCCGTCACCTTACGATGCGCACTACATTTAACAATCGCTACCTGCTTAGGCAATGTAAGTGCATCCAAAAGATCATTCACAAGCTGTCCATGCTGAATTTTAGTACCATGCGACGTCATAAAACCTCTCTCTCTCCACAATCGTCCAAAACTATGGGCGACGCCAAAAGCATATTGGCTGTCGGTAAACACATTCACCCGTTTCCCTTTCGACAACACACACGCTCTAGTCAAAGCAATCAGCTCTGCAGCTTGGGCAGAATTCTGATTCAATCTCGCAGCTTCCACAACAGTATTCAAAGTTACCACAGCATACGCAATCGTCACGTCACCATTCAGCAATTTAAAACATGAACCATCCACATACAGGGTCCCATCGGGATCTTCCAAAGGAGTGTTTTTAAGGTCCACACAACCTTTTGTTTCCTCCTCAGTCTGTAAGTAGCAATCATGAGGTGCCACTTCATCTGACTCCATACTAATTGGCAATAAAGTCGCCGGGTTCAGGACATTACAACGTTTTATCTGAATGTGACTTGCCAGCAGCGTCAACTCGTACCCAGACAACCTCGCACTCGTCAAGTGTTGGGTTTTCGTACGATTCAAAAGAGTGTCAACTGCGTGCGGAACCATCACCGTAAGCATATTATCCATGACCAATCCTGCAGATTGTCGGATGGACACGGCAGCTGCCGCTGTTGCTCTCAAACAACTCGGCAATGCTCTAGCTACCGGGTCCAAGGTCGAGGAAAAATATGCACATGGACGCTGCTTACCGCCAAAAGGTTGCGTCAAAACACTCAACGCACAACCTTCCCTCTCGTGAACGTATAATGTAAACGGCTTACTGTAGTCAGGGGTACCTAACACAGGAGCCGAACACAACGCGTCACGCAATTCCGAAAAACTTTTCTGACATTCTTCCGTCCATGGTAGAGGAGTTGGAACATCCTTGCACGTAAGAGCCACCAATGGTTTCGCTAGCAATGAAAAATTCGGAATCCATTGCCTGCAGTATGACGTGATACCTAAAAAGGCACGCACATCTCTCTGAGTCGTTGGCACAGTCATTCGCGCAATCGCTGCAATTCTCTCTGGGGTCAACCTTCTTCCCTCCTTTGACAATAAGTGACCTAGATAGGTTACTTCTTGACAACAATATTGTAATTTAGAAGGTGACACCTTGTGATGTAAGTCACAGAGATGTTGCAACAACGACACTGTAGCAATTTTGCAAATGTCCTGAGTGTCTGCAGCCACCAATAGGTCGTCGACGTATTGGATCAGGGCCGCACCAGTCGGCAACACGAATGCATCAAGTTGGCCCTTCAAGGCTTGACTGTATATCGATGGACTCTCACAGTAGCCCTGAGGAGCACGCTTAAACCTAAAACTGCGGCCACCAAGAGAGAAACCGAAAAGGTCTCTACTCTCTTCAGCAATCGGAATACTGAAGAACGCATTCTTCAGATCGATCACTGAAAACCAAGATGCAGAGGCTGGAATCAGAGTCAGTAGAGCCGTAATGTCAGGTACCACAGGGAACTGAGGAATCACAATTTTATTTACCTCCCGTAAATCGATAACAAAACGATAAACAGGTGGTTTCGAAGGGTCAGTACGTTTCAGAATGGGCAGTACAGGACTGTTGCACACGTTTCCCCGAGTCTCCTTAATGCCATCTTTCTCGATCAGATCATAGATGATCGCTAACAATGCTCGTTCACCGTCAAGAGAGATACGATACTGGGGAATACGTGGCAATCGCACGTTGGATTTCAAGTGAACAACATAAGGGGAGATGTCAAGCAGGCCCACGTCATTGGGACCTGTTGCCCACAAAGATGCAGGAAGAGAACTCAATTCCGGTGGAAACTTATCGAGAGACAAGTACATTGGAGAGATAACTCTCTCATCCAGAGTAAGCTTTACTCCCGCAGGAGAACAATACAAAGTCGCATACAGACGTTTTAGCAAATCCAGACCCAAAAGATTTTCACCACAACCAGTGGTCAAAATCAACGGAGCTTTCAGCTCACGAGGCCCAATTGTAAGAGGCAAAGGGCGTGAAACTGGATTGCTAACAGGGGCGCCAGAGAATCCAACGGAAACATTTGTTAAGCCAGACAAAGGTGCGCCAGGGAGTTTCGAATGCATGATGGAACTTTTCGCTGCACCAGTGTCCAACAGAAAAGGCTCAACGACGCCCGAGGTGGCAACTGCGACGTAAGGCCCTCTCTGATCAACCGGAACTGATACTACTCCCTCTCCTTGTCTATGGCTGTCCTAGTAATTACCGTCGTCAGTTCCCTGATCGACGTAATAATCATCTACATTGTACTGCGCAGATCTTCCTTGCGATGATCCACGTTGATCAAAACAGTTGTTTGAATCCGATGAATTATCTGAACGATCGTTTTGAATACTACGACCCTTACCACGTGATGCCTGTTGCGGACCACTACGACCTCCTCTAGATGAACTACCACTATTTCGATCATGTAAGACTGGACAATCGAATTTCAAATGACCCTCATTTCTACAATAGGCACACTGATTGTACCCCAACGAAGATCTCTGCGAAGAGGAATCATTTCGTGATTGCGACCTGTTTGACTGGGACTGTGATCGATTACGCTGTTGCGAATCATTCTGATTCGAACGCGGGGGATACGCCTGCTGCAACAACACTTTAGTTTTGAGTTCTTTCGTCTTTTTATCGGCACGATCATTCTCTTCTTACTCCCTATTCTCATAATACTGTGCCGTAGCCAATATTTGAGCAGAAGTAGAGACGGCCCACGCACTCTCAGAATTTCTCAATTTGTAGCTTAAGTCCGGCAACAAGTTAGAGACAAATTTGTCCACGAACAACCTCTGACCACCCTCGGTACCCATATCCTGACCACTATGATCGATGAATGCCTCCTCAAATCTCGTGAAGAAATCAGAGACACTCTCGTCCTTCTTCTGTTTGCAAGCGGACAACTTGTCCCAGTTCACCTTCATAGCTGGCATAAGCGTTTTCATTAGGGTGATAATTCTCTGAGGGAGATCGGTAATAAGCTGTTCAGGTTTAGCTCCACCAATTTGTCGCGTATCTGCCGCAATAAGAGCAGGCCAGTCGCCACCTAACTCCGCTACATGATTTTCCTGATGAATTTTTGCCCAACCCGGTTGCGGTACGACATTGCCAAACAGCATATCGATATTGGCAAGATTCATTATCGTAGCATCTACGAGTTGCGATAATTCTTTATAATACCCTGCAGGATTTTTGCGAGGGTCAGGCAAAGATTGCTTTACCTGTAAAACTTCCGATCGTTTCCATGGAAGATGTATCCACACTCTCTGGAAATGTGGCAAAATCGGTGGAACTTGAGCATTATCACCTGGCATCCACACTGGTGGAACTTCACGCATGGGATACTGACCAGGCGCTTCTTGCGGTCCCTCAATGTCTTCCACGAACAATGCTCGAGGCATTATAGAGGGACGAAAAGATAACAACTGCTCGACAGCACGTCGAACATTAGAGTCTACTATCATTCTGCTCGAAAACTGAAGCTGAAGATTAGTCAAAGCAGTCAATACATCGTCAGATGCATCAGCCGATATTTGGTCACGTAGAACTTTACACATTTCTTCAAAAACGTATCTTTGTGTCGGTATATTGAATTGACAAAACGTATTCAGCACTGAACGTGGAGGATTCCTAATGGGGTATTTCATCCAAGCCATCGCCATATTATACAGCGCGGCACGTTCCCTATTACCGGGAAGCTGACTACGTCTTTGAGGACCGTCCGAACCAGCGGACTCAGAAATAGGTCCAAGAGAATTGAAAAAGTTAGCAGCAACTAAAGGAGTACGACGTCGGGTAGATGGAGAAGTATAACACAGGGGATTAACAAAAGAAGTGTCGGAAACAGAAGGGACAGCAGGAGTAAGTAGAACAGGAGCAACAGCAGGAGCAGGAGTATGAGGAAGTACAAGCGGAGGAGCTGTAGGAACAGAAGTAGGCAAGGGAGCAGGAACAGTCGGAAGAACAGGTACAGGTTGAGGAACAGGTTGAGGAACAGGTACAGGAGCAGGTACAGGGGGAACTACAGGAGCTGTGGTACCCTGTGCGTACGGAGGTGGTGACTTCAGAAGATAGGATAGTAAGGGATCCTCAACTGAGTCCTCTTTTTTATCCGATTCCGTTGGCAAAGCGGGGTAACATTTGTCTACAGACATGCGCTGAAGTCTATCAAAAACTTCCTTTTCCTTTTCCTCCTTATCTCGCTGAAACTGTTCTGCTTTTCTTACCGTGGAAGCAACTCCATCTCTCTGATTATGTTTAATCTGCCTGATTTCTTTCTGTTTGGCTTCAAGATTGTCTAGAATCGGAGTCTCAAAACTACCATGAGGTGGCCAACTAAGGACACCATCCTTTTTAGTATAGCGAATCCAACATTCGTTGAATATAATTGGTCCAAACCCGTGTTTGCTATATAACTCGTAAGTTGGAGTTCCAACCGGAGGTATCGGACACGAGTCCTCCAGTCGGGAATCCGCACCACATTTTCTAAAACAACTAAACAAAGTACTACGGCCAGGCATCTTGCACACCAGCCGAGTTTCACAAACTTCAAGGGTTATGGGATTTACAAAGTCCCTGCAAAGAGCAAAAACCCTCAGTTTTTGGCGACTGCAGACGTCAAATATCACAACAAAGAACCAAGTACTAAGAACCACAAATGCAATGGAACCATGCAACAACTAAGCACCCACAACTAAGGACTATGGGAGCGACCCACAAATACTTAACTCAAAGATCGATGGCGTCACCAGGAAGGCCCGTCAATCGTCTCGCTATACCAAGGTCTACGCCAGGCGCCAAAGCAGGTCTACAGTCAGGGCAGCAGTCCGTCGCAGCCGTCAGGAGGCAGGAATCTTCGCGGGAAAAGTCGTCGGGCCACTTGTTTCGACAACAGGATCGATGAAGCGGGGTGCACCTTCCCTCGGAGATTTCACACGAAGTTCCTCACGATCGTCCGGCTTGGACCGGTACCACTGATGCAGCCCCACGTTGGGCGCCAACTGAAGGACTGGGTTATTTTAAGACCCAGCGCTGCCAGGGGACAACACCTGAAACCTTCGTGGGTAACCTGTTCCGGCGTACAAATGACAGAGACGCGGGACACTTCCTTCGGCGTCAAAGATTCGAGGTTTATTACTGCAGGGAACACAGAAGTCACGAGAAGTACATCACATGTAGGTTCACGGAGCCTGATTCGAATTGCTACTGTAGGTCGCTCCTTTTATACAAGTTTCTCTCATAAGTTAACATGATACACAAAGGTTTACAACTTGGTTCCCATCGTAAACACCAGAAGGGGTTGCTTTCATGTATTCAGGGCCCGGAACATAAGTACAGAAACATTTGGCGGTTCCCAACTGTAAAAACCCATCTTCCCACCATTAATACATTCCAATTGGCAGTAAACAGATCGAAGAAGGAACAGAAACAGGTGCAGAGGAAGACAGAAACAGTGGGGAGATCGGAAAGGGTGTAAAAGGGGTGGTATCGAGAAACACGAGCTGCAGGCATCAAAGGGACGTGCCTAATGAGATGCACGACTAAGACAATAGAGCGGCACGGCAAGATGAGCCTCGAGCGGGGCCATCTGCCTTACAGTGTCATCTCCCTCATCATAAAGACACTTTCAAAGGAAACGTGTCTTCCTCAAAAGTCTTGGGAATCCCAGGGTCGCGAAGCGGACAGCGTCCGTTCGCTGGCTACTTGAGGGCAAGAAACAAAATGGATGCCGTATCTAAGATGGAGCCCGTGGGTACAGATAGAGAAACCCACGAAACAGACGAACGGTTTAGGCTAGTACAGCGAAACCGCGTACACCCACTAAACTCGTCCTTTGCGGTTCATAGATACCAGACTCGACCATATTCGTGCGAGTCGAAAACACCACTTACGATTGTTACGGAACCTCAGACGCTCCTTTTGCCCTCATGTAGGCAAGCACTAGTCGGAATCATATTTGACATTCATCAGACCATCTAGATGTTGCTGCAACATAATTCTATCCATCCGAGCTCCTCTGGTAACAGGCGGCTGTCTCATACACGTTGTAGCACAGAGGCCACATAAGGCAGGACCACACTGCACACAAAGGCAACACGAGAACAGAAATGCTACTACAACTCTGATGATCATCAGAATTTTCCAACCCCAAGTCGACATCAGGCCCCAAAACCACCCAAGTAGCGTCCAATCCCCTACGTCCACGTGTATGGACTCAGAGATCTTATGCATCTTTGAGATGGCTTGATAGACAGTCGGAGCGTTATCTGGAATGAAAATACAGCAGCTCGAATGGATCACTTTACATACTCCACCTCGATCTGCTAAAACAACGTCTTAAACCATACGGTTTTGTAGCGTCATAAGCCTGTCCGCCTGAAGTTCTGCGGTGATATTACCAAGGGCACTGGCAGTGATATTAGCTGTCGATTCCACCACTCGAGTCAACTGTCTCAGGTTCCTACTATTGACCATAGGTCCCCAAAACGGAAAGAAACCCTTGAAAAAGTCTCCTGCCTCTTGACCGGCAGTGTCCTCTTCGCTAATCACGCCCCTCACAATTCTAGTCTTGTGGTATTCTGCATCAACAGTAAACGTCGGAGGCAACAAATTTGCAATATAACATGTGCCCGCAAAGTCGGAGGGCAACCATGTATATGCACGATCATGGCAGACGAAGTACGTACCCTTGGCAGTCAGAAACACAGGGGAAGAGAGCATCGGTAAGACATACGTCTCGGAGCAAGCACTCTCTCCAAGATTTGCTCTCGGGCTTCGGCCACAACCTTTTAGACAGAAATTACCAAGGTGGGGTACGATCCATATTGGAGACGAGCTTCTAAGCTGTCTTTCACCCACGAGCGCACTATACTCGACCTCGCTCAGATCCCTATAGGCTCGCACCTCTTCCTCTGGGATGAGCGACGGCTCATAGATATCCCTATCTAAATCAGCGATCGCTATAGCCAAAGGCTTGTGGTACGGACCGGGACCAAAGTGCGGAGGACGTGGCTCTCGATTGGGGTAAGAATCTAGTGCACTTCGAAACATTGTTTGCAATGCTCGAGCTGAACCCTGGGAACTATAAGGAAGGACCAGGTACGGAATTCCTTTATCAGTCGTATGTGGCATTAACCCACACACCCAACAGTTGGTAGTATTAACCACTAACTGATGCTGATGAAGGAGCTGAATGAAGGAATTATTCCTGAATTCCGCACGTCTAACCTGTTCGTGTTGGGGTAGGATATGGAAGGAATGAGGGGAAACAGTGGTGGTAAGTTTAGGTTCAGAAGTAGGAGTAGGTATGGCAGAAGGTAGGAAGTACTGTATCATATAATACACCCCACCCGCCAATAACAAGGAAACAATTAGAAACAGAAGGAACACCTGAAACATGAAGCATTTTGTACGAGTAATTTGCTGCAGTTTGAATCTTTGCGCCTGAGCTTTTTCCAAGTCCATCAGCTTTGAAAACGCCATCCTCTAAAACCGTCCGCAACGTTTCTTGACGCACTTCGTTCTGTGTAGCAGTAGTCAATCCCCAGGAGTTCCCAGGAACCGACGGTCTCTAACCTAGTGTCAAGACCTACTGACCAGAAGGAAGTACACGCGCGGCCCTACGGCTCACCTGGATGTAAGGTATCTTAATTCACAAATATGTACAAAGTCTCTCAACTGTGGAAGCAAAAACATATATATGGAAAAAACTCAATATTTACAACATCACAATTGTACGAGTGTTTAGACTGATCGTGGCAATGGGGTAACGCAGATGTCGAGGGACAAGAGCAGAACTTTTTTTATTTGTCCTTGGTATTAGATCGCAAAAAGTATCGGCTTCTCCCAGGACGTGTCTGTTCGTCAAACAATGGATCCGATGAGGAAACGGAGTTCTGCTGATCAGTCAATTGTTCAGATCTTGAGTCTTGTGATGACAAATGTTCAACAATGTCGTCCTGCTGCACTGAGGATTCTCCGACAAGCTGAGCGTCGCTAAAAGGTACAAAGGTCTACAATGTTTCAGTTTCAGACGAAGCAATGCCCTTCCTCACCCACGAGTCCGCTGCTAAAGGTATAGGTACCTTTTTAGTATGGGTGGCATGCACCCAGTGCTTTCGGCCTTCCAAACGGACAGCAGTTCTCGTGGCAAGGAGGACTTGGTAGGGTCCAGTAAAGCGAGGTTCGAGATTGCGTTTTCTTCCAAAGTTCCTCGTCACCGCCCAGTCTCCGGGCTGGAGCTGGTGGCCTGGACCCTCCGTCTGCGTCGGCAGTGCTTCAAAGACCTGTTGGTGAATTAACCTCAGTTTAGCAGTCAGATCATGAAGATAATCAATCAACATTGGGTACTCAAGATCAGAGAACACACTCGGTCTAGGGACCCCCCAAACATTCGCAGGACGGCCGAACACTATTTCATAGGGACTGAGCCCTACTCAGGAGTGTACAGTCGCCCTTGTTGACAACAGAGCTAAAGGCAAAGCGTCAGGCCACGAGAGACCAGTCGTAGCCTGAATCTTCGCTAATTTCAATTTAAGGGTGCCATTATACCCTTCAACTAAACCTGCTGACTGGGGATGATTGGCGCTATGGAATTTTTGAGTAATTCCAAGGCCCTTACACACATTCTTCATCACACTCCCCACAAACTCACTTCCGTTATCAGACCATACAATCCGTGGCATTCCATACCGAGGAAAGTATTCCTTCAGTAGGATTTTTGCAGTTGACAGAGCCATGTTATCTTTGAGAGGGTAGGCTTCAATCCATCGGGAGAATGCGCAAACTACAACTAAAACATATTTAAGGTTATTGCATCGCTCCATATGGATGAAGTCTAGTTGAATCACCTCAAAGGGACATGAAGGTGGAGCAAAATGGCCAGGAGGTGTAGGGGTTCCCTTACCAGGATTGTACATCATACATATCATACAGTTCTTAACCAATCTCTCAGCACATTTAGTGATACCATCATTCTTCCACACAGGGGACAACAACTTGCAGATACCTTTCGCACTAATATGCGCTAACCCGTGTGCCATTGTCACAACAGCTAGCACATACGCATCTGGCAACATCCATCTCTTATGCTCCGACAAATCAATCCAACAACCATTCGCATCCAACTTTCCCGTACTCTCTTTCCACTTCGTCTTTTCAGTCTCAGTGGCCTCATTCTGTATCGCTTTCACACTCTCGATAGTATCCTCACGCATGCCAGTCTCTGTAGGCCACCTAACCGAACTCGTCACATACATTCTAGTGCTAAGGTTCCGGGCAGTCTCCTTAGCAGTCTCATCCGCAAACGCATTACCACGACCAGCATCATCCGTCACCTTACGATGCGCACTACATTTAACAATCGCTACCTGCTTAGGCAATGTAAGTGCATCCAAAAGATCATTCACAAGCTGTCCATGCTGAATTTTAGTACCATGCGACGTCATAAAACCTCTCTCTCTCCACAATCGTCCAAAACTATGGGCGACGCCAAAAGCATATTGGCTGTCGGTAAACACATTCACCCGTTTCCCTTTCGACAACACACACGCTCTAGTCAAAGCAATCAGCTCTGCAGCTTGGGCAGAATTCTGATTCAATCTCGCAGCTTCCACAACAGTATTCAAAGTTACCACAGCATACGCAGTCGTCACGTCACCATTCAGCAATTTAAAACATGAACCATCCACATACAGGGTCCCATCGGGATCTTCCAAAGGAGTGTTTTTAAGGTCCACACAACCTTTTGTTTCCTCCTCAGTCTGTAAGTAGCAATCATGAGGTGCCACTTCATCTGACTCCATACTAATTGGCAATAAAGTCGCCGGGTTCAGGACATTACAACGTTTTATCTGAATGTGACTTGCCAGCAGCGTCAACTCGTACCCAGACAACCTCGCACTCGTCAAGTGTTGGGTTTTCGTACGATTCAAAAGAGTGTCAACTGCGTGCGGAACCATCACCGTAAGCATATTATCCATGACCAATCCTGCAGATTGTCGGATGGACACGGCAGCTGCCGCTGTTGCTCTCAAACAACTCGGCAATGCTCTAGCTACCGGGTCCAAGGTCGAGGAAAAATATGCACATGGACGCTGCTTACCGCCAAAAGGTTGCGTCAAAACACTCAACGCACAACCTTCCCTCTCGTGAACGTATAATGTAAACGGCTTACTGTAGTCAGGGGTACCTAACACAGGAGCCGAACACAACGCGTCACGCAATTCCGAAAAACTTTTCTGACATTCTTCCGTCCATGGTAGAGGAGTTGGAACATCCTTGCACGTAAGAGCCACCAATGGTTTCGCTAGCAATGAAAAATTCGGAATCCATTGCCTGCAGTATGACGTGATACCTAAAAAGGCACGCACATCTCTCTGAGTCGTTGGCACAGTCATTCGCGCAATCGCTGCAATTCTCTCTGGGGTCAACCTTCTTCCCTCCTTTGACAATAAGTGACCTAGATAGGTTACTTCTTGACAACAATATTGTAATTTAGAAGGTGACACCTTGTGATGTAAGTCACAGAGATGTTGCAACAACGACACTGTAGCAATTTTGCAAATGTCCTGAGTGTCTGCAGCCACCAATAGGTCGTCGACGTATTGGATCAGGGCCGCACCAGCCGGCAACACGAATGCATCAAGTTGGCCCTTCAAGGCTTGACTGTATATCGATGGACTCTCACAGTAGCCCTGAGGAGCACGCTTAAACCTAAAACTGCGGCCACCAAGAGAGAAACCGAAAAGGTCTCTACTCTCTTCAGCAATCGGAATACTGAAGAACGCATTCTTCAGATCGATCACTGAAAACCAAGATGCAGAGGCTGGAATCAGAGTCAGTAGAGCCGTAATGTCAGGTACCACAGGGAACTGAGGAATCACAATTTTATTTACCTCCCGTAAATCGATAACAAAACGATAAACAGGTGGTTTCGAAGGGTCAGTACGTTTCAGAATGGGCAGTACAGGACTGTTGCACACGTTTCCCCGAGTCTCCTCAATGCCATCTTTCTCGTTCAGATCATAGATGATCGCTAACAATGCTCGTTCACCGTCAAGAGAGATACGATACTGGGGAATACGTGGCAATCGCACGTTGGATTTCAAGTGAACAACATAAGGGGAGATGTCAAGCAGGCCCACGTCATTGGGACCTGTTGCCCACAAAGATGCAGGAAGAGAACTCAATTCCGGTGGAAACTTATCGAGAGACAAGTACATTGGAGAGATAACTCTCTCATCCAGAGTAAGCTTTACTCCCGCAGGAGAACAATACAAAGTCGCATACAGACGTTTTAGCAAATCCAGACCCAAAAGATTTTCACCACAACCAGTGGTCAAAATCAACGGAGCTTTCAGCTCACGAGGCCCAATTGTAAGAGGCAAAGGGCGTGAAACTGGATTGCTAACAGGGGCGCCAGAGAATCCAACGGAAACATTTGTTAAGCCAGACAAAGGTGTGCCAGGGAGTTTCGAATGCATGATGGAACTTTTCGCTGCACCAGTGTCCAACAGAAAAGGCTCAACGACGCCCGAGGTGGCAACTGCGACGTAAGGCCCTCTCTGATCAACCGGAACTGATACTACTCCCTCTCCTTGTCTATGGCTGTCCTAGTAATTACCGTTGTCAGTTCCCTGATCGACGTAATAATCATCTACATTGTACTGCGCAGATCTTCCTTGCGATGATCCACGTTGATCAAAACAGTTGTTTGAATCCGATGAATTATCTGAACGATCGTTTTGAATCCTACGACCCTTACCACGTGATGCCTGTTGCGGACCACTACGACCTCCTCTAGATGAACTACCACTATTTCGATCATGTAAGACTGGACAATCGAATTTCAAATGACCCTCATTTCTACAATAGGCACACTGATTGTACCCCAACGAAGATCTCTGCGAAGAGGAATCATTTCGTGATTGCGACCTGTTTGACTGGGACTGTGATCGATTACGCTGTTGCGAATCATTCTGATTCGAACGCGGGGGATACGCCTGCTGCAACAACACTTTAGTTTTGAGTTCTTTCGTCTTTTTATCGGCACGATCATTCTCTTCTTACTCCCTATTCTCATAATACTGTGCCGTAGCCAATATTTGAGCAGAAGTAGAGACGGCCCACGCACTCTCAGAATTTCTCAATTTGTAGCTTAAGTCCGGCAACAAGTTAGAGACAAATTTGTCCACGAACAACCTCTGACCACCCTCGGTACCCATATCCTGACCACTATGATCGATGAATGCCTCCTCAAATCTCGTGAAGAAATCAGAGACACTCTCGTCCTTCTTCTGTTTGCAAGCGGACAACTTGTCCCAGTTCACCTTCATAGCTGGCATAAGCGTTTTCATTAGGGTGATAATTCTCTGAGGGAGATCGGTAATAAGCTGTTCAGGTTTAGCTCCACCAATTTGTCGCGTATCTGCCGCAATAAGAGCAGGCCAGTCGCCACCTAACTCCGCTACATGATTTTCCTGATGAATTTTTGCCCAACCCGGTTGCAGTACGACATTGCCAAACAGCATATCGATATTGGCAAGATTCATTATCGTAGCATCTACGAGTTGCGATAATTCTTTATAATACCCTGCAGGATTTTTGCGAGGGTCAGGCAAAGATTGCTTTACCTGTAAAACTTCCGATCGTTTCCATGGAAGATGTATCCACACTCTCTGGAAATGTGGCAAAATCGGTGGAACTTGAGCATTATCACCTGGCATCCACACTGGTGGAACTTCACGCATGGGATACTGACCAGGCGCTTCTTGCGGTCCCTCAATGTCTTCCACGAACAATGCTCGAGGCATTATAGAGGGACGAAAAGATAACAACTGCTCGACAGCACGTCGAACATTAGAGTCTACTATCATTCTGCTCGAAAACTGAAGCTGAAGATTAGTCAAAGCAGTCAATACATCGTCAGATGCATCAGCCGATATTTGGTCACGTAGAACTTTACACATTTCTTCAAAAACGTATCTTTGTGTCGGTATATTGAATTGACAAAACGTATTCAGCACTGAACGTGGAGGATTCCTAATGGGGTATTTCATCCAAGCCATCGCCATATTATACAGCGCGGCACGTTCCCTATTACCGGGAAGCTGACTACGTCTTTGAGGACCGTCCGAACCAGCGGACTCAGAAATAGGTCCAAGAGAATTGAAAAAGTTAGCAGCAACTAAAGGAGTACGACGTCGGGTAGATGGAGAAGTATAACACAGGGGATTAACAAAAGAAGTGTCGGAAACAGAAGGGACAGCAGGAGTAAGTAGAACAGGAGCAACAGCAGGAGCAGGAGTATGAGGAAGTACAAGCGGAGGAGCTGTAGGAACAGAAGTAGGCAAGGGAGCAGGAACAGTCGGAAGAACAGGTACAGGTTGAGGAACAGGTTGAGGAACAGGTACAGGAGCAGGTACAGGGGGAACTACAGGAGCTGTGGTACCCTGTGCGTACGGAGGTGGTGACTTCAGAAGATAGGATAGTAAGGGATCCTCAACTGAGTCCTCTTTTTTATCCGATTCCGTTGGCAAAGCGGGGTAACATTTGTCTACAGACATGCGCTGAAGTCTATCAAAAACTTCCTTTTCCTTTTCCTCCTTATCTCGCTGAAACTGTTCTGCTTTTCTTACCGTGGAAGCAACTCCATCTCTCTGATTACGTTTAATCTGCCTGATTTCTTTCTGTTTGGCTTCTTTACGCCACAACCGAAAGGAATCAAACATGGCCGGCCTTGCTTTTCTCTTAAACAATTTAGCTTCAAGATTGTCTAGAATCGGAGTCTCAAAACTACCATGAGGTGGCCAACTAAGGACACCATCCTTTTTAGTATAGCGAATCCAACATTCGTTGAATATAATTGGTCCAAACCCGTGTTTGCTATATAACTCGTAAGTTGGAGTTCCAACCGGAGGTATCGGACACGAGTCCTCCAGTCGGGAATCCGCACCACATTTTCTAAAACAACTAAACAAAGTACTACGGCCAGGCATCTTGCACACCAGCCGAGTTTCACAAACTTCAAGGGTTATGGGATTTACAAAGTCCCTGCAAAGAGCAAAAACCCTCAGTTTTTGGCGACTGCAGACGTCAAATATCACAACAAAGAACCAAGTACTAAGAACCACAAATGCAATGGAACCATGCAACAACTAAGCACCCACAACTAAGGACTATGGGAGCGACCCACAAATACTTAACTCAAAGATCGATGGCGTCACCAGGAAGGCCCGTCAATCGTCTCGCTATACCAAGGTCTACGCCAGGCGCCAAAGCAGGTCTACAGTCAGGGCAGCAGTCCGTCGCAGCCGTCAGGAGGCAGGAATCTTCGCGGGAAAAGTCGTCGGGCCACTTGTTTCGACAACAGGATCGATGAAGCGGGGTGCACCTTCCCTCGGAGATTTCACACGAAGTTCCTCACGATCGTCCGGCTTGGACCGGTACCACTGATGCAGCCCCACGTTGGGCGCCTGTCATGAATCACAAACATCTGGTGCTCTTGACTCCTGTGGAAGCACATTTCCCTTTCATGAAACCCACCCCTGTCCCGTGCAACCAGCACTCCAGTGATGTAATATGTGTGTGTTTTCATGTGCTAACTCATGTACTCTTTTAGGATTGCATATTTCAAGCCGTTTCTGATGGTATTGTGAAAATGCTCTTGGTATTGTGAAAATGCTCTTGTTATCTTGTTTTATCGAAGAAAGGACTAGGGAGAGAGACTTGTGCTCATTTCCTTGTTGTGCGCTAGAGTAATGCTTAGAAGCATCAACAGCGCGAGTGTATGCAAATTAAAAGCGCACGCAGGAAAAAGGTGCGAAGGTGCGCGTTGAAAAACGCACGCTGGGGAAGGTGCGCGTTACGTCAGCAAACCCTGGGTGTGGCACAGCTATAAAAGGCCACACCCAACGCTGCTCGACGCTTTGCCTCTCTTCATCGCCCAGCATCGGAGTGTCCTGGAAAGTTCACCGAGCCTGCAGACGTCAGCCAGCGCCCCAGCGTTTCGAAGGTCTCCAGCTCGGCATCTGAAAGAAAAGCTAAGTGAAAACTTTCAATACTTGTTTATTTCTTCAGGCGCCCAACGCAAGCAAGCGGCAAGTAGCCAAAGACTCGAACAAACTTACCTGGACTTGGTTTAAAGAACCTTTGTGAGAACTTTTGAACAGAATATTCCGAACTGAATTATCTTTTGTACTTCAGGCCTTGAGAAGTATCAAGGCTAACTTTGGAACTCTAGTTTCTTGTATTGTGATTTTGTGCAAAAAGTGTTGTTTGAATGTTAATTTGTCTAGGAGGAAAAGAGTGAAGGAAGATACAACTAAGAACAGAGAGAGTAAGTGGGGGATAAAATAGTTAAGAATAATTGAAGTTAATAAACAAGCATAGGAAAGGAAGTAACTTATTTTCAACTGTTTGTTTCTTCAGTGTCAAGGAGATTCTCTGGCAACTCATACTATTCAGCACAGCTCTGCTACACTTCATCCTTCACGACATCCTTCACGACGACAACACGGACGCGACGTCTAGGCCTTATCAGTCGCAGGTAGGCTAGCACATAATTTATCTAGAATATTCAAGGGAAAGAAACCTTTGTGTTAATGAAACAGGGAATAGGAATTCTGAATAGAGATTACAAATAGCTTTCCTTATTGCTTCGCAGGTCGACAATTAAGGGAGCTGGTAGCGTCCACGATCCGGCCTACCTCCCTGACTTCTAGAAGATTACCTCAGTGTTATACATAATCACTAGGGATTGCCTAGAATTTGGGGAAGTTGGTCCATAACGTCTCTGCGGAATCATCTACAAGCAACCTACAGGTAAGGGTGCTTGTAACCTTGACAGAAGGCAAAGCCCACGACTTTTATTCCGCCCAGACGTTATGGATCCTTCCATTACAAATTCTTTACAAGAAATGGCAGATTTGTTAACTGCAATTCAAGCAGATAACGCAGCCCTTCGTAGGGAGGTTGCTGATATTCGAAGTAATATGCAGCCTGTTTCATCCGGTCCTAGTACATGGACTTTCTCTCCAACTCAGAAGTCTGTGTTGAAACCAGCAACTTTTCAGGCAGGGTTTCAAACCTTGCATCCTGACCCTAGCTCATCTTCAACCCCAACTCAGATTCAAGTGGTAACCCCAGTACCTGTTCCTTTAGCACCTCCAGAACGGTTTTATGGAGACAGTAATAAATTCTCCATATTTTTAAACCAATGTCATTTACATTTTATAGCAAAACCAGCAGCTTTTCCTGACGACTCCTCAAAAATAGCCTTTATTCTCTCCTATTTAGGAGGTGATGCAGCTTTATGGTCAGTGCCTATAGTTGATCGAGATGATCCAATTCTCTATAATCTTCGAACTTTTAAAAACACTATGAAAAAACTGTTCGCAAAACATGTCTTTGTCCAATCAGCAGATCATGAGTTATTACATTTAAAACAGGGTTCATCGGACTTATTGCATTATATCTCTCAATTCAATAGACTTGTAATTGAAGCTCATTGGCCAGAGGAAAAAAGGGTTTCTCTTTTTTACAAAGGACTCAAAGACGAATTGAAAGATATGGTCACTCAAATTTTAGACCCTCCAGATACCATAGAAGATTTCATTGATTTAGTGGTGAAATTAAACCATCGGTTATCAGAACGCAGAGGTGAAAAAGGAAAAACAGAGGTCAAAGTCTTCTCTTTTAAAGAGAGAAATAATAGTATGAGAGCAGAGATCACACCTAAGGTAGATTTAGGAGAACCCATGCAGATAGGTACTATCAAAGGTCCTTTAAGTAAAGAAGAAAAGGACAAAAGAAGAAAATTAAACCAATGTTTGTATTGCGGCAAGTCAGGCCACTTTGTCAAAGAATGCCCGGTGCGTCCAAACAAACCCAAGGGGAAGAGTCCAGAAGTAGCCTTAATACAACAGTCGGAAAACTAGCTAGCTCGACAAATCAAGAGGTCAGATTGTCGAGTAAGATTTCTAGTTTGGCCTCCATCACTCCTGAGATAACTTCTCAACATCTCAGTATTAAGGTCACTTTACAATCACTTACAGAATCAGAAAAAAGATGGACGGTTGACGCGTTAATTGACTCAGGAGCCACGGGCAATTTCATAGACACAATGTTTTTAAAAGAATTAGAGTTTAAGACCAAATCCAAAGAACATCCTGAAGTGGTTAGGGCAGTTGATGGCAAAGAGTTATCATCAGGTTTAATCCAATTTCACACAGAAACACTTGCCATGACTTGTTTAAATGTCCATAGAGAAAACATAACCTTCGACATCATTGATGCACCTCAATTTCGCTTGATCCTAGGTATCCCCTGGCTCGCTAAGCACAACCCCAAGATTGATTGGGTAGAGAGAACCGTGTTGTTAGATTCACATTATTGCTCATCAACCTGTCTGTTATCACAAGATTCAAAAGTACTGATTCAAGGTAGTAACTTCCCCTTGAACTCAAAGAGTGTATTACTTTTGGAAGGTATTCCGGAAGAGTATTCCGATCTTCACGATGTGTTCGATAAATCAAAGGCCAATACCTTACCACCACATCGGGATTTTGATTGTCGAATAGATCTTGTGCCTGGGGCTACTCTACCGTGTAGTCGTATTTATGCACTCACTGAAAAAGAAAACGACCATTTAAGAGAATATTTGGATGAATATTTGGCAAACGGATTTATTCGACACTCAAAATCGCCCGTATCCTCTCCTCTCTTTTTTATCCCGAAAAAGGGAGGTGAGTTGAGAACGTGCATCGACTATAGAGCTCTTAATAACGTAACCATTAAGAACAGATATCCACTTCCTCTAATTCCAACTCTCCTAGACCAATTGAAAGATGCCGTCATTTATACAAAATTGGATTTGCGGGGAGCTTATCACTTGGTTAGGGTTCGGAGTGGAGATGAATGGAAAACAGCATTTCGTACCAAATTCGGTCTATACGAGTACCAGGTTATGCCATTCGGACTCTGCAACGCTCCCGCGGCCTTCCAATTTTTTATAAATGAGGTTTTAAGGGAATATCTAGACATCTGTTGCATTGTGTACATAGATGATATCCTCATTTATTCGAAAAACACCACTGAACATGTACAACAAGTAAGAGCTATTCTTCGAAAGCTTCTTGACAACTCCTTGTATGTAAAACTTGAGAAAAGTACATTCCATACTACCAAGGTAGAATTCCTGGGGTATGTTCTAAGTCCAGAAGGCATAGAGATGGATCCTAAAAAGATTCAAGCAGTTCTAGATTGGAGTAGTCCTTCTTCAGTGAAGCAAGTACAAAGTTTCTTGGGGTTCGCTAATTTTTATAGGCGTTTTATCTGTAATTTCTCCCAATTGATAACCCCAATTACTAAGCTTCTGAAGAAAGGTGTAAAGTTTGATTGGAATAACGATGCAGAGGAAGCTTTTCAGAACCTCAAAAGACAGTTTACTACAGCTCCTGTGTTAATGCATCCGGATCCTTCTAATCCCTTTATCGTGGAAGCAGATGCTTCTCAGTTTGCCATTGGAGGGATTCTATCTCAAAGACACAAAGAAACTGGTCAAATGCATCCAATTGCATTTTATTCACGGAAACTAACCCCTACAGAACAAAATTACGCTATCGCTGACAAGGAGTTGTTAGCCATCAAAGCAGTCTTCGAAGAATGGCGTCATTACTTGTTAGGGGCAAGACATCCTGTAACGATCTATACTGATCACAGAAATTTACAATTTCTGCGCTCTGTGAAGGCACTCACAGCCAGGCAATTACGTTGGACATTATTCTTTAATGATTTTAATTTTGTGATAACTTACCGACCAGGAAAAGAGAACCTAAAAGCAGATGCTTTGTCACGTTTGGCAATGTCAGAAGAAAAAGAAGGATCAGTAGAAGAAGTCCAAGCTGTTTTACCAGACCATTGT
This sequence comes from Lissotriton vulgaris, assembly GCF_964263255.1. NCBI lineage: Eukaryota > Metazoa > Chordata > Amphibia > Caudata > Salamandridae > Lissotriton > Lissotriton vulgaris. Next base: position 1,688,930,732 of record NC_141694.1, read on the forward strand.
TTTAAGGTTGGAGTGGTAGTATCTAATGTATTGGAAGACATTAAAAAGAAGGTGCAGGAGAAAACGTCACAAGAATGGTATGATCTGTATCCTCTATTAAAGTTAAGAGACAAATTTTTGTATATGAATGAACAAATTTTTGTACCCACACCAGAATTGCAAAACAAAGTTATTCAGTTACATCATGACACACTTATGTCTGCGCACCCAGGAATTATCAAGACCAGTCAATTGATTAGAAGGAAATTTTGGTGGTCTTCCTTATTAAGTGATGTTAAATCATATATTGAAACTTGTGAAATTTGTGCACAGAATAAAACACAACATCAGGCACCTAGTGGTCAACTACTTCCTCTTCCAATAGCCCCTCAACCTTGGCACACCGTATCTCTTGATTTCATCGTAGAACTTCCTAAAACCAAGGAAGGTTTTAACACAATTCTGACTGTAGTCGATCATTTCTCTCGTATGGCACATTTCATCCCATTAAAGAAAATTCCCTCTGCAAAGGAGTTAACTCAAATCTTTTCCAAAGAGATAATTCGACTACATGGCATTCCTTCGGTGATAATCTCTGACAGAGGTCCCCAATTTGTTTCACAGTTTTGGCAACATTTAGGTGAAACCTTAGGTATGGATATCCGTACGTCTTCTGGATATCATCCTCAAACAGATGGTTTAACAGAGAGAACCAATCAAACCATAGAACAGTTTTTAAGATGTGCCCTGGTAAAAGAAGAGAAGGAATGGTCAGAAATTTTATGGGTTTTAGAATTTGCATTCAATAACATGGATAGTTCTTCCACCACTTTGTCACCCTTCTTCTGCACCTATGGTTTCCATCCTAAAAACATCCCAGAAACCATTTTAATCCCTTCGGCTATACCATCTTTAGAAGACCACATTACGAAATTAATTCATGTACAACATTTGGCACAGTATCATTTAGCTCAAGCAAAAGAAAGCCAAAAAGAATCTTCGGATTTACACAGAAAACCATCACCTAAATACTCCATCGGAGACAAGGTATGGTTATCCACAAGAAACCTAAAAATTAATATTTGTAAAAAGTTTCGCCCAAAATTCATTGGACCATTTGATGTAGAGAAAATTATCAATCCGGTCAGTATTAAACTTAAGTTGCCTGTTAAATATAAATTTCATTCTGTATTTCATGTGTCATTGATTAAACCCTGTGAGCCTAAGACCAGATTCAGAGGAAATCCTGGACCTTTAGACATAGATGGTACTCCTGAATTTGAAGTCCAGAAAATTTTAGATTCAAAGAGAATTCGAGGAAAGCTGTTTTACCTAATTCATTGGAAGGGGTATGGTCCAGAAGAACGATCTTGGGAACCTCTTTCCAATTTACAGAATTCTCCTCGTTTACTCAGAAGTTTCTACCTTCATAATCCAGACAAACCCAAACCAGTTCCACACATTTTGGGAGGGCTCTTGAGAGGGGAGTACTGTCATGAATCACATACATCTGGTGCTCTTGACTCCTGTGGAAGCACATTTCCCTTTCATGAAACCCACCCCTGTCCCGTGCAACCAGCACTCCAGTGATGTAATATGTGTGTGTTTTCATGTGCTAACTCATGTACTCTTTTAGGATTGCATATTTCAAGCCGTTTCTGATGGTATTGTGAAAATGCTCTTGGTATTGTGAAAATGCTCTTGTTATCTTGTTTTATCGAAGAAAGGACTAGGGAGAGAGACTTGTGCTCATTTCCTTGTTGTGCGCTAGAGTAATGCTTAGAAGCATCAACAGCGCGAGTGTATGCAAATTAAAAGCGCACGCAGGAAAAAGGTGCGAAGGTGTGCGTTGAAAAACGCACGCTGGGGAAGGTGCGCGTTACGTCAGCAAACCCTGGGTGTGGCACAGCTATAAAAGGCCACACCCAACGCTGCTCGACGCTTTGCCTCTCTTCATCGCCCAGCATCGGAGTGTCCTGGAAAGTTCACCGAGCCTGCAGACGTCAGCCAGCGCCCCAGCGTTTCGAAGGTCTCCAGCTCGGCATCTGAAAGAAAAGCTAAGTGAAAACTTTCAATACTTGTTTATTTCTTCAGGCGCCCAACGCAAGCAAGCGGCAAGTAGCCAAAGACTCGAACAAACTTACCTGGACTTGGTTTAAAGAACCTTTGTGAGAACTTTTGAACAGAATATTCCGAACTGAATTATCTTTTGTACTTCAGGCCTTGAGAAGTATCAAGGCTAACTTTGGAACTCTAGTTTCTTGTATTGTGATTTTGTGCAAAAAGTGTTGTTTGAATGTTAATTTGTCTAGGAGGAAAAGAGTGAAGGAAGATACAACTAAGAACAGAGAGAGTAAGTGGGGGATAAAATAGTTAAGAATAATTGAAGTTAATAAACAAGCATAGGAAAGGAAGTAACTTATTTTCAACTGTTTGTTTCTTCAGTGTCAAGGAGATTCTCTGGCAACTCATACTATTCAGCACAGCTCTGCTACACTTCATCCTTCACGACATCCTTCACGACGACAACACGGACGCGACGTCTAGGCCTTATCAGTCGCAGGTAGGCTAGCACATAATTTATCTAGAATATTCAAGGGAAAGAAACCTTTGTGTTAATGAAACAGGGAATAGGAATTCTGAATAGAGATTACAAATAGCTTTCCTTATTGCTTCGCAGGTCGACAATTAAGGGAGCTGGTAGCGTCCACGATCCGGCCTACCTCCCTGACTTCTAGAAGATTACCTCAGTGTTATACATAATCACTAGGGATTGCCTAGAATTTGGGGAAGTTGGTCCATAACGTCTCTGCGGAATCATCTACAAGCAACCTACAGGTAAGGGTGCTTGTAACCTTGACAGCGCCAACTGAAGGACTGGGTTATTTTAAGACCCAGCGGTGCCAGGGGACAACACCTGAAACCTTCGTGGGTAACCTGTTCCGGCGTACAAATGACAGAGACGCGGGACACTTCCTTCGGCGTCAAAGATTCGAGGTTTATTACTGCAGGGAACACAGAAGTCACGAGAAGTACATCACATGTAGGTTCACGGAGCCTGATTCGAATTGCTACTGTAGGTCGCTCCTTTTATACAAGTTTCTCTCATAAGTTAACATGATACACAAAGGTTTACAACTTGGTTCCCATCGTAAACACCAGAAGGGGTTGCTTTCATGTATTCAGGGCCCGGAACATAAGTACAGAAACATTTGGCGGTTCCCAACTGTAAAAACCCATCTTCCCACCATTAATACATTCCAATTGGCAGTAAACAGATCGAAGAAGGAACAGAAACAGGTGCAGAGGAAGACAGAAACAGTGGGGAGATCGGAAAGGGTGTAAAAGGGGTGGTATCGAGAAACACGAGCTGCAGGCATCAAAGGGACGTGCCTAATGAGATGCACGACTAAGACAATAGAGCGGCACGGCAAGATGAGCCTCGAGCGGGGCCATCTGCCTTACAGTGTCATCTCCCTCATCATAAAGACACTTTCAAAGGAAACGTGTCTTCCTCAAAAGTCTTGGGAATCCCAGGGTCGCGAAGCGGACAGCGTCCGTTCGCTGGCTACTTGAGGGCAAGAAACAAAATGGATGCCGTATCTAAGATGGAGCCCGTGGGTACAGATAGAGAAACCCACGAAACAGACGAACGGTTTAGGCTAGTACAGCGAAACCGCGTACACCCACTAAACTCGTCCTTTGCGGTTCATAGATACCAGACTCGACCATATTCGTGCGAGTCGAAAACACCACTTACGATTGTTACGGAACCTCAGACGCTCCTTTTGCCCTCATGTAGGCAAGCACTAGTCGGAATCATATTCGACATTCATCAGACCATCTAGATGTTGCTGCAACATAATTCTATCCATCCGAGCTCCTCTGGTAACAGGCGGCTGTCTCATACACGTTGTAGCACAGAGGCCACATAAGGCAGGACCACACTGCACACAAAGGCAACACGAGAACAGAAATGCTACTACAACTCTGATGATCATCAGAATTTTCCAACCCCAAGTCGACATCAGGCCCCAAAACCACCCAAGTAGCGTCCAATCCCCTACGTCCACGTGTATGGACTCAGAGATCTTATGCAACTTTGAGATGGCTTGATAGACAGTCGGAGCGTTATCTGGAATGAAAATACAGCAGCTCGAATGGATCACTTTACATACTCCACCTCGATCTGCTAAAACAACGTCTTAAACCATACGGTTTTGTAGCGTCATAAGCCTGTCCGCCTGAAGTTCTGCGGTGATATTACCAAGGGCACTGGCAGTGATATTAGCTGTCGATTCCACCACTCGAGTCAACTGTCTCAGGTTCCTACTATTGACCATAGGTCCCCAAAACGGAAAGAAACCCTTGAAAAAGTCTCCTGCCTCTTGACCGGCAGTGTCCTCTTCGCTAATCACGCCCCTCACAATTCTAGTCTTGTGGTATTCTGCATCAACAGTAAACGTCGGAGGCAACAAATTTGCAATATAACATGTGCCCGCAAAGTCGGAGGGCAACCATGTATATGCACGATCATGGCAGACGAAGTACGTACCCTTGGCAGTCAGAAACACAGGGGAAGAGAGCATCGGTAAGACATACGTCTCGGAGCAAGCACTCTCTCCAAGATGAGCTCTCGGGCTTCGGCCACGACCTTTTAGACAGAAATTACCAAGGTGGGGTACGATCCATATTGGAGACGAGCTTCTAAGCTGTCTTTCACCCACGAGCGCACTATACTCGACCTCGCTCAGATCCCTATAGGCTCGCACCTCTTCCTCTGGGATGAGCGACGGCTCATAGATATCCCTATCTAAATCAGCGATCGCTATAGCCAAAGGCTTGTGGTACGGACCGGGACCAAAGTGCGGAGGACGTGGCTCTCGATTGGGGTAAGAATCTAGTGCACTTCGAAACATTGTTTGCAATGCTCGAGCTGAACCCTGGGAACTATAAGGAAGGACCAGGTACGGAATTCCTTTATCAGTCGTATGTGGCATTAACCCACACACCCAACAGTTGGTAGTATTAACCACTAACTGATGCTGATGAAGGAGCTGAATGAAGGAATTATTCCTGAATTCCGCACGTCTAACCTGTTCGTGTTGGGGTAGGATATGGAAGGAATGAGGGGAAACAGTGGTGGTAAGTTTAGGTTCAGAAGTAGGAGTAGGTATGGCAGAAGGTAGGAAGTACTGTATCATATAATACACCCCACCCGCCAATAACAAGGAAACAATTAGAAACAGAAGGAACACCTGAAACATGAAGCATTTTGTACGAGTAATTTGCTGCAGTTTGAATCTTTGCGCCTGAGCTTTTTCCAAGTCCATCAGCTTTGAAAACGCCATCCTCTAAAACCGTCCGCAACGTTTCTTGACGCACTTCGTTCTGTGTAGCAGTAGTCAATCCCCAGGAGTTCCCAGGAACCGACGGTCTCTAACCTAGTGTCAAGACCTACTAACCAGAAGGAAGTACACGCGCGGCCCTACGGCTCACCTGGATGTAAGGTATCTTAATTCACAAATATGTACAAAGTCTCTCAACTGTGGAAGCAAAAACATATATATGGAAAAAACTCAATATTTACAACATCACAATTGTACGAGTGTTTAGACTGATCGTGGCAATGGGGTAACGCAGATGTCGAGGGACAAGAGCAGAACTTTTTTTATTTGTCCTTGGTATTAGATCGCAAAAAGTATCGGCTTCTCCCAGGACGTGTCTGTTCGTCAAACAATGGATCCGATGAGGAAACGGAGTTCTGCTGATCAGTCAATTGTTCAGATCTTGAGTCTTGTGATGACAAATGTTCAACAATGTCGTCCTGCTGCACTGAGGATTCTCCGACAAGCTGAGCGTCGCTAAAAGGTACAAAGGTCTACAATGTTTCAGTTTCAGACGAAGCAATGCCCTTCCTCACCCACGAGTCCGCTGCTAAAGGTATAGGTACCTTTTTAGTATGGGTGGCATGCACCCAGTGCTTTCGGCCTTCCAAACGGACAGCAGTTCTCGTGGCAAGGAGGACTTGGTAGGGTCCAGTAAAGCGAGGTTCGAGATTGCGTTTTCTTCCAAAGTTCCTCGCCACCGCCCAGTCTCCGGGCTGGAGCTGGTGGCCTGGACCCTCCGTCTGCGTCGGCAGTGCTTCAAAGACCTGTTGGTGAATTAACCTCAGTTTAGCAGTCAGATCATGAAGATAATCAATCAACATTGGGTACTCAAGATCAGAGAACACACTCGGTCTAGGGACCCCCCAAACATTCGCAGGACGGCCGAACACTATTTCATAGGGACTGAGCCCTACTCGGGAGTGTACAGTCGCCCTTGTTGACAACAGAGCTAAAGGCAAAGCGTCAGGCCACGAGAGACCAGTCGTAGCCTGAATCTTCGCTAATTTCAATTTAAGGGTGCCATTATACCCTTCAACTAAACCTGCTGACTGGGGATGATTGGCGCTATGGAATTTTTGAGTAATTCCAAGGCCCTTACACACATTCTTCATCACACTCCCCACAAACTCACTTCCGTTATCAGACCATACAATCCGTGGCATTCCATACCGAGGATAGTATTCCTTTCTCACTGCTCCATCAGGATTCAAGCAAGCCGGGCCGAAGAGGCTGAAATGCCAGAAACCGGTCCCCGGTAGCTTGTCTCCTTTCTGGTAAAGAATTGGCTTGGTAGTTTAGTCTGCCCTGTTCCCATGGTGCACTGGGCCAGGGACAGACTGATTTGCATATAGCCAGGTTCTGAGCTGGGATGGGGCAGTGAGATAAATAATGGTGATGGATCAAGCCCTGATCTTTGGACTGGGTAAGAGTGGTCTGCTCAATTCAGACACTCTGTTCATCACCACCCCCTTTTGTAAATCGATTTTGGCCACTATAGGTGTGGCAGGGTATACTCAGACATGAGTCCCTTTCTCACTGCTCCATCAGGATTCAAGCAAGCCGGGCCGAAGAGGCTGAAATGCCAGAAACCGGTCCCCGGTAGCTTGTCTCCTTCCTGGTAAAGAATTGGCTTGGTAGTTTAGTCTGCCCTGTTCCCATGATGCACTGGGCCAGGGACAGACTGATTTGCATATAGCCAGGTTCTGAGCTGGGATGGGGCAGTGAGATAAATAACGGTGATGGATCAAGCCCTGATCTTTGGACTGGGTAAGAGTGGTCTGCTCAATTCAGACACTCTGTTCATCACCACCCCCTTTTGTAAATCGATTTTGGCCACTATAGGTGTGGCAGGGTATACTCAGACATGAGTCCCTTTCTCACTGCTCCATCAGGATTCAAGCAAGCCGGGCCGAAGAGGCTGAAATGCCAGAAACCGGTACCCGGTAGCTTGTCTCCTTTCTGGTAAAGAATTGGCTTGGTAGTTTAGTCTGCCCTGTTCCCATGATGCACTGGGCCAGGGACAGACTGATTTGCATATAGCCAGGTTCTGAGCTGGGATGGGGCAGTGAGATAAATAACGGTGATGGATCAAGCCCTGATCTTTGGACTGGGTAAGAGTGGTCTGCTCAATTCAGACACTCTGTTCATCACCACCCCCTTTTGTAAATCGATTTTGGCCACTATAGGTGTGGCAGGGTATACTCAGACATGAGTCCCTTTCTCACTGCTCCATCAGGATTCAAGCAAGCCGGGCCGAAGAGGCTGAAATGCCAGAAACCGGTCCCCGGTAGCTTGTCTCCTTTCTGGTAAAGAATTGGCTTGGTAGTTTAGTCTGCCCTGTTCCCATGATGCACTGGGCCAGGGACAGACTGATTTGCATATAGCCAGGTTCTGAGCTGGGATGGGGCAGTGAGATAAATAACGGTGATGGATCAAGCCCTGATCTTTGGACTGGGTAAGAGTGGTCTGCTCAATTCAGACACTCTGTTCATCACCACCCCCTTTTGTAAATCGATTTTGGCCACTATAGGTGTGGCAGGGTATACTCAGACATGAGTCCCTTTCTCACTGCTCCATCAGGATTCAAGCAAGCCGGGCCGAAGAGGCTGAAATGCCAGAAACCGGTCCCCGGTAGCTTGTCTCCTTTCTGGTAAAGAATTGGCTTGGTAGTTTAGTCTGCCCTGTTCCCATGATGCACTGGGCCAGGGACAGACTGATTTGCATATAGCCAGGTTCTGAGCTGGGATGGGGCAGTGAGATAAATAACGGTGATGGATCAAGCCCTGATCTTTGGACTGGGTAAGAGTGGTCTGCTCAATTCAGACACTCTGTTCATCACCACCCCCTTTTGTAAATCGATTTTGGCCACTATAGGTGTGGCAGGGTATACTCAGACATGAGTCCCTTTCTCACTGCTCCATCAGGATTCAAGCAAACGTTTTATCTGAATGTGACTTGCCAGCAGCGTCAACTCGTACCCAGACAACCTCGCACTCGTCAAGTGTTGGGTTTTCGTACGATTCAAAAGAGTGTCAACTGCGTGCGGAACCATCACCGTAAGCATATTATCCATGACCAATCCTGCAGATTGTCGGATGGACACGGCAGCTGCCGCTGTTGCTCTCAAACAACTCGGCAATGCTCTAGCTACCGGGTCCAAGGTCGAGGAAAAATATGCACATGGACGCTGCTTACCGCCAAAAGGTTGCGTCAAAACACTCAACGCACAACCTTCCCTCTCGTGAACGTATAATGTAAACGGCTTACTGTAGTCAGGGGTACCTAACACAGGAGCCGAACACAACGCGTCACGCAATTCCGAAAAACTTTTCTGACATTCTTCCGTCCATGGTAGAGGAGTTGGAACATCCTTGCACGTAAGAGCCACCAATGGTTTCGCTAGCAATGAAAAATTCGGAATCCATTGCCTGCAGTATGACGTGATACCTAAAAAGGCACGCACATCTCTCTGAGTCGTTGGCACAGTCATTCGCGCAATCGCTGCAATTCTCTCTGGGGTCAACCTTCTTCCCTCCTTTGACAATAAGTGACCTAGATAGGTTACTTCTTGACAACAATATTGTAATTTAGAAGGTGACACCTTGTGATGTAAGTCACAGAGATGTTGCAACAACGACACTGTAGCAATTTTGCAAATGTCCTGAGTGTCTGCAGCCACCAATAGGTCGTCGACGTATTGGATCAGGGCCGCACCAGCCGGCAACACGAATGCATCAAGTTGGCCCTTCAAGGCTTGACTGTATATCGATGGACTCTCACAGTAGCCCTGAGGAGCACGCTTAAACCTAAAACTGCGGCCACCAAGAGAGAAACCGAAAAGGTCTCTACTCTCTTCAGCAATCGGAATACTGAAGAACGCATTCTTCAGATCGATCACTGAAAACCAAGATGCAGAGGCTGGAATCAGAGTCAGTAGAGCCGTAATGTCAGATACCACAGGGAACTGAGGAATCACAATTTTATTTACCTCCCGTAAATCGATAACAAAACGATAAACAGGTGGTTTCGAAGGGTCAGTACGTTTCAGAATGGGCAGTACAGGACTGTTGCACACGTTTCCCCGAGTCTCCTCAATGCCATCTTTCTCGATCAGATCATAGATGATCGCTAACAATGCTCGTTCACCGTCAAGAGAGATACGATACTGGGGAATACGTGGCAATCGCACGTTGGATTTCAAGTGAACAACATAAGGGGAGATGTCAAGCAGGCCCACGTCATTGGGACCTGTTGCCCACAAAGATGCAGGAAGAGAACTCAATTCCGGTGGAAACTTATCGAGAGACAAGTACATTGGAGAGATAACTCTCTCATCCAGAGTAAGCTTTACTCCCGCAGGAGAACAATACAAAGTCGCATACAGACGTTTTAGCAAATCCAGACCCAAAAGATTTTCACCACAACCAGTGGTCAAAATCAACGGAGCTTTCAGCTCACGAGGCCCAATTGTAAGAGGCAAAGGGCGTGAAACTGGATTGCTAACAGGGGCGCCAGAGAATCCAACGGAAACATTTGTTAAGCCAGACAAAGGTGCGCCAGGGAGTTTCGAATGCATGATGGAACTTTTCGCTGCACCAGTGTCCAACAGAAAAGGCTCAACGACGCCCGAGGTGGCAACTGCGACGTAAGGCCCTCTCTGATCAACCGGAACTGATACTACTCCCTCTCCTTGTCTATGGCTGTCCTAGTAATTACCGTCGTCAGTTCCCTGATCGACGTAATAATCATCTACATTGTACTGCGCAGATCTTCCTTGCGATGATCCACGTTGATCAAAACAGTTGTTTGAATCCGATGAATTATCTGAACGATCGTTTTGAATACTACGACCCTTACCACGTGATGCCTGTTGCGGACCACTACGACCTCCTCTAGATGAACTACCACTATTTCGATCATGTAAGACTGGACAATCGAATTTCAAATGACCCTCATTTCTACAATAGGCACACTGATTGTACCCCAACGAAGATCTCTGCGAAGAGGAATCATTTCGTGATTGCGACCTGTTTGACTGGGACTGTGATCGATTACGCTGTTGCGAATCATTCTGATTCGAACGCGGGGGATACGCCTGCTGCAACAACACTTTAGTTTTGAGTTCTTTCGTCTTTTTATCGGCACGATCATTCTCTTCTTACTCCCTATTCTCATAATACTGTGCCGTAGCCAATATTTGAGCAGAAGTAGAGACGGCCCACGCACTCTCAGAATTTCTCAATTTGTAGCTTAAGTCCGGCAACAAGTTAGAGACAAATTTGTCCACGAACAACCTCTGACCACCCTCGGTACCCATATCCTGACCACTATGATCGATGAATGCCTCCTCAAATCTCGTGAAGAAATCAGAGACACTCTCGTCCTTCTTCTGTTTGCAAGCGGACAACTTGTCCCAGTTCACCTTCATAGCTGGCATAAGCGTTTTCATTAGGGTGATAATTCTCTGAGGGAGATCGGTAATAAGCTGTTCAGGTTTAGCTCCACCAATTTGTCGCGTATCTGCCGCAATAAGAGCAGGCCAGTCGCCACCTAACTCCGCTACATGATTTTCCTGATGAATTTTTGCCCAACCCGGTTGCGGTACGACATTGCCAAACAGCATATCGATATTGGCAAGATTCATTATCGTAGCATCTACGAGTTGCGATAATTCTTTATAATACCCTGCAGGATTTTTGCGAGGGTCAGGCAAAGATTGCTTTACCTGTAAAACTTCCGATCGTTTCCATGGAAGATGTATCCACACTCTCTGGAAATGTGGCAAAATCGGTGGAACTTGAGCATTATCACCTGGCATCCACACTGGTGGAACTTCACGCATGGGATACTGACCAGGCGCTTCTTGCGGTCCCTCAATGTCTTCCACGAACAATGCTCGAGGCATTATAGAGGGACGAAAAGATAACAACTGCTCGACAGCACGTCGAACATTAGAGTCTACTATCATTCTGCTCGAAAACTGAAGCTGAAGATTAGTCAAAGCAGTCAATACATCGTCAGATGCATCAGCCGATATTTGGTCACGTAGAACTTTACACATTTCTTCAAAAACGTATCTTTGTGTCGGTATATTGAATTGACAAAACGTATTCAGCACTGAACGTGGAGGATTCCTAATGGGGTATTTCATCCAAGCCATCGCCATATTATACAGCGCGGCACGTTCCCTATTACCGGGAAGCTGACTACGTCTTTGAGGACCGTCCGAACCAGCGGACTCAGAAATAGGTCCAAGAGAATTGAAAAAGTTAGCAGCAACTAAAGGAGTACGACGTCGGGTAGATGGAGAAGTATAACATAGGGGATTAACAAAAGAAGTGTCGGAAACAGAAGGGACAGCAGGAGTAAGTAGAACAGGAGCAACAGCAGGAGCAGGAGTATGAGGAAGTACAAGCGGAGGAGCTGTAGGAACAGAAGTAGGCAAGGGAGCAGGAACAGTCGGAAGAACAGGTACAGGTTGAGGAACAGGTTGAGGAACAGGTACAGGAGCAGGTACAGGGGGAACTACAGGAGCTGTGGTACCCTGTGCGTACGGAGGTGGTGACTTCAGAAGATAGGATAGTAAGGGATCCTCAACTGAGTCCTCTTTTTTATCCGATTCCGTTGGCAAAGCGGGGTAACATTTGTCTACAGACATGCGCTGAAGTCTATCAAAAACTTCCTTTTCCTTTTCCTCCTTATCTCGCTGAAACTGTTCTGCTTTTCTTACCGTGGAAGCAACTCCATCTCTCTGATTACGTTTAATCTGCCTGATTTCTTTCTGTTTGGCTTCTTTACGCCACAACCGAAAGGAATCAAACATGGCCGGCCTTGCTTTTCTCTTAAACAATTTAGCTTCAAGATTGTCTAGAATCGGAGTCTCAAAACTACCATGAGGTGGCCAACTAAGGACACCATCCTTTTTAGTATAGCGAATCCAACATTCGTTGAATATAATTGGTCCAAACCCGTGTTTGCTATATAACTCGTAAGTTGGAGTTCCAACCGGAGGTATCGGACACGAGTCCTCCAGTCGGGAATCCGCACCACATTTTCTAAAACAACTAAACAAAGTACTACGGCCAGGCATCTTGCACACCAGCCGAGTTTCACAAACTTCAAGGGTTATGGGATTTACAAAGTCCCTGCAAAGAGCAAAAACCCTCAGTTTTTGGCGACTGCAGACGTCAAATATCACAACAAAGAACCAAGTACTAAGAACCACAAATGCAATGGAACCATGCAACAACTAAGCACCCACAACTAAGGACTATGGGAGCGACCCACAAATACTTAACTCAAAGATCGATGGCGTCACCAGGAAGGCCCGTCAATCGTCTCGCTATACCAAGGTCTACGCCAGGCGCCAAAGCAGGTCTACAGTCAGGGCAGCAGTCCGTCGCAGCCGTCAGGAGGCAGGAATCTTCGCGGGAAAAGTCGTCGGGCCACTTGTTTCGACAACAGGATCGATGAAGCGGGGTGCACCTTCCCTCGGAGATTTCACACGAAGTTCCTCACGATCGTCCGGCTTGGACCGGTACCACTGATGCAGCCCTACGTTGGGCGCCAACTGAAGGACTGGGTTATTTTAAGACCCAGCGGTGCCAGGGGACAACACCTGAAACCTTCGTGGGTAACCTGTTCCGGCGTACAAATGACAGAGACGCGGGACACTTCCTTCGGCGTCAAAGATTCGAGCTTTATTACTGCAGGGAACACAGAAGTCACGAGAAGTACATCACATGTAGGTTCACGGAGCCTGATTCGAATTGCTACTGTAGGTCGCTCCTTTTATACAAGTTTCTCTCATAAGTTAACATGATACACAAAGGTTTACAACTTGGTTCCCATCGTAAACACCAGAAGGGGTTGCTTTCATGTATTCAGGGCCCGGAACATAAGTACAGAAACATTTGGCGGTTCCCAACTGTAAAAACCCATCTTCCCACCATTAGTATATTCCAATTGGCAGTAAACAGATCGAAGAAGGAACAGAAACCGGTGCAGAGGAAGACAGAAACAGTGGGGAGATCGGAAAGGGTGTAAAAGGGGTGGTATTGAGAAACACAAGCTGCAGGCATCAAAGGGACGTGCCTAATGAGATGCACGACTAAGACAATAGAGCGGCACGGCAAGATGAGCCTCGAGCGGGGCCATCTGCCTTACAGTGTCATCTCCCTCATCATAAAGACACTTTCAAAGGAAACGTGTCTTCCGCAAAAGTCTTGGGAATCCCAGGGTCGTGAAGCGGACAGCGTCCGTTCGCTGGCTACTTGAGGGCAAAAAACAAAATGGATGCCGTATCTAAGATGGAGCCCGTGGGTACAGATAGAGAAACCCACGAAACAGACGAACGGTTTAGGCTAGTACAGCGAAACCGCGTACACCCACTAAACTCGTCATTTGCGGTTCATAGATACCAGACTCGACCATATTCGTGCGAGTCGAAAACACCACTTACGATTGTTACGGAACCTCAAAGATCCTCTGCAGGGCTGCTTTGAATGGGACCCACGTCAGCTGTGGGTTGTTATCCATGTTAAGGTCCTAAACCCAACTAATACTTCTGGACCTCTGTACAAAGATATCGTCCACAAACAATTGGGCAGAAACTGTGCACAGGCTTTTTGCGAATGCAATCTGATTTTACAAACCGAACACCGTAGTGATATGTATTTTCACATAATACTGAATCACAGTGTGCTGCAGGACAACCTGCCCTAATAATATGCTTTAGGCAGGTCACAATGTGTGACTCTCTGTGATTTGCTACAATGACCAGAGGAGGACAGCAGACCACCAACCCAGTGATTGCTTTCCCAAATGAAAACCTTTTTTTTGTTTAAAGCAGCCCACTTTCCTTAAAGGCGCCGTACCTGATTTAAAAACCAAGGCCCAGATGTAGGTAAATCTGATTTACCGACTCTAGAATACCGAATTTTACTGATTCGGTATTCTAGATTCGGTAAAGCAGATGTAGGTAAAAAATCGGTAATTTTTACCGAATCTGTATGATTCGGTATTCACCGAATCAGAATTACCGAATCGGTATTTACCGATTCGGTAATTGACATTGATTCCTATGGGCCTGTAAAATTACCGATTTTTCAAGGGTGACAGGGTGTCACTTTGACACCCTGTTGCACCCCTGATTTTGACTTGTGTGCCATGTGACACACATACATGCCCTTAGGGCATGTCTGTGTGCCACATGCCACAGGTGTACTTGCACAGACGTGCATGTACACAGGTATTCGTTATTTATTTTATTTTTTATTTTTATTTTGAAAGTTTTATATAGCGCGAACAAGATCTTTGCAGATATCAGAGCGCTTTACAAAGCAGGGAATAACACCACAGGAGTGAAACTCAGGTCATTAGGGAGTAAAGTAAAACAGGTACATCAATAATGCCAATATTACAGATAGATGTGTGCATAGATAGTCAGGTAAATCCATAATACAGGTAAGACACATAGTCGTAGGGATCATGCAGAATAATACAGATTGGTGCAGAGTCTTTACAGATAACGTTAATAGGTCAAGTGTATTTGGCCATGAGGTAGCAGACAGTGCATAATAGGGATAAAGGTGAGATGGGTGCAGCTTACAAATTATACAATATGCAAATAGGAATGTACTACTATAGATATACTGGAATAAAATACTAAAGATATACCGGAACCAATATAGGTGCAAACATAAGGCTCCAGTAGACACATATGACTCTAGTGAGCAACCGGTAAAATATGAGGTCGCGATCTGTGCACTACCGGTGGGGAAAAAGTGAAAAGGGGTGCAGGTTACACAAAATGTATAAAATACCATGAGAAATATAATACTGCAATAAAAGGCAGACACTCAATCATGCGAAGAATTAGATACCATGAGAAATATAATACTGCAATAAAAGGCAGACACTTAATCACACGAAGATTTAGATACAGAGCTATGTACAGTCTGTGGTGGGTGGGATTGGTATAAAAAGGCCAGTTCTTAGGTTATGTTCAGATGGCCGCCCGAATAGCACATGCAGAAACAAGCGTCCTTTGTAGTAGTCCTTTGTCTGTTGTTGAAGACTTTTAGAGAGTTAGGTTTCCCTTTCTACTCTAGGGCAGGTCGGGTTAGTCCATCATCTGTGTTAGTTGGTGGGGAGGAGAAGGTACAGCTCCAGCGTTGCAAGGAGGAGAGGAGGGCGTCTTATCTCTATTTTGGTGACCCCTGAGCTCATTGGTATGTAGCCTCATGGTCATCTGGTGGGCAGTGGAGGCGATTTATGGCTCTTCTTTATGGCCCCCGCCATTTTAGTTAGTGGAGAGTGCAGGGACCGCTTTGTCCACAGAAACAATTCTGCATGCCCGTACCAATGTGGTAGTACATTCAGAGCATTCACAGAAGTTATTTGCGTGCATAAAACTTCAGGAGCCTCATGAACATCATGCTCACCATGCTGCAACAGTGCTAATCAGGACAGGCGATTCACCAACTCGCCTGTGCAGACGCGGCATTTGGGAACTTATACTTGTACGTCCATTATTGGGGGGGGGGGGGGGGGGGAGGGTGGCGGCAAGGCATCCGACTGAGAGACACGGTGTGAGCAATGATCCACAATCTCACCGAGAGTCTCACGGGGGTAGGGTTGCCCTCTCTCACCTGCACTCATTCAGACCGCTCTCCCCCCCATCTGCAAAGTTACATCCCCGATCGCGGCTCCAAAATATCTCAGGGAGTGGAGTGGGGGGGGGGACGTAGAGCTCAGCTTGTAGAGTGGGGGGGGGACACAGAGCTCACCTTGGCCACAGTGCGCTTGCTTTCACTGGAGTCGCCGAGTTGTGTAGATTCCGTCCCGGAGCCCTGGAGCCCCGGTGCAGCAGTCAGGCAGGAGCTCAGCGAGCAGGACAGCCCGTGGGGCACCGGGGGTCTCAGCGGTGATTGCAGCTCACCTTGGCAACAGGGCGCTTGCTTCCACTGGTGTCGCCGCGTTGTGAAGAATCCGACCTGGAGCCCTGGGGCCCCGGAGCAGCACTCCGGCAGGAGCCTAGCGAGCAGGACAAGATGGCAGCTTAGCGAGCAGGACAGCACAGCTCCCAACGGGGCACCGGGGGTCTCGGCGGTGATTGTAGGCAAGCAGGAATACTCCGCAGCGGGGTTCCCATCATCCGTCCGGCGCCAGCATTGATCCCGGTCAGGCTCCAATTCCATGATGACCAGCGCCAGCGGTGGTGATTGCAGGCGGGTCCGGTACCACTTCCCCAATGACCGGCGCTAGCGGTGGTGATTGCCGGCGGGTCGGATACCTCTGGTGCCACAGCTCGTCGCGCAGGCAGCCACTGGCTCACAAGCAGCCCCGTTATTTACCATGCAATAGAATTGCATGGTAAATAGCGAATCGGTAAGGGCCTGTGGCACTGTTTTCTGTGCCTCCTACATATTGATTTACCGATTCGGTAAATTTACAGAATCAGTATTTTACCGATTCGGTAAATATACTGATTCTGTACATTTTAAGGCCCCTACATCTCCTTTTGTAAATACCGGTCGGTAGCGGCCGAAATCGGCCGTTACCGACCGGTATTTGCCGACCTACATCTGGCCCAAAATTTTTTCTATTTTGGAAAACTTCAGTGAAAGCAGGCAGTGGTCTCGTGGACCGCAGTCTACTCTCCTTGAAGCTGCCACCGTGGCTCTCAAGGAGGAGGCGGACAAAAGGTTATTAATATCACCAATAAATCTGTACCTCAGGTAGGCATGTGAAAAGACAGCGTCCAAAATTAGTGGGAAAAAAGCTTTCCCATTAAGTAACTTTTTAAAAAAAAATTGCATATGCACTTTTTCGAAGTATTAACACACGCTACATTTACTCATGCACAAGTGCTTAGAGACTGCACCCGGAAAACTGCAACTGTTGTTTTTTTTAAATTCCCAAAAAATTGTAGTTACACCCTACTGTAGTACAATTATGATTGTTTTGTGACTCCAGAAGCGTGTCTTAATTGTGCTGTGTAATCATACCTGCCTGTGATCTCCGATCCCTAGGGCAGAACATCTTAACATTTTGTGCGTTTCTGACCTCTTTTCCCTGGTAAAGGCCCAATAGAGAAGGGGCGAAAGAAGGAGGACTTTGCTAATGGCATATTAAATTTCACATGAGAGAAAATTGATTGTGGGTAAAAAAGTGAGTCTAGGTGACCTTTTGTGCTGTATCATTCAGCCATCATTAATACTATTATCATCCTCTATTCAGATTCTCATAGGGCTCTCTAGGGATTGTCTGGGTCTGTTGATGCTCACTCTGTCAGATGGTTCTGTGTGCAAGCATTTTTCATCAGATCCAAAAACAGTGTAGTAGTTAAGAGTTACCATATTGTGTTTTTCATACTTGTGAAAAACATTTTACTGTGATGTTGGAGGTACAGTGGGTCCATCCGCCATTGCATTTTTAATGACCGATGGGTGTAAGGCCATTTTGAAGAGATCAGCAGACATTTTGGGACACAGCACAGATTGGACTATAAAAGAGCCAGAGCATCCATATCACATGCTCGCTGTCTGTTCTTGCTATGGGAGAATTGTTTGTGCTTGCTCCAAGGCTGAGGCTCTGGTTCTAGTGGCCTGCATGTTTCATAATCCCTAAAATGACCCAGGAATTTTTCTAAAGATGATAAATTTGCAGACCTAGGAAAATATTCAAGCTTCTCTTATGTGTATGCTACTTAACTACAATTGCACCTTATTTCTGTACCCTCTCCTTCTTGTCCTCCATCCTCTCCCGATTTCTCCTCTTCCCCCCTGTAAGAAATTGGGTTGTTGGTTGACTGGGGTGTAAGCCCTGGCCAAGCAGCAACCACAATCCTAGTCAGAGTAAAAGGCAGGCAAACCCTAAATTAAGCTGTTCACTCTCGACCCTCTGGCAGCCTGGCACAGAGCAGTTTGGCTTAGCTTTAGATGCAGTGTGTAAAGTATTTACACACTGAAACAGTGAAAACACCACACAAAATTAGTTAGAAAAAAAGCTCTGACTTAAATAAATAAAACAATTCCTAAACCAAAAAATTCAGTTATTGGATCCGAAGATATTTACTTTTAACACTGAGAGTGAAAAATAGCGCCAAAAAGCATTAGAACGCTATTGAGGATATCTGGTTGCGCTGAACCAGGCCAAGATCACAAGTACAGGCTGACCGCAATGAAGCACGAACCAGCTACAGAGATCCAGGACAGCCTGCTGAACAAAGTACCTTAAATTCTGGTTGCAGAGAGTTGCGTGAATCCGCCTCGAAGACGTGTCATGCAACAGAGGCAATGCGCTGGTACCGAGAGCAGGAAGGCTGCAGTGTGATGTCCTGTTGCATCGAATATCCTGTCGATGGGGCCTGCAACGCAAAATCCAGTGTCAAGGATGCAAGATGCAGCCGAGATGATGGGTCGATTCTGATGAGCGGTGAAGCTGCAATGCAGAGTTTCAACGCCGTGGCTGCCGTTGATGAGGGAAGGAAGGAGCTTGCACTGAAAAAGAGTTGAGCTGCGGCTGTTCCATAGGGGATGTATCTATCCCAAGATGCAGGAGGCGGCAGCTATGCAAGTCCTTTGCGATGGGTCTAATCCATGCAGCAGTGGCGATGAGTCGGTTCTTCTCGGGGATGCGTCCCTCAGCATAGAAGAGGTGTCGGTTGTGCTGGCAAGCACCTTAGGTCCACTTCCAAGGGTACAGGACTGGGGAGGGGGGCACCACTTGGCAGGGAAGACTCACAGATGGCATAGACCAGGTGCAGGGGTTGGACACCTGTTATGTCCCAGAGGATTTAGATAAGGAGGTCAGCCAGCTAATCCTTTGAGTCACTCTGTGTCCTGGAGTCAAGTGATGCATTTGCAGTCCTTCTCACCCAGGGAAGTCAATCAGAGTGTAGCCCAGCAGAGTGGCAATCCTTCAGCAGGACACAGTCCTTCTTCTTAGCAGAGTATCAACAGGTCCAGAAGTGTACTGAAGTGGCGGTGTCTGACGTCCAGTACTTATATCCAGTGGTGCCTTTGAAGTGGGGGAGAATTCAAAGACATGCCTTTGAAGTGCACACATGTCCTCCTTACCTGCCCCAGCTCCAGACTCACTACTGGAGGTTTATGCAGCCCTTTGTGTATGGACAGGACACAGCCTATTCAAGTGTAAATTAGATGGTCCATTGAGACACACTTAAGCTCCCATTGTGACTGACTCGGAGGAATACACAAAACCCAACTGCCAAAAACACCCAGTCATGGCGCGTATGGGAGAGTTTGAGCACCGTGTGACAGCAACGGAGGATGGCCTGAACGACGTGGCCGGGAAGACACTGAACATGGAGAAGGTGCTTTCCCTGAGTCAGGCACAGAATGAGGATTTGGAGGCCGGTTCTCGACGTAACAACATTTGCATAACGGGCCTTCCAGAATCCACGAATATTGGCAAGATGGAACTCTGTATCGAAAATGTGGTCAAAGAGATTTTTGGAGCTGAACAGTTATCCCCCATGTTTATAGTTGGGCGGGCACACAGATACCTTGCGGCGCGGCCTGTACCGGGCACCCCACCTCGCCCAATCCTAGCGCGATTGTTAAACTACAGGGATCATGATGTGATTCTCAGTTTGGCTCGCGACAAGGGTGACATTGTACACCAGGGCAATTCCATTTAATTTTTCCCTGATTTTACAGTCGGCGCATGCTGCAAGGTGGGAGTTTGGCGCTGTGAAAAACATTCTGAGTACTGAGGGGGTACCATATGCCACTGCTCGCCTGCGTTTTGGCCCAGAGGGGAATCCATCCCTCAGCATAGAAGAGGTGTCGGTTGTGCTGGCAAGCACTTTAGGTCCACTTCCGAGGGTACAGGACTGGGGAGGGGGGCACCACTTGGCAGGGTAGACTCATAGATGGCATAGACCAGGTGCAGGGGTTGGACACCTGTTATGTCCCAGAGGCTTTAGATCAGGAGGTCAGCCAGCTAATCCTTTGAGTCACTCTGTGTCCTGGAGTCAAGTGATGCATTTGCAGTCCTTCTCACCCAGAGGAGTCAATCAGAGTGTAGCCCAGCAGAGTGGCAATCCTTTAGCAGGACACAGTCCTTCTTCTTAGCAGAACCCCGCCTTACATTCGGGGCCCGCAAATCCACCAAGACCATGCAGAGGGCGGCCTCTGACTCAGAGGCTGATGCCCCAGCAGCCGAGACTCCCACCCTAGAGACAACCCTTCTGGCCATGCAACGCAGTTTGCAATCTATAGACGCCGCCATCTTGAAGAGTAGCCGTCGGGATTGAGTCTTTCGCGCCTACCGGTTCAGCGGCGCTTCTGGGCAGCAATTATGGCTTCAATCCAGGGAGAACACAGCAGGGGTAGGAATCGCTTTAATTTTAGCGCTGATTGGTAGTGCTGTAGACGGATACTAGATGGATTGTAGGTTCAACCGGGCAGAGCCTCTCTTATGAGCGGCCGTCTTGCCGTGCGCCTAAGCCACCTTTAATTGCTTTATTGAAGTGTGGTTGACCACTAGGTCACCATTTATCAAAAATTGAAATAAGAAAATGTAATCTTTCTAAAAGTGGCATTTTTAGAATTTCCATTTAAAATCCAATTTCACCACAAGTTTGGATGTTAAATTGTGATTCCAGAGACAACAGACTTCAACGGTTTATCTCTTCAGAATGGGAAAATAAACTTATAAAAAGCAATAAGGATATCCCAATGTTATCCTTTGGGAGAGATAGGCCTTGCTGTAGTGAAAAACAAATTTGGGAGTTTTTCCCTACCAGGACATGCAAACTTAAAAGTACATGTCCTGCCTTTAAATACATTACACCCTGCCCTCTGGGTTATCCAGGGCCTACTTTACGGGTGACATATGCATAAAAAGGGATGGTTTGGGCCTGGCAAAAGGTTTATTTTGACAGGTCGTCATGACAGTGTAACTGCACAAACAGGCTATGAGGCGGCGCTAAACCGAAGCCCGCCTCCCTCCAATGAGAGGTACTATCAGCGCCTAGCTGCCAACCAATCTCCTCATCCTGGGATCATCACCCTCCGCCTGGGACGACTCCTGGTGACCCCCGGCCCTGGGCACCGCTCCCAAACCAACGGACCACGCACGCAACCTGGGCTTCATCCTGGACTCCTCCCTGTCATTGACCAGACAAGTCAGCGCCGTATCATCCTCGTGCTTCAACACCCTGCGCATGCTCCGCAAGATCTTCAGATGGATCCCCACTGAAACCAGGAAGACCGTCACCCAGGCACTCGTCACCAGCCGACTGGACTACGGAAACACCCTCTACGCCGGAACCACTGCCAAACTTCAAAAAAGACTCCAACGCATCCAGAACGCCTCCGCACGACTCATCCTGGACATCCCTCAACACAGCCACATCACTGGACACCTGAGAGACCTGCACTGGCTCCCCGTTGGCAGGAGAATCACGTTCAGACTCCTCACCCACGCACACAAGGCTCTCCACGACCTAGGCCCCAAGTACCTCAACGACCGCATGACCTTCTACACGCCCACCCGCCAGCTACGATCGTCCAGCTACGCACTCGCCACCGTACCACGCATCCACAGAGCCACCGCCGGAGGAAGATCCTTCTCCTACCTGGCAGCCAAGACCTGGAACTCCCTCCCCACCCACCTTCGGCGAACCCAAGACCATCTCTCCTTCAGGAAGCAGCTCAAGACCTGGCTGTTCGAGGAGTAACATTCCCCTCTCCCCCAGCGCCTTGAGACCCTCCTGGGTGAGTAGCGCGCTTTATAAAGGCCATGATTGATTGATTGATTGATTGAGTCAGGTATGAGACATGGTTAAAAGATTACTTAAGTGGGTGGCATAATCAGTGCTGCAGGCCCACTAGTAGCATTTAAATTACAAGCCCTGGGTATATGTAGTACCACTTTACTAGGGACTTCCAAGTAAATTAAATAGAATTAGGGATGAACAAATATTACCATGTTTAGGGGAGAGAGCACAAGCACTTTAGCACTGGTTAGCAGTGGTGAAGTACACAGAGTCCTCCTACCAGCAAAAACAGGTCAGAAAAGTGGAGAGGAACGCAAAAAGTTGGGGGGGAAGATCACCCAATGGGTAAAGAAACCTTTACCCATTGACATATGACATATGACCTGTTGCGCTATTATACTTCTATATGTAGTTCTCCTAATTCTCTGTAAAGTACCTCAATGCTAACAGGTAGAAAGAGTGCTTGAGGAACACAACACATTATCAGCTGATGGAAATGACAGACAATGATAGAATGTGCGCCTTTTGCTTTGTAGTCAAATGACACAGGGTATTTCATTTTGTTTATTATCCAAGTCTCCCCTATGTTGAATCTTCTATATAGGTTGCTAGATCTTAAGGTAAAGTACAGATCCACAAGAAGCAACTCTGAAACAAAGAGGCATTGTTTGTTGTCTATTCATTTTAACCCCTTCCGTGCTCATGACGAGCTCAGCTCGTCATGAGGCACGGTGCTCGTGTGCTCATGATGAGCTGAGCTCGTCATGACCAAACCCATTTCCATTATGGTCCAGCACAGCAGAAGATTATCTCAAGCAGCCAAGGTGTTAAGTTAAAGAAATAATTGCTTCCATTTCCAGGTTAGGGTGGCTAACTGCTTTGTCCACGTCGGCAGAACCTGGGAGAGCGGAGCATACCAGTCTAGTTCGGAGAGCAGTTTTATCCGCTTTACTTCAGGCTCTACAGGGGGCTGCTTGAAGCATAGCCTTACTATCCTGCCAGCGAAAACTTATGGGGAATGTAAAACTAATGAGTGAGTGATCCGACCAGGGAAGTGGAATCTCTTCTTTAACTTTAAGCCCGTAAAACGATGAGAAAATCCCATCCAGCGTGTGCCCCGCTTCATGAGTGGGCACACCAACCAGTTGAGCCAACCTTGCTGCACCTAGAGTGTCCAGAAGCATAGAGGTCTCTTTAATTGCAGGGTCCTCTAAATAAAAATTAAAATCACCCAGAATAGTAAATTCCTTGTTAACTAGCACTGTTTCAAGCATTTCGTCAACATTGCTTAAGAACGTAGCTTTAGCCCCAGGTGGCCGGTACACAAGAATACCCTTAAATGAAAGGTTGGCGCTAAGTTTGGCAGTGAAATGTAATGCTTCACAGCCAGAGAACTGAACAGGATGGACCATAACAGTGTAGCAATCTCTAAATATAATTGCTACTCCTCCTCCTCTCCTGCCCAAAGGCCTATCCATCTTTACAAAGCTGTATCTATCTGGGGTGGTTGTAATAAAATCAGGGTCCGAGGCCAAATCGGCCGATGTTTCTGTTATGAAACGGTACAAAAGGGGTTGGTGATGGACAGAGCTTCTGAACCAATCAGACACTCACACACGGCTTGCTTGAATCCAGTGGCAAACTCAGATCTTTTGACTGGGTGTGAGTGTTTGATTGATTCAGATGCTCAGTCCATCACCAACCCCTTTTGTACCGCTTTTGGCCGCCATAAGTGTGGCAGGGTATACTCAGACGTTAGTCCCTTGCTCACTTTGCCACTGGATTCAAGCAAGCCGGGCTGAAGAAGGTTGGAATGCCAGAAACCGGTCCTCTGAAGCTTGTTTCCGGTCCAGGGAAGACATGGCTTGGCAGTTCGGTCTGCACTGTTCCCATGAGGCACAGGGTCAGACTGATTTGCATATAGCCATGTCTGAACTGGGGTGGCAGAGTGGGCTAAAGAATGGTGATGGATTAAACCCAGATCTTTTGACTGGGTGTGAGGGTTTGATTGATTCAGATGCTCAGTCCATCACCAACCCCTTTTGTACCGCTTTTGGCCGCCATAAGTGTGGCAGGGTATACTCAGACGTGAGCCCCTTGCTCACATTGCCACTGGATTCAAGCAAGCCGGGCTGAAGAAGGCTGGAATGCCAGAAACCGGTCCTCGGAAGCTTGTTTCCGGTCCAGGGAAGACATGGCTTGGCAGTTCGGGCTGCACTGTTCCCATGAGGCACAGGGTCAGACTGATTTGCATATAGTCATGTCTGAACTGGGGTGGCAGAGTGGGCTAAAGAACGGTGATGAATTAAATCCAGATCTTTTGACTGGGTGTGAGTGTTTGATTGATTCAGATGCTCAGTCCATCACCAACCGCTTTTGTACCGTTTCTGTTATGAAAAGCATGTCCAGTCTCATATTTTCAATTACTTGGGCTATTTCATACCTATGTTTCCCCAGTGAAACGGGCGTTGACAAGCCCTCCCTGCAATAAAATCTTAGATCGCCGGCTGCCCTCTCAGGTAGGTAAAGTAGCTGCGTGAATTGTGTTTAAGGATGAAAAAGCAAAACCACAGCCACGGCATCTACAGTTAGCATTAAGAGGACATACCTCACATCCCTCCAGTGTGATGTGGGTTTGTCGTGGGAGGTTGAGAACGAGTCTGGCGGCGATCAAGCATGCAATTTTAAATGAAGGCACAGAAAAACAACAGAATACTGGACTGCCAGGCTAAGGTGCCTGGGCAGCAGCATTTTTGCATGCAAAAATAGCTCCAAAGGGAGCATGGCCCAGAAATAAGAAAGAAATACAGCAACCTATAAGAAATGTGAAACAGCAACTCAAGAATCTCATGTAAAGACACACCTCAGCTGAACACCCAGCAGCAGCAGGGAATGTGCAAGATAGAAACAACCCAACCAGAACCCAACAAGGTCAAGCTCAAACCGGTGGAAACAATAAGGCATGATGAACTCTTGGCAAATCTGAAGAACCCATTTGAGAGCAGCCCAGCAGGAAGAGAGGCCTAGCAACAGCAGAAATAACATGGGTAGGGAATCCATCAACCAAAACAAAATGCAGGACATATAGATAACAGCTATTGAAACACCAATCCCTAAACACTGGCAGAACCTGCGGTGGGATGGTACCCAGAAACGGCTCAATGGCCACGGAACAAAGAAAATAAAACAGTGATATCCTAGAAAGACCAGCACCATTACTTGGAAACCTAAAGAAAACAGCCTCCCTGAGCAGGTCAGGGCCACAACTTGAGGGCCTGAAGGAGGAGCACAACAGAGCTGAACAACAGGTAAGAACATTCACCATGACCAGGTGAGAAAACACACACAGCAAACTGGGAGAGCGGGCCAATCAAGAGCCAGGAGAGACATGCAACAAAAAAGAAAGGACAAGTTCAAAGAAGAGGAGGAAGAGGTAGCTCCACCATTGGCGAAAAGGAAGTTATGAAACCCAGTGACTGGAAATCCCAATACATCTGACAAAGAGGCTGCAGGAAAAGAAGGCCCCATCCAACATAAACCTACAACAAACCTGAATGTAAAATAGAGGGATATGGCGCATCCAGGCCAGCAAAGAATCATAGCACAAGAGATGACGGTCAACATCAAGGGAAAGACCATAGGCTGATCAAGGAAACCACAAAGGGACAGATAGAGGACACGCAGTCGTGTCTTCACTAACCACTGCATTTGCATTCAATAAAAAGGGAAGAGAAAGCCCTTTTGACAATCTAAAGGAAACCGTTACAGGGCAGTAAGCATGGGCGAATTTTGCGAATTCGCGATCCGCGAATTTGCGGATTTGCTGATTTGCGATCCGCAAAATTCGCGAATTTGTGCAAATTTGCGGATTGTTTTTTTGCGTGTTCGCGGGGTTTTTTGCGTGTTTGCGGGGTTTTTGCGTGTTCGCTGGGTTTTTTGCGTGTTCGCGGGGCTTTTTGCGTCTTCGCGAGCCGCTTGCATAGTGAAGTTACCCATGCAGTCGTTTATGGGAGAGGGAGAGAGAGAGAGATAGATAGATAGATAGATAGATAAATAGATAGATAGAAAGAGAGAGAAAGAGAGGGAAAGAGAGAGGGAGAGAGAGAACGAGAGAAAGAAAGAGAGGCCGAATCTCTGAAGGGCCAGATTCCTGAGTTGCCCCTACAGAACATACAGCTTTTTATTTTTAGCAAAATGCATATGAAAATTGTGCTGTAAAGGTCTCTTTTAGTTTAACCCCTCCTGACAACTCAAAATGGGTGTATTTGCCATCCTCTCCCTTCTTCCTGTTTTTCATATCTGTAAGTACTTCCTGATGAGGTTTAATTCCTTGGACAGGTGCCTCGTTGCCTACTTGTAACTATTCTCTGACCCTGCTTCAAGGGTCAGAGCAGGGTCAGAGAATAGTTGCAAGTAGGCAACGAGGCGCCAGGAAGCAATTAGCAGCAGGTGTCCAAGTTGAAGTTAATTTGTTTGTAACCCTTTTGTAAAAGGTTACAAAGAAATTAGGTTCAACTTTTGCACCTGCTGCTGTAACCCTTGCTTGGCTGAAAATTCGTCCCCGCTGATTCGCGGATTTTACCGCGATTTCGCGAGATTCGCGGATCGCGAAATCGCAGAAAATCCGCAAATTCGCCCGCGAAACGGATTTTACGCCCACCCTTAGCAGTGGCACCTGTGGGGCAGAAAAACCATAAGACCATGAACCCTATGCATTTCTAGGACACAGTCTACAGGCACAGCCAGCATGAAGCCGATCAAGTCATGCCAGAGTGGACAGGAAAGCATTGAGGATGAAAGAACCACACATGGGTGCAGACTTGCAGGCACATACAAGGGCGTCCAAGCAAGGTGGACTGTACCAGAGCACATCACACAAGCCTGACCAAGACACACTGAGCAGAACCAAACGTAATCTGTGGATATGGAAACAGCATGTACATCCATCGGGCCATTTAAGTGCCAACGGAATCCATCCAATTGACCTATGAGGAGGAAAATGTAGAACAGAGTCACCAGAGCCACGCAGACTCCTGCAGAGGAATAGAGCAGTAGTATTTAGTAGGACGTTCAAAGGCAGCACATTAGATAGAATGCTCAAAGTCAAGAAACTGATTTGAAAAACAGAAACATAGCAATGCGATGAGCTCATAAGGGTGCAAACCCATGCAAGAGCATGTGAGAGTGTCTGCTCTTCAGAATAGGTTGAGATAACAGTGCAATTAATCACACCGGAAGGTGAAGCAGTGACACTGCAGTGTACACATGGCAATATGTGTGCAGAAACCACAGAACTAACCGCAAAATATGTGTTAAGTGGCCTTTGCCAAACTGGAAAATGTGTACCATAGGCTAGGTGACCTAAATCCGTGTGAAGTACAATGCAAATGTTACCATAACTTAGAGATAAGGCAGTGGTTCAGTAAAACAAGAGGGCTCATAGTGATACGCCTCCCCTTACAGCCCCCACTCATGTCCGGCGGCCCAGGGGACCAGTAGTACTGACTACCCAAGTCTCTTTGCCTATGATTAAGATTTAATTAAACAACAGGGGGTGGTGATGGACAGAGTTTCTGAATTAAGCAGAATACTCTCACCCAGTCAAGAGATCAGGGCTAAATCCAACACCGTTTTTTAGCTCACTGCACCATCCCAGCTCAGAACCTGGCTATATGCAAATTAGTCTGTCCCTGGCCCAGTGTATCATGGGAACAGGGCAAACCAAACTACCAAGCCAATTCTTTCACTGGGAAGGAAACAAGCTACCGGGGACCGGTTTCTCGCATTTCAGCCGTCTTCGGCCGGGCTCGCTTGAATCCTGATGGTGCAATGAGCAAGGGACTCACGTCTGAGTATACCCTTCCACGCTTATAGTGGACAAAATAATTAAACAACAGGGGGTGGTGATGGACAGAGTTTCTGAATTAAGCAGAATACTCTCACCCAGTCAAGAGATCAGGGCTAAATCCAACACCGTTTTTTAGCTCACTGCACCATCCCAGCTCAGAACCTGGCTATATGCAAATTAGTCTGTCCCTGGCCCAGTGTATCATGGGAACAGGGCAAACCAAACTACCAAGCCAATTCTTTCACTGGGAAGGAAACAAGCTACCGGGGACCGGTTTCTGGCATTTCAGCCGTCTTCGGCCCGGCTCGCTTGAATCCTGATGGTGCAATGAGCAAGGGACTCACGTCTGAGTATACCCTTCCACGCTTATGGTGGACAAAATAATTAAACAACAGGGGGTGGTGATGGACAGAGTTTCTGAATTAAGCAGAATACTCTCACCCAGTCAAGAGATCAGGGCTAAATCCAACACCGTTTTTTAGCTCACTGCACCATCCCAGCTCAGAACCTGGCTATATGCAAATTAGTCTGTCCCTGGCCCAGTGTATCATGGGAACAGGGCAAACCAAACTACCAAGCCAATTCTTTCACTGGGAAGGAAACAAGCTACCGGGGACCGGTTTCTGGCATTTCAGCCGTCTTCGGCCCGGCTCGCTTGAATCCTGATGGTGCAATGAGCAAGGGACTCACGTCTGAGTATACCCTTCCACACTTATGGTGGACAAAATAATTAAACAACAGGGGGTGGTGATGGACAGAGTTTCTGAATTAAGCAGAATACTCTCACCCAGTGAAGAGATCAGGGATAAATTCAACACCGTTTTTTAGCTCACTGCACCATCCCAGCTCAGAACCTGGCTATATGCAAATTAGTCTGTCCCTGGCCCAGTGTATCATGGGAACAGGGCAAACCAAACTACCAAGCCAATTCTTTCACTGGGAAGGAAACAAGCTACCGGGGACCGGTTTCTGGCATTTCAGCCGTCTTCGGCTCGGCTCGCTTTAATCATGATGGTGCAATGAGCAAGGGACTCACGTCTGAGTATACCCTTCCACGCTTATGGTGGACAAAATAATTAAACAACAGGGGGTGGTGATGGACAGAGTTTCTGAATTAAGCAGAATACTCTCACCCAGTCAAGAGATCAGGGCTAAATCCAACACAGTTTTTTAGGTCACTGCACCATCCCAGCTCAGAACCTGGCTATATGCAAATTAGTCTGTCCCTGGCCCAGTGTATCATGGGAACAGGGCAAACCAAACTACCAAGCCAATTCTTTCACTGGGAAGGAAACAAGCTACCGGGGACCGGTTTCTGGCATTTCAGCCGTCTTCGGCCCGGCTCGCTTGAATCCTGATGGTGCAATGAGCAAGGGACTCACGTCTGAGTATACCCTTCCACGCTTATGGTGGACAAAATAATTAAACAACAGGGGGTGGTGATGGACAGAGTTTCTGAATTAAGCAGAATACTCTCACCCAGTCAAGAGATCAGGGCTAAATCCAACACCGTTTTTTAGCTCACTGCACCATCCCAGCTCAGAACCTGGCTATATGCAAATTAGTCTGTCCCTGGCCCAGTGTATCATGGGAACAGGGCAAACCAAACTACCAAGCCAATTCTTTCACTGGGAAGGAAACAAGCTACCGGGGACCGGTTTCTGGCATTTCAGCCGTCTTCGCCCCGGCTCGCTTGAATCCTGATGGTGCAATGAGCAAGGGACTCACGTCTGAGTATACCCTTCCACGCTTATGGTGGACAAAATAATTAAACAACAGGGGGTGGTGATGGACAGAGTTTCTGAATTAAGCAGAATACTCTCACCCAGTCAAGAGATCCGGGCTAAATCCAACACCGTTTTTTAGCTCACTGCACCATCCCAGCTCAGAACCTGGCTATATGCAAATTAGTCTGTCCCTGGCCCAGTGTATCATGGGAACAGGGCAAACCAAACTACCAAGCCAATTCTTTCACTGGGAAGGAAACAAGCTACCGGGGACCGGTTTCTGGCATTTCAGCCGTCTTCGGCCCGGCTCGCTTGAATCCTGATGGTGCAATGAGCAAGGGACTCACGTCTGAGTATACCCTTCCACGCTTATGGTGGACAAAATAATTAAACATCAGGGGGTGGTGATGGACAGAGTTTCTGAATTAAGCAGAATACTCTCACCCAGTCAAGAGATCAGGGCTAAATCCAACACCGTTTTTTAGCTCACTGCACCATCCCAGCTCAGAACCTGGCTATATGCAAATTATTCTGTCCCTGGCCCAGTGTATCATGGGAACAGGGCAAACCAAACTACCAAGCCAATTCTTTCACTGGGAAGGAAACAAGCTACCGGGGACCGGTTTCTGGCATTTCAGCCGTCTTCGCCCCGGCTCGCTTGAATCCTGATGGTGCAATGAGCAAGGGACTCACGTCTGAGTATACCCTTCCACGCTTATGGTGGACAAAATAATTAAACAACAGGGGGTGGTGATGGACAGAGTTTCTGAATTAAGCAGAATACTCTCACCCAGTCAAGAGATCAGGGCTAAATCCAACACCGTTTTTTAGCTCAAAACGGTGTTGGATTAAGCCCTGATCTCTTGACTGGGTGAGAGTATTCTGCTTAATTCAGAAACTCTGTCCATCACCACCCCCTGTTGTATAATTATTATGATTAAGATTTAGCGCTGTGTTTGCTTCACAAAAGTAACGTAAAATCATTCACTAAATTGCTTGAAAATCACTTAAAAGTAGCGCAAAGCCGCGGTATGCACTGCTTTACATTACTTATCGCCAAAGAGGTGTTCCATGGATTGGGCATGTGTGTTCCAACGCAACCACCCAAGGTTTCTTACGCAAAACCCTATTAACTAAAAAAAAGTAGACAGGGCTTTGCGTCAAAAATAGCACCCACTTCAACCAGGCGCCAATACAGGAACGGAACATGCTTTTATTTCTCCTTTCTTTTACGGCTTTGCATGTGAGCATGTGTGGGTCCCTTGCTCAATTTGCCACTGGATTCAAGCTAGCCTGGCTGATGAGGGGTGTTACCCAGAAACCAGTCCCAGGATGCTTGGTTCCTTTTCAGGGAAGGCCTCGCCTGGGAGCTGGGCTGGACTGGGCCGGACTGTTCCCATGAGGCACAGGGTCAAGACTGATTTGCACATAGCTGGGTTTGACCTGAGGTGGCAAAGTGAGCTAAAGAATGATGATCGATTCAACCCAGATCTGTGACTGGAGGTGAGTGTCTAAAAAGTTTCTATGCTCTGCCCATCATTTCCTTGTATTTGCTTTGTTCGCCCTAAGTTGGCAGGGTATGCCCAGATGTGGGTCCCTTGCTCACTTTGCCAATGGATTCAAGCTAGCCTGGTTGATGAAGGGTGTTACCCAGAAACTGGTCCCAGGATGCTTGTTTCCGGTTCAAGGAAGACCTGGCTTGGCAGTTCGGGCTGGACTGTTCCCATGAGGTACAGGGTCAGACTGATTGGTATATAGCTGGCCTGAACTGAGGTGGCAAAGTGAGCTAAAGAATGATGATGGATTCAACCCAGATCTGTGATTGGGGGTGAGAGTGTGAAAAGTTTCAGTGCTCTGACCATCATCTCTTTGTGTTTGCACTGTACAGCACACATACAAAGTGGGAAAAGTTTTAAAGTTAGTTTTAAAGTTAGTCTAAGCATAGTATTTTGTACTCGAAGGTTACCCTTCCAGTACAAAACCTACGCTGCACTATGGTGCAAAGGTGTGTGGTGCACAGAAGCGCATTTCTGCGCGGGTGCTAGGGAAATGGGAGGCGAGTACCAAATTTCTGTAAATATGATGCTCTTTTGCTGACTCCTTCTCATGTAGTACAGCATTTGCAGGCTGCTGCACTGCACTGCACTGCGTGATAATTTTGTAAATCTGGGGCTTGGTCTCCACTGCCAGTACTCACACTGTTTGGACTTGCCTGCCTTTCCAGTCCCACGCATCCACGAGAGATGGAAGCCATGCCACTCTACTCACAGGAAGTAGAAAGGGCTCACCCTTGGCCATGGAAGACAGCATTGCCCCTAGCTGCTAACAATTGTTTTTGGTATGCAGCGGTAAAGTCAACACTAATGCTGTAAATGACAAACCTGAGCTAAAGCTATCCTTATGAATGTGCAGTTCCAAAAAGACTAGTACCAGAAGAAAGCAAGAGGAAAACAAAACAAAAAATAATCTAGAAGCAGCTTCAACAGGTGATGCTTGCTTGCAAGCTCGGGTGAGCACAGCACCCTTTGGGCATCTGCAGTCATTGAGTGGCCCGGTTGCTATAGGTTCAGTAATGTTGCCCCTACCCAATGACAGGTGAACCAGAACAACCAACTCATTGCATGCAGACCACCATACAGTACTGTACTTTCAGAATAATCAGCCTTACAGTGTAATCAGAATGATTTGGAACACAAAGAGAGAGGCCTTGGCACAATCTTTACTAAGCATGGGCGGAAAATCCGTTACGCTCGCGGATTTTGCGGATTTTTGGGAAATCCGCAATCCGCGAGATTTGCGAATTTCCCGCAAAATCCGCAAATCCGCGAGCAGCGGATTTTGCTCGCACTGCTCGCACTGTTCGCGTGAGTTCGCGCCCCGCGAATAAGTGCAAAATTGCAGAAATACGATCTTAGCAAAACTGAAAGTAACTACTTACCAGGTTCAAAAGTTCAGGCACATCATTAGTAGCCATTTCCTGTAGTGCTTCCTGAGGGGCCCCTCCAGAGTTCAGTTGCCAGTTGAAACTATTATGTGACCCTGCTCTGAACCTCAGAATAGTTACACATATGCCACAAAGGTCCTGAATTACAGCTAAGGGAGACAAGCAGGAGCCAGGCTGGAAGTTAAAATCCATTAATCAGCCCCTAATTCATTATTGTCAGTTGGGGCAGGGCAGGTGTTGTAACTAATTTTGCAACAATGAAAGCACTTAGCAAGTGCAAAAGATCACTAATCAGGGCGCACTAAGGAAGCAGGTGCCAGCTAAAAAAATATTCTGTGACACATTAATCAGCCCCAAATTAATTCAGGTCACTTGAGGCAGGGAAGGTGTGCTTTGCTTTGCCGAAAATAATGTACACTGGACAACCAGAGGGTGTGGTGATGAAACAGAGGGTGGAATGGGTGGGCCAGAGGGTGGCATGAGTAGTCATAGAGTGGCAGTGGTGACAGAGAGTGGCAGTGATGAAGAAGAGTGTCCCAAACAGGCTGGACACGTAGAAACAACAAGTTCGCAAAACTTGCGACCCGACAGGTAAGTTCGCAAATTGCGAAATTGTAAAAACCCTCGCGAACTGGCAGAAACACGGGCGAACACAAAAAAAAAAAATCCGCAAATTCGCGGGAATTCGCGTATTTTGCGGATTGCGAATCCGCAAATCCGCAAAATTCGCCCATGCCTAATCTTTACTCACAGCCAGTTCTTGCTTACTAATTGGTGCACACATCGTGTGCCAATTGTTACATGATGGGACTGACTGTCCTTGTTGTGCAGATAGGTTATTTAATGTTATTGCGGCATTTTCAGTCAATTTAAAAGCTAAAAGGAAAACAAAGCAGGAAAGAAACGATGTTTTTACAGGTGAACTCGTATCACGTGGTAACAAGGCTTTTGCGCTGGTGGCACCCCGTGCGACAATGTTTGTTGGCACCACTAACCCCCCACCCCTACCCCCACCCCCCAATGACCACCTCTGCCACAGATTTTCTCAATACCACCAGGGCCGGACTGGCCCTAGAGGGCGCTGGGCAATTCCCCGGTAGGCTGCTAGGTTGCGGGCCGGTTTTGAGCCCCTGGGGGGCTGGTTTAGTTACCGGAGGTCGGCAGTATCCTCTCCCCCCCTCACCCTAGGGGGGGCCAGCTGAGCAGTTTTCCAGGGTCGTTTCTGTTCCCAGTCCGGCCCTGACTACCACCGTTCAATTGTGCTCCTCAAGCCTCCAAAACCACTCTCTTTCACATGTATTTCTTTTGTTTTATTGCATCACTCATTCCAGTGTGGGTGTCAGAGCACTTTACATGACACACACACAATACACAGAGACAATGAATAATAAGCGTGTGAATCAGTCTATAGGAATTGTTACATAAGACATTGAGGACTACAAGGTGTAGGAGTCACATGTCATCCATACTGGTAGAAAGTACAGTTAAGAGTGCTTATACTGGAGAAGCACAAAATCAGAATTTAAAACGTAACATCATGGTTGGGATTTGTCTTTACTAATGAGAAATGATTTCTACCCAAATGACCCCTTTTTGTGACATTAGGACAATGAAAGACTGAGTAAGAAAACAATGATCTCACCTATACCTTGCAGTGTGCATGCAGCTCTTTCATGACAGTTAATAGGTCACTGTTCTATTTTAGCTGGCAGACCCATTAATCACCAGCGTTATCTTGACATGTTTATTGTTGCCAGGAAATTGCTGGAGGCAAAGAAGATGCAGCATGTTCTTTTACATCCACAATGTATTTGAAAATACGTTGCCCCCAAAAGTTAGCACCCGGGGACACTGCCCTAGAGCTAGCCCTGCGTGGTCACCCCATTGACTGCCAAATCGCCTTACAGTAAATTAATTTTAATTTTCTGTTATCCGTGGCAACTTACTTGGCAGAAGAGTTGCCTCTCATTAAAATGTCCTCTGTGACTTCTTGAAGAAACTGAAGGTATCTGAGCTCCTCTTCCCTGTTGAAAGATATCATTGTGTTAACATCAATAGTGCATTTAAGCATTTCATCTAAAAACAAGCACTGGCAAAGCCAATAGGTTTGGCATTGGCCGCTTGCCTTTTGGCAGTTCTTGTTTTGTTTTGTCATGGTCTTTGCAAAACTTTATTGTTCGGGAAGTTGCCGGGACCTCATTAAATCTAAAACAAAAAAATGGTAATGGCAAAAGTCTTTTCCTGGTCTGAAAAAATTCCACTTTACCATGATATACCCGACACCAAAGGGTACTGTCTTGTGTGTGGATGTGGTCCTTGTGAAAAGGACAGCGTGCTGTAGCTCACAGTGAAGTCAGTCAATGGATGACGTCCCACTTGATGCATGAGTGGGAGAAAAATGTGAATGACGCAATCACAGACTAATGGATGAAGTCTAGCTGAAAACTATGTTACTATGCTATACATACTTTTAGTAAAATCAGGAGGTCTTTGCTAACACAGACCTAAAAAAGCCATCTGTCTGGCATTGGCTGCTAGCCTCTCCTTTGAGAAAAAAGGCGAGAGGCATAGAAAAAAAAGGATGAAGGAAGGGTAGAAGTCAAAAAGGGAAAGAAGGAATGCAAAAAGGAAGAAAGGAGGGGAGAAGGCGAAAAAGGAAGAATGAAGAAAAAAGGAAAGAAATAAAGGCAAAAAAGAAAGAAGGAAGGAAAGAAGAAAGAAAGATTTAAAGACAGAAAGACAGGAAGAAAGACCGAAACGAAGTAAGAAATAAAGAGAAAGAAAGGAAGTTGGCTAAACAGAAGGAAAGAATGCAAAAAGAAAGAACAAAGAAGGCAAAAATAACAAGAGAAAAGAAAAAGGAAAGAAGGCAAATAAAGAAGGAAAGAAAGAAGTAAAGAAGGTAAAAAAGAAAGAGTTATAGAAATAAGGAAGAATGAAGTAAAGTGCGCAAAAAAGAAAGAAGGAAAAAAAACATGAAAAATGTACAGAAGGCAAGAAACAAAGGTGCAAAAAAGTACAAAGAAAAGACAAAGAAAAAGGAATAGAGGCAAACAAAAGAAAGGAAAGAACTAAGGAAACAGACACGAAAGAGAGAAGAAGGAATGAATAAGTTAAAGTACACACTAAAGGAAAGAATTAATAAATGAAAGGCATAAGAGGAAGAAAGGAAGAAAGAAATTTAAAAAAGAAGGAAGGAAAGAAGAAACAAAGAAACAAAGGAAGAAGGAAACAAGGAAAGGGAAAGAAGGGAAAAAGAAAGAAAGAATGAAACCAGGAAAGAAGGTAAAAATTAAGAAAAGAAAGGGTAAAGGCAAAAAAAGAAAGGAAGTCAGAAAGTAAAATGAAAGAAGGAAAGAGAATGTAAGACAGAAAGAAGACAAAAAAGAAGGGAAAATAGATGGATAAAGTACAGAAAGAAGGAAAGAAAAAAGGGAAAGAATAAAAGAAAAAAGAAAGAAAGAAGATGCAAAGAAGGAAGGAAAAAGGGTTTTACAGTATAAATTACTGGATACTAAAATTCTAATTACACCCCACCTTTGTTGAAATAAAATTGTTACAAGTGTGCTGCAAATTTAAAAAAAAAACTTTTCTTGATATTTTTGCATTATACAGCATTTATGGTATCATGACCGCACACTTGTAATCTGACATTGTATCAACGTCAGGATTCTCATATCACACACAGAAAAGAAGCACATTTTGCTGCGGTAATTGGGGAGATAATAATAGCAAAAGAAAACACAACAATGCTAGCGTTGAGCCTGGTCTCTTACTTTAGGTGTGAATGTAGTATTGGGTGGGGTGTCCAGTGGTTAACTAGCAATACGTGCTTGGTCCATATTTGAGTGACAAACTGGGTCAGCAACCCTAATGGTCTACGTAACCCAGTCCGGACCATGGTAATCCAGTGACCACATGCGTACTGTGGGTATGTATCATCATTTCGATCTCTTTGGAACGTGTACAAGAGGTTGTCCCAGGGTGTAGCTATAGGGCACCTCTGCAGGCCACGCAGCTCCTCCCTCTGCGGTGCCATGGATTCCACCCCAACCCAATGTAACACTGTAGCCTGCCACTCTGAGAACCCTGGGATAGACTCAGCTTTCCTTCTCATCGTAATTGTGCGTCTAGCCAGCAAAAGTGTCGGATTAATAAAGTGAGTTGTTGCTCTTCCTGCCTTTCTACAGCCATGGAGACCTAGGAGACAGGAGTCTGGGCTGTTCAGGCTCAAACAACCTGTGACTCTCTGGAGAACCGTGCAAACCGTGTCTCAGAAGGTACGCATTATAGGACAATCCCAAAACATGCGCAGTATGTCCGCTTGAGGCTATCAACAATGGCCATATGGAGGTTGTTGTGGGATATATTTTATGAAGCCTGGCTTGTGTCAAGTAGCCTCTGTGTAGGATATTGTGTTGTATATATTGGAAGCGAGTATTGGGTGAAACCGTGCATGGATGTTTAAGCACCCTCTTCCATTCCTTGGGAGTCATAGGGCGTCCCAGATCTTGTTTCCACTGCGATCGTAGGCCAGCAAGGGGATCTTCTGTGCTATCAGGGATGGCTCTCACGATCCAAGAGATAAGGTGTTGCACGATCACCAGGGTGAAGAGTACTTGCATCAGTGGATGGTGATGGGGTCAGAGGCCACCGCTCTCAGGAGGCGTACCAGCTCAAGAATCAGGCGCTTGTGTATTAAAAATTGTCCAGATGGCAAGCCAGTTTACCTCAACAACACATCAAATGGGATCAGATTGCCCACCCCTGCATTATCCCATGTCTCCATCCCTTCCCTGTCTACTACCACATAATACACGGTCAGGTAGATCAACAGGGCAAACAATGTGTACGGCAGTGGGCCAGGAGTGAATTTCAGAGCTCTGCTATAGCATCTGTAATCTATGCAGAGTAGGCCGTTAGGGTGTGCAGGCATTGATGATTGTGGGAGGAACAACTCCTGTATTTTATTCAAGGTGTCCCTGCTGAACACTGCTGTCACCTCTTTTAAATAATCCCTGCAAGCCAGTGAATTGGTCATTGCAATGGCGCTGTTAGTAATGTTCAAAGTTTGGGTCCCCAAGTGCCCTGATCTCTGGGGGTAATTGCAGTTGGGTTAGGGCAATTCATTGTCTCCCTTTATTCCAGATCAGATCTCCCAGCATTCCATCTAGCAAACAGAAAACCCAGCGGGGAATGGGGACTTGTAAATTAGCTAAGTAATAGAGCAGCCTCTGTAGCATTACCATCTTTGATACTGCGACCTGCCCCTTTATTGTAAGAGGGGGCATTTGCCAAAATGCAATTTGGGGCCTCAGAGAAGAAATGGCTTTCATCAGGTTTCCCTCTAGGAGATTGTGGGAGGAATGGTATACGTTGATGCACAGATAATAAAACACATGGGTCTCCCCCGTGACGTGTTGGGCGTCCACGATGATTGTTGAGCTGGCCATTCTGGGTGTAATGGGAACCTGTGTGTCTTTGCCCAGTTCACTTCCAGGACCGATGCTGCCTTGAAAGCAGATAGATCTCTTGTTATATCTGCCACTGCATCTCGTATGTCTCTTAAATATATGAGGACATCATCCGCATATAGGGAGACTGCATGCAAATCACCCACACAGATATGCCCAAGCTTGGTCTGACTGGTGTAGCCGTAACACTAGAGATTCCATCGTCAAGGCAAAAAGGAGCAGCAAGAGAGTGCACCCCTGACTTTTACCACAATGCACCGGAAATGGGGCAGAAATCAACGGCCATTTTTTACCCTGGCCGTCGGTTCAGTTTATAGAATTTTGACTAAGCAAAGCAGCCCATCTCCTATTCGTACCCTCCTGTAAATATGTACTCCCAGTTTAGCATGTCAAAAACCTTTCCAAGGTCTAGTATAAGTCATATAGAGTAGTGCAATTGCATCAGGGTTCCTAGAGGACTTGCTGAAGTAGATGCAAATTTAGAGATGCAGATCTACCAGGCATGAACCCATTTTGATCCACATGGTTCCATTGGGGCATGCAGTTCAGTAACTGTGTAGCAAATAGCCCGGAGCTGTATAATGCATAATAAATAGCCTATGAATGTCTTCCTGTGAGCATGTACCAGAGGTAGGAACTATAGCGTATTGCGTTGACTGGCGCAGCATATGATTCACATTTCAGGAGCCAAGCTAGGAGGCGACCCGGCTTGTCTGCTTCTGCATGAATATTGGTTTGGTACTCTTTGTAATCGAGATACCATAGATATTAAAAGTGGTGGGTGAGATGTTCACATGTCTCAGAAAGGGGAGCTTGATCTGTATCAGTCCTTCTGTCAGCCCTCTCTAGGGCCTGCAATGACGTCTCATGTTGATCTGTCTCATAGTTTAGTGAGTTATGTAGTTATTTAGGACATGGTAAGTGGTTGCTCAGAAAACTTGATCTTCCAATGCCATGGGTTGTAATTGACATTTGGCGGTGGAGGTGTGTAGCTCCCCGCAAGAGAGTTGTAACAATTGTGGGTAATGATCAGTAAGGGTCTTACTAAAGTATTCAGTGTCCATTACCTGTAACTGTGTAGATGGGGGGACAGAGAAATCTATCCAACCTGACATGTAGGTCATGGGGGGAAGAGTAGAAGGAATAGTCCCTAATGTCAAGTTGTAAACTTCGCCAACTATCTACTAAGGACCAATGCGTGACTCATTGCAAGAGGTATGTCGCAGCCTGAGCGTGGAGAAGTTTGGAAGTGAGGGGTAGGAGCTAACCAAAATTGAGTCACAATTAAAAAAGCCCACAATTATTCAGGGCATATGTACCCAGCATATCAATTGTGCTGAGAGGAAGGCAAAGAAAGCAAATTGGTAGGTATTAGGTGATTAAACATACCCTAATAGGGTCGCAGTACCATCCAGCACCCCCTCAACTAGGATATATCCCGTACGATCAATTTCCACTATATTAGGTCGAAAGGGGAAAGCCGATCGGCTCCAGTAAATGTAAATGTAAATGTAAATGTAAATGTGTTTCGATTTATATAGCGCACTTTAACCCAGGGGCCTCAAGGTGCATGCTTAGGGAACCTGTCCTGGTATTCCCCTGTGAGATACCCCGGCCGGGTATCCACAAGGTGAAAGCCAGGCATCCTGCCGCGAGGGGCCATAGTGGATATTAAACAAGCTATTGCCCAGAGTCGCAGAGTGTGACCCCGTGAGTCGAGTAGGCACCAGAGCGAGAATTGTCGACTCCGTGGAATTTTTGAGCCCGAGACCCGCCGAGGCGGGGAATCGAACCCTGGTCCACGGCCGATCTCAGCTTCTGGGTCTGCCGCCTCTAACCACTGAGCCACGCTTCTCCAGTAAAGCGCTCCTCTAGCATACCAAGAGTATCCGGTTCCTTAACACTGTCCACTCCAGCAATTTTGGAAATGGATAACCTCACCCAGGGCATGGTGTATTTCCTGTAAGGATTGTATGTGTGCCCCTCATCTCTTGAGGTATTTGTGTACACAGTATCATTTTTTAGCAGTAGTCATGCCACAAATGTTCCAGGTACCAATTTTAGCTTTACTTTTAGAAGTGTGGCTTATTGGGAAAGGAGTGGGAAACAGGGCCTCTGAGGGGGAATAAGAGAGAAGAATGTACGGTAGCTTGAACCCAGGACACCCAGTACAGTGCAACACAGAAGAGGCTCTTT
This sequence comes from Lissotriton vulgaris, assembly GCF_964263255.1. Taxonomy (NCBI): domain Eukaryota; kingdom Metazoa; phylum Chordata; class Amphibia; order Caudata; family Salamandridae; genus Lissotriton; species Lissotriton vulgaris. The sequence goes on from NC_141694.1 coordinate 1,688,971,043, forward strand.
AGCGTAAAAATTTCCCAACTCCCAGACCCAAGGCTGTAAAGCAACATCTAGCTGCCTAAACATGAAAAACAGTATCAACAGTTTCATAAAGTGAAAGTCCCCATTTGATGCCCCTCAGGCCTGAGAGGCCATGGTGCAGGGAAGTAGGGGCATGGGCATATCCACCAAGTTCTACTCAGTACATATGCGTCTTGTCGAGACAATGGTTAAAAGGGCCCACCTACAATATGTGCGAACATTATCCTGCAACCCAATGGCAGGAGCCGAAGTGTGCACATTAGCAATATCTAGTGAGCAGCATGACCCCAAGAAACACCGGCGAAGCGTCCCTCTCTTTGACCTAGTAGCCAGCAGCAAATCAGCAAAAGAGCCGGGCACAGTCCCAGTTGTCTGCCACTCCCCAGGCCTTTTAAATAACACCATCTCATAAATTGCTTAAAGCATATCCGTGGCTGTTTGTGGCCTGAGTGAAGGGAGTGTGATGGAGGAAGTGCTCATAGTTTGCAGAGTCTTTATTAAAGGAAGCATCATTTGACCTCTCGGAAAGGCAAGTCATTCTCTGGTCTTAGAGATGGGACCCTATTGCATGCATGGGCCGAGATTCTCACACAGGGTATCTGGGCAGGTGATGGAGCTCTGGAGACAGTGGTGGATGTTCCACAGGATGAAGTTCTGCTGCGATGTCTGCTTCTGGTTCATGGTGGTCTCTGGTTGGTCCTCCATGGCGTGGACTCGCTGACCTCAGGCGAGACGTGTATCTATTGCTCGACACAGACCCAGGCGTCTCCTAGCTCTGTAAAGAAGTAGGCTTTTTTGTTTGCCATCACTTTTAGATTTAGTGTGTATAGGAGTGAATATCTGAAACCAGCCTCCCTCAGTTTGAATTTTTACGGCCATAAATGATGCACGTCTGCATTGGTCCAATATGTTGTGGTCCGGGATGAGTAGAATGTGTGTGTTGTCATAGGTGATTTGGCCTAGAAATCTGGAAGCCTATAATACTTCATCCCTATCTGCGAGTATAGCAGCTTGGCCACCACAGGTCTCAGAAGGACGCCAGGTGGAGGGAGTCAAAAGGGCAATCTGTGTTCGCATTTCTGTGGTGAAGTGGGGGGGAAATCCCCCTAGGCACAACTTAGGTTGAAAGCCAGGTTTCAAAGATGACACTGGGGTTGCCGCCCTCCACCCCCTCTAGAAAGCCAATGATGCTGATGTTGTTGCGCCTGGACTGACCTTCGAGATCATCCAGCTTTTCCTCCAGAAGCTCGATCTTGTTGGTAAGGTCCTAAACTGTTTGAGGTCGGAGGTCAGAGATAGCTAATTCTGTGCTCTTTACTCTGTCCAAGAGCTTCAGCTGGTCCTCACGTAGAAGCCCCAGCACCATGGCATCTACCCTTCCCCCAAGGTCCAGCCTGGTCTCCGTGATAGGGCTGAAGATCATGTCCAGTTTTGTGGTCATATGATCCAAACCGGGCGGCAATTATACCGCACTGCTGGTGGTGATCATCTCAGTCTCAATGTGCGATTTCCCAGACTTCAACACTTCATGGGGATACTTTTCTGCCTTTTGCCACACCTTCTTCATTTGCCTGCAAATGTCCACCTCAGCTACCTCTCACGAAGGTGAGGGTATAGCAGTCTCAGAGGGGGGCATTCTCTTTTACTCGAGGTCTGCCGTTACCGAGTACCGCCCACCAGGCCTATCTACGAGCAGCTGTCGATTGCTATTCTGCGGTTATCACCCTGGGTGCTTATCATGTGGGACAAGAAAGGTGGCGTCCGACATGAGAGCATGGCCCTATATTATGCGCAGTATGGCCAATGCGAGAGAGGCAAGTTGAGGTAGGCGTCAGATAGGTTGCTCCATATTGAGAACCATTTGTGGATAACAGCAAAGTGAAGGGGTAGGGAGAGCACTGATGCGGTCCTGAGTTGCCCCCCACCACCCCTGAGCAACCCCCTTGCTACTAACGCATTCAGCAAAGGAGGAGTTAATGCCGCCAATTTGGCCTCTGCTGTTTCTGCCCCGGTTGGGCCTACGTGTGGTCAAAACCTTGGTGAGTCCACTGTTTCCCCCATTGCACTGCTGTGCCATTGGAACGACTGGGCACCTCCGCAGGGGGAGGTTTTGACTCCATGCATAACCGCAGCCAGCTACTGCTTCCGGGAAGGCCCCTAAAAGGATGTATCCCACTGCCAGCCTCCAGCTTCTGCTAGTCAGCCCAGCCCTGTGGGCCGGGCGTGGATGACCCTTTGGGCCCCCCATTGGCCAACTCCAACTACGGGGGTCGCTCCGCCACCTCTGATGGCTGCTCACTGCCCTGGGCCCCTCAGATATTGGTGAATTATGGTCTCACCCACCAGGGCCTCACAAACTTGTGGCTGCCATCAAATTTAGTTTTCTTCCTGGTCAAAGTTTATCAAAGTATCATTGGTGAAACCAAATCCAGGAACACAATATGGTATGCTGTGAAATAGCAGAAATCCATTTCAACATGAATTTACAACAGCACTGGAAGAAGACGGGAACTGATAAAGCTTTAATGTGCCTGGTGCTCACTTCAAATGCATCCTTCTATCACATTAGGCAACACTGGCACTAAGGGAATCTTTGTGTGCAGATGTGCACCTTGTGAAAGAGCACAATGCAGTCAATCAAAGTGACTTTAGCCAGAGGCTTAAGTAGGCTGGCCCATTGCCCCATGCTGTATGCTATAGTGGGAAGAGGCAAGGGGCTAAATGGTAATGAAACAACAGACCACTGGGTGAAGAAAGGAGGCTCAGAGCCCCTTTGAGTAAGTATATTACACATATTATTTCAGTAAATTCAAAAGGTCTTGGCTAATGCAGACCTAAAAAACTTACTTTGTAAGGCAATCTAACAAAGTGAGCTCTTTCTAGTAACAGAATATGAAACACACCCATCATCTAGCTCACCCTAGAGCCCAATATAGAACAACGTTTAATTTACTTCTTACGTCAGGGGCTCAACGCTGCAGTCTGAAGTTTTTAACATCTGAGTACATTCCAGGCAACTGCATTTCATTACAGCGAGATTAGGTTTGCTTTCGCTCCCTTAAGAAGTAAGCCTTTTACATTGGCAAATGAGTAACCCATACATTCAGTATCCAAAACAAATGACACAAACTGTTACAAGGTGCAGCAGGAAAGCCGAAATTCGGAAGGCAACTAATTGTTTTGTATGTCATACACTTTTGGGTATCTTCACACCTCTTTACTTGAGTTCTTCACTCACAATTCAAGTTCAGTCAATGTTTCTCCCTCGTGATATAGACGTGGCTTACACCTGAATTTCCAGGAATAAGTCCTACTTTATTTTTTTTATGGTTTTTGCAAAACTTTATTATTGGGAGAGCAGCAAGGCCATCGCCAATATAAAAACAGAACATTGGCAAAAAACTAAACTATTGTGTGGGTCTCAAAAATCACACATTGGCATAGAGGTCTCTAACACCAAAAGGAACTACTTTGTGAGCAATTGTGCGCCTTGTGAAAGGGTGGAACGCCCTCATTCACAGTGAAGTTAGTGGAAAGACCCATTGCTCTATGCCTATTGCTGTACTAGGTGTGTATGGAACACACACACCCACACACACACCCATAGAAGCCTCGGACAGAGAAGGGTGCTACTTTGTGTGTGGATGTGGTCCTCCAGAAAGGGAAGCATGCTGTAACCTAAAGTAAAGTTAGCCATTAGCTAAAGTGTGCCGACCCACTTCCACATGATGCGTACTGTAGTGGCTATTTAAGAAATGATAATGACACAAAAGCAGATAATCAATAAAGTCTGACTGACAACCCAACAAGTAAGTATGTTTTACATATAATTTTAGTAAAAATCAAAAGGTCTTGGCTAACACGACACCTTGGTTGCCAGCTTCTTGCCTTTGCTAAATTTTTTTTGTAATATTTTAGTTAAACTTTCTTAATAATAGAAAGGATTGCAAAGACAGATATGGATGGATAGATAGATAGATAGATAGATAAATAGATAGATAGATAGATAGATAGATAGATAGATAGATAGATAGATAGATAGATAGATAGATAGATAGATAGATAGATAGATAGATAGATAGATTGATTTGCAAAGATGGCTGGATAGAAAGGTAGATGGATAGGGAAGGAAACTGGGATAAATATCAGAGTTTCAGTTAGTAACGTAATAATTAACTGAGTATAGAAGCACAACATAAAAGATGTATGTAGGAACTGTTTTGCGATTCCCTAATTGTGAATCTTTGCGATTCGCTAATAGGACTTCGCAAACGGCATGTATGAAAGTCAAACACTTTCAGTGATTCATAGGGGGTTTACAAATGACCTACCTCATGAATATTAATGAGGTAGGTTGCAATTTGCGACCCCCTAGGAAGCGCTAAAATCAGGAGAATGATGGCCTGCTGGGGTCAGCAGACCACCATGTCCGTGATCACTTTAGAAGAAAGCAAACTGTTTCTTTAAATGCAGCCTGTTTTCCTTAACCCCTTCGATGCTCATGACGGAACGGTTCCGTCATGAGCATCGGTTGAGCTGTGCTCATGACGGAACCGTTCCGTCATGACCACACCCATTTTCATTATGGGTCAGCACCGGGCGGTAAAATGAAAACCGGTTGGTTTTAAAAAAGAAAAATGAAAAGTCCTTTTTTCATTTTCTAAGAGCAGGCAGTGGTCCCTGGGACCACTGCCTGCTTTGAAAAAACGTTTTCGCTGCCATTTCCAAAGGGGAAGGGGTCCCTTGGGAACACCTTCCCATTTGCAAATGGATTACCACCCACCTGAAGTAGGTGGTAAAAGGGGAATGTTTTGCGACGGCATTCCCAGTCACAAAACATTCATACATACCACCAGGATTCGCTATTTGGAAGGGACACCCTAAACACGCCCCTTCCAAATAGCGAATCGCAATCCCATTTTGCGATTCGGTAACAGGTTAACGAATTGCAAAATAGGGTTTAATACATGTGAAAAGCATTTTTTGCGTTTGCAAACGGGCCAATTCTGAAAAGCGGCCCGGTTGTGAACACAAAAATGTGCTTGATACATGTGGCCCAATTTTGTTTACCAATATAACTACATGCAAGAGCACTGAAAACAAACTAGAAAGCCATACAATCATGCCGCTCACGGAGTGCTGCTGTCCCCGGCAGTGAGGGAAGGTCGTCGTGGGATTCCTGCGCTTTGCTAGCGCTTATTCACTCTGCGTGGGTTGTGTGAAGGGGAAAGGACCTGGTTTAACACAGACACCGAGGGACTGCGAGGTCCAGCAGGCTCTCTGCTACCCAGCTGCTGCCTCTTCCCTCGGCGTTCCCGCCCCCCACGCCAGCAGTGATTTAATCTCGATCCTATTCCCGCGACGCGGGACATAGCCCGAGGCGAAGCCCGGGCAAAGGGCGGGCCCTCTAAGGCCCTCATAGGACCGAGGAGGACGGGACGGGCCACCCCCCTTGGTATCGCGATAAGAGGAAGTACATCGTTTGAATTATACTCACATCACTTCTTGGTCAGTGTATTTTTTTCCTGAAAGCGATCTTTATCTTTATTATACCATTACACTGCACTATGTCACGCAAGGGGACAAATAAGAAATCTTCTTTAATACTCGACCCAGGTCAGGGGATCCTGAACTTTACTGTGACCAATCGAACACTGCCCACGCCCAGTGAAGATGTGAATGAGTTGCGACAATCGATAGACACCAGGCAATCTCCCCCATTGGTCCCTGTTAGTTCGCAGAACTTGTCTTTTTGGGAGGAAATAAATTCTCTATGCGGCACTAAGTACGCCCTAGTGGCATCCCCATCCCCCGTTAAAAGCATTAGCACTTTCACCCCAATCAGGAAACCATGTGACTCATTCCCACCATTTCTAATAGACAATACCCAAGGTGTTGCCTTGTTTCAGGGCCCAAATGATAAAAGGAAGCATGACGAGACTATTGAAAGCGGGAATCAACCGAAAACACCAAAACTGTGCGCTGGTTCTACATCGCCAGTCACCAACCCCACCTTAACTACGGCGGAGACTGGAACTTATGTAGACCAAGTACTTTTACTGTCCCAGTTAGAGTTATTGCTTAATTCTATCGTATCACCACTGGTAGAAAAAATCAATGCCCTGGGCGATAGATTAACGGGTATCGAGAGTATCATTCTAGCCAACTCCCTACCACTTAATAATGATCCATCTAACGGGGGAAGAGCCCTTCCGGCTACTTCCATAACAAAAGAAATAAATACTACAATTAATTCTCCGTCCACCCCCAAGAAGGCAATACCCAATGGTTCTGACTTATTTACTGCCACAAATGTTCCCTTGCCTATTAACTTAAGCAAACACGACCAAACTTCTCCACAGCTTCCTAAAAAATCTGTTATAACTAAAGTCGCTCCTAAATCTGGGTTTAATAAGTATACTGCTGCCAGAGCGGATCCAAAAAGAGTAGCATCCATACACTTGCCCCCTGAAGCCGCCCCATTTGTTCTTGTTCTATCAGGAATACCGGCACCCTCCCATGGGACACTTGAAAGCCGTCAGGAACTTTTAAACAAGGTCATATTCTGGCTTTCCAAAAACAGACCACTCGCACCCAATCATGACGGTGGAATCCTGTGTGTCAGAAGGGTGGGCTGGCTAGGGTCTCTAACCAAAGACATTAGTGGGGATCTGGTCCTAGTAAAATTTAGAAACAGGAACATTGTCCCCCTCCTACGATCCTACCCGCCCCAAAAAGGAGACGGCCCCATATCCGCCTGGGACTTACATGACTTCTACCCAAAGTACACTATATATCCGGTCAATAAGGTCAAAGGCGTATTATACCCATTTCCTGGGAAGGGGTCTCCATGTAGTTTAATGTGTTCTTAAAAACTTTTGTATCCGCAGCCAGTTTTCCTTTACTGTAATGTTATATTTATGTACATTATGTATCGATTTTCTGTTGATGTTGCTTTTATGATTTTTTAATTCTACAAAAATCGAATAAAGCTTTCTACCACTACCATTTAAGCAGTACACACAGATGGGTTTACATATATAACTGTAGCAAGTGCTTAATTTGTGCCAGTTCTTTCCGGTGCTTAGCACCGGCACTTATTTGACAGGGCCGGGTCTACGCATCTGCTGCTACATTAATGTTTTTCAAAATTTACCGAAACTCTGTGTGCTCGGTGCACGCAACCTCTACGTGTTCAATGCGACAATACTATTGAGGAGAATGCTGCAAGCTCGTCTCTAACTGCTCTCAGCAGAGACAAGTATGTTCCTAATAAAATGCATCAAATACCACGCTCTTTAAACTTGCGCAGTCAAACCTGCTTTCTGCTACTGTTCCTCGGGTAGTGTCAGGTCCCACATGGACACAATGTTGTAGATGAGCCATGTCCGGTCCGCGTGCATTCTGTGGCAGGATGTTGAATTTCCTGCCTGCCAGCCGGGCCCAAAGACACCCAGGAAAGCTCCTGCTGCATGGCCCAGAGTTAAAGGAGGAAGCCGGTCTACACTTCTTCCTGATAGTCGCGGACCGTGGAGGGAGTTCCGTTGGGCATACAGGCGGGGTGGGGGAGGGGCAGGGTGTGGGGTGGTAAACACCGAAATATGGATGATTGCAGGTAAGTAAACAATTACATTAATAAAACGAATTTCGTAGCTTGCCCTGCATCGCATTTTGCGATGCAGGGTGCGCAGCAAAATTTAATTTAATTTAATTGTTTACTTACCTGCAATCATCCATATTCCGGTGTTTACCACCACCCGCCCTGCCCCTCCTCAGCCCCGCCTGTCTGCCCCACGGAACTCCCTCCACGGGCTGTGGCTGCTTCCTGACCTCTCCACATGTTCTGTAGCTGTGCCCTGTTCAGGCAGAGCCCAACTTGTGCTGAGTCTGGGACCTCTGGGTCATAGGTGAGAGCAGGTGGCACAGATTGAGGCAAGAGAGCATGGCTCGCTCCCTAACTCTGAAGAAGAAACAGGCAAGATATTTCCGCGGTGCCACGCCAGCAGCTCCTCTCCGTGGATCATTACGACAGCTATAAAGAGATTCGGGTAAGTCAGAAATTTATTTATTAATCTGCTACTGATGACATTTGGTATGTTTGTTACTAGAATGGAAAGGGGGCTCCAGCATGCATAGCGCCTTGGAAATGGGCACATTAGCGTTTTTTCTCTGTGCTGTAATGCAGTGCCATCGAAGGTGGACGTTTTCTCTAAACTAGCAGCTTTTATGATTTATTAGTGAAAAATGTTTAATATCCTTGCTTGACAGTGTGGCACAATGAAGCAGCAGCCTTTATTTTCCCAGCGCAGAGCAACTTGCTATGTCAGAGAAGAGGCAGGTGATAAATGTTCCCGCTGGAGAGAGGTCAGAGTTTTATCTAGTGGCAGTTTCAGTTTTTACTTTAACCATGAAGTAGCCCAGAGGGTTAATATGCCTACTGCAAAGAAAGTCTATCAGCATATTGCATTGTATTGAACTGTATTATATGTGGATAGCTCAGTGGGTTGCAGCTTTTGTCACAGAGATCACTTTGTTACATGTGGTTCAGCCACAACTGAAGCTGAGTTTGTGGTGAAAGGGTGCTGATTTTTTAGAAATTAAATAATCGCTTTAAAAGCACCTGCTGCAGAGTTCGAATTTCTTGTTGCTCAAATGAGTGTGATTTCTGATATTTGTCTATTTCCATTGTCTTCATTGTATGATTTTGGTTGCAAGAAAGTGCCACACATTTAGTCATTGAATGACTCATAAAGCCACTGACTGTATGAAAATGTCACACATAAGCAATCTGAAACATTACCAGCTATACTCAAATGGGCGTAATTTCTGCTATCTATATGATTCCCTTGTCTTCATTGCTTGATTTTGCGCACGAGAAAATGTCACACATAGACCTTGAAATGTCACTCATAATTACACTAAAATTATGAAAATGTCACACATAGCAATCTGAAACCTTGGCAGCCAGGAGTCTGGTAGCAAACAGCAGCAGTGCACCAGGCCGCCTAATCGTATAAAACCAGTTCACTGAGCAAAGATAGTACAGCCAGGCCAGCCAGTGTGTATTCCTGCCGGCCGGCCGAACCACCCATGCCACCACAAGTAACAGTAAGAAATTAAAACAGTGAGGATGCAATGCAATGCATGTGATTCATCATTCAGATTCACTGAATGCCAGTGCTGGCCTAGTAGGCCCGCCGGCCGTAGTGGTATACAAGTTGTGTACATGGCGCCACAGTACTGTACTGGCCTGCGCAGACTGCTGCGGTTTAAGTAAAAGGCCCTGCCGGACCGCCCTAGACTACCTCCCCACCCCCTGGCTGGCTCACTGACTCGCACAAATTAGGTTCCCGCAGCCGCGGGCGATCCTGACTGTTGGTTTCACTTTCTCAGGTGTAGTGTTCCGTCATCGTTGTTGACTCAACAAACGGCTCTGCTCGCTGAGTAACCCCGGACCGGGCAACACTCTCAGAGGGCATGGAGACATCACTGAGGCCGCAGAATGTGCCCGGTAGGCGGGGATATGGGGCAAAGAGGCATCACTGAGGCCCCTCAGTGTGGGGAGGGGTCCGGGGGCCGAGGAAGGGACACACTGGTGTCTCAGACAGTGCCAACCTCAAGGGGCAGAGTCACAGACACACCACGGAGTGCCACAATTGGGGCCAGCGGCAGAGGGACAGAACTGGTGCCTCGCAGCCTCAGACCGTACCACCAGACTCAAGGGGCAGACGGCACGCAGAGACACATCACTGGGGGGGTCGCAGAGAGTGCTAGACTCAGGGGACAGAGAGGCATCACAGGTGAAGCCACAGTGTGTGTGAGGGCAGCTAAGGTGGCACAGAGGGTTCTTAGGTCACAGTCACAGACAGTAAGAGACTCCGGGGTCAGAGAGCGGTGGCGTGGTTTGAGAGAACACGCCCCTGCAGCGGTGTCTGTTCCCACTTCCCTGGCTCCTGTTTAAATATTCATGGCGGCTGGGGCCAGCCCTTACCAGGCTGTATTTAAGTCTGGGCTGTTTGTTTAAGAATGTATGATGTTACAACGCATACATTTACAACATATGCCTTTACAACACAGATTTTACATCGCAACATCCTTCACAAAGCATCCATTTACATCGCAAGCCACTGCAATTAATTTTTTTAAACTACATTTACAATGCATTCCATTACATTGCATTATACCTTTACAACGCATACCATTACAACACATACCATTACATTGCATTTAAGGTAAGTGTTGGATAGTGTAGGGGTAAAAATTACTATTCTAACTCCAGGGGGTGTAACAGTAGGGGTGTAACAGTAGGGTAAGTGTTGGATAGTGTAGGGGTACTATGCGTTATAATGGTATGCGTTGTAATGACATGCGATGTAATGCCTGCGTTGTAGTGTCATGCGTTGTAGTGACATGCATTGTAATGGCTGCATTGTAGTAACATGCGTTGTAAAGGATGTTGAGATGTAATGACTGCATTGTAAATGTAGTGCGATGTAATGACTGCGTTGTAAAGGTTGTGTCCCTTTGTTTAAGGCTGCCTGCCACTCCTCGCTCTGAAGCAAGAGACGGAAGTCAGGCAGTAAATCAACTTTTGGAACTGTGATGCAAGATGCAGGGCTTTCTATTTAAAAACCCTTCATTGCCATTGTGGTCTATGGCTGTATGTACTCTGTAGGCCAGTGACACATTTAGCGTAAGGGGTTCGGATGTTGGAGACTTCATCTCTGCGTGATTTCAGATGTCCATCATTCAAAGAAGTAGATCCCATCCTTTCATCATATGTGATAGTGGATGCAAGCACATCTGATCCGGTGCCTTGTTCTCGCTAATGGTAAGTTTGCAAGCTAATGTTGTGTTATGTATATTTTACTGGGACCCCTCATCACGTTAACCTCCCCGATGTGACACCCCAGGCCCTCGATGCAGATTGCTGGCTCCGTTAGAAGTGGAGCTGCTGTATTTGTTAATTGTTCCACCTTAAAATGTATCCAAATAACGAGAAGGGTTCTTGTTCCCTTGCGAAGTTCATGCAAATATCCGAGTCAAGCAAGGCGAGAAATATGTGCTTACAGTGGACAGTTCTCTGATGTATGACATTAACACTGGCCATGTCTTCATGCCCCTAAATTAACACTGATGCCAAAAACATGGATTCACTTGCAAACAATGCATGTTAAAAACGTCAAGGGAATGTATTTCAGCGATTTAGTTCTTCTTTTATTTGACATGCTTCACTTAATCTTTCATTCCCCAAGAGTTAGCTATTTTATAAGTTTGTTGTTTAACTGTATTTGTGTTTTTTTCTGTGCATATTTTGAGGCTTGAGCCATCTCAGGTGTGTATGAGAGGCTTTGATTGAGCATGCAGGCTCTAAGGCTGAAGCCAAACAAAGTGCGTGTCTGTGGGTTGGCCTCTCTGCATTGCACACAGAACTATGTTTATGTATTCCATTTGCAACTAAATTCTGTGGATAGATGTTTAAAGGGGGTACACAGATGTCAAAATATTTGCTAAAGTGCTTAAACTTGAGGGAGTGCAGTACATGTTTGGAGGTGGTGAAGTGACAGAGATGCGAGGAAGTGTGTTGGGGGAAGAGTGAAAAGAGGATGCAGCAGAGGAAAGAGAGGTGGAAGATGTGCAGATGGACAACATATGCAGAAAAAAGATGACACATATCTAACATAAAGCACACGTAACTAAAGTCCAAAACCCCTTCCTAAGGTCTCAATGCGATTTAATTCACAGACTCACAGTTTCAGAATTGAAACATTTCCAATGTTAATAATTTATAACAAATTGTTGTTATTTATCTTAAACAGCTAACACCCATTGACAAAGCCAATCATACTGACAGGCTTTAGATGTATGTCAGTTGTTGTGTCATTTATCTGGATACAATTACTTCTCAGAGAGAAACCAAAATACCGGTCTGGTGGCACACTAAGGAAATCACAAAAATGTATTTGACATGCTCCTTTATAAAGAGCTGGCACTATTTTCATCTTACTTAAAGACCTGTCTGCACATATTTCTATATGACTGTTTGCAGCCAGCAGCTGTGGGTGTTTCTCAAAGTCTAGTTAGAGCATATTTTACTAAAGTTAATGCCGCATGTAGTGCAAGACACTGGGCAAGCATACATTTTAAATGGCTAAATTTGTAATGCAGAACAATTTACACATTACAGTAACTGTTGAACATATTAATTCAGGAGCATATTGGGCAGTTTTTAATATATTTAATATTTCAAGACTATACGTTCCCACTGCTTTATAAGCCTTGCTTTATCGTTACATTCATTTGCTTTACAATGCACCATTTGCCAATCTTTTTTTAAATTTCTTTCTTGGGAGAGGGACTCACCCTGGACCCCAGCTTTGTCCATTGAACTTGTTCAAATTGCTCGCTATATAAAAGTCATGCCCACCGTTTATGTTCACCACTTTCAAATGTCACCAGCCGCCACTGGTAATTCTTCTTCTTCTTTTTTTTTAATCAAGCGCTCTTGGATAACTTTGGACCTAAAAAACAAACTATTTCTGAGGTGCACATTTTAGAAATAGGAAACAGCAACACACTGTAGAAAATCCTATCGCCTGTGACATGTAAACAATAAATTAAGTTATCCTCCTTATTTGAAAGCCTGCTACATTTGAATCAACGATTCAGAAAAGGGGGTGGTGATGAACAGAGTGTCTGAATTAAGCAGACCACTCTTACCCAGTCCAAAGATCAGGGCTTGATCCATCACCGTTATTTATCTCACTGCACCATCCCAGCTCAGAACCTGGCTATATGCAAATCAGTCTGTCCCTGATCTTTGGACTGGGTAAGAGTGGTCTGCTTAATTCAGACACTCTGTTCATCACCACCCCCTTTTCTGAATCATTTTTGTCCACCATAAGCGTGGAAGGGTATACTCAGATGTGAGTCCCTTGCTCATTGCACCATCAGGATTCAAGCAAGCCGGGCCGAAGACAGCTGAAATGCCAGAAACCGGTCCCCGGTAGCTTGTTTCCTTCCCAGTATAAGAATTGGCTTGGTAGTTTGGTCTGCCCTGTTCCCATGATGCACTGGGCCAGGGTCAGACTAATTTGCATGTAGCCAGGTTCTGAGCTGGGATGGTGCAGTGAGCTAAAAAACGGTGATGGATCAAGCCCTGATCTTTGGACTGGGTAAGAGTGGTCTGCTTAATTCAGACACTCTGTTCATCACCACCCCCTTTTCTGAAACATTTGAATCAAGACACAGGAATATTTATTTAATGCAATTGTAATGCGTGGTTGAGTGCAAGCTCCCTTTCAAGTCCTGGAGCTAATTATCATCATATAAGAAGGTTTTAATGTCAGTACTCACTTGTCATAAGAATATGACGTCACAAGTTGTCAGTAATAATGTAATGTGAGTGCCTCCACAATGTAAGCAGGTCACAAAACCCTCACCTTCGAAAAATGAGGTGTTAGTATATTCTGATAGATTTTTTGCATGATGGAGCAGAAGGAAGGAAGTGTGGTGCTGGTTTTGGTGGTCGGGCCCATAAGCTTGAAGCCCATAATTCCCGGAATGGCATTTACTGTGGAGTCTGACCAGAACTGAGAAAAACTGGTGCAGTTATGGCATACTCCAAGTGTTTTTGCTGAAAGTACACGTTATTACAGTATCCTCCTCCACTCCAAGGCAGGGGCGGCTGGTCACATTTGAAAGTAGTGGGGCGTAAATACTGCACTGTGGCGAGCGCGCGCAGCGTGCGAGGCCCAACCACCTATGGGGGATTCGGGGGTTCTCCCACGAGAACATTTTGAAAAAAGAGTGGGCAAATGGTGCATTCTCAAGCACATTTGAGAAAGAGGTATCTTGGCCAATACATCTCTGGGAGTAGCCAGACAAGTCTCTTTGCACTTGCACATAATCATCTCTCTACCTGCATTCGCATAGGCACAGTCACCCTGCACTCATAGACCCATTACTCACCCTTCCCTGACACATCACTAAGCCAGCATTCACCCATCCACATCACTCACTCTGGACTCACAAAGGCACACTGCTCACCCTGCGCTTACACAGACATCACTCACCCTGGACTCACAAAGGCACACTGCTCACCCTGCGCTTACACAGACATCACCAACCCTGCACTGTCACAGACATCACTCACCCTGGACTCACACAGGCACACTGCTCACCCTGCGCTCACACAGACATCACCGACCCATTACTCACCCTTCCCTGACACATCACTAAGCCAGCATTCACCCATCCACATCACTCACTCTGGACTCACACAGGCACACTGCTGACCCTGCGCTTACACAGACATCACTCACCCAGGACTCACACAGGCACACTGCTCACCCTATACTCACACAGACATCACTCACCCTGGACTCACGCAGGCACACTGCTCACCCTGCACTCACACAGACATCACTCACCCTTCATTGCACTGCACTCAATAGGTTTCATGTCTTTCAGCATGTCTAGGCCTGACATTGCTCATTGTTGTGGAGTAGTTTTGCTGTGATCGTAACAAATACGCGTGTGACTAGGAGAAAATGGAAAACAGACTGGAGATATTGGAGGACTGTGTTATATTCTGGAACGTGATTGCGATTGAAGAATGTCTTCCTTTTTTTGCAAGCTCGAAAACCTTTTAGAAATCCGCCCCGTATGTTCTGCAGAAAAGAACAGTGTCCAACTTGGGGTTATGCTCGGATAATAAATAACACCGTGAGCATCAAGCACCAAGAAGACTGGAAATGCCTCCACTTGCATCAAAATATGTGCTTTACCGTCTGAAGTTTGAGGACTGTAAAGCAAACTCCCTGAACTTCTGAGACTTCAGCTGAAAGTTGGGAGTCTAGCATTTTACGGCAATGACATACTCAGCGGAGTATTACGTACTTCAAATGATACTGCACGTTGTTAGCCAGTATGTATTAACAGTCACGGCTCGCAGTACTCGCGAGGGGGGGTGGCGGGGTGGTTGCGGGGGGAGGGGGTCACGGTGGGGGGTGCGCCAAGGGAGAATAACATTGAGAAAACTTACCTGACCGCCTCTGCTCCTGGTCCGCGTTGGCGCCTCATCTTCAAACAGGAACCGGAACAGGAACAGCAGCACTGAATGGAAACCCCTAAGCCAATCTGCAGCGCCAGGGCACAGTTACTCCTCGCCCCCAGCACGCCCATTAGGAGACCGAGGGGCTCCTAATGGGCATGCGCTAACAAGTAAAAACACAAGTGCGCATGAGTGGGCACGGTGCGAAAATTCGCCCTCCGTCCCCACTCATGCGCACTTGTGTTGTGCTGCTGCCTGCTGCCCCCATGTCTGACAATGCATGTCAGTCAACATGACGCCAGACTGAAGGGGGTGGGCGGTCTGACGTCATGCTGGCTGGCATGCATTGTCAGTTCTCCCTCGGCGTCGGTATTTGAACTTAAGTAAACTATTCAGTTTACTTACGTTCAGAAACGTCAGAGCTGCGGGCGGCTGCGGGCGGGGGGTTACGTGGACGCACCGCGCCAGCGTCCAAAGCCTGACCTCAGAATGGTGTGGTAACTGGACATTCAGTAAATTCTGCACGTGGTGGTTTCAATATTTACTGTCAGCGTAATTACCCCCCATGATTTTCCTTTCGCTTTTTATGGCGATGTATTTATTCTCTGACTTTTTACGATTTTTTTTGTAAGCAATGCTTTGAATTTTATTATGTTTCCACTTTAACTTTATACATTGTCCGTTTTATTTAGGTTTGAGAAGCATCCAAAGGCCTGCTGGCCAAGGTAGCTAAATACATTTGTAAAATGACTTGGAATAACTGTTTCATTGGATTCCACAGAAGTGCCAAGTGTGAAAAAGGCACATTACATACACACACTCACCAGATACTCTGCTTCCCCGTGTGCATACAACGAATCACTTATGACACAGCAACATTCATCGCACACACAGACATAAATAGAGTCATCACGCAAACAACCCCAGATATTCATATCATAGCAAAAACAAAACTAACACACTAACACGCATGCACAACTGAGAATAAACGGCTACACACTTTCAGTCCTCTGAAAATAAAAATTCACAGATAGCCATACACAATCCTGTCAAGCACAGCCTAATTTACAAGCACACAAATACATATTCCTCAATTTTTCATATCCGCTTGACGGGTGAGAGGCGGGTCTCATTCATGTTGGTGAACTCACACAACCTAAATTCAGGGACATCACTGGAAGTGACGTCACATCATGATTTTACTCTCCAGTGAGAGCACAGGAAGTTAAACAATGAATGCAGAGTCCCACTATATGTACAATGGTGATACGGCTCTTTATAGAGATACAAAGGTTTATGCAGGCTAACCTGGTACTTGTTAGGTCTGGCCTTAGAGGCCGCTTTAGCTGTCTTGTCAGAGTGTTGTTTTTTTTTTTTTAAATGTATTAGATAGTATGCTTACATATTGGGGATTCTCGTCAATGATCTTTACCCACTGGTCTAAAATATTGTCATTCGCTCTTTGATTCCACCCACTACATACATCGTAGGGAAACTGGCCAACCCACTTCAGTTATTGTCTTGGTTGCACTGCGAGTGACGGCATTTCGTCTAACCACATGTGTACATACAATTAAAAAGCAGTGCAGTTCAGTGTCCTAGCTGGTGGGCCAATCTTTCCTTTCCTTCCATTAGAGCCCTTCATTGAATGCGATTTTTCAGAATTCTCACCATCATTCTAAAATAAATAACGGGACTTGTGATTGTGTGGGTATTTTTTATGAAAGAACACATATTGGCTTGATTCAATGCCATGACATAGCATATCCTTGCCCAGCAAATTACTCCAATACTGTATAAATTAAAAAAACAGCCACTGCCCAACCTTGGTGTCCTCTGATATGACACACATGGTGACCATTAACTAACAGGTCTTTCCTGCCAAAACATGTTTTATGTTTCTGCTCTTTCTACTTTCTAGGTCGAGACTACTAGACAGCGTATTTGCCATCTGTTGTTAGGCGTATTGTGGCATGTCAAGAACATAGAGGGGCTTGGAACCCCCCATTGCTTACCATTAGTTGGCTTTCTGGTCGCTCTGATTTGCTGACTTCTTATTTGTTTCCTCGGCTGTTATTCTTGTGGTTGCCTCTCCATGGAGCACTGGCTCTTTACAATCTCTTTGACTCTCTGGCATCTCTGTTTCCACTGCCTGCCTTTCAAGCACTACTTTTTAGGTCTCGCCTACGCAGCGCTCATGAGCTGGTTAGGCAAAAGACCTTTAGCAATTGTTTCGGCTTTTTAGCCAAAAAGGTGCACGCGTTCCATTGCCTTCAATGGAAACGCGTGCACTTTTGGCGATTCACTTGCGGGAGCAAGCATCAGGCGCAATATGTTATCAATTATCGGGCCTTACTGCTTGCTCCCGCAAGGGAATCGCACAAGTCCCCTCCTCTCTCCTCTCACTGCCGCGCGAGGCGCGAGCACTTGTGCTTGTTTGTATTGCTTCTAATTAATATGACTTATAGCCATTTTACAGAAATTGTACTGTAAATTCACTGTTGTTTTGCCCCCAGTTGCCCAAAGTTTTCTTCTGCGAGAGCCTTCAACACCTTTGGGACGAGTCAGGCTTGAATAGTGCCTCTGTAACCAAAAGCTGTTTTTGCAATTTATGTAAATATCATGCTGACAAATCCACTCTGTTTCCCTTAGGATTCTCCTATCGAACGACCCCTGAAAGATGTCAGACTCACCCTATGCTTTTGGAGTTGGGGGTTTAACGCCTCATCACTTTCAGAGTTCTCGAGCTACCCTGCCACTGGTTTGTCAATAAGCTTTATGAAACAATCTTAGCAATTGCAGGAAGCCAAGTCGCCCAGAACTTTTTCGAACATAGATGTCATGTAACCCTGGGATTGATTTAATTGCAGTCAATCTGCCTGAAACCAACTGCTTCACTTTAAATCTGTCTGAAATAGGTAGACAAAATGAGCGCAAAAGTCAAAAAGTGTTGCGTTTATTTCGGGTTTTGCATTTGGGGGTGGTCTGTCTGAAGATGACGCACTCAGACATGCCCTTTATTGATCGCTACTGGGAGTGCAGTGCGTGCGCTGCCCCCCAGTTTTCCTGACAATGGCTGAATTACTGGGCTGCACCGGACTTGCCTTGAGCCAGGGAGGTGCCCGTAGAGCATCTGGGAGGGATTATGGACCAGCCCGAGGGAAGATAAGCACTGGCTATCGTCCAGCAGTACTAGCCCTCCCGTACGAGCAGTCCTATGGTACATTAAATGTGCGCTTCTTCAGTTGGGGCATATCCTGCTCAACGTGGCATTACAGAACACAGAGAACTGGGTGCAATTACGCATTTGTGGTGGTTACAACAAGTGTATCCAGGGAATCGTGAGATATGCAGCGCCCTACCTCAAAGAAAACATGAACATTCCTGGATTATGTGAAGGAATTTATAAAACATGCTTGCCAACGAAAGAGATTGAAAATGCACCAGCTGAGGCGTGCACTAGAGTCTGCAAATGTCCCACGGCACCAACAGAAAGTCAGAGGGTCACCCCTGGTCAGTGTTGTCCTGGCCACTGCATTAAGTGAGGCCACGTCACTCGGCACTTGAGTGTGCGTGGGAACAGTACAATACAAATGACTGCAGCGTACGAGGATTTAACGCTGGACTCTAGGTTATCCGAAGAGTGCATCGCGGCCACTGGTGTTACCGAGAGGTGTCAGTGCACTGCAGTGTGTGGGAGGGATGTAGTATTTGCCACTGAAGTGTGTTAAGTGTGTTAAGGTACATCACTGAGTCCTGCGGTGTTTGAGAGGTGAGTCCCTGTCATGTGTGGAGTGTACAGGCGAGGAGTGAATCTTAGGTGTGCGTCCATGTCTCTGGCGTGTGTACCGGTACAATGCTGCTCACTTGAGTTTTACTTATTATAATGCTCCAGAGCCCGTGAGATTACAATGCACTAGAATTTGTGAGGGTACAACACATTTTTGAGGGTACAACGCGCGTGTATTTCCTCGACGACCCAATAGCAGGCGGCTTTCGACAGACTAGCTATTTCTACAGCCAAGGGTGAGGGCTAAAGCTCTGGAAACCTTTTAAGCCACTGAAGGCTAGGTGAGTGCAAGGCCAAAGTCTTCGGGATCACAGGGAGCATTCCTTCTATCAGGAAAGGTGCGAGGTCTAGGAGCGACATAGGCAACAAGAACTGGCAAAGCCAATAGGTCTTGCTTTTGTGACCTATTGGCATTGCCAATGGTTTTTAGCGATGCTGTACAGCATCGCCAATCCTAGCAAGAAAGTAAACAAGCATTGGTGAAGACAATAGGTCTCGCCTTGGAGACCTTATAAGTGTTTAGCCATGCAACGGTTGATGTTGTTGCACCAGGGATATTGTGCTGCATAACTAAATACTTATAAGGTCCCAAAAGCGAGACCTATTGGCTATGCCAATGCTTCTTTATTTGATTAAGCACTCCATGAGAGTGCATGTGTTTTTTTAGCTATGTCTCATGTGTATTTCTCTCGCCCTGCACCCAAGTGCTTCTCCCCACCCACTCCCTGTTGCACTCAACCATTTTCTTCTCCCCATTGGGTCCTCATGACTTCTGTGCTGCTTTCCTCACCCATGCCCGTCTCCTCTCTACCCGTTGTTTCTTTCCCACTCCCTGTTGCTTTCCTTTCAAAGTGTTGCTTTCCCCAACCCCCGTGTTGCTTCCGCATCCCTCCCAAGTGTTGCTGACTCATAGGCAGTAAAACCAATGGACGGTGTGTTACCTCAAAAGAAAAAGACATGGGGGGATATTCACAAGGAACTGGCGGAGAGAGGTGTTAACCTTCTTGACTTAACGCCTCTCTCCACCACTTCGGAAAAGCAAGGCCGCACCATATTCACAAAGATATGGTGCAACCTTGCGTTTCCCCCTGCGATGGCGCACAACTTAGCGCCAACACAGGCATACTTGCCCCAGAGTGCAAGGGTGTCTGCAAGCAGGAAGGTTTGTTTATGTACAGGAAGGTGTCCCTTCCTGCACATAAACAAACCTAAAATGCCAGTTTGTAACGTACATGTGTGCTGCTTCATGCAGCACACATGTAAGGTACAAAACAGCATTTTAAAAAAAGGTTTGTTCAGGGACACCTTCCTGTACATAAACAAACCATGGCATTTTGCATTTTCCATGTGTGCTGCACATGCAACACACATGGAAAATGCAAAAACGAGGAGAAATAAAGCATTTCTCCTCGTATCGCCAACTTAAGACTAGGGTTTTCCTGGTCTTAAGTTTGGCTTTCGCTCCTATTTACGCTGTCCTTGTGAATAGGGGGCAGCGTAAATATCAATGGGTGTTGGGGTGGAACGCCCCACACAACACCCACTGCACGCCCTTTTCACGCTAAACACAGCGTGAAAGGAGGCCTTGTTCACAAGGCAGCGTTAAGCCACGTTAAGTGGCTTAACGCTGCCTTGTGAACAAGGTGAGGCCCCTATCGCCACCACAACGCCACTGAAAGTGTTGTTGTGGTGGCGATAGGGGCTTGTGAATATGCCCCATGATTTCTTTCATTCTCTCCAAAAGAAATACTGTTGTAATGCTATGCACAAATAGTTCCCACGGCATCTCCTCATGGCATATGGGCTTCTCATGGGCTCAGGTATCATGGCAACCATAGATTAATCTAGATACTTCTCAGTATTGGTTTCACAAGTCCACACACAAACCACTCGAGTGCAACCTATGCACTGAAGAAATGAATGCAGATCAGGATGTGAGTCTAAAGCGTTATTTGGACAGCATTATTTTCAGTTCCACCCCCATCCATGTTTGGTAAAAACAAAGACTGAGACACAGTTTATTTAATTCCCTCCTGCTAAAGAAATCCCTCTCTCTTTTTAATTGTTTGCATACCTCAATGATTCCAAATGGCTATTGATTCAGCCTCAGCAACTATTCTTTCCTTCTCAGACTCAAGAGAAACTTGATGAAGTGAACATATTAGTAGAGACCTATAGGCATATACCACATAATGGAGCATTTCTCTCAATGTACTTTCCAGTGAAGCAATTGCTACAGGTAAATTGGCAGCAGTACTCTGCTTTGTATTGGAAACATGGTTGCCTGATCTCATGATCAAAGTTAACTGCACCACCAGCCTTCCAACAAGAAAAGCAAGTAGGTATGGTCTCTTAACAATGTAATGATTAATTGCATCATCCTTGATTTGATACAGTCCTGAAAATAAATATTGATCTTGATCCCTGGATTGCAAACACAACATACTCTTCTCTGATAATTCTGATGGCAAGACTGGAGATTTATGCAAATTTCAATTAAAAGCAAGTTCTTCTACATTTTTCTCTACAAAGTGGTGCTCCACGTGAAAGTAGGGGCCAATGTTTTCCACACTGTCAGAAATGGCCATCTTGTGAAGCCACCCATTTTAAACAAGCATTGGCAATGCCAAGAGGTCTGGGATTTGTCACCAGGCATTTGACTTTGGCAAATCTTGTTTTGCTCTGCTTTGGTTTTTTGGAAACGTTATTGTGGGGAAACTGTCAGGCTCTTGTCAATCTGAAAAACATTGAGTAAAGAAAAACATTTTTTTTTAAAAGACACTGTTAGACCTGGCATCCTTGGCGTGGTATCCCCCTATCTTTTTGCCTCTACCTCCTGTATTTTTGATACTGTGCTGGATTTCGTTTTTGCTGGTTTAAATGCTTTGGACACTCTGCCACTGCTCATCAGTGTCAGAGTGTAAGTGCTCCCGATGTAAATTGTTATTGTGATTGGATACACATGATTGGCATATTTGTATCACCAAGAAGTCCCTAGAAAAGTGCACTGGGTGGGCCAGGGCTGGTGAGGGCAAATGCTACTAGTGGGCCTGCAGCACTGATTGTGCCACCCACAGGAGTAGCCCAAAAATGGTGTCTCAGGCCTGCCACTGCAGTGCCTGTGTGCAGTCTGTGAACTGCCATGTTCTCCTGGTCAGTGTCCCCACTGACCAGGCCTAACCCTTCCCTTTCTGTGCACATTGGTCACCTCTATGGAAGGCCCAGGGTACCCCCCTGGGCAGGGTGCAGTGTATGTGAAAGGTAGAGCATGTACTAGTGCAGGTGACATGCTCTGGTAGTGAATGGCAGCCATTTTCGTTTTTCACTATTGTACGGCTACCTTGCCCCTAGGCTATCATGGGCAATGCTGGCTACAGTGTCTACCAGCATATCTTCCCATAGGAGCAAGGTAGGACATAAAAGTCTGGTATCCCTGAATTCAGAATTTAATGACACATCTTTTAGGAAAGGTGGTTTTTAACTCCTGTGTTTGAGAACAGCCCTTTTAGAAAGTTGTTGTTCTCTTGTCTGACCTTTCTGTGTGCCTTGGACTGTTTGTGAATTGACTTTCTGGTTTGAGAGTGACAGAGGCTCGGGAGCTCCCAGGAGGATGGCTGGGTCAGCCCTGGACTGAATTGCTGCATTTGCAACTTGAGTGGTGGGAGGAGATAGCACCTGGGCCTGAATAGGACTGTGCCTGCCTTCCACAATGCTGGCTCCACCTCCTGCTGGGCGGCTAACGACCCTGCCCCTCACTCTGAAAGGAAAGGAGAAGCCAGGAAAAGAAAGTGCTCATGGAAACCCAGAACTGGTTCAGACCGGGCTCAGGGCCCACTTGCACAAAGAGAACAAAGACTTTTAGGGGTATAAGTACAGGACCCCTGACGACAGAACATTAGATCATCCTGGAATCAAGAAGGAACCTCTGCCAAGGAGAAAGCTGAAACTGAAGAAGGAAGACTGTCCTGCTGTTGCTCTGTTGAACTGACCTGCTGTTGCTTTGCTGCCAAGGAGAGGGGAATGACTTTGCTTTGTGCTGTGTCCCCTTGCTTGAAGGAATCTCCAAGGGCCTGAGAGACAGCTGGCTCCCTGTTATGAAGTCCCAGGAACAAAAGGACTTCACCCCCAACTTCCCTGAACTCTACTGAGAGTGTTCTGCCCTCCTGGAGTGCATGGCCCATGTGTGGTGCCTCTAGAAGTTGTACCTGTGTTGGGAAGCTGGAAACCAAGCTTTTAAAGACTTTCTGCAAGTTTTGTTGCATCGCTCGCTTGCGGAGCGCATCCCCGACAGTGCTAGGAAATTGCCGCCGCTACAAAGGTCGAGATCGTCGCAGCGCCTGTTGCCGCTGCCAGAGCCATCGCATCCTTCGTTTGCGGGACGCACCAGACCGGTGCGGGAAGATTACCATCGCTGCGAGTGTCGTCGCAGAGCCTGTCGTCGCTGGGTGAGATCACTGCACTGCTTGCTTGTGGACCGCATCACGTCGCTGCGAACGTCGTTGCAGAAGCCATCGCATCGAGGAGCTGTGAGAGAGATCACCGCTGGTCCGCACATCGGCGCCCCGGAGAACGTCGCAACTCCAAAGATCATCGCATCATGACTTTGCGAGAGAAAACTTCCTATGAAACATACGCAACAAAATCCATACAAGTCCGCCTTCCTCCCCATACAGACTGGATTCGTCGCAACACGCCCGCTGCGGCAGCGGGGTTGTCACATCGCCTCCCCAGGGTCTCAGGAGCAACGCATCGCTTGTTTTCCACTGCACCCGCTTCTGCTTTGAAACTTTGTCGCTTTTAAAAGGTACTGTTGGCAAAACGTGACGCAACTGTGAACTTTTCAAGCAACTGTGGATTATTTTATCTCAACCTTAAGAACTCTTTTGCAACCATATTCTTGAACTGTGTATGTTGTTTTTTTGTCGTTATGGTCTTGTGTAGTTTAGATTAAATACCTTTATTTTTCAAAACTGTTTTGGAGTCAGTTTGTGGTGTTGTCACTGTGTTACTCTAAGTGTTGGTACAAATACTTTACACATTGCTTTTGGATAAGCCTGACTGCTTGTGCCAAGCTACAGAGGGGGTTTTCAGAGGTTATCTAAAGAGTGTTTCCTCCTTACCCTGACTAGAAGCAAGGGTCCCTAGTTATACAGTGGTACCTACCTCTGACAACTAGAAACCCCCAGTTCTAACTGACACACATCATTATAGTAGACCATGGCACTAATGGCAACTACTTTGTGTGTGGAAAGCATGTTGGGCGTCACAGTGAAGTCAGATAAAGCCTGAAGTTGGCTGTGGGAGAAAGAAAAATGTGAATGACGAAACAACAGACTTCTGGATGAACTTTGGCTGAAAACACTTATAAGTGACTATGTTATACACATAATTTTAGTAAGGTCCAAAGGTCAAACTAACACCCAACCTAAAACAGTCAATTAACCTGGTTTTGACTGCCAGTCTCTTGCCTTTTCTTAAGTTTTTTGTGTAATGTTTTTGTAAATCTTTATTATAAATAAGCAAAACAGATAGAGAGGCCAACAAAGATAAACAGAGAGGGCCGGGTGGAAGGACAGACAGACAGATAGATTACAAAAAATTGCAAAGATGGTTAGATAGATTGACAGATAGACAGATAGATAGATAGATAGATAGAGAGATAGATAGATAGATAGATAAATACATAGATAGATAGATAGATAGATAGATAGATAGATAGATAGATAGATAGATAGATAGATAGATAGATAGATAGATAGATAGATAGATAGATAGATAGATAGATGGATAGATAGATAGATTGATAGGTGTGGTATTTCCCCATTTTTGTTGGCATTAGGACGCTATGCACTTTACCACTGCTAACCAGTGCTAAAGTACTTGTTCTCTCTTCTTTACACATGGTAAAATTGGCTAACATCCAATTGGCACATTTAATTTACTTATAAGTTCCTAGAAACATGGTGCTACACGTACTTAGGGCCCATAACGTAAATGCTGCTAGTGGGCCTGCAGTACTTACTCTGCCACCCACTAAATTAGCCCATACAACATGGCTCAGGCTTGCCATTGCAGCCTGTGGTGCAGCTTAAACGGCCATTTCAACCTTGCAAAATAATTCACATGCCAGGCCTAAACCTTCCTTTTATTACAGCTAAGTCACCCCTAAGGTAGGCCTTACATTGCCCAGAGGGCAGGGTGCATTGTATTTGAAAATGTGTACATGTGGTTTGAAGTTTTAACTGTCCAGGTAGTTAACAACACCTACATTTGTTTGTTCCTATTGTAAGGCCTATATCTCCTGTAGGATAACATTGGGTTACCTTATTACATTTAATTAGTGCTAATATTTGATTGGGAAAAGGTAGAAAAGTCATGTTTGGATTAAAATGAATTGTAACTTAAAATAGCCTTTAAGAGTAAAAAGTAAAGACGGATTTTAAGTCACAATTTTGAAAATGCAACTACTAGAAAGTTGGCATTTTCTTATCCTACCCATTTGGTGCTTGCTACAGGTGTCCTGGGTCACATGACCCTGCTATTAGTGTTTGTGTATTCCCCTCCCAGACAGTATGAAAATTTTGCTTAGGTGTGGGCAGGATGGTCCATCCTGACAAGATGGGTGGGGGCGGAGCTGTTCCCTGCCCCACTCACACATCAATAGGTGCTGCCTCCAGCACACACAAAGAAACCTAACACCAGTTTTTGTCACCTTATACTACAGGGAGCTTTGATAGGGGAAGAAGTTTCCCCTACTTCAAAAGCTAACATCAGATATTAATAATGGACTCTTAAACCAACTCTTCAGTACACTCTTGGACCCTTGGAGTACGTCAGAAGGACTGCCTTGGACTCCCATGAGGACGGCCCTGCTGCTTGAGGCCTGCCTTGGTAACTCAGAGGACTTTCCTGCTGCTACCTGTGGACTGCCCTGCTGCTTGAGACCTGCCTTCTGCTTGAACCCAGGACTAAAGAGTGACTTCTTAAGGGCTAGTTGGCTGACCTCCTGTGTTAGCTGCAGGGACACACCAAGCTCCAGAGACATTGAACCATAAACCTGGCCTCTGCTGGAGTGAATACTGACCCTCACAAGTGGTCTGCCTCCAATCCTGGCCCAACGGTGGTGGTGCAGAAGGTGCTGCTCCTGACGACCCCAAAAGTAGGGACTTGGAAATATTCCACCCAAAATTGGCTTGAAAACCGTCAGAAGACTGGGTTGCTAGCTGGTCCGCCAAAGGTGCATCACTGGTCGCCCTGACTCCATGGTAGCTCGCACTACGTTCTTCTCCACAGCAACAACTCCTTCTGAGCGAGACCTCCCAGCGAAGGTATCCACCTCAAGGAATCTTCGCTGGCTGCAGCTTCTTCCCACTGGATATTTTTTACTTCTAAAACAAGTGACAAAATCAGAAGGTAGAAATCTTCACCACAACTTTTTCCAGAGGCTCCCCAAGGATGACCCCTTCTTCTTGGACATCACTGGCTGCCTCATCCTGCTGAACTTTACCTTCTTCGTAACTTTTCTTTGAAATTCTTCTAATTCTGAAGGTTAGCCCATCTCGTGTAGCCCAACTGTGCTCCATGACGGTCCGCCTTAACTGTTGACTTTGCCCCATTCTTGCACAAACATATACCCATGGTTGGCACTTTGATCTTTTAGAAACAATTTTTCACTTAAAGCTTAGAAATCATAACTCCAGTTCTACTGATTGGGCTTAATTTGTTTTGGTCCAATTTTGCTTATTACATTTCACCCTATGTTTAAATTAGTGAACTGATTTTTCTTTTGTTGTGTTTTCATGTTATTACTTTATTTAATAATTAACGCAGTGCCTCTAAGATAAGTGTGACTGATTGTGTTCCAAGCTCCCAGAAGGTTAAGCACAACTTAATTTAGTGCCTTTGTAGTTTACCCTGACAAGGATTGTCATTGTTGCTTGAGAAGGGTTTGCACCCCTTTCAACAAATAACCTAATTCTCACATATATAGGCAGAGAGAGCTAGATAGATAGATAGATAGATAGATAGATAGATAGATAGATAGATAGATAGATAGACAGGCAGGTAGATAAACAAGTAGACAGACAGGAAGAAAGACAGGTAGAGAGATACACAGACTGACAGGCAGGTAGACAGGGATATCCTCCTTCCTCACCGGAAGAACCAAGAGAATCCACCTTCCACCCTTCGCCTCGGAATCCAAGAACACCATCTGCGGCATCCATCAAGATTCGGCCCTCAGCCCCACTCAGTTCAACAGCTACATGACTCCCTTGGCCAACCGCCATCAGAATTCATAGACTGAACATCATATCCTACGTCAAAGATACCTTCTCACTATCAAAAGACCCCACAGCCACGTTGACCAATTTCTGCAGGTGCATGACATGCGTTGCCGACCGCATGAAAGACAACTGTCTAAAACTCAAAACAGACAAGACAGAAGTGCTGATCTTCGGGAACAACAACTCCCCGTGGAACGATGCCTAGAGGCCCTCCGAACTAGGACCCTAACCCACAATGACCATACCTGCAACCTTAGCATCATTATGGACAGTAAACACGCCTTGAAAGATAGATCAATGCAGTCTTACAAACCTGCTTTTATACCCTTTGCATGCTCCATAAGATTTTTAAATGGTTCTCCATCGACACCAGACAGATCGTCACCCAAGCCCTTGTCACCAGCCGACTGGACTACGGCAACGGACTCTACATAGAAATCATCTTGCACCTCCTCAAGAGACTACAGACCATACAAAACTCAGTGGCCAGACTCATCCTAGACCTCCAAAAATGTACTCACCTCACTCCCATTAGAAGAAGTTTCACTGGATCCCCATTCAGGAAAGATGTCATTTAAAGATGTTGATCCACACCTTCAAAGCCCGACAAAACCAGGGACCAGCCTACATCAACCACCACCTGAAATTCCACCTTCCCTCCAGACACCTGCGCGCCACCTTCCTCTGCCGCGCCCACCCCCACATCCTCCAAAGCAACTGTGGAGGATGCTCCTTCTCCTACCACACCGCAAAATCCTGGAACGACCCCCCACTTCACCTCTGGATCACATCATCTCTGATGGAATTCAGGAAAGGGCTCAAAACCTGGCTGTTCAAATGAACCCCTCACCCCGACTGCCACCCTTCATCCACCCGCCTCCCCACCCAGGCAGCAGTGTTTCTTAGCACCTGGATACCCTCATGGGTGATAAGCCACTCAATATAAATCCTGATTGATAGACATACAGAGAGGTAGATTGATAGGGTTACAAAGCTAGATAGACAGATTGATAGATAAACGGCACCGATCAATAGTTAAATATCTACATAAGCAGGACATACAAGAGCTCTGAAAGCAAACTAGAAAGACATTCAAGCAAGACACACACTCTAAACTGATTTACGTGTATAGCTATAGCCCTCAATTTAAATATACAGGAGTGAATTTATGAATGCATTCAATGCGTGTATTCTAAAAAAAGAATTACTTTCAAAAGAATAGATTAAAATGGGCACTATCTGGTATACTCTTAATTAGCAGCAGTCAGATAAAAAATGCATCCCAAAAGGAATTTACATCATCATTAGCAAGAGGCAGGAATTGAAAAGGCTGGAACGAGCCCGCTGCTGTGAAGAGCTGGTAGAAAGCATCATGCCATCACATCAGGCTCTAAACACAAAGGCAGCACTAAAGTTATAATTAAGTACAACACTGGAACCGAAGAAAACTATCTTTTGTGTGGATGTGCTTCTTGAGAAGGAGCGAAATGCAGTCACTCAAAGTGAAGTTAGCCAGTGGTTGAAGTAGGCTGACCCACTGCCCCATGGTGTATAGTTAGTAGGCAGAAGCAACATCCTAATGACACAACAACAGATCAATGGATGAAGAGAACAAGCTGAACGCCTTTTTACGTAAGCATATACATATACGCTTTGTAAAATCAAAAGCTCTTGGCTAAAGTCAGTCCTAACAATTACAATGAAGAGAAGTGGTACACTACTCAATGTCTGCGAAGGGATAGTTACATTGCCCGACTCAGTCTCATAGACACCACTGGTGGAAAGCAGATATTTGTGTATTTGCCTTGTATTTCAAGCATTTGCTGTGATGACAGAGTTAGTCCAACTTTTGTAGGTGTCTCCATCTTAGAAACAAGAGCCATCTGTTATAGCGCTTTATCTGTATTTAGGTAAGCATCCTCTTGCTAAACAGTGAACACCTTTGGTTTGAGAGCTAGGGCTCTAAGGAAGTTGTGTTATGAGATGTTTCAGGGGCGGTTTTTGCCCCAGGTTGCCACAGCAGATTTTGCTTGTCTAAAGATTAATTCTCATGAGAACTAAAGTTCCTTGCAGTCCACATTATTGCTCCTTTATCACAAAGTAATTAGGGACTGTGCTCCCTGCAGCCAGGATTCATTCGCTATAGGATGGCCAGACAGATTGGCTTTGCCAATGGTTGTTCTTTTTCCGGAATTCCTTTAATGTAGAATGGGGAGGTCTTATTCAATGGCTTGAAGAACTGTGGCCACACTGATAAATCTGCTACACCATGCACCAACACTGGCATCTTCATAGTTCAAGGGAATCGTTCATCACTTTAGAGCATTCAACATGGCCGGCCACTCCTCTTTTATTTTTTCACCTTACAATGGTGACCATGTTTTAAAGGAATACCTGGGAGTGGGAATATAACTCAAGATTCTGATGTACACAGGGATAATGCTTCTGTCATGAAGTAAGACCCCACAACGTGATGCGATATTTCTGAAAACGTTCTGAAAATTGTCTTTTTAGTTCACAGGGAGTGCTCTAACTAGCACCTTTATAAGGTACTTGGGGCCAGGTAATCCTTGTACTATTTGTAAATATATGGTGCTGCTGCATCAATTCCTACACTGTAGCTGCAGAATTCTTGACGTCTTTGGAAGCTAGATGATCATAAATTAGATTAGTTTAAATGAGAACTACTCCTTTTTTCAAATGATTAGAAGAATGTTGACGGTATGAGTATTATTTTTACTAGGCATTTTACAAAACTTGTGACAAATCTTATCAACTGATTTTATTTAGAAACCTGGTAAAGATCCTAAGTGCTGCGATTCCTATAGGCCGCTCTCCATGATAAATATTGATAATAAATCTTGGCCAAGTTAATTGCATCGCGCCTCCTCCTTCTCTTGCCGCTCATTCCCCGCCCAGATCAGTCTGGCTTTGTGCCGGGCTGATCTGTGGTCCATAATTTGAGTGGATTTTTCGCCCTCTTTCACACAATTGGTCCCAACCTTAAGGCAGCCACTGCATTCCTGAATGCCACTAAGCCATTTGACTCCTTCGAATAGCCCTACCTTTTCCACCTGCTGCTTGCATGCTTAGGGGTCAGCACTATATTCATACACCTGATCCGCTTACTCTACACCCATCCCATAGCATGCTTGTTGATTAATAGGACTATTTCTGCCCCCTTTGCGGTATCCAAGGGCAAGGGTGCCCATTATCATCCATTCTGTTCACTATTGCAATGGAACCCCTTGCTGCCCAGCTGAGACAACATTATTCGCCCGCCATCTTGCGTTCTGCCCCCGGTAGCTCCTGATCGCCATGTACGTGGATGACATCACTTTGCATGTCAAGACCCGTCTGAAAATGTAGATCCGCTGCTCCACGAATTCCTTTGCTTTAGTTTCATTACAGGGATTACTATTAAGTTGGCAAAATCCAGCTTATTTCAACTCGTGGAGGTCACCCAGACTTTCGCCTCCGACTTCCCACTGATGTGGGCCCAAAACTCGGTCCGCTATCTAGGGGTCTGGCTTAGCTAGGATATGGATGAATGGTGGAGGGGGAATTATGACTGGTTGATGACATGGCTCGAGGACCACGTTGCCACCTGGGCGAAGTTGCCATTCTCACTTACTGGGAGGTTGGCTATTCTTGTACTTGTTCATAAACCTGCCTTTGCTTCTACCAGCATAATTTTGCAAGAAGCTCTGTTCTCACCATACATCATTAGTATGGGCTGGCAAACAACCACTAGTGGCCTGGGAGGTATTGACGCTCACTTTTGAGCAGGGAGGACTGGGAGCACCCAATGTAGTTTTCAGTCCAAAGGCACATTTTGCCTACTACTGGCTACACCCCATCCAACATTAGCCCCACACAGCAACAGAACACGGCCATGAGGCTTCGTGCCCACTGCAGATGGCTCTCTGTGGCCCAGTCAGGCATGTGCTGCATCCAGTGGCGTAGCTAGGCCATAGGTTGCCTGTGGAGGCCCCTGCGTTTGCCACCCGCGGCGGCTTGATGGAAGGGAGGGAGGTGCTGGAAATTCATGCGGCTGCGGGTAAGTGCGGGGGTGAGGGGGGTGGGCTGGTGCTGCCGATTCTTGTAGCCTCAGGTAAGAGTGAGGGGAGGGGGCCGGCAACCGCCCCCAAAACATGTGCTGCCTGGGGCGGTCCACCCCCATGCACATTGGGAGCTGAGGCCCACTCACTCATGCCCAAATGACATATGGGCCCTTTCGGTGACCTATCTCATACTCCAAAACACTGAGCCTGCAGATGTGGGAGCTCCCCCACAGTCCCAATCACTTGAAAGCATTCCTATGCATTCTTCCCCGCACTGCGACCTATCAAACAGCCTGTCACAGAGGGGCGCGGCTCCTGATCCCGGAAGTGTGGTGTTGTGCCTCAGCACACTAACGTTTGGGTAGTATTTGGACTCTGCGCCTTCTGGAGATGTGGAAGTATCAAGCTGAACAGCTTTGCTATGTATACGATTTACAAATGCATATTGTCTTGTTACTATATTGTAATGGATTCCTGCAAAATGTTTAAAAAAAACATGGGCATGGTAAGCACAGCAGGAACACTGCCTCCACACTGGAGTGTGGTAGTGCCCCTCCTGGGTTATTGTTTCCGGGAATTTCGGGTGTTCCAGGACTTCCTTGGTGTTAGTCCTGGAGAATGAGGTCAAGGGTCTGAAGGTGACGTTGGGGAGGATGTCGCGTGGATACCCTATACCCATCAAATTTAATAAACAGGTGGTTGTGCCGACCCCTGGTTGCAGCGGAGCCTTACTTGCTGCGTTCTCCAACCGGTCCACCCAAGGACCAGAATTTCTGCCTCATTTTCCCCCGGCCCTGTAGTGCCGATTTTCACAATAAAGGATATCTTTTGCTCCTGGGGACCAGACCTGTCCTCTGCTTGCACTCCTGATGCTCTCTCCTTCTTAGTAGGGCGTCTTCCAAAACCCCTTCCACAGGCCTAAATGTGGTGAAACTCATTGGCGGTGCAGATTTCACCCATATGGTATTATGCAGTATGCACAGAACCTTTACAGTAAGCATTGCTGACTATGCAGTCTGACCAGATCAACACCCATCTCTGGGGTCCCTTCTGCGACACACGACCTGTGTGCCGATACCAGGTTGAGTTAGACGACAGTCTCACACATTCAGCAAACAAACTAAAATGGCTGCCCCTGATGGTTAGCACTCTCAATCCATCTCCACAGAGTTTACAGTAACTGAAACTCAAGTGATGAAACTCACTCACAGAAAATTCCAAAACCGGGCAGTCAGAAAGCGAAAAATCCAGGGGGATTAAATGGGCAGAACCCATTTCCAGCACCTCCTATTTGAGAACTGGACAGGTTTGCAAAACACCTTTTACGAGTTGAAATGTTTTTTACGACTCATAAAAGGGCGTTTGTAAATAGTAGAAAGTTATTTTGAGGACAGTCTTTGCAGATGTAAAATAGCTTTATACATCACGCCCCAAGTTACAAAATGCTATTTCCAAGGCTGTATCGTAGGCCACACATCTTGACTCAAACTAGCTGTTGGGAAAAGAATTCTGAAGGACAGATATCAGCCTCGGAGGAACCAAAGACGTCTGAGACAAGAAATGCTGAAAAACAGCTGTCAGAGGAATCCTGTGAAGAGGAGCCTTTTGTGTAATAATGCGCTCTGTTTATTGAACAGCATGCATAATTTAAGTAATTATCTGGATTCTGTAAGAATTCACAGTCAAATCTGTGGATTCGGAAAGAAACCACAGAGAGTTGTTTCACAAGCATATGCTTATAATTTATAGAACTGTAGGCACAAAAAGGGGCTTGGAGAACAATTACATAGAAAGGTACATATAACTGAAAGAGAAACTCACGTTTCTCCTAAAGGACCATAAACAGATATGTTAGCTGCAAACAACGTGATGAAAGTCTTTCACATACAAAATATGAATCACTTTTAATACAATTACTTTGGAAGACACTTTTAATCAGAGCACCACGAAGTAGAACAAGCATTTGTAAATGCATTAGGGTTTGCCTATGTGATTAATAATAAGCTGCTTTTTGTTGTAGCTTGCTGAGTAGCTGTACAATGTAAGTTACAAAAAGTCTGTTAAAGTGTTATGACTTGTTTACGTACTAAACAGCAATATATTGTTACTAGTGGTATAGTGTGGGTAAGTATTAGCAACAATTCGAAAAATGAAATGAAAGAGGAACATAATATAATTAATTGATGTACTAGCAATATTATGTGTTTGGAGGAGTTCTGACCACTTTTGGGCCAGGTTCCACTGCACCTGCTGCACCATTCAAATCATGCCCCTAGTACCTGCAAGATAACTGTATTTGTGACTGCCTGTTTAGTAGTAAAATATTCCAATATTTGGTGTTTAAAAAGGTTCCTTGAGCTTTGGGCCTGCTGTCACTGCAAATGCTGCACCATTGAAATCATGACCCTAGTGCCTGCAAGATAGCTGCACTTGTGACTGCTTATTTAGTGATTACATATATCAATATTTGGTGTTTAGAGGAGTTCTGACAACTTTTGGCCCCAGTGCCACTTAACCTGAAACACCATTGAAAGCACTTGTGACTGTCTGTTTAGTAGTAAAGTTTAGCAATATTCTGTGTTTAGTGGGGTCCCTAGAAGCTTTTAGCCCCGGTGGAACTGCACCACCT
This sequence comes from Lissotriton vulgaris, assembly GCF_964263255.1. NCBI lineage: Eukaryota > Metazoa > Chordata > Amphibia > Caudata > Salamandridae > Lissotriton > Lissotriton vulgaris. The sequence continues at coordinate 1,689,004,884 of NC_141694.1, forward strand.
GCACAAGAAAACTGCAATTGTGTCTGCTTGTATAGTAGTAAAATATAGCAACGCTAGTTGTTTCGAGGAGGTCATGACAAATGTTGGGCCCGTCGCCAATGCACCTGCTGCACCATTCACATCATTACCCTATTGTCGGCAAGGTAACTGCACTTGTGACCTCCTGTTTAGAAGTAAAATATAGAAATATTAAGTGTTTAGTGAGGTGCCTAGAACTTTAGGTCCTGGTGCTACTGCACCTGCTGCACCATTGAAAGCATGCCCCTATTGCTTGCTAGATAAATGCACATGTGACTGTCTTGCTTAGTAGTACAATTTAGCAATAATCTGGATTTAGTGGGGTCCCTAGAGCTTTTGGCACCCGTGCCACTGCACCTGCTGCACCATTCAAATCAAGTCACTTTTAACTGCAAGATAACTGTAATTGTGATGGCCTGTTTATTAGTCAAATATAACAATATTTTGTATTAAGAGGAGTTCTGACAACTGTTGGGTTGGGTGCTACTGCACCTGCTGCACCATTCAAATCATGACCCTGTTGTCTGCAATATAAATGCACTTGTAGTTGCCTGTTTAGGAATACAATATGCCAATATTAGGTGTTTAGTGGGGTTACTGGAGCTTTTGGTCCCAGTGCCACTGCACTTGCTGCACTATTGAAATCATGATCCTAGTGCTTGCTAGATAACTGCACTTATGAATGCCTGTTTAGTAGTGAAATATAGCAATATGAAGTGTTTAGAGAGATTCTGACAACGTTTGGGCCCGCTACCGCTGCACCTGCTGCACCATTCAAATCATACCCCTAGTGCCTACAAGATAACTGTATTTGTGACTGCTTGTTTAGTAGTAAAATATAGCAATATTTGGTGTTCAGAGAAGTTATGACAACTTTTGGCCCTGGTGCCACTGCACCTGCTGCACCATTCAAATCATGACCCTATTGCCTGCAAGGTAACTACGCCTGTGACTGATTATAAGTGATTAAATATTGTAATATTGGGTGTTTAGAGGAGTTCTGACAACTTTTGGCCCCAGTGCCACTTTACCTGCAGCACCATTGAAATCATGGCCCTAATGTCTGCTAGATAACTGCACTTATAACTGCCTGCTTAGTATTAAAATATAGCGATATTAGGTGTTTAGAGGAGTTCTGACAACTTTTGGGCCTGGTGCCACTACACCGGCTGCACCATTCAAATAATGGCGCTATTGCCTGCAAGATAATTGCACTTGTGACTGCTTGTTTATTAGTAAAATATAGCAATATTTGGTGTTTAGTGAACTTATGACAATTGTTGCCCCCGGTTCCACTGCACCTGCTGCACCATTTAAATCAAGCGCTTTTCAACTGCAAGGTAACTGGACTTGTTACTGACTGTTTAGAAGTAAAATATAGCAATATTAGGTGTTTAGAGAAATTCAAACAACTTTTTAGCCTGGTGCGGCTGAAACTGCTGCAACATGCAAATCATGACCCCATGCCTGAAAGGTAATTGCACTTGTGACTGCCTGTTTAGTTGTAAAATATAACAATAATCGGTGTTTAGTGGGGTGCCTGGAGATTTTGGTCACAGTGCCACTGCACCTGCTGCACAATTGAAATCAAGACCCTAGCGCTTAACTGCACTTGTGACTGCCTGTTTAGTTGAAAAATATAGCATCATTAGGTGTTTAGAGGATTGCTGATAAATGTTTGGCTGCACAATTCAAATAATGACCCTATTGCCTGCAAGATAACTGCACTTGTGATTGCACTTTTAGTAGTAAAATATAGCAGTATTTGGTGTTTGGTAGAGTTATGATACATTTTCGCCCCGATGCCACTGCACCTGCTGCACCATTTAAATCGAGACCCTTTCAACTGCAAGGTAACTACAATTGTGACTGCCCGTTTAGTAGTTAAATGTGCAATATTAGGAGTTTAGAGGAGTTATGACAACTTTTAGGCCTGGTGACACTGCACACGCTGCATCATTCAAATCATGCCCCTGATATTTACAAGGTAACTGCACTTGTGACTGCCTGTTTAGTAGTAAAATATAGCAATTTTCGGTGTTTAGTGGGGTACCTAGAGCTTTTGGTCTTGGTGTCACTGCACCTGCTGCACCAATGAAATCATGACCCTGTTGTCTGCAAGGTAACTACACTTGTGACTGCCTGTTCAGTTGTTCACTTTAGCAATAATCTGGTTTTAGTGGGGTCCCTATAGCTTTCTGCCCTGGTGCTGCTGCACCTGCTGCACAATTTCAATCAATTCCCTTTTAACTGCAAGGTTATTGAAATTGTGACTGCCTGTTTAGCAGTCAAATATAGCAATATTATGTGTTTAGGGGAGTTCTGACAACGTTTGGGCCTGGTGCTACTTCACCTACTGCACTATTCAAATCATGACCCTGTTGTTTGCAAGGTAATTGCACTTGTGGCTGCTTCTTTAGTAGTAAAATATAGCATAGCTCTTGTATATTAACTTAATGCGCAATGTTTATTTCAACATTTAGAATTTGATCACAACAACCAAATAGATTATGTTGATAAAATCAATAGAAGAATGCCTACAAAGCGCAAAGAAAGGTACTGAGGCACAAATAGAAAATAGTAAATAGTAAAAAAGGAGATAATCCCTTGGTGGATAAGACCAAGTAAGATTCGCTACGTGCGCTCCTCACACAAATGACAGCCCATGTATTAGAATTTACATCTATTACCAAAAATATAAATTCCAAAATTCAATAGATTATGTAGTTTTTTTTTATTTTTGTTTAAAAACACCCCCCTACACAGTATAACAGTACACAATAAAAATACATTGTCATTAAAATCAAAATCAACAATTATATATATTACAATCAACAGTATTTCTTAATATAACCTTATTTCATTGAGAAGAGACAAAAAAGAGGGGTTTAGAGCCACTATAGTACTACACTTGGGGAACCACAAGCTAAATACTAATGGGTACTATACCATGGAGAGAGACAAATAGACAGACACTATTTTTGTCATTGACATTACACATCCGGGTTCACAATTTTTAGCTAGATATGCTCAATATTTCATATCTTCAGGATAGGCTGTATCCCTTGATTGTGTCTAGCAATGCGTTGACGCGTTTCGATGGTTTATATGTAATAGTCCATCTTTGTTAAGACAGTTTTATGTTTGTTTCTCTTTGTAAAGGCACTGGTTGGTTGCCACTTATTATTTCCTGAGAACAAAACACATACAATAGTTGTTTTCAAAAAATAAAATGGTTTCATGTTATTCCATTCTATACATTTCATTAGGAAACTGATTGTATACACAAATTGTTCAAATATCTTCTTCTACGTACATTTTCACATTTTGATTTTATCCATGTATATTGCTGTCACATGGTTGATCCATAAATTATTAGTACTAATTATCTTAGGCACATGTTCTTTTCTGCCCAACACAACATATATGAGGAATATTATCACTTGCCATTCTCTGTACCATATTATGATCACTTTACTAGTACAATTATTCTAATAAATGGGCTGTGTCCTCTATCACTCTAAACCATTATCAGGATCCCTACCACAAATCCCCTTTGTGTTAAACTACTTATTCAATGGGATCACAGTGATTGAAAAGAACGGTGGAGGGGTATATTCTGGTCTACCTGTACTATAGGTTTAAATTATACCATTTGTACTATACGTATGTTTTGCAGGTACTTATGGATCAGCAGTTCTTTGTTACCTTATTTCATATTAACCATTCCTTTCTGTATCCACGGTGTATTGGGTTTTTGTGATCATACCCTACCGATCTCCTAGAGGAAAATTTGGTTTAATTATTATTCATTTCTTCCTTATTAAGATGTGCTAACGCTATTCTAAGCCCATTGGAAACATTATTACCTTGACTTAAGCACCCCTTCACACGTTCACTTCTTAATATCCAGTTTTGTCAGTCTATTTGGTTCCTTAAAATCTTTCAAATCTTTTAAAATCCGGCTTACAAGAAAACGGACATCGTTTTTGTCTTTATTACTGAAAACCACACTCAATATCTTATGTTTATTATTTCTCCACTCTGTACCCGTTTCAAAAGTTACATTTGGGTGACATCTTTTTCTATTTGCCTTGGTCAAAAACGGGGCTAATTCGACCTCCGGTACTTTCACTGTCCCTTCAAGGTTCTGCCTGTTCAAGGGAAAGCGACACTATTTTTAGTTGTCGAGTATATATTCAAATTTATTCTTGTTTATAGGGGGGAGTCAAGACTCACCTGTAAAAGGCGGCCTGATGCCGTCGGACGGTGCCTGCTCCTTTTAATAGTAACACCCTTTTGTTCGGGATTCTTTTAGGGTTCCTTCTAAGGGAAACGAGTACAAGAAAGACTCTTGTTATTGTGGTTTCTTTTAGGCACTAGACTTCCCAGATTAAGTTTTTCACCCATCTACATGTCTAACCTCCTTACCGTGTATAATGTCCTCTCCTCTTGAACAACGCCCGTGCTGTCTCCTACGTAAAACCGCTACAATTATCCGAGTTGGAAACTCCTCATTTAACTGTGATTGCCTGTGATCTCATTGGCCCTTCCTGAACTTCAGGTGTAATTAATTTATAATCCAGCGTATTTGCTTTTTAATCGGATCGAACTGCTTAGATTCACCCGGAAGTGTTATATACTTACACGCGAGTTCCAAGCCTCGCTTCTGTGTAGGAACCGCAAGTTGCAAGCCTCGTTTTCAGGTTTCTCTTGGATCTATCCACACACGTCACTTGTAACTCATATAACGAGTTCCAAGCCTCGTTTTCAATTCAGTTTAAAAACTTTGTTCTATTAGTTTGTTTACATCGTCGAACTGTCCGAACTAAAGGATCGTAGTTTCCACCCAAGCCTCGTTTTCAATTTTGTTTAAAAACTTTTATTCTGTTTGTTTTATTACATCGACAAACTGCCCAAAATATATAGTGGTGGTTTCTACACTAATAATTTTAAACATTTTGTGGCATGGTGTTCTGGCTTTGCTATATTTTTTGTTACCATTCCTATTCTCATACGTATGTCACCAGATTATATAATGACCGCCAGATGCCACCCAAAACCAAAAGCAGACACAAGGCTATGTCATTAATGCTCAGATTATCCTAATTTTACCTAAGGCTTGCCTGAGTCTATCTACAAACATTAATTCTAAGGTACAACTTACGTCCGTATATGGTAGGTGGAATTAAAGATATGAAAACCAGCATCCAATAGCTCTATCTTCCAGTGAGCTAATATCGGCTAATCTTCTTGTTATCTTATCCTATGTCTAGTGCATTAGCCTATCTTGCATCCAAATACATAGATTTGGCTAAAGTGTTTCCTTATTTAATTAGCCACTAGTTTCATCCACTGTTCTCTGGTATTAAGTCCTTTGTCAATGGTATTGAGAGAGCACATGAACTATTGCTCATGCATTTTTCGAATTGCCTCAAGGTTTCCTCCTCTTCTACTAATGCTCACCTTTTCCAAAATGAACCAAGTGAATTGATTGCAATCATGGTTCAATTTATGGAAATGTTCAGTTAGTGGTGCATTCTCTTTATTGTTTTTTTTACCACTGATCTATGTTCAAGGAGTCTGATGCGGAGTTCCCTACCCGTCTCCCCCACATAGCCTAAGCCACAGGGGCAGACAAGCAGGTAAACAACGCTCTTACTCCTGCAATTGTTGAGTGTTCTTGCCACCAGAGTTTTTCCGTTAAAGCTCAGACTTTTGGTCTCTATGCAGTTAGGACAAATTGAACATGAGCCACATTTGTAGTTTCCTAAGGCTCTTTGGTTGTTCAGTGTAGTTTGAAAACTGGGCCCAGGATTCTTATACGTACTGACTAAAGCATTCCTAATTGTTTTGTTCCGCCTGAACGAAAAAAGTGGTTTCGTTAACGGTAAGGAGTGGCCATTGTTCAAAATTTTCCCGTTTCGGTTCACAATATTTTTGATTTTATTACTTAAACCCGAATACTGACTTACAAAAACAATTCTATCCTGGGCTCTATTCTTTTTCTCTTTGTTCACATCGAGGAGATAATCCCTGTCGTAAATTCTTGCCTGTTTTACTGCTTGCTTTATTAGATTTTTGGCTAACCTCTATCTCTTAATTTTTTGTCCAAAATTTCTGCGTAGTAATAAAAGTCACCTAAAGTCGTACAGTTACGCCGTAACCTTAAAAATTCCCCAAAAGGGATGTTATCCTTATGTGATCGGGGATGGTTACTTTGGCATTGTAAAAGTGTGTTCTTGTCAGTGGGCTTTGAAACAGCTCAACTGTTGTCATCAGGGGGCAGGGGGCAGGATCACGCAGTTCACCAGCCACCTGAGCCCTACAGTCTTTGCTGCTCTCCCCCGCCGCCGCTCTGGTCATCGCGGCTGCCGAGCGGGGAGAGCAGGACTCCAAGTTCCAGCAGCCCTTGTCGGACCGGGACGCCGCCCACCACCTGATTTTCGCGCCGGGAGGCGCACAAGAGGACGCTGCTCCTTCGGTGGAGCGGGAGCTCCCTGTTGTCATCAGGGGGCAGGGGGCAGGATCATGCAGTTCACCAGCCACCTGAGCCCTACAGTCTTTGCTGCTCTCCCCCGCCGCCGCTCTGGTCATCGCGGCTGCCGAGCGGGGAGAGCAGGACTCCAAGTTCCAGCAGTCCTTGTCGGACCGGGACGCCGCCCACCACCTGATTTTCGCGCCGGGAGGCGCACAAGAGGACACTGCTCCTTCGGTGGAGCGGGAGCTCCCTGTTGTCATCAGGGGGCAGGGGGCAGGATCACGCAGTTCACCAGCCACCTGAGCCCTACAGTCTTTGCTGCTCTCCCCCGCCGCCGCTCTGGTCATCACGGCTGCCGAGCGGGGAGAGCAGGACTCCAAGTTCCAGCAGTCCTTGTCGGACCGGGACGCCGCCACCACCTGATTTTCGCGCCGGGAGGCGCACAAGAGGACGCTGCTCCTTCCGCGTCGCGGGATCGCGCGCGGGATAAGCCCGGGACAAGGGCGGGCCCTCTTAGGCCTTCAAAGGCCTGATAAGGACGGGACGGGCCACCCCCCTTGGCTGCCACATTGTAGCTCATCACGAAGGTAAAGACCTCTTCTCACCCATCTGTCCATATCCCTTTATCATCATGACTTCTAAAGTGGATTACTCAGCCAGCGTTGCAGGAACTGAGCAAAAGTTCTCTTGGTTAGACGAGCTAAACCTCCTATGTCAAACCACCTATGCTATATCAGAAACTCCCCTTCCGCCCAAAAGCGATATCATACAATCAGATAAGCCCACACTTGCAGAGTACCCCCATTATTCAACAAAACTTGCAGTCTGAACACTCCAGGTGTTGCACCCCCTCAGGTTTCATCTGTGAAAAGGATTCAAACACTGTCCCCAAGCTCACTCAGTGTTAATTCCCCAATGATTCCACCGATTGTTGAGCTCCCAGATCCCTTAACCCCTCCTTCACACCTGCATATATTACCGCTCATTGAACAACTGCTTAGTTCTCTGATAGCTCAGTTGTTGGAAAAAATTAACATGTTAGGGGATAGGCTCACTGGAATAGAGTCAGCCATCAAGTCAAACCTGTCGGCTGACAAATGCTGTGACACATTCAACCGCCCAAAGTCACCTCCTACTCATGAAAGCCCTAAATCATCTGTACGGGATAAAAGCTGCCAAATACAATTAACTGGCCCTAGTACAGTAGGGCAAAAAGCAACTAAACACCCTCCAAATGTCTCCTTTCCCCAGTTGACCGCACCTAGAGTAGTTCATGATAAGGCTAACTCTATCCATTTACCACCGGAAGCGGCCCCATACGTGTGCATTCTTGCGGGCGTCCCTGCTCTTCCACCTGGAAAAATTGAGAGTCAACATGACTTAGTTAACAAAACCAAATTTTGGCTGTCAAAAAATAGGCCACTTCCTCGTCACTTATATGGAACAATAAGGAGCGTCAGGAGGGTGGACTGGTTGGGTTCTCTTCCTAAGGATGTTCCTGGGGACCTGGTACTCGTGAGATTTAGAGCCAGAAACATTGTCCCTTACTTGAAAACCTGGCCGCCACAAGAGAGAGACGGCCCAATATCTATATGGGACTTATATGACTTCTATCCCTCAATTCCTTGTATTCCCCCTTTTCCGAAATCATACCTTACATGGTCGGACTCATAAAATACATCATGATCTTTCTGGGAAACACTTGGATTCGTAATAACTAACTTTAACCCCTATGTTACCATCTCAACCCTGGGGTGGAAAAGAACTAATTATGTTTGGGATCCTGCCTTACTGTATTTGGTTGTTTGTAATGCTGTATTTGGTTTTTATTAGATTGGCCTTTGCTATCAGGGAGTGATATTGAAATAAGCTTTTGTTCGAAAATTCCCATAAATATTTAAATTTGTTGATCAAATTTAGGATAACTTTGCAAGGTCCTACCTGAATTTACTGCTCTTTTTAGACTTTTTTAATCTTTTATTAAGTTGACACTGGTCCTTCTGACTCTCCTTTTTAAATGATAATCATTTTTTCTTTACATATACTCTTCCATTCTCATTTATTTGAATGAAATTGATTAAATGTATTGTTTTAATTTTATTCTGTTATTGTATGCTTGTATGATATTCTTTTGTAATATCGAATAAAGCTTATTTTGACCTTTTGACCTTTGAACAGCTCAACTTCCAATGTCCCATCAGCATCTTTAATTTTAATATCTAAAAAATCCACACTTCTGTCACTATAGTTGGCAGTGAATTTTAGATTTTCGTCTCCCAGGTTTAACCATTCTAAAAAATTTGCTAATTCCTCACTGGCACCGTTCCAGACGAAAATTATATCGTCAATGAAATGGTGCCAGTGAGATACATTTTCAAAATAAGGTGCCATCTCATTGAAAATGTGTTTTTGCTCAAAGTTGCCAACATAGAGGCTCGCTAGACTGGGGGCACAAGTGGCCCCCATGCTGGTCCCCTTAAACTGTTTGTAGAGCTCATCCCTAAATAAAAAGAAATTATTTTTCAGAACCAACTCAATACACCCCAAGATGAACTCTTTATGCCCACCATTTAGGTTCTCACCATTCAAAATAGATGACATCACTTTGATTGTGTCATTTTGCAGAATATTAGTGTACAGAGCTTCGATGTCCAAGGTGTCCAGTAACTGGGTCACCTTGTCGAAGCTCTGTCCTTCAAAAATCGAGATGGTGTGGGCAGTATCTTTTAAATACGATGTTTGTTTTTGTACGATTGGTCTGAGAAAAAAGTCAGCATATTTGCTAAGGGTCTCTAAAATTGAGCCCAAACTGCTCGCTATGGGTCTCATAGGTGGATTGGCTATATCCTTATGGATTTTTGGTAATCCATAAATTGCTGGGATCATAGGATTGTTATTAAAGAGGAACCTGTATTCGTCCTCATATATCATGTTGTTTTCTCTACCATGGTTGAGAAAACGGGCTACTTCTCTTTTTAAACTATCTATGACATTAAAGGTGACACATTTATAATGGTCAGTTACATTTAGGAGAATTCTCATCCTATTTTCATAGTCCGTACTATTGAAGACTACTACCCCACCGCCTTTATCGGCGGGTATTATAGTAATTAAATCACACTCTTGTAGCGTCTTGAGGGCTAGTCTATGGTTCTTTGAAAGGTTATTTGCTGGTTCCTTTTCTGATTCCAGGCTAGTCTTAATTTCTATTTCTACAATCCTTCCAAATAGCTCCACACTTTTGTCTATCTGATTTAAATTTGGAGTAAAAAGAGATTTAGGTTTAAAGCCTGTAGTATTACAGGTGGGTTCATAGATTTTATCTGAAAAGAATTTATTGGAGGGCAAGATGGCGGCCGTGACCTCGGCCGAGTGAGGAGGCGTTCTGCTCTCCTGGACCATAGCGGACCCCTGAATGATTGCTTTGCCTGGTCTCACAAAACTGCCTTGGAAAACTCCTACCGGCATCCAGCACGGAAGGCGCTCGACTGTTTTCTGACATTTACCTTCTGCTTGTCTCCATTATACTTCGCAGTCTCTCGAGGGCTTGGCGAGCTCTGTGTTCTCCCGGCTGCTTGCTTGGATCTGGAGCGGCGTTTGCAGTGGTGTTGCCGTTTCTGGTGCTCGACAGCTGCTCCTCTGGTCATTGCCTCATGCTGCCGGATTTCGAAAGACAGAATGCCGCCCAAAGCACTTACTAAAGCAGCGGCCACCGCTCTCAAAACGCGCGGCTCGACCCGCGGTCAGCAGGAGCCGGACTCCAAGGGAGTTACACCCGGCGCTCAGAAACCCCGTCCTGGAGGCTCAGACAAGTCCTCCCTCGCAACATCAGTGGCGGCTGCTCTCGCTCCTCTCATCATCCCCGCTAAGGAACAAACGGTGCCTGCAATGTTTGACAGGTTAGGAGCTAAGGGGAAGGAGTTGAAGGCAACTGATGATACGGCTGGGAAGGGGGTGGCGATTCTTACTGCAAGTGTACCTGTAGCAGTACCTAATATCATATTGTCCAATGTTGGAGGCTCCCCACCCCATATCGACCCTCTTGAGTCTCATGATACAACTCTTAACAACAGCTTGCTGAAAGAGGTAGTCGTGACTCCAGGCTCAGCTCTAGACATTTCTCTTGTTAAATCTCCTCCTTTCCAGTGCATGCTGGGTAATGAAGTCCAATCTTCTAATAGCCTCACAACTGCTTCTTTGGAGTTGCCAATGGAAAAATGTCATGATACTAGGGGGTCTGTGCTTAGTGAATCCACTGAGAACTTTTATTCTGTTTCTGAGCCTTCTTTATCTGAGGAGGATGGTGCTGATCACCCAGAGCTCCAATGGTCAGACTACGACAGCGACTCTGCTGACTGGCGTGAGGCCTCAAGTGACTTCAATATTGCTACAGTACGTAAAGCTCCCGGCGCTAAGGCTCTGTCCCCTCAGCAAATTTTGCAGAAGGATTATGGGCAACACTCTCAATTAAAAACGCAGGATCAAGATCTGAGTGGAGACATAAGTGAGGTCGTCTCAGCTATCCCCGAAGAGATTTCATTGGTTACAATTTACCAAACCATAATGATGCATAGAGAAGCAACCAAGCAAGAAAACATGCGCACGCAGGGGGCATGCCGCAAAATGCAAAATTCTCTTCGCCGTGTCATCAAAACCTGTACTGAGACCACCACCAGGATCACCGAAGCTGAAGAACGAATTTCAGTCCTCGAAGATGCCGTAGCCACTCAGAAAGATCTTGTTATAGAGGTTAAAGAACAACGTAAGGACATTTTATGGAAGCTTTCTGATCTTGAAAATCGGGCGAGAAGGAATAACCTCCGGGTCTTGGGTATAGAGGAAAATAAGGAAGGTGATGATGTTCGCCAGTTTATAGTGGAGCTTTTTTCCAAAGCATTTCCAGAGGTCGTCGAGTGGAACTGGAACCTCGAAATACAGAGGGCGCATCGTTTCCCATTTAATAAAAAAAAATCTTCTGCCTCTGCTACTGTCAATAATCCCTATCCCCGTGCTATCCTGGTATGCTTCAACAATTTCCTTGCCCGTGAACGTATCTTTGATCTTGCCAGACCCAACAAGAAGAGATCTGCTAAGGGCTCTCAGTTCTTTGTTCGTCCAGACTTCTGCTCAGAGACGGTTACTCGCCGCTGGCATCTTCGACAACAGATTTCTCTATTTCAGGCTAAGGGAGCCCAGGCATTCCTGCTTTTTCCGGCAAAATTAAAGGTTATTTTCAAGGGACAGACAAAGTTCTTTTTCTCTGAGATACCTGCTAGGGAATTTTTGGATTCAATATAGTTATATCTAGGCATTGCATTATACTGTCTGTTTGATAAATGCAGGGCAGGGCAGTAATTATCTAAACCTCATATCTTCTTTTGTTTCTTTTTCTGATGACCAGAGAGGTATATATAAAATGCTGATCCCTGTCCTTTTTTTTTTTTTTCACCAATGTCTTTAGGTTATCTGCTATTGTTCTAGAAAGGGGGGAAGTTATTGGTTCAGTGGAGCGGAGTGATACGCTTGCTCAACCATCGTAAGGACTACAGTCCTGATGCCCGCTATGGGGGGCGAGGGGTATGGGGGGTCTTTGGGTGGGTGGGCGGGCTTTGCTGGGGTGGTTGGGTTGTTTGGGGTGGGTTGCGGGGTGGTGTGGTGGTGGTGGTGGTGGTGGCGGACGGAGCTGAACAGACCTGAGGCATGGGACAGATGTCTCTGTTTTTCAAATGTATTCAACATATTTAACTTGATGCCAACCTTTTCATTTTTCATTAAAAATCAGCTGGATTGCAAATATCTGTTTTATAAAATGTTTAATAGTTTCTCCGAGCTATTTTTGTTTTTTGTCCTTAATCCAATCTTATGGCTGCTCCTAGATTGACATGTGCAACTTGGAATATTTGTGGATTAAACGATCCTAAAAAACGCAGGATTTTTCATAAGATGTTGCAGGTGATGTCGGTGGATTTAATTTGCTTGCAGGAAACCCATATCCCTTGGGGCAATCGGGCTTATCTCAAATTTCTGGGTTATGATCTTGTGGCTTATACCCGACAAACCTCTACAATTAGGGGTGTGGCTATTATCTTAAAAACTGGAGTTGGGCATGTTAAAAGGGTAAAGCAAGATAATTTTGGTAGATGGGTAATAGCGGAACTCCTGGTTAGGGGCCGGCTGTTTTCTGTTTGTTCGGTATATGCCTCCAATCTGGACGACCCGCAGGTTTTGAGGAATTTAAATATAGAGCTAGCTACCTGGCCCCATCCAATGTTTTTCTGTGGTGACTTTAATATTAATATCCCCAGTCACCTAGATATAACAAAACATAATGTTTACGGTGGACGAAAACCCCAAGTTTACAAGGCACTTCGGATTCTTTTAATTGAACACGGTCTGACTGATCTCTGGCATTATCATCATCCAAATCAAGAGGGCTATACTTTTTATTCAATACCTCATAAAAAATTGGTTCGCATTGATTTTGTCTTTATATCTCTTCAAACTGCAGGGTCTGTCAAGATTGAAATTAGCCCAAGGACTATATCCGACCATAATCCTATTATTTTCAGTTGTCCCTGGGATCGCCCTGTCAATCAAATTAGACCATGGACTTCTCGATAGGAAACTCCTATTAGATAAAACTTATCAGGATCAACTCATTCTTTGGATTTCAGAGTTTTTCGAAATTAATAGTAATACTGCCTCAGTCGGTACTGTCTGGGATACATTTAAAGCCGCATTGCGTGGTGAAACAAAGAGATTTGCCTCATACCGTTGGAAAATAGAGCAACAAGCAGTTAAAACTAGACTGGCAGCTCTTCATCAAGCTGAACTGGATCTAAGTCTTAATATCCGTATGGGGGAAGATCTAGCAGCTAGCTTGAAATCAGTTGCTGTAGCAAAATCAAACTTACTGGAGCCTTTCTATAAAGATATAGCAACCAAATACTTTCAATTTCGATCCTCAATGTATGAGCTTGGTGAAAATTCTGGCAAGGTGTTAGCAAAATGCCTACAACAAAGGGCTGTAGCTAGCCAGATTATTAAGGTCAAAGATCAGTTTGGAATAGTACAAGACACAACTAATGGTGTGATGAATGCCTTTGTGGATTTTTACTCAACCCTATACACAGAGGATATGAACATAATTTCCCAACAACAAACCAGTCTCTTTCAATTTTTTCAATCTATTGACACCCAGAAGGTCACAGATGATCAGAATCGAACTCTGGCTGAGCCTATCAGCTGGGAGGAAGTGGTAAACGCTATGAAATCCCTTTCTAATGGTAAAGCTGCTGGGCCCGATCTTATTCATTTAGAATTCTATAAAAATTTCTCACATACATTCAAGCAACAATTGCTAGTAGTTTTTCGCCTTGCTCAGACTGGGTCGGTTCCTGATTCCTGGCGCCAATCGACTATTGTTCTTTTCAAAAAAAAAGGAAAGGACGAATTAAATCCTGCATCATATCGCCCGATTGCGCTAATCAATACTGATAGCAAAATTTATTCAAGGATACTTGCTTTCCGTTTAAACCAAATAATTCTCCCTCTGGTTTCTATTCGCCAGCACGGGTTTATTCCCGGTAGGGATACGACTGACCACATCAGGCGTGTTGTAGCTCTTCTAGATTGGGCAAAGGTTACAAACTCTCCCCTTGGTGTGATCCTGTTGGACGCCGAAAAGGCGTTCGACAGGGTCTCCTGGGGGTATCTATGGGGTGTTTTACGCTGGAAGGGCTTCACACCAGTGTTTATCCAGTCTCTGCAAGCTATGTATATATCCCCAACTGCTAAAATTCGTATCTCAGGCACTGAATCACATTATTTTCCTATTAGCAGGGGCACTAGGCAAGGCTGCCCCTGTTCTCCTCTTCTTTTTGCCTTATTTATTGACCCTTTTTTATGTATGATAGAAAACTCACAGGCTATCACTCCTATCACTGTTCATGGAATCGAATATAAGGCACTGGCATACGCCGATGATATTGTAATATTAACTGACAATGTCGCCCGATCATTTCCAGCATTGGAGTCTCTAGCAGCTCAATTTGGCTTAATTTCGGGCTATAAGTTAAATATTGAAAAAACCCAAATCTTACAATCTTCCGCTATGCCAAATTCTCATCTTTCTACAATTACAGAGGCAACATATCTCGGTATCCAAATCTCTTCTGACGTGGAACAGATTCCAGATTTGAATTATTCTCCCATTATTGATTCCCTTCATAATAAACTAGAACGGCTGGATCATTTACATCTTTCGTTGTTTGGCCGATGCAATATCCTTAAAATGATTGTTCTCCCTAAATTTTTATATCTTTTTAGATCCCTTCCATTGTTAATCCCTAGTCTAATTTTGATAAAAGCAGAAAGAATATGTCAACGATTTCTATGGTCATATCGCAAACCAAGGAGGGCGGCCAAGTGGACATGTCTCCCGCAGGATCGTGGGGGCTGGACCGTTCCGAACTTATTATATTATTATTGGGCAGCTATGATCCAACATTTTGCTTTTCCTCTATTAGGGCATATTCCTGAGCTTCCGGTACATATATCTCCATCAATATATTCAATATCATTGGGAGATACTACAAAAGGCGTATTAACTCGTATTCTTGAACCGAGCTATTTTAAAAAAACCAAATTTAAAGTACTGTGGGCTCTATTTTCGGTATGGCAAAAAGTCCGTCGTCATTTTCATATTCCCAAGATTAATTATTATACCCCATTAAATGCTTGTGGATTACTGCCAGTGATATTTCAAGAGGGGGTGGTAACTACTTGGATTTCTCTTGGTGTGAAGGAAATAGGCGATCTAGCTGATCATGGGCAATTGGCTTCTTTTGCTTTTTTGAAAGAGAAATTTCATATGCAGTCCAATCATTTTTTCAAATATCTGCAACTGAGAAGTTTTCTTGATAAAATATTTCCTCAAAACTTAACAATGTTTGAAAAAGTTACAATTGTTGAATCTATAAGAAAGAAAGAAAAAATTGGTAGTCTATATCAGACTCTCCTATCGCAACTTCCTGATGATTTAGATGACCAAAATAACAAGTGGGCGGTGAAATTTGGAGTACCTTCTATTGATTTAAAATTCCCATTGGTTTTAGCTAGGTCTGTTTTGGTTTCAGGTACTCTGCGTACACAAAGCTATATGGCTATGTATAATCTTTATTATACGCCTGCAAAGCTTGTTAGATGGGGGGTTGTTAGTGGGGGTAAAGGGGCGTTTTGCGCAAGATGTAAATTTCATTCTGCAGATTCTGTTCATATGTTTTATAAATGTCCGGAGCTATCTTTGTTCATCAATCAAATTGAAACTTTTCTTACTCAGATAACTCAAACTTCTGTTAAAATTTCAGCGGAAATGGTAATTACTGGTTATGAATATTCTACAGCTCTTGAAAAAACGAGACATCTCCAAGCATTTTTGTTTATCGCTATGGCTATGATCAGACTCTGTGTTACGTCACTTTGGATAAATCCTGAACCCCCTACTTTTTGTCACTGGAAGACCAGGATGCTGGCATGGTTTAAACTAGAGACTTCTGTACAGGCTTTTAGAGGAAAGAAAAGACGTTTAACTGCTTCCAAGAATTGGGCACCTTTTGAAAAATGGTTGGCGACGTAAATAATAATGTTCTTTAATAATTATTGTATAATTTCTTCTTATGTACAATTATGTATGATTTATCTTTGTTTGCTTTAATCTGTCTCCCACCACCATGGGTGTAAATGGGGAAAAAAAAATTAATAAATAAAATAAAAAAAAAAAAAAAAAAAAAAAGAATTTATTGAGTCTAAGTTTTCTAAAAAAACTCCTCGTATTTTTTTCTAGTTCAAATTTGTTTGGGGGAGCCGTCGGAGCAAAGCTGAACCCTGACCTTAGAATTTCCTGCTCGTCCACTGTTAAGATTCTATCTGAAAGATTAATAATGGGAAACTCCCCTACCTCTAATATCTTTGATTCCTTGTTTTCAAGTAATTCTGTGCTGACTGATTTGAAGGGGGATGGTTCCTCATCGGCTCTTCTTGAGTATAATTTCGATAATTCCTCTGGCCCCGGTTCTGACGTCCGACTAAAAGAAGAGGCTCTTGTTGGAAATTAGGGGCTGATCGTCCTCCTTGTTCATTAGCTTGTTCATCCTCCTCACTTGAACCTGAGGACTCAGAGAATGTGATTCTCTTATTTCCTCCTCTCGAGTAGATCTGTCTTTGATATTGGGGTTTTTCCCATCTCTGTTCTCTCTTTGTATTATAATACTAACAACCAGTCCCAGCGTTGTCCGGGTATGAATTGCTGCCGGCCAGTAGTATATTGTTTTGAAGGATTTCGTTTTTATAGCATTTCTTATCTGTGACAGACCTGTGAAATGCTCCGATTCACAGTGCACTGCTGATGCACTTAAGAGTGCGCGTTCAGTAGTGTGTGAACTTGAGTTTCCCTTCTTTATTTTTCCTTGCAATATAATATAGCGCAAACTCGACAACATGGCGTGAGCACAATTTACATTACAGAAGAACACATTCATTTGTGGTAGGCACGGGGAGACAAAGCGATTTGCCTGGATCACAGGATGTTTAGCTGATGCCGAGATTCGAACGTAGCTCCCCAGCTCTAAAGTTCGCAATTCTAGAACTTGTGGCGGGAGGTGTGTCTAAAAGTGTATGTTGGTGCTGGCCATCAATGAGAGAGACCTGTGCATTTTTCAAATGGGTGGTGAAAAAATATGAGTATGTTGCTGGAGATGTGGGCCGCCGTGCCACCAATGTTACTTACAGGGGGAGGGTAAACACCCATTATTCCGCAACTTTCTTTCCGCATACCATCACTCTGCATACTTTCATTATGAAAGTACCATGACTCCTCAATGCCATTGTAACGCATGGCATTATATTTGATATGTTTTTACCACGCATACATTTACAACGAAATTCGTTGTAAATGCATGAATGGTAAAAGCATGTTTTTTTTATGTTTGGATAAGGTAAGTATGGGTATAGGGGTATATGTTTTGGGGTACTGAGGAATATGTTTTGGGGTGTTTGGGTATTTTAAGGGTTCAGATATAGTTTTGGGTTATGGGGTACGGGCAGTTTTAGGGTTTAGGGATAGGTATGGGTTTTGGGGTACAGGGGTTTTTTAGGGTTCAGGGATAGGTTTTGGGGTACAGGGGTATTTTTAGGGTTCAGGGCTGGATTTGGGTTTTGGGGTACAGGGGTATTTTATGGTTCAGGGGTAGGTTTGGGTTTTGGGGTACAGGGTTATTTTTATGGTTCAGGGCTAGGTTTGGGTTTTGGGGTACAGGGGTATTTTTAGGGTTCAGGGGTAGGTTTGGGTTTTGGGGTACAGGGTTATTTTTATGGTTCAGGGCTAGGTTTGGGTTTTGGGGTACAGGGGTATTTTATGGTTCAGGGGTAGGTTTGGGTTTTGGGGTACAGGGTTATTTTTATGGTTCAGGGCTAGGTTTGGGTTTTGGGGTACAGGGGTATTTTTAGGGTTCAGGTGTAGGTTTGGGTTTTGGGGTACATGGGTATTTTAAGGGTTCAGGGCTAGGTTTGGGTTTTGATGTACAGGGGTATTTTAGGGTTCAGGGCTAGGTTTGGGTTTTGGGGTACAGGGGTATTTTTAGGGTTCAGGGCTAGGTTTGGGTTTTGGGGTACAGGGGTATTTTTAGGGTTCAGGGGTAGGTTTGGGGTTTGAGGTACAGGGGTATTTATAGGGTTCAGGGCTAGGTTTGGGTTTTGGAGTACAGGGGTATTTTTAGGGTTTAGGGCTAGGTTTGGGTTTTGGGGTACAGGGTATATTTATAGGGTTAAGGTGGGTTGGTGTTTAAAGGTGTTGGGGTATTTTAAGGAAGGGTGGGTTATGATTATGGGGTGCAGGTGTATTTAAAGGGAGCAGGGTGGACACCCAGAGCTGTAATGTACAGAACCTGGGATGAAAAAACAATGAAATATTGGGCACAACGCTCTCTTTTTTTTCCGTAATCCCGCGCCCGCACGCGCCCACGCCCCCAGCACACGCCCACAGCACACGATATGAGACATGGCATGAAGGACGGAACGTACCACACGCCCCCAGCGTTTGTCACGCTCCCAGCACACGCCCACAGCACAACGCAGACACGCCCACAAGGGACTACTTTTCTGGCATGGTTCTTTTACCTTCTAAATTTATATGGTGGGCGTCTGCATAGCCTATGTCCTTCTGCTGCAACTGCCCTTTCCAACGCTGTATTGGGTGTTGTGATTGGTGCTGTGGTTACTGAGATTACCCGCCTCAATGGTTTGGGCTCTCTCTTTATTATATTAGTATGGATTCCTTGTGTAGAAATGGATACACCGATTCTGCACTAAACTTTTCTCTATCTTTCCTGAGCTTAGTTGATTTTTTGTTGGTAAGATACTTTTGGTATCCTTCAGTTTCTTGTACTAGCTCTTCTAACTTTTTTTGGCATCCCCTACTGCTGTATTTTGTTTCAAGGATGTCTCTAAATCTTCTATTTGTTGTCGTTCTAGAATCATCACTTCTTGTGCAGTTTCTATTATTAGAATTAGCCAAACTCTACTACAACGATTGGTTATGTGTGTCCAAATCTCAAGGAATTTGTTATTTTCAGTAAATAGCCCTGGTTCATTCCTAATACGTAGACCTAGTAGTATGACCCCAGCTCTCAAGTAACCCATTAAAAATTCTGCATGGAGTTCTGTTCTTATAAATTTTTTCCTAAGATTCAAGATCTTGATTAATTCTTCCTGACTGCTTTTGCTAGTCACAGATGTTCCCCCTGTTCTGAGCTAGTACAAGAAACTGAAGGATACCGAGAGTATCTTACCAACAAAAAATCAACTAAGCTCAGGAAAGATATAGAAAAGTTTAGTGCAGAATCGGCGTGTCCATTTCTACACAAGGAATATTATAATACAAAGAGAGAACAGAGATGGGAAAAACCCCAATATCAAAGACAGATCAACTCGAGAGGAGGAAACAAGAGAATCACATTCTCTGAGTCCTCAGGTTCAAGTGAGGAGGATGAACAAGCTAATGAACAAGGAGGACGGTCAGCCCCTAATTTCCAACAAGAGCCTCTGTTTTTAGGCGGACATCAGAACCGGGGCCAGAGGAATTATCGAAATTATACTCGAGAAGAGCCGATGACGAACCATCCACCTCCAAATCAGTCAGCACAGAATTATTTGAAAACAAGGAATCAAAGATATTGGAGGTAGGGGAGTTTCCCATTAATAATCTTTCAGATAGAATCTTAACAGTGGAAGAACAGGAAATTCTAAGGTTAGGGTTCAGCTTTGCTCCGTTGGCTCCCCCAAACAAATTTGAACTAGAAAAAGATACGAGGAGTTGTTTTTAGAAAAATTAGACTCAAAAATTTCTTTTCCGATAAAATCTATGAACCCACCTGTAATACTACAGGCTTTAAACCTAAATCTATTTTTACTCCAAATTTAAATCAGGTAGACAAAAGTGTGGAACTATTTGAAAGGATTGTAGAAATAGAAATTAAGACTAGCCTGGAATCAGAAAAGGGACCAGCAAATAACCATTCAAATAACCATAGACTAGCCCTCAAGAAGCTACAAGAGTGTGATTTAATTACTATAAAACCCGCCGATAAAGGCGGTGGGGTAGTAGTCTTCAATAGTAATGACTATGAAAATAGGATGAGAATTCTCCTAAATGTAACTGACCATTATAAACGTGTCACCTTTAATGTCAACAGTTTAAAAAGGGAAGTAGCCCGTTTTCTCAACCAGGGTAGAGAAAACAACATGATATGTGAGGACGAATACAGGTTCCTTTTTAATAACAATCCTATGATCCCAGCAATTTATGGATTAACAAAAATCCATAAGGATATAGCCAATCCACCTATGAGACCCATAGTGAGCAGTTTGGGCTCAATTTTAGAGCCCCTTAGCAAATATGCTGACTTTTTTCTCAGACCAATCGTACAAAAACAAACATCGTATTTAAAAGATACTGCCCACACCATCTCGATTTTTAAAGGACAGAGCTTCGACAAGGTGACCCAGTTACTGGACACCTTGGACATCGAAGCTCTGTACACTAATATTCTGCAAAATGACACAATCAAAGTGATGTCATCTATTTTGGATGGTGAGAACTCAAATGGTGGCCATAATGAGTTCATCTTGGGGTGTATTGAGTTGGTTCTGAAAAATAATTTCTTTTTGTTTAGGGATGAGCTCTACAAACAAATTAAGGGGACCAGCATGGGGGCCACTTGTGCCCCCAGTCTAGCGTGCCTCTATGTTGGCAACTTCGAGCATAAACACATTTTCAATGAGATGGCACCTTATTTTGAAAATGTATCTCACTGGCACCGTTTCATTGACAATATCATTTTCGTCTGGAACGGTGCCAGTGAGGAATTAGCTAATTTTTTAGAATGGTTAAACCTGGTAGATAAAAATCTAAAATTCACTGCCAACTATAGTGACAGAAGTGTGGATTTTTTAGATATTAAAATTAAAGATGCTGATCTGATGGGACATTGGAAGTTGAGCTGTTTTCAAAGCCCACTGACAAGAACACACTTTTACAATACCAAAGTAACTATCCCCGATCGCAAAAGGATAAGATCCCTTTTGGGGAATTTTTAAGGTTACGGCGTAACTGTACCACATTAAGTGACTTTTCTTACCACGCAGAAATTATGGACAAAAAATTAAGAGATAGAGATTACCCAAATAAACTAATAAAGCAAGCAGTAAAACGGGCACGTTTTACGACTGGGATTATCTCCTAGATGTGAACAAAGAGAAAAAGAATAGAGCCCAGGATAGAATTGTTTTTGTAAGCCAGTATTCGGGTTTAAGTAATAAAATCAAAAATATTGTGAACCGAAACTGGAAAATTTTGAACAACGGCCAATCCTTACCGTTAACGAAACCAATTTTTTCGTTCAGGCGGAACAAAACAATTAGGAATGCTTTAGTCAGTACGTATAAGAATCAAACTACAATGAACAACCAAAGAGCCTTAGGAAACTACAAATGTGGCTCACGTTCAATTTGTCCTAACTGCATAGAGAAAAAAGTCTGAGCTTTAACGGAAAAACTCTGGTGGCAAGAACACTCAACAATTGCAGGAGTAAGAGCGTTATTTACCTGCTTGTCTGCCCCTGTGGCTTAGGCTATGTGGGGGAGACGGGTAGGGATCTCCGCATCAGACTCCTTGAACATAGATCAGCGGTAAAAAACAATAAAGAGAATGCACCACTAACTGAACATTTCCATAAATTGAACCATGATTGCAATCAATTCACTTGGTTCATTTTGGAAAAGGTGAGCATTAGTAGAAGAGGAGGAAACCTTGAGGCAATTCGAAAAATGCGTGAGCAATGGTTCATGTGCTATTTCAATACCATTGACAAAGGACTTAATACCAGAGAACAGTGGATGAAACTAGTGGCTAATTAAATAAGAAAACACTTTAGGGAAATCTATGTCATTGGATTCAAGTAGGCCAATGTACTAGACATAGGATAAGATAACAAGAATATTAGCCAATATTAGCTCACTGCAAGATAGAGATATTGGATGCTGGTTTTCATATCTTTAATTCCACCTACCATATACGGATGTAAGTTGTACCTTAGAAATAATGTTTGTAGATAGACTCAGGCAAGCCTTAGGTAAAATTAGGACAATCTGAGTATTAATGATATAGCCTTGTGTCTGCTTTTGGTTTTGGGTGGCATCTGGCGGTCATTATATAATCTGGTGAAATACATATGAGATTAAGAATGGTAACAAAAAATATAGCAGAGCCAGAGCACCATTCCACAAAATGTTTAAAATTATTAGTGTAGAAACCACCACTATATATTTTGGGCAGTTTGACGATGTAATAAAACAAATAGAATAAAAGTTTTTAAACGAGGCTTGTGTAGAAACTACGATTCTTTAGTTCGGATAGTTTGACGATGTAAACAAACTAATAGAACAAAGTTTTTAAACTAAATTGAAAACGAGGTTTGGAACTCGCTATATGAGTTACAAGTGACGTGTGTGGAAAGATCCAAGAGAAACTTGAAAACGAGGCTTGCAACTCGCGGTTCCTATACAGAAGCGAGGCTTGCAACTCGCGTATAAGTATGTAACACTTCCGGGTGAATCTAAGCAGTTTGATCCGGGTAAAATGCAAAAAAGCTGGATTATAAATTAATTCACCTGAAGTTCAGGAAAGGCCAATGAGATCACAGGCAATCACAGTTAAATGAGGAGTTTCCAACTCAGATAATTGTAGCAGTTTTACGTAGGAGACAGCACGGGCGTTGTTCAAGAGGAGAGGACATTATACACAATAAGGAGGTTAGACATGTAGATGGGTGAAAAACTTAATCTGGGAAGTCTAGTGCCTAAAAAAACCCACCCTAACAAGAGCCTTTCTTGTACTCGTTTCCCTTAGATGGAACCCTAAAAGAATCCAAACAAAAGGGTGTTACTATTAAAAGGAGCAGGCAGCGCCCGACGGCATCAGGCCCCCTTTTACAGGTGAGACGTGACTCCCCCCTATAAACAAGGATAACTTTGGATATATACTCGACAACTAAAAATAGTGTCGCTTTCCCTTGAACAGGCAGAACCTTGAAGGGACAGTGAAAGTACCGGCGGTCGAATTAGCCCCGTTTTTGACTAAGGCAAATAGAAAAAGATGTCACCCAAATGAAACTTTTGAAACAGGTACAGAGTGGAGAAATAATAAACATAAGATATTGAGTGTGGTTCTAAGTAATAAAGACAAAACCGATGTCCGTTTTCTTGTAGATGTAAGCCGGATTTTAAAAGATTTGAAAGATTTTAAGGAACCAAATAGACTGACAAAACTGGATATTAAGAAGTGAACGTGTGAAGGGGTGCTTAAGTCAAGGTAATAATGTTTCCAATGGGCTTAGAATAGCGTTAGCACATCTTAATAAGGAAGAAATAAATAATAATTAAATCAAATTTTCCTCTAGGAGATCGGTAGGGTATGATCACAAAAACCCAACACACTGTGGATACAGAAAGGAATGGTTAATATGAAATAAGGTAACAAAGAAGTGCTGATCCATAAGTACCTGCAAAACATACGTATAGTACAAATGGCATAATTTAAACCTATAGTACAGGTAGACCAGAATATACCCCTCCACCATTCTTTTCAATCACTGTGATCCCATTGAATAAGTAGTTTAACACAAAGGTAATTTGTGGGAGGGATCCTGATAATGGTTTGAGTGATAGAGGACACAGACCATTTATTAGAATAATTGTACTTGAAAAGTGATCATAATATGGTACAGAGAATGGCAAATGATAATATTCCTCATATATGTTGTGTTAGGCAGAAAAGAACATGCGCCTAAGATAATTAGTACTAATAATTTATGGATACAACCATGTGACAGCAATATAAATGGATAAAAGCAAAATGTGAAAATGTATGTAGAAGAAGGTATTTGAACAATATGTGTATACAATCAGTTTCCTAATGAAATGTATAGAATGGAATAACATGAAACAATTTCATTTTTTTAAAACAACTATTGTATTGTGTTTTGTTCACAGGAAATAATAAGTTGCAACCAACCAGTGCCTTTACAAAGAGAGACAAACATAAAACTGTCTTGACAAAGATGGACTATTACAAATAAACCATCGAAATGCGTCAACGCATTGCTAGACACAATCAAGGGATACAGCCTATCCTGTAGATATGAAATATTGAGCATATCTAGGAACAGCTAAAAATTGTGAACCCGGATGTGTAATGTCTATGACAAAAATAGTGTCTGTCTATTTTTCTCTCTCCGTGGTATAGTACCCATTAGTATTTAGCTTGTGGTTCCCCAAGTGTAGTACTATAGTGGCTCTAAACCCCTCTTTTTTGTCTCTTCTCAATGAAATAAGGTTTTTTGATTAAATACTATTGATTGTAATACGTATAATTGTTGATTTTGGTTTTAATGACAATGTATTTTTATTACTGTTATACTGTGTAGGAGGGTGTTTTTAAACAAAAATAAAAATAAACTACATAATCTATTGAATTTTGGAATTTATATTTTTGGTAGTAGATGTAAATTCTAATACATGGGCTGTAATTTGTGTGAGGAGAGCACGTAGCGAATCTTACTTGGTCTTATCCATCAAGGGATCATCTCTTTTTTAATGTTTAAAAGTACCCTAATCCCCTGGTTTGGTTAAAGGGGTCTCTCTCACGTGTTTATACACAAATAGGAAATGCCACAAACGTTCTAAGGCTAAAGCATCTGCTTTACACAACTAAGAAATAAAAAGCAAGCATTCCAGCATACTGTTAGAAGCTGTCTGCCTTTTCCGTGGAAAGTAACCTTATCTTGACAGTGAATGGCCCTTAAACAGTGTGAACAGATTTAGTAGAAGTATCTTAAACAGTGTGAACAGATTTGGTAGAATTATTGTAAATGCATGTAGCCAGGGGAAGTTAACAAAAAAGAGTTCCACACAAAAGAGAATGAATACAATAATTTGTTCATGGGAATTGATAAGAACCCCCTTTTAAGATATAGTAAATATAAGAGATTTCACAGAGCACAGCACAAGTGCTGTACAGACGAAACCTAAACATGTGGTAGAAAGCACTATATAAAGCATGTTAGAATTATTTGTATTTAGGATGACTATTACTAATACTGCAGGCAACTGGCAGACAATAATGCTATTAGTATATTAGCTGAAGGGGCAAATGGCATTTAATGGCCAAGACTTTTTCCATTTCCAGAAGAAAACAAGCATTGGCAAAGCTAATGGGTCTGGCATTGGCCACCCGCTTTTAGGCAATTTTAGTTTTGTCATGGTTTTTGCAAAAATCTCGTTTGGGTAGTTGCTGGGCCCTCATCAATGTACAAAAAAACACGGTGTGAAGGCAAAATGTTTTTGATATCTAAAAAGCACACAATACCACTGTACTCTCTGGCACTGAAGGAAACTATCTTGTGTATTGATGTGTACCTTGAAAAAGGGCAACATGCCATAACTCATAGTGAAGTCAGGTAATGGCTGAAGACCACTGAATCACTGCCCCTTAATGCATGCTGGAGTGAGTGGAAGAAAAATGTGAATGACAACCACAGACCACAGGATGAAGTCTGACTGAAAACCCCTATATGTAATTATGTTATACACATCATTTTAGTAAAAACAAAAGGTATTGACTAACACAGACCTAAAAAAGCCAATCAGTCCGGCATTGGCTGCTAAACTCTTGCCTCTATGAAAAATAGGCATGAAGGAAAAAAAGACAGGAAAGAAGGAAAAAAAGAAAGAAGGCAAAAAAGAACAAAAAAGACAAGAAAGTATGCAGGAAAGAAAGGATGAAGGAAGGAATGAAAGAAAGAAAGTAAGCACAAAAGAAGGAAAGAAAGCTAACAGGAAAAAAGAAAGAAGAAGGGAAGGATAAAAATACGGAAATAAAGTAGGGAGGAAAAAAAGGTTAGAAAGAAAGGATGGAAATAATGATAGAAAGATAGAAGGCAAGAAAGGAAGAAAAATGGCAAGAAAGAAGGCAAGAAAGGCAAGAAGGTAAGAAAAAAAGGAAATGCAAAACACAAGAAAGAAAGAAAGACGGAAAAGGTGTAACAAGACAGAATGAAAGCATGTAGGTAAGAAAGAAGGAAAGGAAAAGGGCAAGAAACAACGAAAAAAGAAAAAGGAAAGAAAAAAGAAAAGAAAGAAAAAGGAAAGAAATTAACAGTTTCAAATGGACACATTCTGTTATGCTGTGAAAAGAGCCAGTCAGATAAACAAAATGCACTCCAAAGGGAATTTACAACAGCACTGTCAGGAGACATACAATGTGAAAGTTGGAATGTGCCTTATGCTCACATCAAACACATCCTGCTATCACATCAGGCTCTAAACATAAAGGCAAAACTAATGTAATTTTGAAGTAAAAACAAAACCACTGGCACTGAAGGGAACTGACTTGCGGCAGATTTACTTCTTGTGAAAGAGCAAAATGCAGTCATTTAAAGTGATGTAGTGGGTGGCAGCAAAATGTGAAAGACACCACAGACCAATGGATGAAGAGAGCTGTCTGAAAGCCCCTTTAGTAAGTAATTTAGACATAATTCTAGTGAAATCAGAAGGTCTTGACTTACGCCAGAACATAAAAATATACATCCAAAAGGGAACTATAGCTACTTCCATACACTGATCCCCCAGTGGCTGTTTATGCTGGGCCTGCTTGATGTTATGTTATGGAGCTGCACTCCTGACACAGGGATGCTTTCAAGAATTGTACCGCCCTTGTTGAAAGTGGCCAGTGTGTGTTTATGTCTGTGATAATGCACAGTACTTTATTTATCCATGCTTAAGCTGCTGTTGGAGTTGTCATTTAAATTTCTGTTTCTGTCTTGCTCCATTATGATTCTCTTGAGAGATCAAAATGTCCACTGAGCAGGAGATGGTTATGACCTGTGAAGATATGGGGGCTGATTCATAAAAGCATTTTTGAGCATGGAAAGGAAACCAAAGCAGTGCTCTTTTACTTAATCGTATATGCCTTTGGGAATAACCCCCCAAAAGTCCAACTCCCTATTACTAAATGTGCAAAGAGGACACGCTGCGCTCCATCTTATAGCACTAGAACAGGGTATAGGGTGGAACACTTAACTGCACTCAGTCTAATGAGTCTTGGTCACGTTATAACTAGGGGTGCCAAGAACCTGAGGCCATATACCCCTAGGCCTCCAAAATTAGTGCCAAGGCACTATATACAATTCACAGAGATAGTTCGGCACACCACAGAATATTCAATGAACAGTATCAGAGAAGTCAAAAAATATCAATAAGCCATTATGTGTTCTTTTCTTTCTTTATTTTCAGTCTTCATAAAGTAGCCAAAGTAGCCAGGCTACTTTGGCTACTTTATGAAGACTGAAAATAAAGAAAGAAAAGAACACATAATGGCTTATTGATATTTTTTGACTTCTCTGATACTGTTCATTGAATATTCTGTGGTGTGCCGAACTAACGCTGCGCTCCATCTGTACATGTTGTTTACGAATATTGCCATTTTTCACATTTAAGTTGTTCAGAATTCTAGATGGGTAACAATAAACAACAGGGATGTTTTTACGTAAGGGTTGTGGGTGACTGAAAAGATGGCGAAGGTCTACTTGTTTATAATGTGACTTAGAACCACTGGGTGGAACCACCCCTGATATTCACTTTTCACCCATCTGCACTCAATATGCTATTTATATTTCCACCACATCATCTTCCCCTGCTTTCAGTAGCCATGTTTGGAAAGAGCAGTAATGGCAGAGCCAGAACATGGCCTATGCTCTCCTCACAAATATTTAACAAATACCTTGCCTACTGCCAAACACCCCCACCACCTGCTAGATGTATACTCCTTTCCTGTCCAAACTGAAAACTGACCTGGAGGGTCATTGCGATGTTGGGCAGAATCACTTCTACCAGACACTGACTCGACCATGGGACCGATGGACATCCGGTCGGCGGTCCCGAACACTGTTTGGTCGCATTCCAATATTTCACTAAGGAAGCATGCAATCCAGCCATAAACCGGCCGCAATGCATGCTCCCATAGTGAAATGGGAGGTGAGGTTCCTCCCTGCAACCCGTGGTGGGCACCACAAGGTGCCTGTCATGAGGTGCAGGGATCAACGGGGAGCCCCCTCGACCTCCAACCAGAGGCCGTGCACCCAAAAGGGCCCTGCTTGGGTCCCCCAAACACGCTTTCCGGCATGTTCTCCATGTCAGACAGGCCAGCATGGAAACCGTCATCATAATCTCAAGGGCGGAAAGGCCCGCCCTGAGATTTCTACCTGGCTTCCGACTGGCGGACAGGCTCTCCGGAAGACAGCCGGAATGACTGCTCAGTTTCCTTTCCGACCGCCTCCATCATAATGAGGCGGTCAGAAAGGATACCGAGCAGCCCATTACGATGCGGTCATAAGTCTTTATGGCCGCATCGTAATCGGCCTCCTAATGTCCTGCCACCACCTTCTACCTTACTCCACCAACGTATTAAAAAAATAACGGGCACCCGGCTATCCACTTTCATCACCCTCTTTGTCTTGTATCCCCCTTCCTATCCAAAGCTGTGCTCTCCACTCACACATAAGCAGAGATCTTGCAATGTCCTGATAGCAGTCACACTAGCACATTTTCCTTGTCAGTGCACTTTGCAGAGATCCTTGCTTACAGGGAATGTTTGCAGACGGTGCAGCCAGCATGCTGCTTGCTTTCTCATGGATACCAGGGAGAGGTGGAAGAGGGCTGTTAATACCACCAACTACCATTGCTTAATTTGTGAAAAAATAAGTGCAAAGCCCTTGTCAGGAGTCCACTGCAACTTGCAGCACCCACTGCCCCTGCCAGTACTGCCAATGACAGTACCAACACGACCACTATCCATCACATTCCTAAAAGTGTGACAATTCAGACTATTCCAGGCCCCCAAAGCTATAAGAATGACTTGGGAGGCAGGTGTTAGTCACTTTGTTAGGTATATAGAATTAACAAACAACTGTGCTTCTGCTGGTCTCTAAAGTAGAGAAACAGTGCCACCATGAGGCAGAGTATCATAAATGACGGTGTTGACAATCAAGTGTTGGTGCCGAGCATCGGAAATCACTGGCTCAAATTAAGCACTGCAGCTACCATTCCACCTCAATGCCCTGTCTATAGAAACCTTTATGAGGTAGAAGATCACAGGAGAAGCAAACACTTTCCTTTATGGCATGTGAACAGTGGGAAACAAATATTACACTATTGCGATATCGCAGATCCAGATTTTAAACACAGTTATTCACGCTATCGACTCTCTATGAAAGGCGTACATATCAATAGAATTTTCTGAGATTTATAGAAGTGAAACAGGTCAGAAGCTGAGGAAAGAATCAAAAGCAAAGGTTTCCAGAAGCAGGGGCCAGGATTGAAAATTACGGCCATCTCATTCTCCTCTCAGAAATGCTTAATGTGTCTGAGAGTATCAAGCTAGAAATATGTGACTGTCTAACTAGATTTTGCATATTTGGTCTCAGCACGCGGATACTACTGTTACTAGAATATTTTCTTCATCCAAGTATCTGCAATTTACCTATTTGGCAAGCTATTTCTTTTTTGAGAGCGATAAAATACTAGACATTAAACATACAGGTTTTACTCACTTTGCCAGAATTTGTGATCGCTGAGCGTTAGGTTCTTGGAATTTTAACATGTCTCGCTCTTCCTAAAATATCAAATCCAGATAAAAAGTTAGTGATGTAGGATGTCCACGCAACAACCCACATACAGCCAGGAAAGCCACATTGAGCAAATGCTGGTCAAATGAATACACAAAGATAGCTGTGATTAAGATTATCTATCTATCTATCTATCTATCTATCTATCTATCTATCTATCTATCTATCTATCTATCTATCTATCTATTTGCACGAAGGTTTTAAATACATTTTACAAACAAGCATTAGCAAAGGCAAGAGGGTGGCAGCCAAGGTCAGTCTGGTGTTAGTTAGCCAAGACCTTTTGATTTTTACTAAAATTCAATGTAAATTATAGTTACTTATGAATGAATAAATGAAGGTCATTTAATATAGCGCACAGTTATATTAGTCTGTTGTCTCTCTCTGTTATGCCAGTAAAAATAAATATGGCCTAATAAAACAGGTTAATTGCAACAAATGCAGTAATAATTGCAGATTCACATATTTTTTACTACAATGCAAAGCTCAACTCCTATATTAGGACATTAGTAGAGTGCCACATGATGCCCCTTCTGGACTTGAGGATCATTCTGATGTTGGATCTCCACTGGTTACACTATGGATCTATGCAATGAGACTGCATTCTGGTGGGTCTGCTTGAATACATATTCTTACAACTAATGCACTGGTGTAAACCGCATGGTGTGTGGCATAAACCATATATGCATATTTATTTCCTTCTGCAGAGGATAGACCACCCAACACTGTTAAATTCTCTTGTAAGCCTATGTACTTCACATTATTACCCAAATTGCATGTATGTAAATGAATCGTGGCCAATGTGTTTGAGCTCCATTGATCTGAAGAGCGAACATCATTTCCATTAAAAAGCCTGATCTTGCCTTTATTGTTTTAGTCTCTCATTTTCCCCTTCTAGTTATGAGTAACCTAGCACCTATTACAAATTTTGGCTTAATTATTGTCAGCATGGAGGGAAGTTCAAGTGACCAATCAGCTCTGCAATTGTGAAAATTGCAGAGCTAATTGGTCACTTGAACTTCCCTTGATTTTTATAAGTGAGCTGTAGTTGGGAGAGTGCTCAATCTAAATCTGACATACAAAGTGCAATAAGAGGGATGAGACACAACAATGCACTTCACGATTTGTCGCACAAAAATGAATGCTATCTTCAGTGCTTAATTTTAAAACAAAAAAAGGTGATCAATCAGGAAAAAGGCCTCTTGCACCATATTTTGCCACTGGAACCAAAGAGGAGGCCAGCCAACTAATGATTTTAGGCCAATTCTCAGTCCTGAGTACAAGTGGGAGTAGGTCCAGCCCTTCAGGTGTCAAGTACGAGGTCCAATCCTCTTCAGTTCTTCTGCAGGTCCAAAAAGGTTTATACTGAGCAGTGGGTGAGATACCCTTTATGGCATTTACTACCCAGCGGGTTACAGTGACTACCTAACCAATGAGAAAGAAGTTCCCATGGACAAACCGTCCCACTTTTGAAGAATATCCTGTTTGCCTTACTGCAAACTATCTCACAGTGCACTATTCGAAGGCAAATCTAATAATCTGAACTGATTGTGGGACCAGCTCACTCACCCACTGGGCTGGTGCCAAACTGGATGCAGACTAGAGGACCTACAGAACAATAGGCTTCACTTCCCCTGGCCTCCCTTGGCACTTAACTGTGAATGGACTGGCTTCACCCTAGTCCTTTTCAATATAATGAAGTTCTTGGACCCTCCCCAGCTGTCCTTCCTGAGTTGATATCTGTCACATATCTCACATCTAGGTCTTGTTGCAAAAAGGCCTAAGCCATTGTTTCTGCTCTGGAAGTAGTTTTCACTCCTCATTAAGTGAAAGCACTGGCAGGGCCATCTGCCAGCAAGCTAATAGTAACTTGTCCACTACAAACTCAGCCAGGTAAAGTGTAACTTATTAAAAGTCAATTTTCCTGATTATGTATAAAAAAGCAACTGAATTTGATTTATAATAAACATTTAAAATAGTGTTTGTAATATTCCAGTAGCTTCTCCCAAATTGGAGATAGCACGATTATGATTTTTGAAACTATAATTTTTATCATAGAACAGTTACATCCTTTCACAAGGAAAAACTTTTTGGAGCTAGTCACTGTAGTTACAGGCCAGCATTAATTGAATCTTTGCATGTACCACCTTTAAATACTGGGCACCAACACCTTGCGAGCTACAAGGATTAATTGGGGGTTACTTGTTTATTACTTAAAATGTAGGTTTCTTTCCTGCCTGTCAAATATTGTTATTTGACAGCTTTGCCTGCAGGTTTAAAAGATGCTGGAGTCAGGCTACACAGAGAAGCCTGAAGCTATGTTCCCTTTGTCAGTCTAGTGATAGTACAATGTGTGCAGCAGTCCACAGCAAACTTAACCTTTATATGCCATTAGTGCATTTCTTGTACCATAAATTTACTCCCTTTCTGGGAAGCTACATATTCAGTTTAGGAGTTAGCCAATGTTATCATGCTTTATGGGTCACAGCACATAAACAATGGACTGAGTACCAGTGCCCCAGTGAGTTGAAAATCAGCAGTATTATTCCAAAACAAATTGGGAGATCATATAAAAGAGGCACTTTTTTTACATGTATTGACACTGTTTTACCTGCAAATACATCTTTACTATTATTAATAGTCTCTTAACTTAAGGCATTATTCATGCATGTATTATATAAATGATAATTCTGCCTTTATTTTATTACTTATTTTTTTTATTTATTCCAAAGGTTTTATTGGTATGGCTTATGCTAGGAGCAATAAAACTATTTATCTGAAATAAACAGGTTAATATTAGATTCCTTATCTTAGAATATCCCCAGGCGTCAGACTGGATCCGGAAACTTTTGCGTAGCAGTACCCTTGCGCGTCATCCTCAGTTCCACGTCTGTTGTCGGCGTCATTGGCGCAGGGATGATGTCGCCGGAGTACTTAGACACCGCCCTCGCGCGCTGACGTCAGTTCTTCTTTTTTCCGCGCCATCAGGCGCCGATCTGGAAAAAGTTGTACCCTTGGTCAATTTTTGACTAACTTTTTCGATCCCTTTTGATCATCTTTCGAAGTCACTTGACTCCGACGGTGCCGGTAGGGATGCCTGGGTTCAAACCCTGCGTTGATTGCAGCCGACTGATATCGGTTACCGACCCCCATCGCCGGTGCCTTCACTGTCTGGGCTCCGACCACGACGACAAGTCCTGCTCCGACTGCCGGGCCCTGACGTCCAAAGCTAGAAGGGAGCGGACCCGCAAGCGACTCGAGCTCAGGCAGTCAGCCCCGCGCCGCTTGAGGTCCCGGTCCGGAAGGAGGTCGAGGAACCGGTGGCAGGGCCGGAGTCACCACAGTTTCGGGAGTCGTCGTCAGTCTTTGGGCTCCAAGTCCTCAGGTAAGAGGCACAAGAATTCGAAGAGGCAAAATCGCTCTTCTGACTCCCCCTGACGCTCGGGCGACTTGGCCGGGGATTCGGGCGACACCGCCCCGCGGCTCCGCCGGAGCCTCAGGCGTCGCGGCCCATTCCATACCCGCCGGTACCTAGGCAGAACGCGACGCCGGAGGAGATCGAGGCCTTCCTCATGGCCATGAGGTCGCTCACTCCTCCGTCGGGTTCTGCGGCGCCATCGGACCAAGCTGCCCCGACTAGGTCCCCAAGAGGGCCGGGTGCTTCGGCCCTGGCGCCGTCGGGTGCTTCGGCCCCGGCGCCGTCGGCGACTTCCGTCTCGACGACGCAGGGCACCGCCAGATCCGGCTCCAGATCGTCCCCGGTCGACCTCACGACCTCTCCGGCACCGGCCCCCAGGGTGTCGCCCCCGGTGCCGTCCCAGGACGACGCCGTGTCTGGTCCTACTCTCAATTCTGGTCCGGCGTCAAAGCGGCTCCGCTCGGTGCCGTATTTGATGCTGCTAGGAGATTTCTACTTCTACGACCCGGCCCCATCCTTTAAACCTGAGTATCAGGAGATAGGTGGCGAGGAGGATTGGGAGGGGTCCGAGGACCCTCTGGCAAGTGAGTGCCAGTCTTCTCAGGACTGGACAGGTGAGCTAGGGGAGGCCAGTGGTCTGGACACTTCGCCCCACACTGGTTTTGTCTCTCCTCCTACCGTGGCTACGGAGGAGGGGGCTGCCTATAGTGTGGTGCTGACGCAGGCTGCCAAGGCCTTGGGCCTTGAGCTCCCCGTCATGGCCGTGAGGACTAACCTCCTCACTGAGGTCCTTAAACCGTGTGCAAGCTCAGCTGAGCCTCTCCTGCCGTTTAATGAGGCCTTGTCAGATGTTCTTCTGGGCACTTGGTCCAAGCCCGCTACAGGTCTGCCTGTAGATAGGAACGTGGCCAGGCGCCGGCTCCGGGCGACCCTTGCTACCTGTCCACCCACCCCACCCCAGAGAGCCTGGTCATCCAGGCCTCTAACTCCCAAACTGCATTTCCGACAGCTCCCCCCGATCGGGAATCCAAGAGGTACGAACAGTATGGTAAAAAGATGTTCTCGTCACTTAGTTTGGGGTTGCAGTCAGCCAACACCACGTGCCTCTTGGGAAATTACATCCACTCTCTTTCGGACACGGTCACGGACGTGCTGCCACAATGTCCGGAGGGGGTCGGAATAAACTCACCCAAGCCCTTGTGGAGGGTCGAGATGCGGCATGGTATTCCATCTGGTGTGGGCTGGATACCACAGACTCGCTGGGCAGGGCGATGGCAACGACGGTGGCGATTCATCGCCACGCCTGGCTGAGGTCCGCCAACTTTTCGGCTGATGTCCAAAACACCCTTAAGGCCATGTCTTTGGCAGACAGTGCACTTGAGCGCTTTAAGGACTCCAGGGCTACGGCCAAGTCCTTGGGCCTCTCGGCCCCGCGCCAGCAAACTGTTGCCTTTCGCTCCTTTCGTGGCCAAGGAAGGGGCGCCCTCACACGTCCTGCCAGCCACGGCCCGCAGACTAAAATCCAGTGCGGTGGCGGACGTGGTAACCGCCGTGGCGGCAGTCGGGAACAACAGCGAGGTCAGTCCACACCTAGCCCTGCAGCATCTGCCTCAAAACCCTCCTAGTCTGAGCTTTTAGGCCCATGTGATGCCAGTGGGGGGCAGGGTTCGCCATCACATCCTCCACCGTCACACCGTCACATCGGACAGGTGGGTGCTGCAAATCGTCCAAAGGGGCTACTCCGTCCCCTTCGAGGTGACCCCTCCAAGGTGACCCCTCCAGCCATGCCACCGCAGTACCACCGCGTGTCGGGGGATCACTTGAGTCTTCTGTGAGAGGAAGTTACAGCCCTCTTGGCCAAGGGGGCCATCGAGCGCGTTCCTGGGCCAGAAGTAGGGTGTGGTTGTTACTCCCGCTACTTTCTGGTTCCCAAGAAGGGCAAAGGGGGCCTACACCCTATCTTGGACCTGCAGAATGTCAACGGCTTCCTCCGGAAAGAGAAGTTCAAGATGCTGACTTTGGCTCAGGTCTTAGCTGCCCTGGACCCGGGAGACTGGATGGTAGCGTTGGACTTGCAGGACGCTTATTTTCACACCCCCTCCTGCCAGCCCACCGGCGTTACCTGCGGTTCACGGTAGGCCACGAGCACTTTCAGTTTACCGTGCTCCCCTTCGGCCGTACCAGCGCCCCACGGGTGTTCACGAAAGTGATGGCGGTGGTCGCAGCTCACCTGCGCAGGTTAGGGGTTTCAGTCTTCCCCTACCTCGACGACTGGTTTTTGAAGGCATGCTCGCCCCAGACAGTCGACAGCCACCTCCAGACTACGGCCGACCTCCTGCACCTGCTGGGGTTCTCCATCAATGTGCCGAAGTCACACCTGTGTCCCTCTCAGAAGCTCCTCTTCATCGGAGCGGTTCTAGACTCGGCGCAGTTTAGGGGTTATCCACCCGAACAGCGGGTTTGGGATATTCAGGCTCGGATTCCGATCTTTCAGCCGTTATCCCGAGTTTCGGTCAGGTTGACGCTGCAGCTTCTGGGGCTGATGGCCTCCTGCATCCTTCTGGTGCATCACGCCCGGTGGCGGATGCGGGCTCTGCAGTGGGACCTGAAGTTTAAGTGGGTCCAGCATCAGGGCAACTTGTCCAACCATGTCTTGATCTCGGAGGGCACTGCAAGACAGTTACAGTGGTGGCTCACGGACCGCGATTGGGTCAGTGGCAGATCCCTCTCCCTACCCCAACAGGAGCACGTAGTTGTGACGGACGCTTCCCTCCAGGGCTGGGGGGCCACGTGGGAGAGGCGGAGATCAGAGGCCTCTGTTCTCCGGCGGAGTCC
Source organism: Lissotriton vulgaris (assembly GCF_964263255.1). Classification (NCBI taxonomy): domain Eukaryota; kingdom Metazoa; phylum Chordata; class Amphibia; order Caudata; family Salamandridae; genus Lissotriton; species Lissotriton vulgaris. Next base: position 1,689,040,930 of record NC_141694.1, read on the forward strand.
CGGCTCCACATGAACCTTCTGGAGCTGCGGGCGATCCGGCTTGCACTGAAGGCATTCCTCCCCTCTGTCCGGGGGAGTGTAGAGCAGGTGTTCACGGACAACACCACCACCATGAGGTACTGCAACAAACAGGGCAGGGTGGGGTCGTGGACCCTATGCCAGGAGGCTCTGCGCCTCTGGCAGTGGCGGGAACATCAGGGCGTGACCCTGGTGGTTCAACACCTGGCAGGTTCCCTGAACGCCAGGGCGGACAAACTCAGCCTTCGGTGCATGATGGATTACGAATGGCGTCTGAACTCGGACGTGGCGCAAGGCCTCTTTCAGCAGTGGGGAGAGCCTTGGTTAGATCTATTCGCCACAGAAGAGAACGCGCATTGTCATCAGTTCTGCGCGTTATAATTTCCAATGCGGCACTCGCTCGGAGACGCTTTTCGTCGCAAGTGGAGCTGCGGTCTGTTGTACGCCTTTCCGCCTGTACCACTTCAGCCCAGAGTGCTGAAGAAGATCAGACGCGACCGGGCCCAAGTTATCATTGTGGCTCCAGACTGGGCACGAAGATACTGGTATCCCGAGCTACTCAGCATGTCTGTCGATCCCCCAATTCGTCTGCCTCTTCAGGAGGACCTTCTGTCGCAGCAGCAGGGGACGGTCCTCCACCCAAACCTGTCCAGTCTCCACTTACATGCGTGGAGATTGAGCGGCGGCAGTTGAGGCCCTTTGACTTGCCTCCTGAAGTCTGTGATGTGATTCTGGCAGCCAAGCGTCCCTCCACAAAATCAGTATTTGCCTGCAGGTGGAACAAATTTGTGGCATGGTGCACAGCAAAGGCTGTGGATCTCGTTTCTGCCCCTCTTTCAGAGGTTTTCCTCTTTCTTCTCTCTCTTGCCCAGCAGGGCTCTGCTCTGGGCACTATCAAGGGCTACCTCTCTGCTATTTCCGCCTTCTTAAGGCTCCTTGATCAGCCCTCTTTGTTGAATTCCCCAGTTGTAAATAGGTTTTTGAAGGGCATCACTCATATGTTTCCCCCTGTTCCTTTCGTGATGCCTCAGTGGGACTTAAACCTTGTTCTGACCTATCGGATGTGCGCTCCTTTCGAGCCACTTCATAACTGTCCTCTTCGTCTTCTTACCCTGAAGACTGCATTCCTGGTTGCCATCACCTCTGCCAGGAGGGTCAGTGAGCTCCTGGCTCTTTCCTCTAAACCTCCCATCCTTTCTGTCCATCCGGACAAAGTTGTGTTGCGGATGTGACCCTCTTTCCTGCCCAAAGTAGTCACAGCCTTCCATATCAGGCAGTCCATCACATTGCCCACCTTCTTTCCGCCTCCGCATCCCTCGAAAGAGGAAGAGAGGCTCCACCGTATGGACCCAAAACGTGTGCTCTCATTCTATTTGGATCGCACACGCCAGTTCTGGGTGGATGACCAACTCTTTGTTGGTTACGTGAGCGCTAAGAAAGGTCGGGCGGTGCACAAGCGGACCATCTGTCGGTGAGTCGTGTTGTGCATCAAGGTATGCTACTCCTTGGCTAAAAAGGAGCCTTCTGTTGGGTTGAGGGCGCATTCTACTCGGGCCACGGCGGCTACCACTGCCCTGGGTCGGGGAGTCCCCTTGCAGGACATCTGTCAGGCAGCTACATGGGCCTCGCTGCACACGCTTGCAAGACACTACTGCCTGGACAGCCAAGTCCGGATAGATGGCTTCTTTGGCCGTTCCGTTCTCCAGGACTTTCTGGTGTGATCATTGGTTCGCAGACCCACCACCGGGGTTGGTATTGCTGGGGTAGCTATTCTAAGGTAAGGAATCTAATACTAACCTGTTTCTTTCAGATGCACAAGTTACTTACCTTTGGTAACGATATATCTGTAAGAAACAGTAGTTAGTATTAGATTCCTTACCGCCCCACCCATCCTCCCCGTTCTGCGAACCGATATCTAGGGTTAAGGTCATCCCCTTTCAGGGCCCTAGTTTCATGGCACCAGTATTGGTTTTTATCATGGCTCTGCGTTTCTGGAGCGGAAAAGCTATGTATAAGAACTGACGTCAGCGCGCGAGGGCGGCGTCTAAGTACTGCGGTGACGTCATCCTGGCGCCAACGACGCCGACAACGGACGCGGAGCCGCAGACGACGCCTACCGACGCGCAAGGGTACTGCTACGCAAAAGTTTCCGGATCCAGTCTGACGCCTGGGGATATTCTAAGGTAAGGAATCTAATACTCACTACTGTTTCTTACAGATATATCGTTACCGAAGGTAAGTAACTTGTGCATTCTTGCATTAATATAAGCTTTGTTAAGATGACCCTATTGCCAGCTCTCAGAAACAGGCAGAGTTGAAAAAAGGAACAAGCCCATTTTGCAATGTTCCAAGTGGTGGACAAGATTTCATACATTGGCTACTTGCAGCTTCAGGATGAAAAAGGTGTGACACCCATGGATAAATGCAAACAGATATACGTTTACGAAAACTAGCAACATTCTGAATTTCAGCAAGGGGTCATTTGTGTAAATCACTCAAAGTTTTACCAAAGAAACTAATTGATGAATTTTATAAAATAGTGAGAGTAAGAAGGAAAATATAGGTAATAGTGTTTTCATCTATGAGTTTTAGTACAGAAGCCAAATCGTAGGAAGGAAAGCTGTGCTTTTTCTAAATGTGCACAAGAATCTGAGTTTTATAGTTGGCGTTATTTTTACCACTCAGAATTTAAAATTCCCCATAATATCAGGTGATTCTGATGACATTTTTCAAAATGTGTTTTTTGTACATATGTATTAAAAAATGTCCTAACAATCTGCATTCTCACTTTTATACATGCTCCCATGTGAGTGGGCCTATTGTATGGGATAGGAAAGGTTTATAAATGCAACCATGTGAAGAGAGGAAATGATGACTTGATAGGATAAGTCTACTGTAGAGGTGGTCTGCTATATCTTGGCCTGGGTCAGCTGGCCCTCAAGGAAACCTCCAACTCCTAATCTAAGGGTATGTGGCTTGTGTGGATTCTACCATATCCCCCACATTTATTATTACCCAGAATGCCCTACAAATATTACACTTTGGGTGGAATAACAGAATGCACTCACTTTTCGCCAGGGACAGGAAACGCCCAAAAGCACAGCATGGATATGTCATAGCTACATTACTTAGGTCTGGGGTCAGTTCCCACTGAAGGAAGCATACCAACACCAAATATGTTTGAAAAGTAGATACCTAGGGCAGGCCTGGGAAGTGAAGCTTGAGAGGATCTCACTACTTTTTCTTACCCAGAATGCCCTGCAAATGTCAAACTTCATCACATAATTTCCTAACAATTCTGTGGGGGAAATCCTAGAATCTTTGGGGAACAATAAAATCTGATGATCCAGTAATCCCAGATTTCTCCCAATAAAAATGGTATCCAACTTGTTTGCATTGGCCTGTCACCCTGGACAGGAAGACGGTACCATGGAAAAGCCATGATTTGTGCTTTGAATTCAAGTCGTAGTTGAGATGCGGGTAAGTGCAAAATTTGGGGAATGGGGTTGGACGAATCGAAGGAAACCTACAAACCCCCAAAATTTCTCAAAAGTATATACCCAGGAGAGAGCAGGTTGGGATGACATGCAAGGATTCGATTACCTTTTCTCACTCAGAATGCCATGTAAACGTTACACGCTGGGTAAATGCACAGAATTTCCTAACATTTCTGTGAGCCCAAAATCACTGGGAATGATAAAGGTCCTATAACCTGCATTCTCATACTTCTCACTATTAAAATGGTACCCAACTTGGACGGGTGGGCCTATCCTCCGGCATAACTAAACACCCAAAACACAGTGTGGAAACGTCAAGATTTTTGCTTTAAATTAAGAAATTTCTTAGGACAAAGTTTATTGCAGTGTTAGGACCTAAATTCGCCAGAATCCAGAAGATTGCCCTCACATTTATGCAGAGGAAAGTTCCAGAATCTGAAGGAAATTACAAATATCCTACCACCTAGCTTGTTCCAATAAAAATGGCCGCTCACTTGTTTGGATGGACCCTTCACCATTGACTGGAAAGGCCCAAAAAAGCATAGTGGAATTGTTTGGGCTGTAGGTAGCTGCTCATAGTTAAACCGTTTGCCGAAGCACTCTGTAAAGTAACGACGTTTTGTACAATGACAATATACAAGCACATTCCAGAACACCAATATGACAGAAGTGAACAAAGTTCCACAAGATGAGTAAATCTTGAAGTCTTTAATGAAGAGTACAGCCAGCCGACACGTGTTTCATCGCCTTCGCGATTCCTCAGGGCTGAAACAGACAAATGAGTAGCATATAGCACATTCTTTGAACAGATATATTACCATACCAGACCATGTTGTCTGGACATTATATACATGTAGTCAATGCTTCCTCCAGCAGTGAACATACAGTGAATTGTTCAAGCTCGTTTTGCTAGTGCCACCACATTACATCCGTGTCGAATAGGGTGTCTACAGTCGAAGTTCTATGAAGACGTGAGTATGGGTGATAGTGATAGTGATTGTGATGGGTTTGTGTGGACGGAATTAGTTACTCAATATATGTGTTCAATGATCCCAATGACACATAGAGACAAATCCTGCTACGCAGCGAGAGTGTCCTAACCGTGTGCGGCTCTTACATCCTTCTTGCCAACCTTGTGAAATAGTGCAAAATTTGTGTCATTGCGAAAACATACCTAGATGGCCGTGTCAACATCAGAAGGTCTGTGATATTGTTGAGAGAAAAATAAAATCGGAGAAATCTCATCACTAACCACACTTGAGTGATATTAGGGCAAGATATCACCATAATGAGATTGTCCAAAAAGAACTGTACGTCGACTCACCGCTTAACTGGTGATAATTCCGACCCAGCCGGGCCTTCCACTAGTAGCACTGGTTTGAGTGCGTCCAGAAGCGGTGACAGTCCTAATATTTGTGACACAATCAGGGTAAAATATGTCACTGTAGATATATATTGTTGAGATCGTCCATTGTTAGACCAGGCAGACTTTGCCTGCGCAAAGAATGTCACAAAGATTCTCTCACTAGAATAATATTGTTATAAATGCATGCGGTGGAATTCCCTATCTAACATTATTTGCCGGGATATTACCATCTATTGGCCACAAATCCGTTACATACGTCGAGTATTCTGTATTAACCTATATACGGTGATTCTACTCCACTTACATATATCTAAAAGGAATATGCGTCTAAGTTGGGCTCGGAAATCACTCGGGGTTCTTCACCAAAAACTCGGACCTTCTGTGGTTAGACAGAGTGCTGTTTGAAGAGAATAAAGCTCACATCAGTAACTACTATATATAGTTATACTAGCGTGAATATAGGGGTCAGAGAGTGCTCGCTATCTTACCAAAGTCAATTCTTTTGACAGGTAACCTGATGCGGTTTAAAATTCAGAGTTAGAGAGTGTTCGCAGTCTCATCAAAGTCAATTCTTTTGCCACCGTATATAGGTTAATACAGAATACTCGACGTATGTAACGGATTTGTGGCCAATAGATGGTAATATCCCGGCAAATCTCAACAATATATATCTACAGTGACATATTTTACCCTGATTGTGTCACAAATATTAGGACTGTCACCGCTTCTGGACGCACTCAAACCAGTGCTACTAGTGGAAGGCCCGGCTGGGTCGGAATTATCACCAGTTAAGCGGTGAGTCGACGTACAGTTCTTTTTGGACAGTCTCATTATGGTGATATCTTGCCCTAATATCACTCAAGTGTGGTTAGTGATGAGATTTCTCCGATTTTATTTTTCTCTCAACAATATCACAGACCTTCTGATGTTGACACGGCCATCTAGGTATGTTTTCGCAATGACACAAATTTTGCACTATTTCACAAGGTTGGCATGAAGGATGTAAGAGCCGCACACGGTTAGGACACTCTCGCTGCGTAGCAGGATTTGTCTCTATGTGTCATTGGGATCATTGAACACATATATTGAGTAACTAATTCCGTCCACACAAACCCATCACAATCACTATCACTATCACCCATACTCACGTCTTCATAGAACTTCGACTGTAGACACCCTATTCGACACGGATGTGTTGTGGTGGCACTAGCAAAACGAGCTTGAACAATTCACTGTATGTTCACTGCTGGAGGAAGCATTGACTACATGTATATAATGTCCAGACAACATGGTCTGGTATGGTAATATATCTGTTCAAAGAATGTGCTATATGCTACTCATTTGTCTGTTTCAGCCCTGAGGAATCGCGAAGGCGATGAAACACGTGTCGGCTGGCTGTACTCTTCATTAAAGACTTCAAGATTTACTCATCTTGTGGAACTTTGTTCACTTCTGTCATATTGGTGTTCTGGAATGTGCTTGTATATTGTCATTGTACAAAACGTCGTTACTTTACAGAGTGCTTCGGCAAACGGTTTACTTGATAGGAGTAGTTCTTTACTCACAGGAGTGGTTTGGGTTTGTCCACTCGCCGTATAGCACCTGGAGAATTTATGTTATTTTGAAACCATATGCGTATGAACAGGAAGTGCACCCCTTTTACTGATACAAAAACCTTCGGTCTTCTAGCTGCTCATAGTTGACTGACATCTAGGGAAACTCATGAACCCATGACTTTCCAGAAAGCAAGAAAACAAGGGGAAATGATGATTGCCTAGATTGCCTGGGTCAGATGAAGTTTTCCTGTGCAGAATAATCTACAAACACTAGACTATGCCTGGGGTTGACCTGCCCCTAGTGAAACTTACCACCCGTACATATTTCTGAAAACTAGCAATCCATGGAAATGCCGTGTTGTGTTGCTTCCATGAAACCACCATTTTGTCCTACCCAGAATGCCATGGAAATGTCCAAGTATTTGTGAAATACACTTGTTTTCCTCGATTGTATGTGACAGAAAACTCCAGAACTTGCAGCCAAATGCAAAGGTCCTACCAATTTGGATTCTCACTTGTCGTCTGCTTGTACCACATTTGCTGGTGGTCTTATTATGCTGGACAGGCAACTGGACCATGGCAAATTAATGTGATCCTCATTCTTCAAGTTTTGGTCTGGTCACATGGATTAAGCACACCCCTTCTTGAGGCACAATGTTTTTGTGAAACTGGACAATGTAGGAAGCAAAACTTCTGTCATTGGCAGAATATTTCTGAGATTTCATTCACATAATTGTTGGGAATTTGTGTTTTTTTGACTAGTACTTTCACATTTGCAGTGTACTTAGGGAGACAAAAATGTGTAGGAATATCCAAAAGTCACGCCAGCATATCTAGTTCTCAGGAATGCCCAGGGCTAGTATGGTTACCTAGGGGCCAGTGGACTCTGGGTACAAATGCTGTAGCCATTCCAATGGAAAGTACACTTTCCATTGGAATGGCTACAGCACTTGGACCCATTTGGTGTTTATATGCATTGTTTTGATGGTCACATGGCTTTTTTAGACAAATAAATTATATGAAGTCCGTTTAGGCCATACCACCATTGATTATCATTGGTCTCTAGTTTTCACAAGTGCCCGGGTTGCTAGTGTTCCTTGGGTGAATGCTGTCTCACAGCATAACTACTGCAGCCATTTCACATGATATATGAGAGGACATTTGGTGCTTTTAGGCATATATTTGACATTTAAAGAGCATTCTGAGTAAAATAGTGTGCAGAGATCAATGCAAGTCAGATCACCCTGGACTTCTTTAGCCCACTAGTTGTCATAAATACCCATGATTAGTATGGTTCTCTGGGTGCCTGATGACCCAAGGCCAAAATACTTTGACCACCCCTCTTGAAAGGAAATTGGGATTTCTTTTGATGTATTCACAGGGGGAAGAAAGAGCTTCTGCTATCTGGAGATCAGAGGTGCAACTTGTTGGCAGGACCCACCAGCCCCATTTTCTTTCTTTTTATGGACACAAATCACTGGTATACCATAGGCTTTCTGTTGCCCTGTGGTGGGCAGATTAGGGGAAAATCCACCAGAAGGACACAAGTATTGTATGGGCTTTAGGGGTGGAGGGGTGCAGCCCCATGGTAGGACAGTTGGCACCACAGAAAGTCTGTTTGGGTGAGGTGTGGAGGCATGTAGCCAAATGCAAGGGCACCTAGACCCCAACCCAATCACTATTCATGATGTTTAGTGACTTTTTGTTGCCCCTTGGGCAAGATGGATTTGGGTTAGAACCCCAATCTCCCACCAGGGCAGTATAAAGACTACTAAGTTCTTTTTTCTAGAGGAGGGGAGCCATCAGGGCTATACTACCATTAAAAAAATACCTGATGGACTAGTGTGGATCTGGGCTCAAAGATCTGTCTCCCAGAGTAGGGATCCACTAGGGAGAGCTACCACTGGAAAGGAAAGTGAAGAGTCTTCTCTTTCAAACGGTACATCTCCTGTCCAAATGGCTGATCTCTTGCTTAAATGTACTTTCCCCGCTCATGTAAGCACCAACGGGATTCCATCTCCTAGGTACGAGAACATGATCTCTACATCCTATGCACTCGAGATGTAATGTGGAGGACATTGAGGGCTACAACTGTCTGCTTTGAAGGGGTTAGGATATCATGCCAAACATTTTGTGCCCAAGTTGCCCTATTAGTGGTAAGGTTCTATCCTGTTGCTGGCATTTCTATTTCGATCCATTTTCTCTAGCCATTTTGCCAAAGAGTTCTGAGAGAGAGAGTGCCATTCTCCATCAAAGTCACTTTTATCCTGTATTGAGCCAGAAGTATACCCAGTGCAAGGAACGTGAGCTGGATCTTCAGGCACATTATCCAGAAGAAACATCTTTGCTGATTCTTGCAATTACAACACAGACATTTTAGTGCAGAACTCACTACTTCCTCCAAGAAAGATTAAATCATTCCACATTCCCACCATGTGTACCAAAAATCTTCTGTCACCACAGGACACATAGGATAGCTCGAAAACTAAAGGATCACATTCTGAGTATTATGCTGGGAGCTTTATAAGCCCTTATAAGACATATATTCGGAATTAGTTTCAATCTGTTATTGCATCAACATTTTTGTGTGTTTGCACACTCTCATCTTTTCCATGTCCATGATTTGGAGCAAAGGTCTTCTTTACATCTTATTTTTACATTGACTAATTATTGTCCAGGTTTCAGTCTAATCTTTTTGTACACAGTAGATATGTATTTCCTGAACCCAGTGCCCGCAAGGCCACATTTAGAGTATTTGTTTCAGGTACCCTATGGAACAAACCCCAAGTTTTGCTAGCCCTGAATGCCATTGTGGTGAAATGAAAGAAACCTCAAACATGTGTGCCACACCAATTAGTGAAATCATCACAGGCAAATTCTCTCAATTTGATTCTCTCCATTTTGTCAGGACTGAGATATCTAAAATATTTTCACCCTTCTGGGCGGTCCTAATGATCTTGACGAGAGGATTGATAGTGCAGAAAGAGTCCAAATTGCCTTTCCATTACCAGTTTAACTTGTGACTTACAATAATGGGCTCCAACCTTGTGCCAAATTCTTCTTTCTAGGCGACAGATCTTTGCCACAGTATTTTTAACCCCTTCAACGCTCATGACAAGCTCAGCTCGTCATGAGTTACGCCTGTCGTACGTTCATGACGAGCTGAGCTCGTCATGTAACGCAGGTTTTTTTAAAACTCAGTGCACAGCGGGAAAACGGCCCGCTCGCATGAGGTTAATGGAAGCAAAATCAAATCATATTAATCAACATCAATATCAGTCAATTCTTGAGTTCGGTCAATAATGAGCGTTTTAGATTGGTTTCATAAACCTTTATTCTCATAAAGAGATTAATAAAACTATTTTTCTTTTTATTCAATTTGTAAGTCAGATAAATCCATTTGCAGAAATATCAAATTATATAGAGTCATTAATAATGTAAAGAAATAACAAGCGTGTTCCATAAAGGAATTAATCTATATTCTAACTAAAAGTCCAGAATTAAAAGCTAATAGAACCCATAAAGAGTTCAGAAAAGAGTGAGATCAAATTAAATTAGGTAGTCTAACTTCCCATAAAGAGAAGTTCATGAAACTCAGCCAAGTCTCAGTACCTAAACAGCATCAGCATACAGTTACCGCAGTAATCTATACAAATAAAGCCTCAACAAGGAACTATGGGGCAACAGATGCAGCAGTAGCTACAACTGTCAAGAATACAAAAAAAAGAAAGGCTGAAAGTCTTCAAGACAAAGTCTGGGAGAATCTCCTGCAAAGTGGCTGGCTGTCTAGCTAGAAACACACACTAATATAAAAGACAAGAACACATGTAAGCAACATTGTTGCAGGTCAGATCTTTTTTGCCTAATAGAAAGACATCTTTGGATGGTGAGCAAGTTTCATTCTTCCTTTCCCACGAAAACGCACATAAAGTCCACAGTCTACTATCAAATATGTTACAGACATCACTAAACAGAAAGAAGCATTAACCTTGGTTCCCAGGGAACTTTAATGTACAGTCTATTCTATCATTTATTCAATGTTTCACTGTGTGACAATGAACTATAATAAAGTCAGAAACATTTACCTGCAGATTTCTAGTTAGGTAATGCTTTTCATATTTCATGCAAGAGAGAATTATTGTTAAAATATGTGATTCTCTATTTAGCATTATATGAACACAAGATTGTTAGGAAGTACAAGCCTGGTGCAAATGAGAACATGTTGCTTAAGGAAGATAATACATTTATAAGACCAGAACATTTTGCAGGTATGATGAAGACTCTATGAAAGTCACATTCAGGTCAAGCTATGAAGTACATTTGCCCAAGGTTCAGTGATTTCTAATGCTTATATTTGTTAAAGGGAAATATAACAGTGGGCCTACCAGTGAATATGGCTGCCTAATGCATTTTGCACATTTTGACTATGTCATCTTTTAGTGTTTTCACCTACATATCTAAGGTAATTTGCCAGCTTTGTTAATTAATTTAAATGCTAATTTTTCAGCTTTCTCAGGATCTGAAATAGCGCTAACCATTCAATTAACTGTATGCATTACTTATCGTTAGCCTAGAAGAGATCAGTCTCTGGTACTGATGCCTAGCCAGCAACTGAGAAACTTTTAGCATTCTTAGCCTCATCTTTACAAAGATATCCCTCTTCTTTCTGTGATCAATGGTCAATATATAGCCATTTGAATCAAATAAAGCATCTCTGGCTGCGATGTGGGTCTGAACTGAAAATATCAGAAGGGTTTTTTGGCATCATGGGAGGAAGTGATCTCTGAAAGCTGGATAGGGACCTTGATTTCTGTGTGATTTGCATTGGTGATTCATCCATTGCAAATTCAGGCTTCAGCTTGAAGAATATATTACTAAAATGAGATTCCCCAGTTTTCTTTGCCAGTCCTTCCATATCTACCGGGTGCAGAGATCTAGTGATTTGGGGAGGTAAGTTAGCAAGTGAAATTTGAGACAAGTAATATTCAAGAAGTTAACTGCCTTATGATTAGGGTGGTTCATTTGTTATACCCTGCATAACTCTCTCACAATTACTAATGATTATTTTTTCAAACAATACTTTTTGGGTGCAAAACCAATGCATTGGTCTTTCTAGTATTTCTAATTCTACACTCCCAATCCTTGTCTTACCTAGTTTAATGGAAATTGATTAGATGCATATCATATCCGTTTAACAAGTTATGTCCGGAAACATTATTAAAAAAATCATACTACCTTCTCAGCATCTGAAGGATCATGGTTGGCATTCACCTTCAAGTACACGTCTAATAAAGACCTGAAAGAAATTCCAAACACAGATTTTGGAGTTAGGAGTATAAAGCTATGTTTGTATCCTGAAAAATCTAGCTGATCCGCTGTGCCATTTCCATTGCCTAGAAAAAATTCAAATTATGAAGCACAGCTACAGAAACTGCAAAATATTCAAAACATGTACATACAAGGGAATAGACTACTGAACTAAATAACACTAAAGTCAAAGTCTCCATTGTCAGTCCTGGGAGCCTATGGCCCGCGGCGGCTGAATCTAGGAGCAGAGTGGTGGTGGTGCTGGTGGTCCCTGCGACCGGTCGCAGTTAAGAGCGAGGGTGGGGGGCAGTCCGCCATCCACCACCCCTAAAACTTGTGCCGCCTGGAGCGGAGCAGGCCCCCCGCATTCCCTCTTGTTCTTGTACCTGCAATCAAAGATTATTGGTGGTATTTTACTAAAATCATAGCAGTAAAGGAAGTGACATCCACTGCCATTTAGCACCTCAATAACGCCCCAGGTGACCACATATATCTTTTTACATTTTTGACACCAAGGAAAGAAGGTAAAGTATTCTGTGGTAAGTGGAATTTTAACCCAGAACTGTTGCTACGTTTAAGAATGTCTGCCATACAGTTATCTTCAAATTTCTTCTTAGTGAAAATAATCACACCATGGCCTCTAGGTTTCACACAGCTTTGATCTTCTTTGTTACTACATTTTCTTCCTAACAAAATCTATCAAATTTAGAGAACACATTTTATAAGTGCTACCTTAATGGAATCAAGAATGTGTGTCGACTTGTCCTCTTGCAGGAACTTTCCCAGAGGATGCCTGCTGCCCACACGGTGTTACTTCAACATTTATAATTAGACAGCTATATCCCAACGTGAGAAAAATATGGTAAAATGAATCAGGAAAACAGAAAAAAGGGAAAAGAAATAGATGAGAAAAGAAGAAAACTATCGTTGCACCAGGTGTTCTCCTATAAAAAAAAGCAAAACTTGGAAGAAAAAAAAATAGCAAAAACAATCCCAAAAAAGATGTGGGGAACATGATGAAAAAGGAAAAAGAGGATGAAAGAGACCAAAGGGGTTTTAGAAGGTTAATGGAAACAAGGACTGCAAAGCCAATTGGTCCCGCTTTTGGGGCCTATTGGCTTTGACAGTGGTTTCTAGCCGTGCATTCCTGAACCTGTGCAGCATGGCTAAATAAAAAAAAAAGCGTATAACACCGTTGGCTGCATCATTTTGAAGGCATGTGCACCACATATTACATACACCTATAAAATAAATGACAAGGTCACAGTTTTTTCTTTTTATTTACTGATTGGAGTTGGATTGGGAAATAAAAAGGTAAAAAACAAGAAGCACAAAGGCATTTTTATAAAAAGTGGGTGGGAGGACAGAAACAATACAATGGGCAAATAGGGAGGAGGCTACCCAGAGGATGGAGTCTGGGGAGGGGCTGAAGCAACAGAGAGGGTGTGAGTGGGGGAAGCAGCATGTAAGGGAAGATCTGGGGGCCAGAGCAATATGCAGGTTGGGGAGGGGCGGAAGCAACACAGATGGCAGGGGAGAAGTATGTGACAAAGAGAAAATTGGAGGTTGGGACATGGGAGATAAGTGCACAAGTGAAAAAGAAAGGGGGTAGAAGCACTTAAGGGCAAGTACAACATGGAGGGTGCCAGAGAAGTAGCACATGGGAGAGAGATATAACATGGAGCGTAGGGAGACAAGAGAAGTGCATGAGAGAGACAGCTTAAAAACACATACACTCTCATGGGTGTTTAAGCAAAAAGAAAAAGGTAGTGCTTGAAGAGGGAACCGTGGAAGGAAGCAAGCAATAAGGTCAGGCTCCTGGAACAGATAAACAAAGGAAAAGGAATGCAAGTCCTCATATTAAAGGGGGTAGAAGCACACAAGGGCAAGCACAACATGGAGAGTGGCAGTGAAGAAGCATGCGGGAGAGAGAAAGCAGCATGGAGTGCGGGAGGAGAGAAGTGCACTAGGGAGACACCCAGAAAACACATGCCTCTCATGTGCGCTTAACTAAAAAGAACAAAGTTGTGCCTGAAAAATAGGCAGCGGAAGGACACAAGTGAAAAGGCCGTGCTCCAGGGAAGGGACTAAGGAAGAGGAAGGAAAGTCCTCACAAGCTAACAAATAAAATGCATATAAATGAAAGTGACAAACCCAAACAATGTTAAGCAATGGGTGGGCTCTAAGCGAAGAGTAAGCTGACCATAGGTCACTTCGCAAACCAGAAAGTTTGCAATGTCTGGTAGGCGGGACCTTAAAAGGTGAAATGAGGGACTGAAAATGAGGCATATAGAGGAATAAAATAAAGTGCTAAAAAGATAACAAGACCGAAAGATGCAAAAAGTGTGGAAAATAGACAAATTAAAGCAATACTATTTAGAAATGAACGTTTTAAGGAATATTTGCTTAATAGCATGTAGCCTATTTTTCAAGGCCACGTAACCATTGAATGATTGAAAGCTGTTAGCGTTTTGGACAGTGGTCTTTTTACAAACTAATGTACTAAAACCAGAGGTTATACTGGTGATATTTAGAGGTCGTATTTGCTTTGATGTGCTTAGAGTAGTTACTTCCACGTTGATATTTCAGTATTTTTTCTTAATGGTTATGGCACTAACATCACTCTTTTATAAGCATTGCAATCACAATCTCACAATATTGTCAACCACTTCTCGTTTATTGTCTATTTTTGTACCCAAGTAAGGAACACACATTATTAAACAATCTCAATTAGCCAAACTTTGCTTCTAAATAAATGTTCCTATGGTACCCAATAAATAGGTCAAAATCAAAATTTCTTCTGCTTAAAGGTTATGAAAAGAACGCCCTTACCCCAACTATGGGGTAATGCTTCAAAACCAGCATTATACATAGGTTTTTCAGTTTTCTGTGTCTATTTAATATGAATTCTTGTTTTTTTTGCCCAGAGTTTTCCAATGTTTTAAAAAATTGTAAAGATCAGTGGTTATCAATGTTTACTCTTTGTTGCACCATATAAACCATGGGCATAGTATTTTTCCAGTACTTTTAAAGAATGTGGCTTTTATTTTCTTCATTGGTTCATTCCTATTGCCATTCCTTCCTATCTTCTTTCCTGCTTTAAAGTCCCTTCTCTATACTTTTTCTTGACGTTGCTTTTCCAAGAAGTAACTTTTCATGATTCCCCTTACTTCCCTGCCTTTCTCATTTCGCAGCACTCCTCTCTCGAGCAGTCCAGTCCCATCCCATGTTCCGATGAACTGGGAACTCTGCTCCTGCCAGCATTCACTGTTCTAGTACATTTCCCATCTTGGAGAAAAGAACAAACACAGCTCTACAATTACATGAAATACATGGCCAAAATGTGTATAGGTGATTATGTCAAGAATCAGGCCTTGGTTCAGCACCATACGTCTCGAGCTTCAGTTTGACATGGAGGCATTAGGAATTAAAATTGAACTTGTTGATCTGGAGAGGTACCATGAACATGAATTACTCAAAACTAATTCATATGCATGATGTTCCTCAAATTGTGCTGTATGCAGCACATATTTGGAAACATAGAGCTATGATTATTTCTTAATGATTCTGAGCTGTACTTTATACACTAACTCTTAGATATTCTATTTTACGTAAAACCAGAGCATTGGCCTCTTCTGTGCATCAGCAGGATTGCTGAAGTTGTTCATGATATGGACCTTGTCCGTCTGTATAAGGAGATACGGCTCATGGAGGCATGCTTTTTAGACCATCACTATATAAAACTAAGAACAGGAGTAGTGGGCATGGGACAGCATGGATGAATATGTATAGCGTCTGTATGCACAGTGATGTTTGTTGCCATAATCTGGATACCTAAGCTTTCATAAAGCAAAGCGTAATACCACTGTCAATGAAGGAGAGGGGATACGAAGCTTTGCTTCCCCTTACTGAGACTCTGCTCAAAATTCAGCTGTGAAACGGCTGGCCACTATACAACATGATGTGAATAGTGATCTGAAGCCATATGAATTGAGCCTTGCCCTCAAATGGGAGTGGATGTAGACTTGTTGAACTTTGCCGATGGTTTAAAGGGCTATTAAATGGCCTTTAAGGCTTAAATGGATAATAGCCGGAATATCTATCAGAGGTAATTGCTTAGAGTTAGAGGTTACACTTATACTGTTTTGAATCCAGATGGTATTAAAGTAGTAAAAGTGCAGCAAATCTGGTGTGTTCCAGTTTCTACTGAAAAGGAAATGTTTCCTTTGATGGCGTTTTATCAGTTAAAACCGGTTTTAACTGAAAACCAGTAACCATAATAATGCCACAGAAAGGAAAATTAAAACGGTAATTGCTATTGATCTGATGAGCCTTTCTACTTCGTTCAGTAATCCATATTGAAAAGCATCCTTCCCACATAATACATATGACAAAACAGCTTAGTTAATATTTCCTATGCCCAACCACTAAGGTTTGCTGATGATAGCTTTCACACTAGTCTTCTACAGGTTGGTTACCACATAGTTCAGTAGAGAGAAAGAAATGTGCACCTGAAACTATTAGCTTATACTTTCCTATTCTTCCCATCAGAATAATGCAAGTGGATGCAGGAATAATAAAGAGAATGTTTTGTGCATTGTGACCTGTATGTGGTGGGGAAGGAAGAATTGAGGGTTAAAATACAGACCAAAAGCTTCTTCTGAAATTGTGACTCATCAATACAATCTTTTGTTCTTGACCTGTAATGTGGCCATGCTCCATTTGGGGAGTAGCCATACAACACTAACAAAATAGGGAGGATGCTGTTCTACTATTTTACCAGATAAATAATAAGAATTAAATTTAACAGTATTCATCAGGGCTCTTCTCTGAGCCCCATAATGTTAATTCGCTCATTTGGAGGCTCAAATTGTATCCTATTTGTTCTTCCGATGATGTATGCAGATGATACCCAAATATTAGTTTCCATTTCTGACAATCTGGAGGAAATGCAGACCATTTCTCTGCCTGCATGCTGGTCATCCTGATTGGATTAATTCTAGTTTCCTGAAACTCAATGCATAAAAGAAATAAGGTTTGTTTTTTGCCACTGATAACTCTAATTGGTGGCTGGAAGCATTTGGGCCTTTACCCTCTCCGGTTATTTGTGCCAAAAGACTCAGATTTGTCTTTTGATACCCAGACTACCTTGGTAGTCTCTAAATGGTTAAGAGTGTTGCAAGCCTTGTGGAAAAGCTTTCCTTAGCTGCCAATCTTGGCTGAAAAACCCATGGTCTTGGCGCTGATCTTATGCCCAGATTATGATAATGCCCTGTATTTAGGACTTCCTTCATTTTGTCTGGATATACTCCAGACTGTTCCCAATGCTGCTGCCCATGTTATTTTGAACCTTTCCCATATGACCTATTCCAGAGCTTTAGTACCTATTCTCCACTGGCTGCTGTTAAGTCCGAGATCTACCTTGAAGGATCTCTGTTTGGCCTTTAAAGCTATGGCAGGCACTAGCCCTGAATATCTTGCAAGAAACATCAGTGCATACTCTCTGGTACACACTCATCGCTCAGATGGAGCTAGACTTCTGCGGTCCCACAGGGGAGCGTGCTCTTTTTTATATTACAGGCAAGCTTTGGAACTCCTTGCTTTCGACCATGAGATTCAATTTCAACCATTTTTGTTTCAAACAGTCCCTCATAACATGCTTATTTCAACAGCTGCAATGTGTCTTCTAGCCTAATTCATTAGCCTTAGCACCAGGACACCCCTTTATTGGGTAACAAAGAGCTTTATAAATTCATTTTTTATTTGAAGCTACCAAGATAATAATTTCCCTGGAACCATTCAGACAGAGTGACTATATGTCTGCTCCATCTCCATACATTCAGGTCTACTTGGATAACCTATGAATGTGTGTTAATTCTTTATTACACAATGGTTCAGTTGTTGCCCCCCTCAAAATGTATTTAGTGACAGATTACCCATGTCTTTACTGCATCGTTCCATTTAACTTGGAATCCACTATGCAGTACTGTACAGACAGTTTCCTTTCAGTGCCTGCAGTGAAAGTCCACTTCCCCTATTCTCCGTGCATAATTTTGCCACTTTTACAACAGATTTATGAAATGATGTTGTAGAGGGAACCCCATCGTCTGTCAAATTACATAATTGAAAAAGAGATGTGTGGCTGTGACTACTCCTGATCTAAACCTCTCCTGTCCCATGTGCCCTAGCTCCCTGATCACCCCTTCAGAACCACTGCACAAGCTTGGTCCATACCTAGTTTGAGCTATGCCACTAACAGCATTTTGCTGATCCTTCTCCCTGCTGCACAGCCTCTAATTTGTGGAAGACAACATCGTATGTAATGCTCTTTTGGGTAGGGTTGCCACCCGCCACAACTATATTATTTTTTAGGACTGCGCATTTTTGATCAATTTCCTTTACTGTCTTCCAATACGTCCAACTATGCAAAGTTTGTACAGAGTAAGCTTGCATTTTTGAGGGAAAGTGTTACAAACTGTAATATTTTGAGGGATTGAGTTAGACTAATAAGCAACACATAGATATCTATTATCCATTAATGCAGTTTGAGCAACTTGCAGGAGCACAGCCCTTCCTAACATGCGTCAGTTTTGGAAGATTGAGTCATGCTGAAAGACTCTACGGAGATTACCTTGATACATTTTTCATGGTAGAGCAAGCTGGCCACGGGGTCCCTTCTCTGTTCCCAAGGTACTTTAGTTCTGAGGTCTACAATTTGATGAAAACTATTTTGCTACTTGTAGTACACGGTCCATGCGGGAACATATCACAAACCATCCCACTGTATATTACACAGTGTCACTTCTCTAGACATGTTTCCGCCAATCTCATATGGCATTATCATATGACACCTTCACTCATACAGGCATAGACAAATGACTGCCAAGAGCCTTTAACAAGTAACCTGAAACGTTCCTGGGCTTATCAATTGGTTGTGTACAATGTTACTGCACACCTGGCAAATAATACAATAACATAACCCTTCAACTCCCTGTTTAGTCTATGTTCAGGCAAGTGTCAGCCATGACCAATAAGAAGTTGGTATATTCCATTCAATTAGTCAGGTCTAGCAGTCTGGCATGAGGGGTATTTGACCTCAGTCTGTAGGGTTTCTAAATACAACAAATTGATGTTTGAAGATGTTAACTTGCAAACTACACAATAATAAGGAGGCTGGATTTCTATCGTCCTGCACGGTCCCTCAGGTCAGAAGCTTTGGCTTTGGCTCGGGTGCCACGCATCAAAAGGGCTCGGCTAGGCGGCCGGTCCTTTAGATTCCTTGCTCCTCAGATATGGAATTCCTTACCGGTGTCCTTGCGAAACACCGCAAACCTGCTTGTCTTCAGGAAAGACGTAAAAACTTGGCTGTTCGCTGGATAATCTGTCCCCTCTTTTAGGCCCCCGCTCTTTTACTGTTATGTTTTCCAGCTCTTTCTTTGGTCTGGAGCACAAAGCGCCGGGACACTCCTTTGGAGTAGCCGTCGCGCTATAAAAGTCCCATTTTAACATAACATAACATAACAATAAGGTACCATAGTGCCTACAGCTGGGGTTTGCTCAAACACAAAGGAACCGGTCACATACAGCAAACCTATACTGCTCCTAATGTACTTTTAACAGAACAATACATATTCCCATTTTATGATAATGTGGAATAGTATATTAAAATATTTAAAATGACAAAAACCCTCACTCAAAAGACGTTTAATAAATCAGATTTAGGAGCGCTGCTAAATATGGGTTTTTATAACCATATAGCCTCATAAAGAAAAATGTGTGCAGATGTTGCAAGGAGGAAATATTATGCACAAAACCTTTTGAGCAAAGTCATAGCAATGTGTTTTTAGTGGATAAACATCCTGCCATTAGCGCCTGTGCAAAAAATTTAAATGACCAGCTCATTAGCACTTATTCTGCTGAGCATGCCACCCATCACTTGGCTTGAAAGCATCTACTAGTTCCTACATCTTATATAGAACAGGAGCACCATTTAGAACCTTAGAACATGACCCGTGTGCTCTACCACCACTCCCAACTCATACACAATCCACCCTAAACAAATGCAAACAAATAAACAACATACCACCCTCCACATCTTCGCATCTCCTTGTCTATTACAAAACAAGGCTTCTTTACAAAAACTCCACAGCTCACCAACACACTCTTAACCACATTCTCCATCACCTACACCTTCAGACCCAACAAAATGCGTTCCAAGCCTGCTGGAATAGCATTGTGATATAGACAAACAATATTGTGGCTATCTTCATATAGTTAATACCATCGCTAATAATACACCTGCTACAAGTTTACAGAATTCTAATCACCCTTCTAGAAAACAAAGTCACACAACCACCAAAACATAATCTCTACACTGCATACTAATACATGCCCAATCACTCTCTAAAAACATGCACTGCATCTTCGACCTACTCACTGACACACAACCTGACTTATCCTTCATAACTGAATCCTGGTTGGGGGATGACATGGCTCCAGTGCATGAAACCATTCCTCCAGGCTATCAAACTATCATGCAAAATTACATAGGAAAAAGAGGAGGTGGACTAGTTGTTATATTCAAGGAAACAACAAATCTCACCAAAGCTGATGGCATTTCATAGAAGGTTGTGAGGCTCTCATCACCATATGCAACCCTAAACCAACTTCTTCCTTCTTTACAGACCACCACCTACCAATGCAACATTATCAGATGTGTTTCTAGACTCAGTTTTGATTCTTATAGCCCTACAGTCCAACCTATGCATCCTTGGTGACCTAAACATGTGATTTGACAAACCCAATATGCGGCATGCAAGAACTATCAATACTGGTCTAGATGTAATTTTCACAAATCCAGAACTAGTTACATTTCAAACGATTTCTCCAGTCACATGATCTGACCACCATCTGGTAGCTTTCCAACTCAAAACACCACAAATCAACAAACCTAAGGCCACCTTACATGCATCCACCTGTGGAGCATGGAACAAATTCAATGTTGAATACTCAGAAACAGAACTAACATCCAACACAAATCTAAACAATAAATTCAGTAAAAAATATTTATGAGTGACTACAGAATGCTTTTGATATCCTAATAACACTAAGTAAAACACATTGAGATAAAAGAAAATGTGCACCTTGGAAGAATGCAGAACTAAAGAAGATAAAACAACAACATGCAAAGCTGCAACACACCTGGCTCAAAACAAATAGTAATCAAGAAAAACTTCACCTACACAAACATACCAGAATATACAAGTCAACAATCCAAAAAGAGAAATCAATTGTACTATTCAGACAGAATTCAAAATGTTAAATGTGCAAATAAAGAAGTTTATAAAATTCTCGTGAATTTTGTAAACCTAAATTCACAGATGGAACTCATCCCATTACTCAAAGATTTACTGAAAACTGGCTAAATTTAATTAATTAATTAATTGCAGGTTTATATAGCGCTAGGATCGACTCCCGGAGGAGTATCTCCGCGCTTCGACCGCTGCGAAACCCTTCCTGGCTTCCCTGAGAGATGGTCCCTTAGTGGGTATCTCCAGGGTGAGACCAGGCATCCCCGGCGGTCTGGTGGGGCCGTTAGTGAAGATGAGGCAAGCTAATGCCCAGAGTTGCCGAGTGTGATCGCTGATCAGAGTGGGCACCGAGGCGAGAGAATTATCGAGTCCGCTGACCCTGGTCCAGAAACCTGCCGCGTCGGGAATCGAACCCTGGTCCCGGGCCGTCCTCTGCTCTCGGGTCTGCCGCCTCTAACCAGTGAGCCACACTATTTCACAACCAAAGTAGACGTGTTGGATTCCTATTTAAAACAAAGGAAAACCACCGCACCAACCCATTTCCTACAATCCCTCCTAGGTTAGGCTAACTCAGCCTCTGCATTCGTTTAAACAACCATCACAAAGTCAATTTATGGATCTTGCAAGCAGGCCAGGCAGCTGCCTTTCTTGTCCACAACAAATCTTGAAGAACATTTTTTTAACTACCTCTGCTGCTATACCAGTAAGAAGAATCACCAACAATTCTTTAACGACAGGAATGTTCCCAGATGACTTGAAAAAAGGCATACATACGCCTTTTATTAAAGAAAACAAACCTGGATTCACATGACCCAAACTACTGCAGACTGATTACAAATGAACCTGTAATGGGCAAATTGACAGACATGGCAGCATTTAC
This sequence comes from Lissotriton vulgaris, assembly GCF_964263255.1. NCBI lineage: Eukaryota > Metazoa > Chordata > Amphibia > Caudata > Salamandridae > Lissotriton > Lissotriton vulgaris. The sequence continues at coordinate 1,689,062,865 of NC_141694.1, forward strand.
CCAGATGTCACAATTCATTGAAGATAACTCCATACCTTCAGACTTTCAAGCATGATTTTGTCCAGGAAGAGGCACAGAACCTACGCTCATCACTATCTAGGATGACGTTAAAAACACAGTTGACCGGTACCGGGTCGCTGCACTACTTCACTTAGACCTGACAGTTGCCTTCGACACAGTTGACCATGACACTCTAATGCAAAGACTTTACGAAGTCTGCATAGAGGGAACTGCTCTCGACTGGATCACATCCAATATTCAAAACAGAACAAATGTCATCCATACTCCCCCTTTCTCATCCGAACCATATTTCACAAAAGCAGGGGTCATCAACTCACCCATGCTTTTCCAACATCTACATGAATTAATTACCGGCAATGATCAATGAATTTTAGCTCACATGCTATAACGATGCAGTTGACACACAAATACTTCCTAAACTGGAAATCCCCGAAGACATTGGAAACTCAAAACTTTTCAGTTGCCTCAGAGCCAATAATCAGTGGATGACATAGAGCCATCTCAAATTGAATGTTTTTAAAACTGAAATATTCACATCTGGGGATTGGATAAGTTATGATCCATTCTGCACCTGGCCTGGTGACCTGGGGCTACCTTCTAAAGTATCTAACTAAGTAAGAAACCCTGGAATTACTATTGTCTACAAATTACCAATGAATTCCAAGGTAGACAAGTTAGCAAGATCAACCTTCATTGCTATGAAAACTCTGCGACGCATCTTCCCTACCTAGGATTTCCACACAAGGTCCAAGCTGCTATCTCTCTTGTACTGTTGAACCTTGTTTACACCTATGGTCTCTACCATGGATCATCTTTATCAATCATGAAAAGAAAACAATGGATTCAGACCTCTGCTGCCAGACTACTCCTAACCGTAAAGCCACAAGCCCTCATCTACCCTGCCTTAAGGACCCTACATTGATTAAGGGTTGCCAGAAGATCCACCTTCATGCTGCTTTTTATCACCCACAAAGCAATGCATGGAACAAGACCACTTTTCATAGGAATACAATTACCAAATTGATGTAAATATATAATTTACCGTCTTAATTTCTATGCAGGTAAGTACTTAATCAATAATAACTCAAATCGGAAAAGAAAAAAACAGAGTCCGTGGTGTTAGAGTTCTTAGGGGTTTTATTCCTCAAAAAGGAATGGTCCAGACCAGAATATCATGTTCTTCCCACCACAGGGGTGGAAGAAGGGATAGAGCGCGCTCCATTTTATTGACAGTACATAGCTTATATACTTAATTCATGTCATAGAAAACAGTACAGTAGGCGTAACAGCTGAGAGAAGACAAGATAACAGTATCCACGTGTTACTAGTACGTAATCAGAAGGCGTGGACTAGGCGTGAACTGGAGGTGTGTGCTAGAAACGTCACAGATAGGTGTCACCAAGGGGTGGCACCAAACAGAAATGTTGCGATGTCAGCAGAAATCGGAAGCTTGGATGCGCGCGCAGCTGCATGACGTGTGATTGACGTGAAACTGGAGGGTGCAGGGGACTTGACATTTACACTGACGGAAAGAGACAGAAGTCTGGCATGTCAGATCAACTTGTACTTCTATCATATCTGATATCTGATGTTTGGGAACCATATTATCTGGACGGAAAGGTCTCTGGGGCAGAAGCTACTCTATACTGACTATGGATGCGTGTGTAAGCGCCTGAGTGTCTGCATGAGAAGCGTGGGGCATGGGGCCTTCCATGGGAGCATGGTAACAGAGTCTATGAATTACTTGCACGGAGACGGGTTGGCCCTCTGGCCCTGTAGCTGAGGGGGATGTTTACTGAAACTAGTAGGCAGGAATGTATTTTCGAGGAGCGGAACAGATAACTCGAAGGTTATAGTCAGTCTTGGCAGGCAGCAGGCTGAGCTGAGCGCGGTGGGCCGCGCTGGAAGTAAGTCAGAGTTCACGGGTACAGAGGCAGCCTGGGCTGAGGCTTTCAGAGTCAGAAGCCAGAAAAATGGCTCGATGGCAGAAATTCAGGGCCTACCTTGCCAGAGCAGAGAATATGTAGAGTATACTATAAAAAGACGTTGGCATGGCATACTTAGGAACGGACTATTTAATCCATTCAGGGTGGATCTGAAAGAGGACATGTTAACGTTGGACGCAAATGCATTTGCGTCTTCATAGCTGGCACAGGAGGGAAGTTACATGCACTTTAAGCTGGTACATGGAGACGGTGGGGTACGCGCTAGGGAACACAATTTGACCATAAAATTTATATTTCCTCATTCCCTCCTTGTTCCCTACGGACCCTTCATGATATATCGATCCTCATGAATCGATCAGTTTGTTCTTGTAACATCATTTGCTCTTCTTTCTTTCTTTTACGTCTTGAAAGGAAACTGGAATGTTCAATACATGAAGTGGCACACAGTCCACAAATCGCTGGCCCACACTGCAAGCACAGGCAGCAACTGAATACTAGGACTAGGCCAATGCCTAGGAAGGATAGGATCTTCCATCCCCAAGCTGTTAACGTTGTCCAGAACCAACCGGACCAAGTCCAGGTGCCTGGATTCTGATGTATCTGATTTGCAATTTTATGGAGACGTGTAATAGCTTGATATACAGATGGTGCGTTTTGTGGAATGAAAACACAGCAACTTGACCCGATGACCTTACAGGCTCCGCCTCTATCTGCCAAGATGACGTCAATAACAAGACGATTCTGAAGGACAACAACCCGCATGGCGGACTGCTCTTCGGTTAAGTTACCTAGGGCGTAGGCAGTTTCATTCACTACTGCTTCAAGTGTTCTAGTTAATCTGCGTATTAGTTTACTATTTTGGACAGGGCCTAAAAAGAAAAAGAATCCTTTATTAAAATCGGTGTACTGTTCCCATGCCGTTTCTGTGTAGTCGACAAGTGGGATATCTCTTCTGAGTCTATTCTTTACTAGATTTGCATTTCTGTGGTAATCAGGAGGAGCTAGAAAAACAGGTGGCAGAAGGAATGCAATGTAACAGGTACCATCCCAATCTGGAGGTAGGCGTATGTATGCGGTATGACCACAAACAAAATAAGAATGACGAATAGCTTTAAAGGACGATTTACCATGATCACTGAATTCGACCACAGTAGTACATTTACTATGACCTAAGTGTACTGAACCTTTCTTCCTGATACATAATTCACCAGTGACTGGTAATACTGACATAGCGGGCAGAACTGGTGCAGCTTCGGCTTCAACAGTGAGAATCATAAGGCTAATTGTGTAATTACCTAGTCCATATACTTCATTTTCTAGATCAGTTCCTATTCTAGTGGGGAGTCCCTCCTTATCAGGGTAACAGACGTCGAGCAGGACTCAGTTCAGGTTTCCCCAAACCCAGCCCCCGTCGAAAACAGCAATATCAGGATCTAAGGAATTAATTATTTTAAACCATGCACCACAGGAGCCATTGTGAGTGAACGGGTACGGAAAAAGGGGCAGAGCTCCCTTGTAATTCTGGTAGGGAGGGAGTCGGCCACATATCCAGCAGTCTGTAGCATTGTTAGTCTGATGGGAATGATGTAGCATACTAATGAATGTGTTGTTGCGCAGCGCAAGTCTGTAGGAGAGTTCATGTGGAGGTAACTCACTAAAAGTGTGTTCAGCAGAGACATTGTAAGCAGATTGTTCACGCTTGAAAATAGGGTAGTAGACAGGGAGAAGTATACTTGCAACTATTATCAGAAGACTTAGAAAAAACATTATTAACAATGTCACTATACAGTGACTACGCAGTGATTTACAGTATGTACGTTTCTTGAATTCTCTCTCTCTCTCTCTATCTCGATCTAGGGGATACATGTCAGAAACTATTTAACCGATTCACCTAGGGGAGGACTTAAACAATTAAACTGTCTGACTTGCTAGATCGGAGCTTGAGTCTGTACTCCTCTTGGGGAGTTTTTTCTCGTTCGGAAGTTTTAAAATCACTGGGCTCGATACAGTCTTTGGAAGGGGTGGATGAGCCTGGGTCGGATTTCAGTTCATTACACAGTTTAACATGGCTCATGTGGACCCACCCCTTCCTGCCCTCAACCTTCACCGCTGTCCTCGTAGTAAGTAGAACGGTCTTCGGCGATTTCCAGCGGGGCTCCAACGGACTTTTCCGGTCGAAGTTCCTTATGAGGATCAGATCACCTGGACGGACATCATGTGGCTTTACATCAGTGTTGTCAGGGAAGGCTGCAGCAACCTGTGAATGACATGATTGGAGTGCAGACATCAAGGAGGCAAGGTAATCTGTCAGCATATTACAATCAACATCAGTAATTTTCTTCGGAATGGGCGTCCCCCACATATTCGGTGGTCTACCAAAGACCACTTCGTACGGGGATAGTCCTGATCTCGAATGGGCAACCATCCTCATATAGAACAGTGCCACTGGCAGGGCGACTATCCAGTCGACCCCTTTCTCTTTACATATTTTAGCCAGGCGTGTCTTTAATGTCTGATTATGCCTTTCTACAAGGCCTGCGGCTTCGGGATGTCGGACACAATGGAATTTCCACTGGTATCCTAGCAATAAAGAAACTTCTTTCATTAATTCGGATGAGAATGGCTGACCGTTATCTGAATACACGACACGAGGCAAGCCGTACCGTGGGAAGAATTCACGAACCAACTGCTTGGCAGTGGTCGGAGCAGTGTAATCTGGGACTGGGTATGCTTCGGTCCAACGGGACAGAGCACAAACTATTACGAGGACATATTTGAATCCTCGACAACGGTCCATCTGGATATAATCCATCTGGAGGACTTCAAAAGGGTGATCGGGAGGATGAAATCCACCTTGCTCTACAGGGACGCTTTTACCTGGATTGAACTGACAACAGATCATGCAAGTACGCACTTTCTGTTTTGCTGCTGCTCGTAAGTGTTTATTGTTCCAAAGATTTTGTAAACTGTCTAGCATCGCTTTTTCTCCTAGATGTGCTGGACTATGTGCTGTGTTAATCATGACTTGAACCATAGAGTCAGGGAGAAACCATGTAGATTTTCCCTTCGTCACCCAACCTTGTTCTGTTTGAATCCCTCCTAGTTCAATCCATTTCTTTATTTCTTCTGGGGTAGCATGTGCCTGAATATCGATAACATCTAGTGTGGGATCCCTGACTGTCATACAATGTGTCGGTCCTATTGTCTTTGTCATGTCAGTTGTCTGAGTGTGAGTCAATGCTGTATGTTTTGCTGTCTGGTCTGCCAGGTCGTTACCCTGGGAAACAGAATCTGTAACTTTAGTATGTGCCTTACACTTCATGACGGATATGCCGGAAGGCAGATGTATTGCTTCTAACAGTGCTTGAATGAGGGGACCATGTTGGATCTTGGCACCATGAGAGGTCAGAAAACCTCGTTCTTGCCATAACATGCCGAAGTCGTGTACAACTCCGAACGCATAACGGGAATCAGTATATATATTAACATTTCTGTTCTTGGCTAGAATACAGGCTCGGGTCAGAGCAATAAGCTCTGCTGCTTGAGCGGACAGTGTGTCAATACGATGTGTTTCTTTTACTTCGGTTTCAGTGGTCACGGCATACGCGGCCACTAATTCTCCTGTACCTGTTCGCATACATGAACCATCCACATAAAGTGTCAGGTCTGGATTTGTCAATGGAACATCTGTTAAGTCTCGTCGAGGCTTTGTTACTGCATTAATGATCTCTATGCAATCATGCGGGGCTGGATCTGTCATAATTGTAGGTAACAGTGTTGCGGGGTTCAGAATGCTGCAGCGTCTGATCTCTATGTGTGGCTGGAATAGCGTTAATTCGTAACCTGTCAGTCGTGCTATAGTTAAGTGCTGAGTCTGGGTTCTGTTTAACAGAACCTCTACAGAATGTGGAACTTGTACTGTTAACTGATGTCCTAGAACAATTGAATCGCTTTGTCTGATTGCTAATGCTGTTGCTGCTACAGACTTTAAGCACGCAGGGAGTGCCTGGGCTACTGAATCCAATGTACTTGAGAAATAAGCGCAAGGCTTATGTGAACCTGCTGGATCTTGAGTGAGGACAGATAATGCTGTACTATCACGTTCTGTAACAAAAAGTGTAAACGGTTTGCTGTAACATGGTGTTGCTAAAACTGGTGCTTGACATAATGCTTTCTTTAATTCCTCAAAGGCTTGTGTGTGTTCCTGAGTCCAAGGGAGGGCAGTCGAAGTTGCTGCCTCCTGCGTCGTTAACTGAATGAGTGGTTTAGCTAGAAATGCATACTGAGGAATCCATTGTCTGCAGTACGAGGTGAGGCCTATAAAGGCCCGCACTTCCTTTTGTGTCTGGGGTCGTGGCATATTTACAATTAACTGAATGCGATCGGGAGTGAGCTGTCTCCCCACTTTGGACAGCAAGTGACCCAAGTACACAACTTGCTGAACACAGAATTGTAACTTCGAAGGGGACACCTTGTGTCCCTTGTCTGCCAGGAAATGTAAAACTGTCAGTGATGCTTGTTCACATTCGGGCTCACTTCGTGCGGTGATCAGCAGATCATCGACGTATTGCAGTAAAGCTGTGTTAACTGGCATTTGAATACAATCTAGTTGTCTTTTCAGTGCTTGACTATAGATGCTGGGGCTTTCTGTGAATCCTTGAGGTGCGCGGGAAAATTTGAAACTTCGTCCATTTAAACTGAATCCGAAGAGATATTGGCTCTCTGGATCAATAGGTACACTGAAGAAAGCGTTCTTGAGATCAATTACAGTAAAGAACGTTGCTTCTGAATCAATAGCAGTCAATAAGGAAGAGATATCGGGGACCACAGGGTACTGTGGTACAATACATTTATTCAGCTCTCGAAGATCAATCACCAGCCGATATACTGGCGGTGCATTGGGGTCAGTACGTTTAAGAATTGGAATGATGGGTGAATTACAGATATTGGAGTCAGTCTCTACGACCACTCCTTGTGCTATGAGCTCTTCAATGATTTCCAGTAAAGCCACTACAGCATCGGGTGGTAACTTGTATTGCCTGATTCGTGGTAGAACAACTCCTGTCTTGAGTGTAACACGGTATGGTGTGATATGCATACAGCCTACATCAGTTGGGCCTTTTGCCCACAGGTGATCTGGTACATTTCTCAATCTGACATCGAATTCTCGCAACACATAATGACCCTTGAAATCCCGTAGAAAGAGTCTAACTCCCTCCGGGGAACAGCAGATTATAGCTCCTAGAGCCTTCAATGTTTTAATTCCTAACAGATTTTCTGGGCATGAGTTCGTAAGTAACAAGTCTGTAACTCGTGATAATGGACCCACAGCCAAGGGTACTGGTTCCGATACTTCATTTACAATGGGCTGTCCTGAAAAACCAAGGGAAACATTCTGTGAGCCTGAGAGGGGTGCCCCTGGGACTTCATTATGACTAATTGTGGTGCGGCTTGCCCCTGTGTCAATTAAAAACTTTCTGTCTTTTCCCAATACTTGACTGTGTACATAAGGACCTTCTTGATCTACAGGAATTTCAATAAGAGGCAAGCCAAATTCCCTCTCTAGGCTGTTTCATGTGTATCGTTGATACTCTGGATAAGCAGATTGGGCATACTGGTACATCTGTTGGGAAACTTGTTGAGTCGTAGCGGTGGGCTGTGGTACCGCTACTGTCTGTGCTGTATGAGATGAAGCATGCATAGGCTGTGAATTCTGCATGGGCTGTACATTCTGTGAAGTCTGTTGCTGAACCTGATCTTGTCTAGGTGGATGCGGTCTCTCTTTAGTTTTACCTGTTGCTATGTTATGTTTCAGAACTGGACATTCATGTACATAGTGACCTGGCTGCTTGCAATAATTGCACGTCCCTTTAACGGGACCTGCGCCGTGACCTGTCTGGTTCGTACCCTTTCTGTTTCCGTCGGTATGGACCGACTGGGCTACTAACATTTTCATTTTCGTGTCTTTCATATGTTTCTGTTCTTGATCCAGTTCTTCTCTAATTCTATTCTGATGGTATTGTAACATTTGTAACATCTGGGATGGCGTATTTGCTTGCCATGTACTCTCAACCTTGTATACACGATTCTTGACTGCTAACAGGGAATTCTCAACTAACTTGGATACAAAAAGATGCGGGTATGACTCGCTACTTGGTTTAAGACCACTATTAATAATAAAACATTTCTCGAATCTTGAATAAAAATCACTAGTATCTTCGTCGGGCTTCTGTTTACATGCTGAGATTGCATCCCAGTCTTCTTTTCTAGTTGCCAATAATCTTGGCAGAACCTGTACTATTAAACCTGGTAATGCTTTAGTTTTGTCCCCAAGGCCTACCCCTGGGACTCGTTTATTTTCTTCGTCTTCTATTTCTGCCCATACAATCTTTTTCTCTCCCACCTCCCATTCTTTTTCCTTTAGTTTCTAGTAGATGCCCGTGGGCAGCAGTACCTTTAACATTTTCATGATATCATCATATGTGTAATCCCCCATCAGTAACATGTCTTTAAGCTCTCTGTGGAAACCTGCAGGGTCTTTATCATGGCTCGGGACTAGTTTCTTCATTTCTAACAGTTCTAACTTGGTCAGTGGCGTGTGTACATATACACGTTTCAAGAGATGATCCTCACCCATAACTGGGTGTACTTCTCGTAAGGGGTTCTGACTTTCAATGCCACTCAGGCATTGCATGTGATATGTTTTCCTTTCTGGGGGCGGAGCAGGAACATATTCAGAACTTATGAAAGTGTTATATCTATGTCGTTGTTCTAGAATTATTTGTATTAACTTGGTACTTAAACCTCTCCATCTATCCATGAGTAGTGCTTCTAATGTTTCGTGTAAGGGACCGGGATCAGAATGTTGGTTTCTGTATTTCGTGAGGAGGTGCTGAATCATGTATACCCCTGCTAGTTTCTGTTCGTCTGGGGAGAGGTTCAGAAATGTCTGCGCTAATGTATCATCATTATACATATCCGGATTTTCAGCCCATAATATGGCTGACCGGGCTAGTTCTTGTTCATCCATCGAATTGAGTATGTGGTACCCCACTCGGTCTCGGAGTCTTTTATCAGTCTCCTGGAACTGGTGTTCAGAAGAATTCGGATTTGTTAAGGCAGAGAGGAAAACTCTCTTGCTTTCTGGACGGATACCTTTCCTAAGGTAAGTTCCCATACCTACATACGCTATAGTATCTGTAGTCTTTTCTGGTTCTTCAAACTCTTCTTCCTCCTCGGAGGAAGCCTTTTCTTTCTCTTTTTGGTGTACATCTATTACTGCCTTTCTTATTTTCTTGTACATACTGGCTATGCAAGTTCCCCTATCGTGTTTTCCTTCAGATATATTTTGACCCCACTTGTTTAGTGCATCTAATTCACTCTGATCTGTCCCAGGCCTGTCTCGTTCTCTTATTAGGCAATTTATGAAAAAACGTAGTATCTGTGCTTGAACGTCAACTTTCTGTCGCTCCATGGCCTCCTGAATACTGTCAGGGTCTTTCCCTGTCTGAACAAACTCATATATTCTATCTAGGCGCTCCCTCATTCCTGCATAGCATAGCAGGAAATCAGTAGCAGATCTTAACCGTAGTGATGCCATCATCATTACATTGTCTTTACCGGGTACTGGATCATATCTGCAAACTGAAAGGTTTTCCTTGAATACATCAAGGCTGGGAGACTTGAACGTAAAAGGACTCCGAAAGTCCCTGAGCTGTAACCTGCGTGTCAATGGCGGGGTGTGTAGACCCCCTTCCGCACCCCCTGAGGCGGAAACTTGGGCATCATCTCTCGGCGGAGTCTGTATCTGAACTTGAACTTGTCTTTTAGTAGGATCAGGTAGAAGTGGTTTCGGTAGATCAATTTTAAGTGCGGGAAGTGGTGGAGGTGGTGGAACAGGAGGTTTCTGTTGTGGTACTGGCGGAATTTGATCTTGGGGCGGGTTACCACCCCCGTCCCTGTCGTTAGGCAGGGCGCGGACAGGCAGATTGGTGTAAGCGGGTGCTACATCCTCTAGATAGGAATTCAGGAATATGTCTTTAGTAGTCTTATGCATTACTTTAGTTGGAACTAATGGTGGCGGTAGATTTTTCGGTATTTCAGAAATGGCCTCAGGCGAACCCTTGGCCGCGAGATACATACCGTTTACGAGGTTATTTCGTGCGCGGTCTACTTGCTCTGTTTTTACTCGGATCCCCTTGGTAACTAACTCGTTTTCTTGGGCCTTGTCTGATTCTTTAAGTCTGTCTTCTCTACGTAGTGCTTTTTCAGCACGCTTATGCGATTCCCTACGCCAAAACTCTATGGCGTCTTTCTGGGATTGTCTGGCTTTCTTTTTCCATAGTACTTCCTCCACCTTCATGATGCACTCGGCATCCCATGTTCCGTTAACAGGCCATCTGTGTCTTTCGTCTAGGTGCTTAGTATAGTCGGCCCATAACTCTAGAAATAATATGGCATCTATGCCATGCTTGTGGTACATGAAGTTTCCTGGAGTGTCCCTAGGGGGGATAGGAATGGCTTCCTCTAGTATCCCTTTCCTAGTTCCTATCTGCTTTAATTTGTCGAAAAACAGCATCTTGTTTACTTAATTACTGAATGCTCAATCCTTACTACTTAATACTGAATACAGCTAGCTATACAAGAATAAAATAAGGCACATTTAAAGACGGTCACATTCATACCACGACTTTAATCACATGAAAAGACATTTAAGACATATATGACTACCCTCTATACTGGATGTACTGCTAAACAGTACAGATACACTGATGAAACAATGCAGAAATTCAGAATACTAGATATACTGCTAAACAGTACAGATACACTGTCTAAAAACAGTGCAGACCGGACTTGTGTACCCAAACCCGTCTAGATACGTCCCAGCAGTGGTACTCACCGGGAAGCACGGAAACAGAAGGCCTCGGAAAACTCGACTGGACTGGACTCGACTCGGCTCGACTTCGGAAAACTTCGGAAAACTTCGGAAAACTGGTGGGCCTCTTGACACCTCGGACCTTGCTTCTTTCGGCTAGGCTCTGGTCGGGATCCTCCGCACTCCTCACCGCCTCGTCTGGGTACTGATCGCAGTCTTCGTCATCTCCGTGGGCCAGAGGGAGATGCAGGAAATCCTGCCGGTACGCGTAGTTTCCGTCTAACTGATGGCAGGGGACAGAGCTTGCAACGCACCAACCGGCGCGTGAGGTGGGGGAGGGGTCCCTGTTCGGGCGCCAAAATGATGTAAATATATAATTTACCGTCTTAATTTCTATGCAGGTAAGTACTTAATCAATAATAACTCAAATCGGAAAAGAAAAAAACAGAGTCCGTGGTGTTAGAGTTCTTAGGGGTTTTATTCCTCAAAAAGGAATGGTCCAGACCAGAATATCATGTTCTTCCCACCACAGGGGTGGAAGAAGGGATAGAGCGCGCTCCATTTTATTGACAGTGCATAGCTTATATACTTAATTCATGTCATAGAAAACAGTACAGTAGGCGTAACAGCTGAGAGAAGACAAGATAACAGTATCCACGTGTTACTAGTACGTAATCAGAAGGCGTGGACTAGGCGTGAACTGGAGGTGTGTGCTAGAAACGTCACAGATAGGTGTCACCAAGGGGTGGCACCAAACAGAAATGTTGCGATGTCAGCAGAAATCGGAAGCTTGGATGCGCGCGCAGCTGCATGACGTGTGATTGACGTGAAACTGGAGGGTGCAGTGGACTTGACATTTACACTGACGGAAAGAGACAGAAGTCTGGCATGTCAGATCAACTTGTACTTCTATCATATCTGATATCTGATGTTTGGGAACCATATTATCTGGACGGAAAGGTCTCTGGGGCAGAAGCTACTCTATACTGACTATGGATGCATGTGTAAGCGCCTGAGTGTCTGCATGAGAAGCGTGGGGCATGGGGCCTTCCATGGGAGCATGGTAACAGAGTCTATGAATTACTTGCACGGAGACGGGTTGGCCCTCTGGCCCTGTAGCTGAGGGGGATGTTTACTGAAACTAGTAGGCAGGAATGTATTTTCGAGGAGCGGAACAGATAACTCGAAGGTTATAGTCAGTCTTGGCAGGCAGCAGGCTGAGCTGAGCGCGGTGGGCCGCGCTGGAAGTAAGTCAGAGTTCACGGGTACAGAGGCAGCCTGGGCTGAGGCTTTCAGAGTCAGAAGCCAGAAAAATGGCTCGATGGCAGAAATTCAGGGCCTACCTTGCCAGAGCAGAGAATATGTAGAGTATACTATAAAAAGACGTTGGCATGGCATACTTAGGAACGGACTATTTAATCCATTCAGGGTGGATCTGAAAGAGGACATGTTAACGTTGGACGCAAATGCATTTGCGTCTTCATAGCTGGCACAGGAGGGAAGTTACATGCACTTTAAGCTGGTACATGGAGACGGTGGGGTACGCGCTAGGGAACACAATTTGACCATAAAATTTATATTTCCTCAAAATACATACAACAAAGGAACCTCTGCTCCAGATTTGCACCTCGCCTCATAATCTTAGTATACAAGAAACATGGGTGGTACATCTTTCTCTGTTCAAGCAGCCAAACTATGTAATTCATTAACCCCCAAACATAAGATTCATGGATAACTAGATGTCATCAATGATGTCACTGACCATGTCATGAGTGTAGTAATATGCGAGGTCATTTGCAGTGCATTGCAGGGGCGTTAGTTATAGTTAGCTCAGCAGTATAGTTACTCCTGAATTTCACTGGTTTTGCACCAGTGAAATCTAAGCCTAACTATATAGTCCCTGTAATCTTCGTTTTTTCAGTGAAAAAATGAAGTATATCTACATATATATATATATCATCTACTGTATGGCTCCCTTCCTCTCCCGATAGGCGCTGCTTCTTTTTGGCCGCGTTACTCCTGCAGTTGAGCCCAACTGCTGTCAATTTCAGCAAGGTTCCCCACTTCGGGGGAAGTATGGAGTCGCAAATTAATGGAATCGTTAGCTCGTTGTAGTGAAAAAGACTTTGTATTTATTCCATCAATCCAAGGGGTATCAAAAGCAAAAACAACCAACGCGTTTGGACAGCGTCCGCTGTCTTGATCACGGTCAGTTTGTGCATGAGAGCTCACAGTTTTTAAAGGTCCAAAACAAACATTGATGGTCACACCCTTGAATGGACGTGTTCGAAACATTTTACAAGTCACATGATACACTGTGGTAATGTTGGGAATTCTGGGAGCTTTAGTTTAGCATATCATTAACCAAAAAACTAATTTTAAACATTACATTTCACATTTTACTGACAAACCAGTTAGATTATCAGTTTGTGTTGTTATGCAGTGGTATGATTAGACCTTAAGGTTCGAAAATATCATTTGCGTTTATCAGGAAGTGCCGCCCTCCAGTGGGCGAGACTATACCAATTCATGATTTGATTTAGATCATGATATAGGTGGAGTGTGAACGTAGTTTCATCAAAAGTGAGGAAAAGTGAGGGGAATGAACATAATAGGTGAACAGTTTTAAATATGTCAAAACGGGATGATATAGGAAATTCAGGTGCTAGTAATTAGTTATTTCAGTTCTTAGAGATGTATGTACAGTTCTTCTGATTGATTTAATCCATACGGAGTCATTGTTCTGAAGTTCAATATGTGTCTGGACTCTTTGCGTCTTAAGAGTTTTTCATTGTGACCACCCCTGTCTGATAGGCTCATTGTTTCCAGACCCCAGAAGCGTAGTTGTTTCCAGTCACCGCTGTGGTTGGCTTCCATATGTTTGGCAACGGCATTACCCCGGTCCTTGTGTACTGTTGCACGTACATGTTCCAAAATGCGCTTTTTTAGCTTGCAAATAGTGCTGCCAATATATCTCAATTTGCACGGGCATTCGATCATGTACATGGTATATTTGCTGTTACATGGTATGCATTCTTTAATTTGCCAGATCTTTTTGTTGGGCATAGTTATTTCTGTTGTTGGCTTGGCAATCTCGCACACTTTGCAGTTATAGCATTTTATGAAGCCTTTCGTTTGTAACCATTGTTTCTTTTTTGCAGTCTTTTGAAAGTGACTGTGAACTAGTTGGTCCTGCAAGTCTCTGGCCCTTCTGTATGTTATTACGGGGTGTTTGCCCATTTTTTGGCCTATGATTGGGTCTAATTGTAGGATTTTCCAGTTTTTTCTCAAAATATGATTTATTTGCTTGGATTCTTGGCTGTAGTTCAAAATTAGCCTGATTGGTTCTTCCGCTGTGGAGGTTGGAACTTGTTTCTTCTTCAAACAGTCAGTTCTTGTTGTTTGATTTGCCCTCTCCAAGCCTTGTTGTAGAATATGGTTGTTATATTTCCTTTTTTTGGAACCGTTTTATTGAGTTCTTACTCTGTTTGTGCCATTCAGTTTCTTCGCTTCAAATTCTTCTTAAGCGAAGAAATTCCCCATACGGGATACTGGAAAGGGGCGACCACTCGGTCCCCCCGAACGTATGGTGGAGTACCCCGATCCCCCCGGGAGGCCATCTTGGGCGGGAGGCGAGTCTCGGCTGGTATGCCCGAAGCGGCGTAGCCGGGGCGCGCTTTTTCCCGCCCTGGAGTGGGTTGTCCTAGGCACCGAAGCCGCCAGCCACGCCCCCGGAGGCGGGCGGAGGCGGGTTTACGCCCGCCCGAAGACGGATAAAAGGAGCAACAAGCCAAGAAAGCATCCTCTTGTTCCTGTGCTCTGAAGCTGCACCTCCCCGCTGCACGTGAGCTCGAGACGGAACGAAGAGCCAATTTTGAGCGTTGTAATTTTGTTCTTGTTCTTACAGATATCTTCGTTGGAGAATGCCGGGCAAGAAGGTCGGAAAGCGGGTCGGTACCGATCAGATGCTCCGCATGCTCGTGAAGGACATAGCCGAGTTGAAAAAGCAGATGGCGGCAATGAACGGCGCGGGAGGCCCGAAGCGAATCATCGGACCAGCATTGCCGGGAGTAGTCCCCAGCGGGAGAGGCAAGAGGTCCAAGAGGGAGGCACCTGGGGGGGAGGCCCCGGTTCCCGATACACCGGTAGAGGAGCCAATCCCGGTTCCGAAGGAGGGGCATCCGATCCCCGTTGTAGTCACCCCCGTGAACGGGGAGGATATGCCTCCCGAGTTGGCTGCACAACTGGCAGCGTGGTTGGGAAAAGATAATGAGTGCACCACGGCGGATGACGCCAGGGCGGTAATGAGGCAATTGCGAGAATCTAGAGAGGCTGCGAAGGCACCATCTTCTGTTCCCCCACAGGTTCCGGTGGGCGAGACCCCAGCGGGCACGAGTTCGGCAGCGATTACAGCTCCTAGTTCAGGTAAGCGGCTACTGCCGATTGCGGGTGAGGGGTCTGTACCCTCACGAAGGGAGAAAGTGGCCCAGCATGTTCCACTCGAAGTTAAGGAAAAGATTTGGGCTGATAAGTATGTGAACATGTTTTCTTTGCTTACCGACCATTACGAGATCGAACATGTGAAGGGCCAAAAAGAGCTTCTGCATCCGAGTGTTTGGCGCGCCAAAATGGCCGCCTTTAAGGTTGAGGAGAACATAGGTACTTGGGGCAGAGCGTTTGGCATATTTACCTCAATTATGGGGGAGCGAAGGCCTGAGTTGTTGCCCGAGTTGCCCATATATCAGACACGTATCATGGAGTATTCTCAATCATACGAGGGCAATCCGTGGTTTTGTTATGACAATGTTTTTAGGAAGGCCAAAGAGCACGACCCAGCTCTGACCTGGGATTGTTATGACTCTATTTCTTGGCAAAAAATGGAGAATTCAGGCATGTTAAAAGTACCATTGTCGGGGGTAACGGTGGTGAATCTTCCCGCCAATCCTCTGGGACGCCCTTTCGGACGGGTGCAGGTAACGAGCATCACTCGAAGTCGGGTGGCAACACGGGTAAAAAGGGGATTTGTTGGAACTTTAACAGGGGAAAATGTACGAGGCCCCAGGGGTCATGCAAGTTTAGACACGACTGTGGGGGGTGTGGACAGTCCTCCCATCCCGAGACCATGTGCAGAGCCAAAACGGGTGATAACGGTGGTAGGGGAAGCGCCAAACAGGTCTGAAATAGTCCGAGGGGCGCCTTTACCTACCCCGGTTGATACCATGGCTATGATTCCTTGGCTCAATGAATACCCGGATCATGTCTCCGCTGGGGTGTTGCGAGACGGGTTTTCGTATGGTTTCCGCATTCCAGTGGGGAATTTTCAGGGTAAAACAAGTTGTAAGAACCAACTGTCGGTACTGCAGCATACGGCGGTGGTACAGGTAAAGATTGGGAAAGAGGTGACTCGAGGGCGGGTTGCCGGTCCATTCGATTTACCACCGGTTGCTAACTTTGTTTGTTCCCCCTTAGGGGTGGTCCCCAAGAAGGACCCGGGTGAGTTTAGGCTAATACATAATTTGTCAGCCCCGCGAGGTCTTTCCGTGAATGATGCGATAGACCCGGAAGTGTGTTCGGTGCGGTACGCATCTTTCGATGAGGCCGTCGCCATGTTGAATCGCCTGGGGCCCGGGGCGCTGATGGCAAAATCAGACATCGAGTCAGCGTTCCGGTTGCTCCCGGTACACCCAGACGATCAGCGTCTCCTTGGTTTCATGTTTCAGGGTCGCTATTACATGGACAAATGTATGCCAATGGGATGCTCCATATCTTGTGCTTATTTTGAAAAGTTCAGTTGTTTTCTGCAATGGGTATTCACGAGAAAGACGGGTTTTCAGCATGTTATGCATTATCTCGATGACTTTCTGTTCCTGGGGGCAGCCGGGGATCCAGAATGTGGACAGGCTTTAAATGAATTTTGTGGCTTAATGAATCAATTTGGTGTGCCATTGGCACCAGGTAAGACTGTGGGTCCCTCGACTTCACTCGAGTTTCTGGGGATATAGCTCGATTCGGAGGAGGGTTGCTTTCGGTTACCCAAAGAAAAGGTGGTAAAATTCAGGGCCTCCCTTGAAACATGTATTCGAGAGACTAAGGTAAACTTGCATCAATTGCAGCGAACGGTGGGCCAGTTGAATTTTGCCCTTAGAGTAATGCCAATGGCCCGCCCCTTTTCCCGCTCGATTGCACAAGCCATGGTCGGTCTTAAGGAAGGACACCGCCGCACGAGGCTCTCGGCAGAGATTCGCCAGGACATGCGCATTTGGTTGGCATTTCTGGCGGATTTCAATGGTCGAATTGTCTGGAACAAGCCGGCGGTGTCCTCCGAGGAGCTGGGGCTGTGGACAGATTCGGCGGGGAGTGTGGGTTTTGGCGCCATATTCGGTACGCAATGGTCGGCTCAAAAATGGCTGTCATGGTGGCACGAGGGCGGGCTGACGAGTAACATTGCTTTTCTTGAACTCTTCCCTATTTTGGTGGCCCTGAAAACATGGCCTGAGGGGTTTCGGGATCACTCTGTGGTGTTCTGGTCTGATAACATGACCGTGGTTGAGTGTATCAATAGTCAGGCAGCACGTTGCAAATGGATTCTGAGACTGCTCAAAGAAATTGTGTTATTGTGTATGCAGTTGAATGTGCTCTTTAGGGCAAGACATGTCCCGGGGGTACTGAACCAAGCGGCTGATGCGCTTTCTCGTTTCCGTATGCAGGCCTTCTGGGTTTTTCTGCCCACAGCGGACCCGGTAGCGGCACCCTTTCCCGAAGCTCTCTGGTCTCTCGGTGCCCCGAACTACAAAACCTCGTGGGAGAGAGTTTAGCACCCCGGACAAGGAAGGCATATGAAGGGGCGTTCCGTTCCTATTGGTCCTTTTTGGGTTCTGCTAGGGGGGAGCTTTGGGGCCAGGAAGAGCTTGTCGTAAAATTCTTGCTGTCTTTACATCAGGCAGGCAAATCCGTAGCTACGGCCCAGAGGCATCGGGCCGCCATTTCCTTTATGGCAAGGGCTCATGGGATCCAGGACCCGACAGCGTCTTTTGTGGTGCAGAAAGCGCTACGTGGGTGGCAACGCCTTGAGGGTCGCAGAGTAGATGAGAGGCACCCGATAGGTCTGGATAGGTTGGCCTTGTTATTATCCGTACTCCCTGCGACATGTTCATCCCAGTATGAAACAGTGTTATTCCGGGCCGCCTTTGCATTAGCATTCCATGGGGCAATGCGGGTAAGCGAACTGGTGGCGAAGAACAAGCGGGATACGGTGGGGGGACTGTGCCGAGAGCACATTCAGGTAAAGAGGGAGACGATGACTGTCTCGTTTGTCAGGTCCAAGGCCGATCAGGGTGCGATAGGGGATTGTGTAGTCATACATCGGATTCCCGGATCTCCCATGTGCCCTGTTGTTTGCGTAGAGGAATATTTAGCGCAGAGGGCGTCATCATGGGGGGGGACCTTGTTGAGGCACGCTGATGCCACCCCACTGACGAGGTTTCAGTTCCAGCGGGTGCTTGCAATGGCAATTTCGGCCGCGGGCTTGAACCCCGGCGAGTTTGGGACCCATTCCTTTCGGATAGGGGCTGCTACTGAGGCTACAGCCAGGGGTCTGAGTGTAGAAAAAGTGAAACGTTTGGGGCGTTGGTCCTCGAATTGTTACAAAAGGTATGTGCGGTTGCACATGTTGTGAAGCTGCTATCATGTACTCACGCTTCTTGTTTTTGTTTGGTTTACAGTTTCGCAAGCTTACGAGGCGGGCCGGACTGTGCAGTCGACCCGACACCTGGGAACCAGCGGTCAAACATCACCGGCTGCGGAAAAAGTGGTGTGGGTCGTGGGCCACTCATACGTGAGGCGTGCCGCGGAGGTATTCAAAGCAGGTGACATGATTCACATGGCTGGGGAATACGGGTACAGGGTGACCTTCTACGGAAGGGGCGGGCTCTGTATTGACCAGTTTCAATCCTTCTTCGAGGGCTTGTTAGGGCGGACGAGGTCACCGCCATCTATAATCATAGTCCATCTTGGGGGCAACGATTTGGTGACCACTGGTAGACGACTTCTTCTCGAGGCGATACTTTCTACAGTAAGTTGGTTGGCGAGAAGCGTTCCAGGGTGCACAATTGCATGGTCCCATATGATTCCACGTAAAGTGTGGCGGGGGGCAAATTCGGTTTCTGCTTTAAATCATTCTGTGAAGAAAGTGAATAACAAATTGGGTAGATTGTTTCGTTCAAGTGCACTGCATTGTATTCCTCATGGTGGTATCAAGGGGGACAGTATGTATTTGGGTGATGGGGTCCATTTGTCCAGGGTGGGGAATGAGTTACTCATAGGAGACCTCATAGCTTGGCTAAAGAGTTTAAAGCATGACCTTTAGGCAGGAGTTTTTGTGGGGGGTCCGGATAGCCGGTCAACTATCCGGCCTGTGGCGGTAAGGTCATGATCGGTGAGCAGTAATTGGAAGATCCCTATGGGGGGGGCGTCACCCATTACGGATGGGAGCGCCCGGGGGAGGTGGCCATTGGCCCCTCAACGGGGAGGCGGTCCCTTCTAAGGATGGGCCGCCGAAAGGAAAGGGAAGGCGGTCAAGGCCCCTTCCTGGATAGGAGGGGCTACGGGCCCCTCCTGGGAATTTCCCGGGACCAGGACACCTGCGACGGCAGATGTGGTAAGTTGTGTGGGGTGGGGAGGGGGGTTTACGCTACCTTCTAGACACCTCACACGAGTCCTCGGACGACCATTAAATGGCGTCGAGTTCATTGGGGGCCCCGTCAAGTCAAGGGAAATTGGTAGATGCACATGAGGTACAGCCTCTGTGCGGTCGCCCCTCGCAAGTGGGGGGGGTAATTCTGGTTTAGGGATCTGACACCGGTTACGACCTTGCCGTTGGCCCTTAACGTTAGGATGTACAATTTCAAGTTAAAATGTTTTGTAGGATGTTAGTTCGGCTAGGAGAACCTTTGTATTAGAAATATGTTAAGGTTAGCCAAACATCGTAATGTGGAAATGAAATTGTACATAATATGAAACTGTTATTTTTAATGTTTTGATTTTGTTTCATATTTTAATAAATACGGCCGGGAGGGTCACTCCCTCCCGCCTTCCAAAAGTTCAGTACGGTTTCCGGTTTCCCATCCTTGGGGATTGTGTCGAGAGGGGGTGGCGGGTATCTCAGCCATATGGAAAGGGGCGACCACTCGGTCCCCCCGAACGTATGGTGGAGTACCCCGATCCCCCCGGGAGGCCATCTTGGGCGGGAGGCGAGTCTCGGCTGGTATGCCCGAAGCGGCGTAGCCGGGGCGCGCTTTTTCCCGCCCTGGAGTGGGTTGTCCTAGGCACCGAAGCCGCCAGCCACGCCCCCGGAGGCGGGCGGAGGCGGGTTTACGCCCGCCCGAAGACGGATAAAAGGAGCAACAAGCCAAGAAAGCATCCTCTTGTTCCTGTGCTCTGAAGCTGCACCTCCCCGCTGCACGTGAGCTCGAGACGGAACGAAGAGCCAATTTTGACCCACCCACCAGCCCCTGAAGACAGCAAGTGGTTTTTAAAATAAAGTTTTGATGTGGTAACTCTATTTCTTACAGGTTGTTACGATTGAAGTGTTATTTGAGTATGCAATAAAGTGACTGGTTCTTTTTTCAGTATGTTTTTTTCGAATAAAGTATTTTGCACTAGTGTTGACCAGTAATCATACGTGAAGCGTTATGGTTGTTTTTTAATTCTAGTAATTCTAGTTAATTGTCGTATTTATTTTGGTCGGCGGTAAGGTCATGATCGGTGAGCAGTAATTGGAAGATCCCTATGGGGGGGGCGTCACCCATTACGGATGGGAGCGCCCGGGGGAGGTGGCCATTGGCCCCTCAACGGGGAGGCGGTCCCTTCTAAGGATGGGCCACCCAAAGGAAAGGGAAGGCGGTCAAGGCCCCTTCCTGGATAGGAGGGGCTACGGGCCCCTCCTGGGAATTTCCCGGGGCCAGGACACCTGCGACGGCAGATGTGGTAAGTTGTGTGGGGTGGGGAGGGGGGTTTACGCTACCTTCTAGACACCTCACACGAGTCCTCGGACGACCATTAAATGGCGTCAAGTTCATTGGGGCCCCTGTCAAGTCAAGGGAAATTGGTAGATGCACATGAGGTACAGCCTCTGTGCGGTCGCCCCTCGCAAGTGGGGGGGGTAATTCTGGTTTAAGGATCTGACACCGGTTACGACCTTGCCGTTGGCCCTTAACGTTAGGATGTACAATTTCAAGTTAAAATGTTTTGTAGGATGTTAGTTCGGCTAGGAGAACCTTTGTATTAGAAATATGTTAAGGTTAGCCAAACATCGTAATGTGGAAATGAAATTGTACATAATATGAAACTGTTATTTTTAATGTTTTGATTTTGTTTCATATTTTAATAAATACGGCCGGGAGGGTCACTCCCTCCCGCCTTCCAAAAGTTCAGTACGGTTTCCGGTTTCCCATCCTTGGGGATTGTGTCGAGAGGGGGTGGCGGGTATCTCAGCCATATTGATATCAATGACTGTTGGTGGAAGCTTGTAGCTTCCAAAGTTGCATTGGTCGCGGTGTATTTTCGATGGAGAGTGGTTTCTACATGGTTGTTATTTATGTATACCTCCGTATCAAGGAAAACGGCCCTGTTTTGGTTTATGGTGTAGGTGAATTTTATGCATGGTGTGCTGTTATTCAATATTTTGAAGTATTCCAAGAATTTTTCTTCTCCCCCTTTCCACACTATGAAAAGATCATCAATAAACCTTTTCCAGGTTATGATGTGTTGTGTGCAATTTTGGTGCTTTTCATTCCATGCTGTTGTTTCCTCCCACCATCCCATTGCTGTACAGGCATAGTTAGGACTAAATGAGAAGCCCATCGCAGCACCGTTTTTTTGTCGGTATAGAAGATCGCCAAACATGAAGATATTGTTGGTCAATAAGTTATTTATCATCTCCATTAGCATGTTGTTGTGGCTTTGATAATGAATGTTCCGTTCTTTTAGGAAGTATTTGCAGGCGTTGAGGCCCATCTCATTGTCGATGTTGGTGTACAACGAGATCACATCCATTGTGATCATGATGAAATTGGGTTGCCAATTTAATTGTTCCAAATTGCAGAGAAAATCCGTTGTATCCTTTATGTAGGATTTTAATAGTTTTACCTGGGGGCTCAAGTAATAGTCAATGAAATTCGACAGAGGTTCAAGTAGAGAACCATTGGCAGATAAGATTGGTCTCCCTGGTGGTTTCGTGGGGTTTTTGTGTATTTTTGGTAAGAAATACACGGTTGCTGTTTTTGGGAAATCTACTGTTAGGTATTTCCTCTCATCTGAGTCAATTAGTTCTTCAGTTTCCCATTGGTGCAATTTTATGTCCAATTCTCTTTTTATGTTTTCCAGTGGGTTTTTCTTTAGCTCTTCATAATAGTGCTGGTTGTTTAGTTGTTCCATAGCTTCTGTAATATATAGATTTTTTTCCCATAGCACTATATTCCCGCCCTTGTCTGCTGATTTTATTTTAAAGCTCTGATCATTTTTTAGGGAGGTTAGGGCTTCTCTTTCACTCCTTGATAAGTTGTCTGTACCCTTCATTTTGGTGATTTTATATAAATCATGGATAACCACCTCTTGAAACATATCTATCTTGTTTCCTGCTGTTAGTTGGGGATAAAATTTGGATTTTACCTTCAAATTACTCATTCCTGCACCTAATTGCGGTATAGCGGTAATTAGGCTGATTTCCTGGCCCTCTTCTGCATTTTGGTTCAAGACAGTTAAATATGCCTCGGATTCTTTTGCTAATAAGCTGGATGTTGGTTTAGGTTGATGTTTGGGTATCTTTGGTTTAATTTCTCTCTCTGCAAAGAATTTGGCAAGTTTGATTTTCCGAATATATAGATACATATCTGCTGCGTGTGTTCCCCTCTGCCTGCCTTCTGCCTCGCCGCCGGCCTCGCTGACGCCGTGGTCGCTCCCCTCTGGTTTCCCAGTTGTTTTGCCCTAAATTTGTGCTTGTCTGTTTCTGCCGTCTGCTCGCGTATTTTGCTGTTTTTCCTTGTTTTGCCCTAAATTTGTGCTTGTCTGTTTCTGCCGTCTGCTCGCGTATTTTGCTGTTTTTCCTTGTTTTGCCCGTAATTTGTGCTTGTCTGTTTCTGCCGTCTGCTCGCGTATTTTGCCGTTTTTATTTGTTTTGCCCTAAATTTGTGCCTGTTACTTTCTTTGTATCCCCTGTGCCGTGTCCTGTTTCCTTCCTGATTGGCCGCCTACCTCGCCGCCCTCCGCTCTCGCTTCCCGCCACCGACATTGGCCCGCCCCTTTTTCTCTTCTGTTCCTCCCCGCTCCCGCCTCCCAGCTGCTCCGCCCACCCGCGCACTTGGCCTTAAATGGCGACCGTGCAGCGCAGGTGAGTGTGACCCACTTGTGGGACACCCCCGCGCCGCACGGCCACCAGCTGCTGCGTGTGTTCCCCTCTGCCTGCCTTCTGCCTCGCCGCCGGCCTCGCTGACGCCGTGGTCGCTCCCCTCTGGTTTCCCAGTTGTTTTGCCCTAAATTTGTGCTTGTCTGTTTCTGCCGTCTGCTCGCGTATTTTGCTGTTTTTCCTTGTTTTGCCCTAAATTTGTGCTTGTCTGTTTCTGCCGTCTGCTCGCGTATTTTGCTGTTTTTCCTTGTTTTGCCCGTAATTTGTGCTTGTCTGTTTCTGCCGTCTGCTCGCGTATTTTGCCGTTTTTATTTGTTTTGCCCTAAATTTGTGCCTGTTACTTTCTTTGTATCCCCTGTGCCGTGTCCTGTTTCCTTCCTGATTGGCCGCCTACCTCGCCGCCCTCCGCTCTCGCTTCCCGCCACCGACATTGGCCCCGCCCCTTTTTCTCTTCTGTTCCCTCCCCGCTCCCGCCTCCCAGCTGCTCCGCCCACCCGCGCACTTGGCCTTAAATGGCGACCGTGCAGCGCAGGTGAGTGTGACCCACTTGTGGGACACCCCCGCGCCGCACGGCCACCAGCTGCTGCGTGTGTTCCCCTCTGCCTGCCTTCTGCCTCGCCGCCGGCCTCGCTGACGCCGTGGTCGCTCCCCTCTGGTTTCCCAGTTGTTTTGCCCTAAATTTGTGCTTGTCTGTTTCTGCCGTCTGCTCGCGTATTTTGCTGTTTTTCCTTGTTTTGCCCTAAATTTGTGCTTGTCTGTTTCTGCCGTCTGCTCGCGTATTTTGCTGTTTTTATTTGTTTTGCCCTAAATTTGTGCCTGTTACTTTCTTTGTATCCCCTGTGCCGTGTCCTGTTTCCTTCCTGATTGGCCGCCTACCTCGCCGCCCTCGCTTCCCGCCACCGACATTGGCCCCGCCCCTTTTTCTCTTCTGTTCCCTCCCCGCTCCCGCCTCCCAGCTGCTCCGCCCACCCGCGCACTTCGCCTTAAATGGCGACCGTGCGGACGTGCAGCGGTCACGCGCAGCGGGCGCGCCGATTGTGCGCCGAAGGCGCGCCAAAGGTAAGCCCGTCTACGCCCGTCCGCGACCGGATCGCGACCAGCGCCAGGACCCCTGGCCCACGAAGACCCCGACCGACCCGCCTGACGTACTCCGCCGCCACCCTCACCGCTCTCAACACCGGCCGACTCCCAGAATGCCATCAAGCCTCTCCACGACGTACCCACGGACCCTTCAGCTGCCACGCCTGCAAGTTCACCTGCATCCGGACCTGCCTCGCACCAGCACCCACCAAGCCGAACACCAGCAGTACCCACCTCAAGTGCATCCTGCTCAACACCCGCTCCATCCACAGACATGCCATCGAACTCTGGAACCTCCTCGACACCACAGCTCCAGACGTTGCCTTCCTCACGGAGACCTGGATGAACGCCTCTTCAGCTCCCGACATCGCCATCGCCATCCCAGAGGGCTACAAGATCGTCCGGAGGGACCGAAACGCCAACCAGATGGGAGGAGGCATCGCCATCATCCACAGGAGCACCATCCGTCTCACGACCAGCACCGACAACTCCCTGACCACCGCCGAACACCTGCATTTCCAGATCCACACCAACCCGAACACCACCCTCAGAGGCACCCTGATCTACCGACCCCCTGGACCACGCACACAATTCAGCGAGGACATCGCCGACTTCGTCAGCCCACATGCCCTCCCCTCCGCTGACTACATCCTCCTGGGAGACCTCAACTTCCATCTGGAGAACAACAACGACCGCAACACCAGCACCCTGCTCGACAACCTCACCAACCTGGGACTCAAGCAACTGGTGTCCACCCCCACCCACCTCGCCGGACACACACTCGACGCTGTCTTCTCATCCAGCAAGGACATCAACTTCAGCCACACCACAGAGCTTCAATGGACGGACCACAGCTGCGTCCACTTCACCTTCAAGAAAACAACGACCCACCACCACCAGCAACAGACCGCCCGCAGAAGCTGGAACAAGATCACAGCAGACCAGCTCGCCACCTCCCTGAGCCAGCACCCTCCTGCCAGCTCAGCGAACCCCAGCCAGGCCGCCGACAACCTCACGAAGTGGATCAGCAACTGCGCGGACGAACTCGCCCCACTGAGGACCCCGCCCAGCAGACCCGGCAGCAAGAAAGCCCCATGGTTCACCGACGAACTCAAGAGCTCCAAGAAGAACTGCCGAGCCCTCGAGAAAGTCTGGAGAAGGGAACCGACACCGGACAACAGGACCTCCTTCAAACTTGCCACCCGGAAACACCACCAGCTGATCCGCGCCGCCAAGAAAACAGCATTCAAGGACCGGTTGGACAACAATGCACACAACTGCAAGGAACTCTTCAACATCGTCAAAGAGCTTTCCAACCCCAGCGCAGGAAACAACGACATCACCCCATCGCAAGACCTCTGCAACTCCCTGGCTTCATACTTCCACAACAAGATCGCGGACATACACAACAGCTTCAACAACCAACCAACGCACACCATGACCGAACAACCACCCCCCACCACCACCCTCCACGCCTGTACCCCGATCAGCACCGAAGACACCATCCGCACGATGAACTCCATCCACTCCGGATCACCGACCGACCCCTGCCCTCACCACGTCTTCAACAAAGCCGACGCTGTCATCGCACCCCACCTGCGAGACATCATCAACACATCCCTCGACACCACCATCTTCCCCGAGAGCTGGAAACACGCCGAACTCAGCGCCCTACTCAAGAAACCAACAGCGGACCCCACCGACCTCAAGAATTACCGACCCATCTCGCTCCTCCCGTTTCCAGCCAAAGTCATCGAGAAGACCGTCAACAAGCAGATGGCCGCTTTCCTCGAGACGAACGGATCCCTCGACCCCTCACAGTCCGGCTTCCGAGCCAACCACAGCACCGAGACCGCCCTCATCGCCGCCACCGACGACATCCGAGCCCTGATGGACAATGGAGAAACAGCGGCCCTCATCCTCCTAGACCTCTCCGCGGCATTCGACACGGTCTGCCACCGCACCCTAGTACGGCGCCTCAGCAACGTCGGAATCCAGGACAAGGCGCTGGAGTGGATCACCTCCTTCCTCGACGGGAGAACACAGAGAGTCCGCCTACCACCGTACAAGTCAGAGGCCACCGAAGTCATCTGCGGCGTCCCCCAAGGATCATCTCTGAGCCCCACCCTCTTCAACGTCTACATGAGCCCCCTCGCGGCCATCGTACGCAAACACAACCTCAGCATAATCTCCTACGCCGACGACACCCAGCTGATCCTCTCCCTGACCAACGACCCCGCCGCCGCCAGAGCCAACCTGCACGAAGGGATGAAAGAGGTAGCCGAGTGGATGACGACCAGCCGCCTGAAACTGAACTCGGACAAGACGGAGGTCCTCATCCTGGGCTCCTCTCCCTCCGCCTGGGACGACTCCTGGTGGCCTCCCGCCCTGGGCACCGCACCCAAACCGACAGACCATGCACGCAACCTGGGCTTCATCCTGGACTCCTCCCTCTCCATGACCAGGCAAGTCAACAACGTCTCCTCGGCATGCTTCAACATCCTACGCATGCTACGGAAGATCTTCTGGTGGATCCCCACCGAGACCAGGAAGACCGTCACCCAGGCCCTCGTCACCAGCCGACTGGACTACTGCAACGCCCTCTACGCCGGGACCACCGCCAAGCTCCAGAAGAGACTCCAGCGGATCCAGAACGCCTCAGCCAGACTCATCCTCGACATCCCACGAACCAGCCACATCTCCGGACATCTGCGAGACCTTCACTGGCTCCCCGTCAACAAAAGAATCACCTTCCGCCTCCTCACCCACGCACACAAAGCCCTACACGACCAAGGCCCGAGCTACCTCAACAGCCGAGTCAACTTCTACGCTCCCAACCGCCACCTCCGATCAGCCAACCACGCCCTCGCCGCCGTCCCCCGCATCCGAAGAGCGACTACAGGAGGAAGGTCCTTCTCCCACCTGGCCGCCAAGACCTGGAACTCCCTCCCGACCGACCTGCGCCTGACCCAAGACCACCTCTCCTTCAGGAAGAAGCTGAAGACCTGGCTGTTCGAGCAGTAGCGGCTCCCCCCCCCCCAGCGCCTTGAGACCCCACGGGTATGTAGCGCGCTTTATAAGTGTCACTGATTGATTGATTGATTCTCGTTTGTGCCATATCCATGCGTGTAGTCGGGCAAAAGTTTATTCCTTTCTTTAGGAGTGAGGTTTCTGCTTCTGTAATTTGTCTTCCTGAGAGGTTGATGATTTGTAATTCCTCATTTACTTCCCCTTCTTTTGTTTCATTAATCTGGTTTCTGCGCCCACTTTTTCGTTTAAATTGGTTTCGCCTGCGGCTCCTCCTTGTTGCGGTTTTGTGAATTTGGGTCGCCAAGCTCTCCCCCTTCCCCTTGCTCGACCACGTGTATTTCTTTGCGCCCCGGGATTGTGTTCCCATTGTCTTTGTGATAGGACTAGGCGCATATCCCCTAAAAAAGCTTTTTGTAATGGATCCAGATTGGAATCATCCTCACTAAGTTCTGCTGATGTTAGGGACGTCAGACTTGATGATGAACTGGCTATATTTGTTTTTGGCAGTTTGAAGGGGTCATATTTTCGAGCAAAAGTGAATATGCGCCCTTGCGCATAATCATTGGCATCTCTTTCAAATTTTGTTTGTTTTCTGATTCTTACTTCCTCCTCGTGTTTTTCAATTTGCTTATTTAAATCATCTTTGAATTTTGTCATTTCTGTGTTGGGTTTCAGATTGTCTAATTCTTTTTCCAATACTCTCAGTTGTTCCTTTGTTTTTTCAAGGGCAATTTCTATGTGTTTTACGAGTATTTTTATCAGTCCTAAAGAGGAGTTTAGTGTGTGTTCGCCCCATTCTTGAAGCAACTCGTTTGTTACATCCTGTTGGCTGGGCATCAGGAGTATGCGTAGGCCCCGCGGTACCCTTTCTACTTCCAGATATTTTTGTAAGGAGATTAGTTCCCATGATTTATTTATTTCTTTTTTGTTCAGTTTTTCCCATAAGCTGAGTTTTTCCTTCGTGTCATTTTTGCCTTGTTCCTTATTACTTTCCGTAGGTTTGCTTACATCACTCTTTTCAAACATTGTGACAATGAGTTCTTTTCTTTTTGCATCCCGTTTATCCATATTGTAACTCTCTTTTGATTGATTCCCCTTTTACGGATATTATGTGTCAATTGATATTTTTTTATCTTTGTTTCGTGTAACGATTCCGTTATAAAATCTCTCTTTATTTGTTGATAGTACCGAAAATAGTTCACTCTGCTCAATTCTACAATCGAATTTTTATTGCAGGTTCAATTATTTGCATGTAGGTACTGAATCATGTTTTAAAGGAGAATTTTATTGCCAATTAACCGGTTTTCACAGTGTTGTGTTTGAGTCTGTTTGTTAATTCAACAAGTTCACCCAGACTATGTTCAGTCAGCGCCTTTCAGCGGTCAAGCACTCTTACCTTGGAGTCTTCCCTCCGTGGCAGGTGAGCGACCGCTTCCTTTCCTCAACCGTCCGATGCTGGGTTAGTCAAAAAATTGTTGTTAATCACAGGTGAGCACCTCGGGAAGTAAATATCATCTACCATATGGCTCCCTTCCTCTCCCGTTAGGCGCTGCTTCTTTTTGGCCGCGTTACTCCTGCAGTTGAGCCCAACTGCTGTCAATTTCAGCAAGGTTTCCCACTTCGGGGGAAGTATGGAGTCGCAAATGAATGGAATCGTTAGCTCGTTGTAGTGAAAAAGACTTTGTATTTATTCCATCAATCCAAGGGGTATCAAAAGCAAAAACAACCAACGCGTTTCGACCACTGCATAACAACACAAACTGATAATCTAACTGGTTTGTCAGTAAAATGCTAAATGTAATGTTTAAAATTGTTTTTTTGGTTAATGATATGCTAAACTACAGCTCCCAGAATTCCCAACATTACTACAGTGTATCATGTGACTTGTAAAATGTTTCGAACACGCCCATTCAAGGGTGTGTCCATCAATGTTTGTTTTGGACCTTTAAAAACTGTGAGCTCTCGTGCACAAACTGACCGTGATCAAGACAGCGGACGCTGTCGAAACGCGTTGGTTGTTTTTGCTTTTGATACCCCTTGGATTGATGGAATAAATACAAAGTCTTTTTCACTACAACGAGCTAACGATTCCATTCATTTGCGACTCCATACTTCCCCCGAAGTGGGGAACCTTGCTGAAATTGACAGCAGTTGGGCTCAACTGCAGGAGTAACGTGGCCAAAAAGAAGCAGCGCCTAACCGGAGAGGAAGGGAGCCATACGGTAGATGATATTTACTTCCCGAGGTGCTCACCGGTGATTAACAACGATTTTTTGACAAACCCAGCATCGGACGGTTGACAAAAGGAAGCAGTCGCTCACCTGCCACGGAGGGAAGACTCCAAGGTAAGAGTGCTTGACCGCTGAAAGGCGCTGACTGAACATAGTCTGGGTGAACTTGTTGAATTAACAAACAGACTCAAACACAACACTGTGAAAACCAGTTAATTGGCAATAAAAATCTCCTTTAAAACACGATTCAGTAACTACACGCAAATAATTGAACCTGCAATAAAAATTCGATTGTAGAATTGAGCAGAGTGAACTATTTTCGGTACTATCGACAAATAAAGAGAGATTTTATAACGGAATCGTTACACGAAACAAAGATAAAAAACTATCAATTGACACATAATATCCGTAAAAGGGGAATCAATCAAAAGAGAGTTACAATATGGATAAACGGGATGCAAAAAGGAAAGAACTCATTGTCACAATGTTTGAAAAGAGTGATGCAAGCAAACCTACGGAAAGTAATAAGGAACAAGGCAAAAATGACACGAAGGAAAAACTCAGCTTATGGGAAAAACTGAACAAAAAAGAAATAAATAAATTATGGGAACTAATCTCCTTACAAAAATATCTGGAAGTAGAAAGGGTACCGCGGGGCCTACGCATACTCCTGATGCCCAGCCAACAGGATGTAACAAACGAGTTGCTTCAAGAATGGGGCGAACGCACACTAAACTCCTCTTTAGGACTGATAAAAATACTTGTGAAACACATAGAAATTGCCCTTGAAAAAACAAAGGAACAACTGAGAGTATTGGAAAAAGAATTAGACAATCTGAAACTCAACACAGAAATGACAAAATTCAAAGATGATTTAAATAAGCAAATTGAAAAACACGAGGAGGAAGTAAGAATCAGAAAACAAACAAAATTTGAAAGAGATGCCAATGATTATGCGCAAGGGAGCATATTCACTTTTGCTCGAAAATATGACCCCTTCAAACTGCCAAAAATATAGCCAGTTCATGATCAAGTCTGACGTCCCTAACATCAGCAGAACTTAGTGAGGATGATTCCAATCTGGATCCATTACAAAAAGCTTTTTTAGGGGATATGCGCCTAGTCCTATCACAAAGACAATGGGAACACAATCACGGGGCGCAAAGAAATACACATGGTCGAGCAACGGGAAGGGGGAGAGCTTGGCAACCCAAATTCACAAAACCGCAACAAGGAGGAGCCGCAGGCGAAACCATTATAAACGAAAAAGTGGGCGCAGAAACCAGATTAATGAAACAGAAGAAGGGGAAGTAAATGAGGAATTACAAATGATCAACCTCTCAGGAAGATAAATTACAGAAGCAGAAACCTCACTCCTAAAGAAGGGAATAAACTTTTGCCCGACTACTCGCATGGATATGGCACAAACGAGAATAGATATGTATCTATATATTCGGAAAATCAAACTTGCCAAATTCTTTGCAGAAAGAGAAAACAAACCAAAGATACCCAAACATCAACCTAAACCAACGTCCAGCTTATTAGCAAAAGAATTGGAGGCATATTTAACTGTCTTGAACCAAAATGCAGAAGAGGGCCAGGAAATCAGCCTAAACACCGCAATACCGCAATTAGGTGCAGGAATGAGTAATTTGAAGGCAAAATCCAAATTTTATCCCCAGCTAACACCAGGAAACAAGATAGATATGTTTCAAGAGGCGGTTATCCATGATTTATATAAAATCACCAAAATGAAGGGTACAGACAACTTATCAAGGAGTGAAAGAGAAGCCCTAACCTCCCTAAAAAATTATCAAAGATTTGAAATAAAATCAGCAGACAAGGGCGGGAATATAGTGCTATGGGACAAAAATCTATATATTATAGAAGCTATGGAACAACTAAACAACCAGCACTATTATGAAGAGCTAATGAAAAACCCACTGGACAACATAAAAAGAGAATTGGACAAAAAATTGCACCAATGGGAAACTGAAGAACTAATTGACTCAGATGAGAGGAAATACCTAACAGTAGATTTCCCAAAAACAGCAACCGTGTATTTCTTACCAAAAATACACAAAAACCCCACGAAACCACCAGGGAGACCAATCGTATCTGCCAATGGTTCTCTACTTGAACCTCTGTCGAATTTCATTGACTATTACTTGAGCCCCCAGGTAAAACTATTAAAATCCTACATAAAGGATGCAACGGATTTTCTCTGCAATTTGGAACAATTAAATTGGCAACCCAATTTCATCATGATCACAATGGATGTGATCTCGTTGTACACCAACATCGACAATGAGATGGGCCTCAACGCCTGCAAATACTTCCTAAAAGAACGGAACATTCATTATCAAAGCCACAACGACATGCTAATGGAGATGATAAATAACTTATTGACCAACAATATCTTCATGTTTGGCGATCTTCTATACCGACAAAAAAACGGCGCTGCGATGGGCTTCTCATTTAGTCCTAACTATGCCTGTACAGCAATGGGATGGTGGGAGGAAACAACAGCATGGAATGAAAAGCACCAAAATTACACACAACACATCATAACATGGAAAAGGTTTATTGATGATCTTTTCATAGTGTGGAATGGGGGAGAAGAAAAATTCTTGGAATATTTCAAAATATTGAATAACAGCACACCATGCATAAAATTCACCTACACCATAAACCAAAACAGGGCCGTTTTCCTTGATACGGAGGTATACATAAATAACAACCATGTAGAAACCACTCTCCATCGAAAATGCACCGCTACCAATGCAACTTTGGAAGCTACGAGCTTCCACCAACAGTCATTGATATCAAGTATCCTGTATGGGGAATTTCTTCGCTTAAGAAGAATTTGCAGCGAAGAAACTGAATGGCACAAACAGAGTAAGAACTCAATAAAATGGTTCCAAAAAAGGAAATATAACAACCATATTGTACAACAAGGCTGGGAGAGGGCAAATCAAACAACAAGAACTGACTGTTTGAAGAAGAAACAAATTCCACCCTCCACAGCGGAAGAACCAATCAGGCTAATTTTGAACTACAGCCAAGAATCCAAGAAAATAAATCATATTTTGAGAAAAAACTGGAAAATCCTACGATTAGACCCAATCATACGCCAAAAAATGGGCAAACACCCTGTAATAACATACAGAAGGGCCAGAAACTTGCAGGGCCAACTGGTTCACAGTCACTTTCAAAAGACTGCAAAAAAGAAACAATGGTTACAAACGAAAGGCTTCATAAAATGCTATAACTGCAAAGTGTGCGAGATTGCCAAGCCAACAACAGAAATAACTATGCCCAACAAAAAGATCTGGCAAATTAAAGAATGCATAACATGTAACAGCAAATTTACCATATACATGATCGAATGCCCGTGCAAATTGAGATATTTTGGCAGCACTATTTGCGAGCTAAAAAAGCGCATTTTGGAACATGTGCGTGCAACGGTACACAAGAACAGGGGTAATGCCGTTGCCAAACATATGGAAGCCAACCACAGCGGTGACTGGAAACAACTTCGCTTCTGGGGTCTGGAAACAATGAGCCTATCAGACAGGGGTGGTCACAATGAAAAACTGTTAAGACGCAAAGAGTCCAGACACATATTGAACTTCAGAACAATGACTCCGTATGGATTAAATCAATCAGAAGAACTGTACATACATCTCTAAGAACTGAAATGACTAATTACTAACACCTGAATTTCCTATAGCATCCCGTTTTGACATATTTAAAACTGTTCACCTATTATGTTCATTCCCCTCACTTTTCCTCACTTTTGATAAAACTACGCACACACTCCACCTATATCATGATCTAAATCAAATCATGAATTGGTATAGTCTCGCCCACTGGAGGGCGGCACTTCCTGATAAACGCAAATGATATTTTCGAACCTTAAGGTCTAATCATACCACTGCATAACAACACAAACTGATAATATAACTGGTTTGTCAGTAAAATGTGAAATGTAATGTTTAAAATTGTTTTTTTGGTTAATGATATGCTAAACTACAGCTCCCAGAATTCCCAACATTACCACAGTGTATCATGTGACTTGTAAAATGTTTCGAACACGCCCATTCAAGGGTGTGACCATCAATGTTTGTTTTGGACCTTTAAAAACTGTGAGCTCTTGTGCACAAACTGACTGTGATCAAGACAGTGGACGCTGTCGAAACGCGTTGGTTGTTTTTGCTTTTGATACCCGTTGGTTTGATGGAATAAATACAAAGTTTTTTTCACTACAACAAGCTAACGATTCCATTCATTTGCGACTCCATACTTCCCCAAAGTGGGGAACCTTGTTGAAATATATATATATATATATATATATATATATATATATATATATTACGGGGTCATGGAGGTCCCAGTTTATTTCGAGTGAAGTTAAAACACCACGATCCTTACTGAATGTAATGTATTTTTATGTTTTGGGTTACATATTGAGGGTTTTATTTTTCTTGAGAGATTGGCGCTGTGAACACGTGCAACAAGTCTGCGATCTATTCCTCTCATGTGCAGTTTCAGCCACGCATTAGGTTAATCTCTTGAACAGTGACAGGCTGAGGATGCATTATATGATTGACTGCACTTTGCAGTTCATTAGGAAATTTAAATATTGATCAAAATTGTTTGATTTTCTATACCAGCCACACTGTTGAGACATGATTTCAGGGCAGAGTCTAAATCACAGAATGGGTCTGATCAAGTGCATTGCCGAAAACGTAACAGTATTTTCTTTATGTTTATGCGTGCTTCTAGGAGGAAGGGCTATATATACTTACCTGTATTTGGCACCAATAAGATTGACAAAGGCTTCTGCGAAGCCGAAACGCGCCTCTCCTGTCGTGGGGACGTGGGAGACCCGAGAAAATTAAAAGGACATATTCCTACAGCTTAGAGTGCGTGCCTTCTTCGTTGAAGCAGGATTGTATCTTTGATATATATATATATAGATATATATATATATATCTATATATATATATATCAATCCAAATCGATCCTTCCAAGCCTGAGAGCGCTCCACAGTGTGTGCTCAACCCGGGGGCTGGATCATAGCCCCGAATTATTTTAAGAACAAAGAGGGCGGCACAATTGGATACTTTTATGAAGCTTTAATCACACACAAACACTCCACCGACGCGTTTCAGCCTCACGGCTTTTTTCACGGCCCTCTTTGTTCTTATATATATATATATATATATATATATATATATATATATATATATATATATATATATATATATATATATATATATATATATATATATATATATATATATATATATATATATATATATACACACATACATTATTTTATGCATAACATGTATATAGGCCGGGCGTGGCTTGGCACCCGACGGGAATGGCGGTGCCTGGGTGAAGCTCCTCGGGGACTCCCGGCGACTACTATCTTCCTGTGCTGTTTCAGCACTGAAACCGCGATGTGAGACTGTCGGAGCATTCTCTCCTCCTCTTTGGACTATTGCGGTCTTTTTTGGATGTGAAAAACCAACTTTATTTTTTGGTCATTGTCGCTACTCCGCGGCCGCCATTTTGTTTCTTCACTAGCGCTGACTCGCCGAATTGGATACACCTCTGAAGGACTATGGTACTTTTGCTCCTACGCTTTTTATTTTTTCTGGTTGTCTGTTTCCTCATGGATATCGTCTAGTTTTTTCCTTGCATGTCTCTGGATTTTTCTCGATGCCTTTCTGACTGACTTAATTGCGGCGGCCATTTTGAATTTCCTTTCTCTTCACAATCCTTTCATTTTTTGGCCTCGCTCTTTTATTACCTTGCTTTATGGGAAGAACTAAAGGCACTCTTCCTTCGAAGCCTTCTACTAAGCGCATCTTCATCAAGAATTCGAAGATCTTTACCGAATTCTCTCATATACAAGTCTCTTCTACGTCTCTTCCAGCAGACGATATGGCGGCTTCTGACCCCGCTTCGACGTCCTCAGGGAAATCCCTGACTAAACGTCTTAAGCAGAATCCACCATCTCCGCCTAAAGCATCGTCACATGTTTCATTGGAGATCTTATTAGAAGAGATTAGGGCATTACGCCCTTTTATGGAAGAAACAAATGCGAAACTTCAGGTCCTCACGGACACTTGGACGCAACTGGATACTAGAGTCACTGCAGTCGAACAATCTATCTCATCCATTACTGCTACTTGTGACAAGCTTTCTCCTCTACAATCTCAAGTGTCTACTCTTCAGCGTCAGGTTGAGGAGCTTGAAAATCATAATAGACGCAATAACCTCCGTATTTACGGACTTGCTGAAGGACAGGAGGGGTCCGACCCCTAACGTTTTTCAAGTCTTTCATTCCTAAAGTTCTACATATGCTGGAGGGCACTGTGCTTAACATCCAAAGAGCGTACAGATTGGGACGCCCTTCCTCATCTGCTTCTCCCTCACAGAAACCACGAGGGGTGATCCTCTATTTCTTAGAGTACACAGACTTATTAAAAGTTATTTCTGCTGCCAAGTCTTCTCAGCGTGTTACTTGGTCCGGTTCTACTTTGTTTTTTGCCCAGGACTATGCTAAAGCTACAGCGAGCAGACGGAAGGCTTTTCTCAACATGAGATCTGCGCTTCGCGCCATGGGCGCTCGATATGGACCTTTTCATCCCTGTCTCTTCAGAATCACCTATAACAACAGGACGACGACTTATGAGGACCCGCTTCGCCTTCAGAGTTTCATAAACTCTCATCACAATGATCCAATGGATGCCTCCTCTTCAAATACTGGCTAACTATTCGTTTTTTCCTTTATAATGTGGTTTTTTTACCCCCAGGTCGTCTTTATTGTGATTCGTCTATATATTCATGTATTATGTATCCTTATTGTTTTTATTTCCCATAGTTCTTTCCTCCTCTTGACGTGATGTTACCCGGCCCCTCGTTCTGCTTGGCCCCGGTTATCCTGTCCGCCCAGTCTGGTTCCTTCCCTTCCCTCATCTCCTTGAATTCTCCTCCTGTAAGGTATGTTGTCAGTTCATATTCACTTTTTGTTGTTCACTTGTATTCTTCTCTTATTGTTCTCTTTGCTGTCTCCTGAACTTGCTCTTTTTCTCTCTTTTTTCTTTTCTTTCAACCTTCCTATCTCTTCTTTATTTCCTCTCTTCCTTCTTTGCTCTCTCTTCCATTCTTTCTTCATCTTCTCCTTTTTCGTGCACTTTCCTTTTTATCTCGAACATTCTTTTCTCTCATACTTTTTCTTCTTTCTCAAAGTTCTAATTTGCTTCTTTCAATTGCACCAAGATATCGTTTTATTCATGTTTCATGCATTGTATGCTCTGTGTATAAAATGTATATTTTTATTGTGTTACATTCAGAGTTACCTCATGGAACGTTAAAGGTTTGAATTGCCCCATTAAAAGACAACAAGTGTTATCTCATTTGGCTAGATTAAACTCTGACATTGCTATGTTACAAGAGACCCATCTTAATGATGCTGAAGCTTCTAAATTAAAACGGCTTTGGGTGGGTCATGTTTTCTCCTCCCCAGCTTTAGGGAAAAAGAATGGTGTTGCTATATTAGTCCACAAAAAGTTTAATGTTTCTGTTATTCATAACGAAATTGACTCTGATGGCCGCTGGGTGATCTTAAAATTGTCAGTTGATAATATACCTATTACTATTTTCAATGTTTATGCTCCAGTATCTGTTGACTCTACCTTCTGGCCTCTTATTTCGGACAAATTAGTCTCTTTAGATGACAACTATATCATTTTTGGCGGTGATTGTAATAAAGTTATTGATCCCTTCCTTGATAGGCACTCCCCATTTACTTTCATTAGGTCCAAAATTCACACTCCATTTACCTCTACCATACGACGTAAATCTCTAACGGATATCTGGAGGCTCTGCCATCCGGACCTCCGAGAATACAGTTATTTCTCTCCCCCCCATAAGACACAATCCCGTATTGATTATCTCTTTCTCAGTAAATCCCTCACCCAATGTGCTCTTTCCTCTGAGATTGGTTCCATCCTGATTTCTGATCATGCCCCTGTTATTGTTGATTTTGACCTGATCCCCTTTTCTCCCTCCTCTGGTAGATGGCGCTTTAATAATTCCCTTCTGGCTGATTCCAAATTCTCTAGCCAATTCAGTTCTTTCATTGCTGACTTTTTCTCTACTAACACTACTCCTGTCTCTTCTCCAGTTATGATTTGGGATTCATTTAAAGCTACCGCTAGGGGGTTTATAATTAATTACGTTTCTCAAAAGAAAAAAGTTTTTGAGCAACAATCCTCTCTTCTTCTTACCAAGATAAAAAAATTAGTATTCCTACTATAATTCGCCTTCTGAATCTTCTCTGAAAGACCTTATTACGGCCAAAGTTGCCTTCAATAAATCCCCTACTGATGCTGCGGCCTCCTATTTATTGAAGAGTAGCGCTCGCTATTATGGGGGTCAAAATAAAATGGGAAAACTCTTGGCTAATTATTTGAAGACTCGTCAGGATAGAACTCTAATCGGGGCGATAACAGACTCCGCTGGCGTTTCTCATTTCAAAGACGCTGATATCTTACAGGAAGTTGTTACTTTTTATAAACAACTTTATACTCCTGAATCCGTCCCTCTTCCTTCCGACTTGTCCTCTTATTTTCAATCACTCGCTTCTCCTCCCTCTTCCTATATTGATTTTACCTCACTCGATTCAGATATAACTCTATCAGAAGTCTGTCATGCAGTTTCGGTCCTTAGACGAGGTAAAGCCCCAGGTCCGGATGGCTTCACTATTGAGTTTTATAATCACTTTTCTAAACTTCTCCTTCCTCATCTGCTTTTACTTTTTAATTATTTTATTACTAATGGTTCCTCTCAGGGCACTTTTCAGGAAGCGATGATTTGCTTGATCCCCAAAGACAACAAGGACCCTGCGTTTTGTAAAAACTACTGCCCCATTTCCCTTGTAAATACGGATTATAAGATCTTCGCCAAGTTGCATGCTCTACGTATTGACCCCATTTTACCTGAACTTATTGGCCCTGAACAATCTGGCTTCGTCAAAGGTCGTCTGTCCTCGTCCTCCGACAACTCAAGGGTTTTCTTTAACGTTCTTAGCAGAGCCTCCTCCTTACAATATCCATTAGTGGCCATAGCCTTGGATGCCGAGAAGGCGTTTGATAGGATCAGTTGAGAATTTATGTTTCGTGCCCTTAATTGGATTGGTTTTCCCCCGAAATTGATTTCCCTCATTTCCCTTTTGTATTCCGGTCCTAGAGCTTCCATCTTTGCCAATGGAAAAATTTCTGATTATTTCTCCCTCTCCAGGGGCGTTCGACAGGGTTGCCCTCTATCACCCTTATTATTTATTGTAGCACTAGAACCCTTTCAGACAAAAATTCGACAGGACGCTCAAATCAATGGTTATAATCCAGGTCCCAATCAAGTCAAATTATCGGTCTATGCGGACGATATCCATTTTTATTGTTCCAAGCCTGAATCCACCATACCCTCTTTTCTGCGCCAAGTTGATGCTTTCTCATTAGTTTCCGGTTACCACCTTAATCGTGATAAGTGTGAAGTTTTGCCTCTTAATGTCTTATGCCTTCGTCATTATTTTGACCAAACTGTTTTTTACTGGAACTCAACTAAAATTAAATATTTAGGATTATGGTTTTCCCCTTCTATATCGGACACATTAAAAGCCAATTTTGAATATATTATTAAAATATTATCTGATTCTATCACCAAATGGCATCCTCTTTTCCTCTCTTGGTGGGGAAGACTGTACTCAATTAAAATGATGTTGGCACCTATCATTTTATTCTCTCTTTCAATGATACCTATCCGAATACCTAGATATTATTTCAAAAAACTAGACTCGATTCTTTCAAAGTTTCTTTGGAAAAATAAACCTCCACGGATTGCTCTGTCTTTCCTTAAAAAAGACAAATCTCTTGGAGGTCTTAAATTTCCTGATTTTAAGTCTACCATTATTCATTTATTCTTAAACAAGCTTCTCGTTGGTTATCTACGGAGACTCCTACTTACCGTCCGATCTGGTTGTCCATGGAAAAATCTCTTATTTCACCTTTTGACTTCTCTGAGGTTCTTGCTTTTTCTGCTAACGTCTCTTCTTTGCATTCTCCTGTCATTGCTCATTCCCGTCACCTCTTGACTCCTTTCATATCCTCTACATATCCTTCCTGGTCTTCTCTATCCCAATGACCCATTTGGCACAATAAGTCACTCCGAATTAAAAATCGCTCTTTTTTCTGGAAGTCCTGGAGATCTAAGGTTTTAATGTGGATTTCCCAGCTTCTCCTTGATAAAGTTCCCCTTACCTTTGCTGATCTCCAGTCTCAATTTCTTCTTCCCAACAGTTTTACGAAACAATATGATCTTTTACTTCCTGCACTCCTTCAATATCTTCATTCTCTCCCCCTCTCTCTTGATTTTCCTCCCCTTTATTCACATCTTTCTCCACTGTTGCTTTCCTCTCCCTCGGCCTCTTGCATTTACTCTTGTTTACTAACCCCCTCTGTACGACTTAAAATGAAAACTGAATTGGCTTGGGAGCAAGATTTATCAGTCTCCTGGCCAGTTTCTTTGTGGGATAAGCTGTGGCTAAAAATTCACAAAACATCACGTGCAGCCAATACTACTCAGACTATTTTATTTATCAGAGGTTATTATTTTCCCCAGCTAAATTAGCTTCCTTCTCTCCTGAGCTCTCTTCTAACAGCTGGTCTTGCTCCTCCCCTTCTTCTGACTTACTCCATATGCTTTTCCACTGTCCATCTATTGACTCCTTTTGGCGTCCTATTTGGTCGCGTATAAATACCATCTTCAATCTTCAGCTCCCTTTTTCCCCCTCCAATGTCCTACTTGGTTCCCTCTCTCCGGATCTACCCCAATCTCCCACTCATTAGAAGTTACTAGACCTTTTTATTGCTATGGCCTTCCACTTGATTACCTCCAACTGGAAAGATTCCTCAAAACTTAATTACTCTGCCTGGTGGAATGCTATTTGCTTTAATCACAGACTAGAAACCAACTACGTTACCCCTATTCTCCTCGCCATTAAGAGAGATCTACTTTGGATTCCTCTTACAACTTATTTATCCTCACTTTCCCCCCTTGCCCTCCAATCACTAGCACTAGTTCCACCTCTTCTGACGAAGTCCGTAAACCACCTTGAGTCTCTTTTGTTGTCTTTTTTACATAGCTTTTTGTCATTTTATCCCCTACATGATATGTATTCTTCATGATACTTCTATTATCGCTTTATTTATTGCATACAATGTTGCACTTATACTTGCTTTTGTTATTTTACTTCACTATGTGATTTCGTTTCCTCCCCTTTTCTTTCTTTTTATTTCCTGATTTAGAGCTAAGTGTTTATTGATTCCGCTTCATTGTACTTATACATTATATTGTTATGATTTTTTATTTATTCATATATCTTCGATGTAATGCTTCCGTATGTTTTCATGCTTGGTTTCAATAAACTTGAACTTAAAAAAAACATGTATATAGGCCACTGCATAGCTTTCATATTGGTTATTTGTTTAGATGCTTATGTCTGTTTTATTTTATTTATTCATCACAATATCTAAATATGATCATAACAATTGTATCTATAAGGGCTTAACTATTGAAATGTTGAGGAACATATAAAAATAAAATAGATATCAATAAAAAGATACACAAATGAAAAATATATAAAAATACACAAATAAATTAGCTTTAAGAACAGCAACACTTGAAAGTCTGAGTTTCAAACTACCTATCCATATATGCACATATGGAGCCTCATAAAATACAGCTTTATATCTCTGTTATTTTCCTTATACATGCATACCTTCTATGTACGTATTTATCTATATATTTATTTCTTCAATGCTAGTGTAGAACTAAAGCCTTCAACTCCTGCCAATGAACTACTCTATGTCTCATCCTATACCTCTCTCAATATATCATCTACCTACACTCTCTGACTCCTCCTAAACCTCATTATACTACTATTAGCTCCCTAATAACCCTTTCGTGATTCTTCCCTCCTCTATCCCTTCTTACCTCACCCCAAACCTCATTCTACTACTATAAAGTCCCTAATTACCCTTTCTAGACTCTTCCCCCTCTGTTCCTCTTTTATCCAGTTCAATCAAACTAACAGACACACAGGTCCATTGCTCACATTAACAACTTATATTTCCCTATAGTAATCCACCACTAATTCTTTGGGTTGCAGGAGTAGTGTGCTACTCGCTAAAAAGCACTTAAGTGTCTCAAGAGTAGTAAGCTCTAAATAAATAGAATTACAATTGCATACCTTTAGGAGGGAAAGAGCAGAAAGAACAGCAGAGAGGAGAGAGAATGATTGTGTTTTCCTTCGGATTGAATTCTGGGTTTCCACGTAAATCAACTTGAGATGCAATAGCCAAATGTGGAGATCTTAAACATAGGGGCAGCATCATAAAACATTGATGCACTTTTGATGTAGCTTACATTTGTAAACTTTATAACTAAATTCATGGTATGCAGATACCTAGACATGAATGTGCTATCACAGAAGAGATATGTAGCTTCACCTTTGGAGAGTTTGTGATATGTTTCTACAGCAGTATTGTCTGTAAACAACTACAACCAGAACCCCAAACTTTAAGGCCTTTAAGATTATTTAACCTCTTGGGCGCGGCCGCGATTCTGCATCTGTGCGGCACATTCCGATTGCGGGTCATGACGGCCGGGAGCCGTCATCAGCACACGAGCACTGTGTGCCATGACGGCTACCGGCCGTCATCAGCATGGAAGGGGTTAAACATGGAAGTTTCATTGATTGTGTAATGGACGTGTAGTATTGATCTACACAAGGTGCTATACGGGTTCTCTATTTTTCAAGTCCCTGCTGGTTTAGGAATTTTAAACTATGTAAGAGTAAATATGTATTGTGTTGGAATGTGCCCTGAAGCTGCAAAACGTATGACTATACATGCCGGCAGAGACATACATTTGTTTTGCAAGCAAGTTACATGTAAAGATTAGAAGACATCCTTTTCTTGGAGAATGGGGTGCAGTGCTGGTCCTCAACAGGATGTCATTTTGCAGGTATCTGTTGAAACCTGCCTGTGCATGATGTTTGTTGATGTCAATAGGTACACATCTGTGCACGTATAGAAACGTGGCAGCTGTGAGTTATGTTAGTACATATCTTTTATGAAGGAAGGTAGTATGGTAAATATAATGGTACTCTTGTTTCCAATATGGGAAGGCGCTAATACATGGCCACTATAGGGCCTGCTATTGTGTGGGGTGAAGGATGGTTGTATAGAAACTGCTGGAACTGAGTAGGGTAAGTGAAGCGTGACATCACCATACGGGAAAGTGCTATAAGCTGTCTGAATAGAAATTGTTATTGTGTTTAATGCGCAGTGTGAAGAGATTACATAATGAAACAGTGAAGCGGGAAGGTTTAGCCATGTTTATCATATCATAAACAAACGTTGGCTACTGGAACGTGTTATTGTGCAATGAGTAGGTTATGGCTCTCACTTTAAGAAACAGCAATTAACCAGTCCAGCAAGATTTCAGCCTAACAGAGTGTATGGACAATCATTTTACTCTGATGCTCTTTGTTAGAACTGTGGCATGTAACAATGGGCCAGATGTATCAAGATACACTTTTGCGATTCTCAAATAGCGATTTTTAAGGAATCGCTATTTGAGAATTGCAAAATGGTATGTATGGCAAAATTTGCTATTTTTTAGCGATTTCTTAAAATTCCTTCATTGCGATTAGCAAATTGCTAATCGCA
This sequence comes from Lissotriton vulgaris, assembly GCF_964263255.1. Classification (NCBI taxonomy): domain Eukaryota; kingdom Metazoa; phylum Chordata; class Amphibia; order Caudata; family Salamandridae; genus Lissotriton; species Lissotriton vulgaris. The sequence goes on from NC_141694.1 coordinate 1,689,106,259, forward strand.
ATTAAGAAATAATTTCCCATCAGATTTTCTATGGGCCAGGAGGCCCATAGGAATGAATGTGAAATTATTCTCAATTTGCGATTCGCAATTTGCTAATCGCAAATTGAGAATAATTTCAAGGGTGCAAGGGTGTCCAAAGTACACCCTGTTGCACCCCTGAAATAAGCATGGGTGCACATGTGGTGCACATGCATGCCCTAAGGGCATGTATGTGCATCACGTGTCACTTTGAAAAATGAAAAAATGGGCATTTTTAAAGATATTTGCAAATTACCACCAACTTGAAGTTGGTGGTAATTTGCGATTCCTTACGGACAATTAGCATTTTTTTTTGCATCATACATTGCATTTAAGGAATCGTAAATTTTGCGATTCCTTACATGCAATCGCAAAATAAGGAATCACAAATTTGCGATTCCTTATTTTGCACTGAAATTTGCTACATACATGCCATTTTGCTCAAATGAGTTTGCAAATTCTGTGACTTTCGGCATTTGCGAACCTATTTGAGCTTCATACATCTGGCCCAATATCACATGGGAATGGACTGAGGAATGGGCAGTGAAAATATACAGGGACATATTTCTGTGAAATATTCTGGGGAGTTTAAGTAAAATAGAAATACACGTCTTCACCAGGTTTCCTGCAGATTTTGGTTTGTGGAACTGAATCCTGGTTATTTCCCAATTTGGGGGGCTTCTAAACAGGCCTCACTACATGTGCCTTTCTTTAAATCATGCTGTTTTTGATGTTTAATTTGCATGTTTTTCATTTCAATAAGTCAACTATAAAGTGTACAGATGCAGTACAGACTGTTAAAGTGTCAAATGCCACCTCGGAAGAGCAACAAAGCCTTCCCCACTCATGCCTTGAGCTAACCCTATTGCAGGAGCTCAGAAGCAGCCATATAACTCTGTTGTTTGAAAGTGAAGGTGTGAAAGGCACTGCACACTAGGTTTTGCAGTTGGAGTGCTTAATCTGAGGAAGCAGCTAGTATGCCTTGTGAAAATGAGGGGCAGCTGCCTAGTCCTTAAATATAAAATATAAACTGGTAGGGCCCAATTCACAGAACTAACTTACTACAAAATCCTAAATGTACTACCATTTTGGTATTCACATAATGCACTTACTAATTTTGGTATTCACAGAATGCACTTATTCATTGATGAGTAAGTGCCTTATGTGAATACCAAAATGACTAACTTACTAATTTTGAGTAACTTACTCATTTTGGTACTCACAGAAGGCACTTACTCATCAATGAGTAAGTGCCTTTTGTGAATACCAAAATGAGTAACTTACTCATTTTGGTATTCACAGAAGGCCCTTACACAGCTATGAGTAAGTGCCTTCTGTGAATACCAAAATGAGTAAGTGCATTCTGTGAATACTAAAATAAGTAAGTTGCTCAAAATGAGTAAGTTACTCAAAATGAGTAAGATACTCATTTGGGTATTCACAGAAGGCACTTCCTCATCAATAAGTAAGTAACTTCTGTGAATACCAAAATGAGTAAGTGCATTCTGTGAGTACCAAAATCAGTAAGTGCATTCTGTGAATACCAAAATGGTAGTAAGTTTAGGATTTTGTAGAAAGTTAGTTCTGTGAATCAGGCCTGTAGTGTACACTTACAAGTGAATAGAGTAACATGAGCTTAAACAGTGTGTTACAACTGAGCAACATACTTTTTAACTGTGTAAGAAAAATAGAATACATCAGTCAATATACATTTTTATTTTATATGTTGCAACTGGACTTTTCTACGGCTCTCATTTTCCTGCTGTTTAGAAAACCAGTTTGCCTTGTTGAGATTAATTGCCTTGCTCTGGCTAAAACGCCTTGCAGTTCACCAGCCATGGGTTTCTTTCAAAACAATTATTTTCCTTAGAGAGGATAGGGTTAGGATATTGTAAGAGTAAACATTTGGAATGAATTAATAGTTGTTCTCCAAGCAGCAAAATACTAAACTGTGCAGCCCTCCAAACTAAAAGCCTTTGTGGGAGGAAAATTGGCTCTTTGGGTGCTAATTCCACCACACCCATTTGTACGAAGATTCTCTGTGTAGTACATTGTGTAACCTAAAGTATAAAAGCAATTAAGGTGAACTAATGAATTTTAGAGAATGACCATATAATACTTTGAGTTACTGATATGCAGCACCATAAGGCCACAGCAAATAGAGGTAGAGCAATCCCTACAAATGTATCAGGGTTTGAGGCATGGTCTACAACAGATACAGTACCACACTGCATATTGGTGGTCAATGAATGGCCTTCCTAAAATGTCATAACGGGGATGGGATTTGGGCTTCTTCATAACAATATAGTGAGAGAAGGTGCAGTCTCCCCATTACAGCAATGTTGTGGCAAAGTGGCAGCCAGGAGGCAGGACAGCTTGACAGGGTGTAAGCACTGAAAATAAGTGATGTGACTGTGGGCTAAGAGTGTTTTGGAAGAGACAGAGGTTGTTCATGTTCTGCTGAAAGGGGACATGTGTCAGGGTATGGTTGAGAGAAAGGGGGTCTGGCCACATATTACTTTTCCAGTGAAGTAATTTGATGAAAGAGGAGGGTTGTCTGTACTCAAGGAACAAGAAGAGATAATTATTAGGCTAATCTAAAAGCAAGTTTTGGTCTGAAAATCTGGGATATAACTGTCCTGGAATGATGCTCATGCAGGTTCAGTTATATAAAAAAAAGAATTTTAGGGGATGGATTGCAGTTAGCAAGCTCAGTTGTTTGTATACGACACTTTGATTACGTTTTAAAATGTACTTTTACCTGTATGTTTCAGTTGGGCTGTCATGGTACTCCTTTTCTGCTCTTGAAGACAGGTAGGCAGCTGGTCCATTCTTTTTTGGAGCTGCATAATACTTATACTTTGATAAGAAAGATTTGGATGATTTCTTTAAAGTGCGAGGAGTGAAAGGCTTCTTCACAGCAGAAAACCTATTAGAATGTTTCTCAAGAAGGTCTCCACTGTAGGTTTTCACTTGAGGGTCCTGGAATGGTGTCTTAGTCTTCGGACTGTCAGCACGCTTCATGGATCGAATGGATCGAGAAGTAGAGGGTACAAGAGAGTGTGGTCGTTGATGGTGTGGTGAGGAGGACATTGGGTGCTGCAGAATGCTCCTGGCAGTGTCTTGAGCAATGGAGATTGGTGATGGGCTCCTTGAAGGAGTCTTCAGAACAGGCATGTACTCTTCTCTTTGGATGGTAGGTGGAGCTCTTCGAGTTTGAGGTAAAAATAGGCTGTTCAGCTGATTGACTGAATGCTGTTGAAAAGACAAAAGGAGTATTAGAAGACTGCATAAATGTATAACAATTATCATTTTTCATCAAATATCTTTCGTCCTCAAATGAATATCTGTACTTATTACATTTATAGCATCTATAGTGCCTTTAAAGAGGTTCTTGGTCGCTAGATATAAACAACTGAATAGACAAAAGCCATGCATGTGTTTTTTATGTCTATTTGGAGGTGTGAAAACTGCTCAGATTCCATTGGTGGAGACTCATCAACCTCTGCCAGCAGAAACTCTTGAACCAGTGGCCCATGCTCAACAGATACCTGACTTCACAAGCTCATCACCCCACTATTTTTCCTTTTCCGGGACAACTAGGTATGGCATGGTACCCCCCTGAAGGAAAATATTCTAATTCTCTGTAGGGAGAAAACTCCATGAACACCAGTGACATGTCAGGATGCATGCTGAGCTTTGAATCTGTGAAGAAAGCACTGGCTAACAGTGCAGAACAACAAAACGATCTTTCCCAAGAATCATTAAACTCTCACATTGTTTAGAGATGGTGATGGTCAACTTGAATCATTAGGTGTATTTCTTTTGTGTTTGAAGGCATCAAGGCTGCTCGGTATTGAGTCTGGCGAGGTTGTCGATTGGGCGCTGCTTGATATCAAACCCAGTGAGGCCGTCGATGAATGTTAGCATTGATTCTCAGTGTCGAATTCAGTGAAGCTTTTAGTTAGGCAGGGAGCAGTACACTCTGACCACAGCAAAGAGTCTGGGACCTTGAGGAGAGTACTTGGGGGTCAGGACTTGCTCCCACAGAGGCCAGCAGAGGGGAACAGGTGAGGTTAAGTTAGTAAGCAGACTAAGGCTTCTGGAAGTTTGTCATAATAAAGGAGAATTAAAAAATCTAAATTCAATTTTGATGTCAGATTTTAAAAAAATGATGTTGTTTTTTTATATAACCACTGAGTGGCACTGCTGAAATACAAGAGCTAAATCAAAAAGCTAAACACCAAAGTGAGAAATTTGAATATTAGTTGAAGGGATGAGAACAAATTTTAAATAATAATCACAATCCTTGTCAGGGTGAACCACAAAAGTTAGTGATAAAATCGTGCTCATTCCCCTGGTAGCTGTGTAACAGAGCAGCCAGGCAATGTGTAAAGTATTTATGCAGCACTCAAACAGTACTAAAGTGACAACAGAACGCAAAGAAAATCCCTCACCAGTTTAGAAAAATATGGAATAGTTTAATAAATAAAATGACAACTAAACAACAAAAACCCTATAAGGACAGGAGATATGAAGAATTAAAGTTTTGAGTTATAAATAGCACTAAAAGGCACTAGGCACCAACCACGAGAATGTCTGTTCGCTTTAGACCAGGTCAAAGTTAAAAGTTAAGCTTACTCTGATGGACCGCCAGTGGGATACAGGGAGCAGGCCTGTCCTAGTAGAAAGTTTACCATCTGACTTAGATAGTTTTCTAGAGAAAAAGTCATCATCAACGAGGGTTAGGCAGACCAAACTCCAAGCTGGATCCAAAGTGGGGTTAGACGATTGGCAGGGTGCTGAAGAGTGGGGTACTGGTGCAGTAATTGACAAAGGCCGTTGGTGCTTGGATGAGGCTCAGCATTGAGTATGGTGGGTGCTGCCTGCTGTTGCACGGAGGCTGCATGGTATCTAAGTCAGTGACAGAGTTGAAATCGGTGAGGCCATTGATTAAGGTTGTTGATGTCGATACTCCGCATAGATTCCAGTGAAACTTTAAATTAGCCAGAGTGGAGTATATCAACCACAGTGAAGGCTCTAGGACCTTCAGGACAGTACTTCCACGGAGGCCATTAGATCGGAGCAGAACAGGTCCATTTGAGAAGCAGACAAATGCCTCTAGAAGCTTTTTTTAACCCTGAAGCTCAAACAGGAGGTGAGCCAACTGACCCTTGGAGTCACTTCTGGGGACTTGGGTTCAGGGCAAGCAGATCCAGTCTTTCGTCAGCATTTAGAAAGCAGGGAAGTCCTTCTTCTGATTGTTTACATGTACGGGAGTGTTATGTCGATGGGTCTCTGGGGTCTGTTGTTATGTCCAGCCTGTGGTTGGCAGGCAACCCTTTGTCCATCCTCCAAACCAGTTATGGGCAGCTCTCCCTCTCCCACTGGGTTGGGAACCAACTTGACTAGGAATATGAAAAGGGAGGCAGGTCCAGGTGTGACCTACTTCTGCGAGTGATCGGTTAGGCATCCTTTGAATCTCAGTAAGGGGCTCGGTAGAGTCTGCAGGCAATCCTGCCCATGGAAGAAAAACACCCAAACTCAAAGCACTTTGTCCACTGTCTGGGAGAAATCCACATCTTACTGAAGGGGAGCCATCAGCAGTCATTTGACATTGGACAGTGACAAAGGGGACTTTTGGTTTTAGGCAGGAAAGAGACAACTTTCCAAAAGTGTCTTTTCCTTAATAGTAATGTAAAAGCCAACTTTATAATTAAGTTGGACTATAAATTACTAAGAAAATGATTCCTTGAATAATTTTTCTTGCTGCTCCCAAACTGAAATTAAGCATTACAAATTGTTATAATGTAATCCAGTATTTTCCTATGAGAGAGCTAGCCTTGCCATAGTGAAAAAGTACTTTGGAGGTTTTTCACTGCCAGGATAAGCAAAATATAAATTTCTACATATCCTACTTTTGGATACCATGCACCCTGCCTTACTGGAATATAAGGCCGACCTTAGGGGTGGCTTCTATAAATAGGAAAGGAAGGTTTAGGCATGTTAAAAGGGTGATTTTGAGAGGTTGCACTTGCAATTTAAATACTGCACAGCAGGCAGCGGTGGCCAGCATGGAGACATGCTTTACCGGGCTCTTGCAATGTATGGTGCAATGAGCACTTAAAGTACAACCCTCAGTCCAGGTAGCACCATATACCAGGGACTGACAAGTAAATTAATTATAGCAATTAGGTGTAAGCCAATCTTACCATGTTTAGTAAGGAGAGCAGAAGCATTTTGCCACTAGTTGGCAGGGGTAGAGTCCACAGATTTCAAAGGGCAACAAAAACAGCTTCAGCAGCAGAAGGCAAATATCTGGGGGAATACCATGACACACCACTGCCTCAGCTATACCTTTAGTTTTGTTTTTTATTTATAGTGCGCAACAGCTACCCAAAAAGGGTTTCCCGGCGCAAAACGAATCAGTGCTCAGAGGAAAAAGAATACAGTCACACAATTTATCTGTCAAATAGCCACGTTTTTAAAGACTTACGAAACTGGGTATAATTTTGCTCATTTCGGAGTGCTAGGGGTAATTAATTCCAGAGCAAGGGGCCAAGGTAAGAGAATGAGCTACCCCCATCCGAGCTAGTTTGAATTTGGGGGTGATGAACCTTCCTTAGGTAGTAGAGCGGAGATTTCGGTGGCCAAAGACTGAAGGTATCGTGGAGCACAGCAAGAGTTAATTTTGTGCATATAGCTTAGGGCCTTGAATTTTTTTCGATTTTCGACTTTTAGCCAATGTAAATTACGTTGGTAAGTAGAAACGGAAGTGAACTTTGGGACACCACACAGTAGTCTGATGGCAGCGGTACCATCTGTAGTCTATGGGCTACAGATTTGTTTGAGCCTAGGTAAAGTAAGTTTCCATAATCAAGCCTAGATGTAATTAAGGCATTGATTACGGTTTTCCTAGTGGATTCTGGAAGCATCCAACAGATTTTCCTTAACCATTTAAGAATGGTGAAACAGGTTGCTGCGCCTTTGACTGATTGGGGATGCATGCTAAGTTGGTCATCAATCATGATGCCCAAATTTCGAACTTGAGGGGAGGGGGACGGAAGATCACCCATTTCACATGGCCAATGCAAGGGGTCCCAGAGATCTTTGTTTTTTCCTTACACCAATTTCTCAGTTTTTTTCCCTGTTTAATTTGAGAAAATTATGCTGCATCCAAGATGCTATGTTGTTCAAACCGATTTTGAGGATAGAAGGAGTGGTATTGTTATGTGAGGAAAGGGAGAAGATGATTTGAGAATCATCGGCGTAAGAGAAAAGGGATAAACCAGAGTTTTCTGCTACCTCAGCCAGTGGTCTTACATACAGGTTGAATAGCAGAGGGCTGAGGATGGATCCCTGTGGCACCCCATGGGCAAACGAGTGGATTTCAGAGCAGGCTGTTTGTGAGCAGACTTGAAAAGTATGATTTGAAAGGAAGGCAATAAACCAACTTAAAGCAGGTCCGTCTATACCCTGTGATCTTAATATATTTATCAATACAGTATGGGACACTGTATCAAAAGCGGTGCTTAGATCAGGTAAAATAAGCGCAACGGTGTCCCCATTCTCCAGGTGATGACGTATGTTTTCAGGGACCCACAGTAAGGTGGGTTTTGGTAGAAAATCCAGTTCTGAAGCCTGACTGAGATGGGTGAAGAAGTTTATGTATTGATACATACTGTGTAAGATGTGAATAAATATGTCTTTCAAGAATCTTTGAGAAGACGGGAAGTAGAGATATAGGGTGGTAATTGCTGGACATATCAGGGTCAGAATTTTCTTTTTAATACGTTTGATCATGATCTTATGATCAAATGTTTCAAACACTGAAGACTGGTCTAACAACACCGGGGCAACATCCTTTCCTTGGTCCTCTTCCATTTTAGGTAATCCATAACAGCCATTATCACAGACTCCATGATGTGAAAAGTTCTGAAGCCGGCTTGGGTCTATTGGAGAAAAGCAGTACTCTGTAAAGGTCTGCATAGTTCTTGAGCAAGTGAGCCTTTAATAGTTTGGCTGGAAATGGGAGCAATTAGATAGGATGGTAGATTTTCAGTATTATTGAGTCCTCAACTTGCTTCTTCATTAAAGGAATTACTTCTGCATATTTAAATGCATTAGGCACAATCCCCTGGTGAAGTAATTTAATAAGTAGGTCTGTTCATTAGTGAGACCATTTCTTTTAAAATGGATGGAGATCCTGATTTAACCTTAGATATTAACTCGCCCAATCTGATTTTGTCAACACTGGAGAAACTGTTTAGTGCTGTACTATTTGGCGTCTTCATAGGCTCCACTAAGTTGGAATGGGTAGTAATGGTACTGTCTTTAATTAATTATCTTTCTTTTGTCCGTGAAGAAACAATTGAGATTGTCACATAGATCCTTAGTATATCTCACCTTGGATGTGACCTTTCTAGGAGAGGCGTGATTTTCTAAGATCTTGTTAGTTATCTTGAAGTAATCCGAGATCTAGAATAGTTATATTTCCTCAGGATTAACTTTGCTTTGTATCCTGCTAATTCCTATTTAAAATTGATTTCCCATTCTTCCTTGTCCTTACTGTGCCATTGATGTTCAATTTGGTGCAATGTGAGGTTGGCCTCCTTCAACTCTTTGGTAAACCATGGTGCCGGTTTTGCCCGAATGGTTACTCGCTGCTTCTGCAGTGTCGCAAACTTATCGACTGCTGCAGTTAACCAGTTTTTTATTTCTCTTTCAGCCTCAATCATGGATGCACTTTATGCAGGTGTGGTCTGCTTAACCGTAGTTTCCATCTCATTAGTGTTCAACTCTTTCCACTTCCGTGTCATTAAAATCTCTGTAGATTGGCTACTAGACTTCTTCAGTAAAGGAACTGAGAGTTCTATCAAATAACAGTCTGACCATGTGCATTGTTGTGTAGTGGTAGTAAATGCCTCCAAATGTAAAGTCCAAACCAAATCCAAGGCATATCCTTTAATGTGGGTAGATTCAGTTATGTTGTTACTGAAATCTTATTGACAACATTGAAACTATGCATGCCTGACATTTCAGTTCTAAGCCATGTGAATCTATTCAGAAGTTAAAATCTCCAATGACCACTCTTTGTGTGACCTGAGTTCTCAGAGGGCTTATTATTTGAACATCTCGTGGGCAAAATTTGCCATATGCTGCGGGTGCGATTGGTAAGTAAACACACAGCCATACAATTGTTCAATTCAATCGTGAACAGTAGTAAATCTACGTTTTCAATGAATTTACACTGAAACTGATAAGTTTGTAGTCCCCATGTACAAAGGCTGCCACTCTGTCTCCTTTCTCTCTGTTCTTATGTTATAAAAATATTCATCAGGAATTGCTTCCAGTAGTTCTGGCATGGAATCCTCAGTTATCCATAAATTCACTAATCCATATAAACTTATCACTCCAGTGAGCCCTAGGGATATGTTTTGGACTACTGTTTTGAGCTGATCCAATTCATACATCTTTTGTGCATGATGGCTGGCCCCTGGTCACGGCCAGGCACAGACAGGGACAGAGACAGAGACGATTGCCTTTGGCACGCCCTCGGCATGCGTCCACTATGAGGATACGCTGCCCCTTTGTTTAAATAAACCTCATGCTTTCTAATCACTGGTCCCTGTAAGGCCACAGCACTGACCGTGCTAACTGCCAGGTCAAAATGGCAGCACCTGAAAGTGAGTGTAAGCACAGTTAGGTAAAAGTGCAAATGCATGTTTTAGAAACATCTCTGCCAGTGCGGTTCCCATTTCCCTTGAACATTTATGACATGATAATAAACACTTTGAAAAAATAAAATATGTGCACTTGCAGATTGACTGTAAACGGGATTTCATCAAGGTTTCTGTCCCAAGCAAGCAAATTATAGTCTCACAAAATCAGAAAGTTGCCAATCAATGAGAAAGCAAATTATCTTAGAAAACAGCCAGGCGCATTGGCTTTGTTAATAACTGTTCTAACAGTCCTTTTACTGCAACCCCAATATCAAAATTCAATGTCAAACTGACACCTCAGAGAAAGCAAATATATTTACCATTTAACTCCATACTGCTGGAAAGGGGGTGTGGCTTGATACACAACAGAGATGGCTGCTTATTTTTGAGCTCTGTGACACTGCTGGTGCGGACACTTATTTATTATGCGCTACAGGTGATTTTTGAATCACCTTTCAGCTCCGGAGAGCAGTGGAACAGCTGAGGATCGATTGGGAATATTTTGTTTCCCCATATTACTTCGTTTGAGGCTGTGACACGAAGAGAACTGTGTTGCGATATTTTTCAAAATGGTGGCCCTTGATGCAATTCTCCACACAGAACGACGCATGAAGCTGAATTTTATTACTAAAGCTCCTAACTGCTCAATTGACGTTGCCTAAGGTACTGTGCTACACTATTTGTGCTTGAAACTACGTGTTCATAAATATTGAGGCGTGGATTGACATACAGTGGATTTGACTGCAGTCTCTATTGGACTCTGTAACACAACGCGGCATATGGTGGCTGAGTTTCAGTATTAAAGCTCCTAAATGTTCATTTGAAACTGCCTAAGATATTGTTCTACTTGACACAGTGCTGTGTTCATAGATATCAAATATTGCGCAGAACTGCTTTCTCTTCATGATTGGAGGCTTAAAATGGCGACAACTGACTGAAACTTGGTCTCATACTGAGCTCTGCAATAAAATATCTATAATTTGGCATTGAGCCTGGTTGTAGTGCTAATTGCTCATTCCATTTGAAGTAACATGGCCATTATAATATTCTGCTTTGGTGCTCTCTATTGATTTGTTGTCATGACTGGAAGGATTTGGTGGGTAAAGAGTATATTCCTCTCTCTGATTTTTAAGGTTATACTTAACCTTACCTGCTCTTTCTAACCATACTAAGGTTATCTGGTTTTGATTACTACAATCTTATCCAATGGCGGAAGGCATGGGTGTTAATACCAAAGACAGAGATTCCAAGGGGAATTTAAAGCGCTCCAAACAGACCTCACCTACTCCGGAATTACCAGCTAAGGGTAGTCTTGAGTCTTTCTCAACTTTAGAAATGATTTTACTTAAGCTCACTACGGTTCATGATATTGCACAAAGTACGAAGACGAACACTGACTTACTTCAGGTAGAGGCGGCTGCAATCGGTAATGATCTTAAAACCCTTTCATTACGTGTTTCTAATGCAGAACCAAGAATAAGTAGTGTGGTAGACTTTACAAAAAAACAATCGAAGCACATCCAAAATTTGGAGTGCTCCATTATTTCCTTAAGGAGGGATCAAACAGAACAGGGAGATCGGAATCGAAGAAGTACTCTCTGTATTTTTGGATTACCGGAGTATTGTGAGAAGTCTGCTCCTTCAGTGATTGATTTTTTGCTTACTTGGATCCCAAATGCCCTGAGTACTTCTTTTAAGAAAGACTTTGAGATAGAGCGCTCTAACCGGGTCCCAACTTTTAAACCAAGAACGATGTCTCACCAAGACCTCTGATTTTTAAACCCTTGCACCATCAACACATGGATCAAATTCTGGCACAAATGTGAAAGATCAAGACAATACAATGGGAAGGTCACAAAATATATTTCACAAGATTTTTCCAGAGAGACTGTAATCTGTCGTAAAGGTTTTCTGAATCTACGCAAGAGGCTCACTGATATGAATATTCAATTTTCTTTTTCGGGTGCCTCATGATTCCGGATTACTTTCAAAGGTCATCCACAGATCTTTTATGAACCCTCAGATCTTTCCACATTCTTGGATAATTAATTTAAATCTCAGATGGACTCAGATTCTCTTCCTGGTCCTTCTCACCCCTAATGATTTGTATTTATTGACCTTGTCTAGTTTTAATGTTCTTTCACTTATCTAATACATATGCTAGCTCTATTTTTTTTGTTTTGCCCACAGTTTTTGAAGTCTTGTGCTGGTTTTTGTGCTCACTCTACATTGGGTGGTAATTTCATTGATGTTTCGCTCATTCTAGATTAGTCATATTCTATTAATTGGCATACTTTTTACAGGTCTATGCAATCCTCTGTACTATATTTAGTTATACTTTGGTTCACATTCCTACAATTTTGTCATGAACAATGCTGGTATAATTGTTCAATATGTTTCCTTTCAGGTATACTAACTATATGACTGTATGTATGTATTTATTTCTCTACTCGCCTTTAGTTTCCTTTTTTTCTATTTCCTTTGCTATAGGTAGGTATTCGATCCTTGTTTCTACTCTCTTTCTTGAATTTTTATTCTACTTCGGACTTTACCTCTTTCTTTGTTCAGTGCTCTATTCTAGGTGGTATCTATATACATTGTTATAGTATCTCATGGTCTCTGATTTCCACTGATATGACAGTTGTATAATTCTTTATAGTATAGTTATGATGTTTCACTTATGAAATAACATCTTATGGTAGTTATTCTATTTAAATCTTATCTCATATTTGTTCTAATGGAATGGTAATATTCATGATACGTTATATATGAATCATTCCATTTTAGATCTCTTATTTGACTGAACTAATCAGATGGATTTGTAATAAGCACTGATTTATATTTATGTCCTTTACTGGCTTGTTCGATTTACTTAGGGCTACAGGGTATGCAACTCACTGTCTTGTCTTCAGCTCTATTGGGATTTATATCCCTATAGGGTTTGTATGATTGTATGTCGGTATCTATTTCTCTTTTGACCCATCTTTATTTTTTCTCTCTCTAAATCCCCTTTGCGATATGTAAGTATTGTATATTTTATCCTTCATCCTTTACTCTTTCCTCTTCTCTTCGATTTATTTAACTTCTTGTTCGACCTTTATTCCACCCCTTATCTTACTTCTTTTCATTTCTGGTGCTCTTTCTTGATGATAATGTATCTATATATGATATACTATTTAATGATATCATTAATTATCATTGGAATGATAACTAAATTGTTGTTTTACACCATAATATGTACCAACTTGAATTTATTTGTTCTTTTTTCAATTTAGCTTTTTTAAGTATGTCCAAACTGAATTATATGCTGTTATAGTCATGATGGTTTGCTTATGTAAAGTTATCTTATGATAGACTCTTTAGATCTATTTATATTAATTTATAGTGGCATTTTATTATCTTAGGCTGATATTTTTTAGCTACTACAGTCTCGTATTTGCTTATGAAATATTATCTTTTTTTAAATGTTTAATATTCTCAAAAGTTCAAATGTTTTCAAGTATATTATATTTATTCAGTTGTACATTATTTATTGCTATTAATAAGAGTTATAGGTAATATAGTAATGCAACAGAAATACAATACTAGTTTTGCTGCTCTCCGGCTTGTTTATCTATGAGCTGTCTACACTGTCGTTGATAGCCTCTGTTGTCCCCACATGCAATCTGTCACTTACAGACGTCCCTTGGTGGGGTTACACTTTGATCTTGCTCCGTTTTTTCTTGGAGTACATCTGTTCTTTATCTTCTTCCTCCTATTCTTTACTCCTTTTCTTTTTCTCTACCTTAATTTTGTGATATCTACGCCATTTTATTTTGGGATATATGCTTCATTCCCTTTGATTTTTAGTTATATTTTGATTGCCCTTGTACTCTTTTATCAGAGGCATTTATTCTTAATGTTCCTTGCATATGTATGACTGGTCTAAATGTAGTTTACCTTAATGTTAGGGGTTTGAATCATCCTGTTAAAAGGGCCAAGATTTTAGACTATTGTAAGAGTTTAACTAGTGACATGGTTCTACTTCAAGAGACTAAGATAGATTTCAAAGAGGCTCTCCTCATGAGGAAAGATTGGGTGCTCAATATTACTTGCTCCGAGGCTTCTGGGAAAAAGAATGGGGTTATTACCCTGTGATCGTGGGCGGTCGGCGGACTGGTAAAGCAGGCGAGGAGGCCGGATATAGTGGGCGATAGTGATTTATTGGGGTTTTTGTACAAGGTTTTTCGGGGACAGTAGGAGAGTCCGGTCCAACACCCAGGAAGGTGTGTACGTCTTCTTCTCTGTTGTCCAGGCGAGATGAGGGTCCAAGGATCGTCCGGGTCTTTGGTGTAGCTGCCTCGTTGTGGTCGGAGGACACCTCGGAGGGCAAACAAGAGAAAAGAGGGAGCCGTTAGCTGTGCTTGGACTCACGATCCGGTACCTCCACCGTTAACCCGGGGTGTGTGGAAATGAAGGGGAAGTGAGGGCGGTATAGGTATGGGTCACGGGACGGAAAGAAATAGAAGTGTTCCGGGAGGTGGGGGAGAGGGGTGCTCTTTATACAGTGTGCAGTGCGTATTTACAACCTAACTAGTGCTACTGGTGACGTGCCTAGGATAGCGGGAACAATTTACACTGGGAGGAGTTTCTAACTATGTACACAGGCAAAAGGGAGTAACTGGTACTCACGCGCTCCGCCGTAACTCTCCTCCGAGTTACGGCCGCTCTCCAGCCACCTCCGTGGGACTCCACCACTCTTCGGACCACTCCTCGCGTTCTCCGTTCCCGTCTTCTCCGTCCGTCACCGGTCCAGCCGAAATCTCCTGCCACAATCCTTCGACGACGCTTGTGTCTTCCCTTCCGGCTTTTCTGTATCCGGCCGTCGGTGGAGAGGCGGGACTTCCGGGTTCACGGGTTATCCCTTCCGGTCCTTCGGTACCTCTGATTGGTTCCTGCAAAGGAGAGAGGGGCGGGATGCCTGTCGTCAGGGACGCTGTTGTTGGGGACTCTACGCGTCTGCCTGGACGGGATATGGTGCGAGGTGGTAATAGAGGGGATAGATCGTCTCGGATAGGGCGATCTCGGGGTCCGAGATCACATTCCCTTCCCCTAGCTGTCTTTCTTGTACCCTCTGTGGACACAGGGTAACGAGAAAGGTAGTCCGCGTTACCTTGCTCTAAGCCCTTCCTGTGTACAGTGGCGAAGTGATATGGTTGGAGGGATAGGAACCATCGGAGGACTCTATCGTTGTGGCCCTTGTTCCGCGCCATCCACTCCAGGGGAGCATGGTCAGTGTAGATGGTGAATTGTATCCCCTCCAGATAATAACGTAGGCTGTCTACTGCCCACTTGATGGCCAGGGCTTCCTTCTCCACCACGGCGTAGTTTTTCTCTCGGGGGAACAGTTTTCTGCTAAGAAAGAGAATAGGTTTCTCGTTTCCTTGGGGGTCTTTTTGGGATAGGACCGCCCCGAGTCCCTGTGTGGAGGCGTCCGTCTGTAAAATAAATGGCTGTGTATAGTCTGGGCTTACTAACACGGGATGGGAGGTCAGAGCGTTCTTTAGGTCGGAGAATGCCTGCATCAATTCTACCGTAGGGGATCTGAGGAGGGTGTCTGTTCTCATAGATTTTTTTAGGAGGTCAGTGAGGGGGGCCGCTCTTTGTGAGAAGTTGGGGACGAACCGTCGGTAGTAACCCAGGAGTCCCAGGAAAGCACAAAGGTCTCTTTTGCTCTGAGGGAAGGGGAGGGACTATATGGCTTCGATTTTGCTCTCCTGGGGTCTGATCAAGCCTTCCCCCAGGAGGTAGCCTAGGTACTTCACGGTCTGTGCTGCTAGGGTGGTTTTGGAGGGATTAATGGTAAAACCATAAGTCCCTAGGGAGGAGATGACCTTGTACAGGTGTTCTAAATGCTGGGTCCAGTTGTCACTGTAAATCACGATATCATCAAGATATGCACCAGCATAGAGAGAGTGAGGTTGCAGGATTTTATTCATGGCCCGTTGGAAGGTGGCTGGGGCGCCATGAAGACCAAAAGGAAGGACCAGGAATTGGTATAACCCGTCAGGGGTGGAGAAGGCCGTCTTTTTTCTATCTTCTTCACGGAGGGGGATCTGCCAATACCCCTTACAGAGGTCTAGCCTATGCGTTCGACCATCTCGTCGACGCGGGGTAAGGGGTAGGTGTCAAAGGAGGATATTTTATTTACCCCCCGGAAATCAATACAAAACCGGACAGACCCGTCCGGTTTGGGTACGAGTACTATCGGGGAATTCCACTCGCTTACCGAGGGCTCGATGATACCCATCTTCAGCATTTGTTCCGTTTCGTGTCGTATTACTTCCCTGCGGGCCTCGGGGACTCTGTATGGCCTTTGTCGTATTACCTTCCCGGGAAGGGTTTGTATCGCGTGTTCAGTGATGGTGGTATGTCCCGGGGAGGAGGAGAACACCTGTCGCAATGGAAATAGTACTGTTTCGAGTTCCTGTCTCTGTTGTGGGGTGATATCGGGATCGATACAAGGGGTGAAGGAGAGGGGATCGGTGTTAGCCGACCCACTTAAGACGGGGCGAGGGCCTTCCCATTTTTTTAGAAGATTAACGTGATAAATTTGAGTGACTCCACGAATGGGATCTATGTCTAGCTCGTAAGTGACTGGGGTCACCTGACGTAAGATGCTATATGGACCTTGCCACTGTCCCAGGAGTTTTTGATCGGAGGATGGAAGCATAAGTAACACAAGATCCCCTGCCAGGAAGGTTCTGGGTTTAGTGCCTTTATCATATTGTCCTTTTTGCCTGTTCTGGGCACTCTCGAGGTTCTGGCTTACTATATCTCTCATAAGGGCTAGGTGGGTTTTCAGGTTCTCCATGTATTCTGGTAGGGGCCGTGTACGGTCTGGTTCTGCTTCCCATGCTTCTTGGGCCATATCAAGAAAGGTGCGAGGGGGTCGCCCGTATAACAATTCATAGGGGGAATACCCGGTGCTACTTTGGGTGGCACAACGGATAGCAAACAGGGCAAGGGGTAGCATGTCTTCCCACCTCTTGGCTTCTAAGCCCAGCAATTTCTTAAGGGTCTGTTTTAGGGTGGCATTATACCGCTCGACTAAGCCGTCGGTTTGCGGGTGGTATGCCGAGGTTCGAATTTGTTTGATCCCCAGGTTGGCGCATACCTGTTTCATCAGAGAGGAGACAAAAGGAGTACCCTGATCTGTTAGTATTTCCCTGGGAAAACCCACCCGAGTGAATACAGAAATGAGGGCTTTCGCAATGTTCTGGGTGGTGGGTTGTCTCAGGGGCAGGGCTTCAGGGAAGCGGGTGGCATAGTCAACAATAACCAGGGCGTAACGACACCCACTCCGGGACGGTAATAGGGGTCCGATTATGTCCATCCCTACTCTGCTGAATGGGATGTCAATGATGGGAAGGGGTTGCAGCGGGGCCCTAGGGGGTCGGTATCTACTATGCTTTTGGCAGACCGGACATTCTTTGGAAAACTTTTTGATATGTTGATAAATTCCAGGCCAATAAAACTTGTCCAGGATTGTTTGGCTGGTCTTTTCTTCTCCGAAATGCCCTCCCAGAAGATGACTATGTGCTAGGAAGAGCACTTTCTCCTGAAAGGGACCGGGGACCAGGAGTTGGGGTTTCTGTTGGATCCCCCCTTTCCGGTATAAAAGGCAGTTTTTCTTAAAGAAGTAGGGACCTACGTGAAGGGGGTCCTCTTGATCCACTGCCCTTCCCCAGGCTTCCTGTAACAGAGGGTCTTCCTGCTGTGCTGCCCGGAATTCACGGTCCGTTTGCCAGGGGTGTTCATCCGGAAGCACTGGGTAGGCGCCC
The DNA here is from genome assembly GCF_964263255.1 of Lissotriton vulgaris. NCBI lineage: Eukaryota > Metazoa > Chordata > Amphibia > Caudata > Salamandridae > Lissotriton > Lissotriton vulgaris. The sequence continues at coordinate 1,689,123,822 of NC_141694.1, forward strand.
GTATATTCCCTTTTTTCCTTTTTCTTCTGTGCTTTGGTTTTCGCTGGTTTACGGGTCTGCATGGGGGAGGACAATCCCTTTGGGAAGGGTGCTTCTTCCCACCAGTGTGTCAGGGATTCCGTGGTGTCATGCAACATTCCGGGCAATCCGGGGTAATCACTTCCTAGGATCGCCTGTTCTGGTAGGGCGGGGATCAGTCCCATTGTAAGAGCTGTGCCGGGATCTTTTTCATGCTGTACCATCACTTGGGCGGTGGGGTAACTCTTTGTGTCCCCGTGCACACATTGGATGGCAACCATGCCGGACGAAGGTTTAACCGGGTGCGTTAGGTCTTGAGGCCTGAGGACACTCTGTCGACACCCAGTGTCCGTAAGGGCCATGAGGGTTTGTCCATCAAAGTTCACTGGACGTCGGAAAGGGGGAGGAGGGGCCCCTGGTACGGAGCACACATAGTTACGTGCCAGCCCCACTTCCATCGGCTCTTCCTTGTGTGGACAGTTCCTGGCAATGTGACCGAATCCGCCACAGCTATAGCATTGTGGTCCGGGATTAACAGGACGATGCATCACCGGTGTGGGGAAAAAGAGAGGAGGATCAGGTCTTCTTGGGACCGGGGGACGTGGAGGCCGTAGTCCTGTAGGGGGATGAGGTTTGTGGGGGTGATCGTCCTTTCCTCTCTGGACCTCCTGGGCCCTGCTATAAGCGCTTGCAATTTCTATTGCTGTATCCAGGGTCAGGTGAGCATGCTGGCGTACCCATCTTTGCGTGCCTGGGTGCAAAGACGATAGGAATTGTTCCAGGTAAATTTTTTCCAGGATATTCTCTTTAGTAGAGTTGTCGGGTTTCAGCCAGCGGTTGGCGAGGTCTTTGATTCGGAAGGAGAGGGCCCTGGGAGTCTCTTGGGGTCCTTCTTTTACTTGGCGCAGACGTACCCGGTAGGTTTCCTCATCTATACCCAGCCGCTCAAGAATGCATTTCTTTACGTCGTCATATGGGGTATTGCCTTGAATATTCGCTTGCTGGTAGGCAGCCTGTAGATCCCCCGTTAGCAGGGGCCCTAGATAATGAGCCCATCGGTCTAACGGCCATGTGGCGGCCTGGGCCAGCCGTTCAAAGTTGGTAAAGAAAAAGTCAGGGTCCTCCCCCGGTACGTATTTCTGAAGTACCACTGACGGGAGGGAGGACATCGGGCGCGGTTGACCCAGGACATCGGTCAGTTTCCCCATAGCCTGGTCGTGGGAGGTTCCCTGTCCCTTCAAGACATCATGGAGCTGCCCCCGATCGTCCTCGGCAGTTTTGAGGAACTGCTCCATTAACTTTCCCAGTTGTTCTTGGGATTCCGCCATCCTTTTCATCACGGCCTCCATTCCTCCAGTTAATCCCACTTCTGACACCAGATGTGATCGTGGGCGGTCGGCGGACTGGTAAAGCAGGCGAGGAGGCCGGATATAGTGGGCGATAGTGATTTATTGGGGTTTTTGTACAAGGTTTTTTGGGGACAGTAGGAGAGTCCGGTCCAACACCCAGGAAGGTGTGTACGTCTTCTTCTCTGTTGTCCGGGCGAGATGAGGGTCCAAGGATCGTCCGGGTCTTTGGTGTAGCTGCCTCGTTGTGGTCGGAGGACACCTCGGAGGGCAAACAAGAGAAAAGAGGGAGCCGTTAGCTGTGCTTGGACTCACGATCCGGTACCTCCACCGTTAACCCGGGGTGTGTGGAAATGAAGGGGAAGTGAGGGCGGTATAGGTATGGGTCACGGGACGGAAAGAAATAGAAGTGTTCCGGGAGGTGGGGGAGAGGGGTGCTCTTTATACAGTGTGCAGTGCGTATTTACAACCTAACTAGTGCTACTGGTGACGTGCCTAGGATAGCGGGAACAATTTACACTGGGAGGAGTTTCTAACTATGTACACAGGCAAAAGGGAGTAACTGGTACTCACGCGCTCCGCCGTAACTCTCCTCCGAGTTACGGCCGCTCTCCAGCCACCTCCGTGGGACTCCACCACTCTTCGGACCACTCCTCGCGTTCTCGGTTCCCGTCTTCTCCGTCCGTCACCGGTCCAGCCGAAATCTCCTGCCACAATCCTTCGACGACGCTTGTGTCTTCCCTTCCGGCTTTTCTGCATCCGGCCGTCGGTGAAGAGGCGGGACTTCCGGGTTCACGGGTTATCCCTTCCGGTCCTTCGGTACCTCTGATTGGTTCCTGCAAAGGAGAGAGGGGCGGGATGCCTGTCGTCAGGGACGCTGTTGTTGGGGACTCTACGCGTCTGCCTGGACGGGATATGGTGCGAGGTGGTAATAGAGGGGATAGATCGTCTCGGATAGGGCGATCTCGGGGTCCGAGATCACATACCCGTATTTATAAAAGTTCTGTTTTTTCTATAGTTACAGCTGAACATGATATCAGTTGCAAATGGTTGCTTACTCGGCTGACTATTGGTACGGACAATCTAGACATTATGAATTTATATGCTCCAAATATAGATGATGCCGTTTTTTGGCGAGCAGTAAACAAAAAGCTCACTGATATTTATTTATTTTTATTTATTTTTGTAATTTGTACAGCGCGAACAATTGCTCGTAGGCGTCTCGGCACTAGAAACTGTGCATGTATTCCCGAAGGCTGAGCCAGTAACTATTCTTGATATTCCACAAAACTCAAGAATAATTGTTGGAGGTGATTTTAATCTTCCCCTTGATCCTATTTTGGATAGACATTCTGACTTTAAGTTTCGACCTCCTGGGAGCGCACAAACATATGCTTAGTATGTGCTTGTCTCACCATCTTGTTGATTCATGGAGAGTACATAATCCTACAGAAAGTGATTTCCCGTTCTTCTCCTCCCCACATTCTAGTTTCTCTCGTATTGATTATCTTTTGGTCTATGCCTCTCTTCTAACACATACTACAAATGTTATGATTCATCCAATAAATGTTTCGGACTACGCAGCAGTCTCTTTAACTATCGTTAAACTTAGGAATACTGAAGGTTCTCGTAGTTGGCGCCTAAACACAGAAATCTTGGAAGATAATGATGAAGTTAAAGAGCTTAATGATGAGATTGATAATTTCTTCAAAGATAACGAATCCTCTGTGAATTCTCCAATTGCATTGTGGGATGCATTTAAATGTACTATAAGGGGTCACATTATTAAAAAAATGGGAAAAAGGAATAGTGACATTAGGAAGTCTCTTCAATCCTTGGGTGATCACATTAAACACAAAGAGGAGTTATATAGACATTCCAACGACAAATTACTCTTGCAGGATATAAAACATTTAAGGTATTCTTTTAACTCTAATGTCACTAAAAGAGCTTATATTGGAGTACACGCTAAAAATTCTAGTCAGTTATTGTTACAGAATAAAGCTGGTAAGTTGTTGGTTGCCACTCTAAAATATCAGAATACAGATACCAATTCTACTCATAGTACACACATTACTGATAAAACTGGTTCAAAGAAGTTCCACTACCAAGAATTCCTTTAGGTCTTTCAAGAATATTATGAAATTCTCTATACACCTCGGGACCAGTGCACCAAGAGTAGTTGTCAACAGTTCCTTAACTTGATTCCTATTAATACTATTTCGCATCCTGACATGACTGAACTGGAGAAACCAATTGATACTGATGTGATTATCCAAGCCATTAAGGCTACATGTTTGGGTAAAGCTCACAGGCCGGACAGGTTTCAAATTGCCTTTTATAAGACATTTACTCCTTCAATAGTCAAATATCTTAAGGAGAGTTTTGATAATTATGTTCTTTCTGGCAAAGTTTCAGGTTCAGCTACAGAGGCTACTATTGTAGTTATCCCGAAAGAAGGTAAGGATCATTCTAATCCTAAAAATTGTCGTCCAATTTTGCTATTAAACATGGAAGCTAAAATATTTGCCAAAATCTTAGCTAGACGCCTAAAAGATTGTATTCCTAATTATCCATGATTCCCAAACAGGTTTCGTTAAAGGTAGACTTGCCAGAGTAAATATTCAGATTTTCTGCCATATTTTGGAAAAAGCAAAACTCTCCTCATTGCCTTCGGCAGTGATTGCCCTTGGTGCTGTAAAGGCTTCTGACAAAGTTTCTTGGCCTTTTTTACACGCAGTATTATAATCCCATAACCTTGGTGATTCCTTTATTAATATGGTTATGGCTCTCTATGTGCAACCAAAAGCTAATAACAGGATTAATGGCACTATGTCTCTTTTTTTTAATGTTCGCCAAGGCAGTCGGCAAGGATGCCCTCTCTCACCCCTTCTTTTTCTACTTTCCATTGGCCCACTTCTTCGTTTACTTAATCTGAACCCGGGCATTAAGTATTAAAGGTTTTCAATTTGGGTCATATGCACTTAAAATGTCCACTTACTCTGATGATGTCCTTATCTTTTTCAGAGGATATTGTGTCAGCGATTCATCTCTAATAATATTTGTGATTATTCGGCCGTCTCTGGGTATACTCTTAATAAAGGAAAAACTGAGATGTTCCCCCTAAACTCTCTGTGTTTTCCTTCTCACATTGGTAATTCAGGTTTTAAATGGCAATCAACTAATATTAAATATCTAGGGATCTGGTTCTGTAAAGAGCTCTCAGATACCATCACCTATAATGAATCCCACATCATATATAAGGTTAAGGATCTGTTGTCTTCCTGGTCTACCAAATATATTTCCTAGTGGGGCAGATTGCAAACTCTTAAAATGATGATAATCCCGATCATTAATGTTTTATTATCCATGCTACCTATAAAGCTTTCCTCTGCTTTCTTTCATTAAATTGATTCAATCTCTTCGAGATTCTTATGGAATTATAAGAGAGCTAGGTTTGCTTATAGATACCTTTGGTTGTACTTTCCTCTGGTAATCTGAAGAGGAGAATTGAGTCAGACAGTAGATTTGCAAACTAGTGAGGGGTTAATGAACACCAGATGTAGCCCCTCCCTCCCCTCGAGGATGATGATGGCGGTCGGATGGCGTTCTACTGATCCCGCTGCTGTGGCTTTGGAGAACCCTGGCCTCCTGGACTTCTAATCCTCTAATCTCCGGGCAGAAAAAGCTTCCTTTGTGGCCCTTAAAGCGGAAAATGGCAAGCGTGAATTTTTTCGTCTTGGGCACGGTTGCTGCTGCAGGTTTCTGTGTGTTTCTGTGCACGGTGCACATGTGAGGACGTGGCTGTCGGCGGCTGCCGGCGGTCAGCGGTCAGCGCTCGGCTTGCTGGGGCATCTACATTCATCTTGCTTGTCACCGGCATCTGTTGGGGGCTGCACGGCAGCGTTCGTGTACCGAGGCTGAGGCAAGACAAGGTGAGCTCGAGTACTATAATTTGAAAACTGCCACCGCATTTGCATACTGCAGCTGTTGTGATCTGACGGCTCCTGCACAGTGGGGATATCATGAGCTTGGTGGTGTTTGGAGGGGCCTTATGAATCCTGGTTTGCGCGAGGCGTGAGAGACGCTATTACTGCTGCTGCCACGTTCGAAAGGGGGAGAGAAAAGAGGGAACTGAGCCGTTTTTGCCTGTTTGGCTCACAGAGTGAGTGAGCACGAAACTCCTACAACTTTTGACCAAGCGGTTCCGCTTCGTGAGCTCCTGCTCACTGTGTCCAGAGCTACTGTCTCGCCAGGCGGGGGAGTAAGGAGAAGTGTCCGCAGTGCCCGAGGCTGTTTTCATCGTGGAGGCTTAGTGATTTCATCAGCACACGGGACTCCAGGAGCCAGGAGTCCGTGCAGTAGCCCACCTGCACACCTGAGCGGAGGACTGCGCCCTAATTACTGTCTGTGACAGTCCGGGTACAGGAGGTGGCAGGGCTGGGCCAATCCCCTTTTATCTACAACGAGGTACTCTGTGTGATTGTTAATTTTTAACTGCACGGACTAGCTATCCGAAAGCATGGGGAAACGGAAACTGACAGAAGACTCTGGCGAAGTAGTAGGGGGAGTGCCTAAAGGTGGGAAAAAAGCAAGAAAATGCAAAACTAAGCCATCCGGCAAGCGGCTGTCTCATGCAGGAGCCAATTGTATCATGGATCGAATAGATGATCTGATACAAGACTGTGGGGTCATACTGACTCAAGCTCCTAAAATTGTTGAGCAAACATGTGAGGATATTGTGAAACTGGGGACCAGCACGGGTAAAAGGCAGGATAAGGGGGTGGTGATAATTCCCGATATGTTTCTAAGTAAACCTGCTGTGGGGGTAGGGACAAATATTGTAACAATTGATGAGAAGGGGTTAAGTATAGATCAGTTGAATCCACCTGTAGAACTTGATGTCAGTGCTGAGGACTTAGAACCCTTATTTAGTAACAATAGTTTATCTGTTCTGTCTCATATGGAGAGTGACAATGCAGTAGGAACCTCGTTGATTGCCCCCTCTATGGAAAATTCCTTATCTTTGTCTGGAACTATTGGTGTGCATATGTCCCCTGAGATAACAGCCAACCCCCTGTGGGTAATTATCAACCAACTGTGCGGTTTGGTTGAGTCATTGCAAGTTAAAGTTGATCTTTTGACTGTCACAGTTAATACCTTAAAAAATCATTCAGGGCAATGTTCACTTAATCTTGCAAAAGCTTGCCCGCCAGGCCCAATGAACAAAAGCGTGGTTGGAGGGAAAGTATTTGTTCCATCTGCCCCTTTGACTTTCACTCCACCTACACGCAGTCCGTTGGTGAAGAAAGTAAGGGGGATCACGCAATCCATAGGCAATCCAAATGTAAAGGGGAAAAGTTTGGTTAATTTGGTTAATTCGCCCAAAAAAATGATCTCAAAGCCAAATGTTATGCCAGTGGCTAGAGCTAGTATGGGCGAGAATACAAAAGAAAGCTGCCGGCAAGAATCAAGATCATATTCCCTTAAGCCATACCATCTTCACCGCAACGATTATCAAAACCGCGCACAGGCTGTGTATATGGTGAATGTCCCAAAAATACCTATAGGACGAGGCTATGAGACCCCAGACTCCCTAACGAATAAGGCAATCCATTGGATTAGGCACACTAGGGGGTGTAGGTCTGTTATCAGGGAGGACATTGTAAAAACCACAAGAATCACATCACCATGCGATACCGATGATTGTATTGAGGTGGTTCTAAAAAACCCAAAGATAGTGGAGGATTTGCTGGCCTTGGAATATAGAACCTGTTCCCCAGATAACTCCCGGATTCAAATGAGATCACAACCCTACCAGAGAAGGATACTAACTAGAGAAATCCCTGAGAGGAGCATAGGTATGGCCTGTTCTGGATTAGACAACAACGATTGACTACAGACCCAGATTGGAAAAGTAACACCCAGGGAGACTACTAGTGATGAGGTCCCAGATCATGCATTAATTATCTCAATGGACCCCACTTCTTTTTTAGAACCCCCGCTCCCAGGGGTGTCATCTGTACAGAATAAATCATTAGTTATCACCCAGGAGATTCCCAAATTTATAGAATCTCCTCTACTTACCGGATCAGTTCTTTCATGGAACATTGCTGGTCTGAGAACGAAAATGGATTCCCCGGAGTGGGCTTCTTTTATCAGCCGGCATGAAATATGCTTATTCCAGGAAACCTGGGCTCTGGAGCAGTTGTATTTCCCGGGGTATCTAAACTATAGAATCCTAGCGGAAAAGAAAGGGAAAGGTCGACCGTCAGGTGGCCTGACAATCTGGATCAAGCAAGATCTTGCTGTAATGGTCAAGATAATACCCACTAATCATAGGGATCTCCAGGCCCTTATGTTGGAGTTTGTGAATCGAGACCCTATTCATATATACAATGTATATGCCAGAAGTACCGGGGGAAAGAACTCGGAAGTCTTAACACTTCTGGAAGAACATTTAGAGAGCAATCTTCTCCATTCTAATATTATTATAGGAGGAGATTTTAATGTAACTTTTGAGCCTCTCCTGAATGATAACTGGAACCTTTCAGATGAAGAAGATAGGGTATGGGGGGTTCCTAAATTGGATCTAGTCCCCATTAAAAGGTGGACGCAAATTGCAATACAGCTAAATTCACTCTGCCTAAACAAAGGAGTTAGATCCGCCAATGGTAGAACACCAGGTGATAAAAGTGGGGCTAATACATTTAAGAACAGCCCCCGGCAGAGTAGAATAGACTATATTCTTGTTAGTTTGAGCCTGTGGAGGTATCTCCAGGACATGCAAATTATAGATAGAGTAGAGAGCCATCATAACCCCCTATCGGCAAAAATATCATATTGGGAACCACCAGTTAGTCTGGCAAGGGTGATTGATACCATTTCTCCAGTAGACGTTGTCATTACTAATGATATGCGCCATGTCCGCTGGTCTAAAGTTGTAGTCATTCAGGAGAAAATTGATTTTATAGCTAGCAAGCTTACTCAGGCAATAAGTGACTTGAAGGGTGTAGTGAGTGAGGACTGCCCAACTACTAGTATTGAAAGTGGAACCAGAATTCATGAGGCTGTTTTAAGGACCAGCGTACGCTGTTTGTTAAGCCCTCTCAACGAAGAGGTCCCTGTAACTTCCACCCTCCACGTTGGTACTCAGCAGAATGTAGGCAGGCTCGCTTGGATTTAGGTAGAGCCCTTAAAAGTGGCTCGAGTGTGAACGTACGTATAGCTAGGGCGGCGTATAAATCTGCTGTCTTTAAATCCAAGCGTCTATGGGATGAGCAGAGGTGGTTAGACCTGCAAGAAGCAGGACGCCATAAAGATCCCAGAAAGTTTTGGAGTGTCTACAAGTCGGGTGTGGATAGTAAATCCGATAAACCACAGAACTGGGTCCCGCAGGATAAATGGGCATCCCATTTCAAACCGCAGTTTGCGATGGGAGATGGCCAAGATTCTTCCATAGAGGTGTCTTTTATCCCCTTTTCGGAGGATCCATTCACTTTGAGGGATGTTCAGCTGGCTTTGGATGTCGTTGTTCCTGGTAGAGCGCCAGGAATTGACAGTATCCCAGCTGATTTATTCTTACAAGACAAAGATTCTTGTGGCCCATATATATTATTACTGGCAAATGCGGTTGCAAGTGGAGCACCGATTCCCCACTCATGGAAAGGGGCCGAAATAATCCCAGTTTATAAGAAAGGGGATAAGTCCCAGCCTGGAAATTATCGACCAATTAGTTTGATCGATACTACCCAGAAGATCATTGGTAGGCTTATTTTAAATAAGGTTCACTTTTGGGAAAGGGATCCCAGCATCTTGTCTCATTTGCAGGCTGGCTTTAGAACTTCCGTTAGCACGGTCGATCAGGTCATGCATTTTACTATGTTATACTGGAAGACCGTGCTAATTGGTAATGGCAGCCTTTATGCTGCTTTTATAGATTTAAGGGCAGCATTTGACTTGGTCCCGCGTCAAATGTTGTGGAAAGTGCTTAACGATATGGGTATGCCAGGGGACATCTTGTCTTTAATTAGAAAGCTCCACCAGGAGAATTTTGCCCAGATTAGGTGGGGTAGTCCTGGCAATGTCACATCTCAGTTCCCAGTTGAAACAGGTGTGCGCCAAGGTTGTGTCCTGGCTCCAACGTTATTTTCTTTATATATAAATGATGTTGCCAAAATTCTAATTGGTTCGAATGTTGATGCACCTATTCTTGCCGGAGCTAAAATCCCTATTTTAATGTTTGCAGACGATTGTCTCATAGTATCAAAAACCCCGAGCGGGCTACAGAAGGCTTTGTTAATTTTCGAGGACTTCTGTGCCGCTCGTGGTTTGGAAGTTAATGTTCTTAAATCCAAGTACATGTCTTTTAATGCGCCTAATGCCAACACGGGTACTGTACATATGAGTAACGGGCCACTTGAGAAGGTACAGGCATTTAGCTATCTGGGTGTCTGCATCCAACAGGATTTATCCTGGAGACAGCAGATTGATTTGGCCACCCTGAAGCATCACCAGCTCTCAGGAGCATTGAGCCTAGAGCACTCCAGGTCCTTGACTAGTCCGATAACTCCGGTGTTATCGGTTTATAATGGCAAGGTAGTTAGTTCTACTCTGTATGGTGTGGAAATGTGGGGAAACGAAAAACCAAAGGGATGACTGTTTCCGAAAACACATTTCTCAGAAAACTAATAAGGTTACCCCAGAGCACCCCACTGAATCCCCTAGTTTACGATCTGGGCATAACACCAATAGCTTTAATTGCATCCTTGCGCCCAATCCTACACCTGAACTGGATACATATAACAGGGGGCTGTTGGACGTAGTTAAAAGTGACGGTTCCGGAAAGTCAAATGGTTGGGACATATCTGGAATCTTTTAAATGATTTAGGTCTAGGGGAATTGTGGGAAGATCCATTGCACGCTAGGTTTCCACCAAAGAAGGTACTTAAGAACTTGTATTGGAACTTGGTGGCTACAAAGGTTTTCAGTACCACCCCTTCACATTCTCTTGTTGGTTTATTTTTAGAAATTAAAGATTGTCCCAAACTTGAGGAATTTTGGGATGTCATCACGAAGCCCCTTGACCGCAAGCTCTACTTTCAGCTAAGAGTGGGAAGCCTACCGGTAAGGGAATTCTCTAATAGATGGACTAGTGGGGGCAAGATGGCTTGTCCGGCTTGTTTAGATGTTCCCGAAACCATTGGCCATCTTTTGTTTGCGTGCCCAATGTATGAGGCGCCCCGTCGAAAGTGGTTACGACCGATGTGTAGGCTATTGGGAACGAGGAGAGGATTGGTTGCAGTCAGAAATATTTGCACCAGCCCTAATATGTTTGTGTATATAGCGGTGGCGAAATTTCTAGGCTGGGCATGGACAATTAGAGCCCGATTGCTGAAAGCATAATATATTAGTTAACCTTGTAGGCCAAGTATCCTTGTCAACTATTGTGTAATAATATCACCCACATTTTGTATTGGTAATGGAATGATTTTATTTATGTATTTTATGAATTTTTATAATCTGGATTTTAATCTGGTTTTATCTATTGAATTTTATACATGTACTTTTATATATATGGAATATGCTTTTATGACAATCGTCGAATAAAGCTTGCCTGACTTGACTTGAGTCAGACAGCGTGAGATACCTTAGGAATCCTTCTGTCATTGGTGGTGTAATCTTCCAGATTGGAATCTATACCAAATCTCCTTTCTAGCATCTCAAGGTGCACTCTGGTTCATATCAGATTCTCAACTATACCTCCTTGGATTGATATTGAACAAGAGTTTTGCGCTCCTCTCTCCACTCCTTCTTTTCTCTCAGCGTCCAAGCTTGTTTGAGCTCATTCTCAGCGTATTATATCAGACACGGTTAATGCACCTCTACGACACTAATCATGACCCTCTTCCTTTTTCTTTCCTTTTTCTTTCCTAGCCAGGAAGTATAATCTCAGCTATATGGATTTTTATTCTTTTTTTGAAAATAAAGGTTAAACTTTCTAAAATACCCCTATTTACAGATCCGATTATTATCTCACTTTTATCCGTATGGACACATTTAGGTCATACTGCTTTAAAATTTATAAATTCATATCCACTCCACTACCTACGCACTCTACCATTTTGAAGACGATGTTTTCAAACATATTTCACAAGATACCTTGCAATTGATCGGGAAATTATCCCTACATAATAAGATTTCTCCTTCATTAATCCAATCTAAATTCTTCCCAATAAATCTTTTACATTGGACCCCTGCTCGTCTACATAAATTGAAGTTACAAGATAATGATCCTTTCTGGAACAGTAATTTAGTACCAAGCACATATCAATACACGTTTTTTAAATGTACGCTATTAAATACATTTTGGGGCCTGATACAGAAACATTTATCACTAATCTTTAATACGTCTATAGTTCTCTCTTTGCTTATGACTTTTCTAGGTTCAAGGGTTCATGGGTTATTCCTTTACCTCTTGATAATACGGATTTGGAGCTTTTAGATGTACTTTTAACCATTGAGGTTAAAATTATTCTCACAGAGTGGAAATCTTTTCATCTCCCATCTCATCACACCTGGTGGGCATTTGTTTCATATCTTCGTGGAGCTCATACTTTTGTGGAAAAGAAGAATTATACACCTTCAATTTTCAGTAGTGTTTGGCGGTCTCTGGATCACAATATGAACTTGTCCTCTCAGGGGTTGGTAGCTCAATATCTCTTTGATTCTGTTTCTTAATTCATTTTCTCAGTGATCAAGCATGTGTCCCTTCCTTTCTTCCTTTCTTCCACCTTCTCCCTAGTACTCTTTCTTCTCTTTCTTTTTCTTTCCTTTTCCCTTCCTCTCTCACTGATGTTTCTTATTCATTAAGCAATACTACTAACACACGTCTTGGTTGTGATATATGTTGTTGCCTCAGTTGTTCCATACTTCTGGGTTTTATTTTCAATATTTGATGAATTTATAATATTACTCGTCATGATATCTACCTGCTCATTTTAAGTGATAATTATGTTACTCCTCTTATCCCAGTTTAAGTAGTGCTTGGCAATGAAATTCTTTATGAAAACTCTTCGTTACTATTTATTATATATTTGATACTGATTTGATATATTGCTATTGAACTATATAGTTTTTTTTAAAATAAGCAATAAAGAACAAAGAACAAAAAAAAGCAACTGATTGCTGTTATTCAATAATCCTCAATTTTAAATATCATAAGCCATGGAAAGATACACGTCTTAAATGCTGACAGGGGCAAAGAGGGACGAAGGTTAATGACAGTACTTCATACTGCAACCTTCGCTGTCAACACATGCTAAGGGAACGTTAAAAAATAGCTGCACTGTATTTCCACATATATTGCGCAATCATGTTGTGTAGGGTCATATCACCTCTACATTTTCCTCTGGATGCAAGTGATAGTATTCGGGCCTGCTATTCACTAAAATGTTGGCCTCATATTGAATTTCATCCAACTGGGAAACAAGCATTGGAAAGAGTAAGAGCTATTGGCACTGTAAATGACAATGTATTGTAATGATGAGTTATGGAGTGTATGTATGTGGTGTATAGTGGAGTTATGTGGGTTGGATAGGAATTGTTAGGTGTGAAATTGTGCGGCATAGAATTGTGTGGTGTGGAGTTGATTTGTGCAGTGGAATTATGTGGCATGTTGTGCAATGGAATTATGTGGATTGTAATTATGTGGTATTGAATGTACCGGAATTTTGTGAAGTGGGATTGTGTTTTATGGTGTGTAGTTATTTGGAATGGTATTTTTTGTTGTGGATCTGGGAAAAGGGAAAGGACAGAACAGGAGAAAGAGGGACATTAATAGATTGGGACAAGTAATGAAATGAGGAAGGAAGGAATGAAGTGAAGACGAAAGAAGATGAAGGGAGATTAAAGGAGGTGGAATGGAGGAGGTGGGAGGGGATAACAGAATGAAGAGATAAAGGAGAGTGAGAAAAAGGGCAAGAGACTGAAAGAGGGAGAAAAAGAGAAGGGAGAAGAGTGGGAGAAAAGACAGGAAAAAAGGCATTATGAAGGTAGAGAAGAAGAAAGGAGAATGTGATGAGTCCTCCTGCCCCTTTTCCCTTCACACAGGCACCGACAGCTGTGGGGTGTGTATTAATTCTTTTTTTAATGACTCCATCTATTTATGTGTGTCAATATCCATTATGAAAAATGCCAAACAGCGGCAGAGAGACATAAACAGAGAGTCTGATACTTGCAGAGGAATCGATACAGCCACCTGCATATAGACTCAGAAAGAGATAGCCACACAGCAAGAGACAGCTACAAAGAAAATTGCTATGGAGAAATAGACCAGCCTACCAAGACGCATTACGTTTCAACACTAAACAGCTGTGGTATTGGAGGCGCAGGTAAGTGCCACCTTATTCAGAGTCACAGTGATCTACGACACAATCTGCCACATAGTGCTGTCCGAAAAGGAAGTGCTCACACTAACTGGTACCAACACTGAAAGAAGAGCGTCACTGTGAGATATATTAAGCAGCCAAGCATTCTGAATTATATGAAGACATTTTAATGTAAAAAGCACAGCTGCTGATACCCTCCTCTAGCAATCGCTTGCGAGAGAAGGGTGTCAGCAGGGATGCTTTTTACATTAAAATGTTATCTTCATATAATTCAGAATGCTTGGAAGAGGTGTGTTCATTCCTTATCTTGTTTTCGGCAAACTGAAACAGGCTTTCCCTCCAGACAGACCCAAGGGGACGGGTAATGTTAATGTTCGTTCCGTCTTTAGCAGCACTCCCGTTTCTTGCCCTGCCCTCTCCTGCTCCAGGGTGAGGCCACAGGTGAAGTGTTTGGAAACAAAATAAAGATCCTTGTCTGGAACACGTCTGGATTACAGGGGAAGCAGCAGCGTGTGTGCAATGTGCTGGGAGGAGTGGAGCCAACAACGTGCTGAAAACTTTGCTGGGGAAGGAGAACACCTGGGAGAGGGCACAGCATCAGTTGTGACTTTTAATGATGCTCAACCCTGCAAGTGCTGGTCATGGTTCTTTAACGAAAATTAGATTTTTAAATGAATACTGAGATATAGATCAGCTTCCCGAGGGAACAGGTATGGTACATGACCTCACCATGGAATACACTGTCGCATGCGCACGTAATACTTGTTCAGTTTAAAAGAAAGCTCTGAAGGGGGTAATGCTACACCTAAGAAAGAAATACTGTGTATGCAATAACTCTCCAGCTGCCATTTACTGTACCTTAAAGCTCTTCCAAATGCAGCATCGCCTGGCAGTATGCAGATTCTCCCTCAGAATCTCGTTGTTTGAAGCAGAATCAGTGAAATCTGAAAGCCGTGGCGCACCGGAAACAGGAGCTGGGCCGGATGGGTGTAACAGAGGGATCCTGTGGCCTCAAACTAAAGCGGGCTAATTAGGTACAATACATGCTGGCTGGACGCAGCAACGGGTGAAAAAAGCGACTCCAGCCACAGTCATGGTGCTATTGGTCCTACATATTCGACGATGCAGGTCAGCATGCTGGGCTGCAACAATTGCGAAAAGAGTTCTCCTCAACAACCCATGAAACCATGGAAGTGGAGGAAAACTGTAGTTGGGCGATAATGCTTCCTGAAAAAACAGAAGTGACATATCGCTGCATCAACGATTTAGAAAGAAGCTATGAAGAGTGACACAGCATTAAACCAATGAGGGGGCAGCAGGCAGAAGCAAAGTCCTTTACGGACTACAACAGGTCTTGCAGACAACGCATGCACGCTGCCTAGGCTCGACCTAAAAATGGTGTTCTAACAAGATTACTCTGCTCACCAACTCAACCCGGTGCTGCTCCACTAGAAATAAACCCTGGACTCAATGGGTGCGCTCCAAAGATTCTGTTTTAACTGCTGTCACACTGTTTCAACATGGCATGCTTCAATTCTCAGTATAGCGGCCACTTGTTTAAGTCTGAGCATTTTGGGACACATATACTAAATCATTTCACAGCACCAAACCCTGCCATTAGCTAAATCACTGGGTTTATGACCACTAAATTGCTTTTTACGATGTACTAAAATCTTTTTGGGTGCTAAAGCTTTGTTTTTATGCAATACATAGAAAGCAGGAGAAAAACATGCAATGTGTAGGATGCAGAAGGTAAAACAAAAACAGCCCTGGAAGTTTGCTCTTTAGCCATACCCCAGAAACAATATCCCTGCTGAGGTACTTTTACAGGCAAACTGGCACGGGCGAGGAGCAACACATCACGAGGGGGGGAACAGCACACAAGGGAGAAAGTTAGAAAACACATGCACTCTTATGGAGTGAATGAAAAAAGTAGATTGCTAAATGTGAGAGGTGGAAGGATACAAATCAGCCAGTCAAAAGGATTGTAATGAGCCTAAGCTCCATGGGGTAGGGGGGGGGGGCACTCTCAAGAAGAGGACGGCAAGCCATCTATTAAGAAGCAAGCAAATGACAATGAAAGTCAAGCCAACCAATGGTAAGCAATGGGGAGGCAGTACGCCTTCTGTACCTTCACAATAGGTTTTTCGTATCCAGCCAGCTGTCTGGTTGGCTCGACCTAAAAATGGGATATTTTGCATGATTTACTTTTTTGCAAAATATTTCACCCAACCCTAGTTGTAAAGTCCCTCTTGTCATTTTATTAACAGGGAGCCCACTAGGAAACTCACCCCATAACTGGTGTCATTTTGTGTTGCTTAAAACGCACAACTTCACAGTGGCGTGTCTATTTGTGAGCACAGCTAATACCCCTCATGTCCCCTTGCTTTGTGCAGAACTGACCAGAATAACAAAACTAGCAGAATGACTTCATTACTGCATTATTAGACTGGTAGAGTCATCAAAGTGATCCTGTGTTCAACCTTTAGATTGTCCATTTGGAGCACATATTCCCACTCCAAGTACTTTATAATACAGACCTGAGATTCTGCAATCTCTGTATAAAACCTGTCTCTAATTGCTTTATAATTGGTGACCTGTGACACACACAGTTGCTTATTATACAGAAAAGATGTCAACACTCAAATTATTACAGTTGAGTTCTGACCTCACAATACCTGCCACCAGAGCCAGCAGGCAGGGTAAAGGGAGGTCATGCTCTCAGCATAATTAAAGCAGCTGTTGATAAAACCTGTAAAAAAATGTGGCTTTTCTTTCTTTCTGCTCTGTTTTTCTAGTTATACTATGATAACTGGAAAGGGGTTATTTATTGCAACATGTTCATTTTTTGCCCTCCTTTGGTAATGATATAAACATTATAATCTTTCAGCATTTTTCTTCACATTCCGAGCTGCCCTTTTCTAAAAAAAAATATTGAATTGTATTAAACTGATTGTAATATTTTCCTGCAACAAATATGTAACAGCTTTTTTGTAGTAGTTCATTTTGCAATAGAGATTCTATTTTTGATCTTCATGTTTGAAAACATACTCTCTCTTTTATATGAGAAAGCTACATAACAAGGATTTAAGGGGCTTGTGAGAAAAGTGATGGTGCGACTATGTTTTGTAAGAAATATTCTACCCCCTGCCGTACATGGTAAGGATATTGCAAGTCACCTTGGAGTGCCATAACCTTAAAAAGCAACTCAGCCTTCAGCCTCTCATTCGTCTATATGGTTATAGAACTCCTTGTGACTTGAAATATCCTTATAATGTACTGCAGGGTACTTTATCTCATCTATCCCAACACAGGCATGAGCCGGTCTTCAAAGCCAAGCTTACTGTGTAGGCCACTTGCATGTATGTTTTAATGTATTTATTATTGCTTTTTCTAGCATGCCCACAAAGAGCTTATTGGCCTCAAAATACATTCTTCAATTATTACATCTTGCCCATTTATTACAATTTGTTGGATTGTCAAATAACATCAGTTATTTAGCAACTTTTAGCTAAAGCATGTTCTTTTTCCATCACCTATACTTGCTACATCATGCGTCTTTATTTCAGCATGCATGCTGTTTTGAACACCCAAGTGTGATATGTTTCGTATAATTCACATCTCATGCCCCCTGCTTATGTAAAGACCTCTTGAAGATTATTCTCGAAACATGGACTTGCGCGCTATTTAGTCAATATAGGGCTCTCAGTATTATATATTTATTCTTTACCTGCATGTTTGCCTTCAATAATGTTTATGTATATTTGTGTTAGTCAACATTATTTTCATGGGGAAAATAAGCAGCTGCTGATAATTTTCCACATTTATCAGTACACCAAATATGAAATTAAATGAAAAGACCATTTGTTAAGCGCGAAAGCTACCCTAAGGCGTCCTAGCGCTGTGGACAAACGTGTGCAGGAGTATAGTTAGAAACTATACGGATTTGTTGAACAGCAGAGTTTTTAAAAGCTTACGGAAAGGGAGCAGGTTTGACTCTGCCCGCAAGTGAAGGGGGAGAGAGTTCGAGTTTAGGCGAGTTATAAGCGAAGGAGCGGACACCACATCTAGTTCTTTTGATCTTGGGCACTAGAGCGAGGAAGGAAGATGCTGATCTAAGCTGTCTATTCGGGTGGTAGGAGGTGATCAGCGATTGGCTAATGGCAGGGCCCGTCTTCCAAAAGGCCCTATGGGCAATGCACAGTGCTTTGAATTCAATTATTTCCCTAACTGGGAGCCAGTGAAGGCTCTTTAGACCGGGATTGATTGGAAGTCGGCGGGGAATCTGAAGGAATGTTCAGGCTGTGCAGTTTTGGATGACCTGGAGTTTGCGCAAGGTGGATTGAGGGGCCCCTAGATAGAGGGCGTTCCCAAAGTCCAGGCATGCTATAATGAGACCCTGAACCATAATCTGTTTCACCTGGAATGGAAGCAAGGGAAGAATTTTTTGAAGTAGCCTTAATAGACCATAGCAGGTGGCTGAGAGTTTAGCTACTTGATGGTTAAAGTTGAGAGAGTTATCTAGCCAAATGCCCAGGCTCTTGATTGTATCGTTTGGCACTGGGAAAGGTCCTAGGCAGATGGGCCACAGTGAGTTTATGTTGAGATTGGGGGTTTTACCTAATAGCATGAGCTCAGTTTTGTCCCCGTTCAACTTTAAACAGGAGAGTGTCATCCATTTGGCCACCTCCTCCAGACATCCATTCAGGTTCTTACAGGAGGTATTTCGTTGATTAAGGGCCACCACTAGCTGAGTGTCGTCGGCATAAGTGATGATTTGTATGCCGAAAGGACGGGCAATCTCAGCTGGGGGGCTCATATATACTTTAAATAGTGTGGGGCTCAGGGAGGAGCCCTGAGGCACACCACAGTTGAGTGGCTTGCTGGGGGAGGTGATATCGCCCTCGAAAACCTGGAAAGAACGATCTGCCAACAAGGATATGAACCAGGTGATGGCATTTCCTGCAACTCCTAGGTTGGTAAGTCGGTGTATTAGTAGGTCATGATTTACAGTGTCGAATGTGGCACTTAAGTCAAGGAGGATGATTGCTGCAGAGCCCCCTTGATCAAGGATCTTCCTGGCCTCCTCAGTTAATGTAAGAATAGCGGTTTTGGTACCATGCATGGGACGGAATCCTGTCTGGGAGAGATCAAGCAAATGGTTGTTCTCCAGAAACTCTACCAGTAACGAGTTGACATATTTCTCCAGGATCTTGCTCAGCCATGGTAACAGGAAAATTGGCTGGGATTGTCTTGGTCTAGGTTAGTTTTTTTTAAAAGAGCCTTAAACATGGCACGCTTCCAGGGGGAAGGACAATGCAGGAGGAGGTTGAGCAGGTTGAGTGTGGTGGAAAGAATGTTGTCAATAACTTGCAGCAGGGCGCGAGGGGTGCTGGGTCTTGGGGAGAGCCAGATTTCACCTGGTGCATAATGGATTCTAATGTGGTGGGATTGAGAGGGGGAGGGTATCCAGGCTGGCAGAAGATCGGGGTCCTGCACTAGAGAAGTTGGCGTGGGTTTGGTTGGGCTGGATGGGGGAAAAAGGAGGTGTAAATAGTTTGTATTTTCTGAAAAAAGAAATCTGCCAGGTTATTTCAGCGAGTTTGGGCGTCAATAGGGTTTGGCGGTTTCTCAGGGAGTTTGAGGAGAGTTTTTGCGATTCGATAGATTTCTTTGGGCATGAAATCAGCTGCTTTAATTTTTTCTTCAAAAAAAGTGGATTGAGAGGATTTAATTTCAATTTTGTAAGTTTTTATTGCCTTTCTGTATGCAGTTTTGCTGGAAGGGGAACAATTTAGTCGCCATTTCGTCTCTAGTTTTTTGCAATATCGTTTCCTTTCCTGTAATTTGGGGGAGTACCAGGGTGCAGTTGTGGCGCTGCGCTTTGTTTTGGAGCATTTCAGGGGGAGCACGAAGTCTAGGGAGTTATGGATCCAGCTGTTGTACTTCTCATTTATCTAGGATGGGATTGGGGTTATTGGGTGGTCGTGAGGTTTCAAGGGCCGTCAGCCAGCAATCCAGGGGAAGTTTAGACCAATTCTGTTCCCTACGAATGGTTGTGTTGGTGACTAAGTGGGGTTTGGGGATGACCCAGGAAAGAGGGATCAGGAAGTGGTCTGACCACGGGAGCGAGGAAGGGGTTCCCACTGTGAGATCTGCACAGTTACTAAAAACAGGATTGAGCAAGTGGCCTTTGGTGTGGGTGGATTTGAACAATAATTGTTTACGTTGTAGTGCGGAGAGGCTCATGGTCAATTCATTGGCGATGTGATCGGAGGCATCGTCAAAGTGAATATTAAGATCCCCTAATAGTGTAAAATTAGACGGCCTACATGGCAGTTTGGCTGTGATGGGGGAAGGGTGTTAAGAAATTGTCCCAGAGCTCCTGGTGGGCGATGTATAAGTAGCCCCGGATAGGTACTTATGGGGGAGAAATCAATGGCAAAAGAGAGACTTGTGCAGTCGAGTAACAGGTTGGGAGAGCTGCAGCACTTGTACCAATCCTTCAGGATAACTGCTAGGCCTCCTCCTCTTCCTTCTTTACTGTCTTCTCGTTGCATGTGATATCCATGGGGAAGGGTTTGGATAAGATCAGGTTCTGACTCCGTGTTGAGCCAGGTCTCTGTCAGGAATAGGGCATCTGGTTGAAGTTCTTCTAGGAGCATGGAGATTTCAGTGGAGTGTTTGGGAAGTGACCTGCAGTTTAGGAGGTACATATATAGCTGGGTGTTTTTGGTATGGTGGGCGGGTTTGAAATGGAACCCACAGGGTGGGCAGGCGTTGTGCTTATCTGCCATGTTCCAAGAATGTTGACAGATAGCAGGAGTCGCTCCTCTGAGACTAAGAAGGGAGTGGGGGCTGAAGTTCCTAGGATGTGGGGAGACACAGGCAGGGGTTGTGGCCCTTGGCCCCGGCCGGCCGCGGACGGCCGCAGACGGGCTTGCCTTTGGCGCGCCACCGGCGCGCCCGCTGCACGTGTCTGCTGCGAAAAGCGTGTGGCATTCCAAATTTATGCTGCAGAGCAGGTGATTAGCAGCCAATGGCACACCGCCCACCCTCACCTCTAGCCGAAAAAGATGGAATATGCCGCGCCTCCCTCCACAACAATAGGGGAAAAAAATCCTGTGGTAGACCGGGGAGAAATGCGGTTACCGGGTGTCGGAGATGTACAGATAAGCATTCAGTGCCTACAGAATTGTTATGTTTTAAAAGCACACAAGTTAAAATTCAAGCGCCGTCTGTTGAGTTAAAAAATGAAAGGATACAGAAAGGCAGAAATGCTGTTCTCGCTACAGCGCGCGTCCGCTGTGCCAAGCGTGTGGCATTCCAAATTTATGCTGCAGAGCATGTGATTAGCAGCCAATGGCACTCCACCCCCCTCACCTCTAGCCCAGAAGAGATGGAATATGGACGTGGGATCCGACAAAGGAATACCCTGCCAATCCCCACTTCTGCCCCTTTGGCCTCTCTGAAGCCGGTTGGTGGAACGCTAGGTGGCACTAGTGTGGTCGCTGAGAATATGCCACAGTGGCTTTGGTACTGAATATTTCTGGGCCCAGAGACATCAGACCCGGTCTTACTGGGTACGGATGTGCACCCAGTGAAACAACTACAGAGGTAGGGGCTATGGGTAGAAGAACATCTCAGCCTCCCTCCCACCTCGTCAAATTTCACTCGGGGGCCATACAAGCTCCTCTCCTGTTAGACCCAGGCCTTCCCCTCCCCCTCCCCCTTATCCCACAGAAGATGATCCGCCCCGGGCCAGTGCGAGAACCCAGACCACAACACACCAAGAGCTGATAACACGCATTGTGCCCTGCTATAGTATGCCCAGAACGTCTGGTTCATACCCCTCAACCCTTATCCTAACAGCCCTCTTGCTGGCTATTCATCCATTTCTGAGCAGGTGGGCAAAGTAAAGAAGTTTTCACCCAGAAATAGGGAAAACCCCCCAAAAAAGGTCCTGATATTTCCAGGTCTGTGTAAGAACCCCATTAGGGATGAAAGCTTGGAGCAGTTGAAGATTAGTTTTAGGTTAATTGCTGAAACTGGAGATTCTACTCCTCTATAAGAACAGATTTCACCAAACTTGTGATGAAATATTTAGACTCTCTTTGCCTCAGTGTACAGTTCTCTCCTTCTCTTCACATGCCTGTTTTTATAAGATCCCTCAATAGCTGCACTGCTCTATTTGAATTGGTCCCTACTCTCTGCAATGTTTATAGCTACAAATGCAACAATATTTTGTTTCCTTATAGAACCTCCCTCCATAGTTGTCAATGAAAGACTTTCCCTTGCCCCATTATGATCTCACCCTGATGTGGATCCAAGAGTTCTCTGTGTTGCTTTACGTTTCTAATATACCACTGTTCCCTCCTATTTTACACTTTGAAAGTACCATTATCATGTTCAACAGAAAGCACTCTGTTGCCCTTGTAGCTGGGTCTGCACTCTTTAAAAAGCAACGAATAATTAAATAAAGCACAAATCTAAGCAAATTATTGTGCCTCATCAGGACCTAGACACGGTTTCAAGCTGAGTGCAATGGAATGGAAGTTTGGTAAGAAAAGTATTTCCACAAGGTCTTAATGTTTAATTTGAGACTCAATAATTTCTATGGAAGCAAAACTCTTCCAGCTGGGGCAAAGTAGGATGCTGTAGCCGGCAAGAGTACAGCAAAATCAGAAATGTTGCTGAACTCTTCTTTTTTGGGACAAAACACTGTAAACAGGACAAAGCCACTGTGGTGGCTCCAACTTTGGGGTCTTGTTGGCACTTTTCATCAGTCCGAAGTTTTACTTATGGACTGAGTCACTTTTATGGAGTTAGAAATCCTCCGGTAGTTCTCAGGCTGATCACTGTAGATGTTTCCACAAAACTTGGTACATTCAACTTGAGGTCCTGGTGAAGCTTTTTGCTTTGCAACAAGAAAGCTCCGAGCGTGTCAAACCTGGAAATCTTGCCCACTGAGATTGCACCTTTCACAGGTTGCGTAGACATCTAGTTCGAGTCCTCAAGAGGTAAAAAAAAAAGTATGCCCTTATTATGAGTTGTGGAATTCCATCTGGAGTGGAAACTCTGGATGAAATGTTGCCACTCATTATTATAAGTGTTCCAATGTCTCCAGAACCAGTAATCCCAGATCTGGTTAATCCAGCCTATGCACCAGACAGTTAGTTTGCAGTGTGCGGCAGAGTCAACCCAGAAATTGGGACTGCGGGGTCCAACCTATGGCTCATTAATGAGCAGACACACAGCACTGAATAAAATTGAACAGTTAGTGTGATCTAGCTCGGTTTTAACTGGGATGGGCAGAGCCATAGGTTGGATCCCACAGTCCCAATTTCTGGGTTGAGTCTGCCGCACACTGCAAACTAACTGTCTGGTGCATAGGCAGTATTTGTTATTACACCCTAGCACCGTGTCTTTTCTTTTTTCTTTCACTCACTTTAACATAGTTTTTTTGGGTTGGTGGTTGCTAATGATGAGAACCTGAGGAAGTAGGCGAGTACCTTCCTGCTCACTCCCATGATGTTACTTCCGTGAGGCACCACCAACCCTCTCACACATTTTTTCTTCATTCTTAAAGTTGCTTAGTGCATCTGTAGCGTGATCGTATCACATGACGGAATGGGTACGACTTTCGGTCAAAAACGCATCAGATAAATTAAAAAAAATGTATAAAAAAAAATGGTGATCCACATCCTAATAGCACAGATGGCATATGACTAATCCCCTGGCCCAACAGATTGTTTGAGATATCATAACTGATTGGTTAGGATTTGAGTATCAGATTCACCACGTGAACAGGTCCTGTCTTGTGAATGACATTAAATAAACAACCAATGCCTCCTGGTGATACTTACATTGCTATATGTGATGCGCTGACCCACTGGGACATTGTACATTGATGACTTGAACTATTATACGGTGCTGCATTTGCAGTATACAATGTACTCATGCAAAAAATCAATAAAAAGTTACAGTAGTGAGCTCAAAGCCCCACCCTCATTCCAGACAGATCCTCTCTTCTCACAAAATAAATACGTTTTCAAAGTTGGCAGGTCTGTGTTACACTTGTTTTTTATGAGTGACTATGGCAACTGTTCTGGTTCATCATTAACTTAAATTGATCTCCCTACTTCCTTGACATCATCGAAATGGGAACCTCTTTATTGTCCCTTAGTGACTGACTTTGCAATTTAGCACAATGCAACGCCCCTTTTCAAATTCTCTCGTATGATCTCTGACTCTGTCCCATCGGCCATCTTGGTTTTGCCACTAACATCCCCTGGAGCAATATTTTCCATGTATACCTACTTACTATGAATTCAGCGGTTGAGACCTCACACAAATCTGGTAAGCATCGACTATCTCATTTTAAATGATAGACCTTCTTATGAATCCCTGTATTTTGGTGTGAGGATACCAAGGGACTAGAAAAGTCAATTTAGGCTGGGATCCTCGCAGGAAATTACGGGTATTACACAGGGGCGGCTCCTCCGCTATTGTGGAGGAGCGTCGCCCCACTGCTTTTAAGCAATGCCAAGTAGAATCATAAAATGAAAATAACACTTTATGCTTCATGTCCTGCTGTTTTGTGGGCAGGTGGGTTCACAGGGCTGCTCTGCTCTCGGAGCAGGGGAGGAGTGTTGCGCCCACTCCTAAGTGCGCAACAACTGTTTGGTCGAACCTCTGGGGCCACCCAAACCAGTCATGCACACTTTCCCTGTTCTCCATGCAGGCTGCATTACAGACTGCATGGAGAACATGCACACCCCTCCAGCCCCTGGCTAAGCGCCATGTCATGGCGCTCAGACCAATCACAATACTGTATTACAGCGTTGTGATTGGCTTAGGGTGAGGGAGCCTGGCTTCCTGTTCCTGGAGTTGGTGGCAGGAGAGCAGGAGCAGAGAAGTGTGACCGGGCCTCAAGGTAAGTTTAGTAATTTTTTTATTCCCTCCCCTGCTTGGCCCCCTGCGACACCCCCAAACCTCGCACCACCCCACGCCCACCACCCGCGAGCCATGCCGGCCGCCACTGGTATTGCAACCTATTTAAATGAAACCGGGGAAAAAGTTATAACCTGAGGACCCAGGAATACTGGATATTGAGCCTGATGTACAAAGTGTTTTAACAGTAGTAAACCCTCAGATTTGGTAAAACTGAGGGTTTGTGGACACAAAAACACGTATTGTAATGTGCTAAAACCCTACAACAATCCGGAAGAGGTTTTCTGAATCATTAAATTGGTTTAGGAAACAATATTTGGAAATGGGTATATTTAAGATGTCCCTTCCAAATACTATGTCCTTAATGGTATGTATTATTTTTTTGCTGCAAAAATCTGGTAGCAAAGCATTAATATTTTACCACTAAGCCAAAGGAGGTGGTATGTCATTCTCAGACCCTAAGGGACCATTTATCCTATGTCAATGTTGACAAAAACGTGTTTTAAGAGTTCCACTGCCAGCTCCTAAGAAGATAGCTTTTCATCATTTTGTCTAAATGCATCCTATTTTCTCAGAGGAAAATGGGTTGCATTTAAAAGCAATCACAAACACGATGGTCTGTTGACCCCAGTAGTCCACCATTCCTTTGATTATGGCCAATCATAGTGAGTCGCAATTTGTGACCTGCCTCACGAATATTGATATGGTAGGGAAAAGTACTAGCCACTATGATTCTGTATTTCGAGCATCAAAAAATTATATTTTAAATTAATACACTAATCCAAAACGATTCAGTTAAATTCGGTGCATGATTTGTGACCACTTTTACCAAATCGATTCTTTGTACATATGACCCACAATTCTGTATTTGTTGCTTTATGCAAGTTGCAGAGGAGGGAGGGTAGGGGCCGGGTGCAGCAGTTTCCTGCAGTTCAAGCAGCCCCTCAGTCAGGTCTGATTCCGGTGTTTCTGGGATAACTGGCTCCACTATTTGTGGGTCTGGTAATTCCAGGCATAGACACAAGAACACCTGTAATTGCCCAGCGCGGTGCTTTGTCATTATCCCACCAGGGTGCCTATGTTTAAGGTTTTTATCCCATACAGTTCTATGACAGCCTTTCTGTTGGGATCTAATGACGCTTCAACATATATTTGTAGGGCATAAGGGTGACACTTTGTAAAGTTCAAGTGCCAATTACTATATACTACATTTGCAGTCGTGTTAAATTATTTGTAACAATTTATTATGTGATTATATCCTTGACAATTATGAATTATAGGCTTGAAATGTGTTTTAGCAAATGTATATTGAACTAACTGCAACAAAGCACATCTTTACTTGGACAGATTTAAAGCTAAACATACACAGATTGTTTACATATGTCAATGTACATGTGTGTTACACACGGGTTGCGCAGCGGGTGCCTGTGTTGATTCATCATTTAGTGTTCAGCTTCCAGTCTCAGAGAAGAAAGACTGTTTGTGTTTGATGGGCATTGTGCGCCTAGCTCACTGAAGACTGCCTTTCTGCTGCTGTGCTACAGTGTGAGCACAAGTGTCACTTACCGTGTGTGTCTCGGGGGAATCACTTCTCGCGAGCAGTGTGGAAGCTGAAAGAATCCTTTGAGTTTCGCTTTTGAACTGCTCGACAGCTGCCATGAGCTGTTCTTTCTTCTTCTGATCCTTATCTGTTAAGAGGAGAACAATCAGAAAGTAATGACTCCAAAGCATCCTTTGTGCACGGGCGTCGCAGAAGCAGGAAGATTATCCGGCTTCTCTTTTAATGTGTGTTGTTGCTTTTGTGTGAGTGCTTGCACAGACCCAGGACTTCATTCTGATCAGTGTTTGCGGGAGCGGCTCTTTCTTTCTGTCTCTCTGTTGCGCTTTCTTTCGGTATTCATTTCACCCGCATCAGAGCACGCGCCCAATAACCCACTCTGTGACCCAGGAAGTAATATCACATGGCCTTCGACCTCAAGAAGATGAAAGTGAGAGCTGGAAAGTCTCTCATGGAGCGAGAGGCAGCACAGAGAGGTGTCGCTCCAGCAACACAGTCCAAGGGTCTCCAACCCTCTCTGTAATAAGAGCTACGGAACTCATGGAGAGCTACTAACATAATTAATGTTGTAATAATGACTACATGAGACAAGATTACATTAGTGGCCGCCCTATGCAAAGCCACTACCAGCTATAACCTGAGTGCATCAGACATGGATGTAAGCATTTATGTATAAAAGACTTTGTCAATATGTAATGCCTCAACATGGGTAATACAACAGCCACAGCTGAAATACCTCTGGCACCAAGGTAATAACATTTGTGAAAAGTCTCCCCAGTGCCGCATTATTTATTACTCAAATAACAGTTTTAAATATATTTTGGAAAGTCAGCCATTTTTCTCCAAATAGCTTATGAGTTCTGAAAATAAAAACATTTGTGTCTCAGCCATACATTCGAAATTTTAGTATACGTCTATAAATTCAACCATGTAAACGCTTCTGATTTAATAGTCTGGATGCATACAGGAGAGATACTTACAGGTACCTGGAGAGTTGCCAGTAGATCATGAGCCACTCTTTGGAGAAGCCTGATGTAGACAATTCGACTCTCAAATATCTCAGACGCATGTGCTAACGGACCCTGAGTGTACCACAAGCCACTGCTCCTGCATACCCACAGGGGGCGTGCACACCTAGCATTAGCTCAGTTTAAATACAGCACTTTCTAAAAGCAGGGCACACAAGCTACTACAGGAGCATACATAGCCCAAGCCGTTTAAAGTTAGTGGATGAGGACATTTCTGTTCTGCCAAAGTCCTTTGTGTCCTTGAGGTCTGTCTCCATTAGGCTCTATTAACTTTAGGGTTAGCCATAATTTATTCCTGGCCCTGCTACAACATGAGCTGGTACAGCAATATGTTTAATACAATTACTTAAATTCTCTACCTGAATTTATTGAGAGAATTCATTGAGAACCTGTATTTTGTAAGTCTCTGGAAGCATCCATTGGCTCTGGTCTTTTTGGGGTAATGGTTGACATGACGATCAGGGCAGGATTGGGAACCGAAACCGGCCCTGGCAAACTGCTTGGCTGCCCTCCCCCAGCGGCGCGGGGCAGCAGCGGGTGCAGCCGAGCTGTTTGCTAGGGCCAGTTTTGGCCGATTTTGTTATAGGGGGCCGATACTGCCAGTCCCCGGTAACAAAAATGGCCCCCCCATGGGCCCAAAATCAGCCCCCACCCTCTCAGCCCAGTGGGGAAACGCCCGGTGCCCACTACGGCTAATCCGGCCCTGATGACGGTCTTACACGGGAGCAACCTGTACAACACTGACATTACACCACGATACCTTCACAACGTGGTCATTACAACGACGGCGTTGTTACAACAAAGTGCCATTACAATACCAGTTGTTACAACAAATTGCTCTAGATGGCGCTCTAGACTAAGGAATAGTATGATTTACTATTCCAACACCTTCCCTACTGTTGCACACACTGGAGTTAGAATAGTAAATTATACTTCTGTAAGTCCACCGTGCCATCTAGAGCAAGTCGTTGTAACGACTTGCATTGTAATGGTACTGCGTTGTAACAAGGCGGTTGTTGTAAAGGTACGCAATGTAATGACTCGCGTTGTAAAGAGTCATAATTACCAGGGAGTCACAAAACTGAATCCTGGTTGGGGCAGTGAGGAATAGAGACTTGTGTATTTATAGTGTTACAAGGTCTCAGCCTGTTCCAGAAAGCACTGTCAATATGTAAGTCATTTTTTAAAATTTGTATTACACGCAGCATAAGATAGGCTGTTGCAAAATGGTTTAGTGTTTAAAAATACAACAATTCCTTTCAAAGTATATATTTTAGTGCAAACATTTTTATGTGAAGTAGTGTGGCTCACTGGTTAGAGGAGGCAGACCCGAGAGCAGAGGACGGCCCGGGACCAGGGTTCGATTCCCGGCGCGGCAGGTTTCTGGACCAGGGTCAGCGGACTCGATAATTCTCTCGCCTCGGTGCCCACTCTGATCAGCGATCACACTCGGCAACTCTGGGCATTAGCTTGCCTCATCTTCACTAACGGCCCCACCAGACCGCTGGGGATGCCTGGTCTCACCCTGGAGATACCCATTAAGGGACCATCTCTCAGGGAAGCCAGGAAGGGTTTCGCAGCGGTCGAAGTGCCTTGGGACCCTACGGGTAAGTAGTGCGCTATATAAATGCCTATACATACATGTGTACATTAAAACGATCCCTTGCAGAACTCAGCAGATAACCCTCTTACCTCTCAAAAAAAAAAATCATTGTCACACTAAAGCTTCAAGTGACTTCGTCAATTTAAATCTGTACAGACTCCAAAGCAACCTTTCCATTTGGCGGTTAATCAATAGCACCCATTTACATTTCTTTCCGGTAGCAGGCACTCTGGTGAGGCATGTTTCATTTACTCTCCCTCTCTCTGCTTCACAGCACTGGAGAGACACCACACTCTTTATTTACAACTAGAGGCCCTTCAAGTTCTGCATTAACCATCGAGGTACAGCTGTTAAACAGAAAGTACGAGAACTGTTTTTGTAAAATAAAAAAAAATAACCACCTCAAGGTCTGCAATAATCATCCAGGTACGGTTGTTTAACAAAAAGTATAAGAACTGTTTTTGGAAAATAAAAAAAATAAACACCTCAAGGTCTGCAATAATCATCCAGGTACGGTTGTTTAACAAAAAGTATGAGAACTGTTTTTGGAAAATGAACAGCAACCAACAGGGGTAAGATGGGGGACTTTCATCCCTTTTTTGGACACGAAGTTGCAGACACCCTGCTTTGGACCTCAGGCTTAGGAGTGATGACCTACTGAAGTGGGCAGAGGCGACAGGGCTGTAGGTATCATTCGTGCTGACCTGGTGGTGCAGTATACCAAGAGGATCACTGACAGAATATTGAGGAGCAAAATATCGACTTGCCAAAATATCGAGGAAAAAATATAGAATGCCAGAATATCGACTTCCTATCTACAAACAGGTAAGTACAAAAATATCAACTCCAAAATATCGATTGTAAAAAATATAGACAGTCAAAATATCGAATTTTTTAAATGTCTTAAAACTAATTTAAAATTAATATAATAATAAATATAATTAATTTAAACATACTTAAAATACTTAAATAAACTTAAAATTAATAAATAATTAATGTAACTTAAAATAAAATTATATAATATTAAATATACTTAATTTGAACATACTTAAAAAAAGAAAACATATACAATAATTTTACCGTAGGTTAGCGAGAGGGTTAAATTTACTATTACCACTCCAGTGAGTGCAACAGCAGAGAAAACATTGGATAGCATAGGGGTAAAAATTACTATTCCCACTCCAGAAAGTGCAACAGTAGGAAAAACATTGGATAGCGTAGAGGTAAAAATTACTATTCCCACTCCAGAGAGTGCAACAGTAGGGAAAGCGTTGGATAGCGTAGGGGTAAACATTACTATTCCCACTCCAGAGAGTGCAACAGTAGGGAAAGCATTGGATAGTAGGAAAGTAAAAATTACTATTCCCACTCCAGAGAGTGCAACAGTAGGGAAAGCGTTGGATAGCGTAGGGTTAAAAATTACTATTCCCACTCCAGAAAGTGCAACAGTAGGGAAAGTGTTGGATAGCGTAGGGGTAACAATTACTATTCCCACTCCAGTGAGTGCAACAGTAGGGAAAGCGTTGGATAGCTGGAGGGTAAAAATGACTATTCCCACTCCAGAGAGTGCAACAGTAGGGAAAGCGCTGGATAGCGTAGAGGTACAAATTACTATTCCCACTCCAGTGAGTGCAACAGTAGAGAAAGCGTTGGATAAAGTAGGGTTAAAAATTACTATTCCCACTCCAATGAGTGCAACAGTAGGGAAAGTGTTGGATAGTGGGAGAGTAAAAATTACTAATCCCACTCCAGAGAGTGCAACAGTAGGGAAAGCATTGCATAGCGTAGGGGTAAAAATTATTATTTCCACTCCAGTGAGTGCAACATTAGGGAAAGCGTTGGACAGCATAGGGGTTTAAATTACTATTCCCACTCCAGTGGAACAGTAGGGGAAGCATTGGCTAGCGGGAATTTTAAAATTACTATTCCCACTCCAGTGAGTGCAACAGTAGGGAAAGCGTTGGATAGCGTAGGGGTAAAATTTACTATTCCAACTCCAGTGAGTGCAACAGTAGGGAAAGCGTTGGATAGCGGAAAATTTAAAATTACTATTCCCACTCCAGTGAATGCAACAGTAGGGAAAGCGTTGGATAGCGTAGGGGTAAAAATTACTATTCCCAAGCCAGTGAGTGCAACAGTAGGGAAAGCGTTGGATAGCGTAGGGTTAAAAATTACTATTCCTACTCCAGAGAGTGCAACAGTAGGGAAAAGGTTGGATGGCGTAGGTGTTTAAATTACTATTCCCACTCCAGTGAGTGCAACAGTAGAGAAAGCGTTGGATAGCGGAAGGTTTAAAATTACTATTCCTACTCCAGAGAGTGCAACAGTAGGGAAAAGGTTGGATAGTGTAGGGGTAAAAATTATTATTCCCACTCCAGTGAGTGCAACAGTAGGGAAAGAGTTGGATATTGTAGGGGTAAAAATGACTATTCCCACTCCAGTGAGTGCAAGAGTAGGGAATGTAAATACTTCATATATAAATATAAATAACATAAATATTAATACCAATTACTAATTAATTAAAATAATTTACAATTTTATAAAATATATTAATTAATCAAATAAAATAAATTATCAATTATATTTTAATTATTACCAATTAATAATTAATTAACAATTAATTCAAAATAAATACCAATTAATTAAATTAACATATTTAATTAATTATAATTAAATCACTTCCCACCCTATTCCCCTATAAACCCAGAACCCGTTACAGAAAATAAATTACAAAAATTAACATATTTATCTATTAATCCATTAAAATTAATTACCAATTATATTTTAAATAATTACCAATTAATAATTAACAATTAATTTAAAATAAATACCAAATAATTAAATGAACATATTTAATTAATTATAATTAAATTACTTCCCACCCTATTCCCCTAAAAACCCACAACCCGCTACAGAAAATAAATTACAAAAATTAAGATATTTATCAATTAATCTATTAAAATTAATTACCAATTATATTTTAATTAATTACCAATTAATAATTATTTAACAAATAATTCTAAATAAGTACCAATATTTAGATTGACATATTTAATTAATTATAATTAAATTACTTCCCACCCTATTCCCCTATAAACCCACAACCTGCTACAGAAAATAAATTACTTACATTATCATTTTTATTAATTAATACATTTAAATTAATTATCAATTATATTTTAATGAATTACCAATTGATAATTAATTAACAATTAATTCAAAATAAATACCAATAAATAAAATAACATATTTAATTATTTATAATTAAATTACTTCCCACCCTATTCCCCTATAAACCCACAACCCGCTACAGAATTATATTACGCAAAAATTAAAAATTAATATTAACCTACTTACCTCAAATTCGATATTTTTGTAGTCTATATTCTGTCCATTCGATATTTTGTCCATTCTATATTTTTGATTCAATATTATTGCTATTTTATTCGATATTACTACTATGCTAGTCGATATTTTGGTAGTCTATATTCTGTCTAGTCGATATTATGTCTATTCTATATTTTTGACTCAATATTTTTGCTAGTCAAAATAAAAAACTCGATATTTTGACTCTATACCGTACCAAGGCCCAGTGGTGGAAGGGGCCAACTAAATCCCGATTATGGTTGTGTTACTAGCCTTTGTTGGTTGCAGTATGGCTCCTTGCACCCTTGCTTTGCCAGTATTGCTTTGGGTCTCAGAGCCATGACACAAGGGAGTAGAAAGCAGAGGATGCACCTTAGCTTAGACTCGAAGAGATGGTTCGGAGGTTGTGGGGCAATATAAGGGCTATGCTTTTAACAAAGGGCAGTCACAGCCCTCTGTACAATGTAGTATCTATCATCAGAGAAGCAAGTACAAAAGTACTGGGAGACAGGTGTGTGAGGGGCTCACTTCATCACAGTCATGACTGTCTCACTTTGCAAAAGTTACATTGGTGTTCATTTTAGTTCCTAGGGACAATGTTACCTTTGCTACACAGTGGGAGCAACACGTGCCAGCTATTTGTTTTCTTAAGAGACAGAGAGCCTGTTTCAAGATTGAAGTGATGACCAGGCCTAGCAGGTAAAAGTTAAAGAGGCACGTGATACAGCCTGCTACTCCGAGCTACTATCATTAGAGCATCAGGTGCAGTTGCACTGTGGCCCACGAGTGTGAGGGGCTCGTATCACCCCAAGTATGGCGAGCAGTGCTTTTGGACAAGTTTTGATTTTGTTTGATGCATGTGCATTTTATAGGACTCTCACATTTAATGCAGATTATGTGCCGTAGAAAAAGTACCCCAAAAAGAGTCTCATAAGCCCCACCCCCGCGCTCAGCACTGCATCTCCTCCTCCACCAATCCTTGGAGGAAATCCCGATTTCAAAACATTTTGCTTAGGGGGCGCAGAGGAAAACAGCTTGAAGACCTCTGGTCTATTGTATCCTCTGTAAACCTCCACTGCTTTTCTCATATAAATGCTCATTTTACAATGCACAATATCTAATCTACCCGGGGATGTGGCATGAACAGAGAGTGTGATTTCATTTGTACATGGGTAGTAACCGAAACAAAGAGAGAGGTATCAAAGAACCATGCCTCATGAAAATGCGACCTGCCTGCAGAGGGCGCCCTAGAGTGCAGCCCCGCACCGGCCAGCCCCACATGAATACTAATGCAGTGGGCGTGTGCATGCTGCTGCTGTCTGTGCTGGGTCTCATACACCATTTGGAGAAAAACAAATTGACTTGCAGCTGCCACCCAGTGCCAGCCGCGGTCCGTGCAGATGACCGCTGTGAGGCTGTGTAAGGAAGGACTTTGAGGCAGAGGAAAAAATAAATAATAATAATAATAATAATAAAACCATTTATTAAGCGCCTGGTTACACTGAACAGTGTGTCCCCGCGCTAACGAACCCCATCATTAGACCATCAGACCAACCAGATCAGTAGAATCTCTAACCAACAAGACCGCTAGTCTTTAGGGAAGAGATGCGTCTTAAGTTTCAAACGGAATCTCTTCTCGGAGGGTTCCATCCGCAATTCAAGAGGTAATTTATTCCAATGGGAGGCTGCTAAATAACAAAAAGAGCGGCCGCCCATTTTGGCTTTAAAAATGCGAGGAATTGAAAACAACATACTGCCCGATGATCTTAAGTGACGTTTTGGGCGGTGGATACTGAGGAGCTTGTTTAGATAAGGGGGTCCTTTCCCTTGTGCAATACGATGGGAAATGCACAGGGCCTTAAAAAGTATACGCTCCTTTATAGGAAGCCAGTGCAATTTGGATAAAGCATCCTTTCCTGAAGCTCTGCGTGGAAGGTTGAGAACTAGGCGGGCAGCCATATTCTGGACTCTTTGAAGTTGTTTCAGACCTTTTTGGCTCAGCCCTATAAGTAGGGCATTGCCATAGTCAAGATGTGGGGTGACTAGGGCATGGACAAGAGATTTCCTTGTATTCATCGGAACTAGGTCAAGGACCTTACGCAGGATTTTGAGAACTGCGTAACATTTACCGGTAACCTTTTCGATATGCTTCGCATACGAGAGTTTGGTGTCTAGTATCATTCCCAAATTCTTGGCTGAATCCGTAGGAACAGGGGTCTGACCAAGTTCTGCTGGCCACCAGTCTGATGACCATGCTGAAGGAGCCTTACCAATGAGCAACACCTCAGTTTTGTCTCCATTCAGACGCAAACAGTTATTATTCATCCAGCTCGCTACAGCTGAGAGACAAGCTGAAAAGTTGATAGCTGTCTCTTCTCCATCTTGACTGAGTGTAATTATTAGTTGCGTGTCATCGGCGTAAGTTATAATATTAACACCGAAGGACTCAACTATACGTGCAAGGGGTTCCATGTACAGGTTGAACAAGGTAGGGCTCAAACTTGAGCCCTGTGGAACTCCGTGCTTCAGCTGTCTGGGAGTGGATTTGAATGGCGGACAATGAATTTGGAAACTTCTATTTTCCAAAAATGACTTAATAATTTTCCCTCTGCATCGTCCCTCGAAATCCCCCCTTACATGGCCCCACCACCAGGTGTTACCTGTACGGACCGCGGCTGCACCCCACAAACATGGTCCAGAAGAAATCTTTGAGTTTCGATTTTGGGATTTTTCTTTTACATGTTTTTAGTATCTAGACACTCATCCGCAGAGACTAAGAAGCAGGTTGGGTCCCCACGCAAGATTATGTGCCCTTCTGGTGAGTTTAAAAGAACTGCTTTAACGGGCTACAAAGCACTGGCTGTGCTTCAACACTGAAGCGACGACAACAAAAATGTATGGACTATTTGAACTGCCTTTACCAGAATGCACTGGGCAGGATTGGGATCGACTTCTGGCCAGTGTCCCAGTGCTTAATTTGTAAAAAAAAGAAGTGCCAGGGCCCTTCTCGGAAGGTCACTGCAGCCTGCACCACCCATACCCTTGGCAGTACCAGCACAACT
Organism: Lissotriton vulgaris; assembly: GCF_964263255.1. NCBI lineage: Eukaryota > Metazoa > Chordata > Amphibia > Caudata > Salamandridae > Lissotriton > Lissotriton vulgaris. The sequence continues at coordinate 1,689,159,145 of NC_141694.1, forward strand.
TCTAAATATCACACTTGTACAAGTGTGACAATTCAGGCTAATACAGGCCTCACAACGCTATTAATGTTTCAATGTATATTGACTTAATAAACACGGTTGTGTGCTCATCTCAAAATGAAAAAGACAGCACCACCATGTGGTCGAGTGTCATTAGAGCCAATGCTGATAATTAAGTGCTGGTGCTGAGCACCGGAAACCACAGGCACAAATTAAGCACTGCAGTGTCCAAACCTAAACCTTAATAACCTCTCCCCTCATGATAGGTTCAGAGCAGGTCTTAGCAATATTAGGGCAGGGCGTAAACCATTTGAAGACCACGTGTTTCAAAATGTAGGCCGAAATTGGGTAATTATTTTTGGGAAACATTTTGGGCTCGATTCCGATCCGGTAAAAAAAATCCCTCGTACGATTCGTATTCGTAGCCGTTTCCGTACGACTCGTAAACACACCGTACGACCCGGCGAGTACGATCCGGACCGGGTGATCAGGACGCTATTCGTACGGTCTGCGTCAGGTAAGGGCGATTCGTACGGAAAAGCGCTCAATCACATACACACCGTATGCTGCGTACCCCCCATGATCGCCGGGGTACGCGCCGTACCCCTGCGATCATGTGGGGTACGCGGCGTACACCCAGCGTACACAGGGTGCGCACCGTACACCCAACGTACATGGGGTACGGTGCGTACCCCGTGTACGCTGGGTGTACGCCGCGTACCCCACATAATCGCAGGGGTACGGCGCGTACCCCGGCGATCATGGGGGGTACGCGGCATCCCCTGGGGGGGCGTTCTGTACTTGTTTCGGCACGAACTATGCGTTTACGGCTGTTTCCAGCTCCCGTAAAAAAAGGGGTCGTACGTTGCGTACCCGACACGAATCGTACTTGCTGGGTCGTAAAAACCAGCTGCGAACCGTAGCGATGTCACGTACAGCGGGTTCCGAGTGAGACTCGTACGGATATTTTAGTCGTACGTAGTCCTGTACGACTCGTACGGTCTTTGGCTCCTGGTACGGATCGTACTTCGTCGTACGTACGGGGACGTGTACGGGTACGATTCGTACGGAGGAAATTGCTCCGTACGACGATTCGGAGCGCATTTTACCGGATCGGAATCGAGCCCTTTATGAGTGTGTGGGACATGATGCTAGACACAGAGGTACTTGTGAATCAGCATTAAGGAGACTCTTTTTCTAAACAGTTTGGACCTCATTGTACCTAGTGATTGCAATATTGTTCCTTTCAAGGGGGCATGTAGTCATTGCTGGCTAATTTCTGGATCAAAGTCCACACGATGTTTGTTAAGTTCTTTGCCATATTTATCTGCAGCTTTCATCTAGGGCTGTCTAGATAGAGCTGTGTCTTCTGCACCCACAACAGTTCCTTCCCATATCAATATTTGTGATGGACTGTTGGATTTTAACTCGTTTCCTGCTTCGAACGTTCAGCGCCAGTGCTGAACATTCGAAGAAACGGGTGCGGCTGCGTCGGCCGTTGGATGTGCGCAGCACCAGGGAGGTAGCTCGCGCGACGTCCAACGGCCGACGGCAGCAGCGAACGGGTTAACATTTCCAACTGTTGCATATACTAAGACTCTGGCTTAGCTCTTCAAGGTTTGCATTCACACCCAGGGGTGTCATAAGTGAACTTAGTTCAAACAGCCAGCAATTAAATGTGAAAGAACAGGTTATTATAACCCTACTCAATGCATACTTGATGCATATCTGATGTTGTGTCCGTGCTTTCTGGGTTCCTAAATAGTCCCTAAACAGAGATTCAGGGACGCAATGGTAATCTGAAAACCCAGTTTCATTCTTTACAATTTCACACACGTACTGAATGCAGGAAAGGCACTTTTTTCTTAAAAGTGTTTCTATCAACAGTTTAATCCTGCAGCTTTGCACATGTAAAGTAACCACACAGTATATTATTAAAACAGAACCAATGCATGGTGCGGACAATGAAAATAACATGAATATTTCTACCATAGTGGAAACATCATCTAAAAACCTACCCCCCTCAAACCTACTTCTACTTCTGTTTTCTATACTATGAGAGCCTGGAGTAGCATACCTTGCATCTAGAGTTTCTTTAGGAAGAATCAACACACAGTGTATCGCTGTACAGCATGAAGCTGTAGTTATCAGTAGCCAGGAAAGAGTGTTAGAGAAGTGAAGGAAAAACAAAGCATCAGCTGGGCTCAGCTCCTCTCGGACTTGGCTCGGTATCAGCGCTCCACGTAGGATGGATGCTGAGGCGGTACGGTAGTCTAACAGTCTCTGTCAGCATCTTCAGGCAGTATTTTGCAAGATAATCTGGGGCGAAGGACCACACCTCCCAATTAGTCATTTCGCAGGCCCTTTATACTGTGGCTTATCTGATATGGGACATTTTTGACATAATCTTCGAAATGTCTGGCATAACCTGCATGCATCAATATGCTAGTATTAGATGTATTATTGTAAACAAATAAGGTAAAAACATGTCAACTCAGACTACATTGGTTATATTATTATTTTCTGACTTTGAAATAGCGGTAACAAAGCACTTGTCCCAGACTGATGTTACATCAGGAGTTTTATTAATGTCGTAGTCTGAATGACTTGGCACTTTCATAGGTTCTTGGAAGTATTAGGACAGACGGCATCTGCACCAAAGGCAGAATTGCTGGCGATCAGGCAAACAGTCTTAGCCTGCTCAAAATGGAGCATGGCCTTGGGGATTTTATGTCATCTCAGCTTGTACATCTGAATGTGACTTAGTGGGGACGGAGATATGTCTAGGGATTTATTTAATTGATAGAGATGTCCATGCTCTCAAAGCAGTGAGATGTAAAACTCTATAGCTAAGATAATTTCATAACAATTCTCATACCCATATAAAGCATAAAATGAATATATGTAAATGTAACTTGAAAAAAGACAGCATAAAATAGCAAGATATAATGTAGAAAGCTGTGCCTAAAAACTTTTCTTAAACCTTGTGTAGGAAACTGCTCTTTCTGCAGGGTCACCACAAACCTTTTGCCCTCCGACTCTTTTTTCCTGATTTGTTTTTGTTGGCTTTAGGACTCTCTGCACTTTACCACTGCTAACCAGTGCTGACATGCTTGTGCTCCCTTCTTAAATCATGGTAACATTGGTTCATAACCAGTTTCATATGTTTAATTTATGTTAGACCTGGCTTTTCCAGCGGGTTTATCCCCAGACTTTTTGCTTTTTGGCCTCCTGTGTCTGACCTGTTTTTGTTGGTTTTATGACTTTGGGCACGTTGCCACTGCTGATCAGTGCTAAAGTGCATATGCTCTCCCTGTAAACTGTATTTATGGATTGGTGTTTCCATGATTGGTTTATTTGGTTTACTAGTAAGTCTCGAGTACAGTGCACTGTGTGTGCCCAGGGCCTGGAAATCAAATGCTGCTACTAGGTCTGCAGCACTGATTGTTCCACCCACACAAGTAGCCTTTCAAAGGGTTCTCAGACCTTACACTGTCTGCACGCAGTCTCTACTGCCATTTCAACCTGGCAAGTGCACCCACTTGCCAGGCCCTTACCTTCCCTTTTATTACATGTGCATCACCCCTAAGGTAGGCCCAAAGTACCCCTGTGGGCAGAGTGCAGAGTATGTGAAAGGTAGGACATGTACTGGTGTGTGTGTGAGACATGACTTTCACTATGGAAAGGCTATCTGTCCCATGGGATGGAATGGTGAATACTTTGCAACATGTCACAAGTATAACTTCCCATGGGGACATGATAGAAAGATGGAGTTTAATATGCCTTAACTAAGAATATAAAAATGCATCTTTTAGTAAAGGTATTTTTTATTTTGTGTGTTTGAAAATACCACTTTTAGAAAGTGGGTATTTTCTTGCTTAGCCATCCTGTGTGCCTCTGCTGGTTTGTAGATTGACTGTCTGGTTTTGGAGTGACAGGGGCTGAGGATGTGCATTCTCTTCAGAAACTGGGGGGTTGACGTGTGCCCTGCCTTTCTTGGAGGAGTCAGGGCTGGGTTGAATAAACCTGGGCTGCATTTAGAGTACGGGGAGGAGAGTTCCTTGCAACTAAATAGGCCTGGTCTGCCTTACCAAATGCGGTCTCCACCTCCTGCCATGAAGCTGGACCAGAGAGGACAGGACTGGTTTTGACTGAGCACAGAGCCTCTCTGCCACAAGAGAAGAAAGAGAAATTCAGTATAAATATTAGGGCCCAGACCCCAGAACTTTAGATAACTTCTGGGCTCGAGAGGAACCTCTGCCAAGGAGAAGAGCTGGGAAAACTAAAGGAGAAGCACTGCCCCTTTGCTGTGTGCTGTGTGGGGTTGGCCTGCAGTGGCTGTTTTTGGCAAGGAGAGGATCAAGACTTTGCTGTGGTCTGTGCATCCTGCTTGAAGAAGATCTCCAAGGACTTGGTGTAGAGCTTGCCTCCTATTCTGAAGTCTCAGGGACACAAATACCTAATTTCCTCTGTTGTCCTGCACCTGGAACTGCTGTTTCAGCTGCCACAGAGGGAAATAGCAACACTGATGCCGGCGAGCGACCTGCAACAAAGCTGTGGGCACCCCTTGTGAAGTGCATGTCATATAGCCCCAACTTGCACTGCAGCCCCCACACCTGGTGCCGCCACACCGTACGGACTCTGACACCATCACCGAGGCCCCTGCCTGCCCCGGAACCGAGGCCACTGCTCGTGGTGCTCACAATGCACAGCCCAACTTGCACAGCAGCCTAAAACCTCATTGACGGCGGTGTTTCATTGTCATGGAACCGATAACTGACATGGGTGACCTCCTGAATCCATCTACCCCCCCATCGTTATAAAGAACTGGTGCCTCGACGCCACATCACCCCGGCAACAGTAAGGAGCTGACGCGGCACCTCCCCTGCATCGCATGGTGATATCTTGATATATGTATGGTGGATTTTTGTCTTGTTTTGTTTAGATAAAGATTTCCTATTTTTATAAACTGGTGTGGTGTCAATTTGTGTTTTTTTTTCTGTATTCCTGTATGTGTGCACACATGCTTTACTCACTGCCTCTAAGATAAGCCTGCCTACTCGTGCCAAGCTACCAAGGGGGTGAGCAGTTGTTGTCTAAGGGCATAACTCCCTTACCATGACTACAAATAAGGATCCCTACTTGGACACAGGTGCAAACCATTGCCAACTAGAGACCCCAATTTCTAACAATTTGCTTATAAGTCTCTAGTAATGTGCACTATCTATGCCCAATGCCTGCAAATGAAATGCTACTAGTAGGCCTTCAGTACTGATTGTGCCACCCACTTATGTAGCCCTTTAAAAACGTCTCATGCCTGCTATTGCAGAGCCTGTTTGTGCAGTTTTCAACTTCCATGTCGGCCTGGCAAGTTAACCCTCTTTCCACGCCCAAAAATTCCTTTTTAATGGATACAAGCCACTCCTAGGGTAGGCCTTGGATACCCCAGAGGGCAGGGTGCAATGTACTTAAAAAGGTGGACAGGTACTTATAGGTTTTACATGTCCTGGTAGTAAAGAACTCATAAATTAATTTTGGTTTGCCAACTGGAACAGCCCTCAGTGACTTTTCTGGACATGGAAATGCTCCTTCAACCATAGCTATCACACCAGAGACAATTCCGAGCAATTCATTTATCCCTACTGCAAGATGCTAATTATGATGGATCCATTTCACCAGTATCACTTTTTGATGAGATTCTGAAGGATTGGCTAGCCTCATTGCAGTCATTCAAGCCTCCAAACAGCAAACAGAGCTCTCTCACCATCAGTAAGTGCTGTAGAAATGCAACCACTGTTTGGTCCATTAACTACGCGAGCTAAAGACATCAAGCACACTTTGAAAGATTTTTCTCCACAAATACATATGCTGTGTGTGAACCACACGTCATCAAAATATCCTCAGATGAGGATTAAGAGAAACTCATGATTCAACATGAAAACTACGAAGGATCTCTTATCTGTTAGAAAGACTGTGTCATGAAGCAGAATATAATAATTTCCTCTTCTTAAAAAGCTTCATTAGTTTTAATTTGCCATATTCCGTATCATGCCTGATCTGTTTAGTTACGAAAACGCATCTCTCCTAACCGACATAATGCTATAGCACATTTTAGAATAAAGTCTTTTTTATAAGACAACATTTTGAATATTTCTTTGTCTGACATGCAAGGTGTTAGAAAGTGGCCCATACAAAGGGCTGCATACCCCCTTGTAGTGAGTCTGGAGTCAGGGCAGGAACGGAGGACCTCTGTGCACTTCAAAGACCCTTCTTTAAAGTCTCCCCCACCTCAAATGCACCACTGGGTATATGTTCTGGACCTCAGACACCACCACATCAGTACACTTCTGGACCTGTGGATACTTTGCCAGCAAGAAGGACTGCTGTGCTGCTGAAAGGACTGTCATTCTGCTGGACTTTGCTGAATGCCTGCTGTACTGACCTGCTGACCGCCGTGCCTGGGAGTGAGAAGAACTGAACCTGCATTTCCCCAACCCAAGAACAAAGTGACTACAAGGTCTTGCTGACTTGCGTCATGTTTAAAGTCTTGGGGACATCAAAGACTTGCAGCCACCCACCAACAGCACCTGGACTCCATCTGAGAGTCTGGCCTTGCGAAATGGTGCCAATCCAGTATTGACCCCTTGGAAGTGGATATGAAGTGCTACAACTGCCAAAATCCATGCATCGCAGTCTTTGTGCCACTCAGAAACGGGGCATCTCCTTTGATGACGACGCATTGCAGCGGTTGCGGGATTTGAATGCATCGCTTCACCATCGATGTGGCGTATCATCTACTTTTTCGCCGCATCCCCAACTTTGTGTGTTTTATAGCGAGCACAAGTACTTTAGCACTGGTTAGCAGTGATAAAGTGCACAGAACCCCAAGGCCAGCATAAACAAGGTGTGCAAATAACAGAGAAGGGAAAGTAAAACGTTGGGGTGTAATCGCGTCATAGATGTCATGCCGAACACCATGTAACAGGTGGATTTTCACTAACTGAAAATGGTGTTTTTTCCATTTGTTTGATACTCACGAAAGTGCATGGGGATTCTTTTTTAGCTATTGTTTTCTGTTTCAATGTTAGAGTATAAGGCTCAAAATTGTGGTTTCTTTCAGAAGTTGCCATGGCACATAACCTGATTGAAGAGTTTGTAAGGCCCAATTTAAATGTATTAAAGCTCTTAACTGAGCCTGACCTTGTAACAGACCTAAGTGTCCTTTAAGAAGATCTAAGGCTGAGGACATAATGTTGTTTAATGAATATACACTTTTAGATAGTGAGTGCATACCACTGCAGGATTACTTTATCTATCTGTTGGATTTTTTACTGAAGCTTCTTTTTTCAGAGATTTTGTTCCATTCCTTATAAATGGTATATATTCCTATCACTATAAATCTCTTATTTCTAGTGGGGCATGACCCTAAGAGAAAATAAGAAAAACCCATGTAAAAAAAATAATTAAGAACAAATGCTTCTTCACAGCCAAAATCCTACAGTGTGCTAACAAATGTTGCAACAGCTTGCCCCCACTATATGTGGTAGCGACCACAGGTATGTGGGAGCTATATCGAGGATCAGGGTGAGAAGATTTGATACCAGGGGTGTTGGAAAGAAAACAATGCATGCAAGTATTGGAATCATAGGGCCACAAACCTTCAGGACAAACATACCGTAACAGCCTTCTACACTTTCACCTGCTGACCAGTCACATACACTCCATTTCATTCCTACTTGCACATACCCTCTCTATTTACAAAAACGGAGCACCCAAAACATGGAAGGACCTCCCTCAGCACATCAGGGCTGCCTCCTCACTTCTTGAGTTCCACAAGTAGCTGAAGACCTGGCTCTTAGAATAACCCTGTGGGGCCCATACACATACTCAACCGCCTGGATACCCTCATGGGCGATAAGTCTGCAAATCAACATAACAAAACAGGAGGAACTGAGAGGAATTATAAGTTCCATTCTGAATCATATAATTTATTCCAAAATCTGAAATGTTCATTTGTGTTTGCCAATTCATGAACAAGGTCAAATTAACTTTTGGTATAGAGAGTTTCCATGGTTCCAAATCCCAGACAAATAGTCTGCTGGATCGTTTTATTCAGAAAAATAATTTCTTTAGACATAATGGGTGGCTAAAATAAGTCTTCCTTGCCTTGAACCCTCCCCAAATGCTTTTCTCCTCAACATTTCCTTTCTGATACTCATGTCCTAGCATAGTGAAATTCCGATTAAATTCACCCGAATCAATCAGTTTATTGGTAGTGATTACATTTTTGGAGTTGTTGTGGATGTTGTGAAAAATGAAAAGCTGAGGCTTGTGACCTATCCTCACTCTGAAAATAGGGTTATTTCTTCAAATAATTTGGGTGACTATTAAGAGGCGGAGCTTCACAATTTTCCCACTGTGTGTAATTATATGTTTCCATAGGATACCTAGCTCTCTGTATGTAATAGTGTGCATAATGTTGAAAACTACACATTTCTTTATAATTCAATGCATTCAAATACAGATATTCATTGTTCAAGGTGGTCCAAATCAAACAGCATATGTTTTTCAGTCTCTGTATTCCAGGCATGTATAATAGAACCAGGAATAATACCATAATTCATTGAAACCTTCAACACATATGGTAATTGTAATATCTCAGTCAGTCACATAAAGGAACCTTTTCCCAAGCTAAGCCCTCGAGCAGAAGATCAGCTGTAAATACTGCAGAGTTGAGGCTTGTTGAGCTCTGTGGGATGAGAGAAGGGGTTGACATTCTCGAACCACAGGCCATGGAGCCGTTTTTTCAGGAACGGAATGTTCATTCAGTAGCAGTAGAAGGTTTTTGTCTGCCATATGATGATAATAAATGCTCCTATAGTGATCCAAACTTAGGACCAATGTGGTATATTGTACCTGTTATGAAACCAATGATAATCAAGAAGAGATTGATGGAGTTGAGTGACTTTGGAGGGTGATGAAAAATCCACTTTGTAAATTCGGATTCGTTCTCATAGATCGTTCTTTCTGATAAAGGCATCATCTCGATTGATAGAATGTGGTGGTTCATAATAAACCATGGTGTTGCACTGAACATTTGCAACTGTAAAGATTGCAGCATTAGAGTCATCAGAGGAATCCATTGCACTGTGTAAAGTTGGAGATGCAGTACACTAAAGTATGCCCAGCTGCGTACGCAACCTCGCGAAATTGCTGCTCTCACCAAGCAATATTTAATTCAGAGTAGAGAAAAGCTGAGAGGTTCTACTCTGAATCCCTCTTGGTGTCCAGAATGGTCTGCTGTACAGAATCGGCCAAATAGTGTTTTTTTATGTAGTTGTATGCCTGCCAGTTTCTCTTGGAACCAGACAAAGGAGGTAGGATCACAGTTTGTCTTTTACTTCAAGGCTTGGAACAGGTAAGGGTGGCTGCATGATGTTTCAGAGGCTTGATTATTGTGAATCTTTTCTCAAATTAGATCATCTATTTCAACAGCTGTAAAAACATTCTCTTCTCTGGCTGTGACTTCAGAATGCTTTACATTGGACAGCTTATCTCTGACCTCTTGGACATTCTGTAAAACATTCAAACGTTGTCCCAGGTGAAACTTTATCTTGCCCGCCACCTTCCCAGGATTATTTAGGCCTGGTACATACATGTGCACCTCAAAGAGCACCTTGCATAAAGTGCACCCTCCCAATACTCATCTAGGCAAGTGATTTAATGCTCTCTGTAATCTATACATACCAACTACAACTAAGACTGGAACGAAGTACAATAGCAGTCAAGGATTCTTTAATCATGTCATAAGCATGACTAGTCTATTGGACTCTGCTTGAAATGAATTGCTGAACTGCAGATTAATTCCCAGAGCAGACATAACACTCCTGTAAGCCTCAGAGGAAAATACAGGAACATTGTCTGAATTAAATGAATGTATTGCTCGCATTGCTACTAGACACTGCATATTCCTTACTACAGCTTGAACAACCACAATTCTCTGTGGCCACACCCAACAGAATCAGGAACGTGAATCTATTGCTACCAATCTATACTTCTACTGGTTAACAGAATTTATTGGGCCAATATAGTTCAAATATATTCCCCTAAATGGGATACTCGAGACCGTGAGGGGAGTCTGCAGGGTCTTCTAGCAGTAGAAGCTTGGATTTGTTGACAAAAATGGCATCATCTAACAATCTCTAGTCTGTTTATATTCACAGGGCCACCAGTAGCCTTGCCATAGCATTGCTATGGTTGCATTAATCCAGCATGGGCAGATGCCAATCGCTCATGTGCTTCTCCAATTAAATTTAATCTGGATAATTTATTAAGAATTATCCTGTCTGCCACTCCTGGTATAGTAACCACAGGAGTGTTAGCTGAACCAACGGTGTCAGAATACTTATGGGAAAAGCCAGCTGGAGGCATTCCATTGTTCATAGTTGCCTGCGTTCCTGTTAATAAACCTTTGTCGATCTTCGATTGAGATCCAGTTAGGACTGCTACTCTAACAGTATGTATTGCAACCTTGGCAACCACAGTTCCCTTTGGCATGAAACTCATCATGCTGATGACCCAATGTGTGCATCACATTGGTCCATGTGGAAGACAGCTAACTTTCCCCAGAGCGGTTTATTCTTACTAGTTTTCCCTATTTAATCCTCGAACCCATTTAGGCACCCATGGTTCAAATCTACGTTGTACTCTTGCACAAAGAAGGATGAAGGGTGGGAACTGATGGGTCTGCCTTCTGAAGTGCAAGTACCAATGTATGAATTTCTGCATGTTACACTTGACTATGACCTAAAAGTTTAGTGTGGGTGCACTGTGGATGGAATTCATCATCTTTCACTATTCAGTATTTGAATCTTATTCCTACTGTAGGTTGAGCAGAGCGGTCCATATAGAACACACTCTGATATGACTCAATGGGTAAGACTTTTGAAGTTAGAGTGACATTATGTTCATATTGGAGGAAAGCTTGTGTACGAAGAGTGGGATCATACTGAAACTTCACATCCACTGCACTGAACAAAGAGGCCCACTGTACCCATCTCGGGGTGTAGAGCTCGACGAGCATTAGGAATGCATGCTTTAATGGCTGTCTCTTGGACCGGTACAGAAGAAACCACAATTATTCGTTTTCCCTATGCCACTGGATGTTCTTTCAAAATAGCTGTCTGCACAGCTGAAAGAAATTTTTCAATGGAAGCAAAGCATGATTTGGCTGGAGAATACAAGTATGACTTGCATGCTATGGGATCTGCCTGTATCTCATTGTATATTACATAAGTATAACCTGACTGGCTTGGTACAGCTCTCAACACTATGTTTATTTAACCATCCCGAGTTTGTAAATATTTTATCTCTAGCATGTATGCTTTCAACGCACGCAAGATATTCGTGTGTTTCTTAGTCCACTGTTGTGCTGAAAACATGGGAGAAATCAAATCACACAGCATAGTATGGTAAGTAAGTTTGTTCAAAGTTAAGATTGTAGCATCTTCAGTGTGTTAGGAAGTTGTAAGGTAGCTCATTTCTGAAGGAAATCAGAAGCCAAACCTCTTGCCCTAATTGAATAACTTGTATCCAAGAAAGATCACCTTAAGGTATGTAATTTTAGAATTTCTAAAACTAGACCCGTAACCATGGGATGTCAATATTGTTACATATATGATAGCACCTCAGGGTCTGGTTGAAATATCTCTAGGATGCGTGCTGAGAATAAGCCAGGGCCATTTTTATACCCCATAGGCAACTGTTTAAATGAGAATTGCACCCTATCATCACTTAAGGCGGTTATATACTCACTGTCAAGTGCTTTGTTCTGACTAAAAAACTGATCGGAAATGGCCAGGGTTGGTTTATATTTTTTACATACCAGGTTTGTCATTAAACCTGTGCTATTCATTTTTTGCGGGGCGCATGTTCACATATGTGCATTTAACTTCCTGTGTTCTAAAACTATAGGATCAGTCTGGTTTGTCAACAAGGTAAAAGGGCCAGTTTGACTTATTAAAGACAAGGCACTATTTTGGCTAATTTATTTATTTACTTGAGTTTTATATAGCGTTGGCTAGACCCGGAGGTATCAGAGCGCTTTACACGAGGAGAGTTACATAGGTTATAAGTTACACATTGTTAAAGAAGGTACATCAGTTACAGGTTACATCCGTTGGTTCAAGGTGTAGAAGGGTAAGGGGGAAATGTAAAAGGGTAACAGGGAGGGAGATTAAGCGGAGCATAGTCATAAGAATAAACAAAGCAGTCAGGGGAGAGAAATTCAGGGGAGAGAGGAAAGGAATAGGGGAGGTAGGCAAAGAATGAAGGAGGGAAGAGGTGGGGGAGGGGCTAGGAGACACAGCGTGGAGACGAGGAAGTAACTGTGTCTGACGTCTGGCTGGGTGGGAGACGGCTCCCCGTTGTGTTGTAAAGGGATCATTTTTTCCCATTTTGTGTGATTCCCTTGTCGCAGTGGACTCTCTCAGCGGGGTCGCTGAGACTCCAGGGCATAGATGCTGGATCCTTCCCCAACAAAGGGAGAGGAGTGATTTGGTCAAAGGCACACTCAGAAGAATAAAGGAGGGAAGAGGTGGGGGAGGGGGTCGAAAACCCAGCGTGAACACAGTGTCCGACATCTGGCAGGGTAGGAGACGGTTCCCAGTGATAAGGGGATCAATCCCAGTCCTCCAATATGTGCGACTCCTTTGTCACTGTGGACTCTCCCAGAAGGATCTCTGAGGCTCCAGGGCAAAAATGCTGGACACATCCCCAACAAGGGGAGTAGAAGTGCTTTGGACAAGTGCATACTTATGGGGGCCATTTTAGGGAGTCAGGCTGGAAGAGAAAGACACTCACTGTAGAATGGTCTCCCAGACCGGGGGCTCTCCTATGTCAGTCCCTGTTGCGCACTCGCCCACGAGCTGCTTGCCCTTTGGACTCTCTCGGCTCTGTTATTCATAGAGCAGCCGCCGGGTGAAGGGGAAGTTCGTAGGACACGCAATCCACTCTGGGGGCCTTTGAGTATCCCCCGATGTCCCAGTCCCTCAGGCAGCCACGGCAACGATCACAGTACGCAGGCTCCTCCCCCTCGGGGCGCTCCGCACCGTTGCCGCGGGAAGCATGTCTTCCGCGAAAGCAGTTCTTCTACTCACAGGGGGCTGAGCGGCAGGGCTAAGTTACAGGAGGGGGGGCGCCACAGATGTCCAGCACAAGTTCCAACGGTGCCACATCTCCTGTCCGGGTGCAGGCTTGGAGTAATGCGGGCGCCATTTTGAGTCTCAGGCGCTCGAGAACTTCTCGCACATTACTCTGTCCTCCCACGGCCCAGAACAGCAGAAACAACTCCTATAGTGGCTGCAGGCTTTCCGGTTGCAGGATCCGTTCTGCAAGTGTGTATTGAATGCGGCGGATTACAGCTCCGGATATGTGCACGCGGGTTCATAGCAGAGCTTCAGCTCCGAGCGGCCATCATGGTCGAGGGCTCTGCCCAGATCTTGCTCTGATATTGAAATTGACCCAATATTGCCTTTATATCGTGCTTTGCCTCTGGCTTTGAAGAGTTTTTAGCTTGAGCTTGAGGTTAACTGCATAACAAGTGCAATAGAGCATTTATCCCACCCAGCTTAGTTTATTTCATATGCTGGAGCCTTTTTAACCGCCCATTTACAGGTGTAAATTTCCCTGATATCTTCAGGTACTATGGGAGAAAAAGCAACCCTTATTATCTACTCCCCTTGGGGTGCTTACCTATTAAAGCCTGGTGGGGCGGTCATCTTCAGCTAGTATGATGCCTGAAGACTGCTTTATTGATGCGCTGTATGTCCCCTTCAAGCTATCTCTACACCCTCCCTCAAGCGCCTTGAGACCCTCTGGGTGAGTAGTGCGCTATACAAATTCCCGAACTTGAACTTGAACTTGAACTTATCAGGAGAATTTAAATGCTTAGCTGGAATCTCAACCTGCATGAACTCATCAGTTGGACTCGCTACCAGAAACCTTTGATGAATCTCATGCACTGTTGTAACTTCTGCTGCACTTTTTAGAAGTGCTCTCGCCCATGTCCTGCTTTTCACAAGCATTCGTAACTGTACTGGCATGTTTCTTAAAACGCCTTGTTACTTTCTTTTTTGAGTCTTAACATCTGCCCATTTTTCCCTTCCCTTTTTTCGCTGGCTTCAGTCTCTCAACCTGGTCCACCTTTCTTGCTATACTCTTCTTCGGTACTCGGTTTCTACCTGGTTATTGTCAGCATCATCAAAAAAAAACAGGAAGTGCGGCTAGCAGAATAATGATACCACTTCAGCTTCCTAATCTTATCTCATTTCCTTAAATTATAATCATTTCGGCTAGAGTCCAAAAATACGGGTGATCCAGTCTGTCTTTGCTCTCTTTTCCTGTTTCTTTCTGCTTTACGCTGCAGATTTCTCCTTAACAGAACCTTCAATGTCACTTTTAGGTTTTGAAATGTGGCTTAATAGCTCGAGTACTCAAGGTGTCACGACCACTGTTCCCTCTAGGCTGACAGCTGCACACACAGCAATCTCCGCACAGCGGCCACACAGTAGCGTGCTTTCAAAGAAGACACCTTTAAGGTCTAAGTGGAGAAATAAGGCAGACGAGAAATGAAAGCAAACCAGGCTATTTAAACCTGTAAAGCAACCATTTGCATCTGTATGTAAGGTGATCTCCATAGTGTTTGGCAGCATTTAACTTTTATTGCAAACAGATCAGAGCACAGACAAATGCTGTCAAATACGATGGAGATCACCCATTCACAGATGCAAAAGGTAGCGTTTAATTATTTTCAGGGATTGGCTTTTGCAGAAGCTCTCCCTTTTAATTTGTTAGCTTGCCCACCTGTCACAAACATTTGGGGTTTAGTGACGCATCCCATGTTAAAAAAAAAACATCTATGTGGAAATGGAAATCTCACTGTAGCGCACAGTGAAGTTGTAAGAAATCAGAAAGTTTTGTCAGACCTCTGTGCATGCAGTGAGGAATCTTGCAGCCGCCTTTTCCAAAAATGCCATACTTTGTCTATGTGTTCCAATCTGTTGGCAATGATTTCTTTTAACTTCACTGAATGCAACAGTGAGATTTCCATTTCCAAATAGGAAGTTTTTTAAAATGAGATGTGTCGTTAAACCAGAAGGTTTTGTACAGGTGGGCAAGCTAACACATTACCAGGGAGAGCCCTTGCAAGAGCCGAGCCCTGAAAATATATACCAGGAAAAACTCTATCCCAAACATCACGTAAATGTTATAAAATCTCGACAAAACTCAAAAAGTTTCTTTTTTTAACATGTGGAATCTTTGATATTAATACATCACATTATAGCACTGCATTGAGAAGGACTTTTATTTAATATGAACCATGAGTGAACTAAGAGTTAAGACAACTTTCATTTAACCCCTTCACTGCGACGGCTATTCCGCCGCAGTGCTAAGGGGGCGGGGCAGAAGAGCGGCGGGCGCATGCTGGTGACGGAACCGCTCCGTCACCAGCGTCGGTTGCGCTGTGCTTATGACGGAGCGGTTCCGTCATGGCCCCGCCCGCTCAATAGAACGCTCAGCGCAGGCGCGGAATTCGTGCCGCGCATGAGCGGCGGGCGGGCCATGACGGAACCGCTCCGTCATCAGCACAGCGCCACCGCAGCTGATGACGGAGCGGTTCCGTCATCAGCAGGGAAGAGGTTAAACCCAGTATGTGTCCCAGGTTATTATAGAGCAACATACGTTTTTGTATCACTGGTATTCAGAACTCAAATATTTGAAAATGCTTTCTTACGAGTTAATGAAGAAAAAAGAGTTTTGCTAAAATAAAATATTTTCCTATGGTCACACAATTTAAGCAGGGAGCCACAATTTATCCAGGTTTCCTGGTGTCACTTTGTACAAATCAGGCAGTAAATGGGTATCTATCTGACGTTTCTTATGAAAAAAACTTTCTCTTTATCTCGTTGCGCACTTTTTCAGAAGTTTTTATATAGCACAAACACGACCCGATGATATTGGAACGATATACACAAGGTCTCCATTCATTGTTTATAGGGATGAAGAGATTAATTAAAAAGCATTTTGCGATTTTCAAATAGCGATTTTTACTGAATCGCTATTTGGTAATCACAAAATGTTATGTATGTAAAATTGCAAAAAATGTTGCGATTACTTAATATTACCTAATATTGATTTGGTAAATAGCGAATCGCTACTAGGTAATATGACTCCATTTGTTCCAATGGCCCGAAAGGCCCATATGAGCGAATGGTTTTGCATTAGCTATTTTGCGATTGCCTAATTGGTAATTGCAAATTATCGAATGCAAAGCCAAGGGCGCCCTGGGGCCTAAGGCCCCCCTGAAGCACCTCCAAAATTCGAATTGTGCACATGGATTTGTTTCGCATTTTTCAAAATTCACACATGGTTACTAGATAGTAATTAGCATTTCCTAAATGCACTGTTCTCATTTAGGAAACACTTTTTACATGTGCATTAAGGATTCGCAAATTGTGATTCCCTATTTGAAATTTAGGTAATTGCAAAAAATTATGATTACCTGAATTGCGAATCCAAAAGCATTTAATAAGTAAGGAAAGGTCATTTTGCATTTGCAAACGGCCGAATTGTGCGAATCACACCGTTTGCGAATGCAAAATGCTTTTATACATCTGGCCCTAAGTGACTTGCCCAGAATCAAAGAAGGTTGAGTTTTCTCCTAAGCTTGAACATGGTTCCCCTGCTCCAAAGTCGACAACTCTGGTTGTCACACAACATCCAGCATCCAGGGAGAGAAGCAGGCACAATCCACGTGAAAGCTTGCCTCCATATGGGCACAAGGTTAGATCTAATATATAGTATAATAATGGTGGTTCAAATAATGTACACCATTGAAAGCAGAACTTGTGTTAATGAGAAAATCAATAAAATATGTGTTTAGAAAAAAACTATATGGGCACAAGGTCACAAAAGGATCTCGAGCTGAGCCAGAGCCTGACTTCAGGCTTGAGCTTTCAGTGGGCGGCCCACCTCTAAAGTTTTGAAAACATTTCATTACAATGGAAGCTACTATTCTTAGTTTAAGTACTCCACAAACTATATGTGTATATATATATCTCAGAATAAAAAGTATTAAAAAAATAGGTACAGGTAAATATTTGATTGTCAAGAGAAGGGAAAGTAAATGTTGTGTATAAACGTGTATATATGTACACACACAATATTTTCTTTCCCTTCTCTTGATAATCGTTTACCTGTATTCAGATTTAAATATTGCTATTTATCTTGATGTTATCTCCTTTTTGTCAATATTGTATATTTCTATTATTCAATTCAAAATGACCTAAAAAGTGCAACACACAGCAAACATTTACGTCTAAAATTGCATCATGCTGTCAGGCATGATTAAAAAAATTTAAAAAACAATGGTAATTGTACACACATTTTCATATTAGAGTACATTGGATATTTAAGATATAAGATTAGGCAAAGCTTATACAATTAATTTCGAAAAGTCCATAGTGCAATAAATACATAAATTAGCTAAAAAAGACGTGTATAAAAAAGCAAAAGGTCTTGAATTTAAAACTATAGATGATGTACAAAATAATTAGGGAGTTTACTATACTATCACAATTGCTTCACCACAGGGCAATCGATGCAACGTTTCAAGATCTCAGGTAAACCCTTCCAGTGCACCACATTGAAAACAGGAAACCTGCAACCGAATATACTATTGGGATGCTAGAATCAGATTTCAATATCCTAAATATGGAGCTCAGTTTCCTCATGGTAGTCACATGCCGGGCACTGAATCATTTATTGGTCTCTCCAATTAGATGTGAAGCAACAAAGTGGAAGCACCCCATATCTGTATTGTAAATAGAGCTTCCCAGCCGCTGGTGGAATTATGAGATCTATTGCCGGCTCGAAGCAAGGAATATCTTTTATTTCTAGAAAACCACTAGTGAGTTTTCCAGTTCTGGAAAAGGTATGAAGTTGAGTCAATCTGTACTCTTTACAACATGCCTTCATGTAATCTTATTCACTGTAACTTTTGGTAACTTGATGAGACTGGAGTGCTATACCAAATTCCTTATTTGAAATGGATGCCCATTTCCCAGCAAATGGGTGTTGGTGTTGGCTGACAATAGCAAGTGCTATTGGATTAAACTAGGACTGAATTTGCCAAAGCGAAATCGTAACTAAAATAAATAGTGAGATAGAAAGTGAAGAAGAGTGAGGGCCTTATCTCACTTTTGTGCTAATGAACATTTTCCAACCCATAATTACCATTTGTGTGGGGTGTGATAAATAGTGGGTATACAAATTGCATCCAGTTATGAGTTACAGTCCTCAGAATAAGGAAAAAGAGCCAATTGCACATGATTTCAACCAGTCTGAGGTGCGCTGGGCTTTATTTTACACTGTAACACCCAATATGTGTGAGATTCTCCTTGGCATAAGCAAAGGGTGCAAACCCATTTCTCACACAGTATGTACCAGAGCTGTAAACCCAGTTCAGGAACAAATGAAAATTTTCACATAAAACGACATTAGCTGCCCTATGGTAATCAGACCCTGAGCGAGTTAACAGCTAAAAGAGCATGGGTAAGTGTGAATCCATCACAGTGTTAGTGATAAGACAGAAAGCAAACAGGTTTAGTACCAAGATCACACATGCATCTCAGCAGTACCTAATTTTAGATGGTGGTGGCTAGTGTGCACTGCTGCCACTTATTGATGGGGATCAGGACACTTTAAGTTTATCCTGCAGGTAGTGATCCTGATTGTCAAATATTGAAGATATTTTGCTAGTTTGGCCGAGTGCCAAAATTCTGAGAGCTGCCTGCCAGTCTGTATTGGGTCTAATGCATGTATGCATTCCACAGAGACAAAAGACCATGACCCACACTGGTGTTATATTTATCTCTCAGAGGCCCAGCTCATGACCTCCCCTCCAAAATATTTTGAAAATGTTCTTGGGGCTAACTCTGTATGGAAGGCAGGCTCACTTGCTTTGTGTACAGTATACTCTTACCAGATGGAGTATATAAGATCCTTTATTGGCAACTCTGCATGCATCATCATTTTAACACAACCATCTCTAAGCCCCTTCATCAACCGTCCTCATATGAATCCCACATCCCATACATTCCCCGTTCTACCAGTGATGCATCTTCATTCCAAACATGGAATGCTCCAACACCACACATCTTCCTGCTACACAAAATAATAAACAACATTGAATAACTATTTACAAAATACAAATAATTATAATACAAATCTATGACAGCATATCATCTCTAAATCTGTGAGCAGTATGAATGACTCTTCCCAATCTTCACAACCTCCTAGAATCCACATCTATTTGTTCTTGTGTTTCTCCAGAACTTCCATCAATACCTTGCTCACCAATTTCTTCTTCAACCTCCACTTCCTCCTCTACCTCATCCTCCCACAACCACTCATCAAACATGCTTGTAGCTTCCCCAACATCCTCCTCCTGTGCTTTTTTAATATTCTTACATTTGGCTATACGACTCATATGCCATACTGGACCATCACTTAATCTTGCTGAATTTTTTAAACACTCCACAACCCTAAGTGGTTCAGAAAATACACTTTCTCCTTTTGCCACTTTACACCATTTTTTAGTTTTTACCTCCCACCTCAAGTTCTTCCATCTTTGTCACATTCTTAGTGTCAAAATTATTTTTATACACCTGTTGTGCCTTTATTATATTTTGTTTAACTTTCCCTGGAGACCACTCAATATATTTAGTACTATCCATCCATCCAATGTTATCTTTCGTGAATGGTTCTCTTCCCCTCATCATTACAAATTGGCTGAGACCAGTGAAAGATGGTGTTAGACGATATCCCCACAACATTTTTTTTAATTCCACTTCCCAATTCTTTCTGTTTTCACAAGCAATTTGAATTATGCCATTAATAACTCGATTAAATTGTTCGACAGCACCATTTTCAGAAGGATGATGTACCAATGTTCTAGCATGAACTATACCATTTCTTTTTAAGAATTCTTCCACTTTTAATGCTGTCACTCACAATTCTTTTTGGCAAACCTTCTTTTAAAAATACACCACAAGCATCAGCTTTTCCAACAATTTCCAACTCAACCCATTTACTAAAATAGTCTACCAAAAGTATAATAAATGTACTTTCTCCAATCCTGGTTTGTACTGGACCAACAAAATCTATTGCAACTAAATCCTAAACCATTACTGGACATTGCATAGGTGACAATTGTGGCTTCATTGTTCTTAAACTTTTATCCGAATCAGCACACTCCATACACTCTCTTACAACTCTTTCCACTTCAATATCTACTCCTGGCCACCAATACGGACATTTAACTCTCGTCTTCGTTCTAACAATACCTTACTTTATAATTTACTGGCACAGCATTTTCCTTCAGTTTAATTTTATGTTTGAATCCTTTCAGCATAACAATTTTCCCTGAGAAAACATCTCCATAATCTTCTCTTATTTTCTTACTTAAATCATCATCATAACTTAACACCATCACCTGTTCTTTTCTATTAGGATTGAGAATTATGTCTAAACTCGCTTGATCTCTCCATCCCAACACACTTTGTCCATACTCAGCACCATACCTTCTGCCTTCCTCCCCTTGAATTTAAATGTTACATCTCTACATGCCACCATTGGAATGCTTTCTCCAGTGAAACTCTTAGGATTAATATCACTTACTTAGAGTTCTTCACCAATTTCTTTTACAAATTTCTCATTCCACATGTCCAAATTCACAATAGTATAGGGTGACCTCGAGTCAGCCACTAACGTCACCTTCACTCCAGCCACAACAATTTCACAAGACGTTTTACTTTTCCCTTTACTCTTCACATCTAAAATGAAATCCCTTATCATGAATACTTCATCATCATCATCTGAATTTTCATCTTGACTTTCTTTTCCTTCTTCTTTTGTTACATATTTTATTTTCGTTGTCTTGTCTTTCCTATAACAGACTCGTGCATAGTGTCCAATTAACCCACACTCAATACATTTTTGATCTCTTGCTCTACAAGCTCTACTGTTAGCTTAAATGAATATAGCTCCCATACCTGTAACATGCCAAACTTGTTTGACTTTCTCTCCTATACTCATTTTTTACTGGGTAAATAGTTCTCCTTTCTACTTTTGTCTCTCTGAATTTGTCTTTTTTTCCTGAATTTATATTGCTCGTTTTTGTTGTTTTTCTTACAACACATATTTCTTCTTTTTCTTTCTCTTTTTCTTCATCAAGAGCCGCTTTTGCGCACCTTACAGATACTTCCGCTTTCCTCACAACTGCAAGTACTTTGTTTAACGCTCCATCACACATAGTCCATAACCTTTCTTGCACTCTCTGATTATTTGTCAACATCTCTTATCAATTCTTCCTCTATTTGCTCGAATCTGCATTTCTCCACCATTTTCTTCAAAGCACTCAAGTAATCATCTATCTTCTCGTTCTGATCTTGTTTCCTTCTGAAAAACTTGTGCCTATCAATCGCTACACATACAGTTGGTGCATAATATCTCTCTAAATCATCTAATGCATTTTCATGGACATCTATTTCATCTTCACTTCTCTCCTTTTTTTGCATTTGATGATATTGTCTAATTCCTTCTGGTCCTAAAGAATGCAACAATATTCCTTTTTTATTTCCGGTGTCATATCTTCGTTTTTTAAGGTAACCATATAGTTTATAAAATATATTTCCCATTCTTGTCATTTGATCTTTGGTTCTCCTAGTTCTGCCAAGAATGGTATTAGCGGTGTTAATGTAAAGGTTTGTGCAGCACACATATTTGTACTACTATATAACTTTGTCTATTAATTCCTTTGTAATTAAATTTCCTTTCAGTCTTTCAAATAATTTTCTCCTTTTTCTCTTACAAATATAGCTCTTTTTTTATTTCCTCTCTTTCATAGAAATAATTGCTTCACTAAGGCAGTTCTGTGATGTTAAACTATCCTTAAACCTTGTTTCTGTCCTTCTTTGGTAAATTAATAAAATATTAGCACTCACCGTAGTCCCTAAATTCCTTTACTTTATTCCCTTTTCCATCTGATCAATTTCCTCACTGCTCAATTGCTTTCATGCGCCCGTCATTCTCCACAAGCGCTGTAACACTTGCAATGTTTTTTTAAAAAGTATCACAATATAAAATGGCCGCTTACGCCACGCCGCTTGCGCCGCCTATGTCTTCTCTATTCACGATACACGTCTGTTGCGGATTCCCTTCCACACACGCAGTGACGTGATACTTGCTCCTCATTGCAATACTTCAACTTCGCGCGTACTTCTGTTTGACGTTCTCTGTGCGCGCGATACTCAGGCTTCTCCTGCACACCTCACGTCACTCGGTCCTCTCGTGCCCTCTCGCTTGCACTCGAACCAATAGTAAGTTCAATTTTCTCTCCTTTCTTACAGTTCCTTTAAATTAGTAATACGCTTCTCCTACTAGGATCCGTCTTCCACAAGGCTCACCTCAATGTAGTTTCCTCAATGTTACTTTCTCCATTCACGTTAATCATTTAATCTGTCACCGAAATCCAGTTTGAGGCATTGTCCATGCAAACAGTGCCATTGGGATAAGTGGTTGAGTTGGGACCCTGGAGGTGTTGGCCACAGTACTTGGTTGGTAGACGGTGTAGAAGGTTGTTCAGAGAAGAGCATGAGAAGCTTAACCTGCGCTCCAGGGGTGTCGAAAAAAGCCTGGAGAGGGAGCAAGCTGCAGTGAATTTGGAAAGGATCTTGTTAAATTTAACAAAATTCCTCTTTGGATCTTCGTTTGGACTGCCAAGATTGTATTATTGCAAGCGGTGAGCAACACCCTCTTCGAAATTTTACTACTACCTCTTTGCCTTTTGATAATATAGTTTGAATAATCACAATTAAAAATATAATTCCCATTTAGTTTATGTGAGTAAGAAATTAAACTGTTCTTTCACCTGATCACCCAAGAGGTAGCAGGCTCTCTTGCATTATGGCTCATGTTAAGTTCCATTTGCGCACACATCTCAGAATAGTATTGCCGCTCACCCAAAAAAATTAATCAGAGGGAACATTGGTCACAACCCACAGAGGTGTAGACTTCCGAAAATATTTTCGATAGTTCCCTTTCACAATCTTGAGCTGGAATGGCATCAAGTCTATGACTTATAGCGAGAACCTGTAGAGAAGTTCCAGATTACCTTCATTTCCAAGTCCAGAGCCGGTGCAGCCCGGGGCTAATTGTGTACCTGTTTAAATACATCAGCGAGACCTGCCAATGTAGGTGTACCATGCAAGTTAGCTAGATGCATGCAAATATACTTCCCCAGGTGTTACACTCCTATGCGGGTGGCACTATTCCAAGAGGAATACACATAGTCAGCATTCTACGTTTGTTTTTGGATGTTGGGTGAAGGTAAATCACCTTCAACTGGTTGGTCTGGCAAGCAATCAAGATGGAAATTGTGGCACGCTTTGTGGGCTTTTTTTCCCATGATAAAGTTTATTGTCAGTGGTTTGATCGTACAGAAATTTTTCCCTATACTACTGGCCCAGCTGGAGCTAGTCTAGACTTTATGGTACGTAGAACAAACTGTGGAAATTTCCTGTATAAGAAGACTGTATAATTAATTCAAGATCTCTACAACATCAGCAAGTGGTAGAGGCACAGGACGTGGAAAGGGTGTGTATCCAGCTAGTACAGTCCATGTAGCCTCTTTATTACTGAGGGGTCCCAAAATGATATTTGTGTGTATGTGTGTGGAAACCACCAGCACACCAGTTTTGATGCTCTTGGTAGGTCAATGAGATTTCCAGATCCTCGTATGCCCTTTAGTGTGCAAGTGGAGATGATAATTTGTAAGCTTGAAATTGCCCTGAGGCAGCATCTGTAGCCTCAAACTCCATTCATGACTAAAACGTCTCAAAGTGGTACAAAAGGGGGTGGTGATGGACGGAGCATCTAAATCAATCAAACACTCACACCCAGTCAAAAGATCTGGGTTTAATCCATCATCCTTCTTTAGCCCACTCTGCCACCCCTGTTCAGACATGGCTATATGCAAATCAGTCTGACCCTGTGCCTCATGGGAACAGTCCAGCCCGAACTGCCAAGCCATGTCTTCCCTGGACCGGAAACAAGCTTCCGAGGACCAGTTTCTGGCATTCCAGCCGTCTTCAGCCCGGCTTGCTTGAATCCAGTGGCAAAGTAGCAAGGGATTCACGTCTGAGCGTACCCTGCCACACTTATGGCGGCCAAAAGCGGTACAAAAGGGGGTGGTGATGGACGGAGAATCTGAATCAATCAAACACTCACACCCAGTCAAAAGATCTTGACTGACTGGGTGTATACTATGAGACATGGAGTAGTGTAAGAGTCTGTTGGAGAGGTTGCTCTCTTTGTTCATGTTGAACTTTGGGCCCTCTCTTGTGAAACCTAGCCTGCAGTCCATCAGTGCTGGAATCTTGGGTGGTCTGACCTTGCCCATCTAAGTGCACACAAGTGTCAGGAAGAGGAGGTTAGAATGATAGCAGAGGGGGTGCCAGCAGGTGTTGAGGTATTCCCAAGTCAGGAGCTCTGGCGTCGGCAGGCGGCGGGTGCTGCAGTGCGAAGTGCAGCAGTGCGGCGTGTGGTGCTCTCAGGTCGCGGTGCGAGCAGCGGCTCGCTGGCGGCATCAGATGGCGTCGTCGGTGAGGCCAGGATCACGGTGTGAGATGAAGGCAGTGCTCGTCACAGTGCTAGCAGGTCACTTGCAAGCAACGTCATCGTCATTGCTGAAGCGCTGTCGTCGGCTGACGAACTGGAGTCGATGGCACTGGTGTCGGTAGGCCAAGGCTGTGGTGCGGGATGAGGGCGGTGCATCGTGTAACTTTAACAAGCGGTGCCCTCGAACCATGGTGCAAGCAGCGGCATCTATTTCGGCGGGAAGGGGCGTCATCGGGGATACCAAGGTGTCGTCGTGAAGCGAGGCAATGCGGAGTGCGGTGCCCACAGGTCGTGGTGTGAGCAACGACTCAGTGGCGGTGTCAGCAGGCGTCATTGGTGAGACCAGGGTCGCTGTGCAGCGTTGCAGCGTTGCAGCGTTGCCCTCTGCGGTGCCGCCAAGAGACTGAGCCGGCAGCGTCGTCTTCGACATAGTCGAGTTGCTTTTCTTCTGTTGTAGCACAAAACACACAGTTCCCAATGCTGAGGGCGGAAGAGCTTGAAGTCTTTGCTGTTCCTGAGACTTCTTGAACTGGGGGCAAGCTCTACCTCAAGCCCTTGGAGAAACTCACAAAAGTAGATTGCAGAAAGTTCAGTCCAGTCCTTTCACTGCCCAAGACAGAAGAAGCCACTGTAGGCCAGCATAGCACACAGCAAAGTGGTAGTTTCTCCTCACAGCTTCTCCAGCTTTTCCTCTTGGCAGTCTTCTTGATCCAAAAGACTTCTAAAGTTCAGGGGTCTGGGCCCCAGTATTTGTATACAAAAATCCTTTGATCTGGCAGGCAGAGGCTGTCTGTGCCGGGCCAGAACCATTTCGGCCTTCTCTGGTGTGATTTCCTGGCAGGAGGTGGAGACGGCATTGTCAGAAGCAGACTAGGCCCTTTGAGGTGCAAGGAAATCTCCTCCCCCTTCCCCCACCGCCACCAAGGTCTATTCAGCTCTTTCCTGACCCACCTAGACTATCTGGAGTCCATCTGGCTCCCCAGCCTTCTGTCATCCAAAACCCAGACAGGCAATCCACATTCCAGTAGAGGCACACAGGATGACTGAGCAAGAAAATACCTGTTTTCTAAAAGTGATATTTTCAAACCCAGAATGTAAAAAGCACCCTCACTAAAAGATGCATCTTTAGTTCGGGCACACTAGACTTCATTTTCCTACCTAATTCCCTGGGCCAGATACGTTTATAAGATGTTATAAACAAACCTCCGATTCTCTCCTATGGGGAACCGGTAGCCTGGCAATAGAGAAAAACGAAATTGGCAGTAATTCACTATCGGGACATGCCACACACACCCGGGCATGTCCCCCCCTTTCACATACACTGCACCCTGCCCACAAGGCTACCTTGGGCCTACCTTAGGGGTGACTAACATGTAGAAAAGGGAAGGTTTAGGGCCTGGCAAGTGGGTGCACTTGCCAAGTCGACATGGCAGTTGCAAACTGTGCGCAGACTCTGCAATGGCAGGTCTGAGTTACCTTTTTAAGGCTACCTACGTGGGTGGCCCAATCAGTGCTGCAGGCCCACTAGTAGCAGTTGATTTACAGGCCCTGGCACACTCAGTGCACTTTACTAGGGACTAACAAGTAAATTGAATACCCAATCATGGAAACACCAATCCAAAACACAATTTACCACAGGAGCACTTGCACTTTACCAATGATCAGCAGTGAGAAAAGTGTGCAAAAACACTACGCTAGCAAAAACAGAATCAAAACCGGGAGGGCAGAAAGCAAAATCTCAGGGGAAACACGGCAAAAGATGCCAAGTCTAACATACACTTACACACTCTCGACAAAAATGTCTCATGGATTTCCAGCTTTGTCCACTGGGCAGAAAAAGGCAAACCAGAGGGCAGAAAAATGAGCAGAAAAGGCAAAACAGAGCAGAAGCAGAATGCTAGCTTGATGCGGTCCTAATTGGATCAAAGGTGTGTGTCTCTGATGTCGGGGTTCGGTGATGGGCCCACTTCAATCAATCAGTATTTGTAGAGCGCTGCACTGTCACCCCCTGGGGACAGCTAGGTGCTGGGGTGTGAGGTCTATGTCAAAAAGCCAGGTCTTGAGAAAATGGCGGGAAGAAACAAGCAGATAAGGCAAAATAGAGGGCAGAAAAATTAGTAGAAAAGGCAAAACAGAGCAGAAAAGGACAAAACAGAGAAACAGAGGAAAAAACGAGAAGAAAAAGGCAAAACAGGGGGCAGAACATTTTGCAGAAATCCAAAACAGAGTAGGAAAGGGCAAAACAGAGGGCAGAAGGACAAACAGAAAAGGCAAAACAGAGGGAAGAAAACGAGCAGAAAAGGCAGAACAGAGGAGCAGAAAAAAAAGCATAATAAGGCAAACTGAGGACAGAAAAGCAAGTAGAAAATGGCAAGACAGAGGGCAGAAAAACTAGCAGAAAAGGCAAAAAGAGGGCAAAAAAACAAGCAGAAAAAGGCAAAACAGATGGCAGAAAAATGAGCAGAAAAGCGAAACAGCAAGAAACGAGCAGAGGGGGCACAAACAGAGGGCAGCAGGTAGACAGGTAGCAGAGGGTAGCAGACTGTGAGTAAGTTGGACAGGACAACTGTTGCAGGGGGAGCTGGTAGGAGTACCTGCTCAATGGGGTCGCGCTGCAGCCTCCATTAAGTAGGTCCTGGGAGGAGGGCTGGGCGCTGGATGGAGGGAGGAGGGAAACGGCAAGAGGAAGGAAATGGCGGGAAGAGGGAAGAAACAAGCAGAAAAAGGCAAAACAGAGTGCAGGAAAATTAGCAGAAAAGGCAAAACAGAGGGCAGAAAAATGAACAGAAAAGGCAAACTAGAGCAGAGGACAATACAGAGGACAGAAAAGAAACAGAATAGTCAAAATGGAGGGCAGTAAAACGAGCAGGAAAGATAGAACAGAGGACAGAAAAAGGCAAAACAGAGGGCAGCAGGTAGACAGACAGCAGAGGGTAGCAGACTGCGGACAACTGTACAGAATTATTGCAGGCGGAGGTGGCATGATGACCAGTACTTGAGACCCAGCAAGCCCTTGTTGGCCCAGACAACACTTGGCAGATGGAGGCACTTCAGACTGTTCAGAACTTTAGCAGATGCAGCCCTGAACTAGACGGATACAACGGATCCTGTTGCTTCCGCCGCAAGGTGTGGAAACACCAGGCAGACTCAGGACAATCACAGCACTGGGCAGTTGCAGCCACACACGGGTTGATCACAGTGTTGGGCAGTTGATGCTTTGAACAAGCAAGTGACAAGGTTTGACAGTAGTGGTTTTGCACAGGCCTATCATAGCTCAAGAAGGCATGGCCCTGTACATTCTGACTGTTAAGTTGCCAGTTGCGCCTGTGCTTATGTTGAATCTACTACACAAACACAGCCCTGATCTGGCCTCAGCAATTGAGGTCATATAAACACGGTTCTCACCTACTACTAACACCTGATGCCCTGCAACATTGGGGGATAACAGATCTCTCCCCTTAGTCTTCTCTTCTGGGTGCCCCACAGTCACTGGGGACAGGCTGCGCCTCACTTTTCCTCGAAAGACACTCCTCCTGCTGGGTTGATAGGCACTTAGTTGAAAGAGCAGTCCTCTTAGTACTCTGCGATGCACTTCCTTCATTGACCATAGAAGACTTGGAAATGGAACAGCAAGTGAGGTGCTATGGTTTCATTTTCATACACCAAAACTGGGCAGGTGATGTGTAGCCACTGTCTGAAACTGTAGAACCAGTATGGGATGGTTCTCCTTTCAAGTGCCCTTTTCTTGCTGTTATCATGACACAGTCTTTGTGTAGATTGATGGCTCTCAAAGCAGGATAATCTGTATTCTAGAGGACCCACAAACAGAGGCGCAAATAGAAGTGGGGGTTCTGACCCGGCTGTCCTCAGACAAACTGAATAAGTGATCAGGGAAAGACAAAAGGGCATGACTCACTTAAAGCTTTTTCATCTTGTGCAACAGAGTCTGCAGTCCCACCCCTCTTGCCTATCCTCCACCAAATTGCATTGTTCAGGAAGCTAAACAGGAGCCCCTTGCTAAGCAAAATGCCTAATCGAATTTCTCTAAGGGGCCTGTCTCCACTCCCCTCAATTCAATGTTGACATCTCCTGCCTCCAGCTTCAGGAATGTTAGCAAAACAGTTCCACTGTCTGGTAAAACACTGTCACCTCCATATTGTACAAAGGCCAGGATAGGGGTATGCAAAATGAAACCCAGAGGCCTCCATTATTCTTGGTCACTCACACCATGCACGCGACACACAGGCTGCACACATGAACATGCACAACATGCACTTGGGATGTTGGTGCTAGGAACTGCTAAGTGCACAGAAGCGGAGCTTTACAGGAGTTGGCCAGAAGGCCTCGACTTCAGTGACACAGATAAAAAAGTCTGGGCACAGCAGTGGTCACAACAAAACATGGTACTCTGCCACCAATGCTCTATATGCTAAATCCATGACAAGGGCAGTAGGCCACTATCTGTCAAGGAGGGCACTCTTGTTGTGTCCTATCAGGTCACAGGACAAGTCCAGGATCTACTCATGTCAAAGACAGGTCTCGGCCTTTCGAACAAGCTAGATTAGCATGATGCTAGAGCAATAAATCGAATGTCAGGGCACTAAATACATGTAGTTGGGCAGAGGGCAGTGTAACACACTTATACATCATGCAGGGGACACTCCTGTCCCAACAACTTCTGCTCAATGCAGCCTTACAATACTTCTTGGAGCCCGAGAAAGTTCACTGTGCCAGCATCAGCAAGGATCAACAGACATCGCTCGAAGCCACTCCCCCTTGGGCAATGTTTATGATTACATTCCAAACCTTAATTTAATGATGGGAAAGTAATTCTATGGAGGTGCATGGATGGATCAGATGCAAGCAGGGCTAGCTTGGAGGTGTGAGTGGTGCAGCCAGGGCTGGACTGGCCATAGCGGGCACCGGGCAATCCCCCGGTGCGCCGCACGGGTGGAGGCCGGTTTTGAGCTGTAAAATCGGCCCTGTAACAAAATCGGCCAAAATCTGGCCCCGGCAAAAAGCTCAGCGGCACCTCCAACCCCCAATCCCCTCCCCACCACCAAGTGGGGAGGGGGGCGGCCGAGCACTTTGCCAGGGCCGGTTGTGGTTCCCAGTCCGGCCATGGGTGAAGCTGCACATGGTGCTGACCTCAGATGGGCGGGGGGGGTTGTAAATGCAAATAACGTATGGGTTTAAAAGCACATTCTGCAGAGTTCCTTGCATGTCCAGCAGTTTTTAAGCAGACATAAAAATGTCAAGATAACTGTGGTGATTAATGTTCCTGCTGGAGAGAGATGGGTTTTGTCTGGTGGCATTTTAGACTCATCATAAAGTCGCATAGATGGTGAATTGCCTGCTGCAAAGAACATGTACCATGCAGATCACAGGACTGTATTTTATGTGGATTGCTCAGTGGATTACTGCTTTTTGACACATAGATCCTTTTATTACTTGCAGTTCATAAGCTACAATTCAAATGTAGCACATTGAGCTATGAACTGCCATCAAAAAGCTGCATGCAAACTGCAAGCTATATATTTGAATATTATGTTTGTTTCCCCTGCCTTTCATTATCCTAATGTTGCTAAAAAAGTTTATTGGGTAGACATACATTCTTATTAGTAAAATCAACCCAACCACTGTGGTATGGTTTTAAATCCTGAGTTTGTGCTTCTCACGATCAAGCACTCTTAAAATATACTGAGTACTAGTATGGATGACATGTGATTCCTACACCATGTAATACTTTTTGTTTTTTTTGCTGAGTTTTATATAGCGTGAACTAGACCCAAACCGAATTGGGTATCAGAGCTCTTTACATAGCACCAGTTACGTTACATGAGGACACATATTCATTTTAGGCACAGGGAGATTAAGTGATTTGCCCAGAATCACAGGAGGTTTTTGGCGTTGTTACCGAGACTCGAAGCCAGATCTGCAGGTCCGAGATCGAGCGCCCTAGCCGTTACTTCCTATAGACTGATTCACACATGTTTAATCCATTGTGTCTGTATAATGTGCATGATGTATCCTGCTCTGACACCTTACACTGGTATGAGTAGCACATACAGGAGCGATGGAGAGAGAAAGAGAGCACAGATGGAGGGTGGTAGTGTGGGAATCTGCCGAGAGGGAGGTCATGGGAACGGGTACCACAACAGATTGTTGTACCGGGCGCCACCAGCCGGCCCTTGTTAATACAACTTGTCTCCCCAAATAATTTCCCTTGATCAGGGTCAGACTGGCCCATAGGGCAATCAGGCAGGGACCCATTGGCTGGTCTGACAGGACATTGTGTGTGTTGTTTTTTGGCTGTTTGTAAGCCTATTTTATGGTCTGGTGGGCTGGTTTTTTTTTTTACTGTTGGTTTCTCTGATATTACCACAAGCGTTGCTTGCAGCTAGCAAAAATACAAGTAGTGTCCCATACATTTTAAACCAACTACAAAGCATGTCTTTACAAGTTCAAAACATCCCCAATTTACAAATGAGGGCCAATGTTTTATAGGTCTGATTTGCACATTTGGGTCACTTTTACTTTGGTGCCCTGGCCTAATTTCTGTCTCAGCCCGACCCGGCTCTTGATTTACTCACTCCCTGTGCAGCTGTAAAGCAAGTTTGCTTGGGCAAAAAAAAAGAATAATCCATACGTCCAGCCCATAGAAACCAGCGCAAGCAATGCAAAGGAGCAAAAACCAAGCCAATGCTTGTTTCCTGTGAAGATAGAGAGCTCTGTGCACTCGGCACACCGAGTGAAGCTAAACAGATGAGCGAAGACTGAGGCCTGCGGGACAAAGGCTGATCTCGAATATTTGGGTGTTTCTCTGCCGGTTTTATAGGAAGCATGGAAATGCAAGTTACTCTGGGAGGAGCAAAAATACGGGGAGCATCAATGCAGAGTACCCTAGGCCCATTTTGTCTTTCCTCTGGTGGTTAATCTAGTTATGAAGATGGAAGGCAGATTCTCAGTTGTTCAGTGTCGAGCTGCATGGAGGTTACGCCAAAGGACTGATCACTACTGAGGAGAAGTGTACCAGCCTTTCTTGGTGCATTTTGATTTAGCGCTTCACAACCAAACCGGGTTGTAAAGCGCTACATGTGTCCGACATTAATATAGTAGAAGAACAGGCACTTTAAATGGGAATGATTCCCCACCCCAGGGCCCTATTCTGAGGGCTTGGATTTGTTTTCTAATTACGGGTCAAATGATGCGAGTGTAGAACATGTTAAGTGTTTTATTTTCATCACATTTACCGGGCGGTAAGTGTTTGCACTATACTGCACAAACAAATGAGATTCTGCTAGAAGTAGTACTACATAGAATAAGGGCCCTCTTGTGAACTATCAGCTAGATTCATCAAAGAGGCGTTTTGCGAGTCCTTAATAGCGATTATTAAGGAATCGCTATTAAGGACTTGCAAAACGGGATTCCTGTAGCCTGTCAGCCGAAAGCCTGTCCTCGGGAACGCCCCCGAATCTGGTCTGGCATTGACAGCACCCATAAGATGTCCATTGCTTTTCGTTTTAGGGCTGACTTCTGTGCAGTATTGCTTTTGTGACCTGTGCCCTTCTAAATTATCTTTCGCCTGATCAACACCGCGGCCCGGGGGCCAGAAGCACCCTGCAAAGATCGTTCGCCCTGATCGGAGGCTGCCGCGGTGAAGATCGAGCCGCTGCGCTCCCATTGGCTGAGAGAGCCGAGCCCCCTCACCAACGCCGCGACGGGATAGGCCCGTGCGGGGCAGCGTCATTGCCGTTGTCGTGCCGTGATTGGCTGCAGGCGGAGCGTCATCGTAGGCCTGACCCGGGAGCCGCACTGCCATTGGCTGACTCCCGGGTGAACAAGGAGGCTCGTCACAAGTGCCGCGACGTGATAGGCTGGTCCATCGGGACCTCCGTAGGAGCCGCCGAGAGCCGGGATGGAAGTGCACCTCGGCGAGGAGAGAGTGAGCTGACCCCGCCGCCATGTTGTTGCCAGGAGGCGGCCCACACTCCGGGCGGCGATGAACCTGGCTCTCCGCGCTAGTTTGTCGCTGTTGGGGGAGTCCGTAGCCGTCGCCAAGCCTGGCCCTGGTAGGTTGCTCAGCTCACCGTCCCACCGCTCTTCAAGGCGCAGTCGGACCACGCAGAGGAAACCTAAACCAATCAAGGGCGAGATGTGGCCTATGTACTTGGATTCCGTCCGCAGCTGTGAGTCCCTCAGGTCAGGTCAGCTCAGCCCCACCAGCAATCACAGGGCGCAAGTACACCACAAGATCTCACCTCAGCCAGGTCCAACAAGCCACGGCCAAGTCGTCTGCCCGCCGAAATGCGGATCGAAGGAGGGCCGCTCCACCACTTGTAGAGGAGGGGGGGGGAGCAAGTCTCAGAGAGGCCAGCAACCCGCCTCCCGCCGAAATGCGGGCCAAAGCTCACCACTTTGCGGGAGGAGGGGGGGAGACAACGCAGCCCGCCTCCCACTCAGAACCGCTCACTGCCCCTGTGCCTGCCCCCACCGGGCCTGAGGGAAGCTGCGCAGTCCCTCAAGGCTTCACCGGCTCCCCTGCCCGCTACCAGGCCGCACCGTTCGCCGAGGCGCGGACCGAAGCACAGTGTCCCGCTGCGGGCCCCCTCCGCTCCTCTCCTCTCAATCTCAGTTGTACGCGTGGGAGCACTCACCCGCAGCGCGGGGATCTCTACCTCCGCGTCTCTAGCCGGGCAACAGCTCAACGCTCTCCCCGCTCCCGGGCATGTCCTGCCGTTCCGTTCACCAATGTGTCACTCAGCCCAGACCCGTGACAGGCTGCTGACTCTTCCGGGCTGATCTGCACCCAGCGCCGGCAGTTGCAAGGACACCCTACGCCTCTGCTCCCGGCTGTCAACGGGAGGCCCGCCGTTCACCGACCTGCCTGAGCTCACGTCTGGAAGGCCGCACCAGGCTTCAGCATCCCCGAGCTCCGTCTCACATCGAGGAGTCTTCCCGTTGCTGTTGTGCAGGTAGGAAACACTGTCGCTCGCCTCCACTTACTCAGATGGGCACCTTTAGAGGATATATACAAAGCTTAGTAATTGCTGGCGCCGGAGGGACCGTAAAGCACATCCTTCTCCGCCGCCATCTTGGCCACGCCCCCCTCAATAAGTTTTTTAAAAGGACTCCAGCGTCATGAAAGTACCCCAAAACACCAAAAAAAACTAGGACAGAGTCAAGTCCGGAATGAAAGGCAGAGATCGGCGTGTAGCCATTTGGAGCATCAGTATCTACTTCTTTGAAGAATCTGCTTCTTCTTCTAGTGATCCAGTACAGACGGGTGAAGCACTACTATTAATAATTGATATACATTTTCATGTTTTATAATTTCTTATTAGACTGATAGGGTTCATGGTAAACTGCATTTTCTTTGCTTCTCTGGTTCTGTATTAGTTGCTGATGATTCACACCACACCTTGTAACTCTCTAGTGTTGGTGAGATAGAATGTCTACCAGGATGTGGGTTGGCTGAAGC
Source organism: Lissotriton vulgaris (assembly GCF_964263255.1). Lineage (NCBI taxonomy): Eukaryota > Metazoa > Chordata > Amphibia > Caudata > Salamandridae > Lissotriton > Lissotriton vulgaris. The sequence continues at coordinate 1,689,193,361 of NC_141694.1, forward strand.
TGCACAGCAACCTTTGGAAGATACCATGGACCTTCAAGGTGTCAATGCATTAAGGGCAGAAGAAGGGTAGAATATTCCAAACAATCCTCCTGGCAGTTTAGCCTTGCTAAACTGTATTGCTCTCTGTGGTATGCTCTGTTGAGTCAAGGGGCCCAGTCTGTAGATAAGTGGGACGGATGAAGGGGAGCGTATAGCGCCCTGTCCTCTCCTCAGGCTCTTCAGTCTTCGATGCGCATGGGGGTGGGGCTCTAGGGCGGGAAGGGTCACCCTTGGTAACCTCCTGCCCTGCCGGTAGCGCGGTGGGTCTGTGCGGCTGTGGGAGACTGAAGGGGGCTGCCAGCTCTCCTGATTGGCTCCAGGGCCCTGCAACGTGTCTCACAGATGAGGCCGCGGGCGCAGCCGTCAGAGCAGAAGGGAAGCCTTGCCCCCATCATCACTCCTGGCATGCCACACTGTCCCCCAACCCCCCGCCCCCTCTTCATTACCCTCCCCTCTCTATCGCCGAGCTCCTTCCTTCCACTTGACGTTTTCCGCTCTCTGGTGACTTGGCGCACCCGCAGTGCTTAGCCTTAATTTGTAAAATAAGTGCCGGGGCTCTCGTCGGGAGGCCACTGCAGCTTGCACCACTCATTGCCCCAACCAGCGCTTCCATCACAACTGCCAACCATCACACGCCTACAAGTGTGACAATTCAGACTATTCCAGGCCCCAATAGCTCAGGAGGTAAATGCACCCTCTGCAGAAATCAGTGTGCAAATTATAGGTAAAAAAAGTTGAATGCCAGAAAGGGCCGCTTAACTTTCCATCCATTCGAGGCCGATATATTGAATATGATAATACTTGTTTTTACTTTGTGTGGCTGTGTGTGTGGGGGGCTCTGTGTGGCTGTGTGTGTGGGGGGGCTCTGTGTGGCTGTGTGTGTGGGGGGGCTCTGTGTGGCTGTGTGTGTGGGGGGCTCTGTGTGTGTTTGTGTGTGTCATTTGGGAGAGATAAAACTAGTGGCATTGTAAATGACAATGCCATTTATTTATGTTAAAAAAACATAAATAAAAATAATGTCAAGAGCAATGCCAATAGCTCTAACTTTAACAAAGGCAAAACCATTGCATTGTAAATGCTTGTTGCATTTGGGATGATGAATCCCAAATGCAAAAATTGCGCTCGCAAAGGGCCAGATTCTCAGAATCTGGCCCTTTGCGAGCGCAATTTCCTTTCATTAATCTAGCTGTATGTGTTCTATTTGATACGAAGTTGTGGATCGTGAACGGGTTAAGAGAAGGGTCACCGTGACAAAATATAATGTGACCACAACAGAAGTCAAGTACCTGTCCTCTTGTTGGCAAGCGAGCATACTGTACAGGAAAATGGACATGGCATGCTGCCACCCTCTATTTAACTTGACGTGGTCACTCTGACCAGCTGATACGTGAGGGCTGAAATACCTGCACAAGGGAAAACTACCTATTTTCTGACTGACAGGTAACAAACAGGATAATAATAAAAATGATGATGCGATGCAAGTTTCAACGTGTGCCATCCGGGCAGAAAAACATAAGGAAATGGTGCAAATAAAGAAATGAGTTGCTCATTAGAAAATCTGCCTCATTTAGGAGCAGAACACACGGCAATAAACTTTACAGAAAAGAGGGTGAACCTAATAATAACATCATTTACTTTTGTCCGCGTTCATGATGTGGAACACTGGGCATCTCTAATAACAGAGCAATTGGAAATAGACAGACAGAATATCCATTAAGGATCATTTGAATTTGTGATATCCCCAGCGCATGGAATCTCTATTGCTGACCTGGGCTCATTTAACTAACGTCATTTTGATAGGTCCATTGCACCGAAAACGATGACGCGTTGGAAAATTAATGTAATGAGCGAGGAAACAAATTAAATTAGGCCGTTTTTGTGCAAAGTAATTTCATACTTCCATGACACTTCTGCAACCCACAGCGGGGTCTCAGAATGCTGCAGCAGCATGGAATAATAATTAGGGGTGCATAGTTTTGCTCTCCTGCACCTCAGGTAATTCTTGTGAATGTCAAACTATACATCGATAGCCCTTTGTAGCTGGTGTTTGGTTCAATCATATAAGGCCAGACACATATCTCAAGGAATTAAGACCCAGCTGCTGAGATGGAAGCCCGCTCTCAGGGCGCAGGATCTGTACATGCCTGGATTGAGTTGGGTGTTCAACGTTCCGAGTTTTATAACCGAAGCTCCAGTTTTTTTTTTCAATATAGCGGGATCTCGACCCGAAGGTATCAGAGCGCTTTACATGAGCACCTGTTGCATTACAGACTGACACATTCATTTTTAAGCACGGGGCGATTAAGCGATTTCTCCAGAATCACAGGATGTTTGGTTCTTCCAACAGACTCAAACTTGGTTCCCCAGCTTCAAAGTCAGCGCACTAGCCTTCAAGTTACACCCTCTTAAGGTAGGGCAGCGATTTGTGCACGTTAAGTTGCTCTATATAAGCTCAACATCTAGGGCTGAACCTTGTCAGGGTGATATTGGAATGCTGAACATGTTGCTTTGCTCCATTACTCACATTCTTGTGCTTTTATTCTGTTGTCAGCATTCTTGTATTGTAGTCCAATCTTCATAACCTTTACTTTTCAGTATCATTGTCTTCTGGTCCTAAAATCCCTACCTCAATGTTAGTATCTTCCTGCATCCTGCTCATGTTTGTAGCCAGGGCCGGCTTTAGCGCTGGTGGCGCCCAGTGCGACAATGATTGTTGGCGCTCCTTAGTGACCACTTCCACCATGGGGCTCCTCCCTACTACCCTCTTTAGGTGTCACCTGGCATTGGAGCACGCATGCGCTCCTCGCCTGCGAGAGCTATAGTTAGGTAGTCAGTTTTGAGAAGGGAACTCGAGCCCACCCCTCATTTCCATTGGGTAGCATCAGGATTTATGGTAAAACTCTGGCTTCTAATTGGAAAGGAGGGTTTTTCGTTGCCTCCCTTTGGCTTTTGGGTGGACTGCCTCACCTGCTTCACGGCTGTCGTGAGTACTTTTCTTATCTGCTTGTTTATTTAACAAGCAGATAAGAAAAGTCTTCACAACAGCTGTGAAGCAGGCACGGAGCTCAGAGGCGCACAGGGTCACAGGGAGGACAAGGCAATGGCGAGCGCTTGTTGTCTTTATCCTCTCCGTTGCTGTCTTTGGCCACCTCTCTTGCTTTTCCTCTTCCCTTGAACGTTATTTGACTAGTCTCGTGCTCGGTTTGCCTCACTTATAGTCACCTTTTACTTCCTTCCCTTCTCCATTGGTCTCTGTTATGTACTCCTGTATCCTTCCCTTCTGTCTTTGTCTCCTTACAGTTTGCCCTCTGTTGCGCTCTGTATTGCAAATACTCTTCTGAAACCCTTCATTCTACACTTTCCGCTCTTGTTATTTATCCGTGTTTCTTCCCGCAACATTTTTGTGACGTGATGCGGGCCCGGCATCTTCCCTAACAATAAAGGTTTCCAAACACCATGATTAAACAAAACGCGCATTAATGAAACCAAAAGGCTGTCAGTTATAGCCAAGATTGGCTTTGCCAATGGTGGTTTTCCTTCCCTCTTTTCTTCATCCCTTTGCCAATGTTGTCGCCCCGTTTCTTCTTTCTCTCTTCAGACTTGCTCCTCCCTCTCAGATTGTTTCTCTTTCCCCTCTCCTCTCCTGTTCCAGGGGCAGGGCTGTAGCTTTCACTCTTGTTTCTTTGGCAGGTATAGTTGACAACGTAAAAATCGAAGCCGGCTGTTTCATTGTAAATTACAAAACGCAATATAAGATCCATTCTACGCATCATGCATATACAAGAAGTGACGAGTTGCACATCATATGTAAACAAACAGCCTCTTCCCTGTGGGGTGAACTGCAGTGGGCTGTACTCACGCTATAATACAATCCATGCTGTGGCGCAGGAACCTGGTGTCAAAGTGCCTCACTAGTGTCCCCAAGAGCTCCTCCGGGGGGCTGTCCAGGCTGACGTTGAAGAGCGGAGGAGCACAGTCCCTCGGGGGACCTGGCACTGGCAGGAAGTCTGAACCCCCGGGTACCATAGTAAACAGCAGCAACACCCCAGCCTGAGACCTGAGTCCAGAAACTAGTGCCATGCCCGCCAGGTACTTGGAGGACTGAGGACAGCTCTCAGCAGGTGGCCCGGCAAGGACAGGAGGCGGGGCCGAGGAGAATGAATGGGCAGAGCGACTTGAAACCTGGGGGGAGGAGTTAGGACGGACAGATGAGACTCTGTAGCAGACGCATGCAAGGTTGGGAAATGGCAAGGGGATGCCAACTTCTACAAGGCTCACTAAAGCAAGCAGAATGAATGTATAATAAGAATGGCTTTAAGTGAGCCGGGTCTCACTGGGTCTGAGCACCAGCAGTTTTTTTCAGGGGGTCTCGAAACGGGTCTCTATCGGGCTCTGTTTTGTGCCCTGGCACATGTGGTCCGGTTTTTTTTTCGGACTGCAGTGACATCCATGTGTGCGTGGTGAGCGTTGTAGAGGAAGGAAAACCCTTTGAAGAGAGTCATTTCTGTATGGATTTACCTTCTCTTTTTGAAACTCAGGAGAAGCAACATTGTTGTGATGTCACCAGGGCTTTAAGTGGAAGTTTTTGCAATATTATATACAAGCCATATAGTTGCTGCTTATTTATCTTATGCAACTAGCAACCATTGACAAAGCCAATAGTCGTGAATTGACGGTATGATGTGACTTGTGTCGTATATCTAGGCGACATGACAGGGACAGCAACATTTTTTAAGCCACACCCTTAATTACATTGACCACGCCCCTTTGAGAGACCCCCAGTTTTTCATCCCACTTAAAGCCCTGACAATAAGCAATGCAGAACAGAAGCCAAGAGCAAGCTCTGTGGTTTTCCAGTATAGACTAGAGCTTTTGCTACCTAGCGTGTATATGATTTTGCATAAGGGTTAACATGGCATAAGGTATCAACTACAGACTTATGCAGGTGGATAGTTAATGAAGCTAACACCACCTCACGCTGGTCTGCTGTGTCACACATCCCATGTGCCAATAATCAGGCCTTTAAGTGGGCCGGGTCTTGCCGGTGCTGAGCATCGGCAGTTCTAAAAAGCATTAAAAATGCAATAGGTCTCGCCTTTCATGAAGTTTTGCTATACAATACAATACCATTAGCAAAGCAAATGGCTTTAACTTAATGAAAGGCAAGACCTATTGCATTTTTAATGCTTGTTAACAGTGCCTCTCAAGTCTCCATAACCACTCTCTCAGATGCATTTAACTAGTTTTATAGTGCCGCAGCGTAACTTGTAGAAGTATTCGGCGTCAGAGCACTTTACATCACACACACTACACAGAGACAAGCAATCAGAGGTGTGTAAATCTGTGTATAGGAAATGTTGCATAAGACAGAGGACTACATGGTGAAGGAGTCACATGTCAGCCATAATGGTAGGAAGGATAGTTTAATAGTGCTTGGTCTGGAGAGACACAAGCTCAGAATTTAAAATGTAACATCATGGTTGGGGGCACTCGTTTATAATCAGAATTGATTTCTATCCAAATTAACCCTTTTTCCAACTTTGAAATAATGAAAGACTGGGGGAAAAAAGCATAACGCTCTAATCTATACCTTGCAGTTTGTATGTAGCTCTTTGATTACAGTTAATAGCTCACTGTTCTATATTAAGATTTTAAACTTATAAACAGCAAATAACAAAAGGAAGTATCTGACAAAAGCAGTAACCCACTGACATTATATCACTTTGTGATCTGCATGGTACATGTACTTTTCAGCAGGCCATGACATGAGTGATGTTATATGTGAGGACATAAGCAGTGCATTGCAGGGGTGCGAGTTATAATTAACCCAGCTAACTATAGCGGCTGAACGGCTGAATTTTTCTGGTTTTGTATGAGGGAAATCTAACTATAACATTCCTGTAACCTTTGTTTTTTCTGTGAATTTCTCTGGTTTTATAACTAGTAGTCGAGTTTGCAAAGTGGTGGAGAAAGGGGTCTGGACCTCCAACCAGCTTTCAGGAATCACGCTATGAAGGACTTACAGGAGGTACCAGGAGGGCTTCTTGGTCCCAAAGGTCCCACAGGAGTTAAGTGGACTTCATGTCCTAACTAGTAGGGCACCCTGGGCCACGTTTGCAGAGTGGTGGGGAAAGGAAGTGTGGCCTCCAAAGACCTTTTACCAATCCCACTGTGTGGGACCTGCTGGGGGTAGCAGGAGGGTATTTGGCCCCCAAGGACCTCCTGTAAGTCCCACACAATGGATTTGCTGAGACCAGGTAGGAGGCCACGCCCCCTTCTCCACCACTGGGCAAACACACCTCCTGGCGCACTACTAGTATAGGGGTTGAGGTCCCCATTGCTATTGAGGGTCCTTGAGGGACCCTCAATAGCACACACACACAGTGAGTTTGTTGAGAGGTTTTCAATGGCTACACCCCCTTTCTCCACCACTCTGCAAAAGCACCTCCTGGCCCTCTACTAGTTGGGGTTGAAGTCCCCTTGGCTCTTGAGGGTGCTTAGGGGTCAACTAACCCTCCTGTTACCGCCACTGATACCCACACAGTTTGATTTCTGAGAGGTGTTCAGAGGCCACGTACCCTTTCTCCACCACTCTGCAAACGCGCCTCCAGGTGCACTCCTGGTTGGGGAAAGAAGATAACTTTAGTCCTGAGGTCATTAGGAGGCAAGGGGACTTCACCCTCAACCAGCAGTGCACTGAGAGGTGCATTTTCGTAAAGTAACTAATTGAATTTAAGTAGAAATTCACATTGGGGTCAATGTTGCATTGTGTTTGAAATTGTGTTGCCCATTGCAACAACTGTAACTACTGTTGTTAAAACTCTATTGCATATTTGCACAGTGTTTAAACTAAAGTAATTTATTCAGAGAAAGTATATTTTGTAATGTAATGTATAATGTAATTATAATGTAATAAAAAAAAAAAAATATCTAAAAATAAATACTTTAAAAAAATGTAGTGAATCAGTATCAAAAAAATAAATATAACAATCAATACATTTAAAAACGATCTTTCAAAAAACCTTTGAAATTCACTGAAAAAACTATAGGTTTCAGACATGTTATAGTTAGGAATTAGCATTTAAAAAACCTTAGAAATTCACTGAAAAAACTATAGGTTTCAGGGGTGTTATAGTTAGCTGGACATTTCACTCGTACAAAACCATTGAAATTCCTCCGTTATAGTTAGTTCTACTAACTATAACTCGCGCGCCCGCAATCCACTGTTGATGATGTCACATATTACATCATTCATGACATGGTCAGTGACATCACTGATGACATCACTGATGACATCTCAAATGACATCACTGATGACATCATTGATTACATCATCCACATGACAATCTGATACACCTCATCATACACTAGTATAACCTTTCAACACTCATTATAAAATGTAGAGTACCATATATGAAACCATTGACACACCAATACAAGTTTCTAAAAACCCACTCAGTGATTCCTACATCTACACACATATGTAAACACTTACATATAGATTCACTCATACATGCTAACAACGATCAATAGAACATTATTAAATATACTTATACACCTACATCAACATTACACATCAGCACACATCCTAATCACTTATGTAGTCATCCTACTCACTTATGCAAACAATTGATCATACTTACATTTACTAAGCTACACACTTATACAAGCACCACTTAATTTATTCGGATAGATAGTAACTTATACTTAGGGGCCAAAAACTGCATTCTTTTTTAAATGGTGTCGTGGGCCACAGTTCGTTGGACGTCATATTTTTTGACATGGGAGGCATGCGGCCCACTTTCCTGAGCCTTTTTCAGGCCCCATCTTTGGTGCCAAGCATACATTTTAAGGGAAGGGGCAAGTGGCCCACTCCCTAAGCCAAGGATTCCCCAGCGCCCAATATGTTGCAGTGTCCTGTGGAACCCTTCCCTGGGACACTGTATTTCCCTGCCTGTACTCTCCCGGACAGTGAACTGAACTCTACTCCAGGGCGGGAGCAGTGAAAAATGTGGCTCTTGAACTGGGAAATGTAATCAAGCCAGTACCCAACATAAGATTCACTGTGGGTGCCCCAGGTGAGCCGCAGGGCACCCACCAATACATGAAGAGGCTAGCTCCCACCAGGGGAGCTGGCAGGGTCAGTGGCCCTGGGGTTCTCAATATAATCTCCAACATAAAAAAGTGTTGGGTGCCCTGGGTGGATAATGGGGCACCCCAGTTATTTGAAAACATTTTTTTTCCAAAAACACGTTAACGGCTCCTGCACGACTCATGATGCCGCTTGCTGCAGGGAGCCAGCAGCGTGGCCCCAAAAACTAAAAATGTGGTTGTCCCAAGTGGGCACTGGGACACCCAAATAATAAAAAAAAACACAGAATAAATAAATACTAAATAATATTCACTGCTCCGGCATAGAGCGCCCCATGTTACCCTGCAGGGGCTTTATATTTATATTTGTTTATCCTTGGGCAGGGGCTTCACCCAGCATTTTGTTAATGTTGAGGGTGCTGCAGGAAGTGGAGCAGCTCCCCAGCAATATTAAAACAACAGTAAGTCTCTTGCATCGTCAAATCCATGACCCCAGGGGAGCTTACAATATTTTTTTTAAGCACTTGAGCTGGAGCTCTGTGCTCTTCAGCTGGAGTGTAGGGCCCTCTTGTGGTTGTTTTGATGACTCACGCTCTCGCCATGCACTACTAATTACCTCACATATTACATCATTCACAATATGCTCTATGACACCAGTGATCATGATCAATGTTAACATGATAGCATATGTGCAACATCTGAAAAAACATAATTCATGACAGCACTGTGCATGGCAGGGGTACGAGTTATTTGAGATAATATAACTGGTAAATTTCAGTGGTTTTGTTAGTTTGAAACAGTATGTTTTAACTGACATTTTCACCTAACTATAAGACACCAATTCCCAGACCTTTGAAAGAGGTGATAGCCCAGTTGGGTGTATGGTTAACCTCTTTGCTGCGGATGACGAGCTCAGCTCGTCATCAGCCACGGTGGTCGTGTGCAGATGACGAGCTGAGCTCGTCATGTAATGCAGCTTTTTAAAAATTGCCGCACACAGCGGGAAAAGCCGCCGCAGCGATGCGGTTAAGCACTGAAAGGGTAAGAGGGAGTATTCAAGACATCAAGCATGAACGTTAGACTGGTAGTAGTTCCTCCACCTGGTTTCTAATGTATTAGCCTTGGTACTGTCCTTGCTATACATGGTCATAGGTGAACATGGATCATGAGTGTGTGCCATGCCCTAGGCCTGTCTCATGGATTGCGGTCTGGTTAGACCGGGAAGGGTGCACAATGTGCTACCCTCATAGTGGTGAAGGTCTACAGTCCTTACCAAGTGCTAAGTAGCCCAAGCATGTTCGTGGCAGCATAACATTATTTTTTGAAGCGTAATCAGCAGAGTGACCAGGCCGGTTTACCTGTGCCACAGGAGTAGGGCCTACTGGTCCACTCAACTGAAGTTATGTTGCTGTGTGCTTAGCTCATCTTTGACCTCCCTCAGGATGGGTGTAGGGCCAGAAAAGTTTGTGCGTTACACAGTGTGCTATTTTCGTTATGTGCCTGTGGCAGTAGTGGAGGAAGCCTGCGTGTATTTCTTTAATGGCACACTGTTAAGCATGTGTGTCCATTGCAGCATTGCATTGAGGGCTGCACATGTTTTTACACGGCACACTGTTTTGAATTTGTGCCCGAGGGACCAGTACATGGAAGGCTGCACACGGGTTGGCGTGCAGTGCTAAGGATACACAAGTGATGCGGAATGGTACAGTGCATGAGGCCTGCGGGTCCAGATTAGGAACCCCAGGGCTGGCTGGAGGAACATGTGGAGGTAAAGGATTCCTCCCAGACAGACTTATAGTGTGCTGCTCTTTTGTTAACTGGGAGGAACACACTGGAGGAAGGAAGAACCAAGGTTCATCAGTATACTGCAAAAGGAGCTCTTTGATTTTGAAAGAGGTCACTGATCAAAGGGGGCTGGGCACATCTCAGGAAGGTTGATAAGGGAATCATAAAGAGCAGGGCTGGAGCTCTTTGGCAATCTTTTGATGCACATGTCACTAAGGCAGGCATCCAGGTGTGAACCTCGAGTCTCTCCCATTGACAATTTTTTTAGTTTTCAAGATTGGAGACAGTCTTCTTGTAATAGACAGTTCTCCGGAGGAAGGGCACAAAAGAGGAATATGCACCTCAAACTGGTCAGCCCCTAGAGCACAAATTTCAAAGACAATAAATAACATTTGTGCCTGGAAATTGATTATAAAATATTGTCAATCTCAAGCTGTACATCAGTGTGGATATTCTCAATAGGAATGTGACCTGGACTGGAGACTAAAGGGCCTGCCAGTCTCCCATGCAGGATGAGGAGACATCTCCTAGGACAATCAAGAACACTCACCTGGAGCTTTGTGCTTGGAGCACCAGATTCTGCCTAACCCAAGACCAGAGGGGCTTGTGAGTAGACGGAGATCGCCTAGAAGGGAACGACATCCAGTGGGGATCCAGCTGAGTGGATCCCGGGAGCACAGTGTGAGTTCCAGGACCATAAAGACTGCTGCACTGATTGGACTGTTCTGCCTGTGTGAGTTGCTGTGACCCTGGTATGCCAGGTGAGGACTGTGGTGAAGAGTAATGGCCATCATCCTTGGTGCTGCATTAGGGTGAGAAAAGGGCTGTCGCCCTGTGCAGCACCGTGACCTGAGGAGGGCCATCAACTTACTGGCACTCAACTTACTGGCACTTCTTACTAACCCTGTAGCCAGGGTGGGGCTGCAGAGAAGATTGGGGCTGTTGTCCTTGTGCATCGCTGTGAAAGAGGTGGGCTATAGCGTTGGGCAGTGCTGTGACCTGAAGGGGCCGTCCCCCTGTGAGCCAATGTTCACAACCCACGTATGCCAGGAGGGGCTCTCTGGTGAAGTGAAAGGGCCATCGCCCTGAGGCAGCATGCAGCCGTGAAGAAGGAGCAGGCTTTGACCTGGGTAAGAAGAGCAACAATTCATCTACCCGAATCCAGGAGCATCCAAGACCTGCTGCAGGGCTACGGACGACTTAGAGTGTGACTGCAGGATCCAGATTTCTGTTCATCTTTGGCTGCAGAAGCGCTCTCGGCCACTCTACCCCAACATTCCAGTGAGAGCGGGTAAGATTGAATACGGGGTTGCCAGACCAGGAAAGGAACTTGCTGTGACCTACGTGCTACAGCATGGGGCCAATTTGACGATCACCAAGCCATTGTGGAACTTCTAAGACTCGAATCTCACAAGCGGGGCCTTGTTTGGATGTCACCTCCATAACTGGGGATGTGAGATGGAGAGGTGACTCTTGACAAGCTTACCAGGAAAATGCTTTGAGTCTGCTTTGAGAAGACTGTGGGTATGATTTTTGGTGTACTGTATTACATTTTGTGTTCATATATAAATACTGGACAATAATTTATTGGGGATTGCTAGCTCTATTTTGGAGTTGTGAGCCTCTGCTCATTGTACACCTACTGCCACCCTGAGAAGCCTTGGACTGCTCGACCTGCGCTACCACCGAGAGTTAAGTTCTGAACAGGTACTTGGCCCTGTTGCTCAGAGCTCATAGTAAGTCAGGACACAGGACATTAGGAGTAAAGGGCTTCAACCACCACGGTTGGGCCCAGAAGCTCCTGCTCGCCTCATGGCCCTCTGGAAGGGTTCTGACAGCTACATTCATGCACTGCTATGCAAATACTTCGGGCACTAGCAGTAAGGGGTGCCAGACTGACCTAGTAGTATTCAAATACTGCTGGATTGCCGGAGGCAGGGGGTGGTAGCAAAATATCGATTCACACAGAATGCCAATAAATCCTTTCAAAGAGTCTGTAAAAAATACTGTCAGCAATACTAAGAGCATTAAACATTGCAATCTTCTTCAAAAGGGAAATCATTACATTTAATTTTCTGCACATGCTCCCCTAAGCAGGACAATATTCACTGCTAGCCCATTTTTGCCATTTTTCAACTTTCTCTCTTTAGCATGTTGTATTTATATTTTTGGCGGCAATCGCAGTGAAATTCTTTGGTGTGGCAGCCAATTAAGCAATTGTGAACACATCTTTCCAAACCTCTTTCATCTTGACATTGCACATAGTGATAGGTCAGCCTCACCACGCCACTTGCCGCAAGGAGTAGAATAAACAGATGTGTCAGGTCTTCTGGTCAGAGTGCCCTGTAATATGTTTTTTATTTTGGAAAAGTATCCTTTTATCGAGGATGGAAGATAAAAATAGAAGCAAAACACAAGGGTCTGAACGATTGTTCAAAAATGAGTTTGGTCAAAAAAGTGAGGAGACAGGGAGGGGGCAATTACCTCTAAAAGTGGGGATATCATATTTCTATATGAAAATGTTACTTTTGCAAATAGGACACTGCAGGATACTTCAATATATATTTACGTTACAAGACAGTTTTCATGTGCATTATACGTTATTCGGAATGTACTGCAGATTGTTCTCTGAATATGTTATAACTTTGTTTTCTTCAGTACAACAATGCCTACTAGGTGGCCTCGTGGGCATATTGGTAACATTACTTTGGATAAATTATTGATATAAATAATTTTCCTGCACATACAGGTGTGAATAGCTTCAAATTTGGGGTATGCAAAGTTTTTATTGTGCTAGCTAAGTATTCCATATTTTGTAGTACATTTATTAGTACTATAGCAGTACTACCAAGCTCCTAGAAGGCACAGTTCACAAACCTAGGTGTCTCTGCCTCTGCTCTATTTTGTGTGCAGAGATATCACACACATACAATACATTTTGGTAGTAAATGTGAAAGGGGCTAGGGGGAGTGGCCGGAAGTTGAGGCATACGCCTACTGAAAGGGAGTGACTTAGGGAGGAGTAAAGAGGGGATTAGGGAGGGGTAACAAGTGATTTTGGGTTGAACAGGATACTAATAACATCTACTCACAAAATAATAAGACAATTGTTATTCACAAACAGGACTTCTAAAGTTCATAAAGGCAAAAATATCCCAAAAAAGTCATATATGTACTCTAGCCCAGCCTTGGAGTAAGTCTACTACTACGCATGGCCACTCACTAGTACTGCAACACACTTCCATAGAAAATAATGAAGACATGGAATTAATTGAACATCTCGGGAAATTATGATTTTTAAAAAAATGAATTATTTTGTCTTTTAAATTAAATATATATTTATATTAATTTTAGTGCTAAAATGTTAGATTAAATTGATTTAAATATGTTTGTCTCAATGTTTGTGTTAAAATGATGGAAAAAAATAAAATAAATGTATTTAGATTTTTTTAAATAAAATTATTTAAAAAATATTTACACTTATAAATGTTTAACACAAATGTAAAATTATTTTATATTAGTACAAAAAAGTTTAAATTAAGTCTACCTAAAACGAACTGGATATTACATTGTTGATGGGTATGCTATTTTTGATAAAAATAATGCTCATACATTAAATGAATATATGTTAACAATTAAATGTATTAACTTGAAGAGTTAATGTACTATAACATTTCATTTTATAAATTCTAGGTCAATATTCATTTTAAATTAGTTTACTTTTTTCACAATAAAATATTTTGAATATTTTTATACGCACAGAGGTGACCTATGTATATCCCCAACTTATAAAATGGAAAAGTTAAGGTGCAATGGACATCTATCTGAATCGCTGAACTGAGTGAATATACATTGTTTTGTCATGGTCACACAATGTAGCATGTTTGCAAATATGTACAATGATGCTTTGGGATTCCTTGCAGTTTGAATTCAATAAAAAAAAAACTTTTTTAAGAATTAATAAACTTTATTATTTTTTCCTACACTTTACCATACGAGATCTCAGACTGAGGGCCTCATGACAATGTTGGACGGAATCTAAACCGAATAGCATTTGCGGCTCTCGCTATTAGGAAGGGGGATCCCTTCCTAATAGCGATTCAATATGCTATGTTGCAATGGGTTTGAGGATCAAAGCATTGGTACCCGCACAAGCCCGAACATCCCTGATTATCAGATACAAAAAGGTGCAAAGGGGCTTGAGGCACAATCCCCGATACCTCCAAAAATTGGGAAGCCAGTCGTCACCCAACCGGCTTTCCCAAAACAGCAGCAAACAGAGTTAGCCCAGCACACTTAAACCGCGGTTGCAAAACGTTTTAAAATGAAAAATGAAGGATGAAGTTTAACACAACTACATAACATCGATTCTTCTTTGGAAAAACATCTGCATTTTAAGTGTTTATTGCTTATTGCTTGACCTTTTAAGGGTGCTGGGCTAACTCTGTTTGCAATATGCTATGTTGAGTCGAGTTTTGCGACCGCATTTGCGGCAACAAAACACTCGCAGTTTACCACCTACTTCAAGTAGGTGGTAAACCACTCGCAATGGGGAAGGGGTCCCCAGGGGGCCCATTCCACTTTGTAAATATGTTGGAAAATCATTAGGCAGTGGTCCCAGAGATCATTGCCTTCCCTTAAAAAAATGAAACTAAAAAGTTAAATTTTTCTTTTTAAATGCATCCCATTTTCCTTTAAGGAAAACGGGCTGCATTTAAATAAAATTGCTTTATTAAGAAAGATGTCCCAGACATGGTGGTCTGCTGAGCCCAGCAGGCCACCATCCCTGGGAGGGCCTGTCATTCCCAATGGGCTAGCAAATTGCGAGAAGCTCAATAATATTCATGAGCCTAGTAATATGTGACCCCATTGGGAATCGCAAACAGTGCTAACTACACTCTGTTGTACTTGCAAAATTGTGCCTTGCAAATTGCAAGTCGCAAATGACTCGCAAATTGCGATGCACTATTTTGTAGGTTGTACATCTGGCCCATAGTATATACCTTACAGGAAATTTGCTACATGTTTTAATTATTTTGGTGCAAACATATAACGTTTAAAAGTACCGAATTTTCAGGAGTACATATTACTTATTATGAGGGTCAGAATTCAGGTCGCTATTTGAAAATTAATGGCCCGATTCGGCGCAGGAGGGTAAAGAAGTAACTGAGAAAGGTGTGATGCAAAGGTTGTCAGTCAAACTTTAGAAATCACTTCTTATGCTATGGCGCGAGAGAGACTGAAAACAGCAGCATATAGATCGGTCTGATGAAATATTTACCAGCTGTGCCGTCCCTGCGCTGGCAAACAGTGGGCTCCGAAGCCAGAGAGCTGACGCTCTGTATGAAGGTTTCATACATTCTGTCTACAAACGGAATGGTTAATATTCTTCGCTGTCCATCTGCTGCTGTGTTTGACTGCACAGGGAACTTGTGAAAGTGAGAAGATGTTGAAGAGAATAAAAATCGATATGGGACCGTAAAATGTTTGTATAACAATGTCCTATAGCGTGGACGATACAGGCCCTTGTAAATTAACGAAGGTCTACATGGATTTGTGCTACGTGTGTAAGGAACTATTTTCACCATCGTTTTCCTTCCTATGTAAGATGGGAGGTTGAAATGATCTACAAAAGACTGCAATAACTTTAAAAACAACGAAAAACTGACCATAAGGCTTGAAAGATCTAAAGCACACACAGACATGGACACCATGATATCGGTATTGGGAGCTTGAATTGTGTTAGTCCTTCGTTGCGGGCAAAGCCTACACCAATGGGAGCGTCTTGCAAAATATTAAAACTTGTGCTATGCTTGGGGTCGTGCTAATGAGCACTGAGGAAGGCGGAATGCCGAAATGCATTTGCTCACAATAAATCAACTCATCAAGGCCTAGATATGTCATCGTTCCTATTTGCGATTTCTTAATAGCGATTTTTAGCAAATGGCTATTTAGAAATCGCAAAATGGGATGTATGTTTAAAATTGCTATTTTTTCGCGATTTCTTAATATTCTTTATTTGCGAATTCGTAAGTTGCGAATTCGCAAATAAGGAATAATTTCCCATTCATTCCTATGGGCCAGGAGGCTCATAGGAATTATTGTAAAATACATCTCAATTTGCGATTCGCAATTAGCTAATCGCAAAATGAGAATGATTTCAAGGGTGCAGGGGTGTCTCAAGGACACGCTGCTGAACCCCTGAAATCAGCATTTGTGTGCATATGGCGCACATACATGCCCTATGGGCATGTATGTGCGTCATATGCCACCTTTAAAAATGCAACATTTGGGATTATTTTAAGATTTCGCAAATTACCACCAACTTCAAGTTGGTGGTAATTTGCGATTTCTTAAACCAAAATTGCAAAATTTAAAAGTTTCATACATAGCATTTAAGGAATCGCAAAATTGCGATTCCTTAAATGCTATAGCAAAATAAGGAATCGCACATTTTTGCGATTATTTTGCGATTTTTTAATGCATCTCAAAACATGCAAAAAGACCGTTTACGATTCGCAAAGGCCGAAATTCGGAGAATTTCGGCCTTTGGCGAATCGCAAAAGGCTTGATACATCTAGGCCCAAGTTCCGTGAGTGGTCCTAATTTGTGTAGCTTTTATTTTAAACGTGGTTTCACCCCCACGGCAGCGGGAGAAAGCACCCGTCCGGAGTTCAGGCAGTATGGGTGATACTAGGTGCAGCCGGTGCAGGTAAGAGCAGGGGTGGAGGGTCTGAGTCGGAAGACGACGATGATGTTAAATATGTGGCACAAGGTAAGTGGTTTGATTTTTTTAAAATTGAACTTTCACTCATCATCGTCTGTCGCCCCCCCACCACGCCCACCGCTCTTGCCTACATGGGCCTTGCCTGGTTGCACCTCAATATCGTTTTCATCATGATCCCGTGTGGACTACACATTTTCACTGAAAATAAGCACAACATGAGAAATAATCCCAATAATCAATATAAAAACAATCTAAAAAGTGTAGCTCTCCAAATGAATCAGGTGGTGGTGGTGGGAAGGAAGCACCTAATGAGCTCTAGCGCCTGAACGCCACCATCAGACCTGCCAACGTGAACAAAAATCTCACAATGTGAGGAGGGGACGGGGCCTCAGACGTGACAGGGTCTTGTGCCAAGAAGTACCTAAGAGACACTAAGAACTCGTCCTCCCCCCCCCCCCCCAAAAAAAGACGCTTGCTGAGGCTGGTGCCGATGTCCTGGGGAGTTTTCAAACCCCTTAAGTACACCAGCAGTTCAAACCCTTGGAAAACGAGCTGAAAATCTACTATTTTTAGTGGTCTTTTGCTCCTTTTCCTGGCACTGTATGGTATCTGCTCCTCACCCGGTGACCGTGTGATGGGAGCCGTATCGTGTGTCACACAGTGGCATCGTGTATGTTGGTAGGTCTGCACCATAGAGGTCTCCCCAAGTCACCCGAAGCCTGCTCCCACTTTCCGTGGTGTAATTTAGGGAAGCCAGCTGTCATGGTCTGCATGGGATGCCACATTATAGGTTTGACTGGACTTTGAAATGAAATGAAATGAATGAAATGAAATGAAATGAAAAGAGATTTGTAAAGCGCATGGCTGCCCTTGAGCGTCCCAGCGCTGACCTTTGACCTTTGACCACAGTTTAGGCGAATCCCTACCTCTCTCTCACTTACATCGTAAGTGGCATGTTACATGTGCTTCAGCACATAGAATAGACACGCAAAGTTTAAGACCTATCTGTCCAGACAACATCATAGAATATAATTTCCGATGACTACATTGTGAGATCTTCCGCCAATGAGATTTTAAGTGGGCCCCAAGCGTCTTTGGGTCTTGCCTTGGGGTAGAGCCCTTGTGCACAGATATTCATTTCGTCTTTTCAATAAATCATGCCCTGCATCCAGCGCCAATTTTTTTTAAATCAATTCTCTCATCCAAAGCCTCACCACTCTTTTTTGAGAATTGAGCAGTGGAATAGAGAAATGACAACAGCTTGTCCGGTGCAAGAGAGACATTAGTCATAGTTTACAGCATTGAGAAGACTTGTAGCCAATAGTGGGATAATTTAGGGAAGGAACATGAAATGTGTGGAAAGCTGGTATCAACGTGAACGCATTTTCTGCATGTGACGTGTGCAAGGGACGAATTTAGCCATTCGTTCTGGAGTACAGTAATACTGATGCAGAAACTTGAAACCTATTAGATTGTGTCTATAATTAAAAGGCATCTCTTTAACTTGTGTACAACAGTAGGACCGCACCGTATTCGCGAGTGCATTTCCAAATTCTCTTTCCCACTCTTGTTGCACAGGCAATAGTTTATAAGGTCTGCCTGTTACAATCCATGTGTACAGAAAGGAGAACAACTTTCCAGCATCTGGCCTCTGTATGAATTTAGTGATAAGTGTGAGTTCTTTTGGAGCTCAGGGAATGCACAAGAAGACTGCCCTCATCCGACGCAGTCGGTGGCGAAACAGGATAGTAAGGGGAGTGTTTACCCTTCTACCTTTGTATTCCTGGAGTGATACAAAGATGCCCTTGAGGAATAGATCACCCAACACTGTAATGCCTGCAGCAGTTAGAAAGAGGTTCGCCCTGGACTCATTTGTACAGGGAAGCAGTGGGTTTTGGATAGTAGGTAGCAGTGGAGAGTTAGGGATCTTACAGTGGAGGCAGAGTGCTATATCCCATCAAGCACCACACATCACATCCAGCCCACTAACATCGCCTCTAGCTGGCGGAGGCCTGCAACAGATAATAGACAAGCATTGAGGCAGGCGAACCAAGGTGCATTCTATGCATGAAGGCATAAGTGGAGTTGGGGGTGTAGCCAGTATTTTACAGATTGAGCTTGAGCTATCATATAGTAAAACTAAGGGTCAGTGAATGACAGCCCTACGGCCTTCATTGAGGTAGTGAGTACGAACAATTGGACACGGGGCTGGACTCCAGAGGGGTAAGATTTACTATTCAAACTCCAGTCTAAGCAACAGTTCAGAAAATGTAGGACTTTGGAAGGCTTACAAATACATTTCCACTGCCTAAACATTGTGTACAAAACATGTAAATACCTAAAATACATAAAATGATGTTATAAATAAAAAGTACATAAATATGATGTACTAAAATATGAAAATACATAATTATTTTTAAACTTTTTGAATCGCCATAAATTCAAATAAATTCACGTATCTACTGCAATAAAGCAGGAAACACCCAAAAAGATTACTTGCATAATAAATACAACAAACTATATTTAAAAATATTACTTTAACAAAAAACTACTTTCAAATACAAAAAGTTAGACATTAAAACACTTAACACTAAATTAAATGTATAAAACAAACAACATTTTTTTTTAAATAATATTAAAACATAATAATATACAATAATTTCAATTCCTTCCCACTGTAATCACCCACACAAGCAACAAGTAGCCACTAAAAAGAACATTACTAACAAAAAATAAACATTTAAATATACTATACATTTTTTTAAAAATTTAATAAAACAAACACAACATAGGCAACATGCATAATGAATCATAAATTACATAATTAGTTAAAATTACAACTAATTAATATGGATATTAAATGATTTGTAATTTCATTAGCATTGTACCCTATACCCTTCCTTACAAACCAAAACTCCCCAAAAATACTAAAATATATATTATCAAAAATATATTAAAATTTAAATACATTCCAAAATTGTAATAATAAAAAAATCCAACCATGAAAATATATAAAAAATAATAATAATGTATTGCATAATAAAAAATGGATTACCTTAATATAAAATTACGTGTCATTTAATAAACTTCCCACCCTAATACCCAACAATGACCAACAATGTGCTACTCTAATAAAAATAGGTACTCAAACTTTGAAAATGCTAATACATTAAAAATAACAAGTTAAACTTTAATACATAAAATAACTTTTAGGTCATTACAAATCAAAGTTAAAGAACAATAACATTTAATTCATGATATTTTAAATGTCTTACCACTCTGTTCCCCTGCAAACAAACTAAACAACCTGCTACTACATTATAAATTAGTAACTTAATGTAAATAAATACCATTTTAAATTACAAACCATAGTACAGTAGCGGTCGGCAGTAGGTGTTTCTATAGGGCGGTGACGTGGGCAGGAGGAGGGACAGGGTGGGGGGAAATAATGTATGGATTACGGAGTTTTACAGGTAAGTAAACATTTAAATACATAAAACGAATTTCGTTGCGCACACTGCATCACATTTGGTGATGCAGTGTGCGCAACGAAATTCGTTTTATGTATTTAAATGTTTACTTACCTGTAAAACTCCGTAATCCATACATTATTTCCCCCCACCCTGCCCCTCCTCCTGCCCACGTCACCGCCCTATAGAAACACCTACTGCCGACCGCTACTGCCATAGTACAGAAAATATACCAGCAATACTAACACCTCAAATTAATATTTTAAGTAATATATATTAAACTATACAAAAAGAATATTTTTTACCAATAATAAATAAACCAATATTAAATAAATAATAATAATTAAAACAATATTGTATGAAAAAAACAATATTCTTGACAATTTTCTGTGTTAGTATTTTAGTACTAAAGATATTTGTGACACAATATTTATGTACCATAACATTAAAATCTTAATATTTTGTCCAAACACCTGCAAGTGCTGGACTGAGAAGGTGGTCCGACCTTTGTTGGTTTGCTCGCATGTTGCAGAAGATGCCTCCTTAACCGAGGATAGATTAAGCAGAGACACCAAAGTATAAAGGGTCCTGATATCTGGACAAGGACACAAGCGTAATGTCAACTTTGTGGATGGAGGTAGCCATGTGTGGGTACTGACATTTAGGGGCCAATTCCGATTCTGTAAAATCCTGTCCGAATCGCCGTACGGTGCTTTTTTCCCGTACGATTCGTATGGAGAACGTACTCGTACATACGACCTAGTACGATGTGTACCCAAAGCAGTTCTCCTTACGAATCGTACCAAAGACCGTACAACTCCATGCCTGCCAAGTATCACGCAACAGGTGTGACACTCCCGCATTTCAGTTTGGTGATCCGCATCACCACACTGAAATGTATTGTCACGCATAATGCCACACTCTGAAACTCTGGCTACGCAGGGTGCCAACGCGAGCCGCAAGCCCCTACACCTGTGCGCTTTCTCTCAGTACTGCTGCTCCGAGACTTGCTGCCACTGCCAACAGCTGCTGGGCTCAGTAATGTAATAGTTAATAGTTTGTCTGCTCTCACCTCGAGTGGCTGCGAGTGACTGCTACAAAGTTACAATTGTTCTGCTCATGCCGCCTGCAGCCTCCTCGTGCCTGGCTGTATATTTCTTGGTGCCGCGCGGCTTTGACATTAATTAGACCCTCCTCACTTCCGGAAGAAGAGAAAGACGTAAAGGTGGGTCAGAAGCGGCCGGCAGGAGACTTGCACCCGGGTCCTGGATTGGGTCGCGGTAAGTGGCTTGGCTCACGCAGTGGCATGGTCGGGCCTCCCAGGTGATGAGGGGCTGAAGTGACAAGCCTCCCCTGGCTGTTGGAGGCCTCCGGGTGCTTGCGTGGGTGGCTCACCTTGCTGCTTAAGTACAGTGGAGTCTGACAGCGACGTTAACATACTGAGCGGTTCTTGGGTTCTCACGAGGCCGAGTGCTTGAGGACGGGGCTGAGGGAGACAGGCCTGCTGCCCTGGTGTTTAGAGGCACAGCAGTGCTCCCTACAGAAGATGCTGCAGTGATCTGCGCTGGGGCGAAGCAGCCACAGCACAGGCGATTCAGGAGCGTGGTGAGTGAAAGTATGCAGCGCCGTTCGACATAGAGACTACAAGCCTCTGTGCAATGTACAGCCAAAAACCTCACCTAAGAAAGAATTATAGGAAGATACTGGACTGATATAAAGGGAAGGAAGCACAATAGCAGGGGGCTCTGTGTGACCATTGCGGGGGCAAAGGACAGTGTTGGTGAGGCCCCGATCTGCCACATGCGATGTAGTGAAGTGCACAGAATAACAACAGTATAGGCTGAGCGTTATACCACTAATGGAGGGAAGAGCAGAGTGATTACTGATTTATGCTACCAGCGATTTGGTCCACTGCCCTGTTTCAACAAGCAGGGTCTGTTCCTAATAAACAGTAGATAGCGCTCGCCCTGATACCCTTTTGTAGTCGTACAGTCTGATCAGAACAATTCATTTCACTCACAATGGTATGATCTGCAGGCAGGGTACCTCTGTCTCGTCATCTTTCCTGAGAGAGCTTGGTTATTATCTGCAGATCTGATCTGCTCTCTCAACACTGCTGGGCCGGGAGCGGGAGGGGGAGGGGGGGGGGAGCGGGAGGGGGTCCGTTATGACTCGTGTCATTCCTCAGAGGTCCCCTGTCCGCTCTCATGATGATCACAGTTGTAACTTTCTTCACAGCGTGGAGCGCGCCACCACGCATTGCAGTGAGATGAGGTTTGTTAATTGAGACACAGTAAAATCTGCAGGCGCAGGTCTGGTCTGTTTCATCATCCTTGAGGTTTACGTGATCTGCCAGATCTGAGATTTCTTTTCAAATTCAGACAATCTCACTGTAATAATCTGTCATGTCATCCTTCTTGGTTACCAGTACCAATCACTTGAGGGTATTATCGTCAGACTACAGGGTGCCTGTGCGTGTTTTGCCACTAGGGCTCTCTCTGCTCTATCAATTGCATCCAGTAAGTATTTTTGTATTTAACTGTGCCAGCATATGTACACTTAACTTTAAGTACTGCTACTGAAAAACGTGTTTAATATCATGGTTATACATTAGTTTATAGTACAGTCAGGTTACAGGAGGGAGCACTAGAGTTAGTGTCCTTCCATTTCTGGTGCTCTGCAGCAGATTCAAGAAGTTCTTGGAGTTTCTTGTTGCTCAAATGGCTGTAATTTCTGATATTTACAAGTTTCCCTCGTCTTCATTGCATGATTTTTGCTCCCGAGATAGTGTCACTCATTGTCAATGAAATGTCACTCATAATTTCACAGAACTTATAAAAATGTCACACATGGCAATCTGAAACCTTGGCAGCTATGCAACTCACTGAACCGTACGAATCACAATCGGAACGCGCAGTACGCAATGTCCGTACGGATCGAAGCTGTATTTTCTGACCCAGCAAGTACGAATCGTATCGACAACACTCCGTACGACTCTTTTTCTATAGGAGCTTAAAACATCTGTAAAAGCAGATTTCGCCTCGAACTGCATACGAAACAGACCACCCGGGTACTGTGCGTACACCCCATGATAGCAGGGGTACGGTGCATCAGGGTAGGATGCGTACACCCCTGGATTTCAGGGGTACGGTGCGTATGTCCCCATGTATACACCCCATGAATGTTGGCGTACGGCGTGTAGGGGTACGGTTCGTACCCCTCTCCAGGGCCGCAGTTGTACAGTGAGTACACCCCATGCGTACACCACTTGCGTTTAGGGGTACGGTGCGTATGTGAATGTGTGGTTCTCCGTACGAATTGCCTATACGCGGAGTGTTCCGGACGAATCGCGTATTCATTACCCGGTCCGGATCGTACTTGGCGGGTCGCATGGCATGTTTACGAATCGTACTGTTCACTGTGAGAGTCTAATTTGTACAGATTTAGCCTTGTTTTTCGTACGGTTCACGCGGATTCGGACGTATTTCTATCCTACCGATCATACTACGTGATTCGGATGGATTTGTACGATTCGTACGGAAACGGCTTCGAATACGGATCTTCGTACGGATTTGTTTCCAGAATCGGAATCAGCCCCTTAATAATTAGATCTCTAACTTGCAATACAGTCTCTCTGTGGACAGCGGTCATCGTGAGGAAAGTGAATGGAAAGCAAAATATTCCAGGCCTCTCGCATAGCATTGATGCAGTGTTTAACACAGATCTTAAATTAGTTTCACCTACAGGAAACTTCTTAATCATCAAATATTCCAATTATGCCATTAAATCTCTGTGCTTTTGTGTACGTTTTCTTCTAAAATAGTTTTCTTGCTAATGACTTGATGGGCTCTGTAACTCTCCTTTTTTGTATCCTCATGTGTAATGGATCTTTTGCATACTGGCAAGTATGGTGGGGTTAATGCTGCACTATTAATCTACATCCATATTTATGACCCGGTCTGCGTCGGTCTTGCACCACGCCACGTGGTATAAGAGTGACGCAAACCTTAAGCCAGATTTTTGAAGACACACAAAGCTACTTTTCGTGGCTTCAAAAAGCAGGAGTTACGCACCACAGCACAAATGGCTGCGTTGCGTTACTCTGCCCATGGGTGTTAGGTGGGTGATACCGTGCAACTCCATGGTTTTTGCTGCATTCCCAGATTTACAAGAGCTTGTAAACCTGGGAATGTGCCAAAAAGAAGCGCCACCCTGGGTGAGGGATAACGAGGAGAAATATGTTTATTTCTCTTGATTACTTCCTCTTTCTATGTGTGATGCAGAAAGAGGAAAATGTATCTCAGGATTGTTTTTGTGCAGGAAGAAGTCCCTTCCTGCAGAAAAACAATCCTGCATGCAACACAAGCACCCTTGCACCATTGTTCAAGGGTACCTGCGTTGGCGCTAAGCTGCCAAAAGGGCGACAGTGCAGGGGAAAAAAGTCAGGAATGCGCTGTATGCTTTAAATGTGTCATATTCCTGCCCTTTCCCAGTGACGCAGTGCAGCACATCAAGGTGAGTTGCTGCACTGCACCACTATTTCATAAATATGCCCCCTAGTGAATAAGAATGACATGCCTCTTATTAAAAAGACGCTCCCACACTGGAAGTAGAATTCAAGCTTTTTATTTAGAGTCTCCTCTCTCCGCAATTCCAAGTTCCCTCTCAGTCCAAGCTGGACAGGACAGACTCTCACCAACATTCTATGGGAGGCTTCAGCACCAACTGGAAGAATGTACCATATGTCGGGGAATGAGGGGGGGGAGGGAGGGTATACCATTTGTAAAAACTGTAAGGAGGAAAAAAGGGAACTTATATTATTCCTCGACAAACGTTATAATGAACATAAAAGGAAAGATTATACCATGTCTATGCATGCATGAGTCGGTGCTCCTAGGCATATGCACAGTATAATGGTGCTGCCTAATGGCAAACCAGTCACTCCTGTCATGCTCGCTGTACCATATCTGAAACCTCTGTATCCAGGGCACTTTGATACGTAAGTGCACAATGTGCTAGTAGCTGCTGTGGGTCTCTTTATATGAGGCCAAAGGCAGAGTTCAGAAACAGACAGTGAGTACTGCAAGCAGAGGTGAGACTCTAAGAACTGAAATAACTGGTGCTTGGTGACTCCAGTAAACAAACCAGTTGTATATGTGATGTGGGAGTCAGTGATCAGTTTAGGGGCTTTTAACAGGTAGATGTAGTCTGCCAGTATTCTCTGGCATAGGGACACCAGGTATTATTGACGCCCGTCACCCCCAATCTTTGGGTAGCCTTATAATAGAAAGCAAACCACTAAGGCTTATAAGAGGACCCACATCTACTGCAGAGGCTGCAAATTGGTTTCAAAAGAAATACCCATCCACAAGTTAACCTTCTGTCTTCAGCTAAGGCCTCAACAAGGCAACTGTTTGAGCCCTTTTTTGTGGACCAACAAAAGACCCAAAATACCAACTGCGCTCTCACGCTCTGCTCAGAATACCAATGATATGTCACTGGAAGCGTTCTTACACCCCTGACATATTAGCAGCCTTGCCCCTTCCAACAGCACTCCACAATCATCAGAGTAGCAGTTACACAGCACCAGACACACTCCTCACATCCTAACAATAATACATCTGGATGATGTGTCAAAGTGCTTCTTCGTTGATTGGTGAGTTTGTGTGAGTGGTATTGTGCATGGGTGAATATGGAAATGCAAGAATGAGTCAATGAACTGATAAATGGCTGCCTGAGTGCACGGATGAGGGATTGGGTGCCTGGATGAACTGAGAGCATAAATGTATGGATTGATGACTACAGAGTTGGAAGTATCCATTTACCTTCAAGTAAAATCCTGACCTATTGAATTTGCTAGTGTTTGTTGTTAAGGGAGGATGAGAATCTTAAAATCTTGAGCATCATAATTTTAATACACATTTCTTTGTTGATTCCGATAATCATCTACATAATTTCCAAAACGCCTTCCCAAAATATGAATCTTCATTTTGAACAAAGTAAAACATACTATATGATTTAAAAAAAGCAAGACATTTTAATCATAGCATAGAAACCGAAACAGGTCGTTCACAGAAACGGAGCTAGGCATTTCCAAATTAAAACTAAAAATAAAGTAATTAGAGTTGATTCCAATGTAATATGTTTTAAATTGCAGCAACACCTTACTGCATTTGTATCACGTGGGCCTGAAACAGTTTTCTATAGCTTACTACTCGACCCAAAGCCACACTGATCTAAGATAAATATAGTCTGTATGAAAATTCAGTAAGTGGATTAAAAAATATACTTTGAAAAAAATAACGGAAATCACTAATTTCCAAATTAGTTTTAAAAAAAGAGGCTGATACTAGTACGTGCTTGCGTGGATGAAATATTCAACACGGCATAAGTTATATTATGTGGTTTTTTAATCAGCATTTTTATTGCACCTGCTATCATTACTCTTGGCACCTTTATCATACAATATCAGTAGGATACATCCCACACAGACAGTTAAACTGGACATTTAGAATGCGGCCGAAGAAGCCAGTAGAAACGGGAACCCGGTTACCAGGATTTTTTGTTCCCCTGCATTACAAACTCGCCAGGGATACCACACAGCAATTATTCGCAATTTGTTCGACTCGGCACACAACTCACTCATAAGGCGCGCCCTAGACTTGGGGTTATCTTATTACTGCCACTTACACCTCAACTTTACTGCTTAACAGCGAACACAACGGGAATGGCTCCAATAAATGGTATTACCGCCGTACACCATTGCAATCGTATTTACCAGTGATTTTAAACGAGGTTCCTTGTAAACGCTACAGAAGTGCGGAAACCCGATTTCCACACAAATGTGTCCATATTTAAACTTGAGGTGTAAATTGTGATGTGGTTTTACCCCATCACTGATGCAGTCAAAGTGCATCAGATGATATAGAAAAAGAAAAGGGTGATATTAATTGCAATGGCAAAAAAGCGCAACACATTTCAGCATCGCTGGTTTCCTGTTAAGCCCCATTTCTCCACAATTTACTAAATCGGGGTTCAGTTTAGCACCAACATTATTTCTCCATTTCGTTCCGGCCCAATTTACCACTTCTTTTGAAATTAGCCAAAATTGTTCCTGGTGCACTACGTTAAATGATAGACAAATAGGCATAGTCGTTTCAATAATCATGTCTATGAATGCTGTAGAGAAGATTTCTTAACTTATGATCCTAAAGATCATGGATAACACAGACAAGGCCGTCAATTTGGAAACATGATTTTAGGCAAAATGTTGAATACTCACATTTAACGCTTGTCCGTAAAGTGCGGGGTGCGGATGAATCTACTGCAGCTGAAATAAACAGAGGAAACATGAGCTTGGCTTCCATCAGGATATTTTAAGTCCCTTCTTTATCTTTGTGTACTTGCACTTAACTTTGATCAATTTTCCCTGTGGATCCCTTTTTTAATCTAAGTAGATTTAAACAACCAAAGAAATAAAAAGGAAAAAACAAAATTATTGCTGTGTATATTAATAATAATGCCTTACATGCAAGCACGCCTAAACACATTTACATATAGCTGCATTTAATCGTAGGGAATGCGTAGAGCAGACATAGGGCCTAGAAAAGTGAACTGCAGACTAACTTAATGGTAAAGCAGACTAGTATGTACTCGGTTGCCATGCTTTCACAAACTCTTAGTTTTGGGTTACTATGTAAACAAATACGACCGAACAGGAAAACTTTCCACTTCTACTGTGAATGTGTTTTAACCCCAGCTGCAAGGGAACATAGGTTACAGAGGTCTGTATCGGAAGAAAAAATGGGAAAGTAGCATAAGCTTCTATATGCTTCTGCAAAGGGGCATTCTGTGCACATTTTTGCAGCAAAGAAAGAGCCAAGCACAAGTGACACCGCCTACCTCCAGGAATGTATGTAAGGATGTTTTGTCATTTCTGAAGGCAAACCTTCTGACTAGCAACAGAGCACTGTATGGGGCCAGCTACCCCGGGAATACACAGGTGGAGGGACAGAGGGAGACAGTAAAGCTAGTGAAAGACTGAGAAGCCAGTCTATATCAGGAAGTAATCCTTGAAGAGGTGAGTTTTCACTTTCTTCCTCAAATTTTGGTAGGGTTGGTGCTCCATAAGACATCGTTAGTAATAAAGGTACAGAAGGTACCAATGCAAGATTGGTTGGGGAAAGACACATGGACCGGTTGCTGAGTAACGATGCTGAAGAGATGAGTTCCAACTGCTGAACCGATGGCAGCATAGGGAATGTGGGGAAACTATACATGGCATGTATTATTAAATTATAATAATAAAACATAGTCTAACAATTAAAAATAATTAATAATCAATTAAAATAATCAAGAATGGGGGCGTGGCCAAGATGGCGGCGGAGTAGGACGTGCTTTTGAGTCCCTCCGGCACCGGGCCTTCTATAGCCTTGTACAGCACCCGGCCCCAGGCTAGTTTACGGCTCTCCGGACACCCCTGCATCTCCTGGGGGTCGTGTCCAACTATCGGCCCCGAACTGGCTGCGGAGGCGGCCCGAGAACGGCGCCAGGACTAGAGCGGGTGTACCGAGCAGACGAGCGGTAGCGCTGTGCGGCCCCTGGGGGTTACGGCCTGATCGGAGGGAGTTGTGGAACGAGGCTGCCCTGGAGGTGTCGATCGAGGTCGCCCGGAGAGACAAGAAATCTCCGGGTCACATCTACGGATCCTGGCCGAAGTGCGGCGACGGGGCCCGAGCGAGAGGGGGACTGCACCTTCCGGCCTGCTGCTTACGCGACCCCGAGGATTGCGGCCTGGACACAGCGGCGGCACGGAACGTGCTGTGGGGCATGCAAGAGGCGATTTCAACTGCCGGAGTAGCGGCGATTTGCCCGGGATATCTCGATGGCTCCTGGCGGGAGCGAGGGGGCACGGCCCAGAGTGGTGGGGACTGCGCCACCCGGCCTTACGAACTACGCGAGTCCGAGGACTGCGGCCTGGTTGCCGCGACGGAAAGGAGCGTGCGTTGCGACCCACCCTGCTGCTGGACTCCTTACACCCACGGAGAGTTTGGGTGTGGTGAATGAGCGCGGTGCTCCACTGCGCGCAGTGCGGTGCGACGGCGAGTGCTCACTGAAGAACCCCTGGGCCACGTGGCGGACTGCTGACGGTCCGATCGGCCCTCTTGGAGTGAACCTCGTCCCCCCCGCTGTGGAAGGAGAGATGGCTCGATGCACTGGGGGTACTACCGGGCTGAAGCTCGTTGTGGGAGACGACTACTCAAGCTTCGGAACTGGGGCCTACGGACGTATGGCAGTAAGGGATCGAGTTGGTGGCGCCGCGTGGCGTAGAGGGCCCCTGGACATTGTGCTTTTCCCTGCACCGAAGTACTACTGGATCATGAGCAACAGTGCAGCTGAGGCCTTGGGATTGCGACTGTAAGCCCGGGACCGCCTTTTCCAGGGTCCTGCTCGGCCGACCGCAGAGGGTGCGAGGTGGTGACGCCATATGCCGCCTGGGTCTTCCGAACCTGCCGAAGGGCCATTGGAATAGACTGTGAGCGCTTGGGCGGTGACCTGGACTGGGAAAGTGTGCAGTTACCTCGACGTAGCTGCGTACTGTTGAAAGGCGATCTCCCGCCCTGAATACTCGACAGAACAGGGGTGCCGCGATGTCTTCCACACTGCACAAGGGGAAGCCCGGTAAGGATGGCCCACCCAAAGGATCCCAACAACCGGCATCCCCTGGTCCTAGCGCATCGCCCGGGCAGAAAGATGATGAGGTCCCTGTGACCAAGGCCTTTATGACGGAACTTTTTGCCTCTATTAAGGAGGACATCTCTGAGCTCCGCTCTCAACTGGCGTCGGATCTCCGCGAGGTGCAAAGGGACGTGGATGGCATCGGAGAGCGAGTGGCTACCCTGGAGGATCACGATTTAAGCATGGCGAACGATGTCCACCAATTGCAGCAGGATGTAATTCGGCTCACGGAGCAGAACTTAGACCTCCAGGCCTACGCGGAGGATCTGGAGAACCGTTCCCGCCGGAACAACATCCGAATACGTGCGGTGCCGTGGGACGGCGAAGCAGGTGACCTACGAGGCTATGTGCAGGCACTTTTCTTGCAGATACTGGGCGAGGAGGACATATATGATATCAAGATGGACAGAGTCCACAGGGTTGGTCTACCTAAACGGGGAGGAGGGCTGCCCCCTGACATTTTAGTCTGCGTGCATGACTTCCAGTTAAAGGAGCGTATCCTGCGGAAAGCGCGGGACATTCCGTCCTTGCAGTTCCGAGAGCACCGTCCTCAACTTTACCAGGACTTAGCAGCATCGACACTCCAAAAGAGACGCGAGTTCCGCCCAGTGACCGCCTTTCTGCGAGAACGTAACATTTCCTACTTGTGGGGTCACCCCTTTCGCATCATCTTTAGGTGGCAAAATAGACTGGCGCAAATCCGTTCTCTCCAGGTGGCGAAAGAACTTCTGGGCCTTGATGACTCGACTCCTTCACCAGAGGCTGGCAGTTCACCATCGCGGAGGCGACGACGGTCCTCCTCATGGCACAGAGTGGGTCCGGAGACAGATCGTAGAAGGCCTGACCGCACAACTAGCCTGCAGGAGAGGGGAGAGGCGGTGGCATCTGTGGCCTCAGCGACGTTGGCGTCTTCCCAGCAGAGCTTCGGAGTGGCCTGCCCTTGAGCTGATGGCCGTATGGTGCCGGAGGGGCATGTGAACTCAGGTACCGTGGGTATATTTGTACTTTTTGAGAAGACACCCCGGACCGTGGCCCTGGGGGACCCATCAGTGGTGTCCCGACCCCAGCCCAGGGAGAACTCTACAAACTACTATCCACTGGGACTGCTAAGTACATTGTTCTTGTTTGTTTGCTTGTTGGGGGGGGGTGTGGACTGGAGGGCTTTGGGGGAGGACTGGGTGGGGGGGGTAGTTGGGGACTGGGTTGGGGTGGGCAGGGTGGTGGTGGCGATCGATGTGTGCTTGCTATGAGTCTTATCCCCTCTGGAGGTGTGTCACATAGGCCTTTGGATACCGGGTTATTAAGCGGACGCAACCACTGGGTTTGTGCTATGGCTGAAAATACTTTCTTGCTGCTGTGGGACTGGGATCTGAGGGTCTTTTGGGCTTGGTGCCGGGAGTGGGGTTGTGGAGGGGAGGCGCTGGATGGGGACATGCAGAGAGGGACTGGGGAACGAGGGGACGCCTGGTTGCCTTTGGCGGGGGGGGCAAGGGCAGGTTAACAGAACGAGTGCAAAGCGATGGGACCTAATGTTTCCTCATGTCTCTTAGTATCGGCACATGGAATGTGAAGGGTCTCAACTCCCCACAGAAACGCCAAAAACTCTGGAAATACTTGTCTGACCATCACTTAGATGTAGTGGGTATCCAGGAGACCCACCTGGCGCGAATAGAAGAGCTCCGGCTCCAACACAAACACTTCCCCCTCATCTACAGGTCTTCTGCCTCCACCAAACACAGGGGGGTGGCTCTTCTTTTTCGGGCATCCCTTCACTTCCAGCCTATGGGGGTATGTTGTGATAAGGAAGGTCGCTGGTTGATGGTTAAGGGGTTGCTATACGGCCGATTGTGCACTTTTGTGGTGGTGTATGTTCCCAATGCTAGGCAGAATAGCTTTCTCCAGGACTTGTTGGATAAAGTGGGGAATTTTGTGGAGGGGCATCTGTTCTTAATGGGTGATTTCAACATGGTCTGGGACAAGGACCTAGACAGCTCCCGAGCCCAGAGGGCGGACACCGGTGTCTTCTCCGCCGAAACGCAACGCCTGGTGGGTGATTTGGGGTTGATTGACGGCTGGCGCTCCTTGCATCCCCAGGCCCGATATTATACCTTCTTTTCCCACGTCCACCATTCCTATTCTCGCCTAGACCATATCTTTTTAAGCCAGGCCCTCAGGGGAGATGTCCGTGATTCCAGCGTCTTTCCGCTCTCCGTGTCAGATCATAGCCTGTTGGTCCTCGGGCTGCATTGGTCGGTGAGGGGGGGCGGTTTGCGAAAATGGTACTTCCCAGCTGCGCTTGTCCGGGACGATACATCCTGTAAGAAGCTACGGAAAGCCATCAGGGAGTTCCTGGCTCTTAACCAGGCATCGGACACATCAGTGTTCAACATGTGGGACGCATGCAAAGCCTCGCTGAGGGGCACTTGCTTAGGTCTCAATGCAAACCTCAATAAATTGAGGAGGAAGGAACGGGAAGACTTAGAGGCAGAACTTGCGATCTTGGAACAGGCGCACAAATCGAACCCGTTTAGGGCGACTCTTCGGCCTCTAACGGCAGTGCGGGGAAAATTAAAGGCCGATTACAACAATCGAGCCGAATTCACCCTCCTGAGGCTTCGGCGTGTTTCATACTTGCAGGGGAACAAGGTAGGAAGGCACTTGGCCCGTCAGCTCCGGGACAAGAGAGAGAAGGAATACATCGGAGGGATCCAGGACCCGGCGGGGTCCCTGCAGCATCGGGATGAGGACAAGGCAGACATCTTTGGCCGCTTTTATGCTGCACTCTACGAGGGCGACTCTTTGGATCAGGAAGCTCAAGGCAGGTTCCTGGCTGACCTCCCCATACCGCAGGTCTCTAAAGAGTGGAATGAGCTTTTGGCTGCCCCCATCTCCAGAACGGAGGTGCTGGACGCTATTAAGGCCCTGAAGCTCCATAAGGCGCCGGGCCCGGACGGCTACACTGCCCTTTTTTATAAATCATTTGCGACGGAACTGTGCGACTATCTGGTCTCCCTTTTCAATGAAATGGCTGTCACTGGGAAGACCTCTGGGACTATGGCCGAAGCCATGATAACCGTGCTCCCCAAGCCGGAGAAAGATCTCTCCAAATGCTCGTCGTACCGCCCGATAGCTCTTCTCAATATCGATGCTAAATTATACTCTTCTATCATCGCCCGCAGGCTCCAGGACTTGATGCCGGCCCTCCTTCAGCCGGACCAATCTGGGTTCATTAAGGGACGACAACTTAAGGCGGGTGATACACCTGATAGAGAAGGCCACCAGGTTCCGCATCCCGGCGATACTGGTGGGGCTTGACGCGGAAAAAGCTTTTGACCGCGTTGATTGGGGATTCCTGTTCCGCACCCTGGACGCCTTCGGCTTTTCGCACCAGTTCATACCAATGATCCGTGCAAATTACAGCAGCCCCAGCTCTAGGGTGGTGATTAACGGGCATCGATCTGCATGTTTCCCTCACTCACGGGGAACGAGGCAGGGATGTCCCTTTTCCCCTCTCCTCTTTGCCCTGAGTATCGAGCCTCTAGCTCTTGCAGTGCGGGAGAGGGAACAGATCAAAGGCCTTCCCTTTACGGGTGAGCAGCACAAAATATCCCTCTTTGCGGATGATGTGCTGTTATCGGTGGGGGATCCAGCTCATTCATTGTGGCACATTCAAACGGTGCTATCCGAATTTGAAGCAGTGGCCGGGTTCAAGGTCAACTTTGACAAATCATACATACTGAACCCGACTCTCCCTCCGGCGGAAGTGGAGCGAGTGCGCTTGCTTACGCCTTTGTCATGGGCGTCTACCTCTCTGTTATACCTGGGAGTTCGGCTGACCCCTACCATAAGATCATTGTTCTCAGCTAACTTCCCCCCAATGCTAGCAGCGGTGCGAGCGGACCTAGATCGGTGGAAACCGAAGTATATCTCATGGCTTGGCAGGATCCATGCTCTCAAGGTGGTCCTCCTCCCTAAATTCCTATATCTTTTCCAGACCCTCCCCATCCCAATAGAGGTGGTTTTTTTCCGGCGCCTTAAAACCTTGATGCTGAGATTTGTTTGGCAGGGTGGGCGAGCACGCTTCTCCTTCACTACGCTGCGACGTCCGCGGAAGGAGGGAGGTTTAGGGCTCCCTGACATGCACCTGTACTATAAAGCCCCGCAGCTACGAGTACTGGTGGAATGGTCCCAGCAGCTCTCAGAGAAACACTGGCTGCATATGGATAGGAGTGTGGCTGGGAGATCGATCTGGGATCTGGCCTGGAAGCCCAATATGGACAGGCCCAAGAATGCCTACATCAGCACGCCCACTAGCACTGTCTTGAAGGTGTGGGATACGGTCACCGCTGATGACCGCTGGACCACGTTTCCGTCCCCCTTTACCCCCATACACTTCAACCCGGCCTTCCCGCCGGCGATGCAGGAGGGACCCTTCCGACTGTGGAGAGAGGGAGGATGTAGAGCTCTCACGCCTTTGTTCCACTGATCTGCACCTCTCACATTTCATAACTGCATGCGAGACTATGGGATCCCGGCCACTGAACGCTTCCGCCACATCCAGCTCCTCCACTGGGCGACCTCAGAGGGAATAGGAGATGCCGCTACAAGACCACTTTCACCATTTGAGGCCTTTATTCTACGCACTTCCACTATGAAGGAGACGATTTCTTCTTGTATGGGCTGCTGCTTGCCACCGCGGTATCTCCCCGTCCCCGCTACATGGAACACTGGGAGGTCCTTCTGGGCCAAGACGTTACCGACGAAGAATGGAAAGTTCTCTGGCGAGATATCGCGGCACACAACTAGGGTGACCAACCGTCCGTAAATTTCACAGACAGTCCGTAATTTCGGCTGTCTGTCCGTTGTCCGTGAAGACTTCTTTAACGGACGCCATTTGTCCGTAATTTTAACAGCTGTTCCGTGACAGTGAATCATGTGCCTTTCTAATGCCAACTGTTTGCCGTGGAGACCAAACAAAGCTATTTAGGATTGGCTTAAAAGCCATCAGCCAATCCTAGAGCTCGCAGGTACACTGCCGGAGTGCTCTCATTATCCCTGATTCAGGGCCAATCACAACAGCTTTAGGGTACCTAGCCCCCATACTTCTGAAACGCACAGAGCAGGTTTTAAGCCTTTCCCTTTTTGAATTTTTCGGGACCCTTACTCGACCCCTGACCTGTAGACTCAGTAAATCTCGTTCTAAAGGGACCAGGCCTCAAGGCGCATTTGGCTAGATTGGAAGCTGGGGAACTGAACTGTTAATGTCAGAATCCAAGCCTAATGCATTTTTGGAGGTTTCCTGCAGTTCTGGCTATTCTCCAAGAGATCCTAATCGCACGACGCTTTAAACAGATTAAACGACAGATAAAATATGGTCTTTGTGCGGTGGTGTAACATGAGAGCACTGGGCCCCGGTGCAAGCAATGATAATGTCCCCCGCTGTCTGTTTGCACTGTAAAAGGCAACAGTAATTGATGTGCAATGGACCCGGTATCGATGCTCTTTCTCCACCGTCGATAGCTACTGCCCTGTATCATTGTCATCTTAATGTTTTTCGGGGCCCTGTGCATGACATGTTTAGGGGCCACGTGCTCGGAACATTTGTGAATTTTATTAACCATTTAATGAAAAAATGAAACTTACACAAAGCACAAAAATATTAAACTATGTTAAAGTTTTAAAAACGGAATCATGCAGAAACAGCTGATATATGTCTTCCTTTGGGGCCCAACAAGCCTTAAAACTACACAGGAGAGGGGGGTACGTTGAGATAAATAGACATAAATAATATAGAAATAGATCTTACTGGGGGAGGGGGGCTTTATAGCTTTGGGTCCATGGAAGTTGCACACTTTGCCCTTGCCTTAAAATGTCTCTTTTCTGCATTTGTTTACAAATGCAAACTTATTTTAAACAATGAGGCGTAGCTTCCGTGTAACTGTGTACCACAAAAACAGGACAAAAACGTTATAGGTGTTTGTTGCAAAGACTCTGTAAGAACTGTCAAACCCTAAACTATGTGCATTAGTGGCGCCCAGGAGGACAATCTTTGTTGGTGCCCCTTCAATGACCTTCTTAATGTATTCCCTGACTACCACCCACCATGGTGCCCCTCATCTATCCTTAGCCCTCTCTCACATGTATTTAATTTATAGCTAGTCATGTATATACACTATACAATGAATGGCCAACAGAAGGCCGAGCCTCGCTTAGGCTCCAGGGCTTGGGATCACTTTTTAGCATATTTCCCTGCTTTAGAAGGTCTTCGGAAGTACTGCTATGGCGGCTACGTTGCTACTACCTCACTGCATACATAGAGAAGTCTGCTGTGCAACTGGCACCCATACCTTTGCCCCAGGACTCCTTATGGCTCCCCACTTCGACTTTCACCGGTCAAGAACGAGGTAAGCATCTGCGGCGGACCTCGGTGTGTACTGAAGGTGGCCAGCAGCCTGTGCCTGGTTGCAACTTTAGGACTCCCTTAGTCCCTTGTGACCGATTAAAGGGTTGTGTTTATTGCCCGCAAGTTACTGAACTGAACCTGCCTGCTCAATTTCTGCGTTCATCGATAACGTAGAAGTTCTCCATTTCCGATTGAGGGTGAGGGATATTTCCGTCCCATGGCCTATCCTAGAACTTCAACAAGGGAAATTTGACCGCTGCACTCCGAATGTATTTTAAATGTTCTCTATGGTGAAACCAAAATTATGAATCTTGTAGGTGCACCGGGTGTTCACCTCCTGGATACTGAGGTGCTTTTAACCAATAGTCTCAAGAATCTTACAACGAGTAAGAATAACCCGGGCAGTCTTGGGCACAATTAGTGCTGTATATCAGTAAACAGAAATAGTCCAAAGTAGAATTAATTCTTTACTCAATTCAAATCTGTGAGTTCTTCAACAATTTTCAAGTATTGCCATCATATTAATTTCATATGGTGAGATCATGAAGGTATAACCATCATTAATTATCCATGGTAGATATATGAATCAACATCCACAATGTATTAAATCCCCAATGCATTTCGCGCAGGAGCGCGCTTCTTCAGGGGGTCTGCAAGTAAGACAGGGAATATATGTAACAATACTGATACTCAGGAGCAAGGCAATGCAAAAAGTAAACGTAAAGAAAGTGATAAACATGCATAAGGTGATAATATGGCTAGCCAAAAATTAGTTGGGAGCTGCATACACAGTGACCGATCGAAGTACAAAGTCTGTGAATATACGTATCGGGTAGAAAATTAATCGAACGTACAAGAGATAGTATAAGTGCCAAAGTGATAAGAAGTTGAGAATCAGGAATAAAAATGAAAATAATAGTGACATGCAAAGGCTCAATCATTGTCTAAAGTGCGAACGCATAAAAAATGTGAGTAATTGCCGAGCCTGTGGTTACATGCAAAGTCGCTCAATCAGTGCCCGAAATATAAAAGTGAAATCGACTAGCAGGACCAGTGCACAGGAATGAACCTTACCCGTTAAATGTGGAAAAAGGTATACGCCGGTAGAGCAGTGGTGTGGCGCAAACCAGGTTCAGGACATGCCGCGAACCCGGAAGACGCCACGCATGCGCGGTGCGTGTAGATATTCCAGAGTGTAACCAAACATGGAAGAAAGACGGACGAATCGCCGAGTGTCCACAACTTAGAGTATAGGAAAGAACCGCAAATTGCGAGAAAAGACCCCAAGTTTGAGGCTCGAGGGCTGAAATATAAAAACGTGGTAATAATAATAGATATGTGCACGCGGGATGTGAGGAATGAGTAAAAAGGAAAAATTAAAAAAATGAAAGGCATAGTGAACTACGGTGCCGAGGGGGTAAGGAGGGATTATAGAAGGTCTAAATGTATGGAAGAAATTAATAATGCAAACAATAATGAAAACAATACATAATGAACATACGAGTGGTATGAACACAGTACATAAAGGTTAAGAACAAACAAGCATGATGTTAAGCAAAATGTTGCTGATCACAGCTTATAGAGAGATCAAAAAACACAGAAAGGGTGTTGTTTCAAATGTCAATAGTTCATAAATGGCAGCTAAATTCTAGTCTTTCATTTAATCCTTTCGGGTGTACCACCGAATCAACAAACACCTCCCATACCACCACTGTAGGAGAGTAGGGTCTGCTATCCTATGGTCACCCCAAATTTTTGCTTTTTGCTTCACTGGTTTATGACTTAATGTGGCTGTGGGCCTGCTAATCAGACCCACAGCCTGCTGTTCTCTCTCTAAATTACTGCCAATGCACTCTAGGTGCATTACAAATTGGATACTGGTTCACCTTATAGGCCCCTGTAACAGTGTACCATAGGTACCCAGGGCATAGGTGCATCCAAGGCCTACCAGGGGCTGCAGCATGTATTGTGCCACCCCTGGCCTGGCCTCCATATTTGACACAACTGGCTGATCACTCAGCTGGGGTAAGTCGGTGTAATCACCTCTTACTTAGGTATAGTATCCCTATGCCTGACCTTAAACTGGACACATATGTTCCTATCAGCCACTCCTATGGAAGGCCTCATCAATCCTGGAGGCAGAGTGCTTGGAAATATGTGAGATGGTGCTCTAGCATGAGCTGAGACGTCTGCAGCTGTCGGGAACCACTCCCTAAGCTGTTCCGGGATACTGCCATACCATATACTCTTAAGTGCATTATAATCCTCGCGGTTATATGCTATCTTTGGTTTGGCTTTATCAAAACATGTCGAGTAAGGTGTCATACGAATTGGAATACTATCCCCTCGACAGTTCTGTCGATGGGGATAGCATTCCACCCTTCTAGAGGGACATGACATGTGTGTAGCCTTAACCCCGGTTAAAGTTAACCAGAGCCTCAGCATCACAAAATGGATGCTGCCACCACAGACACAAGTCTGACCTCCTGCTGCTGAGAGTCCTTCCAGCGAGGGAGGCTTGGACAAAGGGTTTCCTGCCTTGGGAGGTGCGAGCACCACCCCAGACAGGGTTTTGTGTATTGGGTAGGACAGGGCTGAATAGATTGAGACATGCCCGGGGCACACAAGGTGTCCCCGTGCATAAGCCAGTCCAAACCGGTCCTGGGACTTTCCAGACCCAGGCCTGGCGAGGAG
Source organism: Lissotriton vulgaris (assembly GCF_964263255.1). Taxonomy (NCBI): domain Eukaryota; kingdom Metazoa; phylum Chordata; class Amphibia; order Caudata; family Salamandridae; genus Lissotriton; species Lissotriton vulgaris. The sequence continues at coordinate 1,689,232,307 of NC_141694.1, forward strand.
CTGGACAAAGGAAAGGGGGTGTAACCACCCAGAGGAGGGACCTAGTAGGTGATCCACCCCTCAGATTGGGAATAAGAGTGGGAGCAGTGCCATTGCACAGCAGATCATCCTGAATCAACTTTACACGAAGAAGACGACTGGACTTCGACATTCTGCTGCACAGAAGACTGAAGAGAATCTCCCTTGTGGCCTAGGAGTGGCCACCCTGTGAACACAGGTACCAACCAGTGAATCAACGTCTGCTTTGCCGCCGCCTCCCGCCGGAGCCCGAGCCCAGAGCCTGACAAGACCCAGACTCCCAGACTTTTCACAGCCCGATCCACAGTCCCTGCAAAGAAGGGACCCGTGGAGGCACCGAGAGACGTGGGACCAGACTTCTTGGAAGACACCCGAAAAGCTGACTGCGCAGCATCAGAGGCATCCTCGACGTTGTGCTTTGGGGAATGAGAACCCCCACCATAGAGCAGCCCTTGCACCGAAGATCAGCCCCCCAGCATCTCTACGATCTGCGTGGGGCCCTTTTGCATTGTGCCACTTGATGCGCCATCCCGGCCACTAGCCACGTGGTCAGCGGCCATCTTGGCAACGAAACCGAAGAACTACACTGCGGGTCTGGTTGCTCCAGACTTGCCCTAGCTCCTGTAAAAAGGAGCACCCGCTCTGATCCTGCTGGTCTGAGTGATAAGCCTTTTTCAACTCCTGCGTGGCTTGCATTAGCCAAGGCCTGTTTGCTCCGATCAAGTTGCCGACACCGCCACCAGCGAGAAGCCTGCGTGAAACAGCTCGTGATCGACTCCTGGACGTCCTTGACCCCCGGTGTCCATGTGGCTGCCGAGAGAAGCTACACCTCAAGGCCTGTTTGCACCCGACATCGCCTGGTTCCAATCTGGTTCCACGGTAGTCACTGGCTAGTGACTTTGAACATTGTCCCCTCTGCTTTCAGGTCTTCACAACTTCAGATCCACCCTTGGATCCACCGGAACTCTTCACATCGAGCCGCCTGCAACATCTTCAGCTCCAAGCAACATCGACCAGCGTGACGAAACCCGACACTACTTTGACCCTGTGCACCCGCTTCCTGTGGGTGAGGTAACTCAGCTCCGCCGGTGTTCCTACACTGGTACACACCTCTAGGGCCTGTGTCTCAAGTTTCAGATTTCTAGGTCACTCTGAAGGTTCCGAACTAACTAACTTTGTACTTTTTACGCACCATAGACTTTGCATTGGTGAGTGCGTGCACTTTAAACACTGCACCCGAGTCCCGCGGGCCTTTCCCGACTTAGTCACTGCTAGTCTCAAATAGCTCCAGCGATTTCCAAGGCCCTAGGCCTGTTTCCTTTCCGATTGGTATCTCTTATACCACTTTCTTAGTATATGGTTTAGGTGGCCCCTAGGGCTCATCCATATTGTGCAACTTTTGTGTATTTTAAACTGTCTTGTGTTTAACGCTTGTGCTTCTGTGCTCATAAAGAGTCCAGGGGATACTTTTAGTTAATAAATCAATATATATTTTCAATATATATCTGTGTGGTGTCCTTTCATTTGGTATTCAAGGGGGTTGTGTATGGTAATACAGCTGGCTTCACATGCCTTTCAGAGTTTAGCCTAAGACTGCTTTGTCCACGTTACCACTAGGATAACTGGTCTATAAGGTTGACTTACAACCAATCATCATAAGGGTTGCTTGGCATGGTACAAAGTGATCACTAGAATTAGTGAGCATTATATACCAGGCCAACTTCTCACATTGGTGAGCAGTGGATTGGGATCTGAGCTTGCTGTTGTTTTACCATTACAATCTTTGAGATTATCATTTGAAAGATCATACAGGTACCTGCTAGGTACATATAAAACAAGACTAGTATACTTAAGTTCTACTGAACTTAGTTGTTGTAGAGGAAAGGGAGTAGCACACCCTGACTACAACTACTAGATAGGTTTAGTAGGTAAACACCAGTGTAGGTAGATTGCAACACATCCACCCACACTAGAGCCATGTCTGGAGCAGAGGGTTCCACTGGGAATGTCTCTGGTGAGAGTGACCCTCCAAGGGCACCATCCAAATTTGCTATTTTTTCCTTTAAGGAATTAAGACAGCTTTGTGTCTTAAGGGGTCTGAAGACAGGGCCTTCCCCTACTACAGACCACCTTAGAGAGCTCTTAGACCAGTCTGAGACTCTAAAGACCTCTAAGGCAGACCCCACAGGGAATGCTGAAGGAGGCCATCCTTCTGAGGATGACACTGTAGAAGCCCCTGTCCCTATAGTCCTGGTAGATGAGGAAGCCCCCATCACTGGAGCTCCTCAGACAGATGAGGAGGAGGAAGAGGAAGAAGAGACAGAAGGGGGAGCAGTGAGTCAGATGATGACAGAAATAGTCAGGTACTGGTCAGTAGACTGAACCAGGCTAACTTAAGCCTATTTGGGACTGAATCTGGGAACAACCCATTCAGACCCCCAGGTGGACTTAACCAGAAGCCTAGGAGGAGAAGGACTCACTCAGGTGACTAACAACTCCCATGCTTCTAGAGGTTCTCATGGTCACTACAGAAGGGAGATGACTAGCCCTCAGAGAAGGGAACATGAGGCCAAAATGAGAGAGGCTGAATTGAGGATCCAGAGACAAGAGTTAGAGGTTGCCCTGGCCCAAGAGAAACTTGCTAGAGCAAGACAGCCTAGAGAGAGTGGGGTAATAGAACCCACTGGTGGCAGCAATATCCACAAGGATAAAGACAGGTCTTTTGATAACAGAAACCTGAGTAAGATTGTGCCCCCCTACAAAGCTGGGGATGATATCCACAAATGGATAACTGCAATGGAGAGAGCCTGCAGAGTACAGAAGATCCCTCAGGAGCAGTGGGCAGCAATCTTGTGGCTCTCCTTTGAAGGTAGAGGCCGAGACAGACTCCTCACAGTTAGTGATGGGGATTCTAGAAACTACCTGGTCCTGAAGAGTGCTCTGATTGATGGGTTAGGCTTAACCACTGAACAGTACAGGTTAATGTTCAGAGATACCCAGAAGACACAGACTCAGGACTGGTCTGAATTTGTTGAGTGTGCCACTAAGGCTCTGGAGGGATGGTTGCTGGGAAGCAAGGTTACAGACTATGAGGGATTGTATAATTTGCTGATGAGAGAACAAATTTTAAATAATTGTCAGAACCAGCAGTTGCATCAACATTTGGTTGACTCAGATTTGACCTCTCCCCAAGAATTGGGAAAGAGGGCAGATAAATGGGTTAGAACCAGAGTTAAGCAAAAGAACCAGAACCAGGGTGGTGACCAGAAGAAAACAGACCAGAAGGGTGGGGAGCAGAAAGCTAAAGACCAGAAGTCTTCAACAGGGCCCCAAAATGATACAGAGGGTGGGTCCCAAACTTCCAAGAAAAAGAAGAAAGAAGGTCAGAAGAAACCCTGGTGTAAAACTTGTAAAAACACCTCTCACTGGACAAGTGAGTGTAAAAAGGGTGGAGCCCCCAGCACTGCAGCCCCTAAGGCACCTGCACCCACTAGTACATTTAGCAGTGCTGGTCCACAAACCAAGGGGGTAGTGGGTATCACCTTGGGAACTGAAGGAGATTCTGACCTAGTCAGAACCCTTACACAGGCTGTTCTGATTTGTGAAGGGGACATAGATTTGACCCCTGACATAAGTCCCAGTAACCTGGGCAAATACAGACAGACACCTTTGATTAATAACAAAGTGGCTCAAGCTTACAGGGACACATGTGCCAGTGTCACAATGGTGACACCTAACTTTGTGGACCCTGGACAATACATGCCAGGTGATAATTACCTGGTGACCAATGCCAGCAATGTCACTACTACACATAGTGTGGCACTTGTTAACTTTTCCTGGGGAGGGGTAACTGGCCTAAAAAGTTTTGTGGTTAGTGCTGATCTCCCAGTTGAATGTTTGTTGGGCAATGACCTGGAGAACTCTCTATGGTCAGAAGTTGAGTACAGGACTCATGCAGAGATGTTAGGGATATCATCACATGTCCTTGCTGTGACCAGGTCACAGGCCAAAAAGTGCCTCTCTGAACCTCAGGTCTTGGATCCTGGAACAATGGACCAAGAACCTTCCAAGAAGAAGAACAGGAGGGTTAAGGCTGTGCCTTCCCAACTGCCTACAAGTGAGGATCAAGCTTCACAGGAAGCTGGTCTTGAGACCCCTGAAGGAACTGTCTCTGAAGAACTTGAACCTGATCAGGTTGAGTTTCTGGGGACAGGGGGACCTTCTAGGGCAGACTTGGGGCAGGCTCAGTTAACCTGTCCTTCTCGTGAACCCCTCAGACAGCAGGCTGCTGCTGAGGCTGCTGGGAATGCTCAAGGTGCCCATAAAGTTTATTGGGATGAAGGACTCCTTTACACAGAGGGTAGAGACCCCAAGCCTGGTGCAACCAGGAGGTTGGTTATACCTCTGCAATTTAGGGGTTTCCTTCTCACCTTGGCCCATGATATTCCTTTAGCAGGACACTTAGGCCAGAATAAGACCTGGGACAGGCTTGTCCCTCACTTTTACTGGCCTCACATGTCTGAAGACACCAAGGAGTTTTGTCGCTCCAGTGAAACCTGCCAAGCCAGTGGTAAAGCAGGTGGCACCACAAAGGCCCCCCTGATACCACTACCTGTGGTGGGGGTTCCCTTTGAAAGAGTGGGGATTGATATTGTAAGTCCAATGGATCCCCCTACAGCATCTGGGCACAGATTCATACTGGTGGTGGTGGACCATGCCACCAGGTACCCAGAGGCAATTCCACTTAGGACCACAACAGCTCCTGTTGTGGCCAGGGCCTTACTTGGAGTTTTCTCCATAGTGGGGTTTCCTAAGGAGGTAATATCTGACAGAGGTGCCAACTTCATGTCAGGATATTTGACAGCTATGTGGAAGGAATGTGGTGTCAACTACAAGTTCACCACTCCTTACCATCCACAATGTAATGGGCTTGTTGAAAGATTTAACAAGACCCTAAAGGGTATGATCAAAGGATTACCTGAAAAGCTCAGGCGGAGATGGGACATCCTTCTACCCTGCCTTTTGTTTGCTTACAGAGAGGTCCCTCAAAAGGGGGTTGGCTTCAGCCCCTTTGAATTGTTATTTGGGCACCCTGTAAGAGGACCCCTATGTCTGGTGAAGGAAGGATGGGAGTTACCTCTCAAAAAGCCTAAACAGGACATAGTGGACTATGTACTTGGTCTCCGCTCCAGGATGGCAGAGTACATGGAAAAGGCACCCAAAAACCTTGAGGCTAGCCAAGAATTACAGAAAGCTTGGCATGACCAAAAGGCTGTCTTGGTTGAGTTTCAGCCAGGACAGAAGGTATGGGTGTTGGAGCCAGTGGCCCCAGCAGCACTCCAGGACAAATGGTCTGGACCCCATACAATTCTGGAAAGGAAGGGAGAGGTTACCTACTTGGTGGACCTAGGAACTCCCAGGAGCCCCCACAGGGTGCTCCATGTCAACAGACTAAAGGCATATGTCAGCAGGGCAGACATGGGCTTGCTCATGGCTACAGATGAGGGACAGGAGGAAGAGAGTGACCCTCTCCCAGACCTGCTCACTCAGAACCCTGAGGATGGCTCAGTTGATGGTGTGGCCTTAGATGGCAGCCTCACTGAACATCAGCAAAATGACTGTAGACAACTTCTGCAGGCATACAGGCATATGTTCTCATTGACACCCAGTCAGACTAACTGGTGTACCCATGTGGTGGACACTGGTGACAGTCTTCCTGTAAAGAGCAAGATTTACAGGCAACCTGATCATGTCAGGGACTGTATAAAGACTGAGGTGCAAAAGATGCTGGAATTAGGTGTCATTGAGCCTTCAGAGAGCCCCTGGGCTAGCCTAGTGGTTCTGGTCCCCAAACCTCACACCAAAGATGGCAAGAGAGAGATGAGGTTCTGTGTGGATTACAGAGGACTCAATGCTATCACCAGGACAGATGCACACCCTATTCCAAGGGCAGATGAGCTCATTGACAAGTTGGCTTCTGCCAAATATTTGAGCACATTTGACTTGACAGCTGGCTACTGGCAAATCAGGTTAGCTGAGGAGTCTAAAGCCAAGACGGCATTTTCTACCCCTAGTGGGCATTATCAATTTGTGGTAATGCCCTTTGGTTTGAAAAATGCACCTGCCACCTTCCAAAGGTTGGTGAATCAAGTCCTCACTGGGTTGGATGACTTTTGCGCAGCATATCTGGATGATATTGCTGTCTTTAGCTCCACCTGGGAGGATCACCTGGTCCACCTGAAGGAAGTGCTTGAGGCTCTGCAGAAGGCAGGCCTCACTATCAAGGCAACAAAGTGCCAGATAGGGCAGAGCAAGGTTGTATACCTGGGCCACCTTGTAGGTGGAGGCCAAGTTCAACCACTGGAGAGTAAGATCCAGACCATAAAGGACTGGTCCCCTCCAACCACCCAGACTCAGGTCAGAGCTTTCTTGGGCCTGACTGGGTACTACAGGAAGTTTGTTAAGAACTATGGGTCCATTGTGACTCCTCTTAATGATCTGACATCTAAGAAGATGCCCAAAAAGGTTCAGTGGACAAAAATCTGTCAAAAGGCATTTGATGACCTGAAGAAGGCCATGTGCTCTGCACCTATCCTGAAGAGTCCTGACTACTCACGAGAGTTCATTGTCCAAACAGATGCTTCTGAGTTGGGAGTGGGAGCAGTGCTTTCACAGCTTAATGTAGATGGCCAGGACCAGCCCATTGCTTTTATTAGCAGAAGGCTGACCCCCAGAGAGAAACGTTGGTCAGCTATTGAGAGGGAGGCCTTTGCTGTGGTGTGGGCCCTGAAGAAGTTGAGACCATACTTATTTGGCACTCACTTCAAGTTTGCTCCGATCAAGTTGCCGATACCGCCAACAGCGAGAAGCCTGCGTGGGACAGCTTGTGACCGACTCCTGGATGTCCTCGACCCCCGGTGTCCACGTGGCTGCCGAGAGAAGCTACACCTCAATGCCTGTTTGCACCCGACATCGCCTGGTTCCAATCTGGTTCCACGGTAGTCACTGGGTAGTGACTTTGAACATTGTCCCCTCTGCTTTCAGGTCTTCACAACTTCAGATCCACCCTTGGATCCACCGGAACTCTTCACATCGAGCCGCCTGCAGCATCTTCAGCTCCAAGCACCATCGACCAGCGTGACGAAACCCGACACTACTTCGACCCTGTGCACCCGCTTCCTGTGGGTGAGGTAACTCAGCTCCGCCAGTGTTCCTACACTGGTACACACCTCTAGGGCCTGTGTCTCAAGTTTCAGCTTTCTAGGTCACTCGGAAGGTTCCGAACTAACTAACTTTGTACTTTTTACGCACCATAGACTTTGCATTGGTGAGTGCGTGCACTTTAAACACTGCACCCGAGTCCCGCGGGCCTTTCCCGACTTAGTCACTGCTAGTCTCGAATAGCTCCAGCGATTCCCAAGGTCCTAGGCCTGTTTCCTTTCCGATTGGTATCTCTTATACCACTTTCTTAGTATATGATTTAGGTGGCCCCTAGGGCTCATCCATATTGTGCAACTTTTGTGTATTTTAAACTGTCTTGTGTTTAACGCTTGTGCTTCTGTGCTCATAAAGAGTCCAGGGGATACTTTTAGTTAATAAATCAATATATATTTTCAATATATATCTGTGTGGTGTCCTTTCATTTGATATTCAAGGGGGTTGTGTATGGTAATACAGCTGGCTTCACATGCCTTTCAGAGTTTAGCCTAAGACTGCTTTGTCCACGTTACCACTAGGATAACTGGTCTATAAGGTTGACTTACAACCAATCATCATAAGGGTTGCTTGGCATGGTACAAAGTGATCACTAGAATTAGTGAGCATTATATACCAGGCCAACTTCTCACAACCACTACCGCGGAGCCTTTTTTAGATGCTGGCCCGAACCAACCGACGATCGAGGAGGTCTAAACAACAGAGACAACTTGCTCCCACCGGCCAAATCAACCAGAAGCCACAGAATCTAGTGGTTAATAACTCAGAAAGTCCTCTAACCCAAGCACAAGAACAAGTCTTACAAAAAGGTATGAATTTTGTCCTCACATACCAAACCAGTGAATTAGACATTTCCATATCATTCTATAAATTTATGAGAACACTACGGTTGAGACACTTCTTTGACAACATATGTGTATCCCAAAATACTCAAGACAAAGATACACTTATGAAGAGGTGATTTGCAAACACTGGACACTACTGCAATCTGAAACAGATTTCAACCACATCTTTGAGAGGCCTCCTATTTTTGCGTATCAACGCACTAAGACTATACAAGCTTTAATCAAACAACCTACAATCACAAGCAACACTATCTTTAAAGGAACTATCCCGTGCCATAATTGCAGCCACTGCAGCAGCATAATCCCTGGACCCATAATGGCCCATCCCACCCAAGGGACCCCCATCAACCTTCAAGTGAATGCCACTTGCGATACCAGCAACGTGGTATACATGATTAAATGCCCATGCGGCCTTCCGTATGTGGGCAAAACCGAGCGAAAAATTAAAGTGAGGTTGAATGAGCACCGGAGTAATATCCGTACAAAAAATTTGAAGTCAAACATTGCTGCACACTTCATACAACAGTCACATAATCCCAGTCAAATTCGATTTTTGATCTTGGAATCAGTGGAAAAAAAGCCTCACAAAGATAACAATAAACACCTCCTACAACGGGAATTGTATTGGATATATCGTTTGCAGGCCGTACAGCCGAAAGGATTAAATGAAAGACTAGAATTTAGCTGCCATTTATGAACTATTGACATTTGAAACAACACCCTTTCTGTGTTTTTTGATCTCTCTATAAGCTGTGATCAGCAACATTTTGCTTAACATCATGCTTGTTTGTTCTTAACCTTAGTGTACTGTTTTCATACCACTCGTATGTTCATTATGTATTGTTTTCATTATTGTTTGCATTATTAATTTCTTCCATACATTTGGACCTTCTATAATCCCTCCTTACCCCCTCGGCACCGTAGTTCACTATGCCTTTCATTTTTTAAATTTTTCCCTTTTACTCATTCCTCACATCCCGCGTGCACATATCTATTATTATTACCACGTTTTTATATTTCAGCCCTCGAGCCTCAAACTTGGGGTCTTTTCTCGCAATTTGCGGTTCTTTCCTATACTCTAAATTGTGGACACTCGGCGATTCGTCTGTCTTTCTTCCATGTTTGGTTACACTCTGGAATATTGACACGCACCGCGCATGCGTGGCGTCTTCCGGGTTCGCGGCATGTCCTGAACCTGGTTTGCGCCACACCACTGCTCTACCGGCGTATACCTTTTTCCACATTTAACGGGTAAGGTTCATTCCTGTGCACTGGTCCTGCTAGTCGATTTCACTTTTATATTTCGGGCACTGATTGAGCGACTTTGCATGTAACCACAGCCTCGGCAATTACTCACATTTTTTATGCGTTCACACTTCAGACAATGATTGAGCCTTTGCATGTCACTATTATTTTCGTTTTTATTCCTGATTCTCAACTTCTTATCACTTTGGCACCTATACTATCTCTTGTACGTTCGATTAATTTTCTACCCGATACGTATATTCACAGACTTTGTACTTCGATCGGTCACTTGTATGCAGCTCCCAACTAATTTTTGGCTAGCCATATTATCATCTTATGCATGTTTATCACTTTCTTTACGTTTTACTTTTTGCATTGCCTTGCTCCTGAGTATCAGTATTGTTACATATATTCCCTGTCTTACTTGCAGACCCCCTGAAGAAGCACGCTCCTGCGCGAAATGCATTGGGGATTTAATACATTGTGGATGTTGATTCATATATCTACCATGGATAATTAATGATGGATATACCTTCATGATCTCACCATATGAAATTAATATGATGGCAATACTTGAAAATTGTTGAAGAACTCACAGATTTGAATTGAGTAAAGAATTAATTCTACTTTGGACTATTTGTGTTTACTGATATACAGCACTAATTGTGCCCAAGAGTGCCCGGGTTATTCTTACTCGTTGTAAGATTCTTGAGACTATCCTTGAACTTGCCTTAGGAACTACAACAAGGGTGAAATTCTTGATGGGCCTCTTCCATATGCAACTCTGCAGATAAAGACTCGGCTCATAATTAATATGAAAAGGTGGGCGAGTGAGTGAGAGAAGGGATAGTTGGATGGCTGGATGAATTAGTGAAAGGGTGAATGGATGAATGAAAGGGTGAATTGATGGATAATGAGCGAAAGGATGGATGGATGAGTGAAAGGGTGGATGATGGGCGAGTGAATGGGTGGATAGATGAGTGAAAGGATGGATGAGTGATAGAGTCAATTGATGGATTCATGAGTGGATGAGTAGAAGGATGGATGGGAAGGATGGCTAAGTGAAAGGGTCAATGGAGCGAAAAAGGGAGGATGGATGACTTAAAGGGGGAATGAGTGGAAGGATGAGTAACTGGGTGGATGGATGAGTAAGTGACACAATGGCTGGAGGGTTTGAAAGGGTTAATGTATGAGTTTACGGATGGATAGGGTGAAAGGATGGATGGATGAGTGAAAGTGTGGATGGGGGTTGGATGGATGGAAGGAAGGATACATGATGGATAGGTTTACAAATGGATGAATATGTTTGGATATAGATGGGATTACTTATATACTATAGTGCGACCTCCTTTGATGTGTCTGTAAAATGTACCTTTTGTCCCGAAATTTTGTCCTGAATTTTGACCTCCTGTCCTGATTTTTTGTCCTGAATTTTGACCCTTTGTCCTGAATTTTTACACTCACCATCCTGAATTTGCACCCATGCCAGTTGGTCACCCTACGCACAACCATTCGGTAGATCTCAGAGAGGCTCACCTAAAAACCATGCTAGATTGGTACCTCTACCCGTCCAAGCTACATCGAATATTTCCAGCCTCCTCAGACAGGTGTTGGAGGGGCTGTGGTCTGCTGGGGGACTTCCGCCGATCATCCGCCCGTTCTGGGCTGAAATTCTGTCCCACATCAAGGACATCCTAGGTTATCCGATCCCGGAATCGATGGCTCATGTCCTATTGGGGCTCCGCGACCCGATGTTAGAACATCAAACAAAAGCGGATAAACATATCCTGTGGCTCTGCCTTGGAACCGCCAAACTCACGCTAGCTGCAGCATGGAAGAAACCGAATGCCCCAGCTATATCACTATGGCACGCGAGACTATGGAGACTATTGAGCATTGAGAGAATGGCGGACATCTTCCTGGGCAACTTTAAGAATTTCCTGTTCCGATGGGGTCGGCTAGTCCGCTTCTTATCACAAGGCCTGCCCTCTGCGGTCTGCCCATCCGCATTTCGCGCTCTTCACCTTTTCCAGATTTGATCAGATTGTATGTCTGAGGGGTTTAAAATGAATGTGTGTGTTATCGCCACCACCGGGGGGGGGGGGGGGGGGAAGGAGTGGGGGGGACTCAGTTGGGTATGTTAGTTTGTTACCTGGTGCGGCACCGCATAGCCTGTGGAGGTTGACAGATTTTTTAGCCTTATGCAGCACCATTCCCCATATGGGCTTCGCCACCCCTCTTTGCAAGACTATTACCGGTCGGCTGACCGAGAAGGGGTTTGAGCTTGTTTTCCTTTCTGCTCTTCGGCATGCACTGACTCTGAGAACTGAACTTTATTGACATACTATGCTGCCTCCCTTTGCCTCCTTTTTAAGCCAACTACAGCACCCCCTGTGTGGGGAATATTGCGGGACTGTCGCTTGTATAATTTCTTTGCTTTCCTCTCTTCTTTTTTCTGCAAAATACTAAATAAAAAAAAAAAAAAAAAAAAAAAAAAATCAAGAATTAGTTGCAATTAAGTTAACATTATTTGTAAATTAATAAACTTCCCAACCTAATCCACAACAAAAACCAACAACGCGCTTCTACAATAAAAATAGCAAAAAGTTTAAAAATGCACGTGTTACAATAACAAATTAAACTTTAATCCGTAAAATAGCTAATTAAGGCTGAGTAAACGAACACAGCCATGTAAAGTTAGTTGGCTGACAACATGTAGATACTTTAAGTCAGGAATAGACTGGGAGGTTATGGATGTGTGGTGAAATATAGTGGGAATGTATCTAATTTTAGACATGATTTGTATATTATCTGCTAAGTTGTTTTTAACAATTATGACGGCTATGATACACATGATTAGTAGACTAACACTGCAAAATAAAAAATCATATAATAGTGAGTAACCAATGAGTGTGTGTACTGCTTTTGGGGGACAAATGGCTAGTTCCATTTAGCATCACCTACAGATATGAGATTCCCTGACAGGTTTGACTGACTCCTAAAACTTCTTTCTAACAGAGTCTAGCTTGCAAGAGAAAGAGGTGGGAGACTCCTGCTAGGTAAGTTGCACTCTGAAAGGGTCATTACCTTTAGGCACTAAGGAGATGTACTGGGTGCGACCATATTCATATTGCGCTGTGCCAGAAATGGCACCTAACATGGCGCCTGGACCCTGATAGCTCAAAAGCCCCAAGAATAAGTTGCACACACAAGCCAACCAGAGACGTCCAAAGGTATTTTATGCTCCTCCTCAGTGACAAGAAAGGCACCCTTCTTGTCTGACTGATGTCTGTTGAGCTCTGAAAAATTACACAGAACTTTCTCAAATCACGAGTACTGATTCTTGAGTCTTTGTGAGCAAAGGCATGGAAACAGAGGAGGTAGAACTGGAGACATCAGATGCACCAGAAAAACATGCACACCACTCCTACCATCAATTTAACGGCCAGGGGATTCCCGTTAACTGGGGGCCAAATCACACTGGTGGGTGGAGCCAAACTTTTAAATACTGCTCTAGTATGCTATGCATGGATTGAAATAGTGGCTCTGGATGAAGCAAAGTTATTTAGAAAGCATACATTAATACTTCCAAACCAATGTGATTCACAAATATTTAGTGAAGCGCCATTATGTTACATACAGCACATGACCCTATTGCAAGGAAGACTACCACAAGTGATGCAGAATGTACACTTAGGTCTTCTGACACTGCCAGGGCAGACCTGCTCTACATTACGTAAAAAGATACCACACTCAAGAGAGGGATGCACTCCCATAGCAGAGGCCAGGAATATGCAGATGGAAATAATACATATATATAAACGGTTGTATTACAGCGGTGAGGCACGGAGGTCACAGCTACTGCCCAGACATTTGCACACGAACAAGCAACTGCTATTAATTCACATACTATTACTGCAGTAATGTAACAAAATCCTGTTTGGATAGCTAGGACGGGTGTAACCACTATTCGACGCTGAACCATAAACACTGAATGATGAACTGTGCCTTCAAATGGGAATGGTACTGCACCAAGAGCATTGCCATTTGTGGAAGATGTATAGCTCCAATATATATGCCACCACACATTGCATAACCCCAGTAGCTACATTGACTTAAGAAGTCCTCAAGCAAATGCAAGAAGATGTTTGGTGCTTGTGGAAGAAGTACTTCGGTAATATTGATAACGTAGCTGACTTAATTCTTGAGCACATGAAAAAAATGATTCTTTATTGTGCAAATATGTGCCACAACTCTACAAAATCAGGGAGAAGTGGACTCGTTAATGGATCCCTTTCAGGGGTATATCTCCATGGGGAAATAAATCCTCATAACAAATCCAAAGACACCCAAGGTAAAAACAAGATTAAAAAATGAGAACAGTCAGAAAGAACAATCACCTCACCCTACATTCACAAATTAGCTCTGTTGTTTCCTCCTGTTTTCTCACTCTTCGTACTATTCGCACTGTTTCCCGTTTTTTTTCTCCCCTGGCACTCAAACTGATCATGTCCGCTCTGGTGATTTCCCGGCTGGATTACGCCAATGCCCTGTACAACGGCATTCCGGCGTACAGCCTGCGGAAGCTCCAGATCGTTCAGAACCAAGCGGCTCGATTGGTGCATGGTCTCTCGCGTTCTCACCATTCAACACCCCTTCTAAAGGTGCTCCACTGGCTTCCTGTCAGGGAACGTTCCCTCTTTAAAACCGGTTGTATGGTTTTTCAGGCCCGCCAGGGTTCCGCCCCCGCTTTAATCTCTTCCTTGATTAGGGAATACGTCCCTGCCAGAGAGCTTCGCTCATCGTCCAAATCTCTTCTGCAAATCCCGCGGTACAAACGTAAAAAGTGGGGAGGAGCCAATTTTTCAACCTTGGCTCCTACTTTCTGGAATTCCCTTCCCGATCACTTACGATTTGCCTCGCATTACTCCTCCTTCCGTAAAGACCTCAAAACTTTTTTGTTTAAACAGGCCTTTTCTTTGTAAAGTTGTTCTACTTATCTCACTGCGCCAGCTATTCACGGCCCCTCTCTGCTAATCTTGTCTCCATAGCGCCAAGAAACCGCACGGTGAACGTAGCGCTTTACAAGTATTTTAAATTCATATTCAAATTCAAGAAAAGAAACAAGAGATGCAATGATTTCAGAGGTGCAATGTGAAAAAGGGGAGTGGCTTTAAACCCAATACTATCATAAAGCTGGAAAAAACAAGGAGGGTATTACATGAAAGAAAGAAAGAGGAAAATTAGGGCTCCGGAGAGATATCGATACTCAGATGAGCATTATTCTAAATCTTCAAAGGATCATTTAGATAAGAGACTAAATCCAAGTTGAAGTGCCCACTCAACTCAATAATTTCCTGGACTCAATTGACTGATTCATATGAAATGGTTATTTCGATGAACAACTAGCCCCCACAGATCATCATTTTGAAGTTTGCCTCTTGAAAAAAAAGGGTGGTATCCACTGCTGGGAAAATCGTTTCTGCATTATCCTGGAAAGTACCATATTTGTTGTACTATTTGTCAGAAAAAACTGATTTATTTGAATGTGAAGGAAATATTTAGTGTTACGAGAATTTCTCTAATTTGCAAACAAATTGAATTACATAACTAATGTACCATAACCAATTTAAATGACATCTGAACTCTAAATGTAAATGTAAATCCAGTATTTGTAAAGCGCAAACAGCTACCCGAAGGCATCCCGGCGCTGTGGGCTGTCGGGACGATTAAGCAAGCTATTGCCCAGAGTCACGTAGTGCTCGGCTGACCTGCCACCGGTGCTGGGGATCGAACCGTGAGCTCCAGATTCCAACGCCAGTCCCCCTGGCCACGGCACTACACCTCTTCTCTAAAAGATTTCCACTGGACAAGAAGTAGTTCTTTAAAAAAGTTACAGTTATCTTCTAGTCAATGTGAGTACATTGAGTGTTGTGGTTAACAATTATAATTATAAAAATTCAATATCTCAACGTCTATATACTGGGCTTTGTTGTTTTGGTCTGTTTTTGTTCAGAATATAATAATCTGTTTTTCTAAACCTGCGTGGAGCCTTTTTGTGGTGCATTAATTGTGTTGCTGTGTGAGTGTGATGAACAAATACTTTCCACATTGCCTCTTTAGATAAGCCTGACTGCTCTGTGCCAAGCTACCAGAGGGTGGGGATAGGTTATCTTTTAGTGTGTGTCTAACTTACCCTGACTAGAGTGGTGGTTTCTGCCTGGCCTGGGTGCATACCTCAGCTAACCAGGATTCCCATTTCTAACACTGGCTTTTAGTGTTTAGGATAGGACTTATGTTTGTGCAATATAATATTGTAACTCATTGTTCACTACAACTATATAATAAGACCATTAAAAGTTTTTTTCCCGTGTTTCTCTCAATTGGTCATTTTCTAAACTTTATTCCTGCTTCACCTTCATCAATTTGAGGCTTGTTTTGTTGTGGCACTTGTGATACCTTGTCGATGGATCTCAACTGCCTAGCATACTACACTGGGAGTGAGCTGAGGGACTTCTGCAATGAGGGGGTGCTGAATGTGGGCACAACATCTTCCACAGCAGACCTCCAGGTAGCCCTCAGAGCCTATGAGGGTGTCAAGAGGCTGCAACCAACAACAGAAGATAAGAATCCTGAGGGGACGGTGCAGTGTACATACCAGGGGACTGCCACATATGGAGCTGGACATCAACAACTTTGAGAGCTACAGCAAGGCTGAGCTGAGGAGTTTGTGCAGAGAGGGGGGACTGAGAGACCCAAAGGGTGAACCAAAGTAGGAGTATCAGTTTGCACTTAGGAATAGGAGGACATCCACAGAATGTAATCTGCACCACTAGAAGAGTCTGAAGAGGACTACTTCAGTACTCTAGACAAGGCAGAACCCTGGTTGTACCTGACCTCAGACTCAGGGCCCCAAGAGGGCAATGGTCCTCAGAAGGAGGGAGTAGAACAGAAAAACGACTTGGCAAAGGCTCAAGAAGAAAGAGGGGTGGACACAGAGAGGAAGTCCCCTACTGGATTATATGCTCCTCCTAAACCCTGTCCCTGAGGAGCTCAAGGACAGACATGCTGAGAGGGACCTGAGGCTGCAGCCGGCTGAGCTGGCTGCGGAGGAGAGAAAAGCAGAGACAGAGAACCTTGGAGGAGGAAAACGGTCATGTGGGCTCATGAAATGAGGTTTGTATGATAATGCAACACATTCCGTTGCAACGCATGCCTTTACAATGTATTAGTTTTAACAGCAAATGGCTTTACCACATATAAGCTTTATCACGTATGCTTTTACAACGTATTTTGTTGTAAAGCAAGTATGGTAAAGGCCTATGTGTGAAAAAAGTTTTCCCTATCCCCTGCCCTCAGTCCTTATGCAAGTTCCTGGGCCTCCCCAAACCCCCCCTTTAAAAAAAATTCCTGCCCCATCTCAGCGACTTGGTGCCTGACTTCATGCGGGGTGACATAGATAGGTGGTTTTAGGCATATGAGGTAGCTCTAGAGGTGCACAGGATCCCTGAGCATTGCGGGCTGGTATGTGGAATCATATTTCTGGTGGTGGAGGGATGCCCTACTGGCACTGCAAGAGGGGGTCAGGTTGAGGTATACCCCCATGAAGGACAACCTTGTTAAAAAGTATGGATTTACCCCAGAAGGGAGCCGACTGAGGTTCAGGGGCATTCAGAAACCATCTCACAGGTCCTGGGAGTATTTTGGGGGGTCTTTTTGAGGAGCACTGGATGGTTCGGTAAAGAGTAGCATTGAAAACACTTTTAAAGGGCTGTACAATTTGATTGCACATGCTCAGTTGTTTTCCAGGCTACACCAACACCTGGTTGAGTGCAAGTTCTGTTACAGCAAGGAACTTGCAAAGGAGGCAGACCTCTGGGTGAGTACCAGAATGTCTGAAAAGACATTTGGGAGCGATACTTAGGGGATTGGCGCAGGTTCCATCCAACAGTGGGTGGGGGATGTACACAGTAACCCAGACAGGTCCCAGTATAGTGGAGGCGGGTAGACGGTCCCATGTCCCTTCTCAAAGTAGAAGGAGAGGTGAGGGTGGTCAGAGACCCAAAGAGCCCTATTCCCGCCCCCAGAGCATGGATTGTTCCGAGAGGGAATACCAGCATGGGTGCCTAGTCCATACCAAGAGACTATCTACTAAGGGGAGCCCCACAGTGTCAGGAGAACTTGGGGGGGCAACTACCACAGGCACCCAGCAACTTCTGGTTTCTGGCAGTACCACTCCCTAGAGGAGGGCGCAGAAGCCCAAATGGAGGGATAAGAGGTGGAAACAGTCCACAGTGAAGGACCTGAGGATTAGGGGATGCCAGCTCTGGGATCACAGCACCCCAAGACTGACCATGATGAGGCCACTTCTGGGTGCTCAATGCACTGTCACGGGGACAGCTGGCTGGAGACCTGTGTCAGATTCTTGCACAACACATGCAGAGTGAGTTTCCCTTGGGGGGATAGTTGGTCTCCCTGGAAGTCCTGGCTTACCAAGCACATGTTCAGCCTACGGGTAGAGACCCCGGGTTGAAGGGCAACATTCAGGATATCACCCCAGAACTGGTGGGAGGGGCAGTTGCCACTGGGGGTACCACTCTCAAAAGGAGGGCGCAGAATTACAAATGGAGGGGCAGGGGGAGGAGAGATTCACCCCTGAATTCAGTCCAAACCAAGGGTACAGACCCTGGGTTGGATGGCCAGCTGCAGTATACCACCCCTGAACTAGTGGGAGGGAGAGTGGAGAAAGGATGCAAGGCACCTGGGCTACTTCCCCCCATTCTGAGAAATCACAGAGGGCAGAGACCCATGAATGACCCGGGGTGGACTATTGACACTGACAGCAGTCAGTGGCCTCTGTTTGTTGCTGTCCTTGTGAACAGTTTTCCTTGATTCGGGGACAGAGGCTAGACCCAAGGGGTGGAATGGGCTACATCACTTTGTTGGCCATGGTGGTACTATCTGCCTACTGGGATGCATCTGTGAGAAAATTTGGGTTAGGTGCTGCACAGGTGGGTCCACCGGTAAAGAGAAGGATTCTTCATGGGTTAGATCAGTGCCCCCATGAGCATAGACAGAGGGATTCTGTTCCTCCACACCCAAAAAGGGACAGACACCCAAAATGATCAACGTGATGCAGTCTCCCACAATACTAGAAGATGAGGAGGACATGTGCGATGATGATGACCCTGAAGGAGCTGTTCATGGCATCCATGCACTGCAATCTAGTGGATATCCATGAAGTTGCATTCTCAAATGCAACATCCTCCTGGCAGGCTATCAGCGGCCAGCTTTAATCAACACAGGAGCTTCAATTATTATCTTAGTGCAGGATGTCTTAAAGACACTACCTTTTCAACCAGTATTACATTCCACCTCCACCCATGTTTTCACATATGTATCATCCACAGTGCCAATGGCAGGCGTCTTCACAACATAAATCATGCATGAGTCTCACTCAACTAGCACCAAGGTGTACGTGATCAAAGGTGGCTCTGGAATGCTATTAAGCTGCCGGACGCCAGAGTGTCTTCAACTCGTTACTTTTGCCTTCATTATCCACTTTGGAAGCTTGGACCATCTGGTCGATAAGTTTGCATCTCTTTTTGATGGCATATGATGTCTCAATGGCTATCTGATACACCTGCACATTGATGACTTTAGCCAACCTGTTGTGCTGAAACATCGGAGGGTGGCTTTTCATCTAGCAATCACTACTTGTTCCACCCATGTTGGCTTGCAGAGGTACACGTGTCTCTGTTTCAGAGTATTGAGTGCAGCAGAAGTATTTCAAGACATGATCCGGTGGGTATTGGCTGATCACACAGGCGTTATAAATGTCAGTGATGACATTATGGTCCAGACACCCACACTGGAGGAGCATAATGACCATCTAAGAGACACCTTTCAATAACTAAAAGACAATGGTCTCACTCTTCACATAGAAAAATGCGCATTTCTTCAGAAGGATATAATGTTTTTTGGAACCGGTTCTCGGAGGAAGGGGTTATGCCAGTTCCCGCAATAATCCAATGCATCCAATCAGCACCGGTGCCCACCACAGTCACAGGAGTGCGCAGCTTTCTAGGAATGGTTACATACAAAGGGCATTTCATCTAGAACCTGACAGCCCTTACTGCCCCACTTCTCGAAATGACCAAGACCAATGCCATGTGGAACTGTGGTCCCCTCCAGGAAGAGGTCTTCTGGCCATTCAAACGAGATCTACCCGTAGCCGGGAGCCAGAATTGTCAGTTGATGCAGTCCCCACTGGCTATGGGGCTGTGTTACAGCAAAAACAATACAATTGTGGGTGTGCCCCAGTGGCATATGCCAGTCGTGCCCTGACTAAAACTGATCTGCACTGTCATTGACAAAGAAGTTATTGTGGTGGATAGAGGCTACCGCCATTTTCATATTTACTTATATGGCCAGCCATTCATAATACGTATGGGCCACAAACCACTAGTCCCTCTCTTCACTGAGTCCTCCTTCAAACTGTTTCCAAGAATAGAGAAATGGATCCTTCAACTTCAAGCATACCGTTTCTCTGTGGTATATCACCATGGATCACAAGATTCAGCCCACTATTTATCCAGGCATGCGAGGCCCGCTACAGTGGAAAAGGAATCAGATGCTGAGGAAGTGGAGGAATATGTTAGATTAGATTGGTGGTAGAATTACACAGGCTACTCCCAATCTACCTGGTGGACATTGTTAAGGCCACTACCACTGATGAAGGCCTTCAACTGGCCATCTATGCGGTAACCTCTGGAAATTGGCACATCCTCACTAAAACGCATCCCATCGTACCAAGGAAGCAAGTTTGATCCTGGCATCTTTCCACAATGTTTGTCTGGAACTAGCTGTCTTTCCGGAAGGGTGTCTAATGAGATTGGTTATACCAAGAGCCATGCAACACCAGGTGGTTGACCTCGCTCACATAGCTCGCCACGGGATTGTCAGAACCAAGTCCAGACTGCGGTGCAAGGTATGGTTCCCAAATCTGGATGATCTAGTGGAATGGACTGTCCGGCACTGTTCGCTGTGTCAAGCTGTGGGGCCTTTGGAATCATTGACACCCATCATCACTGAGGCTATACCACTGATCCTGTGGCACAGGCTCAGTGCTGATTTCAGAAGTCTACTTGATGACAGACATATGTTGGTGTCATATATGATTTTTTGAAATATCCTGAGGTTGAAATCATACAGTCAACAACAGGTAGCCAAATTATTCCCCCGTCTGGAAAAGGTCATGACCACCAATTGTTTGTTTAGTGAGTTTCGAATAGACAATGCTTACCTGCGCCCCAGTCAGGAGTTCGCAAAATACTTACAATCCAGTGGTATTCATCACATGAGAATTATGCCCCATGGGCCTCAAGCCAACAAAGAGGCTGAAAGATTTATGCAGACTTTAATAAAATCATCAGAATTGACCTGGCAAATGGACAGAACATGGAGTGTGCCCCGTATGCTTTTCTGAGGGAATACCGGCTCATACCACATGCTACCACCAAGGTGAATCCCAGTACTCTCTTCCTGAATTGAACCGTGAATTTTGCCATTCCCCATGTGGAAGAACCCCACACTTGGTCCTTTAAGACTTTTGGTCATAAAGGACCAAGTGGATGAAAAGTTGTGTCAGCGCCAGGCCCAAAACGACCCCATTTCTCGACCAAGATGCACCAAAAGCAGAGTCATTCCTGCTGCCATTTGAGGATGACCCATGGAAGGTGACATCTGTAGAAGGGACCATGTCAACTGGTCAGAGGCAAGGTGAGAATGTTACAATAAATGTGTCGTTCTTTAAGCTCTATCGGCAACCATCTGTCTGTTGCCTGACCACTCACCCCCACTCAACTTGGGTTTGAGTGTCCAAGGAGGACTACTTGTTGGCAGGATACACCACCCCCTGCTGACACCCTCTCATGAAGCAGATGGATAAATCGAAGACGGACAATTCAACTCTACACTCCATTCCTGAGACATGTGTGCCACGCGAAAGACCTGGAGGCTGGATTGAACACCCAGGCAGCCAGGGGCTGAGAGGTTTCATCTCCAGCCACGTGCCCTGAAGTCATCCAATTTGAAAAACTTGGTGGTAAACTGATTTAATCTGCGATCATTGGTTGTCAGCAACAGCTGTATTTCATTATCTCGCTCTCTCTTGCCCTTTCGCTCTTTTTCATTCTCTCACTGCTACTGTGTTCTCATGTTCATTTTGTGCTCACCTCATTTAGTTGTCATGTTAGAATGTCATGCACCAAGGTTCTTGATGCCATCTTTGAAATGCTATTTAAGTGCTAATGTTTTATGTCTGGGTAAAGGAGGAATGTTTTTTTTGGGTATGGACCATCCCATGTCGAAGAACATTGTAGAGAGGTTAGTGAAGTGAACCACGTGTATGTATGCAACATAGTCAGGGCTTTGACATAGGAAAATGCAAGTAATAAAAGTAGCTGGAAACAGACCTTGTGGTTCCTTGGTCAGTAGCCCAGCATTAGGAGCATGTACGTGCTTTACTTATAACGCCGCGTGGGCCCCCTGTCACAGCCACTGCAGCAATCCAGCACACAAGACTGCCTAAAAACTTTCAGCCATTTTCAAAACCTTCAGGACAGCACAGAACCTCAAGACTTTTAAGATGACTGACAACTCCATTCAAGTGAGGATGATGAAATCTTACTCGATGGTAATGTTTTGTAAATAGCCAGTAAAGGTACAGGGTCAGGTGAAAAACCGTGTTGTAGGGGGCAGGGCTTAACCTATGAAAATGACCGGGTTTACCCTCCATTTTGAATGCTGGTTGCTTGTTATCTTGGAATGGGTGAGGTTCATCTCACCCACACTCTCTCTCTCTCTCCCTCCCTTCCTCCCCTCTCTCTCAACCCTTGAATGAGTTCTTACATCTGAACAGAACACTATTCTGCCGTTGCTTCACAGAAACAATACTCGCACTGTGGTGTAAACTTTGCATATATTTTCCGCCAGGTATTTGTGAATACTTTTCGAGAAAAGCGGTGCAAGCTGTTTTCCCTACGTGTAGAGGTTCCAGACCAAGATTGATTTAGTGCAAGCATTTTAATGATGCAATTTGGGCTAGAAAACTCCCTTTAGGGATAGCAAGTACGATAATTAAACTCATTTATAAAATGGGTGTTAGAATTGGTCCTAGGGCTTTTAGTCCATTTAGATAATTTATAGTATAGCTATAATGTATGCGAGAAATATAGGAAATCTAAAGAATGCAGGAACAAAATGAAAGAAACATGGCGTGAGGGCTTCAGGTCCGTAAGATAGTTACACCCCATGGAAATAATAATTAAATGTGCTGCCTCCAATTAACTTCTATATGGAATTGGAATGTCAACACGCATTGTACTGTAAGGGTTTCCAACTAGTAAATACATTCTTTGCAGCCTCATTTCATTTGGCGACATCTTTACAATGTTTATCCTACATGAGGAAGCAAAGTATGCAGCACATTGTAAAAGTGTATTACATATAGGAAACTAATGCTGCACATGTATGTGTAAGGCCATGACCAAATGTCCTGTGTGTCCCTTAAAGGGTGTGGCCGGTGCAGGAGGAGGCTCATAGTTCATTTATAGTGAGGCAATTGCTTCTCTGTTCATTCTGGTCTTCCACATATGGCGCACCGACTATGCCATCCATATATTCGTATTATTATTATTATCATAATTACTGTTATTATTATAGCTACTCGCAGCTGCCCCGCAGAGGCATTAAATGACAATACGCATACAGAATAAATGAGCGGGGAACAGCGTTTACAACGCAACTTTTACCACGCAGTACCTTTACCATACAACTTATACAACGCAAGTCGTTACAACGACTTGCGCTGGGGGGCGCTGTAGGATAGGGAATAGTTTAATTTACTATCCAAAACCTTCCCTACTATCCACGGGGACTGGAGTTGGAATAGTAAATTAAACTATTCACTATCCAACGCCCCCCAACGCAAGTCGTTGTAACGACTTGCATTGTAAAACCTGCGTGGTAAAGGCATGCGTTGTAAAAGCATGCGTAGTAACGACATACATCCTAAATGAGCAGCATAAGAATTCACGACTGAACATTTCAGAAAGAGATAAACAGAAGATACAGGCTGAGGGTATAGGTGGGGGCTATCACACTATACATTAGCCCAGATGTAGGCAACACGTGTAAGGGAGGACTTTAGTTTATTTGTAAGTATACATGTGAGATGCTTATGGCACAAGCTTGGCCGAAAGGCTATGTATTGTTATATAAGGTGAAGACAAATAGAAAGTGAATCTAGGCAGGTGGCCGCCTGATTCGTAAGTGGGTGGACTAGTCACTGTGCCACGGTCCAATGTTCTTTAAAGAGATGTGACTCATAAGAGGGGGGATGGAATTCCAAAATTTGCAAATAGCTCCAGTGAAAATTAGTTTCAAGGAAAGGGAAGTTTAACATTTGTCTGTTTCCAGGTGTAACGTATATTTCTCTGAGGCCATAGTGTCCACCTGAGATATTCAATGCTTTGGTGAGATGGAGTGAGGCGTAATCAGATTCTTACCTGAATTGAAGCCAGTGCAAGTCTTCAGATCTTCAGAGATGTGTTAAATTTTTCTCGAAGCAGAGATGAGGAAGCTCTGGCTTGTACAAGGCACTTGATATGGAAAACTATCCCCTGTGTGGGCACTGTGAAGCATCACACATTAGCACCCAGTCGGAGCTTTGGTGTAACATATATGATTTCATGTAATACTCTGTTAAATGCCCTCTCCCATCCATGTGAATTGAGATGTCTGCAGACATGAGCAGGTCCCCGATGCTCGACCCAATTGACTCATAGAAGTCAACAAGCAGGAAAAGGTTCACCATTGTTGGGGTCATATGCATGAAGTCTAGAATATTAAATATGCTGTTCCTCAACATTTGCTAATGTTAGATTGTAGACTTTATCATATAGAGGAAAATGTCACATACAGATCCCTTGGTGAATGCGCAGCCTCCTTTTTTGATAGCAAGTAATATATGCTATAGCATCTTGGTACCTACACTTTTTCATTGTTTTACTAATGACTTCACTGCAGTCTTACCAGCAATCAAGACTCTAACCCCTTCTATGATAGGCAGGATAATTCAAGTTCTCCTGGTTGGTGATGATGCTGTCATTATAGCTCAGTCACCACTTGGATAACATTGGCTAATCAATTTAATTAATTTGTGAATGAAAGAAAGTCTCTCCAATGATATTCAAAGAGTTGATTTTGAAGCTTGAACACGTAGTATGCTTTGATTACTTAGGGGTACATCTGGCAAAGATGGATTCTGGATTAGCAATAATTGGAAAAGCATTTTCATGTGATCACAGTACTCAGCGTTTGTGTCTAGGAGGGCGTAATGCCAGAGCCATACCTCAAATGTATATGTTACCACCATGTTTTCTACTGTACATTTTGATGCAGAGACCTGGGAAATGCTTAACCCCTCTCATCTTTGTGAATATGCAAACACGTTTTCTAAATCCATCTTCTAAACACCCCAGTCAACCATCTAAACATTTACAAGGGAAGGGCTGGGAATGAAATGTGTGACTGCACTAGCAGCAATATGACCTACCCCTTTCTGGGTGAGTGTTTGGTCAAAGCCTGTAGTGGAGGTACTTAGAGGTTTGCTGTGCTTACCCTCCTGGAGTCTATGGCTTGCTGACATGAGGAGAATGCTACAAATGAGTGGCTTAAAACTCATTTGGGATCTCTTTGATCAACTGAAGGAGGCTGACGAATCTTGAGGATATAAGGCGTAACTATCCTAAATCCAGGAGAAGATGAAGGAAAGAGTTAGGAAAGCTCTCAACTGATGGTCTGTTTCAAGATCAAATTATGCTCAAACTGAAACTTGTGAATCAGCCGTGTACCCGGACAATACACTTGTTAAACTTGCTACTTTACCAGCACATTGGGTAGAATGTGACTAGGCTTAACATAGATAAGATGCATTTGCTTGCTGGTGTTTTCCAAGACTTTGTGCATTTTGTATTCACATTTTTTCACTTTACTAGACCCACACAAAATTGCTTTCAAGAAAGTTATAAGAAATATGGGCTGCGATCTAGTGCAAAGGTGACTGCTGTCAGCCTAAAGAGCTCAGAAATGTAGGATCAACTCCCACTATCCAGATATTTAAAGTAGCCTGGCATGGTGCTGATCGCCAAACACCCTGACATACGTAACGCAAGATGAGATTGCCTCATATTCAAAAGAGTGGATCGTTCAATGGAATACTTGTGCATAGTTGGTAAATGCAAGGGGTTGGATCAAAGACATTTTTGTTGGCTGGCTCTAGATGTCCTTGGTGGTAAACATCGCAGAGCTTGGTACTCACTCATTTTACCCCTTTATCTTGAGAGTGAAATTATCGTAGTAGCAATATGTGACAGTAATGCTTGTGCATATTTTAAGCAGAGAGATTGCAGCTGAGGTACAACACTCCAGAACACACCAAAACAAAGAGTGTGGCAATAAAACCACAACACAAAATAACACTACAACAAATACACAGCATAGCACAACACACCAACAAAATACAACACACAGACAAAACCTAACAACTCAATGAGGCCTAGTCACAAATGTACATTTACATGTGAGCAAATCTACATGTGAAAATTTACTGTTACATGTTGTTCTATTAACAATATAACTTTTCGGTAGTCACCATTTTGAGTGTGAAGTTAATAGAAAGTGTAGTTTTACATTAATCTAACAACGCGGTTCAGGAGGTGGGGTCTGCATGTGTGTAATTTAAGGCCCTACAGTTACTACTAGTAACTTTACAACTGTATTTTATTTTTGTTTTACTTGGTGGAGACATCCACATGGAAGAGAATGGGTGAAGTATATACACCTGAATGAAATCATTCACACCTGACACCCTTTCCCTTACAACAATATAAATACTGCTGACACCATCGGATCTGCTTTTTTCCTCTTAGTCTTTGTGAACTATATACACCTGAATTAAATTATTCACACCTGACACCCATTCCCTTACAACATAAATACATCGGATCTGCTTTTTTTCATATTAGTCCGTTGAGAAGAGAGTAACCTTCAAGCTACTCACCCACGCCTACAAATCCCTCCACATCGGACCCAAATACCTCAACAAAAGAGTATCTTTCCACGTACCCAAAAGAAACCTCCGCTCCACCGGCCTCTCCCTAGCAGAAACCCCACGCATCTGCAGAATCAGAGCACAGGGAAAAGAGTTCTCCCATGTCTCTGCAAAGGTCTGGAATGAGCACCCAGTCAACATCAGACGCTTCCCTACACTTCACACCTTCAGGAAGAGCCTCAAGTCCAGGCTCTTCGGCAGATCCGGAGCTCCACCCCCACCCCCACCCCCCCAGCACCCTCAAGGGTTAGTAGCGTGCTTTAAAAAATCCCTGGTTGATTGATTGATTGATTGATTGAGTCTTTCAGTTACACAGCTGCCACATTCTGCCTGAAGGGTGGAGACTGCACTGCTCAGAAGGATATATTCCAAAGAAGAGATAGCTCATGTAGTTAAATGTGTGGAAAAATACTACAAATCAAGAAAATGAACCAACTTCATTCACCCTCAGGGGAACATAAAGGCACTCTTATGCCAGTAGGTGATAGCCTCTGTCACTATATTGGGGGAATAGGCATGAACCGTGGGGGATATAAAAAACATGATGAGAGGAGGCAGGTGAAGGATAGGCGCTCCAGGATTCAGCTGACACAAGCTCTACCTGGAGGGGCACCTAAAACCCGTTTCCATGAATCCTGCTCGAGGAAGCTGGAGCAAAAGTTTTGAAACATTTCCCAATGTTGTTTTGGTGCCCAAAAAAAACACAGGAGTACACTTCCAGGGCCATCAGGACCTCAGGGGAGTACTTAGACATTTTCAGGGTGTCAGTAATGTCTTCTTCAGCTTTTTTATGTTCCTGGATCCACCAAGGGGATCCGCTTTATGGTCCTTGAAGATCTTTCTGTCCTTGGATCTCAAGTGATGGAGGCCCACTTCCTCAGCACCCTCCTCCTCTGCCAGGTGAGATGTGTTGAGGGTCTTGGAGTCCGCTTGAAGGTAAAGTTGCATCCTGAGCAGCAGGAGATCTTCAGAGCAATATAGCCAGGGCTACTGGAATTAGGCGGAATAGGAAGGCTAAATTATGTGGCAAGATTTAGTGAATTATTTGCCATGAAAAGGCGAATTATGGGTATAATGCAGCACCATTTTTTCACTTGTTAACAATGTCTGGGCATTGGTTGCCCCTCATTAGTACCAGTTTAACATCCAAATATAGCAGTAAGCAACAGAAAGGTGATCAGTTAACCTTTGCAAAGCCCCTTCTACTGCAAACAATCATATGTTGTTAAATTTTCTGTATCTTTTGAACCGCTTGAGCTAGAAACATTTTTGTTGTTGTAGATTATGCAGCAAGTAGATTATGTGGCAAGTGCTGCAAATTTATAATTATGAGAAAAACGCAGTAGCTGAACAATCGTATAATTCCTTTGGCCCTGTGTATAGAGCTGGACAGTGACATTTTTTGGGGGTGAGATGCGTTGTGGGGTTGAGGCGGTGCAGAGGTCTTGGTCATCGAAGTTGTCATAAAGCGTCTTCATCTTGAGGTGAAAGAAGGAGCTGAGTCTGTTGCAGAGGTTGGGAGGGAGAGACGTCTGTTGTTTCGCTGTTGGGTTTGGCAAATTCCTGTATGATGCAGAAGAGTTCCTTGGAGTTGTGGGTGTTGGAGAGGACACTATCTTGGAAGAAGTTCTTCTTTGTGGATTTGATGAGTTGGTGGTGTGCCATGGTGGCTGTTTTGTAGGCGGTGCAGGTTTCCGGAGTTTTGCTGTTTCTCCATAACTTTTCAAGTCGTCGGCAGGAGTGCTTGGATTCTTGGAGTGCTGTGGTGAACCAGTTTGCTTTCTTGTTGTGTCGTCTTGTAGTCTTCTTGGGTGGGGCGAGTGTGTTGGCGCAGTTGTTGATCCATTGGTGGAGGTTGGTTGCGGCGGTGTTGGCGTCTGTTGAAGTTGGGGGGGGGAGTGCAGGTCAGGGCGGAGGTGAGGTGTTCTTCGGAGACTTTGTTCCAAATTCTGCATCGGAGGTGGCACGCATGCTTGTGTGCGGTGGGTTTTCTAAAGGAGAAATGGATTCAGTGGTGGTCAGTCCAGAGCAGTTCCATGGTGTGGCTGAAGATGCTGATTCCTCCTGCGAAAACGGCATCCAGTGTGTGTCCTGCTGTGTGAGTGTCGGCGGAGACAAGTTGTTTCAGTCCTATGTTGGTGAGGTTCTCTAGGAGGTTGATGGTGTTGGGATCATTGTGGTTGTCCAGGTGGAAGTTTAGATCTCTGAGTAGAATGTAGTCTGTGGAGGCCAGGGCGTGGGGTGTGATGAGGTCGGCGATGACGTTGGGGAACAGAGCGCTGGGGCCAGGCAGTCTGTAGAGGAGGGCTCCGGAGTCGTCATACTGGGATTGGCCTGGATCTGGAAGTGGATGTGTTCCATGAGGGGGCGAGGCGTCTTCCAAGTCGGTGGTTGTCATGCAGAGGGAGCTTTTGTGGATGATGGCGAGGCCTCCTCCTGGGCAGGTGGGGCGGTCTTTTCTCAGGATATTTTATCTGATGGGGATAGCGGTTTTGATGTCGGGGCGGAACTGGTTTTGGTCCAGGTCTTTGTGAGGAAGGTGACATCGGGCGTGTGAGTGTTGAGGAGGTCCCAGATCTCTATGGCGTGTCTGTTGAGGAGTATGCAGTTCAGTGGTCAGTGGTTGGTATGCGCTGGCATTCAGTGGGCTGGGGGCTACAGCTAGGGTCCGGAGGTGGGTGAAGGTGAGGCGGCAGTTTTGTCAGGAGATCGGGTCTTGGGTATTGCTCGGCGTCAAGAGCTGGCAGTTGTTGCTGCATCCGGGGTTGAGAGCTTGGAGTGTGCTGGGGTCATAACAGCGAGGGTTGGGGACCAGGGTGCCTGTCACTGGTCGTTGACTTGGCGCGGGTGGGCTTGCCTTTGGTGCACCAGCTGCGAGCACAGCGGCTGCCATTAAGTAGGGCTCTGGGGGAGGGGGATCAGTTGGGAGGCGGGGAGACACGCTGGGGGAGAGACCACAGAGGCAGCAGTGGTGGGGAGAGCGGGAAGAGGGAGTGAAAAAGAGGCAAAAGAGAAAAGGGAAAAGAGGCAAAAGAGAAAAACCAAAACCAGAAAGAACAAGTAAGGGAAAGAGCAGGGCAAAAAAGGTAAAAAGAGCAAGAGCCAAACAGAAAGAGCAGGAAATAGAAAACCGGGCACAGGGGATACAGAACAGAGCAGAAAAGCAGAAGAGCAAGGTGCTCTTACATTAGACCATCAGGGATGAGGCGCAGACAGGATCCTGCGGGTGGAGGAGGGCCTCAAACATGTACCTGGGAAGGAGCTGGGGCTCAAGGGCAGTCCCTTAATGGTGGAGCTGTGCGGGGAGAGCAGTGGCACTGACCAGGACGGTCAGAGGTCTTGCTCCTTTCAGTAAAACATTCTGACTTGCAGACTTTCAACACAAGAAGCAGCTTTTCAGTTAACTCTCTAGTGATCAACTGAGAGCTTTACCACAAAGTTCTAATGAGCAACGAGAGGGCTAAGATTCTGTATTTATGACAAATGTGTGGCACACCTGAACGCCATCTTAATGAAAAGCTTAAAGTGAAGCTATAGTTTGTTTAAAAAAAACACTTTGAAATTCACCAATTATAGTTTACTGAGATAGCAATAACTAGTGCTGCCATGTACTGCACATGATCTTACATATTACTTCACTCAAAACTTGTTTAATGACATCACTGACGACATCACTGATGTCAAACACTATTATTGATGAGATCACTGATGATATCAATGATATGACCAATGTCATATACATCATAGACTGAGTGTACATATGTGGGTTGATACCATGGAATACCAGCGTGAGCCCTGGAGACAAGTGAATTGCATTTTAAAAGTTATATTTTGCACCATTTACAAATCGCTAAACTTTGGGGAGGAAGAAGTACTCCATGTTAAACAAGGTAAAGGCTAAGGGCACCTGGGTTGCAGAGATATGTTTTGAAAGTAGGCTGTGACTTAAAGCCAAAGGCTTGTCTAAAACAGCTGTGAGAAAAGGTCAATGCTGCTGTTGACAATACATTAACAACCAGTGGATATCTAGGCATGTGCCCATGTTAAATATTTGCATTACAGTAATATAGACACATTCTATAAGCTGCGCATGTTTATTTCCAGAACTTCACTAAAGAGTTTGAGGCATTGCAGATTATTTAATAATGTGGAATGTTGGGGCACCCTACCAACAGGTCGTTTATCTCATACTATGATGTTGTTAGTATAGCTGTAAGGTTGTATGCCATTATGCCAATCTCAGGATGCATCTAGTGAATTTTGGGTCATAAGCTGACTTTACAGTGACAAATGCATACCTGTCAATCTCTTCACCTAAAGCTGCTGGTAATGAGAAGTCTCTAAAAGGGTAATCCCATTATGGATAAAACATTGTTGACCGGTATAGCGTGTGGAATTACTTCAAGTCCACAAACCCTACAGGATGGTGTCACAATGATTGTATGATGTCTTTAGAGATGTACTCAGTGATGTCATTTCAAAAGTCATGAGTTAAGTAATGTCAGGTCATAAACAGTACAAGGGGAAAAAGTTATAGTTACCTCAATTGTAACTGGTGAATTTCAGAGCATTTTTGTTTTTTAAACATTAGCTTCTATCTTATTTCAACACTCAATAATAATGTCCCTTTGATCTTTTTTTGATGTAATTATTTGCAGTGTTTATATAGCATGAACCAAGAGCATTACAGAACTTCACAGGAGCACAAGATTACATTAAACAAGGTCAGATTTTCTTTTCTTTAGATACAAGAAATTAAGTAATCTGGACAAAATGTAAAGGCCAGCATTTGTAAAGCACACAGCTACCTCCTACGGAGGTGTCCCGGCGCTTGGGGCCGTCGGGAAGATTAAGCAAGCTATTGCCCAGAGTCACAAGGTGCTGGTCTAACCTGCTACCAGAGCTGAGTATCGAACCGTGAACCCGGTGGTCCGGAGTCAGGCACTCTGGCTGCTGCGCTACACCTCTTCCACAGGAGGTTGAGCAGACACCCGGACTGAAACATGGTTCCCCTGTTTCAAGGTCAGCAACTCAGACTGCATACCATATTTCTTCCCCTTTTGTTTTTACCTATATTTTTCAGTGAATTTCTATTTTTTTTTTTAAAGGTGAGCTAAGATATTATTACCATACCCAGCTACAATGCCACTTTAACCTTTGTATTTTTCGGTGATTTTTTTTTTCCTCTTTTTTTTTGTCCTCATACATGCCACCAGCAGATATAACCTCAAAGTGGGATCGATCCGTGCCACTTGCACACTTAAGTTTCTTGGATTCCGCCCTCGATGGAATGTGCAAAGCATACAGGGAAACCCAGAGGCAGGCTATTTCTTGGTCCAACTCCCCTTTTGACACGTTACCTGGGAGGACCAGGTCAATAACCACTAGCATAATCATTGGACTTTGGTTAACTTTCGTCCCAAGTTCTTAAAGCTGACCACACTTTGCTAGCGCTTTCGTCACCGCACAGCAAGTCCGACTGACTTATCATCATAACATTCCTCAGGCAATCTGCAAATTTTGGAGGTGCCTCAGACTTCCAACCTCTACAAAGGCATAGCAATACATCAAAAGATCTGGTAGTGCAAGGCCGCCCAGCTTCAACCCCCTCCTCAACTTCCTCCAAGCGATTCTGGGAGATTTAGTGGCCCAGATGAATGAGCCAATTTTACCTTGTAGCTTGGCAATGTCTTTGAGGTCAAAAGATAATGGTATGTTATTGAAGAGGAAGGTTATTTTAGGGAGTATGATCATTTTTATGAGGTTCACTCTACCATAGATGTTCAAGGGGAGAGTCACCCATCTTGATAGTGACTTACTAACTTCCTTTACTACATTCTGCTAGCTGGTTTTGGCGGTGTCTGCTAATTTCTGAGTAAGCTGTATCCTTAAATACCTCATTTTTTGTTTAGCGCCCTGTACCGGGGGGGGGGAACTGTTCCAGCTCATAATTTCAGTATTCTCCCTATTTATTTTATAACCCGACACCCTCCCAAATTCTTCAGACAGTTTAAATAATAAGGGGATCGATTCTGTAGGGTTGGTGGTGTAAAGGAGACGATCATCTGCATATAATGCAGTTTTAAGTTCAACCTCCCCCATTTTAAAGGGTAGAATGTTAGGATCTGATCTCAGGGAGCATACAAAGGGCTCGATGTAAACATCGAACAGT
This sequence comes from Lissotriton vulgaris, assembly GCF_964263255.1. Taxonomy (NCBI): domain Eukaryota; kingdom Metazoa; phylum Chordata; class Amphibia; order Caudata; family Salamandridae; genus Lissotriton; species Lissotriton vulgaris. The sequence goes on from NC_141694.1 coordinate 1,689,264,978, forward strand.
AGGGAGACGGGACATCCCTGCCTAGTGCCTCTAGCGATGTTAAACCAGTCTGTCAAGCCCCATTGATCAAGACTCTGGCACGAGGTTCCTTGTAAAGCGATTTAATTCCCTCAATGAACAAGGATGGGAACCCTAGCTTAGCCATGGTCTCCCAGAGGAATACCCAGTTTACCTGGTTGAATGCCTTAGCAGCATCTATCGCTACAATTATTAGAGGCAGGTGCCTTTCTTCTGCGAGATCTATTGCCCCCAATACCTGGAAGGTAAGTTCGGTCAGCTGTCTACCTGGTATGAAGCCTCTCTGATCATGGTGAATTACTGATTTTATGACTTTTGCTAGCCTAGAGGCTAGTCACCCAGAGAAGATTTTCAAGTCAGAGTTCAAAAGCGAGATCGGCATATAGGATTCTGGGGGTCCTTGTTTGGTTTAGCTATTAATACGATCGTGGCTTCAAGCCAGGTGGTAGGTGTATTTTCCCCTTGGAGGAGAATTCTGTTAAATAGTGATACGAGGATGGGGAGGATTACTTCTAAGTTGTCTCCGTACACTTCTGATGGTAGCCATCTGGGCCTGCCGCTTTCCCCCGACTCATCTTCTTTATTTACGCCCTCACTTCTCCTTCTGTGATCTCACTGGTTAGTTGACACTTAGCCTCATCGGGTACTTGGGTCAGATCTATCCGGCCCAGCCAGGAATCCACTGCCTCTAATTCAATGCCACCGACCTCTTGATAAAGGTCCTTAAAGAATCCTCTTGCTTCCTCCCTGATCAGATCATCCCCTGTTAACTTAATCCCAGATATTCTATGGATAAGCAAGTCTATGTTGTTCCTACTCTTCTCTGCCCTCGCTTTCCAGGCAAGAAGGGCTCCACATTTCTCCCCATACTCAAAGTTCTTCATTTTGCTAACCTTCCATCTGTCCTTGATAGCTTTGTCACTTCTTGCCTGGAATTGGGATTGGAGATCCAGTAGTTCCTGTCCGTCCTGACTGCTAATTGCAGCTCCAGTTCCTTCTTTTTGATTCCTTTGAGGTCTTGAGTTTCTCTTGTCCTTGATGATTTTCTTTTAAAAGACATCATGGAACTCAAAATACCCCTCTGGTACGCCTTGAAGGAATCCCAGACAAGTTGTTCTGTACCGGATCCTGTATTGAAAAGGAAGAACTCAGTTGTACTTTCTTTGATCTTGGACAAAGTCTGATTTTCCAGCATGAGGGTTCTGTCCAGGGTCCATCTGACCACAGTGGGCTTCATTCTGAAGTTCAATATAAGTTCTATCACTGAATGGTCAGAAAAACCTATCGGTGTATGGGTTACTGACACTAAGTCGGGGATTAAGGAGCGGTCTAACAGGAAATAGTCAATTCTTGAGTAGTGTTTATATTTTTTGCTATAGAAGGTATACTCTTTAAGATCACCGCATTTGACTCTCCATGCGTTTAAGATGTTAAAGTCTTTCATAATATTTCTTAAAATACGGAGGGAACTTTTTGGAGTAGAATATTTTGCTCTAGACGTACGATCCAACATACTATCAAAAACCAAATTAAAGTCCCCTCCTAATATTACTGGCGCATTATACTGTAATAGACTTCCCTCCAGCTTCAGAAGGAAGTTGGAGTTATCCTCGTTGGGACCATAATACACCGCACAGGTATATGGGGCATTTTCTATTAACAAAGCCACCACTAACCATCTTCCGGTCTGATCCGTGTCCCATTTCTGGACTTTTATTCCCTTGTTGGCCCTTATAATTATGGCTACCCCCCTTGTTACCCCCATTTGCCCTGAACAGAGTACCTCTTCTACCCAACATTGCTTACTAAAAACTTTTTTAAACAGCTTTGCCTCTAAATGTGTTTCCTGTAGTAAACAGACTGAAGCCTCTTAAACTACCTTATACCTCGGGATAGGGTGCCTTCTAACTATAAGCAGGGACATTATGAAAGTTGTTCGATGTGCCCTGGTGAGGTAAAAACTGCCACTTTTGTTTTTCCACATTGTAGTACATTAGCTCCATATACTTTAAGAAAGTATAACTATTGACAGGACTGAGTTAACATTATAATTCAAAGACAAAAGAATATTTATGGTACACCCAACAATTTGCCAAGGATAGATTTTTATAACTTTTACAGAAAAAAACTTATAGAACTTGCTTTTCTGATGTGACAAAATACAGTCTTCCAGCAGCCTCCCCTGATTGGCCAGCCTTTGACAGACTGAGCCAAACTACTCTGATTAAGTGTGAAGTAACCTGAAGGGTGTGTGGCCAAGATGGTGGCAGTAGTGGATGCTCTGTAGGCGAGCTCCACACCAAGGCAGATTAATAAATATCCTGAATCACGGCATATTTGACTTAGAGAAGATCATCGAGAGGTGCTGGAACAGTAGCAGGCACTTCAACACCCGGGCCAAGGCAGTGGTTGCAGATCCCCTGCTCTCCGGGAGTCAACTACAGATTACAGCAGCGCGGGCCTAGGAGCTCGTCTCGCAGCCTTGGATCTTGCCTGAGGTGTGGCCGAGAATCCAGCTCGAAAAGGGAGTGCCTCGATCAATGAGGAGCCCCTGAAACAGGAAGTCAGAGCACAAACACACCAGACCCCTGCGGCCCCGTGATCCTCTACCAAGCGGTAACAAATCTCCAGATCGCTCAGGTGGAATATCTAGAGAGGTGGCTGCGTGCAGACTGCAGAAGCCACTGCACCCAACTCAGAAATGGCAACGGGCAGGCTGGTGGCCAGCAAAGACAAAGCTTTGAGGCAGAGAAGGAACTACCCTGATGGATCGAGGGATCCCCTCGCGAGATCTTGTACGACTGTACTAGCCCCTGCCCTCGGCGACGGGTAAGCCTTTGTGCTGTCTGAACGGAACCCCAGTGGCAGCGACCAAGTGAGGGCCTGGGGCTTGGCTGCACACAGTGTGGGGGTCAGTGAAAGGAAGAATATCGTAGCCAAGGGCTGGGCTCCATATACTGTCCGTGGAGCAACCTGCAGAGGCAGTGCTGGCACATGCTGACACTTACACATTATAGAAGGGATGACTACTGGGCAAAAGGAGCTGTCGGTGAGTCCCGAAGGAATGTGCTGGCCCTTGATGGATAGAGACTCTAACCTGAATAAAGTTTGCTGTAACCTCTGTTCCCCCCTAAAATCTAACTACATTGGTGCCTAGCAAACTCCACACCACAAGAAGTGGAGTCGCTGTAGCACCGGTCATAATGAACTGCGCAATATCCTACAACCTGGGGATAGGAAGGAAACACCATTATGCCACCTGAAACATAGCGAGGCCTAAGTTGCTGGTTGACATACATACCCCTGCAAGAAGTCGCAAGAGAAAGGAGCAATCAACGCAATACATCTATGACACGCTTCAGACGCAAAGGGAAAACTTTGGGACCCTCTTCTGCCCTCCACCCTCCTGAAAGACTGGGAAAGGGAGATCTAATGAAGCAAACACAAAGAGATGATGGACGTAACACTGAAACTTTTCAGACACACCCCCAGTCAAGGGATATCTTATACCACGGGCAGTGCTGAGCACTCCTCCAATTTCTTCACCACTACACTAAGTCTACTTGTGACAACATTGTCCCATATGAACACATTCTTGGACAAATATTTGATATAGAAAACTTCAGACTGGTGACGGGAAAACTCTGGGCCTGACAAATCCATCTGCCGTGGGAGGGGACAACTTATTTACAACGCTGTGTGGCAGCAGTGAATTGCCGAAGTACACCTGGTGTGAAGACACAAGGCCTTCAGGATTATCGACCTAGCTTGAAGTATCACAAATGGGGAAGCCTAGTACCAGACCCGGGAAGCCCCACCAGAAACCGTAAATCCAGCTGAAGATGCTCCTGCCCACACCAATACAGCAAAACCCCCTGTGGATCCTGTACGGCTCCAATTAGATAAGATTCTGGTGGCCATAACTGTCACCAAGACCACCCTGCAGCAGGATATAGGTGCTGTCTCTGTGGGTCTGGGCCTGTTGAAAATGGAACCCCACAACCTAGCTGACCGCGTCAAAGGGGTGGAAAGCTTTGTCACTGAACAGAAGCTGGTATATAAGATGCTTTCCAACCAAATGTCTGCACTAAGTGACAGAGGTCGACTCCTTGAAAAAAACATACTGAAGACATGAAAGGGCGTAATCAGTGGAACAACATTAGAATTGTTGGCCTGCCGGAGGAGATCAGAAAAGGGAATATCGTAGATTTTTTTGGAACACTGGTTATGAAAATAAGTGGCCCCGGAGTTGTTGAGCAACTTTTTCGCATCAGAATGAGCCAGCAGGGTTCCGTCAAGACCTCTGGACCCAGGCAGGCCTCCCAGACTGGTGGTGGCCAGACTGCTACACTACCGGGATCGCAAATGCCATCCTACAAAAAGCATGCCTGGAGGGTCCCTTCATTGTTGCCAACAGCAAGGTGTCTATATTCCTGGACTACACGGTGGGGGTACAAGCCAGGAGGGCACTTCAAGATATGGGAATACAATACAAACTGATATTCCCCTACAGGCTCCGGATAGCAGTCAACTGTACCACATACTTCTGTTAAGACACAGACTCTACCTGGACATGGTAGGAAGCACATAATGCTGGGACAACTCTCCCGACGAACTATTCAAGATCATTCCCTTCCACGAGAAGAAAATGTAGGTGCCCTCGAGGGACCACACAGAACAGGGCAAGGTGTGGACCGTCTCCGTCACAGTCTGAAATGGAGAGAGCGTTGTCGGTGGTGCTGATAGGGTTCACGGAACAGAAGACTCCAGAGATGGACTCCTCTTCAGAACAGAAATTGCCATGATCTGACTCTGTCTCCTCACATGTGAAAGAGACTGGACTACCGGTAGTAACGCTCCAGATGGCGGATAGAATAATCTAATATCCTTTATCTGACACTGTCCAAATACTTATTACACTGTAGAGAAGGGGACGGTAAGGGATAGGGGAGGGATTGAACCCCCCCAGAATGATATGCAAAATGTTAGAATCCTCGCCCATACCTTGCTATATACAACACAAAATGTTAGCCGGGAATAGTAGAACTCTTTTTGATCAAAAGATCGGCTGGTGCGGAGTACACTTTTTTGATGCGCCCCTTCTGGCGAGCCCCTTCCGGGAAGACCCTTATAGGCTGGCCTGAAGAGAAACTCACTAAACATGTGGTTGCGTATTGCAGTTTGGACGGTCAGCCATTGCTTTACTGCCCTGGCGTAGGAGAGTTGTTTTTGGGGACTGTTTATGATTTCCTTTGTTTCTTTTTCTTCATCTTTCATTCTTGTTCTAGATCCCACGAGGAGTACGAGACCGAACACGGGGCTAGAGGGTCGGGGTGACCAAGCGGGGAGGGTGGGACTAGAATGCAAAACGGACACACATGGCTGATCACAGACTCTCAATACAATTCAGGGCCTGGAAAATTAGAGGGTTGGGATCAGCCTACAAGAGACACAACATTCCCAGGTATCTTAGATACAGAGGGGTTCAGGTGGCTATGCTCCAAGAGACCCATTTAGTTGGGCCTGAGATAGATAAGTTGAGGCGAAGATGGCGAGACCATCTCTTACGCCACATATGCCAGGGGAACTTTGATATGGATACAGGCCGGGATGCCATTTGAACTAATCCACACACTCATTGACAAAGAAGGCAGATATGTCCTACTTGAGGGCAGTCTTTGTGGCAAGGAGGTCACATTGGGTAATATAAATGCTCCAAACCAAGATCAGACTACTTTTTTCCACGCATATAGCAAGTATAACCTCGGCAGCTTGTTAATAGGAGGAGACATAAATTGCCTACTAGACGTACAATTAGACCGATCGACTCCCCTCTTAATGGGGACCACAGTGAGGAAACTGATGGAAGGATTACAGGACTGGGTGAAACACTAGGTTCTAGTAGATATTTAAAGTATACAGCACAGAACCGAATGCACATTCTCTTTCTTTTCCCACGTTCATAGACTACACACCAGAATAGACCGCTTCATCTGTTTCCACAAACTGGCCCAGAGCATCACCCACCCCGAGTACCTAGGAGGAACCATATCGGACCATAACCCTGTATTATTATAATTTGTACCCATAGGGAAACGCCCATCTGCCTCAATGTAGTGACAACCCACCATCACTGGAGGATGCATGCTACCGTAATGCCGTAGCGGAAGCAATCTCTGATTATTTTACTAATAATCAAGGCTCAGCATCCTCGAGTTTATTAGAATGGGAGGATTTTAACGTAGTTATATGTGGCCACTTCATTTGCCAAACAGTTGACACTCAAGTGGAGCTCTGCAGGGAGTTACAAGCCCTGGAAGATAGACCGCACAACCTAGAAAACCCTCCTAATACCCAACATGTCTAGGTAGAGGAGGTTTGGGAGACAAGAACCCATTAAAAAGCGACACTTGAAAAGATGTGAGCACACGATTATAAACAATATATTACACGAGCTCATGATGAGGAAGGGAAAACCGGAAGACTATTGGCATGGCTTACCAAGCTTGAATCCTGATGGTCCCTGTTGGAACCTGGGATGTCAGGTCACCTAGGGTAGCCTGGCCTAGGGTAAGACTCATTCACTAAAGGCACATGTGTGAAGGTTGCAAACCACCCAGCAGTAAATCAACGCAATAACACCCAAAAATGACACTACACCAATGTTGGAAAAATACGAGCTTGTTTATAAAAATAATATTTGCTCTCTTGACTTTAGAAATCACTGTTCAGTATCTCATATTTGCTCATGGAATTATTTAGACTTTTAAAGTTATTACAATATTTCATTTTCTCATCTCCCCAGCTTGTTAACACATCACATTGGCTACCAGGGAGCAGTGTCTCAAATTTTAGCACAGAAACATCAATTACTTTCCTGTACAGCACCCAGATACCTCAGTTATAGACTCTCTAGTTTAACAAAGCCAACCCTTCCATATATCATAGCAACCCCTTCTTCTTCTAGCTGAGTTTCCAGCAGATGAACACAATATCTATTGAGTAAGCCTTCAGTGAAACAAGAACTTGATGGCAATTCTCTAGAGTACCACAGGCTGTTCCCCTGTAACTTGTACAGTGTTCTGCTGATGACCTCCCTCAGCTCTGAAATTCCCTTTTACTCAGTCTCTCTTGAAGCTTGGTAAAGGAAATCCTTCAAGTTTCCAAATCGACCCCTTCACTCCACAACTTAGCGCTTTCAGTCACCCTGAAGTCTGAAATAAGAGGGGAAGTCTAGCACCTCGCGCTTCCCCCCACTCCCCTTACTTGAGAAGGTAGTCGTCCTCTCTCCTCAGACCACGCTACTGCCTTGGAGCCTCAGTCGATTCCACCCAACAGGTATCACAGGGCTGGGGTTGAGAATACCCCCGCCAGGCCTGTGAGGAATTCGCGCTCACTCGCGCTCTGTGAGGCCCGCTCTCCGCCTTCTCCTGCCTCAAGGGATTCCCTCGCTGGAAGCTCTCCAGCGCATGCGCGAAGGAGTAGCGGCTCAGACCGGCGGCTGCTCCCCTTGACGGCGCTGATAGCGGCTCACCTCTAGGCCTGCTCGATCCTAGGCCCCTCCTGCCAGAACAGTGGACACCGCCCAGAGACTGCGCAGAGGCACGTTGTCCAAACTTTGTCAGCGCCAAGCAGTGACACCGCCCAGAGTCTGTGTAGAAGTGCGCTGCCCAAGACAACCAGCGCTACACTTCCACTTCCCTCAGATCTCAGGGCAGCGCCGGATCTTCCACGTAAAAGTCCACAGGTGAGAGGGGATGACACCGTCTGCGCTCCCTCTCCCACGCAATGGGGACCCGGTTTGACACTGAGGGGGAGCTAAACAAGGTTGAAGACCTGCGCTCACAAAGCACCACTCCTCTAACTCCTGCCAATTGCTCAATTCCCCTCTACTGGACAAGAGTGGGTAGAGGTTTGGTTTTACACCACACACCCTCCTAGGTTGGAGACCCCCTGTCCAGGGTCAACAGGAGGGGGTTAACTGGGTCAGGCTTAAAAATAGGAAAGAGAGAGGGGAAGGATCATAAAAGGGGCAACCCTTAACAGGCAAGCTTCCCTGAAGATTCTACCCTCTACCAGACCCTTCGCCTATACTCCAGCTGCTCCTCACTAACAGGACAAAATGGCTGTCCAGCATTCCGCCTTTTATAGGCTGACCCTCAGGGGTCCAGAAGGGACCAGAAGGTTCTGGAATGCCCTATTCTACTCTATGGGACAGGTTCTAGGTTTGTCAGTTGGGACAGTTGGTAGCCACAATTGTGTGACTCCAGCTATATTCCTGTCAGAAAAGGCCTCTAGGCCTGAGGTGAAAAACTATGAGGGTGAAAGAACACCTATCCCCTTGACCAACACCTTAAAAAAGCTAGTGGACACAAAAATTAATACAGGTATGAGGGGCAAAAAGGGGACAAAATAAATAATAAATTGGAGGGACTAAGCAAAAAGCCAGACAGGTCTAACAGTCCCCTATCACAGATATACAGAAACAGGATGGTCAGTCGCTACATTCCCCCCTACACTCATTAACGAGTAGTTCTGTGAATATTATAAAGATCTATACTCCATCCCAGTGCCTCTCTCGGAGGAAATCCTGACACATATACCCCTGGCAATACTGGCTAGAGAGCACCAAAAGGAATTGGGAGCCCCTCACACTACACAGGAAATTCAAACAGCCTTCAGAGATATGGCAACAGGTAAAATGCCAGGCCCGATGGCCTCCCAGCCGAGTTCTATGCTGCATATGCTGGGACCCCGGCCCACGCCTCGAAACACTTTATGCAGATTCCTGGCGGATTCCCAGATTCCACCAACAATGCAGTAGTTATCCCACTACCCAAAACTAAGACGCAGGGGGCCAGGGTCATGGAGTTCCGTCCCGTCTCCATGTTAAATCTAGATTTCAAGATCCTTATTAAAGTGTTAGCACTCCTGCTACTCCCTTATATGAAAACATTAATACACACCGACCAAAGTAGATTTATCCCCTCACGTAACACTTCCCACAACATTAGAAGACTTTAGCATGTAATGTATCACCCCACAATATGAAAAAGAAGGTTGTGATGGGGCTTGAAGGTTTAAATGTTTCTTCTTTGGAATAATTCCAATAAAATCCCATAAGTTAGTGCAGAACGTATTTATTGGCACATCAGATTGAACAGCCAACACGTGTTTCACCCCTAAGCGGCCAGTTCCGGAACTATTAAAGCATAACAATATCGCCCTGAAGAAGCCCCAGGCCTGCTGGCCACTTAGGGGTGAAACACGTGTTGGCTGTTCACTCTGATGTGCCAATAAATACGTTCTGCACTAATTTATGGGATTTTATTGGAATTATTCCAAAGAAGAAACATTTAAACCTTCAAGCCCCAGCACAACCTTCTTATTCTCTACTTTAACAAGGGGGTAAGGGGTGTCCCCCTGCTGAGGGCTGAAACGTAAACAGATTGGAAGCTCATTAAATTGGCCAGTAAGGGCTTGTGACCTTGTTACCCCTTCAACCTGTGCTACTATCACCCACCGATATGTATGAACCGGAGAGGAATGCTGATGTCGGAAGACCTCGAAAAAGCATTCGAAACAGTGCACTTGGACTTTTTGTTTGGTTAATAAACAGATGGGGCTAGGAGATAATTGGATTAAATCGGTCAAACCTTTATATACCACCCCAAAAGCCAGAGTTAGAACAGTCACAATGCTTTCACCACAGTACCGAGTATACAGGGGCACAAGGCAGGGATGCCCCCTGTCCCGCTCTTGTTTGCTCTAGCCATTGAACCCCTTGCAGAACTCTTTAGACTGAAAAGAAAGGGCAGGGGCTTCACGGTTGAGGGACGATAACATTTCATCTCACTATATGCAGATGATATACTTCTATATCTCAGAGACAGAATCACTGGAATTCCCGAGGCATTGGAGCTCCTGAGAACCTTTGTAATGGTCTCAGGCCTTCAGGTCAATGAATATATTCCTCATCCCTTCAGAGACCGAGAGACCCTTGAGTCTTGGGATACAGATATTCCACATAGTGGAGGATCTTTACGACAGTAACCTAGGAGGAGCCCTTTACTCCTTTAAATCTAGTGTACCATTTTGGCGATTGTTTAAATTACCCATTATGGCCCAAATAGCGATTTCCAAGAGGGTCATGTTACCTAGACTTTTATATTTTTTTGAAAATCTACCTGTTCACATAACAGCCTTTTGGTTTAGGCAAAAGGGCGCTCTGCTATTCGATTTGATCTGGGATGTAAACCAACACAGGGTGTCTTGGTAACTCTTAGACATCTAAAGTTGGCAAGTAAAGTGGTGTAGGTTGGATAGTTAGTAACCACACTCACTTTTTTTAGGTCCCACACCCAACACAAGAGACAGAATAAAATTGCATATCTGTGTTGTCGTGTGCATTTTATTTGTTGTTTTTGACACTTTATTGGTTGTCCTGTGGTCTACCTTCACTGCATACTCACTAAACACTTATTTCTGTTTGTGTTTTCTGGACACATTTCTTTCCGAGCTTGATGGTGCCAATGATGAGAACAGGGCAATCCTGGTGAGTACCTGCCAGGTTCCCGTTGGTGGTGCGCCCGTGAGGTGCCATCTCGCTCCTACACACTTTTTTGTACTGTGTCTTGGGTATAGTTTTGACACTAAGGTGTGTGTTTGGTATGTGTCTCGCAATTGGAATTTTACTGTTACCATAAGGGAATGGGCGATTATTAAAGGAGGCACACTTTTAGGACATACCGACTACCCCAACAATTAATGAAAGGGGAGGAATTTTGTAATATTGATGCAACATATAGTATACCTAAAAAGAATCAGATGAGTCGATAAGTGCCAACAAAGTCTAGGTCATTAATGTGGTGTTTGTTAACTCTTAGACATCCCCAAGAGGATGGAGGCCAGGTGGCATCAGATTTTGAACTTTATTTTTTAGCGGCTCAACTCCAGTGGATTACACTGTGGCTAGAGGTAGTCCATCAAGATGAAATGAGATGACCTGGACAGGTGTCAAAAATAGAACTACTAATAGCCAAACAACTTAACCCTTCAATAATGATCCAAAACCCTGGGATACTGGTGTCAACAGCATTGCGATGTTGGTGCAGATGTGTCCTAAAAACTGCAGGCGTGCCTGTATATGCATCAGCTCTGCCCTTAGTGGGGCTTCTGCATGGAGACCCCCTCACCTATTTTACCCAAAGGCAACTATCTGCCTGGACAGAAGCTGGATTACTCACAGTGGGAGACTGCTACCAACAAAGTACATTGACCTTGACGGAGGGTCTAATAGGTAATTACGAGTTGCCCCCAGGCCAATTCCTTCTTTATAAAGTGCTAGCTCGATCATTCCAGGACCTGTGGGGAGGCGAGGGAAGAGAACCCGTGACTCATGATGTTCTTCAACTATTGGTATTGATGGGTGCAACCAAACATTTAGTGACCTGGTTCTATAGATCCCTTTCAGGTATGGTCCATGCCCCATTGACCATGCTACGGAACAGATGGGAACACATTTGGAGCGTGATTTGAAAGACCCTGAATGGCAGAAGATACTTGCCTCCCCTAAGACAATTGTGAGAAACACAAGTTGAAATACCTCCAATTCAATTATATACATATGACCTACATGACACCACAAAGGTTACAAGCAGCTTATGGGGGTGAACCCCGCCCTTGCCCCAGGTGCGAATATTTAGATGCAGAGTTTGCTCATATGGTGTGGGAATGTCCAGGGTTACAAGCCTATTGGGAGGAAGTGAATACAGCCCTCGATTCTACGTTGGGGCGCTCTCCCCCCAAACCATAGAAGCTTGCATCCTGGGTTTATATCCGAGACCGACCTCAAAGAAAGTGGGTACTAGATTCATAGACTTGGCACTGGGATTTACCAAGTGGTGAATAACCGGTTGACTGGAAAACAACAGAGGGCCCATGGGTTAAGGCTTGGAAGGTGGAGGTAACTCAATGGGTGAGGGTTGAGGAAAGGGCACTGATCCGGGAGGAGGCCAGAGGGGTGTGGCCCCCCCTATTGCAGACCAGTGGACAGAGGCGGTGACAATATGGGAACACCCGGAGTACAATTATGGAGATGAACCAGACATTAGTTATGGTTAGGCCTAAGTATTAATTGAAAGATCACTTCTGTTTTGTTAGGTAATTTTATTTTCAGACTATCTGTAAGCTGGAGGTTTTTGGTGCAAATATTAAAACATAACAGAGGTAAAAGCTTAGAGACTTATCAGCTAAAAGATTAAAAAGGCTTGTATTTTAACAAAGTCTACAGGGACAGTAGCTCTTTCTAGTGAAGAAGAGTAGACAAAGTGGTCTATTTGCCAACTCAGAGAAGGCTCACACATAAAATGTAACTGTATAGATTCTAAACATTTCCAAAACAGAATCGTTCACTGATCTGAAAGTACGGGCTAGAAGACCTAGGAATAATCTAATGGGGAAAAACTATGTTTAGCATAAATTGCTCTGTTGACAATGTCCTTAAAAATGATATTTTCGACAGGGATATTCACTCACTATTATAAACAAGTTGCACATTTGTAGTTTCAATAGCTCTTTATTGCACTACAAATAGTAATTGTCTAAGAACAATTCTATATGGCGTATACGGTATTGCCTAAAACAGAAGAATTAGCATGCAATGATATCGCATAATACAGAAGCAGATGTTAAGTGGCCTTATCAACAACGATTGTTGACCTATGAACTGCAGCATAATCTCCTGACTTCCATAAAGCTGCAAATGTTTATTTTTATGTTGTTTCCAAGGTCTGGTTGAATATGCACGAATGTAATGCTGGAAATGTGGTCACAAAGGCCGAATGTTTTGTAGAGTTAGAGAAATGCTAATCAATTAAACAATAAACAATTTGTTAAAAAAAAGATATTTCATTGAATGGGAAGGCAGTGCAAGGATCTTAACACAGGAGTAATACAATGTTTTTTTGGATGTCTTAGTAATCAAAGAGACAGCATGTTCTGAATAAACTGAAGTTGCTGGAGTGAGGGATGTCACGCTGATTTCAATACTGTAGTTCAGCCTTGACTGGGCTAGGGCGTTTCTCACAATAATAAGAAGGCTTGGCTCCATATATGGCAAAATCTTTTTTTTAAACACACAACAGAGAAGTAGGACTTGTAAAACCAGATCACTGTGATCTATTGAGGTACCGGGGGAGATAACCAGGTGTGTAAAACTGCCCTCACACACAGCAACCTGTGTCATGCTTCAACATAGGGCTGCTGGCACACCTCCGTGCTAGCCAACGCTGAAGGTGGAGCAATAGGGAGGGGAAAGACAATACAACACATAAAAAGTACACAGAATGGGATCAACTAGTGAAAAAAGGTGCAGAAATAGTGATATAAAACTGGTTCAGGGATATCCTCAATCTAACTTTAATTAGAACATTGGAATGTTGGGAGCTCCATTGCAGACAATGCCCAGAATAAAAGGGAAAAGGTCAAAAACTTGACCTGTGGATGGAGGTATGGTAGAATATAAAGAATCACCTACCCCTCCACTCTGCAAGCAAACATCAACATGTTTCAGCCAAAAAAGGACTCATTTAATCATTACCCTGGCTTTCTTCAGGACTTCACAAGGAAAAAAGATCTCATAGGTACTAACCCTACCTCCTTAGTCCAGGATCCGGGACTAGGCAACCCTTTTCAAGGAATACTCCCTACAAATGTGTCTGGATGATTTCCGTGGAGAACCGAGTTCTTTGTAATTCAACACTTGAACTGGCGGGGGGAGTGAGAACAACTCCTTATAGTCAAACCTTTATCAAGGTGAGTTAACAGATTGTCACTCCCGTCGCTGTGTAAGATCTTTTTTTTAACATTCCAAGCTGCAGGAAGCAGTTTTGGGGTACTCTGGTGACTTTCAATTCTAATGAGAAAGGGTTATCTCGGAGGACCCCAAGATTATCTACCTGTTTTGTAGGTGGACAGCTCATGGTTTTGGGGCATCGTGTGTTCTACCAAATTACTGTAGGTTGAGTGGTCATTGCTGTAGCTTGGTACTGGCGGTTACCGTGGCTGTCCCTGCTGTAATGCGTAGTACAGATCTCGCCTTGCCGACTATCGCTAGTGGTCACTGTTGCATAAAGTCAGGTTTGTGCAGCTTCGCATAGATGGTTGTTGTGGGAGGCAGGATCTTGGGCTGAATGGGCCCGTTCATGGTTGCTAAGAGACCACCACTTCAGGATTTCTCCTTTCTTCACAGTAGGGGCTTTGATAGTGCCATCCAAGGGTCAAGGACATGGGGAGGCACCTCAAGGGGATCAGGAAATCCCTCCAGCAGACAGCAGATGCCAGCATATCCAGGCAGGTCCTGTTGAAGGCCCATGCAGGTCAACTGGGCAGCTACAGGGAGGTCTCTGGAGCTTGCCGTTTCCTGTTGTTCAGAACAGGTGGTCATCAAACTGACCCTTGGAGTCACTCTGGTTGCCTGGGATAAAGGGAGCAGGCCTGGTCTTCCTTCTCATAGATCAGGGCAGGCTTCTAGCCGCATGGCAGCCCTCTAGGGAACAAGGCAAGCCTGAGGCAGCAGGACATTCCTTTGGTAGCAGCAGGACAGTCGTCTGAGGGAATGAGGCAAGCCTCAAGCAACATGACTGTCCTCTGGGGAACAGGGCAGGCCTCAAGCGGCAGGGCAGTTTGCTGGGGAACAAAGCCGTATTTCTTCTGTAATGTTTGCAGGTCCAGGAGTGTCCGGAAGAGGAATGTTGAGGGTCCAATATTTATACCTGGGGCCACCTTTTGAAGTGGGAGAACACATCGGCCTACCGCCATAACTGGTTCTGGAAAGTTCTTTCCCTGACAAGGCTTCAAGAAGTCTGGAGTGACAAAAGGCTAGTTTCAGGTTCCTTTGTGTGTATGCTGGAGGCAGCCCTTTGAACTGAAAGGCGGGCAGGGAACAGCTCCGACCCCAGCCATCTCAGCAGGAAGGCCTGTAGGATTCCCAGTACCCTAGGTACACCTCAGATTGGATTCTGGGGCACCCTTATAAGTCCCTAGTATATGGTATACTATGTACCCAGGGCATAGGTACCCCAGAGGCCTACCAGGGGCTGCAGCTTGGATTATGCCACTCCTGGTAAGCCTTCCAAAATGACACCACAGGACTGCTACTGCACCCTGGGTAAGGTAGTGCATGTACCCTTTACTTAGGTATAGGCTACCTATATCTACCTTAAACCACTACACATATACACCTATCAGTCACCCCTATGGCAGGCCTTATCAATCCTGAAGGCAGGGTGCAGGGTTTTGTGTGAGAGGGTGCCCATGCATGAGCAGAGCCCCTCTGCAGCCTTCAGAATCTATTCTCCAGGGTTGTTCTGTGATGCAGTCAGACCATATACTCTTAAGTGCATAATAACCTTGCGGTAAATGCTAACTTTGGAATGGCTGCAAGGAAACATGTTGTGTCTGGTGTCAAACACTTTGAAATAGTATCCCGCGCCAGTCCTGGCGACGGGAGTATGATCTCACCCTTTTAGAGCGAGAGACATGTCCAAACCGGTACACCCAGTACAAGTTTAAATAGCCCAGGCATCACAAAACGGATGCTGGAGCCATAGACACGAGTTTGGCCTCCTTCTACTGGACGAAACTCCGAAAGGGGAGGCCTGGACAATAGGTTTCCTGTCACATGGAGGTGTAACCACCTCCCACATAGGCTTTAGTGTATTGGGGCTGGGTGGGTGCTCTCCAAGAGTGCTTTGAAGTCTGCACTGGGGGCACATTTTGTGTCCCTGTGTATAGCCCAGTTCGAACCGGTTGCAGGGGCTACCAGCCCCTGCTCTGGCACGAAACTGGACAAAGGAAATGGGCGTAGCTACCCCTCTTTCCAGACCCTCCCATAGGTGGGTCACCAGAGTATGTCCAACTCCTTCCTGGGGTATAAGAAAGGAACCCCTGGCCACAGGACTTTAGATTACACCTGGATGAAACTCTGCTACAGAAATCCCGCAACTTAGACGATCTACACAACTAGATGACTGAAGAATCTCCCTTGGAGTAAAGGAATTACTTCCCTGCTTGGCAGGCACCAAAGACGCATCTGACTAGTTTGCATCTCCGAAGATCCCCCCGGACTCCGAAGTATTTGTAACACAGGAGGTGGATTTCTAGACTTCCCCGAGGTCGACCTGAGGCCCTAGCAAAGACTAAACCCATAGCCCTTGTGGGTACCGTGGAAACGGAACCCCTGGATACCGTGTACAGTTGCAAGTGCATTAGCTTCTCGATATTCCTGGAGGCTGTGCATTGGGTTACTTGTAGCCCAGACCCTGAGCACCTTTTCCACTGAAGATTGCTGGCCTACACTCCACGAGTTTTCCGTGAGCCGGCCCTTTGTGTTTTTGCTCGAGGTACCTTCGTAATCCCTGATCCGTTGACTGGTGGGTTCCTGAGAAGGCAACCTTGACTTTCTTTGGGTTTCCCAGGTTTTTCCAGATGTGCCCTGGCTCTCCACCACTTGTTGAGTCCCCCAGACCTTGCTGGTCCGCACCAAAGCATCTTTTCTCTTACTGCATGGGTTGCTGTTGCCAAGGCTTGTTGGGTCCAATCCGGGCACTGACACCACAGCACTCTACATCCTTTGTAGGATAGTTCGAATCCAGTTTCTGGTCATCGTCGACACCTCCTGGTCCTCGTGGCTGCAGAGTCAAGTTTCACCTCTTCACACCTGAAACACCCGACATCGGTGGGCATTCGTCTATCGTGCCCCATGTCACTTGCAAGTGACCCAAACTCTGTACCCTCTGCTTTCAGGTTCCTCACATCTTCGATCTAGTTTTGGATTCCACCGGACACTTCTGTTCTCGACTGCAGCAGCACTTTGCAGCAGATCGCCATTGAAATCAACAACAACGATTCCAGACACCAAAAGACACCTATAACCCGGCTACCCTGGGTGAGGTAACTCGAGTACTCTGGTGCTCCCGTGGGCGTTGGCCCTAGAACCCCTTAAGTGTTTGGACTGGTGCAAGGTGCCCACTATAACTAGTGGACAGCATATGCCAGGCCAACTTCTCACACGGCCTGTCCTACCAACGCCTGGTCCCCCTTTGTCTCATTGTCTGGGAGGGATTCAAAAAGTCTAACAGCAGGGCCATTCACAGTCATGTGAACCAGGATACTGGCAGAAGGAACCAAATGGTTAGGGTAAGATAATGCCAACTTTCTGAAAGTGGCCGTTTCAGAATTGTGACTTGAAATCCGACTTTACCATTAAAGAAAATTTTAAATTACAATTCAATTGTGTCCAAACTTCACATCCTTATCTGTTTCCAATCCAAGGTTAGCACTCAATAATTATAAAAAGGTAATCTCAATTTATCCAATTGGAGAGATAGGTCCTACAGTTGTGAAAAAATTAACATAGAAACTTTTCACTACAAGGCATGTAAAATTAAAAAACACATGTCCTACATTTTAAATACATGCACCTTCCCAAATAGGCTGTTTAGGGCCTACCTTAGGGGTGACTTATATGTATCAAAAAGAAAGGTTTAGGCCTGGCAACAGATTTATTTTGTCCGGTCGAATTGACAGTTTACAACTGCACTCCAGGCTACGATGGCAGGCCTGTGACATTTTTTCCAAGTGCTACTTTATTGGGTGGCATAATGAGTGCTGCAAGCCCACAAGTTGTCGAGTAAGAGTGCCTACAAGGGATTTTGTGTAACAATCAATTTCATTAATTTCAACAGTGCTCATGAATGCCCTGATAGTAGCATCAGAAATATACATTTTTAACATAAAATCAAAAATTCTATAGTGAATAAATCACAAAAAAATGAGACAGAACCTTGGTCTATTCCTTTATAATTAAAAATAGCAATTTGAGGTTACATATTTATCTCATATACATAGGTGACAGAAAACCACAATCACATGAAATAATTTATCCTTGTCACCGATTTACTCAAACCCATTTCAAATAATAATCTTATAAAACATACATTTGCCATGCACAAAATGTATTTAGCTAGTTGAAAAATGGGTTGATGCATCAACGTTTCGGTCTTTTATAGATGGACAACATAAAAGACCGAAACATCAGGCCATCTTCAGGACATAGATTTCGCACTAAGCACCGAGACCCTTCTATAAAAAACATATTCACAAACAAAATAATTTTTATCAGCTTAAAACTCATGAAAGAGAAGAAAATACACCCTAAATGTTGTGAAGAAATGATTATTTCAAACAATAATTGAGAAGAGACCCTTTAGAAACGAGTCCACCAATCTTGACAGAGGAAGAGAATTCAATAGATCTCAAGAGATAAAGAATTAGAGATGAACCTTCACCTTCATGTAAGTGAATTAATGAAACATCTTAAAATCTTACTGATGCGTGGTTTAATCAGAACACTTGTTGGTTATTGTTGTATAGAGATATTTGGGCCTGTAAAAGTCCAAAGTATAAAGCATTATTTTCATAGTCTAAATTCAATCTAAAGCTCGTGAAATATAGTTTTGAAATGGCGGCGGTTTTAAAAATAATTTTGCTAAAGCCATCTAAAATGATCAATACTAAATTATTGGCACATGGAGATACAGAGTAAAGAATCTGTAGATCCTATTTATGTACCTGAAGTATGGACATTCAGGATATCAAATAAATTGAAAGGTCACAAGTGATCGATATACATAAAGTATCAAGAACAGGAGAATCATGATGATGTCCATTAATTGTATTTCAATTGTGAAGCTGAACTTAAACGTCAAAACACAAATGGGGGACACCATTGTGGTTGCACTGCACTGTCTACTGAGCGTGATTCGAAAGTTTTGGTGTATTATAATGGGGCAGCCACAATGAGACATGACTACTTATTCTTGTGCAAGAGTTTTCATACAACTGAAGAAATGAATCATACTTTCATGTGAGTCACTCTGTGTTTTTTTAGAAGCTTGTGTTCATTCATTAAATAATTGAGACACAAGTAATTAATTAGAGAATCAAGCTACATATTCAATTTATAAATCAGACTTTTATGGAATTTGGAAAATTCTATGCAAAGAGTCTTGGCCCACTAGTAGATTTAATTTAAAGGCAATGGGTACTTGTTGTACCACCCTACTAGGGATTTACAAGTAAACTAAATGTGCCAACTGGGAGTAGGCATTTAAATCATTTTGGAGAGAGAGCACAAGCACTTCAAAACTGGCTAGCAGTGGTAAAGTGCACAAACTCCTAATATCAACAAAAATTAATTCAGAAAACAGGAGGGGTAAAGAGAACATGTATGGGGTAACCCTGTATAGAGGGCAAAGTCTAACATGACGCCCTCTAGCCAAAAGCTAAGGCAGACTTACCTTGATAGGCTTTCCTACTTAGTTGATAGAACATATACAATTAGCCTCATCTGGAGAGGCACTTGTCAGTTCTATGCCCTTCTGAACTCAGTTGGATCTCTCGCTCAACACTCTCCTGAGCCACGGAACTGACCCATGGGGAACCCTTCTCTGCACTTATGGACCCCACCTGTGAAGCACCTTATTTTAACTTGCTCAGAGATTCATCCCAGAAGGCAAACAGTACCACCATGGCCAACAAAGTGATAAGGGCCATTCTGCCCCTGGATCAGATTTCTGTCTCCAACCCATGAAAACTCTGCAGATAAGGACAGCAACCAATGGAGGCGACTAACAGCTGTCAGTGGTGAAAGCCAGGCACCCAGCCAGCAACAGCTAGACGAGGGCTCCAAACTGGGCTTTGGGCAGGCCTCACTTCCAGCCTGGACCTGGCAAGGAGTCCTCTTCCTGCTGTTGACAGTTCCCAGGTTTCTCAGAGTGGGGAGACAGCACCAGATGTTAGACACCCTACTTCCACTCTCCCTCCCACCAGTTCAGGGAAGGTACCCTGAGACTGGCCATTCAGCCCAGTGTATGTACCTGGGGATATAGGCGCCTGGCAAGCTTTCAGGGTATGGGTGGTTACCCCTTCTAGCTCTTCTAACACTGATGGCAACTCATATGCTAGAATGTAGTCAACGGGCATCACAGGATCAACTATTACCCTCTTCTGGGTCACCTCCACACCACATCCAGGGATGCCATAAGGCATACAAGTCCGGCCCTAGGACCTAGCTCACCCTACACATTTGTCCTGGTAGGTGCTGCTCTGAAGAAACCAGCCTTTCCACTATCTTAGTCTGATTGCACCGGTATCTCGGACCACTGCCCACCAGAGCCTCCACGCGGTTTCTCAGAAGGTGTTTGGGATCCCTTTCCCCCACCTTAATCTGGGACCTGTCTGTGTCACCTTGAACCTCCCCCTCAACTGGTGGGGGGGGATATGCTCCAATCTTCTTGGAGTCACTCTCAGGTACCTTCATGGACACTTTGGTGCCGACCTAGAGGTCTGCCTTCTGGGCAAGCTCCCAAGGTGAAATGAGATTACTGCCAATTAGGTGTTGGCACAACTTTGTAAAGCAAATATTGGGTTGGCAGCTTCTGGCTCTCCCTAAATCTCATGTGGCGATTCTCTGGGATGAGCCTAAATTCAATGACAAGAATGGATTTTAAGGGGGCATAGCTCATCAAGTCGCTTACCGTTAGTATCCCTCCCCACTGTAGGCAAGTGTTTCCAGAGATATCTCCCCCCGCCCAGTCCTCCTCTGGGACCCTGGGCATCCCCAGGGCTACCTCATAGGCTGAAAACCATTTGTCAATATCTACCCCCACCATATTGCTAGGCACCAGGTCTTGGTTGCTGCAGACCCTTATGTTTCCACTGGACACTATATTGCTGCCACCATTACTCCTGGACTCTGCAGTTTATTTTGCCTATATGCCCAGCTCTTTAAGACTTACTTCATGAGCCAATACTATTTTCTTCCAGCCTAACCCTTTCACCCTCATTGTACTCCTTCTCCAGGGCCACCTTTTCCACTACAAGACCCTCTGAGCAGCTGCCACTTTCTTAGCAACCTCTAATTTCAATTTGGCCAGGTGCAGTGTATCTCCCGCTCTGCCTTCCTGTCCTCCAGTTCCTCAGGGGACAGGTTACAGAAAGACACACTATTCCATGACCTGGCAGGGGTGGGGGGCTCCACTACTGATGGCATATTGGCCTCCTCGGGGTGCTGCAGATCAGGGCATATGGTCGGACCCTATCCTATCTCCACCTCATTCTGCAAATCTATCTCCTTCTCAGGGCCATCCCATTCCTGCTCCTCTGAGGTGGTTTGCATTCTTCTGACTTTCTCAAAAGGCTATCTGGAGGTCCACCTTGGTGTCCTTCTATCCAACGTTCAGCACCCTCTCCTTGCAGCTCCACCTCGCTGAGGTTGCTAACATTGATCAGATTATCTCCATCTCCACTGTAGCAAAAAGGATGTGAGGCAAAATGTATTTTGGAAAATTTAAACAATAGCCAAATCAAAAATGAAGGAGAATTTAGAAAAAAGAAGTAACATTTGTTGTCAGATCATTTGTGGGATTGTAGTGCTACAAAAATCACTCTGAGCGGCATTGCACAAACACAAGCACTGGTTCCCACCTCTGAACACCAATGCAATAAATTAGGTTATTGGTTGAGGGGGTGAAACCCTACTCAAGCAACACCCACAAAGTTTGATAGGGTGAACCACAAAGGTCACTAAATTACCTTGGCACAAAAGCAGTCTGGCTTTATTTAGAAGCTATGTGTAATGTATTCATACAGCACACAAACAGTAATAACGTAAAAACACAAAATATGAAAAATCCCAAACTAATTTAGAAAAATAGAATAAATTGTATTAAATAATATGAGATCAAAACAACAAAAATCCAATCAGTAGCACCGGAGACATGTTATTTCAAAGTTATAGGTAGATGTTCAGGGGAAAAGTACAAAGAACCACTTGCAGTCATCTGTTTATATAGGTCATGGGAAAGTCACAAATTCAGGCTAGTTGCGATGGGGCGCTGCCTGGATACCGGGACCAGTTTAGTCCCCCTGAAAAACATACCTTCTCAAAGTCCGGTGTGAATAGCCCAGTTTGCGGTGGAGGAGGCTGCAAGGAGAAGTGAGACTGTTGAGGATAGTCATCGCTGTAGCGTGAAGAATAGGCCTGGCGTCATATATGGTTGTCACTGTAGTGGGAACACCTGGTTGGGCATCCTTAGTAGTCACTGCTGGAGCTTCGTGTTGGTCACCGCAGTAGCATGAAGTGCAGATCTTGTGTTGCCGGTAATTGCTGGCAGTCACGATAGTGTGAAGAGTCATATTCACTGTGTTGGCGTTCATTCAGGCGGCAGGATCTTGGTGCGAACGGGCCCTTTCATTGTCGTGAGTCTTGAGGATCAGGAACTCACTCCAGCAGAGGCCAGAAGGTCCAGTTGCAGACGGTCTGCTGGGCAGAAAGTCAGCCAACTGACCTTTGGATTCAGTAGCCTGGGATGAAAGGAGCAGGTCCAGTATTCCAACTGAGAGAGCAGGGTAGACCTCAAGTAGAAGGGAAGCCCTAAGGGGAACAAAGCAGGCCTCAAGAAGCAGGACAGTCATCTGGGGAACAAAGCACGCCTCAAGCAGCAAGACATTACTCTGGTAGGAGCAGGGCAATCCTCTGAGGAGAAGGGCAGGCCTCAAGCAGCCGGTAAGTCCTCTGGGAAACAAGGCAAGCCTCAAGCAGAATGCTAGTCCTCTAGGAGACAAGGCAGCACTTCTTCAGTAATGTCCACAGGTCCAAGAGTGTACTGAAGAGGGGTTCTGAGATACTAATATTTATATTTAGTGCCGGCCTTTGAAGTGGGGGGAACACCCTGGCCTACCACCATATTTGGTTCTGAAAAGTTCTTCCCTTCTCCCACCTAGGCTCCAAGAAAAAGTGGTGTAAGAGGTGTAACCTCAAATCTGTGTGCTCTGATTGGCTGAGTTTCACTGGGAAATGTATGTTGCAACTCTCATTACCCAACCCACTGCACTGAGCACCATGTGTCAATGTGAAATTTACCACAATGCATGGAAGAAATTAGGTTGAGAACTTGCTTTTCACCCACAATCCTGAATGTCTTCAACAACTCTGATTCATTCAAATTAACTCTAAGAGAGCGCATGAGATCATGGAGAGAAAGTGGAATGGAACAGTGAATTTGACAAAGCTTTTGCTGAGCCTTGTGTAAACTTCTCAGCTAGTAGGGACAGTCTGAGGGCGTTCTGATGTTGTTTCGTAATGGAGCTAAAAGTAATGACAATTTGTTTACTCACTTTTCTAATTCATATCTTTATATCTAAGCACTGTTTTGTTCAGTAAAACGGAATTAACCAACATCTTTTGGTCACTATGGCCTTAAATAAATTAGTGTATTTCACTTGTAAATGGAAACACACCACATGGCAGTACTAAGTCATTTTAGTCATTTTCTAACCTGTGGGTTTACCAAAAGCTAAGAAATGGAATTGTGCCAAAACAAGACTCTCCCAAGATCCTTAACCACATTTTTGTGGACTGCACGAAGAATGAAACACGACTGTAAGAGTTTTAAAAAAAACAACTCAAATGTTTGTTGCCAGCAGAAGTCCAAAACTGAAAAATACCCAACTGTTTTCCTGTGGGTTCAAACCTCTATTACCAGTCAGTGCTCAAAAATCACATGTCAAAACATATCGGGGCATATTATTGACAAACTGCGATAAATATCGCAGAGCACGCTTTGTTCTCTCGCTGGCTATCGCTGGATTTCATCGCCGAGATAGTGCGTTATCAACTCTTATCTCAGAGGCGATGCAAAATCCAGCGATAGCGGCGAGAACCAGCAATAGTGCGAGTAAACAGGCGCTATTTCCACTGCGCTATTGCAAAGCTTGCTAATAGGCAAGTGCGGACTCAGCTCGACAATCCACCTCCCATTGACTAGATGGGTAAGTCAGGTTTTAAACAGGTGTTAGTAACCAGCGATAATTGCGTTTAGCGCGTCTCTTGTTATTGCTACGCGGGTCTGGGGCCAGATTGATAATAGAGGGAAGTTGTGTTAGCGACAGTATTCATGTCATTTTAGTGAGGAACGCCCACGTTGCATGTCATTAGCGATAAATATTGCTAACATGCAAAGTGGAGAAAAGAAGGCTGCTACCTCAAGGAAACACGCATTAGCATGTCTTGATAATAGAGCGATATTTAAATTGCCGCTTTTCGGCTGAAAACTGCAGCTAAAGCAGGTAAATTTGGCGATAATATGCTCCACAATTCTTTGTTTTAGTTTGCTTTACACATATCCTATAGTTCTATTATAGTTCCTCAAAATTAACAATGATAGACAATCCCCCAGGTAAAGGGGTTTGGATGAAATTTGAAGGGTCCTCTTGTCTCCAATTGCCTAATTCAACCGTGAACATCTCCAACTTAACCACCAAAGGGATACTGCAATGTGGTGATTGTAAACAGCAAAGGCTTTCTTACGCAACCCCTTTTATCCCCTCCGAAGATGGCGACCGAGAGAGTACCACCAATTCACAGGAACTGTCGGGAAAGGAGGGTGAGGTCCTTAAAAGTGATCGAGACTAATGTACCATTCCTCCTTACACTTTGTCCAAATCTTTGACAATTCGGCACTTTCAATATTTTCCGGCTAACTCTTGAGTGCACCAATTATGGTTTGCATGGAAGATGTGCAGCCATGGTTTGCAGAACTATAACTGGATAAATTCAGGACTTTTCAGTTTCATTTTTTTACCTTAACTGCACTTTAACTGTGGTTTTTAATTGAATATGTGTATCATAGTGCTATTATCATAATATTTATATTTTTCTAACTTTAATAAATAAGAAAAAGGTTGTGCTCAAAATTGATCCTGGAACAGTTAAAACATGATGTACAGAAGTATATTCGGTACATTCTTGGTTCACTGTTAAAAATGTGCTGAAATGCAAACACAAAACCAAGTACAATTTTTTTTTAAACAGCATAATAACCTTCCAAATTCTTCACGACAGTCTGTAACTTGGCTGAATTTCAGCCAGTGCAGCCCTGTCAGCAGTGCTTCGTGAAAAATATTTCTTCTACGCTGGTATTTGTAGCTGTGTTATATAATATTCATGCTCTGTCACAAAGTGTGCCTGTTCAGCTTTATTGCTTGTTCTTGCACTCTGGATACAGACTAATACTGTACATTTGCTTGCTCCATGAATAAATCATCTTGTCTTATCTAACGGTGGCCTTGACTTGCCTTTATGTTATAGTTGTAAATTAATAAAGGCCCGCTGCGGTAATCTTTTGCTGCTGAACACACCATTTATTTAGATGATTTGGCACTTCACTGATAAGCAGATTTCCTTTTTTGATATGTCAGTTAAATTCTGTTGCCATGGTTATATGTGCGTTCAAAGTAATTTAAATGAGCAGCATACAAAATGTTGGCAGAATGAAAACATGAAGGTGTCTAGTTACATGATAGTGAAAAGAACACTGTTGAATTTAAAGAAGTAGGAGTTTTGCAAACTAAAATTAAGTGGATTTCAGGGGACTGATTTACAAAGGCGTTTTGAAATCCACGGGCCCGATTCACAAAGGTAAACATACACTCTTGTGTAAGATTATTACGTTTAGGTATTCACAAAGCTAAACTTAAACCAAAAGTCTAAGTTTACGTCTTTCGGGATTCACAAAAAATTTTTTGAGTAGTATTTTTACATCCACACTCGGAGCGGAGTGCTGAGATTCCACTCTGTTTGTGGAGAGTACACTCCGGAGTGTACTTCCTACAATCTTAGTACTCACGGTGGAGATTCCACCCTGAGTGCGGATGTAAAGCTACTACACATAGGGAGTGTACTCTTCACACTCAAGAGTGCAATCTCCGCACTCGAGTGCATACTTTAGATACTACTCGTTAATGTCTTTTGTAAACACAGAAAGCCGTAAACTTGGTCGAAGTTTACCTTTATGAATACCTAAAAGTAGTATATTTCCACAAACGTATAAGTTTACCTGTATGAATATGTCCCTACAAAGGCAACACAGCACACTTTGCAAATTGAATAGTCAAGTCAATAAATTTGTATAGCGCTCTACATACCCAGAGGGTCTCAAGGCGCTTGAAGAAGGGTGGGGAATTACTTGTCAAATATCCACGTTTTAAGTTGCTTTCTGAATGCTAGGTGGTTCTGAGTAAGGCAAAGGTGAGTGGGAAGTGAGTTCCAGGTTTTAGCTGCCAGGTAGGAGAAGGATCTACCTCCCATGGTGGATTTGTTGATGCGAGGTACAGTGGCAAGGGCTTGGTTGGAGGATCGTAGCTGGCGGGAGGGTGTGTAGAAGGACAGTCGTGTGTTGAGGCATTCGGGTCCGATTTCGTAGAGTGCTTTGTGTGCGTGGGTTAGGAGCCGGAAAGTGATCCTCTTATTGACGGGAAGCCAGTGGAGGTTTTTCAGGTGGCCAGAGATGTGTTCTTTACGCGGTATGTCTAATATGAGCCTGGCTTAAGCGTTCTGGATGCGTTGGAGTTTTTTCTGGATTTTTTCGGTGGTACCGGCATAGAGGGTGTTTCCGTAGTCCAGTCGGCTCGTGACCAGAGCGTGAGTGACTGTTTTTCTAGTTTCAGTGGGGATCCAGCGAAATGCTTTTTTGAGCATGCGAAGAATGTTGAAGCAAGATGAAGAAACGGCGTTGACTTGTCTGTTCATCGAGAGTGAGGAATCCAGGATGACGCCCAGGTTCCGTGCGTGGTCCGTCGGGATAGGTGCTTTTCCAAGGGCCTCTGGCCACCAAGAGTCATCCCAGGCGGAGGGGGAGGTGCCTAGGATGAGGACTTCTGTTTTGTCTGAGTTCAGTTTCAGGCGGCTGTGCTTCATCCATTCGGCTACTTCTTTCATTCCTTCATGTAGGTTGGTTTTTGCAGTGTTAGGGTCTCTGGTGAGTGATAGGATCAGTTGAGTGTCGTCGGCGTAGGAGAGGATGTTGAGGTTGTGTTGGCGTGCGATGACCGCGAGGGGGCTCATGTATACGTTGAAGAGGGTGGGGCTGAGTGAAGATCCTTGTGGTTTGCCGCAGATGACTTCAGTGGCCTCTGACTTGAATGGTGGGAGGCGGACTCTCTGGGTTCTTCCGGTGAGGAACGAGGTGATCCATTCCAGTGCTTTTCCATGGATTCCGACGTTTCTGAGGCGTTGTAAAAGGGTGCTATGACAGACCGTGTCGAAGGCTGCGGAGAGGTCGAGGAGGATGAGGGCGACTGTGTCTCCATTGTCCAGTAGAGTTCGAATGTCGTCTGTTGCTGCGATGAGGGCGGTTTCAGTGCTGTGCTTGGCTCGGAAGCCGGATTGTGAGGAGTCGAGGGATTTGTTGGTTTCGAGGAATGCGGCGAGCTGGTTGTTGACCGCTTTCTCGATGACTTTGGCCGGGAATGGAAGGAGTGAGATAGGGCGGTAGTTTTTGAGTTCGGTGGGGTCAGCTGTGGGTTTCTTCAGGAGGGCGCTGAGTTCGGCATGTTTCCAGCTTTCCGGGAAGGTTGCGGAGTTGAGGGAGCAGTTGATGACGTCTCGGAGGTGCGGTGCTATAATGGAGTCTGCTTTGTTAAAGATGTGGTGAGGGCATGGGTCTGTGGGGGATCCTGAGTGGATAGAGTTCATCAGACGGATGGTGTCCTCAGTGGAGATTGGCTTCCAGTCATTGAGGATGTTCAGGGGGGGTGGGGGTCCTGCAAGGGGTTGGGTGGGTTGGTCTTCTGGTCGGTTGTCGAAGCTGATGTGGATGTCTGCAATTTTGTTGTGGAAGAATGAGGCTAGGGAGTCGCAGAGGGCTTGAGAGGGGGTGATGTCGTTGGAGTTGGCCGAGGGGTTGGTAAATTCCTTGACGATGTTGAATAATTCCTTGCTGTTGTGGGCGTTGTTATCTAGTCGGTCCTTGAAAGCGGCTTTCTTGGCATTCCGGATCAGTTGGTGGTGTATGCGGGTGGCGTTTTTGAAGGCGTCCTTGGTGCTGGTGGTTGGGTCTTTTTTCCAGGCCTTCTCAAGGGAGCGCTTTTGAGCATTGTAATTTGCATTACGAATCTAAGTGCACACTTTCTAAACCCTTGTGGATTACAAGGGAATAGAAAAAATAATTTTCAACCATGCTGCGGGATAGCTTTCATTGGTGCAGCAGGAGCAGTGGCACCTGGCCCAAAGGACTGAGGGTCTACTGATCCCGATTTATGCTGTATATTATAATTCAAACAGAAACTAGAGGGGCGGGGGGCTATTTCCTATTTACACAGGGGCCCATGACACACTGGCTACGCTACTGCCTTCGGTCTTATGGCACAGCCGATTGAAGATGGTAACCATTCGCAAAGAGGAAGCTTCAAATGTCTAGCACCTTACACTCTTGGTTGGGTTCAAGTCTCGTGAGTAACAAACTGCTTCTGCATGCTCTCCCTGATGTATGGAATATACCCAGCTTGTTTGTCCAGATCAGACAATTTTTAGAAAAATGGGGTACGATAGCTAATCACTGCTCGAGAGATCTAACGATATTGATCATTGAGACAGCGTAAGAACTAGTAGTCACTCTTAAGACTGTGCTTTCTGAATTGGAAAACAAAATTAAACAGTCTAACGCCCTTGAGGAAGTGAAGAAAAAAATCAGGAGGCTGATAGGGAATTAGCATAATTCTCAGATTATTTGATCAAACATAAAACTGAGAAACTGAATAAAGATATTTGCTTCAATTCTCGTGACAAAACCTATCCTTACCTCTCTAAAAACTACTACAATCAAGTTCATTACAAAGGAGAGGATTACTCGAAAAATCAGAAGGTGCTTACTTTCTCAGATACTTCTGACTCAGAGGCAGAAGGTAGCTCCCACCAGTTTGAACAACAAGGGCGACGCACTTCTTTTGACACCAATCAAGGTAGGATGCAACCTTTTTTTGCCCAGTGAGGTGCGTGCAGGGGCAGACAGAAAGCTCGCTTCCAATCCAATTCCAGAGGCAATTTTCAGAACCAATATTAGCCTCAGAACAACTAACACATGTTACAAATACGCAACAGCCAATATTGAAGACAAGGAACTTAATACCTATCTTCAATCTCTCGTCCATTCCCCTTGACAGTTCATGTTCAACTGTATTATCGAAAGGCCTTTCATTTGTACCGCATACAGGAGTGAATGTATTTGAACTGTCTCCGATATTCTCAATTTTTTTTGCAAGGTACGTCTTAAAAAATACTTTGCCATTAATGAGACACCATTACCTAGAATCATGAATGCTTCAGGCCTGCCCATACCTTTCTCTTTTAGTTCAACTTTGGACCAAGTCGGTCCAGAGGTAGCGGTGTTCGAACATGCAGTTCTAAATTGCTTAGATAGAGCTACTAAATACACTCCTAGACTGTGTATCAAAAAAGATGAATTTGCATCACTTCGACAATTGTCACATGTCAAATCCCTCACAGTCAAGAACTGCAATAAGGGTGGTGGCATTGTAGTGATGGACACTGCAACATACGAACTTAAAATGATCTCTCTCCTGAGTGATATCAGTTTTTACAACAAAATCAACATTGACCCTACGGCTAAAACCATATCTAAAATCCAGTGCTTGACTAACAAGGCCTATTGGCTGGCAATATTTGTGTAAAGGAGTTCGAATATATCAATATCTCAAATCCTCAAATGCCTTGCATTTATGGAATTCCTCAAATTCACAAAAATATGATGGATCCCCCTTATCGACCAATCTTGACGACAATTAGAACGGTCACTGAACCTTTGTCTAAATATATAGACAACTTTCTACGACCCAACATACCAGCCATCCCCTCGCATATCAAAGATACTAGAGATATTATCAATAAGGTTGAAAATCTTCTGTTCTATCCTCAAAGCCACACCTTGGTTACTTTGGACATTGAGGCTTTGTATAGTAATATACCACAGTCAGAGGCACAGGAGGCATAAGCTTGGTTTATTGACACCTATGATAGCTGCCCTAGGAACTTTCTATTAGAGTGTCTGAAGATTGTGCTATCCGAAAACACCTTTGAATTCAGAAATACCCTTTACAGGCAAATTAAAAGGGTAAGTAGGGGGGCTTCAGTAGCCCCTTCCATAGCCAATAATTATATGGCACTCTTCGAAAAGAAATTCATCCATAATGAAATAGCACCCTTTCATGAATCAGTGACTCACTGATCTGGATATATCGATGATGTTTTTTTTCATCTGGACGGATACAGCAGAGTTACTTTCTGAGTTCCTGGAATAGCTTAATCTGTGTGATAATAATCTTAAATTCACAGCACATATCAGCCATTCTCAAGTTTAGTTTTTAGATATTATGATCGGTCAAAACAATAGGATCTTAGAAGCAGATCTTTTCGTTAAACCAACTGCGAGAAACACCTTGTTACACTTCGATAGTTTCCATCCTCCTAGTCAAAAACAAAGCATCCATTTTGGGCAATTTCTAAGACTCCTCCTTAACAATACTAACCTTCAAGACTTTGATCTTCAAGCGTACATTATGACAGAAAAATTTCTTGTGAGAGGTTACCCGAAATGTCTTCTAAAAGAATCCTTTAAACGAGCCAGAAACTATGGTAGTGATTCCTTGCTAAGATCACGTCCTGCAGCACCAGTGACCTAACTTGTGTGTGTCACAAAACATTCAATGATGAATGAAACAGTAAGGCAGATCATTAATTCGAATTGGCATATTTTGAACACCTCTACGATACAAGAAACCAAGCTGCCTAAATGCTATTTGCACATCAGCAGAATACAAATATTAAGGATCTGATTGTGCATTCACGGTTTACCATAGGCTTAGGGTTTGTTCAATGAACTATTGATGGGATCGCCCCCATTATGGGTACGTTCAAATGCAATCAATGTAAAGCATGCAACACTGTGATTGAAGGAGAGACTCTCTTGCATAACGGATATATACCATTAAAGCTAACAAATTGACTAATTGTAAAACCAAAAATTTGATTTATCTTCTACTATGCCCTTGTAATTTAGGGTATGTCGGAGAAATCTCACATACTTTGGCATTGCGCCTTACCAAACATTGCTCTGTGATTCGTATGTCAAAACTAACTGCGCCCCTAGTCAAACACTATCTTGAGAAAAATCACAATGCCAGTGAGATCAGGTGGCATATTTTGGAAAAAATGGAAAATATGCAAGACCCCAAAAGCACTGAGATATGAAGAAGACATGAGATTTTTTTTATTTTTGTTTTAAATACCCCCAAAAAAGGATTGAACAATGAGATTCCGTGGGAGAATGCGATCAGATATAACACCTGAAGTAGTTGTACCCCCCTCTTTATAGCTAGTTCTTCCTTAACCTTATTCGTTACTAGCTCATTAAATCGATGATACATGACATAGGGCTAGAGGCCCTACCTTTATATCCCCTTTTTGTTATCTAGATTTCCTCTCATAGTTTTGCATCACCCGTCTCCATTTGTGGCTTTTTCCATGTATACATTTTCTTGTATGCCCCCCATGCACAGGGACATAACCACCTCTCCATGAGTTATTTTCATATTAGCCCCCTTTTTAGTCCACCAACATGTAGGCACTTTTTCACGTTTGTATATGCTTTGTACATCCTTCCTGTGAACCACCTATGGAGTCTTTTTATACTGTCTATTCAGTGTTCGTATTGAACTCTGTCTCTTTAACTGTCTGCACACCGTCAAACTGACTGTAAAAAACGATCAGATCGCATCGCCCTGAGTCTTCCAGAAATATCCTTTGGTCACGACTCGAATATTCCAAGTAAGTAATACTTGCCAGCGCCGCTTGTTAGTTGCCCGCATTTCCCTCAAGGCATGTTCCTGAGCATTTGTATCCTAGCCAAGCAGGTTTTAGGCAGTCTATTCCGTTGCCGCACATGTTTATTCAGGGTGCCTGTGTGCATGATTGTTCACAGTTCCCGCACTGCCCCTGCCGGTGCGTACGACACACAATTGAATTCTCATGTCTCCCCTGCAATGCGATTTTATTGTGCTTGTCGGCTTTTTACCGAGCCAGTTCCTTAGCATTTGTGTTGGTAGTATTTTGTACAGACTACAGTATTTACCATAGACACATGTACTCTATCTCCAGTAACGGCACTCTTGGTCTCTATTTGGCTAGGCCCAGTGATTACTACGCTTGGCCATACAATTCCAGACATGAGGACTGTATCCATCCTTGATCATCGTCTGAGGCCTGATTTTTATTTTTTTTGATTTGGCATTTATATCACTAGCCACTCATCAACCTGAATTTAAGGTACGCTAGTATGCATGTATATTTATATTGATTAGGTATATTAGACACATAGACCCTTTGAGAGATTGTGGCACTCGCTGTCTGTCGTTTCAGAGGTCTTTATCTTTTCTAGAGAGTGGTTCGAGGTCTGGTGATACAGTACCCCACGATTTGCTCATTAGCACTGCTATCAGGTACTAGCTTTTCAATTTATGTTAAATGTATCTTTGCTAGCCCTATCATTATAGTGATTTAACCTTTATCTGTTGGACATTCGTGTCCAGTTATTGTTGCTCATTTCATAGCACCTCTTTGGATCCATTCCTGCATTTGAGGCGGTTTTCAGAGATTAAAGATTCAACCTGTTGATTGGTAATGGTTAGCATAAATGTGTCATCCTTTACTTATACATTTCGTTTTCAATCACTCATTCTTTCCCTGGGTTTTTGGGAAACTATATAAGCCTTAACTATCGTTAGGCGTATCTTCAGAGCATCAATTCTATATCTTCTCTTCACTCACTTTGAATCTTATTTAAGCACAATATCTTTTTCTTATTTCTTTTCCTTTTTGGTCAACATGTGAGCATGCTCTGTGATTGCGGCTCTTTTATATGGCATGAGTGCTGCACAGAAACTTGCATGTACCTGTAAGAGATGTCAACTACTTAATGTACCTTTAATCTGTTTTTGTAGATAATGCTTTTTATGTGGTTTCCTAATGAAGGCGGCATGCTCACCGAAACGCGGGTCGATACTTTGAAGAACAAGTGCCACATTTATATATTTGTTTATACGTTTGTTTCTTTTTTCGTAGTAGAGTGGCTTCTTCCTTGATTGTATTTATGTATAATTCCAAAATGGTTTGGTGTTATTTTTATTTGCACAAATATTCTTTTATACAGTATGCAGTACAAGACTTACAAAACAAGATAAAGAGTGGGATCAGTATCATTGTGAATCTAATCTCTGGATCTACCAATTAACATACTGGTCTGTCATTGATTATTTGTGTTTGAGTCATTGTTTATGTAACCTTTATCCACCTTTTTAACTATTTTGTAATAAAAATAAAATGATATATTTTTATAATTGTTTGGTACATTGAATTGATCTTTTTACCAATATTCACATTAAGGTCTGTCATTATTGGTTTCTGACCAATAAGTTGACTAGCAATTTTGCTCTGCTATTTGCATTTTCCCTGTCCTAGGAACGTTTATTAGTTACAGGGGTCCTTATTTTTGCATTATATGCTCTCAATGATGTCTACTTCACAATGTGCTGCATTTTGTTGCATTGTGTCCCATGACTAACTTAAAGGTACATAAACACCAGAGGTTGTTATTGTATACATTGATTTCACCTAAGAGAATACATCTAAAGTAACATGTAGGTCTGAGTGGTCCATTAAAATCGGTAACCAAAGAAGGGGCAGTGGGCTTTTAGACAGGTCCAGCACAAGCGTCCAAGGACAGTAGTTCCAACAAGAAAATTATGCTGTTCCTATGAAATGAGAGACAAGAACACAGGGAATTATGAACCAACCCGACCACTAGGGTCAAAGTTGGGAATCCATTGCATTGGATTGTAATCCCCTCACACACCCTGTCGGTGTCATGCTTCATCATCGGGCTGCTCCTCGTCGGTTCGGCGGTGCAATACTCAACGGGTTCCCTATAGTAGGTGCACTTTATCGGAGATCTTTTTCCAACTGCCATTTGGTGAAGTGCGGGTGGGTGGCCTTGTGTCTATAAATGTGTGTAGATGTTGGAAATGAATGTAAAATAGGGTTGGGAGTACTTAAGGAAACAACTTTAATCAAGGGGTCTCCTACCCTAGGTAAAAACAAAACTATAAGGCGCAAGGCTGTGGTAATGTCTCAGGTTGTGGCGCTCTTATAAGTAATCGGTCAACATGTTTCTCGCCAAAAATGAACAGTCTACAGGCGATTCGTCAGGACCAGAGGGGGGGGGGGGGAACTATCTACAACTAAAACTTTAGGAATGGTGTTGTGGCTACACACTCACATCAACCATAGGACTAGATAGTTGAATACCTGGCGTCACTGTACCCAGTAGGTCTAAACACACAAGGGGTTCCTCATGTAGTTTGTGCTGCTCGCATGACGCTGCCGACCTACCCACTCCTACCAGGTCAGGGTGGTGGCTACTTCCTTGATTGTATGTATATATAATTCCAACATTTTTTGGTGTTATTTTTATTTGCACGATTATTCATTTATACAGTATGTAGTGACAAGACTTACAAAACAAGATAAAGAGTGGGATCAGTATGATCATGAATCTAATCTCCGGATCTAGCAATTAACACACTGGTCTGTCATTCATTATATGTGTTGAAATCATTGTTTATGTAACCTTTAGCCACCTTTTTAACTATTTTGCAATATAAATAATATGACATATTTTTATAATTGTAAGGTACATTGAGTTGATCTTTTTATCAATATTCACATTAAGGTCTGTCATTATTGGTTTCTGACCAATATGGTGCCTAGCAATTTTGTTCTGCTATTTGCATTTTCCCTCTCCTAGGAATGTTTATGAGTTACAGGGGGTCCTTATTTTTGCATTATATGCTCTCAGTGATGTCCACTTCACAATGTGCTGCATTTTGTTGCATTGTGTCCCATGATTAACTCAATGGTACATAAGCACAAGAGGTTCTGCGGGATAAAATGTTGTTATTGTATACATTGATCTCACCTAAGAGAATACATCTAAAGTAACATGTAGGTCTGAGTGGTTCATTAAAATGACATTAATTTGAAATAAACAGTTCATTTGATTCAAGCATAGGTGCTACAAATGTGAAAAGTGGAAAAGTGTTAGTGAAAGAAAAGAGAATCATAAACAAATTATAAATTAAAGTGCTTTGAAAACAGCCTATCCAATCTGTATCAGTTTAAAGTCTCTCTTATACAATGTGCCTGATTCATCTGTCCAATTGTGCCCAAAAAAAATTGAAATTCAGTACAGGCAGAATATAGCAACATCAACGTAATGTGCCAATTCGACAACTCAGTGATCGTTATACATATTAGAGCGTAGGTTAGATCAGCCTCAAACATATATAATTGCAAATAAAGTCATTTATTTGCAGATTGTAACATCTGTAGTTATTTCATTGTGTTCAATACATCACATGTTTTTAGATTTGAGGTGCCTTTACTTCACAGGTAGGTAAATATCATTTTTAACCCCTTATAACAGACATATATATTTATACATATGCACATATAGATATTTATTTGTGTGAGTATATATACATATATATATATATATATATATATATATATATATATATATATATATATATATATATATATATATATATATATATATATATATATATATATATATCACCTCGGATCCCCTGGGCTCACGTAGTCACCACAGAAGTCACGGCACCACAGCAGCTGAGATAAGTTTCAAGTTCTTTTTATTTCACAAACACCACGTGCATTCAGCAACAGGACGGCCTACGCGTTTCGACTATACTTAGTCTTCAACTGGACCATAGAGTCCCTTGTGTCTAGACAATTTATGTTGTGCTCTGTGTTAGGTACCCTCGTTAATTTCCATGCCTTTTAAAAACAACTAGACTACCAATTCTGAATGAGAAATCACGGCATACTGCGGTCGCCATTTTTTCGCGCACCTTAGGTCTATTCACCTCATTATATTCAGTAAAGTACTGAAGTAAAAGTAAATTTACAAAAGTGTGATATATATAATGTAAAGTACTCAATTAAAGTTCTGCTTTCCATTCATATTGACATTTTACATAGACCAAGGTGTAATTCTAATACAATATCAAAGTGCATTTTAGGAGTTCTTTTTCTGAAAGTTCTTTTTTAGAGTTCATTTTGGGGAATTCATATCAAGAAGGTAAGTGGTTCTCTCAGATAAAAAATATACTTGTAAAGTACAATTGTTGCAAAAGTTGCCTCGGGACTGCAAGAGTTCATTCTAGGTTAAACCTATTGAGCTTACAATGGTCGATCAATCCCATGTGTGGAGAAGAACAAAAAAAGGGCTTTCTATTGATATTTAGTTATTTTTTCTCTTTCTTATTTTCTTCTGTTTGTTATATTGTCTTTTTACATTCAAAAAAAAAATATATATATATTTATTACCTACTGGCGATTGCCAGTAGGTACTTTTTAGTTAGGACCTAGTTTCCACAGGAAATCCGCAACATTCTATTGGAAATAACTTTGGCACCGGTTGTTGGATCTTCCCAAATTTCTCAAAGAAGACGGCCCGCTCCGCTCCGCCCCTTCCCTGAAAGTCTCGGGAAGATTCGTCAAGCGGGGGCCGACGAAAAAGGGGGGTCCCAAAACTTATTTTCCCCATGTTAATTTCCACACGGCTACAGCCCGAACCGCTGAACAAAATTGGCAAAATGGTAGAGTCTGATTCTCAGATCGCCCTATTGTTTAAATGGTGTAAATCCCTCCAGTAGTTGTCGAGAAAATCGAATTGGAAAAAATGTATATATCTATAAGCGCGCACCGTGCGCACACGGGTCCGCGTACGTGCGCGCACCGTACGCGGACCTCTCCGTGCACGAGCTGCATGTTGTTTGGCTGCCACTGTCTGTTAACACTCCAAAACAGAAATTGTTGGCAGCCATCTCGTGCCTCAGTAGACTGAGGCACAGGAAAGCAGAAAACAAACGTGTAGAAATCAAAAAGGGGGCAGGATAGAAGCACCCTGACCCCCTAGGCCTGCTCAGGGGTCCCACAAGGACCCCCAAGGCCCACATTATTTATTTATTTTTCGGGAAAATCACGGGGTACGCGCACCGTGCGTGTACCTCGCTTAGGTACGCATACCGTGCGCGCACCCCACAAATTTCCCCCCAAAAAATAAAAAACATTTTTGGGCCTTGGGGGTCCTGTGGGACCCCCTAGCAGGCCAAAGGAGTCAGGGTGCTTCTACCCTGCCCCCTTTGCGTGCTTTCCACCTTTGTTTCACTGCTTTCTTGTGCCTTGGTTCTATCGAGGCACAAGATGGCTACCAACACTTCTTGGTTTGGAGTGTTGACAGACAGTGGCAGCCAATCAGCATGCCTTCACGAGAAAGCAGCATGCTCATTGGCTGTCAACACTTCTAACCAGGAAGTGTTGGCATCCATCTTGTTCTTGGTAGACCGAGGCACAAGAAAGCAGAAAAACAAACATGTAGAACAAATAAAGGGGGCAGGGTAGACACACCATGACCCCCTAGGCCTGCCCCGGTGGTCCCACAAGGACAAAAAAGGCTCACATATTTTTTTTTAAACCCTGTCTGCTTTCTAAAAAATTACCCCCCCGGGGGATCAAATCGCGAGGGCATAGTGATAAAGAAGTGTGGGGGGTCCCCAATCCCCCCCACACTGCCCTGGGGACCACTGTCCCCGGGGCAAAGCAATGCAGCCCTCTGGCGCATACTGGAGGCTCCTGGTGGGCTAGTTGGCCCCCAGGGACCTCAGTATGCAAGGAGAATTATTTCCCCCTCTGCAAACACGCCCGGGGCTGCGTTGCAGAGAGGTGTAAAAAAGGGTGTGGCCTCATTACACCTCTCCGCAATGCAGCCCACTGGCGCATACTGTCAGACTCCACGCTGCAGGATCCGATCGTTGCACATATGACTCCACCTCCCTATCTCACCAACACGCCAGTACTTATAACACAGCGAGTTCGAGTGATAGAGCGAGGGAATAAAGAAGAAAACAAAACAAGGAGGGGACGGAAGGGGACTGCAGGGAAGGGATGGCTGAAAGACAAAAAACAACAGGCACACAGGTTATAAATGCTCGCAGGGAATTCCTACTCTCATTTGCCTTCTCACTACTGGTAAAAAGAGTTTCACCTTTCCTGAAGCAATG
The DNA here is from genome assembly GCF_964263255.1 of Lissotriton vulgaris. NCBI lineage: Eukaryota > Metazoa > Chordata > Amphibia > Caudata > Salamandridae > Lissotriton > Lissotriton vulgaris. Next base: position 1,689,303,114 of record NC_141694.1, read on the forward strand.
CGCTCCACCTTTCCCCCGTGTTCTCTGATATGAATAACTGCAATGATAGTCCCTATGGAACAAAAAACACCAGTTACTCACAGTTACTCCCAAAACCATGTAGTTAAAGCTCTCTAGTATTTTTGCACATACCCTGCCTTGTGTGTTTCAGTGCTCAAAGAAAACAAGTGTCAATATCCAATAATAAAACGTGAATCCAAAACCAAAGTCTGTCTCTCAAAAGCTAATTCCTTCCTTCAGGAATGTCCAGACAATAATCCTTAAGCGAAACGGTAAGTCGTAGCGTTCTACCACTGACTTCCGCTCTCAATTGTAATAGCACAACTCCTTGGATAACAAAGCTCCAAACACGGCAAGGTGTAGGCTTACCCCACTGCCCTCCGCTTTGGCAATTGCACGTACAAACACTAGTGTTTCTCTTCGTAACGGCAGCGAGGAGGAAGTTGTCTCCCACTACACCCCGCTCTCACTTTAATCTCCAAACACGCTTCGCCGTGCACCAATGTCCCCGTAGGAAAGTCTGCACTACTGTTCAAGCTACGCGTTAAGATAACACACGCCGCTCGTTAACTCACAGTTATGATGCCACTTTCTGGCTTCTCGCTGTACGTTCTCCGTTCGTATTGAAATGCTCTCCTTCCTCGTCTCCGGTAAGGAACAGAACACTGGATCGCCAAGGAAACCAAAATAATAAACAAGTTGCGCGTCCTAAGCGCTACTCGACCAAGACTCGAGTAAACCAAATCCCAGGCGTTTTTCCTGCTCCTCTTGCACAGGACACGATAAAGAAAGGGAAAACAAACTCTCTCTGACTCACAGAAGAGACCAGCACAGCACCCCACTGATGTAGTTCCAATGCACTGTGGTTACAAAATCACGAACAAAGTGGTGATAGTCCGCCCTGCCTTTATAGTGCCACGCCCCCTTCTATGGCTTCTGGGAGTTGTAGTTTAAAGGTTAGGTAGGCGCGTTTGGTGGATCCTGACACATACTGGAGGTTCCAGGTTGGCTAGTTGGCCCCCTGGGACCCCTAGTATGCAAGGGGAATTAGTTCCCCCTCTGCAAACGCGCCCGGGGGATGCGTTGAAGAGAGGTGTACAAACATTTTTTTTAATGTAATTTAAAAAATAATATACCTAAAAATAAATAATTTATAATAATGTAGTAAATCAGTATAAAAAATATAACAATTATTACATTTAAAAATGATCATTTACAAAACCATTGAAATTCACTGAAAAAACCATAGGTTTCAGCCACGTTATAGTTAGGAATTACCATTTAAAAAACCTTTGAAATTCACTTAAAAAACCATAGGTTGCAGCCATGTTATAGTTAGGAATTAGCATTTAAAAAACCTTGCAAATTCACTGGAAAAACCATAGGTTTCACACACGTTATATTTAGGAATTAGCATTTTAAAAACCTTTGAAATTCACTGAAAAAACCATAGGTTTCACACTAGTTATAGTTAGCTGGTCATTTTACTCATACAAAACCTATGAAATTCCCCTGTTATAGTTAGTTCAGCTAACTATAACTCGCGCGCCCGCAATGCACTGCTGATGACGTCACATATTACATCACTCATGACATGGTCAGTGACATCACTCATGACATCACTGATGACATCTCAAACGCATTTGCCTGTGATCTATAGCGCATGCCCAACCTAATAAAGGTTTGGGCTTTGAATACGCCGTGTATTATGGGCGACATAAAAGCTCGGGGTATTTGCAGCTATCATGATGTATTTTCTATTTTGGTATTTCGCTGCTGATTATTGAGCCATTATCATGAATATTATTTGAGGCTCATGAATTTTGCGTCAGTTAGTATCAATTTATATTATATTAGTTTGGTTACGGTAGCATTCTGGATTATGAATTTGTATTTAATGCACATTTTGTATTACATGAACTTTCTCAATGGACATTTTTATAACAATGTTATCCTTGTCAAAATGGCCGCCCCGTTAAACACCACTGTATCACATTACATTATATTTCACTGGGTGTATTGTTAGTATTTCCTTTATGTTTAGTAAGGATGTGTATAAGGATGTGCAAACTGATTTGCTTTAAAGCGTGATCAAGACGAAAGTCGAAACGCGTTGCTGTGCAGTCTTTGTATTAAAATTTCCTGCAATCTATTCAAGGCGTCCGTGAGATTTTCTCAAGTGGAAATTGCTGTTGGTGATAGTGTGCTGGGCTGCCGGTGCCCTGGTCACGGACCGCCCTATTAGACGGCCTCTTTCATAACCGGAGCTGTTGTTTCTTATTTTTATTGGAATTGAAGCTGACCGCGTGAACACCATCATCATCGGCATTCCCAGGAGTGTGGAAGTGTTTGAAACTCCTGTATTGGACCGCTGAGTATGACTAACAAGTAAGCAGTATTGCCGATACGACTTAAGGAATTGCTGCCGAAAAACTTAACGGGTGGGGAGACCTAGACGAGCGCAGGGGCCATGCGAGTGGTTAACACGGCTGTGACTGGCGGTGTGTACCGTTGCCGGCAACTGTTAGTTTGTTTGGGTCTGCGACCACTGGTTGTGAGCTTCGGTTTGGTGTAACGTGAAGGGAGCCACCGGTGCATTCTGGACAACGAAGTCCTGTAGGTGGTATTGAACGGTGATTGCAGGGATCAAACTCAACTATGGCTGCTGCTCTTGAAGCAAAAAGGAAAACCACAGCAGATAAATTGTTTTTTTCTCACGGAGGTGAAAGTACGGATAGTACCACGGTCATCAGTAAAAATAAGAACATTTCTGAAGAAATTAAAGTACAAGAGCTTTTCAATCAATTAGAGAAACTCCACCGCAAGGAACTCTCAAAATGGTGGGAGGCGGAATCCCTTCAGAGATACATTGAAGTATCACGGGTACCGCGTGGGCTTCGGATTTTTACGATCCCTACATATGAGGATCCTGATCCTAAAATGTTGGAGGACTGGTCCCAAAACTCCAATGCGTGCTCAATAACAATGCTGTAGATATTAGTGAAATTTCCCTTAAGGATAGAAAGAAACTGCTAATGGCAGTTGATGATCTAATGGGTGAATTGGAGAAGATGGTGACTAAGGAGGTGATTGATGATTATGTTAAGAATATGTCCAAACGATTGGAAGCACTTGAGGAAGAAATTACTGCCAAAAAGCAGCGTAAATTCGTAAGAGACTATAAGGATTATGAGTCGGGTCGCACCCTGACATTTCCCAAAAAATACAATCATCTGTTTGATAAGAATGGAGGAGGATTAAAGAAACTAGTGACAAAGGAAGCAACAATAGTAGTCTCTGAAAGTGATTTTTCAGATGGGAATCTCTCAGACGACTCCATAAAATCAAATCCAACAAATCCCAAAAGAAACCGGCGAATTTTTTAGATCAATTTCAGATGATTTATCAGGGAAGGACAGAACAACAACATTAACAACAGGGCCAAAACGTTCAGAGAGGGGGAGGACGAGGAGGCAGAGGCAAAAACAGAGGAACAAACAAGCCAAAGATGCAAAAAAAGAGGCAGTAACCCCAGTGGGAATGACAACAAGGGGAAAGAAGGCGCATGTATGACTGTGATAAATCTTTCGAAACGCCACTTAACAGCTGAAGAGACGGGACTACTTGGCTAGGTTTGTCTTTTTGCCCTACCTCCAAATTTAATTTCCCTCAAGCTCGTATTGATCTGTTTTATTTTTCTCGCAAGCTCAAATTGAAAAAATGGTTTGACACTAAATATCAGTCTAATAACAGCAGGGAGGCGGAAGTTCCCAGCAATCTTAATGTTGATGATGTAGAATTGCTGAATGTATTGACATCCCAGAATGATCTTATGGGTAGAGGTTGACAATGCAAATTTAGCGCAATATAATCTAGTGGGAGACAGTAATTCGATAAGTGGATTCAAACCCAAATCGGTATTTTTACCTTTGGTTGAATGTGATCCGATTGAGGTCTTTGAAAGAGGAGTATATTATTAAAAGACCTGAAAAAGATAAGATACAGTTAGGTAACTATGCAGGATAAAAACCTTACCCCTGATCAGTGTGAGGCCCTGGAGAATTTGAAATCTGATACATCCATTGTCATACGTCAATCGGACAAGGGAGGGAATGTTTTTGTTCTTGATAAGGGGGCCTATTTGAATGAAGGACTCAGACAATTAGCAGATGTAACATGTTATGGCAGATTGGACAAAAGAATAATATTGCAGTCTAACAAAATCTATGGAGAAATGTTGAGTGAATGGCAAGAACAGGGGCTATTAGAGTGGGAGGAATACAATTACCTGAGATGTCCTTATCCTCGTATCCCCATTCTGTACTTATTGCCTAAAGTGCATAAAGACCCCACCTACAAACCCACCAGGGAGACCAATTGTTTCATCAATTGGGACTTTACTGGAGAATCAGTGGCGGCTGGTGGAATTTTAAACTGGTGATGCAGAAACTACTGACAGGTGTTAAAAATATAGTGATTGAATCGGTTGAAAACAGATAGCATTAAGGAGCAAAGCGGTGACCAAGCACCTCTTCTGCAATAAGGGCCAGTAGTGGTTAAGGCTCGCAGAAAGACCTCGTAACACCAGCCATGCCAGTCCCTTCAGCTTGGAATCAATATTAAAGCACTAAAACAGCCTCCCCCTCTCCAGCAGAAGCAAATCGTCAGGTCCGGTTCAGAGCATACCGCTTGATCCCTGTGTTTGTTTTTAAAATAAATTTGAGAATTGGGTAGGTTTTTCTAAACTCGACCAGCATCAATACACAAAGTCATTAGTCTGTCGATGCACCTAATGGCAAACTGAATGTCTGCATATCGATGTGACAAAAATATTTGTGTGATTGTACTACAGTTAGATTGAAAGTTATAAAAGAGCGAGTTTTGAATTTTGTATAATTTCTTGCACTGTGAAATGAAAGTGAAATGAATAAAATGAATAAAGGATTTTTAAAGTGCTCCACCGAAGGCGTCTAGGCACTAGCCAAAAAGAAAGACAACACTTGTCACTGAATAAAAAACAGCTTTTCAATGACTTTCTACGGACCAAAAGGTCCGTGCTTCATTACTGTTGATGCTAAATAGTGAGCGTCTAACACAAAACATGAGCAATCTAACACCAACTAAAATCATAATTAACAGCGTAACGGGCAAACAATAAAAATATAAAAATCAATTCAAGAGCTAAATATCTCCTCTGAAACATCGGCCGACAACCGGTATCACAGTTTACCACACACGCAGTGATTCTGCCACCAGTCTTCCAAAACACCAAACAACACCAGTGCCATGTTCAGTGTTTTTGTACAACCTGAGGGGATGAGGGGGAGGCGGGAGGGGTTTGGAAACAAAAAAATTATTTTACTGTTACAACAGACATCTTAGTGTAATCAGTAATCTACTGCGTAGATGACGAGAAGCCAAGAGCTCCCATAGCCAACTAGCCATCCGCTACCCCAGGGTCCCGAAACTTCATTCTAGAGCTTCAAAAGGGAAAGTCTAGAGATACGTATGTCGCCTGCTGGATCAGAACATTTTACTATCACAAAAAAGAAATCTTGGGAAAACGGTAGTAGTTAAAAGAGATGTACACGCCTTGCAAACCCACAATACCTCACCTTGCACCGCTCCTGCCCCCTCCTCCATCTCGGTGTCTGGCTTTACCTCTTCTAAGTTCCCGCCAGTGCCACTGACACAGAAAAGGGACAAACTCTGGCTTTTGGAAAGCAGCTGGAAAACGGCACGACTCCAACAAGACACTGGTAATTAAATTAAATAAAGTAAACTTACCGTCCGGACTCCGGAGACTCCGTCCCGACTCCCGCCATCCTCGTTTTCAACGTCCTGTAGCACGTCATCAGGAAGGCGGCGTGGCAGGCAGCCTCCCTCTCTCCACCGCCGCGTTTTTCATTGGTGCGGACGGCTGCCCCAGGCTACGTCATTTTCTCTCTGTATGCTGCTGCAGCATACAGAGAGATCAGGGAGAATGAGTGGGTGGTGTTACTCGAGGGCAGGGGGGAGTGGCTTGGGGGAGTGGCTTTCCCACTGTTGTTAATAGTGTCTGTTTGGGCGGCCTCAGGCTGCCCAAACAGTCAGTATTAACAACAGTGGGCAAGCCACTCCCCCCTGCCCTCGAGTAACACACCGCCCACTCTAAAGCAGGAAGTTCTGCTTTTTTGCCGTGCGAGAAGGTAGAAACAAATCACAAATGGTAGTTATTACCGCAATAACTACCATTTGTTTCTGCCTTCTCGCACGGCGAGAAAGCAGGGGGGGCCGCGCCCAAACGCCCCCATGGAGGAACCGCCACTGCCAAGGAACCAAGAAACCTTCGGGTTTCGAAACAAGTCTGGAGTTGTTTGCCACATACTTTATTGAATAAAGTACGCTAAAACACAAACTGGGGCTCGGCGCAATTTCTTTGAAGGAAGGATTGTTGGTGCTGGATATATATAAATGTCACGGACGCCTTGAATGGATTGCAGGAAATTTTAATACAAGGACTGCACAGTAACGCGTTTCGACTTTCGTCTTGATCACGCGGTAAAGCAAATCAGTTTGCACATCCTTATACACATCCTTACTACACATAAAGGAAGAACTAACAATACACCCAGTGAAATATAATGTAATATGATACAGTGGTGTTTAACGGGGCGGCCATTTTGACATGGATAACATTGTTACAAGAATGTCCAATGAGAAAGTTCATGTAATACAAAGTGTGCATTAAATACAAATTCATAATCCAGAATGCTACAGTAACCAAACTAATAAAATATAAATTGATACTAACTGCCGCAAAATTCATGAGCCTCAAATAATATTCATGATAATGGCTCAATAATCAGCAGCGAAATACCAAAATACAAAATACATCATGATAGCTGCAAATACCCCGAGCTTTATTGTCGCCCATAATACACGGCGTATTCAAAGCCCAATACTTTATTAGGTTGGGCATGCGCTATAGATCACAGGCAAATGCATGATCCGCACGCGGTCACTGGTGATTCATGCAGGAATGGTACAGTTTATGATTAAAGCTGCCTACATAGCACAATAACAACATCAGTTAAACCGTGCACAATAATGCCCGAGTGGGCTATTTGCACATTTTGTCAAGATGGATCACACAACTCTGCCCAAGTGGGCTATTTCCAAACTTTGCCAAAATAAGTCATAATTATTGAAGTAATCACAAATGATCCTGTTCAAGGTGTAATCATCCAATGACAACGGCCGCCCACACCACAAACATGTGCCACAACCTAAGAAATGAAACAAAGCATTAAAAACTACTATTTACAAAAACACAGCAGGTATATACATAAATTACTGCAGAATGTGTGCAACATTGGTTCAAAATTTCTATACACAAAATCTACACGCAGTTTCACACAGTATTACTAGATCCTATTCTCTTAGTGGAGGTATACAGACAATTCTTCATTGGAATTTAATCCAAGCGGGATCATTGTTTCTAAATCAATGATGTATTTCGACTCTAGTTTACGGAGTAGGAGTTTCCTATTACCCCCCCATGCACTTTCAGGGACATAATCAATAACTACCTTCCGCAACTGTTTCTCATCATGAAAATGATGTTCAAAAAAATGTCTAGCAACTGGGTATTGTCTATTATTGTGTCTGATAGCCCTAACATGTTCTAAGACATGATTCTTGGCACAATGAATGGTACTGCCTATATAGGCCTTATTACATGGGCAAAGTAATGCATACACACAATAGGTAGTGTTGCAGGTTAAGCTCTTCTTAATTACTACCTCCCTTTTGGTACCAGTGATTGACAGGGTGGTACAATCCATGCTATTGCTACACGCCTTGCACCTTCTGCATCTTTTGAACCCCCCCCTCGTACGGTCCTGCTAGTACTACCAGCTTCGGTTACCAAGTTGGGGCTCAATTCATCCCTCAGTGATCCACACCTTTGAAATGTAACCTGGGGATTTTTATTCAAGTGTTTTACAAGATTACTGTCCATTAGCAGTACATGCCAATGTTTATTCCGTATTTTACGTTCTTCTGGTGCTTGTCCTGAATAGCTAGTGATAAATCGCAAAGGACTAATTTCAGCATCTTTTCTACTGGGATACAATAATTGTGTACGGGTCACTGCATCTACCTTTTTACAGGCATCAACTATGGTTTTCATGCTCTATCCCCTCTCCTGAAATCGTCCTATCATGATCTGTTTTTCTTGGAGGTAACTGTCATGAGAGCTGCAATTGCGTCTTGCTCGTAACAGTTCCCCATATGGGATACTGTACACTAATTGTCGAGGATGAGAGCTGGCCGCATTTAAAATGCTATTGCCCTCTGTACTCTTGAGAAACAATTTTGTCTGCATTGATTTGTCAACAATTTCTACCAAAATGTCCAAAATTTCATTTTTTTCTGTACTCATGTGCTCAGTAAATTGCAGATTGTACTCATTGTGATTCAGCCGTTTCACAAAGGTTTTGGCAGATTTCATATCTCCATTCCAAATCAAAAAGATGTCGTCTATAAAAAGCAACCACAGGACACAGCGATCGTACTCTTCCAAATGGGCGGCCACCCGCTCCTCCCACCAGCCCATTACCAAATTGGCGTAGCTGGGGGCAAAGCAGGTGCCCATAGCTGTGCCCTCTGATTGGTGATAGACGACATCATCAAAAAGAAAAAAATGATTCTTTAAACAAATGTCAATCATAGAGAGAATCCTCTTCGAATGTGACAAAAAAGAAATGGAACGTCTGTTGAGGAAGTATTCTACAGCTTGTAAACCCACTTCATGACGTATGCACATATACAAACTGCATACGTCCAGTGTGATCATGATGTAACCATATTCCCAATGTATACCCTCTATAATAGTTAGAAAGTGAGTGGTGTCTTTTAAATAAGCAGGTAAACTGACCACAAATGGTCCTAAATAGTGGTCAATGAAGCGAGATGTATTCTCAACAGTGGCGGTTCCTCCATGGGGGCGTTTGGCCGCCCCCATGCTTTCTCGCCGTGCAAGAAGGCAGAAACAAATGGTAGTTATTGCCGTAATAACTACCATTTGTGATTTGTTTCTGCCTTCTCGCACAGCAAAAAAACGAACTTCCTGGTTTAGAGTCGGGGTGGTGTTACTCGAGGGCAGGGGGGAGTGGCTTGGGGGAGTGGCTTGCCCACTGTTGTTAATACTGACTGTTTGAGCAGCCTGAGGCCGCCCAAACAGACACTATTATTAACAGTGGGGAAGCCACTCCCCCAAGCCACTCCCCCCTGCCCTCGAGTAACACCACCCACTCACTCTCCCTGTTCTCTCTGTATGCTGCAGCAGCAGCATACAGAGAGATAATGACGTAGCCTGGGGCAGCCGGCCGCACCAATGAAAAACGCGGCGGTGGAGAGAGGGAGGCTGCCTTCCGCGCTGCCCTCCTGATGCGGTGCTGCAGGACGTTGAAAACGAGGATGGCGGGAGTCGGGACGGAGTCTCCGGAGTCTGGACGGTAAGTTTACTTTATTTAATTTAATTACCAGTGTCTTTTTTTTTTTTTTTTTTTTTAAATATATTTTTATTGCAGGAATTAGTAAATCGTTACAGTATCGACCAGCTTTGTATCATAGGCAGTATCAACAGAATAAGACCCATTGGCCCCCCACCTTCAATCCCGAACACAGCCATCCGGCCCACAACCCTGGGGTCGGGCGGCGAAATACAGAGGGGGATCAGTAGGATGCTTGAGCTGGTCCGGATGATTCACTGTCCGTCATCTGCTTTTCTAAACAAGCCTATAAACCCAAAAGAAAAGAAAAGAAAACCCCCACCCACAAAGAACTACTAATCAAAGAAAACCCACCCCACCCCACCACCAGCGCCAGGGAGCCACCTATACAGGATCTGCCTTGGGACCCACGGGGAAAGCAATAGGACCATCAGTACAAACGTTTACCGGGACTCGGGGCGAGTCGCTTCTTCACTTTCAGAGTCGCTGGGGGCACAATAATCCCTGAGGGCCTGAACCAACATTTCCCATTCCAACGCGGCCTCCTGCGCCTTCTCATTACGCTGCCTCCAAGCTAGTTGATATCTCAGCGCGCTCTCCCCCGCCGCCCATTTCAAAAGCTCACTGTGCCATCTGCTGCCTGTCGGACCAACCCGTGCCTTCCAGTTCCTGGTCACCTCTCGCTTAGCCAGGAGGAGCCCTAGGTCGATAAATTTACTAGAAATTTTATTTCTGGGGGTATGGGGGAACCAGTGCAGGAGCCCCACCGCCGCATCGAATGATAAGGCTCTCCCCGTCACCTCCTCCAGGGTCGTCTCTACGTCCCGCCAGTAAGATGACAGACCTGGACAGGCCCATAACATATGTAGGAGGTCCGCTTCCGGAGCCGGACACCTAGGGCATGCCGCCGAATTCGTGGCAAAATATCGCCTGATTTTCACCGGGGTCAGGTACGCTCTATGGAGAACGTAATAGTGTACCAGCTGAAAACGGGCGTTGCGTGTGCCCTTCCAGGCTCGTCTCACCAACTGGGACCAAGTCGTCTCCGGGATCTCCCTACCAATGTCCTCCTCCCAACGGTTTCTGAGAGTGGTGAGAGGAGCTAACCCTTCGTTAATCAACCTGCCGTAGAGGCAAGTGACCGCCTTCACCGTGCCCGCCGACATCATCACGTACTGGCACACCTGAGATAAGGGGGGTTCCTCCTGCCCGTTCTTCCAGTGTGCCTGGATCGCTCTCATAATGGCCGAGTGTAGCAGAAAGTCACCACGGGGGATCTCGAAGCGGTCAATAAGATCTTGAAAGGACAAGAGCGCTCCGTCCTCGTATAGATCCCCAACCAGCTGTAAACCGGCATCCTCCCAGGCCGCCAAGCGTGACCAATCCCCTCCGTGGGGGAGGGCCGTCAACATCCCCAATGGTATTTCAGGCGCGTACGGGATCCTCAGTTGGCCCCGGGCGTGGGCCCGGTTCCAACACAGGCGGATAGTCCGCTCCTCCATCGACAAGTCCCGAAGGGCCAATCGCTGTCGCAGCGCTATAAAGGATAGAACATGCCTGGCCATGCCCGTTCCCCTCCCGTCTTCCGGGCCCCGGAATTCCCTGGCGACCTCCTGGGTGAAGGTCTGGAGCTGCGCCGCCAGATAATACTTTTCAAAGTCCGGCACCGCGAGCCCCCCCTCGTCTTTCGGTCTCATCAGGGTCTTGAGGGCCACCCGCCGGCGGCCCGATCCCCAGAGGAATCCGACCACCATGGAGCGTAACAGTCGAAACGTGGCCGGTGGGACCCAGATCGGTAGAGTCCGGAAATAGTACAATAGCCGGGGAAGCGCCACCATTTTAAGCAGGGCGATCCGTCCCGCCACCGAAAGCGGCAGCGTGGCCCAAAAGGCCATGCAGCCTCGGAGTGCCCGAATGCTGCGGGCAATGTTCCCATCTAGGAGGTCAGGTTGGTCGTGATAAACAAATACCCCGAGGTACTTAAAGCAGTCGGGTTCCCACCTAATCTCCCTACTTAGGGCAGGGGCAGGAGTGCCCCTGCGTACCGGAAAAAGACAGGTCTTGGGCCAATTCACACGGAGACCCGAGACCTCCCCGAACTCTGTGAGCGCCCCCGCCGCTCCACGTAAAGCGTCGAGCGGGTCCTCCAGGAAGAGCAACAGGTCGTCCGCATATAGTGAAACATAATGCGGGCCCGCCGGCGTCCACAAGCCCGTATAATGGGCTCCCGATCGAAGGTGCAGCGCGAGTGGCTCCACCGCCAGCGCAAAGAGAAGTGGGGACAGTGAACACCCCTGCCGCGTGCCTCGTTCCACCGGATACCGCGAGGAGATCAGCGGTCCCGCCCGGACCCTGGCCGACGCGGAGGCATATAGAACCGTGGTCCACCTGACAAAGCCCTCCCCGAGGCCGAATCTCCGCAGCACCGTGCAGAGGTAGTCCCACTCCAGGCTATCAAAAGCCTTCTCTAAGTCCACCGACAGGACGACCGGGGACGGGGCATCCACGAATGGTTCCCCTAGCAAACGGAACAACCTGCGGATATTCATAGTCGTGTTCCGTCGTGGGATGAAACCAGCTTGGTCCACATGCACCAGGGAACTCATGTGTCCCAGCAGCCTCGAGGCCAAGATGCTGCTCAGTATTTTATAGTCCACCGTCAGCATCGATAGGGGACGGTAAGACCCCGGGTCGGACGAGTCGCGGCCTGGCTTAAGGAGAGGAACCACCAACGCCTCACACATCGAGCTCGGGAGTCGCCCCAGCCTCTTCGCCTCCCTGTAGACCAACAATAGTCGAGGGGCTAGGAGGTCAGCGTAAGCTGCATAAAACTCCACCGGCAGGCCATCTAGGCCCGGGGTCTTGTTTCTCGCCATCCGTTTGATGGCCCCACGGATCTCCCCCAGCTCAATGTCGGATCCCAGGGCTTTCGCCACTTCCTGCTCCACCGTGCGGAGCTCCAGTGGACGTAAATAATCCTCAATTCGGTCAGGGTCTCGTGCGGAGCGACTACGGTATAAACATTCGTAATAATGCCGGAAGCAGCTAAGAATCTCCGGTTGGGTGTGTACCTCGGTGCCGTCTGCCTGTCGCATACTTGTCGTCGATTGGGATTGGCGCGTAGGGTTCGCCAACCACGCCAACAACGCGCTCGATCTGTCCCCCTCTGCGATGGATCGGACCGTGTAGGCCTTATAGTCAAAACAGCGGAGCCGTTCGACCTCTGCCGCCACCTTTTCCCTCGCCTCCGCCGTTCGTACTTGCAATTCCGGGTGCCCGGGGCGCCGAAGTTCAAGCTCGCGGAGTTTCCGATCCGCTGCATCTAAGTCAGCTAGGATAACACGCCTCATGCCCACCTTCTTAGAGATACAGTAACCCCTCACCACTACCTTAAAAGCATCCCACTCTAACGCTCTGGTACTCGCGGTGCCGCCGTTGGACGCAAAAAATTCCACCACCTTGTCCCCCAGGTCCGCCCTGAAAACACTGTCCTCAAGGGTCTCGGGTTGCAGCTTCCAGGTGGGCACCGCCGGCCTCCCGGGGAACCAGCGAAGGTCCAGCAGGAGGGGGTTATTGTCCGAGATGGTCCTGGATAAGTACTCGGATCGGACCGCCGCCGAGACCAGTTCGGGCGACCCTAGAAAGCCATCTAGTCTGACATGTAACTCATGAAGGCTCGAGAAATATGAATAATCCCGAGCTGCGGGGTGATGCGCTCTCCAGATGTCCGTCAAACCCCAGCGAGTCTGCCAATCCTGACGACCCTTAGCTGTGCGACGAACCGGAGAATCGGGAAGCGGTGGATGCGAGCGATCAATGTCTACGTCCACTACGGAATTGAAGTCTCCGCCAAGCAGGAGGGGCCCGGAGAAGAAGTGGGCCAACGAGCCCGATAACCTGGAAAGGAAGGCAGTCTGGTCCATGTTAGGGGCATACACACAGCAAACGTTCAAGTCCCTCCCTCCCAGTGTTCCCGAGATGGCCACGTATCGCCCCTCCGGATCTACCACTGTTCTCGTGACCTGGAAGGGGACCCCCGCCCTGATCCATATTAGCGCCCCTCTGGCATAAGCGGAGTACGAGGTGGAAAAGACCTGCCCCCACCATCTACGCTGTAGCGCCGCCCCTTCCGCCTTGTTCAGATGAGTTTCCTGCAGCAGCGCCATTTGCACTCCCCTACGCACTAAATAAGCGTGGACCTTGTGGCGCCTGGACATAGTATGAAGCCCCCTTACGTTCCAAGTGACACATTTCAAATTAGCAACATCAGCCATTGTCCCATAACGTTCTCGCACAATCTCCCCATCCGGGTCCCCACAAAAAAAAGACATCATTCCTCCCAGCACTGATGGCGGCCATTTCCCCCAACCAAAACCAAACCACCCAAGAACGAACCAAACCCTCACCCACCCACCCCAGAACAGGACCCAAACTATACCATCTAGATCCCATCCAAACCTCGCCTTCCATCAACCCAATAACCCCAGCTAATCCCACGGTCGCCACCGTGGGAAGGCCTTAAGGGCCAGGTGCGGGCCGGGCGGAGGCAGTGGGCCCTCGACGCTTAGGCCACCAGGACCATAGCAAGCCCTAAACAGTGTCGACAACCTCTCCCGGGGCAGAAACAGGGGCACCCCCCTCCCCCCCTCGTTGTCAGCAGCTTATGGACGGCAACCGCCTCCCCCCTGCCGGGCCCCCACCCAAAATAAGGCAGCACACCCCGTTACCCTTGTCCATCCAAAAGGTCCTCCACCGATTTCGGTGTGATCACCGGTGTATGGGCACTATCAGTCACTGAGTCCTCCGAGTCCGATGGTGCCACCTCTTCACCCAGGTTTTCCTCCTCCTCGATGGCTTCGTCCCGTGCACCCGACAACTCCGACAACACTTCCAGCACTCCCCTCCGCTCCGACGACGTCTCTGCAGTGGAGGGCCCTCCCGTGCGGCCGCGGCGATTCCTGATCCTCCTGGATCGCCGCCTCTGTTCCGGCTCATCTGCCTGTTGGGACGAGGAGCCGAAACCATCTTTCCCTGCCCTATAGAGCTCGAGCCAGGCACAGACGTCCTCCGGGGTGTCGAAGAACTGAGTTTTGTCGTCGACTATGATGCGGAGCCTTGCAGGGTAGAGAAGCGAGTACTGGATGCCCTCGCTCCTGAGCTCGCGCTTGACCGCCAGGAAGGAGAAACGCTTGCGTTGAGTCTCGTAGGTGTAATCCGGAAAGATGTTCACCTGACTGTTCGCTACTTTGAATGGACCATTATGCCTGGCGGCGTTGAGGATTAAATTCCTGTCCCGAAAGTGCAATAATCGCGCCACCACCGGCCTCGGGGGGCGTCCCTGTTGCGGCGGCCGCGCCGGGACTCTGTGGGCACGCTCCAGAGTGTAGAAGGAGGATAGCCCCTCCGGGGCCACCGTGTCACGGAGCCAGGCCTCCAAGTATGTCACCATGTCGCCATCTTCGATTTTTTCCGGGAGGCCCACTACACGAATGTTGTTCCGCCTGTTGCGGCCTTCCGCATCCTCCGCTCTCTGCTCCAGGGACGCAATTCGGGACAGGGCATCCTTCATCGTCGCAGCCAAGGTTCGCTGCGCCGGCTCCAAGGTTTTCACCGAGCTCTCCACTTCTTTGACCCGGTCCGAAAGTTTGCCATGGTCCGCTCTGAGGAGACCTAGGCTCGTCGCCACCTGGGCAATGTCCTGTTGGAGGGCCGATCTCGTGGTCGTTATCGCCTCTAGGACGCGGTCGAACTGCCGTTGCATCGACGCGCCATCAGAACTCTTTGGGTCCCCAATCGCTTCTTTGTCCTGGGCTTCCGAGTCCGAGGCGGTCGGGGTGGGCCCCTTGGCTCCTCTAGGTTTCCCCATGTCGCCGGGGGCACTCCGTGAAGGTCCCGGAGTAGGCGTCTCCGGGTGCAGGTGTCGACCACGACCCTCCCGGCTACTGGTCCTCAGATCGAGTACAGGAGACCTCCGTCTCCAGGGCCTGTGGAGACTTCTCCGCTTCGACTCACGCCACCGCCACGGCGTCCGAGGGCACCGATGAGGGGGCGGAGACAGCCGTCGCCGTGCCAGGCAGGCCCGCTCACCCGCTAGGGATCCAGGGTGAGGGTCTCCAACTCCACTGGACGATGTGTAGCGCCAAGGTGTCGCGCCTCCCATGGAAGTGGGCTGGCCGGGAAGACGTAGCTAGGTACGGAGTCGCGAGACGGGCCACCGCCTGGATCACAGGGCGTCCGCTCCCGGGGTCCCCTATAACGTGGGCATCCGCCCGGCCACCCAACCGAGTGCAAACTCGTCGTGAGAAATCCGATCCAATAGACAGCCAGTGCACAGAGCAGTCGGGGATGGCAAAGTCGGGCGCAAGTCGCCGCTTGCGACGCTCCTCCAAGTCAGTGGGTCCGGCCAGGGGGACAAAGAAGTCCGGGCGCCATGTTGGGTCGCACTCCGCGACTCCGCAAACTTCGGTTGCACTCCGGAGCAACCCTCGTCCGAGCCCCACCAAGGACCCCGGCAGGTCTCCGTCGGTCCGCTCAGCCGAATGCGGGGTCTGGGGTGCCCCGCAGCCTCCGATTTACAGGATAAATCCGGGCTCAGTCCCGGAGCCGAGCTCTCAGGCGACCATCGCCATCGGCGCCCAAGCCACGCCCCTTAATTACCAGTGTCTTGTTGGAGTCGTGCCGTTTTCCAGCTGCTTTCCAAAAGCCAGAGTTTGTCCCTTTTCTGTGTCAGTGGCACTGGCGGGAACTTAGAAGAGGTAAAGCCAGACACCGAGATGGAGAAGGGGGCAGGAGCGGTGCAAGGTGAGGTATTGTGGGTTTGCAAGGCGTATACATCTCTTTTAACTACTACCGTTTTCCCAAGCTGTTAGATTTCTTTTTTGTGATAGTAAAATGTTCTGATCCAGCAGGCGACATACGTATCTCTAGACTTTCCCTTTTGAAGCTCTAGAATGAAGTTTCGGGACCCTTGGGTAGCGGATGGCTAGTTGGCTATGGGAGCTCTTGGCTTTTCATCATCTACGCAGTAGATTACTGATTACACTAAGATGTCTGTTGTAACAGTAAAATACATTTTTTGTTTCCAAACCCCTCCCGCCTCCCCCTCATCCCCTCAGGTCGTACAAACACTGAACATGGCACTGGTGTTTGGTGTTTAGGAAGACTGGTGGCAGAATCACTGCGTGTGTGGTAAACTGTGATACCGGTTGTCGGCCCATGTTTCAGAGGAGATATTTAGCTCTTGAATGATTTTTATATTTTTATTGTTTGCCCGTTACGCTGTTAATTATGATTTTAGTTGGTGTTAGATTGCTCATGTTTTGTGTAAGACGTTCACTATTTAGCATCAACAGTATTGAAGCAAGGACCTTTTGGTCTGTAGAAAGTCATTGAAAAGCTGTTTTTTATTTAGTGAACTTCCCCTGCTATCCTTAATTCCTCACGAGTGTTGTCTTTCTTTTTGGCTAGTGCCTAGACGCCTTTGGGTGGAGCACTTTAAAAATACTTTATTCATTTCACTTTCATTTCACAGTGCAAGAAATTATACAAAATTCAAAACTCGAGCTTTTATAACTTTCAATCTAACTGTAGTACAATCACACAAATATTTTTGTCACATCGATATGCAGACATTCGGTTTGCCATTAGGTGCATCGACAGACTAATGACTTTGTGTATTGATGCTGGTCGAGTTTAGAAAAACCTACTCAATTCTCAAATTTATTTTAAAAACAAACACGGGGATCAAGAGGTATGCTCTGAACCGGACCTGACGATTTGCTTTTGCTGGCGAGGGGGAGGCCAGGCCTAATCAGTTTTAGTGCTTTAATATTGATTCCAAGCTGAAGAGACTGGCACTGCTGGTGTTACGAGGTCTTTCTCAGAGCCTTCGCCACTACTCTGGCCCTCATTGCAGAAGAGGTGCTTGATCACCGCTTTGCTTCTTAATGTTATCTGTTTTCAACCCCTTCAATCACTATATTTTTAAAACCTGTCAGTAGTTTCTGCCTCACCAGTTTAAAATTTCCCCAGCCGCCACTGTTCCTTGGACCCGTGACCAAGGAGCCTTCGGGTTTCAAAACGCGTCGGGAGTTCTTTGCCACATACTTTATTGAATAAAGTACGCTAAAAGACAAACTAGGGCTCGGCGCAATTTCTTTGAAGGAAGGATTGTTGGTGCTGGATAAAATAGGGTCGCGACCTCGCCAGTAGCCCGCCACCATCGAGAGACAGAGGTCAGAGCGGGAAGCGTTTTGGATATATCAAATAACACAGAAAAAACTCTGTTAACAAAAGGTTCAAGCTAAAATTATTTTGTTTAAACAAATTTCATTTTAGTTTTTTTAAATACATTAATGGTCTAATTTAAATAATGTAATTAATACAGCTACTTATTTAATTGATTTACATTAATTTATATGTTGCATCTCTGAAACTTGCAAATTCTTTATTAACCCTATGCACCACCCTTCCCGGAACCCTGGACTGGACAGATTTCCTAAATTTTTTGCATAATATTGTCTCTGGAAATTGTGAGCTTATAGTTAGTTGCTTGGAGCAGGAAGAAACCCCCTCAGAAGTGGAACAGGGCTATGAAACACTTTGCTCAGCAACCTCTTTGGCACTGGTAAAGAGGAACCCTGCTAAATGTTTTCCATTGAAGCGATGGTTTAATAACAAAAGTAGAAAAGCTCACACAGATCTTTAAGAGGCCCTACACTCCATTCCCCGGGATAAAGAGTGAGTAAAAACCCTTAGGGAGACTTATAAATCTGTGATTGAACAGAGGAAAAGTGAATTGAGGAATGAGGCGTGGAATGATTTAGTGTTAGCAGTGTCCCTAAAGGATTAAAAAAAACTTCTGGGGAGTTATAAATTGTCCAATGTTTTTCAAAAGATTCATCCCAGATGGATTCTTTGATACTTGGTGATGTCTGGGAGGCTCATTTTACTCATTTTTTTAACCCTCTAAGCAGAGCGATGGTTCCGGCGAAACAGACTGTGGAGATGACCTGCAACCCACATCAAGCTCTACAGCCAAGCATTTCAATCTCAGTGGAAGAGGTGGAGGTAGCAATATCACAGGGCACTTGTTTGAAAGCTCCTGGCCCGAGGGAGTGCCCCTTGAACTTTTTAAGAAAACCCTATTTTGGGGGTGCCACTTCTGACTAATATCTATCTTCAAAGCAGCTATTATTGGGCCACTGCCTAGGACATGAAAAGAGGCAGTAGTGGTCCTCGTTTATAAAAGGGGGACAGAAATTACCCTGCCTGTTATAGGCCAATATCCTTAATTGACATGACAGTAAAGGTATTAAGCATGGGCGAATTTTGCGAATCTGGCGTTCGCGAATGTGCGTATTTGTGAACTCGCAATCCGCAAAATCCGCGAATTCTCGCGAATTTGCGGATTTCTTTTGTGTTTGCAAGGGTTTCTGCCAGTTCGCGAGGGTTTTGTACCAGTTCGCAATTGCGAACTTACTTGTCGGCTCGCAACGGTCGCGACTATGTTGTTTCTACGTCTGGTTCATCATCACAGGTTCACAGCACCCTCTGTTTCACCACTGCCACCCTGTTTCACCCATGCCACCCTCTGGTACATCAATGCCACCCTCTGGTTCATCACTGTAGATTATGGGGCGGAAAAGCAAGCACACCTGGCCTGCTTCAACTGACATGAATTAATTTGGGGTTGATTCATTAATGTGTCACTGTTTTAAAATTCCAGTCTGGCACCTGCTTCCTTATCTGGAATTTGCTTTCTGTTGCAGTGCATTTTTCTTTCCAGGACCTTTGTGGCCTACTTGTAGCTATTCTATGAGCCTGCTGTGAGGGTCAGAGCAGGGTCATAGAATTGTTGCAACTAGCAACTGAACTCTGGAGGGGCCCTAGTCAGGAAGCACTACAGGGAATGGTTACTAATGATGAGTTTGAACTTTTGCACCTGCTGAGTGCTTTCAGTTTTGCAAAACTCGTTTTTCTGCAGAACAGCAACTGTAATGCCCCAAACAAACATAGCAACTGAACTCTGGAGGGGCCCCTCAGGAAGTACTACAGGGAATGGTTACTAATGATGAGTGAACTTCTTCACCTGCTGAGTGCTTTCAGTTTTACAAAACTCGTTTTTCTGCAGAACAGCAACTGTAATGCCCCAAACAAACTTACTTGTGAAAGTTGATTTCTAATCCAAAAGTGATCCAAAGAAAGTCAAAAGGCCTCAAACCCAAAAAAGTGCAGGCAAATGTCAACCTGAGGAGTTATTCTGATAAAAATCTTCATTTTCAGAAGGTCTATGCTGCTTGCTAGTGGATTTCTTGTGCAGAATTGCAAATTTTGTAATTTTGCGAGTGTGAGATTGTTGCTGCCCGCCGCACCTACATGTTCGCAATTGCGAACACTCACGATGCGTCGCCAAACTCCCGCAGCAAGATCCAAAATGGCGCAGCACTCGCAAAATATCGAGAAAAACAACTCGGCAAATGCTGAATGACGGTAAGTGAACGCCGCACGCCGCAATATTGTATCACCAAGAAAAAAAATCCGCTGCGTGCTAATTTGCGGATTTTCTGTAAATTCGCGAGAGTTCGCGGATTGCGAATTTACCGAAAGTCCGCAAAATCCGCGAGCGGAACGGATTTTCCGCCCATGCTTAAAAGGTATTAGGCAGGGTCCTCCTGGCATGAATAGAGGAGTGGGCAGCCGCAAATAGAGTTCTCTCAAATACACAATGTGGTTTTAGATCTGTCATGGGTACAACAGAACAACGTCTCAATCTGTCTCTGATTGTCAGTAAGTATACAAAATCTATACATCTGGCCTTCATGGATTTATCTAGTGCCTTCGATACTGTCCGTTGGAACAAAAATGTAGAGTATGTTGGGAGACATGGGAGTAGAGGACATTGGCAGCTGGTAAAATTTGAAAGTGGTAAGGTGTAAAACAATAGGAGTACTGCAATGTTGCGAGCGAGCGAACCCCCCAATGGGGGGTTTCATGGGCCTCTCCCCTTCGAGAAAATTTTGAAAAAAGAGTGGGCAAATGGTGCATTTTCAAGCAAATTTGAGATAGTAGGAAGGTCGATAAAGCAGTTGTGAATCTGTTCTAACAAAGACAGTGAATGGTAAAACTGTCAGTCTAATCGGATGCATATCAAACGCTGGCCTACCACATGCTCTGTCCATCTGTGCCACTGTGTGCTATTCTTTCACAAGTGATGGTTTGTACTAAACTGAGCTGGAGACCCTAGGCCTTAATGCACCTCACAGATCACGAGAAAGCCTCCGCAACCTGCTGATGTCACGCCATAGACCAGATGCCAAAGGTTGGCCTCCTAAAACAGAGACATCCACCGGACAAGATGCAAATGGTTTGGTACCAGGCCTTGCACTCTGGAACATGCTTCCTCTGCCCCTTCACTTCGAAGCAAACTATGAAAATCAGGAAAAATATGGAAATGCACCTGTTCCTAGGGACTTCTGGAGTGCATCAAAGCCGAATGTTCACCAAAAGGCGGTCTTTTCACATAACATTCAGGTTTCTGACATTTGTTGACCTCACAGAGTCCTAACTAAACTTTCTATTCGCCGCACCCATGCAAAGCAGTTCAAAGTAGCAGTTGTGCATATATATATATATATATATATATATATATATATATATTACCTACTGGCTATCGCCAGTAGGTATATATAGTTAGGATTTTTTCCCTATGGGATTTTTGAAAATTCTATGTCTAATAACTTTGGCGTTTGTGGACGGAATCGGCTGAAATTTTCAGGAAAATGGCACATTTTGTTTCTGAGCAGACCTTGAAAATTTGGGGGGGTTTCATCAAGGGGGGGCCGAGAAAAAAGGGGGGTCCCAAAACGCGTTTTCCCCATGTTAATTTCCATAGGGCGGTTGGACTCACTTTTAGCTCGAACGGCTGAATGGATTTGCACGAAACTTGGCAAAATTGTAGGGACTGTTAGCCCGATGTGCCTTTGCTAGGTCTCAATATATGTGCTCCAGTAGTTTTTGAGAAATTAACGTTCAAAACAAGATATATATCTGTAACAGCGCTCCGGGCAGCGATCCGGTCCGCTTACTTTTCGCGAAACAGAACTTTGCGCGCAGAAAGCTGATTGGCTCTCCGGTGTCTGTCAACATTCTAAACAGTCCGGAGCGGCCGCCATCTTATCTCTCGGTAGGATCGAGAGAGAAGAAGAGGTGAAAAACGAAGGGGGAATTTATTGAAAGGGGGCAAGGTATACCCCTCTTGACCCCCTAGGAATGTTGTTGGGGTTATTAAAGGGTCCCGTGGGGAAAATAAAAAAAAAATGATTTTTCACGGTAGAAGCGCTTCACGGGCCGCGAACTGGGCCGCAAACTGGTAGCGAAACGGGAATTCGCCATTTTGTGCTTCGTTTTAATTGTTTAGAGACAAAAATTATCGCCGCACATCGGCCACAATGCATGAATATCGCTGAAAAGTCAGCGATATTCATGCATTATCCAGCAAATGCTCTTAGCCATGTTATCCACCTTCCATTGGATAACATGGCTAAAAACTGTTCTGTGCGTGAGCTTTTTTTTTTTTTTGCTGCGTGACGTTTGTTAACGTTCGATTCGATGGAAATCAGGAAGTGTTGACCACCATTTTGTCACTGCGAGTAAATATTTTGTTATAAATGAATCCTTATTGATAAACATTGTCTGCGCCATCTTGCGTTTTTGTCCAATGCCACAATTTTGTCGTGCACGGCAGCCATTTTAGATGCCTTGACCAGGGCCACTCTCTGCACGCCGCCGATCCTCAGCATGGCTCCCCACCCTCGCAAGCATCTCCCCCACGCACTGGTCACCCCCGCTCTTTCTCTCATGCATGGGCTATATACTTCCCCCCATCTGCGCTGCTCTTCTCTGAGAATCACACCCTGTGCCCGCCCGACACCTTCCTTTCACCCTATTCACTACCGCACCCTCTGACACTCCTCTTCCTCTGTGTCCGATTGTCCAGGCCGGACCTAGGCTATCACCTAGCCCTGCGGATGTAGTTTATGGCCCCAGCTGTAGAGTATCCAGACATGCCAACCCTCCCGATTCAGGCGTGAGACTACTGATTTCAGTGCTAGTCTCCCGCCTCCTGATTCCTGCAAGCAAAAACCCGGGGGCATATTACCAACAACTAGCGATAATTTTTGTCTCTAACTTGTTTAGAGACAAAAATTATCGCCGCACATCGGCGAATTTTATCGCACATAAACCTTGCTATTAGCAAGGTTTATCGCAAATGCGATAAAAAACGGCCGCAATGCATGAATATCGTTGAAAAGTCAGCAATATTCATGCATTATCCAGCAAATGCTCTTAGCCATGTTATCCACTTCCCATTGGATAACATGGCTAAAACTGCTCAGGGCAGGTGTTAGGTTTTGGAGATATTCGCGCTTAGCGCGAATATCTCCAAAAGTTGGTAATAGGAGATAGCGATGGTTAGGGACTGTTTCCAGTCGCTAAAATCTTGGCACGCCCACTTTGCATGTCATTAGTGATAAATATCACTGATATGCAAAGCGGGGCCCAAGATGGTCGCTATCTCCTATTAGCTGTCACTAACTGGTGTTAGCGACAGCTCGGTAATAGGGAGATAATTTTATCTCTTTTTTTTTTGGCTTTTAAAGCCAAAAAAGCGGAAATAAACCCCCTTGATAATATGCCCCATGATTTCTCGGGGGTTTCAGCTGACAGGGCTTGGTATTGTGTTACGTGCTAATTCTTCCAGGAAACGTCAGAGGGTCGATGCAGGGGTTCTAGAAGGGGTGATAAACCATTTAAGCCTCATGAACAAGCGCATGGTCTTTTAAAGATCTGTAAAGTACCCGGGGCGGCGGTGTGTGTGTGCCCTCTTTCAGGAGCGGGCGGGGGGGGCACTGCCAGCAACTTGCCAGGCCAGGCAGTGTTCAACACGTGCATCACCCTTTCTCTGCCTGCTATTGCGGTCCATGCTTCGGAAAGGTAAGAAAAAGAACGTGCATTTGAGTTTGAAATGTCCGATCTTGTAGCAGTACACTTGCAAAGCCCACACATGACAATAACCCGATTCAAGGCCCCATTCACCCGATTTTTTAAACATATATAGCACTCCAACAAAGTTAGATTTTAAAACTTTATTAACTTTTAACTATAATGAACGGAACAAAAACTGTAAAAACATTTAAACATTTTTCACCCAAAAAAGCAACAATGGTCAGAAGCTGTTTTTTGTGCGAATAGTCCCAAGGCAGCACAACGTGCAGAGTTCTGGACGGCACCCAGGTGATGTCGCCTGGGTGCCGCACTGGTTTTTGGATCCTACAATGCTGCTCCGAAAATTGGCGTGGGGCGTCCCGGGTGGGGCGGGGGGAGGCCTCGTCAGTAGCGGTCTGTTGTGCGAATAGTCCCAAGGCAGCAGAACGCGCTGAGATGTTGATGGCACCCAGGTGATGTCCAGTAAACTGCCGCACTGGTTTTGGTATCCTACAATGCTGCTCCGAAAATTTGCGTGCGGCGGCCCGGGGAGGGGGGGCGTGGGGGAGGCGGCGTGAACGGGCCTCCCCAGGTGGCGGCCATCCAGCTGAGTTGCGCCCGCTCTTGCGGCTACAGCGTCTCGCTCACCATGTTGTTGAGTTGCTCCCACTCTTGCAGTGCAGCGATAGGCGCCTGCCACATGACTCTTAAAATGGCGGACGGCTCTTCGGTTTTGGGCCTGGTCCACTGAAATGGCCCTGGGACACCTTGGAACTCGGACGCTTGCCTGCTAGGGCTTGGGCTCCATTCTCGAAAAGCGTCCCCTCAGCCGTGAAGATTCTACAAAAGTCTTGGGGGCCCCCGACTCCCGCAGGCTTCCGGTGGGGAGCAGCTGCCATGATTGCTCGCGGAATGACCACGACGGAGCCACGAGATGGTGGTGCTCTCATGCTGACGCCAGCTTCAGTCTGAATGATCCAGAAACAAGGTGGGGCTTTCATCGTTTGGGAAAAAAAAATGTTCTAAACCAATGAAAAGTGTTATTTTTAGGTCATATGACCAAGCCCTCCATCTTTAGAAAACCAAAAGTAAAATGATCCAATGAAAAGTTTTACAAACAAGTCACATGACCTGTTATGCGGCATAGGGCTACAAAAAGCGTAGAAAATCCGTTGGCACGTGAGGCGGCGTCAGTAGCGGACCGATGTGCGAATAGGCCGAAGGCAGCACAACGCGTCGAGATCCGGATGGCACCGAGGTGGTGTCCAGCAAATTGCCGCACTGGTGTGGCCATCCTACAATGCTGCGCCGAAAGACGGCGTGTCCAGCTGAGTTGCGGTCACTCTTGCGGTACAGTGACTCGAACGCGCCGAGATCCGGATGGCACCGAGGTGGTGTCCAGCAAATTGCCGCACTGGTGTGGCCATCCTACAATGCTGCGCCGAAAGACGGCGTGTCCAGCTGAGTTGCGGTCACTCTTGCGGTACAGTGACTCGAACGCGCCGAGATCCGGATGGCACCGAGGTGGTGTCCAGCAAATTGCCGCACTGGTGTGGCCATCCTACAATGCTGCGCCGAAAGACGGCGTGTCCAGCTGAGTTTCTCCCGCTCTTGCGGTACAGTGACTCGAACGCGCCGAGATCCGGATGGCACCGAGGTTGTGTCCAGCAAGTTGCCGCACTGGTGTGGCCATCCTACAATGCTGCGCCGAAAGTCGGCGTGGGGTGCCCCGTTGGCTTATGAGGTGATGTCAGTAGTGGACCGATGTGTGAATAGGTCGGAACCAGCACAAGGCGCCAAGATCCGAATGGCAAGTCGTGGATGTTGAGTGCCTCAGTTGAGAGTTCTGAGCAGTGCTTGTAAGACTGTCTGAAGCTTATTTGCACCTGCTGCAGCTTCACTATTGCCCTGGTGTGGCCAAAGGTCGCACATGACATAGGCGGCCGGCTCCCGAGGTCCGGCGGAACTTTTTTCCTTTTCCTTTCTGCTTCTTTTCCTACAATCCGTTTCATCTGAAGACACGACCAGGTCCCTGAATGTGTGCAGGGGGACGCTATTGATTGAATGAAAATGGCGGCTTGACACAAAGCTGACTCAAGCGTTGCTGTTGATGCTATACAGACAAAAATTGGTTTTCAGTTTGTACATTCTTCAGGATTTTTTTTCCCATCCAAGTCTGATTGAGAGTTTGTAGAAAAATGGCTTGAGATTTTCCACATACTACTCTTTAACATTCTTCCTAAATGTAACAATGTGAAACTCACTAGGAGAACGGCTGTTTCTGTTTCCTTTCAAAATGCTGCCAACAATATTTTCTGAATGGAAGACACCATCTTGTAGCATAAAGGGCCGAAAGGGGTTCTGGTCTGGCCGATGGTTGGTGGAGACATTTTGACTATATCTTGGACCTGCCCGGCCTCGCCCAAAATGGCGCCGGTATAAATGGGACTCGTAACTCTTTGCCCGCAAATGTATATCTAGAAAATGTTATTGTAAGTGGCCCTGTCGTATTTTAATTACAAAATGTACGTTCACCGATTCCGCAACTGTTAGACACCTTTGTTCTTGCAACCTAATGGCCCGCTCGTTACGTTCCTCTACAGTGTAAATGTCTCCTCATCATATACGATTTCAGTTTGCTCCGTGGCCGGCCACCGTGGTTATAGGCCCGTATTTGTATACTGACATTTTCACAATAAAGGTTTTTAAAACAAAACACGGTAGTAGTATTTACATTGGTAAAGTTTGTACTTTTAGTCACTGTTTTCGAATCAGTAAAAGGCAAGTGAAATAAAGCAGTCCAATTACATGACGGATAAAAGGTATAATATGTAGGAACGCAGTAAAGATAAATAGTCAAGGGCAGTTGTGTTTTTCATTCCTGCAACATAAAGTGATCGATAAGAATCTGATAATCAGGCGTATCGGCGACTAAGACAGCAGGCCGAATCTCTTTTACTCAACGGCTCCGTCATGGAAGGAAGAAACGCCCTTTTTCTCGAAAAAGGAATATATTTTACTTGCAGGATAGTTGTAAATTTTCCGGGAAAGTACATTAGCCTGGAATATTATAACATATGTTTAAAAAAAAATAATGTTCGAAAACAATAAAAAGCGTAATTTTTAGGTCATATGACCAAGCTTTTCATCATTAAAATAACAAAAGTAAAATGAACCAATGAAAAGTTTTATTAACAAGTCACATGACCTGTTATGCTTACGTTACGCGCTGCGCGCCGCGCCTCGGATCACTTCCGGGTGCGCTAACGCGGCGTGTCATATAACGCATTACGCGACAACGTAGGTCAAGAATATAGTCAAAATGTCTCCACCAACCAGCGTTCGGAACACAACCCCTTTCAGCAGTCCAAAAAGTTCTGTTAAATGACAACAGAGGGGACAGGCAACAAGAACCATCAGTCAAAGAGGGGAGGGCAAGTTCTTCTCTTCCGGGTCATGTTGGGGCGCTACCGGAACTGATCGAATTGGTAGTCTACAGTGTTTCTGGATGTTTCAGACTAAAGCTGGCGTCAGCATGAGAGCACTACCATCTCGTAGCTCCGTCGTGGCCATTCCACGAGCAATCATGGCAGCCGCTCCCCACCAGAAGCCTGCGGGAGTCGGGGGCCCCCAAGACTTTTGTAGAATCTTCACGGCTGAGGGGACGCTTTCGAGAATGGGACCCAAGCCCTATCAGGGAAGCGTCCGAGTTCAAAGGTGTCCCAGGGCCATTTTAGTGGACCAGGCCCAAAACCGAAGAGCCGGCCGCCATTTTGAGAGTCCTGTGGCAGCCGCCTATCGCTGCACCGCAAGAGCGGGAGCAACTCAACTACATGATGAGCGAGACGCTGTAGTCGCAAGAGCGGGCGGTAAACAGCTGAATGGCGGAAGAGGCACAGTGTAGCAAAAGCGGGCGGAATGGCAACTGAAACGGTAAAGGGGCGCCCCACTACAGCGTGTCTTCAGGTCAAACGGATTGTGGGACAAGGTCCAGAATTGAAGAGTCATCAAAAGGCAAAAAGTTCCGCCGGACCCCGGGAGCCGGCCGACTATGTCGGGGGCGATCTCAGGCTACACCAGTGCTATAAGACTTGGGGAGGGTGTCGGAGCCAAGCGTCTTCTCCGAGTCCATGGCCATCACACCGCCCCTCAGGGGCCTCCGTCAAGCTGTTTAGGAAGGTAACATATCACATTGTTTTCTAATGCAGTCAGGTCCACAAACGACACTCACTTTGAGAATAGTGAAGCTGCAGTAGGTGGAAATAAGCTTCAGACAGTGTTACAAGCACTGCTCAGAACTCTTAACTATGGCACCCAACATCCAGAACTTATGCCATTTGAGAATGGCAGTGACATTGAAGCAACTCAGGGACCAAAACCATTAACGTACTTTCACGTATGAAAATCTTACTTGGGGAGGGGGCAGGAGCGAAGCGCCCCCTCCCAGTCCGCGCCACCACACCGTATGTTGAAAATCTGAAGCCATCGTTCTACAAAGTCAACCAACCTTGGATTGAAAAATCTAGAAAAATGTACAAACTGAAAACCAGTTTTGGTCTGCATAGCATCAGTAGCAACGCTTGCTATCAGAGTGCATGAGTTTCATGCTCGATCGATTGAGCTAGCCGGATCGGGCAATAAAAAGTATAAAATAGTTATGTAAATAGTTATTTAATAAAATGTTTTACCCTGTTTCTTTGCTGGTGTGTTGTCTATATTTTTAATATTTGCATAGGGTTTGTCGTTATTTTGGGCGGGGTGGGTGACGGAGTCGAGCTGTCTTGCAGCCCTCATGGTGTGGAGCTCAGTTCATCTCACTATTTTCGTATTTCTCATGAAGGGTTGTTCCTAATATTTCTATTTTAGCGAGGTCAAAAAGAGATCCAATTAGTGGCCTACTGATTTTGCTCGATTACTTTTATTTTTTTACACGATTTTTCACTATCTGCAAAGACTAAACAGAGTATTGCGACTTTGTGCTTGTTTGTAAATAGAGAATGATCCAAAGAGAACCAATTCTAAAACAGTAAATGCTTGGATAACAATCAATCAAATGGAGAGACAAGCAGGCACGACGGATTACAACGGGGGCAAAGGCCTGCGTTAACTACCGTTCACTATCTGCAAAGAGAGAGTACTACTAAGAGAAAAGAGGGGAGGGGGGGGGTGCAGCGTTCAAAGCACATCAGCGTGCATAAATACAAAAATGTTTTTATCTATCACGTACTTGACATTTTAAAGCTTTTAATATTTGCTATTAAAAAACCAATGAAATTCACAGAAAAAACCATAGGTTATAGTGGATATATAGTTAGGAATTTGCATTTACAAAACCTTGAAAATTCAATGAAAAAACCATTGGTTTTAGGCCATATATAGTTAGGGATTTGCATTTACAAAACCTTATTTTGCTCGCATAAAACCATTGAAATTCCATATATAGTTATAAGCGCTAACTATATATCGCGCACCCGCAATCCACTGCTGATGATGTCACATACTACATCATTCATGACATGGTTAGTGACATCACTGATGACATCACTGATGACATCTCAAATGACATCACTGATGACATCACTGAAAACATCTTATTTGACATGACTGATAACATCACTGATGATATCATTCATGTGATAATACCATGAACCTCTTCAGACTCTAATATAACCTTAGATACAATCAGTGTAAACAGACAGTCACAGACTGTCACTCATCCATGGAGTTACTCACACACCTAGTCAGTTATGCCAAAAATCTATCACACCTCCATTTTCTCAACTATACAGTTATACACACCTTACTTATTCAAACATATACTAACACATATTTACTTTACTCTCTTATACAATATCTGATACATGTTCACAATGATCCATACAGCCACTCACACATTCACTGGCTCTTATGCACAGTTATTTATAGATGTCAACTCTCACATGTACTGTGTTTTACATATGTACTTAATTTGACATGTAGCACTGAGATATCCATTCACTCACTAATACACTCATGCACAGTCAACCGCCCATACAGCTGTTTGCACATGCACTTTTGAATATATACATATAGTGAATCAACTACTCACACATCTATGTACAGAGTCACACACCTCCCAGCCACCCATAAACACACACTCAGTTTCCCATACAAATACTTGGACAACCAATCAATAACCCATACAGTTACTCATATAGCTACTGATCAACATATGCAGCAGTTTGTAGAACAACAGATATAATGATGCACAAATTAAAACAGTTTACTCACTAACCCATGCACTCAGTGAGACACATTTAATCACTCACTCAATCAGTCAGTCATGCACCTAGTAAATCTTTCATCCAGACACTTATATATCCACTCATTCTTCAATATGTAAAACATATTTTAACTTTACAGAAACATACAGTCACTGGATGTTGTAATCAGTGATGTCATCAGTGATGTCATTTGAGATGTCATCAGTGATGTCATCAGTGATGTCACTAACCATGTCATGAATGATGTAATATGTGACATCATCAGCAGTGGATTGCGGGTGCGCGATATATAGTTAGCGCTTATAACTATGTATGGAATTTCAATGGTTTTATGCGAGTAAAATAAGGTTTTGTAAATGCAAATCCCTAACTATATATGGCCTAAAACCAATGGTTTTTTCATTGAATATATATATATATATATATATATATATATATATATATATATATATATATATATATATATATATATATATATATATATATATCCGTTTCGGATTATATCCTTCGTCAGTGTTGTAATACAACACTGACGAAGGATATAATCTGAAACGTGTCTGTTTGAATAAACTGCTGCTGAACAAATGAAACCCCGTGAGTGCCATTCTTCTCCTCTTGTGAAAGAGGAATTGCGAGCCGGATATTGATCGCTGAACGCCACCGCGAACTTGGCACCCGACCATGAAGTGATGGCACCCGACCATGAAGTGATTGCTCCCTTTTCGCTGATGGCGAAAAGGGAGCAAGATATATATATATATATATATATATATATATATATATATATATAGAAACAAGGTCCTGCAATGTGACTCCTCACACATCCATCAGGTACAGATCTCCATAACACCAAGAAGTTGAATCAAAAAGTGGCTTTATTTTTCCCTCGCCATCGGCATGACGCGTTTCGGCCGTCAAAAAACGGCCTTGATCACATGGCTTCAAATAGATATATAAGAATTCACAATCCTGAGGTGCCAGAAACAGCGCACGGACACAGACCAGGTACAGACCACAAGACGAGGAGTTAAAGGTGAATGAAGTGCTTTATTCCATCGATGGGGACAGCAACATGACGCGTTTCGTCCGGGAAACCCGGACTTGATCACATGACAAACCCAGAGATTCACGTGGTTAAATACTGGTTATAACGAGACTCCTCCCATAATTCAAACAACATAGAAGAAATATCCTTCATAATCAACTATGGTCAAACAATGTACAGCTTAAAACACAAAATTGTGTGTAAAATGCAAACATTAAACACACAATTTAAAATGAAATAAACTATTTAGTAAATAAAGGGCAAGTGCCCAAATAAAGTCAACCACAGTATAAATTATGCATCATAGCTAAACGATGTGAACTGATATCATGGGGTCATAGTATCAAACCAGTAAATAAAAGTTGAAACCACATAAGGAATTAGTGCATAAAATTAGTGCAAAATACATTATCCCAAAGTTTGGGAGAGAGCAATGTATATAAAGGTAAAAACATTGAGCAAGATGTAAACAAGTGTGAAAAAGTGAGTGGTGCAGAAAAGTGCAAAATATGGCAGTACATATATATGTTGGGGGAAAAAGATTATCAACATATAGATACAGAAAAATGCAACATTTCTGAAAAGATTAAAGTGACCAATGACCTTCAGCAGCAAAAAACGGGCGAACCGTGAGAATCATAGCAGCACAGCTAGAAATAAATAATGTGTATGAAAATCCATTAAATATAATCAAATCACAGAGATATAACAATTCATTCAATCTTAAACCATCCTTAACATGAATATAATAGATTAAAACCATATAAATAGGTATAAAATCCATATAAAATGTCATGCATATGATGGAAATAAAATATTTACAAAAAGTTATTAAGATCTTCCCCCATATTGAGGCCTTTCGGAATCTTGCTTTTTAACCTCAAAATGTATTGGCTTTCCAACTGTCTTAGTCTCTTTTCTCTGTCACCACCTCTTTTGTGTGGGGGGACTGCATCAATAACAAAATATTGTAAGTCATTAAGGTTATTGTTGTGTACCAACTTGAAATGACGTGCCACAGGGTAGTTGGGGTCAGAATTTACTATGGCACGAAGATGCTGTAAAATGCGGTTGTATACTTGCAACTTTGTGCTGCCATTTGAGTTGTCATCAGTGATGTCATCAGTGATGTCACTGACCATGTCATGAATGATGTAATATGTGACATCATCAGCAGTGGATTGCGGGTGCGCGATATATAGTTAGTGCATCTAACTATATATGCGAATTTCAATGGTTTTGTGCGAGTAAAATAAGGTTTTGAAAATGCTAATCCCTAACTATATATGGTCTATAACCTATGGTTTTTTCAGTGAATTTTCAAGGTTTTGTAAATGCTAATTCCTAACTATATATGGTCTATGACCTATGGTTTTTTCAGTTAATTTCAATGGTTTTTTAATAGCAAATATCAAAAGCTGTAAAATGTATTCTTTTTTTTTTTTCACCAAAGTACGCTCCCCGGTTCGCTTACTGGTGCGCGTACTGGGCGCTCCCCCCGCAAATTTTTTTTCTTTTTTTTTCTTTATTTTTGCATGTATCAGCATCCTAATCCCCCCTCCGAAAACCTAGAGGGTCACAAAGTGTCTACCGTGCCCCCTTCTACCCATTTCGAACATTGTTTGTCCTCCATTTTGTGTCTCAATTCTACCAATACTCAAAATGGAGGACTCCCGTAACGCTGCCGGTTCGCGTACCGGGGAGCGCACCGGTAAGCGCTCGATAAAAAAAGGTGGGAAAGTAATTTACAGAAAAACCACTACAGACACTTTCATCAAATATAGAATAGCCCCTACTACATAGAAGTCCCTACCATTTCCCGAAATTTGATGGAATTTCATTGAGAAAATTATGCTGTAAGCCTGATTAAATATCCTGAGGTAAATTACCTAACCAAAACACTTATGAAGTGTTAGAATTGTCAACCAATCAAAATGCTACTTTCAATATCTTCTATTATTTCATGACATTTGATTGGTTATGTACCTGAATATATATAAAGAAAGAGAGAGAAACACAGCCATTTTGACTACTACTTCTTGAAGTACATATCAAGTACATTTCAACTGATAACTTAAACTTCTATTTGAAAGGTAAGATGTTATTTTAAAAACTGAAGTATGTTCTGTACTTTAAGTTAATTAGGAAAACATTTTCTGATAGTTATATACTATCCCTCTGTAATACTTATAGAATAAAATAGACTTCTCTGTTTTAGTTATGGATGGAGTTAGGCTTGTCTTGTATAATTAAGAATTGACTTAGACTTTATCACATACATTTTTTGATATTTCTACTTCCAGTCTGATACCATACACTGCCCAACGAAAAAATAGCTGTTTAAAAAACCAAACTACCGGTCTGTACTTAAACCCAACAGTGCCCTATCTGTACTGATATATTTTTTTAAAATTCATTTTACAGCACAGAAATGGAAGGAGAGCAAAAAAGTAACGTGGAAATTGTTGCAGAATGCAACCAAGACACAGAAAATGATTCAGAATTCTTTGATGAATCAATGGACATAGAACTTCTGCAATGTGTTGAAGCTGTGGATTTCTTAATTGAAAATGAGACAAAATCTGACCAAGAATTATTAGAGGTTCTTTTTAATTTTGAAAACAAATCAGAAAAATAAATTTATATATAATAATTCAAAAATTGTTTGAGACATTATTCATTTTTATATGTATTTTTTAAGCTAGTAGCAAATTGATTATAATGTAAAATCAGACTTTAAATATACTGTGCAACTTTAAGTTTGCTCATAGTTACTTCCTTTCTTCCACCATATCATCTCCAATGTGTATTTAACTTCTCTTTATCATGTCCTGCCTCCATTGTGTTTCTGCTTTCCTGACAGACTACGCTATGAATTCCATATACCACAATAACTTCTGAAACAACCTGCAAGATACCTACAAAGGAAACAATGTATTTTTATTTTTAGACTCTGCATTTGTACCTACATGTTGGTACTTAAATAAAATAAATAAAAAATAAAAAAAATAACAATCAATAAACATACAATATTTGAACATTCTTTCATCCTATTTTCCTAATATTACGCTTCCCGGACCGCCTCCCGGTGCACGTACAGAGCGCTCCCCCCGCAAAAAAAAACAATATAAAAATTATTATTTTTTAACCCCGCGAGGCCCTTTTAAAGCCCCCTCATCAAACCTAGGGGGTCAGGGAGGATGTACTCTGCCCCTTATGCTCATTTCCCCCTTTGTTTTTGCCACCTCTTGTGTCTCGATCATACCGAGACACAAGATGGCGGCCGCTCCGGACTGTTTAGAATGTTTACAGACAACGGAGAGCCAATCAGCTTCGCTTCGCGAAGTTCCGTTACGCGTCAGGTACGCAAACCGGAGCGCTAACCGGAGCGCTGTCACAGATATATCTGTTTTTTAAAACGTTAATTTCTCAAAATCCACTGGAGCACATATATTGAGACATAGCAAAGGCACGTCAGGCAAACCATATCTACAATTTTGCCAAGTTTCGTGTAAATCCATTCAGCCGTTCGAGCTAAAATTGAGTCCAACCGCCCTATGGAAAACTCAATGTTAAAAACGCGTTTTGGGACTCCCCTTTTTTCTCGGCCCCCCTTGACGAAACCCACCAAATTTTCAGGGGGGCTGCTTAGAAACAAAATGTGCCATTTTCCTGAAAATTTCAGCCAATTCCGTCCACAAATGCCAAAGTTATTCAACATAGAATTTTCAAAAATCCCATAGGAAAAAAATCCTAACTATATATACCTAGGTAATATATATATATATATACATATATATATATATATATATATATATATATATATATATATATATATATATATATATATATATATATACATATATATATATACATATATATATATATATATATATATATATATATATATATATATATATATATATATATATATATATATATATATATATATATATATATATATATATAATAAATACAGGTATAGTGCCATAAACAGATATCTGTGCCGAGGATGCCCTGTCAAACACTCTCAAAAACCGAGAATCTCTCTCAAAGGTAGAAGAGCACCCATAAATCAGGGACTACGGTAAAGATTACAAACACCACACCTTCCCAAAAAGCAGGAATCTCCCCCAAAGTTGCTAGCGGGAGAAAAGGCTCCTAAAACTACCATGGAAATATGCCTTGCTCCCTACAGGATAAAGTCCTGTTAAAGGTTCTGCATCCACTCCTTCAAGGCACTTCGCTGCTAACAAAGTTGTGAAGTGTGGCGGACGCGGGAATGAAGAGACAAACACCGTTGTGCCTTGAAGAACTTTCTTTATTACCCGGAGAGTGCTGGGGTAATTGGGCTCCAATACAGTGTGCGGCTCTCACTGCCTAATGGCCGCCAGCACTCCCAGCATTCCATGTCACATAATGTGACAGGAATGCTAGAGCACTACACTTCACATCTCTCCCCTTTACAGCATCCCAAACAATAACAAGGTGGGTGGCTGCTAGGGGAAGGGGGTAAAGATGATAAAATGGTGAGAGTGTACAGGCTGTGGTAAGGTGCAAGGGCAACACTCTCATGTCATAGTCTCTGTACCTCTTAGGTAGTACCACTGCCCTGCCTGTGCATGTACGTGTGAAAGGTGTGCTTGTTCTGATCCCGCTACTATTGCTAGGTTGGTCATTACGGGAAACATCCTTTACAACGCAACTTTTACAACGCACTACCATTATGACGCAACTTTTACAACGCAAGTCATTACAACGAATTGCGCTGGAGGGCGCTCTAAAATAGGGAATAGTTGAATTACTATCCAACACCTTCCCTACTATCCACGGGGACTGGAGTTGGAATAGTAAATTAAACTATTCTCTATCCAGCGCCCCCAACGCAAGTCGTTGTAACGACTTGCGTTGTAAAAGTTGTGTCGTAATGGCATGCGTTGTAAAAGCATGCGTTGTAATGACATACATCCGTCATTACTTGTTCTCTGTGGTGATTGTTGCCTAGTGTCTGACCCACCCGTACTTGGGTCCTCTTGCAGAACGTGATGGTCTGTGTCCTCCATACTCTGTGCCCTGGTATTGTCCATCTCTTCTTCTCTGGTGCTTGTGATCCCTCTTCTCGGTGCCTCCATTGCCGGTGTCTGTTCCTCCTCGTCCAGACTCCAACTGTTGTTCAATCAGTCAATCAAAGCATTTATATAGCGCACTACTCACTCAGAGGGTCTCAAGGCGCTAGGGGAGGGGGGTCCGCTACTGCTCGAACATCCAGGTCTTGAGTTGCTTCCTGAAGGCGAGGTGGTCCTGGGTCAGGCGGAGGTGGGTCAGGAGGGAGTTCCATGTCTTAGCGGCGAGGTAGGAGAAGGACCGTCCGCCTGTGGTGGCTCTTCGGATGCGGGGGACGATGGCGAGGGGGTGGCCGGTCGATCGAAGCTGGCGTTTGGGAGCGTAGAAGTTGAGGCGGCTGTTGAGGTATCCTGGGCCTTGGTTGTGTAGGGCTTTGTGTGCGTGGGTGAGGAGTCGGAAGGTGATTCTCTTGTTGACCGGGAGCCAGTGCAGGTCTCAGGTGTCCGGAGATGTGGCTGCGACGGGGGATGTCCAGGATGAGTCGTGCTGAGGCGTTCTGGATCCGCTGGAGTCTCTTCTGGAGTTTGGCGGTGGTTCCGGCGTAGAGGGAGTTGCCGTAGACCAGACGGCTGGTGACGAGGGCCTGGGTGACCGTCTTCCTGGTCTCGGTGGGGATCCACCGGAAGATCTTACGTAGCATGCGCAGGATGTTGAAGCACGACGAGGAGACGGCGTTGACTTGTCTGGTCATGGAGAGGGAGGAGTCCAGGATGAAGCCCAGGTTGCGTGCGTGGTCTGTTGGTTTGGGTGCGCTGCCTAGGGCGGGTGGCCACCAGGAGTCGTCCCAGGCGGAGGGTGAGGATCCCAGGATGAGGACTTCCGTCTTGTCCGAGTTCAGTTTCAGGCGGCTGTTCTTCATCCATTCGGCTACCTCTTTCTTCCCTTCGTAAGGTTGGCTCTGGCGGTGGCGGGGTCGTTGGTGAGGGAGAGAATCAGCTGGGTGTCGTCGGCGTAGGAGATGATGTTGAGGTTGTGCTGGCGTGCGATGTCTGCGAGGGGGCTCATGTAGACGTTGAAGAGGGTAGGACTGAGCGAGGAGCCTTGAGGGACGCCGCAGATGACTTCGGTGGCTTCAGATCTGAACGGGGGGAGGCGGACTCTCTGTGTCCTTCCGGCGAGGAAGGAGATGATCCACTCCAGTGCCTTCTCCTGGATTCCGACGTTGCTGAGTCGCTGCACTAGTGTACGGTGGCAGACCGTGTCGAAGGCCGCGGAGAGGTCTATGACGATGAGGGCTGCTGTTTCTCCGTTGTCAAGCAGTGCTCGGATGTCATCGGTGGCTGCGATCAGGGAGGTCTCGGTGCTGTGGTTGGCCCGGAAGCCAGACTGCGAGAGGTCGAGGGATCCGTTCGTCTCGAGGAAGGCGGCCAGCTGCTTGTTGACGGTCTTCTCGATGACTTTTGCAGGAAACGGGAGCAGCGAGATGGGGCGGTAGTTCTTGAGGTCGGTGGGGTCGGCTGATGATTTCTTTAGTAGAGCGCTGAGTTCGGCGTGCTTCCAGCTCTCCGGGAAGGTAGCGGTGTCGAAGGAGGTGTTGATGATGTCCCGCAGGTGGGGTGCGATGACAGCGTCGGCCTTGTTGAAGACATGGTGAGGGCAGGGGTCGGTAGGAGATCCGGAGTGGATGGAGTTCATCGTGCGGACGGTGTCTTTGGTGCTGATCGGGGTCCAGGCGCGGAGGGTGGTGGTGGGGGGCGGTGGTTCGGTCGTGGCGTGCGTCGGTTGAGTGCTGAAGCTGTTGTGTATGTCCGCGATCTTGTTGTGGAAGTAGGAGGTGAGGGAGTTGCAGAGGTCTTGCGAAGGGGTGATGTTGTTGTTTCCGGCGTTGGGGTTGGAGAGCTCCTTAACAATGTTGAGGAGTTCCTTGCTGTTGTGTGCGTTGTTGTCCAGTCGTTCCTTGAATGCAGTTTTCTTGGTGGTGTGGATGAGTTGGTGGTGTTTTTGGGTGGCGAGCTTGAGGGCAGTCATGTTGTCCGGTGTTGGGTCTCTGCTCCAGGTTCTCTCGAGGGCTCGGCAGTTCTTCTTGGAGCTCTTGAGTTCGTCGGTGAACCATGGGGCTTTCTTGCTACCGGGTCTGCTAGGCGGGGTCTTCAGAGGGGCGGGGTCGTCTGCGCAGTTGCTGATCCACTTCGCGAGGTTGGTGGCGGCCTGGCTTGGGTTTGTTGCGCTGGTGGGAGGGTTCATGCTCAGGGAGGTCGCGAGCTGGTTGGCTGTGATCTTGTTCCAGCTTCTGCGTGCAACCTGTTGCTGGTGGTGGTGGATCGTGGTCCTTCTGAAGCTGAAGTGGACGCAGCTGTGGTCCGTCCAGTGGAGTCCGGTGGCGTGGCTGAAGGCGATGTCCTTGCTGGATGAGAAGACGGGGTCGAGTGTGTGTCCGGCGTAGTGGGTGGGGGTGGTCACCAGCTGCTTGAGACCGAGGTTGTTCTTCTCAGGTGGTGCTATTCCTGTCTTGTCCCACCTCATTACTTTGTTACACCTGCCCATTCTGTCCTGGGACCATACTTTTCCGTCGCTTAATAGAGCCAATCTGGTATGCGTTTCCTTCACTTGCAAAGGAGCGCTGAACTTGCTGTCACCTTTTTTTCGTAGCTGTGGTAGCTTCACTCGGACCCACTCCCCTTTCTCCAGTGACACTTCCTTGACATTGTGACACTAGTTGTAGTGGTCCGTGTAGACTTTTTGTGCTTTTCCTAAGTTGCTGCGCACCACTGCTGGACACCATTAGCTTCGTAGCGTAAGCTGCATCCATGCCACGTTGTCCTTGGTGAATGGGACTCGGCCCCGTAGGATCTTGAACGGACTATATCCTGTCGACGTTGGAGTAATGCAGTAGGCCCATATTGTGCATTTTAGTTCCGATTCCCAGTTCTTTTCTGCGCTGATGGCTGCCTGTACCGATCCCCTGATCACCCAGTTAAACCTCTCTGCGAGACCGTTTCGGGGGGATGGTATACTGGGGTATTTTTGGTCACAATGCCATTCTGTTCCATGAATGGTTTCCATTTGTCAGACGTGACCTGCGACCTATTGGCGCATGTGATGACCGTTGGTATCCCTTCGCTTAAAAAGGTGGCAGTGAGAAAGGCCAGGATGGTGTCCGTGTCTGCTGTTTCATTTAGATACTCCAAGTGGCCAGAAGTCGACCTATCTATCAGGACGATGGCATACTTGGGAACGCTCTGTGCATCCAGAATTGGACCTAAAATGTCCACAGATAATTCTTCCCACGGGTTGACCGGGTTTACGAGGTTTACGAACTTCCCCAATGGAGGTCGTAGCAAGGTTTGCGCTTTGTCAGCGTCACTGCACTGCTCACAGGCTCTAACGTGCTTCTCCACCTGTTTGTCCATCGCCGGCCACCAATATGCCTGTTTAACTCTTTGCTTCGTTTTGATGATCCCAAGGTGGCCTTCATGCATGATCGCCAGTAGGCTGTCTATCAATTGCCTTGGAGGGATTACTTTGTCTCCGTGTAGGAGGAATATGGCATTGTCTCCTACGGATAGTTCTTCCCGAACCTCCCAGAATTTCCGGAGTTCTGCGTCAAAATGTTTCTTCTCCGGCCACCCCGTTATGATAAATCGTTTGACGGTCGTGAGCATGCATCCTGTTCATATGCAGTTTCCCAATTTTGTGCGCTTATTACTGCTTCTTGGTCCTCTGAGAAGGCTATGGTGTACTCATCCCACGCTGTGTGTTCTGGTGCCGCTTCCATCGCTGCTGCTCTGCTGCGGTAGTCTGCGACTTTGTTCTTGTTGCCTGGCAGGTATTCTACCTCGTACACAAAGTCCAGCAGTTGCAGTGTCATCTTAGCAATGCGTGGGGTGGCACTTGCATGCCCACTGGATGTTAGCACTTTGACCAATGGCTTATGGTCAGTTCAAAGGAGAAATCTGGAACCCCAGAGGAACTGGCAGAATTTTTCCATTGTCCAGATAGCTGCTAACATCTCTTTTTCGATGACGCTGAATGTTTCCTCGTTGGGGGCGAGGGAGCGAGACTCAAAGCTGACCATGGTGACTTCACCTTCCATGGATCTCTGCATGAGGACTGCCCCCAGCCTTCTGTCGCTCGCATCAGTGGTGAGAATGTCGTCCCTGATCTGTTGAAATTTCTCATGGGCAGCCTCCGACCATGCAAAGGTGTTCTTCTCTTTGAGTATCTGGCATAGGTGGTGTGTTTTGGTGGCAAAATGTTGCACGAATTTGCTGTCAAATTCCGCCATTCCCAGGAATGATCGAACACCATCTTTGTTTCGTGTTGTGGGTACTTCTTTGATGGCTTCCAAGTGGGCGCGTTTGGGCGCAATACCGTTATCGCTTATTTCATGGCCCAGGTACCTGACAGATCAATGGCCGAATTTACATTTGTCCCATTCAGCTGTGAGGCCATTCTGAGCCAGTATGCGTAACACCGTAGCAAGCTTGGCGTCATGGTCTGTTTTAGTCTTTCCCTTGATCAGGATGTCGTCCTGGAAGTATTGCACCCCCTTAGCGTCTTTGAAAAGCTTCTACATTCGTTTCCGAAACACTGCTGTGTCGGCTGCCAATCCAAAGGGCATCCGCCTGAACCTATAGCACCCAAACGGCATGATGAAGGATGTTAGGCTCCTGCAGGCGGGGTGGAGTGCAATTTGATGGTACGCTGAGGTGAGGTCTATCGAAGAGAACTATTTAATGTCTTTGGTCAGGGCCAGCAGTTCATTTATTTTTGGCAACGGGAATTTGTCCACAATTATATTTTTGTTGAGTTCTCTCAAGTCTATACAGAGGGGCACCTTGCCATTGGGTTTTAGGGCTACTACTAATGGTGATAGCCATTTTGCGCTCTCGATAGGTTCTATTACTCCGTTGTCCTCAAGGCGTTGTAATTCTTGTTGCACCGCACCCCTGCAGTTAAATGGGATGTTCCTCACCTTGTGACTAATTGGTCTGGCACAATCTTTGAGGCAAATTTTATGTGTACATTTTGTGAGTTTGCCTATTATGCAGCTTAACATTGTCGGAAAGTCTACTTTCCATGTGATGTTCTCATAAGTTTGCAAGTGGTCAGTCATGAGCACCTGTGTTGTGCCACCAGGATTCAATTGGACCCCTTAAGCTCCCTGGTCAACCCACCTCAACACCGTGGGTCCTTTCTCAGCTACATACAGCTTACCATCTGCAGTGCGACCCTTGAATTCAAACTGTAGGGGAAGGAACCCTACCATGGGGATCGGCTCCCACGTGAAGGTGACAGGGTGGATGTCTGTAGGGAGCAGGTGAGCGCCTACTATGTGCAAAAAATCTCGGTCCCAGATCCTGCATTGGATGATGGTGTATGGGGAACCTGAGTCAGCTACCATGGATACCTGCACACTCCCTATGGACAATACACAAGAAGGTTTTTTAGTTCTGGAGCAGTCTATGCTTAAGATTTGGTCATCAATGTATAGGACGCTGTCCTCTTCAGCTTCGCCCTCACCTTCGTCAGTGTCAGAGTCCTGCATAATACATTTCACTGAGGTCTTCTGCGGCTTGCATCTGCATACCTTCTCGAAATGTCCCATTATCCCGCAATACAAACACTGGCCTCTGAAGGCTGGGCATCGTTTGTTGTTTGCTGTGCGCGTGCGGCTGCCGCACCTGTAGCAGCCAGTCTTGTAATCCCCCTGAGTCCTTTGGGGGGCTGACGGTTTGGTGGTGACTCTCTTGTGTTGCCTTAGTCTGGCTGAGGGCGGCTGCTTGTTCTCTGGGGGTTTCGCATCCGTTACCTTGCACACCGTAACTTTACTGGCGCTGTCTTTCTTCGCCGCTTCTGTGCAACGTTTAGAGAGTACTGCTTTTTTGACCATGGCTACTATTTCTTTGAGGGGGCATGGCCACTGAGCCACAGCTTTTCCTGGATGAATGTGTTCACCGTGTGCATGATTATTTGGCCGCGTAATCAGGTCATCATGAAGCTCGCTGAATTTACATTTGACCGCCAATCTCTTTAAGGCTGCTACATAGACTTCTACTGACTCGCTCGTGGACAGTTTCCTTTGAAAACAATTAAAGCGGTCTATGGCGGTGCACAATACAGGCTAGTAATGGCTGTTCAGGTCTTCTAGCGCATGCTGAAACACATCGTCGTCATCGGGAAGTCTAGTCTTTTTGACCAAGTTTTGGTACACTGAGACCTTCGGGCCCAAATTGTGTAGCAGGATTTTTTTCTTGCGTTTGCTTGGAAATACTTCATCACCCTCCTTTTCTAGAGCTGACAAGTAGTTCAAAAA
Source organism: Lissotriton vulgaris (assembly GCF_964263255.1). Lineage (NCBI taxonomy): Eukaryota > Metazoa > Chordata > Amphibia > Caudata > Salamandridae > Lissotriton > Lissotriton vulgaris. The sequence goes on from NC_141694.1 coordinate 1,689,345,285, forward strand.
GTAGCCTTTCCAGTCCTCCCACTTCAAGGCGGGTTCCCCTGGTTTTGGCAGGAAGGGAACCGGGTTAGTAAGGGAGAAGGTTTGCGCACACATGCTGGCAGGTCTTCGCGGTGGGGAGTTACCTGGCGTGTGGCTTCCTAGCGCAGCCTGATCGTGCTGGACACCGGATTCTGCCTGGGATGTGGGGTCGTCGCACATGTGGACCTGGCCTTGGTGCGCCAGAGTCGGGTGCCAGAATAAGGCGTGGGGTGCCCTGGCAGACTGGAGTGCGCTATCCCTGTAAATGGCTGAGACAGGGGTTGCTGGCTGTGCACAGATGTCTCTAAGGGTCAGCTGATTGGTGGCAGATGACAGAGAAGGTTCAAGGCGGAAGCAGTTGGGGCTTTCTTGCACTCACTGTTGCTGAAGGTTGTCCTGGCTGCCACTGTCTTGTGCTGCCCAATGCTGACCCACGGTGAGCTGGTCCTGGCTGCCTCAGTTTTGTGCTCCCCAGTGCTGACCTTTGGTGGCTCTGCCTTCTCACTGCTGCTCCCTGCTGTATCAGCTGCTCCTGGGGATCGTCTGGCGTGATCCCAGCTGTTCCTTGTGCCCCTACGCCTGGTTCACGGCTGTGCTGGTGGTTATTGTGGGAGGAGCGGTGGTTTGCAACCCGCTACCCTCTGCCTCGCTCCCCGGGTGGTGCTAGATACATCCGCGGCCGCAAGAGATCGGCGCGTGCACGCGCATGGTGCTCCAGGACGACTGGGAGACGTCTCCCCCCAGCCTCGTCGCCAATTTGTGAAGTGTGGCGAACGTGGGAATGAAGAGGCAAACACCGTTGTGCCTTGAGGAACTTTCTTTATTACCCGAAAAGCGCCGGGGTAATTGGCTCCAATACAGTGTGCAGCTCTCACTGCCTAATGGCCGCCATCGCTCCCAGCATTCCTTGTCACATCACGTGATAGGAATGCTAGAGCGCTACACTACAAAAGTGCCTCACAATCCGCAGGTAACATAACAAAACGCCAACAATATGCAACAATATACACACCAAAGTGCACCCAAAATAGAGATTAAATGTGCAACAAATGTCCACAGAATATACCCCAGAAACATCAAGCGGTTTCCCATTGCTCAGTTTATACATAGAGGAGGGTGAGCCACTGAAAGCTGGTGCCATGCTCAATACTGAAGCCTTGCTCTGGCTCAGCTTGAGGTCCTGTTAGAACCTCAAGCGCAAAAGGAGCCAAGCTTTCATGTTACTTCTGCCTGCCTGCCTGCCTCCCTCCCTTCCTTTACCCAGGATGTGGCACAACGGCATGAGCTGCCAACTATAGAACTGGGGAAATCAGTTCAACATACTGTGATTCTCAGCAAATTATTTCATTTCCTGAGCCTGAAAATAATGCATGTGACATTGCGTAATGTAACTGGTGCTCCTGTATAATGCTCAGCCTTCCGGTCGAGTTTGCCCTATATTTAAAATCTATAGAAAAATGCACCACAAGGTGAAAACGAAGCCTTAACATAAGGAAAGACAAATAAATAGATAGAGATTTACTGGCTGATTTGTACATAGCAAAACCATAAAACCTGGATAAATTGCGACTTCCCCGTGTACATTGTGTGATCTTTTTTTTTTTTATTGAGTTTTTATACCAGCAGATAGACAATGAAAACAAAAATAAAAACACTGTAGCTTCGTAAATTATAAAGCGTCCACCACAAAGTACACAGTAAGACATACATTAATATAAGCTGCAGAGTCATTAGTTCCCCAGCCATTTCTCGATTGGTAACCAAATTTTACCCCCAAACATTTTCCGTCTAATACCCTTTAGTTTATACAAAGAGGATTCCAGATGATATATAGATACCAGTTTAGCTTGCCATTTTACAAAGTTTGGTGGTTCCGGGTCTATCCATTGTGAAGTAATACAAAATCTATATATAGACATGCTTAAAAAAACAAAGGCTTCTTCTGCTACCGACCTTTTATAGGCTAAGCTCTCTTCTGCTCCGAATATGACCAATTGTGCAGTTAGTTTTCCCCCAATGCCCAAACTGTCCATAAAAAATCTCTCAATTTCTGAAATAAATTTAGAAAGTTTTGGACAAAAAAAGAAAACATGAATCGTATCTGCAGCAGCTAAGTTGCAACGGTTACATTTGGTCCCCCGTCCAGACTTCCATTTTGTTAATTTAGCTGGCCTATAATACAGATCGACATATAATGTTGGGATTGAAGAGAACCATTTAATAATACACTATTAGCTATCCCCAAACTTCTTTCTAACATAGTTCTCTCTACAACCAACTTATCTTGCCTTTTCTTCTCTATAGCCAAAAGATCATCTTCCTCCGTTGCCAAAAGAAGTTGATACAGAGGACCAATTTTAAGCCTTCTTTTGATTGCTTCAATAATCACTATTTTATCTAAGAAAAGCATATTATTTGACAACTTCTCTTCACAAAAACTTCAAAGCTGAAGATATTTTAAAAAATCTGCACGTTGTAATTTGAACTTATCCAATAAAAAATCAAAGGAAACAAAGCTTTTCCCCTGAAACAGATCACCCAAGACCCGAACACCTTGCACTTCCCATCTTGCCATCACCCGATCTTTAAAGATATCAGGGAGAATAGGGCTGTTGTAGTGTGGTGTATGCAATGTTAACTTAGTTAGAATTCCAAATTTCTTCTTCATTGTCCTCCAGACAAAGCAAGCCGTATAAAATATTTTAAATTTGGTCTTTTTGTAGTAACTTGGTTCCACAATTCTATTCAAACATTGTTTAGCCTGCGGACCCAAGAGCATTTCGTAAATGGAGGGGGCTGAGAATTCTTCAGTAGGATCCTCTGGTAAAAGCAATATCCCCATATGTTGAAATAATGCTATCCAATGATAAAAATGAAAATTGGGAATACCCCAGCCTCCTCTCTCCCTTGGTAGTGTGCATTTTTTGAAAGATCGTCTTGCTCGGTGATATCCCCATAAAAATCTTGAGCACATTCTATGTATTCGAGCAAAATAATGGAGGGTATTAAGAAAGGAATAGCTCGAAAAATGTATAAGAATTTTGGGAATATAAGCATTTTCAGTATATTAGAGCGTCCGACCAACAAGAATTTTAAATTGTCTAATCTCTCTAATGTTTTATTTGAAGGATCAATTATTGGATCAAGATTGGCTGCAATGATATTGTCTACGTAAGCCATGAGTTTTACGCCAAGGTATGTGGCCTCTTGATCACAGTTAATATTTTCTGGTCGGCCTGCAACAGAATGTATAATTTGGGTCTTGGCAACATTTAGTTTATACCCAGAAATCCAGCCAAACGTTGCTGCAGCTTCTATAATAATTGGAAGGGAGCTTGCAATATCGTTAGCACAACTGCTATATCATCTGCGTAAGCTCAGATTTTGATTTCAAATTTTTTAATTTGGACAGGTTTGATTGCAAAGATTTTCTCTAATGCCAAAATAAAAGGGTCTATATATAAAGCAAAAAGAAGGGGGGAGCAGGGACAAGCCTGTCTCGTCCCTCTTTCGATCAATACCTTCCCTGATAATTTCCCGGCTATCCTAATAAAGGCAGCTGGATCTTTGTATAATGCCTTTATTGCTTTAATTAAAGGATCTGGAAACCCCTTCTTCAACAAAACCTGCCACAGAAAATTCCAGGAGACCCTGTTGAACGCTTTTTCAGCGTCCAACAGGGCCACTCCCACAGGAGTCTTTTCTCCCTGCGCCCAGTCCAACAAAGAGACAATTCTACTAATATGATCCGTGGTTTCCCTTTTTTGTATAAAACCATGTTGTCTCAAAGGCACCAGGCCCAGTATCATAGCATTCAGCCTATTAGCAATCACTTTGGAGTAGATTTTGTTGTCCGAATTCAAAAGAGATATTGGTCTATAAGACCCCATCTCTATATCTTTTTTGCTTTCTTTTTGAATATTTCTATAATAGCATTAGACCAGGACTGGGTAGGATTTCCTTTGAAGGCCTCTTGGCAAATTTCCACCAGCTCTGATCTCATACTATTCCTGAAAAACCGATAAAATTCTAAGGGAATATTGTCAGGACCCATTGCTTTCCCCTGAGCTAGTGTTAATATAGCGCTCTCTATTTCCCCCCAAGCTGGTAGCTCTTGTAGGCTATTCTTTTGTATTTCATTCAATGAAGTTAGGATCACTTCATTTAAATATTCGTCAGATGAAACCTCTCCTACATCATCTGTATAGAGTTTCTGGTAATAGCCTTGAAAGGCGGTCAGTACACACTCCTTAATCTCTTGGAGCACTCCCTGGAGATCTTTAACTTTGGAAATGTCTGTGCAGGAAGCTTTTTCCCTTACCCTTTTAGCCAGAATACGACCTGTTTTATCTCCATATTCATAAGCTTCCTCCTTATGTAGCACAAGTTGGGCTGCTATTATATCAGCTATGGTTGCATAAGCCTGAGACCTGAGAATAGAAAGCTCCCTCTGAATTAGATTAATAACAGCAGATTCCACCCCTACCCTTATCGCCTCAGCCAACTTCTTCTCCGCCATAAGCACTTTATCAAAATCCTGTCGATGTTTTAACATGGTCTGCTTCCGTTTAAATCTGGAAAAGCTTAAAGTTTCACCACGGACCACAGATTAAAATATGTCCCAAACAATTGGTATGGGAGCAGTGCCGTTATTCATCTAAAAAAATTCACATATCTTAATAGCCATAAACTGACGGTATTTATTTATTTAGTAGTTTTCTATAGCGCTAACAAGACCCGAAGGTAGCAGAGCGCTTTACAGTAAAAGGAATGAAAAGGTGAACAAAAAGACACGTAACAAATAAAGGCGATCATCGAAATACAATAATGGAGGAGGGAAAGTTCATAGCAGTGGGACTTGTTGGTAGTAGGATACAGAGATAACACATAGTTCTGGGGGTGGTCCTAGTTACCCAGGACCTTGGGAACGGATGAGGAACAAGGATTTGAGTTGGTTCTTGAATTCCGCATAGGACGGTATGGTTCTGATATGCGGGGGGAAAGGCGATCATCGAAATACAATAATGGAGGAGGGAAAGTTCATAGCAGTGGGACTTGTTGGTAGTAGGATACAGTGATAACACATAGTTCTGGGGGTGGTCCTAGTTACCCAGGACCTTTGGAACGGATGAGGAACAAGGATTTGAGTTGGTTCTTGAATTCCGTATAGGACGGTATGGTTCTGATATGCGGGGGGATAGAGTTCCATATTTTGGGGGCATTTCCAGTGAAGGAGCAGTCCGCAGTTTTCTTCTTTCAGGTTTTTAATAGGATGAGCAGCAGGGAGTTAGAGCTTCTCAAATTTCTGCTTTGGCCTGCTTTTGTGAGCTTGTTTGCCAAGTATTCTGGTTTTAAGGTGTGGAGGGCCTTGTGGGTTAGGCAGGCCGTTCTGAAGGTGCTGCGCATTTCCATCGGGAGTCATTCAAATTCTTTGAGTGGTGGGGAGATGTGGTCAGATTTTTTGCATCCTGTGATCATTCTTGCTGCCGCATGTAGTGTTGTTTTTAATGGAGCCAAGTGCGATTTGGGTATGCCTGTTAGGATTGAGTTCCCATAGTCCAGTCTAGATAGAACCAGAGATACCATCCAGCAATAGATTCCTGTCAAATGACCATTTTTTAGGTTTTTCCCTTTCTCCCTGATCAAGATCTAACGTCAGAATCATCGGGTTATGGTCTGAGACTAACTTGGGTTGAATCTCAATATTGGCCCTTATCAGGAATAAATTGAGATAAAAAATAGTCCAGTCGTACAAATTTCCCATGGGGAGCCGAGTAAAATGTAAAGCCATCATCCTCTGGAAATTTAGAGTTCCAAACATCATATACCCCATGATCCATAATCAGAGCTTGCAGTGATTTAAACACCAGCCTCTTTCTACCCTTATATTCTTAATTAGATCTAACATCAGCAGCTGCTCCCGAATGGATATTCATGTCCCCACATATTATCATAGGCACCGACCATTGAGCTAGTTCTATGTTTAAACAATTAAATAACTCAGCATCGTCTAGGTTTGGTCCATATACATTACAGAGTGTAAACCTCGTTTGACCTACTTCGAATCCTGAAATGGTCCAACGGCCCCATTTATCAGCTGCTACTTTACAACTACTTCCGAACCCTCGTTTTTTTAAAATCACAACTCCTCTTTTCATCCCTGTTTGTTTGGAACACACTATCAATTCCATACCCATTGATTTTAAGTACCCTCGATTATGCCATGGGATAGGCGTTTCTTGTAAACATAAAATGTCCACCTGTAAAATCTGCATAAGTTTCCCCAGGATCTGTCGCTTTTTAGGGTTATTAAGGTCACAAATGTTTAAAGCAGTGGGACTTGTTGGTAGTAGGATACAGAGATAACACATAGTTCTGGGGGTGGTCCTAGTTACCCAGGACCTTGGGAACGGATGAGGAACAAGGATTTGAGTTGGTTCTTGAATTCCGCATAGGACGGTATGGTTCTGATATGCGGGGGGATAGAGTTCCATATTTTGGGGGCATTTCCAGTGAAGGAGCAGTCCGCAGTTTTCTTCTTTCTGGTTTTTGGTAGGATGAGCAGCAGGGAGTTAGAGCTTCTCAAATTTCTGCTTTGGCCTGCTTTTGTGAGCTTGTTTGCCAAGTATTCTGGTTTTCCGGTGTGGAGGGCCTTGTGGGTTAGGCAGGCCGTTCTGAAGGTGCTGCGCATTTCCATCTGGAGCCATTCAAGTTCTTTGAGTGCTGGGGAGATGTGGTCAGATTTTTTGCATCCTGTGATCATTCTTGCTGCCGCATGTAGTGTTGTTTTTAATGGAGCCAAGTGCGATTTGGGGATGCCTGTTAGGATTGAGTTCCCATAGTCCAGTCTAGATAGAACTAGAGATACCATCCAGAAATAGTTTCCTATCAAATTACCATTTTATGTTTTTGCCTTCTCGCACTGCGAGGAAGCAGTGGGGCAACGCCCCCATGCCCCCATGGAGGAGCTGCCACTGGTAGAGGAAGCACTGGTAGACCTTCTACGCAGGTTACATGTAAGCATGGGCGGAAAATCCGTTCCGCTCGTGGATTTTGCGGATTTTCGGTAAATTCGCAATCCGCGAGATTCGCGAATTTCCCGCAAAATCCGCGAGCAGCGGATTTTATGGCTTGTTCGCGTGAGTTCGCGGCTTCCCAGTTCAACTTCGCGCCCCGCGAATAAGCGCTAAATTGCAGACATACGATCTTAGCAAAACTGAAACTACTTACCAGGTTCAAAAGTTCAAGCTCATCATTAGTAGCCATTTCCTGTAGTGCTTCCTGAGGGGCCCCTCCAGAGTTCAGTTGCCTACTTGCAACTATTATGTGACCCTGCTCTGACCCTCAGAATAGTTACACATATGCCACAAAGGTCCTGAATTACAGCTAAGGGAGACAAGCAGGAGCCAGGCTGGAAGTTCAAATCCAGTGACACATTAATCAGCCCCTAATTCATTATTGTCAGTTGGGGCAGGGCAGGTGTTGTAACTAATTTTGCAACAATGAAAGCACTTAGCAAGTGCAAAAGATCACTAATCAGGAAGCACTAAGGAAGCAGGTGCCAGCTAAAAAAATATTCTGTGACACATTAATCAGCCCCAAATTAATTCAGGTCACTTGAGGCAGGGAAGGTGTGCTTTGCTTTGCCACAATAATGTACACTGGACAACCAGAGGGTGCTGTGATGAAACAGAGGGTGGCATGGGTGGGCCAGAGGGTGGCATGAGTAGTCAGAGAGTGGCAGTGGTGACAGAGAGTGGCAGTGATGAAGAAGAGTGTCCCAAACAGGCTGGACACGTAGAAACAACAAGTTCGCAAAACTTGCGACCCGACAGGTAAGTTCGCGTTTGCGAAATTGTACAAAACCCTTGCGAACTGGCAGAAACCCGCGCGAACACAAAAAAAATCCGCAAATTCGCGAGAATTCGCAGATTTTGCGGATTGCGAGTTCGCAAATCCGCAAAATTCGCAAACGCGAGATTCGCAAAATTCCCCCATGCTTAGTTACATGCAAATAGAACAGTTAGAGTAAGATATGATAGTAAGGGGGAGAAAACACAACAAATTGCTTCAACTGAGGGGGTCCGTCCAAGCTGTAGTATAGCCCATTTTTTATTTCTTATATATACAAATGGGCTAGAACCATTTTTATTGGAGAGGAAGCAAGATTCCCTAAGGATAGGCAAAAAGTTTGTCCCACTACTCTCATATGCTGATGATACGGTCCTGCTGGCAAGGACAGCTATGAGTCTCCATCAATCCCTTGATTCTTATATTGACTTTATGATATCACTTGACTTAAAAGTCAATTTTAGAAAATTGTATATCATGGTCTGTGGTCCCAAGTCCTCAAAATCTTGTATGATGTAGGGAAAATAGAGGGAAAAAGTTACACGTTTTTCGTATTTAGGTAATCTTTTTAATGCACAATTGTCTTGGGAACCCCTTCTGACCTTAAGAGGGCAGCAGACAAATAGACCTTGGATGCGCTTTTTCGGTTCCCTGCCACATTAGGACAGAAACGAGTAAAAGAATGATTAATTCTCTATAAATCAAAATGCCTTTCCATCGCCAAATATGGGGCAGGAGTATCGGGGTATAGCAGGAGTAATAAGCTTCATGTTTAGAGAATCATTTTATCAGAAGACTTTTGATGATACCCAAAAGTGCCTCTATAACATTCTCCCACTCTAAATTAGGGTTGGAATATATGGAGGACCGCTTTGGCTATGCCCCTTTGTTATTATGGGCAAAGATGATTTAGCCTTTTCGAGAGACATCATCAGGGACTGGCTGGTCGCCACTACTGTTGATAAGATTCCATGGTTTCAGTATTTGAAACGTATGTTTCTTGAGATTGGCTTTCGGGAATTCTTTGAAAACCCTCAGAATATGATCCCAAAAGCCAAAGATATTATTAAAATGCCCTCCTCTAGTAGGGCAAATAGTCACCGGCAGCAGCAGGGACACTTTGGAATGCTGTTTCCTGCTGGGGTTAGTCCTTTAACTAATCATTTACAATTTTATCTAGTTTTAAATACTAATTTGCGATATAGATTTTACCTTACAAGGTTTCGGTAAGGCACGGTACACTTTTTGGCAGCATTTCCATGTCAAGGAGGTTGGTCGGACCAGCGGTGCCATGTCCTTGTTTCAATTTGTCTAAACAAAGCACTTTGCACTTTTTGTTGTGTTGTGCCCTTTATAAAACAAGAGCAAGATGTTTTACTCCACTATTGAGAAGACAACGTCCCTGTACCTATAGAGAAGGCTTCCAATATCTGTATTAATTTGCCTCTACTGACATCTGTACTGTGGTTGTGAACTTTATTAGGGGGGGTCTTGCCATTAGAAAGCGCCATGAGCAAGACTGATAGGGCAATGATGATCTAATTCATGGTTTACAATTTTCTGTATAAGATTTATAATTAGGTCTGTTTTATATAACTCTATTAGGGGTGCATCTCCCTTTAATATATTGAACCATATCTTTGTTATGAGGACCTGAATTATTCGATGATTTAATCAAACCATCGCCATGACGACCTGAATTGCTGGGAGAGATATAACCGATATAGGTCTCATAGTACCAAAAATGTATATTGTTTAATATTGTAAGTGCACAATTCTCCATCCCAGGGAGGTGTTGAGCTGCCCTTACCTGAAAACAATATAGACAATCCAGGTGACATAGCGGACCCTGTAGGAGCACCTTTCTAAGGTTTCTCTTGTTGAGGTTTTGATCATAGCTTTGGGGTAGCTTTATGGTATTTGATGTGTTATGACTGAAGTTTTAAACAAATATTTTTTTAATGCTATTGGGATGTGTTTTATATCTATGCATGTTTAATGTATGTATAATGTATTTGTACTGTGCACTTTTATGGTTCTCAAACTGAAATAAAGTTTAAGTGACTGACTGACTGACATATGCACATATAGATATATATTTATATATCAAATTACATGGAAAGAACTCTCAATAAATAAAAGGTTCAAGTTAAAAATATAAACATATTTAATGTTACTTTTTTAAATTTACATTAACGATTTCATTTAAATAATTTAATTAATATACTGTTACTTATTTTAACTAATTTAAATAATTTTTTTTGCATGGTGCATCCCTATACATGGAAATTCCCTTCCTACCCCCTACACTACTCATCCCTAAACCCTAAAAACTCCTTAATAGCCGCATACACAGACTACCCCTGAAACGTACACATTCTTTATTACCCCTATACACTACCCATCCCTGAACTCTAAAAAGTCCTTACTGCTCCATACACTACCCATCTTTCAACTATAAAAACACCTTATTACCCCTAATAACTACCCATCTCTAAGCCCTAAAAAACACATACTACCTCTATAGACAACCCATTTGCGAACCCTCAAACCTCAGTACTACCTTATGCACTATTCATCCCCTAAACCCAAAAGGCCCTTGTTATCTCGATATACTACCATCTTTGAGCTTTAGAAACCCTTTGCTTGTCCAATATACTAGCAATTGCTGAATCCCAAAACCCCTGTACTACCCCGATAAATTACCCAACCTTGAACATTAAAACAATGTACTGCCTCTATACACTACACATCCTTGAGCCCTAAAATTCCTTCTTAGCCCTACACACTATCCAACCGAGCTATATAAACTCTTTACCGCCCCAATACATCCCTGAGCCCTAAAAGCATCTTACTACCCTTATATACTACTTATTCATGAACCCTAAAATATATATAATGCACTTACCTGCAATGTAAATACCCAGGAAGTAAAACAACTGAAAAAATACCTGCTGTATAAACCTATATACTTTTGATGCAACATACCTCGAAGTACAGACTGTGAGGTAATGGAAACATATCATCATCATACATCCCCATCCTATCCTGTCAGCCTAAAAACAACTTAAAATATAACTCTGTGTTTAAGAGAATGGCTGCATTATTTTATAGTATATGGGATTCTGTAATCCCTGTAGTAATGTCAGTCTCTGATTTCTTTTTAATAAGTGACATGTGACACACTCAGTCACTGATAATAAAGAAAAGACATCAGAACGCGACTATTATAAGTAATTATAGTCGAGTACTGACGTAAAAATGCCTTCCTGCTAGAGCCAGTAGCCGAGGTGACAGGTAGGTCAGGGAGCATAATTAAAGCAGCTGTGTACAGCAATGAAAATGGAATGCTTAACATTACTGACCTTAACTCGCATCTGTCTGATACTTCACCTGATGTTGATTCATCTCTGTTGGTGCTGGAGGTGGCAGTTTCCATATGGTTGAGTACTGCTGTTGACAAACGTGTTCCACTTGTACCTATGCATTCTCTGCCCCACCGTCACCCCGCGGCATGGTTCTCGGAAAATTTAAAAACCATGAAATCTCAATGTAAGGCCCTCGAGAGAAAATGGAGATGTTCCTACTCTCCGTCTCGCATGGTAGCATATAGGGAAGCTCTCAGAGACTACCACAAACAATGTAAAATAGCTAGAGCGACCCATATTGCCAATACTGTAACACACGCCCAGAATTGTCCTCGCATACTTTTTTCGGTGGTAAAAAAATTGACAGGTGCAGATTTCACCCCTGCCCCTCCTGTTCTGAATGAGGCATAATGTAACTCTATCACCGAGTTTTTCATCACTAAGGTGGAACATATTTATGACTCCTTGAGTCCTCTACCTTCGAGCGAAGAATTATTATCTATGCCTGTGCCCGTTCAAAACAGTCAGTCCCACTTGACAGTCAAACTTACTGATTGGCCACTATTTGATGACGTCTCCTTTGCTCACTGCCTCGAGAGTATCCAATCCGGTTCTCCCCGTGACCCTCTACCGGCTAAAATCCTTAAACAACTTGATCTGGATTCTCATCGCGTGGTGATGAAACTCTTCAATTCTTCATTGATGGAGTCTCATGTTCCACAGGAGTGGAAACATACGATGGCTGTCCCTTTGCTCAAAAAGGCTGGAGCGGATGTCTCCAATTTATCCAACTTCAGACCTATCTCATTGCTGCCCATATTTTCTAAGATTTTGGAAAGGCACATCAACTCACAGTTGACTCTCTTGGTAGAGAGTTCGGGTTTTTTGCATCCATCGCAATCCGGCTTCAGAGCACACCACTCCACTGAGACCACACTTCTAGGAGTGACCGAGAATTTACGGCACGGTATCGATCGCGGGATACATCTGCACTTATCCTTTTGGATTTAAGTGCGGTGTTCGATACCGTTTCCCACTCCATCCTTCTCGCAACTCTTCAATCCTTGGGAGTGGGGGGCTCTGCTGCGGCTTGGATAGCCTCTTTTTTGGGTGGTCGTACTTTCCAAGTCTTCTCAGCTAAAGCATCCTCGAAAATATGTTCATCAGCGTACGGCGTTCCCCAGGGGTCCATCTTCAGCCCATTACTATTTAACATCTATGTCAGACCCCTGGCCACCATTGTGGAGGAAGCTGGTTTGACTTTATTTTCTTACGCCGATGATACACAAATCATTTTCTCCCTCTCTAATAGAGAGGGTAATAACATCTCGGCTCTTAAGCAGGGTTTGACCCGAGTGGCAGAGTGGATGCAGGATAACTTCCTCAAGTTAAATGGAGATAATACTGAGGTTGTGATCCTGGGCAAGGGTAAAGACCTTTGGGGTCCTCAACATTAGCCCGAAAGTATGGGTCCTACCCCTCAACCCGTCGCTCAGGTTCGCAACCTCGGATTCCTGATTGACGAAAAACTCACAATGCGGCAACAGGCTGTTAGTGTAGCTTCTATCTGTTTTGCCACCTTAAGATGGCTCCAAAAAATCTTGTGGATGCTCCCTGCCTCTACACAGAGGACAGTGGTCCAGGCATTAGTAATCTCCCGCCTGGACTACGGTAATGTCCTCTATCTTGCTGCCGATTCAGCAACAGTGAGTAAACTCCAGGTCGTCCAAAATGCAGCCGCACGGCTTTTACGCAATGTTCCTCGGAGAACATCTGCCCTTCAAGCCCTTCGCGACCTGCATTGGTTGAGAATAACAAGTAGAATTAAATTTAAGGCCTTATGCCACATCTTTAAGATAAAACAGTGCTCTGCACCGAGGTACCTACAGAATCTCATTCATGCCTATAAGCCCAGTCGCTGTCTGAGATCTTCGGGAAAAGGCGATTTTATTGTCCCTAGATTTAGGTTGGTGAAGATGGGCGGCCGCTTCTTTTCTCATTTAGGCACTAAATCCTGGAATGCCCTGCCTGTGAGCCTGAAATTGGAGACGCATCTTTTTCGCTTCCGTAGGGGTTTAAAAACTTGGCTTTTTCAGCAGTAATTTGAGCAGTCTTCTTTAGCAGTTTCATTACAGTTGCTTGGTAGTTCATTCTTCTTTAGTCTATCCCTTGGCGCCGGGAAACCCACTGGGGGTAGCTGTGCGCCTTATAAGTTTAAATAAATAAATAAATAAATGCTCTACTTTTTCCTGTTCTACTGTAGTAGCTTACAATGACAAGCAGAGAGAATATAATTATTTCTGCACTCTTTAGATAGAGCAATGCTAGAATTTTTCTGAATGTTTATACACATTCCAAGCTACTGAAGCTTTTTTTAAAAAAAAGAAAATCTTGTTTTTGATGTTTAATTTTGCACTGGAGGTTTTATTTATTATTCTATATGTTTGCAGAAATGTTTTCTCTTTCATATGAAAGAGCTGCGCACCAAGGTTTTAAGTGTTTGTGGGAAAAGTGATCATGTGACCATGTATGGCACGCATAAGGAGATTGCAAATCACCTCGGAGTTCCATAACCTTGTAAAGGAACTCTGCCTACAGCAGTGTTCTTCTATATGGTTATTGTACTCCTCAGTGACTTGTAATCTCCTTACAATTTACGGCGGGGGAACTTTATCCCTTATATCACAATCTGCCAAGTCATGTAAAACCTCCAAACATACCTTATTGCGCCAGATGTCAGAAATTTCAGGATCCCCGCCTGGCAGCTGGTCAGTGTTTCTAACCCTGCCCTTACATTGGTATTTTATATACATTTAATATGCATAATGTAATGTGGCGCAAGCAAGGTTCAGTTTATATTTTGTTACAAAGAATATTGTACAATACAACTTGCTTGAAAAATAGTTATACATAGAAGCATAGGTTACTTCCTTCTTGCTACAAGGCAGAACACTAAATGCCAACCCTCCTTGTTGCCATATGATAGTTTCTGAGTTCTTGTTCAGCACGTGCATGAGAAAATGAAAATGTACCTTCTATGAATTGCTACGGTGAGATTAAGAAAAAAAATGCATTTATTAGCTACAACATTCAAACATGCCAGCCTGCTTTCTCGGATCTACACTTGCACAGAACACTCCATCAAAGAAAATGCACAAAGAAAAGTAAATGTGAGCATTTAACCAGGACAGTTTTGTATGCAACACTGAAAATATATATAGAAGCCTGCCATATATAACACCCCGTCCTGTCCGCAATTGAAATAGTTGACAGTCACTCGCCTATATCGTATATGCTTTTCAGTTCCATAACTATGTATTTTAATGTCTGCATAAACTATATACCATAGTGTTGAATGTTTGAATGTATAAGGATACGGATCGCAAGCATCAAAAATTGCTCAATGGGCTTTCAGTATTGCATTACTCTGTGCTTCAAACCATCAGGTCTCCCAAGTGTGTTTTTTCAGTGAAATATTCGAGCCCTGAATCGTTTCTTACCGTTTCCTACCGACTAGAAATGCTGAGATTCTTACAATTTCTTAATAGTACCGACAACTTTGCTCTTGCTTTACTCAAAATCTTCATCATCTAAATCAGACTTGGAATACCACCTGAGCGATTGAATAAATGTATTTCTTTATCATCAGTATTGCAAATAATACTGTTCCACCCACTAGTATTATAGGAGTAACTCCATAAAAAAAGACGATGTTAACTATCCTATAATTTTTAGGCTGATCCTACAGTGCATTTAAATGCACTGCATATCCCAGTACTAGCTGCCTGTCTGTGCTTTAGGCATGCAATATTGTTTCTATGGTCTCTATGAATGCTCAGGGGTCGGCTGTCTGTAGTATCTGTGTAATCCGTGTTGCCCTACATATACTTATAAAGTATAATAATCATCTTCTACTACATCATGGTTCCATAACAAACTATAGTAGCTAATTTGTCAAGGCTTGCATTTGAGAGCTTGCCAGTATTTGGCTAGTAAGCAATATAGTTGCTTTCTGTGGTGGTGTAAATAGTTTATAAACACTACAAAGAACTCTTAAATTCACAGAGACTACGTAACTGAGCCTTCTTTCCAAACAACAGCACCTTTTTAGAAATCGGACTATATACGTGGAATTTTTCATCATTCTTAATTCTTCAGCAATCTTGTGCTGTGGGGACAATCAGTGTACATTTGTTATTCAGATCATTCGAATTGCAATCACTGTTTAAAGTGATCTTTTTGCACATGAATGAAGTATCCAATGGGGCTAACACAATCTGCTGTACGTCAGAATACAGTTTGTTCTTCTAGCAAACAAAGTGATAAAAGTGGGATTTTCAAGGAATAACATAAAAGAGCACTAATTAATTGATTATATCAACACATTTCTTTCTTCAATCAACAATCCTCAAAATGTAAACCATTTATTGGTATTGATGAACCCACAAATCAACCATGTGATTGTTCACTTTTCATATGGAGTAATTGAGTAACTCAAATTCCTGTACAGAGTCTCGGTGTGTCACCATTTGTTGATAATCATTCATACCATAAGATTCTGACATGATTGAGCCATAGGTAAGGTTCCATGGTTGTGTGGTTTCAATAGCTGTAAACCAGTTTGCAATGCAAATGTAACTTTATGTTACTGCTCTGGCTTGTAGCTTCCTGATGTTTCTTTCATAGCTTTCAAATCAAAATATGTCAATTCTGAAACAAACTATAACTCTAACTCTTCTTTCAGTATTCTAATATCTCATTCAATTATTCTGAGTGTACATAGTCACTTATACGAAGTATATAATACTGAAAAATACACTTGAAAGTTAAGAATTTTCGAGAGCTTTCTAATCTGGGTAAACATTTTTCTGAAACATATTTGGATGTGAACCACCATGGACCAAATGTATTGATTGGCAGGATATGATAACTAATAGCAGAATGAAAATATTTATTTTTAGGTGACTCAATGCTTGTTTATTTATTTATTTATATATAGTTTTATAGAGCGCAAATGTGACCCGTTAGGGTATCAGATCGCTTCACAGGGAAAACACGTTGCATACAGGTTTGACACAGGCAAAAAAGCAAAAACACGGATAGGGATAGAGGGAAGTGACTACATTAGGACATAACCAGGGTATATACAATAATCAGGGGCCAACAAGTCAGCAAAATGCAATGAAAGCCAGCAATTACGTACGTGTGGTGACGCGTCAGCGAGATGCAGAGAGAGTCCACAATTACATATGCAGGAATAATGAATCAGAACATATAATAGGAGCAGTCAAGCAAACAAGAGCTATTTCAGAATAACCAGAGAACTGCCGCGGAGCAGAGTGCACGATGAAAGAAAATGAAGGGAGGAATTTGCTCATTAGGAATGATTTAGTTTCCTTCTTGAAGGTTTACAGAGAAAGGATTCTTCTGATGGAGGACTGCAGCGAGTTCCATGTTCTGGGTGCAGCCCCAGAGGAGGCACGGAGATAGATTTTATCCTTACGGAAGCGTGGTAGCTGGAGCATAAGGTCTCTGGCGGACCGGGAGTTTCTGATTCCCCCTGATTCTGATTGCTTGTGTTTGTAATATAGAGTCAAAAACATAGTTGAAGCCAGTTGCTGTCAGTGAAGTACCTACTGTGTCCATCTAGGATGTAAGACTTTTGTGTTCTGGATGCTGACCTTTGTGACAGCCTCTAAGGCTGGATGGGAGTCACAACAATTATGTGTTTTCCCTGAGCCTATGATCTTTCCTTCACAACAGAAGTCTGAACTACAGTCAGTTTTTTTTTCTGTGGGGGCAAAATGCATCTCTGCATTGGAAAATAAATACTGATTCATATGCAATTGATTCAGTGTCACCCTTGTTAAAAGTGAGTTATGTGTAGCCTGTGGTTGTTAACATGTGTATGCAAGTGTTTTGAAGCTAGCATGTAAGTTTGTACTGCTCGCAAGATCTGTGTATGTTCTGATGTCCAATGTGTTTTTGAAAGTGTGGAAGTATTAAGTCATAAAAAGGTTTTAGCCATTGTACATAATCTGGTATGTATATTCTACCAAAAGTTAAAAAGTACAAAATTGATTGTAGCTTTTTCATTGTGTTGGGTGGGTGTAAGAGTGCACATTTCTGTAGGAAATAGCACACTAAGTGTTAGACTTGGCACCACTGGCGTGGGTCCCCCCTAGTATTTTTTGCCTTTGCCTCTTGTGTTTTTGCCATGTGTTAGACTCCATTTTGCTGGTCTAGATTGTTTGGGCACTTTGCCACTGCTGTTCAGTGCCAAAGTACAAGTGCTTCTTTTGTAAATTGTTGTATGGATTAGTGATTCCATGATTGGCATATTTGATTTACTAGTCAGACCCTAGTACAGTGCACTGTGTGTGCCCAGGGCTTGTAAATCATATCCTGTGAGTGGGCTGCAGCAC
The DNA here is from genome assembly GCF_964263255.1 of Lissotriton vulgaris. Taxonomy (NCBI): domain Eukaryota; kingdom Metazoa; phylum Chordata; class Amphibia; order Caudata; family Salamandridae; genus Lissotriton; species Lissotriton vulgaris. The sequence continues at coordinate 1,689,362,947 of NC_141694.1, forward strand.
TGATTCTGCCACCCACAGAAGCAGACTGTAAAATGGGACTTTGGCCTGCCATTGCAGAGCCTGTGTGCACATACTTGCCAGTCCCTAACCTTCCCTTTTCTTACATGTTAGGCACCCCTAAGGTAGGCCCAAGGGACCCCTATAGGCAGGTGCATTGTATGTGAAAGGTAGGATATGTACTGATGTGTGTGGCATATCCTGAAAGTGAAATACTGGCAATTTCATTTTTCGCTATTGCAAGGCTCCCATAGGATACAATGGGGAGTTAGTTTATAACCTCTTATAAACAGAACTGCCCCTGGGAACAAGGTGGGAGAGTAAAGTTTCATATGCCTGAACTCGGAATTTTAAGATGCATCTTTTAGAGAGGGTGATTTGTACATTCTGTGCTTGAAAATACCACGTTTAGAAAGTATCCGCACAGAAGGGCTTGGATAGTGAATGGTGCGGTGATCTCGGACTTCGGAGGTCGTTGCACTTGATGCGGTGTACGGCGATTTCTCCAGCCGCGGCAGGCACTACAATGGTTTCTTCTGCAATGCATCGGAAACAGGTACAGATGTGTCACGCTTCTTCGATGTTGTGTCGATTTTCCATCTCCCAGCGGAAAACAGTTCTCTAGAGGTCCAAAACAAAAGCAGGCACCTCTTGTAGATTATTACTTCCAGCAAGGAAGTTCAGTGGAGCTGGTGGTGAAGTCTGTGTGTCCCTGAGACTTCAGAACAGGAGGCAAGCTCAGTTTCAAGCCCCTGGAGATCTTTTTCTCAAGCAGGTGACAAAACAAACAGCAAAGTCCTTTTCTCCTTTCCTTGGCAGCAAGCAGCCACCGCAGGCCAACCCCAGACAGCAGACAGCACAGGGGCAGTATTCCTCCACAGCTTCTCCGGCTCTTCTCCTTGGCATCTCCAAATCTTCTTCCATCTGGTGGGAACCTTACCCATAATTGCGTTAATAGTGACTGGACTAATTCCTGGCATTGCTAAATGAAGTTGTGCAGCTTGAGCAGCCCTCGCTGGGTATGTTGTTATTGTTTGCATAACGAACTGTGTCATACGTCTGTATAATCTAACTCTAGTTCATAAGCGTCTTGCTGCAATCGATACCACTGCTTTGTGTTATTTATTTATCTTTTATTAAAATTTTTATTGCAGAAACACAAAAAAGAGTTGCGGAATTCAATCAATAGTTTAGGTGATCATCATTGCGGTATTGAATACAATCAAAAGGTCTCACATTGCCATTTAGCCCACATCCCGAAGGCCGGGCGGCGAATGACTTCATTGTTATTGAATGCATCTAATCACCTCGAAGGGTATCTGCTTTTACAGTTTTTTCCCCCTTGTAAGAAACTCGTCCCCCCCAACAATCCCTCGTAATATGAACAAACAAAGCAGTCGATTTCCATCAGCATAAGCATTCCCCTTTCCCTCCCTGCCTACTGCACCTTCAAAGCATAACCTGCCATAGTAGCACTTATGTCTGCCTGAATCCCTCACTCACAACCCCCCATCCAACCCATGGTACTGTCGCCATTTGGCCCATACTTTCCTGAACTTTTTCGGGCACCCCCTTGCTTTATATGTCACTCTTTCTGCTGCCATGTACAGGTCTAACCCTCTCCTCCATTCCTCCAATTCCGGCGATTCCGGAGCCCCCCAATACTTTGCAATGTCTCTTTTAGCCACTACTAGAGCCAGTACCAAGAAGATAAGAAGTGGGTGTGGCAGATCGACTTCGTTGGTCATGCCCAACAGTGCCAGCTTAGGTTCACACTGAAGCGTAATCCCCAAGACCTCCCCCAGTTCCGTAAAGAGATGTTTCTAATATGTCTGAATCTTGCCGCATGACCATATAGTGTGAAAAAAATCCCCTTCCTGTTGGCATCCCCGGAGGCATTGTGCGTTATCTACCTTTCCCATTTTATGAAGTCTTAGTCTGTCATAATATGCCCTATGAAGCACTTTGAACTGAATGAGGCGTAGCTTGGATTTGATTGCTACTTCCCGTGGGTGCATGAGTACAATCTCCCAGTCCAGGTCCTCCATGACTCCCAATTCCCCTTCCCATGTGTGCCTCAATTTCAGCAGGTCTCCCAGCATAATATTAGTCACGGTCTTGTAGGTTAGGGAGACCGCCTTTCCCGGGATCTTCTCCTGAAGGAGCCGTCCCTCCAAAGGAGCGTATTCTGGGATGTCAGTAAGTGGGATTTTCTGTGCACGCCACGCATGGCGTAGTTGGATGTATTTGAAGAGTTGGGAATGGTGTAGCCCAAATTCAGTTTTGAGTGTTTGGAACGATTTCAGTTCCCCCTTGGCAATTACATCCCCTATTGTGGAGATGCCGATGTCATCCCACCCCCGGAAACCACGGAGTTTGCAGAGTTCCGTCAGCCATTGGCAATGCCACAGAGGCGTCTGCCGAGTCGGCTTCTTGTCCCAGCCCATGCGTCTCGAGGCCTTGTTCCAGGCATTGAGCGTGAGGATAGTGGCAGGCAACAGCGGTGCCCGCCCAGACCCTCCATAAATGTAGTACAATAGATTGTGGGGCGACAACTTCAATCTTTCCAGGGCATAAGTTGGGTGGTCCACCGGGGCATGTATCCAGTCATTGATCGGCGTCATGTGTTCTGCCCAATAGTATGCTTCTAAATTAGGTAGTGAAATCCCTCCATTATACTGATGTCTTTGGAGTGTAGTCAGTGCCACTCTAGGTTGTTTACCTAGCCACAGAAAGGACCGCAGGTCAGAGTGAATTTGGGAAGTACCGAGGCCGGAAGTGGATAGTACTCATTCTGCAGCGCATAAAGGAATTTAGGTAGTATAATCATCTTGTACATCGCGGCGCGACCCAGCAGAGTGAGCGGGAGCTGCCTCCATCGGTCCATGTCTACCACCGCGTCTAAAATGGATCTATGACAGAATTTCGACTACAAAAATATCGACCTACAAGAATATCGAGTCAACAATATCGAGGGCAAAAATATCGACATCCTATCTACAACATGGTAAGTACAAAAATATCGAAAAAATAATATCATTGTAAAAAATATCGATGTTAAAAATATCGATTTTTTTTTAATATATATAAATGTAAAAGTAAGTATATAACACTAATAAATAAAATATACATATTTAAAAGTATCTAATAATGTTTAAAATTAATAAATAAAACATATATATTAATAATACATTAATTAAATATATACAGTAAAGATATAATATATATGTACTGAACAATAAGTATTAATAATTAATTTACTAATTTCTAAATTAATGAAATATATTCTAATTTACTAATACATGTACAAACATAAAACAATAACATACATAAAATGTAAGTAATATAAAAAATAAAATAAACATGTGATATTTTAACAATTAATTATATAAAGCGTTTGATAGCATAGGGATAAAATTACTATTCCCACTCCAGAGAGTGCAACAGTCGAGAAAACTGACCCTGAACCCAAAAACAACCCCTTTACCCACGAACTGAAAACTGACCCTGAACCCTAAAAATACCCCTTTACCCAAAAACTGAAAACTGACCCTGAACCCTAAAAATACCCCTTTACCCAAAAACTGAAAACTGACCCTGAACCCTAAAAATACCCCTTTACCCAAAAACTGAAAACTGACCCTGAACCCTAAAAATACCCCTTTACCCAAAAACTGAAAACTGCCCCTGAACCCTAAAAATACCCCTTTACCCAAAAACTGAAAACTGACCCTGAACCCTAAAAATACCCCTTTACCCAAGAACTGAAAACTGACCCTGAACCCTAAAAATACCCCTTTCCCCATGAACTGAAAACTGACCCTGAACCCTAAAAATACCCCTTTACCCATGAACCCCTAAAAATACCCCTTTACCCAAAAACTGAAAACTGACCCTGAACCCTAAAAATACCCCTTTACCCAAAAACTGAAAACTGACCCTGAACCCTAAAAATACCCCTTTACCCAAAAACTGAAAACTGCCCCTAAACACTCAAAATACCCCTTTACCCAAAAACCCAAAAATGACCCTGAACCCTAAAAATACTCCTTAACCCAAAGTTAAATAATATTATTTAATTAGCAATTAATAATTAAGTAACAATAACAATAAAGTAAATATATTAGCACATAAGCTGTAATTAATATAATTTAATAATTAATATAATTTTTCCCCAATTAATTAATTAACAGTAACTAAAAATTATATATATAAATAAATTACTCTAATAATGTAATTAACTAACTAATATTATTTAATTACCAATTAATTACTAATTTAAAATATGTACCAAATTATATTAATTAATTAACTAATTAATATTAATTATTTGCCAATTAATTAGTTATAAATATTTAAAAACATATATTAATTAATTAATTATTATTAAATTAGTCCCCACCCTATTCCCCTATAAACCCACATCCCGCTACAGAAAATATATATCAATTAATCAATTAATTATTTCCCAATTAATCAATATTAATTAGCAAATAATTATAATTAATTAATTAATCCTACTAATTATTAATCAACTTACCATAATTAAATTACTTCCCACCCTATTCCCCTATAAACCCACAACCCGCTCCGGTACTAAAACATCAAATTTCCTTATAAATTTCGATATTATTATAGAAAATGTATACACATATAATAGTAATTATTATAAATACTTAAATTAAACATATAACACATACATAATAAAAAACTATAAAATAATACAAATATCGATATTAGTGTCATCGAAATTATTAACATCGATATATATGCTATCGATATTACTAACTTCGATATTACTTACATCGATATTAAGTATTTCGATATTACTTACCTTGGGTCGATATTCTGTCCTACGATATTCTTGCCTTCGATATTATGCTCCTTCGAAATTTCAGACTCGATATTATGGTAGGTCGATATTTCCAACTCGATATTTTGACTGTCTACCGTCTAAAATTATCAGTTCCAGATTCTTTCGGAACGATAGAGACTTGTCTAATGTAATGTAGATTCCAAGATATTGAAAGCCTTCAGTAGTCGTCAATAGCTGGTCGGGCAGCCTTGTCCATCTCCCCACCCCCCCCGGGTCATAGAGCATCGACTTGTGCCAGTTAATGGTGGGTCCCGCCCATCTGCCATAATTCCCTAGCTCCTGGAATAATTCCGGGACTGTCGTCTCCGGGTTCATAATATACAGAAGGACATCGTCAGCATAGAGCGATATTTTCTCTTGCAAGAGGTCCGATGCTGTCCTTCGAAAGCCTGAGATGCCCTCATTTTGGCGTTTCCTGGCTGCCAGGACCTCAATAGTGAGTGTGAAGAGGAGGGGAGACAGGGGGCATCCTTGGAGGGTCCCCCTTTGGATCGGGAATTCCCTCAATAGCTTTCCATTGACCCGCACTCTGGCCCTCGGGGTAGTGTATAGGAGCTGGATCCATTTCTGAAATTTAGGGCCAAACCCGTACCTGCGGAGCACCGCACTGTGAAATGGCCAATGTACTGCATCGAAGGCCTTTTCGGCATCCAGGGAAAGAAACCAATGCGGCTCGTCTCGGCCCTTCACCTCCTGGAGCCAATTGTGGGTGCGCCTCAAGTTTAGCTTGGTGGCCCTGTCCGGTAAAAAGCCGGATTGGTCCAGATGTATAAGATTTACAATAACTGACCTCAGGCGCCGCGCTAGGATAGTTGCCAATATTTTAACCTCTGTATTGAGGAGGGAGATGGGACGGTAGGATGCACAGTCCTCTTTCGGTTTACCGTCCTTGTAGATCGGGATGATCGTGGCCAAGGAGAGGTCTGGGGGGAGCTGACCCTCCTGATATGCTCCAGTATAGAGCCCCTTCAGATGCCTACCCAGAAGGTCCGCCGTACATTTAAAAAACTCGGCCGGAAACCCGTTCGGGCCCGGGGTTTTCCCGGGTTTCAGTCGAGCTATAGCGTCCGATATATCGTCCGCCGTGAGATCAGCTTCCAGGACCAGGAGGTCCTCTGACGACACTGTGGGCAAGTCCACCTGGTCCAAGTAAGGACCCGCTTCCTCGCATGTTCCTAAATCCCTCGCCGCATAGAAAAGTTCATAGTGGGAGGCGAATGTGTCAGCGATTGTCACATCCGAGGCAACTAGCACTCCCTCCATGGTTCTTATGGCCTCAACCCACCTGGCCGCCTGTTCCCTACGGCTAAGCCATGCCAGGAGCTTGCCTGATTTATCGCCCACGTCGTAAAGACGGTGGAGGGTGGCCAGGGACTGAGTCTTTGCCTCATTAGTGACGAGCTCTCTATAGTGTCTTTGGGCATCTAAAAGTTTCCTAAGAGTACTATTTTCCCTTCTGCCTTGGTATTCCTTTTCCCACTTTAAAATGTTCTGTTCGATATCAGTGACTTCAGCCTGGAGCTTACGGCGTTCTTCTCCCTTTCTACTTCGCAGTCTGTCCCGTAGGACTGGCTTCATGGCGTCCCAGAAGGTAACTTCCGAGTCCACTGTTCCTTCATTTTCCGATACATAGATCTTAATGTCTGTCCTCAGACCGCGCTGAATAGCTGCGTTTTGAAGGTCCCAGGCCGCGAGGCGCCAGGATGCTTCCGGAGAGCCCCGGACGTGGCCCACCTGTACCCATAATGGCGAGTGGTCCGATATCCCTCTAGCCTTGTACTCCCCCGTGTCACTCACCTCCAAATATTGCCTGGACATGAATACTTAATCTAGCCTCGAGAAAACCTTGTGTGCCCCCGAGTAATAGGAGTAGGCACACCGCGTAGGGTGTAGCCACCTCCAGATGTCAATAAGACCCAGGGTGTCAAACTGGTTGGCCAAGGCTGTCCGCATCCCTCCTCTATCTGCCGCCCCCGAACGGTCCCTTCCCATATTCATCACATCATTGAAGTCACCCCCCACGATCTGGATGGTGTCTGCCGTGTCCAAGAGAATGCTAGCAATAGCCGTAAGTGTACGTTTCTGTAGTTTAGGTGGTGCATATACTGAGAGTATTGTGTATGTAGATCTATTCCATACCCCCTGAACACCCACGTAAGTCCCCAGTGGGTCTACCCAGGTGCGTGAAATTGCGAATGGGGAAGATTTTTTGATAATGATCGCCACTCCCCTGGAGCCGGATGTGTATCCCGCATGCGCCAACACCCTGAATCGACCCCTAGCTATGAAGGTGCATTGCGTACCCTTAAGATGTGTTTCCTGAAGTAGGGTAATATCTGGATCTAGTCTCTTAATGTAGGAGTTCACAAGCCCCCTCTTGACTTTGGAGCCCAGCCCGTTCACGTTCCATGTCAAAATACTAACTCCCCTGTTATCCATTGGCTGCGTTATTAGGTTACTAGCCATTCGTGAATGTGTAATGTCATTGAGGTTAAAGTTCGTTTTGGAAATGCAGTGGGGAACTTCAAGGGGTATAACTGCCTCTTTTAGACTGCTTCCCTTACCCCCCAACTCCCCCCTCCCAGTCCCCAGCCCAAACCAACGTGGAAACCCCCTCTCCCCACCCCCTCCCCACCTCCCTCCCCATCCAGTCCCATCCCATCAAAAGACAGAACTGTCCGTAGGAGAAGGTCTGTCGCCCTCCCACACATCCCTCCCTTAGACCTCTCCTAGTACCCTCCCTCCACTACCGGGACAAGAGAGTGGTTCGGAACACAAACTTATACAAAACAGTGAACCTAAATAACAAAAGGGCGTGTCAACTTGCGTGCTTCCCATCACCGAGCTGCATACTCAATAGCTCGATCTGCTCCCGTTCAAGATCTGGAGTCCTGAGTCTCTGATTCAGGCGCGCTGTGTTGCTCTGACATGTCCTGTTCCAGCACCCGGATCGCATCCACCAGCGGGTGGACGGATTGACTCTCGTCTTTCCTTTCCTCCCCTCCAGAGGCACGGCTATCAAGTTCATCATCTTCGTCCCCCTCTGAACAAGCATTCGTCCTTAAACAGGTGAATCTCGAGCCCGCCTCAGGCCCCGCTCTCGGGGAGGCCGATCTTCCTTTCTGTGTGCCTCCTGAGCCACTGCCTCGATAAGGTGTTGCCGGGTTCTGTCTCTTTGCCCGCCTGGAGTTTATCCTCCGTGTCTTGGGCAATTCCCACATGGGCCCATTCCGTAAAGATCTGACCAGTTCCTCTCGTCCGGCGGCCTCCCTACTATTGAGAATTGGGCGTTCCTCCAGCCACTGCCAGGCATCCTCTGGATGAGTGAAGAAGAGCGATTGTTCCTTGTACAGCACCTTGAGCTTCGCTGGGAAGAGTAGCATGTAGGAAATCTTCAAGTCTCTGAGTTTCGCTTTCACAACGTCAAAAGAGCGGCGTTGCTTCTGCATCTCCTGACTGTAGTCCGGAAAGATCATGATGTGTGCGTTTTCTAGACGTATCTCCCCCAGTTTCCTTGCTTCCCAGAGGATCAGGTCTCTGTCCGCGAAATTAAGAAAGTGCGCAATGACCGGTCGCGGTCTCGCTCCCTCCGGTGGTTTTGCCAGGAGGGCCCTGTGCGCTCTCTCAATAATGAAGCAGGGTGAAAATTGCACCGCCGGGAAGGTCTCTATCAGCCAGGAGTGAAGGAAGGACACCATATCCGTCTTCTCAATTCCTTCCCTAAAACCGACGAAACGAAGGTTATTGCGTCTTGCTCGGTTTTCCGCGTCATCAACCTTCCACAAGAGTTGGTGGTGTGATGCCTTGAGTTCCGCCATGTCTTTTCTCAAGGTCGTAATCGAGTCCTCGGCTTCACCCATCCGCGCCTCCGCTGAAGTTACCCTATCAGATAAATTTCGGAAGTCCTGTCTCAGCAATGTTACTTTGGATCCCACTTCGCCTATCTTCACCTCCAGGGCGGCTCGTGATTCCTGGATATCGGCTTGGGATGCCTGAATGGCCCCCATGAGAAGATCAGTGTCCGAGCGCACACCGGATGAGTTCGAGGGGGTTTCCACCATCTGTCTAGGCGCGGAAAAATTGTCCATGGGCCCTTGTTTGGGAGGTTTGGGTACAGTGTCTTTCTTCCCCATAACTGCAAAGTAGGTGGTTCAGCCACTCGGGACCAACGGTGTTTCACTTTATGTCTCGCTCAGTAGTCGCGCTCTAATGGGACAGCCGTTTCCTCCGTAGTGTCTTCGGATCATCGGGGGTCTGCGAGCTGCTCACCGATGTTTGCGCGGGTCTCCACCAGCTTCTCTTCTCCTTGCTCTGGTCTGTTGTGGATAACACCCGGTAGGACTACGGAAACACCCTCTATGCCGGAACCACAGCCAAGCTACAGAAAAGACTACAACGCATCCAGAACGCCTCCGCCCGACACATCCTGGACATCCCTTGACGCAGCCACATCTCCGGCCACCTGAGGAACCTGCACTGGCTCCCCGTCAACAAGAGGATCACGTTCAGGCTCCTCACCCACGCACACAAGTCTCTCCATGACCTGGGCCCCAAGTACCTCAACGACCGCCTGACCTTCCACACGCCCACCCGCCAGCTACGGTCCGCTAGCCTCGCCCTCGCCGCCGTTCCACGCATCCGAAGAGCCACCGCCGGAGGCAGATCCTTCTCCTACCTGGCGGCCAAGACATGGAACTCCCTCCCCATCCACCTTCGGCTGACCCAGGACCACCTCGCCTTTAGGAGACAACTCAAGACCTGGCTGTTCGAGCAGTAGCGGCCCCCTCCCCCAAGCGCCTTGAGACCCTTCCGGGTGAGTAGCGCGCTATACAAGTGTTATGATTGATTGATTGATTGTCTGCCCTGGTGTCTCTCGTGAGGCTCTCTCTCGGTCGCTCCCCTCCCTATGCGTCCCGGCGCAGCTCGTATAGACTCCCGTTGTCTTGGAGAGCCAGGGTGGTGAGGGACAGGCCGTTGGATCGGACCCCGTGAGTGGATGGGGCGCAGGCCGCGTCCGTGTCCCGGCAGTCGTCGTCCTGCGCCTGGCGGTGGGCGCGCAGTGATTTCTCTCTTGTCTGCAGCCCTAGTGCGTCAGGGTCCGGGTGTCCGCCTGTGAGACACTGTTTCCTGTTACCGGGTGGTGGGGTCTCCGTAGGGGCTCGCCCCCTAGGACGTCCTGCCCAAAGGTAGTGACTAGCTATTTATTGAAGCCCGTTGGTAATGCCCCTGTCCAGCAAGGGCCGAGTCTCTGTGCCTGAGCCGGATCGGCGGCGAGGGATTCCACTGCCACTCCCTGCAGACCTCCGACTGTATTGCGTTTAACAGTGACCCCGGTAGCCGTGCCCCCAACTTTTGCCGATCTTACTGGCCTCCAGTGTCTGCCGTGTTTTCTACCCAGCCCAGAGGGGAGCCGTATCCTCACTCAGTTGCAGCGCACCGAGTATGGTTTCTGCCCCCAGGTCGCCGGTCTCGTCTCACAATGCCTCACTTTTTCGGAGTTCTGGCAAGCACAATCAGTCTCAGGCGGATCTGCCCCCACTCGCCTCTCGGGACCCTGTGTCTCCAGGTCCCGGGCCAGGGCTCAGAGTCAAAGCCGGCTTCTCCTGTGTCACCCCCCTGGGGGCAATCTCCGCTGTACCGGGCGCCTATTGCTCCTCCCGACCTGGGTCCGCCGCAGTGCCGGGTTGCACCAGCTTGTCAGGCTCCGTCGCTCCTCACCGCTCGGGTCGGCTCCAAGGCTCTCGGAGCACCTCCTTCTGTGGCGTAGACCTGAGCTCCGTCTCTGCCCCCTTGGTCACCCGGCTGCCTCCGCGGGGCTCCGCAACACCCCTGCTTCGCGGTCGGAGGCTATCTTGGGTTTGCCTCCGCCACTCACTTGGCCTCTATCAACGCCGGGGGGGGGGGGGCAAGTCGCGGTGCATCTTGTTTCTTCTGTGGTCCGCGGTCCGAGGTTCGCCACAGCCCCCTCTGCACCGACGGGTGTAGGCTGGCCCTGATGCGATTCTCCGGCGCGCCTCAAACTATTCCGGACTTTCCTCCCCCTTCAGGGCCCGGCCGCCATCTTGAGGCCAGTCATCGTCTTATCCGGCCATGCTGTTGGCCACGCCCCTGCTTTGTGTTATTTTTAACTCTTTTTAGTTTACAGCAGGGGGGTGTTATTGCTTAGCTTTTAAATTTGCACTCGCCCTTTCTGCATTCTTCGTTCCGCCGTGGCACTGCAGTTTGATGTGGAGAGAGTGCTTTGTGGGCTGTCCACTTCCTAGTTGCCATTCTGGCTTGCCATTTTGGGAGAGGCTAAGTGATCTAGGAATCTTTGCTCACTTGTCAGAGACGTCTATTTAGGGCAAATGAAAATGTGCAGCGGACGCGCTGCCAGCATGCTGAAGGCATGCCCAAGGCAAACCTGTCTGCGTCTGAAGGCTGCCAGAGGCCAGGAACTCTGCTGCTTTGACTAGAGAAGATAATTCTATAACAAATTTACACTACTAATCTGCAAATCACCAGCTCTACAATCCCACACGCAGGAACTCTGACTTGTTCCTTACGGTGCCCAGGCCATTTCCCTCTTAACCTAGAAGGGCCTGTCTCTTGTTTAATATGTAAGTTCTCCTGTTCCTTTATTCTTTCTCTCTCCATCTAGTATTGTTTTAGTGGCTAGTTTCCTGCTAGTTAACTCCAAGGGCCTACCTCCCATAAAGAGTCAGATGCCCGATTGACAGTTCGTCACTCTCAGCCCAGCATCCCCCTCTTCCCCTGTGCTCTAACAAGCTCATATTGTAATGTTAGAACAATGTCAAAACATGCAACAGAACTCTGGGACCTGTGTACTTCCCTATCATCTGACATGTGTCTTTTAACTGAAACTTGTCTGAACCCAGCTGTGTTACCATGTATTCAGTTAGCTCTGCCACAGCCATATCAATTGTTAATTCTGGATAGATAGGCCAGTCCAGGCAGGGGCGTGGCTTTTTCTTTCAGAGACAGTCAACATAGTGGTAGTCGAGACCCTGCTAGCTGAGTGGGTAGAAATGATTGTGTTTAGAAATGATCTCTGGGTTACTGATTTCTGGAAGGGTGCACTGCTTTACCATCTGCCGGGAGCAAAGAGAGATTTCAGTCACCTTCTTGCAGAACTCATCACTCCGCATATTCTGTCTTCCGAGCACTTTGTACTATTGGGGGATTTTAATTTCCATGGTGAAAACACAAAAATGGATGAGGTAGCACAGCTTCTAGCCAACATAGAGACGTTACACCTAACTCAGTTCATGGTGGTTACCACCCACTCGGCAGGTTATACTCTAGACCTGATCTTTATCAACTCCCTTGAACATAGGTGTGAAACCCCCATACTGCTTCTTTGGATGGACCATTATCTGATAAATGTCAAAGTTCCTAAGTCATATAAACCTGTGCTACCCAAGAAAGATACCAGGCAGGCTAAAATACAATGGAAATCTGTCTCACTTGCCTCTTTTGCTATGGCATTTGCTCCTCCTGTGCCTTCAAGTGAATCAGACATGGGCGATGCTCTGGACAATTTCCCTGATTCTTTGACTAGGGGCTTTGACCCAGAAGCCCCCCTAAAAATGTCTTCAGCCACCCGCAAAAGGAACAATGCCCCTTGGTTTTTGCCTGATCTGAAACTTGAAAAATCTAAGTGTAAAAAACTAGAAAGGCAATGGTGTAAGACTAAATCCTTTTCAGTTAAAGAAGCACCAAACCTGCTGCTTAAAGGGTATCATCATAATATTAAAACAGTTTTGAGAATTGTTTTTTCAAAGGACATTGAGCAAACGGGAAATTCCCCAAAAGTGCTTTTTAAAATGCTTAATGACTTTTTCAAACCATGTGCATGTCCCGGGAATTATGCGACACACACTAGCCAATTTATTTGAAGAAAAAATTAATAAAATCTATGCAAACTTCCCTGCTTCCCTGAGCCAGTCAAATAACACTCCTGATTTTAATCTGCCTTCTCCTTAGATCACTTTTTATCTAGAGAGTTTTACACCATTTGCATTAGAGCAGGCCATGGGGCTGCTAGAATCAGCCAAATCAGGATCCCCACTGGAACCTTTGCCCACCCAGCAATATGGCAAGTATTTCCAGCTTAATCGTCCCTTTTATCATGTTCCTTTTTACCCTTTCCATGGACCTAGCTTCTGTTCCAATTGCATGGAAAACTGATCTAGTTGCCCCCATTTTAAAGAAACCAAACGTTGACCCAAGCATTCCAGGGTATTTTCGGCCCTCTCCTCCGCAAACGTCTGGAACGCATCAGAGACAAGCATCTCTCTGCCTTCTTGGAAAAATACAGGCTTCTCCATCCCTCCCAGTCTGGGTTTAGAGCATGACACAGCAGCGCTTGTTGCTGTCACTGACTCTTTTAGACTGTTCCTGGATACTGGCACTCCAGCAATGCTAGTACTTCTAGATTTGACTGTGGCCTTCTATACGGTCTCACATGTGATTCTCATTTGTAGGCTGTATGACATTAGGGTCTATGGTAAGGCCCTTAAATGGGTCATCGACTTCCTAAAAGATCGTATTCAATCCATCTCTTTTGAGGCCCTTCAAATCTCGCACCATGCCTGTTGACAAAGTGGTACCACAGGGTTCCACACTTAGCCCTTGTTATTCAACGTCTATGTTGCCCCCTTGCACGGATCATCAAGGCATGTTGCTTCGAGGCAATTTCATATGCAGATGATATACAATTGGTCATCTCTTTTGAGCAAGACCTAGAAGGGGTTAAATACTGCTTCTTTGACTATATGAAGAAATAGCTTTCTGCATACCAAGTAATTGTTTACAACTGAACAGAGAAAAAACAGAGATACTCCTATTTGGTAAAGCTCAGGAAGTTGGATGGGTGGCTCCCTGAATTGGGGCCAGTACCATTCCCAATATAGGTAGCAAAAAACTTGGGCGTAAAATTGGACCTCACCCTCTCCATGAAAGAGCACAGATCTACCATCTGTGAAAGCTGCTTCGCCATCATGCAAGTACTAAAAAAAGCTTTCCCTTGGCTTCCTCCAACAGAAAAACTGTAATGCAAGCCTTAATCAAAAGTCATTTAGACTAAGGCAATGCTTTACTGTTTGCTGCAAACAAAACGTTGCTGTCCAAATTACAAGTGATACAAAACTCGGCAGCCAGACTGATTTGGAATCTTACGCCTAGATCCTCTTCTGCCCTGATTCTAAGGTCTTTGCACTGTTTAGCCACCAGGAAAAGGTTAATTTTTAAGATATGCTGTCTTACAAACAAGCCACTAACTGAGAATTCTCCATCTTACCTGCAATGCAGCCTCATGTGTCATAATCCTACCAGACCTTTACGATCTAAAGATAAAGCATGTTTGCAAATTCTGCAGATCTGCACTGCCAGAAATGGCGGGAGGGCTTTCTCCTCTCTCACCCCATGCATTGGAACACACTGCTTCTTATATATCAGATGTCTGGAGTTGGCAATTTAAAATAAATGTTTATAATATAGCTTTTCAGGTCGAGTGGTTCAACTCAGTTGGTCCTGCTTGCCCATATTAGCCTAGCACCATGATATTCCTTCAGGAATGATTTGTTTATGTGATATATCAAATGTTGATAACATAACATAACATAGCTAGACCTGTGTAAAGTGTGCGCAGCTCTCCTGCTGGGAGTGCTGCTATTTGTGGATATGGTGTGTAGTCGGCTATGGCTGGCCATGTTGCCCCTTCACTGCTGAGGGGACCCAGTTTGACATTTACTAGTGAATGTGGTAGGGCACCATGGAACTAGTTTGTGTGTTCCTGAAATGTAAGTGTGATTTCAAAATCTTCATAAGCTCCGTCATTGTTAGGAATTACTGCTTCAGTGTATGAGTGAACCCTTGCATTGTTGGTGACTTCTGACAGAAATGTTACCCATGAATTTAATACCTCGTTTTTATACGCTTTGTGGGCCTCTACCACAACAGTAACATCCCTTCCCACAAGAGTGAGCCCATGGTTTTGTAGCATCTGTGTCTGCAGTTTAGCGGTATAACCTCTGGTACTGCATTAGCCATTTTAATTAATGGAATTCAGAGAAGATAACTATAGGGATTGATCTTTTGAAAGGTACCAGCTTGAATAACCTACAGACAGAAATAGGGGTTCCCTATTTTAGCTGAGTAGGATGTTTTCCATAACACCACAGACGTCTTCTCTAAAATGGTGACTGGGGCTTTTGGCACACTTAAAAAAACTACCCAGGAGACGCATTAAATAAATACCTGACCTATAACGTTTGTGGCGCCATGTTGTATGGTTCCTACTAATTCATTAAGACTATGCGTTTGAACCACATATGCGTCAAAACTATAGGAACTGAGTCCACGCATATCATCAGAATATGTTGACCTAGTAACTCAATCAATCAATCAATCAATGCATTTATATAGCGCACTACTCACCCGGAGGGTCTCAAGGCGCTGGGGGGAGGGGGTCTGCTACTGCTCGAACAGCCAGGTCTTGAGCTGCTTCCTGAAGGCGAGGTGGTCTTGGGTCAGGCGGAGGTGGGTCGGAAGGGAGTTCCAAGTCTTGGTGGCCAGGTAGGAGAAGGACCTTCCTCCTGTGGTGGCTCTTCGGATGCGGGGGACGGCGGCGAGGGCGTGGCTGGTCGATCGGAGCTGGCGTTTGGGAGCGTAGAAGTTGAGGCGGCTGTTGAGGTATCCTGGGCCTTGGTTGTGTAGGGCTTTGTGTGCGTGGGTGAGGAGCCGGAAGGTGATTCTCTTGTTGACCGGGAGCCAGTGCAGGTCTCTCAGGTGTCTGGAGATGTGGCTGCGGCGGGGGATGTCCAGGATGAGTTGTGCTGAGGTGTTCTGGATCCGCTGGAGTCTCTTCTGGAGTTTGGCGGTGGTTCCGGCGTAGAGGGAGTTGCCGTAGTCCAGACGGCTGGTGACGAGGGCCTGGGTGACCGTCTTCCTGGTCTCGGTGGGGATCCATCGGAAGATCTTACGTAGCATGCGCAGGATGTTGAAGCACGACGAGGAGACGGCGTTGACTTGTCTGGTCATGGAGAGGGAGGAGTCCAGGATGAAGCCCAGGTTGCGTGCGTGGTCTGTGGGTTTGGGTGCGCTGCCCAGGGCGGGGGGCCACCAGGAGTCGTCCCAGGCGGAGGGTGATGATCCCAGGATGAGGACTTCCGTCTTGTCCGAGTTCAGTTTCAGGCGACTGTTCATCATCCACTTGGCAACGTCTGTCATCCCTTCGTGTAGGTTGGCTCTGGCGGTGGCGGGGTCGTTGGTGAGGGAGAGGATCAGCTGGGTGTCGTCGGCGTAGGAGATGATGTTTAGGTTGTGCTGGCGTGTGATGGCTGAGAGAGGACTCATGTAGACGTTGAAGAGTGTTGGGCTGAGCGAGGAGCCTTGAGGAACGCCGCAGATGACTTCGGTGGCCTCCGATCTGAACGGGGGAGGCGGACTCTCTGTGTCCTTCCGGCGAGGAAGGAGATGATCCACTCCAGTGCCTTCTCCTGGATTCCGACGTTGCTGAGGCGCTGTACTAGGGTACGGTGGCAGACAGTGTCAAAGGCCGCTGAGAGGTCAAGGAGGATGAGGGCCGCTGTTTCTCCGTTGTCGAGCAGGGCTCGGATGTCGTCGGTGGCTGCGATCAGGGCGGTCTCAGTGCTGTGGTTGGCCCGGAAGCCAGACTGCGAGAGGTCGAGGGATCCGTTCGTCTCGAGGAAGGCGGCCTGCTGCTTGTTGACGGTCTTCTCGATGACTTTTGCCGGAAACGGGAGCAGCGAGATGGGGCGGTAGTTCTTGAGGTCGGTGGGGTCGGCTGATGGCTTCTTAAGTAGGGCGCTGAGTTCGGCGTGTTTCCAGCTCTCAATGAAGGTAGCGGTGTCAAAGGACGTGTTGATGATGTCCTGCAGGTGGGGTGCGATGACAGCGTTGGCCTTGTTGAAGACGTGGTGAGGGCAGGGGTCCGTCGGAGATCTGGAGTGGATGGAGTTCATCGTGTGGACGGTGTCTTCGGTGCTGATCGGGGTCCAGGCGCGGAGGGTGGTTGTGGGGGGCGATGGTTCGGTCATGGCGTGCGTCGGTTGAGTGCTGAAACTGTTGTGTATGTCCGCGATCTTGTTGTGGAAGTAGGAGGCGAGGGAGTTGCAGAGGTCTTGTGTAAGGGTGATGTCGTTGTTTCTGGCGTTCGGGTTGGAGAACTCTTTCACGATGTTGAAGAGTTCTTTCCTGTTGTGTGCGTTGTTGTCCAGTCGTTCCTTGAATGCGGTTCTCTTGGTGGCGTGGATCAGTTGGTGGTGTTTTCGGGTGGCGAGCTGGAGGGCAGTCATGTTGTCCGGAGTTGGGTCTCTGCGCCAGGTTTTCTCGAGTGCTCTGCAGTTCTTCTTGGAGCTCTTGAGTTCGTTGTTAAACCATGGTGCTTTCTTGCTGCCGGGTCTGCTCGGCGGGGTCTTCAGAGGGGCGAGGTCGTTTGCGCAGTCGCTGATCCATTTCGTGAGGTTTGTGGCCGCTTGGCTGGGGTTCGTTGTGCTGGTGGGAGGGTTCTTGCTCAGGGAAGTAGCGAGCTGGTCTGCAGTGATCTTGTTCCAGCTTCTGCGGGGAACCTGTTGCTGGTGATGGTGGGACGTGGTCCTTCTGAAGCTGAAGTGGACGCAGCTGTGGTCCGTCCAGTGGAGTCTCGTTGTGTGGCTGAAGGCGATGTCCTTGCTGGAAGAGAAGACCGGGTCGAGTGTGTGTCCGGCGTAGTGGGTGGGGGTGGTCACCAGTTGCTTGAGTCCGAGGTTGTCGAGGTTGTCCAGCAGGGTGGTGGTGTTACGGTCGTTGTTGTTCTCCAGGTGGAAGTTGAGGTCCCCGAGGAGGATGTAGTCGGCGGAGGGGAGGGCGTGCGGGCTGATGAAGTCGGCGATGTCTTCGCTGAATAGTGTGCGTGGTCCCGGGGGTATGTAAATGAGGGTGCCTCTGAGGGTAGTCTTGGGGTTGACGTGGATCTGGAAGTGCAGGTTTTCGGCGGGTGCGAGGGTGCCGTCGGTGTCGGTCGTGATGCGGATGGTGTTCCTGTGGATGATGGCGATGCCTCCTCCTGTCTGGTTGACTCGGTCCCTCCGGATGATCTTGTAGCCGTCCGGGATGGCGACGGCGATGTCGGGCGCTGAGGAGGCGTTCATCCAGGTTTCCGTGAGGAAGGCGACATCTGGGGATGTGTTGTCGAGCAGGTTCCAGAGCTCGACGGCCTGTCTGTGGACGGAGCGGGTGTTGAGCAGGATACACTTCAGGTGGTTGCTGCTAGAGTTCGGCTTGGTGGGTGCTGGTGTGGCGAGGGTCCGGTTGCAGGTGAACTTGCAGGAGTGACAGCTGAAGGGTCCGTGGGTGCGTCTCGGTGTGGCTCGGTAGCAGCCCGGGGTTCGGCCGGTGTTGAGTGCGTTGAGGTCGGTGGCGTTGTAGGTCCGTCGGGTCGGCTTTCATCGGTGAGGCCCAGGGGTCCTGGCACTGGGCGCGGTCCAGGCGCGGACGGGCACAGACGGGCTTGCCTTTGGCGCACCTTCGGCGCACAAACGGCCCGCCCGCTGCGCATGCACGCTGCGCGTGGGCCACTCTGCCATTTGTGGAGAGTGGGGGGGCGGAGCGAGGGAGGGGCAGCTGGGAGGCAGGGAGCGGGGCGGCGAATGGGGAGGGCTGCAGAGGGGAGGGGCGGGGAGGTGGCGGGAAGCGCTGCAGGGGCCGGGGGCGCCGAAAACACAGGGGTACAATATTACAATACTCCAAAACTACAATACTAAACAGAACGGGGATACAAAAAATAAACAGGGGGCTCACAGTACACCGGGGGATACAACAAACGGAGTCACAGGGGTACAACCTTACCAGGAGCAGAGAGCACAATGGAGAGACAAATGGAACGCAATAACAGCGCAGCGCAGGCGGGGTAAGAGCAGCAATCAGCGGGTCACAGCTGGCAGGGTCCCGGCTGCGGGCAGCGGCGGCACTAGAAGGAACAAGGGGCAGCCTGGTCGCACTCACGAGTGTGCGAGGTGCGTGGGGGTGACCGGCCCAGAGGGACGGAGGTCACTGCTCACCGCCTCGCCCACCTCGTCCTATAAGGTCCAGTGGGAGGGAGGGGCAGCTGGGAGGCGGGGAGCGGGGCGGCGAATGGGGAGGGCTGCAGAGGGGAGGGGAGGGGCGGGGAGCGGGGAGGTGGCGGGAAGCGCGGCAGGGGCCGGGGGCGCCGAAAACACAGGGGTACAATATTACAATACTCCAAAACTACAATACTAAACAGAACGGGGATACAAAGAATAAACAGGGGGCTCACAGTACACCGGGGGATACAACAAACGGAGTCACAGGGGTACAACCTTACCAGGAGCAGAGAGCACAATGGAGAGACAAATGGAACGCAATAACAGCGCGGCGCAGGCGGGGTAAGAGCAGCAATCAGCGGGTCACAGGGTCACAGCTGGCAGGGTCCCGGCTGCGGGCAGCGGCGGCACTAGAAGGAACAAGGGGCAGCCTGGTCGCACTCACGAGGAGTGTGCGAGGTGCGTGGGGGTGACCGGCCCATAGGGAGTAACTGGCTCGTTCACAGTTCGCCATCTGTACCCATAAACCTATGAGTGTACCTGATGGTATCTGCAACTTCAGAGCATGACAACCCTTTCCCCAAGGAAATTGAGGAAACAGATCTAGAGCCTTCGTTGTCTTCTCAGGCATTCCCAAAGGGAGACAATAAATGCACAAATTTGCATTTCAAACATTTATTGAAGCAATTGGATTCTAGTGCAAAATATGGTAGCTCCAATGATTAGTAGAAGGAAACAAAGCATTGTATTTAGCATTACAAGAATAGTGGAAAAAGATGAATAATTCAACAATTATAATTATTGCATTGATTATAGGAGTACATATAATTGTACTCCTACCTAGCACTACCTATTCTAGAGTGCATAGGATAAATGTGGTTCTTCGAGATACCTTGAAGTGGTCTAACTCCCCATTTACCTTTGTGTATGTGTCATCCGAAGTCAGTCAGTCTGGTGTAGAACAGGCCGCCGTCCCTCTCAGGATAGTGATGAAATTCATCTGGGCTAGAATTCAGGGATTGGGGCAACCACATAAATCAGTGGAAATGCTACTCTCCAGAACAAAGATTTGGGGCACTAAATATAATGAAAACTGGAGCCATTCGCACTGTGCCTGAGTTCAGATCCGGCTGTCTTTGTTTATTCTACCAATACAGAGCTGTCTCCCGAAAGACAATAATACACAAGGATAGTTTGCGCAGTGTACTTTGTCCTTGGACAAAACATACAATGGTATGTGTTAGACCTGGCACCTTGGCGTGAGTCTCCCTTCCACTTTTTGCTGATGTGCCTCCGATGTTTTGATGGTTTTCCGATACTCAGGGCACTGCGCCACGGCTGATCCGTGCCGCAGTGCAAGTGCTCCCTACTGTAAACTGTACATACGATTGGTATCCATGATTGGTGCATTGGATTTACTGTTAGTCCCTAGTAAAGCGCACGAGAGAGTGCCGGGGCTTGTAGATGCCAATACTGCTGGTGGGCCTGCAGCGCTGGTTGCGCCACCCACCGAAGCAGCCGTAAAGATGTGTCTGGGAACTGCGACCGCAGAACCCGCGTGCGGTCTCGTACTGTCACGCTAGCTGGGCAAGTGTCCCCACTTGCCAGCACCGACCCTTCCCTTGACTACATATTAGTCACCCCTATGGTAGGCCTGCGGGCAGGGTGCGTTGTAGGTGCAAGGTAGGACAAGCCCTGATGTGCGTGGCATGTCCTAGTAGTGACTTACAACGAAGACCGTATTTCACTACTGAAGGCTACCTGCTCCATTAGGCCAGACTGAGCTGCGAGGGTTATTACACCCTATAATCCCCGCAGGCTCAAGGAGCATGGTAGTGAGTCATGTTTAGTATGCCTGAACTCGGGATAATGAGATATTTCTTGTAGTCAAGTTTATTTCAGTATCCTGGGTTTGCAAATGCTACTTTTAGAAAGTTAGCATTTGCTTGCTTAACCATTTCAGCCGCCTCTGCTGGTGTGTATCTGACTGTCTGGGATGTGTGAGTGACAGGGCTGGAGGGATGACGGGTGGTGAATGCGCAGATTACACCTTAGTGGGAGGTAGGAGTGCCTCTTGACTCGAGCTGTCACTGTGCTCGACCTCCACAATGCTGGCTCCACCCTCCTGGGGAGCGGCGGATGACTCTGCCGGCACCTGGCCCAGGAAGGGCGAAGCCCCCATCAACAAGGTACTCTGGCCACTCCTGTCCGGACAATGCTGGCTCCACCTCCTGTGGGGCGTCTGATGCGCCTGCCCCTCACACTGAAAGCAGAAGCCGGAGTACACCCGCGGGGGTACTCCAGAACTGAGAGTGGCTATGCCAAGGCCCCCCTGGCCTGCGAGAACAAAAGAATTGGCCTATAAAAGACGGAGCCCTGCTCCTTGAAAATTAGATCCGGTTTGGGCCACAGAAGGACTCTGCCCTACGAGAAGGACCGTGAGAGACAAGGAAGGGTGCTGACTCTTGCCTGTGTCTGGTGCCTTGCTGCTGAAGGAGAGGAAGACAATAAGACTACGAAAAGACTGTTGTGCTACTTGTGCCAAACTCTGCAAAGAGATCTCCAAGGGCTTGCAACTGAACTTGCCCCCTGACCAGCGTCCCAGGACCAGTGGACGCTACCCCCTTGGAAAGCGACTGCGGGTGCTGACCATCGCCGCAGCACTGACGGAGGAATCTCCTCTAAGGCATCAACATCCTCCCGACCACCGTGACCGGGGCCCAAAGCAACAGCGGAAGCAAAGTGAGGACCAGCCGCCGCTGGCCCGAACACCGTGACCGCAACTGCACCGGGAGCCCGAGAGCAAAGCAAAGGAGGACCCGTCCGGTCCGAGCTATCGAGGTGACGGCATAGCGAGCCATCACTCACCTGCAAAGACGGACAGTTGCCCTACGAGAATCCGCAAGGTCGGTAAGCCTGCCCGACAGCCCAGCTGTGAGCCCACAGCTGCACCGACATTTGGCTGGGTACGTCCTGCACTTGGGGACCGTACTGCCACTTGTCACCACCGCACAGCCGCCGCCTCTAGGGACGGAGCGGACGACGAGGAAAGGACCCTGTCGCCACAGAACACCGCTGCCCCGGACGACCAGTGACCTGCTCGGCCGAAGAGCCGCACCGATCAGCGACCCCGGGAAGGCAACGCGACGTGGGACAGATCCCTTGGAAGCCGCCGGCTCCACAAGAACATTGAGTAACCCCGGCCTACGGGCCTCAAGAGAACTTCCATAAGAACTGTGGTAACCCGAATTAAGTAACCTGCAACCGTCTTCATAAAGTTATTGACTGTATTCATAAGCCTGCTTAAAATCTATATAAAGATATATATTTTTACAAGAATACAGTCTGGTCTCGTTGTGTGGTGGGTTGGTTGTAAAGGTGTACTGTTGCAAGTGTTTAACCCTATGTGCCCCAAAGATTAGCCTACGACTGCTTAAGCCACACTACCTAGAGGGTAAGCAGAGGTTGTCTGGAAGGTAACCCTCAGCCCTGACGAGGAAGAGAGAGTCCCTGCTTGTCGCTAGTGTTACACTGCGCCAACTAGAGCCTCCCCCTTCCTACATTGGACGCAGCGGTGAGGATCTCGAATTTACGCTTGCGATAGTTATACCTGAGCTTCTGACCACTACACAAGGATTACGGTCCAGTTACCTAGCCACAGACTTTGCTTTTTGAATTTGGCTGAAAGAAGATTCCGAGTGCAGAAGCCATGCCGGGCACAAAGAGCCTGGATGGAGCAGAGTCCACGACCTCCGAGGTGTTGGAGGTGGAGTGGGACGCCGCAAAGCTGGATAAATACACCAGAGTTGAACTGAAGTTTTTCTGTCGGAAACTCAAAGTTCCGCACGCTGGCTGCAAAAACAAGCCGGAGCTCTACAAGGCCCTGAAAGCCTGGGTGGAGTCCAGAAAGACCCCGGAGGAGCAAGACGTCCTCGCCGAGCAGAATGCAACGACGGAGCAGAATGCGCTTGGGGATCTGATCGATCTCGAGCGGCAAGACAGCGAACACAGCTTTGGAAAAGGCCTGTCGCCAGAGGAGCTGGCGGACAGGAAGGAAACCCGGAATCACGAAAGAAAATTGGCAGAATTGAAAATCCAGCTGGAGCTTGAAACGAAAAGAATGGCGCTGGAAGAGCGAAAGCACCAGATGGATTATGAGGTGAAAATGAGGGAGATAAGTCTCAAGGAAAGAGACTTGGATCGTCCTCCCTCTGGTGGCAGCACATCGCCAGTGCAGGTAGAGTCAAGAGTGCATATCCCGAAGGACATAGTCAAGGAGTTCTTTAAGGGGGATGACATAGGACAGTGGTTTAGGGCATACGAGGTAGCCATGTCCTCCCACCGGGTCCCTGACAAGGATTGGGGAGCGGGGTTGTGGGGAAGGTTCCTTAGCGAAGGGAGAGATACCTTGCTAGATTTGCCCGTTGAGAATCAGAGATCCTATGCCCACATGAAAGAAGCTTTATTAAACAGGTACGGGCTTACCCCTGAAATGTATAGACAGAAGTTTAGGGGATGTACTAAGCGGCCTGGGAATACGTATGTGGAGTATGTGACTTACTTTTGCAGAGCACTGGATGGTTGGGTGAAAGGTAACAAAGTGAATGATTTTCAAGGTCTCTTTGATTTAATTGCATGGGAGCACTTGTCTGATCACTGTTTTCCTGAGTTACGCCAACACCTGATCGATAGCAAGCTGTCCAACCCGAGGAAGCTTGCTGAGGAGGCGGACCGCTGGCTCAGCACCAGGGTCCACAAGGGTCCCGTGGGAGACTCCGCCAAGAGTGGGCAGGGTCCCCAGCAGAAGAGTGGGGGGGACAAAGGGGGAAAACAGAAAGGGTTCCAAAAAGGCCCCCAAAGTAGTTCCCAAGGGAATCCGCAGCAGGGTTCTCAGCCTCCCCCACCCCCGAAGCAGAATGGAGCCCCGACAGGTAAACCTGTTCCAAAGGGGCCCTTCAATTGTTTCAAATGTGGCGAGCCTGGGCACATATCCAGTGACCCCAAGTGTCGCCTATTTGGAAAACCTGCACCCACTGGTGCTCCGCCCCGACAAGTGACTAGCGTTCACCTGGGAGAAGAAATGATGGTCCCGGGGGGTGGAGATCCCGTTCACATGACCCTGGTCTCGCTAGGAGACAGTGAGATGATCCCAACGAACTACCTGCCCTCTAACACTAAGAAATATGGGCAGGTGGTGATCATCAATGGTAAGGAAGCTGAGGCTCTTAGAGACACAGGAGCCAGTGTGACTGCAGTGAGGCAGCACCTGGTGTCTCAAGAGCAGGTTGTACCCCATGCCTACTGTAGGGTTATCAACGCTGATAATTCAGAGAGTCAGTGTCCGATGGCTCAAGTTCCCTTCGAGTGGGGGGGGGTCTCTGGTACTCTGCAGGTCTGTGTGAGAAAAACCATGCCTGTTGACTGTTTGCTAGGGAACGACTTGGAGCACTCCCCTTGGGAAAAGGTGGAGAAGACGACTCACCTGCGGATGGTGGGTCTGCCTGACTGGGCGTGCGTGACCACCCGGTCGATGGCAGCCAGTAAAGGTGATCGAGAGGTCCTGGGGCCTGATGGAGAGGCCCAGGAACCGGCTTTAGGGAGAAGGCGCAGGGGGCGCGGGAAACCGGCCCCTGAAGTTCCTACGGTCCAGGAGGAGGCAGACCTTGAGGGGGATGCCCTGGAGCCTACAGGGGAACAGATCGCCGAACTGGGGGACCTGCCTGAGCTGACCCATTGGCAGCAAGAAGGAGGACCCTCCAGGGAGGAATTCTGCAGGGAGCAGAAAGAATGCCCTTCTCTCGTGGGTATGCGGCAGCAGGCTGCAGACCAGGCCAATGGTGTTCAGGCCAAAACACATTACGTGTACTGGGAGAACGACCTCCTGTATTCGGAGCCTAAGGCTGCTGAACCTGGGTCAGCCCGTGTGCTGGTGGTACCCCAGAAGTTCAGAGCCTTCCTACTGGGTCTGGCTCATGATGTGCCTTTAGCAGGACATTTAGGGATGGACAAGACCTATGACAGGCTTGTCACCCACTTCTACTGGCCCCAAATGCATAAAAGCTCAGACGCTTATTGCAGAACCTGTCCGACTTGCCAGGCAAGTGGGAAGACGGGAGGGAAGAACAAGGCTCCCCTCCAACCCTTCCCTGTGGTCGGTACGCCATTCCAGCGAGTGGGTATTGACATCGTTGGGCCTCTGGACCCCAAGACAGCCATGGGCAACAGGTTCATCCTGGTCTTGGTGGACCATGCCACCCGGTACCCTGAAGCCATCCCTCTGAGGACAGTGACGGCTCCCGTGGTGGGGCGTGCACTGATGGGAATTTTCTCACGAGTAGGATTCCCTCTAGAGGTGGTGAGCGACAGGGGGACCAATTTCATATCGAAATATATGAAGTCCCTTTGGCAGGAGTGTGGCGTAACGTACAAGTTCACCACACCCTACTATCCCCAAGGTAACGGGTTGGTTGAAAGATTCAACCGAACCCTCAAAGGCATGATAATGGGCCTGGAAGGTCCGATGAGGCGTAAGTGGGACGTCCTCTTGCCATGCCTGCTGTTTGCATATCGCGAGGTACCACAGAAGTCCCTAGGGTTCAGCCCCTTTGAACTGCTGTACGGTCACCCCGTGAGCGGACCCCTGAGTTTGGTAAAGGAAGGCTGGGAGCAATCTCCCAGGAAACCTCCCCAGAATGTATATAGCTACATGCTGGCCTTCAGAAACCAGACCAGGCGCTTCAGACAACTTGCCGAGGCAAATCTGGAAGCGAGCCAGGAAGAAATGAAGCGGTGGTACGATCAGAATGCCACTCTGGTCGAGCTTCAGCCTGGACAGGAGGTGTATGTCTTGGCCCCAGTGGAGCCCTGTGCCCTTCAAGATAAGTGGACAGGACCATTTGAGGTTGTGGAGCGCAAGAGCCCCGTGACATACTTGGTGGACATGAAGACGCCCAGGAACCCTTTGCGGGTCCTACATGTCAACCGCCTCAAGCCCCACTTGCGAAGGTCCGAAGTGGGCATGTTGTTGGCAACCGATGACGGAATGGAGGAGGAGTCGGAGCCTCTTCCTGACCTCTTGGTGGCCTGTGAGAAGGATGGGTCTGTGGATGGAGTTAACCTCTCACCCTCCCTGACCGCCGAACAACAGGAGGACTGCCGCCAGTTGCTGGGACAGTTTCCAGACCTGTTCTCCCTGGTTCCGAGTGTCACAGATTGGTGGGTCCATGATGTGGACACTGGAGACAGCTTACCGGTGAAGCACAAGGCTTACCGGGTAACTGACAGGGTCCGGGCCTGCATCAAGGAGGAGGTCTCCAAGATGCTTGCCCTCGGGGTGGTTGAGTCTTCCAGCAGTCCTTGGTCCAGCCCCGTGGTCTTGGTTCCGAAGGCTGCTGCGCCGGGAGCCACACCCGAACTCCGGTTCTGTGTGGACTACAGAGGACTCAATTAAGTCACGAGGACTGACGCGCACCCCATTCCCAGAGCCGACGAGCTCATTGATCGGCTAGGGGCTGCCCGGTTTCTCAGCACGTTTGATTTGACGTCTGGGTACTGGCAGATCGCCTTGACCGATGGGGCAAAGGAGAGGTCGGCATTCTCTACACCAGATGGGCATTTCCAGTTTCGGGTTATGCCATTTGGAATGAAGAATGCCCCTGCCACCTTTCAGAGATTGGTCAACCAGGTGTTGGCTGGACTGGACGAGTTCAGTGCCGCCTACCTGGATGACATCGCGGTGTTCAGCGGCACCTGGCCCGAACACCTGCGACACCTCTGGGAAGTGTTGATGGCCCTGCGCAGAGCAGGCCTCACAATCAAGGCAAGCAAGTGCCAGATTGGGCAGGGTTCAGTGGTGTACTTGGGACACCAAGTTGGGAGTGGCAAGGTAGCCCCCTTGCAGCCCAAAATCGAAACCATCCTGGCTTGGGAACCCCCCAAGACCCAGACTGCAGTGAGAGCCTTCCTGGGGCTCACTGGGTATTACAGGAGGTTTGTCAAGGGCTATGGCACGATCGTGGCCCCCTTGACAGAGCTGACTTCGAAAAAGCAGCCCAGGAATGTGATTTGGACTGACACCTGTCAGAAGGCTTTCGACACCCTGAAGACTGCCATGTGCACGGCGCCCGTGCTCCTGGCCCCAGATTTCTCCAAGGAGTTCATTGTGCAAACAGACGCTTCAGAGCATGGTGTAGGGGCTGTTCTTTCACAGATGACTGAGGAGGGCTTTGACCAACCCGTAGCCTTCATAAGTCGGAGGTTACTTCCACGGGAAAGCAGGTGGAGTGCAATAGAGCGTGAAGCATTTGCTGTGGTCTGGGCGCTGAAGAAGCTAAGACCCTACTTGTTTGGGTCTCACTTCCGAGTTCAGACGGACCACAGGCCCCTCAGATGGTTGATGCAAATGAGGGGTGAGAACCCGAAACTGTTGAGGTGGTCCATTTCTCTACAGAGTATGGACTT
Source organism: Lissotriton vulgaris (assembly GCF_964263255.1). Taxonomy (NCBI): domain Eukaryota; kingdom Metazoa; phylum Chordata; class Amphibia; order Caudata; family Salamandridae; genus Lissotriton; species Lissotriton vulgaris. Next base: position 1,689,390,346 of record NC_141694.1, read on the forward strand.
TACGGTGGAACACCGCCCTGGCACCGATCACGCCAACGCTGACGGTCTGTCCAGATTTTTCCGCCTTAGTGATGTGGAACTCCCTGGGGAAGGGTAGTTCCCCCCACATTTCAGCTGGAGGGGACACATGTTAGACCTGGCACCTTGGCGTGAGTCTCCCTTCCCCTTTTTGCTGATGTGCCTCCGATGTTTTGCTGGTTTTCCGATACTCAGGGCACTGCGCCACGGCTGATCCGTGCCGCAGTGCAAGTGCTCCCTACTGTAAACTGTACATACGATTGGTATCCATGATTGGTGCATTGGATTTACTGTTAGTTCCTAGTAAAGCGCACGAGAGAGTGCCGGGGCTTGTAGATGCCAATACTGCTGGTGGGCCTGCAGCGCTGGTTGCGCCACCCACCGAAGCAGCCGTAAAGATGTGTCTGGGAGCTGCGACCGCAGAACCCGCGTGCGGTCTCGTACTGTCACGCTAGCTGGGCAAGTGTCCCCACTTGCCAGCACCGACCCTTCCCTTGACTACATATTAGTCACCCCTATGGTAGGCCTGCGGGCAGGGTGCGTTGTAGGTGCAAGGTAGGACAAGCCCTGATGTGCGTGGCATGTCCTAGTAGTGACTTACAACGAAGACCGTATTTCACTACTGAAGGCTACCTGCTCCATTAGGCCAGACTGAGCTGCGAGGGTTATTACACCCTATAATCCCCGCAGGCTCAAGGAGCATGGTAGTGAGTCATGTTTAGTATGCCTGAACTCGGGATAATGAGATATTTCTTGTAGTCAAGTTTATTTCAGTATCCTGGGTTTGCAAATGCTACTTTTAGAAAGTTAGCATTTGCTTGCTTAACCATTTCAGCCGCCTCTGCTGGTGTGTATCTGACTGTCTGGGATGTGTGAGTGACAGGGCTGGAGGGATGACGGGTGGTGAATGCGCAGATTACACCTTAGTGGGAGGTAGGAGTGCCTCTTGACTCGAGCTGTCACTGTGCTCGACCTCCACAATGCTGGCTCCACCCTCCTGGGGAGCGGCGGATGACTCTGCCGGCACCTGGCCCAGGAAGGGCGAAGCCCCCATCAACAAGGTACTCTGGCCACTCCTGTCCGGACAATGCTGGCTCCACCTCCTGTGGGGCGTCTGATGCGCCTGCCCCTCACACTGAAAGCAGAAGCCGGAGTACACCCGCGGGGGTACTCCAGAACTGAGAGTGGCTATGCCAAGGCCCCCCTGGCCTGCGAGAACAAAAGAATTGGCCTATAAAAGACGGAGCCCTGCTCCTTGAAAATTAGATCCGGTTTGGGCCACAGAAGGACTCTGCCCTACGAGAAGGACCGTGAGAGACAAGGAAGGGTGCTGACTCTTGCCTGTGTCTGGTGCCTTGCTGCTGAAGGAGAGGAAGACAATAAGACTACGAAAAGACTGTTGTGCTACTTGTGCCAAACTCTGCAAAGAGATCTCCAAGGGCTTGCAACTGAACTTGCCCCCTGACCAGCGTCCCAGGACCAGTGGACGCTACCCCCTTGGAAAGCGACTGCGGGTGCTGACCATCGCCGCAGCACTGACGGAGGAATCTCCTCTAAGGCATCAACATCCTCCCGACCACCGTGACCGGGGCCCAAAGCAACAGCGGAAGCAAAGTGAGGACCAGCCGCCGCTGGCCCGAACACCGTGACCGCAACTGCACCGGGAGCCCGAGAGCAAAGCAAAGGAGGACCCGTCCGGTCCGAGCTATCGAGGTGACGGCATAGCGAGCCATCACTCACCTGCAAAGACGGACAGTTGCCCTACGAGAATCCGCAAGGTCGGTAAGCCTGCCCGACAGCCCAGCTGTGAGCCCACAGCTGCACCGACATTTGGCTGGGTACGTCCTGCACTTGGGGACCGTACTGCCACTTGTCACCACCGCACAGCCGCCGCCTCCAGGGACGGAGCGGACGACGAGGAAAGGACCCTGTCGCCACAGAACACCGCTGCCCCGGACGACCAGTGACCTGCTCGGCCGAAGAGCCGCAACGATCAGCGACCCCGGGAAGGCAACGCGACGTGGGACAGATCCCTTGGAAGCCGTCGGCTCCACAAGAACATTGAGTAACCCCGGCCTACGGGCCTCAAGAGAACTTCCATAAGAACTGTGGTAACCCGAATTAAGTAACCTGCAACCGTCTTCATAAAGTTATTGACTGTATTCATAAGCCTGCTTAAAATCTATATAAAGATATATATTTTTACAAGAATACAGTCTGGTCTCGTTGTGTGGTGGGTTGGTTGTAAAGGTGTACTGTTGCAAGTGTTTAACCCTATGTGCCCCAAAGATTAGCCTACGACTGCTTAAGCCACACTACCTAGAGGGTAAGCAGAGGTTGTCTGGAAGGTAACCCTCAGCCCTGACGAGGAAGAGAGAGTCCCTGCTTGTCGCTAGTGTTACACTGCGCCAACTAGAGCCTCCCCCTTCCTACAGTATGATAATGTGCCTATGAGGAGAAGTATTTGTAATCAAAACACTTTTGAAGTACACTATCGCATGCAAGCACGCAAGCAAAATGTGTTAAAAGTCATCTAAAAAGATGTCAACTTTAAACGTGAACCTGTAAAAATGAGAGTGTTTGGACACAGGCCCTATTAACTTCACAACATTTGGTTAAGGGAGGCATGTTGGACTTGAAGTCCATGAAGTGTTTATATTCCAACAGATATACTAGACTGCATTTGTGAGTTGATGTTCTTCAAATTACAATCAAATCCATACTAATTTATACACACCTTTTGTAGTAAGAAGCTTCCTGTAATGAGCTGCCATGTGATCCTGAATTAGGTACTGAGTTGACAACTTGCATGATGACCCTAGATAAAGGGCTGTGGGAATAACAGTGTTAGTCAACATCTATTCTAATGGAATAACAATATTTATATTTGAAAGTGCAGAACTGCATTTACTCTATTGCATAATTTAACAATCTCTTTGGCATTACAATTTATAATTTTATGGAACATTCAAATAAAAGGAAAACCTGGTAATTGCATGTTTTTAAAGACTAATTTGACTCTACTTTTCTATTACCATTAATTTGCGGCTTTAATGTCATTGAGTACCCTTTGCTAATTTACTGTTAGGAACACGCTGCTAGACTCTGTAATCAGGTATATTGAAAACTTCTGCAAGGTTGCTTTTCAACACTGCACTTGCCTTATAGCCTGATAGCTAAAAGAGCAAGTGAAGTAAAATGTTGTAAAACTGACTTCCAAGGATCGTTCATTTGCGTAACCTTAGTGAGAAAAAATTATTAGCCAAAAAGGCAACCACAATCATCGCCTTTTGTCACTACAGGAATAAGCAGCAATAATGCAGAAATTTAATAGCATTACAAAACATTAGGGGCTAGATGTAGGTAAAATAGATTTACCGATTTTTAATTACCGAATTTTACCGATTCGGTAATTAAAAATCGGTAAATCTAAGCTGTGGACATGCAGGTATTCCAGATGTGCTGGAATACCGAATCGGAAGTATTCGGTATTTACCGATTCGGTAAATACCGAATCGGTAATACCCATTCATTCCTATGGGCTTTGAAGCGGGCATAAAGCACCAGCGCTATCTTCTGGGGGAGTTCTCTCATTTGCATGGGGCGTGCCCGATGTAAATGAGGAAATCCCTTTGCCTCTGCGCCCACACCATATTACAGACATGAGCGCAGAGGCAAAGTAGCTCTCAGGAGCTACACTGTCAGTGCGCCCCTTGGGCCATATTACAGAAAGTGGCCTAGGGGCGCAATGAGCGTTTGCGCCCGCTTTATGTGCACCCGGGCACTTTGGTATTACAGAAGGGCCAGCAGATGCTTGTGCTGCCCCTTCTGTAATACTGATAGCGCTGCCACACATAAACGGCTAGTGCTATCTTCAGGGGTGTAACCTCATTTGCATAAGGGCGTGCCCCTTGCAAATGAGGTAATACCTTTGCCTGTGTTCCAGTGTTGTGTGACAGACACAGGTGCAGTCATGCCTAGTATTGTCTAATGAAATCTTTCAGTTTATGTTTTTTTCTCCCAAATTTCACTCCCTTTTCGCTCGATATTATGTAAATTGCCATAGAGGTTATGTAATAATGTAAATAGTCTCAAGACAAACATGACTTAATGGTTTTGTCCTGAAGATGATGCATGTATCTCTGAATTGCATCGAAACGTCGTCGACCTTAGAAGCACCATATGTTGTTATGAAATCACAAAAATGCCTTTAACAATGGTTTGCTTAAAATGAATCTTAGTCTGTCAAACTGAATAATAGTACAGACCGCCTTGTGCGCTTTTACATAAATTCCTGTCACTAGTTTTGTCTTGTCTCCTGTGGGTCACAGGTTGTGCCCACTTTTGTATAAGTGTTGAAATACTTGAACCATTACAAAATATTTAACTAATAAATTCCTGTCCGGCTGGACAGAGGTCATATACTATCCAGTATATGTCTATCATTTACATGATCCTAAATAACTAGGGTCCTCTGTCTTGTATAATAGATTACTGCCCAAGGACCCTAGTGGAATTCCTTTTGGGTTTTCCCTTGTCCTGTAAAAACAGACACAGGTGCAGAGGCAAAGAAGCTCTCTGGGGACGCACTCACAGTGCACCACCTAGAAAGGTGGAGCACTGTGAGTGCATCCTTAAGAGCAGCCCTCTGGAGGGGGGCAGGGGGATCCCATGGACGCAGCCCGGTGCATTCACTGGTGGCCCCGCCTACAAGGGGATCTCTAATTCTCTTTAAAAGTACAGGGGGGTTGCTGCCTGGACTGTGAAAACATGGAGCAGCTTTAAAGTAGCCACTTCATTTTTCACCTGAATGCGCTGTCCTGGGGGAAGCGCGAGTTCGCGGCTGCCCTAGGGACAATACATTCATCATAATAGGGCGCATTTTCATTGTTTGTGCTGGGAGCACCTTTTAAAAGGTGCACCCACTGCAATGAAGGAAAATGCACCGCATGTATTATGCGGCCCCATATGTTTCAACTGCCTATCATTTCTTTAAGGCTCAAAGTCCTCATACTTTGTTTCTCATTTGTGACTGTTTTTCTGCATTTTGATTATTATTGTCTGACAAATCGTTTGCTATTGATTAGGAGTTTTTCAGTGGCGGTTTTACCATGGGGGCGTTAGGGCGCCGCCCCCCCTGCTTTCTCGCCGTGCGAGAAGAAGGCAGAAACAAATGGTAGTTATTTATTTATAACTACCATTTGTTTCTGCCTGCCCTTCTCGCATGGCGAGAAAGCAGTCAGCACTGCAGAAGCAGAACTTCCTGATTACGAGTCGAGCCTCAGGGCAGGGGGAGTGGCTTGGGGGAGTGGCTTGCCCACTGTTGTGAATACGGACTGTTTGGACAGCCTGGGAGGCTGTCCAAACAGACAGTATTAGCAACAGTGGGCAAGCCGCTCCCCCAAGCCTCCTCCCACTCTCCGTTCTGCAGAATGCAGACTTGGAAGAATGACGAGTTTAGGGCAGCCGGCCGGACCAATCAGCGCCGGCTGCCATGGAGGGGAGGGTCAGGGAGGCTGCCTGCAGCCTTCCTGCTGACGAGCAGCACCCTGGGAATTCTTCGAAAGTAGGACGGCGGCAATCGGGAGTCTGTCTGCTGGGAACTTAAAGGCGGGAAGCAGGTAAGTTTGAAAATTCTATTATTTATAATTATCCCGCCTCCCCCCATCCCCTCTGCAGCGAGACCCCCCACTCTCTCGGGTGTGTCCAGACCTTCCATGAGGCAGGGGGTATCTGTTGTTCGGGCTTGACAATCAGGCCTAGCCTGCACTAAAACAGCATGCATCTGCGTCACGGGAGAGAGTCTAGCAGAACGGCGTGTCCTCGTTACTTCTAGATCCTCCTTCCTTGTAAGTTCCTTCCGGACATCTGTACCGCTCAGTTCCAGCCAGGCCTCCTTTAATATTTGGCTGCTTTAAAGATCCGATTCTGGGGCCGGCAAAGCGCCCTCGGAGTCTGAATAGAGGTCTGTGTCTCGAGGACTGTGATTTATTTCATTTTCTGACTTGTGTCTGGGTACAAAAAGAAAAATAAGAGATGCAAACATTCCCATAAAACATTTTTTTTTTAAATCTTTCTCCGTGTATTCCTGTCAGTACAGTTACCTGACTGAATGTTGATGTGTTCTGTCCCCCTGCATTTTCTTTCCACTTGTGATGTGGACATGTGCTTGCCAGAATTCTGAGTTTGAGGCCATAGAAAGCAGTTCAGGCCTTGGTGACTGAAATGGCTTGTGGAGAAGCAGCAGCTGGGTTAGATAACACCGCTCCCAATGTTGTTGGAGTAGAGCAAGCACATCATTGATGTCGATTGAATCCAGCGAAGAAGAGATGTATTGTGGCCAAATTTTGCACAGGGATCTCGGCAGGGACTGGTTCTGACTAAACCGACATCCGGTGCATTTAATCTTTAAAAAACAGGTTATCTTTGACGACTATTGTGCAGACTGACAAATGCTTAGTGAAAGTATTGGTTTTGGAGGCCGTCTGTAGCTCATCTCTCTCTCTCTCGTCGTTTTACTGTTTGTGTTAACATGTAGTTGTCACATCTTGTCTGCTGTGACCTCGCTACCCTTGGTGGCGTGAAATAAATTGTTATTGCTTTGATGAAAAACTTGAACTAGGAAAACAATCTAGCCGGCAGTGTTATAAAATGGTTTCTTAACAAAAATAATGAACGGCACAAAATAATGTTTCTATAAAGTGAAGTGAAATATGAAGATAAGAGTATTTTGATTTGTTCCTCCCTGTCTCCAATGCTGGGATGTACTTTTTGAAATAACCCCTTATGTATTATTCGCAGTACAAAAATCTTCTGATTGTGTAAACCACATTTCACTAGACTCCCTCTTTTGCACTTGAACCACCCTATGCAACCATTCTGTCTGATCACATCAGCACACACTGCCCATTCAGCATGGCAGCATGACTCCAATATGTGCACCTAAGCATAGGACTAACTGCCTCCAGCAAAGTGACGCACGCCTACACTGCCATAAAGTAAGTAAACATGTCTGAGTTGTGACTGGGTCACTTCTCTCACCCCAGTGTAATTTACAACTTCGTTTTTGAAGTCATCTCACACAGGTTATTGGATTTTTCCAATGTACAGTATATAGGCTCTACAGCCTGGTTGAAATGCAGCTTGTTTGCCAAAATATTTACAACATGACATGATTCCAAACCAGTACCACTACATCAAAGACAGGACTATTCTTGCCCCCCCCCACCCTCCTTTTGCAGTTCGGGCTTGCACGCTCGCTTATTACTTTGCGGTACAACATTTTCGCCTCACCACTTTTAAAATCCACCAGCCGCCACTGGAGTTTTTCTAAGTTGCCTTTCGTCTCATTTTCATATGTTAATTGATATGTTATATACGTAGACTGCATGCATAAAATGGTGAAACGGTTTTCATGAGTTCCTCTCACATTACATCACATTGCACCATGATTGACAGTGATAACTTGCTTTGAGAATCAAAATAAAAGTAACATTTTCAGCTCTACCAGAGAGAGGAACATTTCGACTTCTACTGAACTTGTTTTCCTGTCAAGGCTTCACACTTGCTTCTCAGAAATATACATTGGCCTTGCAGGCTGCTCCGGGCTGTTTGCCTCCAGCTATCTGGTATGTGACAAATGCTCTCCACTCCTCTCACTGGCAAATCTTTCAGTGCTAATCACCAATAGCCAGGATTTATTAAGAAAATAAATTCTTTCATGTAAAATGCTGTCTGTGGGTATAACATTTACTGTTTGCTAATTTATAATCTCTACACTTCTATTAATGTCTCATAAAATATTGCATCAGTTTTCTTGTGAGTATTCAATTAAGAGGAAACATTAAAGAAAACCACATTAAACACTATGGGGCCCGTCCGCCCGCCACCGTAGCGGTGCTGGGCCCGGCTGCCAGTGGAGCGGCGGTCCCGCACCAGCGATTAGGATGCCACCACCACCGTGGCTGTGGCATCCTCCATTCCCAGCATTGTGGCGGTGTTCACAGCACCACCTGACACAATGCTGGGAATGCACTGCATGCATTGTCATGCACAAGGAGACAGGCACCGCAAGGTGCCTGCCACCATGTCCATGACAATGCAGGGGGGTACCATAGGTACCCCCCATGTGCACCCCCCATACCCTGGGGGCCTGCCACAGGCCCCTGAAAGCAAAACCTGCATGCCTTGCCGCCATGGAAAGGCATGTTTCCGCCCCATGCTAATAAGGATAGGGGTGTCTAGCAGACACAGCCACCATATTAAACCCTTTTCCGCCCGGTCGACTTGTCGACTGGGCGGAAAAGCGGCGGACAGTCTTCCCGTCCGCCACAGTACCCCTGCCATACTAATATGGTGGGAGTAAATGGGTGAAGGGCCGAGAGGGATGTAGGGCGGATCGCCACCGCCATGCGGGCGGTGGCGATCCGCTCTACATCCTAATGACCCCCTTTATCTCTCACAGGTATTACTGTTATGCGACCCTAGTCCGTGTAAGATTAGTTGAGATTTGTGTGACCTTTGTTTTCCTCACTCTGAATGGTAAACCGGTACCTGTGCTTGCCTTAGAGCCAAGGGAACTCTACCAAGATTGCCCATGATTATACCCTGGGACACAACAAAATGAAGAATGGGTATTTTAGGCTAAAATACTTAGGAGAGGCAGGGAAGGCACTGATAAGAGAGGAAATTATCTTGATTCTGCATTATATAGAAAACAGCATAGGAATCAACAAATAATATTAGAAGTGAAAGGGAGTGAAATTACGACTAGATACAACTATACATCAGCAGTGTCTTTGCTGAGAGAGACTAGAGATAACCTTAATACGTTTTTTAACAGTACAAGCAGAATAAGGGTTGACACAAATTAAGTGAAGACAGTAAGAGCATGGTAAGAAAGCTGCACGTTTTCTAGTGATACAACTGCATCAAAAGATTAATCAGCTGTCTTCCCTGTGATCAGGGTACAAGGCAATAATTGACTAGATATACAGAGATCCACAAGCCATGGAAGAGAGCTTCCTGGTAAGCGTTAGATCACCCATTATTAGCAATGGCATGAGAGAAAATTTGGAAGAGAGTATTACAAAAGATGAAATGTAGGCGGTCATTGAAGAGATGTTTGATGGAAATTCACGTAGTGACGTGTTCTGAATTCAACAGAACAGTAAACCCAAACCCAGGAAATTTCTCTTAATGCGTTCGAGCTGTCATCCTATTTCCATGCTAAGTAAGAAATTCCGGCCCTAGTTCGGACTTAAAGATTGGAGTTGTAAGTGATTTCTGTGAATATCAAAAATCAAAAGTGCCTTTTGTGAATACCAAAAGTCCTAAATTTAGACTTTTGTCTCAGATTACTTTTGTGAATAGGGCCCACAGTGTCCTGGCAATTTCTGTAATTCTGGGTGAGAGTTTTCTGAACATTTGACTAAGCATTTTTGTGTAAGATGCAGTTTTGTTCTCTTGAATGGTGACTGTTAGATCTGGGGGTCTCTAGTTGGCAATGGTTATCACCTTTGTCCAAATAGGGACCCTTACTTCTAAGTCAGGATAAGGGGATTACACTCCTTACTAACCCCTGCTCACCCCCTTTAGTAGCTTGGCACAAGCAGACAGGCTTATCTCAGAGGCAGTGTGTTAAGCATTTGTGAATATACACAGTAATACAGTGAAAACACTACAGAGGGACACAACACAGGTTTTATAAAAATAAGTATTCTTTATATAGACTTAAACACAAGACCACAAACGACAAAAATCCACAATACTACACTTAACATTACTTAAAAGATGATTAAAGTCTTTTAGTTCAGGTTATTGGTAAATGCAACAAAGTACCTGGATGCGTAACGCTAAGTGAACAAAAGGCTTGCAAAAGGGGAGATGCGTCGGTTCTGTGACCCGGGGGAACGGTTGCGTCCTTCCTCAATGCTTGCGCAGAGTAGGGGGCTTACCGGTGCGGAGGTGATGCGTAGATTCTCAGCCTGCGGGCCCGTTGTGGTGTGCAAGATGGCGCCTTGATGCGATGGGACAATCCTGTTGCGATGCGAGACGATGACGCCCTTGATGTGGCGATGCGATGACAATGCGATGATGCCCTGGCAGCCTTGCAACGACTCTGTACTTTAGAGCCATGACAGGCCCTGCGACACGCTCCTCCGGTGATGCAATGGCGACTCTCACAATGGCGTCACGCTTCTCTGGTGATGCGACAGCAGACAGCTTTGATGAACACACGCTTCCAGGGAGATGCGACAAAGGCTCGCTTCTCCAGCGTTGCGATGATTTCAGCTGCGGCGGTGACAAGCTTCTTCTCGATGCGTCGTGCTTCCAGCTCCCAGCGGCATGCAAGTGTTTGGAGTCAGAATTCCCAGCAAGGAAATTCAGGAGGGAGCTGGAGGTGAAGTCTTTTGTCCCTGAGACTTCAGCAGGAGGCAAGCACAGTTCAAATCCTTGGAGAAAATTCTGTAGATGAAAGTCCTTACAAAGTTCCTTCTCCTTTCCCTTGGCAATAAAGCAACCACTGCAGGCCAACCCAGCAAACAACACACTGGCAGAGAGGCAGTCCAAACTCCTGCAGCTTTCTTGGTTCTTCTCCTTGGCAGAAAGGTTTCTTGTTCCAGAAGTGATCTAATTTCTTGGGATCAGGGTCCCAATATTTATACCCCCAAATCCTTTGTTCTCTGAAGGCAGAGAGGCTTCTGCCTAGTCCAAACCAGTTCCTGATGACTTTTTTTTTAGATGACTCTCTTCTTCCTTTTACTGTGCAGGGCAGAGACATCAGACAAGGCACAGGGGGTGGAGCCAGCATTGTAGAGGGAAGGCCCAACCCTATTCAGGTCCCAGGTGCAACTCCTCCCTCCCATCTAGATGCAGATCTCTCTATTCACCACTGGGCTGCCCCAGAGTGTCTCCTGGAATCCCCCAGCCCTGTCACAGACAAACCCAGACAAGGAATACACAACCCAGCAGTGGCAGGCTCAAATGGTTAGGCAAGCAAATACCTGCTTTCTAAAAGTGGTATTTGCAAACACAGAATATTAAAATAAACTTTACTAAAAGATGTATGTTATTATTCTGAGTTCAGGCATACTAAACTCGAATTTCTACCGTGTTCCCTGATTCAGTTAGGATTATAAGAATGGAATAATCTAACTGCCCATTCTGGCCTATGAGAATAGGTAGCCTTCAATAGTAAAAAACAAAAGTGGCTGTAATTCACTATTAGAACATGCTACACACATCAGAGCATGTTCTACCTCATACTTGCAATGCACCCTGCCCTCGGGCCTACCTTAGGGGTGTCTAATATGAAGCAAAGGGAAGGTTTAGGGCCTGGCAAATGGGTGCACTTGGCCAAGCCAACATGGTAGTGCTAGACTGCACAGAGGCATTGCAATGGCTGGCCTGAGGCACACTTTACAAGATGCTTCTGTGGGTGGCACAACCAGTGCTTCAAGCCCACCAGCAGCATTTTATTTACAAGCCCTGGGCACACATGGTGTACTGTACTAGGGGCTGACAGGTAAATCAAATAACCCAGTCATGGAATCCAATTAATATATCAACTTAACATAGGGAGCACTGGCACTGTGGCACTGATTAACAGTGGCACAGTGCCCAAAGCATAAAACCAGCAAAAACATATCAAAACAGAGGAGGCAATCTGTCAAAAATGGAAGGGAGACTCACGCCAATGATGTCAGGTCTAACAGTGACTTTGAAAGATTTTCAGCTGTGCAGGAAGGCACTTTAAAAACTCAGAGTGAGAGGACTCGCATAGAAAAGAAGGAAGGTAAATGAAAGAATGGTTTGACTATAAGCAATTTTAATTTTTGCTGAAGCACATCTAATTTTGAAATTAGCTAATATATTTTGAGACTGTGGCAATTTCTAATTTATATAACGGATATGAGGCAGGAATGCAATTGTAGCAAGAGAATTCTTGAGTGACATTTAAACTTAAGTATTATAAAGGAAATGATTGTGCAGAATCATGCAAGCAATTTACCAGTACAGTAAATCAGATAATTACTGGAAGTTTCTTTTTTGAAGTCAGGACTTCAAAAAGGAAGCTCTTTTGTCTTTTTTGGCAATTATTCTTCAATCGCCAACATATGAATGCAATGTTACAGTCACTCTTAGTGTACCTCTTGCTACAGGTCTCCTTTCCAACTGTACCTTCTCCAATTCGTTCCTTTGATTCTGCTACTTTGAACCTTAAGACCCTCTTGGGGGAAGTCATAGGTGCTGGAAGGTGGACTTCTGGAGGTGTGCTGGTCCTCGGTGTCATGTTCCTGCCAAAGACTGCATGACATTTTTATGCAATAGATGAAGATTAATTTGAAGTGGAAATAGGGACTTTGATTAAACTAGTGCCTGGTGGACATTGAGTGTTGGATATGCTATATTATCAAATAGTAAATATATGTTCATGAGGATATTTATAGAGCTAATTGCATTATTACCTTATTGGCAAAATCATATTTTTCTTTGCTTACTCTTTTGCAATTATGTTTTGCTCAATGAACTGATGAAGTACGCCCACACTGGGTCTCATAACCTTTGAGACCCTAATAATTAACAATGAATATCGAGAAGGTATGCTTTGATCTGTTTTCTTCTGTGTGGTAACTCGTTTTTTCCTCCTCTGAGGTGCACAACTAGGCACCTTTTCAGTATCTGTCTTTCTACAGCATGAAGGGAGTGTGGGGGGTGCAAGGCCGACTATGAACCCCTGATGTACAGGCCTCTGTATCCAGCGAGACTGACCATTCACAAAATGTTTTGATGCAGGTTCTAATTGTAGACTTGTGGCTAGCCATCACTGCAAGAAGTCATAGGTTGTGTGTAGGGGTATATACCTCCCTTGGAGGTTTGGTAGAATGGCTAGAATATAGTTTAGGCTTAGTGGCCAAACTCAGCTGCACATGGTGCGTAGTAGGGATTGATCACACACAGAGCGTTGGTGGCAAGGCTTGCCCAAAGTTGTAGCCAGCCCTTGCTGCCACTGGATAAAAGGTGTGAGCATTACAGGCTGGCCACCCATGGGTGAGCATTCCCAACTTTCTTGCTCAGGTAGGGCCACAAAGGAACATCTGTGGGGACACCATTTTGGATTTTTGTTTAAATTGTCACAGTGTTCACCAATCCTGGAACAAGGTTCGTGGAACAGACAAAAGATTTGGGTTCACTCAAATTGTTCACAGTCCCAAATTTGAGGACAGTTTGAGAATTAATCATTTGGTTCTTCAAACTGTGCTCAATCAAGGGCAATCTGAGAGCCCAAATGTGTGTCAATCTGTTCATAAGCTGTGTATATTTCACACTGCAGAGGATCGGTGGAGCCAGTAGATCTCTAGATACGATCTTGATAAGATCTGATTAGCTGCCACCACATCAACAAAGATGTGGCAGGGGCTTAGTCCCCGGTCATGAGAATATAGAGGGGTAGGGTAGGGATATTCTGCCTCCAGCCTAGGAGCCTGCATGCTTCCTGCAACGGAGGAGAGGCGGCAGCTGGTGAATTGGCCAGCAGGTACGTGTTCTTTCTTTTTATTTTTTGCTTTTTCAACACTCCCGCCCCCGCCACCGTTCCCTACCAGCTACCACTGACTGACACCCTTTCATGTTATGCTAGTCGTAAACAACTGTATTATTTTGTGTGCCTTCTCCAACAGGGTGTACTGAGTATGGTGGGCGCATCAGTTATGGTGTGCATTGTTCGTTGCCATAACAGCGAACTTGTATAAATTCCAGCTGGAAAATGTTGACCGATGAATGAGGATTCCAGTTCCCTCATTTTACCTTCAGGGCAAATAAGCCTTGAGATTGCTGTGGGCAGTCTACTTTGCCTTTTAAGAGTCCATATTTTTGGAAAGGTGTATGCTGTTACAAAAAATCCTGTATGTGATAAGGGTGCTGAGGGAGTTGATGGCCTGTGGATGAAAACAAGTTGACTGGAAGTACTTAAAAAAGTTGTGAGAAGATATTCGGTCAGCCGTGCAATGCTGAGTCCAGCTATGTAAACTTTTGCCAAAGATCTGTAACGATCTGGAAAATAAGAATACCCTGAACAAAAGAAATAGGTGGCTAATTCCTGTTATTGCTTTGTTGGGAGGACTTTTGTGAGCATATTCTAAAGATATCAGAAAGCAATCTGGGAGTATTTGTTTTGCTATGAAAAATAAATACCTAGATTGAAACAATAACACATTTCCAACAGAGGGAAGGTCTTGTTAGATAGCTGTTCAGCATTGTGCCGGTCAGTGATTTTTAAAGCCTAACAAGCTGTTGGAGTGGTCTCCTGCAAGTCAACTGTACCTCAGGGCGCATATACTAGATGCCACCTTTGATTCTAACCTGAATGAGCATATGAAGCTCAATGAAAAGCTTGAAAATTGTAAAACGTTTTAGGGGATCTCGGATCATCAGGGATGCTTGACTTGAAGTACTGCTTGGAGCTTTTGGATGATAGCTGGTCATACCTAACTTAGTGCTCTAACAACTTGTATCTGACCAAATGAGAATGCAGTCCAGGTGGAGCCTGAAAGATCATCACAGTAAAATATTGATTATGCCTGGGCATGCAAGTTCCTACCAGGAGGAACCACCAATATTCTGGCCATTCAAGAAACTTTCTAGTAGGCCTTATTTTGTAACTGTGGTCCTGATTTTGGGGTTAATTATGACTACGGTGGTCCTACAGACTGGTATAGGCATGGCGGCAGTGCGTGCACCACCTCACTGGTGGTCCAACCACCCTAGTACAAGTTTGACGGTCTGACTGCCAAAGACCTATTGCAAGCGCCGGGGAGCTGTGATCCCTCTGCGGTGTTGCAACGGTGTGAGGCCGCAATATGCTGACGGTGCTGCTGCAGCACTGCCAAGCATATTATGAGTTTCTGTACCGCCCTCCTTTTTATGGTGGTGAGCCTGTCAGGAAAAGGGTGGTGGTGAGGAAATTGAGGGGTCCCTACAGGACCCCCTGCTGCTTCAGGGCCAGGGGAGATAAATGTAAGGGGGCATATGTTCCGATTCCCTGTATGCTTGCACCCCCAGTTCCTGCAGGCATGCACTGCATGACATGTTGCAGACCATGCAGTGCAGGAACGGTCTTTGGCGGTCCCATGGTGGTGCTTTTCTGAGGTTCAAATAGTCTTAGAGCAGCACCATCGTGGGACCGCAAAAGCACCAACTGCCAGACCACAAATGTACTCCTTATCTGGCGGGCGGTGTGCTGATGAGTTTGGCAGTCTCCCAGGGGGGGCGCAGGCGTGACACCTCACTGGCAGATCGCCAAACCCGTAATCAGGCCCTTAGCCTTTGACAGAGTAGGGTCTGTCAAATTTAGAGATGACAGCCAGTCTAGCAGTCATCTTTGTGTCTTAAAAGGAACCTCTGTCATGGCAGTTCCCTTCAAGGTACAAAAAGCTGTTGGTTTTGTTGTCTGGTCACCAAAGTTTTTCAGAAGCAAACTCGTTTGTTTCAGGAATACAAAAACAAAAAAAAACGATGACATCCATTCCCTGGTAGTGTTCAATATTTAATTTTTTTCTGTCCCTCATAGCCAGATTTTAACTGGCAGTGACAGACATAAAAAAGGGCATTACACTGTCCAACTTAAATAGCACGGGTGGGGTAATGCCCTTTCTTCGACAGCCTATACCTCCTCAGAAGAAGCTTTCCCTTGACGGACGGAGCCAGCGGGAACTCCCTCAATGTAAAAACTCATGGTCTGCTTCCATCTATCTCAAAATGAGGCAGGCAGACTAAGTTTGGTAAATCGAATACTCCACTGCACTTGTACAGAGTACTCTCTCTGCCAAAGTCTAAATCAGGCTGACGTGTCTAATTGGAGCATTTAAGGTCTGGCTTGACAGCACGGATGTCTGCAAGACCAATTGTTTCTAATATATATAGAGAGTTGTCTTTTCCCATAAAGCAATGTTTTGGCCAGCCTCTTCAGGCAATGCTTTGAGAGTTTAACAATCGCATTTTGAAACAAGCTGAAGCTAGACCTGTTTGATCTATCATTTACCCTCTTTAGAAGTGTTTCTACTGTAATGGGGAGAGGATGTAGCCTTACGGCTAGAGTGGCCGACCTCGAAGCTGCGGAACCACGTCCAAGTCTCGTCTCGACAACGCCACTCAACATCCTGTGAATTTGGGCAAATCACTTAATCTCCCTGTGCCTAACAAAGTGAATGTGTCCAATTCAGAAACCATTTTGGAAAGAAGGCTTAGGCCTCTAAAAGCAACACTTTCTACATTATGAGCAAATGCTCAAAAAAACAATGTCTAAATATATCAACATACATTCTCTATATTATGTGTTAATTTGAGAGACAGTTTAGTGTAAAAAATGACTGACAATTATATACTGTCTTTAGCTATGCAATTTCTGTACTCATGCTGTTACTGAATTCTTGACGTTGTATTGGAGGGTTTTCTTTTTCATTTGAGTTCGTTTTGTTTTTCTCTTTGTTTGTGCTATTATGTTTCTTCTTTTGTGTTGCTGTTTGTGTGTGCTCCTGTGATCCTTCTTTAATGTTATTGCATGTGCCAATGTAGTCCTTCTCTTATGTTGCTTGTTGCATTCAATGGAGAATCCAAGTTCTAATAATATGTCTGGCATCTCACACACCCATTCAAACTTGGCTGCTATTTCCTTTGTAACACAAGATGTTAACCATCATTTTTTTGTACGCACCTTTCTTCAACTACAAAAGTGAGCATTCTGAAATGTGAGCATTCTTTCATTTCAACAGTCACTATAAGGTCCCCATTATGAGTGTCCCAGTAAATGCGCCGGACTTTCCCAAACTATTGTCACCAATACAGGGAGTGCCAATAACTCAGGGTGGGGAAAATCCAGCATATTATGAGTTGGACCCAGAGGGCCCACTACGAAATGAGGAATTACCAGGAGTTCATAATTCTGGGCCCACAGTAATTGGAGGCCAAACTTTCACCAGAAGATTCCAGCTTTTTTTAGCAGCCAAAATCTCGATGTAAAAGGTGTTCCTGAAGATCTCCTAATTCATATGGAACTAAAAGGCCACTTGTAATGAGGGCCTAAATAGTGAATTTTAGGTTTTTGATCAGGACCATAAAACTCCCTTTCACAGTATTTTTGTGTGTTTTGTTTTTTTAACTATGCACCGGGCCTTGACCATTCCTTGTGTTCAGCCCACTTTACCCAGATTTGCTTCTGCTGTTCTCAATCTTACCAGTCCCTGGCAGATTTATTTTATGTATCCAATTAGATTATATTTTCCTTCAAATGTTGGCTCACAACCTTATTTAAGGACCAGACTGTTTGCATGGGCTATTTTTTTCTTTTTCATATTTTTGAAAGCTGCTTTACAGAGTTCCACTAAACCACAAATGGGCCCTAAATCAGGCCACACCATATACCCAATGTATACGTTTGTACAGTATTATTTGTGGTGTGCTTCAGTAGACATTCTGATACAACAATGGAATATTACATTGGAAACATAATCTTTGGTATCCAGTAGACCTTTGCACATAAACCGTGAAGTTAAAGAGTCTGGCTATAGGGCTTCGTTTCTATTATCTGGCTATGAAATAACTGTGGGATCTCATACAATGGATGTAGCAAGATTTCTTGAAAAATAAGAATGATAAGAAAGGGGGCGTGGCTAGCAGCCGGAGGGAATGGTCACCTGTTAGAGCGGCTTCCCGGCCCTCACCTAAATATCCGTCAAATAGATCCTTTCTTCAGTGTGGGACCCCCCTAAAATCGAGAGGTCCCCACCGCCTACCCTGTGTGCGCATCCTGGGGCCGGAGCGAGAGGCTCCGAGGAGGTGGAGAGGAAGAACAAGCCCGACGAAAAGCTGTCCCCGAAGGGGTTTTCAAGATGGCGGCTGCTGTGGGGTCCCGGCCCGGCGCCTAGATTCTCGTTGGCGTCAGCAGTGTCCTGCCGGCCTGCCGGAAGAAAGCTTCACTCACCAGATACCACCGGAGTGTGCCTGCTGCCTTTCCCCACTGGCTGGAGTCATTACATCGTCGGAGAGCCCCGCGATGCCGCGGCGACAGTGAAACAGCCCTTGCTATCCTGACGCCGGGGCAGCTTTTATGCAACGCCCCGGCTTCTGGGCCTACACTCCGCCCTTACGCAACGCCTCGTGGGCCCCCGCAGTGGAGTGGCTGTTGCGACACCTTGCTCTGGACACAATTGGCGTCCCTCCCCCCGACCCCTGAGACTCCACCTTCAGGTAGGGGGGCTCTTATCCTGACCTGAGCTCCTGCGCGGCCGCTGCACTGGAGAGGCGGCCGCACCCATCCCGACCGAGGCAGCTCCTACGCAAGTCCCCGGCTTGAGGCCTCCTCATCTGCTGTGTCGCCTTGGGTCCCGCCTGCTCCAGATGGCGGTGGTGCTCCCACGACTGGAGGCGACATCATCGGGCCCCCGTACGGAGTGGCCCCCGCTGTGGACATACATTTTCGGCCTCCAGTGTGGTGGTTGTATGCTGGGGCTACGTATCCACAGTGCGCTGACTTCCTTCGTGGCCCGGGCGCACCCGGGGTCCCTCTTGGCACCCCGAATTAGTGTGTTTTGGTCTTGAGGGCCATACCCCGGAACTGCGACCACCTGCAGTGAAGCCTGACCCCCGGACCTTCCTTGGACTTTCTTATCCACTGTATAGCTACTGGACCTGCGCTGTTGCATTCCACTCGGGCCCTCACAGACATAACCAACGGACGGCGTAACAGTAAGTGGCAAGCCCTCACCTTTCGTGGCACCATTGTTCGACTCATTATCTCTGCCCTTGGTCACCCCCTTAACTGCGGACTCCCCAGAAACGGCTGTCCAGTGGGGGTAGTAGCTGTGTGCTCTGGCTTGTATTGGGGAACATTCCTTCTACTGCATCTTGGTCTGTACCTTTGCCTACGCCCGGAAAAAGGGGCAAGTATCTGCGTCCCTGATGGCCTCTAACAAGGGAAATAAGCCGTCCACCCAGAGACAGATCAACAAGCTTTCTTGGGGATTCAAGGGGGCGAGCAAGGACACGACCTCCGATGCGGAGCCTGGAGCTGTACCCCCTGCACCTGCACCTGCACCTGCAGCAAAGTCACCTACCTTGGAGGACGTTATGGAGGTGATAGCTGGAGTTCGCACCTCTTTGGAAACCCGGATAGACTCTGTGAACATTGAGGTTACCTTACTACGGGCGGATCTCCGTAAAATGGACTCCAAGGTTAAAGACGTTGAGATCAGAACCGCGGCTCTTATGGACGATACCTCTACTCTCCAACAGCAGGTAGCCCAACTCCAGAAACAACAACAGCAAATGGGAGAGCTCCTGGATGATTATGAAGGACGGGCAAGGCGCAATAACATCCGCATCCTGGGGGTTCCGGAACAACTGGAGGGTCCAACTGCTGATCTCTTTGTTAAGAACTTGATCCTAAAACACCTCCAGCCCAAGCACCTATCCAACTATTTCTCGATCGAACGGGCACACAGAGTCCCAGATGGGAGGCCGAAACCGGGAGCTCTCCCCCGTCCCATCATCGCTAGGGCCTCCAACTTCCGGGATCGGGATGTCATCCTCCAAACGGCACGGGCGGGACTGCCCTTACAACTGGAAAATGCCCGCATTACAATTTTCCCCGACTTCACGATGAAAGTGCAAGCACGTAGGCGCAGCTTTTTAGAAGTCAAAAAGGCCTTGTGAGACAAAAGTATAAAGTACTCTATGCTGTTTCCTGCTAAGCTGCGTGTAGAGTCGGAGGGCAAAGCATGGTTCTTTATGTCCCCAAGCGAGGTTTGGGACTGGCTTGATGGCTGGCGCCGGACAGGGAAAACCCCAAACAATCCTAAACTTCAGATGACTTCTCCAATCGGAACCCATTGCCATAGAGCCAAGAACTGTTTACCAATGTTAGCCACGATGACCAATGAGATCTCTTAGCGGTTCTGGTCTAGCCCTGCAATGGTTGCCATGATGCTATCTGCCTGCCCGGTCCCTTCTGCTGTAACTTTTCCTTCGGGCAGCGGCGTACAACTCAGAACTTGTTCACGCTCTCCTTGGGCTCTTCCTCCGGTCCAGTTATTATGGATTGTCTAGTCCTAGTACAGTTTATTGCGATACGCAGATGTGCACATTGCTATGTTTTTGTTATGAATCTTATCAATTACTATGATCTCGCAGGCCTCAGGCGAGAGGCACCGACGGATCACCAGGTACCCCGTCAATGTTTGGGAGGGTGACAGGCACACTGCCAAGTTGGGGTGTGGATAGTTTAAGGTCCGCGGGCAGGGGGGCAAGAAGGGAGGGTGGGAAGGGAGGAGGGGTGGTTTGGGGGGTTTTCTTTTTGGTTCAATCTTTGTTCGCTAGTTGCAGAGTCTTCCCTGAAACTGGGCGCAGTAATCAGCATTGTCCGGCCCCGTGGGGCCCTCCACGACAGAAATTTGGACACTTTCGTCCTCCTCTGGGTCTCCCCCTGGCCATACCTCTTTTAGCAGTTTTGTCCGGGTGACAATGTGGGGTTCCCATATGTGAGGTCTTTAACTGTTTTCCACCCTACATGCCACTATGACACTCCCCTCGACTAGGGCGCTTACCCTCATGACATGGAATGTCAGCGACCTTGGAAGCAAGATAAAGAGGGGGCTTGTATTGCAATATCTCAACCTCCACGCTCCTGACCTGGTCCTACTGCAAGAAACTCACTTGATGGGTAACACTTGTCAGGCATTACACCGGGGGGGGGGCTATAAGTGGCTCGTTCACACGGGATTTACATCTGGGTCGTGAGGTACCAGCATTCTCGTCAGAAAAAACATTGCACTTACTGGCACGAAGACATGGGCTGACCCGCTCAGCACTATCTGGGAGGCCTATAAAGCCGTTATTAAGGGAAGGGCACTGGCTCTCAAGACTGGATATCTACATAAACAGAATGAACAGCTCCTCCAGACTGAAACAGATTTGCTCCAGTTAGAATCGGCCCACAACAGTAACCCTTCTGAGGGGGCGTGGCTTGGGCGCCGATGGCGATGGTCGCCTGAGAGCTCGGCTCCGGGACTAAGCCCGGGATTATCCTGAAAATCGGAGGCTGCGGGGCACCCCAGACCCCGCATTCTGCTGAGCGTACCGACGGAAACCTGCCGGGGCCCCTGGTGGAGCTCAGACGAGGGTTGCTCCGGAGTAAAACCGAAGTTTGCGGAGTTGCGGAGTGCGACCCAACATGGCGCCCGGACTCCTTTGTCCCCCTGGTCGGAACTACTGAGTTGAAGAGGTGCCGCGGGTGTTGACTGGCGCCCGGTTTTGCCATCCCCGGCTGTTCTGGACATTGGACATTTACTGGATTGGACCTTTTGCAACGGATTTGCACTCGGTTGGACGGCCGGACGGGTGCCCACGCAGTGGAGGGCACCGGGAGCGGACGCCCTGTGATCCAAGCGGTGGCCCATCTCGCGACTCCGCAACTAGCTACGTCTTCCTGGCCAGTCCACCTACATGGGAGGCGCGACACTCTGGCGCCACAGATCATCCGAGGGAGTTGGTGGCCCTCACCCCGGGGCGATAGTGGGTGAACGGGTCTGCCCGACTCGGCGACGGCTGTCTCCGCCCCCTCATCGGTGCCCTCGGACGCCGTGGCGGTGGCGTGAGCCGAAGCGGCGGAGTCTCCACAGGCTCTGGAGAAGGAGGTCGCCCATACCCGAATTGAAGACAAGCACCCGGGACGGTCGTGGTCGACACCTGCACACGGAGCCGCCTACTCCGGGACCCTCACGGAGTGCCCCTGGAAGCATGGGGAAACCTAGAGGAGCCAAGGGGTCCACCCAGACCGCCTCGGACTCTGAAGCCCAGGACAAAGAGGAGCATGGGGACCCAAAAAGTTCTGGTAGCGCGCCGATGCAGCAACAGTTCGACCGTGTCCTAGAGGCGATTGAGACTACGAGATCAGCCCTCCAACAGGACATTGCTCAGGTGGCGACGAGCCTGGGCCTCCTCAGGGCGGACCATGGCAAACTTTCAGACCGGGTCAAGGAGGTGGAGGGCACGGTGAAAACCTTGGAGCCGGCGCAGCGAACCTTGGCTGCGACGATGAAGGACGCCCTATCCCGCATTGAGACCCTGGAACGGAGGGCGGAGGATGCGGAAGGCCGCAACAGGAGGAACAACATCCGAGTGGTGGGCCTGCCGGAAAAGATCGAGGATGGTGACATGGTGCGATACTTGGAGACCTGGCTCCGAGACACGGTGGTCCCGGAGGGACTGTCCTCCTTCTACACTCTGGAACGGGCCCACAGAGTCCCAGCGCGGCCCCCACAGCAGGGACGCACCCCGAGGCCGGTGGTGGCGCGGTTGCTGCATTTTCGGGACAGGGACTTAATCCTCAATGCCGCCAGGCACAATGGCCCGTTCCAAGTAGCGAACAGTCAGGTGAACATCTTCCCGGATTACACCTACGAGACGCAGCGCAAGCGGTTCTCCTTCCTAGCAGTTAAGCGCGAGCTCAGGAGCGAGGGCATTCAGTATTCACTCCTATATCCTGCAAGGCTCCGCATCATTGTCGATGACAAAACCCAGTTCTTCGACACCCCGGAGGATGTCTGTGTCTGGCTCGAACTATACCGGACAGGGAAAGATGGCTTTGGCTCCTCGTCCCAACAGGCAGATGAGCCGGAACAAAGGAGGCGATCCAAGAGGGTCAGGAATCGCCGCGGCCGCACGGGAGGGCCCTCGACTGCGGAGACATCATCGGAACGGAGGGGAGTGCTGGAAGTACTGTCGGAGCTGTCGGGAGCAAGGGATGAAGCCATCGTGGAGGAAGAAAACCCGGGTGATGAGGGAGCACCATCGGACTCGGAGGATTCAGTGGCAGATAGTACCCATACACCGGTGATCACACCGAAATCGGTGGAGGACCTTCTAGATGGACAAGGGTAACGGGGGATACTGTCTTGTTTTGGGTGGGGGCCCGGCAGGGGGGAGGCGGTTGCCGTCTTTTATTGCTGACAAAGAGGGAGAGAGGGTTGGGGGGCCTCTGCTTTTGCCCCGGGAGGTTTTGGCACTGTTTGGGGCTTGTTATAGTCCTGTTGGCCTGGGCGACGAGGGCCCACTGCCTCCGCCCAGCCCGCACCTGGCCCATAAGGCCTTCCTACGGTGGCGACCGTAGGATTAGTGGGGGTTCTGGGGTTGATGAAAGACGAGGTTTGGATGGGATCTAGATGGTGCAGTTTGGGTCCTGTTCTGGGGTGGGTGGGGGGGGGTTTGGTTGGTTTTTGGGTTGTTTGGTTTTGGTTGGGGACAATGGCCGCCATCAGCGCTGGGAGGATTGATGCCTTTTCTTTGTGGGGACCCGGATGGGGGGACTGTGCAAGAACAATCTGGGACAATGGCTGATGTTGCTAACTTGAAATGTGTTACTTGGAACGTAAGGGGGCTTCACACTATGTCCAGGCGCCACAAGGTCCACGCTTATTTAGTGCGTAGGGGAGTGCAAATGGCGCTGCTGCAGGAAACTCATCTGAACAAGGCGGAAGGGGCGGCGCTTCAGCGTAGATGGCGGGGGCAGGTCTTTTCCACGTCGTACTCTGCTTATGCCAGGGGGGCGCTCATATGGATCAGGGCAGGGGTCCCCTTCCAAGTCACGAGGACAGTGTTGGATCCAGAGGGGCGCTTCGTGGCCATCTCGGGCACTCTAGGGGGGAGGGACCTGAACGTTTGCTGTGTGTACGCTCCTAATGTAGACCAGACTGCCTTCCTTTCCAGGTTATCGGGCTCGTTGGCCCACTTTTTCGCTGGGCCCCTCCTGCTGGGGGAGACTTTAACTCCGTAGTGGATGTGGACATAGACCGCTCGCATCCCCCGCTCCCCGATTCCCCGGTCCATCGCACGGCTAAGGGTCGTCAGGATTGGCAGACCCGCTGGGGTTTGACAGACATTTGGAGGGCGCATCACCCCGCATCTAGGGATTATTCATATTTCTCGAGCCTCCATGAGTTGCATGTCAGACTGGATGGCTTTCTTGGTTCGCCCGAACTGGTTTCGGCAGCGGTCCGATCGGAGTACTTATCGAGGACCATCTCGGACCATAACCCCCTCCTACTGGACCTTCGCTGGTTTCCTGGAACGCCGGCGGTGCCCACCTGGAAATTGCGACCCGAGATCCTCGAGGACAGTGTCTTCAAGGCGGACTTGGGGGAGAGAATATCGGATTATTTTGCGTCCAACGACGGCTCCGCGAGTACTAGGGCGTTAGAATGGGACGCTTTTAAGGTAGTGGTGAGGGGCTACTGTATCTCTAAGAAGGTGGGCATGAGGCGCGTCATCCTGGCTGATTTAGACACAGCGGACCGGGCACTCCGCGAGCTTGAAGTTCGCCGCCCCGGACACCCGGAATTGCAAGCACAAACGGCGGAGGCGAGGGAAAGGGTAGCGGTGGAGGTCGAACGGCTCCGCTGTTTTGATTATAAGGCCTATACGGTCCGGTCCATCGCGGAGGGAGACAGGTCGAGTGCGTTGTTGGCGTGGTTGGCCAACCCTACGCGCCAGTCCCAGACGACGACAAATATGCGTGGGGCAGACGGGACCGAGGTATGCACCCAACCGGAGATTCTTAGTTGCTTCCGGCATTATTATGAATGTTTATACCGCAGTCGCTCCGCACGTGACCCAGACCGGCTTGATAATTATCTTCGCCCACTGGAGCTCCGCACAGTGGAGCAGGAAGTGGCGAAAACTCTGGGTTCCGACATTGAATTAGGGGAGATCCGCGGGGCCATTAAACGGATGGCGAGAAACAAGACCCCGGGCCTAGATGGCCTACCAGTGGAGTTTTATGCAGCTTACGCTGACCTCCTAGCCCCTCGGTTACTGGTGGTCTACAGGGAGGCGAAGAGGCTGGGGCGACTCCCGGGCTCGATGTGTGAGGCGTTGGTGGTTCCTCTCTTCAAACCGGGCCGAGACTCATCCGACCCGGGGTCCTACCGTCCCCTATCAATGTTGACGGTGGACTACAAAATACTGAGCAGCATCTTGGCCTCGAGGCTGCTGGGACATATGAGTTCCCTGGTGCATGAGGACCAGGCCGGTTTCATCCCACGGCGGAACACGACTATGAATATTCGTAGGTTGTTCCGTTTGATAGGGGAACCATTTGTGGATGCCCCGTCCCCGGTAGTCTTGTCGGTGGACCTGGAGAAGGCTTTTGATAGCCTAGAGTGGGACTACCTCTGCATGGTGTTACGGAGATTCGGCCTCGGGGAGGGATTTGTCAGATGGACCGCGGTTCTTTATGCTTCTGCTTCGGCCAGGGTCCGAGCGGGCCCATTGATTTCATCGCGGTATCCGGTGGAACGAGGCATGCGGCAAGGGTGCTCCTTGTCCCCGCTTCTTTTTGCGCTAGCGGTGGAGCCACTGGCGATGCACCTTCGCTCGGGAGCCCACTATACGGGCTTATGGACGTCTACGGGCCCGCATTATGTCTCGCTATATGCGGACGACCTGTTGCTCTTTCTAGAGGACCCGGTCGACGCTTTACGGGGAGCGGAATTGGCGCTCACGGAGTTCGGAGAGGTCTCGGGTCTCCGAGTGAATTGGTCTAAGACCTGTCTTTTTCCGGTGCGCAGGGGTACCCCCACCCCTGCGCTAAGTAGGGAGATTAGATGGGAGCCCGACTGCTTTAAGTACCTTGGGGTATTCGTTTACCACAACCAACCCGACCTCCTAGATGGGAACATTGCCCGCTGCATTCGAGCACTCCGAGGTTGCATGGACTTTTGGGCCACGCTGCCGCTCTCAGTGGCGGGACGTATCGCCCTGCTCAAAATGGTGGCGCTTCCCCGGTTATTATATTACTTCCGGACTTTGCCGATCTGGGTCCCACCGGCCACGTTTCGTCGATTACGCTCTATGGTGGTCGGATTCCTCTGGGGAACGGGCCGGCGGCGGGTGGCCCTCAATACCTTGATGAGGCCGAAAGACGAGGGGGGGCTCGCTGTGCCGGACTTCGAAAAGTACTATCTGGCGGCGCAGCTCCAGACCTTCACCCAGGAGATCGCCAGGGAATTCCGGGGCCCGGAGGACGGAAGAGGGACGGGTATGGCCAGGCATGTTCTCTCCTTTATAGCGCTGCGACAACGTTTAGTCCTGCGGGACTTGTCGATGGAGGAGCGGACTGTCCGCCTGTGTTGGAATCGAGCCCACGCCCGAGGCCAACTGAGAACACCGTATGCGCCTGAAATACCGTTGGGGATGCTGACGGCCCTCCCCCACGGAGAGGATTGGTCACGTTTGGCGGCCTGGGAGGATTCCGGGTTACAGCTCGTTGGTGATCTGTACGAAGACGGAGCGCTCTTGTCCTTTCAGGATCTCATTGACCGCTTCGGGATCTCCCGGGGTGACTTTCTGCTGCACTCGGCCATTGTACGAGCGATCCAGGCACACTGGAAAAACGGGCAGGAGGAACCCCACTTGTCTCAGGTGTGCCAATACGTAATGATGTCGGCGGGCACGGTGAAGGCGGTCACTTGCCTCTACGGCAGGTTGATTACCGAGGGATTGGCTCCTCTCACCACTTTGAGGACCCGCTGGGAGGAGGACATTGGTAGGGAGATCCCGGAGACGACCTGGGCCCAGTTGGTGAGACGAGCCTGGAAGGGCACACGTAACGCCCGTTTCCAACTGGTCCACTATTATGTTCTCCATAGAGCGTACCTGACCCCGGTGAAAATCAGGCGTTATTTTGCCACGGCTTCGGCGGAATGCCCTAGATGCCCGGCTCAGGAGGCGGACCTCCTACACATGTTATGGGCCTGTCCAGGACTGACGTCCTACTGGCAGGAGGTAGCGACGACCCTGGAGGAGGTGACAGGGAGACTCTTATCATTGGATGCGGCGGTGGGGCTCTTGCACTGGTTCCCCCATACCCCCAGGAATAAAATTTCCAGTAAATTTATCGACCTGGGGCTCCTTCTTGCTAAGCGAGAGGTGACCAGGAACTGGAAGGCACGAGCTGGTCCGGCAGGCAGCAGATGGCACAGTGAGCTTTTGAAGTGGGCGGCGGGAGAGAGCGCGCTGAGATATCAACTGGCTTGGAGGCAGGGTAATGAGAAGGCGCAGGAGGCCGCGTTGGAGTGGGAAATGTTGGTGCAGGCCCTCAGGGATTATTGTGCCCCCAGCGACTCTGAAAGTGAAGAAGCGACTCGCCCCGAGTCCCGGTGAACGTTAGCACTGACAGTCCTATTGCCTTCCCCGTGGGTCCAATGGCAGATCCTATGTTGATAGCTCCCTGGCGCTGGTGGTGGGGGGAGGGGGGGGGCTTTCTTAGTTAGTAGACATTTTGGGGGGGGGGTTTATTTTGGGGGTTTTAGGCTTGTTTGGAAAAGCAGATGACGGACAGTGCATTATCCGGACCAGCTCCAGCATCCTACTGACCCCCATTGCATTTCGCCGCCCGACCCCAGGGTTGTGGGCCGGTTGGCTGTGTACGGACTTTACGGAGGGGGGCCAGAGGGCTTTATTCTGTTAATATTGCTTATGATACAATGCTGGTCGTTACTGTACTGATTTACTGATTCCTGCAATAAAAATATATTTAAAAAAAAAAAAAAAAAACAGTAACCCTTCTGAGGAGACGGCTAGCCGTCTCCGAACCAAACAACTTGAATATAAAGAGCTGGCCCTGGAAAAAGCACAAGCTAAACTCCTGAAAACTCGCCACCGGGTTTACGAACTGGGCGATAAAGCAGGTAAAATGCTGGTCTGGCTGGAGAGACGCGAACAGGGATCCAGATGGATCCCGTTGCTGGCCCGCCCCGATTAACTCACACATAACTGATCCGTGGGAGATAGCAGAGGCCTTCGCAGATCAGTTAGGACAGGTCTACACGGCCAGGGCGCAATATACTGCAGTAGAGTCTCGACTACTCCTGAATGAAATGCATCTACCCGCTCTCTCTGAAGCTGACAAGGAGGAATTAGAGGCAGATCTCACGACAGAGGAGATTGGGAATGCTCTTTTTGCTATAAAATCGGGCAAAGCCATGGGACCCAACGGTGTTCCTATTGAGTTCCTAAAGGGAATGGCACAGGAGGTAATCCCTCATCTGAAAGCTATGTTTGCGGAAAGCCGTGATAGTGGCAGTCTGCCGCCTGATCAACGGTTGGCTTCCATAGTCGTGATTCGCAAACCCAATAAGCCGGCCACAGACTGCGGTTCGTGCAGACCGATTTCCCTGATTAATGCCGAAGTAAAGATCCTGGCCAAGCTTTTGGCTTAACAAAAGAGAGAAGACGCCACTCGTTCCAGGGAACAAGGTACTACAGACAATCAAAGTCAAAGGGAATTTCCCTGGACTAACTTTGTGGAGAATAATTTTGTATTCTAAATAACATTTAACTATAACATAAGCACATTATTCAAAAAGAAATTTTGCCACCAACTAAAATGTAACGTTAAACTGGATATGTTCTTCTAGTGCTCCTCCTCGTACTTCACCGCGGGTCCATCTAGCGACAGAACTAGACAGAACTAGATGGACCCGCGGTGAAGTACGAGGTGGAGCACAAGAAGAACATATCCAGTTTAAAGAACCTTGTTGACCAATCTGAAAGTGAATACCCAAGGTGACACCGTGGTGAAACCGACAGACATAAGGATTGCGGAATCCTGTACCAAAATTCGCATTAACATAATGAAGCTTTGAGGGAAGCAACTAAAACATATGAGAATTGCAAATAAAACGATCAAGTAGAATATAAAAGCGCACACAAAGACTTTGTTCTAATTACAACCAATGAGATGAATGATTGATGAGCTCTTATTTGGACACAATAGGATACATTCCCCTATTAAGGATCCTGATAACACGAAATCTAATATAAAGAAGGATTCCACCAAACTTGGTGATGATGACCCCAATTATTTTTGTCCTGAGGAAGGTGTAACCATATCCAAGGCTAAAACACCGAAACGCGTTGACGCACTTTGTTTTTTAGAATCCAAGTAAAGCCGAGTGGTTTCCATAAATACGCCAATCTAGGACATTGGAATGCTCATACACATTACAATAAGGCTATTGGATCTGATTATCTGGGACTAACATCTATTGTTCCACTGAAAAAGAAGGGGGTTTTTGTCTGTTTTTTAATCAAGTTATATGTATTTATTTTGTGACATTTGTTGTTCATGTATACTGCAATAGTTTTTTTGTATTGATGTATGTTTTATGAATTCTCTATTGTATTAAGAAAGGTGTATATTAATTGTTGTTCAGAAAAAAACAGGTTTTTCTGAAATTTTAATTTGTCTTTGGGCTCCTTATGTTAAGGAGAATACCCTATCAAGTGAGGAAAAAGATTTTTTAATAAAGAAAACGTACAAA
Source organism: Lissotriton vulgaris (assembly GCF_964263255.1). Taxonomy (NCBI): domain Eukaryota; kingdom Metazoa; phylum Chordata; class Amphibia; order Caudata; family Salamandridae; genus Lissotriton; species Lissotriton vulgaris. The sequence continues at coordinate 1,689,419,739 of NC_141694.1, forward strand.
CGTTACATTTTAGTTGGTGGCAAAATTTCTTTTTGAATAATTTGCTTATGTTATAGTTAAATGTTATTTAGAATACAAAATTATTCTCCACAAAGTTAGTCCAGGGAAATTCCTTTTGACTTTGACAAGCTTTTGGCTACCAGGCTTCTGATAGTCCTCCCTTCCTTAATTCATGATGACCTGTCGGGATTCCTCCCGGGCCGGAATACGGCCCTCAACCTCCGCAGAGTACACAATGTCATGGGTAGGCAGCCTTATATACAGGAGGACACTACGATATTATCTCTTGATGCCACACTTGCTTTTGACTCCATAGAGTGGTCTTATCTTTGAGGTCCTAGTACGCTTTGGCCCTGGTCCTAATATTATTCAATGGATTCGACTGCTGTATACCGATCTTTGGGGCCAGATATGCGTCAATGACCATACCTCTAGACAGTTTCCGCTATACAGGGGGACCAGGCAAGGCTGCCCCCTCTCCCCACCATTGTTTGCACTCACCCTGGAGCCATTGGCACATTGGGTCAGAGCTGATGCCTCCATTAGGGGTCTCCGGTGGAATGAGGACACAGTTGACAAGATTTCCTTATATGCAGACGATATCCTTGTTTATGTTTCCTCCCCCAGATCCTCCATTAACAGTTTATTACACGTCATCACCAACTTTGGTAAATATTCTGGCTTTTCCATAAATTGGTTCAAGTCGGTGCTCTATGGGCTACACGGCCACCACCTCCCCTCCCGAGGGGATATTCAATCGCAGTGGCCCGGGAGGGGTTTAAATACCTTGGCATCTTTGTTACCCCAGATCCCAAATTGTTCTACGACCGAAACCTAAAGGGCCCACTGCAAAGACTCCCGGGCAGGGCAGCTCATTTCAAAATGCTAGCACTCCCACGCCTTTTATACGTCTTACAGAATTTCCCGTTTCCCATTGCCGACTCCTACTTCTGTGCCCTAGAAGGAGACCTTTGCCTCCTCTTGTGGGACGGTAAGGCTCCCCGCATTGCTCTCCATAAACTTACGCAAGGGTGGTATGATGGTTGTATCGCCTTGCCCAATATACGCCTCTACCACTGGGCCTCCCAGCTGGTGGCCACCAACTCTTGGCTTCATGGCCCACCAACCAACCCAGATTTTCACCTGGAGCGGTATCAAACGGGACAGGACAGTTACCTAGGAGCCTTATATGGTAGGCCCCCCCCCCCGTAGTCGATATGTGGGACCCATGACACAAACGATAGCAATTTGGCACCGTGCCAACAAAACTTTAGGATGGTCTGATGTCTTCACAAAGGCCACACCGCTTTGGGCTTCACAGAAACTTGGCTCCCTTTGTCATCATCAGGGTTTTGATAAGTGGGACATGATCGGTATTTCCACACTGGGGGACATAATCCACAAGGGTAAGCTATTGACTTTCACTGAGCTCCAAGAGAAATACACCCTTACCCAGAGCGAGGCCTTACGCTATCTTCAAATCAAGCATGCCATTCTCACTAATATTCCCAATCTCTCTTCCTCTCCGCAGGCCTCACCACTTGAGGACAGACTGCTTTCGGAGCCCCTCCAAACAAAGGCTATATCCTACACCTATCGCAAATTATGTAACAATATGCCTAACTCCTTTCAGACTTTGAGAGACAAATGGCAGGGTGACGTAGGTACCATAGAAGGCGACGAATGGGAAAGGGAAATGGCGATCAATCACCGTTTCAGACTGATACAGCTGAAAATACTGCATAGAGCATACATGTCCGCTCCCCTCCTGGCGATGATAGGTCGGCGCACGGATGATATGTGTCTCCGGGGTTGCGGCCTCGTGGGCTCCTTCTATCATATCGTGTGGGACTGCCCCGTAATTCAAGACCTATGGGAGAGAGCGACCCAGAAAATGACAGATGCATTGGGAAAACCAGTCCCTTTGTCACCTATGGGAGGGCTCCTTAACATCTGGGACGCCACTGATTTCACTGAAATGGAACTGCAATGGGTGGCCCTCGGCTTTCTGCTGGTGAAACACGCAATAGCAATGCAATGGGGCGCCCCACAGAAACCTCTTTCGGTGGGGTGGGTTGCTGAAATGGATAAATGCATGTTGGCTGAGAAAACTGTATATAAGGTCAGGGGGTGTCCTAAGAAATGGGACAAGAAATGGGGACATTGGAATATGTACAGAGGTGAATTATGTAGCTCCCCCACAGTTGATATGGCCATGGCCAAGTCCGGACCTCTGCGTTGTCATGATTCTTGAAGTACTGCTTTTTACGTAATGCCCATTCATGCACAATTTGTAATGTATTGATTGTCAACTGATTGATGACTTTGCTTTTGTTCAATAAAATATTAAATAAAAAAAAAAGAAGGATAAGAAAATGATAAGAAAGTTTCTACCACTCCTGCCTTTCAATGCCAGGAAACTGCTGGTACAAGCCCTGATTCTTTCTCGGCTGGACTATGCTAATGTGATCTATTTAGGGGCTCATGTTACGACCATCAGAAAACTTCAAATAGTTCATAACTGTGCCGCACGTCTTCTGATGCAGGTCCACAACCGGGAATCTGCTAAAACGCACATTACCTCTCTGCACTGGCTGCCAGTGGCCGAGAGAATCCAATTCAAGTCATTATGCATTGCTCACAAATCTCTCGCGGATACTGCCCCTCCGAACCTTAGTGCCATCATTCCCCGGTATCTTCCTAAAAGGTCACTGCGCTCTGAAAAGAAACATCTTGCCATTATTCCCAGAGTGAACCGAGTGCGGAGTGGTGGCCGGCGTTTCTCCGCTATTGCGGCGAGGTGCTGGAACCTACTGCCGGAACATATTCCGCTCAAGCCCAACCTATTATGGTTCTGCAAACATCTAAAGACTATGCTGTTTCCCTGAGCCGGCTGCTCTGCCTTCGTTTTATGCTTGTCTCCAGCCCTGGGAGGCCTCTGTTAGCCATTCACTTTACAAGTGTACACTCACTCACTCACTCTTGCTTATGTGTCTGCAAGAGTAAAATACTCCTTAGATAAAGGGAAGAACATAGGAGAGACACTTATCCTATTTCATCTTTGAGCTCACCCAATACTCATCATGTTTTCCATGTACTATGGGGTCTAATCCATCTTCAGGTGTCCTGGTTGATGTTTTTTCTGAGATACAGGCAGCTGGAAAGGATTCTTCAATGAGGCAATATCATGCTTCCCTATATGGTTTAACAATAAAAGAAAAAGCTAGGCACAAAACCTTCTCATCTGGCAACATTTTAATGTGAGTCTTGGCATTTTAACCTGTGCCCTCCATTTCACCTTTTTAGGTTGACTCCCAGTTAGGACAGGTACTCGAGGGCTGTGTAGATGCAGGAGCTATGATTATGCACATATTAAAATGGTTAAGTTTGAACCAGTCAAGCATACCAGAGGCAACTTGTATATTTAATGCTCTTAATTGGTTTGCAGTAGAAATACATTTCTTGCAAAAATGATAAAGTTATTACTTTTTCTAAAGACATTCTTATGTTATGGCCTATTTATATATTACCATTATGTATGACGTAGTATATATTATTATTATTATTTTATATATGTGAATCATATTGAAGATAACATTGAAGCACGTGAACACCTATCTTTCCCAACATCTTGAAGCGACGGAAGGCCTGGACCATTCCCAATCTGGGTTCAGGCCGAACCGCAGCACAGAATCAGCACTTCAAACAGTGACCAATAACATCAAAATGGCACTGGATGATGGTTGCTCTATGATTCTGGTGCTGTTGGACCTCTCCGCCGCTTTTGATACGGTGTCTCACAGGGTGCTTCTCCATCGCCTAAAGGAGGTGGGAATAGAGGGAGAGGCTTTGGCATGGTTGGAGAGTTTCCTGTCCGGGCGCTCCCAAGAGGTTAGGCTGGGCTCCCATATATCCACCCACAGGGAGCTCAATAAGGGGGTGCCACAGGGCTCCTGTCTGAGCCCCACACTCTTCAACATATATGTGGCCCCCCTTGCCAACCTAGCAAGATCTTTCGGGTTCACCCCCGTGTCGTACGCTGACGACACCCAACTCCTTTTTCCCTTTAAAAATCTTACACCTGCAATAAAAAGATCTTTTGCAGATGGCATGAGAGCCATTGCAGACTGGATGTCATCAAACTGTCTGCAGTGTAATGTCGGGAAAACCGAAGTTATGTTGTTCGGTCAGGCGATGACACACTGGTCATCTGACTGGTGGCCTCAAGAACTGGGTCCTGTCCCCACCCCCAAAAGTAAGGTCAGAAACTTGGGAGTATTATTTGACCAACAACTTACTTTCAAGGACCACGTCAATCAAGTAGCCGGCACCTGTTTCCGGGCTATAGGGATGCTAAGACGTGTCTTCCCCTATCTTCCGGATCACCACAGAAAAACTCTGGTGCAGGCTCTTGTTATTAGTAGGGTTGACTACTGCAATGGATTGCTCCATGGAGCCAACGAGGAGCAACTCAAGAAATTGCAGGTTATTCAAAACACTGCCGCAAGGATTGTCATGAATGTTCCACCCAGGACACCATCCTGTCCCCTACTGACTCAGCTTCACTGGCTTCCAGTGAAGAAGCGAGTTCAGTTCAAGACCCTGTGTACTATACACAAGAGCCTAATGGGGATGGGCCCTAAGTATTTGATTGACATCTTTCAGCCCTACATCCCAGGACGCTCTTTCCGTTCCAGTAACCAGCAACTACTTAAAAAACCCAGAATTAAGAAAACCAGACAAGGTGGCCGTGCACTGGCCTATACCGGACCCACACTATGGAACTCACTGCCGCTTGAACTGAGGTCAATCACCAACCATATGATGTTTAGAAAAAATCTAAAAACCTACCTGTTTCCCAGCTATTAATGTCACTTTATCCCTGGACACACTTTTACTCCCACTTCCATCTGCAGTTATAGAGCGGAGATACCCCTTCGGGGGTCTAGTCTGGCGCTTTACAAGCATATAAAATAAAATAAATAAAATAAAATAAATGATAACATTAGCAGTAAACATGCGAAATACTTAAATGTTGTTTGAGTCAGTGTGGTTTCTTTTAATTAAGTAGGAAAGTACTTTAATTTAAAATTGAGTTACTAAGCTCTTCGCTAATATGCATAATGAGTGAGCAATGCACAACTGGAACTTGCATTAGAGCGGCTCTGTAACTTGAAGCGATGAGAGGTTTTATTGTCGATTTCAAAGATTCTTTTTTTGACAGGGATACTTGATGTAGTCTCCCTGGGGTTAGCCCATAAATACCATGCCAACACACCACCATGAAATTGGGCACGGTAATGAAATAGTTACCCGCAGAGAACTAAGTGCAGTGACACACTGAGATCTGGCAACTTATATTACATTTGTATTTTCTTCTCGTTTCCAATGTCCATCTCTACTAATTGGTAACTGCGGGGTATTTTCGAAATTATAAATATATAAAATATTGTAGCAATGTTTCAAAAGACAAACAACTGCAATGACTAACCTTATAGGCGAGAGAAAGACAGCACATGTGATAATTCCAAAAATATACCTTAGTTGACTCCACTCAGTTATGCACACAAGTGAATTTTACGCAGCAGCAACAATGTCAATTTGTATAGAGAAACTTCCTTTATTTATAGTTGCAAATTTCGGGTCTCCTGTAGGATTCTGCATGATTTTTATTACACATCCAAAATCTCAATATTAGGGTGAGAACCATCACTCTGATCGCATAACCCTCATTGTGACTGTAAAAAAAAGCTTTTTTATCAAAGGTACAAACACCAAATTGTGATTTGGTATTTTTTTATAGAATCAGAATTTGCGTTTGTGACTCAATTCCAATTTGTTCTTTGGAAGGTGCTGGTGTTGGGCGTTCCTCCAAAACACCGAATTGCAGTGGTATGAATTATTGTTTTGGGACCAAATTGCGGTTGCAAACAGTAACACTCTCAGTGCTTAAATTGTGCCGGTGCTAAGCACCGGGACTTGGTTTTCAGGGCCAGGTCTACAGTCTGCACTCTGTGCATCGATGACATGATGTTGCAATTGTCGGTACGCTGCCAGTCCTGACTCAGTAACTCGGAGTCGGCGCGGAGTGTTGTTCTGGGTCTCTTAAGTGGGTCCCAGTGTGCTTCGGTTGAGTCGGTGTTGATGTGGGCCGGTCCAGAGCAAAGCAGTTCAATTGCTGCATTCGTGGATAACACTGATGATGCTTGTCATGACATGGCGGCGGGCGGGCGCGGCTTTTGGTTCGGTGGACTGCGACTGTTGTGGTTGGTGGGCAGGAATTGGGAGCGGTGCTGGGCGTGAGTGTCAGACATTGATTGGGTGTTTGGTTGTGTGCACTGCGCGCAGATCTTTTTCCACTTGCCAGTTCCACGCCCCGGTGCACGCGCGAGTTGGAGTCAGCCAGTCCGACCATGTTGAGGGCGGGAACCGCCACCATGCGGCTCCCCACCTTATGATGGAGTGCCCCGCGGCCCCCGGCCGACCACGACAAGTGTGGCCATGGGTGCTGCGGAGTGGCGGTCGGGCATCGTGCCATCATGCTTCCTGCGACATACCCAGACGGTGAGTCACTTGGTGGTGTGTGGTGGCATGTCGGGCACCGGGGTGGCTCTGGATCCATTCAGTGGCGCCCTGGTCTGTTCCTGGCCCTGCCCCAGCCCACAGTGCACAGTCATTTTGATTCAATGTTAATCATTGTGTCACAGTGGGTGGAGACTGGTGACAGTTGTTGAGGAAGGGAGGGCCGGCCCTGGCCCGGGCCTTGAAGTGTCATTTGTGGTGTATCGGTCCTCACAGGATTCAAGTTCCATGATGGCGATGCATGCTCCTGCCGCCCTGGGCTCAGCTGGCTTGTCCTGGTGGCGGACGTCAGCCGTGCATACATATACATTATGGGCCCGGTCGCCCACGGTACACATTTATTTTGTTATATTATATATCACTTTGGAGACGAGCACCTTACCGCTAGTCAGACGCCGCCACCGCCAGGAGTCAAGCAGAGTCAGCCAGGCACCCTGCATAACGCCGCCACCGCCAGGAGTCAATTCCCAGCTGACTACACGCGCCGCCGCTCCGGGACTACAGTTCCCGGCAGCCTACGCGGCGGCGCGCATCTTTGTCATCGCGAGGGCGCCAGGAGGCGCACATAAGCGGCGCACGAACCGGCAGAGCGGGGGAGACGAGCACCTTACCGCTAGTCAGACGCCGCCACCGCCAGGAGTCAAGCAGAGTCAGCCAGGCACCCTGCATAACGCCGCCACCGCCAGGAGTCAATTCCCAGCTGACTACACGCGCCGCCGCTCCGGGACTACAGTTCCCGGCAGCCTACGCGGCGGCGCGCATCTTTGTCATCGCGAGGGCGCCAGGAGGCGCACATAAGCGGCGCACGAACCGGCAGAGCGGGGGAGACGAGCACCTTACCGCTAGTCAGACGCCGCCACCGCCAGGAGTCAAGCAGAGTCAGCCAGGCACCCTGCATAACGCCGCCACCGCCAGGAGTCAATTCCCAGCTGACTACACGCGCCGCCGCTCCGGGACTACAGTTCCCGGCAGCCTACGCGGCGGCGCGCATCTTTGTCATCGCGAGGGCGCCAGGAGGCGCACATAAGCGGCGCACGAACCCGCGTCGCGGGACGCGAGCGGGACGCCCGGGCAAAGGGCGGGCCCTCTACGGCCCTCATCGGCACGAGGAGGCAGGAGCAGGACCAAGAACGCTGCTCAATTTGTTCCAAGTAAGTGCTGTCACCCCATTATTACTGCATCAGGAGGAACCATCATATTGTTTGACACCGCAAAGACTGCCTCTATTGACACTATCATGACTAAACCTAAAGCATCCTCCGCTCCAGTCAATACAATTGAAAATTACATGGTACAGAAAGTTGTCAAAATAAATCAGGATAGGAGGTCCTCACTGGGTCTCAGTTACTCTCCGGACATGCTTATCGGCAATACACCACCGCCAGTCTCATCTCTTGACATTAGCAATGATGTCTTTCAAATACCCGACACCAACTCATTGACCCAACTATTAGTTGAAATTAATGAAACAACCCCCGACTGCACTATAGATGTGGAAAGTAATACCCTAGAGGAAAAAGCTCCCACACCGGTGCCAGCCCCTAGAATAACGAAAAACAAGGGTAAAAATATTCCAAAAAGGGGCGGACTTAGATCGGGGAGAAAATGTCTTGAGGCTGCTCCGGAAGATAAACATGGTGATGAAATTGAGAATAAAGGGGGAGGTGGAACCCACCTAGATGATGACCAATTCAAAAAGCTACTAAACGCTATAGATAATAAAATCAAAGTGATCACTAAACCACTTCTAAGTAAAATTGATTCGCTCACAGCTGAGGTCACCAGATTGGGATCGCTTCTGCAACAAATTTTAATAGAAACTTCTAGGCCAGCATATATAAATTCGACAACGATAGACCCAAAAAACACTAAAGCCCTAGTCTGCCCAGTTAGTGCCGCAAACACTACTCAAAACACCACGCACCAACCTGGCCCAGGGGGAGAAGGGATAGGAACTATAAATTCAGCCCTGAGGGTTGAGGGCTTAGCAGGACCTGCTACCACTAATGAGATAGAGAACCTGGATAGAGGTCCTGTAGAACTAATAGTAGAAGCTTCCCCACTAATTCTGGTTCTAGCAAATGTCCCTCAATTAGAACCAGGACAAGAGGAGAACATCCCCTCATTGATAAATAAATCACTCCATTGGCTATCCAAGAACATGGCTTTTAAGCCTGGAGGTAGGGACCAATTGGCACAAGAAATAGTAAAAGCTAGAAGGGTCGAATGGATCGGAGGTGGCTCTAAAAAGTTCAGGGGGGACTGCGTGGTCTTGCACCTCTCAGACCCCGAAGCCCTACCAAACATCCTAGCTAATATATACCCCCCTCAGCGAAGATCAACAGAAATTGTGCCACTAACGTTGGACTTCTTCTATACAAAAAGGGGAAATGCCACAAACCCAACGTTGTTAAAAACTAAGTGGAACACCATCACTAGAAAATCAAAATACCCACCAAATAAAAGTAATTGGGGAATCACGTTAGATAACAGGTTCTCCGCCATATCTGGATTAAGCCAATGTGATTGACTACATAGTCAGGCGAGTGCAGGGCATCTAAAGACTATTGAGCTTTACCACAGGAACCTTAGTCTTACTGTGGTAGAAAAACTAAGTTGCAGGTCACCCGACTCTAGAGGACATACCACTGAATCAGGGGAGAACAGCTTATTAACTGCCCAACCAAGTAATACATTGATTGAAGTAAGGTCCCTATCTGATGAACTTTCCCCTAACCTGACTACTCCCTTAAATAAGAGGAGTATGGAAGGAGGAAGCCCCATCAAGATAATCTCTTGGAATATTGCAGGTATCCAAAACAAAATTGAGACCCCTGAATGGTGCGACTTCATAGATTCTTATGACATTGTACTGTTACAAGAGACTTGGTCAGTGTCTCCAGTATTTCGCCAGGGATTCTTAAATTTTCATGTGCCCGCGAAGAAGAATCTAAGGGGACGCCCCTCAGGGGGCTTAACCATTTGGCTACGCCAATCTCTGCAATGCACCACCAAGCAAAATTTTATTCCAAATAGTGACCTACTCTCTGTCCTGCTTACTTGCAACGACGGTTGCAAGCTGGCAATATACAACATCTATGCCAGGGGGACTGTAGGGGGTATACCCTCAGATACAATAGCTGCTCTAGATGTAGACCTGGAGAAGTTATCTATTCAGTATAATATAGTAGTAGGAGGAGACCTAAACACAACATTTGAGCCTCTAGGCTGTGAGGATAATGATCTGACTTACGAAGAAGACACGAAATGGGGAATTCCTCAGTTGGATATTCCAGTGGTTAAAAAATGGTCACAAGTAGCTATCCAGGTGAAAAGTTTATGCCTATCCAGAGGATTGAGGGCAGTAAATGGCCGCACTCAGTCTGATCCTCAGGGCAGACATACTTTTGATAATCTTAGATCAAGCAGCAGAATTGATTATATCCTGATGGACATTAGAGCCTGGAACAAAGTGATTGATATGCAGGTCATATCTAGGCTGGAGAGTGATCATAACCCTCTGTCCTTATCATTTAATCTCGAACAAAAATCCACGACAGAAAACCTAGTAAGGAACCTCACTACCTTAGACGTTGTTTTAACAAACGACATCCGTCATGTCAGATGGGCAACCTTAGTGGCCAACGAAGAGGATAGGCAGATCCTTGAGGGGCTAGTCATTGATGAAGTCGCCAGATTGCAGGTTTTAACGAATCAGGGAGATTTTAGAAGGGAAATTGAAGAGTCACAGCCAAAGTTTTTTGCCAACCTCCAGAAACTGTTCTTGAAAGCTGGCAAGAAGAAAAAGGGAAATGTACAACTTAAAAAAAAGGGTTGGTACGACCAATCATGTAGAGTAGCAAGGCATAACCTTAGTAATGCACTTAGGTCTAAAATGGGAGTTTTGAAAGCTAGAGACGAATATAGAAAAACTCAGGTAAAGGCAAAAAAGCAATGGGATGAGAACTTCTGGTTAGAGCTGAAAAAGGCTTGTGCTGACAAACATCAGAAAGAGTTTTGGGCCATTCTAAAATGGGGTTCAGGGGGTGTAGCGGAATGCCCAAAAAACCATGTCCCGAAAGAGTCTTGGGTTGACTTTTTCAAACCCCAATATGCTGATAGGATAGGACAACAGATAGCTCTTCCCTTAGAAAAGGTCTTTTATGCCAATGGACCTTTTACACTAAAAGATGCACATGAGGCAATGGATGGAGTGACCAGAGGCAGGGCACCAGGCATTGATGGGATACCGGCCGACGTTTTCCTGTTAGACAGAGACAGCTGGTGCAAATACTTTGTATGGCTTGGGAATGCCATTGCACAGGGGGCGAAGATTCCCTCTACGTGGAAAGGAGCAGAAATTGTTCCCGTTTACAAAAAAGGAGATAAGGCTCTAGCAAGCAACTACAGGCCAATCAGCCTTATTGACTGTGCCCAAAAATTGATGGGCAGGCTGGTTCAAAAGAAGCTACAAACCTGGATAGTTGACAAGGACATCCTTTCGCCTTATCAAGCTGGATTTCGCCCTCTAACCAGCTCTGTTGATCAAGTGTTTCACTTTTTAACTATTTATTGGAAGAACGTCACCCTGCTAAATGGTCCCCTGCTCGCTGTTTTTGTCGACCTGAAGGCCGCATTTGATTTAGTTCCCCGTCAAAAACTTTGGGATGTCCTAAGGGATCTAGGAATAAGCCCGGAACTACTAACTTTGCTTGTAAGACTCCACGAGAACAACTATGCCCGGATAAGGTGGGGAACCCAGGGGGAGGTTACGGAAACCTTTCCTGTGGAGAGAGGAGTAAGGCAGGGCTGTGTCCTTGCTCCCACGCTATTCTCCCTCTACATAAACGGCATCGTGGACTTTCTGAAGCAAACTCCGACGGACGCTCCATTACTGGATGGGAAGCGAGTACCAGTACTTATGTTCGCGGACGACACCTTGCTGGTCTCGCGGACCCCTAGCGGCTTACAAAAAACACTAAACGCTTTTGGAGAATTCTGCCGGATCCGAGGCTTAGAAATAAATACATCTAAAACAAAATTTATGAACCTGAATCCCTCTAAGAAATACAAGGGGAAAATGGTCTACAATGGGGCCTTCTTAGAAGAAGTTGACGCCTTTACCTATCTAGGCATTTCTATGAATGCTTGTATGAACTGGAGATCTCATATGGACCTTGTAATGCTAAAATACAACCAGTTGGCAGGGGCAATAACAAAGAAGTATAAAACTTCATTCTCAAAACCAATCCAGCCAACATTGGAGATCTACGGCATGAAAGTGCTGGGTGCATGTCTCTATGGGTCAGAACTTTGGGGCTTCACCAATTTGAATCCCTTATCAGTGGCAGAAAACAAATTTTTTCGAGGCTTAATCGGAGTACCGCAGAGTACCCCCATCACTCCTCTCCTTTATGATCTGGGGAGAAAAAGGATTGAGGACTTGATCAGACTTCGCCCCCTCCTTTATTGGAGGCGTATAAAAACTACTCCGGAATTGAGCCACTATGCCACTGCCTTATTGGATGTTGTCAATTCTGATTCCTATCATAAAGTAGTTTGGTTAAAAGAGGTGAGGAAACTACTTCAAAAATTGCACCTTGAACACTTGTGGTCTGAAACTGACCCAGATGTCTTTCCTTCCAAGACTGTGTTAAAAAAGCTATATTGGGAAATGATAAATAATGCCACATTGGTCTCCAGCCAATCCCCTGCCTTGACATCCCAGTTCTTAGAGATAAAAACACTTCCTATGTTTGAATTGTTCTGGGATTTGATCTCCAAGCCTCTAGATAGGAAATTATTTTTTCAGTTTAGAGTTGGCACCCTACCCCTGAACGCCTTTACTGTAAAATGGTCCGCTGATAATGTTAGCACATGCTCTTATTGCAAATCCCAAGTAGAAGATACTTTGCACTTTCTATTCGTATGTCCATTATACGCTGCCCCAAGGAGCAGATGGCTGAAACCTGCATGCAAAAACTTGGGCACAAGGAGATGCCTCGAGGCCTACAGGGTCCTGAAATCAAACTGTGCCCCTCAACTTGTAATTGCAGTCGCCAAGTTCCTGGGTTGGGCTTGGATAATACGCACGCGCACTTTAAAACTCCCATGATCTACATGAATTTTCAATGGACTGTGATGATTCTTTTTAATGACAAATTTTTAAAGATTTATTCGCCAACAAAGCTATATTGGATGTAATTTAATATGTTTTTTACTGTTAGATTAGTATTTATTATGTTTAGATAGGGATGAAAGCTTTTATGACAATGTTGTCGAATAAAGCATTTAAACTTGAACTTGCTTTTTTATCAAAGGTACAAACACCAAATTGTGATTTGGTATTTTTTTATAGAATCAGAATTTGCGTTTGTGACTCAATTCCAATTTGTTATTTGGAAGGTGCTGGTGTTGGGCGTTCCTCCAAAACACCGAATTGCAGTGGTATGAATTATTGTTTTGGGACCAAATTGCGGTTGCAAACAGTAACACTCTCAGTGCTTAAATTGTGCCGGTGCTAAGCACCGGGACTTGGTTTTCAGGGCCAGGTCTACAGTCTGCACTCTGTGCATCGATGACATGATGTTGCAATTGTCGGTACGCTGCCAGTCCTGACTCAGTAACTCGGAGTCGGCGCGGAGTGTTGTTCTGGGTCTCTTAAGTGGGTCCCAGTGTGCTTCGGTTGAGTCGGTGTTGATGTGGGCCGGTCCAGAGCAAAGCAGTTCAATTGCTGCATTCGTGGATAACACTGATGATGCTTGTCATGACATGGCGGCGGGCGGGCGCGGCTTTTGGTTCGGTGGACTGCGACTGTTGTGGTTGGTGGGCAGGAATTGGGAGCGGTGCTGGGCGTGAGTGTCAGACATTGATTGGGTGTTTGGTTGTGTGCACTGCGCGCAGATCTTTTTCCACTTGCCAGTTCCACGCCCCGGTGCACGCGCGAGTTGGAGTCAGCCAGTCCGACCATGTTGAGGGCGGGAACCGCCACCATGCGGCTCCCCACCTTATGATGGAGTGCCCCGCGGCCCCCGGCCGACCACGACAAGTGTGGCCATGGGTGCTGCGGAGTGGCGGTCGGGCATCGTGCCATCATGCTTCCTGCGACATACCCAGACGGTGAGTCACTTGGTGGTGTGTGGTGGCATGTCGGGCACCGGGGTGGCTCTGGATCCATTCAGTGGCGCCCTGGTCTGTTCCTGGCCCTGCCCCAGCCCACAGTGCACAGTCATTTTGATTCAATGTTAATCATTGTGTCACAGTGGGTGGAGACTGGTGACAGTTGTTGAGGAAGGGAGGGCCGGCCCTGGCCCGGGCCTTGAAGTGTCATTTGTGGTGTATCGGTCCTCACAGGATTCAAGTTCCATGATGGCGATGCATGCTCCTGCCGCCCTGGGCTCAGCTGGCTTGTCCTGGTGGCGGACGTCAGCCGTGCATACATATACATTATGGGCCCGGTCGCCCACGGTACACATTTATTTTGTTATATTATATATCACTTTGGGGCCGCCGCCGGCCGGGGTAACGTTGTTGAAGGGGGCCTTGCCTGCTACTTGAGGTGTCTTCAGTCGCACTCAGAGGCCGCCCCAGGTGGGCACTGAGAGTGCAATTGTTCCACACTCCTAGTGTGGCGCCGGGGGGAGACATGCGACTGCACAACTTATCATGTTGTTCGTTCGTTGACACTAGGCAACCCGAGTTGACACTGTCGATGGATGCACCAGCGGTCTTGGTTGTGTCCCTGTTGATTGTTGGGTGTGCACGTCGGTCAGCGTTGCAATGATTTTTGGCATGGGAGCGGGGGGCATCTGCCTTAGCGCCACCTTCCCGGGCCCTTTTGGTGAATGTTCATTGTTGTATCAGGTGTGGCGGCTGTGATGTGGGGTGTATTTTTGATTGTGAGTGTCAGGCGCTGTCTGCCTTTGTTTTGTGCTGAATTTGGGTTCCGCACGGAATGTTGCTTTTGCAGGACAAAGGGTATGGATTCATGGCGGTTTCATCTATTCTTGCTCACGTTTGATGCTTTGCTCTTCTTGACACCAAGTGGAGAGGCGAAGCAGCTTGAACTTTCTGGGGGTTTGTGTCTCCCACTTCTAGAAGTTTAACTTGTGGTGTCATGTTGTATTGTTTGTCATCGAGGCATCTTGAATTGGCTGGCACACATAACGGGTTCGGAGTTGTTTCCAACAGTTCACCGGCGACGGAATGACTTGCTCCTCCCCCAAGGCATCTTGGGAGGGCATTGACTACGGTCTGGCATTCAGTGTTTAGGCGGGGGTTGGGAAAGTAGGAGGCACCACCGAAGGGTTGACTTCGGAGACGCACGGACGCCCACCTTCTCGGCCTCCTCCTTGGCCTGCAGCGTCCGTGGAGTGGGCAGTGCCTTACATGATTTGGCAGAGCAGGTGTTCATTACTTGACGGCCTTGACAGGATGAAGATTCGCATTAGATTGTGCATGCACTCTGACTCTGCCTGGGCTGGCTTGACCTGGTAGCGAACGTGGATGCCGGCCACATTGTTGTCGGGATGGGGCTGGGCCAGCCTGTGTTAAAGTTGGAGGCCCTGCCCGGCTCCTGCCTTTTAACGTAGTAGTATGATGGATGGTCCTCCCCTCCTAAACAGTTTGCTGCTTGACGTTTAGTGGCTATCTGGGTCGGAGCGGCGCAGAGGGTTGTTCTGGCCTGGGTGGGTCTCCGTCTCCGTCTCCGTCCCTCCCGAGTCTCTGTGTGCTTTGGCTGGGACCGCCCACCCGCTGGGTTGAGTTGTTGAATGCCGTGTATGGGCTGTTCGGCAGGCCGCGCGGTGCATGCAGATTTTTTTCCGATTGCCACCACGCCCGACACTTCCGCACCCCACGGGCCATTGGCCGGATGATGTTGAGGCTGGGGTTGAAGGGCCTCGGCCGGGCGGCCTGGGTAGGCCGGTGGTGGCGGCACGCAGCGCAAGGCAGAGTCTGTAGTCTGTATACAGTGGTGAATGGAGGTGCTGTCCTGTGGCCCCGGACGACTCGAGTATGATAGTTGTAGTAGTGGCCAACCGGGTCCGTGGCTGTCTGTGAGTGCCACTGAGTAGGGACTGGGGGTTGCCTTGGATGATTCTCTGGGGTCCTTGTGTGACTTCAACACATTCAAGTGGGAGCAGAGGTGTTCGTGTTCGACCACAGCCTCCCTTGGGGCCACCATTGAGCAGCATGCATTGCAAGTTGTGGTGAATTGGGAAAACACTGGTGTTCCCATACATGCTATGCGGTGGAATTGCTGTTTTTGGGAGATTGTGGTCTTAACTGATAGACTTTGTGGTGAGGTGGAGACGAAGCCGGACCCTTGTTGTCTGGAGTTGTGGTCGAAGTTGTGAAGGAGTGTCGAAGGGTCAGTGGATTGAGGTTTGACGTCCTGTTGTTCTGGCAGTCCAGGTGTGCGGATTCTTGGATGGACCCTAACATGAGGGATGGCCCAGGTTGAGAAATGGGTCGGGGTTGAAGTTTTCTACAACCATTTCGGTCTGTGTTTCTCTCTCTCTCTCTCTCTCTCTGACCACTTGTACTATGTAGACCATGGGAATTGTGGGGTTTGTTTGCAGGCCCCTTGCGTCGCTGATGCCGTTCAGGTGTGTTACATGATTCTATTCGGATTTTCTTTTTTGGCTGGTGTTTTCACAGCATTTTGGTTTATTTTGTCTCATGGTCTATGTGGAGGTTGTCTCTTTGATTTCGCGGACTGTTGGAAAGGGCATACCCTGCCCCAGTGTTGTCCTTTCCCCTGGTCAGCACATGGAGCACTGGAGTTGTCTCTTTTCATGGCATTGGTGATTTTGGCTGATTTATTCCAGGGTTGTGCTTTGGATGCAGTTTTGATTGAATCTTTTTCGTAATTTTCGCGGGGCAGGGGAGCCTCCTGTCAAAACCTTGCTGTGGGGAGGGCTCCCTTGCTGGAGTTCATCTGACTTTTCGCAGTGCTGATTGAGGATGTGGGTGGAGCTGGTGGAGGAGGTGGGTGGAGCCAGTGGATGAAGTGGGTGGAAGCAGGGGGAAGTGGGCGTGACCTCTGACAGGGATTTGAGCACCTGCACTTCATATTTTACAAATTAAGCACTGAATACTCTACCACAAATTCCAAATCGGTGGTAACCTGTTCGCAAATGGGACCCTGTTGTCTTACATTACAACAGACCCCTTCCCATCTGAGAAGATTTAACAAAATATTTTTTAAGAGCAAGAAAAGGTCAATGCCTACTTTTTTAAAAATGAAACAAATGTTTACTTTTCTTTTTTGAAACATATCCGATTTTCTTTAACAATTAGGAAAAGCACATCTGGCCCTTAGAAACTGATGTGTGCATTACGTTGACATCATTAATTTCTCGCATTTCAACAACTGGATGGAGGAATGGATCCGCCTCTGTCTTGCGGCAGCTGAATTATTAAGCAAAAATAATTTTCAATTGGATTTTTAATTAAGATGTAGTTCATGAAACTTTATTAGATGGATTGCAAGGTTTTCACAAGTGGCAAGAATACCACAGAACACACACAATAACAACGTCCTCTTCGTCGCCTCCAAACAACTCACTTCTGTTTGTTGACTTCTTGGCCATTTTGGATTTAGATATTAGAGGAAATCATCACTCATCCTTTGCACGCATAAAAGAAGTAAGTCGCCACTCCTTTGTGAGATATTTCTCTTTGTTGGGTCAAAGGGTTAAGTGGCACCAGAAGTATTTTTGTTTTTGGATTTGCTTCTTATTTCGTATGTTTGTTGCTGGAGGCACATTGTGACCTGGTGGGGATATTTTTCCTCTTTGTCCTTGTTTGGCCCACATTTACTGATATTGTCCAGGGATTGTAGAGAGTGTATTTCTTTATGGAAGGTTTGTATCTCTTAATTCTCTGTTCTGGAATTCTTAATGTGCATCTTTCAGGCACTGGCTTTGTAATTCAGTTACTGCCTTGATGTTCATGCCTCATGTTGTGGGTCTTATCTATGGAATAAATCCAGTTTCCTTCATCAACAATTTGTGGACAATTACTTTGTTGACATCATTGGATCATACTTCCTACATTTATAGGCGACGAGGATGGGAGATTAATTTCTTTTACGTTAGCGTTTGCTAACTGAAACCTCTCTTTGCGCTTTTCTCTTGCGCATTGGAAAATTGCTCCATTTGACATTATATCCTTTTTTCACCTCAGCGCTTATACTTGACATCTTGCAGTATTTTTGTTTTATTTCTACCCTGGCATTTCACTTTAACTCTTCTACTAACTTGGTGCGACTTTTGAAACTGCCTGGGTGTTCCAACTCGCGCTGCACCTGAATTCCACGAGCCTTCCTCTGCATTTCTTCGTGCGCTCGCCTCTTCATGACGCCTCGTCTATGACATTTCTTTGTATTCGTCCAAAGTCCAATTCTCCTCGTCAGCACGCTAGGCACCACTTCAAGGTCACGTTAATCCACCATTTTACAGCCAGTCGAAAAGAAAATTCAGCGTGAAGACAAAATCGGCAATCAACTTTGTTTGGAGAAACTTTCAACTGCTTTTTGCATACTTTGTTATTCTTCTATTCACTGCTGATTTTCCGTGACAAGCACGCGTT
This sequence comes from Lissotriton vulgaris, assembly GCF_964263255.1. NCBI lineage: Eukaryota > Metazoa > Chordata > Amphibia > Caudata > Salamandridae > Lissotriton > Lissotriton vulgaris. Next base: position 1,689,437,916 of record NC_141694.1, read on the forward strand.
TCTTCTACATTATTGGTGACTCTAGCTTCATTATTTTTTTTTTATTTATTTACATTCTTATTTTTCAGCTGTTCACATTATTTTCAATATGTCATCTGATTCTTCCAATAATGTAATGCAGCCTCCTCCTTTTTTACAGGTTCCAGGTAAACCTACAGTTCCTTGGCACAAATGGTTTAGAGTATTTGACAATTATCTGGAAGCTATTGATGCTACTAAATACCCTGCTTCCAGGAAAAAAGCTTTATTGTTTAATCATCTAGGTAGCGCTGGCCAAGTAGTATTTGATAATTTGCCAATGGTTTGCAGCGCCATCTGGTGATGATGAAACATGGAACGTTTATAAGGAAGCTTTAGCCAGACTAGGTAGGAATTATGTGGACGAGCCTTCTGTTATGGTGGAAAGGATGTTTTCTTTAAAAGAAAACAAATGCAAGATGAGTCTATAGAAGATTATCTCGCAGTTTTGAGAGTTTTAGCTGCTAAGTGTCACTTTGCAGATAATTCAGATACAGCTCTTAGGGATCAATTGGTTTTCAATTGTTTTAATAAAAAGATCCAAGAGCGAATATTGACCTGCAAGAATCCATCTTTGGTTGAGGTTATGGACATTGCTCGCAGTATTGAGAGATCCGTAGTCTCTTCAAAGATTTTAACTCAGGAGGTTGCTACTAAACTCATGTCTTCTGATTCGTCCGCTGTTAGTGGTAATGATCCTACTGTCAGTGTTATTTCTACTAAACCTAGGAATACAAATGTACATTCTGATGATAAAACTACACAATCTGATAGTAAAGGAGTGTGTTATAGGTGTGGTTCAAAGTACCATTATGGTAATAATCCAACTTGTCCAGCTCTGCGTAAAAGGTGCATCACATGTAAAAAAAATTGGACACTTTAATACAGTGTGTAGAGCTTCTAAGTGCAAGAAAAAAGTAAATGCTCTTGAAATTGATGAGGAGGAATTGTCCAAAGCTATGAGTAATACTCTATCCACAATTGAGATTAACACTTTGAATAATGATACAACTAAGTGTAAGGGTCCTTTGTGTAGTATGCTAATCGGACCAATCAATATTAACGTAATGGCTGATTCTGGTTCTCCGATTACCATCTTGGATCTTCGAACTTTTGAGAAATTCTGGTCCAATGTGTTACTCAAACCTACTGACGTTAATCCTAAGGCCTTTGGTGAGTTTGATATCACCATGTGTGGTTATTTCTCAGACTCAGTCAATTTCAGGGGAAGACAGATATATACTAAAGTATATGTGGCTGTCAATGGCCGCGATATCTTAGGTTGGCAAGATCAAGCCAAGTTGGGTATTACGCTCAAACCTGGACATGCAGATCCTGTTGTATTAGGAGAATTTCCTGTTCTCTCCATTTCGGATGAGGTCCCATTAACATCTGATAACCCTATTTTGTCACAGTTACTGGTTAAGTATTCTCCAGTGTTCTCTAATAAAGTGGGTTTAGTTAATTGTTTTCAGCACAATATTATTTTAAAAGATAATGCCATTCCAGTAATTCAGAAGTGTAGACCTATCCCGTTGTCTGCTCGAGATGATTTAAAAAAAATGCTTGCAGACTTATGTGCTCAGACATCATAACACCTGTGGAATCATCAGAGTGGGTTTCGGCTAGTGTCGTGGCACGTAAGAGTTCTGGTGAGATTCGTCTCTGTGCTGATTTGAGGGCACTCAACCGTAATATTCTTGTAGATTGCCACCCATTGCTAAGAATCCAAGAACTTTTACCGAATTTGGGTGGTAGTAGATATTTCACCACTATTGACTTAAAATCTGCTTACCACCAGATTCCCCTTGCAAAAGAATCTCAACACCTAACTACGTTTGTCACTCCGGACTAGCTTCTGCGGCCAGCGTGTTTCAACGTCTTATGGATAAATTATTTGCTGATATTGAAGGTATACAGGCTTTTCAAGATGATATTCTAATTCATTCTTCTTCTCTTGAATCACATTACAGTCTTCTTGAATGTGTGTTAAAAAAACTTCAGGATGTTGGGATGACTGTTAACCAGAAGAAATGTAAATTTGTTACTCATTGTGTTGATTATTTGGGTCACAATATATCTGCTGAGGGTATAAAACCAAAAATGTCTTTGATGAATTCAATCAAGGATGCACCAAGGCCTCAGGATAAAGATTCTTTGCGTGCGTTCTTAGGACTCAGTGAGTATTATGCTCATTTTGTGCAGGGTTATGCCCTAATTGTACAACCTCTCCGGGATTTGCTCAAAAAACATGCTAAATATATTTGGTCAACAAGTACACAAGAAGCTTTTGTTAATGTTAAAAAGTTGATCTTGTATGCACCTGCTATTCGAGCTTTTTCTCATGGAGAGCTCACTATCGTCACAGTAGATGCTAGTTCAAGAGGTTTAGGGGCTGTGTTGAGTCAAATGATTGAGGGTCAAGAATACACTATAGCCGTTGCTTCTAAAATTTTAAATAGTGCAGAGTCTAACTATAGCACTATAGAACGCGAGGCTTTAGCATGCTGCTGGGCTGTTGAGAAATTCCGCATGTATGTTTGGGGTTCTCGTTTTCAACTTTTCACTGACCATAAGCCTTTGATTTATATGTTAGGTGATAGCTTTTCTAATAGAGCTTCTTCTAGGCTGGTTCGATTATTGGCTAGATTACAGGAGTACAATTTCGACATCAAATATATTCCTGGTGGGAAAAATGTCAGGGCGGACTGTTTGCCTCGTATCCCTTTAGAAGTAACGGATGCTGAACCTGAGGTAAAGAGTAATGATTTTGATGTTGTTTTTACCATATCTGATTTGGCTGAGGGTGGTAAGCTTTCGGAAGTTGACTGGTCAGTTGCAGATGACAATGATATGTGTCTCCGTAGGGTTAAAAAATTCTTGGTGCACGGTTGGCCCTTTGATAGAAGTTTGTCGATGCAAGATAGATGTTTTGCTCAAGTGGCTGCTGATTTGTCTTTAGTTGACAATGTTTTAGTGAGGGAAGACAAAGTGGTCCCTCCTGAAGGTATTCGTTCTAAGATCATTTCACTTGCTCATGAGGGGCATTTAGGGATTTTGAGCACTGTCAGGAAGATTAAAGATTTATACTGGTGGCCTGGCATTGATGGACAGGTAAAGGACTTTGTTAACAAGTGTCCAGAATGTCTATGTTCTGATAAGCATTGGCGTTTGTCTACTTCACCTTTATGCCCTGTTGATTGGCCTGCTGGTCCTTGGCAAAAGTTGGGCTTAGATTTTTCAGGTCTTGATGTTTATGCCTCATGTCGTGGGTCCTACCTATGGAATAAATCCAGTTTCCTTCATCAACAATTTGTGGACAATTACTTTGTTGGCATCATTGGATCATACTTCCTACAGGGATGTCTTACTGTTTGAGGCCTGGTGGACTGCTCAGGCACACATCATTTTCAAATGACTATTTCCCGTTCTTACCATCTTGCGTGAGGAGCTGGGACAGGGACACCAGTTCAGCGCTAGGCCCCTCCCACCCTCCCGCCCCCGGCCACTACATAAATGGAGTCTATTCCCCGGAGGCGCAGCGGACGGGCGCAGCGGGCGCGCCGGCGGCGCGCCGAAGGCGCGCCAAAGGCAAGCCCGTCTTCGCCCGTCCGCGCCCGCCCGGGCCCAGGGGCCAGGACCCCTGGCCAACTTATCACCTACTCCGCACCTGCACTCAGGGAACTACAGTTTCCCACTCCTCCGGTCCCACCAGATGCGGCCGAACGCGCAGCGTTCCTCGAGATCTCTAAACATCCCTCCCGCCCTCATACCCGACCTGACCATAGTACCGGTCACCCCCATCCCACATCACACCCATGGGTGCTCAGTTCTGACACCCACCTCCGAGTACTTTATCTAAACACTCGCTCCATGGTGAAACATCAGCTCGACTTATTCCTTCTGCTTACCACGGATAGACCTGATGTATTACTACTCACCGAAACTTGGCTTACCCCAGACTCCCATCCTGACATCCTAGCTGCCCTCCCTCCAGATTACTATATTCTTAATGTCAACCGCCCTTTGAATCGCTCTGGAGGCGGAGTAGCGGCTATTATCCGCAAAGAGTTTAGATTTCTCACTTCTGCTTCACTCACTCTACCTGGGACCGACAACATAGTCATTACACTGGAAACTACTGGTGGTGCACTTGCACTAGTACTACTCTATCGTCCCCCTCTGCCGATGCCATCTTTTCCTCTCTCTTTGAGTGAACAGGTAGCTGACCTGCTCACGCATAATCCTAGAATCGCCATATTTGGGGATTTTAACTATTGGTACGACAGTGATCTTGCAGGGCCTCATGCTATGGAGCTGTTTGAAACACTGACCAGCTTGAATCTTATCCAGCACATCACCTCACCGACGCACTCCAAAGGCCACATTTTAGACCATGTATGGACCCATAACCTCGCCTTGTCTCGCCCCAACATCTCCCCCTGTCTCTGGTCAGATCACTATCTGATAGAGGTTACCATCACTATCAAAGGGAGCTTTAAGGCCCCTATCCTTCCTGGAGGACAATGCCGCAAATGGAATGCCTATGACGCCCAGGGCTTTCTCGACTTTGCATCCAACACCTGCCCTACCATCGACCCATCTTCCGGTACCGACTCTATGGAGGGCGCAATCTCCACCTGGTTGCGTACGGCCAGCGACAAATTCGCCCCTCTTACCAGCTTCGCTCACACGAGGTGTGGCAACTCCCACCGCTGGTTTTCTGAGGAATTAAAAACCCTTAAATCAAAGCTGCGCCTCCTTGAACGCAAATGGAGACGGGGTTACTCCACAGAGAACCGCGCAGAGTATGTGTCAGCCCGTAACAAATACAAAAGTGCTATCATAAAAGCTAAGGCCTCACATATCTCCGAAAGAATCAACTCAGCCTCTAACAAATCTAAAGAAATCTTGAAAATCATGAATGACTTTTCCTCTGACCAGAGAATTCTTCCCACTCAGGCTCCCACCCTAGATACTTGTATTGCGCTCAACACCTATTTCGTTCAGAAAATCGTTGACATCAAGAATGCCATCTCCTCGTCTATTCCCCCTAGTTGCCCTGACCCCTCCCCCCTCAACTCATCTGTCTTCACCCAGTTCCCAGCTATCACCTCTAGCACTCTTACTGAGCTTACAACCCGCATCAAATCTGGCTCTCCCGAGGACTGCTGTCCCCCCTCGGTCCTCAGAGCAATCTTCTCAGCTCTACCAGACAGTATTCTCCCTCTCTTAAACACCTCCCTCAGTACTGGCACGGTCCCCTCCGCGTTCAAACAGGCCATACTGGTTCCCCTTCTAAAAAAAGCCGGAGCTGACCCTGCCAATCCAGCCAATTATAGGCCTATCTCCCTCTTACCCTATTCTTCTAAACTATTGGAGGCCCATGTCACAACCTGTCTGTCAGCGTTCATTGAGAGCTCTGGCTTCCTGGAACCTAACCAGGCAGGTTTCAGGCCAGCCCATTCTACCGAGGCAGTCATTGTAAAAGTCTTTGATACTCTTCGGGAGAGTGCCGATAGAGGGTCACCCCAGGCACTAATCCTTCTGGACCTCTCAGCCGCGTTCGACACGGTGGATCATGACATCTTACTCCACCGTGTCGGACAAGCTGGCATCCAGGGCCCTGCACAGGATTGGATTAAGTCCTTCCTTTCTGGCAGAGTGCAAACAGTCCACCTAGGCCCCTTCACTGCTACCCAGGTACCCACCACCTGTGGAGTCCCTCAGGGATCCTCCCTTTCACCTCTACTTTTCAATCTGTATCTTCGCCCGCTAATTCAGTCACTTAGCAACTGGAACTGCACTGTCCTCAACTATGCAGATGATATGCAGATCATCTTTCCCTTAGACACCCCGGATGCGACATCCAATTTCCAGGCTGTAATGCTGCACATCCAACAATGGATGATGTCTAATCAACTAAAACTAAATCCGGAAAAAACAGAACTCCTCCTTCCTTGTTCTAGCTCTGCCCACTGGGGACCCCAATTCTGGCCAGCTGAACTGGGCACCGCCCCTACTCCATCGAGTTCAGTAAAAAGTCTGGGTGTCACCATTGATAAAGATCTCTCCCTGAAAACTCATGTTGGAGCCATTATCTCTGCTAGTATGTTCCAGCTCCGCAAAATCCGGAAAATTACTCATCTGCTCTCTCACGAGGCCTTGGTGCAAATTGTCATCTCCCTCGTTCTCTCCCGCCTCGACTTTTCCAACGCCCTTTACTGGGGCCTCTCCAGGTCCCTGCTCCACCGCCTCCAGATGGTGCAGAACCAGGCTGCAAGGCTTATATGTAAAGTCCCTAAATGGCAATCTGCTAGACCTCTTCTGGCCAAGCTGCACTGGCTTCCCATTGAGCAAAGGGCCGCCTTCAAGATCGGATGCATAACCTACAAAGCACAGCATACCAAATGCCCGACCTTCCTGAAATCCCTCATCAATCCCCATCGCCCGACCCGCAATCTCCGCTCTGCTCACCTTCATCTTCTCACCTCCCCAGTGTTCAAGCTAAAAAAATTGGGTGGCCGGAGATTCAGCTCCCTGGCACCCAAGCTGTGGAACTCCATCCCCCTACACATTAAAACCTCTGACACCTTGCTGAGCTTCAGAAAAGGCTTAAAGACCTGGCTCTTTTCAAACTCTCACTAGCCCTTTTCTCCTGCCCTATTTTCAATCTCAGCGCCAGGAAACCTCCGGTGTCAGTGCGCTTTATAAATGCAGCCTAACATTAACATTAACATTAACTGATTCTGTCCTGTTGGCCTGTTGATGGGCCTATATTTAATGACAAATATGGGTATCGTTGTGGAATACCTGCTCTGCATGTGTGTATTGTGTGTTGAAGTTAGGGCTTCAGGGCAAGTAACCTTCTTTCTTCACCTCCTGGCCACATGCTTTTCCACTGTTTTGTTAAACCTGTGTGTGCATGTGGGTTTGTTTGTGATGTTTCATTAATGTCCTAAGGCCACTTTTAAAAACTGTCTACACGGGTTTTGAGAACCCCTTTGGAGTTTACAGATATCACTGCCTATTTCACTGACCTGATTTGCCTTAGTTCTATGATACTGCATTTATGGCCTGATGGCAGCATTTAGGTAATGGATATTATTTTTAATTTTAATAAATTTTTGCAACTCTCCTAGACGAATTCCTAGGGGGCTTAGAAGCCCTATCTAGGCCACATATTTTATTAGTGACTGTTCACATTTTTATCCAAAATTTAACTAGTCAGGGCCCTAGTGGGTATTGAGTTGTGTGCAGGCAACATATGTTATTTTTCCAGAAATGTGTGTTGTGTTACCCATTCTCATTGTTGTCCTGTTTTCTGCTATTCTACATTAAACCTAACATACATGGTCTACAGACTATGCATATTAGGTTTATTTTCCGGGCAGTCTCTCCTATTCTGTCTTCAGGGTCTATGTGAGGTCTTGTGAGGCTCATAGTGTTATCCTCAGATAAATTATTTTCACAGCTCAGTGCTGCTATCTCGTGGGATATTTAAGGCACAAGTGTTTGTTGGTGGTAGGGGTGGAGTAGGGGCACTAGGATAGGCAGTCATTTTCCTTTGCTCTACTAAACTTCATCCTCTTTGCCATGTGTTTGTCCTCCATATTTTCTAATTAATGTCTATTTTATTATTCCATTAAAAGCCCTGTACACAGGGTATTGGGGAAGGTGACAGCCATTTTGGACCCCCTAGATATTACTGATTATTGTACACATTGTTAGGGGCCTAAATCGTCTAATATTGTGTTTATGGTAGTCTTAAGGTAAATACATTATTTTCAATTTCAGTCAATCTCCCTGCTGCTCTTCAAAGGGCATTAGGAGACCTGCCTAGACCATGATATTATGGATTTGTAATAAATGTTCTCAAAATGTACTACATGGCCCTGATGTGTGTATGATATTGTGTTTTGTGCAGGCCATAGAGGTTATGTTTCCTGATTTCTTTTGGAGGTTTTGTAGACTTCTCCTTATGTGAGCATTGAGATGGGAGACCTGGTGTGAAAATTGGGTTGTTGGTTGAGGTGCGTGTGAGTCCTTCTCAAGCAACAGCCACAATCATTGTCAGGGTGAACCACAAAAAGTCAAAAAGCAAAAGAGCAAACCTTGAAGAATTTAAAAGAAACGCAAAATGGAATCAAGTTTTTTTATCGGGAATTTAGTGTAACACAAAGTCCCTGTATGGCACTGCACAAACACAGCCCAAATCCCACTGCTGAACACCAATGTTGGAAATTGGGTTACTGGTTGAGGGGGTGAAACCCTACTCAAGTATCGACCCCGCACTTTGCCAGGGTGGCGAAATTCAAGCAAACCCCCAAATTAACCTGTGCTTAATTTGGTCGCTTGGCACAAAAGAAGTCATGCTTAACTTAAAAACAATGTGTATAGTATTTATGCAGCAGTAATAAAGTTAAACCACACCAAAAGACAAGCTTTTACAAAGTGGAATTGACACAATATTGATGATTAAGATGAAGTTTATTGCAGATAAAAACCCCCGAGATGCGGTCACTAGTAACTGCTCTCTCAACTCCCACCAACATTCTTATCACGAGCTAACCCATTCCTACAACAATGTTCTAATACAATTAAAGGTACATGACAATATAACATACATAGATGTAACACATCCCCCTTTCTACAAAAAAAACTAATAAAAACGACAAAAAAACAAAACAAAGGCTCAACAAAAATGCTAACAAAACTAAGGGTAAACTAAAATTCATAAAAACTAAGGGTAACTAAAATTCATGAAAATGCATTTAAGAATGCAAGACATAGTCATTTAACCTTACAGGTTTCACTACAATACGTCCAGATAACCTTCTGACACCTGAAGAATTAGAAATAGTTCTTTCCGGTGTTGATGGTGATCTTGGAGGAACTACAGAACTTGGTTGAACCCTTCCATGGACACCTTCACACATATCTTTGGACACAGTAACATCTTTACTCTTATTTAACCAGATGTTTCGTTCTAAATCATTGCACAAAGTTAACTTGTTGAAATTCCATTTGCGCCCATCATCTAACAACACACAATTTCCAAAAACTTTCAAAATTTTTTTGGGCTGAGACCATTTAGAAGAACCATCCTTTGACAAACCAACACGAAAAGATTTCACCCAATCACCAACACAAAACTCATGTATGCGTTTCTTGATTTTATCATTGTGTCTACGGACATACATATCTTGGTACACATTCACTCTATCATTAAGACATTCTTTGGAAACAGATTTGGAGGAAGTTTTGAGTATCCATGCTGGAGTTACTTTGCTACACGCAGAACGTCCCGTAAGGAGATTGAATGGAGTCACCAATGTGGCAATGAGTATTGCGATAGCTCCAAATCATTTTCTTAACAGCAATTTTACAATCTACACCTTCTACCACTGCCAACTGTATACACTCCTTCAATACACAGTTGAATCTTTCTACAATACCATTTTCTCTTGGACAATATACCGCAGTAGTAACATGTTTTACACCACATGACTGTAAGTAATCCTGAAATTCGCCAGCTACAAATTGTGGGCCATTATCCGTAGTAATTGTCTCAGGAAAACCCTCTCTATGGAACAATTCCTCGCAAAAACTAATCATATTAGCTTTGATCTCCCTGACAAACGCCACCTCAGGCCATTTGTTATGATAATCCATTAAAACTATAGCAAATTTGCCAGCAATATTACCAACGCTAAAAGGACCACAAATATCCATAGCCAATTTCTGCCACTGTTTGTCTGGCAATGGAATAGGACTGATGATGGATTCCTGTGAAGAGTGAGATTTGTCACTACAAGTGCACGCTATGCAATTCCTAGCACACCTTTCAACATCTTTGTCCATACCAGGCCACCAGAAATCACACCTACACCTTCTCTTCATACCAGACATACCTGAATGCCCTTCATGAATAAGATCCAACAACCTATTGCGTAAGCTTGATGGTGCGATAAGTTTGTCTGCTCTCCTGACTACTCCAACAACAGGATCAAAAGAAAGTTCTGGCCATACAGTTTTATACTCAGATAGTTCACAATCCCTCCATGAATGACGATTGCACTCTGAAGCTAACCGTGAAATCACTTGTTTTAACACAGTATCATCTTGTACAGCTTGTTTCCACTCTTCCAAACCAACAGCACCATTACAAGCTTCATCCACCGTAGCTACCGACCAATCCTCATCTTGATCCATTACAATGTCACCATCGTTGACTGGAAGAAGAGATAAACAATCAGCATTAACATTCTTAATGCCGGGTACATACATCATTTGGAAATCATATTCCTGCAGTTTGTAAATCCACTTGGCAATTCTAGGAGTAGCTCTGCCTGCCCCTTTGGTTGAAAATATGTCCACTTGGGGTTTATGTTCGGGTCTTAATTCAAAATTTGTGCCCCAAACATAATTCCTGAAATAATTTACTCCCCAAAAACAAGCTAACGCCTCCTTTTCTATGACCGAATATGATGGTTCAGCACCTTTCAGAGTCCAAGATGCAAATGCTATTGCCCATTCAAAAATGTCTTTCCCTTGCATTAATACAGCACCCAGTCCATCCACTACAATGATTGATTTTTTGTTAGGATCAAAAGGTTTAAGTGCCACAGCATTTATGATGTCCTTCTTAATATTCTCAAAGACTAATTGGCATTCAGCACGCCACGAAAAATTAGCCCCTTTTTTCATTAATAATCTTAAACAAAAGACCTTTGAGGCAAAATGGGACACAAATTTGGAGTAATACTTCGCTAAACCTAGAAAAGAACGTAATTGTTCTTTGTCAGAAGGCGTTGGAGCATTCTTGATAGCATCTAATAAGTTTTTCTTAGGACTAACACCTTCTGCTGACGAGGTATGCCCAAGATACTCAATTTCACTTGTGGCAAACTTACATTTGTCAGCAGCAACAGTCAAACCAGCGCACTGTAGCTTGAACAAACCTTCATTTAAAACTTTATCATGGTCTGTTTCACTTTTCCCCCACACAAGCACGTCATCTTGAAACTCCAACATATTGGATGTGCCTTCAAGGACTCTGCACATAACTCTTTGAAAAATAGCTGATGCTGAAGACAAACCGAAAGGCATTCTCAAAAATTAGAATGCTCCCTCTGGTGTTATGAAAGATGTTAAATGGAGAGATTCAGGGTGCAATTTTATCTGGTGGTATGCATTTGATAAATCTATAGACGAAAAATATCTTGCGTCCTTAACTGATGTTACCATTTCGTTAATCCGGGGTAAAGGATAACGGTCTACCCAAATGTTTTTGTTCAAGTCTCTTAAATCAACGCACATGCATAATTTTCCGTTGGATTTCCGTGCCAAAACCACCGGACTAAGCCAATCTGACACCTCTATAGGCTCAATGATGTTTTGTTGACATAACCTATGCAGTTCTAACTTTAACTGTGATCTTAACACCAAGGGAACATTGCGCACTTTGTGAACTACAGGTATGCAGTCGGGTTTGAGGATTATGCGATGTTCAAATTTTTTAAGACATCCCAATTTGGAACTAAATAACTCTGGAAATTTTTTATGCCATTTGGACCCTGCATCACTTTGAGTTAACAAAACTTGGTCAGGAATTTTCTTTTGCCATTTGGATTCTGCATCACTCTGAGTTAAAAGAACTTGGTCAAGATGATTTGGATCTAGAATTATTCCCAAATTCTAATGTTCCTTCCAACCTAACAAAGCTCTTCCCTTTTCAACCACGTAAACTGTTCCTTTTGCACTCCTGCCTTTAAACAAAATATCACCAAAGAAACACCCAATTATTGGTAATTTGATGCCACAATATCTCACAGGAGTTTTTCCAGGATGAACAAGATCACATTTGCCACACAACTCCCACATGTTCTTATCAATTATGGTATATGGCGAACAAGCGTCTGCCCGCAAGAACATGTTGCAATTGTTGATAGAAGTCTCACATTTGGGTGGTTGGATATCTTCAGATATTTCATTCACCTCACTATTCCATATCGCCATAACCTCATCTTCACTATCACTACTTTGGTAAGTAAACTGATCAACCAAATTAACAGAATTTTCCCATGCACCTGGATTGTCAGATCTACACATTTTGGTAACATGCCCAGTTTTGTTACACTGTGACATTTGACGCAGGACACCAAGAGTTTTCAGCTACATGTCTGCTATTCCCACACCTAAAACAAAAACGTTTGTTAAAACTTTGTGTTTTGTTAGAAAACAACTTATTTTGCGATGTAGTATTTTTGTTGTTTATAGGAAATGTTCGGGGTTTAGGTTTGACAACATCACGCTTTGTGGTGTATTTGTTGTCAAAATATTTCGATTTGTTGTTAACCACAGCACACACATCACCACGATCCTTCCCACTTACATCATTACGATCCTTGCTGTGCTCTCCACTTAACTCCTTGATATAAGGAGAATTATTCTCTACTATCCTAGCTACACTAATAGTCTTTTGAAGGGAAGGATCTTTTAAATCTAATAACTTCTCTTGAATTTTAGCATTGTTAGTTCTGTTGATAAATTGATCTCTTATAATTTCTTCATGCAACTCTCTAAATTTACATGTGGCAGCCAATCTTCTTAAAGCAGCAACATATTGTTCTACTGTTTCACCCGCTAATTGAGCTCTTGAGAAGAACTTGTGCCTCTCAACAACAAAGCTTGTTTTTCTTCCAAAATGTTCTTCCAACGTTCTTAACGCGTCAAGATACTCATCAGACATAAATTGCTCTATTTTCGAACTATCAAACACAACCTCCTCATCAATAGAATTTTCATCCCCACCTTCAGTAACTTTTAAAGTAGTACCACTTGCACTGAAAGCACGTATAGTTTTTAACACTTTCCTTCCTTCAACACCAAGACTATGTTTTAACAATGCTAATTTGCGTGATGGAAGAAAAACTTCCCCACCATTGGCTTCCAAATATGTTTCAAAGGATTCTTGCCAATCCTACCATATCATAGGAGGAACCAGGATCTTGTAAAAATTTCAGAGGAGCCAAAATGGTATTTGTCTCGATAGTGAAACCTAAAAAAAAAAAACTATGGTTGGCTAAACACAATGGCTAAACAGCATGGACACAAACTATAAGCTATAAAAGATAACCATGTCCAAAAGAATTACCCAAAAAAAACAAAACTAACACAATAAAAGTAGTCACCGTTGTCATTGTATCCTCTAGTTGTATTCAAATATACATAAAATAATAAACTAATATAACTAACGTAGTCACCATTGTCACTTGTCACTTTCTTTCTTTAATGAAATCCTTCTCTTTGTAGCCAAAATTAAAGTATATAATAAATTGTTAAAAGTACCCTCGCAATTTTTTTTATTTCAACCTTTAAATTGAATCAACGAGTAATTGCCAGATACAATTCTTCAATTGTCTGTGTCTAGTTGTCAGGAAACGTGTACCAGAATGCACTGTACAACCAGGGCCGGACTGGGAACTGAAAGCAGCCCTGGCAAATTTTATCAGACCAGCCCCGGCCCGGCGTTTCATGAGCGAGCATAGCAAGCGAGCCCGACCTGTATTAGGGGGGCTTGGGGGGTTCTCCCCCAACAACATTTTTTGAAAAAGACAGACCAAAATGGTGAATTTTACAGCACATTTTTCATTACATATTCAATTGTAACAACTTTTAAAGCACAGTAAATAGTAGATGATTACCTTAAAGAGCACTAGGTTACCCATACAAGCATATGTACATAGAGATATTCTTTCAGAGAGCACCAAAAATAGACACAAGTAGTGAATCAGAGAGAACAAAGTAAAAGTGAGACCAGCTCCCACATGGTGTGTAGCGAGCAAGCGCAGTGGGCAACCACTATTAGGGGGAGTTTGGGGGGTTATACCTCCTAGAACATTTTGGAGACAGGAAGGCCAAAACAAAGCATTTTTCAACACATTTTTCATTACATATTAGATTGTATCAACTTTTAAAGCATAGTAAACGATTAACTTCTGGAGCACCAGGATACCCAGTCACAAATTACAGACATTCCTACAGAGCCTCCAGGTCACTGAGGCCAGAACCTATGGAAATAGCACACATAACCACATAGGCCAGAAAGCATAGAAATATCACACATAAACACCCAGGCTGCCAGAAGGCATGGGAATGTCTCACATGGCACCCTAGCCAGAAAGCGAGACAATTCACACAAATGCACCCAAGCCAGTGGCACTGGAATACTTTTCAGAATGTGGATGCTGCCCTCAATGTTACATCACTAAAGTAATGGGATTGTGAAAAATTCAAGAATCACAGAAAGAACAAGGATAGCAATTTAGCCTTTCCTATTCCGGGACATATAAAACTTATAAGTGTATGCCAAACCATTTAGATACACTGCATACTGCACCCTGCCTTATGGAAAGAGCTTGCACTAGTGGTGACATCCTGGTGGCATATGTAGTAAAAGGGAATATTTTTAGGCCTGGCAAAAGGTTCTGTTTTGCCTGGTCAAAATGGCAGTTTTACAACTGCACAGGCAGACTGCAATGACAGGTCCTGGCTTGACACATGTTTAAATAGGCTACGTACGTGGGTGGCACAATAAGTGTTGCGGGCCCACTAGCAGCATTTAATTTCCAGTCCCTGGGTACTTATAGAACCACATTTTTAGGGACTAACGAGTAAATTAAATTTGCCAATTCGGTGGAAGCCAATTTTACCATGTTTAAAGGAAAGAGCGCAAGCACTTTAGCTCTGGTTAGTGGTGGTAAAGTGCACTGAGCCCTAAGAGCCAACAAAAAGGGTCTTTTTTATGTAATAATGCAGATCAAACCTGAATTTAAGCTGAAGGAATCTGAGGCCGACAAGGACTATCTAACCATGTCTCAGCAGTGAGTATGAACAATATGTATCTAAAAAACACTTCACACGGGAGGACTGTGGAAGACTAGTTCTACAGCTCACCATCCTTGAAGAGCATCCCCCCCTAAAGTCCCAGTATCATTTTGAATGTTTAACACAGGAGAGAATTTACAGATGCATATTCTTTAAAGTTCTTTTAAAGTATTCTGAGTGTTATGTGAAGCAGATTTGCAGATACGTATGTCCATTTACATTGAGGAGTTAATACTTGGCATATCTCACTGTCATTGTATCAGCTGCAAATAGTTACAGACTGAACCACCAACCATTAAGCCCAACCGTGGACATGAAGCATAGGTTGTCCTCAAGGGCACTTATGTGGCAATTCACTTGTGTGACAACTTGTAGGGCACTTTGTGACATGCATGTGCATTGCATGTGCGCAGCCTTTTAAATCTCAAAAGAACCTGGAGGGGACTATGGGAAAGTAATCCCATTTAAATGGATGGATATATAGATGGCTGGATGGCTGGCTGGATGAATGAATGAATGAATGGATAGATGAATGGATGGAAGAGCTTTGATGAGAGGACAAAGAAGTCTGCGAAGGACATTGTAAGAATTAGGCCTAACCGCTTTATCACAGTATATCTAAGATAAGCCCTCACAGGCTCAAAATAGAAACAGTGCACCATCATATATTAGAATCGCACGGCCTATGCACTCATTGTGTTAATGTATTCAATTGAAAAAATGGGTTTACAATACGGCATATCTGTTCCGTCTCCCACCCGTACAAAGCCGAATAAAAGCGTAGTAGCCATCTCCACTTCTTGTTAGGGTAGACAATGCCTGCGCGCATCAACTCAACATTTTTTACTATGAGGATTCTCACATTGCCTAGGTATTTGAAATGATAATTTGTTTTTTCGAAGCGTAGACACACTTCCTCTACGTCTATATGGTCACCTGCTATCAGCATATACATCGTTTTCTCCCATTTAACTAAGAATTCAGACATGTCCCTACATTTATCCCATATATGCATATCTGGGCAAAGATCGTTCAGGGTCTTCTATGCTTATTAAAATATTATGTGCATTTAGCAAAATCCTGTCTTCCTTGGATGCCCCTCACCGAAACAAATGATCTACAAAATTGTAACGACTCACGCCTTATTAAATGCACCAAGCTGTAAATGTGTCGACAGACGTAATTTGCCAAGTATCACAAACATAAAGCAATCATTTCTTTTCAATTAAGCATGAATAATGTGCCCAGAAAGCCTTTACAGTAAGGGTAAAGGCACTTTCCCAATCAGTTCGTTTGTGTGTTTTTCTCTCTCTCTCTCTCTCTCTCTCTCTCTCTCTCTCTCTCTCTCTCTCTCTCTCTCTCTCTCTCTCTCTCTCTCTCCTCTCTCTCTCTCTCTCTCTCTCCCTCTCTCTCCCTCTCTCTCCCTCTCTCTCTCTGTCTGTGTGGTGTGTGTGTGTGTGACATATTTAAATTCCCAAAGATAATTCTACAAATAGAAAGGGGCAATTTGCAAGAAAAACAAACTGGAAATGACACAAGAGTGAGATCTCTCTGGGTGAATTCCTGCGCCTTCCATCTTAACACCTTAGCTGCGTGTAAACATCCCTCCCCAGTGCTGCGCTGTCCATTGGAACCAGTGCTGAATGGACGTCCAATGGTCGTGCGCAGCACTGGGGAGGTAGCGCTGCAGACGACCGTTGGCCGTCAGCAGCACTTAAGGGGTTAACAGAAGCTATTAAAACTTCACGTTGTTAAAAACAGGTGTTTTGAACCAGCCTGTCCCTGCTTTAAGTCAACTTGATGCAGTTCTACTTCAAAATTTATTTAAAATAAAATTAAATGTTAACGTCTTCCCTAATCCCTATGCTTCATGTTGCTGTCTGCCCAGTGCTCTTACTGTGAAAGGGTCTAGGTTGGGTCACACAAATGGCGCAGGGAAGTTGGGGAGGACGGGTGGCTCGTCGTCTATGAATGTGACGCGGCTCTCCATGCTGATTGAAGGCCGGGAATTGGTGTTCAGGGCAAAGCAGAATGAAACTAGGCAAGGCATTTAGGACGAGGGCCATGCAACACCAGATTTCAAAGAAGCAGCCTGACGTACATGCAGTGTGACGTGGTGATCTGTGATTCATAGATCCACCACGTCACACTGAAAGTACATCAGTCTACTTCTGCTGCAAAGTGGTGTGAATGGTGACCCTGCACAGCACTGACTCCACCATCACTAGCAGCAATCAGACCTGGCTGCCAGTAAAGTCACGGTTAACTGCTGGCTGCTCCCAGATAAATGGGAGGCATCGTGTCAAGCGGCAGTCCACGAATGATTTACCGCCCATGGTCTTGGATCGGGGATTTGTCCTCAAGGATTTGGACACCAGGCTGCATGGGACTTTACACATCAATCCATGGCAGTGGTCGAAGTGGGGAAATAAAAGTAGGGGAACTGAAAATCAGCGGGACATGTATCCAATCACAGAATGTCCCAAATATGCTTAAAAGTGGAAGCACAAGCCATATGGTTGGGATACCCGTCACCTCCTCCCAACACACTCCCCAAGAATGGGAAGACGGAAACGGTTCTTGAACTTTTGGAAGGCGGGAGGGAGTTACCCTCCCGGCCGTATTTATTAAAATATGAAACAAAATTAAAACATTAAAATAACAGTTTCATATCATGTACAATTCCATTTACACATTACGATGTTTCTTGGCTAACCTTAACACATCTCTAATACAAAGGTTCTCCTAGCCGATTCTAAAACATCCTGTAAATGCATTTCTCAAAATTCAAATTGTACATCCTAACATTACGGGCCAACGGCAAGGTCGTAACCGGTGTCAGATCCCTAAACCAGAACTCCCCCCTCACTTGTGAGAGGACTGTCCCTCTGTGCCAACTTCCAATTTCCCTTGTCTTAACGGGGGCCCCATATTTACTCGACGCCATCTTTAGTGGTCGTCCGAGGACTCGTGTGAGGTGTCTAGAAGGTAGCGTAGACCCCCCTCCCACCCCACACTGCTTACCACATCTGCCGTCGCAGATGTCCTGGCCCCGGGAAATTCCCAGGAGGGGCCCGTAGCCCCTCCTCCCCAGGGAGGGGCCTATGACCGCCTTCCCTTTCGGCGGCCCCATCCTTAAAGGGGACCGCCTCCCCGTTTGAGGGGCCAATGGCCGCCTCCCCCCGGGCGCTCCCATCCATAATGGGTGACGCCCCCACCTCTAGAGATCTTCCAATTACTGCTCACCGATCATGACCTTACCGCCCGACCAAAATAAATACGACATTTTTTAAACTAAAGAGGATGGGAAAAGACAGTCATACTGAGCGATTCAAAGAATACACTCCTACTAGGCACTACATTTAGCTCTGCTGTCACTGCTTTGACGACATACATGCTGAAAGAGCAACCACTTTATTACATACCAAAAATTACCAACTTTATTCGAAAACAACCTGAAAAAGAAACAGTATCGTGTCACTCGACTTTATTCAAAAACAAATCGCTGTCATCAGGGGCTGGTGGGTGGGTCAAAATTGGCTCCTTGTTCTGTCTCGAGCTCACGTGCAACGGGGAGGTGCAGCTTCCGAGCACAGGAACAAGAGGATGCTTCCTTGGATCGTCGCTCCTCTTATCCTCCTTTGGGCGGGCGTGGACCCTCCTCCAATCCGCCTACAGGGCGTGGCCAACGGTGTAGGTGTCTAGGACAACCCCTCTTGGGCGGGAAAAGGCGCGCCCCGGCTACGCCGCTTCGGGCATACCAGCCGAGACTCGCCTCCCGCCCAAAATGGCTTCCCGGGGGGATCGGGGTACTCCACCATACGTTCGGGGGGACCGAGCGGTCGCCCCTTTCCATATGGTTGGGATACCCGTCACCCCCTCCCAACACACTTCCCAAGAATGGGAAGACGGAAACGGTTCTTGAACTTTTGGAAGGCGGGACGGAGTTACCCTCCCGGCCGTATTTATTAAAATATGAAACAAAATTAAAACATTAAAATAACAGTTTCATATCATGTACAATTCCATTTACACATTACGATGTTTCTTGGCTAACCTTAACACATCTCTAATACAAAGGTTCTCCTAGCCGATTCTAAAACATCCTGTAAATGCATTTCTCAAAATTCAAATTGTACATCCTAACATTATGGGCCAACGGCAAGGTCGTAACCGGTGTCAGATCCCTAAACCAGAACTCCCCCCTCACTTGTGAGGGGCGGGCGCACAGAGGACTGTCCCTCTGTGCCAACTTCCAATTTCCCTTGTCTTAACGGGGGCCCCATATTTACTCGACGCCATCTTTAGTGGTCGTCCGAGGACTCGTGTGAGGTGTCTAGAAGGTAGCGTAGACCCCCCTCCCACCCCACACTGCTTACCACATCTGCCGTCGCAGATGTCCTGGCCCCGGGAAATTCCCAGGAGGGGCCCGTAGCCCCTCCTCCCCAGGGATGGGCCTATGACCGCCTTCCCATTCGGCGGCCCCATCCTTAGAGGGGACCGCCTCCCCGTTTGAGGGGCCAATGGCCGCCTCCCCCCGGGCGCTCCCATCCATAATGGGTGACACCCCCACCTCTAGGGATCTTCCAATTACTGCTCACCGATCATGACCTTACCGCCACAGGCCGGATAGTTGACCGGCTATCCGGACTCCCCCACAAAAACTCCTACCTAAAGGTCATGGCTGCACAAACTCTTTAACCAAGCTACAAAATCACCTATGAGTAAAACATTCCCCTCCCGGGACAAATGGACCCCATCCTCCAGATACATATGGTCCCCCCGGATACACCCATGAGGAATACAATGCAATGTACCTGTACGAAACAACCTACCAAGTTTGTTATTTACTTTCTTCACCAACTGATTTAAAGTTGACACAGAGATAGCCCCCCGCCACACCTTCCGCGGAATCATGTGTGACCATGCAATCGTGCACCCCGGAACCCTTCTCGCCAACCAACTTACTGTGGATAAGATTAATTCGAGAAGTACTCGTCGACCAGTGGTCACCAAATCATTGCCCCCAAGATGCACTATGATTACAGATGGCGGTGACCTTGTCCGCCCTAACAAACCCTCCATAAAATTTTGAAACTGGTCAATACAGAGCCCGCCCCTTCCGTAGAAGGTCACCCTGTACCCGTATTCCCCAGCCATGTGAATCATGTCACCTGCTTTGAATACGTCAGCGGCACGCCTCACGTATGAGTGGCCGACGACCCACACCACTCTTCCCTCAGCCGGTGATCTTTGACCGCTGGTTCCCAGGTGTCGGGTCAAATGCAAAGTCCGCCCCGCAAAGCCTGCTCGCGAAACTGAAAACCAAACAAAAAACAAGAAGCGTGAGTGCATGACATTAGCTTCACAACATGTGCAACCGCACATACCTCTTATAACAATTCGAGGACCAACGCCCCAACTGTTTCACTTTATCCACACTCAACCCCCTGGCTGTAGCCTCTGTAGCAGCACCTATCCGGAATGAGTGGGTCCCAAAATCGCCCGGGTTCAAGCCCGCTGCCGCGATTGCCATTGTTAAACCCGCTGAAACTGAAACCTCGTCAGTGGGGTGGCGTCGGTATGTCTCAGCAAGCTCCCCTCCCATGATGCCGCCCTTTGCGCTAAGTACTCTTCCACGCATTTCACTGGGCACATGTGGGATCCCCGCATGCGCTGAACAACCACACTATCTCCGATCGCCCCCTGATCGGTTTTGGACTTGGCTATAGTGACTACCATCGCGTCACCTCTAATCTGGATGTGTTCTCGACACAGACCTCCCCCCGTATCCTGCTTGTTCCTTGCTACCAGTTCGCTTATCCGCATAGCCCCATGGAACGCTAATGCAAAGGCGGCCCGGAACAGCACTGTCTCTGACTGAGATGAACAAGTCGCAGGGAGTACGGACATTAACTGGGACAACATTACTAGCCCTATCGGGCGCCTCTCGTCCTCCCTACGACCCTCAAGGCGTTGCCACCCGCGCAACGCCTTCTTTACCAGAAAGGACGCTGTGGGGTCCTGAATGCCATGAGCCTGCGCCATGAATGCAATGGCGGCTCGGTGTCTATTGGCTGTTGCCACTGATCGGCCTGCCTGATGCAATGAGACTAGAAATTTCAGGACATACTCCTCCTGCCCCCAATGCTCCCCCCTAGCTGGACCCAAAAATGCCCAATAGGAACGGAACGCCCCTTCATATGCCTTCCTCGTCCTGGGGGCTAGACTCTCTCCCACGAGGTTTTGTAATCCGGGGCACCGAGAGACCAGAGAACTTCGGGAAACGGTGCCGCCACCAAGTCCGCAGGGGGCAGATGGCCCCGGAAGGCCTGCATGTGGGAACGATAGAGTGCATCAGCCGCCTGGTTCAGTACCCCAGGCACATGTTTTGCTCTAAAGTGGACGTTTAATTTCATACATAGCAGGACAATTTCTTTCATCAATCTCAAGATCAATTTGCAGCGTGCTGCCTGATTATTGACACAGTCTACCACAGTCATATTATCCGACCAGAACACCACAGTGCGATCACGAAATCCTTCCGGCCATGTCTTCAAGGCCACTAGAATAGGGAACAGTTCAAGAAACCCAATGTTACCTGTGAGTCCACTCTCGTGCCACCATGCCGGCCATGTTTGTGCCGACCATTGATTACCAAAGATGGCGCCAAAACCCACACTCCCTGCCGAGTCGGTCCACAAACCCAGCTCCTCGGAGGAAACCGCTGGTTTGTTCCACAGGACACAACCGTTAAACTCCGCCAGGAATGCCAACCATATGCGCATGTCCTGGCGAACCTCTGCCGAGAGTCTTGTGCGGTGATGCCCTTCCCTAAGACCAACCATGGCTTGAGCAATAGAGCGAGAAAAGGGGCGAGCCATTGGTATCACTCTAAGGGCAAAGTTAAGCTGACCCACAACCTGCTGCAACTGATGCAACGTTACTTTCGTCTCGTCAACACAAGCCTCCAGTGAGGCCATAAATTTCAATACCTTTTCCTTAGGCAAACGGAAGCACCCCTCTTCGGAATCGAGCTCAATTCCTAGAAACTCGAGCGAAGTAGACGGCTCCACTGTTTTGCCCGGTGCCAGTGGCACGCCAAATAAACTCATGAGATCACAAAAATTACTCAAAGCCTGCGCACAGTCCGTGTCCCCAGCTGCCCCCAGAAAAAGAAAATCATCTAGGTAATGCATAACTTGCGTAAAGCCTGTGGCCCTGGTGAACGCCCATTGTAAAAAACTACTGAATTTTTCAAAATACGCACAAGAGATGGAGCAACCCATTGGCATACATTTATCCATGTAATAGCGTCCCTGGAACACAAAACCTAGCAGACGCTGATCCTGTGGGTGTACCGGGAGCAACCGGAACGCTGACTCGATATCCGACTTTGCCATCAGCGCTCCGGGCCCCAGGCGATTCAACATGGGGACAGCCTCATCAAAGGAAGCATACCACACCGAACAAACTCCCGGGTCAATCGCATCATTCACGGAAAGACCCTTAGGAGTGGACAAATTATGTATTAACCGAAACTCACCTGGGTCCTTCTTGGGGACTACACCCAACGGTGAACAAACCAAATTCTCGACAGGCGGGTTCGCATATGGACCCGCAACCCGACCTCGGGCCACCTCCTTTGCAATCTTTGCCTGTACTACAACCGCATTCTGACGAACCGACAGTTGGTTTTCACACAGCGATTCCCCCCGAAAATCCCCCGCCGGGATGCGGAAACCACATGAGAAACCGTCCCTCAACACCCCAGCGGAGACATGATCAGGGTATTCGTTCAGCCAAGGGATCATTGCCATGATGTCGATGGGAGTAGGTAGCAGCGCCCCTCGGCCGTCATTAGACCTGTTTGGCGCCGCCTCTGCCCCCCGAATCGCCATTCTTGGCTCTGCATGAACTCTCGGGGTGTGAAGATTGTCCGCACCCTGCACACTCATGCCTAAATTTGCACGTCCCCTGTGGCCTAGTGCACTTGCCCCTGTTGAAGCTCCAACAGACCCCTTTTTTGCCCGAGTTCCCATTACTCCTTGTGTGCTGATCACCACCGGCGCCCGCTCGAAAGGGCCCCGCCGGGGAATGGCGGGAAGGCTCTGCCCCATTCCCGCCAAACGAAGACGGCTTTGTCGGGTTTGACCTGACCTGTTTCTGCCAGGAAATGGAGTCGAAACAATCCCACGTCAGGGATGAGTCGTGCTCCTTGGCCTTACGAAATTTGTTATCATAACCCAACCATTGATCACCATCGTAAGACTCATAAAACTCCATTATTCGTGTCTGGTAACAAGCCAACTCAGTCAATACCTCAGGCCTACGTTCCCCCATGATTGCAGTGAACATCCCAAAAGCCCTGGCCCAATTAGCGATTGTTTCATCAACTCTGAAACCCGCCATCTTTGCTCGCCATACACTTGGATGCAACAATTCCTTCAGATTTTTAACGTGCTCTATTTCATAATGATCAGTTAATAGCGAAAATATATTCACATATTTATCCGCCCATATTATTTCCTTTGTGGCCAACGGGATATGTTGTACCACCTTTTCCCTTCTTGAGGGTACTGACCCCTCCCCAGCCATTGGCAACGGCTTCTTACCCGAATCAGTAGCTGAACTCGCTGCTGCCGCTGTTCCAACGCCCGAAGACGGCTGTTCCAAGGGAACCTGAGGAGGAACAAAAGGACAAGGTGCCTTCGCAGCATCTCGAGACTGCCGCAACTGCTTCATTAATAGTTTGGCCTCTTCGGCCGTATCCCCTGGAGCTATGGCACCCTCATTATTCTTGCCCAACCATGCCGCCAACTGTGCGGCCAACTCGGGTGGCATATCCCCCTCGTTCACAGGTGTAACTACGACAGGGATCGGCTGTCCTGCATCCGGAATCGGAACTGGGGCCTCTACTGGCCTGACCGGGCTCGCCGGAGGTGACTCGGGAACCGGAGCCTCACCCCCTGCCGCCCTGTTCCCGGCCCTTTTACCTCTCCCGGCAGGGACTACCCCCGGCAATGCTGGTCCGATGACTTTCTTAGGCCGGCCCGTACCGTTCATGGCCGCCATCTGCTTCTTCATGTCCGCCATGTCCTTCACCAGCATACGGAGCATTTGGTCGGTGCTAACCTTCTTTCCGACCTTTTTGCCCGGCATTCTCTTACGATAGTCGACCGAAAGATCCTGGGACCAGAGTTCGAAGCGCTAGAAGAGAAAACACAAGAATTACAAATTTTCAAAATTGGCTCCTTGTTCTGTCTCGAGCTCATGTGCAACGGGGAGGTGCAGCTTCCGAGCACAGGAACAAGAGGATGCTTCCTTGGATCGTCGCTCCTCTTATCCTCCTTCGGGCAGTCGTGGACCCTCCTCCAATCCGCCTACAGGGCGTGGCCAACGGTGTAGGTGTCTAGGACAACCCCTCTTGGGCGGGAAAAGGCGCGCCCCGGCTACGCCGCTTCGGGCATACCAGCCGAGACTCGCCTCCCGCCCAAAATGGCTTCCCGGGGGGATCGGGGTACTCCACCATACGTTCGGGGGGACCGAGCGGTCGCCCCTTTCCATTTGTCTCGTAGCCATGCACTTTCTGTCATGCTCACTTCTCACTTTTTCCATCAAAGCAGGTCCAACATGAATAGCAAAATATCCGAGTTTGCAAATGTTTTCTATATAATTATGGCTCTCCCATAGTTGACACATAACACAACATCTGATACATATTCTGACAATTTTAACTAATAAATTGTTTATAGCTCAAACGGATCAAAAGATACCAAAAAAAATGTGACTTATGTTGCTGCGAAGTGGACAGCCCTTCACAAAGGTTGACTGATCACCTTTCTCACTGCTGTATTTGTATGTAACACTGGTACTAATAAGGCAAAATTTTTCTAGAGACTGTTAGCATGTGTAAAATGTCAAATAATAAAGTATCAAAAAATATACTACATTACGCTAAAGCCTTTTTTTGCTGCATAATGTAGTCAACACTGCTGCATAATTTTGTCCTCCTGTGCTGCATAATTCCAGTGACCCTAAAGCAGGCAGAACATGTTAAAAGTGCTTGTGCATGAAGCAGAGAGACTGTGAAGTTTACAAACTTAGTATGGTGTGCGTGCAAATCCTGCATTGCCGATCCCTGGTGAGTTGCAGCTACTACTGCTGAAACAAGGCCAATGAGTTACCAATGGGTGGCCTCAAGTGCAGGGCAGGCTTTAGCCCTGGTGGCGCCCTGTGCAACAATGTTTGTTGGTGCCCCCAAGGACCACCTCTGGCGTGGATTCCCTCACTACCACCTTTTAAGTCTCCATAACTACACTCTCTCTCATATACATTTAATTTGATTGACAGCGCCGCTCATACCAGTGTAGGGCGTCCGAGTACTTTACATCACACACATTAAACAGAGACAATCAATTATACCTGTATACACCACTGTATAGGAAATGTTACATAAGACAAAGGACTACAAGGTGTAGGAGCCACGTGACAGCCATACTTGTAGGCAATACAGTTTAATAGTGATTGGTCTAGAGAAACACAAATTGAGAATTTAAAATGTAATACCATGGTTGGGGGTTCTCTTTAATAATCAGAATTGATTTCCATCTGAGTGAGCACCTTTTGCAACATTAGGATAATCAAACACTGGGGGAAAAAACATAACGCTCTAATTTATACCTTGCAGTTGGCCTGCTGCTCTTAGGTGACAGTTAATAGCTCACTGTTCTATGATAGGATTCTAACTTATAAATTGCAAGTAACAAAAGGATCTCTCTGGCAAAAGCAATGACCCACTGACCTATTTACATTATGTGCACTTTGTGATCTGCATGGTACATGTTCTTTGCAGCAGGCACATTAACCCTGTACGCTACCTTTCCATGAGTCAAAACTTCCATTAGACAAAACTCTGATCTCTCTCTCTCTCACTCTCTAGGAAGAACATTAATCACCAGCATTATCATGAAATTTTTATTGTCTTTGAAAATTGCTGGAGGCCAGGAAGGAAGCTGCAAGTCGTTTTTAGAACCATAATATACTTGCAAACAGGACGGCCCCACCTAAAGTCAGTGCCCGTTGCGGTCACACCGGTCGCACCGCCCTAGAGCCCGCCCTTCTGAAGGATCCGGAGTTGCTCTAGGGTGTGCTGCTTCATAGGCCTGCCTGCAGGACTGGAGGTGAACTTCAGTATGGATTGTGGTGGACAGGCATCAAGGTTAACCTACACTTGCCACTGCTGGGGTCCACCAGCTAGTGCTAAGACACCAGGGCTTTTAAGGTCTAGCAGGGCCATCTATGGTCTAGCACAGGAATGTGCTCCCTCTGGAAAGTGGTCTCGGGGGCTGGCCATGAAGGCTGAACCTGGCTCCCCAGTTCCAAATTTGGCAGCTCTGGCCATAGTGCCACGTCTTCTCCCCCACTGAACACCATACTGCCCCACTGAGAGAAACTTGCACTGCCTTAAACTACAACCCAATTGTGCCCCGCTATAAACACCTGGATGTAACTCAATTCAAATTACGCACTAGGCAAGAGCAATATGCTACAAAAAACAACAGAGGAGTAACCCCTCGAAGGCAGAGAAAAAATTCTCAGGACCTAGGCTGAAGTGCTATAGTCAGCACAATCTGTTCGAGGATAATGCATATCCTTATAGAAGACCCCTCACTCACCAACCTGGTTGGTGACATGCTTCATCATCGGGGTCCCACCCCATAGGCCGAGTGCCTATAGGGTGTGCTGCAACACCTGACTACAGTGAAGCTGGTTAGTATTTTCTTTTATATGTGCATACGATCAAAAATAGTGAGTTAAAAAGGGCCAAAACTACTCACTGCAAGAATTTATTCTTGAGTGCTTGAACCCTTATTAAAAACTGTGTGGCACCTATGCCTAATTAGGTAGACTTCGGTGTCAAAAGCAGTGTTTTTTAAAAATAGCTTTTGGAAAGAGGTCTAAGGATCCGAGAGAGAGGCATCCTTCTGCACCAGCGCACTTTGACATCGGCACACGAGGCTCCCAGCTGACTCCTCGCCGCACCCGCTCCGCGGGTGCCGCTTCGCTGGTGAGCCCCTGTCCAGGCAGCTTTGTGGGTGTGCACGCGAGGTCCTTGGCGGAAAGGCGGTAAGGGGCGCGAGGCACTAGCGGGGCTGCGAGCGTGCAGGGACTTCATTTCCCAGAAGCCCCTGCGAGACCAAGGAAGAGCTTCCGGTCCGCTCTCCCTGCTGGGCCGCCCCTCACCTAAACCGCCACGTACAAAACACCTTCTCACTCCCGCAGCGCGGGACGCAGCCCGGGCTAAGACTGGGCAAAGACAGGGCCGTTTTAGGCCGTTTAAGACCGTTTAAGACCGGACCGGGCCAGTCCTCTTGGTTTTTATCTGTGTGTTTCTTTAGTTGGCCTCCCTGCTTTGATTATTTTAATACCCCTTCCACACAATGTCATCTCGCGAAACTAGGAGTAAGGCTACGAAGACCTCCAAAAAAGCCACAGGCACTCTAGATGATTTTATCACCAGGACCAGCCTTTCTATTGACAATGAAATAACTAAACTCCAGCATAAAGTATCAATAGAACTAGAGTGTGCTAGGAGGCTCTCAACCGAACTTGCACTCAGAAAAAAATCCTCTCTAGGCAGTATTGCAACTTCTAAAACTCCCGAACGCATTACTGGCCCAAAACCAATCATCATTTTGGCCGAGGTTCATTCAACAGTAGAGGGAACAACTCCTCTTATTAATCATGATCCCATTGGGCCCTCTGTTAGTGCTGAATTCGAAAGTCTTCCACCACTGAATCCTCCAATGGAGAGTACTGAGGATATTACAAATGGGGTGACCTGTAAGCTACCGGTTGGGACAGAGATCAACTAAAGTCAGTCATCCGCTAAGGCACCATCAAAGCACAAGAGAAAGCGGAAACATCTAACTGCCTACGCTAGGAAAAAGGCAAAAGTAGCACTTAGCCATAATATCACGGGGGGAACTCCAAGTATTCCTAGTGTAACAATTGATAACACCACACACGATGTAGCGCAGGTAACTGTAGAAAGTACTAATGTCAGCGTAGATGAACAAATCTCTATTGTAATGGCTGACCATTCTGTCCATGAGGGCCAAAGAGTCTCGTCTGATATGACAGAACAAGATGGTGGAAGGGAAGAATTTCTAAAATTAGTGTGGGAGACGCTTAAGAGATTACTTAGACCATTAGAAGTCAGGCTAACTGGCATTGAGAACCAGCTACTTGAAGTTGAGAAAAGTGTCATCACCCTGTCAAGTTTAAGCCTCAACTGTACTGAAGTGTCTAGAGCCCCTCAACAAGTACCAGTTCCCGCCCCAGTTTTACCAATAAATACAAACCCATCGAATGTTCAGCAAAAAAAGGAGGGGATAGTAAGAAATACAAACATCAAACCGCCAACTAGCACTAATGATAAACCAAATCCAACTCCCCCGACCTCTACAACTGTAAATACCACTAGTAAACCCTCGCAGAAAAGTCACGGACATACTAACACATCTCAATTGCCAATTCCTACCACTAGCCACTCTTCTATCCAGAGTGCACCGGCCCCAAAGAAACCCCCATCAAATCCGCCTGTATACCCTTATATTACCCCTGCAAGCAATCAATCCTTGCCTGATAGATCTTTTGCAAATACCACCTATAAACCAAACCTTCAGTCTAGTCATACGTATAGCAACTTTAGAGGAGGGTATATAGATCTGCCACCTGACGCTAGCCCATTTGTAGCTGTTCTCACAGGGGTGCCTGAATTGGATAGTCAATATGAAGAGAACTTCCAATCCCTAAAAAATAAAGGGATTTTTTGGTTAAATACAAACAAACCCATCCCGAACCAGATGAAAAGCAAAATCCTAATGGTTCGGAGGGTACCGTGGGTACGGCCCATGGCTAAATCAATCACGGGTGATTGTATTGTCATATCCTTTGAGGAACCCCACAGTGCTGAACAGATCTGCAATTGGAAATCGTATGGCGCAACTCCTCCCATTGAAGCTAGGCCCTTATCTTTTTTTTACCCTCCTCCTAGACCCATTCAACACGGCCCCAAGTGGAACCCTGTCAATCAGTATTATGGCTATGTACCTAACTTGGCCAGACAGGGTGACCATAATATGTGGTCTGGCATCCCCACTTTCAATAGATTCAGTTGTTTAGATGCTGTTGATTGACTTGGAACTATGCCTGACTGTATTTCTAAGTTATATGACACTTTCTGTAACATGGATAAAGGTAATCCCCATCTCACAAATGTCCTACAATTGTATGATGATGATCAGGTCACCAGGGATAGGATGTATAGGACCATCTCAAATCATAAGAAAATGGAATTATCCTCAACAGCTGGAAATGTATGCTATAGTCTAGTTAGGGGCAGTTCGGACGGGGGATTTGATAATGTAGTTAGAGAAAAAGCCAAAGACGTAGAGCAAGACATGCCAAACTTACAATTAGTCTGTGTACCCAACCAGTGTGTAACCAAGCCTTCACCTGACGACCAGAGCCAACCACCTTGCTTACTTATTCTATCGTGGAACATTGCAGGTGTTGGCAAGAATCTAAAAGACCCCGATTGGGCAGACTATATTGACACCTGTGACATTTGTTTGCTGCAAGAAACCTGGGCGACTGAAGTTCCACATCGGGTTGGATACAAAACTTATGGAACCGAGGCAGTCCAGTCTGACAGAGGAAGACCATCAGGGGGCCTAATTATTTGGCTAAAAATCACTCTGGTCATGCAGGTTGAATTTATCGATACAGGCACTCCTGATATTCTGGCCCTAAGGGTCATTCCCCCTAGTGGAAATGAATGTTACATCGTCAATGTCTACAACAGACCGATCGGCCATTCCAAGGTTTCGCCAACACTTGAAGCCTTGGATCTCCTCTTGAAAAATGTAGTTGGAGACACCCCGGTCATTTTGGGAGGAGACTTAAACTGTAATTTCGAACCTGTTCCGGGCATCTCTGATGTTTTTGAAGACGAGGACCAAGCGTATAAAATTCCCCAGCTTGAGACCACAAAATTTGTCAAATACTCTACCTTGGCCGGCCAACTACTAAGACTAACCGTAGATCATGGTCTTAGAGCATGCAATGGCCGCCTCCCGTCGGACTTGCAAAAGCAACCAACCTTCTCCAAAGCCAAAAGCAATCTAGACTTTATACTTGTCTCTCTTAGCATCTGGCACTTTTTGATTGACTTGAAAGTGACAAGTAGGGGGGAAAGTGATCACTATCCTTTGGAACTTTACATCGATGTGCATATGGTTAGTGACACCATCACAACAATAGCTGAGAACATCCATGGAAGCATGTGTGAGGATGTCCACATAAACAATAATAGACGCGCAGTAAAATGGCCCCGCGTTTTGGCGGATGGTAAGGCCTTAGCGTCGGTGTACTCTCTTTTTGAGCAAACGTTTGCACATTTAGTTGATCATACCTTCCTACCTGAACACTTTGATCATTTCATTGAACTCCATAATGACTTCTTCAAAGAACTAAAAACATATCTGTCAAAAATGCCAAGAAAAAAGCAACAAAACATAAGAGTGGCCAATCACGGAAAATTATGGTATGACCGCTCATGCAGGATTGCTAAAAGAAACTTATTGCTCGCAATCAAAAACAAGGCAAAGGAAGAAGTTAAACTCGCAAGGGTGGAATACAAACGTGCACAAAAAACATCTAAAATACTCTGGGAGGAATCGATTTGGGCTGAAATGTTAGCTGCTGCAAAAACCAATGATAATGTTGGCTTCTGGAGGCTGGTGGCAAATGGGGGGCACGCTGTGAAAGATGTATTCCTGGACGAGATGACTTGGGTAACCCACTTTACAACTCTCTATAAACAATACGATGGTGACAACGATAGGAGCATATGGTCCCCTCCTCTTATTGAACCCCTTAATTTTACACTGGAGGAAACAGTAAGGGCGATCAACGAACTCAAAAACTCCAAAGCCCCTGGTCCAGATAAAATACCGGGGGATCTATACAAACACGATGTTGATGTCTGGGCCCCTTATGTGAACCGCCTGTTTAATGTTTTATCCTCAAACTGCAGCTTTCCAGATAGTTGGCGTGCAGCGGAGGTTGTGTTAATATTTAAAAAGGGGGACAGACTGATACCTTCTAACTATAGACCAATCAGTCTTATGGACACGCTCCAAAAACTGTATGCCAAACACTTGCTATTCCGGATCAACGACTGGCTGGAAGACTCGAACATAATCTCCAAATTCCAAGCTGGGTTTAGGAGCAAGACCAGCACTATAGACCAAATTTTTCGATTCTGTTGTTTGATCTGGAAGTATGTGCACATTAAAAAAGGTCACCTGTATGTAGCCTTCGTTGACCTGAGGGCTGCATTCGATCTTGTCCCGCGCAGTCTGCTTTGGAAAAACTATAAGAGAAGCAGGTCTACCAGGATGCCTCTTAGCCCAAATAGTTGAGCTGCATGCTAACAACTTTGCAAACATTAGGTGGGGCCCTAATGGTGAGTTGACACGCAATATTCCTATTGAACGCGGGGTTCGCCAGGGGTGTGTCCTGGCCCCTACCCTGTTCTCTCTGTTTATTAATGATGTCCCCGAATATTTGAATGCCTGTGTCAATGATTCCCCGCAACTTAATGGAGAAAGGGTGCCTGCGCTGCTCTTCGCAGATGACACAATACTTATATCTCAAACAAAAAAGGGCCTCCAGGCACTCCTTAACTCCTTCAGCTGCTACTGCTTGACAATGGGCTTGGAAATTAATGCTGACAAAACAAAATGTATGTCATTAAATCCCAGTATACCAGACAGAGGGTTCTTGACCTTGAATAGTCAAAAACTAGGTACTGTGGAAAACTTTTCCTATTTGGGTGTTGTACTTGATTCGAAACTAAGTTGGAAGGCCCAAATCGAGAAAAGTAAGATATCTTATGCCCAAAATGTCAAACCGATCTTATGCAAAATGAATGCCAGCACAACTAAAAGTGTAACCCCTGTTTTAGAACTTTTTAAATTTAAAATCCAATCTGCTGTGCTATATGGAGCAGAGATATGGGGCCCTTGGGTAAAAAATAGTTTTCAGAGCCTGGATAATAAATTCATGCGTGCCACTGTAAGGGTTCCAAATAGTACACCTCTTCTACCCCTCCAACTTGACCTGAATTTTAGGAGAACAGATTATTTTGCTATTTTAAGACCTCTAATATTCTGGGTTAGGCTTTGGACCACCCCGGAGCTGATAGAATACAGAAATGGTTTACAAGAACTGTTGATCCTTGATTCTCTTAATTCCATCCAATGGCTAGTGCACATCAAAAAATGGTTTACACTCCTGGGCTTATATTCAATGTGGGAGACTCCTGATAAAATGCCTACCTCCTCCAAACTAATAGTCAAGCGAGCCTTCTGGACTCACATGAGTGAAAAAATAGTGGATGGAAGTAGTGTTGGGTCCGCAGTTCAGGTTTTCTTATCATTTAAGGACGAGTTCCATTTTGAATCATTCCTGGACGAGATAGAGCCACCCATCGCAAAGACCCTCTATTTAAAGTTCAGATACGGGATACTCATGCTGAACCATAATACAGAACGATGGGCACAAAAAAGACTGGGAGAATTGAATGCTAAAACGGGGTGTTGCCCTATGTGTTCCAATGCCTGCATAGAGAACGAGGTTCATATGTTCTTTGTTTGTAGTGCATACATGAATGCTAGAAAGAAATGGCTAAAACCAATGTGTAACCTCTTGGGAACCAGATCCTGTTCTATAGCCTATAGGATCATGAAAAGTAATCCAACCCAGTACATTGTATTTAGCATAAGTAAATTCCTCTATTCTGTTTATATAATCCGTAAGAAACAAGGACAGGTACTTTGAGCTGGACAGGTGTATATGTTTACAAAACCTTCACATTTTAAAATGAAATTTTTTTTTTTAAATGGTATGTGCTTTATAAAATCTATACATTACCAAAATGAAATGTTTTTTAAAATGAAAATGTAAAAACTATTTTTTTCCAAGTACCATTTTTTAACTAATTGTTGCCACGCATATTGCTTGATTGCTTATTTCTTTTATGTATGTATGTGACTTTTATGGCCAACTTGGCCGAAATAAAGTAATAAATAAATAAATAAAAATAGCGAAGTGTGCTATGTGAAGTGTGATATTTACAGTGCTATTGATTAAAAAGGTCTACATGTTTCAACCATTGTATGTATTCATTGGTTTTCGTCAGGACCGTGTTATTGAACTGGGTGGTCCGCACACTCTAAGGTGCGTCCTGCCCTAGTCCAAGTTAGAGTACACAAATTGCGAACTCGTGTAAAATTATGCGATTTTCTGTATTTAGAAAAACGCTTATTTGCGGCACTACCGCTTCATGGGCACCAGCGTTTCCAAGACGGCAAGAGTCCGTCTCTTGCAGCTTCTGATCATCAGGCGGAAAAACCTACTTGGTTCCGGCTGGAGGTGCCCCGAGGAATATGCTGCCTAAAAAAAAAGTACCAACATCCTGGAAAAAGCAAAGTATGTGAGATGTAATCAGGAACAACATGGTTACCTATCCACCCATCACCCAGGTATTTCAGTACTTTCAGGTTTGGTGCACTTCCCCACCTGGGAAAAACCATGTTGTTCAAAGAAGGACAAGAAAACTAAAGTAGCGCTTCACTGGCAAACTCTGTAAAGTGGCTCTAATTTGTTTGGGTGTGAATAAAATAAATCAGCCCGCTTTGCGAGCACTGTCTTGCTTTTTTCCTTTTTTTCTTTCTTTATTACTGAGGCTGCACTATGGAAAATGTCAGAAAATGACGACAAAAGTTTTTTTTTCGGTTTTTGGATCTATTTCACAGGGGAACAAAAAAACGAAAGGAGGAAGAGGGTGAAACACATTACTTGAAGTCACGGTTTTCACTAAGTGAGGAGGAGCAAGAAAGGAAGAGAGGGAATAAGAGAAAGAGAGAGGGGGCAGCTTCCAAAGGCAGAACAGAAGTGTACACTGCCCTTGTCTTCTCTGGGCAAGAAGGAAAAGAGACTTTTCCTCCTTTGCCCCCCACGCCTGTCTCAGTACCGTTGCCGAGCCTTCTTTGCAGGCCTTTGCAATTTTGCTGTCGTGGGAAGAATGTTTAAAATAAACAATAGGGGAACGGAATCTACTGGAAAAAAAGTAGGGGCACGCAGTGCCCCAACCGCCGATACTGCCCACTTCGACCACTGATCCCTGATAATTGGTAAATCAGTTGTGAAGTGACTTCACAACTGATTTACCAATTACCATGGATCGATGTGTTGGGTACAGTATCTGCCATGGCCCGGGCCGCTCGCTCCGACCACATAGCCTCTAGAGCTGAGCCAGGCCTGCCAGCTGGGGATCTATCTGATAGACTTTTCATCTCTGGTGGCTCTTTGCCCACCCGAAGCAAGGATGCCATCCTTCTGAAGGCTAAAAAAGTGGGAAAAAGAAAACACAAGTGCACAGATCCTGTCCATCTGTGCATTCAGGATGCAGAAACATTCCCTTATTACCGCACGGTCCCCAATCCAGTTTAGGGAAAGGTTAAAAATGCTTCTCTTTGGAGAAGACCACATTATGTTGCAGTGAGGATCCAGTCGCGCTCCCAGCGCCCAGCTACCCCCCTATCATCCCCTAACTTTATTCTTCTTGTTGACCCTGTTTAGCGCTTTTCCGTGTTTTCAGCCAAGTAGGCGCTACATAAATACCACATGCATAATATGTGAACCTGCAAAGTACATCTTGCAATAAAAGCCCCTTAACATTATGATAAGTCACATCAGTGACATTAACATTTCTGTTGAGATTTTATTCACTGAATTACATTTAGCTATCAAGGTTAAACACCATTACTGAACATTAACTTTAACCTAATTCAGCAAGTACATTTACCATTCAGATACCTTCCGTCAGATAGCTTGGTGGGTAAATGTTCAGGAATTGTGTAACCGATTGTGTAACACATGTAAAGTTGTTTCCCATCTGACGCAGGGTTGTATTCGATCGCATGGGTCTCAGCTCTGTTCCCGGCTTCCAGGCGCTACTGTTTATTGAATACAGACAGCGACCGCTCGGCATCCCTCTCACTCATTAAGGGCAGTCATGAGCTCCCCTGGGAACTTCAACACTCGGGGGCTTGACACAGAGGCAGGTGCTCGTTGTCTGCACTGCTGAGGGTTCCCACACTGACAGCTTGCCCCCACTAGGCCTCACATGACACAACTTTAACTTCATTCATGGTTCCAGGCACAAGCCGGGTATGTATCCGGGTACGACTTTTAAAAGTAGCACCGTCAAATCGTAGTAGTAGTAGAAAAGCTTTATTCGAGTTATATACTCATAAAAGCACAACATGCATATAAAAACATAACACTTGGTAAAAACATTTTTTCCATTACATATTAAAACAGTTGTGCAGCTTAATCATTGTAAAAGGAAAAATACATACAGGCTAAAAACATTAATCAAGGAGCATTAAGAGAAAGAGCTCTCCGCCTTATGGACCAAGCCCAGCCCAAATACTTAGCTGTTCCCATAACAATAGGCTCCTCAGAAGTAGTACAAATAATTCTCTGAGCCTCAACTGCACTAGATGTCCCAAGATTCTTGCAGACAGGGGTTAACCATACCCTTCTTGGGGAGGCATAGACATTACAAGCAAAGAGGAAGTGTCCTACGCTTTCGTTGATAGCGCCGCACGCTGGGCAGCACATAGAATTTAAACCCTTCCATCTGCCTGTTAAATATCTCAAGGGGAGGGAACCAGATCTTAATTGAAAGAACAGCTTCCTGTCCATAGGGACAGTTATACTGTCCCAATATTGTTCTATTACAGGACACATTTTACTTTCCAGAAAACGACCACCCATTGAGTCCGATTTAACACCCCTCCAAAGCCTGCCGTCTATCCACTCCCAGTACAACATTTTAAGTGTATCTTTACTTGGGAATACTACCCCCCCTGGATTGTCCCAGAGATTGGAAAGACCTAGTTCACCTAGCATTACCCTTAGGTTTTTCAGCCAAGATATTTTATGGAAGGTATCAATTTTGATTATTGCCAGGAAACCTTCCGCGTAATGCCTAATTTCAGGGGTGGACCAGAGTCTTCTCCAATATAATATGGGACGTAATCTGGCTCGGTCACTAACCGATCTTCTCCCCAAGTCAAGACTAAGAGGGATTAATGGGGTACTCTGGGGCAGTCCCGTAATTCCCCTAAGAAACCTATTCTCTGCTATCTGTAAGGAAATAAATTTGTCAAAACCCCACAGTTCCGCCCCATATAGGGCCGACCCTATTGCCTTAGCATCATAAACAGCGAGGACAGGTTTTATGGGTTTTGTTTTAGATCTTTTATGCTCCACACGCAAGGCCCCCGATATTTGCTGGTGTTTCAAAACCGCCTTTTCTATGTGGTGCGACCAACCATAATTATTTGCAATTTGGACCCCCAGGTAAGTGAACTCCCTTACCACCTCCAGCCCAATATTATTCATGTGTATCCTAGGGCGAGGTTTACATCCTCGGGAGAAGGCCATCAACTTAGTCTTGCCTATGTTTACTTCCAGGCCATGCTCCTGGCAAAAGTCATCAAAAATGTTCAGGGCTCGCTGTATCCCGGCAGGGGTCTTGGACATTATTAACGTGTCGTCAGCGAACATCAGGATTGGAACCTTGATGCCCGCTAACGAAGGTGCATCCACACTAGCATCTAACATCCTATCAACTATCCCATTGATATATAATGTAAAGAGCAAGGGTGCCATTGCACAACCTTGGCGAACCCCTCGCTCCACAGGAAAGTCGATGGAGGATTGACCATTTGTCCCCCACTGTACTTTGGCAAAATTGCTTTCGTGCAACCTCATAATTAAAGTAAGCAATTCCGCTGGGATGCCTATCTTACTTAAAACTGCCCAGAGCTTGCCACTTGGGACTAGGTCGAAGGCAGCCCGCAAGTCGACAAAAGGGACATACAGGCTGCCCCCGCCAAGAAGTACCGTCCCCCACCGCAGCATGGTAAAGCGGAACACCTGGTCGATGGTACTAGTGGCCCTCCGGAAACCTGCCTGAAAGGGGGAAAGGGAATCATTTTCATCCACCCAATCCATAAGCTTCTTTACCACCATCTTTCCAATTACTTTTTGGATAGTGGCTATCAAACTTATGGGCCTATAATTGGCTGGGAGGGATCGATCTCCTTTTTTGTGTACAGGTATAATAATAGCTCCCTTCCACTGTTCTGGGACTAGCGCACCTTTTGCGATTGCATTCCCTAATAAGAACACATACCGGACCCACCTAGTTTTATCATTCTTGAAAACATCCGAGGGTATCCCGTCTAATCCGGGGGCCCTGCCCCCTTGTATGGAACTGATTACAAGTTCAACTTCCTTGGCAGTAAACAAATTATCCTTGGGAAATACAACTGAAATTGCATCCCCACCAACCCAATCTTTTGTCTCAGCATATTGGGGCCTGAAATAGTTCACCCAGGCAGATTCTGCCACATTATTGTCTGGTTTTTTTGGGGTACCTCCTCTGCCCCACTTCACTATCTTCCAAAAGAGCCTGGAATCCTTTGCTCCAGAGGCCTCCTTTAATTCCTCGCAATACTTCTCATCCCATGCTTTTTTGGCCAAGGAGATGCTAGTATTATATTGCTTTCTAGCAGCAATAATTGCTGCCCTATCCCTGCTTCTGATAGCGTTACCAAGTGTTAATCTGGCTACCCTACACTGTTGGTTAAACCACCCAGCTGGTTTGGTGGATTTTATACGGTTTCCCTTGCATGCTCTCATAAAATGGGGTTTTAAGAGGGAGAAAAGGTTGTTGTGTATTTCAGTAATTGCCCCTGATCCTGGGCGTGTGGGGCTAGCTAATTCCACGCAGACAATTGCTTTATCCACTTCAGACCCAATAAAATCCATGGATGCTACATTCGCCAACACAGAAGGCCATTTTAATCTATGCATGTTGTTTGCCATGTCTGGGAGCAACCCATCACTTACATGTAAATTTGACTGTGTGGGCTTCCACCAGGTGTGGGTCACGCAAAGGGGGTTGTGATCACTTTCAATCCTGCCCTTGACTTCCATGTCACAAACCCCCTGCCAGAGATTAAGACTACAAATAACGTAGTCTATCCTACTTCTGTTATGGCCATTATCGTATGTACACACACCTGCCTTATCTCCCTTTGTTCTTCCATTGAGGGCTCTCATCCCATGTTCTAAACACATAGCATTTAAGAGAAGAATATCCTTGGTCCAACGTTTAACAGGGGCCAGATTCAGATAAGGAACACCCCATAGATTGTCCTCTTCCTGCCCCAATGAGTTTTCAGTACTGTCTAGGGGTTCAAAGGTCCTATTTAGATCCCCAGCTATTACTATTCTATTCCCAAGGGACTTTGATTGCAGAAAATTAGATAAAGCCTCTAGAGTGGAGAAACTCCCAATATTGGAGCCTCTGGCATAGACATTGTATAAATCTATCACACCCCATTTTACCGAAGAAATTCTCAGCATTTGAATGTCTCTACAACCCAGGTCCCACATTTTCACAGTAATTTCAAGGGTCTGCCTAATCCAAACAGTGAGGCCTCCCTTGGGTCTACCCCTAGCACCTCTACTTGCCGGAATCGAAAAATTTAGATAACCTGGGAGAAAAATGGGATCGCAGGCCCATGTCTCCTTTAAAAAACACAATTCAAACCCATTGATGAAGTCAATCCAAGATTGTAACGTCAGCTTGCTCCCCAACCCTGCAATATTCCAAGATACAAAACTTCCTAGAGCAGGTCTGTCACTATATATTGTATTTACAATGGGCAATCTAGGGGGATTCAATTGACTTCCAGCCCGTTCTCCAAAATTTTGGTCAATACCCACAGTATTTTGTTCCAATGGCACATCACCACCCATGTTTTGCCTTGACTCCCCGACAGTTTCCCCCTCAGAAGCAGCATTTTCATCATCTTTAGTTTCCCTCAACACAACATCAGTACTCAATGCAGGGATTACAGGGTTACACCGTGGCTTCCGGTATGAAAGGCCTCCCCTTGTCCAATAGTCAGACTTTGGTCAATATCCCCAGTTCAAACATTGAATACCTTCCAAGTTATTATAATTTAAGCCATTGTTTTGCGTTTGCCAATGCTGCAGGGTGGAGGATGGGGGAGCAACCCTTACCAACGGGGTATTATTGAAACTATTTAGGTTCATGGGGCCTCCTATTGTGGCACATATTTGCCTTGGGTAGAAAAAAGTAAGATCCACAATACCAATTCCACCACTACTTGTACCCCAACCCTGTCTTGTTATCCAGCCTGCCACCCTGGGGTCTTGAAAGTTGATGATAATGCAATCTCCCCCCAGGTTTTTGTGAGTGTAACCAATCCAGTCAATCCTCCTTACCCCTATTATCAACCCATCCAATCCCCCCGGTAATGGTCTGTTTTCCTTTAACCAGTGCATTACTTTGTTTTTGAGCATCTGGAAGGTTTCTCTTTGTCCGACTGAGAGTGGTGGAACATTAGTAAGGACCGCGACGAAAGGGTGGGAATCCGGGTTAAGATTCACAGGAGGAATCTTTCGTTGTGGTTTCTCCGAGTGGGTGGGTGGTTGTCTATTAACTGGGGCACTGGGACCGGGTTTAGGGATATTCGATTTTTGTTGTGAGTTTGCGGATACAACATTGGGTAACCTGGGGTCATTAGAACCCTCCACTCCAGTGCTTAAGGGGGGATTGGAAATAATTGGCGTTGGGTGGTGGTTGTTTGTCACAGTGTTACTATTTTGGGGACATTTTTTATTCTTGCTTTTGACATAGGGTCGGAAACCTTGGATACTTTTTCCCCTGCGCTGGTGCTCGAGCAGACCTGCACTGGTGGAATAAGCGGTTGACTTGGTACCTTTTCCTGGGACCCGCTTGTAGTGCAGCCTGCTGGGGAATGTAATACTACAACTGGCAAATTTTGGGACACTTCCGAGATTTCCTGAACCCTGCTAGACTCAGTTAACTTGGGCTGCAATGTAATTAGTGACTTAGTATGGAAAATGTTATCTAAGGTAGCCTGCTCAAAATGATCTAACCGATCAATTAGCTTATTAACTTTGACCTCTATGGGTGTCAAAAGCGACCTTAATAGTTTTTCCAACTCGGGTAGCAATGAATCTAACAGAGGAACGTTCACAGCCAACCCCTTCCCCTGAGAGTCACTAGATAAAAGATTACAGCTCTCTAAGACTACATTATCCCTCTCATTTAATAGGTCACCACTTTCACTAACCCTACTATGTGCTTTTTGGGCAGGTAATGAATTTTTTGCCACTTTCCTAACCTTATTGGGAGGTTTTGAGGAATGACACTTCCTCGGGCAGTACTTCTTTTTCTTTTTTCGCATGGTTTCGGGTTAGGCATACTAGTTTTAACTGCAGTTATAACTGTAAGTGGGCAAACAATGGGGTTTATAGGTAGAGATGTGGACAAAGTAGCAATGTCCGATGCTTGTGGTGAACCACCCTCAATCTCCAAGGTTAGAGGAGAGACATTGAGTGTTTCAATCACCCCAGGCAAGGTTATAGAAAACAGAGGGGTAACTAATGCCAGATAGGCTTGCGGCAGACGTTTATCCGTTGAACTTTTAAGGAGCTCAATAGACAGCCTACGTTCCGCTCGTTTTTCTGCCAATGAGATCTCTTTGTCAATGTCTTGATTAGTACGATTAAAAAAGAATTTATCTAGAGGACCTAAAATGGTCGAGCCACCCTCTGGATGGGAGGGTGGTACACTAGAGGTGTTTAACGTGTGAGACATTATAGAATGCTAAATACAGATATTTAAACACAATTGGGTGCAAGAGTAAGTGAGTGAGTAAAGTCCCAAAAATAACAAGAAATAAGTCTTAGGTCCTACTCGTCAATGGGGTGGCCCAGCCCGACCTCCTTCGGCCCCTGACGGCCACAGACGGTCCCGCCCTTGTCCCGGGCTTCTCCCGGGACGCTCCCGCGCGCTCCCGCGCAGCGGGACTCGTCAGTTGTTAATATACTCTCTGAGGTGGAAGAGGAGGAGCCTGCAGGGAGAGCGTCCCAGCTGTTAAGGATTGGGAGTTGTGGGCGCTCCTGGGACTTGTAGTCCTGCGCCCACAACAAGCTCGCAGCCCTGCAGGTCCAGGCACAGAGAGTCAACGTTTCACTAGGGCACAGTTAGAAAATGGCCTCAGGCGAAGCTGGACCCGCGCAGCGGGTACCGCGAGCAGTTTCCTGATTCCTGGTGAGGCAAAGAAAGCTTCCAATCCACAACGAGCCCAGCGAGGTAGCAGCAGCAAACAACAAGGGAATCCGCCGGTGGAGGTAAGGAGGCGGCTTATTACTGCTTCAGAGGACCAGGGAGGAGCCTGCAGGGAGAGCGTCCCAGCTGTTAAGGATTGGGAGTTGTGGGCACTCCTGGGACTTGTAGTCCTGCGCCCACAACACGCTCGCAGCCCTGCAGGTCCAGGCACAGAGAGTCAACGTTTCACTAGGGCACAGTTAGAAAATGGCCTCAGGCGAAGCGGGACCCGCGCAGTGGGTACCGCGAGCAGTTTCCTGATTCCTGGTGAGGCAAAGAAAGCTTCCAATCCACAACGAGCCCAGCAAGGTAGCAGCAGCAAACAACAAGGGAATCCGCCGGTGGAGGTAAGGAGGCGGCTTATTACTGCTTCAGAGGACCAGGGAGGAGCCTGCAGGGAGAGCGTCCCAGCTGTTAAGGATTGGGAGTTGTGGGCGCTCCTGGGACTTGTAGTCCTGCGCCCACAACACGCTCGCAGCCCTGCAGGTCCAGGCACAGAGAGTCAACGTTTCACTAGGGCACAGTTAGAAAATGGCCTCAGCCTAAGCGGGACCCGCGCAGCGGGTTCCGCAAACAGTTTCCTGATTCCTGGTGAGGCAAAGAAAGCTTCCAATCCACAACGAGCCCAGCGAGGTAGCAGCAGCAAACAACAAGGGAATCAGTAAATTCAGGATGTGCGCTGCGCCGAGACCTCTGTGTTTGATGGACAAGCCTGTACTGTCCTGCCCGGGCCGGGGTCTAAGTTTAAACAGTAACCAGGCTTTTGCTTTTAAGTACGGCCCGGCCTGGTTGCGAGTCGCGATGCCCCCAGACAGAACCTGGCCATGAATAATTTTATACAAAGGACTCAATTGAATGCAGGAGACTCACGCTGGGAACGGCCCCTCACTCACCTGTGGGCGCCGGGTGGCAGACACAAGGGCGGCTAAAGAAATAATTATGGGTGCCTCCAGGCTCAGCTCCAGCCTCTCTTTCAGTCGTCTCTGCCTCTGCCTTGCAGTCACGCGCACGTTGTTATTGCACGACCCCCAAAGCGCTTGCGCATCATCACCCGGTCCACTGAATACAGACCCCATCCTAAGGGTGAATGACTGTACAGCGGCGCACAGACACAGGTGCGGCGGCAGAGACTGCGAGGAGACGTTTCTGCGTGCGGCGCATCACGGTGTGTGCAGCCACCCAGGTCAAGGTCACAGGTAGATTTTCATAAATAATAGGCTAGGCTAAATGAAATACAATTAAATCGGGTGACATCACGGAACAGCAGCTGCATTTTATGCAGATAGTGGTGCTTACTCTTTGCTCAATAACGCCTCAGGGTCCAAATCGGCCCCGCAACAAAACAGGCCCCCTGCCACAAAAACGGCCCCCACCCCATCCAGCCTAGCGGGGGATTGCCCGGTGCCCGGAATTACAACCCACAAAGCCTTGCAGATCCACAAAGTGATGCGCTGGTGTTAAAACATCGAAATGGAAGACATGAGCATGAGAAAACGTCCTCTGGGTTTTTACTCACACTCTATAATCCCGACCTTCAATACGGTGTGTTTCGTTTAAGGCACAGTTTCACGCAGTTTTAATTTTCTTCTCGTTTCGTTTTTCGTTTCTTTGCAACTCAAAGATCACTCAAAATGGCCGTCACATTTTTTTACGTCCATTACGTAAGGCACACCAGGTTCCAATGTTTTTATACGCGTCCGTATGTCATCCAAATCATGACGTTTACTGTTTGTTACAATGGACGCTCCTCCCGACTGCTGCTCGTGCGATCTCAGCTCGTGATGTGGCTCGAGAAATACAACTGAAATCCGGTATGTTTAAATCAGCACAAGTGACCCACAAACTGTTTCATATCGATCATATTTTCAACAAGAGTATATACATCACACAGTGTCGTTCTCCAGAATAACGCAGCTCACAGTTCCGCAGTTATTTATAGCGATTAAAGACTGAAAATAGTTAAACAGTTGCGATTCGGCAGTTACAGCAAATACAGTTCACGATGCCACTTCACATGCACTACTTACGATAGTTTCCAACTCATCGACATGTGCATGTGAATACTGCCAATCGTCGTGTAGCTTAAAAACGACGCAAGGGGCCTGCAAACAAACCCCACAATTTCCATGGTCTATATAG
The DNA here is from genome assembly GCF_964263255.1 of Lissotriton vulgaris. Taxonomy (NCBI): domain Eukaryota; kingdom Metazoa; phylum Chordata; class Amphibia; order Caudata; family Salamandridae; genus Lissotriton; species Lissotriton vulgaris. Next base: position 1,689,481,351 of record NC_141694.1, read on the forward strand.
TACATGCGGTCAGAGAGCAAGAGAAAGAGAGAGAGAGAAAGAAACACACAGACCGAAATGGTTGTAGAAAACTGCAACTCCGACCCGTGTCTCAACCTGGGCCATCCCTCATGTTAGGGTCCATCCAAGCATCCATACACCTGGACTGCCAGAACAACAGGATGTCAAACCTCAATCCACTGACCCTTCGACACTCCTTCACAACTTCGACCACAACTCCAGACAACAAGGGTACAGATTCCTCTCCACCTCACCACAAGTCTATCAGTTAAAACCAGAATCTCCAAAAAACAGCAATTCAACCCCTTAGCACGTGTGGGAACACCCGTGTTTTCCCAATTAACCTCAACTTGCAATGCATGCTGCTCAATGGTGGCCCCAAGGGAGGCCGTGGTCGAACACGAACACCTCTGCTCCCACTTGAATGTGTTGAAGTCACACAAGGAACCCAGAGAATCATCCAAGGCAACCCCCAGTCCCTACCCGGTGGCACTCACAGACAGCCGCGGACCCAGTTGGCCACTACCACAACTATCATACTCTAGTTGTCCGGGGCCACGGGACACCGCTTCCATTCACCACTGTATATAGACTAAAGACTACAGACTCTGCCTGGCGCTGCGTGCCGCCGCCACCCGCCTGCCCAAGCCACCCTGCCCGGGCCCCTCAACCCCGGCCCCAACGTCATCTGGTCAATGGCCCGTGGGGTGCGGGAGTGCCGGGGCGTGGTGGCAATCGGAAAAAAATCTGCTTGCACTGCGCGGCCCGCCACACAACCCATACACCATCTGGCCTACTGGCATCCAACAACTCAACCCAGGCGGGTGGGCGGTCCTAGCCAAAGCACAGAGGGACTCGGGAGGGACGGAGACCCACCCAGGCCAGAACAACACTCTGCGGCAGCTCCGACCCAGATAGCCACTAACGTCAAGCAGCAAACCGTTTAGGAGGGGAGGACCATCCATGATACTACTAAGTTCGAAGGCAGGAGCCGGGCAGGGCCTCCAACTTTAACACAGGCCGGCCTGGCCCCATCCCGACAACAATGTGCACGGCGTCCGCCACCAGGCCAAGCCAGCCCAGGCAGAGTCAGAGTGCATGCACAATCGAATGCAAATCTTTACCCCGTCAAGGCTGTCAAGAAAAGAACACCTGCTCTGCCAAATCATGTAAGGCACTTCCCACTCCACGGTCGCTGGAGGCCAAGGAGGAGGCCGAGAAGGTGGGCGTCCATGCGTCTCCGAAGTCAACACTTCAGTGGTGCCTCCTACCTCACTATCCCCTGCCTCGACACTGAATGCCAGACCGAAGTCAGATCCTCCCAAGATGCCTTGAGGTGAGGAGCAAGTCATTCTCTCGCCGGTGCACTGTTGGAAACAACCTCGAACTCGTTATGTGTTCCAGACAGTTCAAGATGCCTCAATGACAAACAATACCAAACTATATCTCCAAACAACATGACACCAGAAGTTAAACTTCTAGAAGTGGGAGTCACAAAACCACAGAAAGTTGAAGCTATGTAACGCTGACCGATGTGCACACCCAACAATCAACAGGAACACAAAGCAAGACCGCTGGTGCATAGATCGACAGTGTCGACTGGGATTGCCTAGTGGCAACAAACTAACAACATGATAAGTTGTGCAGTGGTGTGTTACCCCCCTGCGCTACACTAGGAGTCCACCTGGGGCAGCCCGTGAGTGCGACTGAGGACACCTCAAGGAGCAACAAGGCCCCCTTCAACAATGTAACCCCAGCCGGCGGCGACCCCAATGTGAAATATAATATACCAAAACAAAGGTGTACCGTGGGCTGCCGGGCGCACAATGTGTATGTACACACGGCTGGCGGCCGCCACCAGGACAAGACAGCTGAAGCCAGGGCGGCAGGAGCATGCATCGCCATCAAACAACTCGAATCCCTTGAGGACCGATTCACCACAAATGACACTTCAGGGCCCAGGCCCGGGCCGGCCCTCCCTTCTCCAACAACTGTCACCAGTCTCAACCCACTGTGACACAATGATTAACATTGACTCAAAATGACTGCACACTGTGGGCCGGGGCAGGGCCAGGAATAGACCAGGGCGCCACCGAATTGATCCGGAGCCACCCCAGTGCCCAACACGCCACCACACACCACCGAGCGACTCACCGACTGGGCATGTCACAGGAAGCATGATGGCATGATGTCCGACCGCCACTCAGCAGCACCCACGGTCACACTCCTCGTTGTCGGCCCGGGCCGAAGGGCACCGCTTCATCAGCAAGCGGGGAGCCGCATGGTGACGGTGCCCGCCCTCAACATTGTTGGACTGGCTGGCTCCAACTCGTGCGTGTGCCGGGGCATGGCACTGGCAAGTGGAAAAAGATCTGCACGCAGTGCGCACAACCAAACACCCAATCAATGTCTGACACTCATGCCCAGCACCGCTCCCGAGTCCCGCCCACCACCAACAACAGTCGCAGTCCACCGAACCAAAAGCTGCGCCCGCCGCCATGTCATGACAAGCATTATCATTGTTATCAACGAAAGCAGCAATTCAACTGCTTTGCTCCGTACGAGCCCACATCAACACTAACTCAATCGAAGCCCACTGGGACCCACTCAGGAGACCCAGAACAACACTCCGCGTACCGGCAATTACAACATCATGTCATCGACGCGCAGAGAGCAGACTGTAGACCTTGCCGTGAAAACCAGGTGCCGGCGCTAAGCACCGGAAAGCACCGCCACAAATGAAGCAATGCTGCTTTGTCTAAAGACAAAATAGGCTGCAACAAAATCAAGTCCAGCAGCCTTTGTGTCCTCTGAACACGTTTTCAATGAGGTAGCACAACTTGTAGAGTGACCAGGTTAACTCCTCAAAAAATGGAGTCAATGCCTAGTGAAAACTAACAGGAATTTCATCCCTAAAACTAAAAATGGCTCAGGTAGAAACATGAGAGGTAGAGGAGGGGAATTCTTGAGATCTCAACATAAAGATAGTTTAGTATTTGCAGCTAATAAAGAGAAAAAAGTACACTGCCCTGTTTCACACTGAGGACACCAGATATACTACACTGCATTTGACAGTTGAATCACTGTCTGTGTGAGTTTGTGCACCGTCCTGGCCCGACCTGCCTGGGAAACGATATACCCTGCAGAGCGCTGGATGGCTATAATCTCTGTCCATGCAGACTTCTGACCGAGTCTATCACTTTAACACTAACATGGTCAGACAACTGGCCGTTGCAGTCTTAAGACCCCACTGGGCTCACGTGATGGCAAGCTCCCAGGTAAAAAAACCAAAGGGGCTCGTAGTAATATGGAAGTACAGGCAAAAAGTAAAGAGGCAGTCTTAACCCTATGACACTTTTGTAATTTGGCGGTACCATTACCTGCCCTTTACAAGTTCTTTATGATGATTAGTCCAATGCATATAAAAAATGGGTATCATCCTTCCTGCACAGGGATATGGAGGTAGGGGAGGGAACTAGAAGAAGAATGGGTTTAAAGGATGGGCTCTTAAATCAGTCTAAGTTTGCCCTCAGAGGGAGCCAAACATATGCTGACAGCTTTTCCTTTCTCTTTCACAGGCGAGTGTCACATATTGGAAGAAGATAGTGCAGAATGAGTGGGTAATGGGGTTTAATCATGGAAGTAAGTGAATTTATCTTGAGAGTCTCTCTTTCACAGAGAGAATCATTTAAGAAGACTGAGACTTGGTTTCAGAAAATAAAATAAGAAGACAAAAAGTCAAGACGTATACAGGGATGATTCCAGAAGATAAACATTTGGAAACAATCCTTACCACCTAGTGCTTTCAAGATGCAGGACTGCATCCAAAGAGACAATAGAACCAAGACGTTCCAGGATGGTTTTAAAAGACCACTGAAAAGCCTAGTATTTCAGTGCCATTTCAACTGTGAAAGAATGCCCCCTTTTAGCAAGATTTATGAAACTGGGTACTGTATTGGTCAAAGTGTTTGATACCACTACATGCTATTGTACTCACAATATGCTATTGTTTTTGTTATACTCCATACTTTGTTTTTATCATAGCATAGTATTTATTTCATGTCATGTTATAGCCTTATAGCCCGCCGTAGCGGGCTATACCGGCTATGAAAGGCCCGCTCCCGGGTTAAAGACCTGAGCCAAAGGCGAGGGACTTTAACAAGGAACCAGGACTTTAATAGCCGGTATAGCCCTGCTACGAAGGTCTGTAAGGCTATTACGACATTCTGCCACTAGAGGGCAGGATGTTCTAACAAAATAAAACAAAGGCCTCTCGAAGCTCAAGCGGATTATATCCCCTCGAGTTCCGAGAGGCCTTTGTCAAACATTAGAATGTTGCTCTTCGCACTCCATTGTCTACAATGGAGCTCTCAAAATTCCAATGTTCTAATATGCACTATATTCTTTACGGTGCTATACAAATCTCTTCCTATATAATATGGATAATTCCTAATAGGCATGTCAGTATCATACAAAACTCAGTCTTCCAAAATGACCACCAACTGATAGCTTCCAAGTGCTCAACCCGAACAGAACAGATAGATAACAGCACCTAGAACGCAAGGTAACTGTTCTCTATGAAAAAGAGATTCACCACAACTGCTGCAAGCCCCACCACCATTGCTCCTTTCAGGAACTCTACGCCCAGCTCTTGCTGTTCTTCTTTGACTAGATAAGCACTATATACGACAACTTGCACCCCAGTCGTACCCCGGCCACCCTCCTGGGAGATGACAACTGCTGTTCAGGGAGAGAAGGAGTTTGGTGTCATTGGTGTAGGAAATGACATCTTATGATCAGATGATGTTGGCGAGCGATGTCATGTATATGTTGAAAAAAGTGGGGCTGGGGGATGATTCCTATAGGACTCTGCTTATCAATTTCTTGGGCTCTGATCTGAAAGGTGGCAGCCTGAACCTTTAGGTGCTTCCCGTGATGAAGGAACAGATCTATTTGAGAGCAGATCCTTGTATACGAATATCGTGGAGTCTTTTGATGAGGGTGTCATGGGAAACAGTGTTGAAGGCCGCAGAGAGGTTAAGCAGGACGAAGGACACTGTTTCCCCTCGTCCAGGATGATTTGAATGTCATTGGTGGCAGTGATGAATGCTGTTTTGGTGCTGTGGTTCTTTCTTAATCCTGATTGAGTGTTGTCTAGAAAATGGTGCAGTTCGAGGAGGGTTGCGAGTTGCTTATTGATGGCCTACATTTCCTTTTTAGCTGTTTACAGGGTTGTTTGGTGTCTCAAAAGTATTCCGTGTACCACCTGGCCTGCTTGTATGATCTACTAAGCTCAATGGTTGCGAAGGAATCCGGGCAAGTCTTGATCCAGTTGAGGATGTGAATATCCTTGAGGTTGTCTGTGGGGCTAGGTGGATCTGTGATGAGGGTGCTGGGCCAATCTACTTCTGTGATTTTGCCCCAGATGTGGTTTGGAATACTGAACCTGATAGGGGTGTTAACTTGAGGTGTCTTGATTTGGAAGTGGATGATGGAGGGGTCGGGCCATATGAGCCGTATGTTGAAGTTGTATTTGATGATGTTGCATGTGGTGAAAATGGGATCCAATGTGTCCCCTGTGGTGTGTGTGTGTTGGTTCTGTGACTAGCTGGGTGAGTCCAATGTTGCTGAAGCTTTCCAGAAGTGCTGTGGAGCAGGGGTCATTTTGGTCTTCAAATTGATAGTTCAGGTCCCCAAGGAGAATGTAGGCTCTGTAGTCAATGGTGAGCAGAGTGATGATGTTGGTGAGGAGGCTTGTAAAAGTAGCTCATGGTCCTGGTGGTGGATAGGCAAGAGTTCCATTCAGAGTGAAGTTTTCTGAGATTTGCAGCTTGAAGTGCAGGTGCTTAATGAATGGGGTGGGGTTCTCTGTGAATGTTATGTATTTGATGGATTCCTTGTACCCAGTCTGGTCTGGTGGCTTAGTGTACTAATGCATCCACTGTAGGGGTCTGTGTTTGACCTCATGGTCACAGGTTCAAATCCTGGCGGGTCCACTCAGCCTTTTATCCTTTTGAGGTTGATAAAATGAGTACCATGAACTTGGGTAACAATAAACATCTGTTATTCAGCACCAAGATACCTTTGCCTGAACATGTGCTTTACAAAGACACATTAGGTTACAATAGCGAGTCCTGCTCCTGGCTTGTGAAGGCGGTCCTGTCTAGTGATCTTGTAACCTGCTGGGATTACTGTGATGACGTCGGGAGCCAATGAGGATTTGAGCCAGTTCTGTGTGAGAAAGAGGATGTAGTGTGCGTCCCTAAGCAGCAGGTGCCATATTTCAGTTGTGTGCTTGCTGAGTGACTGTATGTTGAGAAGCATGCATGCGAGTGGGTATTGGCATGTGGGTTTGCTGTTGCACGTAGTGGGGTTGTAGGCTTTTTTGGGGCTTGTGTGGCATGTGTTTTGAGAGAGGATGTTGAAGTTGAGCGCATTGTTAGTATTTGCGTGGGGGGTGGGTGTGTGGCTGCTAGAGATCGGCACTGGGTGCAGGTGAAAGCACCTACCATGGTGTGAGTCGTCTCAGACAGAGAGAGGCTCGCTCATCCTAACAACCGGCACTGCGGGGGCTCACGTGGTGCTTCTACTGCTTATCAAGCCTACACTGCGGCATCAGACTATACAAAGCCTCCACCAGGCCTGCCGATATTTATATCATCAGACCACTTTCACATTCCGCACACAGAGCTATAATTCTCGCTCACTGAGCCCCGCGTATCCTCTACCGCTCCACCGCAGTGCCAATTATCTTGCTGAGTACCTTGCCGGCTCCTCCTACTCTCCTGCCTGTCTTCCACTACCCTCACATGGGCACCTGGCCGGGCCCCCTGTGAGTTATTTTTTCACTATTTTCACGGTGCCGCTCCTTCTAACACCTGGAAGCACAGCCCCTCCTCAGGTGTCCCATCATTGCTAGGTCTTGAGGAGACCCAATATCCTAATTTGGTCGAAACGCCATCAACAGTTCACAAAGGCGAACCATAACACAGTACCTATGATTGGATAGATTGCTGTGGACCACAGTGTTATATTTCGCATGATCGCTGAAATGTTCTAAAAAATTGAGACCTTGTACATATGTCACCTCAATTGCCACTCCTTTGCTTAGGTTCAATTGTTTTTTCACTGGCACACCATACACTATTGTCTAATGTTTAGCTGTTGTACAGAATATTTTTTAACTTTTAACCTTTTAGATGTATTGTTTTACTTCCTTATTTCTTATATAAACTACTCCATAAATTGATTACATTTTTGATGTGTATAGCCAGTTTCCTTTCTGACATTACCTTGACCCTGTGTATTGCCATTGTGCATTACTCTATCAGAATATCGCTTATCACCCCACAGGAGCCATTGTTTCCTCACTTCCTTGCGTACCCAGGCTCCTCGTGAGTAGGGTTCCCTTGCTTGTTTCCCAATGGTGTGAGTTGCGGCACAGGAGCAGTTGGGGAACAACGTCCGGGGTCTAGTGACCTAAGAAGTGCTGCAGAGTATCTCTGATAAATTAGTAATAACATGCAAAAACATGCAGAATGTAAACATATATATCAGCAGATTTACATCAGCGGAGACAATGAGGCTGAAGGCGCTGCAATGCTTTTAGGCGATGTTATAAAAAGACAAGAGGAGAGCTGAACTACAAACAAATCGACAGAACAGCTAAAAGCACAAATGAATGGAAAATAAATCGCCATTAGCAATTTCCTTTCAGGAAAGGACTGAGGCCATGAACTTGACAGACAAATGACCAGCAGCATGCTAGTGCAATAATTATCCACTTTCCTGTCTTTCATAAAATCGGCTTTTCCTTGCAATGTGTACTGTGCTGTGCCAGATGACTTTTTTGTGGCTCTGACACTGAAGGAAAACAGAGGCACTACAGGGGTTGGGCACAACCTCGAATTCAAATGCAGGATTACTCCCTGAGGTCCTGTGTCAAAATACACAAAAGAGAATCGATTTTTGAGGTCTTATAATCAACTAAATTAAATTTACCGAGTCACAAAGGAAATTACAATTTTCTTTAATTTTTCCTCACAAAAGGCCAGCACATGTTTCTTGACAAACAGGCCGATTCTTCTGGTTTAATTCCCAGTTCACAAGTTCCAAACTGTGTGTAATTAAAAAACACAATGTCTCAATGAAGTAAAAAAGAAGAAAACAAGGTGTGAGAACGAATATAAAAGCAAGAAAAAGGTGAAACGGGGACAAATCAAAAACGTAGATAAGATACAGTAAATAACAATTTACAAAAAGATTTACATATGTCACTTACCGATCAATATCCACTATTTCTTATCAACATACACAAAAAAGTAGCTTTTGTAGTCAGAACCCAGGGAGAAAAAAAGTTCTAAAGAAAGGTGAAACTCTCATCTTAGAGTCCTACTTAATATCACAGTCCACCATGCAAATACAATGTGAAAATAGTATTCACAAAAATGTGAAAAATTAAGGGAGAGAAACTGAGAGACCAAGACCAACAAGCACTGGTAAATGTATTAAGTTTCACCTATGTGATTAATAATAAGCTGTTTATTGTTGTAAGTTGTAGCTTGCTGTGTGATAGTACAATACAAGTTGCATAACGTCTGTTAAAAGTGTTATGACTTGTTTATGTACTAAAAGGCAATATATTGTGCTGTTACTAGTGGTTAAGTGCGGTCAGTAGTAGCAACATTTTGAAAAATGAAATGATAAAGGGAAATAATAGAATTGATTGATGTAATAGCAATATTATTTGTTTAGAGGAGCTCTGATCACTTTTGAGCCCGGTGCCCCTGCACCTGCTGCACCATTGAAATCATGACCCGGGTACCTGTAAGGTAACTGCACTTGTGACTGCCTATTTAGTAGTTAAATATAGCAATATTTGGTATTTAGGGGAGTTCTGGAGACTTTTAGCCCTGGTGCCAATGCACCTGCAGCACTATAGAAATTACGGCCCTAGTGCCTGCTAGACATCTGCACTTGTGACTGCCTTTAAAGTAGTACAATTTAGCAATAGTCTGCGTTTAGTGGGGTCCCTGGAGCTTTTTGCCCTGGTGCCACTGCACCTGCTGCACCATTCAAATCATGACCCTGGTGCTTGAAAGATAACTGCACGTGTGGCTGCCTGTTTAGTAGTAAAATATAGCAATATTAGGTGTTAAGTGGGGTGCCAAGAGCTTTTAGTCCCAGTGCCACTGCACCTGCTGCACTATTGAAATCATGACCTTGGCACTTGCTAGATACCTGCACATGTGACTGCCAGTTTAGTTGTAAAATATAGCAATATTAGGTGTTTAGAGGAGTTCTTTAACTTTGGGGCCACTGCACCTGCTGCACCATACAAAAAATAACCCTGTTGCCGGCAAGATAACTGCAATTGTGACTGCCTGTTTAGTAGTAAAATATAGCTACATTTGGTGTTTAGTGGAGCTATGACAACTTTTGGCCCCGGGTGCCACTGCACCTGCTGCACCATTTAAATCGTGACCCTAGTGCCTGAAAGATAACAGCACTTGTGACTAGCTCTTTAGTAGTAAAATATAGCAACATTTGGTGTGTAGATGAGTTATAACAACTGTGGCCCCAGTGCCACTGCACCTGCTGCACAATTTAAATCAAGCCCCTTTCAATTGCAAGGTAACTGCATTTTTGACTGCCTGGTTAGTAGTAAAATATGGCAATATGAGGAGTTAGAAGAGTTCTGACAGACAACGTTTTGACCCGGTGCCACTGCACCTGCTGTACCATTCAAATCATGACCCTGGTGCCTGAAAGATAACTGCACTTGAAACTGCCTGTTGGGTTGTAAAATATTGCAATAACCTTTGTTTAGTGAGGTGCCTGGAGCTTTTGGTCCCAGTGCCACTGCACCTGCTGCACTATTGAAATCATGACCGTATCACTTGCTAGGTAACTGCACTTGAGGCTGCATGTTTAGTAGTCAAATATAGCCTAGCTCTTTTGTATATTTACTTTATTTTTAACTTAAATAGTAATTTGTCTTTTCCTAGTCTTTTCACTGCTTCTGTTCTCACGAGGAATCATTGTTAACGCGTTTACAAAGCTCTTCTTTTCCTTCTTTTTTTTGGTCTTGGTCTCTCACAGTTTCTCTTCTTTTATTATGCACATTTTGGCCAATACTATTTTTTGCTTCTTCACGTTGGATTCGCATAGGGGGCTATGATAAGTATGATTTAGAGTTTTACCTTTCTCTATACTTTTTTTCCTCCTGTGGTTCTGATGACAAAAACTACTTTTTGTGTGCATGTTAAGAAATCGTGGATATTGATTGGTAATTGACGTACGTGTATCTGTTTGTATATTGATATTAATTTTATCTTATTTATGCTTTTGGTTTTTCACTTTTCCACTTTTTCTTACCCTTATATTCGGTCTCATACCTTCTTTTCTTTTTTTCACTTCATTGTGACATTGTTTTTTTAATTACACACGGTTTGGAACATGTACATTGTGGATTGGTCGTGAGGAAGTGGCTTGTTTATTTTGAAAACACGTGTTTTCCTGCGGTGTGGAAAAATTAAAGAACATTTGAATTTTCTTTATGACTCAATAAATTATATTTCATTGATTATAAGACCTTAAAAATCGAGTCTCTTTTGTGTATTTTCTGTTGCTGTAAGCTACAGGGCTTCACTATATTCTGGCTCTTTTCGATGACTCCACTATCACGAATTGTACACTGACAACAAAAGCTCAGCATGCCTGAGCCTCACACTGGAACATTTCATCTTGTTCCAGAAATCTGCTCGAGCAGAATGAAATTGGACAAAATTAAGTTTTGTTGACTGTGATGGCTCTACCTTTCATAACGTACCGCTGGAGTCAATATGTGGACGTGGCGAGGATGATGAGAACATAAGTAGTGTGTCCTCAGCACACAAGACACATACAACTAAATATCTCAAAAGTAAAAATGAAAATCATAACATTTATACCAAACTGCAGCCCCTAATTTCATTCTTGCTGCTGCATAATTTCATCATTATGTGATATTTTCCCATTAGTACGGAATCACAGAGTGGTACTGAGCTATCCGGTTCCAATGTTTTCATTATAGAATGATTTGGTCTTTGGAGAAGAGCAGTGTTATAGTTACACTATTACTATTGGGCAGCTTAATTCTACAGGAGGATAAAATGCGGAGTCTGCCTGCTCCTATTCTATTCTGTGACTTATAGATTCCTAGGTGAATTTCAAGATATTTAGGAAAATGTCATATAGAAGGTGACGTGAAATTGAGATCACAGTCTTGCTGGGAGCAGCTACTGAGCTACCAACAGATCACTTCACAGAGGTGACTGGGTATCCTAAGGGTATACCGGCTCACCGTTGGTACCTTTGGGTTAGCTACATGGCAGTCTCAGAGTAAAAGAAGCAAGCAGCTATTTGGATCACAGCAATAAACAGAAGTTTCAATAGATCCATACCAAGTTTAGGTAAAATCAGAAATAATCAATATGAAAGGTACAACAAAAATAAAAGAGATTGGCTAAGGGATTCAAAAGAATTAATAGAAACACACAGCATAAAAATAATGGGGCAACATAGTTAACTGTTAGCTAATAGGGACTGGTGGAAACCCAGCAAAATGTCAATGGACATGAATGATACAACTAAGGCGCACCAGTGCCGGCCTGAATCTATCAGTGGGATAATGATTTTTCTGATTGGAAAAGTCTCAATTTAAAACACACTTACTGGGCCAAGACTTCAGGTTATGTCCATTGAGGTGATGTCAAGCATCTCAGGCATGACCCAACAAAGAAGCCAAAATGCAAATGTTCCAGAGCACCTGGCAGGATGGGATGCACCATTCTCATGTGTGGGTCAAGAACTCTTAGCTCTGGATCCAATGACTCAAACTACAAACCAATACTCATCAAGGCATAATGAAGCCAGATCTCAGTCGGTTTTATGGCTTTAAGAAGTCAATATTTATGTCCAACGACTTTGAGGCTCCCAGTATTGGTGGGACAGGAAAATCCAGTCCCCAGTGTTTTAGGTAGAGATCGGCTCCTTTATTTGGAACACTCTATATCCCAATCTTCAGCCCACAAATATCTCAGCATGGATGGAATTGTGCTAATCTTGTGCTTAACAGCTCTATTAGAAAACCTTCCCATGTTTTTCAATTATTTTTGCATAATTTATGCAGCACTGTAAGGCTGACTAGTCATTATTTGTAAATAAAACTGTGCATGCATTAATGGTACTAGCATAGTGCAAAATTAGCTGAGGAGCAGCAAAGTTCCAGGGATACTTTTAATATAATATATTGTGTCAAACCATTTGAGTAGTAAAGATTTGTAAAAATAAGTTTCCTTCTAAATACAGAAAAGTAGAACCATTCTAATTTTGTTGAATATGAGACAGGTCTGGGTTGAGTGGGGTGTTTATTGTTCCTTTATTTTTGGAGTGATGTGATCAAACCAATCACGTCCGGCATGATAATTTTAAAGGAGAACACAAATCAGCGATTAGACTCAGCAAAGAGAATGCCCCATTGGTGCACCACTGGAAAGAAAAAGGTCACACTGAGACAGAGTTAAAATGGATAATTCTAGAGAAAATGAAAGAACAAACAAGACTAGGTAACAGCACAAAAAAACGAAAACACCAAGAACAGTGGTACATGATGAAGTTTGATACTGTAAAGAGGGGGTTAAACACCAGAGAGGATTGGGATAGCCTCATTTAAGAAACACACATTGGGAAGGGAAATCAGTGTGTACATTAACAATGGTCACCGTATTATTTTTGAGTTAAAAAAATGTAGAAATCCCCAAATAGAAATATACACAAGAGACATTAGATAGGGGAAACTTATGATGTAATGATAAATGACTTCATACTAGTAATATTCACATGCCCTCCAAGCGTCCTCAGAAAATTAATACTGAACAGAGGATTTCAATCTGTGGGGATGACTTTATCAAAAAAAAGGCACTCCATTCCTGCCTTTCGAATAATATATCCGACTTTGCCCGATATTATTTACACCCTTTAACGATGGCGCCGGTTTACGATAGATAAATACATGCATACACGCATGCGCGACAATTCCTGCTATCTGAGGTGAATATAATCGCTTATCTACACCTTTTAACAATGGCGCCCACGTCCGCTAGGAAACCACATGCTTCTACGCATGCGCGTCTTCCCCCAAAAAAACGCAGCTGTAAACAATTACCAGAAAGGGCGTTTATCCACATATATACGGCTACGCCACAGCCTCACTCTAGCAGAGAGGTAACAGAGGACTGGACGTACCCGTGGCTGCGTGTCACAGCACAAGACCGAAGGTAAGCGGAAAGAACGTACGTTGACTGTTCTTTTTTCGTTTTCGTTTTCATGGCGTGGAAAACAGGTTCCTCTGCCCCGTATTATTTTCACGAGGCGCGCAAGATAGCGTCTGTGGTTCTTTCCTGATAGTCCCTAAGGGTTAATCCTTTTGCCAATGGGAGGACTGCTTGTTAGCAGGGGACACGGGGGATATTACCAATTCAAACCCCAAAACGAGCGTCAGTACGAGCGTGCTGATGAGCCTCAATAGAATAATGGTGGATGCGCCACCTCTGATATCAATGGGGATTTTACAAGACTTAACCCTTTGACAATACTAGGCACTCTACATAGCTTAACCCACTTAAAATACGTAGAGGATAAGTTACAATAACAAGACTAGCAACACTTATGCCAGAAAAGGGAGTTAGTAATAGGATGTCATTAGTAGATAGAATTAAATAGTGAAACTTACCCAGAACACTGGCTGTTTAATAAGGGGGTAACAGGTATTAATGGATAGTATATTCCATACACAGTCTGAATTAAAAAAAAATAAATAAATAAATAAATAAATAAATAAATAAATAAATATAATAAACTAGAACTAAAATCTAAAAACTAATCAGAGGTAACATTTAAAAATTTGGGTTACAAATTGCAATTTGCTCCCCATGCAGATTAAACTAGTGCTACTACATATCCCGTTACCATTATCCAGAGTGGAATGTGAGTGAAATAAAGAAAAGTAAACCACGGGAAGGAGGAAACCCCTGACTTTTGGAGGTATGTATACACCTACAGGGTGATAACGGGGCAGAAATGACTATAGGTCATACTTACTCTAAAGTAAATGTCGGTATTATCATATATAGGGGCTCCATTGGACTAAGTAATACAAGGAACACCTGCAAGTCCTATGATCCAGAAGGCCTGAATCAGCGCCAAAAATTCTAGACAACGTTCCATCGAGAAGCAAGGGAAAGCTAAACTCCTTAGGGTAACAGGAAGACTGTATCCCTTTAGCCAGAAATGTTATCATATTATAAGGGATTTATTCAGAGGAACATATAGAATCCTCATAGTGATAACACTATCCCATGTGCATTTTACCATCAGATTTTACTCCTCAAAGAGAAGATCAAGTATAATATCCAACACTACGTGGATACGACTCTCATATTATATATATGAGCCTTTCTAGTCAAGGTCAGTAACTATGGTGTGAATGGTGGGATTTAGTACATCTATGGAAAAACTGGTCACAAACTAGGTTATAACGGAGGTTGTAACACAAAAGCTAGAAACCAACTTTAAAGGCAAGTCTAGCTTCACGGGAGGGTTGACAATAAATGGAAGGTAATGGAGGATTTACATAGACCTAGAGTGTTTGTTAGAATGGTGTACACATGGTACGAATAGAACCCTAGATGTTAAAAATGTACTTAAATAAGACAATTCCAATGTACTGATTAATCCTTTTCTACACACAGGAAGGATACCATATTTTAAACCCCTAGCCATCTTGAACTGTCCTGAAGAAGGTGTGCCAACATCCAAGGGCAATACACCGAAACGCGTCGACGCATTTCTTGTTTTGTAGAATTCAAGCCCAGGAAATTCCTAACATCAGGCGTACTGTCATATAGGATATATATGAATATGTAAATAGGGCTTTTGAATCTTATGATCATTAACAGACATAGGTACTTTGCTTACATTAGGGGTTTCAGTTTCTGTTTTGGTTCATAGGAAACATCTCTTGCCTTAGATTAATATATTGTTCCTACTTATTTTTGAATATGTTGACACTTTAGCATTTGTAAAAAATTGTTTCTCTCCCTACCTCATCTGTATATGTTTATGAATACTTTTTAATGTTGCTTTTTATTGTGTGCACAAATTGATTTTATTTATGAATTGTATGGTGTAATGAATTTTCTCTATATGTATGTTTTTAATAAAAGTCTGTGAACGGTATAAAATAGTTTCTGACCAGTTACTTAGAATAGGGAGTGTGAGTGAATGTAACAGTTTTCCAGGGATTATCTTTAGACTTTTCAGTTTTTAATTTTAAATACATTAAAAGAAGGCAATTTACCTTTGCGGCCCCGTCCGGTCTCGTGTCGTCCCTCGTCCTCTCCTCCACACAGGAAGCAGGCAGCCTCCCTCCTCTCTCCTAAGCCAATCACAACACTGCAATGGCAGTGTTGTGATAGACTGGGACGCCGACCGCACAAGCGTCTATGGAGAGGCCATTTTCTCCATGTATATTTACATTAATATAAACAGTAGGCCACAGAACAATTCAAGTTGAGTTCATCAGAAACATGAATTTAATTCTTCAATCAAGTATTCAAAAAATGCTCTTTCAGTTCAGAGTATTTATATAAGTCTGTGTGGTATCTACATACTTTCATTTTGTACAGTATAATACAGTGCTCTCAGTGCAGAAAGAGAGAAAGGTTTTGGAGGGAATTGGGGGTGGTTGGGTCAGTGAGGGACAGCGTAAAGGTGATGTGACATAAACACAATTCATACCATAGTAATTGAAGAAATCTATTTATTTGGCCCTATGTGTAATGCATTAAAAAGGGAACTATAGACCTATATCAGACTGTAAAGACTCCACTGTGCATAATTGAATTGTGTTTATGTCACATCACCTTTACCCTGTCCCTCACTGTCCCAACCACCCCCAATTCCCTCCAAAACCTTTCTCTCTTACTGCACTGAGAGCACTGTATCATACTGTACATAATGAAAGTATATAGATACCACGCAGACTTATATGAATACTCTGAATTGTAAGAGCATTTATTGAATACTTGATTGAAGAATTAAATTCATGTTTCTGATGAACTCAACTTGAATTGTTTTGTGGCCTACTGTTTATATTAATGTAAATATATAGTGAGTACATCGACCATCTCTTTAACGTACTACTGACATGACCCAGGTCGGGTAGTTTTAAGGGTCTACCCCGTTAAAACGTAACATTTTCTCCATGTAGGCAGCATGCAACCTACATGGGGAAAAGAGCAGGGTGAGTATGACTGGTTTGGTCGGCCCCAGGGCCGACCAAACACTCAGTGCCCACAACAGTGGGCAAGCCACTCCACTCCTTCCCTGGAGCAGGACCGCAAACCCACCCGCCCGCCCCCAACCAAACCCTTCTGCTTTCTCGCAGTGCGAGAAGCAGAAACGTAAAATGGCATTTGCAATACAATTTTTTGTTTCTGCTTCTCGCTCTGCATGAAAGCAGTGGGGCGACGCTCCTCTGCCCACATGGAGGAGCCGTCCCTGGATCAAACATTTTCAGGCCTTTGATGAAATGAGCCGCAACATGTGAAAAATTATTATTTGGAGCCAATGCAATGTTTGGAAAGCCATTGAGCAGAGAGTTGGTGCCATGAAATGAAAATGATTTTTGTATAGCGCACATAGCTGCCCTGAGGCATCCAAGCGCTAAGATTGCAGCTGAGGATGTGGTTACTCAAGAAAATATATCAACCCGACTACTGTTTATTAAACAGGAACATCCAGTTGAGAGTGAATTAACAAGGGGACTGTTGTTATGCGGTCTGTTTCACTTACTTCAAGAGGGAGTCCCTGTACCTTGTACGGGAACCACAAGGGGGATTTAAAAACAATCCCTCAGTGCAATAGCTTTTATTAAAGATTTATGACAGATATGTCTGGTGTTGGCCACTGTGGAGGCTCTTGTGCCAACCCTGCCCCTTCCTCACCAGGCACTGAAGCAGCTGGGGCTAGGCTTTAGCCTTTCTTCTGTTTTCTACACTTTCAGATAACTATGAACAGGATATTGTGGCAGCTAGCAGCTGGTCTGGGAGGATAAAAAATCCACCATGTTTCCCTGGGGCAAAACAGGAGCAGTCATCCAGGATCAAGTTTTTTCAGGAGCAAGGCAAAGTCAAATGGGGCAATAAAACATCACACAATGGCCATTTTGATAGGATGGAGTGGGATTCTATTTTAAGTGTAGGGTGCAAAGACAGTCACTCCCATTCCAATCATAACAAGGATGGCGGTGAACATTGTGGAGGACGGTTCATATGTAGGGGCAACTATCAAAGCAGTTCGACAAGGACAGTATACCTATATCTTACTGGAGCCATTTCGTCTCATTAATGCCTGGGTCCATTGAGATTACCTATTTGCTTATACTATTTAGACTAATTGCAAATGCTAATGAATTGCTTATTAATGCATAGTTCCATTACATCTACCTATGACTTGGGGTAATCAACACTTTTAAATACCTGGGCCCATTGAAGTTGCTGAGTAAGATAAATAGACACTGTAAGGGGCTAATAATGGAAACGATTGCCACTCTAATATTCTCATTAATGGCCCCTCGCAATGATTACGGATTACTGTTCACTAATGTCTAGTGGTATTAAACATCTGTAGTTGTAGGGTCCTTTTACGATTATTAATGTCTGGTGTCAATAGTGCTCCTGAAAGACTAAGGAATTTGAACCTCATTACTGCTACATGATATTTATGATTAGTGATGCAGTGACGACTGATGCTCCTCAGTACAGCTACTGCTTGGGTCCATTGATTTTCATTACTGCCCGGGCCATTGATACTCATTAAGGCTTGGAACCATAGACTCTCATAAATGACTGGGTGTATTAATCCTCATCACTGCCTGGGGACATTAATTATTTAGGTAGAGACTGGCGGCAGCACGCATGCACTACTCGCTCTGTGAGGGATGCTGTAGTAAAGTATGCAGTGGAACCCCGCCCACTCTCCGCGCATATTTCTAATTGGCTTGTGTCATTGTCCTTCATAAACGCTGGTTTCTGATTGATTATTAGGCTTGTTAGTCCCTCCATGGTACCGCCTTGTCGCCATTTGTTACCGCCCATTCGGACCTTTTACTTGGCTTGTTACACGGTCCGCTTTATCTAGTGGGTGAGTTCTATTTTGTTTATTTACACTGATGGGGGACAATGGTGGCTGTTTTTTTTTTGTATTTGCAGAGCTGCTGAATGCGACACCTGCTACAGGAACACCGCACTCAGTTTCAAGTTTTAATTTTAATTAAACTTTGATGTTGTGCGCAGTGCCACCTTCAGGGACAACGCGCTTTGTTTATTTACATTTTTAGGGAATTTTAAAACTGAGCGAGGATCCCGCTTCAGGGCCACCACGCTCTTTTTTTTGCTGTAATTTTTTTACTTTAGCACTGAGCGCTTCGCCCGCTTCAGGGACACTGCGCTGTGTTATTTTGTTTTTTTTTCTACTTTTGCACAGAGCGCAGCTTCCGCTTCAGGGACAACGCGCTCTGTTTATTGCATTGTAAATGCTTGTGTATAGTAGCTTTGAGCCATTTAAACTAGAAACACATTCTTTGTTGAAATGTACAAATTAGGCAGCAATTAGGGGATTGTGTGACAAGTCCGGTAAAGTCATAACTATGCGGGAATCACAACAGCTGTAAAACCCCATATTACACAAAGCTGTAAGAGCCGGTTTAATGCATTGGGACACAGGAAGTAGCCTTGTCTTCTAAAGTAATTCATCAGCGTGCTACAAATTATCAAGGACTAAAACATGTACTGGTGGTTGGCCGTAATCAGAAAAGTGAAAATCTGTGTAGCAACATGTTACAGCCAATTAGCAGTACTCGTCCACATATTTTACTGGCCGATCGATTTTTAACAATTGCACTTCGGTTATTATCAAGATCTATAACAGTGCTGCTGCAAGTGATATGCAAAACCGGCAGCTTAAAGAAAGCTCTTCGCGGGACTCATAAAAATATTTTGCAGGACACTCTGTGGTTCCCATAATGCTGTTCACTTGAAGTCTGACTCTGAACACGGACGGAGGGTCAGTCTGGAAAATAAAGATCCAGTGAGGAAGAGCATATGTTTAATGGAACGCGATTGTTCATATACAAGTGCTGCAGAAAACCTTTTGAAACTGAAGTATTTTATAGGTTATTGTTATTCAAAACAGAGGCCAACATTTCATTTGGACGTGAGCTCGTCCACAGCAGTCTCCTCCTTGTCCTCTCGGGTGACGTGTGTGTGGTTGACTCCAGGCTCCTCGGTGTTGTCGAAGGGGTCCGTTACGAGTTCGGCGTCTCCTCCCGGCGTTGTAGGTCCAGGTCCAGCGAAAGCGCCGACTGTGTGTTCTTCCGGCTCTTTCTGCTCCTCCTGACCTTCCTGCAACGTTCCCGATTGGTCCGTACGCCTAGATCCGCCTTGTGGGGAAACTGCTTTGGGTTCGAGTTCTGCGTACTGTGGGGCGGGGAAAAGAGGCTTGGTTATTGTACAAGCCGAGGTGGAGGAGCTGCCGTCTTCATTTTCATCCGGGCGGTAAGGAATCCACTTTCCTTTACATGTGTCCCCGGCACCTCCTCACAGATAGTCAACAAAGTGAATGCTGTTGGTACCACCCTGCACACACAGAACAACATTTGGAGGAGATGGACTGACCTCAGGTTGAGGCTGCTCACCTGGTACAACAACCACCATCTGGAGCCTAAGAGAACTTGTGGTGGCCCTCCCAGAGCACCATTAAAATTCTTTCCTGGGCAGGAGAAGGTCTAACTCTCCTGCATTCTGAGGGTTTGACAGGAATAGCTGGGGGAGTGGACTCTGGCAGGTTACACTTAAGCATGGGCGGAAAATCCGTTTCGCTCGCGGATTTTGCGGATTTTCGGTAAATTCGCAATCCGCGAGATTCGCGAATCTCCCGCAAAATCCGCAAATCCGCGAGCAGCGGATTTTGCTCGCACTGCTCGCACTGTTCGCGTGAGTTCGCGGCTTCCCAGTACAACTTCGCGCCCCGCGAATAAGTGCAAAATTGCAGAAATACGATCTTAGCAAAACTGAAACTACTTACCAGGTTCAAAAGTTCAGGCTCATCATTAGTAGCCATTTCCTGTAGTGCTTCCTGAGGGGCCCCTCCAGAGTTCAGTTGCCAGTTGCAACTATTATGTGACCCTGCTCTGAACCTCAGAATAGTTACACATATGCCACAAAGGTCCTGAATTACAGCTAAGGGAGACAAGCAGGAGCCAGGCTGGAAGTTCAAATCCATTAATCAGCCCCTAATTCATTATTGTCAGTTGGGGCAGGGCAGGTGTTGTAACTAATTTTGCAACAATGAAAGCACTTAGCAAGTGCAAAAGATCACTAATCAGGAAGCACTAATGAAGCAGGTGCCAGCTAAAAAAATATTCTGTGACACATTAATCAGCCCCAAATTAATTCAGGTCACTTGAGGCAGGGAAGGTGTGCTTGCGTTGCCACAATAATGTACACTGCCTGGACAACCAGAGGGTGCTGTGATGAAACAGAGGGTGGCATGGGTGGGCCAGAGGGTGGCATGAGTAGTCAGAGAGTGGCAGTGGTGACAGAGAGTGGCAGTGATGAAGAAGAGTGTCCCAAACAGGCTGGACACGTAGAAACAACAAGTTCGCGAAACTTGCGACCCGACAGGTAAGTTCGCAATTTGCGAAATTGTACAAAACCCTCGCGAACTGGCAGAAACCCGCGCAAACACAAAAAAAATCCGCAAATTCGCGAGAATTCGCGGATTTTGCGGATTGCGAGTTCGCAAATCCGCAAAATTCGCGAACGCGAGATTCGCAAAATTCGCCCATGCTTAGTTACACTTCAATAACGGTCACAATATCACAATGTCCTGTTTGCTCTCAACTCTGCTTTTGACATTATGTTCTCTATCTACTTTCCTAACATGCATTACTCAAAGTATTTGAGATGTTGGTTTGTTTGTGTCAATGTGTATTGATACATATAAGAGCACATGCATCCAACTCCATGACATGCCACATTCTGGAATAGTTTCTGTAAGTGGATAACTGCACAAATATCATTCCAGGACCCTTGATAGGAGTTAAAATGTAAATGCATGTTGCCAACAGGTATGGTACACTAACCATTTGTCAAGAAGCTAGACTCCTTTTGTCCCTTCTCACTTGTCTTCCATGTCACAACTGAGGTTCACTATTCATGCACTTTACAATTTGTCAAGTGTTGGTAGAGTGAGAATGAAGTGACTACAACTACTATGAGGCACTATGACTGGAACTCTAACCAAGATGCTAGACTCGTTTTGCCCCTTCTCATTTGTCTGCCATGTTACAACTGAAGTCACTCATCATGGACTGTGCATTGTCCAGGCAATGCTCAATTCAGATATAGGTCTAAATATTTAGCAAGATGGTGGCCTGGTTTCATCAACTAAAACTATTGATGGCATGAGTGACACCCTAACAACTGTGTACCCCTAATATATGTAAGCCATGAAGGAAACACAGCTGATTAGCAGTGGCAGGTGACCAATTGACTCTGCACTCCTCACATGAAGAACAATGCAAAAAATACAACCACGCTGTGTGTTGACCTTTATTATACACAACTAGGCCTTGGAATGGACAAATACACGTTACGACTACTCTGTGTTTGTTGCAATGTTTTGGAGATGTCATGCCTATCCCTATAACCAAAAAGACACATATCTCCACATCTAATGAGCAGATGAAATCTCCTACATGTATTGAGTATCTTCAAATGTTTAGTAACCAACTTCAATTCCACGCAAATAGATGACAATACTAATCTCGATCTATTGCGTTTCATTCTAGGTCTGTATTTAATTTGACACAAACAACGTGGATGTGGATACCTCACTTCCACCAATAACAATGTTCTCTATTTCTCAACAGGTAAGTCGATCGGCAAAGGCACCTGCATAGAGGTTGGAAACCGAACAGAGTACCACTCCACCCCAGGAGGAAGCCCTCAGTGATGACAATGCTCCTGGGGATGTGGACATGGATGACGGTACTGGCTCATCTGGTCAGCCTGGGCAGACGGCAACAGTGATTCTCACTGGTCCCACAACAACACCTACCACCACAGCTGCAACAACACAGACAACCACTGCACCCCCAGCCTGTGTACTTAGCACTATATTATGCCAACCCCGTCCTGGATTCTGATGCGGCTATCAACACCCCAGTCACTGAGGAACCAGGACCCAGTGGGAGAGTGCAGTCAGTCCCAAGGGCACAGGCCTATAGGAGTAGGCATAGTGGAAGGGTAACCCAGGCTGACTTCACCCAAGTCCTGGGAGTCACCTGGACCCCCAAGGTGTGATGGTCCAAGAACCAGGAAATAAAGCAGCTACAGAGGGACTAATACTAGGAGGTTGCCGGCATCCACTCCAAGGTGGCCAGCATCAACACCAACATGACCTCCCTAGTTGGGGTGCTGTGGGACATCAAGTACACCGTCTGTAGAGCTTTTACACCTGCATATACTGCTTTCTGTGGTCAAAGTCCATCCCGGCCATCAACATCTGCCACAGCCACAGGAAGGGAGGCCCTGTCAGAGGAGGACACATCTGCCCGCGCTCCTGGCTCAACAGCTGTGGAACCCCCTCAGTCAAAAAGAGGGGATGTGCATGCAAAATTCCAGGAGGTGGGGATGGCAAGACACCCACCACCGCCAGTAACAAACCTTGCTCCTAATGTCCTCCTGTGTGTGCTACACATTCACTTTGTGAACTAGTTTCATCCACCATGTTTGAACACTTCACTTTTGGTTTTTACTCTGTAATTATTTAGTAAATCTCTTGAGCTAATTCTTGTTCACTTAATTAAAAACACACATCACCAAATCATGGTCTCCTGTTCTAATTCAGATATATAACAATGTGAATGTACTAGCATTGAGCCTTGCAATGTTAAAATCTAGGTACTTCTGGAAGCATGGGTATGTTGTATGTAAACAACGTTCAACTCAGGATCACTACCATGTCACAACCACACGTGTCTGGGCTAATACCATCTTTATTCTATTGTTCTAATCATAGGTTGACATGAAGTCAGAAACATAGCAAATAAAACCTGACTCAGTTATTCAGTGTCAGTGATCACATAATCATTTGCGGAGTCATAACACTGAAGGAGGGGATCCATCTGACAATATCCAACACAATAGGCAACAATAACTTAGGTCTTCATTATCAGCTGGTTTCATATTGCCTTCCTCATAAAAGGAATCCTACATCAAATAAACAAACAGACATGTTGGTACAACAATTTCCGAGTGTGAGCTTGCATCCGGTGAAATATCACTAACAAATGTCAGTGATGTGCTACAATCACTTTGGCCTACATGGAGGAGACACACCAATCGCTAAATACAGTTCATACACAATGAGAAATTAGCCAATGTGAAGGCAGATTAGCATGATTTGGGCCCAACACAATATTGAGTTGGATCACAAGATGGCACACATATTGAATTAGGACCAACACACCACAAGGAACAAGTCAAATGGAAGCCACATAACTTCCATCCTTGGAACTGACTTTGTACACCCAAACTCTGTGACAGACATTCCCAGGACCAATCCATGTCTACTTTGTATGTCTAAGCAGCATCATGTACCTGCCAATGTCACATCTCTCAAATGCCCAAATGAAGATGCAATGGTGAAGGAATCTAAAACAGACCAGCACAGAGGGGGATTAGCCAAGAAACCATACAAATGGCACAAATCACATTGTCAACTCCTAGATAACACAGTCCCAGACAACATTTACAGCTGAACCGTTACAGTTACAAAACACCTTTCCCCAGATTTTGCCAGACCCATATATTCCTAGTATGTAGCATTGAAATCCTCCTCACAACATCACTACAAGAGTTCAAATTACAGTCAAAGTCATCACATCTCACACCATACTTAAACTCAGGAAAAGTAGTCTCGAATGAGTTCTCAATGCAAGTCCATTCCTTCCTTTTCACCACTATCACCATAATCATTTGGCATTTCAGGTTACTCAACCAGTGGCTCTTCATGGCCTTTATCCTCTGCAATGTAAGGGATGTTCCGTCGCAGGGCAATGTTGTGGAGCATGCAGCAGGCCACTGTTATCTTGCACACCTTCCTGTGTGAGTAGAGGAGGGCTCCTCCAGCCTTGTCCGGACATCTGAATCTGGCTTTCAGGAGCCCAAAAGCCCACTCCACTGGCCACCGTGTTCTTCCATGGGCCTCATTGAAGTGGACTTTCCCTGGTGTAGTAGCTTTACTCAGCGGTGCCAACAACCATGGCCGGTTTGGATATGCTGAGTCTCCTAGATGGAGGACAGACAGAAGTGCAACAACAAGTTACACACTTTCAGATTATACTACCTGACATTACCCACACAAAGTTAGGACAGAACACACTTACCTCTCCAGAAGTAGTTGTGACATCAGCTGGGGTATCGTTCTGTTCTGTAATATGAAGAAATCATGTGCAGATTCTGGGAACTGTTCATAGATGTTTCAGATGTACAAATCCAGTAAGCAGACAACTTACATTTTCATAGAATGGAAGTGCTTACTGTTGTGGTACACTTGTTACCTGAATTGTGGTGGTATTAATGCAATATGGGTGCCATCAATGGATCCAATAGCATGTGGGATGTGACCAAAAGCATAGAAATCCGCCTTCACAGTAGGCAAATGCTGGCATTTGGGGAACTGGATGTAGATATTTACGTGTCTCAACAGTACTGCTAGCACCTTTTGGAGTACCCGACTGAACATAGGTTGTGACATTCCACCTGAAATAGCAACAGTGAATTGAAACGAACCTGTGGCCAAACAATGCAATACAGACAAGATTTTCAAAAGTGGTGCGCTTGATGTCGGATAAGTGATGTGAGGTATGAGGTCAGGCTCCAACTGATGACATAAGTCCAGTTTTGTATTAAAATGTAATATCTGTATCACATGTCTCTCGCCCATGGTATGAGGGTCTGGAAATAGGTGGTACACTGGAAACTGGTGTCTACTCCCTCTACCCAGGTACCTATGTGAGGAGTAGCACACAAATGTATTTTGGTAACAGTGTGCAGAGTACCATATATGAAGAGTAAGGCTAAAGTCATGTGTTTGAACATTGATGTTTCATGAAGCATTACACATTTCACATCATTGGCAAATCTTGAACATTACACCAGTCCCACCAAGGTGGCCTTCACCGGTCTGTATCAGAACTGTGCACATCAAAAATTGTAAATTGGCACTATAGTGAGGATATCATTACATTTCAGGTGAAATACCGCCAACCGCGGTGTACAGAGCACCTTATACATTTTGCTTTCATTTGACTTTTCAGGTAGTGGACATATGATGTAAATTGAAATGGAAAGTGTCATCAGTGTGCAATGAGCATTTGCATGTGACAGGATGTCTGTCACAACACTAATTTGTGGTACATTGGTGTTCAACTTGACCTTCAGCGCATCATGATGTGTTATGAGTAATAGGGAGATTTTTTCAACTCTGGGCCTTCTGTGAGAATTGTATAATTCTCAAAGTTTAATCCATTCTATTTGGTTACCTCTTTTTACAATGATATAATACAAGTGTGAAAGTATGCAAGGTGATCAACTATCCTAGGATGGACATAAGGATGGAGTGTAGACAACTCAATCAATGCATTTTTTTTTTTAAACACTTTATTAAGGCTGCCGAGGCAATCCACGTTAGTACAAAACGAATATACACCATGTACATATGAATATCAGGTATCACAGTCAACATATCAATTAGTACATTTAAGTGTCCAGCAGGATTGCGTAGTAGAACATCGTGGATGTTACGGTAGAAACATTTTCTGATAAGGCAACAGAAATGTATAGAAATTAAAACTAGTGGCACGAACATTAAAAGTAAGATAAAAGAAACAGAAATCATAGTTGCTAGATTGCAAGACCAACATATCAACTCAGCTAGTGTGATGGCGAGCATTACCTTTGACAACAACCACATTATAGCTAAAGCAGACGATGTCCTGTGCCACCCTTCTAGGATATGGGCAATGATCAGGAGCCTACACATGTGGTCGATGACATAAAGGTCCGAGGAATGAACCAAACACTGTACAAAATCCCTTAGCCACAGGAAAAGTGGCCCCAGTGCCAGGAAAGGCGATGAGACCCCAACCCACAAGTACCCGGCCACAGCCCTCAATGGGCGGAAGTGTGCCGCAACGAAATCAACACCAGAGCAGGTACAAAGAAGGGGGGCCCCATGATCTAACCCACCCCGGTCGGAGTGTTGGGATGTAGGGACTGAGAGGGCGCCTCCCGTGCCTTCCCTGTAATATATTGGCAATATGGACCCCAGATGTCTGTAGGGCGGGAGGTGGCTGGGAGCTGCTCCGAGTATTCCACACTGTTCACATTACAGTACCAAAGAACAAAAAAGGGAGGTACCCTATAAACCAATATGGGACAGGGTAAATTGGTATTAAAAAGAAAAAAGTCCCTGAGCTTAAGGATATCCCTTATGTCGTCGTGCCCCCAGCCTAAATTAACATTACAGTACGCCACACTCCTGAGCCAAGATTTGACCGTGGGAGCGCGTCGTGAGCACCAAAGCTGCGCAACTTCTCTCTTGGCCAGCAGGAAGCAAATGGATGCTAATTTGCGAGTTTTGCGGGGGAAATTGGACTTGTAACCCAGCAGTGCAATCTCCGGCGTGACAGTCAAGGACAGATCCAGTATGTCACCCAGAGTTTTGTGTACCTCCACCCAGTAGGTGTGCAGTCTCGGGCAGGTCCAGGAAAGGTGTGCAAAGTCGGCCTGAGGGGCGTTGCATTTGGGGCAGGTGTGGGGTCTGTTGGTGTCAATTCTGTGGGCAAGCGCCGGCGTGTAGTACAGCCTTCGAAGGAATTTAAAGTGTATGAGTTTGTGTCTGCTATTCATGGAGACCTCTCTGGTTATGGCACAACACGCCTCCCACTGGTCGTCTGAGATCTGTGTGCCTAGATCTTGTTCCCATGCGGCGCGAACCACCTCATCCGACAAGGGTAGTGAGGACAAGCACAATTTGTAGAGTTTGGACAACACATGAGCCCCCGATGTATTCTGTATAATGGATGTAAGCGCCGGATTATCATCGGGTGGAAGAGGGAATGAGAGAAATGTAGCTCTCAACAGCGCCCGCACTCTCGTGAGTACAAATGTATCCATAAAAGTTCCATCGGTGAAGCGGGGGTCCTCAGTTATAGTGAAAGCGTGGCCATTGGGGAACAGGTCGCCAATCGTGTGTAGCTGGAATTTCGATAGCGACCTGCGTATCACCATTTTGCCCGTTATAGGGAGCCAGTGGGAATTGGGCAGTGGGAGGGCAGAAGAGTACAACATGTCAGTGTGCAGTAAGCGCCTAAGTTTGTCCCAAGCCCAAGTCGTCGTGGTGAGTGGGAGTATGTCATGTGGTTCTCGGGGGAGGCCTTTGGGAAGAATCGTGGCAAGGGTCACCGGGAGCGCCGCGTCAGCCTCAGGTTTCAAATGTGGAATTCTGGCGTCAAGATGATACCAAAGGTGAGCATATGAGCACTGGGCGACCAGGTAGTAAAGGTAGAAATCAGGGACCCCAAAGACACCTTTTTCATAAGGTAGGGTCAGCGTGCGCCAGGCTAGTCGTGGGCGTTTCCCCCCCACACCAATCTCAGCAGGGCAGTGCGCAATTGTGTAAAAAAAACCTTGGTAAGGGGGATCGGTATGTTATTGAAGAGGTACAAAAACCGGGGGAGAACCACCATCTTGACAATGGCGATGCGCCCAGCCATTGATAAAGGGAGACGGAGCCACCTGCCGGTGTTATCTTCCAGAAAGTCGAGAGCTTGTCCGTAGTTCAGGCGAATAATGGACACGGTGTCGAGATGCACATGTATCCCCAAGTATTTGACAAAGTCTTCACACCACTCCAATGGGAGGGAGCAGGGCCACCTCGCGGTGGCGGGGGTGAGTGGAAACAATTGCGACTTGTGCCAATTTACCCTGAGGCACGAGTACTCGCCAAAGCGTGCAATCTCAGATAGCAGGGGTTGTAGATTGGTCTCCGGAGTACGGACATATAAAACCATGTCGTCCGCATAGAGTGTGACCAATAGAGGGCCGGTGCGGAATTGGAGCCCTCTGTGGAGATGTTTTTCCTGGAAGTGACGCACCAGGGGGTCCATTGCCAAAATAAAAACTAAGGGAGATAAGGGGCACCCCTGTCGGGTACCTCTGGAGAGAGTGAAACCTTCAGTGATGGTGCCATTTAGGCGAATGCGGGCCGAGGGTGCAGTGTATAGCAACTCCACAGTCGCGACAAACATTGCGGGCATGCCCATCCTTCGCATCACGTCCAAGAAAAAGGGCCATTCTAGAGTGTCAAAGGCCTTTTCGGTGTCTAAGATGACTGCGGCAGCTGGGGTGGCGGGGTCGATTCTGTGTAGAACCGAGAAAATCGTGCGAAGGTTCAGTGATGTCGATCTCTGAGGGACAAAGCCCGACTGTGCCGGCAAGATAATGGTGTTAACCAGCAACGCAAGCCGCATCGCCAGCACTTTGGCCAGAATCTTATAGTCCAGGTTCAGAAGTGAAAGCGGGCGATAGGAACTGCAAACCGTGGGGTTGCGTCCTGGTTTGGGCAACAAAACTATGACTGCTTCGCGGAGCGTCGGTGGGAGAATACCAGACTCCAGGGCTTCGGCGTATACTTCAACAAGTATAGGCACTAGTTCTTCCTTATATGCCTGGTAAAAATCAGCCGTGAAGCCATCTAGGCCGGGCGCCGAGGACCCCTTTAGGGAGTCAATTGCTTCCGCAATCAGTTCCGGAGTGATGGGATGGGCCAAAAAATCCTGCATATATTTCTCCAAGAACACCATGGCAATTTCGTTAATGTACGGCCCTGGATCGCGATGCTCAGCCGTAAGGGCAGACTTGTAAAGATGCCGATAGTAAGTCAAAAAGGTGTTGCAAATGGCGGGGGTGGAAAAATGATGTTCGCCCTGTGTATCCGCTATTTCAGTGATATACGCCGCTTGCCGAGGTGGGCGTAGCAGCTGGGCCAGCAGCCTGCCTGGCCTATCTTCCTCACCATACCGGCGCGCCGTATGGTACTTGCCCAAATTTCTCAGCTCTTTGTCTGCTGCATCCCTAAACTCCAGGAGCAGCTCGAGGCGGCGCGCTTCATGGCCCGGGGAAGGGTCAGCAAGGATTACAGTCTCAACGGCTAACAAGTCATTTTCTAGGCAGGACAGAGTAGCACGTATGTCACGCAGCGCTCCAACATGTTTGGTGATGAATACCCCCCTTATGGTAGCCTTGAATCCCTCCCACAATGTGGCCCAGGTGGTCACAGATCCAGTGTTAAGTTCAAAGTAGTCCTCGATTGCAGAACGGACCTCCTCTGTGAAGACCGGGTCCGCCAATGCCCTCCCAGGGAATCTCCACTGCTGTTCGTATCCGCCCAACCTAGGGACTGCAAGGGACAGGACCACAGGGGAATGATCAGAGAGGGTGCGGGAAAGAGTGCGAAGATCAGAGACCCATCCCGCCAAGCCCGGAGAAAGTAGCCAGTAATCAATTCTGGTGCTCGTGTTGTGGTAGCTGGAATGGTGAGTAAAAGCAGGGGTGTCAGAGTGTAGTTTGGCTTCTATGTCCAGAAGTGAGAAATGCGAGCAAATGGCCGCCACTGCCGCGCGGGCAAGCGGTTTGCAATCAGGGGATGGAGACGTGCTATCCCTACTGGTGTTCATCAGCAAATTGAAATCGCCCCCTGGCGCCAGTAAGTCTATGTCGGAGTGCAGTAGTGATAGGTACAGGTCCTCGAAACAGGCCGGGGAATCAATATTGGGACCGTAGACCCCCACAAAAGCAATCTTATGACCAAACAACATTCCAGAGATCATCGCATATCTGCCCTCACTATCAATTTTACTATTTGTGAAGACAAAGGGGATCCGTTTCTGTATTAGAAACGCCACCCCACGCGCATATCTACTGTAGCATGAAAACACTCTGTGAGCACCCCAACCCCTTGCAAAGGAGGCCGTGTCTGCCCTAACCATGTGAGTCTCCTGTAGAAAAAGTACATCAGCTTTATGTCTCTCAGCATATTGCATAACCTGTTTCCATTTACGGGTGGAATTCAGGCCACGGACATTCCATGTCATCAATGTCAGACTAGAAGGACCAACCTGCAAACCTATCCGGGCCATATCGTCAGATCAAGAACTGTAAGCAAGAAGTGGTCATTCAACAGGCCGATACCACGAGTCTCGCAATCGGACAACAACAAAAAAAAAAGGGAGCCACAAAAAATACACACAACCCCTCCCCCACCCACCACCCAGCCTCCCAGCACCCCAAGAGAGGCAGAACCCAACTAGTTTCTGAACAACAATGCAGAATGACAATAGCCAATTATACAGAGCATCTAAACATATCTGCAAATTTAAACGTAACAAGCCCCACAAAAAAAAGCAAAACATGCAGGCATACGCCATGGGGGGAAGCAACGCTAGCCCCAGAGCGGGCAATCCAGTAGCGCGAAATGTGAGATGTTAGCAAGTATGGAAATCCGGCTACGTTGGACCATCCCACCAAATAGACAAGCAGCCATGTCCGGAGTGTCACGGGCAATCAGCCCAGGCCAGTGTCTACAAATAAGTCTGCGCTAGCTTGTGTGTCAGGCTGCTGTGGAGAGTTAGGTCTGGAGCCAGATGCCGAACCCGATCCTTTTTTGTATGAATGGCAGAAGTCTTGGACCTCAGCCGGAGAATCAAAGATGCGGAATCTGCCATGAATGTCCACTTTCAGACGGGCTGGGTAAAGCATGCTGTATTTCAGGCCGAGATTACGAAGTGCCACCTTGATACTGGTGTATTTCCGCCGCGCCTCTTGCACCATCAAAGTGTAGTCCGGAAAAAAGGACAACTTGCTCCCCTACCACTGTACCTCCCCCATCTCTCGTGCAGCTCGGTCTCGAAAGTTCAGAATTCTGGCGATAATGGGTCGGGGCAGTTGTCCCGTACGTGGTTTAGGCCCAAGGACCTATGTGCTCTTTCCACCACAAAGCCAGCTGTGAAAGTGTCCTTGCCGAACAGCTCAATGAGGAGGTTTTCCACAAAGGTGTCGAACCGGCCAGTGGCAGTTGTCTCTGCCACGCCAAGGATTCGAATATTATTTCGCCGGCTCCGCACTTCTAAGTCCTCATTCTTGATGGTCACATCCTTAAGAATCTTCTCGACCTGTTCCAGCTGTTTCAGAGTCTTGGAGGACCCGTCCTCCAAATCAGATATTCTGGACTCAGCTAAGTCGAGGCGCAGGTCGTGGGCCTGTACCGTGGAGCCAATGTCAGACAGCTTTTTCTCCAGACTATCAAAGCGAGTGTCCAGTGCCTTGAAGCCAGCACGCATCTCACCCATCATGGCGGCCATCATGGATGTTGCATCGCCACTGTCCTGTGTCTCCTGAGCGCCCGAAGCCGCCCCTGGAGGAGGGTCAGCAGCAGGTAGTGGTGTCTTATCAAAATTGAGCGTCCTCTGGGCCGGATCTCTTTTCCCCATCGCTGAGGACGTGTGGCGGGGCCGCAGACGCAGCGACAGTGGCGGAGAGCAGGGATCAATGGTAAGGCGGACGATCAATGTCAAAAACCCACTGGAGCCAGTGCAGTATAAAATGTGCGGCAGGCAAGTGAGTAGGCCCCAGACCAAAGAAGCTAGATCAGGGATGCGTTAGCCAGACACAGTCAGCACAATGGAGCGCCTCCAAGACTTCCCCGTGTGTAGGTCAATCGTGGCTGAGCATGGAGGGATCGCTTTGTAACAGTGGGAGGTTGCGCAGGGTGTGTAGCACGGTCGCACGGCCGGGCCGCTGTGCATTACCGGGGATCGCCCTCAGTCCTCCCAGCAGCCGCGCATCCCGCCCTCCCCGTCCCCCGCCAGGCCCCGCAGCCACCGCCTCAGGTCCGCACGGGCCCGCAATCCAGGCCCCGGCTCCCTCACACGCCCGGGCCGAAAGCCCCAGCCGCAGTCGGGGACCAGGCGACCAGGAAAACGGGGACCGCGTAGCAGCGGCGGCGCCCACGCGAGCCCAGCGGGGAAAAAACGGAGAGGAATGGGGTCGCGACCGCTAACGGCCGAGCAGCACTCACCCGGCGCTCCAGCGCAGAAGGAAGATGGCGCCGAGGTCCGGAGGCCTCAGATCCCCTCCGCCGTGTTCTCCGCGTCCGGCCGCTCCCGCGGCTCGGAAATGGCCCCCCGGCAGTCCGCGATCATCTGGAGGCAGGTCCTGGCGTCCGGTATAGACAGGGGATGCAGATTACATCTCTCTTCACCGTTTTCGGGCGCCCGCTCGGAGGAGCTTCACAGCGGAGCGGACATTAAGCTTGCCGCCGTGGCCACGCCCCCAACTCTATCAATGCATTTAGGCCTATCTGAGGTTAGACAAGAGTGGACCCAACACTTTGCAGGGTATGCAGCATGCATACATGTGCTCATGCTAAAGATGAAGCCTATAGAGTGAATCATGAAGCTGGTGTGATATATGGACTTCTTCAATGTTTTCGATTGATTTCCGATTGTCATGTGTGGAAAAGCAGTTGCAATAAATGCATGTTACATGTAATTTCAGAGGAATCCAGGGCAAATGCAGAAGACGGGGCCAACGCTGGTGGGGAAATAGCTGGTCACAGCAGTTCTGGACGTGAGACGTTAGGAGGGATCCAGTGACCAGGAGGGTGTGGGGAGTGCTTCGGAGGGCAGCATCTCAAGCTCTCCATCTACTGAGTCATCCTCCGGTGGACACTCCCAAGTAGTCATGGTCCCCCAGGATAATTACCACCTTCATCCTTGTCTGCCACCCCTAGTTCCATCACCACCCTCCCTGTTGTCCCCCAACAAGTTGGCCGTTCCTGCTTCACTAAGAGGGAAGCAGTATCCTTTGCTCTAGGCACCTCAGCCCCTTCTAGCCCCACTGCCCTGAGTGAGGAGGCTATTGACCTTCTGAGGAGCATCTGTGTGTGCAATAATGCAGTCCTGAATGCCATCCAGGGGCAAGGCAACCAGCTGACTCAGATGGTGGCCTACCTGGAAGGCATTCACACTGCAATGTCTGGCCTACAGAGATCTTTTTAGGCTCTCGCCTCCACCCTCACAGCAGCCCTCCACCCATCCCAACCTTCTACCCCACAACACCTCCTGCCCTATCCCCATCCAAATTCACTATTCCCATTCCTATCCAACACACAACTAAGCAAGCAAACACTTCAACAGACACAAGCACCACACACAAACACTAAACATCTAAAAAACTCACACATGCACTAATGCAGCAGACTCTCACCCCCTCACCACCCACAGCATACCTGCAATCATCACAGCAACACACACAGAGCCCTCAGACACAACCATACCCACAGACAACACAGCAACACACAGAACCCTCCTGCAGACAGCAGACCCAGCTCACACTTCCACTGCCTCTTCCTCCCAACCCGAACTTCATCCTGAACATCCAACCCGCTTTCCCCGTGATTATGTCTTGTTTGCCCTTGCCCTTACTCCTGTGAAACCTGAACCCCACCCTCGCGAAGTCCCAAAACCCTCTCCCACACCCAAACCCATCCATTCCACTTCCCACTACACCCTTGTGAAACAGCATCCCCACCCCCCTGAACCTGGCCCAAATAACAAATAAAACACCAAAAAAGACCCCTCCCGATGCCCAAAACACCCCTCTCACCCCACCCCAAGGAAACTGCATCCCCACCCGCCAGAACCCAGCCCAAAACCCTACAATCCCCAAAAGACCCCTCCCAAGGACAAACCCACCTCTCCCTAAACCTCAGTGCCCGCTCCCATGTACCATCTTCGAGGTGCCAGCTGTGCCCAATGAATACCCCTTTATGAGGAAGTTCCCTGGTAGTGTCAGTAAGGGCAAGTTTGGTGTCACAACATGGTTACCCTTCCCACAAGGAACCAGGGTATTTGTATTGTAACACAGAACAACGGATCATGCGGCCTATGTGTCTGGATACTTGATAAGTAAAACACCAAAAGGCAAAAGGATGTGTGGGTGGTGAATATCAGAAGGAGAATCAGAACCCCACACTAGATATAGTTTACAAGACAAACATTTTTAATGAGTGATAGATTTCACAAAAAATGTATACAAATAAGTGTGCAGTTTCGCAAGTGAAATAGAACCTTGCAAAGTGCAAGGGGGCGAGGACAATATGTAAAAAGGTTTCTATATAAAACAAACGACCACGATACAATATGTTCAACTCAACAATTAATCCTATAGGACAATATTATAGGTCTGTGACAGTGGTTCGTTTGTGTGTCAACAACTGTTTTGACCTCACGAGCAATGAGGGGTTCTCATCAGGACCAAATGATATGGGACAACTGTAATAAATTGATTAAAAAAATATATATAACTAGAACTGCCTAAACAGCACCAACAAGGAGGGGGGGAGGTTGTAAATCGCTCAGTTTGCGCTTATTTGAAAAAGTTCCTGAGTTGGCTTAGCTCAGGTACTTTTTCAAATAAGCGCAAACGGAGTGCTTATATTGCTCGTGGGGTTCCAAACGTCGTAATCAGGCCCTAAGTCTTTGTGTCATGAATACCTTTTAATGCAAAGGGCATTTATATGCCTAAATATAGTAGTGTATTAAAAATCTTTACAATTAGCTCATTAAATGAGGGCATCCTCTGTTTTTTGTATGTACTTAGACCTGATACATCAGAGCACTTAACTATCAAATCCCTTAACCGCTTCAATGCAGACGCTGTACCTCTGAAATGTGAAGGACATGATTCTCTGCATTCCCAGAGAAAATCATTCTGGTGCTTTCCTGGCATCCTGAAATACTTATTTTTCCAATCACTGTATGCACTGAGGTTGGGGGTTATAACTCCCCTAAAGCACCGATCAAGATGGGAGAGAGTGCTGGAAAGTGGAAAATACCCATTTTCAGTGCTGCCTCTCCCAAGTTGATTCACTACTTGGGGACTGCCCTAAATCAAGATTTCAAACAACCTGACACCAGGAAATTTGTTTTTGGGGGAGGGCCGGCTACCCTGGAAATGGGCACTGCCCGAACAGTCTTTCTGATCCCCACAAGAGCAAAGATGGGGTTTATCCTCTCAATCTGCTGCCAAGGGTGTTAGAGTGCAGAAAGCACAATAGACACCAGGCACAAATCGGCAAAAAAAGAAGGGGATGGTATGGCCCACTGAGGCAATGGGCTGTGTCCAGTCCTATAATGTACCCAACAGCCTTTCCGCTCCCAATGGGAATAGAGGAGGATTTACACCCAATATAAATTCTGAGGGGGGATAAAAAGCCCACTATACACAAGACAATAATATTTTAAGAAAGAAGGGGTGGGGCAGCCCACCCAGGCATCGGGCCATGCCTCCACCCAAGAATATGCTCAACAGTCTTTCTGCTCTGGGTAGGGCAGTTTAGGGGGTTTACCCCCGTCTGCCCACATATGGGACGAAGAGACAACTGGATGCCAGAGAGTTTTTTTTAACATAATCAAGTGGGGACCAGCTCCTCCAGACACCACCTGTAAAGCACCAAAAGACTTACTGGCCATCCCCATGGAAATCTGTATTCTTTGGATTGTAGTTTTGACATATGTGCAAATCCCAATTTCCCCACATTTTTAAAGAAAATTAACTTTCCTACTTATGGTCTGGGAAAGCTAAAACTAGGAAATCCTACAAACTTTAGACATTTCTTAACCTACAGACCCAGGTGGAGCCAGGGTGGTGTGGCTCATGTAGATCTTCCTACATTTTCCTACTCAGCATACCCTGCAAAATTCAAACTTTGGCAAAAAAAGTCATATAAGTTACCCACATTTCTTTGAGAGGGATTTTCAGGAATCTGCAGGGATTCACAAAATTCCGATCTGCCGGTGTTTCCACACTTTCCAAATAAAAACGGTACCCCTGCATGAAAACTGACCACACAAAGTCAATATGGTCTTCACATGTGTTGTGACCGGGTTTTTGGCTCTATTTCTGAGTGATGGTGACTTTAAGCTTGCTACCATCCTGAATCCCTATTCTTGGCTTGTGTTGGTCCTTTTCAGGCCTTTTTCCAGACCTAGAAGCATAAACTAGAGGATAGCTGTTTTATATGATGATAGATCCCTTATTCTTGACTCTAATCCATCTATTGCCTATTGGCTTTGACATAATTATGTGTCCTTTCATCATCCTACCTATAGTAGAGGGTGGATCCTGTAGTCCTGACTTTATATTACATATTGGTATGGTTTGTGTATTTACTCTGACAGAGCTAAGTGTCTATTTCATCCTTTTCGGGCCTACAAGGCCCAGAACTAGAGAGACTCCATTTTGCTTTCTGTCCCTGCAGACTGAGATGCTTGCAGGGTAAAGGTGATGTTTTAATTATGAGGTGTTGTTCACTTGGAGAGAACCGGCCTGGGCCGGCCCTTATCGGTAGACTGTATTATTCTTTGTGTCGAAGACACCACAAAAGGCCGGCCGGCTGGGTGTGTGTCCTTGACGCGGAGTGGTGCAGGGATCTGATGGGCGACAGGCTGATGACTGGAACTTTCCATGAGGAGAGAGCATTCCATATTAGTGAAGGGCAGAAGAGGCGGAGTCAGTCAGTCAGTTGAAGCTGGAGAGAGCAGTGAGTCGGTTCTTGGAACAGAGAGAAGTCAGTTAATGCTTGGAGGGAGAGAAGTCAGTTGAAGCTGGAGAGAGCAGTGAGTCGGTTCTTGGAACAGAGAGAAGTCAGTTAATGCTTGGAGGGAGAGAAGTCAGTTGAAGCTGGAGAGAGAAGTGAGTTGATGTTTGGAACTGAAGGAAGCAGTCAGAAGCAGTTACCTATCAGAAGGAGTTGTGATCAGCTGGAGTCTGGAGTGATGCCTTTTGGAAGAGACTGAAGTTATATCGTGGATTAGTCTGTGGGAGCAGCTGGAGTGAGTTGGACATTGGAGCTGGGATAATCAGACAGAGTGAAGAAGCTAGTGGAGCGAACGGTTATCAGAGCGGCAGAAACTATATCATTAGACTGAAGCTGGAAGGTGAAGACAGTTCGTGGGGGAGAGGAATCCAGTGCAGAGTGATCAGCGCAGATGCGTGTCCAAGAGTGCAGGGGAGAATCTGAGACGAGCTAAGGCACAGACGAGAGAGAAACCCAGATGACAGCTAGAGCAAGACTTCATACTAATCAGGTGATATCTGTCCTGTTATATTAATGCCCATAAACATTAATCTTGTCCTTTATTTCCTAGGCTAGATTCCCCTACTGTATTGCTAATCCTTTTTCTTTCAGCGGTGTGCAGTATAATCCATTCCCTCTTTAGCTTTCTACAGTCCCTGTTAGTTACATGTGGATGTGTTATAGTAATAAAGCTTTCCATTATAATAAAGAGCTAACGGTATTCATAGGAAAGTGATCGTCGTTGTAAGGCGGCGTTAATGAGAGCACCAGGGGGGATACTGGTGTATATACCCACAGGATTGTGGCTT
Organism: Lissotriton vulgaris; assembly: GCF_964263255.1. Classification (NCBI taxonomy): domain Eukaryota; kingdom Metazoa; phylum Chordata; class Amphibia; order Caudata; family Salamandridae; genus Lissotriton; species Lissotriton vulgaris. The sequence goes on from NC_141694.1 coordinate 1,689,519,033, forward strand.
GAGAATTAATGAGAGCACCAGGGGGGATACTGGTGTGTATACCCACAGGATTGTGGCTTGAGAATTAATGAGAGCACCAGGGGGGATACTGGTGTGTATACCCACAGGATTGTGGCTTGCGAGAGCACTGGTTGCAGCCAGTGTGTAATGGTAAGTAATCAGAACTGCCCCAGGGTAGATTAGTCTGGGCCCATGTGGTCGCGAGACTATATTGTATGAGTGTGGTGTAGGGCATGGACGTCCTTAGTAATCAGTGAGTATTCCTAGTAATCCCCATAGATTTAGTGGTGTTTTTGATGATTTGAGCTTGTATATTGCTAATTCCCCATCCTCAGGTAGGTACCCAGGTGCCTGGATAAATGGGTCCTAAGGAGGGAGGTGGTTACGTTTCGGCTGGGTTGGTGGTGTCTTGGTGAGCTGATTCTATCTGGTCCGAAAATCCGGTCGTTACATCTGGCGTAGACGGGCAGTTTCGAATTAAGCGCAGAGGAGGGAGCCCTTGGCATGTATTTGGACTTAAAACCCTTTAAATTTGACATCTGGGAACAGCCTGTGAATTGCATGGTGAGGTGTGGTCCCTGACCTATGGGCTTGAACAGTTGGAGTGTAAGGAGATTGCAGTACATCATGGCATCTGACTTATGCAGTGTGGAAGAAATGCTTTTCATCTTGGTGTTTGAACGGACAGGCTTGAAGGGTAACAGTACGTGAGGGAGCCAATTACATCTTGGTGATGATGCAGTTGTACATATGTGTGTGAAAAATCCTTGTAAATTGCCTATTAAATGGCTTGCTCCATTTGCTTATGCTGTGAAATGTGAAATGTGAAATGTATTCAGTGTAATATGACTTGCTGAACTCCTTGTAAATAGCTCCTTGTAAATATGGCTTGTGAATAGCATGTCATCATTATGACTTGCTGAGTGCCTTGTGAATAGCGCCTTGTAAATATGGTTTGTGAATAGCATGTCATTATTATGACTTGTTGAGTTTCTTGTGAATAGCTCCTTGTAAATATGGCTTGTGAATAGCATGTTATCATTGACTTATTGAGTTCCTTGTGAATAGCGCCTTGTGAATATGACTTGTAGCACCTTGTGAATAGCGCCTTGTGAATATGACTTGCAGCGCCTTGTGAATATGGCTTGTGAATAGCGCCTTGCGAATATGGCTTGTAAACAGCGCCTTGTGAATATGGCTTGTGAATAGCGCCTTGTGAATATGGCTTGTACATAGCATGTTATCATTACGTTAGGCAGGAGAGAGCTGGATCTCTTTCAAATGCTTGGAGAAAATATTTTGAAGATGTGCGCACGTGTTATATGAAAATGTGGAGAGATAAGTTCTTGAATTTCCCATGTACCTGCAGACATTGGGGAACGATTGTGTTTGAGCTGCCAAAGGGTTAATATCTTGAATTGAGGCGGCAGTGTTTATTTCAAAATGCTGTTTAACATGCATTGTTACGTGAGCTGACACTAAAAGTCAGTGACTGTTTGGATTAATGATGGTTTGATTTGACTTTTTAATTAGTTGCAGGGTTCGCCTATGTACTTTGACAACTAGCTGACGGAAGGGTAACATCTTGCAGAGAAAAAAAGCAGTGTTCATTTAACATACTGTTTGAAATGCGTCCACGAGTTTGTGTGGGTTTACCTTTGAACACATGATTTAATGTGTCTGACTCGGAGGTCGGAGTGTTATAAATCAACCAGTCGGACTGCAAGAGGGTTCGGTGCAATCACCGGTTGTGGAAATAAAACAGACCCATCATAGAATGTGCTTTAATCAGTGAAATGCAACCGTGTGCTTTTAAAAAAAATGTTCTGTAGTGTATTTTGCACATCTAGAAAATATAAGTGATTATTTCCCTAAAGCAAGCTGCCCCTTTTGTTTAAAGTTCAAATGCACATGATTCTGTATTTTGCGCTGATATGAAGCAGACCAGCGTGAGAGTAAACCCACTCAGTTATGAAAAAAGGCTATCTGCAAAAAATAAATCTGACCCTTTTAATAATTAGAACAGAAAGGCTTGCGCACCAAATTATGAATTCTTGATTACATGTATAACTTTTTTTCCCCTTGTTTAAATTGATGGTGTTTCACATGTTATTTTAAGAAATGTGTCGTGATTTCCTATGTTGCTGCATGTAATGTTATTCTAATGTTTTTCTCCTTTTCAGCAAGTAACAGTACATTATGATATATAGTTTGTCTTAGATTCTACAGAATTATTTTGCTTCTTATTTGAGAATGCTAGCATGTGTCTAGGTTACAATAAATGTTTTTATTAATTCCTGTTTTTAGGATGCTTTTTACCATGTCTAAATTTGCTTAAATTAGTTAGAAATAATGGTCTTTGAAGCCTGAGAACGGGTATGTTTCAAGTTAGAAGGAATTTGTTTTTGACCTTGGCTGATATGATAGCTCAGCCAGGATCTCATGAGTGTTTTGAAAGGGGGGGCCCTTTTTGGAGCGTCCGTCTGAGGCAGACTTGCCCTTGCCTTGTTTTTTTTTATTTTAGGCAAATATTCAGCAGTTCTCCGCTCACAGAGTTTTGAAAGGGTGGGGGCGCCCTGTGGGTGACATCACGATGAGGGGAAGGCAGTGTAGAGAAAAAACTTGGCAGGAGCTTCGCTCCTGCAATGAGATCAGCATTTGGCAGTGATTCAATTTAAGATCGCAAGGTAGCCCGGCTCCTGCTTATTATGGTTGGAGCTGATTCAAAACTCTGAGCGCGGACATCTTTCTGGAGGGAGGGGCTGTTTCTCAAAGGAGTGAGAGGTAGTTAGCAGCCCCAGCCCTTCTGGTTGTGTATGACAAAATTAGATTTTGCCCAAACAATTTTAAAGAATATGGTATAGGTAGAATGTTTAAATCATTCCTTGGATTTAGAAGAGTTCTTTTCATGAATTAGGAGGTTTCTTACAGAAATGAAAAGCACTTCGGGTGCTTTTTGAATGGAAAATGTGTTTTTGCAAGATTGATGATACGTGTTTTTCGTTTCAGATGGCTGTTTTTTTGTGGGGGCCCTGTATGAGTGTGTATTTTTTCTTATTTTGGAGTGATGTGTTTTGTTATTTTCGGATGAGTGCCCCCATCCCCCAAAAACTCCCGAGCCTGGACCCAGACCGGAAGCTGACGTGCCTGGAGCTGATGACCAGATTGGAGGGCGTGGTTCCTTGGCAAAGGATACAGATGAAGATGGAGGATTGTGGCCTATACAAATTAACTGTTTTCCTAAGAAGAAACCAACTATGGATTCCTATAGAAGAGAACTTTTTATAGTGACTGAACTTTTGAACTTGGCATTACAATCTGCAGTTTGGCTGCCTCAGCAGTCAGGTTAAAACTCCATATACTAAAAAAAAAAATCTTGACAAAGCCAATAGTTCTATTTTTGAATTTTTTTTTTACTAATGGACTTTTGCAAGTGATGATCTAAAAGAACCCATTTTTATTTGGTTATAATGATGTTCCTTTACGAAAGGAGTCTGAAATGTAATTCCTTGGCCTGCATTCTTGATTCTTGCATTTTTTCCCATGTTTCTATTTCAGATGGACATTATGCCACTTTTGCAGTTACCACAAAAAGGCCCCAATTTAAAATTTCTCAGTCCTGTTCATGGTTTTGATTTTCCAGGTTAAAAGATGCAGTGCCACATTAATGATTCGGCCTTTGGTTCAATGATTCCTTTTAATATAAGCAAATAATAATGTTATTTGAATGTCATAGGGTGATTAGTAAGCTGCTTTAATAATCTGATGCCCTGTGATACATGATATTTTGATTTTAGTATGCTACGCTATTTCATTATTGATACAGATTGACTTTACACTTGTTTATCTTTCACCTATTTCATAGTTTTCCTGTTTTCTCTAAAACAGTCTTGCCAATGAAGGGAAAGCAGTGTTTTAAATGATGGTGCACACATGTGTTCCACAGATTGATACAGAGGGATTAGGTGCAAACTGTTTCCTGAGTTAGATGACTTATGACCTTTACCTATTGCCTTTGGCATGGTCTACTATTACTCAATTTCCCAAGTTTAAGTCTATGATCTTTTAGAAGAATATATACACCATACTTAGATAACTTTCTTTGATTTCTTGCTTGATATGCATAGTGCTACACCAGCTATTTTGTAGGAATGGGGTTATCCTTGTTTTCCTATTATTACACTTTCACTTTGATCCATCAACTCTTAATTAGAACAGTGGGATTAGTTCCAAGGGTGGTCACCTTAGACTTTAAGTTGTCCTGGGAGGTGTGTCTTTTAGTCAGGTTATGTCCTACATCTATTAGTAATAGTTGCCCAGACCTTGAGGACCCTTTGTCATGTTTATTTGTCAGATTTTACCAAATCATTTCTTAAGTTGACCGAAGTAGGTAGGCCTCATTTAGGCCATTTGTTGTTTTCATTTCACAAACATGTCCCTACATCAATAGATTTCATGAGTTATCACTAGAAGTTGAGGCACATTTAGTTCAAGGGTGCTTTGGTTAGTTTCTGTTGTTATCAGATCAATCTTAGTTACATTTTAACATTCAGGTCAAGGGTGCTTTGATTTGTTTTCAATTGGTTGTACATTAAGTTTTAGGTGGTATTTCCGTAGTTGTCATTTATTTTAGGGAGTCTTTTGGTTTTTGATTTTGTTGATAGGTTATGTTGATGTTTGTTTATTTGTTTGTTGTTGTTTACGGATGTTAGCAATTTAAAGTCAAGGGTGCAATGTTGTTACCGTGTTTTTGGCTCTATTTCTGAGTGATGGTGACTTTAAGCTTGCTGCCATCCTGAATCCCTATTCTTGGCTTGTGTTGGTCCTTTTCAGGTCTTTTTCCAGACCTAGAAGCATAAACTAGAGGATAGCTGCTTTATATGATGATAGATCCCTTATTCTTGACTCTAATCCATCTATTGCCTATTGGCTTTGACATAATTATGTGTCCTTTCATCATCCTACCTATAGTAGAGGGTGGATCCTGTAGTCCTGACTTTATATTACATATTAGTATGGTTTGTATATGTACTCTGACAGAGCTAAGTGTCTATTTCATCCTTTTCGGGCCTACAAGGCCCAGAACTAGAGAGACTCCATTTTGCTTTCTGTCCCTGCAGACTGAGATGCTTGCAGGGTAAAGGTGATGTTTTAGTTATGAGGTGTTTTTCACTTGGAGAGAACCGGCCTGGGCCGGCCCTTATCGGTAGACTGTATTATTCTTTGTGTCGAAGACACCACAAAAGGCCGGCCGGCTGGGTGTGTGTCCTTGACGCGGAGTGGTGCAGGGATCTGATGGGCGGCAGGCTGATGACTGGAACTTTCCATGAGGAGAGAGCATTCCATATTAGTGAAGTGCAGAAGAGGCGGGGTCAGTCAGTCAGTTGAAGCTGGAGAGAGCAGTGAGTCGTTTCTTGGAACATAGAGAAGTCAGTTAATGCTTTGAGGGAGAGAAGTCAGTTGAAGCTGGAGAGAGAAGTGAGTTGATGTTTGGAACTGAAGGAAGCAGTCAGAAGCAGTTACTTATCAGAAGGAGTTGTGATCAGCTGGAGTCTGGAGTGATGCCTTTTGGAAGAGACTGAAGTTATATCGTGGATTAGTCTGTGGGAGCAGCTGGAGTGAGTTGGACTTTGGAGCTGGGATAATCAGACAGAGTGAAGAAGCTAGTGGAGCGAACGGTTATCAGAGCGGCAGAAACTATATCATTAGACTGAAGCTGGAAGGTGAAGACAGTTCGTGGGGGAGAGGAATCCAGTGCAGAGTGATCAGCGCAGATGCGTGTCCAAGAGTGCAGGGGAGAATCTGAGACGAGCTAAGGCACAGACGAGAGAGGAACCCAGATGACAGCTAGAGCAAGACTTCATACTAATCAGGTGATATCTGTCCTGTTATATTAATGCCCATAAACATTAATCTTGTCCTTTATTTCCTAGGCTAGATTCCCCTACTGTATTGCTAATCCTTTTTCTTTCAGCGGTGTGCAGTATAATCCATTCCCTCTTTAGCTTTCTACAGTCCCTGTTAGTTACATGTGGATGTGTTATAGTAATAAAGCTTTCCATTATAATAAAGAGACCCCGCAGATCTGTGTATGTGTCTATTCCCCTTTTACTTTTCAGGCTATGTGTTATAGTGCAGTATTATATTGTTGATATTGTTATAATAAAGGAACCCCAGTTCTTAGTGAACCAGTGTGTATACATTTTATTCTTATACAGTAAAGTTAGCCTTTCTTCTAGTCAGGTGCTATTATATGAACGGATGCTACCCCCGCTCAGGTAAATGGTAACTGAATAATGAGGGAGAGAGGAGCCCTTGAAATAGAGAATAAGTTGTACACCGTGTAATTCGGCCATTCTTGTGTGATCCATAATATTGTAGTATTGTACCTCTAGTGGATAGTGAGAGATTCCCCAACATGAAGAGCTAACGGTATTCATAGAAAAGTGATCGTCGTTGTAAGGCGGCGTTAATGAGAGCACCAGGGGGGATACTGGTGTGTATACCCACAGGATTGTGGCTTGAGAATTATTGAGAGCACCAGGGGGGATACTGGTGCGTATACCCACAGGATTGTGGCTTGATAATTAATGAGAGCACCAGGGGGGATACTGGTGTGTATACCCACAGGATTGTGGCTTGTGAGAGCACTGGTTGCAGCCAGTGTGTAATGGTAAGTAATCAGAACTGCCCCAGGGTAGATTAGTCTGGGCCCATGTGGTCGCAAGACTATATTGTATGAGTGTGGTGTAGGGCATGGACGTCCTTAGTAATCAGTGAGTATTCCTCGTAATCCCCATAGATTTAGTGGTGTTTTTGATGATATGAGCTTGTATATTGCTAATTCCCCATCCTCAGGTAGGTACCCAGGTGCCTGGATAAATGGGTCCTGAGGAGGGAGGTGGTTACGTTTCGGCTGGGTTGATGGTGTCTTGGTGAGCTGATTCTATCTGGTCCGAAGATCCGGTCGTTACAACATGGTACCTAAAAGATTTTGGCACACAAAATGTCCCTACAAAAAAAAATACAAAAACATGGCACATGGACAATGGGAAATTAACTTTATTTTATTACCAATGGTAGGTGCCTGCCTACTCTTTCTGTCTTCCTTGATGTCATCCTAAAAAATTCACTTTTAGATAATCCCATTCCTTTCACCAAGATCATTAAAATGGTATTGTAAAATCATGTGATTTTATATAAATGAAGAATTCATGATCCATACGGTCTAAATGAAATTACATTTGTATATGTCCGCAGTTCTTAAAGCCAGCATTTGAGTGCCAATACCTAAATTCAATAATGAATCCTATAAACAAAAACGTGATTACCAGTATCTTGACAGTTTCTCTGTTAAGTTCCTAAACCCAAGTATTAACGTGGTGTAGCTGAGTACGGCACCTTTTATCATACAAACTGTAAATAACAATGAAAGGGATATATAAACATCAGTCTCTATATATGAATTCCGGAAATCCATGCCAGTATCATGTCAGTGCATGGATGTACTCATCAACTGAATATGTTTTGCAACATGGTCTGTTTTGTATCACTTCGTGTATGGGGTGTTTGCAATGGCCAACATCTCGAGAAGAGACCCATCATGCATATATTTTCACTTACAAAATGTCACATCTGCTGTGGCCACTTCATCGTACTTTATTTTTGCTTTCTTTCCCCTTTTGGCCATGCTTTTGGCCATGCTGCGCAGCATCTTGTTAATGCTATACAGCATTGTCAAAAGGCATTGGCTCTGCCATGGGTCCCAAAGACAACAACTATTAGATTTGCCAATGTTTGTTAATGTAAGTGGTGCTTAGCTCTTTTTAAAAAGGCATGTGAAAGGAAATGTAGTAAAAACTAATTTTACTGATTAGTTTCTACCAACTGGTGAATGGCAATCATTTAGAAAATTGCAATTACATGGTTTAGGTGAAATGTTTTATCAAAATTGGTGTTCTGTGAATTTGTTTTTCTGTACCATATCACACAATCTGACTGACTGTGGTGATACCTGACAAACTAAATATTTGTGTATAATACCACCTGCTACTACACCATTGGTACCTATACGTACAAACAGTGTGTCTATAGAATCAAAATCAGAATCATTTAGGTTTATTTTGCCAAAACCTCAGAATATCTGTGAAATCCAAAAGACAAACCAAAGAAGCAGCCACAAAATAATTGATTGCAACAATCGCATCAGTGTCACTTTGATAGACAATTTTCAAATGCAACAAGTTCTCCTTGAGCTGATAAAAAATCATGTTATTATCTTTCAACTAAAGTCCTTCACCATAAAACAAGGTTAAATCTTTATCTATACTAATATAATAAAGAGAGAGCCCAAACTTTTGAGGCGGGTAATCTCAGGAACCACAGCACCAATCACAACACCCAATACAACGTTGGAAAGGGCAGTTGCAGCAGAAGGACATAGGCTATGCAGATGCCCACCATATACATTTTAAAGGTAAAAGAACCGTGCCAGCAAAGTAGTCCCTTGTGGGCGTGTCTGCGTTGTGCTGTGGGCGTGTGCTGGGGGCCTGACAAATGCTGGGGGAGTGTGGTACGTTCCGCCCTTCATGCCATGTCTCATATTGTGTGCTGTGGGCGTGTGCTGGGGGCGTGGGCATATGCGGGGCGAAGGATTACGGAAAAAAAACGAGCGTTGTGCCCAATATTTCATTGTTTTTTCTTCCCAGGTTCTGTACATTCCAGTTCCGAGTGTGCTTGCCCCGCGCTCCAAGTGACGTGCACCTGTTTTACTGTATGGAGGTCAGGCATGGCGCTATTCCCAAGGGCCGTAGGAGCCAAACAGGGGCCAATGTGCAGGAAATGTAATCTCGCCTTAACTTCCGGTGACGCCTGAAGCGCACACTGGAGATTTTCCACTTCTGTTGCGCACAGGCCTCGCGCCACGCACACCCGGACGCAAGGCTCGCCTCCACGGAAATAGCAAGAAAAGGACTATCCCTCCCCCGGGAATATATGATGATATTCCGCAAACCAACATCCCGCATAACATCTCTCTGCAATTTTTATAACGCTGGACTTTTACTCCACAAAGACATAATTTATAAAACTTTTACAACGCATATGACTTTATCACGCATGCCATTATAACGCAAATGCATGTGTGGTAAAGTCATATACATTGTAAAAGTACATTATTAAAACATATGTTTGTATATATGTGTATTTATATATATATATTTATATATTCAATTACTTGAGCAGAGGATTAGTTGCCGGGATCCATATCCCATGGTCAGGTGGCGTGCTGCGCTCGGCCAATCCCACCGCCGAGTAATGACAATGTCCAAGAAAAACTGCTTTCAAAAGCAAAAACACGCACTCGGAAAGGTGCAGCTAGAAAGGGTTTATTCACGAGGTAACGCTACGCGTTTCAGCACAAGGGTGCCTTGATCACACGTTAAACCAAAACCAATCATGAACGACTTTTGTACAAACATAAATGACCACCATGTTTGGTAAACATAGGAGAAGGACACATTAAATGTAAAAATTGCGTCGGCCATTGTTAACTAGTCATTTCACATTTCATATCTATTGCTTCATAGTAATGTAAACAGAGAAATGAAAATTGCACCTGGAGTGCAATGAGAGACAAGTACTCATTCTCATTACAAAGAACAGTGTGAGATTAAATAGTAAATAAACCGTTAGTGCCTGTTATAGCATCTAAAAGGGTATGACAATTGCCTGCAGCACTTAGTGTTTACCTGTGCATATTAAACATAATTCTGAATATCCCGTCCTATTCCCTTAAATTTGAGGGAAATTGTGAGGGTAATTTTGCCACATATTCCAAATTAATCACATAAATGTCCTAATGTCATATTAGGCTGGCATATGAAACATAGTAGATGCTTCAGGAGCCTAGGACGTGCAAATTAAATGAAAAATTCAAGTAAATTAAAAGGCTATCTGTCGAGAGGCATGCGAGTGCTTCAATAATACATGCAGTACATTTGTAATATATGTTGTCCATCACATAATTAAGGTAGTGCTGTTAAACCTTAGACCCAACCATTGCAATGCATATCATTTTCGGGTCTGGTAGCCATGGGGCTTCTGGCACACTCGTAAACAATTTTTAAACAATACAGTAGTTGAATTGCGTGATGCACATCCTAAGCGAAAGTGCCCATGAGGTAGATGCATGGCATTGGAATTAACTTGTGACTAGCGGCAGTGTCAGATCGTTATGAGGCCATATTTGCAAACAAACAAATTTTCACTCGGTCTAGTGCCCGAAAAGAACAAATTTAAATTAAAGGCTGAGTCTAAAGTCTCTGGGATATTGGTCCTCCCATAGGGGTCAATCTCGTTTGTAACCAGAATGAACAATCATGGTAAACAGAGTGCATCTAGATCCAAGGGATCACAAGGCGGGGGGAGGAAAGAAAAATAATAAAGGTGGTGGTGTGTTTCTTAGCTTATCGTGGTGAAGTGACAGTCTTCTATTCAGTTCAGACATGTGAGGGTCAGTGCAGTGCTCAGATTTTCTAAGGAGTGAAGTGCCCCCAGCCGGCTCCTAGAAAGCAAGGTAACAGAAATAGTAGGTTAAAATAGGTTAAAAACACGGTTGAACAATTGTAAGCAATTAATATGCATGAACAGTCAGATTACATAATTCCGTGCAAGGATATACTTGATGTTACAGGGGTCCAACCAGAAGGCTGTATAGTAGTCAGAGATGTGTAGTTACTCCATGTGAAGGTGAGTTGCGAGCTCCTCATCCAAATTGTGTCCCCCAGGGAATTTGGTCTCGAGTTCTAATATCCATTTTGATTCCCTTTTTCTGAGAGCAAGTTCACGATTCCCACCCCGTTTACCAACATTGACCTGTTCAATTGCATAGTATTTAAGAAGGTCATTGTTTGATTGATGTGCGGTTTGGAAATGTCTTGCAATAGGGTATTTGGGGTCCCGGTTGGTGATGGCCCTCAAGTGTTCCTGGACCCTTTTCTTTGCCATACATGAAGTGCTGCCCACATATTTTTTATGACATGGGCATTCCAAAATATAGATCACAAAAGTGGAACTACACGTCAAAAATTGTTTAATTTGTTTTCTGGTATTTGTCCCTGGTATCTCAAAGTCTTTCACCATCACACTAGTGCGGCAGGCCCTGCAGTGTCCACAAGGGTAAAACCCACTAAGCCCTCGGATGTGTTGGCCCTTCCTATCTGAGATGTCGCTTTTCACCAACATGTCTCTTAAATTGCGACCTCTTCTATACGTTATCAGTGGTCTATCCGAGAGTTTAGGTCCTATAATGGAGTCTGATTTTAAGATTTTCCAATTATCAGCCATTATTTTATGTACTTGTTTAGACTTTTGGTTGAAAGTGGTTATAATTCTGGGAGAGTCTGATGGAACAGTGGGTTTGGGCATGGGATTGAGGGTCTCTGAACATTCGAAGCTTTAGAAAAGGCTTTAGTCAGTACCCCCTCAGGATATCCCCTATCCCGAAACCGTTTGAGTATGGTGTCACTTTCATGTATGAAATCTTCCTCTTTAGTACAATTTCTTTTGGCTCTTAAAAGTTCCCCATAGGGGATGCTCCATTTAAGTGGTTCAGGGTGGGAGCTAAGGGCATGCAGTAAGCTGTTACCTGCGGTATCTTTTCTATGGAGTTTTGAAATAAGTGTACCATTTTGATTCTCAATACTTGTATCTAAGAACTCCACCCGTTCTTTGCTGATATTATAGGTCAGATGGATGTTGTAGCTATTTTGGTTCAGCTTGGCAATGAAGGAAATGGCTTCTTCCTCTGTGCCATGCCAAATGACAAAGAGGTCGTCTATGTATCTAGACCATATGTGTACTTTTTTGAAGTCCTCCCTAAGATCTACATTGGTCATGATTTCTTCTTCCCACTTTCCCAAGAACAAATTGGCGAAGTTGGGAGAAAAAGCAGAACCCATGGCCGCCCCACGTATTTGTTTGAAATAGGTACCATCAAACATAAAGATGTTGTTACGTAGGCATAGCTTCATCATCTCAATTATCATCACAGTATGGTTTCTGAATCCTATATCACGGTTTTTCAAGAAATGGTAACATGCCTCCATACCCTGCGTGTGGTCAATAACGGTGTATAGGGCACTGACATCCATGGTGATAAGTATGGAACCTTCTGTCAGTGTGATGGTGTCTATTTTTTTGAGGAAGTCAGTAGTGTCCTTGATATATGAGGGAAGTTTGATGACATATTCTTTGAGGAAGTGATCAATGTATACTGACAAGTTTTCGTTGACACTCCCTATGGAGGATATAATGGGTCTTCCCGGGGGTTCTGAGAGGTTTTTATGAACCTTGGGGAGTAGGTAGAAAATAGGTAATTTAGGATAGTCACATTTGAGGAAGCAGAATTCCTGCCATGAAAGGAGCCCCTCTATTTGCCAATCATGAAGTCTATTCCATGTTTCTTCTATACTGTTGTTGTATTCATTAAAATTGGATTTGGTGTAGAAGATGTCACCTTCCAATTGTCTAAGGGCTTCCTTGACATATAGTTCCCTACCCCCCAGCACAATATTGCCACCCTTGTCAGAGGGTCTTAGTATAACAGAATTGTCATCTGCTAGGGAAAGGATGAACTCACGTTCTTGTTTGGACAGATTCCTATCCCAGTTATTTTTATTATACTGTTGGTGTTTAAGTTTAACAAGTTCCTTGCTAACTACTTCTTGAAATGTGTCTATGGGATCATGTGGCATTGTAGGGTAAAACACAGATGTAGGTCTAAAACTGGTACATGCAGCCCTGTTTGTGTTAGTTTCCCTGACTCCTACAATGGAGTTATCAGTTTGGCTGTCTGATGATATGCCACCCAATGAGTATACATCAAGTAATAAATCGTGATCGTTAATGGTTAATTCCGGTATATCTGCTGGTGTGGTAGATATGTGTGTTCCTTCTACTGGTCTAAGTGAGTGCCATTTTTGAAGCTTTAGTTTCCTACCAAACTTATAGATGTCTATCCGGGTATCCGAATAGCTGAACATTTCACTAGGGCAGAAAGTTAATCCCAGGCAGAGTGTACGTTTTTCCTTGAGAGTCAATGTTCTAGAAGATAAGTTTATGATAGTTTTATTTACCATTTCGTCATCCATGGTTAGCGTCTTCTTCTGTAGCCGCCCCTTTTGGTTCCCACCGGCTTTGAACTCTTTCCGTTTTCTCTGCTGGAACTTGAGTCTTCTCTTCTGTGATCTGCTCTGCCTCTTGCTTGTCCTCTTGGTCTCCCACGTGTTGGTGTTTTTTGAAAAGACTGTTGTTGCTGTTGTGATTCCGCCTCCTTTTTCCGTCTGGTCCTCAGGACCCTGAATTCCTCTAAAAAAGTCGCCGGTTTTTTAACAACTTTTTCAGTATCTGAGGCAGTGCTGGTAGATTGTCTCGATGCATCTGAATCAGGTTCACTGGCAATGACATTTGATGAACATGCTTCCTCATTTTCTTGTAATTCAGGTGTCTCAGTGGTGGTGTTATCTTGTTTGTACAGGTAGTCATATTTGGGACTGTATGTTAGTATTCGTCCACTATCATAGTCGCCACAGTCTCTATGTAGCTTGCGCTGTTTGCGGTATTTTATATCTTCCTCATTTTTCTTCAAGCGCCCCTTCAGTTCATCCTTGAATTTATTAATCGTGTCCTGATTAGGGTGTTTACTGAATTCTTCTTCAAGTTCTTTGAGTTGCTTGATGATGGTTTCACGATCTTCCCACGCATATTTAATTAAGATGCACAACATGTTCTTACTGCTGGCGGCAGAATTTTGCGACCATTCCTCTAACATTTGCGCATTGGGTGATTCGTGTAATGGGGTGATATAAATTCTCAGTCCCCGGGGTACCATGCACTTATCCACATAATCCTGAAGGGATGTGGCCTCCCACCATTTAGATGTCTCTTGCTTCCTTAATTTCTCATATTTTCTAAGTTGTGATATGAGTAAGCTGCTCTCAGTTTTTTCCAGTATCACGAGACCAGTTCCTGCCTTGCCTGGTCCTCGTGCAAACAATGTGGCAGCCTCTCTCCTCCGTTCGTCATCTTCCTCCATAATTATTTAGCAATCCGAATGTTCAGTGTGACATGCAATCAATATTGGTATGATGCACTCGTAGGTTTCTACCTCGTGAATCACCGGTAATGATTCCCGTTTGCAAGTTTAAATGCTGTGACCTTTCCCTGCCTAGCTTGGCAGTTCCTGATGCCGCCTGATTAATAGTTGACCCGAGGTAACAAGTTAAGAGGTTGCGGAGTTCATAGGAAACGACTTCCGTATTCTATGCTGAGTTCAATCACTCTTACAGTTAACATGCCTCTAATACCCGCTAGCCCTCGGTTCGAAGCCTGCCCGACCTGATCAGCCCGCCCCGGCAGAGCCACGTCGCAGATAGCGCCGGTGCCTCACCAGGAACGGAAAGAAAAGACGAGCCGGTTCTTACCTTCAGGGCGTGCAGCGGTATTCTTGCTTCTTCGGGATTCCAGCGAAGTCGCGTTTCAAATCGGCCGGTTTGGATCCCTCCGTAGGATTCAATTACTTGAGCAGAGAATTAGTTGCCGGGATCCATATCCCATGGTCAGGTGGCGTGCTGCGCTCGGCCAATCCCACCGCCGAGTAATGACAATGTCCAAGAAAAACTGCTTTCAAAAGCAAAAACACGCACTCGGAAAGGTGCAGCTAGAAAGGGTCGATTTGAAACGCGACTTCGCTGGAATCCCGAAGAAGCAAGAATACCGCTGCACGCCCTGAAGGTAAGAACCGGCTCGTCTTTTCTTTCCGTTCCTGGTGAGGCACCGGCGCTATCTGCGACGTGGCTCTGCCGGGGCGGGCTGATCAGGTCGGGCAGGCTTCGAACCGAGGGCTAGCGGGTATTAGAGGCATGTTAACTGTAAGAGTGATTGAACTCAGCATAGAATACGGAAGTCGTTTCCTATGAACTCCGCAACCTCTTAACTTGTTACCTCGGGTCAACTATTAATCAGGCGGCATCAGGAACTGCCAAGCTAGGCAGGGAAAGGTCACAGCATTTAAACTTGCAAACGGGAATCATTACCGGTGATTCACGAGGTAGAAACCTACGAGTGCATCATACCAATATTGATTGCATGTCACACTGAACATTCGGATTGCTAAATAATTATGGAGGAAGATGACGAACGGAGGAGAGAGGCTGCCACATTGTTTGCACGAGGACCAGGCAAGGCAGGAACTGGTCTCGTGATACTGGAAAAAACTGAGAGCAGCTTACTCATATCACAACTTAGAAAATATGAGAAATTAAGGAAGCAAGAGACATCTAAATGGTGGGAGGCCACATCCCTTCAGGATTATGTGGATAAGTGCATGGTACCCCGGGGACTGAGAATTTATATCACCCCATCACACGAATCACCCAATGCGCAAATGTTAGAGGAATGGTCGCAAAACTCTGCCGCCAGCAGTAAGAACATGTTGTGCATCTTAATTAAATATGCGTGGGAAGATCGTGAAACCATCATCAAGCAACTCAAAGAACTTGAAGAAGAATTCAGTAAACACCCTAATCAGGACACGATTAATAAATTCAAGGATGAACTGAAGGGGCGCTTGAAGAAAAATGAGGAAGATATAAAATACCGCAAACAGCGCAAGCTACATAGAGACTGTGGCGACTATGATAGTGGACGAATACTAACATACAGTCCCAAATATGACTACCTGTACAAACAAGATAACACCACCACTGAGACACCTGAATTACAAGAAAATGAGGAAGCATGTTCATCAAATGTCATTGCCAGTGAACCTGATTCAGATGCATCGAGACAATCTACCAGCACTGCCTCAGATACTGAAAAAGTTGTTAAAAAACCGGCGACTTTTTTAGAGGAATTCAGGGTCCTGAGGACCAGACGGAAAAAGGAGGCGGAATCACAACAGCAACAACAGTCTTTTCAAAAAACACCAACACGTGGGAGACCAAGAGGACAAGCAAGAGGCAGAGCAGATCACAGAAGAGAAGACTCAAATTCCAGCAGAGAAAAGGGAAAGAGTTCAAAGCCGGTGGGAACCAAAAGGGGCGGCTACAGAAGAAGACGCTAACCATGGATGACGAAATGGTGAATAAAACTATCATAAACTTATCTTCTAGAACATTGACTCTCAAGGAAAAACGTACACTCTGCCTGGGATTAACTTTCTGCCCTAGTGAAATGTTCAGCTATTCGGATACCCGGATAGACATCTATAAGTTTGGTAGGAAACTAAAGCTTCAAAAATGGCACTCACTTAGACCAGTAGAAGGAACACACATATCTACCACACCAGCAGATATACCGGAATTAACCATTAACGATCACGATTTATTACTTGATGTATACTCATTGGGTGGCATATCATCAGACAGCCAAACTGATAACTCCATTGTAGGAGTCAGGGAAACTAACACAAACAGGGCTGCATGTACCAGTTTTAGACCTACATCTGTGTTTTACCCTACAATGCCACATGATCCCATAGACACATTTCAAGAAGTAGTTAGCAAGGAACTTGTTAAACTTAAACACCAACAGTATAATAAAAATAACTGGGATAGGAATCTGTCCAAACAAGAACGTGAGTTCATCCTTTCCCTAGCAGATGACAATTCTGTTATACTAAGACCCTCTGACAAGGGTGGCAATATTGTGCTGTGGGGTAGGGAACTATATGTCAAGGAAGCCCTTAGACAATTGGAAGGTGACATCTTCTACACCAAATCCAATTTTAATGAATACAACAACAGTATAGAAGAAACATGGAATAGACTTCATGATTGGCAAATAGAGGGGCTCCTTTCATGGCAGGAATTCTGCTTCCTCAAATGTGACTATCCTAAATTACCTATTTTCTACCTACTCCCCAAGGTTCATAAAAACCTCTCAGAACCCCCGGGAAGACCCATTATATCCTCCATAGGGAGTGTCAACAAAAACTTGTCAGTATACATTGATCACTTCCTCAAAGAATATGTCATCAAACTTCCCTCATATATCAAGGACACTACTGACTTCCTCAAAAAAATAGACACCATCACACTGACAGAAGGTTCCATACTTATCACCATGGATGTCAGTGCCCTATACACCGTTATTGACCACACGCAGGGTATGGAGGCATGTTACCATTTCTTGAAAAACCGTGATATAGGATTCAGAAACCATACTGTGATGATAATTGAGATGATGAAGCTATGCCTACGTAACAACATCTTTATGTTTGATGGTACCTATTTCAAACAAATACGTGGGGCGGCCATGGGTTCTGCTTTTTCTCCCAACTTCGCCAATTTGTTCTTGGGAAAGTGGGAAGAAGAAATCATGACCAATGTAGATCTTAGGGAGGACTTCAAAAAAGTACACATATGGTCTAGATACATAGACGACCTCTTTGTCATTTGGCATGGCACAGAGGAAGAAGACATTTCCTTCATTGCCAAGCTGAACCAAAATAGCTACAACATCCATCTGACCTATAATATCAGCAAAGAACGGGTGGAGTTCTTAGATACAAGTATTGAGAATCAAAATGGTACACTTATTTCAAAACTCCATAGAAAAGATACCGCAGGTAACAGCTTACTGCATGCCCTTAGCTCCCACCCTGAACCACTTAAATGGAGCATCCCCTATGGGGAACTTTTAAGAGCCAAAAGAAATTGTACTAAAGAGGAAGATTTCATACATGAAAGTGACACCATACTCAAACGGTTTCGCGATAGGGGATATCCTAAGGGGGTACTGACTAAAGCCTTTTCTAAAGCTTCGAATGTTCAGAGATCAGAGACCCTCAATCCCATGCCCAAACCCACTGTTCCATCAGACTCTCCCAGAATTATAACCACTTTCAACCAAAAGTCTAAACAAGTACATAAAATAATGGCTGATAATTGGAAAATCTTAAAATCAGACTCCATTATAGGACCTAAACTCTCGGATAGACCACTGATAACGTATAGAAGAGGTCGCAATTTAAGAGACATGTTGGTGAAAAGCGACATCTCAGATAGGAAGGGCCAACACATCCGAGGGCTTAGTGGGTTTTACCCTTGTGGACACTGCAGGGCCTGCCGCACTAGTGTGATGGTGAAAGACTTTGAGATACCAGGGACAAATACCAGAAAACAAATTAAACAATTTTTGACGTGTAGTTCCACTTTTGTGATCTATATTTTGGAATGCCCATGTCATAAAAAATATGTGGGCAGCACTTCATGTATGGCAAAGAAAAGGGTCCAGGAACACTTGAGGGCCATCACCAATCGGGACCCCAAATACCCTATTGCAAGACATTTCCAAACCGCACACCAATCAAACAATGACCTTCTTAAATACTATGCAATTGAACAGGTCAATGTTGGTAAACGGGGTGGGAATCGTGAACTTGCTCTCAGAAAAAGGGAATCAAAATGGATATTAGAACTCGAGACCAAATTCCCTGGGGGACACAATTTGGATGAGGAGCTCGCAACTCACCTTCACATGGAGTAACTACACATCTCTGACTACTATACAGCCTTCTGGTTGGACCCCTGTAACATCAAGTATATCCTTGCACGGAATTATGTAATCTGACTGTTCATGCATATTAATTGCTTACAATTGTTCAACCGTGTTTTTAACCTATTTTAACCTACTATTTCTGTTACCTTGCTTTCTAGGAGCCGGCTGGGGGCACTTCACTCCTTAGAAAATCTGAGCACTGCACTGACCCTCACATGTCTGAACTGAATAGAAGACTGTCACTTCACCACGATAAGCTAAGAAACACACCACCACCTTTATTATTTTTCTTTCCTCCCCCCGCCTTGTGATCCCTTGGATCTAGATGCACTCTGTTTACCATGATTGTTCATTCTGGTTACAAACGAGATTGACCCCTATGGGAGGACCAATATCCCAGAGACTTTAGACTCAGCCTTTAATTTAAATTTGTTCTTTTCGGGCACTAGACCGAGTGAAAATTTGTTTGTTTGCAAATATGGCCTCATAACGATCTGACACTGCCGCTAGTCACAAGTTAATTCCAATGCCATGCATCTACCTCATGGGCACTTTCGCTTAGGATGTGCATCACGCAATTCAACTACTGTATTGTTTAAAAATTGTTTACGAGTGTGCCAGAAGCCCCATGGCTACCAGACCCGAAAATGATATGCATTGCAATTGTTGGGTCTAAGGTTTAACAGCACTACCTTAATTATGTGATGGACAACATATATTACAAATGTACTGCATGTATTATTGAAGCACTCGCATGCCTCTCGACAGATAGCCTTTTAATTTACTTGAATTTTTCATTTAATTTGCACGTCCTAGGCTCCTGAAGCATCTACTATGTTTCATATGCCAGCCTAATATGACATTAGGACATTTATGTGATTAATTTGGAATATGTGGCAAAATTACCCTCACAATTTCCCTCAAATTTAAGGGAATAGTACGGGATATTCAGAATTATGTTTAATATGCACAGGTAAACACTAAGTGCTGCAGGCAATTGTCATACCCTTTTAGATGCTATAACAGGCACTAACGGTTTATTTACTATTTAATCTCACACTGTTCTTTGTAATGAGAATGAGTACTTGTCTCTCATTGCACTCCAGGTGCAATTTTCATTTCTCTGTTTACATCACTATGAAGCAATAGATATGAAATGTGAAATGACTAGTTAACAATGGCCGACGCAATTTTTACATTTAATGTGTCCTTCTCCTATGTTTACCAAACATGGTGGTCATTTATGTTTGTACAAAAGTCGTTCATGATTGGTTTTGGTTTAACGTGTGATCAAGGCACCCTTGTGCTGAAACGCGTAGCGTTACCTTGTGAATAAACCCTTTCTAGCTGCACCTTTCCGAGTGCGTGTTTTTGCTTTTGAAAGCAGTTTTTCTTGGACATATATTTATATATATACACACAATTTTTTTTATTTAATTAAAACATTTATTCTTTTAAATTGCATTATTTATATTATTTTTATTTATTTTATTTTATTACCCTTTACACCCTAAAAACTAATCCCACCCTGCTCCCTTTATATACCCCGCACCCCATAATCATAACCCACCCTTACTCCTTAAAATACCCCAACACCCTTAAACACTAACCCATCTTAACCCTATAAATATACCCTGTACCCCAAAACCCAAACCTATCCCTAAACCCTAAAAATACCTGTGTACCCCAAAACCCAAACCTAGCCCTGAACCCTAAATTTACCTCTGTACCCCATAACCCAAAACTATATCTGAACCCATAAAATACCCAAACACCCCAAAACATATACCTCAGTACCCCAAAACATATACCCCTATACCCATACTTACCTTATCCAAACATTAAAAAAAACATGCTTTTACCATTCATGCATTTACAACGAATTTCGTTGTAAATGTATGCGTGGTAAAAGCATATAAAATGTAATGCCATGCATTATATTGGAATTGCGGAGTCATGGTACTTTCGTAATGAAAGTATGAGGAGTGATGGTATGCGGAAAGAAAGTTGCGGAATAATGGGTGTTTACCCTCCCCCCGCTAAGTACATTTGTGGCATGGCGGCCCACATCTCCAGCAACATACTCCTATTTTTTCACCACTCATTTGAGAAATGCACAGGTCTCTCTCATTGATGGCCAGCACCGACATACACTTTTAGACACACCTCCCGCCACAAGTTCTAGAATTGCGAACTTTAGAGCTGGGGATCTACGTTTGAATCTCGGCATCAGCTCAACATCCTGTGATTCCAGGCAAATCGCTTTGTCTCCCCGTGCCTACCACAAATGAATGTGTTCTTCTGTAATTTAAATTGTGCTCATGCCATGCTGTCGAGTTTGCGCTATATATTATTGCAAGGAAAAATAAAGTAGGGAAACTCGAGTTCACACACTACTGAACGCGCACTCTTAAGTGCATCAGCAGTGAACTGTGAATCGGAGCGTTTCACAGGCCTGTCACAGATAAGAAATGCTATCAAAACGAAATCCTACAAAACAATATACTACTGGCCGGCAGCAATTCATACCCGGACAACGTCGGGACGGGCTGCTAGTATTAATATAAAAATATTAAAATATTTAACATATGTGTTATTAATAAATGCAGAAGAGAGGATATTTAAGATAAAATAGTAATGTAAGCTAAGGTTTTTCTCCCGCAACCTTTCCTGATTTGGAGATCTAATGTTGGGATGATCTCAGAAGATCATCCCATGTCAGGCATCTCTCACAGTTCAATACTTCTTTCATTGTCACTCACATCTGTTTCTACCAATGTACGATTTTAAATTGTGTATGTGAGGTAATCCTTGATAAATTTCAATTTAAAAAAAAAAGAAATCAAAGAACTGGATGCCAGCATTTAGTACAGCATGCATTATCAGCATTTATTAGCATGATTGGGTGATAAGAACTGAGTAAAGTATTATCTTTATCTGCATAAAATCACATTGAATAGGCAGAAAATCGCCTCTTTCAATTGTCTCCTGAAATACAACTATTTTTACAAACGTATTCCTTTTAGCAGTCAAAACTTTTGAAGAAGGAGATTTTTATTTATTATTTATTATTTAAATTCGCTGACTCTATGTGACCGGTTTATTAATCAATGTTTTGGTTAATGGCCATATAATTCATTAGGAAATGAAAAAATTACATTGCATGTAGCTTCCACGAACAGAAACAGTCAAATCTTTTCGAATGATTCTTTAATGTCAGAGATTCATACTGATATAGTCTCATATAGAAATTCTCTAATGTTATTTTCAATTTGCCCTTTTATATCTTCCATTATAACTTTTTTCATTTATCACAGTTTATATGTGAGAAGGTTTCAAACTTATCCTCGAAACTGTTTTTCTTTGAGCACTGAAACTCGCATTACTTTTTTTTTTACAATCTACATAGTTAATTGAATTTTTTAAACAGTTAGCGCCACATTTCGGCTTCAACCCATAGAATAGATGAGTGAGAATAATATATATAAAGGGAACTTGGTCCCCCAGAATACTATAATGATCCCACATTCTGTCTCCAGAAAGGTTTTTAAAAGACTTTGTATGACTCACCCGGTGGCACATAGATTTGTGTTTAAGGCAATGAAACCTTCGGTGCCATCCAACAAATTGATTGTGACCACCTATGGGATCCAGCTGTATCTAGAACTGAAGTTAAGCAGTTATGACAGATTTGTATTAACACGTTTTAGATTTGGAATTTTACATCGATTGATAAGTTTCCCTGTAATAAATGATTGGGTCCGTAGAATTGAGTAGTTGCCCATGCGATGATGTGTCCCAGCAATCAACAATTCAGGTGTTTTTATTTTGTAAATTTTATGTAATGCAAAGAAAGAGATGGACCTTAACAATTTTAAGTCTATTGGGGTTGAGAAAATGTAGACCAGCATTTTTAGTATTGCAATTTTAGAAAATGAATATTTTATAAAGTCAATTTCATCCTTTTTAAATTGCACAGTGAAATGTAGAAAAACTATTCTCACATAAAATACTGGATTCCAAACAAAACGAAACTGAAGAGACTGTATGAATTAATCTTGTGCTATCGTGTAATCAGCACACAAATGTCATTTTAAATTCTTTCCTAAATTACGTAATGCTGATGTGTCTTATAGGTATGTTTTTACGATGTTATGACAAAAATCGAATAAAGCTGGTTTTGAATGAGAATATTTTGGTTCACAGTTTCTTGCTCTTGAGTAGCTGTGTCTGATGCTAACGCACACAATGTGGCTTTTCGGGACTCACATATGCTCTAATGTTTCCAGGTGTACATTATAAATAATATAGCAGGTACTGGGCACACGTGCAGAGATAAACAGTAGTAGCTCCTACTCAGAATATAGAGACGAGCACCGCCAAGACCGGATACCATAAGGTCTTGGCCACACAGACATACCCTTCTTTGTTTGTACCTTCATCCAATCGTACCGTACCTACGGCTCCTTTTATACCCGTTGACCGGGTTGGGACTATCACCGGTAAATAGATTCGCTCATCACGCCTATGCAACCCTGAAGAGTCACAGGTATCCCCCTGTTGACGAAACACCTGTCGGCTGGCGTTGTATGTTCCGCAGAAAACATCTACATAAAAAACGTGCTTGTTACCCTACCGGTGTCAACTTTATTTTATGTAAATCGGATCACTGAAATAATATAGACTGCCAAAATATCGACCTGCAAAAATATCGTTGCCAAAATATCGACAGACAAAATATCGACTTTCTATCTACAAACAGGTAAGTACAAAAATATCGAGTACAAAATATCGTTAACAATAATATAGATGTAAAAAATATCGACTTTATTAAAAACAGTGTTAAATTAAATTAATATTAAATTTAAATGACTAAAATATACTTAAAAATACTTAAATTAAATTATAATAATTAAATAATAAATGAAAATAATAAAAAAAAAATTTACAATCTTATTTGTTGACCCTGAACCCTAAAATATACCCCTTTACCCAAAAACCCAAAACTGACCCTGAACCCTAAAAATACCCCTTTACCCAAAAACTAAAAACTGACCCTGAACCCTAAAAATGCCCCTTTACCCAAAAACTGAAAACTGACCCTGAACCCTAAAAATGCCCCTTTACCCAAAAACTGAAAACTGACCCTGAACCCTAAAAATGCCCCTTTACCCAAAAACTGAAAACTGACCCTGAACCCTAAAAATGCCCCTTTACCCAAAAACTAAAAACTGACCCTGAACCCTAAAAATACTCCTTTACCCAAAATTTATCAATATTATTTAATTACCAATTAATTATTAATTAACAATAACAATAAAGTAAATATATTAGCACATTAGCTGTAATTATTTTAATAATTAATATTATTTTTTCCCAATTAATTACTTAAGAATAACACAAAATTATATATTAAAATGTACTCTAATTAATGTAATTAACTAATTACAATTAATCAATTACCAATTAATTACTAATTCAAAATATGTACAAAATTATATTAATTAATTAACTAATTATTATTAATTATCAATTAATTATTAATTATAAATATTTACAAACATATATTAATTAATTAATTATTATTAAATTACTTCCCACCCTATTCCCCTATAAACCCACAACCCGCTACAGAATTACATAACGCAATTATTAAAAAAACAAATTCCATTTAATAAAATATTTTATAACATTAATACACACTTTTCACACATATTATTACATAAAAATACACTATAAAATATTATATATTATTAAAAATTCGATATTTTTGCTATCTATATTTTAAACAGTCGATATTACTTCACTTACCTGAAAAACGATATTTTTGTAGTCGATATTATGTCCAGTCGATATTTTGTCCAGTCTATATTTTAAACTCGATATTATGTCCAGTCGATATTTTGGAGTCGATATTTTGTCTGTTCACCATGTAAATCTCTCAGTACCAATACTGTTTATCTCTACACGTGTGCCCAGTACCTGCTATAGGTTGTTCGAGTACCAAGGGTTGTCATCTTTGGCTCATTAAGAGAGAGGCTTAGGGTATTCCTCCACACTGGCCGCACCGTGAAAATCGGTATAATCTTACCACTCTCCAACCATTTGTACTACTGTATGAGCGCCAGCGTCCTGCCCACTCCCAAACCCTACGCAGACCTTCCGTACATTATAAATAACACCTACATTTCCATAGACTTTTAAGAGGTTACATTATGATTATGGAAACCATGGGACAGGTATCACTTAGCTTTCATTAATGGAATATTACATTAGGCCTTGGAGTGGCCAACTACCCGTTTTAAGTAAACACTCTATTTCAGTGATGGTCAGATTTTCCAGAGAGTTTAAGAAATTAAGAAACTATGGGGATCATTAGGATGGCCGCTGGCCTAGCGGGGGCAATCCGCCCGCCATCCTCAGCTAAATGCCCCCCGCCATATTAGTATGGCGAGGGTGACCGCGGCGGACGAAAAGACCGTCCACCGCTTTTCCGCCCTGGTCGCAAAAGGTCTAACATGGTGGCGGTGTCTATTTGACACCGCCAGCCATATTAGGATGGCCCAGGATAGATGCCTTTCCGTGGTGGCATCGGGCATGCGCTCTTCACTCCGGGGGCCTGCTGAGGGCCCCCGGAGTGAAGGAGAGGTGGGGGGTGCATAGGGGGGTACCTGTGGTACCCCCTTGCATTTGCATTAACCGCACAGTGCCTGCCGCTTTGTTAATGCAAATGCATTTGTTCATGTTTAGCATTGTGGCGGGTGGTGCTGAGAGCCCCGCCCGCCACAATGCTAAACATGCAGGATGTGCCCGCCACTGTGGCGGGCGCATCCTAATGCCCCCCACGGCACCCCTGAGGTTCTGTATTTCGTGACTTTGTTCGTGTTCGTCTGCCATTTTGTGACTGGCCTCCATTTTGTGTTGTCCTCACTCAGGCAGAACCGCCAGCCAGGTATTTCTCTGTCATTTCCCTGCATTCACATACTAAGTAACCTTTTCGCCTCTATTTACAGGTCTAGTGTCAGGGTCTGACCGAGCACAGCAAGCCAGGTCTTATTAACTAATCCCCGTTCAGACTATCTGTAGGTTCGCATCATTCTTTCCTGAGGCTATCTTATCTGCTGTCCTTCGCCATTTCCTTTATGGACTCTCTGATTCTACAACTGTCCTTCTTAAGCATACAAATGTGTTTCCTCACCTGCAAGTTGGATTGTGTGGGTTCTGAGGTTCCGTGACAATCGTGATGGTGTTTTTGACTCGGTCGAATATGGGCAAGTTTGGTATCTATGAACCGCAAATGACGAGTTTAGTGGGTGTACGCGTTTTCGCTACGCTGGCCTGAACCGTTCGTCTTATTCGTGGGTTTCTTCATCTGAACCCACGGGTTCCATTTTAGATACAGCAGCCATTTTGTCTCTTGCCCTCAAGTAGCCAGCGAACGGACACTGTCCGCTTCGTGACCCTGGGATTCCCAAGCTCTTGCGGAAGACACGTGTTCCTTCGAGGGTGTCTTTATGATGAGGGGGATGACACTGCAAAGGCAGATGGCCCCGCTCGAGGCTCATCTTGCCGTGCCGGTCTATTGTTTCAGCCGTGCATACATTAGGCACGACTCCTTTGATCCTGCAATCGTGCTTCCGATATTTCCCCCTACACTCTTTTCGATCTGTTGTCTGTCTTCCTTGCACCTGTTTCTGTCTCTTCCTAAACTCATTTACAGCCGGAATGGAATGTACTTAATGATGAGATACGTACTTTTACAGTTGGGAACCGGCGATGCTACTGTAATTATGTTCCGGGACCCTGAATACATGAAAGCGACCCTTTTGAAGTTTACTGTGGGAACTGAGTTGTAACCTTTTGTTCGTCATGTTGTGCTATGACTAAAATCTGTATAAAAGGAGCGATCCACTGTTGCAATTTGAAGCAGTCTCCTAGAACCTACACGTGTTGTACTTCTTGTGACTTCTGTGTTCCCTGCAGTAAAAAAACCTCGATCTTTGACGCTGAAGGAAGTGTCCCATGTCTCTGTAATTTGTACGCCGGAACAGGTAACCCACGAAGGTTTCAGGTGTTGTCCCCTGGCACCGCTGGGTCTTAGAATAGCCCAGTCCTTCAGTTCATTTGCGAATGGCTTAAGGGGTTGGGTAACAAATACAGCTGACAACCAAGTTTGTTTGAAGTTACGTAATACTTTGCTTTCCGAACCCTTCGCATTTGTCTGATTTGTATGTCTTGGGATTGTTCATTGTGTATTTAAAATGTATAGAAACCCGTGTGCCACGGAGTTCGAGAGCAGTCTCCTTTGAACATACTTTCTGTACTTCAGGGACAACTGTGCTGGCTGCATCTAATAAAATACGATCTTCTACGCCAACGGAGTGTCCGGTGTCTCTGTTCGACCAGGCAGGAGAACTCGAAGATTTAGGCGTACCCTGCGCCGCCGGGCCTTTATTCCCCCGGTTCTTCACCCCCCCTTATGGCGGCCGGTCCCAAAGACCGATAGGATGGTGGGTGGAGTAAGTCCGCCCACCATCCTAATGACCCACTTTGTGTGAGAATTGAATTTATAGAGCCCATGGCTATCCTACCAGAGCTTCCCAGCGTTAAAAACCTGCAGAAGAGTGGACCCATCGTGCCTTATCTCATAAGACTTCGATAAACTACGTCAGTGCCCTTTATGTAAAAAGACAAGTTTTGAGGAGTTTGCGAAAAACTAGTCTCTGTGGGGAGTACTGCAGCTCCGGTGGAAGAGAATTATACAATTTTGTAGTCCAGTAAATAAATGACCGTCCTACCACCTTGGCTCGTTTAACTCTCAGAACCGGGGACAAGAGCTGATTTGAGGACTGCAGGCATCTGCAGGAGAATATCGAGTGATCAGTCAGCAAAGATGGACCATGCCACTGCCAATCACAGTTTGTAGGCAAAACAGTGGGTCTTGAACAGAGGCTGCTTCCATGGGGAACTGAAGATTCAAAACAGTTTTTTAGTTACATTAAAATTCCACCAGACATGGATTAGGCCAGGCCAAAACGATTAGTGTTTAGATGTGACACATCTAGATGAGAGGTATAGGGTCTCCCACTTCAGTTTCCTTTCTGGGTTCATTTGCCTAGCAAGACTCATGGGGACTTCTACAGGAAAGAGGGAAAACTCCATACCACATGAATGGCAATTTCAACACCAAATGGGGGTAATTTAAGTTGATCTAAAATGTGAATAACAGCAATGGCTGACAGGCCCTTTTGCTTATTTTGTAGTGACCACATAAATACATTCAGATGACACTGTCAATGTCAATAACAAAACCCTCAAGCCACCACAGGCTCAATTCTCAAACTGCATTTTGTACGAAGCAAAGCATTACTACAAAATGCAATTCACATATCTATGGCAAAAAACCTCTACCTCGCCCATCTTTTCTGTGCGGAGATTTCTACCATGGCTGCTAAGATTTGAGCACATATATGTGAACGTTTTAGCAGTAAATGTGGGATCCACGGTGGAAGTGGTGGGAAAATAAGGAATATATGCTACTAAAGGGAGCAGGGTTGAGGGAAAATTGAGAGATGGGCATGCTTCCCCTAACACACATCCGCAAATGAGTAAGAGCACTGCTATTCACAAACTAGACTAGGCAAACGTTACTACAGTCTTAAAATGTGTCAAAACTGGTGTAGATGTTCTACAGCCCAGCCTGGGTGGACATCAACCACCAAATGGGCCAACAACATGTACTGCAACACACTGGAGGCTGGAAAATAAAACATCTAGTTGGAACTCATGTTAAATAAATGACTTTAGATTGGCATTAAAATTTACATATGTTTTTAGTCATAACAATTATATATAACTTTTTTATTATAAAATAATAAAGTGGAATTATTAGTAAATTCAACTTTTATTAAACAATTACAAAGTATTAAAATTTTTAAAGACAATGTTAAACAAAATGTAATACACATACATAAATATAATAGTGAGGGTGGGCACATTTTACATTATTGTTCGAAAAGTATTTTTATATTAAAATATTGTATTTAAATCTTTTTATTATCAAATGCACATTTAATTTGATGAGTCAGTTTGGTGGAACATTTTATTTTGTCAGTTCTAGGATAATAAATATTTGAAATTAATTTACATTTATTTTATACAATAAAATATCTCTACATCCTAAATTGTGTTGTAGAAGGCTCTCTCCCCTCATTAGAGAGGGCAGAGACATGCAAGAATACAACTAGAGGTAAATCTCCACTTGGAAATAGTGAATAGCTAAAAAGTAGAGAGTTGCACCTAAATGCAGTAGTAAATATGCATGTCTATATTTAGGGGCCCATTTAGGATGGCGGTCGGACTTTGCCCGCCCGCCATCCTGTCTGTGAAAGGGACTGCCCGTGGGGTCCCCTGGGCAGCATTAGGATGTGCCCGCCACAGTGGCGGGCGCATCCTGCATTCCTACCATTGTGGCAGGCGGTGCACACAGCACCGCCCGCCACAATCGCAGGAAGGCATGCTGTGCAATGCCATGTACAGCATGTCAGGCACCGCGCAGGGCCTGCCATGCTATGCATGGAACTGCTGGGGGGTACCATAGGTACCCCCCATGTGTACCCCCCACCCCTCTCGGAGTCCCTGGGGGCCCGCAACTACATAGGCAACTCTTAGATAGCAGTCGTCAATAATGGGCAACTCTTAGATAGCAGTCGTCGATAATGGGATTCGACTGCGGGGGAACCATCGACACATCCGGTAATACACACAATTCTGCTTATGGGAGTGGGTAGACATCTTAAACCACTGATCTCGTTAACACAAACATGGGAAGACGTGGGAGAAGGCTCTAGAATATCCCAAAAAGGTGTCCCAAAATACACGATTCAAAAACATACAGTTCAATATTCTCCACAGAGCATATCTCATGCCAGAACGCCTCTATCGTTTCTATCCAGACACACACACATCGCATGTCCCTGATGTCAGGCCCCTGAAGTAGGATTCAAATATATGTTCTGGGACTGACCCACTATCCAGCAGTACTGGGATAATGTACATCAGGCAATCGAGCAACGACAAACATCACAAACATGTCTACATGGGAGGCAAGTGCTCTTGGGGTATTCCCCAGGACAAAATCTGATAAACTACAGAACCATTTAGTATCCTTAGCTAGCCTCCTGGTGAAGAGAGGGTTGCCCATATATTGGCGCGCCCCAAAGGGACACCCGGATGAGGCATGGGTGGTGCAGTGACAAAATGGGGTGCTGCAGAAGAAGAGGTACTGAGAGACGAGGAAGTGAGGAGTATCCGCAAGTGCCACATCTCTATGGAATGGGCACTGTTGTTACACCAATTCAAGCAAGAAACCGCACATGCGGAGTCATCTGCGGCATCACATCGGCAGACGCCACACTTATCCCCGACTGAAATGCTAGATGCACGTAACAGGATAAGTCAATTAGCCCGAGGCGGACACAATACAGAGGTCATATCCGTTACTCTCACACTCCAAGCCGGGGTCATCCGTAGTGATTCCCCCACATACACGCAACCAAAGTGTGCAGTTAAACTATAACCAACCACACAGCAGCTTTCAACAACATGCTTTCCCGCTGGCCCCTGCTGATTCCCCCAGTTTACCCCCACAGTTAGTAGGAATTACTTTCAGCTGGCAGTTCCGAAGCCGGTGATAATCAACGAGGAACGCACTCACCCCACATAGCATTGCATTGTACCTATAAACGATTATGGGAATAGACATAGCTCCGTAAACCTTCGGTAAACTTTGTTTTTTTCCCGCCACCTCCTCCTGAGGCCACGCCCCCTCACCGCCCCGCTCCCACCTCCCAGCTGCTCCTCCACTCTTCTCCGACTCAAAAGGTGCTGGCTGCCGGGCGATCAGGGTGACTAGTTCCGACCTGCTTGCAGGCCGAGCCGCCTCCCCGACCGCCACTCAGCTCCGCCTGCTGACGCCTCGCCGCTGCCCCCCAGCTCGAGTTCGAGCATGCTGTGACCGCTGCCGCTGCTCTTTTTGCTGCTTAAAGTTGACTCTCTGATTGTGTTGTGCTGTGTACTTTCTTTATTTCTCTTTTCTCTTCCAGTGTTTCCCACATTTTTTCGCCAGCTCTACACCCCCCACTCCCCTTCTTTCCTTCGGTAAACCTTGTTTTTTTCCTGCCACCTCCTCCTGAGGCCACACCCCCTCGCCGCCCCGCGCCCGCCTCCCAGCTGCTCCTCCATCCCTGTCTGACTTAAATGGTGACTGCCGCCCGGGCGTGCAGTGGACACGTGCAGCGGGTGCGCCGATTGCACGCCAAAGACAAGCCCGTCTGTGCCCGTCCGCACCTGGACTGCGTCCAGCACCAAAACCCCTGGACCTCGCATTCTTATTTAATTTTACTGTGGGGTTTTTAAACAACAACCTTTTAAATAACATCCCCCTTTTTAAACAACACGCTTGTTATATTAATTCATCGTTGCTCTCCCCACCCGAGTTTGGCTTATGCATAGATGCCGTTCAGTGGGCGCTATTTAACTGGCGCCTCTATTTATTCTAACTGTGCGGTTTCCAGCACCCACTTTAACTAATCAAAATCAATATGCTCGTGATATTAACTTAACAGTGAGAGCACCTCCAATCACTTTGCTCCCCTCACCCGAGCCTGGCTAATTTACCGACGCCCCACACCACTCGTGGCACGCGACGTGGGTGGTTTTTTGACTGGGATTTAATTCACTGTTTAGTCATTAAGACCTAAACCCTACACGTCCTTAGTATAAAGGGTTATCTCTCACTACAATTAGTCACTGACCCTAGTTTTTAAATCTCTAATGGGTCATCTCTAAGCTTGTCAATAGAGACCCGCAATACCGTGGCATTTCAGCCTCCCTAAATTAGTGCATCTTGTCTATTCCAGGTTGACCCATTGGCTACCCACCAGGCTGTGATATTTCCACCTGTTCTCAATGTGAGTATTCTTCGCTCACACACGTCATGCTTGACGGTTCAATCCCACACCTCTCTGAAAACCCTCTCCCTTCCTTTCCAGACCTTCCCCTGTCTTGATAAAGACCCGCCGCGACCACCAACTGGGACGCCTTAGGGTCGAAACGTCGACGCTCAATATTGGTCAAGATAACTCCAGGAACTTGCACAGCTACCTCTTGTCTCCTTGGAGTATTAACTCAACACTCTGGCCTTTCTAATTCCCCTTGTATAATTTGTATATATGTGTCACTGAATTCAATGCACTGATCACTTTGTTCACCAACAGTCACGTTTATCACATGTTTTCATAACGGTTTACCATCTATTGAAACTTGTGTCATCACGGAATGAAGTAATTCTTGTGTATCGTGATTGTTTTTTTACTCTTATAAAGACTTTAATTTCAGCTGTTTATTTAATGTGTAATGAGCTGAAATAGCCTTTCTTTAAAGCAATTTTTCGCTACCCAACAGAACCACTTTGTTCTTAACTGAAGCTGAACTGCCCACGGACCACGCACGCAACCTGGGATTCATCCTCGACTCCTCCCTCACCATGTCGAAGCAGGTCAACGCCGTCTCCTCCTCCTGCTACAACAAACTCTGCATGCTTCGCAGGATCTACAAGTGGATCCCGACCGAAACCAGCAGAAGGCTGGACTATGGCAACACACTCTACGCAGGAATCCCGACCAAACACCTACAATGACTGCAACGCATCCAGAACGCCTCCGCCCGCCTGATCCTCAACATCCCCGACACAGCCGCATCACCTCCCACCTAAGAGACCTGCACTGGCTCCCCGTCAACAAGAGGATCACCTTCAAGCTCCTTACCCACGCACACAAAGAACTCCACAACACCGGACTTGCCTACCTAAACAACAGATTCAACTACAACACCCCCGCCCGCCAGCTCTGCTCTACCAGCCTTGCCCTCGCCGCCGTCCCGCGCATCCAACGAACAACCTCCGGAGGCAGATCCTTCTCCTTCCTCGCCACCAAGACCTGGAACACCCTATCCACCCACCTGCGGCAGACCCAGGACCTGCTCACTTTTTAGGAAGCTCCTCAAGACCTGGCTTTTTTTAAGCAGTAGCAGCAGCCCCTCCCCTCAGCGCCTTGAGACCCTCACGGGTAAGTAGTGCGCTTTACAAATTCAATGATTGATTGATTGATTGATTGAAAATCAACCCAGCCATGTTACTAAAAGTGTATCAACAAGATAAATGGACCTATCAAGATGGTAGCAACCAGAATGTAACAAAGACTAACAAGGAGGAGTAGGGTCAAAGGGAAATTTTTAAGACCAGCCCGGTTCCTCTTCCCCAAACACTATACTACAACAACACAATAGAACCGGGGGTCTACTCACCGTCTAACTAAGGTCTAAATAGAAGTAACGCTCTCTGCAAAGTAGAATGTTACCGGTGAGAAACTACCACTGAAATTTAAGGTACTCACAAAGTAACCAGAAAAATACCAATGAACGTGATATGTGGTGGAAAACAACTTATCTTGATATTCGAGTAACCAATGCCATCAACTATTCCACATGATCAGTTATTCTCATTTGGTTGAACGGTTCAAAGGGATGGTGTATCTCTTGATCAATAGAGTACACAGTCCCAACAGGTACTCAGCTGAATACCGCCCACATTCACTTCAAGCAGTCTAGCAGGGAACTGACCTGCAAATAGATAGAAGCAGTGCAAAACACAAAAGTGTGCAGGTGGTAATTAAAATATGGTGGTATGCCTATTCACAATTAACTTTACTAAACGCCGACACCCCCCCTAACTAAAAACAGAACAGTGCAAAATGCAGTTTGAAATAATAACTGCGAAAAAGAGCCGACATGTTTCCGCCAAATGGGCTAACCGTCCCTAGGCTTTCTTCAGGGCTTCTGCTCTAATAAGGTACTACTGCTTAAATTCGTAAGCTCTCTCGTGAGAAAATGGTGTGTGTATAAAAAATAATATGTGCATAGAGAATAAATCTATTATGTTATTCAAGAAACACATGGCTTGGCAGTTCGGGCCGGACTGCTCCCATGAGGCACAGGGTCAGACTGATTTGCATATGGCCATGTCTGAACTGGGATGGTGGAGTGAGCTAAAGAATGATGATGGATTAAACCCAGATCAGTTGACTGGGGGTGAGTGTTTGATTTGTTCAAGCACTCCGTCCATCATCGCCTTTGGTATTGCTTTTTTCACCCTGAGTTGGCAGGGTATGCCTAGACATGGGTCCCTTGCTCACTCTACCACTGGATTCAAGATAGCCTGGTTGATGAGGATTATGAATCCGAAATTGGTCCCAGGATGCTTGTTTCCGGTCCAGGAAAGACATGGCTTGGCAGTTCGGGCTACACTGTTCCCATGAGGTACAGGGTCAGACTGATTTGCATATGGCCATGTCTGAACTGGGGTGGTGCAGTGAGCTAAAGAATGATGATGGATTAAACCCAGATCAGTTGAGTGGGGGTGAGTGTTCAAGAATATGGTTTCAAAAGTGTTCGTAAGGTTGCGTTAAAATATTCCACAGTTGCGTCACGTGTTAGCCAACAGTATCTTAAGATGCGATAAGAGTTCCAGGTGAAAGCTGTAGCGTTGAAAAGCAAGCGATGGGTCACTCCTGAGACCCTGGACAGACGATGCGACAACCCCGCTGGACGCAGCAGGCGTGTTGCCGTGACTCCGGTCTGTATGGGGAGGGATGCGATACCTTGCGTGGATTCCGGTGCACAGGTTTCGGTGGAAGCTGCTCGCAAAAGGTATGATGAGACGATATTTCGGGGCGGCGACGATCTCCGGTGCGACGACGATGTGCGGCTCAGCGGTGATCTTCTCCTCTCGTGGTCCCTCAATGCGATTCTCGCAGCGACATGATGCGGTCTGCAAGCAAGCGGTGCGATGATCTCACCCAGTGACCGCTGAGCCTGTTCCAGGTGAGGTCGGCCCCACACCGCTGCTCCTGCCCGCTGTCTGCCAGCACCTTGCCCTGCTGACTGCACTCTTCCTGCTGCTGCCTTCCCTTGCCCTGCAGCCCGCCGTCTGTTCTCCTGTGTGTCCCCTGTTGCCGTTCGCCTGCTGACTTAATTTTGTCTCCCCCTCTGCACTCCGCCGTTATTTTGTGCCTTCTACTGTTTGCCCAGTGTTCTTGACTTGTGTTCCCCTGTGTTCCCCTCTCCCCTCTCCCCTTTTGCCTTCTGTACCACCCCTCCTGCGCGCTCCCTGCCTAGCCGCCGGACGACCCAGCCACCGCTGAGCCACCCTCGGCCCTCCTTTCCCGCCACTGCCTCCGGCGTCTCCGCCCCCCTCCTGCCCAATGGCCGCCCCGCTCCCGCCACCCAGCTGACCCGCCCTACTGGCTCCTCACTTATGACGCCCCCAGAGCGACCGTGCAGCGGACACGCGCAGCGGGAGCACCGATTGAGTGCCGAAGGTGCGCCAAAGGTAAGCCCGTCTACGCCCGTCAGCGCCCGGACCGCGCCCAGCGCCAGGACCCCTGGCCCCCACAGACCCCTGCCCACCCGCCGGATGTACGACGCCGCCACCCTCAACGCACTCAACACCGGCCGAATCCCGGGATGCTACCGAGCCACCCCGAGACGCACCCACGGACCCTTCAGCTGCCACTCCTGCAAGTTCATCCGGACCTGCACTGCACCCGCACCCACCAAGCCGAACACCAGCAGCAACCACCTCAAGTGCATCCTGCTCAACACCCGCTCCGCCCACAGACACGCCGTCGAACTCTGGAACCTCCTCGACACCACATCTCCAGACGTTGCCTTCCTCACGGAAACATGGATGAAAGCCTCATCAGCGCCCGACATCGCCATCGCCATCCCGGACGGATACAAGATCACCCGGAGGGACCGCGCCAACTAGACGGGAGGTGGCCTCGCCATCATCCACAGGAACACCATCCGCATCACGACCAACACCGACGACACCCTGACTACCGCCGAACACCTACACTTCCAGATCCACACCGACCCCAAGACCACCCTCAGAGGCACCCTCATCTACAGACCCCCGGGACCACGCACACAATTCAGCGAAGACATCGCCGACTTCATCAGCCCGCACGCCCTCCCCTCTGCTGACTACATCCTCCTCGGGGACCTCAACTTCCACCTGGAGAACAACAACGACCGCAACACCACCACCCTGCTGGACAACCTCGCCAACCTCGGTCTCAAGCAGCTGGTGACCACCCCCACCCACTACGCCGGACACACACTCGACCCCGTCTTCTCATCCAGCAAGGACATCGTCTTCAGCCATGCCATCGGACTCCACTGGACGGACCACAGCTGCGTCCACTTCAGCTTCAGAAGAACCACGATCCACCACCACCAGCAACAGGTTGCACGAAGAAGCTGGAACAAGATCACAGCCGACCAACTCGCCGCATCCCTGAGCCAGCACCCTCCCGCCAGCTCAGCGAACCCCAACCAGGCCGCCGACAACCTCACAAAGTGGATCAGCAACTGCGCAGACGACCTCGCCCCACTGAGGACCCCGCCCAGCAGACCCGGCAGCAAGAAGGCCCCATGGTTCACAGACGAACTCAAGAGCTCCAAGAAGAACTGCCGAGCCCTCGAGAGAGCCTGGCGAAGAGACCCAACACCAGACAACATGACCACCCTCAAGCTCGCCACCCGAAAGCACCACCAACTGATCCACGCCACCAAGAAAACAGCATTCAAGGAACGGCTGGACAACAACGCACACAACAGCAAGGAACTCTTCACCATTGTCAAAGAGCTCTCCAACCCCAACGCCGGAAACAACGACATCACCCCATCGCAAGACCTCTGCAACTCCCTCGCCTCTTACTTCCTCAACAAGATCGCTGACATACACAACAGCTTCAGCACACAACCTACGCTCCCCATGTCAGCACCAACACCCCCCACCACCACCCTCAGCGCCTGGACCCCGATCAGCACCGAAGACACCATCCGCACGATGAACTCCATCCACTCCGGATCTCCAACCGACCCCTGCCCTCACCACGTCTTCAACAAGGCCGACGTTATCATCGCACCCCACCTGCGTGACATCATTAACACCTCCTTCGACACTGCCACCTTCCCGGAGAGCTGGAAGCACGCCGAACTCAGCGCTCTATTGAAGAAACCAACAGCGGACCCCACCGAACTCAAAAACTACCGCCCAATCTCGCTCCTCCCGTTTCCAGCCAAAGTCATCGAGAAGACCGTCAACAAGCAACTGTCCGCCTTCCTCGAGACGAATGGATCCCTCGACCCCTCACAGTCTGGCTTCCGGGCCAACCACAGCACCGAGACCGCCCTCATCGCAGCCACCGATGACATCCGAGCCCTGCTTGACAACGGAGAAACAGCGGCCCTCATCCTCCTAGACCTCTCCGCGGCATTCGACACTGTCTGCCACCGCACCCTAGTGCAGCGCCTCAGCAACGTCGGGATCCAGGAGAAGGCACTGGAGTGGATCATCTCCTTCCTCGCTGGAAGGACACAGAGAGTCCGCCTACCCCCGTTCAGATCAGAAGTCACCAAAGTCATCTGTGGCGTCCCTCAAGGCTCCTCGCTCAGCCCCACCCTCTTCAATGTCTACATGAGCCCCCTCGCAGCCATCGCACGCCCAACACAACCTCAACATCATCTCCTACGCCGACGACACCCAGCTGATCCTCTCCCTTACCAACGACCCCGCCACCGCTAGAGCCAACCTACACGAAGGGATGAAAGACGTAGCCGAGTGGATGATGACTAGCCGCCTGAAACTGAACTCAGACAAGACGGATGTCCTCATCTTGGGCTCCTCGCCCTCCGCCTGGAACGACTCCTGGTGGCCCCCCACCCTGGGCACCGCACCCAAACCGACAGACCACGCACGCAACCTGGGCTTCATCCTGGACTCCTCCCTCTCCATGACCAGACAGGTCAACGCCGTCTCCTCGTCCTGTTTCAACATCCTGCGCATGCTACGCAAGATCTTCAGGTGGATCCCCACCGAGACCAGGAAGACGGTCACCCAGGCCCTCGTCACCAGCCGTCTGGACTACGGCAACGCCCTCTATGCCGGAACAACCGCCAAGCTCCAGAAGAGACTCCAGCGAATCCAGAACGCCTCAGCGAGACTCATCCTCGACATCCCCCGACACAGCCACATCTCCGGACACCTGAGAGACCTGCACTGGCTCCCGGTCAACAAGAGAATCACCTTCCGGCTCCTCACCCACGCACACAAAGCCCAACACAACCAAGGCCCGAGTTACCTCAACAGCTGCCTCAACCTCTACGCTCCCACACGCCAGCTTCGATCGACCAGCCACGCCCTCGCCGCCGTCCCCTGCATCCGAAGAGCCACAACAGGAGGAAGGTCCTTCTCCTACCTGGCCGCCAAGACCTGGAACCCCCTCCCGACCAACCTCCGCCTGACCAAAGACCACTTTGCCTTCAGGAAGCAGCTCAAGACCTGGCTGTTCGAGCAGTAGCGGACCCCCCCTCCCAAATCGCCTTGAGACCCTCCGGGTGAGTAGTGCGCTATATAAATGCGATGATTGATTGATTGATTGAGTGACGACAGGCTCTGCGACGATACTCGCAGCCATGGTAATCTTCCCGCACCGGACTGGTGCGTCCCGCAAACAAAGGATGCAATGACTCTGGCAGCGGCAACAGGCGCTGTATCGATCTTGGCCTTCGTAGCGGCGGGAATTTGCTCGCACTGACGGGGATGTGCTCCGCAAGCGGCGATGCGATAAACTTTGTAGAAAGTTCTTTAAATCTTAGTTTCCAGCTTCCCAACACCGGTACAACTTCCAGAGGCACCACAACTGGCCAAAGCATTCTAGGAAGGACAGAACTCTCTCAGTAGAGTTCAGGGATATTGGGGGTGAAGTCCTTTTGTTTCTGGGACTTCTTAACAGGGAGCCAGCTCTCTCTCAGGCCCCTGGAGATTCCTTACAGCAAGGGGACACAGCACAACGCAAAGTCCTTCCCCTCTCCTTGGCAGCAAAGCAATTGCAGGTCAGTCCAGCAAAGCAACAGCAGGACAGTCTTCCTTCTTCAGTCCTCCAGCTTTCTCCTTGGCAGAGGTTCCTTCTTGATTCCAGGATGATCTAATTTTCTGTAGTCTGGGGTCCTGTACTTATACCCCTAAAAGTCTTTGTTTCCTTTGTGCAGGAGGGCTCTGAGCCCGGTCTGAACCAGTTCTGGGTGTTCCTTGAGCACTTTGTTTTCCTGGCTTCTCCTTACCTTTCAGAGTCAGGGGCAGGGTCATCAGCCGCCCAGCAGGAGGTGAAGCCAGCATTGTAGAAGGCAGGCACAGCCCTATCCAGGCCCAGGTGCTATCCCTTCCCAATACTCAAGATGCAGATGCAGTCATTCAGCCTAGGGCTCACTCATCCAGCCTCCTGGGGGCTTCCCAGCCCCTGTCACTCTCAAACCAGACAGTCAATTCACAAACAGGCCAAGGCACACAGAAAGGTCAGACAAGAGAACAGCCACTTTCTAAAAGTGCTGTTCTCAAACACAGGTTTTTAAAACAACCTTTCACAAAGGATGTGTTATTAAATTCTGAGTTCAGGGATACCAGACTTTTATGTCCTATCTTGCTCCTATGGGAAGATATACTGGTAGCCACTGTAGCCAGCATTCCCCATGATAGCCTCTGGGCAAGATAGCCTTACAATAGTGAAAAACGAAAATGGCTGTAATTCACTACCAGAGCATGTCACCTGCACTAGTACATGCTCTACCTTTCACATACACTGCACTCTGCCCAGGGGGTATACCTTGGGCCTTCCATAGGGATGGCCAATGTGCACAGAAAGGGAAGGGTTAAGCCTGGTCAGTGGGGACACTGACCAGGAGGACATGGCAGTTCACAGACTGCGCACAGGCACTGCGGTGGCAGGCCTGAGACACCATTTTAAGGCTACTCATGTGGGTGGCACAATCATTGCTGCAGGCCCACTAGTAGCATTTGCATCACCAGCTCTGGCACACCCAGTGCACTTTACTAGGGACTTTTTGGTGATACAAATATGCCAATCATGGATATCCAATTACAGTACCAATTTATACAGGTAGTACTTGCACTTTGACACTGATCAGCAGTGGCAAAGTGCCCAAAACATCTAAACCAGCAAAAACGAAATCCAGCACAGCGTCAAAAATACAGGAGGTAGAGGCAAAAAGACTAGGGAAATCACGCCAAAGATGCCAGGTCTAACACCAACCCACCCCACATGTCTAGCCATTATGATATGAGATGAAACCTTGAAGTTGCCACTACAATGCTGGTCACACCAGTATTTGGTTTTTCGTAACAGGCCCAAGGTAGATTCATGTTCACGCTCTCTAAGTGGGGGCATCCCTATAAGGACAGTTACCAAGGGAGTGCCTCCTGGAGGGAGATTAAGTCTACTGCTGTTTAATCAAAATTTCCTCTCTTGAGTACCTTGGTTCCCTCTATTAGCCAAAATCATGCCATTGGACAAAGGGATTAACGGTCTCTCATCCCGGCTGGAGGTCCTCCCCCCTGCTGTTGCATCTGTAATGGCCAAAAGGCTAGGTTTTATCCTATCAATTGATTGTGATTGACTACCGGGGCAATCCACACTAGTATGGGACTTAGGCTGTATTTGCACTTGGGGTATTGTAGTTGAATTAGAACCCTCACATGAAATATTCGAGACCCTTAGGAAAGTTTCAATACTTTCACATTTCCTCAAAATACCCTCCACACAAGTGTTCAATGCATCAGTTATGTCTTTGGCAATGCTAGTAAGTATAGATTCCAGCCGAGAACTAAATATCTCCTCCACAACGTTTCGCAGTGTCGGTTGGATGTTCATGTCCAGATCTTCAGCCTGGGTGAAAATACCCTTATTGTTTGTTTGACTTTTTATTTTTGCCCTCTTTTTCCCTGGGGGACCTATGCGAGCCCCTTTCGTTGTCTTATCCATGGGTGGCATGTTTTCCTTATCTTCCTTATTTTAACCAACCTCACCCCTTGTCAAAGTGTCATCATGTGTTAGGTCTTCCCTCCCGATTGCCGCTCTTGTTATCAGCACAGTAGGCTCCACAGGAACAGAGATACTAGGGCTGTTGTCGATTACAGTTCGCCACTCCTCTGAGTCTTGGCTCGCTCCCAATCCCAGTTCTTTCTCCGCGTTAGCTATTTCTTTATTTATGGCTCCCACTGCCGAAGTCAGATATGATATAATGGAGGCAGAGTTCATTGATTTTTTTGAGTCAGGGTTGTCATCTTCTGAGGTTGCCCAACCCATTTTTTACCTCACTAGGTTTATGGGTACATATGGTGGCACTGTGGGCTAGCAGGTCTATAGGCCAACATATCCCGCGAGGGTGGCTAAATCAGTCTGGCTGGGGCGTTGTTCGTGAGGGGGCAGCTGGATTGTATGTACCCCTACCCCCACCATCATGATGACCTGTTCCATTATGTCACCTGACCATCCTGTGGTGTTTTTGTACAGTTTTTATTATTGAGTGTGTTATGAATTGTGTGATTGAGGTATGGGTCTGTTTGGTGAATTTTGGGAATATCTGAAGGAATGATTGTGCTGTTTGGTATAGGAGTGTGGGACCTGATGCGATAGAGGTTTGTGTTACTGAATTTTGATAGGTTATTATAATCATGAGTATTTAAGTATTGCTTATATGTTTGTCAAAAAACTAATAAAATTGCTATATATTTTGTAAATTTGAATATGATTGCCTATTTTTGCACATGATATGCTCTGTTGGTAGTGTCTTATTGAAGAACCCCTTCAATAAGATACTACTGGGGCGTAGTTTGAAGAGGTGGGGCGGGTAGCTTTTTTGCCTTTGGTAGAATCAGTCTGGCACTATCCCAGCGTTTATGTTGTCCATCAAATGTACAGCTCATACTGAGAAAGTGGAAAGCGTATGAAAATAGTAATATTCTAAGAGAGAATATTTTTATTATTTGGATACTTTGGATTGGTGCTACAATGATACAACTTTAAATCCTTTACTTGGAATTTCTGATCAGCGAATGTGTTCTGTCCAGTTGCCTGCAAGTCTGGGCTTTCAAGTAATTAAGGGGACCAACAATAAGACTATTGCGGTACTCTTCAAGTTCAAGACAAATGCATATATGTAATATTGTTTTATACTTCTAGTTGCAGAGCCTGCACTAGGCTTCACTCTTGGTAAGCCACGGCCCGTGCAGGTCAGAGCGGTGGGGCCGGGTGCAGGGGGAGGGGGGGGGGGATTAATTATTTATTTAGATGTTCCTCGTGGTTTTCTGTCACTGGTCAGGAACCTGCTGAATCTGTAATTTAATCATTTAGATCTGAGATTAGCCGTGAATTGGTTTCCAAGATAAGGTTGCCACTGACTAGATTAATAGGTCGGATCATAAAATTATGATTCTGAATGGGTCGCAATCTGACCTATTTCATAATTAGATTAATGAGGTAGGCTGCCATCGCAGGAATGGTGGCTAGCTAGAGTCAGCAGACTACCAGTTCTGTGATCTCCTTTAAATAAAGCAAACATTTCTTTTAAAAAATGCAGCCAGTTTTCCCTGAAGAAAAAAGAGCTTTGATAAGAAAAATGAAGTGTTATAGTTTGTTGAGAGTTGGCAGTGGTCCCCTGAAATAAATTTCTGTTTTTTATTCACAAAGGGGAACGTGTCCCCTTTTGTGAATGGCTTGCTACTGCAACGCGGGAGTTGGTTATTTTTTAATGTTTTGTGAGTGGATCGCGTTGCAAAACATTGGTACCTCACACACCAATTTGTTATTTGGAAGGGACACCTACAACACACTGTTTTCAAAATTCTGAATCAACATGAAGCGCCAAACCCATTTTAGGAGTAAGCAAAAACTGTACAAAGTCCCAAAATAGGTTAAGTGCATGGCCAGAAACATTTTTTGCAGCTGCAAACAGCAATTTGGACTGTTTCTGAACATAAAAATATTTAGTACATCTGGCTAACACCTTGATTTTGTGAACCACCTGTTTGAGACTGCAAAATGGTGTTGTACATTAGGTCCTAAGTTCTAAATAAAAATGAATGGGCTTTTAGATTTGTACTTATTTTATTTTATGTGTTGCTAAAGCGTTTTCTGTATATCTTCAGAATCTGACTCTTTGCTACCGGTATTTTTGCATTTAGGATGCATCATCCCAAATGCAAAAATCGCAAGTTAAGTAATCTCTAAATTGCGATTACTTAAATTGCCATTGCATTTAAGGAATCGCAAATTGAGATTCCCTAAATGCAATGCATTAAAGTAAAAAACTAGCGATTTCGCTAATAGGGGATGCAAATTACCATGAAGTTGAACTTCATGGTAATTTGCAAAAACTTAAAATCTGCTCTAAAGTGCATTTTTCAAAGTTCCATTTTACACACACACATGCTCTTAGGGCATGTTTGTGTGCAAGATGTACTCATATGCAGATTTCAGGGGTGCAACAGGGTGTACTTTGACACCCTGGCGCCCTTGAAATTGCATTCTCAATTTGCGATTCTCTAATTGAGAATCTCAAATTGAGAATGTCTTCCCATTCATTCCTATGGGCCTCTAGGCCCATAGGAATGAATGGGGAGGTATTCCTTAATTGCTGCTCGTAATTTGCAAGTCGCAATTAAGGAATGTTTAGAAATCGCTATTTTTTAAGCGATTTTTACATGCATAGCCTTTTGCTATTCATTATTAGCGAATCCTTATTTTTCGCTAATCAAGAATCGCAAATGGCAGTGTTGATGCATGTGCCAGAAAGTGAATTGCAGGGTTTCCATTCCCCTCCTCTTTCCAGGATACGTCGAAATGTAAGTGTACAGAGAGCAATGAGCAGCCCTGCTAAGTTTCCAAGTG
Source organism: Lissotriton vulgaris (assembly GCF_964263255.1). Taxonomy (NCBI): domain Eukaryota; kingdom Metazoa; phylum Chordata; class Amphibia; order Caudata; family Salamandridae; genus Lissotriton; species Lissotriton vulgaris. Next base: position 1,689,562,463 of record NC_141694.1, read on the forward strand.
CATTTATGATGTGCTGCTCCAGTCCAGGTTTGTTTTTTTATTCTGGGACTTGTAGTCGTGCTTATCTCATTCTGAAACAAGTTCCGGAATTCAAAGGAAAAAACCTGGACTGAAGCAGCACATCAAGCATGGACCTTGAAAACTGGGCAGCTATGAATGAGGAGGGAAGCACAGTAAGCTAGTCTCTAATGTGGAATTCATCAACCATAATGTCACCAGTTATCCCCTGCTTTTCTCTAGTCGCAGCAATAGGTTCATTTCAGTGAGAGTGGTCATGTCTCAGATGATGGGGCGGCCAGAATTCTACATGTCTACCATATTGATACTACTATTAATTTGTAAGCAGTTTGGAAAAGACCTTCAAATCTCTGCCCCGAAGAGGTAAATTAGCATCACTATTTAGGAGTCACGAAATCAACATTATGCACAGGAATTACAATGCTAAAAGAAGGTATTTTAACAGGAGGATTTTATGGTTACCATAAAAACATATGCTGATCATTGCATATGAATTAAAAAGGTCACCATAGCGTTCAAAATACAAATGTAACTATTTACAGAGCAATCATAGATACTTACGGCTGCTTTTGATGCTCATGTGACCTTTAAATGGCCCCATCATCGAATACTTGGGTATTATAGCTGACTGTGAACCTTAAAAAATAGAAAATATATTTTAGGTTTTGTTTGGTTCTGACAATATTGCAATACCCACTCCTACTATTAGAGATTGGAAGCAGAGACTAATCACAGGTCATTCTTCAAATTAATCTACAAATTTGGCAAAGCACGTCGTAATATATCTTTGTATGCTAACAACATAGATATTAGATGAATAAGTAAAACGTAAGTGTTTGAAATTTCTGTGGTCTCAGTAAATTATCAGAGCATGATGTTCATCAAATATATTCAATTTAGTGAAAAGATAAATCTTCGAAATAGCATCCCTCCAGCATTGTGCTCACTGTAGCATCCTTCCCAGCCTGGGAGTATGCAAATGAATATGCCACGCACGGAGCTCTGTAATAGGCATCTTTATTCCTCAGCATACTGTCGCACACTGCACGCTCATTACGTCATAACCATTAATAACCAAACCTTAACACCTCCAAGCGTTACCCAAGTCCTTGCTGAGCCCACCCAGAACCATAAGGGTCCTAGGGCACATAGTCTTATGACATTACATCCCCCACTTTGCGAAATAAAAAAAGTGTGAAAAGCAAGCACGTCATATTTAATCAGTAATTCCATGAGGCGCTTGCACTATTCGGCCAGATTGGGTGGTATGAGATGGTTGAGATGCACTCCGATTGACACCGTTTCTGATGCTTGATCTGGACTGTCAGGTGGGGTCGCCTCATTCATGATTACAGGAGCTTATGAACATCGAGGTAGGTGCTTGAAGTGAGACAAATTCTATGTGATGGATTTTCCGGGATGGTACACTGTCAACATGTGTCCTTTGCACGTCACAAGCCTCAGAGGATTGACAGAAAATAGAGGGGCAGATTTACAAGGACGTGCGCATCCCTGCATATCAGCAGAGATGCAGCAGTAAAGATGCGATTCGCAGGAATACCCTTATGCCACCACGGATGTGTCGCATTTACAATGCGACGCACCGTGGCGCAAGGATAGCAAGATACATGTTGCATCTTCTGGCGTAAGGGCAGCGCCTTGCTGGAGTCATGTCGCAAGCGCAACACAACTCCAGTAATAATCAGGGGTGCCGTATGTCTAACATGCTGCATCACTCCTTATGCCTGCTTCAAGCAGGCAGAGGGTTTTGATGCAGGAAGGACGTAAAAGTGACTCAATGAAATCTTGTAGATTTCAGTCTGTCACTTTTACGGGGCTTCCTTGCGACGGAACGCCCACCCTGCATAGATTATACTTGATGTAGGTATAATGTAGCGCAGGGCTTTACAATGTGACGCATCTCACTAGATGCGTCACGTTGTAAATCTGTTGCATGGTGGCGCATTGTTTATGATGCCGTTGCATCACAGAAGTGACGCAACAGCGCCGCACACATGTCGCAAGGGGCTTGTAAATCTGCCCCAGGGTGTCTTTTTTCCGCTTTCATTTCTACTTGATAAGGACCCAGTCACTTTCATCCTGAGTCTGTCAGCGGCAATCAGCATATGTTTTTGTTAGAAATGGGATTTCTGGTTGGCTAAGGCATGCTCCAAAGCCAGGCAAAACACACCACTCTAGTCAGGGCAAGGAAGTTACACGCCGAAGATAACCCCTGCTCACCACCTTGGTAGCTTGGCACGAGCAGTGAGGCCTATCCTGGAGGCAATGTGTAAAGTGTTTGCCCAACACACACACACAGCAGCAACACACTAGGCACAACACCAAAGAAATTCCACACAGGGTTATATAAAAAATAGCCTTTGTATTACTCATAAACACATTAAAATGTAATCACATATGTACACTGTGACACCTGGCACTAGATATAGCTTTACAGGGGATAATATTCATTACAGGGCTAACCATTAGAATGCACAGTTAGAAAAGCAACCAGTAATTACTGGCAATGGCACTTAGCATAAACACATTATGCATAAATAACATTAGGTATAAATCAGCAGTGCACCACAGTAACACTGGTACGGTGTAAACATCACATTAGGGCCTTGTGACCCACCAGAACAAACTGTGATCTCTAGGCTGAGTGGCCTTCCTCGGGGGCCTGTCTTGCGCTGACCCAAATGCCCTTGTCCCACAAAGTCAGGGCTCTCCTGTCACGAGGCCTCCACCAGCCCGTACTCTAATGGGTGCAACTCACCCTTATCTCTCTCATGTAAAATAAATGCCCCCGTCATTGTAGCTGCCCGCAATCTGGCAGCGTAGCTGTGCACACAAATAAGCACCAACAGTGCTTTGGGTGCTCCTCTCACCGGGGCTCCACCTTCAGACGATGCAGCTACTCGTGATCTGGCATTGTAGCCGTAAACCAAGACTGGCACCAACAGTCTCCCTCTCACAAGGACAGCCCACTCACCCGGGCTGTCCTTGTCTGGCACTACAAGTGGGACTTCAGCAGGGTACCCACAATCAGTCAATCCATCAGGGGATTGTGAGGCGGGCTACTCACCCGTGAGGGTCTCAAGGCGCTGAGGGAGAGGGGGAGGTTTTGCACCTCCGTTCAGTCGAAGAGCCAGGTCTTGAGTGTCTTCCTGAAGATGTTCAGGGGGCGCCTCTGATGTTGATCGGGAGCTTGTTACAGGTCTTGGCCGCTATGTGGGAGAAGGTTCTGCCACCTGTTCTCGCTTTACGGATGCACGGGGTTTTGGCGAGGGCGAGGCCGACAGATCGGAGGTTTCTCTCAGGTACGTGAAAGGAGATTCTCTCGTTGAGGTATTGGGGTCCGATGTTGTGGAGGCATTTGTAGGCATGTGTGAGTATCTTGAATGTGACTCTCTTCTCTACGGGGAGCCAGTGGAGATAGCGCGGGTGTTAGGTGATGTGTTCCTGTCGAGTAATGCTGAGAACGAGTCTGGCTGCGGTGTTCTGCATGGTCTGAGGTTTGTGGATGAGATCTTGTTGATCCCGGCATAGAGGGTGTTTCCGTAGTCCAGGATGCTGGTTATGAGTGCGTGGGTGACAGCCTTCCTTGATTTGGCGAGATCCACTTGATGGTCTTTCGAAGGATGCAGAGGGTGTTGAAGCAGCTGGAGGCGACGGTGTTGACCTGTCGTGTCATGGAGAGGGAGAAGTCGAGTATGATGCCGAGGTTTCAGGCGTGGTCCGTGGGAGGGGTGCTGAGGGCGGTGGGCCACCAGGTGTTGTCCCATGCAGAAGGGGATGGTCCGAGGATAAGGACTTCTGTCTTCTCCGAGTTGAGCTTCAGGGATTTGTTACTCATCCATGATGTGATGTCCTTCATCGCTTCCTGAAAATTGAGTCTGGTGGTGACGGGGTCCTTGGTGAGGGAGAGGATTAGCTGGGTGTCGTCGGCATAGGATATTATTTTGACTCCGTGGTTTGTGACGATGGTGGAGAGGGGGGCCAAGTAGATGTTGAAGAGTGTGGGGCTGAGTGACGATCCTTGGGGTACTCCGCAGTTGTGTTTGGAGAGGAAGGGTAGCAGTCTGATTCTTTGAGGTCTGCCGGTGAGGAAGGAGCTGATCGATCGATTTGAAGGTGGTTCCCTGTATGCCTGCATCATGGAGTATGGCTAGGAGTGTGCAGTGGGAGACGGTGTTGAATGCTGCAGAGAGGTCGAGTAGGATCAGGGCTGTGGTGTGTCCTTGGTCGAGGAGGGTGTGGATATCGTCTGTGGTGGCAAGTAGGGTGGTCTCAGTGCTGTGGTTGCTTCAGAATCCGGATTGGAAGGGGTCAAGGACGGAGTTTTCTTCGATGAATGTGGTTAGTTGGGCATTGGCGATCTTCTCTGTAAGTTTTGCTGTGAAAGGGAGGAAGGAGATGGGTCGGTAGTTCTTGTGGTCTGCAGATGGTTGGTTTCTTGAGCAGGGGTTTGACTTCTGCACGTTTCCAGTCATCGAGGAAGGTGCCGGTCTTGAAGGTGGTGTTGATGGTGCGTCGTAATTCGGGAGCGAGGGTGGTGGTGGCTCTGTGGTAGATGTGCTGTTGGCAAGGGTCCTTGGGGGCTCCTAAGTGGATGTCTTTCATGGTAGAGGTGGTGTCCTCGGGGATGGTTGAGGTACAGGAGGAGATGGTAGGCCTGTTGGTGTTGCTGGAGACGGTGGTCGTTTCAGTGTTAGGTGTTTGGTCACTGAAGTGGTCATAGAGGCCCTTGAGTTTCAGATGGAAGTAGGACCAGAGCTTGTCGCAGAGGTCCTGGGAGGGGGTGATGTCCGTGGTTTCGCTGGGGGTTTGGTGAATTCCTGGATGACTTTGAAAAGTTCCTTTGAGTTGCTGGAGTTGGTGATGATCTTGTTTCGGATGAAGGACCTTTTTGGTGGATCTGATGCATTGGTGGTATTCTGCCATGGCAGTCTTGTAGGTGGAATGATCTTTTGGGGTTTTGCTGTTTCTCCAGTTCTTCTCGAGACATCTGCAGGTGCATCTTGATTCTTGGAGGTTGGTGGTGTACCAGGTGGCCTTTCTGGGGCGCTGTCTGTTGGAGTTACGTAGGGGTGCGACTTCATCTGCGCAGTTGGAGATCCATGTGTGGACTCCTTTGGCTGCGATGTTGGCGTCGGTCGAGGAGGTGGGGGCATTGCGTTTGAGGGAGGAGTTGAGCTGATCCTCAGTGACTTTACTCCAGTTCCTTTGTGGAGGGCGTGTTGCAGGTTTGGGGCGGCTGGTTTGTCGACGTTGAAGGGTACGCAGTGGTGGTCTGTACAGTGGGGTTACGTGGTATGTTGTTACCTCCTGCAAAGATGGGGTCGAGGGTGTGTCCTGCCTTGTGGGTGGGCATGGTGATGAGCTGTTTCAGCCAAAGGTTGGCGTGGTTGTCTAGGAGGGGGGTGGAGTTGGGGTCGGTGGGGTTGTCGTGGTGGCGTTCAGGTCACCAATGAGTATGTAGTCCGTGGAGGCAATGGTATGGGGTGCAATGAGGTCAGTGATGGGCGCAGCAAATGAGGGTCGGGCCGGGGGGTCTGTAGGCGAGGGTGCAGCCAAGAGCCTTTTTTCAGATTGTCTGTATCTGGAAGTGAAGGTGCTTGGTGGTGAAGAGGGGGTTGTTTGTGGTGGAGTGAGAGCCGGAGGGAGCTCTTGTGTGCAAAGGTGAATCCTCCTCCTGGGCAGTTGGGCCGGTCTTTCCACTGGATCTTGAATCCGTTGGGGATGGCGGTGGCAATATCAGGTGTGGAGGAGGCTTTGGTCCAGGTCTCTGTAAAGAAGGCAAAGTCCAGCGAGAGGGTGTCGAGGAGGTCACAGATTTCAATGGGGTGTCTGTGCAGGGAGCACACTTTCAGCACACTTTCAGAAGGATGCACCTCAGGGTTTCTGCAGTGTTGGTGTTCGGTGCGGGGTGATGATGGTGTTGAAGGTCTGGCTGCAGTGATGGCAGGAGAACTGTCCGTGGGTGGTGCTCGGTGTGGACAGCTGGCAGTTGTTGTTCCTATGTTGACAGTACACCATCCAGTCCCTCCTTTGGTGCTCACCAAAGTGGGTAGGCTCCTGCCTGCACTTCAGGCTCGGCGATGTCTCTCATTTGGGTGCAAACCACGCCCACGAGCAAGCTCAGCCCTTGCCTGGCTTCTGCCTGGTCTCCACGCAGTTTTCTGGTCTCCGGCCCTGCCCCAGGTCAGGCTCTCTTCACCTGACATCTGGCCGACTCGCTCGGAATGAGCAGAGCTGGAGCCCTTCTCCTCAGGTTCAGGAATACCGAAAAAGGCAATGACTGAGTGATCTTCATGCACTCTGCAGGGCAAAGTTGGAGCCCAACCTCCTCGGGATCATAGAATCACGTGTGGCTCTCCACATCACTCCGGGAGCCCACCCACCACTAGGCAGCACAGGGGAATCCCCATACTGGGATTCCTTCGGAGCAATCTGCTGCACAGTGCTTTTGAGGGAAAAGACCCCTGGGGCACTCCTCACCCCTTGGGCAGTGTGGACCCCCCTCTGGTGCTCTGGCCACCTTGTGGAGAGGAGCGTGGCCCATGCTGCAGGGCATCAGCACTCCTCTCATCTTCTGGCGCAAGGCAAATAACCCTGAAGCGCTCATGAGCAGCTAAGTCCCAAATTCAGAGGGGCAGAGCTGGGCAAAGGCAGGCCAGCGCATAGGGACTCCCAGGAAGCAGCAGCTGGCGGTTCCGCCTTGCCTAGCAGTCCTTTAGCTTCCCGCAGGTCAGCACAAAGTTCTTCTCCTTCATAGGGTCAGAGTCCCAATATTTATACTAGCTATGTTCTTTGTTCTCCTGACACAGAGCTCTGTGCCCGGTCAAAACCAGGTCTGTGGGGCACTCCAACATTTGTGTACCGTGCACAACAGTCCCCATTGACAGAGTAGATCCTGCCCACAGACACACCACAGGGGGGCGGAGCCAGCATTGTACAAAGCAGGCACAGACCTATTCAGGGTCAGAGACTACTCCTCCCACTACTCCAAATGCAGATCTGCCTATTCAGCCTAGCGCTGACTCACCCAGCCCCTCTGGAGCCACTGCACCTCCCCAGTCTGTCACTCCAGAGCTAGACATGCAATACACAAGAGGCAGGAACAAAGACACAGTGCACACAGAAATGCCCACTTTTAAAAGTGGCAGTTCTAAAATACTGATAATAAATATGCCAACACCATTACGCAGCATTTATTACCACTAATCGGAACATACCAAACTAGATTACGCTACCCCTCTCATATCAGGAATTACCACTGACACACATTTTAGGGAATCCCTAATGCATTCCTATGAGAGGGTAGCGTCACAGTAGTGAGAAACCAAAATGGCTGTTTGTCACTACCAGGACATGCAACACAGTTAAGGCACATGTCCTACCTGTTACCTACAGCGCACCCTGCCCATAGGGCTAGCTAGAACCTACCTTAGGGGTGACTGATAGGTAGTAAAAGGGGAGTCAATGGCAGAGGCCTGGGACAGGTTTGAAAGGCTACTTTGGTTGGTGGCGCAAGCAGCGCTGCAATCCCACCAGTAGCATTTAATTTACTGGCCCTGGGTATCTGAGATACCACTTTACAAGGGACTGATAGGTAAATTAAATACGTCAAACAGGTGTAGACCAATCTTACCATGTTTTACTATAGAGATCACATACACTTTACACTTATCTAGTTATATGACAACAGGATACCGACATAACTTCAAGGAAATAAGAACGCGCTGAAGAAGTTCTGTTGTACAGAACTAAACGCGTAGGCTGGCTGTGGTACATAAACTTAAGGAAAATAAAAGCATTTGAATATACACAAGATTCAGCGCTTCAATAAGGACTCTAAGTGATATGATTTGATTGGACTTGTTGTGCAAGTGATGCTTTGCCAAACTTTGGAATATTCTCCACTACTCTCTACTACTCACTCTCTACTACTCCACTACTCTCTAATACTCACTCTCTACTACTCATTCTCTACTACTCTACTACTCTCTACTACTCTCTCTCTACTACTCACTCCCTACTACTCACTATCTACTATTCTCTACTACTCACTCTCTACTACTCTCTACTCTCTACAATTCACTCTCTGATACTCTCTCTCTACTACTCACTCTACTACTCACTCTTTACTACTCACTCTCTACTACTCTCTACTACTACTCTCTACTACTCACTCTCTACTTCTCACTCTCTACTACTCTCTACTACTCACTCTCTACTACTCTCTCTCTCTACTACTCCCTACTACTCACTCTACTACTCTCTCTCTACGACTCACTCTCTACTACTCACTCTCTACTACTCACTCTCCACTACTCTCTACTACTCACTCTCTACTACTCTGTCTACTACTCTCTACTACTCACTCTACTACTCATTCTCTACTACCCTCTACTATTCTCTCTCTCTTCTACTCACTCTCTACTACTCACTCTCTACTAATTCCTACTACTCACTCTTTACTACTCTCTACTACTCACTCTACTGCTCTCTACTTCTCACTCTACTACTTACTCTCTACTACTCTCTACTACTCACTCTCTACTACTCCCTCTCTACTACTCTCTACTACTCACTCTACTATTCCCTCTACTACTCTTTACTGCTCACTCTCTGCTACTCTCTCTACTGCTCTCTACTACTCTCTACTACTCACTCTCTACTTTATATTACTCACTCTATACTCTTTACCTCTCTACCTCTCTCTACTTCTCTCTCTACTAGTCTCTACCTCTCTACCTCTACCTCTCTACCGCTACACCTCTACCTCTCTCTACATGCACACATATACACATATATATATATGCATATATATGTATATGTGGAGGTCTCAATGCCACCGAGGATTTGCAAACTGTAGGATAAATATCTGATTTAATGCTCGTATCCACATTATAATTCTTGTTCGACAACTGATGGATACTGTGAATTCCTGTACATATATGAAGTTGTTTTTTTCTATGATTTTTAGATGGTTTTATCATTTAGAAGTTATGGTTTTAATCATCTTATGTACTATTTATTATCTTAGGAAGTTTTAAGCAACATTATCATGTTTTTATAATTGTGGAAAACAAATATTTGTACTTTAAATCTGATTAGGATGTGACCCAGAAATTCTTGATACCTCCCGAACTTTGGCACGGTTGCACTTTATTTACATTGCACTTGAACCTGATATATTCTAAAGAATATACTTTATTAGTGGACCCCATGAATATAATGAATTCTGTAGAAAGTTTTACATTTCGTGATTACAAGTGATTATTGTGATACAGTTTAGGATTAAAGGCGTGACTGGGCTCAGTCCGCCCACCTAATGCTGATTTGTATTGATTCCTGCTGCTTACCAGTTACATTTTAAACATTTACAATGTTTTTGCACTATTCAAGCACTTTGCACTTTTGGGCACCTTTTGCACTCTCTTTTGTTTGCACAGCTGCAGGGATCTGCAGCGGATATTTGGTACTGTATGTTGAAATTATGACCTTTGGGGATTTATCCCGATATTTTCCAACTGAGCAGACACATACCCATATATTCCTTATAGGCTATACATATAGATAGCACTCAAAATTTGATTACACGGTACAGAACTAAATCTATGCCGGTCATATATGTAGTGGCGGTATTTGCACATTAATGTGAATGATTTTATTATATATAATTAGCCACTTACAAGTATCTTGATTTTCAACGAACTTTTGGGAATTTCTGATGGATACAAAGTTGTGCAGCACATATAAATTATGTGAATTGTTAACAGTTCAAGGCAAAGAAATGTGATTATTTTCTGTACTATTGTGTAATTTCACAAAATGCTTGCATCGCAAAATGAATGTGAGAGAGCGCAAACTGAACGAATTGTAGCAGTACATCACACTTACACGTAGTACGCACAATCATGAAGAGAAATGCCATGAGTGTGAGGTTCCGTGACAATTGTAAGTGATGTTTTCGAGTCACACGAATATGGTCGAGTCTGGTATCTATGAACCGCAAATGACGAGTTTAGTAAGTGGGCGCAGTTTCGCGGTGCTAACTTAAACCGTTCGTTTGTTATGTGGGTTTTTCATCTGTACCCACGGGTTCCATCTTAGATACGGCATCCATTTTGTCTCTTGCCCTCAAGTAGCCAGCGAACGGACGCTGTCCGCTTCGCGACCCTGGGACTCCCAAGATATTTTCGGAAGACACATGTTTTTTGTGAGTGTCTTTATGACGAGGGGGTTGCTACTGTAAGGCAGGTGGCGCCGCTTGAGGCTCATCTTGCCGCACAGGCTTATTGTCTCAGCCGTGCATCTCATTAGGCACGTCCCTTTGATGACTGCATCTCGTGTTTCCTGATACCTCCCCTTTTACACCCTTTCCGATCTCCCCACTGTCTCCGTCTTCCTCTACACCTGTCCTTGTTCCTATTTCGATCTGTTTTACTGCTGATTGGAATTTGCTAATGGTGGGAAGATGGGTTTTTACAGTTGGGAACCGCCAAATGTTTCCGCACTTATGTTCCGGACCTCATGTGTTTCAAAGTGACCAAAATGACCCCTCTGGGGGATAATTGTGGGAACCGGGTTGTAAACTTTTGTGTTCAATGTTATCCTATGGGTAAAAACTGTATAAAAGGAGCGATCCACAGAACCAATTTGAAGCAGTCTCCCCAAGTTGCACGCTGTGTACTTGCCGTGATCTCTGTGTTCCCTGCAGCAAATAAACCTTGAATCTTTGACGTCGAAGGAAGTGTCCCGTGTCTCTGTGATTCGTACGCCGGAGCAGGTTACCCACGAAGGTTTCAGGTGTTGTGCCCTGGCACCGCTGGGTCTTAAAGAACCCAGTCCTTCAGTTGGCGCCCAACGTGGGGCTGCATCAGTGGTACCGGTCCAAGCCCGACGATCGTGAGGAACTTCGTGTGAAATCTCCGAGGGAAGGTGCACTCCGCTTCATCGATCCTGTTGTCGAAATAAGTGGCCCGAAGACTTTTCCCGCGAAGATTCCCGCCTCCGGACGGCTGCGACGGACTGCTGCCCTGACTGTAGACCTGTTTTGGCGCCTGGCGTAGACCTTGGTATAGCGAGACGATTGACGGGCCTTCCTGGTGACGCCATCGATTTTTGAGTTAAGTATTTGTGGGTCGCTCCCATAGTTCTTGGTTGTTGACACTTTAGCGAGTGTTTTTGTTGTACACGCTGTGTGAGTGTTTTTGTCGGTGACACTTTGCTAGCGTACTTTGTTGTGTTGTTTGACGACTGCAGCCGCCAAAAACCGAGGGTTTTGTTCTTTGCTGGGACTTGGTAAATCCCGTAACCCTTGAAGTTTGTGAAACTCGGCTAGTGTGCAAGATGCCTGGTCGTAGTACTTTGTTTAGTTGTTTCAAGCCTTGTGGTATGGATTCCCGATTGGAGGACTCGTGTCTGATACCTCCAGTTGGAACTCCCACGTATGAGCTCTATAGTAAGCATGGGTTAGGCCCAGTTACCTTTAACGATTACTGGATTAAATATACGAAAAAGGACGGCGACCTTCGTTGGCCACCTCATGGTAGCTTCGAAGCTCCGATCTTAGATAATCTAGAGATTAAATTGTTCGAAAGAAAGTCAAGGCCGGCCATGTTTGACGCCTTTCGGTTGTGGCGCAAAGAAGCCCGACAGAAAGAAATCAGACAGACTAAACGTAATCAGCGAGATAATGTCGCTACCATAGTGAAGAAAGCAGAGCAGTTTCAGCGTGATAAGGAGGTTAAGGATAAGGAAGTGTTTGACCGATTACAACGTATGACTGTAGACAAATGTTACCCCGCTTTACCAACGGAGTCGGAAAAGAAGGAAGAGCCAGTTGAGGATCCCTTAATGTCTTATCTTATGAAGTCGCCACCTCCGTACGTACAGGGTACCGCAGCTCCTGTGGTCCCTGCCGTACCTATTCTTCCGCCTATTCCTCCTCCGCCTGTTCCTCAACCTGCACCCGTTCTTCCTACTGTTCCTGCTCCTTTGTCTGCTGCTATCCCTACTGCTCCTCCGCTTCCACATACTCCTGTTCCCGTTACTGCTCCCGCTACTCCTCCTGTTTTGTTAACCCCTGCTGTTGCTACTGTTTCTACTCCTTCCCTTGTTAGTCCTGTGTCTTATTCTTCTCCCTCTACTCGTAGTCGCAATTCTCCTCTTGCGGCTAGCTTCTTTCATTCGCTCGGACCTGTTCATGGGTCCGCTGGTTCCGATGGTCCTCAGAGGCGTAGTCAGCTTCCTGGAAACAGAGAACGCGTTGCGCTATATAATATGGCGATGGGTTGGATGGTAAATCCTCAGAGAAGTCCACCCCGTGTTGTCCTCGAAACATTTTGTCAATTCAATATACCAACTCAGAGATATGTGTTTAATGAAATGTGTAAGTTCCTTTATGATCAAGTAGCGGCTGATGCGCCTGACGAGGTGCTCGCCGCTCTGTCTGATCTCCAGCTTCAGTTTGCAAATGGGCTGATAGTGGATACCAACGTTCGACGTGCTGTCGAGCGGTTGCTATCTCTTCGTCCCGCCCCGATACCTCATGCATTGTTCGTTGAGGATATTGAAAAACAGCCCGACGAATCTGGCCAATACCCTATGCGGGAAGTTCCACCGGTATGGATGCCAGGCGATGCTACTGCTATTCCTATTATTCCGCCGCATTTTCAGAGAGTATGGATACATCTCCCATGGAAAAGATCGGAAGTGTTGCAGGTGAAGCAATCTTTGCCTGACCCTCGCAAAAATCCTGCAGGGTATTACAAAGAATTATCGCAGCTCGTAGATGCTACGATAATGAATCTTGCCGATATCGACATGTTGTTTGGCAATGTCGTACCACAACCGGTATGGGCTAAGATTCGTCAGGAAGATCACGCAAATGCATTAGGTGGTGATTGGGCGGCCATTGTAGCGGCAGATGGGTTGCAAGTTGGTGGCGCTAAGCCTGAACAGTTGATTGCTGCTCTCCCTCAAAGAATAATAACGCTAATGAAAACTCTAATGCCAGCTATGAAGGTGAATTGGGACAAATTGTCAGCTTGCAAGCAGAAGAAAGATGAGAGTGTTTCCGACTTCTTTACGAGGTTTGAGGAGGCATTTATCGACCACAGTGGACAGGATATGGGTACTGAGGGTGGTCAGAGATTGTTTGTGGACAAATTCGTTTCGAATTTATTGCCCGACTTGAGCAATAAATTGAGAAATTCGGAAAGTGCGTGGGCCGTTTCTACTTCGGCTCAGATATTGGCTACGGCACAATACTATGAGAATAGGGAGAAAGAAGAGAACGACCGTGCTGATAAAAAGACGAAAGAGCTCAAAACTAAAGTGTTGCTTCAGCAAGCGTATCCTCCGCGTTCAAATCAGAATGCGTCCCAACAGAATAGATCACAGTCGCAATCGAATCGCTCGCAGCCGCGTAATGACTCCTCCTCCCAAAGATCCTCGTTAGGGTACAATCAATGTGCTTATTGTAGACAGGAGGGACACATTAAATTCAATTGCCCCGTTCTGAATGAACGTAACAATGGTAACTCATCTAGAGGAGGTCGTGGTGGTTCACAGCAAACATCACGTGGTAGGGGTCGCGGTACTCAGAATGATCGCTCAGATAACTCATCTAATTCTAATAATTGTTTCGATCAACGTGGATCGTCGCAAGGACGATCTGCGCAGTACAATGTAGACGATTATTACGTCGATCAGGGAACTGACGACAGTAATTACTAGGACAGCCATAGACAAAGAAAGGGAGTGGTATCAGTTCCGGTTGATCAGAGAGGGCCTTACGTCGCAGTTGCTACATCGGGTGTCGTTGAGCCTTTTCTGTTGGACACTGGTGCAGCGAAAAGTTCTATCATGCATTCGAAACTCCCTGGCGCACCTTTGTCTGGCTTAACAAATGTTTCCGTTGGATTCTCTGGCGCCCCCGTTAGCAATCCAGTTTCGTGCCCTTTGCCCCTTCAAATTGGGCCACGTGAGCTAGAAGCTCCGTTGATTTTAACCACGGGTTGTGGCGAAAATCTTTTGGGCTTGGATTTGCTTAAACGTTTGTACGCAACTTTGTATTGTTCTCGTGCGGGTGTAAAGCTTACGTTAGGAGAGAGGGTTGTCTCTCCCATGTATTTGTCCCTCGATAAGCTCCCACCGGAATTGAGTTCTCTTCCTGCGTCTTTGTGGGCAACAGGTCCAAATGACGTGGGCCTGCTTGATATCTCCCCTTATGTTGTTCAGTTGAAATCTAATGTGCGATTGCCACGTATTCCCCAATATCGTATCTCCCTTGATGGTGAACGAGCACTGTTGGCGATCATTTATGATCTGATTGAGAAAGATGTTATTGAAGAGACTCGGGGAAACGTGTGCAACAGCCCTGTGCTGCCCATTCTCAAACGTACAGATCCTTCAAAACCGCCTGTTTATCGCTTTGTTATCGATTTACGGGAGGTAAATAAAATTGTGGTTCCTCAATTTCCTGTTGTGCCTGACATCACGGCGCTACTGACTCTGATTCCAGCTTCTGCATCGTGGTTTTCGGTGATTGACTTGAAAAATGCGTTTTTCAGCATCCCGATTGCCGAAGAGAGCAGGGACCTTTTCGGTTTCTCTCTCGGTGGACGTAGCTTCCGGTTCAAACGCGCTCCTCAGGGCTACTGTGAAAGTCCATCTATTTACAGTCAAGCCTTGAAGGGTCAACTGGATGCGTTTAGGTTGCCGGTCGGTGCGGCCTTGATCCAATACGTCGACGACTTATTGGTGGCTGCTGATACTCAGGACATTTGTAAGATTGCTACGGTGTCGTTGCTGCACCATCTCTGTGAGTTGAATCACAAGGTGTCACCTTCTAAACTCCAATATTGTTGTCAAGAAGTAACCTATCTAGGTCACTTATTGTCAAAGGAGGGAAGGAGATTGACCCCAGAAAGAATTGCAGCAATTGCGCGAATGGCTGTGCCAAAAACCCAAAGAGATGTGCGTGCCTTTCTAGGTATCACGTCGTACTGCAGGCAATGGATTCCTAATTTTTCATTGCTAGCGAAACCATTGGTGGCTCTTACGTAAGGATGTTTCAACTCCTCTACCATGGACGGAAGAATGTCAGAAGAGTTTTTCTGAATTGCGTGATTCATTGTGTTCGGCTCCTGTGTTAGGTACTCCTGACTACAGTAAGCCGTTTACATTATATGTTCACGAGAGGGAAGGTTGTGCTTTGAGTGTCTTAACGCAACCTTTTGGTGGTAAGCAACGTCCATGTGCATATTTTTCCTCGACCTTGGACCCAGTAGCTAGAGCATTGCCGAGTTGTTTACGAGCAACAGCGGCAGCTGCGGTCTCCATCCGACAATCAGCAGGATTGGTCATGGATAATATGCTTACGGTGATGGTTCCGCATGCAGTCGATACTCTTTTGAATCGAACGAAAACTCAGCACTTGACGAGTGCGAGGTTGTCTGGGTACGAGCTGACGCTCTTGGCAAGCCACATTCAGATAAAACGTTGTAACGTTCTGAATCCGGCAACTTTGTTACCAATTAGCACAGAGTCAGATGAAGTAGCAGAACATGATTGCTACTTGAGGACTGAAGAGGAAACAAAAGGTCGAGTGGACCTTAAAAACACCCCATTGGAAGATCCGGATGGCACACTGTATGTGGATGGGTCATGTTTTAAATTGCCGAATGGCGATGTGACTACTGCTTATGCTGTTGTAACGTTGAATACTGTTGTCGAGACTGCAAGGTTGAATCAAAACTCTGCCCAAGCTGCAGAATTGATTGCTCTTACTAGAGCATGTGTGTTAGCGAAAGGGAAACGTGTGAATGTGTTTACTGACAGTCAATACGCGTTTGGTGTTGCTCACAGCTTTGGACGATTGTGGAGAGAGAGAGGTTTCTTGACATCGCACGGTACGAAGATTCAGCATGGCCAGCTTGTGAATGATCTTTTGGATGCATTGACTTTGCCTACGCAAGTTGCGATTGTTAAGTGTAGTGCGCATCGTAAGGTGACGGATGATGTTGGTCGTGGTAACGCGTTTGCTGACGAGATTGCTAAGGAGACTGCCCGGAACCTTAGCACTCGAATGTATGTGACGAGTTCGGTTAGGTGGCCTACAGAATCGAGCATGTGTGAGGACACTATTGAGAGTGTGAAAGCAATCCAGAATGAGGCCACCGAGGCTGAAAAGACGAAGTGGAAAGAAAGTACGGGAAAGTTGGATGCGAATGGTTGTTGGATTGATTTGTCTGATCAGAAAAGATGGATGTTACCGGATGCGTATGTGCTGGCCGTTGTGACAATGGCGCATGGGTTAGCACATATTAGCACGAAAGGTATTTGTAAGTTGTTGTCTCCTGTATGGAAGAATGATGGTATCACGAAATGTGCTGAACGTCTGGTGAAGAATTGTATGGTGTGTATGATGTACAATCCTGGCAAAGGAACCCCGACTCCTCCTGGCAGTTTTGCTCCCCCTTCATGTCCCTTTGAGGTGATTCAATTGGACTTCATCCATATGGAGCGATGCAATAACCTGAAATACGTTTTAGTTGTGGTTTGCGCATTCTCCCGATGGATCGAGGCCTATCCCCTCAAAGACAATACTGCTTTGTCTACTGCGAAAATCTTACTGAAGGAATATTTTCCTCGGTATGGAATGCCTAGAGTCGTGTGGTCAGATAACGGAAGTGAGTTTGTTGGAAGTGTGATGAAGAGTGTGTGTAAGGGCCTTGGAATTAATCAGAAATTCCACAGCGCCAATCATCCCCAGTCAGCTGGATTGGTTGAAGGGTACAACGGCACCCTTAAACTAAAGTTAGCGAAGATTCAGGCTACGACTGGTCTTTCGTGGCCTGATGCTTTACCTTTAGCATTATTGTCGACTAGGGCGACTGTACACTCCCGAGTAGGGCTTAGTCCCTACGAAATAGTGTTCGGCCGTCCTGCGAATGTGTGGGGGGTTCCTAGGCCAGGAATGTTTTCTGATCTTGAGTACCCAATGTTGATTGATTATCTGCATGACTTGACTGCTAAACTGAGGTTAATTCACCAACAGGTTTACGACGCATTGCCGACGCAGACGGAGGGTCCAGGCCACCAGCTCCAGCCCAGAGACTGGGTGGTGACACGGAACTTTTCACGCAAAAATAACCTGGATCCGAGGTTCACCGGACCCTACCAGGTGCTCCTGGTCACGAGGACTGCCGTTCGTCTCGAGGGACGTAAAAATTGGGTGCATGCTACGCACACCAAACGAGTCCCCATCCCTTTGCCGGCAGACCCGTGGGTAAGGAGAGGCATTGCGTCATCTGAAACAGAAACATTGTCGGCGTTTGTGCCTTTTAGCGACGCACAGCTTGTTGAAGAATCCTCAGCGCAGCAGAAAGACACCGTTGAACAATTAGCATCAAAAGACTCAAGACCAGAACACTCAACTGATCAGCAGGACGCTGTCTCTTCAACGGATCCTTTGTTTGACGAGCAGACACGTCCTGGGAAAACCCGATACTTTTCGCGATCTCGCACTAAGGACAAATAAAATATCCTGTTTTTCTGTATTGACATTTGCATTATCCCGTTTTCCGTGATCAGTTTTGAACTTTCGTATTACTGTAATTATTTGTATATATATATTTTGAGTTCCACTCCTTGTATCTTTTTGCCTTTACAGCTGAGAGACTTTGTTTTGCATATATACATATTGTGCATTGAAGGCCGTAGGGCCGCGCGCGTACTTCCTTCTGGACGGTAGGTCTTGACGCTAGGTTAAAGGCCGTCGGTTCCTGGGAACTCCTAGGGATTGACTATTGCTGCACAGAACGAAGTGCGTCAAGAAACGTTGCGGACGGTCGTAGGGAATGGCATTCTCGAAGCTGAATGATTTGGAGGGAGCTCAAGTCCACAGATTCAAGCTGCAGCAACTCAGTCGTACCAAATGTTTTATATTCCAACTGTTTGTATTGTTTTTGACTGCTTCTGCATTATTGGCGGGTGGGGTGTATTATACGATGTCTTACTTCTTACCTGCTACACCTACTCCTACTCCTTACCCTAATCTTACCTCTACTGTTTCTCCCCATTCCTTTCATATGTTACCGGAACACGAGCAGGCTAGACGTGTAGAATTCCGCAACAATTCCTTTATTCAGCTCCTCCATCAGCATCAGTTAGTGGTTAACACTACTAATTGTTGGGTGTGTGGGTTGATGCCACATACTACGGATAAGGGAATTCCATATCTGGTGTTACCGTATAGTTCCCAAGGGTCAGCTCGAGCATTTCAAACAATGTTTCGAAGCGCACTGGGTTTCCACCCCATTCGAGAACCACGTTCCCCCTACTCTGGACCTACCTCGTATCAGAAACCTTTGTCAATAGCAATAGAGGATTTAGATAGTGAGATCTATGATCCTTCGCTTATTCCCGAAGAAGAGGTACAGGCCTATAGAGTCCTAAGTAGAGGTGAATATAGTGTGTTCACTAGTGAAAAGCAGCTTAAAAGTTCGCCTCCGATATGGGTCGTACCCCACACTGGTAATTTTTGTCTTATGGGTCGTGGCCGAAGATCGCAAGCCCGACTTGGAGCAAGTGCTTGCACTGAAAATTACATTCTGCCGATGTCCTCGTCCCCTGTGTTTCTGGCTGCTAAGGGTACATACTTTATCTGTTATGATCGTGCATACACATGGTTGCCCGCTGACTTCATGGGCTCATGTTTCATTGCAAATCTGTTGCCTCCGACGTTTACTGTAGATGCCGATTATCATAAGACTAGAGTTGTACGAGGCGTAATTAGCGAAGAGGATACTGCCGGTCAAGAGGCAGGAGACTTTTTCAAGGGTTTCCTCCCGTTTTGGGGACCTATGGTCAATAGTAGGAACCTGAGACAGTTGACTCGAGTGGTAGAATCGACAGCTAATATTACTGCCAGTGCCCTTGGCAATATCACCACAGAACTTCAGGCGGAGAGACTTATGACGTTACAAAACCGAATGGTTTTAGATGTCATCTTAGCAGATCGAGGTGGGGTATGTAAGGTGATCCATTCGAGCTGCTGCATTTTCATTCCAGATAATGCTCCTACTGTCTATCAAGCCATCTCGAGGTTGCATAAGATCTCCGAATCCATACACGTGGATGTAGGGGATTGGACGCTACTTGGATGGTTTTGGGGCCTGATGTCGACTTGGGGTTGGAAGATTCTGATGATCATCGGAGTCGTTGTAGTGTTCCTGTTCACGTGTTGCCTTTGTGTGCAGTGTGGTCCTGCCTTATGTGGCCTCTGTGCTACAACGTGTATGAGACAACCATCTGTTACCAAGGGGACTCGGTTGGACAGAGCTATGCTACAACAACATCTCGATGGTCTGATGAATATCGAATATGATTCCGACTAGTGCTTGCCTACATGAGGGCAAAAGGAGCGTCTGAGGTTCCGTGACAATTGTAAGTGATGTTTTCGAGTCACACGAATATGGTCGAGTCTGGTATCTATGAACCGCAAATGACGAGTTTAGTAAGTGGGCGCAGTTTCGCGGTGCTAACTTAAACCGTTCGTTTGTTATGTGGGTTTTTCATCTGTACCCACGGGTTCCATCTTAGATACGGCATCCATTTTGTCTCTTGCCCTCAAGTAGCCAGCGAACGGACGCTGTCCGCTTCGCGACCCTGGGACTCCCAAGATATTTTCGGAAGACACATGTTTTTTGTGAGTGTCTTTATGACGAGGGGGTTGCTACTGTAAGGCAGGTGGCGCCGCTTGAGGCTCATCTTGCCGCACAGGCTTATTGTCTCAGCCGTGCATCTCATTAGGCACGTCCCTTTGATGACTGCATCTCGTGTTTCCTGATACCTCCCCTTTTACACCCTTTCCGATCTCCCCACTGTCTCCGTCTTCCTCTACACCTGTCCTTGTTCCTATTTCGATCTGTTTTACTGCTGATTGGAATTTGCTAATGGTGGGAAGATGGGTTTTTACAGTTGGGAACCGCCAAATGTTTCCGCACTTATGTTCCGGACCTCATGTGTTTCAAAGTGACCAAAATGACCCCTCTGGGGGATAATTGTGGGAACCGGGTTGTAAACTTTTGTGTTCAATGTTATCCTATGGGTAAAAACTGTATAAAAGGAGCGATCCACAGAACCAATTTGAAGCAGTCTCCCCAAGTTGCACGCTGTGTACTTGCCGTGATCTCTGTGTTCCCTGCAGCAAATAAACCTTGAATCTTTGACGTCGAAGGAAGTGTCCCGTGTCTCTGTGATTCGTACGCCGGAGCAGGTTACCCACGAAGGTTTCAGGTGTTGTGCCCTGGCACCGCTGGGTCTTAAAGAACCCAGTCCTTCAAGTGCTAATATTATATTCACTTATAGTCTGAAATGTGTAGTTAATCTAGGGATTTTATATAGAAGTGGAACTAATGCAGAAATGTGTGAAAATGTATAACTTTACTAGACGTGATTAATCCTGATCCATGTCGTGTAGCTGCTAAAATGTAAGGATGACATGCTGTAAGCATAGAACGAAGTAGGCCTCAGGGCCAGAGCCGAAGGGGTTGGGAAAGGTATTCATTTGCACGACGTGGATTGCACTAAATGATATTTAGATATTTGATAGATGTGTTTACATAATCATAAAGCAGACTATTAACATAATATTGATTAATGAAGGATTTGAAGAATATAATCACTATGAGAAATGTTGTAGGCCTGAAATGTTTAACCATGCTTGATTTACACGTATTAGTATGAGCCAAGTGCGCCGAGACGGAATGTTGCAAACTTCTGTTAGAAGTTTATGAGAATTGGGATCCTAGCTGCAGATGTCTGTCTGCAAGTGAGAAGGGGGATCCAATTATACATTGAATGAATAGAAGGTTGTTCAGGGAAATGAACCAGACCTGGAGGAGGGTTTAGGAATGTTTGAGGGGTATCGGCGGGCCGGAGAAGAGTCTGAGAAGCAAGGTCAACTCTAACCCACGAGGCTCCAATGAGGATCATCATGGAAAAAGCCAGAAGCAACACCACGTGAGGGGCGTCTCGAGAGGGGCGTCTCAAAATGTTGTTGTGTTTTCGTATTAGGGACAGCACCCCTGGGTGGAGGTAGAGCAGATGCCTGAGGACCCTTTAGAGAGCGGACGGGTAGGCAGAGAGAGGGGTCATGACTGGCGATCATAGGGTTTCATCTAGATACTAAGAGTGAGTGGTCTTCCTAGGAAGTCATTCACCGCTGACACCTTTTGGTAGGTTGAGATTCTGTTAAGTAGGGATACCATCCAGAGCAGGGTAGGGACAGCCTAACCTGACTCTTTTATTCCGGCTGTAAATGATTGAGAGATCACAATACGTGTCTATGCTTGCGGCTCTTTTAATCTTGGAACTAGTCCTAGTAGTTTTCTTTGCTCGTCTGAGGGTTTTCAGAGAGCATATGTATGTAATCGTATCCATGTATTTGGTGAATATCATGCTGAGATGCTTGTATTTGCAACTTACCCTAACCTTATAATAAATCTTTGAAAGCTAGAAGTAGTTTGTGGTTCTTCCGAGCGGAGTCCATTATTGATTGAACTAACCTGGTAAGAGATGCACTTTCTTCCCTAAATGACAGGCAATAAAGGTTCAGACGACCAGAACGGGGTTTAGATCAAGGGTGATAAGATAGCAATCAAAATCCCGCCCCCGCAGTTGGTAGCTACAGAGGATGGTTGCCTTCTTGAGGAAGGTGATCTAGGCCAGGTTAGATTACCCCAAGGCCCCTAGAGATCGATGACCGGAAGAGCCGCCCGCCGAAGAAGGTCCGGATGACGTGAGACAGAAAAGCAGCAGTATCGGTCGAGAGTGAGTATAAAGGGTCATGCGTGTTAGATTGCGGTGTTTTTGTGTTGTATCTATGTTGTAATGTCTGGCGGAGTTGAATGCCTGTAGAGTGACTGTGGAACAGGTTGTGAGCGCGCGCAACCGGTGAAAATCTTAAGTTCAAGGAGAGCTTAAGTGGTTCGGGTGTATCGGACATCCAGAGTAATTGTCAACCAGAGTGAAGGGGGTCATGAGGTACCACTGATCGCCCGCAGGACCGAGATAGGGGGAACGTAAGAGTGAGTGTGTGAGTAACGGACGCTGGTCGGAAGTTACTGTGTGTAAGCAACCTATCAGAGAGACGGAGGATGTTTCGTCAATTGGTGTGACAATTACAGTTAGACTGTGGACGTACAGTCAAGAAAGGTGACGGCTTGGTTGGAAGTAGTCATTTTTCGGTGTATGAATGGGACGCATGCATGACCGGGAGACGAGCTGAGAAAGGAGGGGTGCTGCTGCGAAGCGGAGACGAGTGACGTCAGAAAGTGCCGCGCTGGGATTGGGCGGACGGAGCAAGACCGCGCTGCGATTGGCCAGCTAGCAAAGCCGCGCTAGGATTGGTGGATTGTCATCAGGAAGTAAACAGAATAGTGAGGCTAGAAATTGTGCGTATAATTATGAAGTGTTTTAAATGGTTAAGAGCGGCGTTCAAAAGAGAGAGGCGGAGATCTTATGAAGGGGAAGAAGCACCGCCGGAGGGTACGCCGGCTTATTATATGGCGGCAAATGTTGGGCTCCATACAATACTGTGGATATCAGAATGGAGTAAGATTACAGAGGGAAATGAGGAATTGACGTTTCCAAAGTATGGGACGTTCAGATTAGAGGTGTTACATAGATTGAAAGCAGTCATGACCTCAATGAGACCTATGCCTAGACCGACCCAGTTTGAAGCTCTCAATGCCTGGATTAGGGCAGCGCACGAGAGGAACCTGAATAGACGACAAGAGAGGGTGAAGCGATCGGTAAGAGCAGTGCAGGAGGCCAAATGGGATGCGGATGCTAAAAGATGGAGAGTGCATAACATTGAAGTAAACAAACTGTACCCAGTATTAGAAGTGCCAGGAAACAAAAGCCCATTAGAAGAAGATGACGAGAGTGAGACAGAGGACAGCCTGATAAATAGGTTACTGACAGATAGGCCACCCCCGTATAACAAAGAGACAGGGAATGGTGAGACTAGTGGAGGGGGGGGGCCAGCATAGGGGAGAATAGACCGCTTCCCATTACTGATTGGGATCCCACGGCAAAGAAGGAACTGTCCCAACCTAGTCCGGTGCAGCAGGTGGTCGGAAGGTTTGTGGTGCAACGAGTGCCGGAAACGGAGTGTGCCACATCTTACGCACTACCAGATGCCCTGCAAGTACCTGTTACTATAGGCCCTATAGTATCGATCTATGACCCAGAAAGAGAGAGAGGGGAGGAACAGGTACCGAGGGACAGAGAAAGAGCAGAGATGGCAAGGAGGAATGACATGATCAATTCTCCAAGCCATCTGCCAAGGCCAAGGGATTGGAGCACCCCGGTACATACAGCAGAAGATCAAACCAGAGATCCGGGGGGCCCTAGATGGCCGGAGGATCTGAGGGGATCAGGACAGAAATCCTTTCAGGAGCTAAGCGAGTACATGAAGAAATGGGACGAGGCCGTAGAGGCTCACAAGAGCATCATAGCAGCAGAAGCTGGAAGGGAAAGCCAAGATAGCAGGACCCGGACTCACTACGGGGCTGATGAAAGCAGTCCGGAGTGGGACGGGAGGGGTCAGGACAGTAGGGGAGACACCCAACAGTCCAGGGATGGAGGTAGACCAGACCTGGGAAGCAGGAGCCCTGAGTGTGGGGGGGTGTCCCGCCCAATACACAGTGAAGGAGACAGGAGAACTCAAGAGTATAGGAACAGTTTCAAGTGTACCCACTATGTATCCGGGAATAGTGGACAGAACGGGAGTTGCGAGAGGTCTCGCGATGACCCCTGTGACTACAGACAAGAACACGGTCCGGGGGATATGAGGAGCCGAGAAGGGTCTTACCAGATACTGAGCGACACTAGACTACGGGAGAATAAGGACAGGGTAGAGAACCACGGAGAACCCTGCCATGAAGGAAGGGGAGCCAGAGAGAATGGACAAAATGGGATAGGGGGAAACAGGCCCGTGTTTCATCACCTCCCCAGGCAGGATGGCCGAGCATGGGATTTAGAGAGATGGGAGGAAGGGAGGACTCTCCTTAACTCTCCTGAGCCCAAGCGTAGGGCTCGGAGTTGGGATGGTAGAGAGGCCAGTGAACCCCCTTCGAAAGAGATACTGCGACCTGAGATAAAAGCCAAGAGACTCGATGTTGCCAGCTTAAAGTCAGATCTGGATGACATGGTGGATGGTACCTTGCCTCTAGAAAGAATGGAGATGTATGAACAGGATGAAATACTGTTCATGGCAAAAGACATCACTAGAAAAGCGAGAACAATTCATGAGAAATTAGTTGAACTAGCAGGCAAATATATGGTGGACCTGTCACGGACCAAAGCGTTACAGGGTAACCATAGGCTACATTATTCAGATCGAGACCTAGATGAGAGAAGGACAATAGGATTGAAAACACACATAAGGGAACTGATAACTGGAATAAGGAAGTGGAGGGCACTGGATAAATGGGAAGAAAGGTGGTCCAAGAAAGGGACCGTAAGGAGAAGCATGCTTGGCATGACCCCAGGAGGACTACAGAGAGTAGAGGCATACCCTTTGCGTGAGGTTGCAAATGGGAACTACGTACATGTGCCATGGAGTAGGGGGGACTTAGCAGCCTTTACTACCTCCTTCCCAAAATTGAGGGAGAACCCCGTCGAGTGGTATAAGCAAGTGGAGAGGTTCGTGAAAATCTCCAAGGTACTGTGGATAGATCTGAATACACTGTTTGACATAGTGGTACCAGGAGACCTGTGGACCGCATGTAAGGTTAGTGCCGAGTGGCCCACAGCAGAACCAGAGAGGGATCCACGGACCAATGGGCCATCCGAGACAGTAATGGTAAAATACGAGAGAGTGATGACTTGGCTGAAAGACAAGGTGCCAATGCAGGACATAGATTGGGTCAAAATAGACCGAACTAGACAGGAACCCAAAGAGACCGTTCATGAATATTACGAGAGATTGCTGAAAGCGTTTAAACAATATAGCGGGTTGGATGTAATGGACCCGAAAGACATAGGGCAATTCGTGTCTAAGTTTGTCTTGGGTCTAAGACCGGATATTAGTTTAATGATTCAGCAACACTTGATTTGTTGGCAAAATAAACCTTTAGATGAAATCCTGAGATATGCCAGGTACTGCTGTGATGAGATAGACTCCAAGGCAAAGAAGCTAAAAGAGAAACTGATGGTGGTGCAGATGCAGTCAGCTGGTAAGGGTGGACAGCAGCAACAGCAACAGGGAACAGGAACTGGGGGTAGGAAACAGTATAGCCAGAACAAGGGCAGTGAGGAGAACTCCACCTTTAGACCAAGGGTGGATATAGCCGCATTGAAGAAAACGACTCGATGCCACCAGTGTAACGAGGTGGGGCATTGGAAACGCGAGTGTCCTTACAACGTTGAAATTGGAGAACAGGAGGTAGAAGAGGAAGAGGTTCAGAATACTCCGACGAGGGGGGTAACACCCTACCAAGGAAAGGTGCTCAAAGGGGGGACCCCATCCCCACGAGCCCAGTTCCCCCAGCCACCCAGAGTAGGGACCATGGGTAAGACATATAGACAGATGCCTCTGTTTGTAGGAGGGGAAGAATGCTACTATGTTGATCCATTAACAGGACAGAGAGTGGAAAGAGAAGACTGTACCCTCGGGGCAGTCTTAGAGGTGGACCAAAGGGGACCCTACGTTGAGGCCGAAGTGGCAGGGTGCCCCACGACATTCCTAGTGGACACTGGAGCCACCCGATCCACGATAAGATCCGCCGCGGTTCCAGGCTTGCCCATGTCGGGAGAAACCATACAAGTGGTGGGGGTCGCAAACAAGAGAATAACCAGCCCATTGACGGAACCAGTGCAGGTGAAAATAGGGAAATACAGCGACGAGCATCAGTTTGTGGTTTGCGATTCTAGTCCTGTATGTCTGTTAGGAAGAGACCTTCTGTGCAAATTAAATTGTACAATATACTGCACACCACAAGGAGTGGAGGTATTGACCAATGATGATGATGCTGACTTCAAAGTCGCAAATTCAAGAATATGTGTGGAGCTGTATCCCACTTTGACCGTGGATGAGCTCCCATGGGATCTGAGAGAGACCGTAGCACCAGAAGTGTGGGATTTCACTGGGGAAGAGATCGGACTGGTCAAGGGAGTGGACCCAGTGAAAATTGTAGTGAAACCGCATGCCGAGTTTCCAAGAACACCCCAATATAAATTGACTCCAGAAACTATTGCAGGTATAAAACCCGTGATCGAGTCCATGATTAAGCAGGGAATACTGAAGGAAATCGTGGGTAGTCCATGTAACTCCCCGATTATGGGTTTGCAGAAACCAAATGGGAAATTCCGAATAGTGCAGGACCTCCGAAAGATTAATAACATAGTTGTCTCATGTTGTCCAGTGGTACCGAATCTATCAGTGATACTGTTTCAGATACCGTTTCAAGCCGAATGGTTCACTGTGATAGATCTTTGTCAGGCTTTCTTTTCGATCCCATTGGACGAGGATAGCCATTTCCTTTTCGCTTTTAAGCTGGAAAATCGCGTATTAACATGGTGTCGTATCCCCCAGGGGTATACAGAGAGCCCATCGATCTTTAACCAGCTATTGAAGAAAAACCTTGAAAGTCTAGTGCTGCCCCAGAAGTCGGTTCTGGTCCAGTACATAGACGACCTACTTGTGGCGTCAGAAAATGAAGAAGCTTGCAGGGAGGACTCCATTGCTTTGCTAAATCACCTAGCTGT
This sequence comes from Lissotriton vulgaris, assembly GCF_964263255.1. Lineage (NCBI taxonomy): Eukaryota > Metazoa > Chordata > Amphibia > Caudata > Salamandridae > Lissotriton > Lissotriton vulgaris. The sequence goes on from NC_141694.1 coordinate 1,689,589,283, forward strand.
AAATGGGCACAAGGTGTCCCCGGGAAAATTGCAGTACTGCCTGACAGAAGTGCAGTACTTGGGGCACAGAATTGAGAAAGGCAAACGGAAAGTGTCACCAGACAGAATAGAGGCGATCATGAAGATGAATGCACCTAAAACGCAAAGAGAAGTCAGGATGTTCCTAGGGATGGTGGGGTATTGCCGACAGTGGATAGCCAACTTTTCACTGAAAGCAAAACCCTTGCAAAAACTGACGCACAAGGAGGTGAGTGATCCGGTACCATGGGACAAACACTGTTTGATGGCGTTCCTGCAGCTGAGAGAGGACCTGTGTCGTGCTCCTGCTCTGGGAATGCCTGATTACGATAAACCATTCTTGCTTTACTGTTGTGAGAGAGAGGGTTGTGCGTTGTCTGTGTTGGTCCAAATTCATGGGAATGCCCGTAGACCAGTTGCCTATTTCTCAGCTACTTTAGACCCAGTAGCTGCAGCGTTGCCCGGATGTCTCAAATCCGTTGCGGCAACAGGTGTCAGTATCGAGCGTTGTGAGAACATCGTGATGGGGCACCCGTTAGAGGTGTGCGTGCCCCACTCTGTTGAATTGTTGATGACCAGGACCAAAACACAGCATCTGACTAACAGCAGGCTCACGCGCTATGAGCAAGTCATTCTTGCGGCAGAGAACGTGACCCTCAAGAGATGCTCTGTTTTGAACCCTGCTACCTTGATGCCACTCCCATGTGATGTCGATGACGATGAATGTACAGACCATGATTGCCTCGATGTGACTGAACTATGCACCAAACCGAGACCCGACATCGTGGATGAGCCACTGACTGACCCCGATGAAGTTTTCTTTGTCGATGGGTCATGTGTAAGAGACGAAGTTGGGCAGTTGAGAGCAGCTTATGCTGTTTGTACAATTACTGGAGTTGTGGAAGCCGGATGCCTGGAAGGAGTACACTCCGCTCAGGTAGCCGAAATTATCGCATTGACGCGTGCCTGCCTGGCAAGCAACCAAATTCGAGTCACCATATACACCGACAGCCAATACGGTTACGGGGTAGTTCATGATTACGGGCAGTTATGGTCTCAAAGAGGTTACATGACATCTTCAGGCTCTCCCATTCGAAATGGAGAGTTTGTGCGTCTACTGTTAGAAGCTTTGCAATGTCCAGCAGGGATTGCAGTTGTAAAATGTACCGCCCATACTCGAAATATGGACTTCGTGTCACAAGGCAATAGATATGCCGACGAAGTTGCGAGGTACTGCGCGGAGCAAGGGTACTCTTTCACAGAGGTGGAAGTGGGTGGAATAAATGTAAGAACTGAATTAGCCATGATATTGGAAACTGTCGACACTTGGGATGAGCTGAAATGCATACAAGATAACGCACCTGATTTTGAAAAGCAAACATGGGAAAAGGCAGGATGTGTGATGGGTGAGGCTCATTTCTGGGTCTCGGCAGATGGAAGGGCAGTGTTACCCAATGAACTGGTGAGCCCAATGGCTAGACAAATCCATGGTCCAGTACACTTAGGGAGAGACGCTATGATGAGAGTATTCAGACAAACGTGGTATAACCCTAAATTCAGAGTAGCAGCCGAAGCAGTGTGCCAACGTTGTGTGACCTGTCAGCAGTTAAACGTAGGTAAAAGAACACCAGTTGCACTGAGCCATATAGGGAGGTCTGGAGGTCCATTCAATCGGATGCAGTTAGATTTTATTGAAATGCCAAGGTGCAACCGCCTCCGTTATGTCTTGGTGGTGGTTTGCGTATTTTCCAGATGGGTCGAGGCATACCCTACACGCAGGTGTGACACCCTCACAGTAGCTAAGTTATTGCTTAGGGAACTCATCCCTAGATTCGGGGTGCCGGCCTCTTTGGAATCAGATAGGGGAACGCATTTCAACAGCGAGCTTGTGAAGATGATTTGTGCGGCCCTGAACATAGATCAGAAATTGCATTGTAGTTACCGACCAGAAGCATCAGGGATCGTGGAGCAGATAAATAGCACCATTAAGGCCCGAATTGCAAAGATGTGTTCATCAACGTCCCTGAGTTGGCCTGATGCTCTGCCATTGGTCCTTATGAGCCTCCGTAGTACCCCAGACAGAAGAACGGGACTGTCGCCTCATGAGGTGTTAATGGGGAGAGCAATGAGGTTGCCATCTGTACCAACTGCTGCATTGTTAAACATCACAGACGATATGATCCTGGACTATTGTAAGGGGCTGTCTGACGCCATTCATTCTGTGTCCCTTCAGGTGCAGGGTGCCGAAGTTCTGTCGTGCCAGGACCCGTGCCATGACCTGTACCCTGGAGATTGGGTGCTTGTGCGAAAGCACGTGAGAAGAAATTGCCTGGATGTTCGCTGGCGAGGGCCCTACCAGATCATCCTGATCACGAACACTGCTGTGAAGGTGGGAGGCTTGCCCAATTGGATCCACGCGTCACATACGCGGAGGGTTCCAGCACCTCTAGAAGAAACAGCTCCTCTCTCGGATAGGAGTCCAGCTGCGGACCGAGAAGCCATAGAGGGGGCTAGCCAAGCTGTAGAGGTGCCAGAAGAAGCAGGGAACGAGTCTGATCAGCCTGAGGACGGTCAGTACAACAGCGAGACAGACGACGCTACTGAAGGAGAAAGTAGCTGGGAGTACGAATCAGACACTGACCAGGCTGAAAGAGAGCGAGAACAAAGCCGGAGGACAAGAAGCAGGAGGGTCAGATGTGGCGAAGCCAGCTGGCCTCAAAGAAGGAGTTCAAGCCTGAGGTCGACTCCAGAAAGAACCTTTCCTCCGATATCCGAAGATTCTGACCAGGAAGAAGGTGCGCAAGGCTTTGAAGCACCAGATCTAAGAAGATCAAGAAGGGTACGTGTTCCTAGCAGAAGATACGCCACCCCTGAGTGGACATATCTGGCGACAAATGTCTTTGGAGCGGGAGACAGGGAGGATACGAGCGGTGGTGGTGTCCAGCTCTGAGCCCATCATCACGGTGGAAGTACAGCTGTTAGTACCCGGAGTCGAAGCAGAAGGGTCACTAACTTTTACACTCCCCAGCCCTCCCCGCCTGAGCAAGTTAAAGCACATGTTTTTCACCGAATTGCAATTCCCTGACTTTGGAACAAAGATAACAAGCCATGAAGAGCACACTCTTCGCCTGGAAATATTGAACTATGCCGTCCAAGCCGCAGGCCCAAGCCTGATTGTGGATGCTTAAAGACTTTTGTAAATAATTAAGAAGAAGAAGATTACCTAGCGCCTAGGAAGCAGAAATTCTTAGGGACCTTCCCATAAGTTGACGGAGAAGGGCTAGGGTTGTCTGTGTTGAAGCTTTAAAAGACTTTTGCAAAGGAGTTGCCAGCTTCCAGCTGTGGGGTTCTAAAGACTGAAGGAACAAAAGAGACTGTAAAGGGACAAGAAGAAAAGAGCTTTGTGTTGAAATAAGGAAGAGAATCCTACAGTCTGACGAAATGGAGGCAGGCACCCCGAATCGTAGGGCCAAATGTATAATAGGCACACTAATAGTAGGAGTGATACTTCTGATAGCTTTAGTCGTCACAGTTTCATATGTAGTGGGACATGAGAGGGAGGCAAGGGTATTAGACGAGGAGTCCGTAGTGACATCAAAACCCACTGTTGCTGGTGTGAAAGGAGAAAACATACAGGAAAAGGCGTTATTAGCAGCAGAAGCCCGCAGATTACATATGGATGAGTCCCAAGGTGACTTTAGGTCAAATGCTTATGCTAAACTTTTGTATGAATACGTGGATGCCATGGAGGTTAAGGACTGCTATGTTTGCATGCAGTTGCCGGCGTCTGTAGATGAAGGCATTAGATACCATCACCTCCCGCTGACATATGGCATTACATGTAGCTTATTGCTTAGTATATTTTATGGGAGAGATAGTTTTGAATACTATTCCTCCAATTATGATTCCGTGTTACCAGAAGTCCCAAATTACAAACAAATGAATAAATGGGACTACTGGAAGAGTGAAGACAGATTGGCCAAGTTCTTCATTCCTTGGATTACCTTAGATACTTCACATGCCCGCAGAAATAATTTGACATGCAAGGTGTCAGAGGTCGAGAAGAAGTTTATAGGGCAGGTGGATGATCGATACAGAAGGCAAAAGATTTTGAAAAAATCAGGACAATGGAAAACAGAATGGACCGAGGAAGAGAAGGCACACAAGAGAAAGGGTAGTAGTGGTCCAATAGCTTTGGATAAAACGCAGAGAGGAAAGTTATGTCTTCACAGAGCCAAAACGTATTATGAGAATGTATACGTAGGAGAGGTCAGTTGTGAACATGCTTTCAATTTAGAATATTATACAAAAGATTTCCTGAAAGGAATGCAAGTGATTCCAAATGTATATTTTGTGTGTGGAAGAAATGCTTACGTGAGACTGCCTGACAACTGGTATGGCTCATGTTACTTGGCAATTATCTTCCCCAAAATATATCATGCCCAAGACTTAGAGATCATCGAGGGCAAAGCTTCAGCAAGGGGGAGGAGAGACCTGGGTGATGCAGAAATGGTTGGAGATGTATTTGGAGCCGTATTTCCTCTTTTAGGACTAATCCTCAATGATGTCAAAATTAGACGATTGGCAACAGTCGTAGACAGATTGTCTGCCAGCACTGCTAGGTCCTTAATGCTGGTGGAAGGAGAGATGCAATCGATAAGGGCCATGGTACTTCAAAATCGTCTTGCATTAGACGTCCTGTTAGCAAAGGAGGGCGGAGTCTGTAAGGCTTTGAAGGTCCAGGAATGTTGCACTTACATTCCAGACAATTCAAAACCTCTTGAGAAGGTCATTATGAATATAACTAATATTCACAAGGAGATCGAAGACCTGAGTAGAGAAAATGTTTGGGAAAAAGTGGGCCATGGAATGGGTGACTTTGGAGGTTGGTTTGCCAACTTGGGAAAGAGCTTCGTATGGTATGTGCTGAAACCTATCATCATAATATTGATCTGTGTGATCATGTTGTGGGGATTGGTGAGGGCATACAAATGGTATAGATCAAAGAGATTGGAGAGAGCCCGGAGAGAACAGCTACAGAGACTAGCTGCAATACAAGACAATCAGTATAGGAGCCTGAGGGCTCTAGAAACACAGAAGCGAGGAACACTAGCAATTAGTTCAGTTTAAATGTTGGTGATGACCCCTAGAGGTCATCAAAGGGGGGAACTGAGAGAGCGCAAACTGAACGAATTGTAGCAGTACATCACACTTACACGTAGTACGCACAATCATGAAGAGAAATGCCATGAGTGCTAATATTATATTCACTTATAGTCTGAAATGTGTAGTTAATCTAGGGATTTTATATAGAAGTGGAACTAATGCAGAAATGTGTGAAAATGTATAACTTTACTAGACGTGATTAATCCTGATCCATGTCGTGTAGCTGCTAAAATGTAAGGATGACATGCTGTAAGCATAGAACGAAGTAGGCCTCAGGGCCAGAGCCGAAGGGGTTGGGAAAGGTATTCATTTGCACGACGTGGATTGCACTAAATGATATTTAGATATTTGATAGATGTGTTTACATAATCATAAAGCAGACTATTAACATAATATTGATTAATGAAGGATTTGAAGAATATAATCACTATGAGAAATGTTGTAGGCCTGAAATGTTTAACCATGCTTGATTTACACGTATTAGTATGAGCCAAGTGCGCCGAGACGGAATGTTGCAAACTTCTGTTAGAAGTTTATGAGAATTGGGATCCTAGCTGCAGATGTCTGTCTGCAAGTGAGAAGGGGGATCCAATTATACATTGAATGAATAGAAGGTTGTTCAGGGAAATGAACCAGACCTGGAGGAGGGTTTAGGAATGTTTGAGGGGTATCGGCGGGCCGGAGAAGAGTCTGAGAAGCAAGGTCAACTCTAACGCACGAGGCTCCAGTGAGGATCATCATGGAAAAAGCCAGAAGCAACACCACGTGAGGGGCGTCTCGAGAGGGGCGTCTCAAAATGTTGTTGTGTTTTCGTATTAGGGACAGCACCCCTGGGTGGAGGTAGAGCAGATGCCTGAGGACCCTTTAGAGAGCGGACGGGTAGGCAGAGAGAGGGGTCATGACTGGCGATCATAGGGTTTCATCTAGATACTAAGAGTGAGTGGTCTTCCTAGGAAGTCATTCACCGCTGACACCTTTTGGTAGGTTGAGATTCTGTTAAGTAGGGATACCATCCAGAGCAGGGTAGGGACAGCCTAACCTGACTCTTTTATTCCGGCTGTAAATGATTGAGAGATCACAATACGTGTCTATGCTTGCGGCTCTTTTAATCTTGGAACTAGTCCTAGTAGTTTTCTTTGCTCGTCTGAGGGTTTTCAGAGAGCATATGTATGTAATCGTACCCATGTATTTGGTGAATATCATGCTGAGATGCTTGTATTTGCAACTTACCCTAACCTTATAATAAATCTTTGAAAGCTAGAAGTAGTTTGTGGTTCTTCCGAGCGGAGTCCATTATTGATTGAACTAACCTGGTAAGAGATGCACTTTCTTCCCTCAATGACAGGCAATAAAGGTTCAGACGACCAGAACGGGGTTTAGATCAAGGGTGATAAGATAGCAATCAAAATCCCGCCCCCGCAAATGTTACAACATTGTTCGATGTTATTTTGGTGCCATGTAGTCTGCTTTCAGTGTCTATGCTATTTCCAGCATCACGTGCAAGGGGCATTGTGACGTATTAAAAGGGTGTGTCTAACATTTTCACGTTGTCATGTGAACAAGGCTCCGGGTAGAGCCGAAACGTTATGGCGACTGGCACGCAACTTTACAAATAAAGAAAAGCATTGAAATCAAGGTCCGTGTCTGTGCTGTTTGGGCGGGCGCAGGAAGCGAGCAAGCCTCGAAGCAGAAACAGAATTAGTGAATATATATATGTATGTGTGTATATATATATATATATACATACATATATAAACATATATATTCTGCATATCTATATAAATACAAATATAAATGCATGCATACATATACATATATGAATACATATGCATGTTATTAACATGAAAGTTTGAAAAACACAAATAAAAGCAAAGCTAAAAAGCCACAAATACTAGTACTTAAATAAAGCTATTCCGGTTGCTGATCGCTGGATTGCTCGTTGGGAGCTCTCAGCTCTCATTGGGAAATCGGCACAATTCGGGGACTTTGTTCATGAAATTTTGACTGTCATCATTTGGGGCGTTTATGGCTTGAATAAGAGCCCCAGGATCTTGCCTCTTGAACCGCTGGCATTTCGAGTCGGTTCTTTGCAGTATTTAGTCCGTTTTACCGGCTGGTAAAACACGAATCCTGTGCCTCTTCCTGCATTTTGTTAGCCGCTCCACATCGTTATGTGGAGTTTGGGTCAAAACGCGAGTAGCTTCGTTTTTTTAGCGTTTTCCCTGGATTTCTTATGATTTTGTTATAGTGGCCACTATACAAGAAGAAATTAGGCTTAAATGTATTGAGTATCCATTCTGAGAGGGGTTCTTCTCTGTTTTTAAAGAGTTTTCCCCTGGATCCTTTCCAAGATTTTGTTCATGGAAGTCAGTTGCATGATGGGACTTTGAGTACAGCCAGGATTCCTTGTATCCTGCTTCACGCTTTTCAACATTAGAGGAGAGCTTCACAGTTGAATAGGTGCTGCTCGAAGTCATCTTGGCCTTTCAAACACTTGCTGGGGCTTTGCAACACGGAGTCTTTACCGCATCTTGTGCTGGGGAATCTGCTGACCTGAATAGCGGGTCCCTCCATTGGCTGGATCGAACTGCTGCTGACTGTGGGGAAGCAGGACTGCGAGGACCAGGGTTCTTAGCGCTCCTGACATCGCGCGCACCTGGTGCCTCTTCCCGCCCCCCGCCTACCTGGACCTTAAAACACGACTCGCGGCCCCCGCTCCGCGGGAGCAGCTCGAAGTCGTCTTGGCCTTTCAAACACTTGCTGGGGCTTTGCAACACGGAGTCTTTACCGCATCTTGTGTTGGGGAATCTGCTGACTCACTTCATTTGGTTGTTGCTGCTGCTGGATTATCGCCGATACTGCGAGGGAAGGTCCAAATCCTTCCAAATCCTTTCACGTGTGCCCAGGTGCTGCCTCCCCGAGGACTCGCTGGTGTGAGCGCGAGCTGCAGTCGGCAGGCTCTGTCTAACGCTCCCAGCTGGAGTCCCCAGGGTCAGAGGCCAGGGCGAACTACACGCGCAACCCGGGGGACTGCGAGGACCAGCAATCCCTGCACTGATCAGCTGTTTCCTCTTCCCCCAGGCGCAACGCCCCCACGGACACACCCACCGGCGAAATAGAGATATAATTCGTGACCCCCAATTCGCGGGCGCCACTCACTTCATTTGGTTGTTGCTGCTGCTGGATTATCGCCGATACTGTGAGGGAAGGTCCAAATCCTTTCAAATCCTTTCACGTGTGCCCAGGTGCTGCCTCCCCGAGGACTCGCTGGTGTGAGCGCGAGCTGCAGTCGGCAGGCTCTTTCTAACGCTCCCAGCTGGAGTCCCCAGGGTCAGAGGCCAGGGCGAACTACACGCGCAACCCGGGGGACTGCGAGGACCAGCAATCCCTGCACTGATCAGCTGGTTCCTCTTCCCCCAGGCGCAACGCCCCCACGGACACACCCACCGGCGAAATAGAGATATAATTCGTGACCCCCGCTTCGCGGGCGCCACTCACTTCATTTGGTTGTTGCTGCTGCTGGATTATCGCCGATACTGCGAGGGAAGGTCCAAATCCTTTCAAATCCTTTCACGTGTGCCCAGGTGCTGCCTCCCCGAGGACTCGCTGGTGTGAGCGCGAGCTGCAGTCGGCAGGCTCTGTCTAACGCTCCCAGCTGGAGTCCCCAGGGTCAGAGGCCAGGGCGAACTACACGCGCAACCCGGGGGACTGCGAGGACCAGCAATCCCTGCACTGATCAGCTGGTTCCTCTTCCCCCAGGCGCAACGCCCCCCACGGACACACCCACCGGCGAAATAGAGATATAATTCGTGACCCCCGCTTCGCGGGCGCCACTCACTTCATTTGGTTGTTGCTGCTGCTGGATTATCGCCGATATTGCGAGGGAAGGTCCAAATCCTTTCAAATCCTTTCACGTGTGCCCAGGTGCTGCCTCCCCGAGGACGCGCTGGTGTGAGCGCGAGCTGCAGTCGGCAGGCTCTGTCTAACGCTCCCAGCTGGAGTCCCCAGAGTCCCCAGGGTCTGAGGCCAGGGCGAACTACACGCGCAACCCGGGGGACTGCGAGGACCAGCAATCCCTGCACTGATCAGCTGGTTCCTCTTCCCCAGGCGTAACGCCCACAGACACACCCACCGGCGAAACGTATATCAATAACATCAATCCAACCGCGACGCGGGACGCGCGCGGGTCGGCGCACGGAGCGAAGCCCGGGCAAAGGGCGGGCCGTCTGTGGCCGTCCGGGGACGACCGAGGACGGGACGGGCCACCCCACTTTCATCTCCTCTAGGAATACTGGATTACATGAGAAAAAAGAATCGGCTGTAACCCTGTTTAGGTGAGACTGTATACCAATTTGTGCATATCTCTAGGAGTTGATTAAAGCTGAGGATCTCGTCTATTCATAACTCATACATTTTACCTAAGAATAATCTATACAATACTAAATTTCTCTTAAATCAGATACTGAACTAAAAACACTAAATTTACTTAGAATCAGTAGTAATCACTAATATCATCAATTGATCTCTAGCCACTTCATGATGGCATTAAAAAAACTACGCTCACGAACAATCTATATGAAGCGCATGGGTACTGACGCAGCCGTCAGAAAATCCACAGACAAATCGATGAAACCTGGACAAATATCCTGTACTCCGGCTATAACTAAATATTTTTCTACTCTTTCTACGAAAAAACATTCATTTTTTTTAACACCAGAAGAAGATAATAAGTTAAATCTCTCTTTCAGCAAGACTGAACATCAGTTGCTACTATCTTCTGAACAAAGCATTCATAATCAAGGATCAACTAATATAGAGAGCAACTTGGCAAAGATCTCCTTCTCTGAAGAGCACCATAAATCGATCTTAGAGACATCACAAATAACACCAATAAAACATCGGGATAGTGAACTATGTCTGGAGGTCTCTGCAAGTAACATTACGAAGATGGAAGAAGAAAAATTAGAAATTCCATTAAGTCAAAAACAGCCACTTACCAGTTCCCCAGAAAAATCACCCAATCTCTGTTCTAATCAAACTAACCTCACTGACCCCTATTTTCCAAATTTAACCTCCGCAATCACCGTATCCCCCTGTCAAAAGCACTTTTTTCCTTGCAGGACATTCTGGAATCAGTTCTTACCCACCTTGGTCAAATCCTAGCTAATTCTGATGATACCCTCGATGTGCAAATAGGCATACTTAAATTCTTGGTGGAAGAAAAAAAGAAAAAACACCTTACTAATGTTACATCAAAAAAACATGAAACAGTCAATATATCACAATCCGAAAATGGCCCAAAAAAAGGAACTAGGTCTCCAAAAAAACAAGAAGCAAGTTCACAAACGTCTGACGTGATAATAATTGAGACTAAAACTAAGGAATTAAGAAAAAAGAAAAAATCTCCCATTACCTACTCTCTCAAGAAACTGTTCAGAGAAGATATAGAAATTATCACCGAAAATAACATTAAGCATTATCCCATGTTTTCGAATAAAGTAACCGATACTGACCCAGGTCCGATAGCTCGAGACAACAAAGTAGACTCAATAAGAGTTATCGTTGGACAAGAACCAAATCAAACGGGAAAGACCAAAAATAATAACGACCAGGAAGAAGCAAGGGGAAAGAAAAAGAGAAGAAAGCCTCTGAGAAGAATTCAGAAGAAAAAAGGGAACAAGCTTAAATTTCAAAAACATACTTTCTCAAACTCTGTGAGCTCTCCAGCAATTCAAATAACACCGCTGGTGAAATCTTTGAACCCAAAAGCAGAAGAATACTGTCCGACCACAGTAAAAAGAACAACAGGGCAAAAGATCATGGTTACAAAAGAACTACAAGACAATAAATTACAGCAGTGGGATGGAAATCCATCAAAACACATAATAATTGAAGAACTCTTTCCCACAGACAATATGCCGTTCAACCGTGGCAGAATAATTAATCTCTTACAAGAAATACCATCCTTGAACTCTCTTACAAGTAAAGAAATTGACCTAGTACTCTTTCCGAAAAAAGAAAATGACAAATTAGTACAAGTGTCATTCTTTTCCCCAGTTCTTCCTGGAATAATCATAAGAGAGAAGGAAATTCTACACAAAAATGGCTATGATGTAATTTCAATATCAGAACCCAAAACAAATTTACAAAATAACGTTGCAATTAGACAATCTCACAGAAGAAATGATAATTTCAGTTCAAAATGGGGAGACTCTGCATCAAACACTACGAGAAAAGACACACTAAAAATACAAGTAACGCATGGTGAAAGGTCAGTATGGTCCCGGGACACAGGACTAAGTAATACTGAGAATTCTGTAAAATCTTGGGCATGGCTATCAGAAGCTCTAAACAGCAAAAAAATGGATAGACCTCAACAACATCTGGTTTAGCAAAGGCTTGACGTTATTGACATGGAATCTGGCCGGGAAAACTGCCAAAAAAATGAAAGACGCAACTAAAGATCTTCCAGATATTCTTGCTCTACAGGAAACATGGTCAACCGCTCCCTTTACGCAAAAATGATATTACGTCTATGAAACTCCTGCAAAAAAATCCAAAAGGGGTCATGCGAAGGGAGGCTTGGCAATCTTGTTGAAAGAAGAATATTCTTGGTCACAAGAAATAATTGACACATACTCAGACAACCTGCAATGTATTAAGGTGTCATTCAAAACACAATCATCAGCTACTCATAAAAAAATACTACTTTTTAACATCTATGCCCTGCCCAGTAAAAAATATGACTCATTATTCGACCGCTTATTGGAGATCATTACTCACATCCTTGATGATCAACTTCACATGCCATATATCATAATGGGTGACTTAAACGCTAAAATCTCAAACAGTGAAATTAAGAAATGGGCTCTATTATTTAAAGAGGAATCTTTGGAAATATCACTCCCGCAACTTCCAAAAGGAGCTAAATCAGATAAGAGAGGAAGCTCATTACTATCATTCCTTCCTAGTATAAACGGGACAATACTAAACGGTAATACCAATGGAGATAAACCGGCATCATATACCAGGCAGGGAAATGGAACTCCCTCTATTCTTGATTATTTCATATGTGGGAATGAAGAAAAGGAACAAATCACTCAACTCTCAACTAAATTTAATGAGGAAAGTGATCATGCACTCTTACATTTAACAACCCTCTGGTCGGTACAGACTACCTTTCAGAACGAGCCAATATTCAATAAACCTAAAATGGAAGTAAATATAGTCCAGCGTCGGATTTACTGGGGTGCAGAAAATTTGGACTATTTGAATATTCTAATTTCTCAAACTCAATTGTTGACTACTACTTATTCAGACGACCCCATAATGAACTTCGAATATATAATTTACGAACTCAAGCATGCTTTACAAAGTAAATTAAAACAGGATAAACCAATAAAAATTAAATGTTCCAGTAGGAATAAAAACTGGAATCAACCAATTGTAAAAAAACTTAATAGGTTGATTCGAGCCCAGTATTTGAGTTTCTCGTCAGTAAATAAAGCGGAAATTAACAGATTAAAGAACCAAATACGAAGAGAAAAAACTAAACAGGAAAAAGTGAAGCAGGACTCTAACTGGATTGACATCCAACTAGCAGTCAAGCAATGTAACCAACGCAAATATTGGTCTTTGATAGCGAAAATGACTGGAACCAAAAAGAAGTTAGAAGCAACTCCCGTTTCAGAAGAAGACTGGGACATCTATCTAAGTGACTTATACAAACCCAATCTGAATACTATGGTGAGAGAGGCTGTTGAACGAGATATGGAAATTAAAGATACTAAACTCACCAAGACTTCGGCACTGTCTATTGCCATGAATATCAGAAAGGCAAGAAGTACGGGTGCATCCGGCCCTGATCAGATTCCTATCAAGGTCTACCAAGCTGACCATAAAGCGTGGGGCCTGATGCTCTCGCCACTATTCAATTATATATTTGATTCTGGGAAAATACCAAACTCCTGGAAAGGAAGCATAATAATCCCGATATATAAAAAAGGAAAAAGAAGTATAGCAGGAAACTACAGACAAATAGCTCTTATGGATGCTGCCGGGAAGATTTTTGCTGCAGAAATATTGGACAGGTTGAAATCTTGGGCATTTACGCTGGGTTTAATTCCCATGTTTCAGGCTGGATTCCGACCGAATCATTCAGTCACAGACAATATAGCAACCTTTCAAACAATCCTAGATAAATATGTATCAGGAAAATCACAATCAATATATGCAGCGTTCATTGATTACTCTACCGCCTTTGACCGAGTGGATAGACCGACCCTGTGGACAAAACTAAGAAAGATGGGTATCCCGGAACCACTACTACAACTAATAGTGAACCTACATAGTAACACCTGGTGCCGAGTTCAAATGGGGAGAGATAAGGGCTTGTCAAAGATAATACGGACATTTAACGGCTTAAAACAAGGGTGTCTCTTGGCTCCGATTTTATTCTCTCTGTACTTAAGCGACTTACCATCCCATTTACAACAAGGGTTATGTACACCTCCGAAGATCGCCACTCAGCGCATTCATGCCCTGCTGTATGCGGACGATATAGTTATGCTCGACCTAACGCCTTTTGGACTTCAAAGTCTTCTAGATATTTTATACAACTACTCTAAGGAACATTTTTTAATCCCGAATATAAACAAAACTAAAGTAGTTGCATTTTCAAAAAAGAAAAAAGGTGTGAGGTACCAATGGAAGCTTGGAGGAGAGAGGCTAGAGCAGACAAAGGAATATACCTATCTTGGTAGAATTTTCTCACATAATATGAGTAACATCAAACAAATCAACCATTTAAAAAGGAAAAGTGATTTACACGCTGGGGCCATGTCACGTCTGTACACGGCCACTGGAAATAGGCATTTTTCTGCATTAATAAAAGTCTACAGAGTTAAGATTCCCCCAGTTCTGTCATATGCCTCGGAATATATTCCCTTAAAACAATGGAGTTATATGGACTTAAACGAAGGCAAAATACTAAAAAAACTACTGAAAGTTTCTACTCCTACACCAGTACAGGCGCTAAGACTGGAATGTACTATCACAAGCGCATATGCCACAGCCGTAGCAAATATCATCAGGTGGGCCTATAACCTTCTCCACTCAAAAGAAGGTACTCTACGATATCTGTTAAAAATCGAGACATTCAATAAAGATTCTACCCATCTTATCTTTTCCAAAAATATGGGAGAGGCTTTTCAGTTAGCAAAAGTCAGTTTAGAAATTTTGTCATCATGGACACCTGCACAACTCAAACTCTTCCTAAAAAACTTTACCCCCAAATTGAGCTATGAGCTTGATCATTTACATTGTACTAAACTATCTGTGTACAAGACTTATGCTGACTCCCAGGAATATAAGCAAAAACAGCCGTATTTGGAATATACTCTTACACACGGCGCAAGGCGTACAATCATGATGTTGCGTCTGGGTATACTTCCCGTATTAACCTTTACCTCTTCCTGGAGACAAGACAGTTCCTCGCTATGTAACCTTTGTCAGGGGGGTAAACAGAATCTTGAGCACCTGCTTTTTATATGCCCAGACAACAAAATAGTAAATGCAAGGTTAACATGTCTAGAGCCCATCTATCGGTCCTGTAGGATTGTCAATGCAAAAGATTTTATATCTTTATGTATAAAGCCACCTTACGAATATGTTTGCTATAGAATTTTTAAGTTTTTGAAAATTTCATTGAAAATGTATTAATTCGTATGAAAAACTAAATGTATATTTTAATCAATTTTGTGGTCCTCAAAAGAGTACCGAAACAAAATAAAAAATTTTGACTTTGACTTTGACTTGACTAAAAAGCCACCTCATTACAAACAGAATGGCTTTAACTTAAACGAGAGCGAGATCTATTGCATTTTCAATGCTTGTTTACTTTGGTTCCATCGAGAAGGCATTCAGATGTGTCACACATTTGCCATAAATTCTGAATGTTAGCACTCTAGTTGCTCATTAGATCACTGTAGTAAAGCTTCTGCTCACCAGGGAAGTCTGCTGCTGGTATTCAAAGTGCATGTTTCAGTCTGCATGTCAGAATTTTTTTAATGAAATAGAAGAGGATTTGAGAAGTCAAAATGTGCCCTAATTTTTCTTTCTTCAGCACTAATCATAATTTCTATGGCAAAATGAACCCCCTCATTTTGTTCCTTTGCAAATTAAATGTTTTAAGTGTTACCACTTTATTCCAATCAAGATGACTTCAGGTGTGCCATACATTTGTCATAAGTAAGACTGTTAGCCATCTAGTTGTTCTTTAGAACACCCTGGGACATTCTGTCATTGGGCTATACTTGGGCTACATCTGGGGGATATTTGTGCTACGTTTGGTCTCTTTTGTCTCTGGTGGCCATCTTGGGAGACATTTGTTATGAAGCTTCCTAATTAACTCATTTACTACAGTCTCCTGAGTAGGAAATACTTTCAGTTTTCTACTTTGAATCCATCAAGAAGGCATTCAGATGTGACACACATTTGCCATAAATTCAGAATGTTAGCACGCTAGTTGCTTATTAGATCACTGTAGTAAAGCTACTTCTCACCAGGGTAGTATGCTGCTGGTATTGAAAGTGCATGTTTCAGTCTGCATGTCAGAATTTTTTAATGAAATAGAAGAGGATTTGAGAAGTCACTCAAAATGTGCCCTAATTTTTCTTTCTGAAGCACTAATCATACTTTCTATGGCAAAACGAACCCCCCCATTTTGTTCTTTTTCAAATTAAATGTTTTCAGGCTTACCACTTCATTCCAATCAAGATGGCTTCTGTTGTGCCATACTTTTGTCATGAGTAAGACTGTTAGGGCTCCAGTTGTTCTTTAGAACACTCTGGGACATTCTGTCATTGGGCTATACTTGGGCTACATCTGGGTGATATTTGGATAACATTTGGGCTCTTTTGTCTCTGGTGGCCATCTTGGGAGACTGCATGTCAGAATTTTTTGATGAAATAGAAGAGGATTTGAGAAGTCACTCAAAATGTGCCCTAATTTTTCTTTCTGCAGCACTAATCATATTTTCTATGGCAAAATATACCCCCTCATTTTGTTCCTTTTTAAATTAAATGTTTTAAGAGTTACCACTTTATTCCAATCAAGATGGCTTC
Organism: Lissotriton vulgaris; assembly: GCF_964263255.1. Lineage (NCBI taxonomy): Eukaryota > Metazoa > Chordata > Amphibia > Caudata > Salamandridae > Lissotriton > Lissotriton vulgaris. The sequence continues at coordinate 1,689,605,590 of NC_141694.1, forward strand.
AGGTGTGCCATACCTTTGTAATAAGTAGGACTGTTAGCGCTCTAGTTGTTCTTTAGAACACTCTGGGAAGCTGCAGTAGAACACAAAGGAATCAACTGACAGGCTCTGTCCTTGTTGGATGTACATGTTTTACTGAGAATGTCAGACTTCATTCTCACATGACTGAGAAAGATAATGTGAATTTACAGAAAATATGCTTTCAGTTTAGCTTATAGATCCCCTTCCAAACCACTGAGGGAAAAGCATGAGATAATAGTTTTCTTTCAAACATGATTCATGATATCCCAGCAGAAGGCTTTTTCACATGGTAAAATCACCTTAGAACACACCACAATTCCTAAAATGAGTATGGTACCATCAACAAATGATTTATAATGTAACAAAAGTCCTGAAACCTTCTATTACCTGCAATGCTTTTTAATGAGGTGCTATCATGTATATTGGTCCCAAGATGGCTGCCAACACTTCTTGGATGAAGTGCTGACAGCCAATCAGATCTCACGATGAGATGTGTGGTTAGGCTCCGCCCATATATATATATTTTTTCTTTTGATTTTCTCAGGAACTACTCAAGGGATTTACACCATTTAACCAAAAGGGTTATCTGCGGACCAGACCCTACCATTTTCCCAAATTTGGTGTAATTCCGTTCAGCGGTTCGGGCTGTAGCCGTGTCTAATCGTCCTATGGACATTAACATGGGGAAAACACGTTTTGGGACCCCCCTTTTTTCTCGGCCCTCGCTTGACGAATCTTCCCGAGACTTTCAGGGAAGGAGCGGAGTGGGCCATCTTCTTTGAGAAATTCACGAAGATTCAACAAGCGGCTTCAAAGTTATTCCCAATAGAATGTTGCGGATTTCCTACGGAAACTAGGTCCTAACTATAACTACCCACTGGTGACCGCCAGTAGGTAATATAAATATATATATATATATATATATATATATATATATATATATATATATATATATATATATATATATCCTACTGGCCGTTGATAAGGTTGAAAAGATAAGGTTGCATGCAATTAAAATGCACACAAAGAAAAGGAAAACAATGTAAAACAAGCACTAAAATATGATAAAAGAATTGCTCTTAAATCCTTATGGGATCCCCTGAGCAGGCCTAGGGGGTCAGGGTGCTTCTACCCTGCCCCCTTTTTGAGTTCTAAAACTTTCCGAGCAGGAGCTGCATGCTCATTGGCTTTCAACACTTCCAACCAGGAAGTGTTGGCAGCCATCTTGTGCTTGGTAGACCAAGGCACAAGAAAGCAGAAAAACAAACATGTAGAACACAAAAAGGGGCAGGGTAGAAACACCCTGACCCCCTAGGCCTGCCCAGGTGGTCCCACAAGGACCCCAAAGGCCAAACATTTTTTTTTAAAAACACGTTTTTTTTTCAAATTACCCCCCGGGGGGACAAAATCGCAGGTGCATAGTGATAAAGAAGTGTGGGGTGGCCCCAATCCCCCCCTACACTGCCCCGGGGACCGCCGCCCCCGGGGAAAGCAACGCAGCCCCCTGGCGATTAATAGAGGCTCATGGTGGGCTAGTTTGGCCCCCAGGGACCCCCAGTATGCAAGGGAACTTAATCCCCCAATTTAGAACACTCTACAGGGCGCGTTTGCACAGTTTAAGTTGGGGAATTAATTCCTGTTCAATCCAGAGGTCCCCTAGAGGGAACTAGTCCAACAGGTATCTCCAGTAAGCGCCATGGAGCTGCGCTGCAGCGTGTTGTAAAATGGGGGCGTGCCCTTTGAACACCTGCCTGCAAAAATGTACTAAATCAGTTTAAAAAAAAATAACAATTAATACATTTAAAAATTGTCATTTAAAAAACCTTCGAAATTCAATCGAAAAAGCCATAGGTTTCAGGCCTTATATAGTTAGGAATTAGCATTTAAAAAACCTTGCAAATTCACTGAAAAAACCATAGGTTTCAGGCCTTATATAGTTAGGAATTAGCATTTAAAAAACCTTAGAAATTCACTGAAAAAAACCATAGGTTTCAGGCCTTATATAGGTAGGAATTAGCAATTAAACCTTTGAAATTCACTCAAAAAACTATAAGTTTTAGGGGTGTTATAGTTAGCTGGACATTTCATTCATACAAAACCATTGAAATTGCTACTATATAGTTAGTTGTACTAACTATACTTCACGCACCGGCAATCCTCTGCTGATGATGTAACATATTACATCATTCATGACATGGTCAGTGACATCACTGATGACATCTCAAATGTGATCAAATTTGATCAAGGGAGGGATCTCCCGAAATGCGTTATGGCGGCGATGGCTGAATAAAATGAAAGCACGTTATTACTGGGTCCACGCTCGTTTTTTCGAAAGATGATTGTGAGTGCAAGCGAGGAGAAAGGATATATATATATATATATATATATATATATATATATATATATATATATATATATATATATATACCTACTGGCGGTCGCCAGTAGGTATATATAGTTAGGATTTTTTTCCTATGGGATTTCTGAAAATTCTATGTCCAATAACTTTGGCGTTTGTGGACGGAAATGGCTGAAATGTTCAGGAAAATGGCACATTTTGTTTCTGAGCAGCCCCTGAAAATTTGGAGGGTTTCGTCAAGGGGGGGCCGAGAAAAAAGGGGGGTCCCAAAACGCGTTTTTCCCATTCATTTTTCCATAGGGCGGTTGGAGTCACTATTAGCTTGAACGGCTGAATGGATTTACACGAAACTTGGCAAAATTGTAGATATGGTTTGCCTGACGTGCCTTTGCTATTTCTCAATATATGTGCTCCAGTGGATTTTGAGAAATTTACGTTTTAAAAAACAGATATATCTGTGACAGCGTCCCGGTTAGCGCCCCGGTTCGCGTACCTGACGCGTAACGGAACTTCGCTAGGAGAAGCGGATTGGCTCCCCGGTGACTGTGAACATTCTAAACAGTCCGGAGCGGCCGCCATCTTGTGTCTCGGTAGGATCGAGACACAAGATGTGGCAAAAACAAAGGGGGAAATGAGCATAAGGGGGCAGAGTACATCCTCCCTGACCCCCTAGGTTTGATGAGGGGGCTTTAAAAGGGCCCCGCGGGGAAAAAAAAATTAATTTTTATTATCGTTTTTTTTGCAGGGGGAGCGCTCGGTATGCGCACCGGGAAGCGGTCCGGGAAGCGTAATATAGGGAAAATAGGATGAAAGAATGTTCAAATAAAGTATGTATATTGATTGTTCTTTTTGTTTTATTTTTTTTAATTTTTTTTATTTAAGTACCAACATGTAGGTACCAATGCAGAGTCTAAAAATAAAAATACACTGTTTTCTTTGTAGATATCTTGCATGTTGTTTCAGAAGTTATTGTGGTATTTGGAATTCATAGCGTAGTCTGTCAGGAAAGTAGAAACACCATGGAGGCAGGAGATGATAAAGAGATGTTAAATACACATTGGAGATAATATAGTGGAAGAAAGGAAGTAACTATGAGCAAACTTACTATGTAACACAAACAAGTTGCACAGTATATTTAAAGTCTGATTTTACATTATATTCAATTTGGTACTAGTTTAAAAAATACATATAAAAATGAATAATGTCTCAAACAATTTTTGAATTATTAAATATAAATTTATTTCTCTGATTCGTTTTCAAAATTAAAAAGAACTTCTAATAATTCATTGTCAGAAATGTGCTCATTTTCAATCAGGTAATCTACTGATTCTACACATTGCAGAAGTTCAAAGTCCCGTGATTCATCAAAGAATTCAGAGTCATTGAGTTCAATTTCTGTATCTTTGTTGCTTTCCAGAACAATTTTGATGGCATTTTTTTGCTCTCCTTCCATTTTTGTGCTGTAAAATGAATTTTAAAAAAATATATCAGTACAGATGGGGCACTTTTGGGTTTAAGTACAGACAGGTAGTTTGTTTTTTTAAACAGTGATTTTATCTTTGGGCAGTGTATGGTATCAGACTGGAAGTAGAAATATAAAAAAATGTATGTGATAAAGCCTAAGTCAATTCTTAATTATACAAGACAAGCCTAACTCCATCCATAACTAAAACAGAGAAGTCTATCTTATTCAATAAGTATTACAGAGGGATAGTATATAACTATCAGAAAATGTTTTCCTAATTAACTTAAAGTGCAGAACATACTTCAGTTTTTAAAATAACATCTTACCTTTCAAAAAGAAGTTTAAGTTCTCAGTTGAAATGCACTTGATATGTACTTCAGGAAGTAGTAGTCAAAATGACTGTGTTTCTCTCTCTTTCTTTATATATATTCAGGTACATACCCAATCAAATGTCATGAAATAATAGAAGATATTGAAAGTAGCATTTTGATTGGTTGTCAATTCTAACACTTCATAAGTGTTTTTGTTAGGTAATTTACCTCAGGATATTTAGTCAGGCTTACAGCATAAGTTTCTCAATGGAATTCCATCAAATTTGGGTAAATGGTAGGGACTGCTATGTAGTAGGGCCTATTCTATATTTGATGAAAGTGTCTGTAGTGGTTTTTCTGTAAATTACTTTCCCACCTTTTTTTATCGAGCGCTTACCGGTGCGCTCCCCGGTACGCGAACCGGCAGCGTTACGGGAGTCCTCCATTTTGTGTATCGGTAGAATTGAGACACAAGATGGAGGACAAACAATGTTCGGAATGGGTAGAAGGGGGCACGGTAGACACTTTGTGACCCTCTAGGTTTTCTGAGGGGGGATTAGGACGCTGATATATGCAAAAATAAAATTAAAAAAATTTAGAACATTTCGCGGGGGAGCGCCCGGTACGCGCACCGGTAAGCGAACCGGGGAGCGTAAATTGGTGAAAAAAAAAAAGTTAGAAAAAGATAAACGTTTTGAATGATCAGAGGTAGGGTAGCTCTGAAAAGAGCTATTGGGTTTTGTGGCTAATTTAAGTACCTACAAGTAGGTTCCAATGCACAGTTTTAAATAAAGGACGAATATTCTATTCCCTTCATCGGAGAAGTGCACACCATCTCTTCTGTAGATGTCTTGAATGTTGTAACGCAAGTTATTGTTTTATATTAAACCCATTCCATAGTCTCTCATGTAAGCAGAAACAGATTTATTCACATGTTTCCGTGCTTTCTCAAATTGTGGAAAAAATTGGTTGGACCACTTCAATTTCTGTCTTTGGCATATATTGGAATATAACAAGGCAGTTTGGGGAAAAAGTGTCATCAATTGATGAAAGGTGTTCTTTGAAAGCATTTCCAGACAAACCCCAGTCATAGTGCCCAAATCATTTCCACCACAGTGCACTATTAAGAGGTCAGGGTTTGGCAGATGCATCAATTTTTTTATTAAAAACATATAAAATATATTTTTTCATTAAAATAAGAATACATTTTTTAGCTTTTGATATTTGCTATTAAAAAACCATTGAAATTCACTGAAAAAACCATAGGTTATAGACCATATATAGTTAGGAATTAGCATTTACAAAACCTTAAAAATTCACTGAAAAAACCATAGGTTATAGACCATATATAGTTAGGGATTAGCATTTACAAAACCTTATTTTACTCCCACAAAACCATTGAAATTCGCATATATAGTTAGTTGCACTAACTATATACCGCGCACCCGCAATCCACTGCTGATGATGTCACATATTACATCATTCATGACATGGTCAGTGACATCACTGATGACATCTCAAATGACATCACTGATGACATCACTGATGACATCTCATTTGACATTACTGATCACATCACTGATGATATCATTCATGTGATAATACGTTGAACCTCTTCAGACTCTAATATAACCTTACATACACTCAGTGAAAACAGACACTCACAGACTGTCACTCATCCATGGAGTTACTCACACACCTAGTCAGTCATGCAAAGAATCAATCACACCTCCATTTCCTCAACTATACAGTTATACACACCTTACTTATTCAAACATATACTAACACATATTTACTCTTTTATACAATCCTTGATTGAAGTTCACAATGATCCATACAGCCACTCACACATTCACTGGCTCTTATGCACAGTTATTTATATATGTCAACTCTCACATGTACTGTGTTTTACATATGTACTTACTTTGACATGTAGCACTGAGATATCCATTCACTCACCAATACACTCATGCACACAGTCAACTGCCCATACAGCTGTTTCCACATGCACTTTTGAACCCATACATCTAGTGAATCAACTGCTCACACATCTATGCACAGAGTCATACACCTCCCAGCCACCCACACACATACTCAGTCTCCCATACAAATACTTGGGCAACCAATCAATAACCCATATAGTTACTGATTAACACATGCAGCAGTTTACAGAACAACAGACATAATGATGCACAAATTAAGACAGTTTAGTCACTTACCCATGCACTCAGTGAGACACATTTAATCACTCACTCATACAGTCAGTCATGCACCTACTAAATCCTTCATCCAGACACTTATACATCCACTCATTCTTCAATATGTAAGACATATTTTAACTTTACAGAAACATGCAGTCACTGGATGTTGTTATCAGTGATGTCATCAGTGATGTCACTGACCATGTCATGAATGATGTAATATGTGACATCATCAGCTGTGGATTGCGGGTGCGCGACATATAGTTAGTGCAACTAACTATATATGCGAATTTCAATGGTTTTGTGCGAGTAAAATAAGGTTTTGTAAATGCTAATCCCTAACTATATATGGTCTATAACCTATGGTTTTTTCAGTGAATTTTTAAGGTTTTGTAAATGCTAATTCCTAACTATATATGGTCTATAACCTATGGTTTTTTCAGTGAATATATATATATATATATATATATATGTATATATATATATATATATATATTCACTGAAATATATATATATATATATATATATATATATATATATATATATATATATATATATATATATATATATATATATATTCACTGAAAAAACCATAGGTCACTGACCATGTCATGAATGATGTAATATGTGACATCATCAGCAGTGGATTGCGGGTGCGCGATATATAGTTAGTGTAACTAACTATATATGCGAATTTCAATGGTTTTGTGCGAGTAAAATAAGGTAATGTAAATGCTAATCCCTAACTATATATGGTCTATAACCTATGGTTTTTTCAGTGAATTTTTAAGGTTTTGTAAATGCTAATTCCTAACTATATATGGTCTATAACCTATGGTTTTTTCAGTGAATTTCATTGTTTTTTTAATAGCAAATATCAAAAGCTGTAAAAAGTATTTTTATTTTAATTCAAAAATATATTTTATATGTTTTTAATAAAAAAATGTATGCATCTGCCAAACCCTGACCTCTTAATAGTGCACTGTGGTGGATATGATTTGGGCACTATGACTGGGGTTGGTCTTGAAATGCTTTTAAAGAACACCTTTCTTCAATTGATGACACTTTTTCCCCAAACTGCCTTGGTATATTCAAATATATGTCAAAGTCAGAAATGTAAGTGGTTCAACCAATTTTTTCCACATTTTGAGAAAGAACGGAAACATGTGAATAAATCTTTTTCTACTTACATGAGAGACTATGGAATGGGTTTAATATACAACAATAACTTGCGTTACAACATTCAAGACATCTACAGAAGAGATGGTGTGCACTTCCCCGATGAAGGGAAGAGAATATTCGTCCTTTATTTAAAAGTGTGCATTGGAACATACTTGTAGGTACCTAAATTAGCCACAGAACCCAATAGCTCTTTTCAGAGCTACCCTACCTCTGATCATTCAAAGCGTTTATCTTTTTCTTATTTTTTTTTTCACCAAAGTACGCTCCCCGGTTTGCTTACCGGTGCGCATACCGGGCGCTCCCCCCGCGAAATTTTTTTTAAAATTCTTTTTTTTATTTTTGCATGTATCAGCGTCCTAATCCCCCCTCAGAAAACCTAGAGGGTCACAAAGTGTCTACCGTGCCCCGTTCTACCCATTCCGAACATTGTTTGTCCTCCATCTTGTGTCTCAATTCTACCAATACACAAAATGGAGGACTCCCGTAATGCTGCCGGTTCGCGTACCGGGGAGCGCACCGGTAAGCGCTCGATAAAAAAAGGTGGGAAAGTAATTTACAGAAAAACCACTACAGACACTTTCATCAAATATAGAATAGGCCCTACTACATAGCAGTCCCTACCATTTACCCAAATTTGATGGAATTCCATTGAGAAAATTATGCTGTAAGCCTGACTAAATATCCTGAGGTAAATTACCTAACAAAAACACTTACGAAGTGTTACAATTGACAACCAATCCAAATACTACTTTCAAAATCTTCTATTATTTCATGACATTTGATTGGTTATGTACCTGAATATATATAAAGAAAGAGAGAGAAACACAGCCATTTTGACTACTACTTCCTGAAGTACATATCAAGTGCATTTCAACTGAGAACTTAAACTTCTTTTTGAAAGGTAAGATGTTATTTTAAAAACTGAAGTATATTCTGTACTTTAGGTTAATTAGGAAAACATTTTCTGATAGTTATATACTATCCCTCTGTAATACTTATAGAATAAGATAGACTTCTCTGTTTTAGTTATGGATGGAGTTAGGCTTGTCTTGTATAATTAAGAATTGACTTAGACTTTATCGCATACATTTTTTTATATTTCTACTTCCAGTCTGATACCATACACTGCCCAAAGATAAAATCACTGTTTAAAAAACCAAACTACCTGTCTGTACTTAAACCCAACAGTGCCCTATCTGTACTGATATATTTTTTTAAAATTCATTTTACAGCACAAAAATGGAAGGAGAGAAAAAAAATAAAGTGGAAATTGTTGCAGAATGCAACAAAGATACAGAAAATGAATCAGAATTCTTTGATGAATCACTGGACATAGAACTTCTGCAATGTGTTGAATCTGTGGATTTCCTAATTGAAAATGAGACAAATTCTGACAAAGAATTATTAGAAGTTCTTTTTAATTTTGAAAACAAATCTGAAAAATAAATTTATATATAATAATTCAAAAATTGTTTGAGACATTATTCATTTTTATATGTATTTTTTAAACTAGTAGCAAATTGATTATAATGTAAAATTAGACTTTAAATATACTGTGCAACTTTAAGTTTGCTCATAGCTACTTCTATTCTTCCACTATATCATCTCCAATGTGTATTTAACATCTCTTTATCATCTCCTGCCTCCATGGTGTTTCTGCTTTCCTGACAGACTACGCTATGAATTCCATATACCACAATAACTTCTGAAACAACATGCAAGATATCTACAAAGGAAACAATGTATTTTTATTTTTAGACTCTGCATTGGTACCTACATGTTGGTACTTAAATAAAAAAAATAAAAAATAAAAATAAAAAGAACAATCAATAAACATACAATATTTGAACATTCTTTCATCCTATTTTTCCAATATTACGCTTCCCGGACCGCTTCCCGGTGCGCGTACCGAGCGCTCCCCCCGCAAAAAAAAACGATATAAAAATTATTATTTTTTAACCCTGCGAGGCCCTTTTAAAGCCCCCTCATCAAACCTAGGGGGTCAGGGAGGATGTACTCTGCCCCCTTATGCTCATTTCCCCCTTTGTTTTTGCCACATCTTGTGTCTCGATCCTACCGAGACACAAGATGGCGGCCGCTCCGGACTGTTTCGAATGTTGACAGTCACCCGACAGCCAATCAGCTTCGCTTCGCGAAGTTCCTTTACGCGTCAGGTACGCGAACCGGGGCGCTAACCGGAGCGCTGTCACAGATATATCTGTTTTTAAAAACATTAATTTCTCAAAATCCACTGGAGCACATATATTGCGACATAGCAAAGGCACGTCGGGCAAACCATATCTACAATTTTGCCAAGTTTTGTGTAATTCCATTCAGCTGTTCGAGCTAAAAGTGAGTCCAACCGCCCTATGGAAAACTCAATGTTAAAAACACGTTTTGGGACCCCCTTTTTTTCTCGGCCCCCACTTCACGAAACCCCCCCAAACTCAGGGGACACTCAGAAATGAAATGTGCCATTTTCCTGAAAATTTCAGCCAATTCCGTCCACAAACGCCAAAGTTATTCCACATAGAATTTTCAGAAATCCCATAGGAAAAAAATCCTAACTATATATACCTACTGGCGACCGCCAGTAGGTAATATATATATATATATATATATATATATATATATATATATATATATATATATATATATATATATATATATATATATATATATATATATATATATATATTCAACAAATCTATCCACTGATAGAACAAGCCAGCACTCAACAAAGGATTTGCTTCCCAAATTTTCAAGATTTATTTTCAGATTGCAGCATTCTTCGCACAACACCAACGCGTTTCGCAACCCACTGTTGCTTGATCACGGTAAGGATACAAAGTTACGGTTCTCTCTTATGTTTTGAAAAAACCCGCCACAAAAAAATAATGCTGATCTCACTTCCTGTTAGCCAACAGGAAGTTAACTGGGAATTGTAGTTTTTCTAAAATTGAGTGTCTTATTTGGGAACAGCGATATCATTCCAAGGCACATGCGTTATCACACTATATCTAACATTTGAATATATCTCATAGACTGGCAATACATGTGTAGAGACAAGTTACAAAACAAAATTAAGGGTAGTGCCTTCGGTCTGAATTGTAATTCAACTTGCCGATTAGACATAAGGAAACACAAAATTGGCCCTCTAGTGGGCGAAATTATTTTAAACTCGGATATAGAATAAAGCTCTCTGGTGAGCATTTTTGCTAAATTGCAAACTATTATGAAGCCCTCTAGTGGGCCAACAACATAATATATTTCCTTCAATTGTGTCAGATGTCACTCCAGTATGCTATTGGCTACTTTTTACCCCAAAGTCAGCCTATACCTTTTCTATTCTCTGCCAGTTGTTATATACATCACTATTAATTCATAGTGCAAAGGTAGTGCGCTGTTCCATAATGTTCAAACTTTTCCCACTCAACCATGTAATTCCGCCCATATTTTACACCTTTAATTATCTCCTATTGTCTCTCATTCTCATTGCAAAGAAATTGTTCAGATACACAAACAGTTCTCCAGTTGTCCAATTATTTACAAATGTACATAGAGTTCCTCACTCTGATTTAATCCCCAGGGGCTCATCGTTCGAAAATTTAGAATTTGTCTAGATTCTCTACATCTCAATTGTTTCTCCTGATCTCCGCCCCTTTCATGTGGCAAGATGCATTCCAGTGCATATGTTTTGAGGAGTTTCCAGTCACTATTATGAGCCAACTCCATATGCTTGGCGACAGCATTGCTTTTATCTTTATTCACTGTAGCTCTAATGTGCTCCAGGATAAGTTTTTTGAATTCTTTCTTCGTGCTGCCGATATATTTCAGTGCACACGGGCATTCGATTACATATACCACGTGCGTACTCGTACAGTCTATCAATTGGTTGATCTTCCACAATTTTTTGTTTGGTAACAATACTTCTTTTTGTTGATGGCAATTTGGCAAACCTTACACCGTTGACATTTGATGAATTCTTTCGTATTCAGCCATTGGATTCCTTTTTTCTTTTTGGTCCTGTCTTGGTAGTAGCTCTGTATCAGTCTATCTCTTAGGTTTTTGGCCCGGCGATATGTTACCAGAGGGTGGTTGCCCATTATCTTGCTCATTGTTTGGTCTAATTGCAGTAATTTCCAGTTCTTTCTTAAAATATTTACAATTTGTTTTGATTCTCTCGTATAGTCCAGTATCAATCTCACTTTTCTTTCATTTGGTTCCTTGTTCTGGGTGGTGTTCAATAATGTTTTTTTGTTTATCAGGGCATCTTTTCGTTCTTTCTTATTTGCTCTTTGCCATCCCTTTTCAATAATAGCTTTATGGTATCCTCTGGTACTGAACCTTTGTGCCATGTTCTTGCTTTTTGATTCCCATTCTTTTTCTTCTGAGCATATTCTTCTTACCCTCATAAACTCCCCATACGGTATATTCTCCTTTACAGAAGGTTTGTGGAAGCTGTTGAAGTGTAAAATTGAGTTTGTTGCCGTAGCTTTTCTATGGAGTGTCGTCTCCACCTTGTTGTTTTGAATGTAGATTTCTGTATCAAGAAAAATTGCTCTGTCTTTACTGATATGATATGTAAAGCGAATGTTTGAAGTAGAGGAATTCAAGATCTGAAACTAGTTCTCAAATTCTAGGGCTGTTCCTTCCCAAATTATCAGAAGATCGTCTATGTATCTAGTCCATTTAGCTATTTTTTCCACATAAAATCATTATCTACATGCCAAGCAATCTGTTGTTCCCACCACCCCATTGTGAGACACGCATGCGCTGGGCTGAAAGCGAAACCCATGGCACAGCCATGGACTTGTTGGTAGATTTCATCTCCAAATAGAAATACATTTTGGGTTAAACACATCTCCACCATATCTATCAACATCTGATTATGTTGGTTAAATTGAATATTCCGTTCTTTCAAAAAGAAAGCACAAGCCTTCAAACCAATGTCATTATCAATATTTGTGTACAGAGACACAACATCCATTGTGACCAATAGGTAGTTGGTTTGCCATGGTAGGTCCTCTAGATGTTTAAGGAGGTCTGTTGTGTCACGTAAGTAGGAGCTTAAGCTGGTAACGAACGGCATAAGGAAATAATCTATATAGTTTGCAATTGGCTCCATTAGGGACCCTTTCGATGACACAATGGGTCTCCCTGGTGGTTTTAGTGGATTCTTGTGCACTTTTGGTAGAAAGTAAATTGTGGCCATTTTTGGATGTTCCGTGCACAAAAATTTATTTTCGTCTAGATCGATTAGATTTTGATTATTCCACATTTGAAGTTTCTGATCCAGTTTCTCTTTAAACATTTTTGTTGGATTTGTTTCTAATTTTCTGTAATATTTTTTGTTGTCCAAATGTAGGTGTGCTTCAGCCACGCAATCAATAGTATTTAGGATGACGATGTTTCCGCCTTTATCGGCGGTCTTTATGGTTATTGTTTGGTCATCTTTTAAGTTATTCAAGGCAATTCTTTCATCTTTAGATAGGTTATCTTTGTACTTTTGTCCCTTAATTTTGTAAATGTCTTTAACAATAGCTTCTTGAAAGAGGTCAATCTTGTTCCCTTGAGGTAATTGGGGATAGAATTTTGAGGGTACTTTCATCCCACTTAGGCCTGCACCTTTTTGAGGTACTGTTTGTGATTCCGAAATGTTGTCCCCCTCATTGTCTATATCCAAATTTGTGAGTAATGCCAATGCCGGTAGATCCGCTGAGGTTAGACCTTCTTCTGTAATTGTTTGATCTGATCTTTTCTGGTTTTTATTTTTTACATATGTTGCCATTTTCTCATTTTCCTCAAAGGTTTTCATTAATTTGATTTTCCTGATATATTTATATATATCGATTCTCGTTTGTGCTATGTCCATTGATTCTGACGGACAAAATATATATATATTATACACATTTTTTAACCAAGGTTTAAAGGGTCATTATAGAAACATCTTGTTTTAAACAAACAAAACTACTGAAATTCACCAGTTACAGTGATCTCAAGAAACTGTAACTAGCGCCCTAAAGCAAATATAACTTTGTTCCCTCCACTTTTTATTGTTATAATTTTATCTGTGGGTGTGTTGGTGCCCAACTGGGACACCCACATGTTTAATTTTGGCTGGGGTCCTCAGGGGGAAATAAGGGCCCTTGGCAGGCAGGCGACCCCCCAGCCGGTACCCATCTGTAGTGCCAGAGGCACGCCTATATATTGGGACCATGTGTTGACCTTTGATTACCATTGTTTTAATTGACTTCAGGCAATTTACTTTACACTAGCCTGAATGTACGACATCATGTTTCTGAACTTCAGATTTCATTCCGTGTCTCCTTGTAGCTTCAGAGTGGGAGTGTTTCAGAGAGTAGAACAGCTTTGCCAGGACCAGAATGTGTGGGATGTGTGCTTGAAAGTATGAGAGTGAGAAATGTGTGGAATGCACTTCTCTGTATAGGAGTGTAGTGTTATAGGCAGTGGTGACCAAATGTGCATTACATTGTACATTGGGAAATGACATTGTGTGGTGCTATAGGCAGTATGGTGCAAAAGTGCATTATGTTGTACCTTGGGAAGTTTTATGAAGTTTTTACTATTGGCTTTGACATGACTTCAGGTCATCTTGAGTTCTGACTCCTGAGTTTTGCACACACACGCACACCCCGGGGTTACTCAAAATATTTAGGTTCTTCACATTCAAGATTGTTTTCTGTACTTTTAGAGATGTTTTCTCCATTTGGAAGCTTCAATAATAAGGGCTGGAATGTGTGGGAGCCCAGGAGAATATGTGAGAACTCCTTTGCCTTTTAGAATTCTTGCCAACTCCAGAAAGTTTCCTCGGCACAGAGGAGACCTTCTCAGAAAGTTATAGTGCATTGAGAATATAAAATTAGGGTTTCTTGTCTTGGAAAGCGGGATTTTGGACCTGAAGGATGGACGTATCTATTCAGTGTGGCAGTTCCCAGCTTAAGGAGTCTCCTGACCCCAGGGCTGTGAATCTCCCAGTCTGGTGTGGGCGTGATGACGTTATTGTAGCCGGTGAGGTATTTTCTCTGATTATTGGCATTGTGATGTGTGAAACTCTGCGCATCCACAGACACAGATCAGGCGGAAGATCCTTCTCTCACATTGCGGACAACACCTGGAATGAGCTCCCAGCAGACATCAGACGTGACCCCTCCCTGAACACCTTCAGGAAGACTCACAAAACCTGGCTCTTCGGCTAAAGAGATCTGCTGATCCCCCCCCCCCTCAGTGCCTTGAGACCCCCACTGGTGAGTAGCCGCTTATAATACCCTGATTGATTGACACCAACCACGCAGCAGACAATCTCGCACAGTGGATCACCAACTGCGCCGACGACCTCGCCCCACTGAAGAAACCCCCAGGCAAAACTAGCAACAGAAAAACCTCATGGTTCACAGACACCCTCAAAATCGCAATGAAAGCATGCCGAACCCTCGAAAAAGCTTGGCGCCACAAACGGACATCAGAAAACATGACAGCCCTCAAAAGCGCCACCCGCGAACACCGCCAGATGATCCACACCACCAAAAGGACATCGACAACAAATCCCACAACAGCAAGGAACTCTTCAGCATCGTCAAAGAGCTATCTAACCCCAGCGCCAGCAACAACGACATCACATCGTCGCAAGACCTCTGCAACTCCCTCGCCGCATTCTTCCATCGCAAAATCGCAGACATACACAACAGCTTCGGACCCCAGACTCTGCCTCCAGCCACCAAACCAACGACCCCCACCACCAGCCTCAGCATATGGATGGCCATCAGCACGGAAGACACCACCCGCGTCATGAACACCATCCACTCCGGCTCCCCCTCCGACCCATGCCATCATCATATCTTCAACAAAGCCAACACCATGATCGCACCCCACCTCCGGAACATCATTAACAGCTCCTTCACATCAGCCACCTTCCCTGAAAGCTGGAAACACGCAGAAATCAACGCCCTTCTGAAGAAACCAACAGCGGACCCCAAAGACCTCAAGAACTTTCGCCCCATTTCTCTTCTCCCCTTCCGAGCTAAAGTCATCGAGAAGACCGTCAATAAACAGCTGACTGCATTCCTCGAAGCAAACAACTCGCTCAACCCATCCCAGTCTGGATTCCGAGCCAACCACAGTACCGAGACAGCCGCTCTCATCCTCCTGGACCTCTCGGTAGCCTTTGATACCGTCTGCCACTGCACCCTAATAATCCACCTCTACAACACTGGGATCCATGGAAAGGCCCTGGACTGGATCACATTGTTCCTCTCCGACAAAACCCAGAGAGTCTGTCTCCCTCCCTTCCGCTCCGAGGCCACCTAGATCATCTGCGGCATACCCCAGGGCTCCTCACTCAGCCCAACCCTCTTCAATATCTACATGAGCCCCCTCGCCACCATTGCACGCAAACACAACATCAACATCATCTCCTACGCCGACGACACCCAACTGATACTCTCCCTCACCAAAGACCCTCTCACCCCCAAAGCCAACTTCCAAGACGGAATGAAAGATGTCGCAGAATGGATGAAGCTCAGTCATCTGAAGCTCAACTCGGACAAGACGGAGGTCCTCATCCTCGGACAATCCCCTTCCGCCTGTGACGACTCCTGGTGGCCCACGATGCTGGGCACTGCACCGACACACACGGACCACGCATGTAACCTGGGATTCATCCTAGACTGCTCCCTCACGATGACCAAGCAAGTCAACGCAGTCTCGTCCTCATGCTTCAACACCCTACGCATGCTCCGAAAGACCTTCCGGTGGATCCCCACCGAAACCAGAAAGACGGTCAACCAGGCCCTCATCACCAGCCGACTGGACTACGGGAACGCCCCATACGCTGGAACCACAGCCAAACTTCAGAAACGGCTCTAGCGCATACAGAACGCCTCCGCACGACTCATCCTCGACATCCCCCGCCACAACCACATATCCGCCCACCTGAGAAACCTGCACTGGCTCCCCGTCAGCAAGAGGATCAGGTTCAGGCTGCTCACCCAGGCACACAAAGCGCTCCACAACATGGGCCCCGAATACCTCAACAACCGCCTCTCGTTCTACACCCCCGCCTGCCAGCTCAGCTCCACCAGCCTCGCCCTCGCCACCGTCCTACGGATTCACAGAGCCACCACCGGAGGAAGATCGTTCTCCTACCTGGCAGCCAAGACATATAACTCCCTCCCCGCACACCTACGACTGACCCAGGACCATCTCACCTTCAGGAGACACCTCAAGACCTGGTTATTCAAGCGGTAGCAGCACCTCCCCCCCTCCCTTCAGCGCCTTGATACCCTCGCAGGTGAGTAGCGCGCTCCACAAATGTATTGATTAATTGATTGTGTCTGGGTGCACATTCATGTCTCCAGTGGTCATAATCATCTGATGTATTCTGTGTATATATCTTTATATCTTTTCATGTTGTCCTTTGACTAGGTTTATTCCTTGTGTCTGATTACTTGCATTTAACAGTGCTTCTTTTTTGCAGTGGGCGTCCAGTGCAATTATCATTATTATCTACTTGTATTTTATCCCATGCATTTAATAGTTGCATTGACTTGTGTGCTATTATTGCTTGCTTGAGATATATATATTATATATATATATTACCTACTGGCGGTCGCCAGTAGGTAGTTATAGTTAGGATTTTTTTCAATGTTAAATCTCAAAATTCTATTTTTAATAACTTTGGCGCCGGTTGACGAATCTGCCTGAAAATTTCCTCAAAATGGCCTCGTCGAGCTCCGGTCCTTCCCTAAAAGTTTGGGGGGATGCGTCAAGCGGGGGCCGAGATAAAAGGGGGGTCCCAAAACGCGTTTTCCCCATGTTAATTTCCATAGGGCGGTCAACCTCACTTTTAGCCCGAACGGCTAAATGGATTTACATCAAATTTGGCAAAATTGTAGGAACTGGTAGCCAGATGTGCCTTTGCTATGTCTCAAGAGATGTGCTCCAGTGGATTTTGAGTAATTTAGGTTCAAAAAAATAAATATATCTATGACAGCGCCCCGGTATGCGCACCGGGGAGCGCACCGGGCGCGCCACGCGACTTGCGCGCAGAAAGCTGATTGGCTCTTGGTTGTCTGTAAACATTTGAAACAGTCCGGAGCGGCCGCCATCTTGTGTCTCGATAGGATGGAGACACAAGAGGTGGCCAAAACAAAGGGGGAATTGACCATAAGGGGGCAGAGTAGACCCTCCCTGACCCCCTAGGTTTGATGTGGGGGCTTTAAAAGGGCCCCGCGGGGCAAAAAAAAGATTTTTTTTTTTCGATTTTTGCGTGGGGAGCGACCTGTACGCGCACCGGGGAGCGCACCGGGGAGCGCACCGGGAAGCGCACAACAGAGAAAAAAGAATGCCAGAGTTTAAAAAATTTTGGCAATATTTTATAAATGGGAGGTAGTTCTGAAAATAACTTTTTTTTATTCTTTTTGTTGTTTTATATTTGTTTTATTATTTTTCTGAACATTTTTATATTGTTTTGTATTATTTGAACAATTTTATATATTTTTTGGTTTTTTTGGGGGGGAACAACGAAAAACAGGCATTAGAAAGGGCTCAACAGGAGCAAAAAAAAATACTTCTTGGGGCGTTTCGAGCACTTGTGGTTTTCAAAAGCTCTATTAATTAAAATGATACTCATCTCCCCATAACAAATTAGTGCACCACAATAAATGCACGCTAGCTTCATGTGCGAAAAATTGTTTTGAATATTTGGGACCGTCTCCCTCGCTTCTGGTCCCGATAGAGTTTCCTGTGACGATGTACTGGCCACAGGAGTTGGTGGGTTATCCTGGAGGTGACGCACCTCAGCAACGCTATAATTGATTTGATGCCACCTC
Source organism: Lissotriton vulgaris (assembly GCF_964263255.1). Lineage (NCBI taxonomy): Eukaryota > Metazoa > Chordata > Amphibia > Caudata > Salamandridae > Lissotriton > Lissotriton vulgaris. The sequence goes on from NC_141694.1 coordinate 1,689,623,976, forward strand.
TGCATGTGGCGTTGCATAGTATAGTTTCCAAAACTATACTTTTTGTCTGTGCCTCGGGACAGAACTGCATTGCAAATGAGGCATGTCACCAGCCGGGCATTGACCTTTTTTTGCCCTCGAGGGTAAGAAAAAAATTGCCATATAAAATGGTCTAAGGGGTGGGATTGCCGGGGCTCTTCACGCAAGAACTGCCTCGGCTCTACCTCCTCTTCCTCTTCCTCTTCTTCTTCCTCTTCCTCTGGGTTTGGAAGGAACTGTGCAGGTGGTCCTTCCTTCCTAGGTGGTTGTGGTGGTGGTGGGGGTCCACCAGCTGCAGCTACTACAGATGCCATGACTGAACAAGCAGAAACAGGTCTTCCTCTCACAAAGATGAAAGTCAGAGTGAGGAAAAAAGGTGGGGGCTTTCATCATTTGGAAAAAAAAATGTTCTAAACCAATGAAAAGTGTTATTTTCAGGTCACATGACCCGATGCGCTTACGTTACGCGCACCGGCGCGCTTACATTACGCGCTCCGGGCCGCGCCGCGGAGCGCTTCCGGGTGCGTTTACGCAACGCGTCATAAGACGCATCACGCGGCTACGCGATACGTCACGCTTACGCGACGCGTCACGATGTTGTTTTCGATCGCGACATTGGGGCTAACGGGACGCTTCCCGGTTCGCGCACCGGGGCGCTTCAAAATAGTAAGCTTTCTGGGGCGCTCACCGGGGCGCGCACCGGAAGCTCTCCAAGACAAAAAAAATAATAAAAAAAAATATATATATATATTTATTTAAAAAAAATGAAAAATTGTAAGGACTGATAGCTATGTCTCAAGATATATGCTCCAGTTGTTTTTAAGAAAATTAACTTTTAAAAAATATATATTGGCCTATATTTGGGCTTTATATATGTTAGAGCCCAAATGTAGCCCAAATGTAGCCCAATGTAGCCCAATGTAGCCCAAAGATGGCCACCAGAGACAAAAAAATACAAATGTAGCCCAAATATCAGCCAGATGTAGCGCAACTATAGCCCAATGATAGTATGTACCAGAGTGTTCTAAAGAACAACTAGAGCGGTAACAGTCTTACTTATAAAGTGAGACTTTTAGTCAGGAATTAGCATTAAAAAACCTTTGAAATTCACTGAAAAAAACATAGGTTTCACACCAGTTATAGTTAGGAATTAGCATTTAAAAAACCTATTAAATTCACTGAAAAAACCATAGGTTTCACACCAGTTATAGTTAGGAATTAGCATTTAAAAAACCTATTAAATTCACTGAAAAAACCATAGGTTTCACACCAGTTATAGTTACCTGGAAATTTTACTGGCATAAAACCATTGAAATTCCAACGTTATAGTTAGTTGGGCTCACTATAACTTGCGCGTGAAATGCACTTCTGATGACATCACATATTACATCACTCATGACATGGTCAGTGACATCACTCATGACATCACTGATGACACCATCCTTGTGACAGAGAGACTGACCTCCTTTCACTGTAAAGTAACCCTTGAAACAAATATTAAAAAATAGAAACTAACATTTTCAAAAAAGTGGAGATACCTATACCAGTTACAACAACCAATTCAGTAATTCCACCATTTACATACACATCCACTCATTCACCAACAGTTCTATAGAGTCAGTCATACATATACTCACTCATCATATGTAGGGAGACACCTATACATCCGTTAACACACCGACAGTCTTCCATAAGTTGCTCACACACATATTCACACATGCAAATAAAATATTGAACATCCATTTTTTTGCATATACAGCTATACACACACTACCACCTTACTTCTAAGGAAACTTACACATACTTACTCTCTTAAACAATCACTTATAGAAACACATACTTATTTAAACAAGAACTCTTTCAATGTCTGACTCTCACATATACTCACTTATATACACCAATACTCACATATACTAGATTAAAACATATGTAGTTACTGATAAAGACACTAGTAAGACAGTCATTCACTTACTAACACATACATATACACACTCACTCACCCATACAGTCCTGCACATATGCTGTCTTCAAAACACATACAAACAGTGAGTCAGTCATTGATGCATCTGTGTGCTAAGTAACACCCCCACCAAATCATACAGACATTTATACTGATACTAAAAAAACATCTAATAAGCCATAGAAACACACATGTAGCTACTCACCAACTCATGCACCCACTTATACACAAAGTGAAACACTGGTACAAACATTTAAATATTGAAACAATACTCGCTAATATATGTATTCACTATGATACACTTAATAAGCCAGTTAACCAATCATTTAAAAAAAAACAAAAAACATCCATTAAGACACTTATTTAACCCCTTCCATGCTGATGACGGAACGGTTCCGTCATCAGCGTCGGTTGAGCAGTGCTGATGACGGAACCGTTCCGTCATGACTCCGCCCGCGCAAGGCGGAGTCAGCACAGGCGGGGAATACGCCCCGCACGCAAGGGGTTAAACATTTATTCTTCCTTTGACCTTTACATATACATATATAAAACATGTTTATTTCTCAGAAAGGCACACATTCACTGGATGGTGTCATGAGTGATGTCACTGACCATGTCATGAGTGATGTAATATGTGATGTCATCAGCAGTGCATTTCACGCACAAGTTATAGTGAGTCCAACTAACTATAACGTTGGAATTTCAATGGTTTTATGCCAGTAAAATTTCCAGGTAACTATAACTGGTGTGAAACCTATGGTTTTTTCAGTGAATATATATATATTTACACCTCTCCCATGTAGCAAAATACAACGAGTTGATGACACCATGTGTTGGCCAAAAATAATGTATTTCATAGTCAGCCCTTCGGACGCGTTTCGCCTGACCAGCAGGCTTGTTAACCGAATTTTTACATATTAGCAGTCGACATTTTAACTGCTGTGCACCAGCAGGACAATCACGTGACATGGACTACAAAAAGAGTGTATGCGAGGACAGATTAGTAGTAGCATGATGCAGGCAATAATAAATAAGTATTTCAATACAAATTATTTACAAATTATTCTTAAAAGCGCAACAACACAGCCATTTGAGCAATAATAAATGTTTTTGGTGAAGCTTATAAGGTTACAAATTGATCTCACTCATAATTTGATGCAACCATTTCATGTCGACGAACAGAGTTTGTTGTATGCTAGCCTGTGTCGGGAACTTTATCGATACAGCTTTTCGTCGTCAAACGGACAGCGTAGCTAAATGCTTGTCCAAAATATCTCCACCCACTTTGAGTCAAATTTAACTACTGCGCTTTATGCCATAAATGCAATTGTACATGCTTCCTTAATTCTGCCCAAGTGGGCTGTTTCATATACAGGTTGCCTCGCCCATTAACCCAATAAATAGTGCCCTAGTGGGCATTACCTTTTTATTGACTCTTACACTCTTTTGGTAAGACAGAAACACCATAAAACAGTGAAAATATTGCAAAATATATGAATACATAAAATCCTGGATTGCTGCCTACTCTTCTCTTCTTTTGAATTAGTATGTTACTGATACACTTAGGGACCTTTAAAGATATATATATTGGATACCAACAAAGGTGCATGATGTAATCAGCAGTCCGTGGTAGAGGCTGCTGTGACATTGGCACAGTAATGCACTGCAGCTGGGCCTTTCATCACTGCGTGGGAGGAGCTCAATATTAACCTGATGGAAACACCTTTCACTAACTGCGGCATTTGAAGAAGGCTTGATGCCGAAACCGGTCATGCCGACCGTTTCTTAATAAATGTCCAAACGAACCCCGCTGTGTCTCTTCCTGCTTTCGACCGAAAGAGGATTCCTGGCATACTTCAAGTGCATTCCTGTGGCACTTTATGAAGGGACCCTTCCTGCTTGGGCCGTGATATCTACAGAACGTTTAGGAAACTAACTTGTCCTTTCCCGAGGTATCAGATTATCACAGCCCGCCTGCATACCTGTTTTTTTATCAAGGAGCTGCTGCCAGATGGCGGTCTGGGACTTCCCAGGAGAGGCGTCTGCATTGTCCTTCACTTCCAGCCTTGGCGACATCGGCTATGAGGTCTAGGGAGTAGAGGACCCAAGAACATTTATTTCCAGCATTTTCGTGCGTTACTTTCCTCTGCGGCACATTGAAAACCAACAAGGTGCATGACGGGATCAGCAGTTCGTGGCAGAGGCTGCTGTGACGTCGGTACAGTAATGCGTTGCAGCTGGGCCTTTTATAACTGTGTGGGAGGAGCTCGATATTAACCTGACGGAAACACCTTTCACGAACTGCGGCATTTGAAGAAGGCTTGACGGCGAAACCAGTCATGCCAACCTTTTCTTAATAAATGTCCAAACAAACCCCAATGTGTCCCTTCCTTCTTTCGACCAAGAGAGGATTCCTGGCATATAAATATATCTCTCTCTATATATATATATATATATATATATATATATATATATATATATATATATATATATATATATATATATATATATATATATTCACCTAAAAAAACATAGGTTTCAGGCCTTATATAGTTAGGAATTAGCATTAAAAAAAACATTGAAATTGCTCCTATATAGTTAGTTGTACTAACTATATTTCGCGCACCCGCAATCCACTGCTGATGATGTCACATATTACATCATTCATGACATGGTCAGTGACATCACTGATGACATCTCAAATGACATCACTGATGACATCACTGATGACATCTCATTTGACATCATCAGCAGTGGATTGCGGGTGCGCGAAATATAGTTAGTACAACTAACTATATAGGAGCAATTTCAATTGTTTTTTAAATGCTAATTCCTAACTATATAAGGCCTGAACCCTATGGTTTTTTAAGTGAATTTGCAAGGTTTTTTAAATGCTAATTCCTAACTATATAAGGCTTGAAACCTATGGTTTTTTCAGTGAATTTGCAGGGTTTTTTAAATGCTAATTCCTAACTATATCAGGCGTAAAACCTATATTTTTTTCAATAAATTTAAAAGGTTTTGTAAATGCTAATTCTATTAGCGGATAACGTTTATATATGTTATTATCCTTCTGGGACCACCTGAGCAGCCATCTTGTTTCTCAGGAGAAGTGAGGCACAAGAGAGCACAAAACAGGAGTGGAAAACGCGAAAACGATTTTTTTAAAATCGCGGGGTACGCGCACGGTACGCGTACCGTAAGCATACCCCGCAATTTTTTAATTTTTTTAAATTTTTTTTGCCCTTGGGGGTCCTTTTGGGACCCCCTGAGAAGGGCTAGAGGGTTGGGGGGTCTCTACCCTGCCCCCTTTCCGTGTTTTCCACTCTTGTTTTGGGCTTTCTTGTGCCTCAGTTCTCCTGAAAAACAAGATGGTGGCCAACACTTCTTGGTTTGGACAGTTTGGAATGTTGCCAGCCAATCAGAAACTCGCTCGCTCACGTATGGGTACGCGCACGTACGCGTATGGTGAGCGCATATAGATATATAATTTGCTCAAATTCAATTTTCTCAACAACTACTGGAGGGATTTTCACCAAATATAGAAAAGGCACTACTGCATACCTGTCCCTACCATTTTGCCAAGTTTGGTGTAATTCCGTTCAGCCGTTCGGGCTGTAGCCGTGTCTAAAGGTCCCATAGAAAATGCCATTTGAAAAATTTCAAATTCAATTTTCTCAAGAACTACTGGAGGGATTTACACCAAACATACAAAAGGCACTGCTGCATACCAGTCCCTACCATTTTGCCAAATCTGGTGTAATTCCTTTCAGCCGTTCGAGCTGTAGCCTTGTCAGAATGTCCCTATGGAAATTAACATGGGGAAAACACGTTTTGAGACCCCCCTTTCGGGCCCCGCTTGACGAATCCCCCCGAAATCTTTCAGGGAAGGAGCGGAGAGGAGCTGGCCAAAATTCTGGAAAATTACACACAGATTCCTCAATCAGCGCCATGGTTATTCCCAATAGAATGTTGAGCGCATATAGACATATAATTTGCTCAAATCCATTTTCTCAACAACTACTGGAGGGATTTTCACCAAATATAGAAAAGGCACTACTGCATACCTGTCCCTACCATTTTGCCAAGTTTGGTGTAATTCCGTTCAGCCGTTCGGGCTATGGCCGTGTCTAAAGGTCCCATAGAAAATGCCATTTGAAAAATTTCAAATTCAATTTTCTCAAGAACTACTGGAGGGATTTACACCAAACATACAAAGGGCACTGCTGCATACCAGTCCCTACCATTTTGCCAAATCTGGTGTAATTCCTTTCAGCCGTTCGAGCTGTAGCCTTGTCAGAATGTCCCTATGGAAATTAACATGGGGAAAACACGTTTTGGGAACCCCTTTTTTCTCGGCCCCCGCTTGACGAATCCTCCCGAAACTTTCAGGGAAGGAGCGGAGTGCAGCGAGGCAAATTTAAAGAAAATACAGGCAGATCCCTAAATCGGCACCAAAGTTATTCGCAATAGAATGTTCGGAATTTCCTATGGTAACTAGGTCCTAACTATATATACCTACTGGAGACCGCCAGTAGGCTGTATGAATATATATATATATATATATATATATATATATATATATATATATATATATATATATATATATATATATATATATATATATATATATATATATCAACAAATTTCCTGTCTACCCTCCCGGGCACAGAAAAAGGTCGGGACACTCCAGGATGCTCAGAATCTTTTATTCACCAACAATGGTTAGCAAAAGCCGACGCATTTCGCCGTAAGGCTTGGTCACGGTAATGTTTGCACTGTTTCATCCCATTTACATACACCCAGTGATCACAATAAACATAGGACTATGTCGTTCTCACAACCTTGATTTGGCCGCCATCTTGTAATGGTTTGTAATCACCAAAACATTTTACTCTCTCGCCCCAGTGGGCTGGTTAACAATGTATGCATAAAGTATTACTTTACATACTTTCACGCTGTTAATCCACCAATATTAATACTGGCGTCTTATACTAGATTGCTGATACCAATACATTTTAACATTCTCAATCGATTGGGCCAGCATACCATGTTTGCATACAATAATTCATAGGTTTGTTCAAAGTCTCGCCCCAGTGGGCATTGCAATGATGATCTTGCCAGGCGGTTTTAATCAATTCAAGAATTCTCGACAGACTGCATAGTCCTAGAAAATACAAACAAATAAATGGTGCTCAAATATAGTTGCAAAAGATAAAAAATATATACACAAATCTATGTACAATTAAAATTGTTTTCAGCAAATTATATACAGGAAGTTTGTTACTTTATTTCAACTTTTCTTGTTCCTCACAGATGGACTGCTAATTCTTCACTGGAGTTCAAACCTATAGGCATTAAAGTTTCGAAATCTATGATGAATTTTGACTCCAACACTCTAAGCTGATGTTCTCTATCACCCCCACGTGCCTGAGGTTTAATAGCATCCAACACCACAAAGGCTAAAAGTTTATCGTTCTGATTATGGCAACTTTTGAAATGTCGAGCAACCGGATAAAGTTTGTTATTGTTCCTGATTGCTCTTTTGTGCTCTAGCACTCTTAATTTTGCCTTTTTCTTTGTGCTGCCGATGTACCATTTGTTACATGGACAAATTAAACAATAAACACACATCTCTGTGTTACAGTCGACCATAACATTCTTCTGGACCGTGTCAGCGCAGCGGGCATACAAGGCCCTGCCCTTTCTTGGATCACGTCCTTTTTGACAGGACGTTCTCAAGCTGTTCACCTCCCCGGCTTTTCCGCTCTCCCCCTCCCGGTGCCCTGTGGGGTTCCCCAAGGCTCCTCCCTTTCTCCCCTTCTTTTCAATCTTTACATCCATCCACTTATCTCTTCCCTCCTTGAGCTGGGGGTCTCTGTGTATAACTACGCTGATGACCTCCAGCTCGTCTTTTATCTTTCTTCTTCTTCTCACTCCTTATCTTTCTTCCACTCCACCATGGTTTTTATTTCTGGGTGGATGAGCGCCAACCACCTCAAGCTCAATCCAGATAAGACTGAGCTTGTCCTGACTGGCGGCTCATCCAGCCCTTGGTCCCCTGCCTTCTGGCCCCCTATTCTTGGCCCCCCTCCCACCCCGGTTCCCTCCGTCAAAACATTGGGCATCAAGGTCAGTCAGGACCTGTCCATGCATGGCCAGGTCAGCGCCGTGGTGTCCTCCTGCTTCCTCTCCCTCCGGATGATCCGGAAAATCTCCCGCTTCTTTTCTCTTGACTCTCTCAAAATCATTATTTCTGCCCTCATCACTTCCCGCCTTGATTATGGCAATAGCTTGTTCGCAGGCATTCCTGCCTACGAAACCCGCCGCCTTCAAGCTATCCAAAATCAGGCTGCCCGTCTCATCTTTCACTTGCCCAAAACCCATCACATCACTCCTGTCCTCAAATCCCTCCACTGGTTACCCATCCTGCAGAGATCTTTGTTCAAACTAGGTTGCCTTGTTTATCGGGCCCTTGATCACTCTGCACCGGCTTTCATCAATTCTCTGATTTCCCTTCACACCCCTGCCCGCACTCTCCGTTCATCCTCTTTTGCCCTCCTCACTGTTCCCCGTTTCCACAAATCTCGCACTGGTGGAACGAGATTCTCTGTTCTTGCACCCCGGTTCTGGAACTCCCTTCCTCTCTCTATGCGTTCTATCCCTATTTTTTCACACTTCCGTAAAGCGCTTAAAACTTTTCTGTTTGCCCTGGCCTACCCCCGCTAAACCTCCTGGCCCTGTCTGTTCTGTTCCTTAGAGCTCTCAGCGCCAGGAAGCCGTTTTGGCCATCGTGCGCTCTACAAATAATTTCATTCATTCATTCATTCAGTCAAAGTTTCCTCTTATCTCAAAGTCCCTACCACAGTTAGGAATCTTGAGTTTAGTGCAATTTTTGCTGTATGGAAAAACTGCAAGTACGTTTGAATAAAGCAGAAGAAGAGATTACAGCATGTAAACAACGTAAATTTATAAGAGACTTTAAAGACTACCAAGCAGGCAGAACCATGACGTTCCACAAGAAATATGACCATCTGTTTACGGAAATTGAGCCGGGACACAACAAAAAGTTTCAGAAGGTAACAACAGCCATAGAAAAGACGACAGTACAAACCGAAGACAGTGAAACTTCGGATAGTAACCTGTCGGATGTGTCTCTAGAAAGGCTAAGCCAACGTGAACCGGTGGCAACCCCCAACCGAAATAATTTTTTGAAACAATTCCAACTAATCAACAAGGCAAAACAAGATCAATTAAACGCACAAGAAAGGGACCAGAATTTTCGGAGAGGCCGGGGTCGAGGACAACGCGGCAAAACGCGAGGAACAAAAGGAACAAAAAAGCCAGAAGAAGGCGGAAGAAGCGAAATGCAAGCAGCCTCACCAATGGTAACGAGAGCAAAGAAAGGAATGAAATGACTGTCATCAATCTCTCAAACCGTGAGTTAACTAATAATGAAATCAATGTTTTATCGCTGGGATTATCCTTTTGTCCTACAAAAGGCATGGATTATGTGCAGACTCGAATTGACTTTTTCTATTTTCTGCGTAAACTTAAATTGAAAAAATGGTTCCACTTACATCCAACACCCAGGGGAGGCAATAGTGACATTGAAAATATACCCTCAATCTCTATCTCTGACATTACAGACTTACAAACGGTCTGTGAATTGGATGAAAATGTGATACACCATGACAATCCATTACTCAATTTACAGGACACTGATATTGTCTTGGATGCTGCAGGTTTTAGTGGATTTAAACCTAAGTCCAAATTTCTTCCCATGGTACATTGTGACGCAATTGAGGTATTTGAAAAGAGTGTCACCAAAGAACTGAAAAAAATCCGCTATAAGAAATATGGGAATGCCAAGGCTAACCTCAACAAAGAACAGCTAACTGCCATTGATAGACTCAGAAAAGATCCCTCCATTATCATTAAACAATCAGATAAGGGAGGCAATGTGGTGGTTTGGGGGTTACAAGACTATATCAAAGAAGGGGTACGGCAACTGTCTGATAACACCTGCTATAAAAAGGTAGAGAAGAGAATAATGGAGAATGCACACATGCAATATGATATAATGCTTAATGATTGGAAGGACAAAGGTTTGTTGACTTGGGGAGAATACGGCAGTTTAAGATGTAAATATGCAAAAACACCTCTGCTGTACCTACTTCCCAAGCTTCACAAGGACCCAAAAAATCCCCCTGGCAGACCCATTGTCTCCTCAATGGGATCCAAATTAGAGATGACATCCAAATACATTGATTTCTTTCTGAGACCCTTTGTCACTGCCCTACCAGCCTACCTGAGGGATACAATGCACTTTTTGAATATGATTGACGGAATACACTGGGAATCTGATTTTTTGATGATTACACTAGATGTAACAAGTTTATATACATCTATAAAACATGATCTGGGAATCCAGGCAGTAAGACATTTCTTAAAAGCCAGATCTATTTCATTATTGATGCACACTGAAATGTTGATAGACATGACAGCATTCTGTTTGTCTAACAACTACTTTTTCTTTGAGGATCAACTGTACGTACAGTTACAAGGGACGGCAATGGGCACTTGCTTCGCCCCTAGTTATGCCAACCTATTCATGGGTTGGTGGGAGGAGCAAGTGTCCATTCGCCTAGACCAGTTCAATGACCGTGTGGTACTTTGGACACGGTTCATTGACGATATCTTTGTCATTTGGCGGGGAGATCAGAAAAGTGCTGTGGAATTCATCAAAGTGTTAAATGACAATGATTTGAATATCGAATTGACTTCTCAGATAAGTGGGGATTCTTTGGTATTCCTAGATGTTGAGGTACAGGTGCAGGGAGACCATCTGAAAACCACACTTCACAGAAAATCAACGGTTGGGAACAGTCTGTTATGTGCATCAAGCTCACACCCTTATAGCCTAGTTCAAAGTTTCCCCTATGGAGAACTGATTCGTGCTAAGAGAAATTGTAGCACGAAAGAGGAGTTAGACATAGAGAAAAATATCATGTGTGAGAGATTTAAACAAAGAGGGTACTCTAACAAAATCATCAAGAGGGCTGTAAATAAGGTTAATGAACTAGAAAGAACAGCGTTACTTAACCCTAAAACAAGAGATGAGGATAATGAAAATAAAATCAGATTTATCACCACATATTCCAGTCAGGCCTTTCAGGTTCGCAAAATTCTAAATAAGAATTGGCATATATTAAAAACTGATGCCACACTGGATAAATGTCTACATGAAACCCCCCAGATAACATTCAGAAGAGGGAAGTCACTTAAGGATGAATTGAGCAATAATGTGACAGCCCAAACCACTAGAGAACTGAACAGGGCTATGTCAGGGTTTTCTTGCTGCATGCACTGCAAAGCTTGTGCATACAGCAAAAATTGCACTAAACTCAAGATTCCTAACTGTAGTAGGGACTTTGAGATAAGAGGAAACTTTGACTGTAACACAGAGATGTGTGTTTATTGTTTAATTTGTCCATGTAACAAATGGTACATCGGCAGCACAAAGAAAAAGGCAAAATTAAGAGTGCTAGAGCACAAAAGAGCAATCAGGAACAATAACGAACTTTATCCGGTTGCTCGACATTTCAAAAGTTGCCATAATCAGAACGATAAACTTTTAGCCTTTGTGGTGTTGGATGCTATTAAACCTCAGGCACGTGGGGGTGATAGAGAACATCAGCTTAGAGGGTTGGAGTCAAAATTCATCATAGATTTCGAAACTTTAATGCCTATAGGTTTGAACTCCAGTGAAGAATTAGCAGTCCATCTGTGAGGAACAAGAAAAGTTGAAATAGAGTAACAAACTTCCTGTATATAATTTGCTGAAAACAATTTTAATTGTACATAGATTTGTGTATATATTTTTTATCTTTTGCAACTATATGTGAGCACCATTTATTTGTTTGTATTTTCTAGGACTATGCAGTCTGTCGAGAATTCTTGAATTGATTAAAACCGCCTGGCAAGATCATCATTGCAATGCCCACTGGGGCTAGACTTTGAACAAACCTATGAATTATTGTATGCATACATGGTATGCTGGCCCAATCGATTGAGAATGTTAAAATGTATTGGTATCAGCAATCTAGTATAAGATGCCAGTATTAATATTGGTGGATTAACAGCGTGAAAGTATGTAAAGTAATACTTTATGCATACATTGTTAACCAGCCCACTGGGGCGAGAGAGTAAAATGTTTTGGTGATTACAAACCATTACAAGATGGCGGCCAAATCAAGGTTGTGAGAACGACATAGTCCTATGTTTATTGTGATCACCGGAGGTATGTAAATGGGATGAAACAGTGCAAACATTACCGTGACCAAGCCTTACGGCGAAACGCGTCGGCTTTTGCTAACCATTGTTGGTGAATAAAAGATTCTGAGCATCCTGGAGTGTCCCGACCTTTTTCTGTGCCCGGGAGGGTAGACAGGAAATTTGTTGTCATAACGTCAAAAACGCCGGTTTTGAGGAAGGGACCGCTGCGAAGCCAAGAGCCCTGGATTACCGGCACTTTGTGCAAATACAGAACGTTTCTAATCCGGGCTCCACCCCAACTACCCGTTCTTGGAAAAGGCGCCAAGAAATTCAATCGGAGAATCGGGAAACGCCACAGTACGGGAGATATCCGGTGCCGGCTGAAGACGGAGATACGCGAGTAGCGGAAAAACAGTGAGTGACGCTAGCGGGAGTAAAGCCCTTACGGACTTGAAGACGCGAAGCGCCAGTAATACTGTAATAAGAGCAATACTGCGAATCTCGTGAGGGCACCGGAACTTCATTGTTGGGGGAGCAGATTAACTAAGGCCACCCGAATAGAAGGAGGGCTAGTAGTTAAACCGGGATGCTACACAAAAGTATTTTGTGAAAACCAACAATATAATTCTGTCACTACAATGGCGAGCAACTGGGAAAGCAAAAGAAAAGAAGTTTCCAACAGACTGTTTTTCACACAAATTACGGAGACTGCGGAAATTATACAGGAGGGCAGTGCACAAACTATGGTGACTAACGAGGTGCTGATATTATCGCTTTATGACAAACTTGAAAAATTGCATAGAAAAGAACTTGCCAAATGGTGGGAAGCAGAATCTCTTCAAAAATATATTGACGTGGGCCGGGTCCCAAGAGGCCTTCGCATATATACAATTCCGACGTACGAAGACCCTGATCCTGAGATGCTAGAGGAGTGGGCGGGCAACTCCAAGGAAAGTTCGACCGTAATGATGCGTATACTTATTAAATATGCACTTAAGGACAGAAAGAAAATTGTGGAAGAAATTGGAACCACCATGGAAGAACTTCTGAAATTGACAACCCAGGACAAAGTAGATTCCTTTATGGAAAAACTGCAAGTACGATTGAATAAAGCAGAAGAAGAGATTACAGCACGTAAACAACGTAAATTTATAAGAGACTTTAAAGACTACCAACCAGGCAGAACCTTGACGTTCCACAAGAAATATGACCATCTGTTTACGGAAATTGAGCCGGGACACAACAAAAAGTTTCAGAAGGTAACAACAGCCATAGAAAAGACGACAGTAAAAACCGAAGACAGTGAAACTTCGGATAGTAACCTGTCGGATGTGTCTCTAGAAAGGCTAAGCGAACGTGAACCGGTGGCAACCCCCAACCGAAATAATTTTTTTAAACAATTCCAACTAATCAATAAGGCAAAACAACGCACAAGAAAGGGACCAGGATTTTCGGAGAGGCCGGGGTCGAGGAGAACGCGGCAAAACGCGAGGAACAAAAGGAACAAAAAAGCCAGAAGAAGGCGGAAGAAGCGAAATGCAAGCAGCCTCACCAATGGTAACGAGAGCCAAGAAAGGAATGAAATGACTGTCATCAATCTCTCAAACCGTGAGTTAACTAATAAAGAAATCAATGTTTTATCGCTGGGATTATCCTTTTGTCCTACAAAAGGCATGGATTATGTGCAGACTCGAATTGACATTTTCTATTTTCTGCGTAAACTTAAATTGAAAAAATGGTTCCACTTACATCCAACACCCAGGGGAGGCAATAGTGACATTGAAAATATACCCTCAATCTCTATCTCTGACATTACAGACTTACAAACGGTCTGTGAATTGGATGAAAATGTGATACACCATGACAATCCATTACTCAATTTACAGGACACTGATATTGTCTTGGATGCTGCAGGTTTTAGTGGATTTAAACCTAAGTCCAAATTTCTTCCCATGGTACATTGTGACGCAATTGAGGTATTTGAAAAGAGTGTCACCAAAGAACTGAAAAAAATCCGCTATAAGAAATATGGGAATGCCAAGGCTAACCTCAACAAAGAACAGCTAACTGCCATTGATAGACTCAGAAAAGATCCCTCCATTATCATTAAACAATCAGATAAGGGAGGCAATGTGGTGGTTTGGGGGTTACAAGACTATATCAAAGAAGGGGTACGCCAACTGTCTGATAACACCTGCTATAAAAAGGTAGAGAAGAGAATAATGGAGAATGCACACATGAAATATGATATAATGCTTAATGATTGGAAGGACAAAGGTTTGTTGACTTGGGGAGAATACGGCAGTTTAAGATGTAAATATGCAAAAACACCTCTGCTGTACCTACTTCCCAAGCTTCACAAGGACCCAAAAAATCCCCCTGGCAGACCCATTGTCTCCTCAATGGGATCCAAATTAGAGATGACATCCAAATACATTGATTTCTTTCTGAGACCCTTTGTCACTGCCCTACCAGCCTACCTGAGGGATACAATGCACTTTTTGAATATGATTGACGGAATACACTGGGAATCTGATTTTTTGATGATTACGGTAGATGTAACAAGTTTATATACATCTATAAAACATGATCTGGGAATCCAGGCAGTAAGACATTTCTTAAAAGCCAGATCTATTTCATTATTGATGCACACTGAAATGTTGATAGACATGATAGCATTCTGTTTGTCTAACAACTACTTTTTCTTTGGGGATCAACTGTACGTACAGTTACAAGGGACGGCAATGGACACTTGCTTCGCCCCTAGTTATGCCAACCTATTCATGGGTTGGTGGGAGGAGCAAGTGTCCATTCGCCTAGACCAGTTCAATGACCGTGTGGTACTTTGGACACGGTTCATTGACGATATCTTTGTCATTTGGCGGGGAGATCAGAAAAGTGCTGTGGAATTCATCAAAGTGTTAAATGACAATGATTTGAATATCGAATTGACTTCTCATATAAGTGGGGATTCTTTGGTATTCCTAGATGTTGAGGTACAGGTGCAGGGAGACCATCTGAAAACCACACTTCACAGAAAATCAACGGCTGGGAACAGTCTGTTATGTGCATCAAGCTCACACCCTTATAGCCTAGTTCAAAGTTTCCCCTATGGAGAACTGATTCGTGCTAAGAGAAATTGTAGCACGAAAGAGGAGTTCGACATAGAGAAAAATATCATGTGTGAGAGATGTAAACAAAGAGGGTACTCTAACAAAATCATCAAGAGGGCTGTAAATAAGGTTAATGAACTAGAAAGAACAGCGTTACTTAACCCTAAAACAAGAGATGAGGATAATGAAAATAAAATCAGATTTATTACCACATATTCCAGTCAGGCCTTTCAGGTTCGCAAAATTCTAAATAAGAATTGGCATATATTAAAAACTGATGCCACACTGGATAAATGTCTACATGAAACCCCCCAGATAACATTCAGAAGAGGGAAGTCACTTAAGGATGAATTGAGCAATAATGTGACTGCCAAAACCACTAGAGAACTGAACAGGGCTATGTCAGGGTTTTCTTGCTGCATGCACTGCAAAGCTTGTGCATACAGCAAAAATTGCACTAAACTCAAGATTCCTAACTGTGGTAGGGACTTTGAGATAAGAGGAAACTTTGACTGTAACACAGAGATGTGTGTTTATTGTTTAATTTGTCCATGTAACAAATGGTACATCGGCAGCACAAAGAAAAAGGCAAAATTAAGAGTGCTAGAGCACAAAAGAGCAATCAGGAACAGTAACGAACTTTATCCGGTTGCTCGACATTTCAAAAGTTGCCATAATCAGAACGATAAACTTTTAGCCTTTGTGGTGTTGGATGCTATTAAACCTCAGGCACGTGGGGGTGATAGAGAACATCAGCTTAGAGTGTTGGAGTCAAAATTCATCATAGATTTCGAAACTTTAAAGCCTATAGGTTTGAACTCCAGTGAAGAATTAGCAGTCCATCTGTGAGGAACAAGAAAAGTTGAAATAGAGTAACAAACTTCTTGTATATAATTTGCTGAAAACAATTTTAATTGTACATAGATTTGTGTATATATTTTTTATCTTTTGCAACTATATGTGAGCACCATTTATTTGTTTGTATTTTCTAGGACTATGCAGTCTGTCGAGAATTTTTGAATTGATTAAAACCGCCTGGCAAGATCATCATTGCAATGCCCACTGGGGCGAGACTTTGAACAAACCTATGAATTATTGTATGCATACATGGTATGCTGGCCCAATCGATTGAGAATGTTAAAATGTATTGGTATCAGCAATCTAGTATAAGATGCCAGTATTAATATTGGTGGATTAACAGCGTGAAAGTATGTAAAGTAATACTTTATGCATACATTGTTAACCAGCCCACTGGGGCGAGAGAGTAAAATGTTTTGGTGTTTACAAACCATTACAAGATGGCGGCCAAATCAAGGTTGTGAGAACGACATAGTCCTATGTTTATTGTGATCACTGGGTGTATGTAAATGGGATGAAACAGTGCAAACATTACCGTGACCAAGCCTTACGGCGAAACGCGTCGGCTTTTGCTAACCATTGTTGGTGAATAAAAGATTCTGAGCAATCTGGAGTGTCCCGACCTTTTTCTGTGCCCGGGAGGGTAGACAGGAAATTTGTTGTCATAACGTCAAAAACGCCGGTTTTGAGGAAGGGACCGCTGCGAAGCCAAGAGCCCTGGATTACCGGCATTTTGTGCAAATACATATATATATATATATATATATATATATATATATATATATATATATATATATCCTCCAAAGTGACCCTCTGCTGCAGGGGCGCTCAACAGCCTGTGCTCTGCATAGGGACCGGATCCAGGTCCAATTACTTAATTATTTTCACACAGGATGCGGCACTCCAAAATGGTGTTTAGCTTATTTTATTGATAAGCTCTCCCCCACCAATGCGTTTCAGCCACACTAGGCTTTTTTCACGGTCAGTAAGTCCTTCTTTGCTTTCAACTTATATACTCACTTCTGCCTTTAAGTGGCATTGTGGGATATGTAGTTTATCGCAAATTTTCAAAAAACTTTACAGATGTTATAGAAAGACAATTGCGCTGTTTGTCAGAATTATGTACACATTTTTTACATCCATATATTAATGTTTCTAATGCACCTTGTATGTGCTTATGGTTTAGTACCCAGCGACATCATGTACAATTTTACTTGTAGTGTATGTCACATTCTTTCTTTTTAAGGGTATAGTACCCACTTCCCAAAGTGCATTTTATATAGACTGCATTGATGAAAGATTGAAAATTAAAGTTCTTGAAGACGGTCTTAAAAGAAAGAAAACTATTCCAAATGAACATAAAGTTCCTCGTCATTATTAATACCCCCAGGGTATTTTCTCCTGAATTTTATGATCAGACGCGATTCAACTTGACGCAGCTTACGAACATGATTTCCACCTCGATCTCCTTGTGGTATCATCTTTATCCCATAGAAACACATCTCTCTCCAGTCTCCCTTTTGACACATACTGATGTGTTTAGCTGTTGCATATTCCATGTTGGCATTTTTCACTGCACGTATGTGTTCTAGGATTCGTTTTTTTAACATGCATGTTGTGCTTCCGATATACTTCATACCGCATTTGCACTCTATCATGTATATGACAAGTTTCCGATGTACAGATTATATTCTCCTCAATCACCATCATTTTGCCATTCGGTTCTTGAATGCTTGTCATACTTTGCCCATTTTGCAGGCTTTAAACGATTTGCATGGTTTGAATCTGTTACGTTGGTTAGTAAGCCAGTCTGTTTTTTGCTTTGTCTAAAAATGGCTTTTCACTAACATATCCTTTAGGGAGACATTTTTCCGATAGGTCACCGTTGTTTTATTACCTACTAGTTCAACGATATCAGGATCCCCTGAAATCAAGTGCCAGTATTTTTTTATTTTATTCACGATGCTTCCACTCTCCTTGCTATATGTCGTTATGAACCGTGGTGGATCTTTGTCTGATGGGACTTTTGGTTTTTCAATCAGGGTTTCGGCTCTGGTTTTTAGGTCAATTCTCTTTTTGCACTTGTTGAGTGTACATTCATTGTAACCTCTTGATTTGAACCTTTTCTTGCTCTCTTTAATTTTCTCTTCCGTATCTGCTTCCTTAGAACAATTTCTTTTCATTCTTGTAAATTCCCCGTAGGGGATGCTGTTTACTAGTTGCCTGGGGTGGACGCTAGTCCCATGTAGAACACTGTTTGTTGCGGTCTTCTTTCTGAAAACTGTAGATTCAATTTTACCATTTTCTATGAAAATGTTAGTATCCAGAAAGTCAATTTTTTTTTTGTTAGTAGTACAGGTAAATTGTAGACCGACTTCATTCTGGTTTAATTTGGAGAAGTATTTACGGAATTCTTGATCTGTTCCATTCCAAATAAGGAACAGGTTGTCGATGTAACGAACCCATAAAATGACCCGCTCCATCTCCATTTGGTTCTCAGTGTTCCACGCAATGGTCCACTCCCACCACCCCATGGTGATATTAGCATAGTTCGGGGAAAACGAAATTTCCATTGCTGTACCACATTCTTGTTTAAACAGCTCTTTGTTAAATAGGAAAATATTGTTGGTAAGGCAGATGTTTATCTTAGCAAGTAGCATTGTGGTGTGGTTCAATTCTGTTATGTTGCTTTGCTTCAAGAAGTATTGGCATGCTGTTAGCCCAATGCAAAAATAACAGTTGATGGACAGAATGCAGAACAATGTCATACATTCACCCCAGTACAGAGATCTGGGCCTAAATCCATCGTTTCTTTGCACTCCACACCACCCCAGTTCAGACATGGCCATATGCAAACCAGCCTTGACCCTGTGCCTCATGGGAACAGTCCAGCCCGAACTGCCAAGCCATGTCTTTTCTGGACCGGAATCAAGCATCCTAGGACCGGTTTCTGGCTATCAGCCGTCTTCAGCCAGGATAGCTTGACTCCAGGGGTGTGGAGAGCATGGGACTCACGTCTGAGCATACCCATCCCACTCGGGGTGACAAATGCAAAAATAACAGTTGATGGATAGAATGCAGAACAATGTCATACATTCACCCCAGTACAGAGATCTGGGCCTAAATTCATCGTTTTTTTGCACTCCACACCACCCCAGTTCAAACATGGCCATATGCAAATCAGCCTTGACCCTGTGCCTCATGGGAGCAGTACAGCGACACAACATCAATTGTGACCAGAAGATATCCTGGATTCCACGCTATTCCTGTGAGTATCCTAAGGAAATCTCCTGTATCCTTTAAATATGAACTCATGTTTTGAGCAATTGGGGCCAGGAATTTGTCCACATATTTGGATAATTTTTCATACAAAGAACAGAACTGCAGGAGGAAACTATGGGCCTCCCTGGAAGATCGATCAGAGTCTTATGAATCTTTAGGAGGAAGTAGATACACGGTATTACTGGAAAATCTGTTGCCAAGAATTTTCTTTCCTCCTCACTGATTAACTGTTCCTCATACCAGCCTCGTACCTTTTCTTTCAGTTCTTTAGTCATTTTTTCAATTGGATTGATTTTTAATCTACAATAGTTCTTGGTGTCATTTAGTTGTCTTAATGCCTCTCTGTCATAGTCCTTCGTATCCATGATAACAATGTTTGCCCCCTTATCAGCAGGCTTTATCGTAATTTCACCATTTTCCGCTAGTTTCTTTACTGCATTCCTTTCCTTTGTAGTTAGATTTCCCCTCTGGTTGGTATTTCTAATTTTAGGCAGTCTTTCCAGCTCCTCTATCATGGCGTCAGAGAATAGATCCATTTAATTGCCTGGTGACAAGGCAGGACAGTATCTGGATTTCTTTTTGAGTCCGGTATCAGCTCTTTTGTTCGTTTGAATCTCCTGATGTTCCAAAACTTCTAGCTCTGTCATCGCTTCGTCCTCCAGTTCATACAGAATATCAAACATATTTTTCAAATCTGGCAATTGGTCTATTGATATCGGTAGTTCGCTTTCCACATTTGTTGGTTCAATGTTAGCATTGTGAGCAGTATGTACTTTATTTGCATTGACTTTGGCTAACTTCAATTTTCTAATGTATTTCTACATGTTAATCTGTATACCTGGGTGTAATCGAAGTGTGATTCCGGACAAAATGATAACCCTTTATTCAGGACTGTTTCTTTTTCTTTGGATAAATTGTATTGTGAGAGATTTATAATTAAATTTACTTTTTCTATTTCCTGTTGCGAAGGGGGTAATACCTTTTTACGCTTGGACCTTCTGGTTTTTCTCGTGTTTCTGAGGGATTTGCTGTTCCTCTCCCGCGGCCTTGGCCTGCTGTTCTTCCTCGGCCGCCCCCCTTGTTATTGACTTGTCTAGGTTCATCAATCTCACTTCCTCTAAAAAAGATAACTTAGTACCTTTATCCCTTGTTGATTCATTTTCGCTTACGTCTGATTCACTTGTGCTCATTGTTGTTGTCTTCATGTATTGAGCTGGGTAGTTCCTTTTTAGGTTATCATATCGCCTCGCCAACATGAGTATTCTCACATGTAGATAGTCTTGTTCATCACGTTTGAATTTTCGTTCTTTGTGCTCCTGAATTTCCTGCTCGCATTTTTCTACTCTTGCATCCATTCCTTATCGTAGTTTGGCAATTTCTTCCTGATTTTCTTCTTTAATAAGTCTTTTTTCCATCTCTTTTATTTTTAGCGTGATGTCACTCACATCCATTTTCGCATGCTTTATAAGAATGCGCATCATATTCAGAGTGCATTCAGTATTGTTTTCGACCCACTCATCTAAAAGTTCCTCTTTTGTTTCTGGGTGTGTGGGCATGGTAAATATTCTCAACCCCCATGGGATGCGCTTCACCTCGATGTAATTTTCCAAAGCTATGACCTCCCAGCTTTTTTTTATCTCCTTTTTATACAATCTTTTAAGTTGATTCACTTGTTGTTTTAATGTTACATTTCCTGTTTCTTTGGGGTTTGCATTAACCTGCTTTGCAGTTTCTTGACGTTCCCCAGGCTGAAACATAACGGATGCCTTTGATGCTCGTTTCGCAATTCGAGCTTCCATTTTAATCTTTTCTGACAGCGCTTTACTTAAAGGGGTGATGCAGTACGTTTAATCAGCTTTTCTTCCAATCACAAGCAACACCATTCGTAATGTCTTTTACTCGTTGCCACCCGTATTGTTTATGTGCGCGATTTCATTCATCCGAGGTAAACAAAATGCTTCGAGTCTGGTCTTGGTTCTTTTCACAGTGTCACTCACCTCGTTATAAGGTCTCTGTTTCGGAACAGCGCGTTCTCAGCGTCACCCCCGGACCTCGTTTCCGAGAGTAAGTTTGACAGAATTTCAGCTTCTGTGCACCACGCCAAGACTCGGGCGCTCCCAATCACTTCCTTTTGCCTCCAAAGTGACCCTCTGCTCCAGGAGCGCTCAACAGCCTGTACTCTGCATAGGGACCGGATCCAGGTCCAATTACTTATTATTTTCACAAAGGATGCGGCACTCCAAAATGGTTTTTAGCTTATTTTATTAATAAGCTCTCCCCCACCAACGCGTTTCAGCCACACTAGGCTTTTTTCACGGTCAGCAAGTCCTTTGCTTTCAATTTATATATTCACTTCTGCCTTTAAGTGGCATTGTGGGATATGTAGTTTATCGCAAATTTTCTAAAAACTTTACACATGTTGTAGAAAGACAATTGCGCTGTTTGTCTGAATTATGTACACATTTTTTTACATCCATATATTAATGTTTCTAATGTACCCTTAAAAAGAAAGAATGTGACATACACTGCAAGTAAAATTGTACATGATGTCACTGGGTATTAAACCATAAGCACATAAAGGGTACATTAGAAACATTAATATATGGATGTAAAAAATGTGTACATAATTCTGACATAATTCTGACATAATTCTGACTCAGGGAATCCCTAATTTTCACCATTGTATTTTTTTAACCTTTCTTCCAGGACTCTGGACTGTTGGTGTGGTGGCAGTCAACCAGATCTTTCCTCCGTGGTCTAAAATATAGATTTTTTAGGCTTAATTTCACAAAAACTACTAAACGGATCTACTTCAAGTCATAAATCAGCACACTTTCTGAAACAAGATCTAGATTTGTGCAAGATCTGGTGTATATCCGTTCATCTGTTTGGGCTGTAGGCGTGTCTCATTTTCCTACAGAAAGATGAATGGGGAAAACACATTTTTTGCTTCCCCATCTCTTTTTTTGGCCCTTGCTTGATGGTTAGCCCCCAAATTTTGCAGTTAGGAGCTGAGGTGC
Source organism: Lissotriton vulgaris (assembly GCF_964263255.1). Lineage (NCBI taxonomy): Eukaryota > Metazoa > Chordata > Amphibia > Caudata > Salamandridae > Lissotriton > Lissotriton vulgaris. Next base: position 1,689,646,505 of record NC_141694.1, read on the forward strand.
AAGACATTTTTGGGAAGAAAATATCTTTATTAGGAAAACAAAAAATGCTTTTCCTATGGAAACATGATCCTAACTATAACTACAACTACTCAGTGGCAACTGCTATATCCTATAAAGTGAGAAAAATTCCTCACTTAGCGTTTTATTACAATGCCGGTCGGACCGCAACTGACCGGCTGGCAGTTGCAGTCTGACCGATGTCTGCCCCTGCGGTCTGAATTCCACATTACAATGTGGCAGTCGGAGGGACCAACTGCTGCTGTTCCAAGGGGCTCATGGGGCCCGTCTTCCCAGCAGTCAGAATGTATTCCCTACATTAAGGGCGTACCTGCTCAGGCACTGTCATGAAGATAACAATTTCCCTTTCCGTCTGCCTGTATATGACTCCCGTTAGCTTGTCTGTCTAAAAGCAGATGGAAAGGGACTTATGAGGCCCCCGTCCCCCCTGAGCCTCCGCTGTGGGGCTCTAAGCAACCCTGCATCGTCTGGCCGGCACTGCATCGTGCCTGCCACACGGTGCAAGGATGTTTTAAAAGTGCATATTACCTATTATGGCTTGTGCAGCACAAGCCACAATTGGAAAGATACACTTTCCGACCGCCGTGAAGGCAGTCGATCATTACTAGGGAAGTGGGACCTCTGACTTCTTGTCGGGCAGTCTGTCTCCAAAACAATGCCGGTCGGATCCTCGCCCAAACGGCATACGACTGATGCCCTTATTTATTTGTTATTGGAAAAGAAACCTTGACTTGCAAATGGATTATTCTGCATTTCAAATTCTTTTTGTGCGGTATACCTTTTGTTGTGAGAAGTGATCATAGGCCTCTAGACAATTTATCTTCATGCAAGGGCAGCGAGAGAGCTGCTCCAAGCAGAAGCAGATGGATGGAAGGGTGAAGGATTTAAATTTCATATTTGAGTATCTTCCAGGGTCACGTAATGTATCTGCACATTTCTTTTCGAGACAACAAGTTGTCAGTAACCGAGAGGAGGATAGCACTGCTAATGTTATTTGGGCCAGTGAGAATTGACAAACAAAAGTGGAGGAAGATTTTGGAGCTTGATCCGGTTATGTCACAAGTTAAACTTAGCGTGATGCAAGGGTGGTTAGCTATTAGATGTGTTGAGGAAAATTGCGTGTTACAAGGGGTTCAGGTATGGAGTGTGTTGATGAAAATGTTAAATCATTATGGATGGTCAGAGAAGAATTTGTATCCAAAGGAATGCTAACTTTTGTAAATGACCTATCCATCATTCATCTAAGAAAAGTAGTTTTATATTGGCCACAAGTGACTGGACTGGCGAAAAGGATGTCTAAGATGGTCAAAGACTGTGCACAGAGGGCTGTGTTCTCAAGAGTAACTTTGTGGAGTGTTAAGAGAGAAACTTTGTTGCCACATATCACTGCCCCTAATTATTTGGCTAAAATGTCTCTTTTTGGCATTGAAGGAACATGCCCCAGGGACCAATCAGTTCTCAACCTAGTTTAGGAGCTTGCTAGGTACAAGGAATACTGATTGTTATGTTCCTCCAGAATAGGTACGGACTTATTGGAAGAAGTATAAATGCTGGTTGGATGATACTCACAAGGCTAAGGGTGCGAATTGGAGAGTGGGTGAAAGGGTTTGGGTCAGGAAGCCGAGGTGTTTGATGAAAATCAATCAATCAAAAACATTTATAGAGCGCACTACCTACCCGTAGGGTCTCAAGGCGCTTGGGGGGGGGGGTGCCGCTACTGCTCGAACAGCCAGGTCTTGAGCTTCTTCCTGAAGGAGAGGTGGTCTTGGGTCAGGCGCAGGTCGGCCGGGAGGGAGTTCCAGGTCTTGGCGGCCAGGTAGGAGAAGGACCTTCCTCCTGCAGTGGCTCTACGGATGCGTGGGACGGTAGCGAGGGCGTGGCTGGCAGATCGGAGGTGGCGTTTGGGAGCGTAGAAGTTGATGCGGTTGTTGAGGTAGCTCGGGCCTTGATCGTGGAGAGCTTTGTGTGCGTGGGTAAGGAGGCGGAAGGTGATTCTCTTGTTGACCGGGAGCCAGTGCAGGTCTCTTAGGTGTCCGGAGATGTGGCTGTGTCGTGGGATGTCGAGGATGAGTCTGGCTGAGGCGTTCTGGATGCGCTGGAGTCTCTTCTGGATCTTGGCGGTGGTTCCGGCGTAGAGTGCGTTGCCGTAGTCCAGTCGGCTGGTGACGAGGGCCTGGGTGACGGTCTTCCTGGTCTCCGTGGGGATCCACCAGAAGATCTTCCGAAGCATGCGCAGGATGTTGAAGCACGACGAGGAGACGGCGTTGACTTGCCTGGTCATGGAGAGGGAGGAGTCCAGGATGAAGCCCAGGTTGCGTGCGTGGTTCGTTGGTTTGGGTGCGGTGCCCAGGGTGGGGGGCCACCAGGAGTCGTCCCAGGCGGAGGGCGAGGAGCCCAGGATGAGGACCTCCGTCTTATCTGAGTTCAGTTTCAGGCGGCTCGTCGTCATCCACTCGGCTACCTCTTTCATCCCTTCGTGCAGGTTGGCTCTGGCGGCGGCGGGGTTGTTGGTCAGGGAGAGGATCAGCTGGGTGTCGTCGGCGTAGGAGATTATGTTGAGGTTGTGTTGGCGTGCGATGGCCGCGAGGGGGCTCATGTAGACGTTGAAGAGAGTAGGGCTCAGCGAGGATCCTTGAGGGACGCCGCAGATGACTTTGGTGGCCTCTGACTTGTACGGTGGTAGGCGGACTCTCTGTGTTCTTCCGTCGAGGAAGTAGACGATCCATTCCAGTGCCTTCTCCTGGATTCCGACGTTGCTGAGGCGCTGCACTAGGGTGCGGTGGCAGACCGTGTCGAAAGCCGCGGAGAGGTTTAGGAGGATGAGGGCCGCTGTTTCTCCGTTGTCCATCAGGGCTCGGATGTCGTCGGTGGCGGCGATGAGGGCGGTCTCGGTGCTGTGGTTGGCACGGAATCCGGACTGCGATGGGTCGAGGGATTCATTCGTCTCGAGGAAGGCGGCCAGCTGCTTGTTGACGGTCTTCTCGATGACTTTGGCTGGGAACGGGAGAAGAGCGATGGGGCGGTAATTCTTGAGTTCGCTGGGGTCTGCTGTAGGTTTTTTTAGTAGAGCGCTGAGTTCGGCGTGCTTCCAGCTCTCGGGGAAGGTGGCGGTGTCGAATGAGGTGTTGATGATGTCCCGCAGGTGGGGTGCGATGACAGTGTCGGCTTTGTTGAAGACGTGGTGAGGGCAGGGGTCGGTCGGAGATCCGGAGTGGATGGAGTTCATCATGTGGACGGTGTCTTCGGTGTTGACCGGGGTCCAGGCGCGGAGGGTGGTGGTGGGTGGCGTTGCTGCGGTCGTGGCGTGCGTCGGTTGAGTGCTGAAGCTGTTGTGTATGTCCGCATTCTTGTTGTGGAAGTAGGAGGCGAGGGAGTTGCAGAGGTCTTGCGATGGGGTGATGTCGTTGTGTCCGGCGTTGGGGTTGGAGAGCTCTTTCACGATGTTGAAGAGTTCCTTGCAGTTGTGTGCGTTGTTGTCCAGTCGGTTCTTGAAAGCCGTTTTCTTGGCGGTGCGGATCAGTTGGTGGTGTTTCCGGGTGGCGAGCTTGAGGGTGGTCCTGTTGTCCGGCGTGGGTTCCTTTCTCCAGGCTTTCTCGAGGGCTCGGCAGTTCTTCTTGGAGCTCTTGAGTTCGTCGGTGAACCATGGGGCTCTCTTACTGCCGGGTCTGCTGGGCGGGATCCTCAGAGGGGCGAGTTCGTCTGCGCATTTGCCGATCCACTTCGAGAGGTTGTCGGCGGCCTGGCTGGGGTTCGCTGAGCTGGCCGGAGGGTGCTGGCTCAGGGAAGCGGCGAGCTGGTCGGCTGTGATCTTGTTCCAGCTTCTTCGGGCAACCTGTTGCTGGTGGTGGTGGATCGTCGATCTTCTGAAGGTGAAGTGGATGCATCTGTGGTCCGTCCAGTGGAGTTCTGTGGCGTGGCTAAAGGCGATGTCTTTGCTGGATGAGAAGATGGCGTCGAGTGTGTGTCCGGCGAGGTGGGTGGGGGTGGACACCAGCTGCTTGAGTCCAAGGTTGGCGAGGTTGTCGAGCAGGGTGCTGGTGTTGCAGTCATTGTTGTTCTCCAGGTGGAAGTTGAAGTCCCCCAGGAGGATGTAGTCAGCGGAGGGGAGGGCGTGCGGGCTGACGAAGTCGGCGATGTCCTCGCTGAATTGAGTGCGTGGTCCCGGAGGTCGGTAGATCAGGGTGCCTCTGAGGGTGGTATTCGGGTCGGTGTGGATCTGGAAATGCAGGTGTTCGGCGGAGGGTGGGGTGTTGTCGGTGCTGGTCGTGATGCGGATGGTGTCCTTGTGGATGATGGCGATGCCTCCTCCCACCTGGTTGGCGTTGCGGTCCCTCCGGGTGATCTTGTAGCCTTCTGGGATGGCGATGGCGATGTCGGGCGCTGAGGAGGCGTTCATCCAGGTCTCCGTGATGAAGGCAACGTCAGGGGCTGTGGCGTCTAGGAGGTTCCAGAGTTCGATGGCGTGTCTGTGGACGGAGCGGGTGTTGAGCAGGATGCACTTGAGGTGGTTGCTGCTGGTGTTCGGCTTGGCGGGTGCTGGTGTCGGGCAGGTCCGGATGCAGGTGAACTTGCAGGTGTTGCAGCTGAAGGGTCCGTGGACGCGTCGTGGGGTGGCTCGGTAGCATCCCGCGACTCGGCCGGTGTTAAGTGCGATGAGGGTGGCGGCGGTGTACGTCAGGCGGGTCGGTCGGGGTCCTCGAGGGCCAGGGGTCCTGGCACTGGGCGCGGTCCAGGCGCAGACGGGCTTACCTTTGGCGCGCCTTCGGCGCACAAACGGCGCGCCCGCTGCGCGTGACCGCTGCGCGTTCGCACGGTCGCCATTTAAGGCGAAGTGCGCGGGTGGGCGGAGCAGCTGGGAGGCGGGAGCGGGGAGGGTACAGAAAGAAAAGGGGCGGGGTTAAGGGAGATGGCGGGAAGCGGGGAGCGGGGAGGGATGCGACGAGGGCGGCAAAAACGGCACAAGTGGGGAACAGAAAACCAAAAAATACACTAACAATACCAGGGCAGACAGGAAGCACAGACAGGGAACACAGGCAGCACTACAGGACGGAACACGCCGCCCGAGGGCAGGGGGCGTGGTCACGCGGCAGAGCCGGGTAGCGAGGCACCAGGAGAGGGGGCACACGCAGCAGCTGGTGGCCGTGCGGCGCGGGGGTGTCCTAGAACTAGGTCACACTCACCCGCGTCGCACGGTCGCCATTTAAGGCCAAGTGCGCGGGTGGGCGGAGCAGCTGGGAGGCGGGAGCGGGGAGGGTACAGAAAGAAAAGGGGCGGGGTTAAGGGAGATGGCGGGAAGCGGGGAGCGGGGAGGGATGCGACGAGGGCGGCAAAAACGGCACAAGTGGGGAACAGAAAACCAAAAAATACACTAACAATACCAGGGCAGACAGGAAGCACAGACAGGGAACACAGGCAGCACTACAGGACGGAACACGCCGCCCGAGGGCAGGGGGCGTGGTCACGCGGCAGAGCCGGGCAGCCAATTCCTTATATGATCAAGAAGTGCAAACGAATGTTGTTAAGGTTAAGAATTGGGATGTGTGGAGCACGTCTAAGGTAAAATCTTCTGGTAATGTAAACCCCTCCCAGATTTTTAAAATGTAGGATTAAGAAGAGCAGTAGTGTAAGGGTTAGCAGGAGTCCTGCACGGAAGAAAGATTAAGTATGTGAATAATGTTCAGTTTCGGCAGATATCTTTTTTTATACTCTGCAACGCAGCATTCCATTTGCTATACCATCTTATTTGTGTACATTTTTATTGTCCTTCCTTTATGTGTACGTTTAGGAAATCTTAGTTGTTGGAGTTAATATGTTTTATTAATTAGTGTTATTATAATTTGTTTGTACAGTGGGGGGTAGCTAAGCTTGGGGTTTCCAGAATGGAATGTATGGGGTTTTATGATATCCGAGAGAGGAGTCAGAGCGACTGGTGTAGGTAAGTGAATCAGCAGATGACCTGCCTTGCTCTTGGTGAGAGTTATTTCTACATTAAACCTTCCTCACATTCTTTGCTGTCGTTGCCTCTTCTTTGGAGCAGCAAGGAGAGTGAACAGAACACTTGCACGAGACGGCCTAATAGCATTCACCCAGCAATGCACACAAGCTCATGATAACCCTTAGAAGACTTTCAGTAACACTAAACGCTCCATAATTCCTTACTATTGACTGACAGTTGATGTGTTTATGATGAAGGCAGTAGGTTGTCTCTAGTATCTGTTTTGACAATGGAAGTGACTAGAAATCGTATATATCAAGCTGTTTACAAAATTAAACCTATTGTTAGAAATGATTGTCCTGCAATCAATCATTCTGGCATTGCTGACCATTTGTGCATTAAACAGAATTAACGTAATTAAAGTTAACAATTGCAAAGGTTTCAGCTAGTCCTTAATATAGGAAAAGATGCTGCCTGTTTATGAAAGTCGAGGTAGCACCAAACAATGAATGGTTGATCTAGGTTCATTATCAAGCAGGGGAGTGCAAAATAGTGAAGGACACTTCTGTTAGTTGTATGTCAATCTTTACAATTTTCATGAACTGTGCAAATGTTTTTATTTGTGTGAGAAATAAATGTAAAAATAGGTTTTATGGTACAAACAAATCCTACAACTTGACATTTTGAACAAAATCTTTCCTACCACAATCCTATACCAAAGATGTGACTGAAACAAAACAAAAAACAATTCAGCATTTCATTACATCGAGAAATTATGGAATTTCAGGCAATTTAACAAGTTAATTGGTATTTAACACGCCACTAAGTATTAAACAAATAAGAAGTATTCTTCAAAAAGTGAAATAAAAAACTGACATAGAAGCTGCCTGAGTATCCAGACCATGGAACGTGTTGCCACTTACTCCCAGATTGTATCTACTCCCTCAGCAGCCCAGCAAAGCTCTAAAACTTCACGTGGTCTGCAACATATACCTCAGGCCAACTCATGACTCCAAGTCCTCATTTTCACCTCTGGACTACTGTCAGGACCGGCTTTAGCGCTCGAGGTGCCCAGTGCGACAATCTATTCTGGCACCCCCTTTATCCCCCAAGGACCTCCTCCTCATATTCCCTCGCTACCAACTGCGAAAGTGCCCCTTATCTCTCCATAGCCCCCCTTTTCCCATTCATTTCATATGTTTTAAAGGTCTGGTAGAGGCTGGCTTTACTAATTCACTCAGCTATCCACTAAAAATACGGATATGTCTTTTGCAGCAGGCATAATAACCCTCTGCGCTACTTTGTGGGGAGTCAAAACTGCCACTTGACAAAACCCTGATCTCTCTCTAGCAGGAACATCGCACTGCCCCAAAGCCGTCCTTGAGTAGGGTCTGTGTGTACCTCATCCTCTCTGCTATTTGGATTCATTGCAGGTACTTTCTGTATCCCACTTATGATGCATCTCCAGTTCATAGCCCCCACGAAGGCTATTGTTTTGTGAATATGAACCCACAAGCAAAATTCCTAAAGCTATTTAAAATGTTCCACCTCGCCACTTTCAGGAACAGGTATCTACTTTCACAACCCCTCTATAACGACCCACCCCACTGAAAGGAAAGTGGGGCACAACAGATGCAAGATGCACTTGCTACATTATTCTGGACTCCTGTCTTGCAGCTGGGAATGTTCCTACTCGATTTCAGGGCTGAGGAGACCTACAAAGTATAATATTAGGAATATAATGGTCCATGCTCTGCGTGATGGGTTTTCATAAACAAGCACAGGCTAAAACCCCCGGGAAGCTAGCAATGCAGCCGGATATTAACATTCAGCAAATAATAATGCAGGCTAAATTGTACAACAAAACAGGATATGCAAATATATATTTGTTTCCAATGAAACGCTGGCGCTATCATTTCATGCTGTGACTTTATAAGTGAACGCGCGCATCCCTCGGGAAGTCAGTATGCACAACGCTGTGCGATATCCCATTTACTCCAAATTAACAGAGAGAGAAAATAACACTACTTTTCTTTTTAATATCCTGCAATTAAATGCCTAATGGTGCATACAAGGTCCGTGAAAATGAATAACTTACTATTCATGCATCCTTATATCTAGAAGATTAGAGTCGAGAAGGTGTTCAGATGTGTGTACAAGTGTTAGGTGGCCGTTGTCTTCGAAGCTGCTCCCCAGAGCTCTCAAGTACCTCAATATTTTATTAGTTTTCCTGTAACAGACTACTTTGGCATTCCATGCTAGGTTCAGAAATAATAATAAAAAGGCTGATGCTACAATCTAAATAATAGAAGTTGTCATCTTATAAAAAATATGAAAAAGAAAGAAATCCAAAATCTAGTAATAGTATTTCGATAGTATTGGTTTAATAAAGTTAGAACATCATAAATGATTAGAAAAACACATTTGCTGAACATAATAAACTGTTTTAAAAGAACCACAATGGTAGAAAGCCCCAAATGTCATAGAGGAAAAGTACAGGGATTACACGTGGCAAAGCCTGGCTGCTCGGTGCTAAGATGCCAGAGGGAAGCTACCAGAGGGTGAGCACAGGCTATCTTTTAGTGTGCATCTGGCTATGATTGTGGTCCCTATTTGAACAGGGTGTATACCTCTGTCAACAAGAGACCCACAGAGTGGCTTAACTAGGCTGACCCATTGCCCTATGTGGGTGGAAGCAAAATGTGGATTACAACAGACCAATGGCTGAAGAGAGGTAGCTGAAAGCCCCTTTAAATACGTATATTATACATATAATTTTACTATAATCAAAAGGTCTTGGCTAAAGCCAGAACTAAAAAAGAATCCCCTCAAGTCACCAGTCGAAGGATAAATACAACTCAGTGAATCATATCCCACATAAAGCAGCAATGCTCCTCTGGTGGGAACATGAGAATAGGGAGGAAAGTACTGGTAAGCAGCAGAAAATTGAACTAGACGAGAAAGTCATTCAATCTTTAGCAAGGGGCACAGTCGGAGCTCTATGTACTGCATTGTACACAATAGGTCTGTAATAACAGACTGAATTAAAGCTGCTTGTAGGGAGAGGTGTGGTCTGCTCAGGTATCACTATATCCTATTTTACACACAAGTCATGTACCTAAACTGTGTAGGCTTGGAATGGTAGCCAGGCTGACAAATGGGGTCAAGAAATAGTGTAGTGATACCCACTAGCAATACTGGTATACAACGTTTTTTCTAACTAAAGGGACATAACAAGTGCATTTGCTCATGTTCTTGGGCCAGTGTTTTGCAGTGGAGTTATAGATGACTATTTTCAAGCTATGGTCATATGAGGGACACTGAGAACCCAGGGAAGCTCTCCTTTAGGGTTCACACAGCAAAGGATAGAAAAAATGAAGAATCATTTAAAAGATGTGGAAGACTTCTCCAGAAGGTAGCTTAGGTTTAGTGCCAGCAAACAGAACATTTCACATGAATGGCAAAAGATCCTATAGAGTGGAATATGATTTGGTGAGTGGAGGGGACGTGGGTTATAAAATTACAAGCAAGCAGGTGATACTCAGATTACATGTTGAATGATTTCGAACTATTTGCCTAATACAACAAAAAGACATAGGAGGAAAAGGGAGGGGTAAAACTAGCAGGCAAAGGCAAGCTATACTGTGGCTCATCATATCACAGACAGTCTGAAAGGATGCTTGGTATTCAGTTGAGGTTGTTATTTCTATGGCAGGAAGAAAACAGATTTGAGGCAGGCTTGTGATTGACTACTTAATTAATAAGTGCTCCAAATAGAAGAGTAACAATAATGTAAATATTATTTTAATGTAATTAATTCCACAGATGTTTACACTGCATTCACCAAGTCACACGGACAGTGGCATTACACCAAAGCAGGTGAAGGGCTGGTTGAGTATTTATTTACTTTTGTAAGAATATACAGGCAGTTCTGTCAGACCGGCCCCCCGGGGGGTGGGTCAGGGGGTGGTCGAGGGTGCCAGTGTGAAGCACTGCTGCTTAACCAAACCGACCCACAGCACTGCTGATTTTGTTACCGGGGGCTGGTATTGCAGCACTTCTACAAAACCGGCCCCCAGTAGGAAAAATGGGCCCCACAGCTCCAAATCCACCTCCATCCTTCCAGCCCCTGGGGGAAACCCCTGATGCCCGCTAGCCAGTCCGGCCCTGCAGCTCCTGGTGACTCAATGTTCATCTACTAGGAGTCCCAGAATGTCAGGAAAGGTGCTGAGTTTGATCTGGTGGTGCCAAGTAGGGCCACCGGCTCTCATTTGTGGGGACCAGCCATTATTTTTCTTCAACAGACTTTCATCCAAAGCCAGAGAGAACAGCCACAAAAGTGGGATAGGAGGAGGAAGAGAAAGGCAGAAAAACCGTGGCAATGGGAGACCGCAGAGATGAAAAGAGTGAGATATAGAAACAGGGAGAGTTTGCTGGTGGATTTGGGGCATGAGGCAGAACAAGACTAAGCAACCTTGGTATTCGGCACCAAGAGAGCTGGTCTCAGGCTTCTTAGCAAAACTTTGGGTCTGGCACTTTTTCTTTTAAAAATAAGGCACTGGTAAGATTGGAGGCATTTCAGGATAAGTCTACGTACACTGATGCATGATAATTGGATAACCAATACGATCTTGTGATTGACAATGTAAAATGCAGCTCCGAGGTCAGGCAGTACCAGAAGAATGTTTAAGGTGCTTGAAAGGACCTAATCTGGACAGCTTTCAAAGTGGTGAGGGGATGCTCTGAAATAGTGAGGCCATTTTTTTAAACTACTGGCAGATCAGGGATTATCTTCTACATAGATGTGAAAATAACATTATTGGTGATACACCTGAGATTCTCATACATCTGTATCAGTCAACTAGGGGATAGGCTATACAAAGACAAGCACAATGTATCGGGATTTATGTATTATGGCACAGACGATAGTGCGCTGCTGGCATCAAGGTGGGTGGACCCAGCGGCTTTTGAGTACAGTTACGGCTGCTGAAATACAAAACGCTTTCTTAATACTAGACCAATCAACAATCTCTGTCAATCCTAAACTACAGCAATTTAGGACTTTGTGCATGCTCTATTATACGCCAGAGCACATTTCTAAATGGACAGAGACAAAAACCTTCTGAGCGGCTGTACTGCCCTAAATGCCACCTATGGGCCGCTGACATTGTTCATATGCTTACTGGCTGCCCTCTGCTCAAAGAATTCTGGGACAGGGTGTCTCATCTGGTATCGACACAGCTAGAGTTTGAAATTTGCTTTACCAGCAAGGAAAAACTTTTGGGTCATCAGATCGGGTCGATACTAATCTTATCTCTCTTTTTTCATTTATAATCGTCTGTTTAGCACAGGCCTAGATTAGTCCCTTATTACCCAAAATAACAGCAATTTGGGCCCTGCTACAGTAAATTTATGAAGGTGAAATGGCAGTTGCAAAGGCTAGGGGATAGCAATCCCTACAAAAAGTGGGGGAAATTTGGTTCTATATACATCAGGTTTAGTGGGGCTACAATGACTAGGAACACTTTTTAACAGGAAACTAATAAGAACTAACCTAGGCCTTTTATAAACGACTAGCAGCCCGTCCCGACGTTGTCCGGGTATGAATTGCTGCCGGCCAGTAGTATATTGTTTTGTAGGATTTCGTTTTGATAGCATTTCTTATCTGTGACAGGCCTGTGAAACACTCCGATTCACAGTGCACTGCTGATGCACCTAAGAGTGCGCGTTCAGTAGTGTGTGAACTCGAGTTTCCCTACTATATTTTTCCCTGCAATATTATATAGCGCGAACTCGACAACATGGCATGAACACAATTTACATTACAGAAGAACACATTCATTTGTGCTAGGCACGGGGAGACAAAGCGATTTGCCTGGAATCACAGGATGTTGAGCTGATGCCGAGATTCGAACGTAGCTCCCCAGCTCTAAAGTTCGCAATTCTAGAACTTTTGGCGGGAGGTGAGTCTAAAAGTGTATGTCGGTGCTGGCCATCAATGAGAGAGACCTGTGCATTTTTCAAATGGGTGGTGAAAAAATATGAGTATGTTGCTGGAGATGTGGGCCACCGTGCCACCAATGTACTTACCGGGGGAGGGTAAACACCCATTATTCCGCAACTTTCTTTCCGCATACCATCACTCCACATACTTTCATCATGAAAGCACCATGACTCCGCAATGACATTATAACGCACGGTATTACATTTTATATGCTTTTACCACGCATACATTTACAACAAAATTCGTTGTAAATGCATGAATGGTAAAAGCATGTTTTTTAAAAATGTTTGGATACGGTAAGTATGGGTAAAGGGGTATATGTTTTGGGGTCCTGAGGTATATGTTTTGGGGTGTTTGGGTATTTTAAGGGTTCAGATATAGTTTTGGGTTATGGGGTACAGGGGTAAATTTAGGGATAGGTTTGGGTTTTGGGGTACAGGGGTATTTTTAGGGTTCAGGGCTAGGTTTTGGTTTTTGGGTATAGGGGTATTTTTAGGGTTCAGGGATAGGTTTGGGTTTTGGGATACAGGGGTATTTTAAGGATTCAGGGTTAGGTTTGGGTTTTGGGGTACAGGGGTATTTTTAGGGTTTAGGGCTAGGTTTGGGTTACAGGGGTATTTTAGGGTTCAGGGTAGGTTTGGGTTTTGGGGTACAGGGTTAATTTTAGGGTTCAGGGCTAGGTTTGGGTTTTGGTGTACAGGGGTATTTTTAGGGTTCAGGGGTAGGTTTGGGTTTTGGGATACAGGGGTATTTTAAGGGTTCAGGGCTAGGTTTGGGTGTTGGGGTACAGGGGTATTTTAGGGTTCAGGGGGTAGGTTTGGGTTTTGGGGTACAGTGGTATTTTTAGGGTTCAGGGCTAGGTTTGGGTTTTGGGGTACAGGGGTATTTTTAGCGTTCAGGGGTAGGTTTGGGTTTTGAGGTACAGGGGTATTTATAGGGTTCAGGGCTAGGTTTGGGTTTTGAGGTACAGGGGTATTTTTAGGGTGTAGGGATAGGTTTGGGTTTTGGGGTACATGGTATATTTATATGGTTAAGATGGGTTAGTGTTTAAGGGTGTTGGGGTATTTTAAGGATTAAGGGTGGGTTATGATTATGGGGTGCAGGGGTATTTAAAGGGAGCAGGGTGGGATTAGCACACGATATGAGACATGGCATGGAGGGCGGAATGTACCACACGCAGCCAGCGTTTGCCATGCCCCCAGTACACGCCCACAGCCCAACGCAGACAAGCCCACAAGGGACTACTTTGCTGGCACGGTTCTTTTACCTTTTAAATGTATATGGTGGGCGTCTGCATAGCCTATGTCCTTCTGCTGCAACTGTCCTTTCCAACGCTGCATTGAGTGTTGTGATTGGTGCTGTGGTTCCTGAGATTACCCGCCTCAAAGGTTTGGGCTCTCTCTTTATTATATTAGTATAGATTGTAAGGCTAAATATTGTTTACCTCTTTTCCCTACCTTTCTGTGTTACTCGTTTTTGTTTCTTGCTTCCTGTATTAATAATTTATACGATAATGTTTTCTCTCTTAAGTGTATGGCAATACCATAGACTCATTGTATGATTGCCCTGACCTCCCGGAGAGGGGGGAGGGGTCAAAAAACCTAATAAAAAGTATTTTTTTTAAAAAAGAAATAGAGAGGCACTGACAAAGGTGGGGAGATGTTTGCACACATCCAGAAACTAGTCAAAATGAAATGAAGGAAACTAGACAATGGTTTGTATTTTATTTCATTCTCGATTTTCCATAGTGCAGAGTTCGCATAGGGAGGCAGCAGGAACACTGTAAGTAAGAATGGTAATATAAGCCATTTATGTGTTGTGACAGTGCACACCGAGTAACTTCACATAGATACAGGGAACATGAATACAATGCATCAAGGAAGCAGGGGGAAGGCAAAACGGACAGGGTAGAGACACATCCATTTCTCACCAAAAGCAGCTGGTGTGTGAGACTCTGCAGGAGCAAACACAAGAAAAGAGGTGGCAAATAGATATAGAGGAACAACAGCATTGTGTCAGCAGCAGCAAACCCGAACTCTAGTAGGGTGTGTGACTGATGATTCGGCAATAAAACAGACGCAATGCCCGCCCTTTGGTCATTTATCTTTATACGGAGTTAGGAACACATGCATACTGTCATCACAGTGGGCCGACTTGGCAGTGGGGTGACCTACTAAGGGAACACAGAAGTGACTATAGTTCTGTATTAATGTTTAGAGCAGTAATATTTAGGAGTGTGCAAGCTTCTGAAAGCTCGAATCTGAAGCCTGGCTCTGGCTCAACTCGAGGTCCCGTTGGAACCTCAAGCCCATAACGAATCGAGCTTTAATATGGCTTCTGCCTGCCACCCTTGCTTTGCCCTCATGCACAACACGCTAAAACAGAGCATTAACAGTTGAGGTATAAAGGAGGGACAAATGCATACCCATATTTTTAGTTCGAGCCTGGAGTCAGCGCGCATGCACTGCTCTGCGAGACTGCTCTATTCCTTCTGTGGAGATTAAATACACCCACATACGCCCACAGCTTTTTCATTGGTTGCCTTGGCCTGCCTTTACAAATTCCTTAGTTTTCATTGGTGAATAGTGTACCTTTGTCCCGCCATATGGCTATTGTGTTTCCAGCTTGGCTACTGGCCCGGCTACACAGATCCTTTCACTTTGGGACATATGTTTTGCTTGAGTGTAATATTTCATTCATCCCTCTTCTGCCGCTCGCTGGCACACAGTGCTGCTGGCAGTTCAGGCAATCTCGCGTGCCTTCCCCCAACAACACTTCCCACCTTGTTATTTTTTGCAATGGCATTGTGCTGTGATTGGCCTCTAAGAAGAAGTGTGCACACTGTTCTCACTTCAGGTCTTGGTCTTCCAGTCTCTACCAGGGACTGCCACTTCTTACCCTGACTGGCGTCAACAGAAGCACTAGTCTCCGCTCTCCACCCTGACAACTCATCAAATCCAGCAATAATGCTCTCCCTCCAGTCCCACCTCGCCACCAGCGTTTTTTTATTCATTATTCTACCCTTCCTGGCCTCCCTTTTGTGCACTGGGCAGCTAGTGAGAAAATGTACTTCGCAGTCTTGCAGCTGCTGGCAGACTCAATCCCTTGTAACCCAGTCTGTCTCTTCCCTGGTTTATTGAATGTTGTTGTGCTACAAAGCGGAAATGGCCTGGAGAGCATTGGGCTTTGTGTTGATCAGAAAACCTCCTCATTGTATGTGGCCCACGTCAGGCTGGGGCCCTGATGCCCAATGGCCCCCCTTCTCCGAGTGTAAAGCTGGAAAGTGAATAATCTAGTAATGACCGCATCTGTCTGTCTAATGAGGCATTAGACAGACAGATGTGATCATTACTATATTATTTTCTCTTAAAAACAAAACTGGGTGTTTAGGGTTGGAAAGAAAGGCGCCCACCCCCGCGTGCACTTCAACTACACTTTCACACCCCACCACTTGCATCAGTCGCTCCTCGCAGCTCTGGGCGGTAATAATCGCGCACTGAGGCTTCGAGAACCTGTGAGTGTCACATGAGCAGATGGACAGCAACAAAACCCCTGTATTCAGAATTAAATGGGGGACATTTCAGAGCAGCTATAGGCTGAGGAGGAGTGCTGCTTCAAACAAGGGGATGCTGCAGTGCTCTGCGGTGCACTGAGTTACAGAAGGCCGGAGAAGTAGTGACGTTTACACAAATACAAACTGTAGGAGCTGCTTCTTGGTGTGTACATGTGGTTTCAAAGTTAAAGTAGCTTTTTTTTTTAGCTTAGATGTGACGTTTGAAGCACCACAGTGCCCCATGCTGTAGCAAGGAGTTCTTTAATAACACATTGTGCTGCTGGCTGCCAAGAGCGCTGGTTCTCCACAACGTGCAGTCTTAAAGTACCTGAATGTTGTTTACAGCACAGTGTGGGACACTCGGAGATGTTCGTGAAGGTCGCGCAGTTAAAATCGCGACGGTACTTCTTGACTCTCTGGGGGATATTCTCAAGGACCTGCGATACCTACCGCAAACGCCAGTTAGCTGCAGTTTTTTTATCGCCGCCTAACCCTGAAAACTATCGCCATGCTAGCGATGTATTACCTAGCCATCGCTACATGGCGATAGTATCAGGGAACGGCGGCGAAAACTGCCACTGACATCAGCGCGATGGCGATAGGAAATCCGGCGTTTGTGGGCAATAACTACCAATAGGCCCATTAGCGGAAAAAAAACTCACGTTAGTCAGCCCAACATGAGTTTTTTTGTCTCTAATGCAAAAAATAGCCTATCAGTCAACTTCCATTGTAAAATAGGCATAAAAACCAATAAACTGCAGAACGGAGCAGCCAGGGCCAAGTGCAGCACACATCAACAACCCCTGCAAGCCAGCCAACATCCAGGATGACCAGGATGAGAGCCTTGATGCCTCGCTGGACCTGCGCCTGGAGCCTGGATGCCTCACTGGACCTGCGCCTGGAGCCTGGATACCTCGCTGGACCTGCGTCTGGAGCCTGGATGCCTCACTGGACCTGCAACTGGAGCCTGGATGCCTCGCTGGATCTGCGTCTGAAGCCTGGATGCCTCGATAGACCTGTGTCTGGAGCCTGGATGCCTCGCTGGACCTGCATCTGGAGCCTGGCTGCCTCGCTGGACATGCGTCTGGAGCGGGATGCGGAGGAGCTGTGGAGTCGGCGAGCCGTGGCGGTAGACATTGATGCGTGACGATCACTCTCTGTGGTATAGTATGGCAGGTCGCATGGAGACACATTGCTGACCTGTGTGAGAAGACCACCTTGCGCACATTGCAGCATTCAAAAGTGGAGGCGCTCCTGAGTCCCTTTGTAGGGAGGTCTGCATCGCATACTATGATCCACCACTACACCGGGGTGCACGGAGAAGATTACCAACGGTGGTTGCCACCTCTCTGCATCACAGGCCAGATGATGTTGGGCTGGCAGGATGCTGTGGAAGGTGAGGCCCCTGAGCTGTGCTGAACTTGTGTTGCATGAGCGCTGCAACTTCACGCCCAAGGGGGCCTCACTGCATCAACCGGCTAGAGAGAGCGGCTAGACATTCTAGCCGCTCTCTATGATCCTCCTGCTTTATTTCAGTAGTCAGATGTAAGCGCACAGCGCGCGCGCCCAGCGGGCACGCCGGTGGCGCGCCTGAGGCAAGCCCGTCTGCGCCCGGCCGAGCCCAGCAGCCAGAAACTATGGCCAAAATGCGATACATTTTACCAACAGAATTATATACACTGCCGGACAACTTACTCAATTAAAAAAGCCTATCTCCCCCAAATGCGCTGTTTGTGTCTTTTTTACATTATGGCTTC
Source organism: Lissotriton vulgaris (assembly GCF_964263255.1). NCBI lineage: Eukaryota > Metazoa > Chordata > Amphibia > Caudata > Salamandridae > Lissotriton > Lissotriton vulgaris. The sequence continues at coordinate 1,689,663,772 of NC_141694.1, forward strand.
TACTGCACCCAATGCAACTTTACACTGGGGGCTATGCGTTCTATAAAAATCACCCCCAGAATTGGTCCTCAGGCTCGTCGCAGCCCTGCTTCTGCTATTATAGGCCGCTGCCAGAATCTCCATTTCTGGAGCATCAATTGCCGCTCCTTGGCCAAAAATAAGCATCATATTTTTGACCTTCTTAGCACCGAATTGCATGATGCACTATTTTTAACCGAAACATGGCTCCACGCCAGCTCGGGCCCAGACATCGCCACAGCCCTTTCTCCTGGATACATCATCATCAGGAGAGACCGAGACACTGGCAAAGGTGGGGGGATTGCCATAATTTTTAAATCTACATATTCCTGTAAGTTTGAAGCCCTCTCAGTGTGAAGCCGCCTTGTTCAAACTCTCTGTATCCCCTCAGTTGACCCTGTTTGGCATTTTAATTTACCGCTCTCCGGGGAACCCAGGTTCCTGGGTTTCCAACTTATCAGATTTCATCGATCCCTTCATGTTGAAGGCAGCAAATTTTACTATTCTAGGTGGCCTGAATCTTCACCTTTAGAACAATCAGAATAGTACCTGCTGTGCCTTCTTATCTGATCTGGAGGCCTTAAATCTATGGCTATGTAACCAGGCCCCTACTCACATAGCGGGACATCTTCTCAATCCAATTCTGTCTAACCTTTGCTATGACTGTAGTATCCCCGCTCTTCGGTTAGATTGGTCCGATCATTTTGCTAACCCATTTAATCTGCAGAATTTCACGCCGAGGACAATGGCCTCCTCAACTAGCTAAGGCAGTCTCAGACTCTGGGGTAGGTAAGTTGAACATTGAGTCTTTTAACACTCTTTTGTCAACTAACATACCCAATATTAACTTACCCTTGCTTTCATTAAACACTGCTGTTTTGGACTGCTTAACTACGGCCGTAGACATCTGTCTGCCCCCGTGCCTAAACGCAGTTGCACGCATTATCCCCCTGCCCCGTGGTTTACCAACGACCTTAAAATCACCAAGTCCAAGTGCAAAGCCTTAGAAAGAAGTTGGAGGAGATCGTACTCCCCTACTCGTAAAGGTGATTACAAAGCTGCCCTTAGAAGTTACCATGCAGCGTGTAAAGCGGCAAGAACTTCCTACGTTGCAAATACAATCACTCAGGCATTAAATCGCCCTTGGGCCCTATTTTCTGTAGTGAAGAAGCTGGCTGGCTTTGACGCCACCTCCCTCCCCCTGTCCTTGATGAGATTCAATGCAATAACATTGCCGACTTTTTCATCCAGAAGGTTGAACTTATTTATGGGTCACTTTCTGCTCCTTCCTCCTTGTGTAGTGCGGTTTCTTTGCCCTACCCCACATGCTACAGTAACTATAATAAGACAGCCAAGCTCCACTCTTGGCTCCCATTTGATGAGAAGTCCTTTCATGACTGCTTAAGTAGTGTCAAGTCTGGCTCTTCACTTGACCCACTGCCTATTAACATACTATATATATATATATATATATAGTACCAGCGAACAGGGGGGTCAGAAACTTATTCCACCACCACCGTCCGTGAGTGAATGAAAGAACCGGGGAGTGTATTCTGCAATGCGCACATAGTGAGGGAAGAAAGGAAAAAAGGAACCCGCAGGCACTAGGCAGGTACCCAGTCGTTTTCATCGGGTTCCTGTTTGTTAGTACGTGAGTAGTACCAGAAATAAGTGCTAGTTAAAATGAGTCTTGACTACTCCCCCAACAAAAGACTTTTTAATAAAGGGGTAGTTCTAACCCAATTAAAAACAAAGTGAACAAACGGACATGCAAAAGGTCGTGTAAATTTGAACCCAATGTCCTAAAAAGAAGGTCGACATGTTTCAGCTATCGAGCCCAAACTCGGCTCAGCATTCCTCAGGACCAGTAAATGTTCTTACATGTGAGGAGGTGCACACTAAGGCACCTACTTCAAACCAGGTAGATAGACAAGAAGAAAATTACAAACTTGTAATCGATGCACTGTGATTCTCAGGTGCAAGCACTCTCATATCAGAGTGTTCTAAATCTGTAAAAAAAAACAACATAAATAAATTGCTAAACATATGTGTATTCTCACTCGCAGACATGCTGACTAAATAAACACATTGCAGTTGTCTCACCAGTACCACACCCCGTGATCCAACAACCAGTCAGTGAATTGGGAACTTTTTCCCAAATATGGTGCAGCAATGTAGATAAAGCCATTGCAACCTTCAAATTCTTCAGACTCTTTGTGATTGGATCAGGGGAGGGAGCCTGGCTGCCTACTTCCTGTTCCTGGAAGCAGAGGCTAGAGAGCGGGAGCGACGAATACACAGGACCCAGCTTCGAGGTACGACTTCCCTTATTAATATTTTTACAACACCCGCTCACAAACACATCCCCGCGTCCATGCCCCATCCAGCATTTACCACCTCACAGCTGTCCAGCACCCCCCCAGCACTTCTCAATGAAGGCCGTTGTGTGCCCATGCAAAGTGGGTGTACCAACCGTGTGCCAAAGGCACATACGTGGTTGCGACGCATGCCATACCACCGCATTCCATTCCCATGCATACTAATACTAGGCACATTGCAACAGTAGAGTAGGTGTGCATAGTGTAGACATCAATAACACTATTCCCACATCAAGGTGCAACCCAAATCTAACCTTTGCACCCCAAACCCAACCGTGAACCCTGGAATTCCTTTTTGAGCCCCCATAACACACCCAAAAATCAAATTTGACACACATGCACACCCCAATTTCAATATTATACCCCAAAACACCCCCAAGTTACACATTTTACCCCAAATGCACACCCCAATTTCAATATTATACCCCAAATGCACATCCAAATTTCAATATTATACCCCAAACACACCCCAGATTCCATATTTTACCCCAAAACACACCCCAAATTCCACATCTTATCCCAAATTCCACATTGTACCCCAACACCCCCCCAATTTTCATATTTTACATCTGAAACCCATACCCACCCGAAAAACGTTTAAATTACCCCATTACTGACCGCCCAATGCATTGTAATCAAATGCGATGTAAAGGCATTTGCGTTGTCAGAATTGCCTTGTTGACGATGTACTGCCTGCATTGTAATGCTCGTCTCCCGTGCCAAAGGCAACCCATAGGCTACGCCGTCTGCGTCCGTCTGCCCCTGGAACGGGCTCTGCACCAAGGAGCCTTCCTCTTGGACAATCCACCGCTACGACGCCCGCACCCTCCTCGCCACCAACCCTGGACGTCACCTTGGCTGCTAGGACCAACCTCTGCTCCGGACCGGACATCGCCATCACTGACGGCTGCTGTACCACCTGCAAGGAGCACCCCGACCATCAAGGAGGAGGCATTGCTATCACCTACAGAAGCACACTCTGACTGACCACATACTCTAATGACCCAAGGGAGGCAATGAACCACCTCAACTCCCAGATCTGGACCAAGCCCAAGCACATCCTCTGCGGCACTCTCATGTGCAGGCCCCCCGGTCGATGGCCCCCCATTCTCCAATACCATTGTAGACCTCATTGCACCCCAGGGTCTCCCATCCACCGACGACATTGTACTCGGTGAACTCAAGTTCACCTGGACAACCCCATTGACCAGGACACCACCCCCTCCTGGGGAAGGTCCTCTACATCAGACGCAAGCAGCAAGTCACCTCAACAAGCCACATAGCAGGACACATGGTCGAGCACGTTACCTCCGCCAGCGGGAACTTCATGTCTTCACCTTGCCCACCGGACGCCACTGCCATCATCGCACCCCCTTCACAGCTGGATCAAGGCCACCGAAGAACGTCTTGTTCATTCCCTCCACAACGACACTCCGCCAATGCTTCCAAACGATGATACCACAGTGCACAACCACCACCTATGGATCTCCAACTGTGCCTACATTTGGGCATCCCTGATGAACAGCACTGCATCAGTTCCTTCCACCTGCCTGTTGGCAGGCGTGAGGGTGAAGAAGTGCCACAGAGATAGGCTGGCCCCATGCATTGTTGGAGTTGCATCATGGTTGTGACACGACTGCAGCAATGTGTGACTTTACCGCAGACAGATATGTCAGGATTCCTGATGTATCTGTCATTACTTGCGTCATGGAGCGCTGTCCAGTGAATGCAGCACATCCTTGCTGTTGCAAGAAGGGCATAGTGAGAAGTGTTGCAACACTGTCTTGTTGCAGCGCTGCAACACTTTTCATGACTGGGGCCCAAGAATGCAGACTTATTATTAATATTAAATACGATGGCGCTGCAGCGCGCGCAATGTAATTCATTTTATTTAGTTACTTATCTACGTGCCGTATGCCATAATTTAATACCTCCACCCTGCCCCTGCCCCTCCCCCACCCCGCCCCACTGCCCGCAACACACCCTTCGAGGAGCCGCTACTGGTACCTACATGTGCCAATACAGCCTATGATAAGCGTATCCCTAAATGAAAACGTTATCAAACGTGCCTTCAGCTCCCCTGTACTACTGGAAAAGCATCTCAGTTTCCAAAGCCATCCAAAACCCGAGACAAGTGAAAAGAGGGCCGAAACATTACAGCAGGGTTCTTTCGCGTTTGTCGAGCTACCTCTGGGGCCTGTTGAGCCTTGGAGTGACTGGTATGAGGAGTTCATTGAAATCACATTCAAAGTCTGCTAAACCCATCTGAGGAAATATCAAAATATGTAAACAATTGTTGCTACTGTCTGCCTCAGGCCATGGAGGCTATAATCCAAAAACTCAAAAATTGTAGCAGGAGTGACCAAAGTGGTGCCAACAATGACTGGTGTCTTAAAAGAACATGCATTTGCCATTTTATAGTGTTGTGTCAAGCAGGTATTATAACCCAGCTCATGGGTACTAAAGGCATCACCCAGGAAGAGATGAAGTCAGATTCAGCCCTGCTAGTAAGAATTTCCTCGTCAGCGACACTGCACAAGAGAAGCAAACAGTTGCACCAGACTGCAGGGGGTCTCAGCTGCCCTACACCTGAAGTGCCACCCCCTACTGCACTGTCTATTGCTTCCATAGAGCATGCCCTACCCTGCCTCTTATGCGCCCCAGCATGTCGGCCACCATCCAAGCAGGCTACATTGTTGCTCTCCCTCCTCCTCCCACCCAGTGCTTATTTTGTAAAAGAATGAATGCCAGGGCCCAGAGCTCTGCTCAGAAGCCGGCAGCCAGTGGAATTAAGCATGGACATGCTGAATACCATGTTTGGGTATCCTGAAATTCCTCCTCATGCCTCTTTAATCCACTGCCAGACCCTCCCTGGCCTTTATCTCACTCTTGCAGGGTGCAGCTTTCTCCTTTTGTGACAGTCTTGCATTTTTCTCTTCCTCGGTCTTTCCGGCTTGTGTGTTTCTCCCTCTGTAAATATCTAAGGAAAAATAAGTGCTGGTGCTCCCCACCGGCACAAATAAAGCACTGCCCGACCGTGTCTGTGCCTTAGAAAGGGTGCTATTGACTGCTTCAGGGATCTCCTGGTCGGAATATCCTGCGTTCAGGACGTTTCTTGACTTTGTCTGACTTAACCACCAAAGTAAGCAAGCATTGGCCAAGTCCAGAGGTCTGGTGTTGGCTTTATCGTGATTTTTGTTCAACTTTTTTTGGCCCTCCTCAATCTTAAAAATAAAAATAATTAAAAAAGTGGCAAATAAATGCTTTTTTGTTTCAAAAAGCACATGTTGTGATGGTAGTCCCAGATACGGACTGGAACTGCTTTGTGTGTGGATGAGCACCCAGTGAAAGGGTAGATTGCCATCACTCACAGTGAAGGTAACTAATGGCAGACCAGGTCTGACCCATGGCCCTGAGCTGTATGCTGCAGTGGCCGGAAAAACAATGCAAACGAAAAATAATCCGATGGTGGCAAGGGATTTTGATTCCTGACTAGAAGCATACAACTTGACATTTTGAACTCGGATGAAATGCAATACCTATAAATTATCGTAGTACATCAGACACAAAATACTGAATAATCTGTAGATACTTGAGTAATTTATGTTGAATGGTACTCTTCAAAGACTGAGCCAATTCTACATAGTCGTAGCCAGCATGACTCGCGGGTGTGGGGGTGGTTGCGGAGGTAGCGTGGGCTCGCGGGGGTCATGCAGGTTCGTGGAGGGTTGTGCTGGTTCGCGTTGTGATTGATGGGGGCGGCGCCCACCCTATGGGGAGGCAATTTTCTCTATGTAAGCTGCATGCAGCCTACACAGAGAAAAGGCAAAGTGCGCATTACTGGTTTGGTCAGCCCCAGATGGCCGACCAAACAGTCAGGGCCCACAGCATTGGGCAAGCCACTCCTCCCCGATCCGCCCACCTGCCCGCCCCAACCAGGCATACCCTCCTGCTTTCTCGCAGTGCGAAAAGCAGAAACATAAAATGGCATTTAAAATACCATTTTATGTTTCTGCTTCTCGCACTGGGAGAAAGCAGTGGGGCGACGCTCCTACGTCATAATGGAGGAGCTGCCCCTGGTTTTACAGGAGTCTGAACCAGTGCCCTGCAGGAGTCTGAACCAGTGACCTGCCTACAGGAGTCTGAACCAGTGACCTGCAGGAGTCTGAACCAGTGACCTGCAGGAGTCTGAATGAGTGACCTGCAGGAGTCTGAACCAGCGACCTGCAGGAGTCTGAACCACCTGTTCTATAGCATTTTAGGACTCTAGTGTAATTTTCCAAATTCATGCCCTTATATAGGTATAAATCACCATACCCTTATATAGGCATAGAAATCATAACCATATTTAGACATAGCTCATGCAGTCCAAATACGGCATGGCTACTTCCACTAGTTCCGAAAATCTACAACGATTTCTTGGAAAACTCGGCTTCAGCAGTTAAGGACTTCCCCATGCTTGAATATTGATTTGTCCAAGAACTCCTGGAGTTTTCAAAGAACTGAGACTCTTTGATGACGTTATTATGTCCAACTGTACGTCAAACTCATCACCTTCAAGGTATAAATATACCCACACTTGCCGTAGCAAACACACAGTAGTTTGGAGCAGTTCGACTATCTACTTGCCCGACGCATCTCGCTGCAGCAAGTGCCAAAGGAAGCCGACCCTCCAGCAGACGCACTGAGAGAGACGCTGTCTTTTCTCTTGCAGAGAAATCCAGCTACAGTGTTTCCAAGCTACCCTTGCGGGTTGTTGGGAAATCGAGTCCTGAGACAGAGAGATACCAGACCTCCTTCATTCTAAACCAAGGTACGGAGCTGATTAGACCCTAAGAGAAATCTTGGATAGATTCTTGGCAAAAAGAAGCAAAACCTATGCTACACCACACTTACTTCTTCCCTCGTACTAGACTTGGGTTAGGTACATCGGGGTAGGCGTATTTTAGAAGCACCAGTTGAGTACTTTTAGGCTTTATTTATTAATTTATGTATTTTATGGCTTCGAAACCATACCATGCCTTTACAGTATTATTTTATAATGCTCTTCTTGCTGTACGCATTATACTTTGCAACCAGTATTACGATTGTAGCAGTTCACTTTACTTGCAAGAGAAAGAAGACTGTTCAATAAATACTTTTTATTGAAAACGCCTGTCTCTCTATTTCTCTGCACCTCTGGTGACACGAAGCATGGACGATTGACCTAGTAAAATATCTATCTATTGTTTCCACGACTCTGAAGATCAGTTTTGTCTTGGGGAAACAAAGTTGTCATGTTTATGCGGTTGTCAGAAACTAATCCCTTCTTGTTTATTTGAGAAAGTTTCTAGTTACCTCTGAGATAGCTGACACTCACAATTAAGTCTAATATATTCGAGAGAGATCTAGTAGACACAAGTCCTACGTCACATCTATAGGATATATTATTCCAATGCGCAGAGCCTATTGGGAATATAGGAACTACACTACTTGGCGCCCAATGTTTGGTAAGGCACTAATTTAACGCTAGATACTAGAGTAACTCAGTCGGGCTTTTCACAGGGACCCCTTTTTCCCGTAAAATACTCCAATAGACGTCTGGAGTGGGTTAAAAGGATAAACCATCTGCCATAACTGAGTAGGACGAAAAATCCTATGTATTTGTTTTTGGTTTTTGTTCAACGTTGAAGGATACAGTGCTCCAAAATATTGTGCACCTTATCTTTGTTTCCTTGAAACTTGCTCTGCAAGACTTTCAACAAAATGTCGGATACCGACGAATAGAATGGTGGACCTGCAAGAACTGCAGCCCGACCGGGTTTAGACGTTGCAGGTCTCCAACAAAATGACCCGGATACTACAGTCATCCCGGAAAACGTAAGAAAAACTATAGCTATAAAGCTTATAGAAAATGGCCTATCACCAAGAGGTGGTAGGGTCATTTTTGTCATAGAGGCACATGAATATCGGCAGACAGAGGTATTCTATTCGCGGATTATCTTCCCTGAAGCAAATCCAACAACACATGTGTTCCACTTCTACAAGATAGAGGAACCTCCAGCGGAATACGCTCCTTTCAAGGACGTTGAAATTCCACTAAGTTACCAAGAGCAACAGCTCGGGTTTAAAGGCGCCCTACAACATCAAAATCAGACTACCAGGCTCGGTCCACTAGGTAGACCAGGAGCAACATGGCCGGTAGTAGCCAGATATACACCACATCCTGCCATTGAACAAATGACAGGTCCAGAACTGTTAATTCAGCTAAAACAATAAATTAAAATACATAGATAATTGGTACAATATGTCATGCAGACATCACAGAATACCCATCATCAGGGAAACACAAACAAAATTACACCACAGACTATACAATCAGTCATTGGCAAATTACCCACAAAAAGGGAACAAATTCCATTCTTTTTAGCTGAAAAAATTATTAAGCAGTATTTCCCGATAGTACACCTCATGAGACACACAGGATTCTAACAATCTGTTTACCAATAGGGATCGCACCACACCTGGAGGACTGTGACACTTGGGGTACAGTCTTTGCTGCAATCTACACAAAAACACATGGTGTACCGTCTATGGCGGTGATACCAGACGCCTTGAAACAGATTCAAAATGAATACGGGGCAGAGCCTGCTTTAAATCTCGGTATGAAGTTACTGAAGGATTTCAAACAGGTCTTAGATATAATATTAGCTAATATTAAAGGTGAAGCAGCATCTGTGGCAATCCGCTAAAAACTAAAAGAACTTGATGTAACTGAGCAACCATATGAACTTGCCAGAATAATATAAAAATCCTATGAAGAACTAGGTAGAGATAGTTTGGGAAGAAAACCAGTAAAACCTGAACTGACATAAAATACTGAAAAAGTTTTTATTAAAAACACTCTCACTACTCCTAAAAAGAAGTGGGCAAATACTAAACAGACACTTCCTAAAGAAAAGCGTTCTCAATCAAGAGGTAGGTCTCCTCAAAGGGAGCCCTCTGAAAAAAGATCTAACTTGAGAAATAGGGATAATTTGAAAAAACCTGATAGATATCAAGATACTGATACAGGTTCCTCTCGTACCTTTCAGACTTTCTTCCAGAAATCCAAAAGATGAGGACGATCAGAACACAAGGAAGAATGAGTGAAGTCCAAAGACGATCAACACGTTCCAAAAAATAAGAAAACTCAATTCACCAAAAATAAGGTAGCAAGTCTTAAAATCAGACATGCCGAGGATCTTGAGGACACAACTCAAGAACGAGGAGTGGGTCCAGACAATGCTGGACAGCACAGCAGAAGTTTACCATAGCTCGCAGGATCCTGAAAGATCATCTGGAGACAGTGGACTTGAATGAATGCATTTAGGTTGAAACTGCCGATACCAGGGTTTTTGTACCCCATAAGTTATATGAAGTAACACTACGGATAGAGGGGGATATAACTAGGAAAATAAAAGCACTCTTTTGGGAGAAGCTTTCTAAGAGTTATGACATTCTTCTAGCTGAACAAGACTGGCCACCAGAATTTGTCCGGGAATGCCCACATGGCGAAGAAGTTATTATGCCAGCCTTCTCAAATCACATTCCTATTCATAAAAAATACACCTATGCGAGAAAATGGGCTGTGGCCCAGGCACCAGCATTATATAAAAATCATGTGGGATGGGATGAGGACTCTCCTCACCATAAGATCCAGTTACAAAATCAACCTACTGCTCAGAGGCAGTATCCAGTTAAACAAGAAGCTTAAAAACAGGTCAGGGAGATCTTAGATCAACTTGAATACCAAGGGGTGATTGAAACATGCACCTCGTCAATGAACAATCCTTTGTTTCCTGTCTCCAAACCAGACAATACATATCGTCTAGTTTTGGATTACAAACATTTAAACTCTTGTTGCAAAACCTTTGCAGTACAAAATGCACACAGTGCAGCACTGATAATAGTTTTTCTGGAACACTTATATATCGCCCCCCTGGACCTCTAAAACAGTTTTATACCATGTTACCCCCCATCATTGCTGACTTAGCCACCACCCCTTCCAACTTCACCCTGTTATGTGATTTTAATATTAATTTCGATAACACCTTTGATCACACTGCTTTAGAGTTAGAAGCCAGTCTCTCTGCGCTACAACTGGAACAACTTGTCCTTTCCCCCACCCATATTAAATGTCATCTTCTTGACCCTGTGTTTAGCAACTGTGTGGCTCTCAAGGCAGGCTGCTCTATTCGCCTTCCATGGACAGATCATTTTTTTATCCCTCTTGTTTTGACCATACACATCCCCTTCCCCAAATCCCATTCTAAGAAAATCACATAATTGGTCCAAACTACCTTTAGATAAGTGGATTGCAGCTCTAGAGCTCTCCAGACCCCCACTTAAAATGGAACCTATATTAGCCAACAGTAACTACAACAACTGGATTTTGAACTCACTTGACTCCACAATCCCAATTCTCAAAACCACTTCTAAACGATCTCGTAAAACTGCCCCTTGCTATTCAGCAGGGCTCAGGGAAAAAAAACGCCAGTGTAAAAAATTGGAAAGGAAGTGGCGATTGGACTACGCTGCAGCAGACAAAGTCATATATAGGGAGGCGATAAGATCTTACAAAAATGAGATTAAAACTGTGCAGTCTGCTTTTTACACAGGAAAAATCATGGCAGCCAGTTCCAAATCAAAAGAAATGTATCAGATTGTCAAAGGTCTCACTAAACGTCCCCTAGTCCCACTACCCAACCATGATATACAAACTCGCTGTAACGATTTTGCGGAATTCTTTTTCCAAAAATTTTATCAAATCTACTTGTCTTTTCCCGATGCCGATATGGATCTCCACCCTGATAGTGTATCACCCCCCTTTCAAGATACTATGTCGTACCCATTAAATACCTTGGACCAGTTCCCTTTGTTGGATCCAGAGATGCTCGGATCTATATTGCTTCAAGTAAAATCGGGCTCCCCCTGTGACCCTGCCCCCCGTAACCTAGTTGCTGCCGCCCATACTATTCTTCCCACCAACCTTGATTTAGTCAATACGTCTATAACTTCAGGTATTGTCCCTCCCCTGTGGAAACAAGCCATGGTACGAGCGATCCTTAAAAAACCAAACCTGGATCCCAACAACTCTAGTAACTACCGCCCTATCTCTCTGCTTCCCTGGGGGAGCAAAATCCTCGAGAAACATATCAATGGACATTTGACGGGGTTCCTCGAGAGCAACCACCTGCTCGATTCCACACAGACGGGCTTCCGCCCCAAGCATGGGACAGAGATTACCCTGCTTGCGGTAACAGAGGAAACCAGAGGGATCTTGGATCGAGGGGGATCGGTGGCAGTCATCCTCCTCGATCTAAGCGCTGCATTCGATACGGTGAATCACAGAATTCTACTGCATCGACTCCTCACTCTAGGAGTGTCAGGCAGAGCGATAACCTGGATTTAGTCTTTTTTGAGAGATAGATCATTTTAGGTCTTTGAAGGGGATAATGTTTCCTTCATTAGACCCCTAGGCTGTGGGGTACCGCAGAGCTCATCTTTGAGCCCTACGTTATTCAACGTATATATGAGACCACTGGCTGAGATTGTCCGCCCTTATGGCATTAAGATCATCACATATGCGGACGATACTCAGCTAGTGGTCTCTCTTACACAGCAAGACTGCCAATCAGCACAGGCTGATCTTGCGGGCTGCCTAGAGGAAGTTAAAAAGTGGATAACTGCCTCAAGTCTCAAACTCAACGGAGACAAAACGGAGCTCATACTCCTCGGCTGCTCTGGGTTCCCTACGATTGACTCTATATGGCCCCCCTGTCTGGGCCCTCCACCAATACCCAAAGACACCATAAAAAGCCTTGGTATCTGGCTGATCAGCTCTCTGTCTTTTAACAGCCAAGCAACCAGGCTGTCAGCCACTTGTTTTGGTCTGATCAGACTTCTCAAGAAGATCCTTCCCCTCCTGCCGTTTGAGGCCAAACAAACGGTGGTTCAAGGTCTGATTCAGTCCCGTCTCGATTTTGGCAATGCTCTTTACTTGGGAGCTCCCGAATACACTTTGCAGAAACTCCAGTTAATTCAGAACTGTGCCGTGAGAACGCTGCTTCGGATCCCCCGCAGGCTTTCAGCTAAGCCCCGGCTGAGGAGCCTACATTGGCTCCCTGTCAGGGAAAGAAATAATTTTAAATCTCTGTGTATTACTCATCAGGATTATTGGACCGATGATTAATCACCCCGTACCTTCCCAATAAACAGCTTCGCTCTACCCATGCCTTTTTCGCCACAGTTCCCAAAATCAGGAGATCAAGATCGGGAGGCCAGTCGTTTTCTTATAATGCTGCCAAAATGTGGAATTCACTCCCCCCCCCCGATCTTAGATCCAACCCCAATCTGTCCTCATTTCGCAAACAGTTAAAAACTTTACTTTTTAACAAATCTGACTAAAATCCTTCTGTCGACCGCTCTCATCAGGTAGCACTACTTTCTCTAGCGCTTGGACGCCCCAGGGCAGCTATTGCGCTCTATAAAACTTTTTTTCATTTCATTTCATTTCACTGATGAATAACATCGTGCGCAAAAAATATAAAACCACATTAGATATTTCAAATGTTTTCTTCTGTCAAAATATTGCACCTGAAAGCAGGTATTTGACCGCTTTCTCAATTATGGGGACACAGAGTCACTTCTGTCGTCTCCCCCAGGGATTCAAGAATAGTCCAGGGTTATTTTCAGCCAGAGTGATAGAGTTACTACAAACGTATGATGATGAGGCATTATATTATGTCGATGACGGATCACTGACAGAATATCGACGTCATAAATATCGACCTACAAGAATATCGATTTTTTTTCTTTTAATATATAAATGTAAAATTAAGTATATAACACTAATAAATAAAATATACATATTTAAAAGTATCTAATAATGTTTAAAATTAATAAATAATACATATATATTAATAATACATTAATTAAATATATACAGTAAATGTATAATATCTATGTACTGAACAATAATTATTAATAATTATTTTACTAATTGATAAATTAATAAAATATATTCTAAATTAGTAATACATTTACAAACATAAAACAATAAATAAATAAAATGTAAGTAATATAAAAAATAAAATAAACATTTAATTTTTTTACAATTAATCATATAAAACGTTGGATAGCGTAAGGGTAAAAATTACTATTCCCACTCCAGTGGGTGCAACAGTAGGGAAAACTGACCCTGAACCCAAAAAATATCCCTTTACGCAAGAACTGAAAACTGACCCTGAACCCTAAAAAGACCCCTTTACCCAAAAACCCAAAACTGACCCTGAACCCTAAAAATACCCCTTTACCCAAAAACTGAAAACTGACCCTGAACCCCAAAAATACCCCTTTACCCAAAAAACTGAAAACTGACCCTGAACCCTAAAAATACCCCTTTACCCAAAAACTGAAAACTGACCCTGAACCCCAAAAATACCCCTTTACCCAAGAAATGAAAACTGACCCTGAACCCTAAAAATACCCCTGTACCCAAAAACTGAAAACTGACCCTGAACCCCAAAAATACCCCTTTACCCAAGAACTGAAAACTGACCCTGAACCCTAAAAATACCCCTTTACCCAAAAACTGAAAACTGACCCTGAACCCTAAAATTACCCCTTTACCCAAAAACTGAAAACTGACCCTGAACCCTAAAAATACCGCTTTACCCAAAATCTGAAAACTGACCCTGAACCCTAAAAATACACCTTTAACCAAATACTAAAAACTGACCCTGAACCCTAAAAATACCCCTTTACCCAAAAACTGAAAACTGACCCTGAACCCTAAAAATACCCCTTTACCCAAAAACCCAAAACTGACCCAGAACTCTAAAAATACCCCTTTACCCAAAATCCCAAAACTGACCCTGAACCCTAAAAATACTCCTTAACCCAAAATTAATTAATATTACAATTAAATTACTTCCCACCCTATTCCCCTATAAACCCACAACCCGCTCCAGTAGTAAAACATATAAATTACTTAAAAATATACATAAATTATCAATTAATTATTCAATTAATCAATTAAAATAATTAATTGCCAATTAATATTTAATTGCAAAATAAATTAATCATTAAAAAAGTAATTATTTAATTACAAATAAATTACTTCCCACCCTATTCCCCTATAAACCCACGACCCGCTCCAGTAGTAAAACATATAATTTACTTTTATATATTTTTTATTTATAAAAACATATTAAACAAATATTATAACAATTAATTTAAATACTTAACTAAAATTTCTGACACATATTAGTAAATCAAAATTACTGACATCGATATATATGCTATCGATATAAGTAATTTCGATATTACTTACCTTAGGGTCGATATTCTGGCCATCGATATTCTGGCCATCGATATTCTGTCCCTTCGATATTGGCAACTCGATATAAGTGTGAGTCGAAATTAAGGATTCGATATTTTGACTGATTACCGTCGATGACATCTATCGTACAGACAATGATTTGGACAGGCACTTACACAGGGTGAACACCATACTACTTGGCTTCACCTCTGAAGGGTACAAATTAAATTTTAAGAAATCAAGAATTGCCCACCTCAACGTCCTATTCTTAGGATACGAACTTTCAAGTGAAGGCAAAAGCCTGGCAGCAAACTTTTTAGAAAACTGCGCTGCTCCAACCTCCAAAAACGCGGTAAAACTTACAGCCAATTCTAGGCTTCCTGAATTTTGGAAAAACTTACATTCTAAACTACGCAGAAAGGGTAAAACCTCTCTATGAATGAATCAAACCTGATTTCAATCAAACAAATTGGATACAAAATCACACAGAAATTTTGCGTTCAGTGAAAACAGACAAGTTAGCAACAAAACATTTACAGACACGCGACAACGAACGCAACCTTGTAATCCGAATCATCCCAGGGAGATGCGGATTCACATACCTAACCTTTAATGAAGATGAAAAGGTACCAATAGCTTACAAATCACACTTGTACACACAAGTTGAAATGAAATTCACTTCAACTGAAAAAATTCTGACAGCGGTTCAAACTGCAGTAGCAAAAGAGAGAGCCCTCACGCAGGGAAAACGCATAAAGGTTGTTACGCCTGTACCTGCCTTAGAGGCAGTGACAAAAGAGAGCATTCCGAATGCAAAAGCTTTACATCCAAGATGGATACAATGGGTTAATTCTCTTGCTGCAACAGACGTTGAATATGTTTTTGACCCCTACTTGAAAACACAAGAATTTCTCCAATACGAACAAGAATGTCCTCTGCCCACTGAGATTCTGCCTCGAGAACACTACAGATGTATAATTTATAAAGACGGATCAGCACAGCCCGCAATTGGGGGTAAACAAGCCTATAGTGCTGCGTACGCGATTGTTAAAGGTTGCTGGCGCGGTGGTAAATTCCGACCTATGGTCACAAAAATTCAATCTCTAGGAGACTGTACAGCTCCGCGAGCTGAACTACAGGCTTTCAAGATGGGGCTTGAAAATACCGATCGCGAAATCCCCACACTCATAAATGTGCGATTCGTATTACTGCG
The DNA here is from genome assembly GCF_964263255.1 of Lissotriton vulgaris. Lineage (NCBI taxonomy): Eukaryota > Metazoa > Chordata > Amphibia > Caudata > Salamandridae > Lissotriton > Lissotriton vulgaris. Next base: position 1,689,679,724 of record NC_141694.1, read on the forward strand.
TTCAATCTTACAACAAATACTTGCAGAACTGGGTTCAAAACGGTTTCAAAGACACAAAAGCTGGCACAATCAAGCATTAATTGCGTTGGGAACAAGTAGTTCTATTACAGAAAAAACTACAAAAGACTCATGTGATTCAAACACTGAGTCATCAGCGTGATGGCGTTCATGTTGCAGGGAATTCATTGGTTGATGAAGCCGCAAAGACAGCTATGCAAACAGCTTCCGTAGCTGCAATCACTCGTTCAAAAACAAAAATAGACAGCGAAACAATACTAGCTGTCAATGCCACAAGCAAAGGCAGCGGAGCTGCGTTACCTCTAAATTATCCACTCGAGTATACATACATAATTGATGCCAACTCCGTTCCTTTTGCTCGAATCCCTGGAGTGGGGATAGGGTGATTCCAAACAGGAATCAGAGAGGTGCTTTGGTTCAAGAAGCACATATGGGAGAGGGTTTGATACATCAAGGGATCTCAAAATCTCTACTAGAATTAAAAGAGATGTACTGGTGGCCAGGGATGACCGCCCACATTTACGAATTTGGAATTAATTGCGATGTCTGTTACAGTGATCACAGCTTAGAGCGCCGGCAGATACCTGACTACAGTATAGCCAGCCCAGTACAGACACCATTGTTAGAAAGCATTAGACTTTCTACACGCAGACGTCACCATGGACGAATGCGGGCTCACAACTATTAGGACAAGATTAATTTGGATGTGGCCTCAGCGCTCGGCTGACGCTCAAACTGTTATAAAAGATTTGCAAGTCTTTATCGGCACATATGCAATCGGCACGCCACATTCTGACCAGGGTCCTGCGTTCAGCTCTCGAGCTTACAAGGAGGCCATGGCCAGTCTGGGCATTGCATTGCGGTTTTCGAGTCCATTCCATCCTGAGGGAAATTCTGTAGTGGAAAGAAAAAAACGTGACATAAAGCAATCTATAACAGCTAGGGTATTAGGTTCGGGTGATGGGTGGGTCAAACATCTAATAAGTGTCCAACGTAGTCTTAACAATCTGCCAAGGAATTCTCTGGGTGGAATCACTCCATATGAAATACTTTTTGGTACTAGAAATCTTATCCAGGATCTTGATCGTCACACTTCAGTGGTAGAACAAAAACCCTTTGATATCAAAGACCGTTTGGCTGTTTTGCAGGACTTAAATGAAACACGAAGAAGTCTAAGCAACACATTACAGAAGCCAACAACCACTGAAGAAAAAACACCTGTCCCAGCAAGATCTGTCTGGATTCCAAAGATTGGGGATCTAGTCAAAGAAAAAATAGCGGATAAGAAGGAATTTGGGCCTTCTTACAGAAAACCAGTACCTGTACTAGCTGTCCACGGATCAAGAACAGTGTTACTGCTGCCCCTTGCAGGAATAAAGGAGAACCGGTCCGTGTCCATCGACCTGGTAAAACCACATCATGTGGCTGATAATAAGTAGTGGGCGCAGTGGACTTCAAAGATGTAGCAGAGGACCAAATCTTGCCACTATCCAAGAGGTTCAAACTGAAAGACTCATCACCGTCCAAGAATCTGCAGGGAGAAAAGAAGGACTATGCAATAAAGCCATGGAACTTGTGCCTCTTGAAACCCAAATAACAGTTTGTCAAGAAACTCCTGTCTACAATGATGTAGCATCTGACTATACTAACATGTCAAGGGAACAAGCAGCTCCAGCGATTTTAAGTAATCCGGATGCAATACCAACAATTGACTGAACTGCCTCTGCCTATTTCATCAACTTTGATACCTTTTCTGAGGATCCCAGTGAGCCCGAAACAACGCCAGCTAATAAAACATTCAAGGAACAGAACTTTGTCACCAGCTTGAAAATACATATCTGGTTTCACCATGGGTTGAATTTTGGATTGTGTTAGGTGTACTTTTTCTTCTACTTTGGCTCATTCTTGGTATAGGTTTGGGAAAGCTGATAGATGGAAAATATAGTAAAATTGGACACAGCAAGTAAGAACATCAACTTGCTCCTGAAGCCACACAAATCATCACATTGTAAACAAAGAGACCTGTCGTCAGTAAACATCACAGCCGTTCCTCTACCTGGTGGTATAGCATGGGACAGAACTGATTATGTCATTTATGGTCCTGTAGAGCTGTTGAAGATTCCACACCAATTTAAAGTTTCCTTGAGTGATTTTGTTTCACCCAGTACATTTTCTGATGATTGGGACTTTGAGACTGTTAATAACATGATGGCAGACTTAGAAATGTCAGCAAAATTTACAAAACATGAATACTTAGAAAGTTCATCAAACTATGAAGAAATGTATTGTTTTAATCATTTTGGTCATCATTATTTGCAAAAATCTGCAAACCCTAGAATTTTTTTTTACTTATAATCAATGGGAACATTGTCCAATGCCACCAAAGGGTAGCTCAAAAACATTTTATGAAAAATGCCCTTACTTCTCAGGTTTTAATGTCACAAATCCAGAAACATTTTACTTTAAAAATGTTAATAAGACAGGAATGAAAAGTATGTTGACTAATACTAAGCAAATTTATTCTGCGGCCTTTTATGCTCAATTGTCCACATTAGGTTTCGACTTTTGGAAAGACAACATTGAGACAAAAACTGTCTGGGGCACAAAAGACTGGCAGGTGCAAGGTTTAGAAGCCTTATTTAGAGCCTGCATCATCCCAGAACAAATAATGTTTTTAAACGAAACTGTTCAACAGACATCTTGTCTTGACCTGGCTAAGATAAAAGATTTAAACAAACCGTCCATACCTAAACTCACACCTGAGAGTAATTCAACTACAGATGAGGAGGTAGATGTAAACTATATTTTACAACAGAATAGAACTAATCCTGATTGGAAAAAATGGTTAATCTGGCCCACAGACACGAATAACTGTCAAGATAGATTCCTGAACAAGACACAAGGGGTTACAGTAACTTGGCCAGATCCAAGATATGTCCAGAGACAACATCCAGGGATTATAACAACTTACAGTGTAGGAAAACTATGCCTTGAGTGGCTACAGAAATCTACACTTCCGGATATAAAACAACACTTAAAGATGGCGTTGATTTGAGAGAGTTCTTACTAGGACCTCGTAAACCACGTCATAAACGTTTCATATACGACGGTATATACGATGCTTATAATGAAACATGGAAAGTCACGCAAATGGAAACTGCAGAACGCATACGAGAAATTGATTGTATTAATCTAGAGAAAGCTCTCTCTGTAGTTGACAATGGTTTAACAACTCTGTCGTCCAGAATGTATTCTTTGGACATCATTGTATCCTCTGCCATAGACATAATGAAACAGGACTTTCTCATGTTACAACATGGCCAGTCTCAATTACGTTCTATAATGCTGCTAGGCTGGACGTTGCAAAACCTTCGTTCAGGCTATGTGCCTTGCCGTCTAATCAACACCACGTCATTGTTTACTGGATTTAACCTTACAGATAAACAAATCTCTTTGGCACAGAAGGAAGCAGACTATACGGTGCTAAGCTTAGAAAAACTGGAAAGATTACCATTAACCGTTTCTGAGAAACCAGACGTTGAATGGATAATACATGGCACCATCACGATACCAGTGACGATTTTCCAGTTTCAGTATTGCTTAAAACACATACCAGCAGGCCTGTATGAAAGGTTGGGTAAAGAGTACATTAAGTCGACCTAGGATTTACCATACACACACAAATGTTGGAGTGGGGTAAAGGAGGTGTTTCTTAGTGGTAAAAAATGCAACAACGCACTAAGCGGAACTCTTCTATGGCAGGGCATTTATCATGCCACCTCGGCTTCAGTGATAGATCCAGTTTTTAAGCAGATTTCCAATGGGAGCTACATAATGTTGAATGATCACAGCTGTTGTGGAATGATGCCAGGAACAGCCTATCTCATTAGTGTGTCAGCCAGGGTCACAGACGGGGAGTCGCCGCTACGGCCTTCACTGAACATCTCTTCTATACAAATTGATACTTTAAGCAGAATGAAAGCCATTCTTTTACAAAAAACGGTGCCACTGACCTCGTCCAAAGAGACGTATGATCTGCAAGTTGCAAGGTCCTCTGAAGAGATACATGCCCTATTATCAACAAACTGCCAATAAAATTCGCAGAATGTTAGGTCGGATCTTAAACATGTCTGATACCAGTGGTATTGTACATGTATTTAAGACAATTTTTTCGGGACTGTTAGTACCCTTTGAAGCAGTCCTAGGCATTTTTCCAAACTTCGTGCACTCTGTGTTCGGCAGCCTGCCTCTCATATTGGGACCCGTAGCAGGGATACTATTTTTGTTCCTTCTGCTCCGTTATGGCAAGTCCAGTCACCAGCGATACCCAGATTACCATGGAGAACGCTCTTCTGGCAATGCAGTATCGTGATCGCATAACACAGATTATTGGCTTGGCTCGTTTGAGAGATCTGAATACCACGTGGTTCCTATTGTTCAGACCAATCTGGCAAGATTGCATCTTACCTGTTCTACGATGCCTGCTTTGTGGAGAGGAATGCGTGTTAGATATCTGTCTGCCACTTCCATCAGCACTGCCAAAGGATGTTGACGCTCTGCTTGTTTTGGTAACGGCTCATGCATTGTGTTGCCCCCAACGGCTACCAATCCTGATGACGGCATTCATTGAGGTCTCACCGGCAATTCCAGCTGAGGGTGAAATACGTGGACCAACAGGCACACAGGTACCATCTACTGCGAACATTGCTAATGCGACTGACGCGGACGGCGATGCTTCTCATCTGTGTACAATTGATCTACTTAATGAAGCGGTTCAACTTTCACCTACTGTGGGAGACGATTTCTTTGCCAGCCTAGAAGATTTAATGTTTTCTCCTGACACTGAGAATAACTTTTGAAATTAGCACACACCGTTCTATGAACTCTGAATTTGACCTTCGGTTTTCCAAACAAAACTTCTAACTTTCGAACTCCATTTTTCTTTGATTTGATTTGACTTTTTTCCAAAACTGAACTTTGGCACGAAGTAATCTGCTTAAAGTAGAACTATTCTTAGAGAACAAGAATTCTTTGAATACTTCCTTGAAACAATATTGGACTTATCTACATGCCAAAACAATGTATATATTCTGATATGGAATGGTCTCGAATTTTTCTTCTGTAACTAAGAGCCATTTCATAAATATAAATTTTGTGATTCATTCGGTTAGCATTTCCAATATCATATTATATGCTTACAATGAAATCCTTGCTTTTAAATGCGTACTTTGCAAATGCTTATTTTATGGGTACAACCATTTTCAAATGCATTTTATGTATTTTTGGGTGGGATTGTAAACACATGCTTTAGATATGTTTTAAATGCTTAGAATTTAGTAATGTCGAACATAATAAAGTGGAGTGGGTGTTGTATAGCATTTTTGGACCCTAGTGTAATTTTCCCGATTCATGCCCTTATATAGGTATAAATCACCATATCCTTATATAGGCATAGAAATCATAACCATAATTAGACATAGCTCATGCAGTCCAAATAGGGCATGGCTACTTCCACTAGTTCCGAAAATCTACAACGATTTCTTGGAAAACTCGGCTTCAGCAGTTAGGGACTTCCCCTTGCTTGAATATTGATTTGTCCAAGAACTCATGGAGTTTTCAAAGAACTGAGATTCTTTGATGACATTATTATGTCCAACTGTACGTCCAACTCGGCACCTTCAAGGTATAAATATGCCCACACTTGCCCTAGCAAACACACGGTGGTTTGGAGCAGTTCGAATATCTACTTGCCCGACATATCTCGCTGCAGCAAGTGCCAAAGAAGCCGACCCTCCAGCAGACGCACTGAGAGAGACACTGTCTTTTCTCTTGCCAAGAAATCCAGCTCCTGTATTTCCAAGCTACCCTTGCGGGTTGTTGGGAAATCGAGGCCTGAGACAGAGAGATACCAGACATCCTTCATTCTAAACCAAGGTACGGAGCTGATTAGACCCTAAGAGAAATCTTGGTTAGATTTTTGGCAAAAAGAAGCTAAACTTATGCTACACCACACTTACTTCTTCCCTCGTACTGGACTTAGGTTAGGTACATCGGGGTAGGCGTATTTTAGAAGCACCAGTTGAGTACTTTTAGTCTTTATTTATTAATGTACGTATTTTATGGCTTAGAAACCATGCCATGCTTTTACAGTATTATTTTATAATACTCTTCTTGCTGTAGCATTATGCTTTGCAACCAGTATTACGAGTGTAGCAGTTCACTTTACTAGCAAGAGAAAGAAGACTCTTCAATAAATACTTTTTATTGAAAACACCCATCTCTCTATTTCTCTGCACCTCTGGTGAAACGAAGCATGCACGATTGACTGAGTAAAATATATATCTATTGTTTCCACAACTCTGAAGATCAGTTTTATCTTGGGGAAACAAAGTTGTCATGTTTATGCGGTTGTCAGAAACGAATCCCTTCTTGTTTATTCGAGAACATTTCTAGTGACCTCTGAGCTAGCTGCCACTCACAATTAAGTCTAATATATTCGATAGAGACCTAGCATAAGTCCTACGTCACATCTATAGGATATATTATTCCAATGCGCAGAGTCTACTGGGAATATAGGAACTACACTACACACTGACATGAAGGAGTCTGAACCACCAACCTACAGGAGTCTGAACCACCGACCTACAGGAGTCTGAACCAGCGAGCTGAAGGAGTCTGAACCACTGACCTACAGGAGTCACAACCAGTGACCTAAAGGAGTCTGGTCCACGACCTACAGGAGTCTGAACAAGCGACCTGAAGGAGTCTGGACCACCGACCTACAGGAGTCTGAACCAGCCACCTACAGGAGTCTGAACCAGTGACCTGAAGGAGTCTGAACCAGTGACCTGAAGGAGTCTGAACCAGTGACCTGAAGGAGTCTGAACCAGTGACCTGAAGGAGTCTGAACCACCGACTTTCAGGAGTCTGAACCACCCACCTTCAGGAGTCTGAACCACTGAGCTGTAGGAGTCTGAACCAGTGACATGCCTACAGGAGTCTGAACCAGTAACCTGAAGGAGTCTAAAACAGCAACCTTCAGGAGTCTGAACCAGTGGCCTGCGGAAGTCTGAACCAATGACCTATTGGAGTCTGAACCAGTGACCTACAGGAGTCTGAACCAGCCACCTACAGGAGTCTGAACCAGTGACCTGAAGGAGTCTGAACCACTGACCTACAGGAGTCTGAACCAGCGACCTGAAGGAGTCTGGACCATCGACCTACAGGAGTCTGGACGATCGACCTACAGGAGTCTGAACCAGCCATCTACACCTACAGGAGTCTGAACCAATGACCTGAAAGAGTCTGAATAAGTGACCTACAGGAGTCTGAACCACTGACCTGAAGGAGTCTGAACCACCGACCTACAGGAGTCTGAACCAGCACCCTAAAGGAGTCTGGACCACCGACCTACAGCAGTCTAAACCAGCCACCTACAGGAGTCTGAACCAGTGACCTGAAGGAGTCTGAACCACTGACCTACAGGAGTCTGAACCACCCACCTGCAGGAGTCTGAACCACCGACCTGCAGGAGTCTGAACCAGTGACCTGAAGGTGTCTGAACCACTAAACTTCAGGAGTCTGAACCACCGACCTGTAGGAGTCTGAACCAGTGACCTGCCTACAGGAGTCTGAACCAGTAACCTGAAGGAGTCTGAAACAGCGACCTACAGGAGTCTGAACCAGTGACCTGCGGGAGTCTGAACCACCGACCTGCAGGAGTCTGAACCAGTGACCTGCAGGAGACTGAACCACTGACCTGAAGCAGTCTGAACCACCGACCTGTAGGAGTCTGAACCAGTGACCTGCCTACAGGAGTCTGAACCAGTAACGGGAAGGAGTCTGAAACAGCGACCTACAGGAGTCTAAACCAGTGACCTGCGGGAGTCTGAACCAATGACCTGCGGGAGTCTGAACCAGTGACCTACAGGAGTCTTTACCAGTTACCCACAGGAGTCTGAACCAGCCACCTACAGGAGTCTGAACCAGCCACCTACAGGAGTCTGAACCAGTGATCTACACCTACAGGAGTCTGAACCACCGACCTACAGGAGTCTGAACCACCGACCTACAGGAGTCTGAACCACCGACCTGCAATAGTCTGAACCAGTGATCTGCAGGAGTTTGAACCAGTGACCTGCAGGATTCCGAACCAGTGACCTACAGGAATCCGAACCAGTGACCTACAGGAGTTTGAACCAGTGACCTACAAATCTCTAACTAGTCACTGAGTGCGCTTAGCTATGCACTCATGATAAAAGCGTCCTACTTTTCAATTTTGCCAGTTAATGCACTTGGTATTTTGCATCCTATTACGCATTCTGTTCACGCCCACGTAGACTGAATGAACAGGCACTAATCGTCATCTCTGTGGACTCAGCTCCTCTTTTTAAAACTGACGGTCCTAAGCCTCTTCACCCAGGCCAAGTCCCGGATGTTTATCACGGCTGGATCCCTGGCACATACAAGTGCTCGCTGACTAATGGGCTGCATGACCACTTTATTTACGGGCTGCCATCTGAGGGATAAACACACACACGGAAGCCGAGCTCTCCATGGCCACTTTTCAGGGAGCATCGACTATGATCGCGCTTATGAATGACACTCACAAACAGGGGATTTGTTCGTGCCTTGGAGAGTTCGGCTCTTTCATTGGCTTTCCAAACTCGCCCTGCGTTTCGGGAATAAATGAGGGTCGGACTGCAAAACATTTTGGCTGGAGCTATTACATGTCCCTGGTGGCAAGTAAGGCACTGCTTGTGGCTAACACTTCTTACCACCATATTATGAAAGCAGACTTGTGGAGGTGACAAGGTGTGACAAGAATATGTGCACATATTTAATCAGGCAGTCTATAGGTGAGGTGTGGCACCACCACAATAACAAGGCAACATTACAGTAACACAACACCATAACATCAATAGAGCAAAACAACAATAGCAAAACAAGAAATGTACAGCTCAACAGCACAATACAATGCACAGCAAATGGAATATTACTAAAACACAATCACAACAATATGACAGCACAAGAACACAACTGAGCAATACAAAACACCAAAGTAGAAGTTCACTAACACAACACTACATTAGAATAATACACTTACACAAAACAACACAACAACACAACTTTGTGATTTTGGCTGTGTTAGTTTATGTTGTGTTTCTGATTTTTTTTGTGGCTTGGCTTTGCATTTGTTTGGGTTCTATTTTGTTGCTTTGTGGCACATTCTTGTGCATTTATAAAGGTGAGATACTATGCTTCTGTTCAGTGCCAGCTGCCTCTGTATGGGGGTGGAGGGGCAGGGGGAGGGGGAGGCATAAAAATAAAATAAACAAATTAACTTACCTTCATCACCGCCGCTGCTGCACGTCTCTCCTCCGTCTACGCTCCCCGCCTCTGGAAGCACCCAGGCTGCTGAACCCTCCCAGCCAATCACGATACTGCGGTCTGAGCTGCCGGTTTGACCGCTCTGACAGTACCTGGGAGGCTGGGCATGTTCTCCACTGGGCTGTGCAACACAGACCAGTGGAGAACATGCCAGGTGCGCATGGCTGGCCGTCCCCAGAGGGCCGGCCAAGTCGTCATGCGCACTTAGGGAGGGAGTGAAAACCACTCCTGCTCCGCCTGACGTTGGCGAGCCCAGCCCCACCCCGCCCAACCTGGCTGGAGACCCGCAAAGAAAAAGAAAAAGATAATAAGTTCTTGTTTTTATCATTTTCTTATTCTTTTGCACGGCTCAACGAGCAGTAGGGCGACGCTCCTCCACCTTAGCGGAGGAGCCGCCACTGCTTCTGTTAGACGTAGACTAAACAACAAAACAGCACAACTTTGTGATTTGAACTGTCTTAGTCTGTGTTGTATTTCTGAATTCTTAATTTTTTGGATTGGCTGTGCGTTTGTTTGTGTTCTATTTTGTTGCTTAGTGGCACATTCTTGTGCATTTGTAAAGAGGAGATACCGTGCCTTTGTGAGCGCACTTTGCGCCAGCAACCATGGTTTACCATTTCGCAATCGGGAAGTTTGTGATGGAGGATGGGGGGGGGGGGGGGGGGCGGAATTGTATACGGGATGTAAAACTCAAAAGCCGTTCCTGCAGGGTTTATTTCCAGGAAGGAAAGGATCCACGGGTGACAATGGTGGACTGTAATGCTAGATGAAATGCCTTGTGTCTGTGGAGGATGCACTATGGGGCGTTGCCCTGCAACAAAAATACATTCTAAGTAGTATTTGAACTGTCACATTGTTTGGACTTGGGGGTGTCCTCCTGGCAATCACACAACAATACTGCTACAAGCAGGACCTTGCTATTTTGCATTCGTAATTTCATTTGCAGAACAGTTACGGGAGAGATTGGAGGAGGACTGTTCGGAATACAGACAAGTAGTCTGAAATCAAGTGTTGGGAAAGCAAATTTTAAACTATTTTTGAACATTCACTTTAGTGAAGTGAAAAAGTCAAGAACGATGGTTTCATATGAAGTCTAGCTTATTCATAAGAAGGAATGAGGAGAATTCTCGCCCCAAAACTATTCATTCATATTAATGACATGCACTTATGTGCAAAGGTATAATGGTGTTTAGCAAGTGATGTATGTACATTGCAAATAACAGATCAAGAATATCAAGGACTGGTAATTACTTTTCAATTCCACAAGTAGACTCCCAAGAAGCTCAGTCTGTTATCACCAGGGAGCAAATATTCATGAAGCAGAATGAGGTTACCTTTTCATTAGAGAAGGAAGGTGAGTTAACATTTATGCACTTTTGTAAATCTAGTTATGTTTCTGTTTCAAGAATTTCAGCATTGCATTCGCAAAACAGAGAGTTGGTGTTACAGAGCTACTTTAAAAGGTATATCCTTTCAACTGTTATGGTTAAAAGCAACACTTTAATGACAGGCTTAGATATCAACGTAGACCTCCAGATGTCAGTGCTTAGAGTGATGGAGTCAGAGCGGTGATATGCAGTGTCTTTGTTTTCATCTTATCTCATTCCCCTTTTCCCTTTTTTGACTATTGGCCCACCCAATCCTATTGTGAGTATTTAGTGGTGAAAGCGGTGAGGGGTTATAGAAAGTATCGTTCCACTTGGACCCAGAGCACAAGGTTAATGCCGACAGTGTTCATGCGCTCTGTGGTGTCTTTTTTGCTTTTTTGTGTGTTACAGTAATATTTTGTGTTGTGCCATTGTGTTGCTTTTGTGCTAGATTGTTGTACTGATATTTTGGGTTTGGGTAGTGTTTTGTTTTGCAATTTGTTGTGAAGATGATATTGATGCTGCCTTTGTGTTTCTGTGCTGTATTACAGCATTCTGTTGTTGCATTGTGCTTTGCTGTGCAATATTATTAGATTGTTTTGTGTTGTGCCCCATTAGACTTTGGTTGTATTTGATATTCTGCTTTATGTGAGATTATTGTGTTGTGTAGTTACTTTAGAGATGTCAACAAATACTATTACCTTTCCAATCAAAAACAGTGTATAATTTAAAAGTCTAGCATCAAACTACCACTTATCATCATCTAAGGTGATAACTTACCTCTGCTCTAGCCCTTCAACTATTTTAAGACACCAATCTGCCCACAATTGCAGCAAAGAATAGGAATTAAATAAGTACTTGAGGATCCATGCCTTAAATCAACATTTCCACTGTTCACTATATGTGATCATGCCTTCAGCCTCTTCCCAATTCGTGACGTCACACCACCTCATCATTTAGAGTATAAGACTGCAATACATCATTACAAAATGCCATGTCATTATTATCATAATAAGTGGAGATGGTCGTCCTCGAGATTTTAAGTGATGTTTTTCATAATTCAAGAGCAAAATAAGCTGAATTCACTATTTAAGAAACTGCATGGTGCAGTTTTTTTGCCTTTTGTTTATATCCGCTAGACATATCTGAAGAAATTACCACCAGACTGAGTAAGAGAGGGTATAGCATGTCACTTTTGTCCAAAAATTCACAACACGTTCAACAGATAAATAGGACAGATCTCCTGGACTCAAAAAAGAGAAGGAGTGCCTTATCCCATATCTGGTTTATCCCACAATATAAAAATGAATATCACTGCATCAGAAAAATATTATGCAGTCATTGGCCTTCATTGATTAACAATCTAAAATCCAAGATGATATAAAAAGGCATTATCAGATTAGTTTTAAAAGAGCATCCAAATTAAGACAAAAATTATGTCAATGATTTCTTTCGCATTATCGAAAGAATCCAGGAACATTCATGTCCAAAAATTTCTCAATCTGTAAACTCGGGAAAAACAAAATAACTGAAACAAGAATTAATGGCCAACCATATCCAATCAAAGACTGGATAAACTGCAGGTGTAAATTTATCATATACAATATTACATGCCCTTGCAATAAAATCTATATTGAGAGTGCCATCAGACCACTAAAAAACAGGATCCGAGAACGCGACAGAAATATTTAAAAACAGACAAACATTTACTGTTAATGGACATTATGAGGTCTATCATCAGCACCCACACACTTTCTAATTTTATAGGACTGAAATACCAAAAAACACATCCACGAAGAGTTAACCAAGAATTGATCCTTCAAAACAAAAAAGTGAACTATTTCATAAATTTGACACAGTAAGACAAGGCATCAACAAAAGATGTTGAATTGCAAACTTGACTAGGATTTACAAATAAAAACAGACTTCAATACTCTGATCTTTGATTAGGTGAATTACAAATTGATCATTTTGGGACACAGTGCAATATAATTCCAAAAACAGTTCCTGTGACTGTTAGTCGCTGTATGATCTTTCAGATTGTAATAAGGCATTAATATTTAAAATTCAAACCTGTCAAACTAAATTGTAGATGTATATATCTGAACAATATAATTGTGTTGTCACTGTATTCCCTTGACTGGAATCCTGATTTTGTTCATTTGGAACTTCAAACCTTAAATCTGGTGTAAACACAATTGTAGCATTATATAGTAGGAAATGGTATATGCTTATCATTTTATTTCCTTGACCCGAACCTTGTTCATTACCAAATTACGGAAGGAGGTTCACAATGATACAATGTTCTATAAACTTCAGGTAAAGTTATATACTTATCATTGTATTTCCTTGACCTGAGTCTTGTTCATAAACCCAACAGCCCATTACTAAAATATAACATTCTATTATTAATAATCAAATATACATTAAAATTAATAAAAAATGAAAAAACTCAATAAACAATTATAATTACTAATTAAATAATCTACAATAAAAAATACATACCATAAAACTTATATAAATTAAGATTCCTCCCATCCTAATCCCCTACAAACCCAGCAACCAGCTAGTAAAACAATAACATATTATTAATAATACAATTAAAATATATATGAAAATGAGCGAAATAAACGAAATATAAAGTAAAAATTAAACAAATATTCTATAATTAAATACATATTGCTAAAAAAATACTTGCCATTAAATTTCAATTTATTATAATTTGTCTAACTTTCCACCCTATTCAACTACAAACCCAACAACCCGCTACCGTATTTCAAATTGCTAATTACATTTAAAAAACATTATTAAAGCGCTTAAAATTATAAACTATTTTTTTAAATAAATACGATTGACACTAACAATATTACCACCTGGGGGAGGAGCTACGCTAGCAAACAAGATGGCTGCTTAGGCTCTCGGCTCCGCCGACCTCCGTATCCTGCCAGATGATCCTGTTGTTAATCCTGTTTTTACGCCCGACCTCCGTGTGGATGAACTGATGCGCACTCCGATGGTGCAATCCCGAAAACTTAATTGGCTTGTTTGACGGAGTTGTGTCGAGTTGAAGTTTGCAGCCTAGTCCAACAGGAGAGCCGGGGCCTCGAGTTTTGACCCAGCCGGGTTGCAGTTGAACAACATCGGCCGTGAGAACCGGTCTACCGCAGTGGAGGTCCTTTTTGTTTGTTTTTTTTGCCCGATTTTGACGGCGGTCATTCTGAGTGATTAACATCGAGGGAGGAGTGACGTGACACGATAGTGGCTGTGGATGGGGGCCCCTGTCCCGCGGACCTGGTTTCCACCTCGCCGGGGCTCGATGGGTCGGGGTCTTCGCTCGCGGCACCGAAATGCAGCTTGCTGCTGCAGGAACAGACCAGTCACCCTCTGATGCCGTCCATTCCCCCCATGTCTGTTCTTCTGGAGAAGCTGGGCTCTCTGGGGGAAGTGAAAATGATCGGCACGGTGAGGGGAGAAATGGACCGGACGGAACGTGAGCTGTCGCTAAGAACATTATTGGCAGCCATCAGGGCATTTCATTTACATATGGATGCCCGAATTCACAAAATGATTACGGGCATATATGAGAAGGAGTGTGTGAAACCAGACCCTACTCCACTGCAAGAACGGCTGCCAGCTGCGATTTACAAGGCAACCATCTTGACTTTGAACAAGGACCCGGTGCGACAAGAAGCGCCTAAGCCCTTGGTCGGTATTATGGAGAATCCTGAACCCGGTGTTTCGTACATTTTACTACATTTACCATCACTGCTGACTTTGGGAGAATCGACTGGCGTTCCCTTCCCGGAGATTCCTGTTGGTGATTGTTTTTGGACTTCTGTTTCATCCTTTCCCTCTTTCCCTCTTTCCCTCTTTGATGACCACGCGCTCGTGGAGAAAACAACATTGGAACTGTCCGTCCGTGAGGGAGTGTTTCTGTGCTGTTGGAGTCCTTGAGGAATCACTGACTTTGATTTTTGTTGGACTGAATTTTTTTGGACTCTTTCTGCGTTTTGATTATCCTGTAGAAGTGGTTGTCCTACCGGGAGGGGTTCGCATGATGATTCGGAAGGGCCAAGGATGAGGTCGATTGACCGGGGTTGGTACTATGGCCTTAATGGATGTGAGAATCGCGACTGTTGATCAAACGGAAGGCTCGGCGGTGTGTTATAGCTCCCCCTAATTTACTGTTTTCGTGATTTTTGTAACATTGTATTTTCATCATAGGGGGTGCTTTACTCTGGCGGGGGGGGAAGGGGACCGGGAGCCCGTACGGAAATGCCCTCCCCCATGTCTTTCTCTTTTCTATTTTTAGAATCTAGTTAGTTTGGGCGACAGGCACACTGCTAGTTGGGTATATAAATGTACAAAGCCTGTCACACCAACAAGAATTATCAATACGAAATTCTCGACAATATTTCAGATTCACAAATGTAATACAAGTTCGATAGAGATTAAACTTCATTTAATTTATAGAGGTTTTCCTCCAGTCCAGCCAACACGTGTTTCGTCGCTTGGGATGGAACCCACGACTTCATCAGGGCTGGGAAAAAATACAATACAAAAATTGTTCGGGTTATGAGATAAATTATCCCATCCACATTAATTATACATGAGTCATTGTATCCGTACAGTAGCAAGTGGGCAATCATCATTATCATATAAGTCCTTTAACAATTCCATTTGGGGAATTCACTCGAGCAAGGAGAAATTGCAGTAAAGATGAGGACTTTGCAAAGTGCAAGAATAATATGAAGAGCAGGTTCAGATCTAGGGGGTACAATATGGATATGATCACCAAGGCTGAACAGAGAATAGACAAAATCCCTAGGGAAATAACTCTCTGTGAAAAACAGAGAGGGGACAGTACTAGTAACAAAATCAGACTAATTACGAATTATGATGATGCTGCAACGACATTGAGAAACAGCATGAGGAAACATTGGTGGATTCTCAATAATGATAAATCTCTCAACCAATATATCACAAGAAATCCCTTGATAACATACAGAAAGGGAAGAAGCATAAAATCCTGGATTAGTCCGACCTACCCCATGAACAAAAAAACAGTTCCTGACTGGCTGACACAGAAAAGTATTGGCTTTCACAAATGTGGTACATGCAAGCTATGTCCCATGGCAATGAACAGAACCAAAACATTCCGTAATTACAGGGGCAAGGAATTTGTGATCAAACAACTACTGAACTGCAATAGTTGCTTTGTAATCTATATGATTAATTGCAAATGTGGTAGCTTCTATATAGGCAGCACAATAAGAGCTCTTAAAGAGAGAATCTTTGAGCATATAAGAGCCATAAAATATCAGGACACAAGATACAACACTGCTACACATGTAAACCTATGTCCCAAACAAGGCAAACAGAAAATCATCAGCTTTTGTGCAATAGACCAGGTAAAGAACGACCCGAGAGGAGGTAACATAGAATTAGCCTTGAGACGCAGGGAAGCGTCATGGATACTGACTATGCGTGCAGTTGAGTACGGCATGAATGCTGATCAGGAACTACACTACTTTTTGGGGTAACTGAGATATATTAGTGGACATAACACTAACACCACCTCTATATTCAGGAATGCCAAAAAATACTGTATTGCACACATTAGACGAATGTCTTATATGCAAATGTACCCTCTAATTATGTTCTTTGTTTCTTTTGCATACTATAAATGGGATCGTGGGAATTCAGAAATAACATTCGAAATGCCCAATGACTGTAAAGATTACATAACCTGTTAATTTGTGACATGCATTGTTATGTATACTCATAGTTGAACTAATGTATATGCCGATGGATATTAATGTTCTTTATATATATGTCTAATGACACATATTGAACACCATGTACTCGAGACCCCACAGTTCAAATGCACGAATTTTGAGATAATTTCACTTTTACTCTCTATTAGATTCACTTTGACCAATCTATATTTTGGACTGGTTTTAAGTCAAAAGCACATCTTCGCTTGCACGGAATATTGCTATTATTAAGCGCACTACCCAACACGCTATTAATCTGGCGAGGACAGTATATTAGATAGATACCGCTTAACAATGGCGGACAGACACGACCGAAATAACTAGGGCGCGAGTTCGAATAGAAACCGGAAGTATATTAACAACTTCCGGGTTACAGACGCGGACTTCCAAAACACGGAAGACCACGCCACGGACAGTTGATTCTCGCAGCCCCTGGACTTCGAAATATAGAAGGTAAGTTTAAATCAAGGACCTGATCTGGAGAAAAGCATAGAGAGAATAATCGCTCGTCCCTCACATAGTTTTCGCCGCCATAATAGTTCAGTTTTTTTCTCCAACTCTCAACAGCAGGGAGCAACTTCGCTTCAAATAATAAACCTGGGAGGAAGGACAGATTAAATATAATCTTGGTTCCAGTGAAGAGCTTATATCATAACGGAACACTATATTTTCATAAGGTAAGCCCATGACCTAAATAACGATGAGATAAAAGAGGAATACATATCCTCCCAACTTATACATAATATTAAATAAGATCTTTTTGTAAATTATAGATTGCACTAATACAAGATTCAAGATTCAGATGCATACTACTACCCATGCCACATAAGGCTGGGTCGGAATTATCACCAGTCAGAAGGTATGCTCTTTATATTGGTACTCTAAGAATGGTAACTGTATCAAGCTTGGACAATGTGATGTCTTAATAAGCTGAAAATTTGAATATCTCCCAACTACTTGATAATTTCAGGCACAAACTGTATGAACGTCCAATAGCAGGTAAGCCTGAGTATTATGTACTCAGCAACCAAAATAGGTTTGACAGAGCACAAATGATACACTGTCGCTGATAGATCAATCAGAACCGACACAATTCCTCACGGGAGGTAGCACATTACGTGGTCACAATAAAACTGGGATGAGCACATGAAATTATTCTACCATATAGTATAGCACAATAATAGAATGGAATGTCACGAACTGTGGGGACCCGCACCATCTCTCGACAATGAGAGAGCCTCTCCTTCTCTACATGGGAGATTACTGACACTCCCGCCGCAATTTCCTCTCCTAATGCATGATCCCGCATTGTTAAAGGACTTATATGATAATGATGATTGCCCACTTGCTACTCTACGGATACAATGACTCATGTATAATTAATGTGGATGGGATAATTTATCTCATAACCCGAACAATTTTTGTATTGTATTTTTTCCCAGCCCTGATGAAGTCGTGGGTTCCATCCCAAGCGACGAAACACGTGTTGGCTGGACTGGAGGAAAACCTCTATAAATTAAATGAAGTTTAATCTCTATCGAACTTGTATTACATTTGTGAATCTGAAATATTGTCGAGAATTTCGTATTGATAATTCTTGTTGGTGTGACAGGCTTTGTACATTTATATACCTAATCTGTGGATTACTTGGGGTAAGGATGACAACGCATGCCTAGGCACCCAACTACATATATAATTAGTGGTGTAACTAATAATAAGAGCCTATACATTGTAAAGCGCCAATACCACCAAGATCGGTCATCCTTCTATCTCTACAAACTTGCTTATATTGGTGGGGCGGCTACAAAGGCGTCAATAAGTACATATATCTGACACTATGGATAGAGGTAAAGAGGCCGCAGAACTCTTTGATAGCTTAGCTAGGGGTGAGACAGTTACTACCTCTCTAGCAAGTAGGAGTACAAATAAGAAGAATGAGGGATTGCAAGAGAAATTTGTTAAATTGGAAAGATTGAAGATAGCAGAAAACTCCAAATGGTGGGATGGAGCAACCCTAGAGCAATATGTACGTCTCAAGAGAATTCCTAGGGGGCTCTGCTCACAGGTACTACCAACTTATGATGATCTTGATGAGGATCTCCTGTTAGCCTGGGAAAAAGAACTAATCTCCAATTCTAATAACTTGATGAACATTCTAATTGAGAATGCTTCACGTAAGGTTAAAAAACTACAGGGGGAAATTGCAACACTGGAATTGGAAATTAAAGAACTCAACCTCCCTGAGGCAACTGAGAAAAACTATGAAATCCTAAAAGGGATCTTAGAGAAACACCAGACAGATATCAAACAGCGTAAAGCCCGTAAGATAAAGAGAGATGAGATAGATTATAAACAGGGGAGGGTCTTTACATACGCTAGAAAATATGATCATCTGATGGACAAAGGCACTAAGGGAGCAACAGAACTGGCTCAAAACTTAACCCCAGCTAGTTCTGTATCAACATCACTGGAGACCTTACCCAGTGAGAATGAAGGAATCTCATCTGACGATACGGCACAGTGCAGTGCTTTTTTAAGGGAGGTGAAAAGGAAAAAACGGGGAGACAGGGACCAATCAAGACAAAAGGTAAATACACCAAAAGGACAAGGAGGGGAAAAAGAGGAGGATCCAAACTTAGGAAGACAGGGAATGAGATTGAGGTCTTGGAGGAAGTAACAGATAATATGAATGAATGTACTGGGGTGCAAGTGGTAAATCTTAGTGACAAAACACTATCTCCTGATATGATCTCTGTACTTGAACGTGGCATGGGTTTTTGTCCGAAGGAACAGGGAGATGTCCACAAAACCATGGTAGACCTATTCAAATTTACCAGAAAATTAAAATTGAAAAAACATTTTGATGGTATTCAAACTATGAATAAAGGCATAGAAACAACATCTGTGAATATGACTCGTGTAAAACCTACAATACAAGATATCAGAGACTGTGAGATTTTATTATCAATAGTGGATGATGATAGGGACCATATGTCCATAGATGAACTGTTATTGGATCACGACATAGAACCAGATAATACCATTTCAAGTGGTCTACACAATAAGTCACGATGGACCCCCACACTACCAAGTGGTAATAGTATAGATATGTTTCACAAACTGGTCACTGAGGATTTATACACCCACCTGAAACATGATAAGAAACACAAGAGATGTGCTGACAATCTAAATACACAGGAACGTAAAGCACTAATAGAACTTTGTAAAATTCCCAATGTCACCATCAAGGAGGCGGACAAAGGTGGGAACATCGTGGTCATGAACACGAAAGATTACAATACTGAAATACTCACACAATTAAGGAATGACACTTACTATGAGAGACTGACAGCGAACCCAATGGGACACTTAAAGGTTAACATCAACACCAACTTAGAAAAATGGTGGCATGAGGGCCTCATCAGTAGGGAGGAATTAACATACTTAAAAGTAGATAAACCAAGGTCCCCCTGTATCTATACCTTACCCAAGATACATAAGAACTCACAATATCCACCAGGGAGACCGATTATCTCAAGCATAGGGGGGCCCAACAGAGAGACTGTCGCAGTATGTCGATAACTTCCTACAGCCACTAGTACGCAATTTACCAGCATATATCAAGGACACCAAGCACATCCTTAGCATTTTGTCAGATGTAATCTGGGAGGATGGCATGATTATGGCAAGTCTAGATGTCACCTCCCTGTACACCAATATCAGGACGGATCTGGGTCTCCTGGCAGCCAGAAAATTTCTAGATAAAAGACCAGCGTCTCAGTGGGCCCACACCGAGATGCTATTAAACATGATGAACCTGATACTACAAAACAATGTCTTTTTATTTGACAATACCTGGTACCGTCAAAAACAGGGGGTAGCCATGGGCTCCAGATTCTCTCCTTCGTATGCAAACCTGTTTATGGGTAGGTTCGAGGAGGAGTGGATCTGGGGCCCGCATGGCACAAAGTGGAGTGAACACATCATTTATTGGGGTCGCTACATAGACGACTGTCTGTTAATTTGGGCTGGAGACATGAATGGTCTCCTAGAATTCTGTGAATATCTTAACTCTAATCTGATGGGAATACATCTAACTCACTCGATAAGCACTACCCAAATAGAATTTTTAGATCTGTTACTGTTTATTGAAGATAACAGAATACAAAGTAGACTGTACAGGAAAGCGACTTCATGCAATTCCCTTTTACATGCTGGAAGTTCACACCCAAGACATCAAATTCAATCCATTCCATTTGGGGAATTCACTCGAGCAAGGAGAAATTGCAGTAAAGATGAGGACTTTGCAAAGTGCAAGAATAATATGAAGAGCAGGTTCAGATCTAGGGGGTACAATATGGATATGATCACCAAGGCTGAACAGAGAATAGACAAAATCCCTAGGGAAATGACTCTCTGTGAAAAACAGAGAGGGGACAGTACTAGTAACAAAATCAGACTAATTACGAATTATGATGATGCTGCAACAACATTGAGAAACAGCATGAGGAAACATTGGTGGATTCTCAATAATGATAAATCTCTCAACCAATATATCACAAGAAATCCCTTGATAACATACAGAAAGGGAAGAAGCATAAAATCCTGGATTAGTCCGACCTACCCCATGAACAAAAAAACAGTTCCTGACTGGCTGACACAGAAAAGTATTGGCTTTCACAAATGTGGTACATGCAAGCTATGTCCCATGGCAATGAACAGAACCAAAACATTCCGTAATTACAGGGGCAAGGAATTTGTGATCAAACAACTACTGAACTGCAATAGTTGCTTTGTAATCTATATGATTAATTGCAAATGTGGTAGCTTCTATATAGGCAGCACAATAAGACCTCTTAAAGAGAGAATCTTTGAGCATATAAGAGCCATAAAATATCAGGACACAAGATACAACACTGCTACACATGTAAACCTATGTCCCAAACAAGGCAAACAGAAAATCATCAGCTTTTGTGCAATAGACCAGGTAAAGAACGACCCGAGAGGAGGTAACAGAGAATTAGCCTTGAGACGCAGGGAAGCGTCATGGATACTGACTATGCGTGCAGTTGAGTACGGCATGAATGCTGATCAGGAACTACACTACTTTTTGGGGTAACTGAGATATATTAGTGGACATAACACTAACACCACCTCTATATTCAGGAATGCCAAAAAATACTGTATTGCACACATTAGACGAATGTCTTATATGCAAATGTACCCTCTAATTATGTTCTTTGTTTCTTTTGCATACTATAAATGGGATCGTGGGAATTCAGAAATAACATTTGAAATGCCCAATGACTGTAAAGATTACATAACCTGTTAATTTGTGACATGCATTGTTATGTATACTCATAGTTGAACTAATGTATATGCCGATGGATATTAATGTTCTTTATATATATGTCTAATGACACATATTGAACACCATGTACTCGAGACCCCACAGTTCAAATGCACGAATTTTGAGATAATTTCACTTTTACTCTCTATTAGATTCACTTTGACCAATCTATATTTTGGACTGGTTTTAAGTCAAAAGCACATCTTCGCTTGCACGGAATATTGCTATTATTAAGCGCACTACCCAACACGCTATTAATCTGGCGAGGACAGTATATTAGATAGATACCGCTTAACAATGGCGGACAGACACGACCGAAATAACTAGGGCGCGAGTTCGAATAGAAACCGGAAGTATATTAACAACTTCCGGGTTACAGACGCGGACTTCCAAAACACGGAAGACCACGCCAGGGACAGTTGATTCTCGCAGCCCCTGGACTTCGAAATATAGAAGGTAAGTTTAAATCAAGGACCTGATCTGGAGAAAAGCATAAAGAGAATAATCGCTCGTCCCTCACATAGTGTTCGCCGCCATAATAGTTCAGTTTTTTTCTCTAACTCTCGACAGCAGGGAGCAACTTCGCTTCAAATAATAAACCTGGGAGGAAGGACAGATTAAATATAATCTTGGTTCCAGTGAAGAGCTTATATCATAACGGAACACTATATTTTCATAAGGTAAGCCCATGACCTAAATAACGATGAGATAAAAGAGGAATACATATCCTCCCAACTTATACATAATATTAAATAAGATCTTTTTGTAAATTATAGATTGCACTAATACAAGATTCAAGATTCAGATGCATACTACTACCCATGCCACATAAGGCTGGGTCGGAATTATCACCAGTCAGAAGGTATGCTCTTTATACTGGTACTCTAAGAATGGTAACTGTATCAAGCTTGGACAATGTGATGTCTTAATAAGCTGAAAATTTGAATATCTCCCAACTACTTGATAATTTCAGGCGCAAACTGTATGAACGTCCAATAGCAGGTAAGCCTGAGTATTATGTACTCAGCAACCAAAATAGGTTTGACAGAGCACAAATGATACACTGTCGCTGATAGATCAATCAGAACCGACACAATTCCTCACGGGAGGTAGCACATTACGTGGTCACAATAAAACTGGGATGAGCACATGAAATTATTCTACCATATAGTATAGCACAATAATAGAATGGAATGTCACGAACTGTGGGGACCCGCACCATCTCTCGACAATGAGAGAGCCTCTCCTTCTCTACATGGGAGATTACTGACACTCCCGCCGCAATTTCCTCTCCTAATGCATGATCCCGCATTGTTAAAGGACTTATATGATAATGATGATTGCCCACTTGCTACTGTACGGATACAATGACTCATGTATAATTAATGTGGATGGGATAATTTATCTCATAACCCGAACAATTTTTGTATTGTATTTTTTCCCAGCCCTGATGAAGTCGTGGGTTCCATCCCAAGCGACGAAACACGTGTTGGCTGGACTGGAGGAAAACCTCTATAAATTAAATGAAGTTTAATCTCTATCGAACTTGTATTACATTGTGAATCTGAAATATTGTCGAGAATTTCGTATTGATAATTCTTGTTGGTGTGACAGGCTTTGTACATTTATATACCTAATCTGTGGATTACTTGGGGTAAGGATGACAACCCATGCCTAGGCACCCAACTACATATATAATTAGTGGTGTAACTAATAATAAGAGCCTATACATTGTAAAGCGCCAATACCACCAAGATCGGTCATCCTTCTATCTCTACAAACACTGCTAGTTGGGGTTAGGCGATCGCCATATGCAGGGGTGCAGGGTGGGGGGGATGGGTTTATTATTTTATTTCCGTTCTCATTCTTATGGTTTTCATTCCTTCAATCTTCTCTTGGTCTCTCCCTTATTAGCAATATTGGCAAAATATCCTGATCTTGTTTACCTTCCAGTGTCTGGTTGCCAGGCTTTGTCTACAATTCTGATTTTATGGGTGGGTGGGTTTTGAGGGCCGGCGCTTAAATTGTATGTCGATTGTAATGCTACTAATCCTGCTTCGTGCTTATTAGCGCAGGGGTCTCAGCGATTCTTCTGTTACTGCAACTATATCCTGTCTTTGTACCTGTCCGCCCTATTATTCTGTTGCAATGTATGGCACCAGATATGTCTTTCGTTTTTCTTGTTTTAATATAATAAAAAGATTTATAGAGATTAGAATCTCTCACAAAAAAAACAATTTACCACCTAAAAATAATATAGTAACTAAAAACCATTAAAATAATTACAAAACAATATTTTTTACAACCATAATAATGGAAACAATATTAAAAAATACAACATTTATTAATACAATATTTCTTACCAAAAGCAGATATTCTTGACAATGATATTCTGCATCATGATATTTCTACTGTAGCAGTATTTTCTTTTTACAATATATCTGTATCACAATATTTTCAGCTTAATATTTTGATGAAATACCTAACACACTATGCTAAATGACAACACTGAAAAATGAAGTACTCCCTGTTCCACTTCCTAATATTCACCCTTCCCATAAATGGCAAGAGTGTGTCTCCAACCATGCTCTGCTCCTAATCTAACATCTACAATCCTTAGGATATCTTCACATAGATCTCTGCTTCCTCACTTGTCTCTCTAGTATCCAAGATTGCTGATGCTTTGAGTAAAGGTAACTTAAAACTGGAAATTATCTTCATTATTAAATACCTTGTTCGATAACCTGACACCAACTCTTTTACTATTACTTGTGTCACCTCCATCAAAATGGATTGTCATTATGCTCTCTGCCTATGCTCCATTTTTGTCCCCGTTTTGTTAATTATCTTCCTTTTTGGCGATGTGGCGCGCACAAGGTAAATGGTTTTATTTTTTTTAAATTTAATTTAACTTATCCCGTTGTAGGTCGACCTCCCTGACACCCAACCTTCCACCCCCCCGCCCTGTTTCACAGCTCTTACCTGTGTCGGCCGCCACTGACAAACAGGAACATCAAAAGTAACATTGAAGTTGAGAGGTGCAAAAAAAGTATGTGAATCATGCCCATTTTGAAGGGAAGAGAAGAAATTAGGAGACTGATGGGAAGAATGTACCAAAACTTGCAGGAAGAAGAAAGGTCAGCTACTGTAAATGTAACAAGTGTAAATGAGGTTAATTGAAATAACTAGGGCCACCACATATTTTAATATAAATCTGCATCAGTGTTTTTAAAGAGTTATAATTTCCTAATGATCATTTTATAAATTTCTAGCACAGCACCATTTTATTTCCACACAAAGATTTACATTTTACAGGGCACGTAACATTTACAATAGAACAAATATAAATGTAAATGTAAATGTAAATGTGTTGTATTTGTATAGCACGAACAGTAACCCGTAAGCATCCCGGCGCTTGTACTCCTACCACAAGGGAACCCCTCCTGGCTTTTCCTTGTGAGGTGTCCACTCCTGGGCATCCCATGGTGAAACCAGGCATCCCTTGTGTATCGGGGGCCGTTGTGGAGACTAAGCAAGCTATTGCCCAGAGTTGCAGCGTGGGGCCCATGCTTAGATTCGGCACTGAGGCGAGAATATCCGGTCAGAGGAATTTAAGCCCGATCCCGCCGAGGCGGGAATCGAACCCTGGTCCCTGGCCAGCGCTCTGCATCAAGGTCTGCCGCTCTAACCATTGAGCCACACTTCTCCCAGGAAGGTCAGTGCAACACACAACACTCAAGAACAGGCCCTAAGGTAAGTTTATGTTTTTTTCACCTTTTTTGACACCCCGGCGACACCCTCTATCCCACCCTCGCGACAACCCCCCCCCCCCCCCCCCCCCCCACCTGTGAGCCATGCTGGCAACTGCTGCTCAAACCCAATCTTCAATTCAGTTTCTGGAGCTGTGGAAGGACTCTCAGAGGATTGCCTGCTGCTGTGGCCTGCTGTGCACTTCAGAGGACTGCATTGTTGCACCTGGAAGGACTGCCCTGCTGCAAGTAGCTTCCAACAGACCCTCAGAGACCTGTCCTGATGTTTGAGCCCTGTTCCACTTTTCAAACCCAGGACTACCAGAGTGACTCCAAGTGTTTGTTGACTGGCCTTCTGATCAAGAGCCTCAGGAGCAGAACCAGCAACTGGATCCAGCCTGAGTGGTGCTGAATGTTTGTGAATGAATGATTCCACCAGCGGAGTGGATTGGCAGAATTTTATTAGTAACTCGGTGTTGCAATTGTAACACAGAATTTTCTAAACTCCGCTGAATCTGCCTGCGAAATAAAAAATTCCACCAACCTCTAATCAGGACCATCAATTTTTGCACAGTAGAGAATGGCAATCTTCAAGCAGATAAACAAATGAACGGGGTCTAATATTCAAAAGAAGATAGATTAGCTTCTCATGAGGAAAATGAACAACAGCATTCCTACATTAGGGCTAGGGCAGCCCGAGGAATAGAGAGGAATCACAGCAAAACACACAAAAGGTGGCTTACTCCTGACACAGCGGGTGATTATGAAAAGCACAGTCAGTGGCTGTCTACAAAGCGAATAGGATATATCCCATCCTCTTGGTCATAGGCATGTGAAATCCTATCCATACGGGTAGCTGTCCAAAGATCTTGCACTCAAAGTGGCAGATCTATGGACCAAGATCACAGGGCACCAAAAACGATGTGAACGCTTCTTGTTTTAGGGGAAAATTCGCCTTTTGTGAATGCTAGTCCAAGATTGTTAGCCTTTTTATGGATCTTATTTTTCTGGCATTATGATTTTGTGCCATGTGCCCGAACCTAAATTAAGATTGGAAAATTTGGTTTTCATACAATTGATATGTTTAACTTTCCTGTAAAGCCGTGGTAGATGGTATAGAATACCCACTTACAGCATGGAAGGTTAAAAGACTTTTGTAGACTGCAGTGTGCATTTACACCACCCACTTGTGACAAAAGTATATGTCTGCTAGAATCATCACCATGCTCTGGGTGGACTGAAACTGATAGGCACGGCAGCAACCATGGCAAGGAAAAGGGTCTTTCCTATGCAGGAAAACATATTTTATATAATAATAAATCACCCCTCAAGTGTGATTTGTAAACCAATTTAGCGAGGTGCCTAATATATAAAAAGTGGTACGCTGTTCATTTAGAAAGCATGCTGCATGGTGCCTAAAGGGCTAAAAGTTGTTTTCACTATGTAGGTTCAGCCACAGTTTCCCTAATACAGACCAATGTGCGATTACATCTCCCGTTGGAAAATGATAGAAAAGTCATTCAGAAAGACAAACTCTAAAGGGAAAGGCCCTGCTGAAGGAAAATGTACTCTTGACTTCTGCTGGAAGTGGATTCACTCCAACACCCATGGACTCCTGACTCCTGCTAGCAGCAAGGAGCCTGGAATTGTTCTCCAAGGGTCCAGTGGTTGGTCTCTGCTTTGCCTCCTTAAGTGACACAAAAAGCCTGGGGACTCGTGATACAACGAGGGCCTGACTGACCTCAGAGGACTGAACCCTGCAGGAGAACTGGCTGGAGAAAGAACTTGTACCTGGAGGTCCACCCTGAGGCGCTTGGGCTAAAGGACGGATAAGAAGTACATTTCCAGTAAAAAAAGAAAAGTGGGACTAAGTAATTGTTTCTACCTCTGGAGGACTGGAACAATGTGCTGAGGCTTGCCCAGGGAGGTCGCAGCCAAGGTGGGTAAGCAAATCATTTTTTTTCACTCATAGCTTTTTGCTACACTCAAACCAGGAAGAGGATTAGTGAGCCCTAATGGCAAAGGTAAGGTGTCTTGGAGCCATGCCATGCTATGGCTTCCAGCCTTGCCCTGCTAGAGGATTTTAAAAGCCAAAAAGTGACTAAAGGCCCGATTACGGGTTTGGCTGTGTGGGAGCAAGTAACAGCGCCACTGCCCTGCTCCCACACCACCAAACATGGCTGCTGCCTGCCAGATTACGAATATTCTAGTGGTCCAGAAGGCGGGTGGTGTAGTGATCCCGCAGCAGGGCAGTTTAAAGGCTCACATGTGAGCCTTAAACTGCACCACCGCGGGACAGCAGGTCTACGTGCCTTCACGGCATAGACTAGGAATGAGGTGCATGCACACAGGGCCAAGAGGGGGCCCTGTAGTGCCCCCCTTTCTTTCCTCACTGCCAGCAGTTTCATGAGGTAAGAACCTCCTTGGGCCCGCTAGTGGTGAGGACACTTGTAATATGCTTGGCAGTGCCGCAGGGCACCACCAAGGATACTGTGGCCTTCAGACTGCTGCGCCACCACCGGGGATCTCTGGAGGTTGCGGCGGTGCCATGATGGTGAGACTGTACAAGTTGTAATCCGGCGGTCAGTCTGCCGGTGCAGTGGTGGCCGGATCACCGGAGGCTCTGCTGTAGCAATTATCATATGCATCTGTATGGACAAAAAAGTATACAATAGATGAACTGCAATGTCTATGTTTTTCTCCGAAATCAATACTGCCATTTCGATATATTAAAGTATTATGACTTTTGAAAGTCAATAAAAATTTTGCCCCAAAAAAAAGAAAAAATAATTACTGCCTGTTTATAGTAATTTTTGGATAGATGTTCATATCAGCTTTGTATTGTATCTTAACTTATGGTGCTTTAAATGATACCACTATTACTATTACCATGCTAAGTGATTGTAATGACTTTAGATGATTTTAATTAATCAAACAACACATTTCTACATACATACATTTAATATCATAAATGGAAAACAGGGGTAAAAGGAGTCATCTTTAAGAGCAATATAAATTGTAAAAAGCCCATGCTTTTAACAATTACTGACATCGCAAAACGAGTAATGGACACAAAATCCTGCACAAAATGTGTTCAGCATCAGCAGACAATTCTGCTTAGTGATTAACCACAAGAGTCCTCTAAACGAACTGAAAACAGTGAGAAACATAACCCCTAATTAAAGCCAGCTAGTCAATCAGAAACCTACAAAGGAAGGAGATTCTCAGACGTTTGATTGACAGTTAAATAGGGTGGTAACTACATCCGAGATGCAGGTAGTTGCTCCTTCGAGAACAGTGGCACATAAATTAGAACAAGCATTTGCAATGCAATAGGTATCGCATTTTCGAGAGTTTAAGATATTGGTATTGGAAATGACTTAGGGCCAGATGTACAACCAGTATAAATTGCAACTCGCAATTTGCGCTCGATTGCGAGTCGCAAATTGCTAGTCGCAATTTACAATGTACAACAGTGTCAGAGACACTGATTGTGATTCCCAATGGGGTCGCAAAATGCGAGGCTCATGAATATTAATGAGGCACTCACTATATGCGAACCCATTGGGAATGGCTGGCCCTCCCAGGGATGGTGGCCCACTGGCTCAGCAGACCTCCTTGTCTGGGACAGCTTTACAATAAAGCAGTTAAAAAAAAAATGCTGCTGCCCATTTTCCTTAAAGGAAAATGGAATGCATTTTTTAGAAAAATAAAACATTTTAGTTTCATTTTTTAAGGGCAGGTAGTGGTCCCTGGGACCACTGCTGGCCCCTAAAACATATTTTCCCCTGCATTTGCAAAGGGGAAGGGGTCCCCTGGGGACCCATTTGAGACTGAATTACCACCCTCTTGAAGAGGGCGGTAAATAGCAAGTGTTTTGCAACCACAATTGCGTTCATAAAACATTCACATATAGGGCTGCGAGTCGCAATTAGGAAGGGACGCCCTTGGAATGCCCCTTCCTAATTGCGAGTCGCTAAACACTATTTTGCGAGTCGCTAAACACTATTTTACGAGTCACAATTTTTTTGCGACTTGCAAAATAGTTTTGGTACATTGCCCACAGTGATTTTACATGCGCAAACGGGTCGCAAACCCATCTGCGCATTCAAAATCACGTTGTACATCTGGCCCAATGCCTTTTCTTTATATATTTTAAAAACCTGCATGCAGTGCGTAAACATGCATTTTGTACTTCTAGTCCATGCTTACGAGAAGCAAGGCTTGCAGTAAAAGGGCGCAGTTACTGCCAGCCTTGCTTCTCGTAAGCAACAACTAGAGTTACAAAGTGCATGTGTACTCACCGCTTGCAGGTTTTTAAAACACATAAATAAAAGGCATTGCCAATTACAATGCCAATAGCTCGAACTCTAGCAACTGAGAGACCTATTGCATTGCAAATGCTTGTTGAGCTCTGAGACGGAGGGGGCAGCAGCCATAGGATGACAAGGGCTGGGCACCAGCTGCGTGTTTCAAAAGCAAGAGGGAGGAGGAGGAGGCAGCAGCAGCCAAAGCAGACCTTGGTCTTTAAATGCACAGCAACCATGGCAAGATAAGAGCAAGATTTACAGCCCCGTTCACAACAGAGCTCTGTGAACCACAAGCACTGGTCTTGAGTGCTCCAGATTAAAGTAAGAAATAGTGCTCACAAGCTCTGAGTAACAACATATGTAACAGGGGCAGTCCTTGAAAGTGAGCGGAGCTTTTAAAGCCCATATCCTGAATACAGCATATGTCGCAAAGACAGAGCAAGCGCTGCCTAGGCGAGACCTAAAAAAGGACACTTGGAAAGCTGTTACTGAAATAAAGGATACAGCATCAAATGTCTCAATAGAGAACTTGGTTGGTCTATTAACCCCTTCCATGCTGATGACGAACCCCAGCCGTCATGCACTACGGTTCTGGTGTGCTGATGACGGCTGGGGTTCGTCACGGCCCGCCCCTGTTCGTGTTGTTTACAGCACACCAGGGGAATCGCGGCCGCATGGAAGGGGTTAATGAACAAATTCACTTCTCACCCAATTGGTTCCACAGTCGTCTTGTAGTTGTATACTATGAGCCATTCCCAATTAAAAGCATTCACTTCAAGCTAACGTTTTATAGAAAAACAGTTTTATACTAATTTAAAGTAGATTAAGTAGATTTTGGAGCAAATTAAATAAAAAGTCTCTTTTGATTTGATGTAGAAGATGTTTTGTAGCTAAAATGAGCTACAAAACGTATTCTACAGCCCCAGACCTTCCTCTTCCCCAAGTTCTGTGGCTGAAAGGTATTCCTAGAAATACCTCTGGAGGAAGAAGCTTGAAATGTGACATCAGGAGATGCTCATCAAATTTTGGCTACTCAGTAACAGAACTGGAAGCACTGCTGTCGCCCCCAAAAATAAAAGGAGTTTTGAGGTGGGAAGAATCCATTCCACTGTGGTATTCTAATATTCTGTCACCTGAAGTAAAAGATCGTCCCCTCTCCTCTTCCATGATAAGCTTACAAAACATTTCAAATGCTACACTACGGGTTTTAGTAGGGATCCTGCAAGGGCTGTTAGCAAGGGATGGAAGACACTGGTATGTGCACTCAACTGATCCTATAGAATTCGATAAGGATCAAAAGGGAATATCACCTGAGCAGTCTAAGAGTTCCTAAAAGATTAGCTAAGCTGGTAGCCTGCTCTGCTTGGTCATAATATTTCAGGTGCTGTTAAAAATAAAATAAAACACACAAAACAAGTGTCCTCAAAGGTATGACTATTAACCCCTTCGCTGCTCATGACGAGCTCAGCTCGTCATGCAGTACACTGGTCGTGTGCTTATGACGAGCTGAGCTCGTCATGCAGCATGGGGATCTGAATATTTCAGCACCCAGCGGGAATTGCCTTAGCAGCCAAGGTGTTAAAATGCAAATAAAAATATATCAGCAATAATGGTAGACCCTCTGGAGTGACACTTTATAGAGAAACCTGCCTCACCTAGCCCGGCCTTAACCAGAGAATGAAAGAGCGCAAAAAAGAAAAATAAACTATTCCCAAACTTTCAGAAAACATCACTCATCTAACAAACTCAGATTAAGCCGGTTAACACCAAGGCGAAAAGCAGAAACAGAGAAGAATCTCACCTCAGGCCCCTCGCAAAATAAATGTTCTGATTGGAACCTTAGCGGAAGAGATTGTCACTGATTCACCACAATATGAAGTCAACAGCACTCACTTGACTGCCTCAACTGCAGAATTAATTGGTGGTCTGGGGCCAACAGCCAACAAATGAAGCCCCAGTGTGGCGGGCAACAGGCTGATAATATGCACAATCAGACATAATGAATACACTTTCAGAACTCCACAATAACCGCAGCTCCTCACGTTGGTGAGGAGTTGGAAATATGGAAAGCGGAAGAAATTAGTGGAGGCACATTAACATCATAATAGCTGCACCATCAATTTCTCAACCACCGCTCCATCTAATAGACTCATATGCAGGAAAATCACCCAGTGTGACTTTTGCCCTAAAATCAGTTCAGTGGAGCAGCGCATGGTAAAAGTCCTTGAAAAAGCTACAGTCGTGCAGAAACGCATAACCCAATCGTGAATCTCAACCACCAGACTGCCAAACCTGAGGCCTTAGTTTCTAAAGTGGGCTGTTGTAGCTAAACTGCATACTCAGCAAATATGTTTCCAAGGAACACCGATATTAATTAACTAGTTGCAACCGAGCCAATTCCTTTGTGCACTAATGACTTGATGAGCAGGACCATCATGGCATTGCTACAGCAAGTGTTTGAAAACTGCTTCTAAAATTGTAATGCAAGAGAACATATACATTTTTACACGTCACTATATTTCTAGAGGCGTCTGTGTGATCTCTGCAGAAGGTAAATCATTGAGGAGACCTTTGTTCCCATGAGGCACAGGGTCAGACTGATGTGCATATGGCCATGTAGGAACTGAGGTGGGGGAGTGATCTAAAGAATCATGATGGATTAAACCCAGATCAGTTGACTGGGGGTGAGTGCTTGCAATGTTCAACACTCCGTCCATCATCCCCTTTGATTTTGCTTTGTTCGCCCTAAGTTGGCAGGGTATGCCCAGACGTGGGTCCCTTGCTCACTTTGCCACTGGATTCAAGATAGCCTGGCTGATGAGGGTTATACACCTGAAACCGGTCCCAGGATGCCTGTTTCTGGTCCAGGGAAAACATGGCTTGGCCGTTTGGGCTGGACTGTTCCCATGAGGCGCAGGGTCAGACTGATTTGCATATGGCCATGTCTGGCTGGGGTGGCGGAGTGAGCTAAAGAATGATGATGGATTAGACCCAGATCAGTTGACTGGGGGTGAGTGTGTGCAATATTCAACACTCCCCCTCTCATTTCCTTTGATTTTCCCAGGTAGTTTTAAATGGCATGTCAAAGTGGCAGTAAACTGCACACACTGCACACACTGGCCCTGCAGTGGCAGGCCTGAGACAGGTTTGACAGGCTGCTTATGTGGGTGGCACAATCAGTGCTGCAGAAGGCCCACTAGTAGCACTTGACTTTCAGGCCCTGGGTATATGGTATACCATTTTACAAGGGACTTACTGGAAAATAAATATACCAACTAGGTATATACCAATGTCACCAGGCTTAGGGGAGATGCCCATGCACTTTAGCACTGGTTAGCAGTAGTAAAGTGCTTAGCCAACAAAAAGAATCAGCAAAGACAGGAAGTAAAAAGGCTAAAAGGCTGGGGGAAGACCTCCCTATGGATGCCAGGTCTAACAAGCAGAGTGAAATCAAGCAATAAAATCAATGGGGTATTATTTATCAAACACTTGCAGTAAATCATTTTGCAAGCCGCCTACTCAATGGTACAGCAGTGACCTCAAGAACAGTAGTAAGGTGGTACATAAAGTACTAAAACCACCTTTGACACCTGACATACTGTTGCAAATCAATATGCCTAAAACTGATTACTGCAAATTAATGTGGCACATCAGATGGAACAGATACCCAGTGGAGGAATTTGGTCACGTTATTAAAGTACACGGGTAAGAGCTATACTAGCATGGGTTGAAGGAAGGGCTTTCCTGCTTTTCACCCTCCATGACGTGAGATGAGGGCAAATTCATTTCCACCAAAATTGAGGCAGCAATTTATACAAATCCTGGAATATGTGGATGAAATGATTATTTTAGGAATTGGCTTGGCTGTATTTGTGAAGCAGATAGAGCTCTATAACAAGAAAATGTCTGATCACAATTGTAAAACCGTCCGATCACAACACTAAAACAAAAATCAAAAACTTGAGAAAAGGTTAAAGCCCTTGTTGTCCATGGTCATTATGTACACAGACAGTTTCTTGTGCTCCTATATACAATTATGTGGGGGGTATACCTTATTGATACAAGTTGTGCTAACTTTTATACAACAATCAGGAAGAAATGGAGTTCTCTCACTTTAGTTTTCAATCTATACTACTATTATAAAGGAAGAACTTTGAAGCTTTGAGGCGGGTAAACTTGGGAACTACAGCGCCAATTCACACACCCGATACATCGTTGTAATCCTCAGGGTGTGCAGATGGACATAGGCTATATAAAGGTAAAAATACGTTATATTTAAAAATTTTACTTTATAAAAAAAGTAGTCCCCTCGAAGTAGAGCCGGCCGCGACCTGCGTGCTGACGTCAGGAGCGCGGGGAGGTGCGGCATCCAGGAGCGCGAGATGGAGCGGCAGACATGGCGCGGGGGAGGAGCGGTGACCAGCGGCGGACATGGCGCGGGGAGGAGGTGAGGAGCAGCGGACCGGCGGGAGGAGCAGTGACCAGCGGCAAGGAGCGGTGAACTGAGGAGCGGCGGCTGAGGTAAGGCTCCGGGGGACAATGTTGGGCCAGGCGGGGGTCGAGGCTGGCGGGGGTAGGGGAGTTATAACAAAACAGAAGGGTACAATTTACATCGGCTTAGGAAAGGCTCCGGGGGACAATGTCGGGGCAGGCGGGGGTCGGGGCAGGTGGGGGACAGGGACTTACAGCATCTGCCATGGAGATTTATGCAGAGCGCCTCAACACTGGGCCTTTGTGACATCCGGAGCGGCCGGGGGCCCGGGCTGCTGGGCAATGTCGGGGCAGGCGGGGGTCAGGGAAGCCT
This sequence comes from Lissotriton vulgaris, assembly GCF_964263255.1. Lineage (NCBI taxonomy): Eukaryota > Metazoa > Chordata > Amphibia > Caudata > Salamandridae > Lissotriton > Lissotriton vulgaris. Next base: position 1,689,714,489 of record NC_141694.1, read on the forward strand.
GATTGCTCCCGGACAAGGTCGGGACGGGCTGCTAGTTATGTAATAAAATGCAGAGCCCTTTCGCAGCCTCCACACGCGCAGCCACAGGAGCTAAAATGACTCCCACCTGTACTTATGGCCAATCTGCTTATCTGGGACAGGATGAGCTTAATGCCGTGTTCAACCCAGAGAAGCCCGAGTGAGACTGGAGTTTAGTTTAGAGGAGTTAACTTTATAGGCAAAAGATGACCATTTGAAATGCTGTCGTCATCATCTCAGTAGTGTCCCAAGGTAAGGCCGGGGGAGTTAGTGGCCTAGAGAGCCCAGTAAATACAAGTACACTCAGAATGAATAGGTTTTATCGGAATAGGACCCAGTGACACTGTGCAAGTTCAATACTTCGGAGATGCTGATTATTCTTGCTTCGCCTTCATGAAGATACCATCTAAGCAAATGAAATGAATCTCCAGAGCCTGTGATCGCCTAGATTCAGAGTCAAATAAGTGCTACACTTTCTAAAGCTAAACACTGCACAGATAATCAGGTCAGCGCGTGTGCAGACTCCCATTGGGGAGCTTAGCAAGTCCACGGCCATCATTTGGTAATCACACAAGGGCCTTTAGCTTGGGCCAATTTCACACTGAAACACTTCAGCACCTGCTGTGCTCTTGTCTGGAACGAGCTTACGAGCCATGGTATTGGCCACGACCCTTGTTTTTAGGACACGGCATCAGGAACCGTAAGGACGCTGTTAATAGCTTGAATTGTTATATTCCATCTGGCTATTTAAATTTTAAAGTTTGTGAACAGTGTGCATAGAAAATGTGCAGAATCAATTGTATAGTATTGTTTTAATGCTATCATTTTTCATTTGATATATTAGATATGGTTACGCGTTGATGACGGTTTGAAATATTTTTTCAATGATTATGACTGAATGGCCTTTACATTTGCAGACAAGTTTGCACACTTTAGTGACCTCGAAACAGGATGTTCACAGCTTGCCTCAGGATGTGATCTGGACATTTCATTCGGAACCATATGCGAGAGCCATGCTCTGGTCACCATCCTTCCATTTCTCCTCCAATGTGGCTAGTTATGTGCAATCATTCCAAACCTGGCGTTTCCCAGCAAGCCTCATGACGCCCAGCTCCGAGCTACTTCCCCCAGTCACAAAATTCCCTGTGACCTATTTTGTTGTTGTTGTTTTTTGCAACACTTGCATGCAACATTTAAGCTTAAAGGTACATAGTGGCCAACAAATGATATAAAATGGAGACTAGGTCCTAAGCAACAATAAAATCATGCAACCAACAATAATAAATAAAGCTGAAGTCAAATTAAATTAATTTAAAATCTTATATTCTAAGCTAAACAGCGTCAGTCAGCTATTTATTAAAATTACTTGGATTTATAGAGCACATGGCTGCCTTTGGGCTTCCCAGCGCTAATGATCAGTTACAAGCGTGGAGTGTGAGGATCATAGATGTTATTTGAACAGCCAGGTCTTTATTTGCTTTCTGAACTGCAGTTCATTGTTGGTTTTTCTGTATTCTGATGGAAGGGAGTTCCAGAGTTTGGGAGCTAGATGTGAGAAAGCTCAACCCCCCATCTTGCTCTCTTGACCTTAGTTTGTGTCAGGTGATTTGCTGTACTGGACCGAAGCTGCCTGGGAGGTACGTATGGCCGAATAAGTTTCTTGATTTTAGCTGGGCCTTTGTCATGCAGAGCTTTATGTGTGATGATTAATGTTTTGAATTTTATTCTTGCCTCTATTGGGAGCCAATGTAACTTGGCTAGCTGTTTTTTTACCGGCTCCCGATTAGGGATATTACCCAGAAGTCTAGCTGCGGCGTGTTGTAGTCTGCAGCTTTCGTGTGACTTCTTTCTGTGCCCCGAGGAACAGTGAATTTCCATAGTCTCCTCCCCATACAGAATAAGTGCTCCTTTTCCAGACCTCATCTAGTTCGCCCTCTCGGATGGTATGTAACCCAGGGCATCCATCTGGGCAGCAAGTTTGGGGAAGGGTCAACACTGTTTTGTATAATGCTTGTTCAACAGGGCTTTGAGTGGGATGAAAAAATTGGGGTGGGGGTCCGTGAAAGTAGCAGAGCCTATATAATTAAGGGCAGGGCTTTAAGTGGGCAGGGTCCTGCCAGTGCTAAGACGGGTCCCTATTGGGCTCCCCATTTTTGCCCTCACCCTCAGGTTGAATTTTTTTTTTAAACTCTGGAGCAGTACCACGCTTCACTGCCTTTGAAGTAACTTCAAAGAGACTCGTGAGAATCCTTTCACGGCCTCATCATTTCAAAACGGAAGCATTTTGCAATATGCTATACAACAAAGCCATAGTTGTGGCTTATTTATCTTATGCAACTAGCAACCATTGACAAAGCCAATAGTACTTGCGTGTTTTAGGTGCCATGTTACTTGCTGTATTATATATCAGGATGCAATGACAGAAACAGCAAAATACCAGTCGGGTTGCACACTATACTAAGCACAGATTATTAGATTGGTGTTTTTAAGCCACACCCTTAATTACAAAGGCCATGCCCCTTGAGAACCCCCCAATTTTTTCATCCCACTTAAAGCCTTGATTAAGGGTGTGGCTTGAACATATACACGCAGAGTGCCACCCTACCCACTCATTTGCATGGAATCACAACTGCAACTGACATACGTGACCATTGCTTTGTGCACTTTGTCAAGGATTGGATGAAAATGGATTCTAAACACCTTTTTGCCCCTGACAGGCCCTGAGAGAAACTTGCACTGCCTTCAGCCACAACTCAATTATGCCCGTTATAAACACATGGATGTGACTCGATTCCAGTTATGCACTAGACAAGAGCAATTTACTGTCTGGAAAAGAAAAACCTATCAGCATCTCGGAGAAGCAAACACTCATAGAGAATGCAAGATTGAGTATCAATGTGAAAGTTAAGCAGAAACGACAGTGATTACCATGACGTTCTTTTACACTCATTGTTCAGAAATTGGTCATTATCTTTCACTGAAAATTTAGGGACATGAATACTGGGACCAAAGGTGGCCCATTTCAATGTCTGCTTTAAATTACTACCGGGTCCGAGACCCGGAGGGATCCGGCCTACTTAAAGCCCCCATGTGTGTTAGAAATGGGGGTCTCTAATTGGCAATGGTTTGCACCTTTCTCTAAGAAGGGACCCTTCTTCCTAGTCAGGGTAAGGGGGATATACTTCTAAAATAACCCCTGCTAACCCCCTTGGTAGCTTGGCACGAGCAGAGAGGCTTATCTCAGAGGCAGTATGTAAGGTATTTGAGCACACATACAGTAATACAGTGAAAATACTACAAATGGACACCACACCAGTTTAGAAATATGAGTAATCTTTATCTAACCACTTCCATGCGTCAGGCGGCCCCTGGCCGTCCGTCGTCACGGTGGGTGTGTGCGTCGGACGGCCCAGGGCCGTTCGATCTGCGCACGCGTCAAATTCACCTGCACCGCGGTCGAATGTCCGCCGCGGTGAAGGGGCTAAACCAAACAAGACCAAAACGACAAATATCCACAATACAGTTATCAAAATATGACTTTTAAAATGTAGAAATAGTTCTGTTCATAGAAAATGGTGGATGCAACACTTTCAACACCAAGTACCATGGATGTGTCAAAAACACAAGCAAAAAGGGTCGCAGGAAAGGTGATGTGTCAATTCCTTGCTCTGAGGGAGCTGATGCGTCGGTTCCTTACTGCTGCACAGGGGAGGTGATGCGTCGGTTCCTTACTGGAGATGAGGTGATGCGTCACGAAGTGACAGACCTGGCGCCGCGATGCGGACGATCCGGGACAATGCGATGCGTGAAGATCCAGGATGTGCTGAGAAGATTCCAGCTGCGTCGGTACTTACACAGTAGGGCCTGCGTCAGAGCTCATGTGGTGATATCGGACCTCGGAGATCGGTGCACAGGACTCGTAATACAGCAGACAGTTCAGCTGCCAGCAGGCACTGCGTTGATTCTACAGATGCAATGATGCATCGAAAATTCTTCTCGCACTGCTGCGATGCCTCGGAACCAGACGGTGTGTCGATTTTCACAGTTCTTTAGTCTTTTGCAGTTCCCAGCCCCAGAAACAACCTCTAGAGGCCCAGATCACTGGCAGGCACCTCTTGGAAGGTCAGAAATCCCAGCAAAGGAGTTCAGAGGGGACTGGGGGTGAATTAGTTGTGTCCCTGAGACTTCAGAACAGGAAGCAAGCGCTACTTCAGGCCCTCGGAGGTCTTCCTCAAGCAGGTGACTCAGCACACAGCAAAGTCCTTATCCCTTCTTTGGCAGAAACAGCCACTGCAGGCCAACCCCAGACAGCACACAGCAAAGGGGCAGTACTTCTCCTCAGTTTCTCCTGCTCTTCTCCTTGGCAAAGGTTCCTCTTGAATCCCAGAATTAACCTAAAAGTCTCGGGTCTGGGCCCCAATACAGCAATTTTCTTTGTTCTCTGCTGGAATAGAAGCCCTGCACTCCGTCAAAACCAGTTATGTTCTCTCTGGTGCAGCTTCTTGGCAGGCAGTGTCGACATCATTGTCAAAGGCAGACCAGGCCCATTCAGATGTGATAGAAATCTCCTCCCCCTACCCTCAATGCAGCCCAGGTATATTCAGCCCAGCCCTGACTCACCCTCGAAAGGCAAGACACACCTCAATCTCCCCTCCCCCAAGTTGCTGTCTGTGAGAATGCACATTCCCAGCCATTGTCAATCCAAAGGCAGACAGTAAATCCACAAACCAGCAGAGGCACTCAGGATAACTAAGCAAGAAAATACCTACTTTCTAAAAATGGTATTTTCAATCACACAATATAAAAATCATCTCTACTAAAAGATGCATTTTTATATTCTGAGTTCAGGCATGCTAATATTCTGAGTTCAGGCATACTAAACTCCATATTTCTATCTCTTCCCAATGGGAAGATATATTTATAAGATGTTACAAATAAACTCTCATTCTACCCCATGAGACAGATAGCCTTTCAATAGTGAAAAAAGAAATTGAAAAACGAAATACACTGTATTTCACTATAAGGGCATGTCACACACCTCAGTACATGTCCTACCTTTCACATCCACTGCACCCAGCCCATGGGGCTACCTTGGGCCTACCTTGGGAGTGTCTTACACGTAAAAAAAGGGAAGGTTAGGGCCTGGCAAGTGGGTGCACTTACCTGTTTGACATGGCAGTACCAAACGGAGCATAGACACTGCAGTGGCAGGTCTGAGTTACATTTACAGGCTGCTCATGTAGGTGGCACAATCAGTGCTGCAGGCCCACTAGCAAAAATGTATTTACAGGCCCTGGGTGCACAGAGTGCGCTGTACTAGAGACTTACCAGTAAATCAGATATGCCAATCATGGAAGCACCAATCCATAAACACAATTTACAGGGAGAGCATATATACTTTAGCAATGATCAGTAGTAGTAAAGTACCTAGAGTCATAAAACCAACAAAAACACGGTCCAAACATGAGGCCAAAAAGCAAAAAGTTTGGGAATAAACCAGCTGGAAAAGCCCGATCTAAGAATGTGCAATAACAACGTTGAGGTAAAAATGATGGCATGCTACCCATATGAATACTCATGTGCTATGGTTTGTCCAAGCCTTTACATCTATGATTTTTTGCAGGCTGAAAAACTTAACATTACAACAGTAACTTGCAGCCTGGCTTATAAAATGTGTATGTTATAAAACATATCTAATCTTGAAACTCATTTTAACATGTTAAATTAGAAATATTTGTTTTATAGATACATTTACATGTTTTCTCCTGCTATAATTTCAGATATTTCTTTAAATGGTGTTGGCACTTCTCTAGCATAATTTTAGAAGCATCTGATTGGCCTATTCACAAACTGTATTTTGTAGGGCATACACTAGTACTACAGTAGTACAGCTCACAATCTAAAACATTCTACTCATAAAACCTATGTGCGGAGACCTCTGCATCTTACATTTGTTCTGTACAGAGAGTACAAGTTGGTATATGTTTGGATGTAATGCAGGAGGGACATGTGGTAGTACTTGGAAAATGGTAAATACTTACCACAAAATGGGAAGGGTTTAGAGAAATTTAAATATTTGGCTGCTGTTGATGTAACCTTGATGTCAAGCGTGCTCCCAGCTGAGGACGTAGAGGTCATGTGAAATCACCCAGGACAACGAATCCCTTTGGTGCTTGCATAAGGATTCCCTTTTATCATTTCAGGCTGGACTGCTGGAGAAGAGTTTTCCCCAGCAACCCAGGGTGGTTTTTATTGTACAGAGGATAAGCGCGCATGGCATCCTGAAGAAATTATACAATTATGTTGTTCCTAGTGGATCTCTGAATGGGGAGTCGTTGCAGGAGGGTCAACCCATTAGACCCCAGGGAGGGCAGGAAATAACACAATAGTCATGGGCAAGTGCTCACTGAGAAAAAAAGTTAAAATGTAATTCTGCCTCTTGCGGGGTGATTGGGGGTGTTTAAACTAATTGCTTACCCCAGGAGAATGTGGGGAGCAAATCAACTCCAAGAGTTGATTAGGATGAGGGTAGCCCCCAATCTGCCCTCACAGTGGCAATAGGCAGAAAACCCACTTGACACCAGGGACAAAGTTGATAGAAAACAGGAAGGAGTTGGGTTGCCCCACACAAGCATCAGACAGTGCCCCCACCCCACATTAACAAAAGCAGTCTTTCTGTTCTCTTGGGGTAGTTTGGGGCGTTTACCCCCAGTCTGGCGCCACAGGGGTAGAAAGCCCACCAAGGAAAGAAAGTAAAAAAAGAAGTGGTGGGTTGGCCCACCCAAGCATTGAGCTGTCTCCTCACCCCAGAAGGGTCCCATCAGTCTTTCTGACACCCAGGGGTAGATTAGAAATGTCTAATCAGGGCAGGCAGAAAACCCACTAGACCGCAGGGATTACCACATCGTGGAAAATCAAGGAGTAAGAACATTCCCTCCTGGCATCGAGCCATGCACTCACACAAAAAGGGGGACTATAGTCTGTTTGACCCCCCCCCCCACTTGGGGCAGATTTGATGGTTTGCCCACATTACGTCCTCCCCAGAGGGGCAAAAAGCCCAGTTGACAACAGGGATGTTTTTAGGGCAAATAGAAAGGGTGGAGCGGACCACCTTGGAATCTGGCCATGTCCCCATCTTCGCTGATAAACCAGAGTCCACCGTCTCCGCCAAAATGCTGTTTCACCCACCTTCCACCTTCAACCCTCCATCTCACACGATGCCGCCAGAAATCCTGGCGTTTGAACGTCTGGTTATGCAGGATGTGATGTAACTTAAATCACAGTTCCAGTTTGTGCCTTACACCTGCCTCTGGTTGAGAAACAAGCCTCACTTACCCTAAAGAACAACTCTGAAATCATCATCAAGCCGGCAGACAAACGCGGCGGGATAGTGGTCATGGGAATAAACAAATAGGATCAAGAAATAAAACGCCAACTCTCCAACCCCGACCACTATCGCTAACTCTCCAAAGAGCCACTGACTGACATCAGAATCAAAATACAACATGTTACAAACCAAGCTAGAGACTTGAACATCAACTCTAAGAAGGAACATGACTTCTTAACCCCTTGTATGCTGATGACGAACCCCAGCCGTCATGCACTATGGTGCTCGTGTGCTGATGACGGCTGGGGTTCGTCATGGCCCGCCCCTGTTCTTTTGTTTACCGCACAGCGGCGGAAACGGGCCAGCAGCGAAGGGTTTAAAGAACCCTCACCCTCGGACAGCTGTCCTCTATGTCCTCCCCAAGGTCCACAAAGACAGCATTACTCCCCCTGGTCAACCTATAGTCTCTGGCTGCGGCTCGATCCTCGAACCTTTGGGTAAATATATAGATGCCATCGTTAAAGAATTTGTACCCATTACTGATATCTTTATTAGTGATACTATGGATCTTATTAATACCATTGAAGATAGAACTGTTGATACCAATGCACAATTGATGGTTAGGATGGACATAGAATCATTATACACCAACATTCCCCATAGTGAAGGTCTACAAGTCATCGAGTCACTCCTGCAAGCAAGACCTCAACCTACTCGGATCCCCACTGAAATCATAATGGATCTTCTACGTATCGCTCTACTGAGCAACTATTTTCTATACCGAGACACATACTACTTACAAGTCAAGGGTGTCTCCATGGGCGCTTGCTTTGCCCCAAACTCTTCAATCCTGTTTGTACACAACATGGAGAAAACGCTCATCCTCTCCGCTCCCAATCCCTTTGTCACGAAAATCTACCTCTGGCGTGGTTACATTGATGACATCCTCCTCATCTGGAATGGCACGATTGGAAACTGACCCCTTTCATTGATTAGCTCAACCATTCGCAAAATCATCTAAAATTCACGAGTGACTGTAAAAAAAAACTATTTACCATTCCTGGACGTCACCATTCATGCCGAAGATGGGAAACTAGGCACCTCATTATACCGCAAACCAACAGAAAGAAACACTCTGCTGCAATACTCCAGTTATCACCCACAAGGACTACGGGATGGCCCCCCATACAGAAAATGTTTGCGCATCAGGCGCAATTCCAAATGGCGCAAGGACTATTTCCACGAAGCGGATATCTTGTCTAACAAATTAATCCACAGAGGCTACCCAAGGCGCTTTGTTACCAGAGCACGTAAGAGGGCATGGTATTGTCACAGAGACCACCTCTTTACACCCCAACCAAAAAAATCAATGGCACGGATACCATTTGTGTCCAAATTCAGTCCAGGCAGTAGCAACATATCCAAGATCATAAAGAAGAATTGGCCTCTGCTACACCCACATAAAACATTCCAAGAACCCTCACTCTTCTCCTACCAACGTGGCGACAATCTAGCGAGTCATCTTGTACATGCCATCACTTGGCCCGAACAAACATCGGACAGACACACAACAGCATCCTGGGGACTGGAACCCATCGTTGGCCACTACAGGTGCGAAAACTGCAGTGTATGTGACCTCACTGCCAACACCAAGGACTTCAATTACAATGGCAAAACATACAAACTGAAAAACCACACCAACTGCAGATCCCAAAATGTAGTTTATGCCATCCGCTGCCCGTGTGACTTAAACTACATTGGGCAAACCACCCAGATGGTGAAACAACGCATCATTCAACACAAGAGCAGAATCATCTGCAAGGTACTCACAACCCTTCTGGTCTCACACTTCCTCGAGAAAAATCATCTTGACACAGACATTAGCTGGCAAGTAATCGAGAAACCCACTCTGCCCACAAGAGGTGGTGACATCAAAAACCTCCTGAATAGGGTGGAATGCAAATGGATGACACTGTGTAACTCCGTCAACCAGGGCTTGAAGACCATCGATGAATGGAACAGTACTATTTCTGTTTAAATCGATTATTTAACTGAGAAGTCCCCATGAATCATCTTTACCTCTCTTCATTCTACCCCTTGTTTAGACACCCATCCTGACCAGCACATACAATCACAGTACTTCTGTACCTGTACTGTCTGTCCTTTAACCTACTTTCTCCACGTACTTACGCTATCGACTTATGTTCAATGTATTCCTTTACCGCAACTGTATCTCTATCATTACTGCCATATACAGGCCCAGCTATTCAGATGGTCTTACATAAGTCACCAATCCATATTCCAATTAGGCTTGCTAGTGCCACCATTGTTACCGCTTACTGTCATATAATTGTTGTACCCCGTGTTACGCATGTCCCTGTGAATAATGCCACACTATGTAACCACTGGAGTCAAGCTAGCCAGGCTGATGAGAGGTGTTACCTCGAAACCGGTCCGGTCCTCGGATGTTTGATTCCGTTCTGGGAAGGACATGGCTTTTGTAGTTCGGACTGGACTGTTCCCATAGGGCACAGGGTCAGAGCTGATTTGCATATCGCCATTGTCTAACCCAGGGTGGTGTGGAGTGCGCTGGGGATGCTCAGACGTGGGTCCCAGGCACTCCACACCACTGGAGTCAAGCTAGCCGGGCTGATGAGAGGTGTTACCTCGAAACCGGTCCGGTCCTCGGATGTTTGATACCGTTCTGGGAAGGACATGGCTTTTGTAGTTCGGACTGGACTGTTCCCATAGGGCACAGGGTCAGAGCTGATTTGCATATCGCCATTGTCTAACCCAGGGTGGTGTGGAGTGCAAAAAAACGATGGATTTGGGCCCAGATCTTTGGACTGGGATGAATGTTTGACATTGATCCACATTCGGTCCATCACCTGTTTTGTTTGCACACTATGTAACCTTGGCATATATATAAGTCTGTCATATCTCACTCGTCGCTGCGATTAATGCCACATCATGTAACCTTGTCAGATATATAAGCCTGTTATATCTCACTCGCCGCTGTAAAGTTTTAATAACTGCTCGTTCTGTAACCGGGGATGTCACTTTATCCCTTCAAAATCCACCTTTTTCATCGTCATTGCATTTGCAGCATCTGTCGCTATGTCCTTTCTTGTCCTTGAATGTCACTTTGATAAAGTTTCACCAATTCATGTTTTCTCGGCCAGTTACCTTTAATTTTGCCTAGTCCTGTCCGCGCCCCACACACGCACCACGATTGGCTCTCCAGGTAGCGCGTCACACTCCACGTGACCCGCTACTTCCTGGATTTCTATTGGTGCTGGCCGGCCCCTCAGTAATCCGCCTAACTCCACACTGACACCGGATTGATTCCTGCACAGACCCACAACCTGACTTCGGCTGCCCGTATCATGGCCGCATTCTTAACTTCCCTTTACTCCCTCAGGCTGTCTGCCCCGCCCCTTGGACGCTCCGAATCTTGAAGCCTCAGACGTCGCATGATGGTGCTCCACTCATCTCCGACAGGCCTGCCTTTGCATTCAAGTATTTACACGCCTCTCCTCCCCCTGTAAACGCCGACCAGCTCCTTCACCTTTGTTAATAACACCCCCTCCCACCTTTTTGCTCCTCTGCCACAGATCGCATCTAATGCGTCCGATTTGATCACTTCTTGGTACCACTTGCTTGACTCTTCCGCTTACCATCATTTAACCCAGGTACTTCAACCGCAATTGCGACTTACCATCTCCCACCTCGTTTCTGACACCGTGTCTCCGCATCAGAGTACTAGTACTGCTCCAGGTACCTTTACTCGTCATTGCGACCTCCCTCCTCGATTCTGGCACCGCCTCCCCGCATTCCAACACCAGACTTCGCCAATTACTCACACCCACCCACCACTTCCTCTAAACGGTTAACTAGAGTTGCTTCGGCTACCATAAGCTTCACAACCTCATATCCTGTCGCACAACCGGGCTACTGCATCCAATACCAGATGCTACACAACCTCAGACTCTGTTGTGCAACCCTTTCTACCATCCTTTAGCCTAACATGCTGCGTTACCCCGAAGCTCTCAAATCACCGTACTCACCCTGGCAACCTACTTGTCTGATCCTTCATCCTCCTAACCTATTGCAGTGTCCTTGACACCACCCTGTAGGCCCTCACCCCCACCTTGCTTTCCTTCCCACATGCCATTCATTGTCCCTAGACCACACCGGGACATTGTTTGTTGACCTAGCCCGCGCACCATGATCTACCAGCACTTAACACTTGATCTCACTCTATGATCCCGCATTACAAGGTTCTCAGTCAACCCTCTCACCAGTCCCCTTCACAGCATCGCGCCTTTCTCTTCCCCTTCCCTCCCTGACCTTTCCTTTCCCTCCCGCAGCACCCTCCAAACAACCCAACCCTGTCCTGAAGACGATCCCAATTGACGAGGATCGAAACGTCGTCGACAACACAGCGCAATACATGGCGCAGTCTCTACTATGGCTCATTTGAATTGCTAACTATCTAAATCAGTCACTACCATAACTGAAATTACCCTTGAGCAACATGTTCCTACTCACTATATATATTTTGCACTATTACTCACTTTGCGCCGTTCACGCTGTCCATTATTGTCACTTGCGTCGCCACCTATGCCACCTGCACATACTTGAACACCAAGTACAATCGGGTTGTTATTGATTTTTTTCATACAGTGCTGCTATAACTGTAAAAAAGAAATGTGCCCTCTTCTTTCTTGTAAAAAGTATATGATGAATAACAACCAAAACCTAATTTGATTCAAGTCTCCTTATTTCTGTACTAGTAATGCTTTCAGCATACATGCTTAATCGTCTCCAGAATAGGCATGGGCGGAAAATCCGTTCCGCTCGCGGATTTTGCGGATTTTCGGGAAATCCGCAATCCGCGAGATTTGCGAATTTCCTGCAAAATCCGCAAATCCGCGAGCAGCGGATTTTGCTCGCACTGCTCGCACTGTTCGCGTGAGTTCGCGCCCCGCGAATAAGTGCGAAATTGCAGAAATACGATCTAAGCAAAACTGAAAGTAACTACTTACCAGGTTCAAAAGTTCAGGCACATCATTAGTAGCCATTTCCTGTAGTGCTTCCTGAGGGGCCCCTCCAGAGTTCAGTTGCCAGTTGAAACTATTATGTGACCCTGCTCTGAACCTCAGAATAGTTACACATATGCCACAAAGGTCATGAATTACAGCTAAGGGAGACAAGCAGGAGCCAGGCTGGAAGTTAAAATCCATTAATCAGCCCCTAATTCATTATTGTCAGTTGGGGCAGGGCAGGTGTTGTAACTAATTTTGCAACAATGAAAGCACTTAGCAAGTGCAAAAGATCACTAATCAGGGCGCACTAAGGAAGCAGGTGCCAGCTAAAAAAGATATTCTGTGACACATTAATCAGCCCCAAATTAATTCAGGTCACTTGAGGCAGGGAAGGTGTGCTTTGCTTTGCCGAAAATAATGTACACTGGACAACCAGAGGGTGTGGTGATGAAACAGAGGGTGGCATGGGTGGGCCAGAGGGTGGCATGAGTAGTCAGAGAGTGGCAGTGGTGACAGAGAGTGGCAGTGATGAAGAAGAGTGTCCCAAACAGGTTGGACACGTAGAAACAACAAGTTCGCAAAACTTGCGACCCGACAGGTAAGTTCGCAAATTGCGAAATTGTAAAAACCCTCGCGAACTGGCAGAAACACGGGCGAACACAAAAAAAAAAAAAAATCCGCAAATTCGCGGGAATTCGCGGATTTTGCGGATTGCGAGTTCGCAAATCCGCAAATTCGCGGATTGCCAATCCGCAAAATCCGCTCATGCCTACTCCAGAATAATACCTGTTGGGATATTGTTTGTTTTCTCTACCTATCAAAGTAGAGGCAAAATAATCTTTCTGCTTCCCGGAGAGGGCAGATAGGGAGTTTGCCCGGGCAGGGTTTTCCCCCCAATCTGCCCCCTAGAAAGCCCCCTAGAAAGCCAATGAGACATCAGGGATTTTACACTGTGGCAAAAGAGTGTTGGGGAGGCTCACCCGGCATTTGGTCATGCCTCCACTTCAAAAGAAGCACTCTACAATATTTCTGCCCCTGGGAGGGGGCAGATAGGCAGTTTGCTTCCAATTTGCCCCCACCAAGGATGTTATATTTCGTCAAAAAGGATGTAGTGATCTACCCTGGAATCTGGCTTTTACCCCACCACATACAGGCTAATACAATATTCTTTTACCCCTGGAGGAATAGATAGGGAATTTGTCCTGATTATTATTAGCTTCCAGTCTGTCCCCTAAGTGAGCAGAAAGCCAATGACTTTGGGGCAAAAAAGGGGTGGGCAGGCCACCCTGGCATCTGGCCATGTCCTCACCCAAAAGCGGCAATAGAGCCTTTCCTCTCCAATCTGCCTCTGGAGGCAGTAAGCCCACTGGATGTCATGGATATTTTATAAAGAAATAATGAGGTTTGGGCTGCCTCCTATGACACCATGCCACACCCCCACTGCAAAGGTCCGAAGGTCTATCTACCCCATGGGACTAAAGCATCCCCGGGCAAGTGTGAGGAAATTTGAATTCTTTTGTGGGTAGTTTTTACATATTGCCAGCAGAGTGGGTTAAATCCCAATTGTCTCTCACTTGATATGTTGAATGGCTTCATTAATTTGGTCACAGGGTCAGAAACCAGGGAAACCTGCTAAACTCAGAAATTTATGAAAACTAAAAACCCAAGGGAGTAAACAGTTGTGTAATTTACATGGATCCCAAAATGTTTTCTTACCCACAATGACCAGCAAATCTCAAATTGTGGCTAAAATTACACATTTTCCTCACTCCCCAAGGGCTGCATTTGCTCTGGATGCCGCAGATGGGACTGGGGAACCCACCATACTTAACTGTTGCAGCCCCAGGAGATGAGGTCCCGTGAGCCTTGTAGTGGCCCAGGGAGGGGGCACCGCAAGCCCCCACCCCATGAAAAGTTGATCAGCCTTGAAACCTGTGGTTTTGAGGTCTCAAAAGGGCATTGTGGGAGGCCATGCACCACCTCCCTATAATGATGAAAGCAGCACCAAGGGAAAGGATCCTTGAGGCCTTTCAAAGCCTCAAGGATAGGGGACGCTTCCCCCCAAAAAAGTATTTGTGCGGGGGCCCTGACCCACCGCAGCGGGCCTATTTTTTTAAATGGTGGCAGCCCGTTTTTTAAAAAACAGGATCTTGGATCTGCTAGTGAAAATATGTTTTTGGTCCAAGGGATGTCGCTCTGGCACCCCCGCCCACCATACCTAGGGGGAAGATTATCCTTAGCCTGCTCTTATATCTCTTTTCTATAGTTTATTACAGGACAGAGGTCTGAGTCTCTGAGCCCTAAAATGGCTGCTGCCACATCGGTTTGATCCACTGACCCTCCACATCTCTATATATACCTATATTTTTAAATGTTAATTTCTCAAAAACGGCTGAACAAATTTGCACCAAATTACATTGTCAGGACCAAAACCTCGCTTTCTGCCAAATTTGATGTAATTCCATTCAGCCGTTCCCCTTTTTCTTTGCCCCACTAGATTGATCACCCCAAAACATTCCAGGTAAAAGCTGAGATGGATGAACTTTTTTTAATGTTTCAAGAGAATTAGTCATACGGTGCCAAAGTTATTAGCAAAAGAAGAAATGTTTTGCCAATAGAAAACGTGGTCCACTACAACTACCCAGTTGTAATGTGATTTTGTCTGGACTCTTCTAATAGAAGCAGGACCAAAACTGGCTTGCATGTGGCTGGTCTCTGTCTAGAGTGGCACAGTAATAATAATAATAATAATACAGATGCTTATAGAGCGTGAACAGCTACCTCTGGGGAGGTGTCCCGGCGCTAGCGAGTCCTACAGCAAAGAGCGAGTAGTCAAGAGGAAGAACAGAATTATTGCATAAAGAGCCAAGTTTTTAGGAGCTTCCTAAAGCTGGCTTCTGTCGTGGCGGATTGGATGGCAGGGGGCAGGGTATTCCAAAGTATCGCCATGCCGGCCGAGAAGGACCTGCCTCCAAGTCTAGCTTTCCTCACGCGCGGTACAGTTAACTTGAGCAGGGAGTTTGAGCGCAGCTCTCGTTTTTGGTGGAAGCGGGGGAGTCGGAGTTTTAGATAATTGGGACACTTGCCTTTTAGCGCTCTGAAGGCCAGGGTAAGCACCTTGAACTTAATTCTGCTAGCCACTGGCAACCAATGCAGCTCGTGCAGATGCGGAGAGTAGATGAAAAATTAAGGAATGGAATGTAGCCTGACAAGCCCTACAGGCTCAGATTAGTTGAAGTATTACTTTGCAATTTGTTGGAAAAAAGACAAGGCTAAAAAGGTAGCTGACCCAAATCCCACTCTCTGTTTAATATTTACAAACACTTAGGCAGACAGCAGAGACCGTCAGGCCAGAGCTCAAAGTAACAAGCAGTCAACAGTGTTGGTGCTAACAAACACTGCACATAATACCGCCCAGTGGACAAACAAGGAAGTGGGTGAACAGATTGCACTGTTAGTGTAAGCCTGGGACCTTTATGATGCTTGAGGGGGGCTGCCTGATCACCCCCACAAGCGCGAGGAATTACTCTATTAACGTCTCTGAGTCGGTCGGCATCGGACGCTAATGTGAACAAAGCAGTGCCATGTACCTGCACAGGGATGGCACCCAACACCTTTCCAAGCCTCATGTCGCTTGTATGTTCGTTGCTTACACTTAAGTTTCCTCACACAGCATCATTCACTCATACTAACATGAGTGTCATTGATCAACAATCCACCCAAACATCAAGTGCCTGCTAATATTTGGTAGTATGATAAGATATTATCCTTAGACAACTATGTGGGCCAGTTAATAAATATGTATTAGTGTACTTCTAGTTTCTTAAGCTAATCAGAAAGGAATTCTCCATCAACTCAATCACTCCTTAAAATCAAATGTTCTCCTCTAGATTACTGAACAATTGATCTATGTTAAATAGGCAAAGGCATTGTTACTTGTAAACTGTCATTAATAAGAAATAACTCACTGGTGTGGTGGTCCTGATGTGACCATTACAGTATTACATTAAAAAACTAAGTAAATAGTGTAGAATAGAATATAAAAGGAACGTGTTTTAGCACCAGCTCAGCGTTGATATAAATCAAACCAAGAACTACAATGCTCTTTACTAATTAGAAATGTTGAAAGGTTCATGGAATAATGACTTTCAATTTTTAAGAATGATCCCCCAGAGAAACACGTTAATCAAATTCTGGCTATGATTTATAAAGGATGCCCAGCAGCCGCCGCCGTCACCAATTTGAAAAGCTGATTTATATATGAAGTTTTAAAGAATATGTAAATTAGGATAGAACGTCTTCAGTTAAACACCCTGTTACATTTTTAACGGATTTGCCAACAAAAGAAAACAGTGAAGTTAATCATGTAGTTTAACAGAAAGAGAATTTTTGGAAGAAATAAAGTGGTAAAAAAGAAAAATATGATAGTGGGGCTCATAAAGACACAGAGTGGAAGGGTGACGATCAGCTTTTCAAAATAGGACATACACAGCTTTGTGACAAGGAATGCAGGAGAGGCCAGGATTCTTCGAAGGCGGGGACCAATCCTCCAAGCTCCCTTCCTACCTGCCTAAGATTGCTGCGCCATATTCCCAAAGGCTTTGAGAATTCACAAGAGGCCGTAAAGCAAGTAGTGAATGTGCAAACCCAATCCACAATGGACTAATGTGCAGCTAACATGGTTCAAGGGTTGGACTGGCGCATGCGGCAATTAGGCAGTGCCCGCGGGGCTGGTCTGATAGGTCAGTGCGCGGGCCGATTTTGTGGCTGTTTGTGGTCCTGTTTTATGGTCTGGTGACTCTATGTATTACTCTGGTATTACCATCAACATTGCCTGTAGCAAGCACAAGTGCATGCAGTCAACCATATCTTGCAAAACAAATATATAGCTTGACTTTATAAATTCAGAACTGCAAATGTGGGGCACCTTTTTTAACTATCTTATTCTCTTATGAGGTCCCCTTTTATTTTGGTGCCCAGACCTATTTTCTGCCCCAGTCCAACCTTCATGGATCAGTCAATGCAGAGCAACACAAAGCTACATTGTTCTGCATTTGTTAGCGACATTCAATCCCTTTTGCAACTGCAACATTTTCAACTTGACATGTCATAAACATGATGTCCGAAAATGCAAAGGATGAACATTGTACCAAAAACATCCCAAAAAGGGTGTAACTTTGCATCAAGAAGACCAGGTGCCACAATGTAAAAAGTACAAATCCCACCTCTCTACACATCAATAGCAACCAAATGAAAATATGGTGCTAACTTTGATCTTAGAAGGAGGGAGAGAATATACACAGAGACACATAAGAAGTATAGATTTTCAAGGTCAGTATTGTGTGATGTCATAGATGTGCTGCATCCACCACTAAAAATGTTATATGAAGGTTATTTATGCAGTGCACATAGACTTAGGTTTCTTGGTGATGGGATGGCCTCAACCTTTGCTGGGTTGAAATCAGATTAACTGGGGAACAGAAAGGTTTTCCATTGCCTTCTGAACTGCGTAAGAGATGGCTCTGATCGCATTGACAGAGTTAATGAACGAGTGCTTACAAATTATACTTAGACATACTGGAAAGCAGTATCATTGCTTCAAAAAAGGAGGAATCTGTTGGTATTTAGGTTCTTTCCATATCAAATGAGTGGCCGCAACAACTGAAACGGTTTCAATATTTTTGGGGGAGGCGTTCTCCCAATCTATGTGGACTGAATGAGCATTAATGACTGGAATTTGATGATTTCTGTGAAGGAATGGAAGAATGTTTCAAATTGTTTTGAGATGCAAATACTTGAAATCTTTGTTACATGTGAACAAAATGTAAGATTGGCATCAAGGTAGATACCCACATTACTAAATTAGTTGAAAGGAGGGGCAAGGACCAAAGCAGTGATTCAGAAGTCACAGAGCCTGCTGGCACCATCTGCTGGTCTGTGATGAAATTACCTTCTTGAAAATGCTTAGACATCCACCAGTGTACCACATCTTAGGTGCAAGAAATGGGCAGATTCATGGTTGGGTCCACACAAGCCCAAAGAACACATGGGTGCTATCCACATATATGTAAATCTTTGCTCAGGCTGACATTTGAAGCTGAGCTAAGGGGCCTATTTAGCTGTTAACAAGAAGGAACACAGTATCAAACCATGGGGAACACCACAGTTGAGAGCTTGGCTCATACTCACAAGGTGGAAGAGCCAGGGTCTGGTACCAGTCTGTTAGATAAGAAGTTAACCATTTCAAACCAGTGCCTGAGATATCAATATTAAGGAGCCTGGAAATCAATCAGAGTCATTGATGGTATCAGATGTTGCTAAAGGTTCCAGATTAGCAGCTAGATAGCACCAACAGCTCTGCACATCTGTCTGCCCTGAAACCGGACAAGAAGGTATCGATGAGATCCGTAACACTAGGCACGCTGCACTTTATAATGATGTACATCAGCAAAAAGAGTTGCATGTTAATGGTTAATTTGGCATCTTTTGTCTTTATGGCTGAGATACCCGCCACCCCCAAAGGAGGGAAACCGGAAACAGTTCTTGAAGTTTTTGGAAGAGGGAGGGAGTGACCCTCCCGGCCGTATTTATTAAAACAAAATTAAAACATTATATTAATGTACAATTTCATTACCACATTGCGATGTTTGGCTAACCTTAACAGATTCTCTAATACAGAGGTTCTCCTAGCCGAACTAACATCCTACAAAACATTGACTTGAAATTTTGAAATTGTACATCCTAACGTTTAAGGGCCAACGGCAAGGTCGTAACCGGTGTCAAGATCCCTAACCAGAAATACCCCCCCCACTTGGGAGGGGCGACAGGACTGAGGCGTACCTCCAGTGCAACTACCAATTTCCCTTGACTTGACGGGGGCACCAATAAACTCGACGCCATTTAAAGGTCGTTCGAGGACTCGTGTGAGGTTATCTAGAAGGTAGCGTAGACCTCCCCCCAAACCCCACACAACTTACTACATCTGCCGTCGCAGACGTCACTGGCCCCGGGAAATTCCCCAGGAGGGGGCTGTAACCCCTCCTACCCAGGAAGGGGCCTTGACCGCCTTTCCTTTTCTTTCGGCGACCCATCCTTAGAAGGGACCGCCTCCCCGTTGAGGGGCCAATGGCCACCTCTCCCGAGCGCTCCCATCCGTGTTGGGTGACGCCCACTCATAGGGATCTTCCAATTAGTGCTCACCGATCATGACCTTACCGCCCGACCAAAATAAATACGACAATGCTAACTATATTACTAAATGACTAACTATGAAAAGACAGTAGCAACAACCACTTTATTAAAAGCATGTTTACTGATAAACACAAAAGCAGAAATACTTTATTTGCGAAACATAACACAAATTGACCAGACTTTATTGCATACTCAAAGTCATCACGATAATCACCA
Source organism: Lissotriton vulgaris (assembly GCF_964263255.1). Lineage (NCBI taxonomy): Eukaryota > Metazoa > Chordata > Amphibia > Caudata > Salamandridae > Lissotriton > Lissotriton vulgaris. The sequence continues at coordinate 1,689,734,289 of NC_141694.1, forward strand.
TAACCTGTAAACGAAAATCAGAGTTATCCATCAAATTTTTATTCAGACATCATTAAAAACCACTTGCTGTCTTCAGGGGCTGGTGGGTGGGTCAAAATTGGCTCTTCGTTCCGTCTCGAGCTCACGTGCAGCGAGGAGGTGCAGCTTCAGAGCACAGGAACAAGAGGATGCCTTCGGGTCTTGCGTCCCCTTTTATCCGTCTTCAGGGCGGGCGTAAACCCGCCCCTGCCTGCCCCGAGGGCGTGGCCCGCCGCGTCAGTGTCTAGGCCAGCCCACTCTAGGGCGGGAAAAAGCGCGCCCCGGCTACGCCGCTTCGGGCATACCAGCCGAGACACGCCTCCCGCCCAAGATGGCTTCCCGGGGGGATCGTGGTACTCTGCCATACGTGCGGGGGGACCGAGTGGTCGCCCCTTTCCATATGGCTGAGATACCCGCCACCCCCTCTCAACACCATCCCCAAAGGAGGGAAACCGGAAACAGTTCTTGAAGTTTTTGGAAGAGGGAGGGAGTGACCCTCCCGGCCGTATTTATTAAAACAAAATTAAAACATTATATTAATGTACAATTTCATTACCACATTGCGATGTTTGGCTAACCTTAACAGATTCTCTAATACAGAGGTTCTCCTAGCCGAACTAACATCCTACAAAACATTGACTTGAAATTTTGAAATTGTACATCCTAACGTTTAAGGGCCAACGGCAAGGTCGTAACCGGTGTCAAGATCCCTAACCAGAAATACCCCCCCCACTTGGGAGGGGCGACAGGACTGAGGCGTACCTCCAGTGCAACTACCAATTTCCCTTGACTTGACGGGGGCACCAATAAACTCGACGCCATTTAAAGGTCGTTCGAGGACTCGTGTGAGGTTATCTAGAAGGTAGCGTAGACCTCCCCCCAAACCCCACACAACTTACTACATCTGCCGTCGCAGACGTCACTGGCCCCGGGAAATTCCCCAGGAGGGGGCTGTAACCCCTCCTACCCAGGAAGGGGCCTTGACCGCCTTTCCTTTTCTTTCGGCGACCCATCCTTAGAAGGGACCGCCTCCCCGTTGAGGGGCCAATGGCCACCTCTCCCGAGCGCTCCCATCCGTGTTGGGTGACGCCCACTCATAGGGATCTTCCAATTAGTGCTCACCGATCATGACCTTACCGCCACAGGCCGGATAGTTGACCGGCTATCCGGACCCCCCACAAAGCTCCTACCTAAAGGTCATGTTTTAACGTTTTTAACCATGCTAAGAAGTCTCCTATGAGTAACTCATTCCCCACCCGAGACAAATGCACACCATCCCCCAAATACATACTGTCATCACTAATACAGCCATGCGAAATAGAATGCAATGTCCTGGAACGGAACAACCTACTCACTTTGTTATTAAGCTTTCTAACAGAATGATTCAAAGCATGAATAGAAATAGCCCCTCGCCACACCTTTCGTGGGATCATATGGGACCACGCAATTATGCACCCCGGAACTCTCCTCGCCAACCAACTTACAGTGGAAAGCATTGCCTCCAGGAGAAGTCGTCTACCGGTGGTGACCAAATCATTGCCCCCTAGATGTACTATGACTATAGACGGCGGTGACCTCGTCCGCCCTAACAAACCCTCGAAAAATGTTTGAAACTGGTCAATACAGAGACCGCCCCTTCCGTAGAAGGACACCCTGTACCCGTATTCCCCAGCTACGTGAATCATGTCACCTGCTTTGAATACGTCCGCGGCACGCCTCACGTGTGAGTGGCCCACGACCCACACCTCCTTTTTCACAGCCGGTGATGTCTGACCGCTGGCCCGGTGTTGGGTCGACTGCATAGTCCGCCCCGCCTCGTAGGCTTGCGCAACTGAAAACCAAACAAAAACAAGAGGCGTGAGTACATCATTACAGCTTCACAACATGTGTAACCGCACATACCTCTTATAACAATTGGAGGACCAACGCCCCACTCGTTTCACTTGTTCAACATTAAGACCCCTAGCTGTAGCTTCTGTAGCAGCCCCTATCCGAAAGGAATGGGTCCCAAACTCGCCCGGGTTCAAGCCCGCAGCGGCAATTGACATCGCAAGCACCCGCTGAAACTGAAATTTCGTCAGTGGGGTGGCGTCCGCGTGTCTCAACAAGGTCCCCCCCCATGATGCCACCCTTCGTGCTAGGTATTCTTCTAAACACTTTACCGGACACATGGAGGACCCGGGAATCCTGCGTATGATTATGCAGTCACCCATCCCACCTTGATCGGTCTTGGACCTGACAAAGGAGACCGTCATTGTCTCACCTCTGATCTGAACATGTTCCTGGCACAAACCCCCTGTCACATCCTGTTTGTTCCTTGCCACCAGTTCGCTTACCCGCATCGCCCCATGAAATGCCAGCGTAAAAGCGGCTCGGAACAACACTGTCTCAAACTGAGATGAACATGTGGAAGGGAGTGTGGCCAACAACTGGGCCAACCTATCCAAACCTATCGGGCGCCTCTCATCTACTCTGCGACCTTCAAGGCGTTGCCACCCACGCAGCGCTTTCTGTACAACGAAAGACGCTGTCGGGTCCTGGATACCATGAGCCCTGGCAACAAAGGAAACGGCAGCACGATGCCTCTGGGCCGTAGCCACCGATTTCCCAGCCCTACGTAAGGACATCAGAAAATTCACTACCCATTCCTCGTGGCCCCACAGCCCCTCGCTATCGGGCCCCAAAAAGGCTAAATAGGACCGAAACGCCCCTTCATATGCCTTCCTCGTCCTTGGTGCTAGACTCTCTCCCACGAGGTGACGAAGTTCGGGGCACCGAGAGACCAGAGAGCTTCGGGAAAGGGTGCCGGCTCTGGGTCCGCTGTGGGAAGGAAACCCGAGAAAGCCTGCATATGAAAACGAGACAGTGCATCAGCCGCCTGATTCATTACCCCCGGGACATGTTTTGCTCTGAATAGCACATTCAGTTGCATACACAGTAAAACAATTTCTTTGAGCAGTCTTAAAATCATTTTACATCGTGCAGCCTGGCTATTGATGCACTCGACCACGGTCATATTGTCAGACCAAAATATCACAGAGTGATCTTTGAACCCTTCGGGCCAGGTTCCCAGGGCCACCAAAATGGGGAAAAGTTCAAGGAAAGCAATATTACTTGTCAGACCATTGTCATGCCACCATGTCGGCCACCTTTGTGCCGACCATTTTGTGCCGAAGATGGCACCAAAACCTATGCTACCTGCTGAATCGGTCCATAGCCCCAGCTCTTCCGAGGACACGGCTGGTTTGTTCCAGACGACTCGACCATTAAAGTCCGCCAGGAATGCTAACCAAATGCGCATGTCCTGGCGGACCTCAGCCGATAGTCTCGTGCGATGATGGCCCTCCTTTAGGCCGACCATAGCTTGGGCAATTGAACGGGAGAAGGGGCGGGCCATTGGTATTACCCTCAGGGCAAAATTCAACTGTCCCACCAACTGCTGTAATTGATGCAGCGTAACTTTAGATCCATTTATACACACTCGGAGAGCTGCCCTGAACTTTAACACTTTGTCAGCTGGCAAACGAAAACAACCCTCACTGGAGTCTAACTCGATCCCCAGAAATTCAAGGCAAGTCGTAGGACCCACCGTCTTACCTGGTGCCAATGGCACACCAAACTGCTTCATTAACATACAAAATTCGGCCAAGGCCCGGCCACATTCGAGATCCCCGGCTGCCCCAAGGAACAGAAAATCATCAAGGTAATGCATCACATGGTGGAAACCCGTCTTCTTTGTGAAGACCCATTGTAGAAAACTACTGAATTTCTCGAAATAGGCACAAGATATCGAGCACCCCATCGGCATACACTTATCCATGTAATAACAACCCTGAAACATGAAACCCAGGAGACGCTGGTCGTCTGGGTGTACCGGGAGCAATCGGAACGCTGACTCGATATCTGACTTCGCCATCAGCGCCCCGGGCCCCAGGCGATTCAAAATGGCTACGGCCTCATCGAAGGATGCGTACCGCACCGAACATACTTCCGGATCTATTGCATCGTTAACAGAAAGACCACGTGGAGCTGATAAATTATGAATCAATCGGAACTCCCCCGGGTCCTTCTTGGGGACCACACCTAAAGGAGAACAAACAAAATCATGCACCGGGGGTACACTAAACGGGCCGGCGACCCGACCTCGAGTAACCTCTTTCCGGATCTTATCCTGTACCACGGTCGTATGCTGCAGGACCGAAAGTTGATTTTTACACTTCTCCACACCCTGAAAGTCCCCTACCGGGATGCGGAAACCATACGAAAATCCGTTCCGCAGCACCCCAGCAGAAGTACGATCCGGGTATTCACTGAGCCAGGGAATCATCGCCAAAGTATCAATCGGGGTAGGTAAAGGCGCCCCTCGGCCTATGTTAGACCTGTTTGGCGCCTCCTCTCCCCCCGTTATCACCCGTTTTGGCTCTGCACGTGGACTCAGGATGGGGCGACCCGCACCCACTACATTCATGTTTAAATTTACACGATCCCTGGGGTCTAGTACATTTACCTCTGTTGAAATTAAAGCACAACCCCCTTTTTCCTGTATTGCCGGCAGGTCTCGACTGATCGTCGGTACCCGTACCTGAACGAAAGGGCGTCCCCCCATATTGGCGGGAGGATTCGCCAACATTACTTCCTACCAATGGCATTCTCAACATACCTGTCTCCTTCATTTTATCCCATGTCAAAGAATCATAACAATCCCAGGTCAAGCTTTTATTATGCTCTTTAGCCTTTCGAAAAAGATTATCGTAGCAAAACCAATGGTTACCCTGGTATGATGTCGAGTACCCCATGATTCGCGACTGATAGGTCGGCAACTCGGAAAGCAACTCGGGCCTACGTTCCCCCAATATCGACGTAAAGATTCCCCATGCATTGCCCCAATTGCCAATATTCTCATTCACTTTAAAGGCGGCCATTTTTGCGCGCCAAACACTCGGATGCATGAGGTCTTTCTAACCCTTAACATGCTCTACTTCATAATGATCAACAAGCAACGAGAAGATGTTCACATATTCCCCTGCCCAAATCTTATCCTTAATTGCCAAAGGCACATGTTGACCCAACCTTTCTCTACGAGAGGGTGCTGACTCATCCCTCGCAATCGGCAATGGCCGCTTACCTGCACCGGACGCTGCCTCTGCGGTCGCAATCGTCCCTTGTGGCTTGTCAGCTACTGCAACCGGCGCGGACACCTTGGCTGCTTCCCGTTTCTCGCGCAATTGCTTCATAAGCGCCTGCGCCTCGGCAGCCGTGGCGCCCTCACTACTTTCGCCCAACCACGCTGCAAGTTGTGCTGCCAGCTCGGGCGGCATATCTTCGTTGGACACCGGGGTGACCACCACGGAAATCGGATTCCCCTCCGCCGGTACTGGGGTTGGCGCTTCGAGCGGGGTACAGGGAACCGGGACGTCTCCCCCAGCAGGTCCCCTCCTTGGCCTCTTGGCACTCCCTCCTGGAGCTGGTCCAGCCGACGGACGTTCCGGCCCCCCTTCCCCGTCTCTTTCCGCCACCCGCTTCTTTAGCTCGGTCATCTCCTTCATGAGGACCCGAACCATCTGTTCAGTCGTCATTCTCTTCCCGCCTTTCTTGGGCATTTCTCCGACAGAGTATCTGTAAGACAAAAGAAAGATTACAACGCTCAAAATTGGCTCTTCGTTCCGTCTCGAGCTCACGTGCAGCGAGGAGGTGCAGCTTCAGAGCACAGGAACAAGAGGATGCCTTCGGGTCTTGCGTCCCCTTTTATCCGTCTTCAGGGCGGGCGTAAACCCGCCCCTGCCTGCCCCGAGGGCGTGGCCCGCCGCGTCAGTGTCTAGGCCAGCCCACTCTAGGGCGGGAAAAAGCGCGCCCCGGCTACGCCTCTTCGGGCATACCAGCCGAGACACGCCTCCCGCCCAAGATGGCTTCCCGGGGGGATCGTGGTACTCTGCCATACGTGCGGGGGGACCGAGTGGTCGCCCCTTTCCATTTGTTGTGTTCTTAATATATGAAGGACTCTGGGTTGTTGCCCATCTATTGTCTTTAGCGTCGGAAATTGTAAGTGTTTATATGGTTATTAGCAGAAGTCATGAGTTGGTTAAATTGATCTAAATGTGTGCTGCACACCATTATTTTTATGATATCTATGATTGTTTACTTATGAATCGGGTAATGTGTAATATTTCTGTATAAATTAATTTTTTGGAAATAAAGTATTTTTAATTTGATTTGAATGGTATTTTCACTCTAAATAAAAACTATCTCTAGCACCGAGAGCAGTACAAGAGAAGAAACATTTGATTGACGGAGTGCCAGATTGTTTCAGCTTGATTTTTCAGAGTGTATAGAAACTACTGTATCCATCGAAGTAAAGTTCACCAAATGATTGGTTGTACCTGGTGACATGATGCAATTTTGTTTGAAATGTGAAAGAACTTCAGGTGGGATAGGATTGCATTGACCATACCTACATATGAAAAGTATGCAGACTTCCATGTTGAGATTGTTAAAGTGATTTTCATTGCAAAATAACGTTACACATTTCAATTAATGCTCACACACTGACCTCGTTCTTCCCTATGACTTCACCACAAACACTGCCCCTGATTATCCCTGCCCCTACTGCTTTCACACTGCCCATTTGGTGCCCTGTCCACTTGGATGATTCACTCCCCCGTCAGCTTCATGTCCCTCAAGCTCACACAGAGCCCTTTCAGAAGTATGTCCCATGAGCGGAAAGACTATTGGGGCCAGAGCACTTGGGTGAAAAAGAAGTTAGTACCAATGCCTGCGCGCCCATGTAGGAAGTGCCACTTCGGTCTGTGTCCCAGTGCCCAGCTAAGGTCATGCAGAAATCAGGGAAGTCATTAAATGGAAATCGCAGGACTTGCAGTCTATGTCTGTCAATGAAAAACATTGCAGTAACGCACCTAAAAACAATGTATTGGCCAAGGAAAGGACAAGACTGACAGTGACTCTATCAATGTGTCCCTGGTAAGACCTAGTAACCACACATATCAGTCTCATTACGGAAGGATGGCTGAGAGACAGGCTCACATTAGACCTACTGCCTGACATTTGTTAATATGCACACCACTTGTTAAATCAATGTACATCACCACAGCACCCTAGCCAACACCTGCATCAGGCCCAGAAATGACTACATCCACTATGCATAGCTTGTGTGTCCAGGAGGGGATAGAGGACTGAGACCTTCGTGATAGGTTGCATAATATTCATGCCTCAAGATATTTGATCCTGTCACACAAAGACTTTCAAATGCCAAATGCTATGCATTTCTCATCTGGTGAGATAACAATAAGCTATGCATGGATGTAGTACATACACGTCAAACACTGAGTAACAAACAGGGTGGTGGAAGGAGACTTAAGGGGGGTGTAGGAATACTGAATATCGGCAGATACTTTTCTATGATTTAGCTACAGGGGCACTGGGGTGATGTGTGTATATCTAGGCTCGTTATTTAGTTATTTCGTTTTATATCTAGGCTCCCCCCGAATCTCAGAGCAGAACCAAACCTCCTACGATTCAGGAAGTCCCTTAAAACCCTACTCTTCCCCTGAATCATTAACATCCTCCTTCCTCATCCCTTAGGAGTCCGAGGTTCAGCGCTGGGATACTCGCGGGTGACTACGCGCTCTATAAAAACCTAAAATAAATAAATAAATAAATAAATTTTGCCCTGTTCACATACCTTTATTAATGGACATTTGTTACCTACTTGTTGCACCCAACTCTGCCAAGGTATCCCTGGCAAACCACACTCATGAGCATCTTAAGTCTGATTGGCTTGTTTAATTCTCTAAAGTCATGTTGCAATGGTGTCCTATTAATATGTTATTGAAAATCACAACATTGGCAGATTAAGTTAAAAACTCACAGGTGTCAATGAATGTTTCCACATAAATGTCTTGATACATATGGCCACAGAGAATCTCTCACAGTTCCAAACTACTTTCAGGCCTCTACTACTATAGCAATTTCACATGGAAGTCAGAGTGAGGTCAGGATGCCTGCACCACTTCTAATAGAGTCGTACTACAATTCCTAGCAAGTCAAAAGCAATGGTCGCAAAAAATCCAGGACTGGCATAAAGGTATCACACATGACAGGAGACCCATAGCAGAAATGTATTTCCAACTCCTAGATATCTGCGCGCTATGTAAGGATTGGGTGTGGAAGTGTCTGTCTCATGTTCTAGTAAACACTTTGCATGTTGACATAGCTGTGTGTAAATCTGCTTCCTATTCCTCCATGTAATCAGGCTCTGTATTCACAGCCATGGACTGATGATGGAGATATGGCTGTCCTTATCACGCCTTCACTCCTTCACTCACAACCATACTCCAATGTTTCATTATAATTGGTCACCATCAGAAGTGTCCTTAATATGTTGATAGCTGCCTTCCTTACCTAGATTCAATTAAATACATATGTACTTGCTAAGTTTTTCTATTCTCTAAACTTCATTCATGCTCTGTCTAGATGTATTAAAATGTTTAATAGTTCATGCGAAATGCTCAAATACAATTTTGGTTTTAGGTGCACAATATGAAATAAAATAAATACATAAATATAATGCAAGTATGACAAGACACGTGTTGACAAATATGACGTGCATCCTTGAAATCGGAGTTATCCTTTGCCAATGTTTACGCTTGCATTTCCCATTCACGCACCCTGAACTGTATGTCAACAACCACACACTATCCACTGGTTCGTAATTAACCTCATCCACTATTTCAATATGATGCCTGTCACACAAATATTGCAGCCTCATGTGTGTCACTTCTAACAAACACTTAATAGTCCACTGTGAAATGAGAATATAATAAAGATAAAATATGCATATTTAAATTTGTAAAATGTTTTACCATCTCGGTTTAGTCTCTCATCTGTTGTATCACTGGCAATGTCACGGTTAATGCAAACCACAAAGCTACTTTAAAACACAACACAAGCCAATGTATATTGGCAAACTCTAGCACACACAAAAAGGTACGGTGGCTCACCAAAATACAAAAAAGCAGAAATTCTCAAGGAACAACTTCCTAAACTTCAGGGAAGTGTTCAGCACTTCCACCAAACGAACACAACAGGATTTCTGTCAGGTCCAGTGGGAAAGCCGTCCTTTATGGAAGAGGATGCCTCAAGCACATAATCAATCAATCAATCATTTGTAAAGCGCACTACATACTAGCGAGGGTCACAAGGGGCTGGGGGGTTGCACGCTACTGATCAAACAGCCAGGTCTTGAGTATCCTCCTGATGGTCAGCTGGTCTTGGGTCTGTCGTAGGCTCAGTGGGAGGGTGTTCCATGTCTTGACAGCGAGGTGGGAGAAGGATCTCCCACCGGTTCTTCGGATGCGTGGGACGGTGGCGAGAGGTCGGCGGAGCGTAGCTTGATGTTGGGGATGTAGAAGGACAGCCGTCTGTTGAGGTAGGCTGGCCCGGTCTTGTGGAGTGCCTTGTGTGCTTGGGGGAGTAGCTTGAAGGATATCCTCTTGTTGACGGGGAGCCAGTGCAGGTTTCTCAGGTGGGGGGGTGATGTGGCTGTGGCGTGGTACATCAAGGATCAGTCGTGCCGAAGTATTTTGGATGCGTTGTAGTCGTTTGATGAGCTTGGTCGGGGCTCCCGCGTAGAGGGCGTTTCCGTAGTCGAGTCTGCTGCTGATGAGGGCCTGGGTGATTGTCTTTCTTGTATCTGTCGGATCCATCTGTAGATCTTGCGGAGCATGCGGAGGGTGTTGAAGCAGGAGGAGAAGACGGTGTTGACTTGCTTGGTCATTGAGAGCGTTGAGTCGAGGATGATTCCCAGGTTGCGTGCGTGGTCGGTGGGTGTTGGGGCTGCCCTCAGTGCCGTCGGCCACCAGGAGTCATGTAATAGTGTCTTGCTTCATCATCTGCATCTTCTCCCCACCCTGGTAGGTTAATACCACCAGGGCGGACTCAACCTCCTCGGAGACTTGGCAGTAGGAAGGAATTCTTGAATAAAACTACTGGACTGATTAAGCTGTTGGCAAACTCTAGCAATGTAGAAAACATGACTTAATAAACCTTAGAAGAGAGGATCATTTCCATCATTTGCCGATATATTTCACAGTGAAATCAATCCTTATATAAATTATTACATTAGGAAGCCTTTTGTGATAAAAAAAATAGCATAAAGAAGACACAAGTGGCGTGAGGAAAAGCCCTGGGTGTTCTGTTTATTTGTGTTATTCCCACATGCTAGTGGTAAATATTTTCTGCAAACAGCACGTAATTATGCAGCAGGGTGTGGCATATGTTCGGGAAAATCACATAGAAGCATAACACGAAATTCCCCAAATTATGTGAATTACATCAGCAAAATTTAAATTTCACCCGAGCCTAGTAGAAAACACAGTAGACTCTGTTGCTCCATCTGTAAGCATTGTATATCCGTAGCAAAAAATGAAGAAAGTACATATTTATAGAAAATGATACATCACCAAGCTCAGACAAAACAAATCGTCACTTAGTTCAGCAATTTAAATACCTTTCTCCAAATCTGGTGAAAAGCTGATACATTCTTTAGTACTAAGGAATATTACAAAAAGTGTGGCTGGCCAAAAAGGTCTTTTATGCAGAAAGACCGGGCGGTATTCTGAATTGGGCACACTTTCATAATTCAAAAAGTATTTTGGAATTCATGGCCTACTTAGATACTGAAAAGTACAGATACTTTGAATTGTAATAATATCTAGGTATCCGCTGGTGGTTTTATATAGAAAGTCGTGGTATTTTCAACCTCATTGAAGCCCTAGCAACCCATCAGAATTCCTCCAGAATAAATCAAAATACAAATGTTAAAATAATAAGTCAAACATTCTATTAGTATGCTCATCTAATGCCCGTGAGCCTAAAGGGCTCTTAGTTATTATTATTTAGGATAACTGCAACCTTTTGTTAACACCGCTTATATTTTTAATCATTGCTACTGTGGAACTACAAGCCAATCTGTAATCTTGGCAGGGGTCAATCTTGCATCCCATATTCAACGAGGGGGACAGATTGACCTCTCACTCAAAGTTATCAAACTATAGCTCTTTTAGGCAGCGAATCAAAAGGTATGCAAAAACGTATATTTGAGTAGCTAACACTTGGGTAGAAGATACAAAACTTCTACCATCATTTCAATCTGGGTTCGGTAAAGGTTGAGAGACAATAAACATTATTCTTGCCTGGCACATCTTGGCCAATGATAAACACTCAGCAAGATATAAATAGTTTTCTTATTTTCAGGACTATTCCTCTCTGTTAAAGTCCATTTTATGGGGGATTTCCCCTATTTTATGGGGGATTTCAGAAATATTGCTGAGAGCAATACAATCACTGCAAGGGAATACGGGGGTCAGAGTTAAGCTTCAGGATCAGTTGGACTTGGCTCCTTTTGGCAAAATTTCCTCTACACTTTGTGCTTTCCCCCTAGACCTTTTTTTCTGACATTGTGCTGCCAACTTAGATGCTTTGGGCGCTTTGCCACAGCTGATTAGTGTCAAAGTGCAAGTGCTCCCTGCATAAAGTATAATGTTAATTAGTTGTCCATGATTGGTATGTTTGCCTTACTAGTGAAGTAAAGTATACTATGTGTGCCAGGGCTGGTAATGCAAATGCTACTAGTGGGCCTGCAGCACTACTTGTGCCACCCACATCAGTAGCCTTAAAGAGGGAACTCAGGCCTTCCATTTCAGTGCCTGCGCACAGTTTGTTAAACTGCCATGTTGTTCTGACAAGTGCACCCACTTGCCAGACTTTACCCTTCCCTTTCTATGCACATCAGTCACCATATGGTACGCCCAAGGTACCCCCTGGGCAGGGTGCAGTGCATGGGAAAGGTAGGACATGTACTAAGGTGTGTACCATTTCCTGACAGTGAAATAATCTCCATTTCGTTTTTCACTGTTGAAAGGCAATCTTACCCATAGGACAGAATGGGGAGGATGTGTAATAGGTTTTCCAACCTATCTTCCCAAATGCTTAAGATGCAAAGGTGAAGTTTAGTATGCCTGAACTCACAATGTAATAACACATCTTTCTATGAAGGTGGTTTTTGCATTGTGTGTTTATAGGCCACTCTTTTAGAAGTGGCGTAATGCACTCCAGCACCGATCATGGTGCCCTAGGCGGTCTCTCCGCCACTTGTACTGACTCGCGGTCAGCTTCCATCTTTTATGCAGAAAGACGGGCGGTATTCTGAATTGGGCACACTTTCATAATTCAAAAAGAATTTTGGAATTGATGGCAAACTTAGATACTGAAAAGTACAGATACTTTTAACTTTATTAATATCTAGGCATCCGCTGGTTGTTTTATACTGAAAGTCGTGGCATTTTCAACCTGATTGAAGCCCTGGCAACCCATCAGAATTTCTCCCGATTAAATCAAAATACAAATGTTAAAATAATGAGTCAAACATTCTATTAGGCAGTGAACCAATAGGTATGCAAAACTTATATTTGAGTAGCTAAAACTTGGGTAGAAGATGCAAAGTTCTACCATCATTTCAATCTGGGTTCGGTAAAGGTTGAGAGACAATAAACAATGTTCTTACCTGGCACATCTTGGCCAATGATAACAAACACTCAGCAAGATATAAATAGTTGTCTTATTTTCAGGACTATTCACTAGTAAGGCAAACATACCAATCATGGACAACCAATTACCATTATACTTTATACAGGGAGCACTTGCACTTTGACACTGATCAGCACTGGTAAAGTACCCAAAGCATCTACGTTGGCAACATCATGTCAGAAAAAAAGGTCTAGGGAGAAAGCAAAAAGTTTAGGGAACTTTAGCCAAAAAGGGCCAAGTCCTACAATTACGCATTGCGTTATTTTGCATAACAAACTACCTAATTGTTGCGTTACGCATTGCACTATTTTGGCATTACGAACTGCTTGATTGTTTCATAACGAACTGCATTATTTTTATATTGCAAAGTGTCTGATTCTTGCATTACGAACTGCATAGCAATGTATTAGGATGGCAGTGGATCATTTAGAATTGCTCCTTAATATCGCCAGAATTTACGGGGCAGGCTGGCCGGCCTAATAACCGCCCAGGAGGAATATTACAAATACGCATATGTTGGATTTATATTGTATGGTGTCATGGTATATCTTTTTATATAAATTTATACTTGTTTTTATAAAACTCGTGTGGAGTCCATTTGTGGTGTCATCATTGAGTTACTGAGAGCGCGGTTGCAAATACTTTACACACTTGCCTTGAAGATAAGCCTGGCTGCTCGTGCAAAGCTACCAAGCGGGGGCTATCTGAGAAGGTGTCCTTCCTTTCCCCATCGTGGAAGCAAGGGTCCCTATTTGACCTAAGGTACCTACCTCAGCCAAGTAGCGACCCCCAGGTCTAACAGGATGAGACCAGGATCATAGCAAATATGTGAATGCATCGAGGGTTGAAAGCAAGGTTATGTATTGGCACTAGGGGTGGGTGTAAATCCTATAATTTCTTGTAGCATAATCATGGGAAATTACCACGGAATTCCCCGAGATTTCTAAAAATGACATAAGAAGATTAATTCCGCATTTCTCAGTGCAAAAATGACCCCTCGTGTCCAAAATGGACCTGTGGATGCATTTATGTGGTAAGATTAGTGCTAAATGCAGAAGAACATGCTTAACAGCTGCTTCCGTTCACTAAATGTGCTCTTGGAGTAGGATTTTTCTCCAAGTTTACTTCCAACATTTAACACCATTTTCTTAGTGCAAATTTCACTCTTGAATCCAAAATGGACGCAAGGATGCATTTTTGCACAAAGAAATAGCACTGAATATACTTTTTACGAGGCACCTAGAAAGTCTTTTATCAGTCCTATTCTTAAAAAAGCAAGTTTTAGGCCGGTTAGACCCACTTTTATCTTTTTACAACAGCTTTCAAGCCACTCAGTATTGTATGTTCTTAGCTTTTTAAAGGTTGCCATAAGGCTTAGGTCCAGCTGTGATTAAGCTTCATGGACAGTTATTGGTCACTGTGATAACATGAATTTGGTTTTAACATGATCCACGTTTACAACTTTGTATTTTATGGGGTTGTGGTTGATGGTTTTACTGCACTTGATATAGTCCTTACTACCAACACTGTACTTTAACGGTGTCTGACAATTAGATGGAGATTTTTTAATTGTGCTGGTTTGACTTTTATGGGTTTCTTTGTAAAAACCAAATAAAGTGTTGATGGTGATAGTAGAACAACAAAGTCTCTAAGGGTGTAAGTTAATGGCAAAAATTTTGTTAGCACAATTAATTGTTAAGGAGCACAAGGCGAAAACAAGGAGACAAAAAATTCAATGTGACAACGTTAATTAGGCTTTCAGATTTGTTATGCAGATAACTTCATATATTTTAAACATGTATGAGAAACAGCACTGCATTACATTAAATGGCATGTAACCTGTGGGATACTGTGCACAATTGCTCGTGAAATGGTGAACGACGCAAGTGACACGTGAGGAAGTATGTACAGCAACATGAAGGGGCGCAAAAAAAAACAGTTGGTGACAGAATTTACATTGTAGAAATACCCAAACAGTAAATGTTAATGTATGCAGGAGAATTTAAGACGGATATCCTCAAAGAGACAGCGTTGATGGTGTTTTGGCCTGTAGTAATGTTTAGGCCATCATCAGGACCAGGTTACAATTATTTTTATGACAGTGCTGTGGGTAAGAATAAAAACACTCAATGGTGTACTGATCGGGCAGGGTACGTCGGGGGGAGTAGAAAAGGGATTTACGATGAGCCCAAGAGGGAAGGGGAAGACAGTTAGGACGTGGCAAACAAAAGATGAGGGTAGAAGGATTACCGCGTGACTAGGCTCAAAGAAAAGTAGCAGGGAACCAAGCATGTTGTCCCTGCCTGTGATCTGGGATGTGCAGGGCTAATGAGGATCCATCGGAAGTCACGACGACTTACACGTAGATCAAGACATTCGTAGACGTGCAGGGTCCCTTAATTGTCAAACAACAAAAGAAGAGAGGTCTGGTCAAGCACAAAGCTACCAGAAATATGGAGCAAAGAGATAAGAGGGTAATTTTGATCACAGTCACTCTATTTGAGTAGGAAAGCCCTCACACACCGACCTGGTCAGTGTCATGCTTCATCATCGGGCCCCACCGAAGAGACCGAGTGTCTCTTCGGTGTGCTGCGACGCCAGAAAGACTGCGGAGCTGGTCGTGTGGGGAGGACGTGTTGTGGAAAGTATAAAATTAAAAGTGACTAACAGGGTATCAAAAAAACTTTTAATGAGTGATCCCTAAGACACGTGTAAGTGGTATATGTGTCTGAATTTAAGGGCCAAGGTTGTTAGGATTTTGGTTAAATTCAGCTAAATACCACGAGTTTTAAAATTAATCAGTCAACATGTTTCTGCCTTACTTGTGGTATATATTCACCATGGCATTCTTCAGGACTATACCCCGGCGGTATGGACACTCTAATAGTCCACCCTAACCTGGGGACGTGAAAGTGAAAAAGGAAAAGTGAAAAAAGTGCTTAAAAATTAGAAGCGCAATTGCTCATTCCAAAAAAGCCCCAATTTCAGGGGTGTATCAGCACCTGTAAGAGAAAATACACAGACAAACAGATATGGACATACATACGATTAGTATATGCCAGCGTAGACTTATCATAGTGCTCCTAAGATGGTGGCAAACCTTTGTGTGCACACAATAACTGATATCTTATGCACCATCCAAGTAGCCCTTGGGGATATTGTACATGCTAAGAGGTGGAGTGCTAAAGGTGGTTAAAAACTACTATTGTAGTGAGGGAGATAAAAACACGATGTGAATTCTCCATGAGGAGGGATCAATTTGACCAAATGGTCGGTGACCCCCCTAAGATGGTAAGTATGGAGAGCATCTCACTTTTAAAACTGGGCGCTACTAGCACCATGGCTCTTTCAGGCATAGCGCAGGGATAGGCTTTCTATTCCAAGCCTCGTTTTGATTCGAAGCGCGCTCCGCCCAAGTGGGCGTGTGCGCTCCAAGCCTCGCTCTGAGCGAGACACGCCCAACCCGGAATCGAGCGCGCAAACGAAAACAAAGCGCTCTTAAACTCATTTACCGGCCCCGCTCTCCATCGTCGGGGTCCGGTTCAGAGGAATCTTGCAGGTTGACAAGCGGGTTGTGAGCGCTGAGGGCGTGAGTCTGCATCCCCAGCGGAACGTCTATTACGATCACCATAAGCTAAATACCTGTGTGCTGTATGGGTTGTGCTGACATTTAACTCCTTCTTTTCCTAGGATGTGCCAAGCGCGCTCCAATGCCCCTCCCGAGACCCATGGTGCTAGTAGCGCCCAGTTTTAAAAGTGAGATGCTCTCCATACTTACCATCTTAGGGGGGTCACCGACCATTTGGTCAAATTGATCCCTCCTCATGGAGAATTCACATCGTGTTTTTATCTCCCTCACTACAATAGTAGTTTTTAACCACCTTTAGCACTCCACCTCTTAGCATGTACAATATCCCCAAGGGCTACTTGGATGGTGCATAAGATATCAGTTATTGTGTGCACACAAAGGTTTGCCACCATCTTAGGAGCACTATGATAAGTCTACGCTGGCATATACTAATCGTATGTATGTCCATATCTGTTTGTCTGTGTATTTTCTCTTACAGGTGCTGATACACCCCTGAAATTGGGGCTTTTTTGGAATGAGCAATTGCTCTTCTAATTTTTAAGCACTTTTTTCACTTTTCCTTTTTCACTTTCACGTCCCCAGGATAGGGTGGACTATTAGAGTGTCCATACCGCCGGGGTATAGTCCTGAAGAATGCCATGGTGAATATATACCACAAGTAAGGCAGAAACATGTTGACTGATTAATTTTAAAACTCGTGGTATTTAGCTGAATTTAACCAAAATCCTAACAACCTTGGCCCTTAAATTCAGACACATATACCACTTACACGTGTCTTAGGGATCACTCATTAAAAGTTTTTTTGATACCGTGTTAGTCACTTTTAATTTTATAATTTCCACAACACGTCCTCCCCACACGACCAGCTCCGCAGTCTTTCTGGCGTCGCAGCACACCGAAGAGACACTCGGTCTCTTCGGTGGGGCCCGATGATGAAGCATGACACTGACCAGGTCGGTGTGTGAGGGCTTTCCTACTCAAATAGAGTGACTGTGATCAAAATTACCCTCTTATCTCTTTGCTCCATATTTCTGGTAGCTTTGTGCTTGACCAGACCTCTCTTCTTTTGTTGTTTGATACTTAACCGGGGATCAAGAGAGTGTCTCTGATTCTCCCTACCTCTCTCCTTGTTGATATATATGGGTCCCTTAATTGTTCAAGCTGAGCCAGGACGCATCCATCTGATGGAAGGAGATGGAAGGGTAAAGTAAGCCATTGTGGGATAATGGATGAAGCTAAAGGGTGATAAGAGTGGAAAACTCACAGGGCTATTGGAATCAGAAGGGGCTACATTGAGAGGTCTCTGGAAGGAAGTCTAGAGAAGGTCCGAAGGGTACTGCAAGGATAAGCAGTAAGGAAGGAGCTGCGAAGTGCAGTCATCTGGGAGAGGGGAGAAAAAAGAAAAAGGGTAGGTCAGAGGTACTTAGCTCATGGGGGAACCCATTTGAGCAAGTGTGAAAAGCAGCTGAAGGCATGTGAGGCCAATACCTATGGTTGGCGCCGGAAAGCCACCAGGTTTGTACTCCTGCTAGTGAGCGATCGTGGTAGCTCAATTGCAATGGCTAAGAAGTGGTAGAGCGTGTGGGGGTAGTAAATGTCACCAAGGTAGAGAAGCCCAACGTGTCTTGATGATATAACCCTGGAGTCCAAGTGGAAGACTCAATGTAGCTGGTAAGGGGGCGTAACCCCTATGGGGATGTAATTTCCTGATGAGGAATCGGTAAGTAATTGCTCAGAGGCATGGGTGCCTACGTGATAGAAAAGTCAACTGCGTCCAAAAACTAGGTGCCCAATTCACTGAAGTAATCTGAGACAAAATCCTAAACTTACTACTTTTGGTATTCACAGAAGGCATTTAGCAGTAGTAAAGTTAGGATTTTGTCTTAAGTCTGTCTTATGTCTTAAGTCTGTCTTAAGTCTGTCTTAAGTTTGTCTTAAGTCTGTCTTATGTCTGTCTTAAGACAAAGTCCTAACTTTACTACTACTAAATGCCTTCTGTGAATATCAAAAGTAGTAAGTTTAGGATTTTGTCTCAGATTAGTTCTGTGAAACGGCCCCTAGGTGTGTGGACACCTAGCAGTTAACGTATTATGGCTTAGAAAATTAGCTCGATCCCATACTGGAATGTAAGACAAGCACACATTCTAAGGTGTTGAATAGAGCAATGAATTAAAAAAGGAAGTTTGTGCGCCTACGGTGTTTAAGAAGCTCACGTGGCCAACAATTAAGCGCGTGGACACCAGGCATCTCTATGGTTATGCCGGTGAAGTGCGAGATCGCATGCGGGGATATGTGAAGTCCACCGGATCTAGTATCGGAATGACTGAGATTGTGCGAGTGAATGCGCCCAGTGGATCGCGAGATGCTGGGAATAGTAAGGAAGCGTGCGTGCCTACGAAGTTAAGGAAGCCCATTGCAGCCAACAAATATGCATGTAGAGACACCGGGCATCTCAATACATATGCTGGTGAATTGCGAGATCGCATGTGGGGAGAAATGCAATAAGTCTGATCTAGTATCGGAAGGATGGTGCAGGAGTGAGGGAAACTGCTCTGGTACTTACTGCATTCAGGCACGAAGTCGGATTAGCAGGGGAAAGAATCTGCGGTGTGTCTTGCCGACATTAGCCTGGCAAGAACACAGGTGTGCAGTGGGGCAGGATAGTTGTAGGGAAAGCCGGTAGAGTCACCTGGTATGCATCAGCATATTGACGTTGTGAACAACTAGACAGGTGACTAGCATGAGGGGGGAAAAGGAAAGAGAGGAAAGACCAATACTTCTCGTGACTACAGTTGGTACACATATTTTTGATAATCATTTTAACAAATCGATCCCTTGCTAGTCAAATACCTCTAATTACATTTTCATGAAAAATGAATAATGTTGTTTTAAAGACAATTAGGTAGAAGGATTTTTAGACCAACAATCAGTCCATTAAAATTAGGGAAGGTCATTTTCAAGGAATACTAGACAACAATTACAATGCAGACAGTACGTAGGAAAACAAATTTCTATACTGTAGTTAGTGCAAGACAGACTTGGGAACCAACGCCATGGTATTCAGTAGAGTGTGCATGGAGTCAATAACAACACATTTTTTTTTTTAATTAACAAAAACAATTCTGCATTGGCAAGGACTTGAAGATTAATTAGAGTGGGTTAGTGCAATTTGTAAACAGCCAGATTTGAAGACGTGGTCTTCCAGAATAGGAGGGCGAGTAAGTGGCATTGTGGCATGCTGTTAACGTACAGCTTGATAGGTAGACCATCGGACTGGTGGATCCAAGATAGATAACACAGACAGTAAAGTGGAGAAATATTCATGTATGCATGTCTATGAATGCACCATCGGTACGAACATATGATGTAAACTGTGGTAGAGACATAAAGGATCATGTCAGAATACTGTTCCACTCATCTAGGGTGGGGAAGTCTCTGCATATTAGCACCCCTAGGTGGTAGTGTAGGCTGGTCGATGACCAACCAAATGAAGTCAGTCTCCTTGTGGTCATGTTCTTGAAAGTGCGGTACCAATGGTGTGTTTAGTATGCCACATCTTGTTGAATGATCCCATCATTGATCATTTGGGTCGTCTGTCCAATGTAGAAAAGATCAGAGGGACAACGTATAGAGTATATAACGTTGTGTGATCTGCAGTTGGTGAATGTTTTTAGTGGGTAATTTTGTTAGTAGAGTTCGGATTGTTTGGTGTTTAGTGACGTGGAACCCGCTACACATCTTTGGCATTTATAGTGATCCACTATAGACGGTAGGCCCCAGAAACTCGTGATTGATTTTTCCCTGGCATCAACCTTGGGCCAAGTTACGGCATGAACTAGGTGGTCTGCGAGATTCTTACTCCTGCGGTAAGAAAACTAGGGTGGTTCATCAAAGATTCTTAGAGTGGTAAGAGTATTCCAATTTATCTTTATGATTTTAGAAATTTTGTTGCTGGTTGTGGAGAAAGTGGAGACAAAAGGAATGCGTGTGTTTTTCCTTTTTCTGTTTCTGTTGGTGTAAGCAGAGTGTCCTGGTGGTTGTACCATGCCGTTAACTTACACTCTCAGAGACATTCTTGTATGTTACACATGTTGACCCTGGTCCCTTTAGGGTTTATGGGCTAGTAGTCTGATATTGATGGTGATAGTAGAACATGATTAATGAGTGCAAATGACCACTCGCTAAATGTGCTCTTTGCAGTAGAATTTTTTTCCCCAAAAAATTAAACAAGCAGGAGTGTTTGTGTAATTATCAGTAATTCCACGTCAAAAGTAAGGCATATTTACAGACATTACTATGATCACTCCAGCGTAATTGAAATTCCGGCCAGGCCTAATTAGCATTACTCTTATTTAGCTTATACACATCAGATATGGGCGATAGTTTAAAGGGTACAGGTAAGGCATTTTCCCCCAAAACTGGAAGGGGGCGGGAAGGAGAAGCTTCACCCACTGTTCAAATAGGCAGGTAAGACATTTTTGCAATAAACCAATCGGCTTGAATCGAGTTTTATAAGCAATAAACAAATATAATGAATATAATGATTGAGTAATAGATATGGCTTAAGCAAAAATCACAGAGTACGTATAAGAAAGGAATTTTCCTGGACATTACACTACATTGGTATGTGGCAGGATACGTGTGCAGGTTCTGAATGCAAATGCAAGCCCTAGGAACAAAAGTGCGCATTTGAGGCACATGCTTAGAAAAATATATGTAGGCTTGCATAGCTCTGGCTTTGATCTTAGAGAGATAAGAGCCACATTACTATCCTTGCTGTTATAAGGTGAAATAATATTCTGAACTGACCTCCATACATCCATAGAGAATCAATTTAGCAACTGCATAAAATGCATATTTTTGTTGCACAGGGCATAATCTTCAAGCCAATTGAGACTAGAATTTGGCCTTGTGAAATGCAAACTAATTTTGGCCTTGTTATTTTTCGAATATTGTTATCGACCAAAGAACGCTCGAGAAAAACCACAGGATATGTACAGAAATGGCATGTAAATCTATAATTGAGAAACAAATTGAAAGAAAAACTACACTTATTAATCAATTGCACATCCCAGCTGAATGACATATTCCAAACTAATATCTTACCACCACATCTCAAAATAAAGAAGTAATGGTACATTTACTTTACTCAAAAAGACAAGCATAGTATTGAATCTTATTCATCTTTAATCCCACAGCCACATTTAAGTGAATCTATTACAGTAGAAGTAAAACATGGCTGCATGATGTCTTGTTTTCAGTTACTCCCAGCAGCGGATATCTGAGCTAGCAGAGAACCCAATACCAAACACTTGAGCAGATGCTTCCGCCCATATGGAAGCAAGCATGAAGCTATATCTCATTCAATCTGTGTTTGACCCACAAATGAAAAGTGCGCGTATGATATTCTGATAGTAATGGTACAATGTCAGCGGCTATAACACTACGTGTGAAAGGCACTAACAAGAGCCATATCGAAAGATTCAAATCAGCAATTAAGACATCACAATGTGTGAGGACCGCATATGAAGGTATTAAAAGAAAAACACACAAGTGTGATGCAGACATAAGGACATCTCTAGTGAGATAAAAAATAGGATATACATGTTTTTGTTTCCATGCCGCATTCATCCACTGTTGGGGGAACAACTGTGGCTCCAGACGAGTCCTTGTACCTCTTGGAGCCACCCCTGCCCTGAGTCTATGACCACCAGGGGCAGCTCAACAAAAAGGGTGGAGGAGAGTCGCCCCACTGCTTTCTCGCATTGCAAGAAAGCCTAAACATAAAATGGTAATAACTAAAAGTTATTACCATTTTATGTTTGCTTTGCGCATTGCGGGCGGGTGGGCAGGCTGCTCTGCTCTTTGAGCAGGGCAGGGGAGGAGGGGTTTGCCCACTCCAGAGAGCACACCGACTGTTTGGTCGGCCCTCTCTGCCCGCCCAAACCAGTCATGGGCACTCTGCTCTTCTCCATGCAGGCTGCATTGCAGCCTGCACGGAGAAGATGGCCACCCCATTAGAACATGGCTGGGTGGCATCCCGACCAATCACTTGCACCGCCCCCACACCCGCGACCAATTCCGGCAGCTACTGATGAACACATGCTTTTTTACCCATGGATAAGTTTAAGGCTACAGCACCCACACCGGCAAAGAAGGAGACTGTGAGGGTATCTCGAAACCACATACCAGTCAGGTCTGCTATGGGCTGAAGAACATCCTGTGTGCCTGTGGATGCAGAAGAACAGATTGAAATATTTGAGAATTGCCTCCACCGGAAACTGTGAAGGAGCTCAAGAATGGAAACTCTTCATGAGGATCTCAATGTTATCTGCAGATTCTTTTAGTCAAACCAACTGCGTCGATGAATCCATCAAAGACATGTATATATGGTTTCATACTGTAGGTGAATACCTAGCATATAATGTGGGCTGCCTGGATGTCCTTGTCAAGGATGAAGAGAGCACAACATCTCGCACTGAAATAAGTAACACTCTTAATGACATTTAGGACTCCATATTTCCTTACTTATGCCTACTGCCCCTCCTGGGGAATAGGCCATAAATCAAGACTCTCTGGCCATCTTTGTCTTGGGCTTTTCTTTCATTCCGACTCCAGGTGTAACCCATATGCTTGCAGTCAGCCTCGATGCCCTGACACCAAGTGTTTCATGGCCTTCCTCTTTTCCTTTGAGGGTTTCAGGTCAGGGGTTGACTGGTGTTGTTTGATGCAGGCTTGAAGAGAATGTCATCTATTCAGCTTCAACGTCTTTTCATGATTTCTTCATGAGCAGGGAGTTGAGTTGGAAAGTCTGCTGCCATAGGTTGTTGTTGCAGATGGTATTTGGCCAGTGGATTTGGAGGAGGTTCCTCAGATAGGTGTTGATGAAGGTCTGAAATTTGTTGGTGGTGGCCACTGTTCTCCTCCAAGTTTCTGCTCAATGGAGAAGGATCGACTTTAATTAATTAATTATGTGCTTATATAGCGCAGGAATCACTCCCGAAGGGGTACCTACGCGCTTCGACCGCTGCGAAACCCTTCCTGGCTTCCCTGAGAGATGGTCCCTTAATGGGTATCTCCAGGGTGAGACCAGGCATCCCCGGCGGTCTGGTGGGGCCGTTAGTGAAGATGAGGCAAGCTAGTGCCCAGAGTTGCCGAGTGTGATCGCTGATCAGAGTGGGCACCGAGGCGAGAGAATTATCGAGTCCGCTGACCCTGGTCCAGAAACCTGCCGCGTCGGGAATCGAACCCTGGTCCCGGGCCGTCCTCTGCTCTCGGGTCTGCCGCCTCTAACCAGTGAGCCACACTACTTCACATTTAAAGGTAAAAAGCCTGGATATGGTTTGCAGCATAAGGTCCTTGGAGCTCCAGATCTTCTTAAGCTGATGTCTTTGGGGGCATGTGGAACACTTCCTTAACCTCAAGTCTTCCACCAGACAAGTATGCAAACCTATTTCCACTACAACCAATGGCATGCAAAAGCCAGGGCGAGGGGGTTTTATAGAGAGAAAGATACAACCAGCTCTGTCCTCGAAGCAAGACATCAGTGAGGTGCATCTTACTGACTATTACATTTGTTTCCTACCACTTTTTTTCCCTACTATGATCCTGCATGTTGGAGCAACAACATTGACACTGTCAAGTATGCCCATTTAAAAGACAGCCTTTTCATGTTTTGGTACCTTATGTGTGACCAAAATGTAATTTACCTGTCATATCAGATTTTTGTAAAATATTCTCCACTTCCTACTCAGTCAGCTTCCATGTCCCTTCACCTTCGGTGTTTCAACCTGGACTTAATCATGTTGATGCTTATTTTTTATCATTATTTTTTCCAAGCAAATGTTTAAAATTTTTAGGGTCATGGTCAAGCCACAAGATGACCACGACGTGAGGCTCTGCGAGTCGGCGACATTAATGCAGCTTTTATTATTCATCTTGTGTGGTGTTGGTGCGGAGACACAGATACTGTGTCATGGGCTGTGGCCTAAGTCAGGCACTGTGAGGTAGAAGTACACCCTGTGCAAACCTTGAGGTGCCATGCCCCGTTGCTGGATAGGGGCTTGGCTTGGAATCGGCTGGAGTGACGGTTGATGGGGTTGAAAGTGCCATGGCCAGCACGGATGTGGATAATACAGCGAGGAGAGGCAGCGAAGGGTCATCCCACCGGCACTGCAGAACTCGGCTGGATCATGGGCTGAGGAGCAGGTGATGTGGACTCCCTGCTGCTGAAACTGCGCAGTGAGAAGCAGAGATTCAGCCCGGCCTGACAACCATCTCATAGCAGGCCGCTTGAACTAGTGAATACCCGCTCCTGGCATGGCTGAGGGATTTGGTGAGTTGACAGCCATGCATGAGTGCGTGCGGGGTGCCCGGCGGGGGGAGCCTGGTTAGTTGAGATGCTGTTACCCAGAGGGGGCACCTGATTCACTCGGCCTCTTGAACCTGCTCTGGGAACAATTTTCTGTCTGCCACAATGATAAATTGACAATGGGGGTGAAACGTGGCATTGCATGCTCCCTAGGACATTAGGAGCCCACTGTTAACTACGCTGTATGAGTCCTCTCCCATACCAGTGGTCTCTCCGGCTGCTCCCTCAGAAGTTGGGAAGAGCAGCTGGACATTAACTCGTTGTGGGCATAGTGAGTGCCCCCAGTAGAGGGAAGGTAACAGCTGTGCCAACATGCTGTCACGTGCTCCGGATCTGCTGCTCCTGTGGCAAACGCACAATGCTATACACACTGGAGAGCTGCTGACCCGGTGGGTTGATAAAAGTACGTACAGTGCTGGTTGAGTCTTCTTGGTCAGCTTGTGCCCCCCAAGACTGCATCACCCTAGGGTGCGAGGCAGGATCTGTAGTAAAGGACACTGGACCCTGGTGCCCATTGGTGCGCAAACCTCTTATCTTCCCTGGGTCTCTAGCCTATTAGGTCTCAATGGAGATAACAGATGCCAGGCAATACATTCTCACCTTTGATCAATGAGGTCAGACATGTACAGTGGACTCACCAGATGATGCACACCAGCTGGGCTACACGGCTGAGGGCGATGCCCCACAGGATCTAGATATTCGTACCATGTTCTTGGATTTCAAACACAGTCAGACAAAGATTGACTAGAAATTGATCTGTTGATGGACAGACCGACCATCTGAAAGAGAAGGTTGATAAACACAACTAGAAACTTGACCAACTGGAGTGCCGCACGTCGGACATGGAAGATGGCCTGTCTACTGCAGGTGAGTGGTTACTCCAAATAGAAAAAGTCCAGACATCTTCCGCACCAACAACGAACGCCTGGAGGCACGCTCCAAGAGAAAAAATATAACAATCCTGGGGGTACCAAAATCAACAGCAATGAACCACATGGAGGACTATGTAGAGACAATACTCTGTACATTATTTGGAGATGCACTCTCCACCCTGCTGATTATTGAAGGGGCACACAGTACACTCAGCTGGCGGCCCCAGATGGGCACACAGGCTTACCCGATAATAGCCTTGTTATTAAACTTCATGGACAGAGTCATGTTTCTACGATTAGCGAGAGAGTGGAAGACAGTTAACTAGCAAGGGAACAAGGTATACATTTTCCCTTACTTCACAGTTGCCGGGCAGGCCTCTCACAGAGAGTTTCTCCTGGTCAAACTCTCTCTGCAGAAAACGGATGCCAAGTACTCCCTCATTGACCCTGCCAAACTAAGAATTTATCATTCTGGGAAGACTCACTATTTCACTGATCCAAAAGTTGCGTCCAGATTTGTTAATCAACATTCTGCAAACTGTGCTGAGCTCTCCCTCTGCAGCCCACGAACAGCAATCTGGACAACTAAGTGACAATGGCTAAAGTGGTAAGACGCTCTAGGTATGCCTGCCTTGCAGGGAACTCTGAGCCAACACGGTTATACCCTGGAATAATATGACTGAGACTTATACAAATGCAGCGGTGCTGAAGTTACCGACACATAGGATGACCGATCTGGATGATATGATGGGCTTGCTGCAGACACCTCTACTGACCCTCGCCAGCCACTCAGCTAGACCCAGACTGTGAGTGTCAGGTTCCTCCCTTGCCTCAGTGGGATAATTCTCAAACTGTTCATGCTGGTTACATATTTTGGGTTAAATGTGTGGATGGTTGGTGGTCCTTGGCTGAATTGGGGGGTCAAAGTGGGTGGTGGGATGTATGTTAAAGTTTTGTTGAAAGGATAAAATCCCAATCATTTAATATTTGTTTTGATACCCTCTTTTTCCACTCAGAGCAAAGGTATTAGCTTGCATATTTGGAACAACTGGCGCGAGTTACAAGTCATGCCCTATCAATACCCTCTCCTCAATGCTGTTGATTAAATGTCTGACACGGAACGTAAGAGGTCTTAATGATAGGTGCAAGGTATGACTTGTTTTGGCATATCTACAAAAGTACACTGTAGACATTTGCATGCTGCAGGAATTGCACCTCACAGAAAACACCCAGGCGCCGCTGACAGAGGGACGAATAGGTGAACACCATGTTGCATGCCTGATGGGTGGCAATAATATTTTGTAATGGTCTGCCTTGGCGTACGTGATGTGTGCTCTGCGACCAGCAGGGCAGGTATGTCATGCTCTCTGGGACACTTCAGGGTCACCTCCTTCCTTTCCTGCTCTTGTTGGTGTATGGCCCCAAATCCTCTTTGCAGGGACCTGGAGATTAGCGGCTTCCCTGGGGCACTCCTTTGGGAGGAGTCGTAAGCGTAGTGTTAGATCCTGTTGCTGACCGGTCTAACGACTCCTGCTGCCCACACCCGTAAGTGACAGCACAACTAAAACTGCTGATGGAGGGCAATGATCTCACAGATCTTTGGCGCACCAGACATGTACATAGCACGGAGGGCACTTTGAACACAATGTGCGCTCAGTTTCATCCCAGTCTACTCTGTCGGAAGCCTTTAAGCCTGTCACTAGAGGCGTGTATATAACAAAATTGCCAGGGGTGCTGTGGGCATTGTACGGCGACCTCACATGATTAGAAAAATGCATTTGCACCCTGGAACTCAAGTGCTTTGCAGATTTCAGCACCCTCATACTTCCGACAATCCAAAACAAGCTACCAGATTATGAAGAAATGACGCATAGGGAAACTCACTATCTAGGAAAAGAGGATTGCACCCTGCGGTGCTCTTAGGGAGACAGGGGAGGAAAGACACTGTCTAATTTATTGTGCAAACCTTGGGTGAGTGACTACATAGTGGAAATTCAAGATGCTCACTCTCATGAGAACGTAGACACTTAGGTTATACAGGAAGAGATGATCACATTCTTCTCCACCCTCTAGAACACCACTCAGACTGAACCCCTTGGGATTTGAAGTCAGAATTTGACTCTATTCAGCTACTGTGGCTAGAAGGGGGACACAGGAGATTTCTGGACAAGCCCTTCACAGATGAGGAAGTAATCCAAATAAACAATGCAATGCTTGAAGATATAGCCTCGGGCTTCGATGGCCTCTCTGCTGCTTTTCTGAAGAGTGCGCTCTGATTCTGGTCCTAAATCTCCTCACTATTTATGAAGAATCACTCACCACTTGAGCTTCTCCTCCCTCTTTGCGTAAGGTACTAATAGTTACAATACTTAAACCAGATAAAGATACCAGCCACTGTGAATCTTACCCCCGTCTATCCATGATCAACACACACAACAAAATCCTAGTGAAGCTGATATCTTCACGCCTGCTCCTGCCATTATCGGTCGAACCAGACCAGTCAGGGTTTGTCGGCAGACCACAGTCTGCGCATCTTCGTTGCTCTAGTGTATACCATCAACCCGGTTATCATAGAATATAATATTCAGAAAGTATCCTCCCAAATCCAATATTGGGCAGTTTAACCTTATCTGGACATAGGCTGACATTTGATGCGACAGTCAACTAGGCATAAAGGGATACAATTCTTTATTTGTACCATTTCCAAATTATTTATCAGTTTTAATAAACACAGATTATACTGCGTATAAACAATGCATTTCTGTTTCCCTTTGTTTCTCACTGTCGTGTGTTTTCTACATTGCCGAAAGCTTTGCTTTAAATACTTTTGTGCCCCGGCTGCAGTGCTTCTATGTTTGTGGCATTTCCCCGTTTTTCATTTTCGAACTCTGCTCATCATTTTATCCAACAACAAGGGGTGGTGATGGACAGAGTCTCTGAATTAAGCAGAATACTCTCACCCAGTCAAGAGATCAGGGCTAGATCCAACACCGATTTTATCCTGTCACAATAATGAGCTTTTCTTGCAGATATCATCCTGTTGATAATCACTAAGTCAATATTACAAAACTCCCTGGACAGCCGGTTTTAAAAGTGACTTGTATTAAAGTGTTCAGAAAGTGCTTTCAGCGAGTTATCAGCTGCATATTGATCTGTTTGCTGTCACGGCAGTTTGTTCCTTTATTCAAGTGCGAAATCAATGGTTCTCTTTCACAAGACGCTGCTGGACATGTAGATATATTCGATAATGCTCTTGGTAGCTGTAATGTAGCAAGGGCACTGGGCACCATAGACCTCAATTCAGGAAAGTAACCCTGGTTTGATAGAAAAAAACACTACACTAATGGGGATTAAAATAGGCACCTCATGGCCATTGGCACAGGTGTCATTGCACTTGCTGCACTATTGATAATGACATAATATAAAATAAATGGAAATAAATACAAACTTTACCTACTCTATTTAAAAAAAAACAAAAAAAAACTTGGAAACCCAGCCAAAGACAGACTTGTGGGAAAAATAGATCAAAGATAGGGCAACTAGTCAGTGTGCTAATTGACGGGAAGTACCTCATTTCTTTTACAGTTGAATAATAAATAGTAGTTAGTAAGAGACAGATATAATCGAAGTACAGTCAATACAATTTTCTCCCTATATACCTCACAGGCAATATGAAATTGTCGATTTGTTATATTGCAAGTTATTGATGAATTCAAAGGTATATCTAACATTGCTTCCTTTAAACAGCTTGATAATCTATACATCAAATACTTGTGATTTTAAATAAAAATAAACAAATGCAATCTATATATGCCTTTTTCCAATGATAAGGTTGGTACATAGAAAATAAAAATAAAAAAATAATTACATAGGCACTGCGGATGAGATGTCAAAAACACAACTTTTAATCTGTTTTGTCTGTGGGTGATATCTGAAGTTGTATTCATGCGGAAACATGCTTTTGCGGGTACTACATGCTTTAATGCTTCGGCACCCTCTCAAAAAGCACAAGTGACCACCTCAATCACCTTGCCAACAGCTCCATATGTTTTCAGTGAGCACTAGGCTTTAGTTCCCTGCATCGGACAGTAGCATGCTCATTTGTTGTGCTTACTGTGCCGTACGTGTGCCTTTTGTCATGGAAACATGTGACACTGGCGATTCAAATGTGCAATGGCTGTGAAAGCAGGAGATATTTTGCAGTTGTTGCTCAATATCAAACATGGTGGGGGTGTGGCCAACTGTCATAGCTGTGTGGATGTAATCCATGGAAGCTCCGTTCCACACAGTCGATTTTACTACTACCAGGTGAGTAAGCGATGCCATACCTGATGGAATCTAGTCGGTTTGGCATCGTGATCAACAAGGGGAGCTCATAATGAAAGTGGAAAACCTTTGCTGAGTGGAGAAGTTTTGAGCAAACCCCGCAGCCCTGACTTCCACATAGCACCGACCACGAAGTGGCTTTAGTGAATCCTGAAGACGTGAAGCGAAAGGGAAGGCCAGAGATGAACGGCAGAGCAGATTGGTGCCTGGGAGTGTCTGAACTAATTTATTGACCTATGGAGCCTGGTGACCAGGAGTTTACGGCTCTTGGACTCTTTTTGGTTAGCCGGACGGGATGAGTCGAGCTCCCAGGCCTTTTAGTGGTGAAACACTAGTCCCTCCTCCCCCTTGACTGTCCTGTTGGTTCTGAAGCTGTCCTAGTGAACTTTAAGGAACTCAGTGAGGGTCTGTGGGCTATATTTGGTCTGGTGTTTGGGGGACCCTCGGACTGTCCCCCCCCCCCGCGGTGGTACAGCGGTGAACATCGATCCCTCTGCAAAAGGCTGATGTCACTATTGGGATGCTCAGAAAAGGGTGAGCCAGCGTTTGGCCCTGGGAGCTGCAATGGGAGCATCCTCATACTGGCCAGGTAGAGCTTGGTGGGGCGGTGAAGGGCTGCTTTGGGGTCCCGCTGTGGGTCTGACTTTTTCGGCGGCTGCTATCTGGGAGCTCTGGAGAGCTTAAACTCATTGTCTTTGTGCGCAGGGTGGATCCTGTTGAAGAGGGGTCATACCGTTTTGAGGGAGCAGCCAGTGATTCCTCGGCTTCTCCTGGGAGCTAACCTGGCTGGTGTGTTTCTGGACTCTATAAAGGTTGAGGGAATTTGGTCTCACTTCCCCAGCGGTTCCTATGCTTCCGAAGAACGCTCAGTCAAATAGTCCCAAGCTATTTTTCCCAGCCAGTGGGGCCCACTCAGACAGGCATGGGGGGGACTTGGCTCTGACAAAAGAAGATATACTGGCATTACTCAAAGACTTTTAAAAAGAGCTTACAGAATAGCTTGTCATGTCTTTTAGGCTAGTCCCATTATAGACTAGTCCCATTATGTACATACCAACTACATAAATGTTGTCCAATCTACACAACATATTGATCGCACACAGGTGACCTTTTACCTAGTATCTTACTTCTCTCTCCACGACAAACCAGGCTCTCTGCACCATAACTTAATCCCTGTACCTGACGTACATGTCCCCAGGCACGGTATATTTATTCTGTATAAGGGTTACCACTTTTTTTCATCCATGGCCAACAGCCAGCTGTACATGAGTGTTTTGTTTAGAAAAGGATTAGCAGAGGATTAGTGTATGTTTTCAAAACATATCGACTCTGGAAGAAATCCTGAAGTGACCACTTTAGTATAAAATACTTTCACTGCCCCTTTGAAAGACAGAGGAGAATTATTTCCAGGCTGGACTGAGACTCTGCAGGCTGATCCTTCGACATCCAGAGAACTGACATCCCTTGTGGGGTGCCATCCTCGATGCAGAGAAGGGGTCCTTCACTCAGAACCATCAGGAAAAGGCCTGATATGGTGGCGGTGTCTATCAGACACCGCTAGCCATATTAGGATGGCCTTGGAGGAACGCCTTTCCGTGGCGGCAATGCCGCCACGAAAAGGCATACAGTTCCTGCTTTGGGGCCCGTTGCGGGCCCCCATGGTGAAGGGGTGGTGGGGGGTGCACATTGGGGGTAACTATGGTACCCCCCTGCATTTGCATGCACAATGAAGCAGGCACCGCACAGTGCCTGCTGCTTTGTGCATGCAAATGCACAGCATGCATTTTTAACTTTGCGGCGGGTGCTGCTTAAAGCAATGTTAAATATGGTACACAGTCAAAATATCGAGTATGAAATATCGATGTACCAAAATATTGTGTCAGTAATTTAGAAGGTGCAGAATATCGATGACAAGAATATCGTTGGACAGCGCCGAGACAACTTAGGGTATTTGTGCGCTAAATAAATTGCATAAATAAATAAAATAAATAAATAAATAAATATCGACCCTAAGGTAGGTAATATCGAAATACTTAATATCGATGTAAGTAATATCGAAGTTAGTAATATCGATAGCATATATATCGATGTTACTAATTTCGATTACACTAATATCGATATTTGTATTATTTGTTTTGTTTTTTATTATGTATGTGTTATGTGTTTTACTTAAGTAATTAAAATAATTAATATTATATGTATATTAAATGTATATATTAATACATTTATTTATAAGTAAATTATATGTTTTAGTACCGGAGCGGGCTGTGGGTTTATAGGGGAATAGGGTGGGAAGTAATTTAATTATGTTAAAATGATTATTAATTAGTAGGATTTATAAATAAATTGTAATTAATTGGTAATTATTTTTAAATAATTGGAAAATAATTTTTATTAATTGATTAATTGATAAATATGTTCTGTAGTGGGTTTATAGGGAAATAGGGTGGGAAGTAATATAAATAGGTTAAATTAATTATTAATTAGTAGTTAATATTAATTAATGATAAATAATTGGTAATTAAATTTAATTAATTGGTAAATCATTTTAATTAATTGATTAATTGATAAATATGTTCTATAGCGGGTTGTGGGTGTATAGGGGAATAGGGTGGGTAGTAATTTAATTATGTTAAATTAAAAAATAATTAGTAGTTATTATAAAATAATTTTAAATAATTGGTAAATAAATTTAATTAATGGTTATTTCATTATAAATAATTAATTAATTGATATATATGTACTGTAGCGGGTTGTGGGTTTATAGGGGAATAGGGTGGGAAGTTATTTAATTATGTATAATTAATTTTTAATTAGTAGGAATTATACATGAATTTTAATTAATTGGTAAATATTTTAATTAATTGGTAATTAATTTTAATGGATTGGTAAATAATTTTAATTAATTCATAAATAGATAAATGTGTTATGTTGTGGGTAGTGGGTTTATAGGGGAATATGGTGGGAAGTAATGTAAATGTAATTAAGTTATAATTTTTTTAATGATTGTTTTGTAAATAATATAATTGTTAAATAATTATTAATTGGTAATTTAATATTAAAAAATTGTATTTTTTAATATTTATTTTTGGTTAAATATATTTATCTAATCATGTTTTATATAATTATGTATAGGTATTGTATATGGTTTACATTTTTTTAATAGTTTATATAATTTTTTACATAAAAAGCTTATTTATAAGTATGTTATTTTAACCCCTACGCTATCCAACATTTTCCCTACTGTTGCATTCTCTGGAATTGGAATAGTAATTGTTACCCCTATGCTATCCAACACGTTCCCTCCTGTTGTACTCTCTGGAGTGGGAATAGTAATTTTCACCCCTACGCTATCCAACACTTTCCCTACTGTTGCACTCTCTGGAGTGGGAATAGTAATTGTTACCCCTACGCTATCCAACGCTTTCCCTACTGTTGCACTCTCTGGAGTGGGAATAGTAATTGTTACCCCTATGCTATCCAACGCTTTCCCTACTGTTGCACTCTCTGGAGTGGGAATAGTAATTTTTACTCCTACGCTATCCAATGCTTTCCCTACTGATGCACTCTCGGGAGTGGGAATAGTAATGTTTACTCCTACGCTATCCAACGCTTTCCCTACTGTTGCACTCTTTGGAGTGGGAATAGTAATTTTTATCCCTACGCTATCCAAAGCTTTCCCTACTGTTGCACTCTCTGGAGTGGGAATAGTCATTTTTACCCCTACGCTATCCAACATTTTCCCTACTGTTGCACTCTCTGGAGTGGGAATAGTAATTTTTACTCCTACGCTATCCAACACTTTCCCTACTGATGCACTCTCTGGAGTGGGAATAGTAATTTTTACTCCTACGCTATCCAACGCTTTCCCTACTGTTGCACTCTCTGGAGTGGGAACAGTAATTTTTACCCCTACGCTATCCAATGCTTTGCCTACTGTTGCACTCTCTGTGGTGGGAATAGTAATTTTTACTCCTACGCTATCCAACACTTTCCCTACTGTTGCACTCTGTGGAGTGGGAATAGTAATTTATACTCCTACGCTATCCAATGCTTTCCCTACTGTTGCACTCTCTGGAGTGGGAATAGTAATTTTTACCCCTACGCTATCCAAAGCTTTCCCTACTGTTGCACTCTCTGGAGTGGGAATAGTAATTTTTACCCCTACTCTATCCAATGCTTTCCCTACTGTTGCACTCTCTGGAGTGGGAACAGTAATTTTTACTCCTACGCTATCCAACGCTTTCCCTACTGTTGCACTCTGTGGAGTGGGAATAGTAATTTATACTTCTACGCTAACCAACGCTTTTCCTACTGTTGCACTCTGTGGAGTGGGAATAGTAATTTATACTCCTACGCTAACCAACGCTTTCCCTACTGTTGCACTCTCTGTAGTGGGAATAGTAATTTTTACCTCTACGCTATCCAAAGCTTTCCCTACTGTTGCACTCTCTGGATTGGGAATAGTAATTTTTACCCCTACGCTATCCAACATTTTATATAATTAATTGTAAAAATATTAAAAGTATATTTAATTTTTTATGTTTTGTACATTTTATTTATGTTATTGTTTTATGTTTGTAAATGTATTTGTAAATTAGAATATATTTTAATCATTTATAAGTTAGTAAAATTATTATTACAACATATTGTTCAGAGCATATATATTATATATTTACAGTATATATTTAATTAATGTATTATTATTATATATGTATTATTTATTAATTTTAAACATTAGTAGATACTTTTAACTATGTATATTATATTTATTAGTGTTATTTAATTTATTTTACATTTATATTTTAAAAGAAAAAAAAACGATATTTTTAACATCGATATTTTTAACATCTATATTATTTTTTCGATATTTTTGTACTTACCATGTTGTAGATAGGATGTTGATATTCTTGCCCTCGATATTTTATACTTGATATTACTGTAGGTCGATATTTTGGAGGTCGATATTTTGTCAGTGATCCGTTAAATATACGGGATGTGACCGCCAGGGTGGCGGTCACATCCTAATTCAAACGGAAGGAACCCCGCTGCCCATACGGACGGTCCCTCCACCTCGTCCGCCATCATAATCGACCCCTAGGTTAGGTACACTTAGGTATGCTACACATCGTAGGAGGACGTCAATGCTATTGTTTTATGTAATATGCTCTTCATCTTATTAGCACTATGGTAGAAATGTATCTACTTTTTACGATATTGGTACTAGCGATTACATTTGTCTGCTCCTGTCTGTTGATTGTCACAGCTAATATGTTTCACACTAGATTGACACTTGATCAATAAATAATTATTGAAACCGCTCCAACTGTCATTTTATGTGTATTCTGAGAAAAGTAAGCACGAGTGACTGAGCGAAAGATACTGTATTGTTTCCACGATACATGAGGTTTCAGGGTTGTCATGTTCAGTGGTTGTCAGAAACGACTTACACCACTGTAGAATACAGGGGTGTGGCAGTGGCAATGTAGAGCTAGCAGGTCTAACGGCTGACTCCTCCTGTGGGGGTGTTTAGAGTCTTTCGGCACACCAAGCCCTCAGTTTAGGTCATAAAAAACACGCAAGTCCTGGTTCATCCTAGAACTATACAACAAGCTAATGGCTCATCTCACCTCATCATTAGATACACTAAGAAGTGACATATATGCTCAATTGTCATCCCTTCAAGCTGATGTGGACTCAGTGGGGGCAAAAGCTCTAGATCTTGTAACAAAAAGCCTCTAACAAAGGATAACTATATTGAAACCAGATACAGAACATTTACGCTCCCAGCTGCAAAATGCAATCGTCAAGTGTGAGCATTTGGAGAATCGCTACAGACATGATAACATTTGCAAACGACGCTTAGCAGAGGGGATGGAAGGACCTGATCTAGAGGCATTCTTAGTGGGCATATTCTCAAGTATCATGGGTGACCAACATCCTGAGGTGTGGTTGGAGACAGTTCATAGAGCGGGACTGCAGAGATCTGGAGAAAATACCTGCACTAGTGATATCCTGGCCAAGTTGCACTCCTTCAAGGTGAAGGAGAAGATCCTCCTGGAGATCCGCAAACAGGAACCAATATCGTTCCAGGGCTCTTCCTGCGCTCTGTTTCAGGATGTGGCTCCAGCCACCCTGGCGATGTGAATGTATCTTAAACCGGTCACTGCCCACCTCTGGAAAGAACATGTCATACAGGTGGACATATCCATTTGGCATATCTTTCGAGTTTAGAAATAAATCATACAATTTCGCAGAGCTGGAAGGAGAAGCTGAGTTGTTGGGATAGATATCTCTGCCTCTCAGAGAGGGACCGATACACAGAAAGAGAATACAACAGATTCATCCCAATGGCAACACCAGCGTAAGGGACGCTGTACTTGGAAATTAAGTAAGGAATGCCAGCTGTATACCCCTCTAATGCTGAGGATGTATCTGGAACTTGGACAAAAGAAGAAGTTCACAGAATCGACACAGAACTATTTTTGGTGCCTGGCCTGGACATTGGTTTTGTTAGAGCTCGATTTCGCTCTTCCATTTGTTAGGCTGCATTATAATCATGGGCAGTTTGCGCCCACAAATAATCTTTTATTGTATTAACATTTGTGCCATTAGATCATGTACTGTAATAATGTAAGATGTGAAGTGCTGGAGGTATTTAGTGTAAACTTGAAGAAGTCAATGTTGCAATTATGTGTGGCTAGATGAAAACTTTAATTTGTGGAATTGTACATGTGGCTAACGTAAATTTCTATGATTAGAGTACTTAGGTAAATTCTTTGATTTCAATGTGCTCAAACTTATACGTGTGCTTTATGACATTACATGTCATTTCTCATGTTGGACAATTTCTGTATTATGCAACACAACAAGATCAACCCTTATGTCCATGAGAACAGGGGTATCAAGTGATCTTTGAAACATGCATGTACATGGAACTCATTCTGATGAAAATTACGAATATCACAGATATTTCTGTGTGGACTCAATTCAAAAATACCAATATTAAATCAACAACGTTTGTAAGGAGCAATAATAACTCAGCCAGTATGTAACACGGTTCAGCCGAACCGAGTTTTATTCAAAACAATTACAAAATATACACAATTATTTTTGAAAGTAAGTAGAGAGACAATATAATAGCAAAAGACCCCAGGTGTGTACACAAACCAGAACCAAAGAAAAAATAATAAGACAAAGTTAATATTTCTAAAACTTACACAATGTCCTCTGGTCCAGGGTTAAAGAGGGTGTCTTGCCCAATATTCTTAGAAGGCCAAAAAATTGAAACAACAGATAGGTTTTGCTATCTGGGCGTAACCTTCGATAGGAGGGGGAGCTGGCATGCAGCAGTAGCTGCCAGAAAATTAGCTTTCACACGGACCATCGGTGCCTTGAGAAATTTCTCCGCTAAAATAGGCGGGAAAACAGTCAAGGAATTGATACACATTTACAATGCTAAATGTGTATCTACAGCCATATATGGTGCAGGGTTATGGGGGGTAGAAAATGCTCAGACCTTACAATGTGGTGAGAACCAGTTTATTTGCCACCTACTGGGCGTTTCTAAATTTACATCAACTTACATGACACACATTGAAGTAGGAATCCCATATATTTGTGACACCATTAGGATCGCCCCCATATTGTTGTGGCACAAGGTCTGGGTTACTAAGGAGACTACTTTAAATAGAGACTTAATAACTGATTGTCTCGCATTGGACGGGGTAGCCAACATTAGATGGTTATCTTATGTGAGAAACACCCTCACGGAGATAGGTCACCCAGAGTTCTTTGAAAAGCCATCTAGTTTGGAGGGGATATCGAGAGGTTCTTTGAAAAAGATGGTTTCTGCCGATCTAGTAAGTGTCAGATGGAATCTTGAGAAAAAGAAATACACCGTTCTCAGATACCAGGAAATTACTCACTGTGAGGGTCTACAACATTATCTCACCCTGGCCTTAAGCCCCTATGCCCACACGTTGCTGACCCGCCTCAGATTAGGCACTTTTTCCGTTTGGTTACCTTCCCTACCTGTAATGATTGGTCTACGGAAAATCTAACTTGCTCTTGCAACAACACCTCAAAGCAATCAAACATACATTGCGTGTTGTTCTGCAAATTTTACCAGGGACCACGAGGGCCTTTTTGATACCTGTCCTCAAAGTATGGGGGATTCGCACTTGTAGATCAGCATATGTGAAATTACAACAGTTAGAAGATGATCATGTTATCCATGCAGTCTCAAGCTTTTTAAAACTTGTCATTAAATTTAGGAACACCATGTAAAGTCTTTTTATCCTACCCTAAAGTAGCAACTATTAATGACTTCCTTTTTACATAAGTTTTTATGCGTTAAATCATGATGCTCTTTTATAGGAAAAGTTTGATCAAGCTTATTCTGAATATTATGGATTGTATCTTGCTCTTTTAAAAAAAAAAACGATAAAATGTATTTAATGTTATACCATGCTTTTATTATTTTAACTTGAAAATCGAATAAAGCGTGTTTTGAATTTGAATTTGACATTGGCCATGGGTTCCAGAGTAAATCTAGAATGTGGAACCCGGTTCCTTAATTTTTGATCTGGACAACCTCTCAGGGGTACTAGAGAGTGCTGACCGCTTTCACCTGAAGAGGCTACTCGGGCAGCATATAATACACTCACATTTCCCCTTATTAAATCCGGAGCTCAAAAGCTTCTGAGATGATGATATGCAATGTGTCTGCGAAACAGGACCACATTCCCCAGATTAATGTTTCAACAGATAAATGTTTTGAATGTTGAGGGGCTAGAGCTCCTAAGTTTGTTGATTTTTATTCTTCTGTTTCATTTTCTGACTACATGTTCAGAGCCAATGGGAGGGATGTGGGGGAGGTTGGTTGTGGTGTATGGGTGCCCAGGGGGGGAATCAGAGGGCTCCAGGGGATTTGTGGGGTATTGTAATGCTGAGCAGAGAAGGTTCAGAGTACATGGGGGCTGACAGTCAAATGATCTCATGGCTGTTATACTACGTACTTGAAATCTCAAGGGCCTAAATTCCCTGCACAAAAGATGCAAATTCTGAAATATATTGCGGATCATTGGTTAAGGATAGTGGCCCTACAGGAAACCTATTTAAAACGCACTGAGGAGCATAGACTACGACATAGATCCTATCCATTTATTTACAGATGGTCTACATCTTCTAAACACAATGGAGTAGCCTGATATTTCACTCCCTCTTAAATTTCAATTTTTGGAAGTTAAATCTGAGAAGGAGGCGAGGGCCTAATGGGTAAAAGGATCCTTCATGGTCGTAAATGCACTATTGCTCCCATTTATATTTCAAACTCGAACCAGTAGGCCTTCCTGCTCTCGGTTCTAAATCAACTGGGGGAATTCGCGTAGAGCAACATTTTTATTTTGGAAGACTTTAATCTCATTTGGGACCTTGCTCTGGATAGTACCTACCTCCAGAGGGTTCATACCGGTGTCTTCTCACATAAGGTGAAACAGGAATTAACAAAATTGGGGCTGATGGATGCTTGGTGAACATTCAATCCCACTACTAAATATTTCACTTTCTTCTCCCATACCCATAATCGGATAAACATTGGTTCCATATGGACAGGGCAGTCATAGGAAGTACAATGTGGGATGTTATCTGGAAGACCAGAGAGTCGCTCCCCCTCAATGCCAATTTAAGTACGCCTACCAGAACAACATTGAAAATGTGGGATGAGGTGACTCTCCGGAATGGTCTGGCGACCTTCCCATCCACATATACCCCTATTCACTTTAAGAACTTTTCCCCGGCCCTCACACAGGGACTCCTTGATCTATGGAGAGAGGGAGGATGCTTTACTATCTTTGATTTGTGTCATGAATGGGATATACTCACATTTGACAATTGTCGTAAAGATGTCACTCTACTCATCACAGAAAGGTTTCACTACACTAAATTGATACACTGGCCACACAGCCCGAGAATAGACAAGCAGCCACTAGGGACTTGTTACCCATTGAGAAATTTGTGCACTATTAAGGGGGATCCAAAGGGAATATTTCCTTTTTATCCTCTCTCATAAACAGATACACTGAAGCTCACATACTGAGAAATTGGAGCCTTGGGGACTAGATTTTTAGGAATCATGATTATCAATGGAACAAACTGTTGAGTTATATCCCTAGATTCAATTGATCAATATGCTTATAAGAAGCACATTATAAATGTCTTTACAATTGGTATCTCAACCCTGCAAGGCTCTTTAAGATATATCTAGATACATCGGATCTGTGGTGGAGGGGTTTAGGGCTCCTGGGAGACTTCCGACACATATGGTGTGATTGCCCCACAATAAGACCCTACTGGAATGAGATTTTGGCCCAAATAAAGGATATTTTAGGGTATCCCTTGTCACAGATGCCTGAATTTGTTTTGTTGGGATTGCAAGATCTCTCTCTGAAACATCAAACGATGGGGGATGGATCCATAATGTGGTTCTGTTTGGGTGAAGCTAAGATGGCATTGGCTGCAGCATGGATGCAATCATCAACACCTTCTATGTCTATGTCTCAAACGCATGCTCGGTTGTGGTAATGCCTTACCAAAGGAGTTGTCTATATATGGGGCCACTTGTGAGATATCTCTCAGAGGGCTTACCGTTGTTCTCTTGCCATCCACGTACATAGGCCCTTCATTTGTTCCAGATTTGAAACCCTCCCTTGGGCGGTCTCCTCACCCCACAACGACTTCGATTGTCCATTTCAAATGCCTTAGGACTTATGCCCATATTTGCACTTACTAGTTGATATCACTGGTGGCCTGTACATGCATGTCTTATTATTTTTTGCATTTTTTTTAGAAAAGGATGTTGAGAGGGAAGGGGTGGTTTTCCTGTGTCCTCCTCCTTTATGTCGAACAGTAGGAAAGTGTTGTTTGTTGGGCACTTCATGATTGCTTTATGTAGTAACCATTGTATGTTATTCTGTTCTAAATTATGGCAATGCCTATTTCCCATCATTGTATCTTAATGGAAATAATAAACACAATTTGAGAAAAAAAAATCCAGCATTGTTCCGGACATGTTAAGGCATGAAAAGTCAGTGTACACATGTTTATTTTTTTAAGACACGAGAATTGATGACAGAATCTCACTAGAAGTTCACAATCAACAAAATATGTATCATCAGACTGCCCACTTGATCAAAGACATAATTATGTATATTATGGTATGCACAAGACATCATTAAGATCCATCTGCCTGCATTTCAACACATTCATCATTACGGCTTGTAATCTGACTGATGTTAGCAGTATATTTGTCAACATGGACTGTGAATTTAGGAGACAATGTTTATAATGCAAGAGTTGGGGATTCGCCCTCAAGAAAGTTTAGGGAAAATGGCAAAAATGGTGTATTCTACAACACCTTTTCAATGATATATCCAATTGCATTAGCTCTTAAAACATAGAAAACGATGGCCTTACAGTACACCAGGATATAACATTTTTTTTTGGGGGGCCCTTTAATGGTTCCCTCACTATCACCCTCTGACAGTGCCCCTCATCTTTCCATAGGCCCTCTCTCACATGCATTTCACTTGTTTTATAGCAACTCTCATATGAGATTATGGTGTGGGAGCACTTTACATCACACACACACATAGAGACAATTAATAATATGTATGTAAGTCAGTGTACATAAAATGTTCCATAAGACAAAGGTGAGGTGTAGGCATGGTTTAAGAGTGCTTGAGCTGGAGAAGCACAAACTCAGGACCTAAAATGTAACACAGTGGTTAAAGTTACATTTACTTCAAATAATTTATTTCTACCCAACAGATTCTTTTTTAGCAACATTAGGATAAGGAATGTCTTGAAAATACATAACATTTTACCAGTACCATGCTGTTTGCATCAGCCCTTTGATGGAAGTTCATAGCTCACTATTGTAGCTTATGAACTGCACAGTAACAAAAGGATCTCTGTGACAAAACAGTGACCCCCAGAGCTATGCAAATGAAATACACTTCTTTGATCGGAGTGGAACAAATCCTATGCATTAGGCATAGTAACCTTCTACTCTACCATACTCTACCATAGTGAAGTAGTGTGGCTCACTGCTTAGAGGCGGCAGACCCGAGAGCAGAGGACGGCCCGGGACCAGGGTTCGATTCCCGGCGCGGCAGGTTTCTGGACCAGGGTCAGCGGACTCGATAATTCTCTCGCCTCGGTGCCCACTCTGATCAGCGATCACACTCAGCAACTCTGGGCATTAGCTTGCCTCATCTTCACTAACGGCCCCACCAGACCGCCGGGGATGCCTGGTCTCACCCTGGAGATACCCATTAAGGGACCATCTCTCAGGGAAGCCAGGAAGGATTTCACAGCGGTCGAAGCGCCTTGGGACCCTCCGGGTAAGTAGTGCGCTATATAAATGCCTATACATTTACATTTACATTTACATGAGTCAAAAAAAGCCAAAAGACAATTTACAGGAGATATCCTAACACTTTTATTGTCACTGAAAAGTGATGCATATACAAGGAACTCTGCAGCAGGTGCTTTTAAAACTATAACATATTTCAAAACACAGGGAGGTTATAAATAAAAGTGAGTCTATTATGCTGGCCTGGCGATTTTG
This sequence comes from Lissotriton vulgaris, assembly GCF_964263255.1. NCBI lineage: Eukaryota > Metazoa > Chordata > Amphibia > Caudata > Salamandridae > Lissotriton > Lissotriton vulgaris. The sequence continues at coordinate 1,689,776,696 of NC_141694.1, forward strand.
GTACTGGGGCCGACATTGCAGCACTGATGAAAAACCGCCCCGGTAACAAAACCACCCCTAACCCTTCCAGGCTCTTGGGGAAACACCCAAAGCCCAGATCGGCCAGATCGGCCAGTCCGGCCTTGACCACCGCAAGGAACAGAGGCCATTTCTACAGTGTCCTATTGTGCTGATATCACTTCAATGTCATCTATAGGGCATGCCCATCATCATGCAGTGACCAATGTACTATTTGACACTTTACAAATGTTGGCCAAAATTTGCACGCTGACGTTTCGAGACGAGTCTCACTTTTAGCAATGCAATGCAAAAGTATTTTGCATCAGATACTACACATTTGTTGTGGTTAACAATTTTACCGGTAAAATGAATATTTCTGATGCAGCTTTCAATTTAAGAACCCCTGTGCTTGACTCAATATGCAGGGATGGTAGGCTGCAAGAAACAAGAAGATGACAATCCCTGCACTCGCATATAAAAGTTTATAATTACAATTTATACAAGTATACGTTTCCTAAAAGGAACAGAGGCTGCTCTCCAAAGACTTGCTTTTCTGTTTTTAGAAAACATTGGGTGGATCAGGAAGCCGTCTCACAGACTCATTCTTACTCATATTGTTGCCATCAACATGATGACCTAGAGTCAAGCAGTTCTTTGGTGTTAACTCCCCTTTTGATAAATATGTCATCCCCATTTGGGTTGTGGTTTACTTGTCAGTGGTGTCTGAATGCAGTTTTAGATACAAAGCATGGATATATATCAAACACAATAAATAAAAAGGGTGTTCCCCTTCATAGACACCTCATGTAACACATTAATATTGGTTGGCAATAGTTACATTTTAATTTAAAAATACATTTTGTAGACCGTATAAATAGCCAACAAAAATAACAATAAATAAAACAACTTGCACACATTCTCATAGCCTGTGTTTTTGGAAAACAAAGCCTTTAGTTAAGAGATTGGGTTATTGGTTGAGAGGGGTGGTAGCCCCACTCTGGCAACAACCGCAATCCTTGCCAGGTACACCACAAATGTTGCTAAATCAACCACTGCTTAACCCTCTTTTAGTTTGGCACAAAAGCAGTCAGGCTTAACTTAGAGGCATTGTGCAATTATTTATGCAGCACACACACAGTAATAAAGTGAAAACACAACAGCAGAAAACCCCCAAACGAATTTAGAAAACAGAGTGAATTATTTTAAATAAAATGATACCAAACTACAAAAATCCAATCACTAGAACTAAAGATTTTACATTTAAAAACTTTGGGTACAAATAGTGCCTAAAAGCACAAAGCTCCACTTGCAGTAATCTGGCCGTGCTAGCCCGGGGGAAAGTCACAAGTACAGGCTGTGATAGAACATGGGTCAAATACAGGGATCAGTTTAGTCATGGCGAATGAGTAACTTTCTGTAGGAAGCTGGCTCTATATATACTATGCCTAAGTGAGGTATAGTGTGCACAGAGTCCAGTGAAACCCCAAAGGTAGGCAGAGGTAAAGTTAGATAGCACCTCACTCTCTATTTGTGGTAGTGTGGTCAAGCAGTAAGGCAGTATCAGAGGACAGTGTTAAGCACTTGTTGTACACACTCAGGCAGCAAATGAATTCACACACTCAAAGACTGAACTTCAGACCAATGGTTTTTCTATAAAAATATTCTTTTAGTTATTTTATTTTCTAGAACCGAGCAAGCCTGGCTCGGGTAAGTGATAATTACTTTGCAGTAAATATACAGCTGTAATACAGTTTGGATCTGTAATAGTATATGCACGTTGTTTTGACTTACAGTATGGTTTCCGAGAAATGCAATACTTTGTAAATTCAGTACATAGACTTGACTGGACTTTTCTGTAAACAGGTAAGTAAAATCGTTTTTGTTAGTTAGTGCAATTTTAAAGTATTTCTTTAGGTTTTCAAACTCCACACTTAGAAACTTTTCACAGAAAACAGTAAATGTTATCCAATGGAGGAGAATAGTGTTCTCGGTTTTGAGGTAAGCATTTGGTGGTGGGAGTTAAGGTTCTAGGGGCAGACTCAGGGGTCCCCCAGGGTCAAGGATGCACTCTAGTTACACCCTCAGCGGCACTAGGGCCGCCGGGTGCAGAGGCCCAATGTTATCCAAAGAGGGATAGAGGAATAGGGGGCCTCCGGTTGGTGGCTGCTGACGAGCAGGCCAATGGGTTTTGGGAGCAACACTTCTGTAATTAAGCTCAGGGCAAAGGGGCTTTAGGCCAGCACAAAAGTTGTACCCTCAGCAGCACTGGGGCGGACGGGTGCAGAGTGCTGTTTTGGCATCGGAAGCCCTGTAGCTTTCAATGGGGAGTCTCTGGTTCACAAAAGCATGGCAGGCTCGGGATGAAGGTCCTCTGGGTGCGACCAGTAATTTGAAAGGTAAGTTGGGGTTGGTTAGGCACCGTCAGTTTGGCCACCCAAGGTGTTGGGTGCAGGGGTGCTCTTTGGGGTCGGATCTTCTTACCGGCTTCTGGCCATGGTTGGGGGGACCTTCTGGATTTAGGCTGCAGGCATTGGCTGGAGGCTTGAGGCAGGGCAGGGGTCGCCAGATCTCAGGTCAGGATCGCTGGGGGGACCTCCTCTTAGTGTTTGCCCACTCGAGCTCCAGCCGTGGAAGGCGGGTGCAAAGTGGTGCGTATTTGCGGTTTATGGTTGGGGACAGAGGTTGCAGATGAACAAATCCGCTGTTCACGGGAGACAAAGTCTTTGGGGTTAAAGGCAGGCAGGTCCTCCAGGGTTTTTGAGGTTGCTGGCTGCAGGACACACCGAGATTTCGCAGGAGCAGGTTCGAGGTGGAGACAGGCTGGTAAGGCGGGGGCCAAGTCAGAGGGTGTCTTCCTCTTGTTAGCTTCTGCACAGCTGTTCGGTCCTTCTTCTTGTAGTTTCTTCTTGTCTGAGGAAGCAAGGTTCAGGGGTACCCCTAAATACTAAACTTAGGGGTGTTAGAGGTAGCTAAAAAGGTAGGGACCAATGGGTCCCTTTCCTGGGGTTGGTACACCCCCTATAATGCCACCCTCTAGGGAGCGGGGGCATGAGCCTGTCCCTGGTTGGCTGAGTCCCCCCATCTGCAAGAGAGTTGTGCTTCACCTCACCTCCCCCACCTGAGGGGTGGAATTGGCAGAGGTGGGCATACCTCTCTCCTCATTTGTTTTTCCCGCCGGTTCTCACCGCCCAAAGTGGGGGTCAGAACAAATGGGGACCAGTTGCTGAGAGCAGCAAGTGGCCTGGGGAAGCTCACAAAGGCGGCAAGCTTTGAGGCTCCCCTTTCGTGAACCCTGCTCATCCTGAGGGAGCAGGCTTGGCACCTCGTCCCAGGATGTGCATTGTTTCAGGCACCAGAGAGCAGCAGGCTCTCGGCCCTGAGGTCCAGAATCATGTCTGGTGGTGGCAGCTGAAATCAGCCACTCAGCCTGGACACTAGCAGTAGGTTAATTTTCAGCGGGCATCTCTAAGATGCCCTCTGTGTGCATTTTTCATTAAATCCCACACTAGCATCAGTGTGGGTTTAATGTGTTGAGAAGTTTGATAGAAAACTTCTCAGTTTTCAGTGTAGCCATTTTGGTGCTGTGGAGTTTGTAATAGCAAACTCCTAGCATCATATACTCTTAATGGCAGCAGTACACTTACAATGTCTAAGAATGGACTTAGACACTGTAGGGGTACAGGGCTCATGAACTTGTACCCTCACCACTGGTATAATGCACCCAGCTAGAGGGGTGACTGACCTATGCCAGGGCAGTGCGTTGTAGGCATGGCACACAGAAATGTGTGCCATGTCAACTCTTCACTTTGTCCTGCACCAGAATACGCAGCCTGCAAAGACAGTGTGTGATGTAATGGTACGGGACCTCTAAGGGTGACACAATAAGTGCTGCAGCCCTTAGATGCCTTCTCTGGTCACAGTGCCCTAGGGACCTGTGGTACCATTTACCAGGGGCTGACCTGTGGCCAGAGATGCCAATTGGGTTTAGGCTTCAATGCAGTTTTAGGGAAAGAACATAGACCCTGGGTACCTGATTAGCAGGAGCCCAGGGCACACTCAGTCAAAGCACATCAGCAATTCAGCAAAAAGTAGGGGCAACCATGCAGAAAAAGAGCACTTTCTCACACCTTCTCAAAGTCTGCCGTGAAGAGTTCTGTCTGCGGTGGAGGAGGCTGCATGGAGCAGGGAGAGCTTCGCAGATGGTCGTCGCTGTAGTGAGAAGAGCATGCTGAGCATTGAGGACTGTCATGACTGTAGCACGAAGAGCAGGTTGGGAATTTGGATGGTGGTTGCTGGAGCTTCGTGCTGGCGGGCCGCATAGCCTACTATTGGTGTAGTGCAACGTGCAGATCTTGTGTTGCTGGTCATTGCTGTAGCACGAACAGAAGGTCTTCACACTGACTTGGCATTGGCAGTCATCATAAGCTGCAAAGTCTGTGCACGAATTGGCTCATTTGGGGTTGCAAAGAGTCCAAACTTCAGGAGTTCACCTTTTTCTTGAGGAGGAATGCACTGTGATATCAGATAGGGGCCCAGGACTTGGGGAGGCATCTCTTGGGGATCAGCACAGGCCAGAAGAGCTCAGATGGGCCCAGTTGCAGGTCCAGTTGCAGCGTGACAGCTGGGCCATTGCAGGGAGGTCTCTGGAACTTGTTGTGTCCCTGTACTCCAAACAGGTGGCCAACTGACCTGTGGAGTCACTCATGATAGCCCGAGAGGAAGGTAAGCAGGTCAAGTCTTCCTTCTCAAACAGTAGTAGTAAGTTTATTATGCATAGTTAATTAAAACCAGTGCAAAACGTAGTACAAACAGTAAAAAAGGACTTTAAAATATAATAATTTATACATTTTTATCGTCATTAGAAAGCATACACTAAAAAACCCAGACTGATTGACCGGGAGCAGTTGTCTTTAAGGTGGGGCCGCGTGTTCCCTTGAGTCCTGTAGGCCGTCTACATGTTGCCTATGTCAGTGATCGAGAGTTTTTGTTTGGACAGTTTTTGCTCGATCATTGCAAGGAACTTAACGTATCTGCAATTCAGTTTCATGTTCGAAGGGTGCAGGCAGGCGAGAACCGCTTGCCTTCTCGTGCAAGTCCCAAGCTGCTTAAGCTGGGCCTTTAAGAGCTGTTGGCGAGCAGGCCGTAGATCTTCGCAAAGACAGGTCAGATGAAGTATGTCGCCCTTATCTGTGTTGCAGAACGGACATACCTCGTGGCCATTACTCCTGAGCCATGGTGGAAGATGCTCTCTGCTGGGCAGAACCCCTAGTCTGTATTTCAAAAACTTCAGTTTTATTGTCCTAGGGTAACCCTGGCTGAAGTAAGGTTGTGGTGTCAGCGATTTATATGAGTTTAATGACATCCAGGCATGATTTCTTTTGGCGAATGTGGCCATGTCCTCTAATAAGGATAGAGTTTTCCAGGCTAGTTTTTTTAATGGATTGTGCCCAAGCTGCATGTCCCAGATCGCAGTTAGGTTGGTAGCCCCCAGAGCTGCCTTCAGGTAGGATCTTGCCTGAGATGTGTCCCTGTTTTGAATATCTTGCCATAGCAGCGAGTTTAGAGTGTTGGTGGGGGCCGAGCGAAGTTTGTGGCAGCAGATGATATACGCTCCCTGTCTGGCAAGAACTTGCTTTTGCAATCCAAATTCCAGCCTAAGTTGGGCAGGCGATGTGTAGGGCGGAAGGGAAAACATTGTTCTATAGGCTTTTGTCTGGATTGTGTCCAGGACCTTGGATTCTCTCCCACGAAGCGCCTCACTGCCATAACAAATGGAGGGGAGTAGCTGAGCCTGGATAACTCTCAAATAAGGGGTTAAAATTGGCCCCATCATTTGATTGGCTATGTTTTTTAGTGTGACGGCAATGTACGCCCCTCTCCTTTTTGCTTCCTGCTTTTGCTGTGCAAAAGTGCCATCTCTGTCAAAGAGAACTCCCAGGTATTTGTAGACAAGTGCTGACTCTATTTTTTGACCGTCTAGTGCCCATGACTTCTGAGGCTTCTTCTTGATGTTGATAGACATGGTGCGTGTCTTGCTCAAATTTATTTTAAGTTTGTTTTACATGGCGTAGCTGTGCATTTGGTTCATAAGCTGCTGGAGGCCGATGTAGGTATGGCTCAGTAGCACAATGTCGTCCGCGTACAGCAGGTTACTCAGGGTTTTTCCCCCCAACCTCGGGGAATGGGAGTTGCATGTGTTGAGTGAGCCTGATAGATCCGCCTCAAACAGAAAAGCAGTCCTCAAGCAGCAGGGCAGTCCCCTGGAAGCCCGGTAGTTCCTCTGTAATGTTAACAATCCAGAAGCGAAGCGTTCTGAAGAGTGGCTCTGGATGTCCAATATTTATACCTGGTGCTAGCCTGCATGTGCAGGGAGATACTCTGTTTTACCCCCACATCTGGTTCTGGAAAGTTCTTCCATTGTCAAGTGTCATGATCCTTAGTGTATTCTGGAGGCTAGCTCTTTGAAGAGTAAATATGGCAAGGCACAGCTCCATTCTCAGTCATGCTGGCAGGTTGGCTCATCCTGCCCACACCTAGTCCCCTCTGTGTTGCTGTCTGGGAGGAATACACAAACTACAACAGCAGAGTCATTACCAGTCATGTGACCCAGGATACTGGCAGAAGTCACAAATGCTTAGGACAAGAAAATGCCGACTTTCCAAAAATAGCATTTTCAGAACTACAACTGAGATTCTGACTTCACCATTAAAGAGAGTTTTAAATTACAATCTGAGTGTAAACAGCATATCCCTATCTGCTACCAATCCAAAGTTATCACTTATTAAAAGTAAAAGTAACCCAGTGTTAGTCAAGGACAGAAGTAGGCGCTGCAACAGTGAAAAGCACCTTCAGGAGTTTTTCACTGCAAGGACATATAAAAGTTAAACACACACGTCCTACTTTGTAAATACAAGGCACCCAGCCATATAAGCCATTAGGGCCTATGTTTGGGGTGACTTATAAGTATTAAAAAAGGAAGGTTTAGGCCTAGCAAAAGGATTTTTTGGCAGGTCGAAATAGCAATTTAAAACTGCACTACAGGCTGCAATGGCAGGCCCCAACATATTTTAAAGCGCTACTTGAGCAGGTGGCACATCAAGTGCTGCAGGCTAATTTGGAGACTTTCATTTACAAACCCTGGGAACATGCAGTTCCATATACTACGGATCTACAAGTAAATTAAATGTGCCAATCAGGTGTAGGCCAATTTGACCATGTATTAGGGAGAGATTAAAAGCACCTTAGAGGTGGTCAGCAGCGGTAAAGTGCACTGAATTCTAAGCCAATTAAAATAAATTCAGGAAAACAAGAGGGGTGAAGGCAACATGTTTGGGGGAATATCACACTGAGGAGGTCAGGTCTAACGCTTTATAATAGCAAAACATCTTGTGACATTTGGCTCAAAGTCCACAATGGATGATGGCATTGACATTCAAGTTGTCAGATGCAACATATATCAGTTTTCAAAATTGTTGTGCTACTTTGCATCATTTTTCCAATGCAAATGGCATAATTTGGATTGTGCATGACCATGCATTGAGAATTGAGGCCCACTGCATCATGAAGAAACCAATGTCACATATTGTGTTGGGTCTGTAGGGAGAAAATATGACGTAGAAAAAGTCATGTTGGATATGCATGGTGGCCTTTTTGTTTTGGAAAAGGGTGTTTTTGGTGTGGCTGGTGTCAGTAGCTCAATGTGACTTTCTCAGACTACCTCCTCACCATACATAGAGCAAGACATGCTTTATTAAAGGAACTCATTAACTGTGATTTCCTATAACCATGGGTAATATATGAGGTATATGTTAGTTATAGTTGCAGGTTTACACTTCAAAGAGGGTGATCACTTTCCAATGCGATTGATTTCTCTGTCGGAGTGTCAACTCACAGGATGGCTGCTTGCTGCTTACCAAGCAAGCAAAGGTGTTGTCACTCGCTGCTTAGTGAGTGCCTTTGGTGGTCTTGTGTACCTATCTGCTTTTGTAAGTTGTGGAATGCACCATTTTTACAGGGTGTAGTTCAAGATGAATATGTCTAAGTGCAAGATGCATGCCTTACTTCATTATGTGCATGATCACCTTTCAGATATTCCTTCCACCACCTCAGGACAACTATTGTTTGTGTAACTTGTTCAGTATCTGCATCCACAGTGCCTGGAGGACTGCATAACAGCAGACGGAATGCAAATGATAAACATTTATGTTGCTGCCATACTAATAATCTGAATATATATTTTATTTGATAGTAAGCTCGTATTTTGGTCTGAGGTTCAAGTTCCCTTGGAGTTAAGAGGATGTTAAAGACTGGTAGTTACAAACCCTGTTAAATTTATTGAGTGGCTTTTGTGTTAGATGCCTCCCAGTCGGTTTGTGGCATTACCTTTATCAGTGCATGTAGTGTTCACATGCATACTGTATAACAACCTATCATTGTGGTTTCAAGAACACTATATTTTAAAGAAGCATTGGCAAATCAATAGGTCTGGCAGCAGCAGACTTATTGGCTTTGCCAATGTGTATTTCCTTTGGAAAAATTGTAAAATGTATTACAAAACATTTAAAGACGGCCACACATATGACTACATGCATGCTCATGGATGGGTGGCTAGCTATAAGTGTTTTTTGTAACAAACAAGGCCCCAATGCATTAGCATTAATGGACTCCGAGAACCCTCACTGAATCATTACTGGAATCAGGGCACCCCCACTGAGTCATTAATGGAAGCGGAGAGCCAGGGCTAAGCAATATCTGCGATTTTAACAACAAAAGAATACAAATAACTCAGAAGCAAGTATACATCAAACAAATATACAAATGAAATATTTGATCTAATCCATAAAAATAGAAAAATAGGAAATAAACATTTTATTGGGAAGGTCGAAGCTCTTCCCAATTTTTTTTTTTATTCTAAAAGACAAAGCGACATACTAAACTCCAGCATATCACTTTGTCTTTCTGCTCCTTATGCATGCTCTTTTTGTCTACACTTCAATTAAGGTCACCCATCCTCCATATTATATTGGATTTGTTGTGTTTGCACTGTTCCAACAAATCTACCTAAGGATACCAACTTCATTTTTAGTTTCCAATTTCAAATTCCTTCACATTTACAGAAGGTGTACATTTTTTTCAGCTTTACAGTTTGTTTCTTTATTATGTACACTTTATTAATTTGTTAATATTATTTCAGTTTCAATACAATCGTGGACCCCCGCGGTCCGCGCACCACTGCTGTAGAGTGCTGAGTTTCCTAGACCCCACTCCAATCAGTTGAGAAAATGTAAGAAAATAGGTCCATATGCAGCCAGCACAAATGTTTTTACAGACATTATGATTATTCCCAATTTAATAGCAAATAAAACTCTTCACTTTGTATGCATGCACACATACTATTCAAAAGTATACTACAAGCAAAGAATTAAACAGTCAATAAAAACAACCCATGGAACACAGGCGTGGTAGGACATAAAATAGTTGTGGTTTTCACACGCCACAACAGAGTTCGTTAACGAGCCACGTTGTTTTCCACTTTGGTGGTGATGTAGCATAAGTCGCATTTTATTTGTAGGGGTGCATTGTAATCACACGTGTAGAGTGCACCCGCAAATAATCTTTTAACATATTAACATGAGGTGTTACAATTTTGAAATGTATTAACTTGAAACGTGATGTGTTAGGCCAATGAAAAGTCACATGGAGAATTAAGTAGCAGGAAACATTAACGTGAAGAACTCGTGTTGTGGAGCTGACAGTTATTAATGTATTGAATGTGCTTATTCATTATATCATTTTACATGTAGGTAAATGCATTAATCGAATGTGTTATTTTCTTATGCAAATTGGGCAAGCTTGTATGCTTAAGATGTTAGCTGAATCTTGTAGGCCTGAAATGCATTTCCCTGGAAACTCTTGCTTTAGCATGAATAGCTGAATTTTTTGTGTGCTGTGGAATCTGTTTTTTCTCACATTTTGTGTTGCAGGTGAAAGAAGCACTTGTTAGTTAGAATAATGTCTTTGTTTTAGTAGTCAGGCAAGGAGAGAAGAAGTTACAATTTGGTGGCTTGAGTCAATTAAGAAAGGCCATCGTGTTTCACACAGGAGAAGGCCTGGGAACCAAGGACAAAATGTAAGAAGAATACCTTTGTCCCGTGGAAAACTACCTTTAGCATCGTATCCAGAGCAGATGGCATGACCCACAAAGACTTTTGGGAAAGAAACCTGAAAAAATGCGATGTTGGGAGTAGGGCAAGTGACCACTTCTTCTTTTGCCTCCGAAGAGAGAGCATCTTAGCATAAGGCTTTCAAGACAGAGCTTGTTCTATCAGACCCATTGATGATCGAGTTCAAGTTCAAGTTCGGTCATTTGTATAGCGCACTGCTCACCCAGAGGGTCTCAAGGCGCTTGGGGATGAGATTAATTATTTGTCGAATAGCCAGGTTTTAAGTTCTTTTCTGAAGGAGATGTGGTTATGAGTAAGGCGGAGGTGAGTGGGGAGTGAGTTCCAGGTCTTGGCAGCAAGGAAGGAGAAGGATCTGCCACCCATGGTGGATTTTCAGATGCGGGGGACAGCGGCGAGGGCTTGATTGGATGATCTAAGTTGGCGGGTGGGTTTGTAGAAGGACAGTCGAGTGTTGAGGCATTCGGGTCCTAGATTGTAGAGGGCCTTGTGTGCGTGGGTGAGAAGGCGGAATGTAATTCTTTTGTTGACGGGAAGCCAGTGGAGGTCTTTTAGGTGTTCGGTGATGTGATCTCGGCGAGGGATGTCTAATATGAGTCTCGCTGATGCGTTTTGGATGCGTTGGAGTTTTTTCTGTAATTTTGCTGTGATTCCGGCGTATAGTGTGTTACCGTAATCCAGTCGACTCGTGACCAGTGCGTGGGTGACAGTCTTTCTTGTCTCGGGGGGGATCCAACGGAAGATCTTTTTGAGGATGCGAAGTACGTTGAAGCAGGAAGATGAGACTGCGTTGACTTGTCTGGACATCGAGAGAGAGGAGTCTAGGATGAAGCCACGGTTACATGCATGGTCTGTGGGTGTGGGTGCTGTGCCCAGAGCGGGAGGCCACCAAGAGTCGACCCAGGCAGAGGGGGAAGATCCTAGGATGATCACCTCCGTTTTGTCTGAGATGAGTTTTAGGCGGCTATGTTTCATCCATTCGGCTACTTCTTTCATGCCTTCGTGAAGATTGGTTTTGGCGGTGTTAGGGTCTTTGGTGAGGGAAAGGATTAACTGGGTGTCGTCGGCGTAGGAGATGATGTTAAGGTTGTGTTGACGCGTGATGGAGGCGAGTGGACTCATGTAAACGTTGAAGTGGGTGGGACTGAGTGAAGATCCTTGTGGTACACCACAGATGACTTCAGTGGCCTCAGAGTTGAATGGGGGAAGTCGGAATCTTTGAGTTCTCCCAGCGAGGAATGAGGTGATCCAGTCCAAGGCTTTTCCTTGTATGCCGATGTTGCTGAGGCGTTGTATAAGGGTGCTGTGGCAGACTGTGTCGAAAGCGGCGGAGAGGTCGAGTAGAATGAGGGCCACTGTTTCACCGTTGTCCAGTAGTGTTCGGATGTCATCAGTCGCTGTAATGAGGGCGGTTTCGGTGCTGTGTTTGGCTCGAAACCCGGATTGAGATGGATCGAGGGAGTTGTTGGATTCAAGGAAGGCGGCGAGTTGGAGTCTGCTTTGTTGAAGATGTGGTGGGGGCAGGGGTCGGTAGGCGAGACAGAGTGGATTCAATTCATTAGGCGGATGGTGTCTTCCGTGGTGATTGGGTTCCAGGCGCTAAGGTTGTTAGTTGGCAGAGTGGGATCTGAGGGGGGTGGGGAGGGTTGATCGCTAGGAGTATTCTCGAAGCTGTTGTGGATGTCGGCAATTTTGTTGTAGAAGAAGGAGGATAACGCATCGCAGAGGTCTTGGGAGGGAGTGATGTCGTTAGATGCTGCGGTGGGGTTGGTGAATTCTTTGACGATGTTGAAGAGTTCCTTGCTGTTGTGAGTGTTGTTGTCGAGACGATCCTTGAAAGCTGATTTCTTGGTGGATCGAATCAGCTGGTGGTGTTTGCGGGTGGCTGCCTTGAGGGTGGACATGTTGTCGGTGGTTGGGTTTTTTCTCCATGTTTTCTCCAGGGTGCGGCATAGCTTCTTGGATTTTTTAAGGTCATCCATGAACCAGGGAGCTTTTTTGTTGGCTGATTTGATCTGGTGCTTTTTCAGGGGTGCTAATTCGTCAGCACTGTGGGTGATCCATTGCTTGAGATTGGTGGCCGATTGGTTTGGGTCCGATGAGAGGGTGGGGGGGTTTTGGTTGAGTGATGTGAGGAGTTGGTCGGAGGTGATTTTGTTCCAGTTTCTCCGAGGAATAGGTTGTGGTCGGTTGTGGGTCAGGGTGGTTTTGTAGCTGAAGTGAACACAGCTGTGGTCCGTCCAGCGGAGAGTTGTGGTGCGATCGAAGGAGATGTGCTTGCTGGAGGTGAAGATAGGGTCGAGCGTGTGTCCGGCAACATGGGTGGGGGTGTCAACAAGTTGTTTGAGTCCGAGATTGGCCAGGTTGTCCAGAAGGGTGGTGGTGTTGCTGTCGTGTTTGTTTTCAAGGTGTAAGTTGAAGGCTCCTAAAAGAATGTAGTTCTCGGAGGCAAGGGCATGTGGGCTGACGAAGTCCGTGATGTCATCGCTGAATTGAGTGCGGGTACCTGGAGGCCTGTAGATGAGGGTGCCTCTGAGTGTGGTCCTAGGGTCGGTGTGGATCTGAAAGTGGAGATGTTCGACGGTTGCAAGAATATCGTCTGAGCTGGTCGTGATTTTGATCGTGTTCCTATGGATGATGGCGATGCCTCCTCCTGTTTGATTGGTGCGGTCTTTACGGGTAATCTTGTAGGCTTCCGGCATGGCTATGGCGACGTCGGGTGCTGAGGATGTGTTCATCCATGTTTCTGTAAGGAAGACGATGTCCGGTGACGCAGTGTCGAGTAGGTCCCAGAGTTCAGTTGCGTGTCTGTGGACCGAGTGGGTGTTAAGCAGGATGCACTTCAGGCGGTTAGAGTCGAAGCTGTGAGTGGAGGAGGTGGATTTGGTGAGGGTCCTGGAGCAGTTGAACTTGCAGGAGAGGCAGGCGAATGGGCCGTGGGTACGTCCTGGGATGGCTTCGCAGCATTGTGGTGTGCGTCTGGGGTTGAGGGCGAGGAGAGTTGCGGCATCATATGTGACTCTAGTGGGATGGGTACGGCGGGGGCCAGGGGGTCTGGCGCTGGGCGCGGTCCAGGCGCGGACGGGCGTAGACGGGCTTACCTTTGGCGCACCTTCGACGCGCATAGGGCGCGACGGCTGCGCGTGAACGCTGCACGAAAATGCATCAGTCATATGCGGATGGTGGAGGGGGGAGGGGCGAGGTAGGATCAGCTGGGAGGCGGGATCGTGGTGGAGGGGACGGGCTCCGAGGCACAAACAACAACAAAATGGCCGGTAAAAGGGAGACAGGCTGAAGGATGGGGCACACAAATGAACACACGGAAATGCTGCAATCTCGATATAGCGCTAATACAGTCAGCCGCTAGCAATGCGAACAGTGCGATATTCTCGACAGCGCAGTTAATTTTGGTCACAATGCACTCAAAATTGCCTAGTAAAAATACTCAAACACTCGAAGATGCTTCTGGCGGTTTGGGCGATAAGGCAGGCAGCAGCTATTGCACACGGTTAACACCAAGCAGTCAACGATACCAATGTAGCAGGGAGGCAGGGAGCGACCGCTTCTGAAAGCGCCAGGGCAGTCACAGTGTTCCAGAGGGTGAGGGCCAGGCTAAGTAGATAGTGGGAGGTAGTATCAGCTGGGAGGCGGGATCGTGGTGGAGGGGACGGGCTCCGAGGCACAAACAACAACAAAATGGCCGGTAAAAGGGAGACAGGCTGCAGGATGGGGCACACAAATGAACACACGGAAATGCTGCAATCTCGATATAGCGCTAATACAGTCAGCCGCTAGCAATGCGAACAGTGCGATATTCTCGACAGCGCAGTTAATTTTGGTCACAATACACTCAAAATTGCCTAGTAAAAATACTCAAACACTCGAAGATGCTTCTGGCGGTTTGGGCGATAAGGCAGGCAGCAGCTATTGCATACGGTTAACACCAAGCAGTCAACGATACCAATGTAGCAGGGAGGCAGGGAGCGACCGCTTCTGAAAGCGCCAGGGGGAGACTTCTTAGGAAGACTCCACATGCTGTCACCTTTTTATTTCCTTTTTCTGTAGATGCTGAAGAAAGGATGTTATTTTAGTGATAGTATAGGTTAATTAATACGTATAAATCCTCGATGCAAGGAAACTTGGACTCATATTTTCTGATCCTCTGCATCTTATTTCTTGAGTTAATTGTTTTGCTTATTATACATGGTTTAAATTGGATATGAAGATTTGGCTTTATGCTGATGCTGATGTATTTTTACACTTCCATTTTGAGGTGTCTTTATGTTCAGCTATTTTTAGCTTTGTAATAAATTAACTAATCTTACGTAGTTGTCTGTGGTTACTATGTGTCCAAATGATTTCTTGTTTAATTGATTCTCAATAATAACAAAATCTCTCCCCTCTACGCTTCCATGCTGCTAAAAAGAACCATCGGATTGTGATTCTAGAATAGGCCCAGAACATTTGGACCCAGCCCTTTTCAGTGGCAAAGCGGGGAAGATGGAGGAGGGATCGCTTTAACAGGGTAGGGGAATGAGAGCCATGGACGATCATCAGCAGGGTATACACTCAAAATATTGAGTTGTTAATATCAATTAGCAGTAATATCGAATTAAAAATATAGAATGGACACAATATCGAATGAACAGAATATAGACAACAAAAATATAGAATGGACAGAATATAGACAACAAAAATATCGAATTTGAGATAAGTAAGTTAATTTCAATTTTTTAATAATATCTAATTTGTTACAGTGATTTTTTATGTTAATATATGTGTGAAAAGTGTATATTTATTTTATAACTTATTTTAATTAATTCATTTTATGGTATTTAATTTTTGCGTAATATACCTCTGTAGCGGGTTGTGGTTTTATAGGGGAATAGGGTGGGAAGTAATTTAATTATAATTCATTGAATTTTTTAATTTACTTATTGGTATTTTTTTAATTATTTGTTAATTAATTGTTAATTGGTAATTAATTAAAATGTAATTGGTGATTAATTTTAATTGATTGATTAATTGATAATTATGTTAATTTTATTAATTTATTTTCTGTAGCCGGTTGTGGGTTTATAGGGGAATAGGGTGGGAAGTAATTTAATTATAATTAATTAAATATTTTAATTTATTGGTATTTATTTTGAATTATTTGTGATTTAAATTTTTAATTGGTAATTAATTAAAATATGATTGGTAATTCATTTTAATTAATTAATTGATAATTATGTTAATTTTATTAATTTATTTTCAGTTGTGGGTTGTGTGTTTATAGGGGAATAGGGTGGGAAGTAATTTAATTGTAATTAATTAAATATTTTAATTTATTTATTGTTTTTTGTTCTAATTTGTAATTATTTTATAATTGGTAATTATTCAATTGTTAATTGGTAAATAATTTGTATTATTAGGTAATAATTTTTAATGATTTGTATTTTTAATTGATTAATATTATATTATTTAAAATTGTTAATTACTTTTAATTAATTTGTAATTGGTATTAATATCAATTTTTTATTTATTTATATATGAAGTATTTACTTTCCCTACTGTTGCATTCTCTGGAGTAGGCATAGTAATTTTTACCCCTACGCTATCCAACGCTTTCCCTACTGTTGCACTCTCTAAAGTGGGAATAGTAATTTTTACCCCTACGCTATCCAACGCTTTCCCTACTGTTGCACTCTCTAAAGTGGGAATAGTAATTTTTACCCCTACGCCATCCAACGCTTTCCCTACTGTTGCACTCTTTGGAGTGGGAATAGTAAATTATACCCTGCCGCTATCCAACGTTTTCCCTACTGTTGCACTCTCTGGAGTGGGAATAGTAATTTTTACCCCTGCGCTATCCAACGCTTTCCCTACTGTTGCACTCTCTGGAGTGGGAATAGTAATTTTTACCCCTACGCTATCCAATGCTTTCCCTACTGTTGCACTCTCTGGAGTGGGAATAGTAATGTTTACCCCTACGCTATCCAATGCTTTCTCTACTGTTGCACCCTCTGGAGTAGAAATAGAAATGTTAACCCCTACGCTATCCAACGCTTTCCCTACTGTTGCACTCTCTGGAGTTGGAATAGTAATTTTTACTCCTACGCTATCCAAGGCTTTCCCCACTGTTGCACTCTCTGGAGTGGGAATAGTAATTTTTACACCTAAGCTATCCAACACTTTCCCTACTATTGCACTCTCTGGAGTTGCAATAGTAATTTTTACCCCTACGCTATTCAACGCTTTCCCTACTGTTGCAGTCTCTGGAGTGGGAATAGTAATTTTTACCCCTGCGCTATCCAACGCTTTCCATACTGTTGCACTCTCCGGAGTGGGAATAGTAATTTTTACCCATAGCTATCCAATGCTTTCCCTACTGTTGCACTCTCTGGAGTGGGAATAGTAATTTTTACCCCTACGCTATACAATGCTTTCTCTACTGTTGCACCCTCTGGAGTAGGAATAGAAATGTTAACCCCTACGCTATCCAACGCTTTCCCTACTGTTGCACTCTCTGGAGTTGGAATAGTAATATTTACCCCTACGCTATCCAATGCTTTCCCTACTGTTGCACCCTCTGGAGTTGGAATAGAAATGTTAACCCCTATGCTATCCAACGCTTTCCCTACTGTTGCACTCTCTGGAGTGGGAATAGTAATTTTTACCCCTACGCTATCCAACGCTTTCCCTACTGTTGCACTCTCTGGAGTTGGAATAGTCATTTTTACCCCTACGCTATCCAACGCTTTCCCTACTGTTGCACTCTCTGGAGTGGGAATAGTAATTTTTACCCCTACGCTATCCAATGCTTTCCCTACTGTTGCACTCTCTGGAGTTGCAATAGTAATTTTTACCCCTACGCTATTCAACGCTTTCCCTACTGTTGCACTCTCTGGAGTGGGAATAGTAATTCTTACCCCTGCGCTATCCAACGCTTTCCATACTGTTGCACTCTCCGGAGTGGGAATAGTAATTTTTACCCATATGCTATCCAATGCTTTCCCTACTGTTGCACTCTCTGGAGTGGGAATAGTAATTTTTACCCCTACGCTATCCAATGCTTTCTCTACTGTTGCACCCTCTGGAGTAGGAATAGAAATGTTAACCCCTACGCTATCCAACGCTTTCCCTACTGTTGCACTCTCTGGAGTTGGAATAGTAATATTTACCCCTACGCTATCCAATGCTTTCCCTACTGTTGCACCCTCTGGAGTTGGAATAGAAATGTTAACCCCTACGCTATCTAACGCTTTCCCTACTGTTGCACTCTCTGGAGTGGGAATAGTAATTTTTACCCCTATGCTATCCAACGCTTTCCCTACTGTTGCACTCTCTGGAGTTGGAATAGTCATTTTTACCTCTACGCTATCCAACGCTTTTCCTACTGTTGCACTCTCTGGAGTGGGAATAGTCATTTTTACCCCTACGCTATCCAACGCTTTCCCTACTGTTGCATCAGTAGAGTGGTAATAGTAAATTTTACCCTTCCCGCTATCCTATGGTAAAAATATTGTAATTTTTTTATTAATATCACGTTTATATATATATATATGTATTAACAAATCAATTTGTATGTTTTTTTTAACTTACATTAATTATTTATTATTTTTAAGGTTATTTAAGTATTTTAAGTATGTTTAAGTTAATTATATTTATTATTTCATTAATTTTTAATTAATTTAAAGCATTTTAAAAAATTCGATATTTTGACTAACTATATTTTTTACATCTATATTTTTGATTCGATATTTTTGTACTTACCTGTTTGGAGATAGGAGGTCGATATTTTGGTATTCTATATTTTTTCCTCCATATTTTTGTAAATCGATATTCTTGACATCGATATTGTTTCAGTGATCCATCAGCAGATGGTTAAACAAAGACTCTACAGTGTGGAAAGCGAATGTCAGGAAAAGTACATAGTAAGGAGTGCTTGCCATTTTCATATGGAGCCTCTTATTCAGAAATGTTCACTTGGGGAATGGGGAACCAGGTTCGAGTCTCGGCATCGGCTCAGCATCCTGTATTTCTGGAAAAATCACTTAATCTCCCTGTGCCTACCATAAAATTAATGTATCCATGTGTAACGTAACAGACCTGCCAATTTACGCCAGTGCACGTGTGATGCTCCAATCCAGGTGTTTCCTTTGAATTCCGGTACTTGTAGTATTGTTTATTCCTTTATAAAAAACAGCATTGCAAGTCCGAGTATTAAAAAACTGAACTAGAGTAGCACATCACGCATGGACCTGGGAAACTTGGCAGCTATGACAAGGGTAACTGTATACAATAGTCATCATGTAACATTTATTTACATACAGGATAGTCCATGTTCAGGAGAGAAACTATTGTAACAGTTATGCACTTCACTAAGTAGATTGATTGTACTGCTCCCAAATTTGACAACTGTTTACATTGAAGAAAGAAGATTTACAAGTTGCTGTGACCAGTGTGTCCCATGGGAGGTGAGGCCAGGTCAGAGAAGCTGCTGTCACTGCAATGAAACATGCAAAGGAAAAGGACGATCATGAAAGCTCCTAGAAATGTCAAGAGCCTTCGAATGGAGGAGCTCAGGGCAGAGGAACTATTGGGAGGGCAACACGACAGTGCTGGGGCAGTCAAGTAGTATACAAAGAAAATATAAAAAACTGAAAAATAAGTAATTTAAATGGTCAAAACGAAACAGGGGACTATTTGTTGGCTGGATATGTGAAATGTGCACCCGCAAAATGGCATTACTCAAATCCAATGGTATCCCCACACCATACTGTGAGAAATTGACAGGCTGGCATGGAAAATAAAGCGGACAGAATATAAGAAGGAGATCCATAAAGCTAAAGCATCGTATTATTCCAACAAGATTATCGATGCCCCAAATAGCTCCCGCAGTATTTTCAATATCTTAAATAGCATTATCAGCCCTGACTGTGTCAAGAATGAGATCCCCCCCCTCCCAGGAACTGTGTGAGAACCTAGCAGGATTATTCCAGGATAAAATCAATAAGATCATTGATGACCTGGGAATGGGTCAGCAACAATCCAGAGCCAGTCTAGACCCCTCGGTACTGGCTGAGTGTGATAGACCTTTGAAGCAAGACCTAGTCACCCCTCCGTCCCATTATTACAATCTTGGAGTGGCCTGCGAACAGGGAAGAGTTCAGTCCTTTGTGGAATTTCCGCAGCTGACTGCAGATGAGTTTAGGAGTGTGGCCTCGGTTATTACATCTGGGTCTCCACTTGATCTGCTCCCATTGAAAATCTGGAAGGAGTTTGAGGATGAGCTCTTTCCCACGCTTCGGCTTGTTTGCTATCAGTCGCTCTCCACTGGAGTAGTTCCTTCGCAGTGGAAGAGGGCGGTGGTGACCCAGTTACTGAAAAAGCCCACCTTGATCCCAAGTGCTTGAAGAACTTTAGACCCATCTCGCTCCTACCTTTCCCGGCAAAAATCGTTGAGCGGGTGGTGGCAGGCACTCTTTCCAGACATCTTGAGCAATACAAGCTCTTGGATGAAGCGCAGTTTGGCTTCCGGCCAGCCCATGATACCGAGACGGCCTTGGTGACCGTGCTGGATGAGCTTCGTTGGCGAGCAGACAGGGGTCAGGCAGGTGTGTTGATACTGCTTGACCTGTCTGCCGCCTTCGATACGGTGAACCATGCCATCTTGTTGGACAGGCTGAGAGAGGGGGGTTGCTGGCAGAGCGCTGGAGTGGTTTGAGTCCTTCCTCAAGAACAGGGAACAAGCAGTGGCCCTTCCTCCCTTTCAATCCACCTTTTCTGCTACCCGGCACAGCGTTCCCCAAAGCTCAGCAGTCAGCCCGGTGCTATTTAATATCTATATGAGGCCCTTAGTTGCTCTCATTCAGAAACATAATATCGAAATCGTCAACTATGCCGACGATACGCAGTTGATTCTTTCCCTGGAGGGAGATAATTCGACCTCCTTGGAGGAATTTTATAACTGTCTGCGAGACGCAGCCGGGTGGTTGAAAGCCAATACACTGTAATTTAATGCAGAGAAAACGGAAGTGCTGTGCTGCCCTAGGCCTAGGGTGCAAACTTCTTTACCCTGTAACTTCTGGCCTGGGGATTTCTCCTCAGAGGTACAGCCAGTGAAGGTAGTGTGAAACTTAGGTGTCATGTTCAATACGGAGCTTTCTCTGGAGGCGCAGGTATCGAAACTAGTAGCTGGCTGTCTAGCTGTCATCAGACTTCTGAGAAAAATTATTCCCCTACTTCCGCCCCCAGCCCGGGTTGAGGTGGTACGTTGCACTGTGCTCAGCAGGCTAGACTATTGTAACTCCCTGCTGCTGACCTCTCCAAGCTTTGTTATGGATAGACTTTAGAGAGTCCAGTCTGCGGTGGCTAAACTAGCCCTGGGGTGGGCGACGAGAGCCTCCTCCCCTACGGCTTTGGCCCAGTTACACTGGCTCCCGGTGAGACAGAGGGTACACTTTAAGTCTCTCTGTCTGACTTTTAAGGCCCTGCATGATTTTGGTCCTGTGGGCCTACAAAGGAAATTTAGATGGTATGTTCCAGCCCGCAGCCTACGCTCCTCCTCTGCCAGGTTGGTGATAATACCTCGGTTTAAGAAAATCAAAGCAGGAGGAAGAGCGTTTGGTGTAGCCGCAGCGAAACTGTGGAATGCTCTCCCGGCTGAGCTCAGACACATTTCTGATCTCCTTCTGGTTAGGAGGAGATTGAAAACATTTCTCTTCCCTAAACTTTAGTCCGCTACCGCCCTCCTCTTACTGCTGTCTTGAGTCTGCTAGCGCCAGGATGCCTTTTAGGTGACAGACGCGCTTATTAAATGTAATAAATAAATAAATTGAGTTGTTGTCTGACTGGGGTGTGAACTCTGGTCAAGAAGCAACCACATCCTTGTCAGGGTGAGGTACAAGCCAAGCCTGAATTAACCTGTGCTCAACCCTCTGGTAGCTAGGCACAGAGCAGTCAGGCTTAACTTAGAAGCATTGTGGAAAGTATTTATGCAACAATTCAAACAGTAAGAAAGTAAAAACACCTCACAAATACTATCACTAAGTTAGAAAAATAGAAACTGTGACTATCTGGTTGCGCCAGACCAGGACAAAGTCATAAGTTCAGGCTGTCCGCGATGGAGCATAGGCTGTCTACAGGGACCAAGTATGGCCCGCTAAACAAAGTATCTTAAATCCTGGTTTGCAGAGCATTGCTAGGATACACATCAATGATGCTTTGCACAGCCGAGATACAGCAAGTCTGTGAGTGCCTGCATCGTCTTCGAGGTTCCTTTCGACATGGCTTGCAATGCAAAGTCTTGCGTCAACGATGTGGCGCTCAGTTTGGGTGATGCATTGGTTCTGAGAAGCAGCAAGGCTGTAATGCGGAGTCCGGCATCATCGTCGAAGCTACCATCCACAAGGCATACAAGGGCCTGTGCCAAGGTTGTGTCTCACAGCAGCATTCCAAAGGTGTTGAAGGTTGCGGGGCGATCCAATACAGGGGGCCAATCCATGCAGCTGTGGAAATGCCCAGGGCAGCACCATACAGTAGACGAGATGTGTCAGTCCCGCTGGATCGACAGAGGTTGGCAGAACACCTTACGCCCACTTTCAAGGGTCCAGGACTGGGGTAGCACCACTTTGCAGGGTAGATTCACAGATGGCAGAGTCCAGGTGCAAGGTGCTGGAAGCCTGTTATGTCCCTGAGACTTCAAATCAGGAGGCTAGCAACTAGCTCTTGGAGTTACTCTGGGTTCAAGAGATGCAGGTCCAGACCTTTTCACCGAGGCAAGAGGGCAGCAGGCAGCAAGCCTGCAGAGCGGGGCAGCCGCTGTTTGGAGCAGCAGTCCACCAGTGTGGCAGTCCATTCAGCAGCACAACAGTCCTTCTCCCTGGCAGAGTATTCACAGGTCCAGAAGAGTACTGAAGTGGTGGTTTCTGGGGTCCAATATGTATATGCAGTTATGCCTTTGAAGTGAGGAGAAGCTTTTAGAGGCATGCCTTTGAAGTGCACTGGTGACCTGTCTTCCTGGCTCCAGACTAACAGCAGGGGGTGGGCAGCTCTTTTGTGTGGAGACAGGGCACAGCCTTTTCAAGTATAAGAAGGGCTCGGTCTCTCTCCTCCCTCCCATCCTACAAGTGATGGCCCATCCATTCAAACCTAAGCTCCCCATTGTGTGTGGCTGTCTAGGAGGAATACACAAAGCAGTACTGGCACCCACACCCAGTCATGTTACACAGAGACAGGCTGAGGGCACCAAATGGCTAAGGCAAGAAAGTGCCAACTGTCTAAAAGTAGCATTTTCAGAATTACAATTTAAAATTCGACTCCATCATAAGCTAGAATTTTAAATTGTGAGTCCAGAGATTCCAAACATGAACTAGTTAGCTAATCCTTTTTGGAAACTGCACATCAAAAATGTAATAAAGTAATTCCAATGTTATACAAGGTGTTGGACTTGGCCCTTTTTGCAGGGTCATCACTGAACTTTTTGCCTTTCTCCTAGCCTTTTTTCTGACATGGTGTTGGTAGTTCTAGGAATCTGGGCACTTTAGCACTGCTGTCCGGTGTAAAGTGCGTGCGCTCTCTGTGGTAAAATATGGTAAGAATGCTCTACACCTGTTTGGCATACTTAATTTACCTGTCAGTCCCTTGTAAAGTGGTATCTCATATACAAGGGGCAGGTAAATTAAATGCTACTGGGGGGCTTGCAGCACTGATTGCGCCATCCACCAAAGTAGCCTTTCAAACCTGTCTCAGGCCTCTGCCATCGGAGGGCCTGTGCACGCAGTGCTACTGCCGCTGTGACGTGGCACCTAAAGTGTATGCCATGTCTGTGACCCCTCCTTTTACTACATGTCAGTCACCCCCAAGGTAGGCCCTAGCTAGCCCTATGGGCAGGGTGCATTGTAGGTGAAAGGTAGGACATGTACCTTAAGTGTGTGAAATGTCCTGGTAGTGACAAACAGCCATTTTAGTTTCTCACTGCTGTAAGCTGCCCTCCCATAGGAATGCATTGGGGATTTGCCGATAAGTGTTTCGGTGGTCATCCCTGATATGAGAGGAGCAGCGTGGTTTGTTTGGAATAGTGATAATAAATGCTATGCAATGGTCTGTGCAGATTTATTATAACTATTTTAGAAATCCCACTTTTAGAAGTTGTCATTTCTGTGTGCTATGTGTCTGCCTGACTGATGTGTATTGCATGTCTGGTTTTGGAGTGGCTAGGCTGGTGAGGTGTGTGTGTGGCTCCAGGAGGGGCAGGGAGAGTCAGCGCTAGGCTGCATAGGGCATTTGCATTTGGAGTAGTGGGAGGAGTAGTCCCCTGCCCCTGAATAGGTCTGTCCCTGCCTATGTGAGTGCTGGCTCCGCCCCCCTGTGGTTTGTTTGATGACAAGCCCCCACCTGACAAAGGGGAAGAGGAGCCTTGTCAACAAAGTGCTAAAAAAAAAACCAGAACCAGTTCTGGATGGTTCCCCCAAGCCGTGTGCTAGGGCAGAACAATGAAAAGTGCTGTAAAATACTGGGGCTGTGACCCCCTGAAGTGGTTGTGCTTTTCCTTGCACTGGGGGACATGCTGCTGCTGGGCCCCAGGAGGAACTGTCACAAGGGACTGCCTCCCTACTGGAGGGCCCTGTGTGCTGACCTGCCTGGGCCCAGCTGTGCCCCCTGCCCTTTGGGGACTTTAGCGCCTCGTGTGGGCTTTACTTTTATGCTAAAGAGGAGCGCTGGTGCCTTGCAGCGTGCTGCTGCAGTGTCTACAGAGGGAATCCCAGCATAGGGATTCCCCCATGCTGCTGGTGGGGAGAGCGGGAGCCTACCCTGCGTTTATGCGGCTTTGGTGGCGGGAGCCCACCCCGCGTCTGTGCTCCTCTAGCTGGTGCCCACCCCGCTTGCATGCTCATTTAGAATAGCGGGAGCCCACCCCGCAATTGTCTTTATTTAAAACGGGAGCCTAGCCCGTATTTCCACCGCCAGTAGGAGCCGCCGAGTTCTAAGGAAGATCGCCGCCGTGGCCCGACACGGAAACCAGGCGGCCGTGCCTGGTTGGGGGCGTGGGCGGCCAGGAAAGAGGAAGTCCCGCACACTGAAGAGGGCTGTCCGGAGCCTCGCAGACTACTCACCGAAGTCCAGTGACCCCGGAGAGGGGCCAGGTGAAGTAAGGAGAGGTCCCGAGAACAGGACCTGTCGAGGCACCTGGCTGGTGCCTGAGAATCAGAGGAGACCTGGAGGAGGACCGGAGCTCTCAGTTCTGTATTGCTGCCACCAGGAAGAGCCCCCAGAGAGCCCAGGTGAGAGGGGATCCCCGAGGCACATTGTAGGTGCGGGCCGCTCAAACTTGGAGGCAATTCTGAAGCAGAAGTCCCGGAGTGGGGCTTCACAGGCACTCTTAGTGCCGGTACCGTTTACTGTCTTCACAGCTGCAGCTGCAGCTTTCCAATGTGCAACATTCGATCCATCACCTTGTGTGTTTTGCTGTTCGCCCTATGTGGAAAGGGTATGCCCAGATGTGGGTCCCGTGCTCTCTACGCCACTGGAGTCAAGCTATCCTGGCTGATAGCCAGAAACCGGTCCTAAGATGCTTGATTCCGGTCCAGGGAAGACATGGCTTGGCAGTTCTGGCTGGACTGTTCCCATGAGGCACAGGGTCAAGACTGATTTGCATATGGCCATGTCTGAACTGGGGTGGCGTGGTGAGCAAAATAGCGATGGATTAAACCCAGATCTATGACTGGGGTTGAATGTTTTGCCAATGTGCAACATTCCGTCCATCACCTTATGTGTTTTGCTGTTCGCCCTATGAGGGAAGGGTATGCCCAGACGTGGGTCCAGTGCTCACTACGCCACTGGAGTCAAGCTATCCTGGCTGATGACGGCTGATAGCCAGAAAGTGGTCCTAGGATGCTTGATTCCGGTCCAGGGAAGACATGGCTTGGCAGTTTGGGCTGGACTGTTCCCATGAGGCACAGGGTCAAGACTGATTGCCTAGTGTCAGTTGGCACAGTGTACATTGTGTGATGATGATTCTAATGTGTTTTGGATATTACAATGGTTATTGTTATATAACCTTATGTGGTTTTCTTTTGTAGTGTGCCTAGAGTGTTGCTGCTGTGTGTGTGTTGCGCAAAGGCGTTACACATTGCCTCTGGGATATGCCTGACTGCTCGTGCCAAGCTACCTAGGGTGTGAGCAGGGGTTATCTTCAGTGTGTAACTCCCTTGCCCTGACTAGAGTGGTGGTTTCTGCCTGGCTTAGGCGCATGCCCTAGCCAGACAGAAATCCCATTTCTAACACTAGGGGAGAGGTAAGCCTAGCAGTAGGGCAAAACTAATGTAAGAGTTTTTCACCACCAGGATATGTAAGACTTAAAAGTACATGTTGAACTTTTTAAAAACCATGCCCTTGAGGCTGTCCAGGGTCTACTTTAGTGGTGACATATGTATTAAAAAGGAAGGTTTGGGCCGTGAAATGGGCTATTTTGCCAGGTTGAAATGGCAGTTTAAAACTGTTACTTAAGTGGGTGGCACAATCAGTGCTGCAGGCCCACTAGTGGCATTTCATTTACAGGCCCTGAGCACATGTAGTCTATCTTTAATAGGGACTTACAGATCTAGGGGGCGTGGCTAGCGGCCAAAGGAAATCGCGGCTCCTCCGTGACTCTCCTGGGGCGACGGGAGTGAAAGCAGAGCGAACGCTGTATTTTTATACACACAGCACATGTAAAACAGAGGATATGCTGTGCAAGTATATCCAGAGCTGAGGGAGTCCGTTTTTGCAGCTTTTCGACATCTGCCGGCAAAGCTGTTCGTCAGTGAATCGCGCGCAGCTCCGATGAGCTCGCGTCCACCATTTTGTGGTTTCTTCGGCCGCTGACTGAGTTTTCTCCTAGCGGCTCACTTCCTGTCAGAGGACGACTCTGATGTTCCCTCATGCTACCGCATGTACTTCCACAACGTTAAGTGATCTGTAAACGCTCTCAATTCGCAAGCGCAGTACAGTACAGCCCCGCTGAGCATCCGCCAGTCATTTTATGCTCCAACGCTACGACGCTCCTCCTTAGTGTGCTGCCTTGTCATCTAATATTATGTGAGTTGAGCACTGAACAACAGAGCATCTCTCTTCACATGCTCTTTTAATTTGTGCCTCTTATCAGTGCTTTTGGACATTTTTGAAGACTACAGTTTCACAATTCACCATAGAAGATGTGACTTCCTCAAAATGTTGACTGAACTTTTATTCTAGCATGTTTAATTTCTAATGTGAGGATACTATGCTTTCTACATTTCCTCCTTATGGTGTTTAAATTGTGATTACTTAAGCAATGCATGTTATATTGATTATATGTGTTTTTCTCAAATAACTACCTGGATTGGTTATGATATACTTTTGAGGGCGCTCCTTTGAGGCACACCATTTATTTTATGAGTCCCTTTTCCAGCCCTCTTTGATGTCTTCTTGATGCCTGTCTCTTAGGACCATTCATTCTTTCTTATTTTTACTCTCATGATATTACTTGAGATGTGCTTGCAGTGATAGAGCAAATTGTTTAATTGCACAAGACCCTGACCAATACTTTACATGTGTATGCTACGAAGTTACTTTTTCTGGTTATTATAACCTGATATGTAGTTTCTGCTGATACTCGTTGTCAAAGCTCATTTTTCTTATGGGAAGATTACCTAAGAATCTCCCTTTATCTAAACCTTTATTCTATAGAATTTTGGTCCATACTAGCTCACGCTACAACTGTCTATCCATGGATGACCGAGCCAATACCTCACCTAAGGGTTCATTGACACCTCTTACTACTTCAGCACTACAAAAGCATCAATGAAGAGGTTGAAGAAGGACCCTCATTCTCCTCCTAAACAATCTGTCACAATGGACTTGTTGCTAGAAGAAATTAGAGCTCTACGCCCATTTGTCGAGGAGACTAGTTCTAAGATTTAGATGCTCTCTGATAAATGGTTAACTATGGATGAACGAGTTACTACATTGGAACAGAATGTTGGCTCTCTATCTTCCTCTACTTACAGAGTGGACTCTCTGTGTTCTCAGGTATCCCTACTACACAAGCAAATTGCAAATTTGGAAAACAGGAATAGGAGGAACAACCTTTGTATTTATGGTCTTCCTGAGGAAAGAGATGGTTTGGATCCAATTACTTTCTTCAAGTCCTTTCTTTCACGGCTTCTTAAGTTACCCTAGAGCACTATTCTAAACATCCAAAGAGCACATCGATTAGGTCCACCATCACTTCTAAAGTCTTTTTCCTCAGCAAAACAACCAAGAGGAGTGATCTTATATTTTCTCGAATACACTGATTTATTGAAAGTTTTGTCAGCGGCCAGAGCAATGATTTGCATAACGTGGTCAGGAAATTCCTTATTTTTCTCTCAAGACTATGCTAAGCCGACTGCTGATCGACGCAAGGAATTCCTAGCACTACGACCGCAACTACACTCAATAAGTGCACAATATGTTCTCTTTCACCCCTGCCTATTTAAAGTGACCATCAACAATAAAACTACCACCTATGAGGACCCAATAAAGCTGAAGAGTTTCCTATACTCTTACAATGCTGACACAATGGATACTACTTCCTCATTTAGTGCCAAATAGACAATCTATGGACTCGGCTATGTTTACAATGTTTTTATGATCTTTGGATTTGAATTTGACTCATTTGTCATTTATTAATATGTCAACAGAAGATTAGTTTTCATTGTTACTGTTTTTATTATATACCTAACCTCTTTTTTCTCCAAACAGGTTGTTCCTGTGTGTTATTGCCTTCCCTATGTTATGAAGTCTGTTCGTTCTGTCCTCCGTCCCGCCTTCCCACATGTGTCTTGGACACGTCATTGTCCTGTGTGGCCTTCCATCCCTCCACCTCTCGTATGTCCTGGATTTAATGTAAGTCTTTCTCTTTAATTGCGCTTTACCTTTTTTGTACCACTTTTCTCTCTTTCTCTCTTTCTTTTCTTCTGACCACTTTATCTCAATCTATATTTTTCTCATTACTTCTCTTTTCTCCACATCTTTCTTCTCCTCTTCAAAGGTTGTTTATTTGCTGTATTACCTTTTCTTCTTCTTACTTTGTTTTTCTATTTGAAATATTTCAGTTTATGTACAGTTGGTTTGTTGTCAATTATAGCTTAAATAGTTCAAGATGTTGTTTTCATCAGAATGTTTCGTATATTCTCAGTTCTAATCTATGCCTTTAAAAATTATTTCGTGGAATTTCAGAAGTTTACATTCACCTATCAAACAACAGAGTTTTGACCCATTTGGCTAAATTGGGAGCAGACATTGCATGTATACAAGAATCTCATTTGAGAGATGAAGAATCTGCAAAATTAAAAAGAGGTTGGGTGGGTGATGTTTTCTTCTCCCCGGACGATGGCATACGCAACGGAGTCCTTATTCTTTTTCGCAAATCCCTTTCCGTTAAGGTACTATCACATTGTACAGACCAAATAGGTAGATGGGTATTGGTTAAATTTATAGTGGATAATGTTCCAGTCTCTTTATTGAATATTTACGCACCCACAGTTGGTGATCCCTCTTTCTGGGTTTCCCTGGCCCAACAAATCACACAATATTACAATCACAACTTTATTCTTGCAGGAGACTGCAATGAAATTGTGGAGCCTTTTTTAGATCGGAACTCATCATCTCCCTTTGTACCTCATAAATCTCAAACTTTTTACACAAACTATAAAACAACACAAACCCATAGATGCTTTGAGACTTTGCAATGCCACCTTGAGAGAATATTCCTTTTACTCACCAGCTCATCATACTCAGTCCCGCCTAGACTATATCTTTGTATCTCATAACATTTCTTAATCACTAACGGCGGCGGATATTGGTTCCATACTAATATCAGATCATGCCCCTGTGACTATTCACCGTGATATTTTGCAGAAACCCAAGTTGTTACGGAAATGGTGCTTTAATAATGGCCTACCTTTGGACCCGTTCTTCACATCATCCTTCACTTCTTTCTTTAACGAATATTTTACTTTTAATCAATCAGATGCCATATCTTTTCATGTGGTTTGGGATGCCTTCAAGGCATCAGCCAGAGATTTTATTATCCGTCACTACTGCTCTGTTAGCTAAAATAAAAAAACTGGAAGTTTGTTATTACTCCTCTAAATCAAAAACTTGCCTATCTGAGCTCCTAAAGGGCAAGTTTCAATTCAATCAAGATACTACTATTAATGCTTCAAATTATTTACTGAAATCCAGCGCGAAATTCTATGGTGGTCAGAATAAAGCCGGGAAATTATTGGCTAACTATTTAAAAGTTAAACACAACAATCTCAATATAGATTCTGTTTTGGGCACAGATAATTCACTGAAATTTAAAGACAAAGAGATCTTGAATGAATTTCTTCACTTCTTTTTTTTTTTTTTATTAGCAACACAAGAATCAACAGTATACAAAAATGAGTCAAATTAAAAGAAATAATCTAGACGTCTACAAGGTTAACGTTAGGTTGGCATTAGATCATTTGACAAATTTCTTGTTAGATCCAAACAAAATATATACATGTATCTTGACACATATAAAACAGAAGACAGTAATGATCTAGATTGAACATGATTTTTTAAACTAAAATATGAGAGACCTCCAGATCTTATTGAATTTAGCTAGAGATTTAGTACCCCTAAGCCTAGCCAGCGCTAATTCCATACTATGAATTTCATTAAGGAGAGACCACCATTCCATTATATGTGGGGGTTTAGGGGAGATCCAAGCGCGAGCAATTATAGGTTTAGCACAAGTTACCATAATAGTAAATAAGGATTTGTGTTGGATATTCCTACCATTAGTGTCTAACATAACTAACGCAGAATCTAAGGGGGGTATATTCCCTAATTTCAGTGTTATTATAGTCTGAAAGGATGTCCAAAATTCTGAAAGTTTAGGGCAGGTGTAAAATATGTGCACCAAATCTGCTGCAACCAACGCCCATTTGGGGCACTTAGTTCGTTCACTATATATGCTATTCGAGGCCCATTTGGTTATTCTTTCTGGGGTATGGTAAAGCATACAGGTATTTTAAATTGCAGCAATCTTAAACTTGACGATGAGACCAAATTATTAATATTACGTAGAGATGAACTTATTACAGCCGGAGTAATATTGGTCCCTAACATCCTGCTCCACTTCTCTGATATTATATTGCAGTCTATGTTTCTATAAGTGTTGAGAGATTTATAACAACCACTAATTAATGATTTAGTTTCCTGTGAATAGAAATTATCCCATATGCTTGAATCAGAAATATTCTTTAGTTTCATTTTTTGAGAAAAAAAGTCGAATAGCTGCAGGTACTTGAACTTCGTGGAGTCAGGGATATTATATAGTATTTTAAGTGTTTCAAAACTTAGGAGCCCTTGTGCTCCGTACAAATCCCCTAACTTTTTTATTCCATGTGTTCCCCATATGTTAGTTAATCCATCGTTGAATATTCCCGGTAAGCCGGGGTTTCCCCACAAAATCAAATTAGGATGGAAAAAATTCACGTTACAGAAGGCCTGGATATTACGCCAAATTTTAACTAGATCCCTCGCTATCTTAAAACGAACTCTTTTGTAATAGTTGGGGTCATTAATTCTCCATAAGAAAATTTTTGCATCTAGATCAAACATAAATGTAAGGAAATAAGGTTGCTTTTCTGTACCTTCAGAGTTAATTAAGTATCGTAAGCGTCCAACGAATGCTGCCCAGAAGTACAACTTAAAGTCCGGGAAGTTCAACCCTCCCATATCGATAGCGCCTTTTAATAGTGTCATCGATCTGCGGGCTTTGCGATATCCCCAAATGAAACTACTGAATACCCCGTCTAATTTTTTAAAAAAGGAATTGCATAATGCCAAGGGAATAGAACGAAAAAAGTACAGAAATTTAGGTAAAATTATCATACGAATCAAGTTGATTCTGCCAATGATATTTAAAAAAAGTTTATGCCATTTTTTTAGCAAAATTATAGTATTTTTAACTAGGTCATCGTAATTTAGTTTAATTAAATCCTTAATATTTGCAGATAGTTTAACCCCTAAGTAAGTAGCTGCCGATCACAGTCCAATAGTTAGTCCTTCTGGTTTGTAATTAGCAATTATTTGGGTTTTGTTTAGATTTAATTTATAGCCAGAGACGTCCCCAAATCTATTGGCTTCTAGTATGATGCCCTGCATCGCCTCACCGATATCGGTTGAATATATGGCGACGTCGTCAGCATAAGCTGTAAGATTCAATAAGTGAGGACCGAACTTAAAAGGGATAATAAGTGGTTGTATTCGTAAAGCGTAAAGAAATGGTTCTATTGATAAGGCAAATAAGAGAGGTGATAGGGGACACCCCTGGCGGGTTCCCCGAGCAATTGTAAACAAAGCTGATAATAGACCAGCATAGCTGATCCTAGCCATGGGATTATCATACAGTGACTGTATCCAGTTCAGAAATGTGCCCCCAAAACCAAGACCAGTCATAACTAGCCACAGGTAATCCCACCCCACTCGGTCAAAAGCCTTTTCTGCATAGAGCATAATCATACCGAGTGGGGTGGATTCCTTTTCAGCAATATCAAAGGCTGTGACAGCCAGATTGATATGTGCAGTGGTATCCCTACCAATTACAAACCCATGTTGATTTGGGCTTACTATTTTCGGTATTATCGGGGCTAGTCGAGTGGCTAACACTTTAGCAAATATTTTAGCATCCGCGTTAATTAGCGAGATGGGGCGGTACGAACCGCACTGATCAGGTGATTTTCCCTTTTTTTTTAAAAAAAAAGACTAGTTTTACCTTATTCCAGGATTTCGGGGCTACCTTGTTTTCCCCAATATAATTAATAACTTGGGAGAGGAGAGGTATAAGTTCCTCGGCACACCCCTTATAAATTTCTAGTGGGATAGTATCTTCTCCGGGTGCCTTTCCAGCTGGTAAGGAGGAGATGGCCTTTCTTATTTCACATGGACTAATGGGGTTAGATAATTGTTCCAACTCAAGGGAGTCAGGTTTCTCCTGAAAATCGTCCAGATATTTCTGAATATCCACCTCTGTCGGTTGATTTTCTGGAGTGTATAGTTTTTTATAGAATGCAGCGAAATGTTCTAGAATTTGATTGGGTTGATGAATTATATTATTATTAGGGCCTTTTAAATTCTTGATCAGAGTATTAGCTTGTTCATTAGCTATTTTATAGGCTAATAACTTTCCGACTTTATCGCCGCTCTCATACTGTGTCACTTGAAATTTGTGTAGTTTAATGCTACTTGCATCCCAGAAGATGGTTTTTGGGGCAGATTTCAGTCGTCCTAATTGTAGTTCCAATTCTGTTATTTTCGTGGCTTGTCGACGAAGAGCCTCCGCTAGTAACAGTTCAGTAGAAAGTATATCGTTAACCAACGCTCTGTCCTTTTTAAACCGCTCGGAATTTTGATGAAATAAAAATTGCTGGGTAAAGCCCTGGATACTCGCCTTACAAGAGTCCCATACCATTAAACATGTCGTGGAGTTAAGATTAATCTTGATAAAGTCTGCAATATGTAGCTTGAGTTGTGAAATAAATAAGATATTGGTGAATAAGTGCCTGGGAAATGAAAATGTTCGGGGTGTTATATAGCTCTTTTCAGTATCAAAAGTAAATAAAATAGGGTTATGATCTGAATTAATTCTGGGGCAAAGTTCGATGGTGCTATTTCTCATTACTCTATCTGATGCCCAGACCATATCGATGCGTGAGCAGAGCTTGTGAGAGGCAGAGTAGTATGTAAACCCAGGTGTAGTAGGAAAGGCAGCTCGCCAGACATCTTTAATAGCAGCTCGTGTTTTCCGCATTCTATAATTTACATTGCCCCTTGTAGTATCAATCTTGTAGTCCATTATGCAGTTAAAATCTCCCATGATGATTAATTTGCCTGCCCACTGCAATAATTCCATATTCAACTGATTAAAAATGTAAGCATCATCAAAATTTGACCCATAAACTATACAAAGAACATATTTAATTATTTCCACCATTAATTGAACGATAGCCCACCTCCCTTTTTTTATCACAAACACTCTTCCCAACTTCCAGCTTAACCCGTTTATCTTTCAAAATAGCAACCCCCTTATAGATGCATTGAATTTCGAACAAATTATCACCTCAAGCCCCAAATATCCCAAGATTTTTCTATCAGCATAGGCAACATGTGTCTCAGATAGGAAAACCAAATTGGGCTTATACAGAGCTATTTCTTCCCGGACTAAACGTCTTTTCCTTTTACTATTCAGGCCAGCAACGTTCCAAGCCAAACATTTTATTCGAAGCATTTTAGAATAGAAAAATTATAACATGTATTTTGCCAGTCCTAACATTCCATGACATTACTATATTTGATACATAACTCAAATCAAATCAAATTGACTTTATTTCGGATATATTGCAATCCATAAAAGTACACAACATTAAACAATTCATAGTAAAAACATCACAATAATTACAAAGTCAATCTAGATTACATACAACACATATGTTTCTTAAAAGAGTGCGTAGACAAAATCAGTACAAGAAAAAGTGCAAGTAGTGCCCACATACAGAAAAAAGTGCATTAGTGCATTGGACTGCAGATGATTCACAATTACTCATCTAAACATTTTCTTAGTCTCATAGTTAGTTTTAAAAATTCTAGCACCTGGAGGACACTATCAGAGTGCAGCAGCTGTAAGTACATAAGGGCGGGCCTGATTTGATTACAATTTAATTTCTTTAAAAGAGTAACAAGATACTGCCTACGGGGATATTCATAAAATGCACATAAAAATATAAAATGCAGCATATCCTGTGGAGACTTTCCGTCGCAGCCACAGGGAGCTGCAGGTTTCTTAAAAATGTCCGACTTAGGTCTAATTAAAAGATGATGAAAGATGTTGAACCTGAACCGGGTCAGCAAAAATTTCTCATGGGAGGTAAAGGAGCATGTAGGTACATTTCCATAG
Source organism: Lissotriton vulgaris (assembly GCF_964263255.1). Taxonomy (NCBI): domain Eukaryota; kingdom Metazoa; phylum Chordata; class Amphibia; order Caudata; family Salamandridae; genus Lissotriton; species Lissotriton vulgaris. The sequence goes on from NC_141694.1 coordinate 1,689,810,854, forward strand.
AATCACAAGTTCTCAACATGATATACTTTCTAACATTGGGTTTCGAGAGCTCAGCTTCATCTCTTAAGGCATTACAATCCATGAAAAAAGCTCTCTTAATTGCTGCAACATCACCCTTAACTATATCCCTCGGGTTGCCAAACAGGTTGAGGCGGCCAAGCTTCAAAAATTGGGACTTCAAATATTTAAGCCAAGGTACCCACATTGCATGATCGAGCGATACAAGATCTTCCACTATCTGGTGGGTTAAAGGAATTTCATCACTTAACCGTAATTTTACCCAGCACAACAGTGGTTTCAATCCAACAATATCGGATAAATACAGACAACCAAGCTCTTCATGTACAGCTAAATTCGGTGTGCTACCTGGGACACATAACAGACGCTTTAAGAAATTATTTTCAACTATTTGTAGTTGTTCGCCATTTGTGTAGCCCCATATCTCGCTTCCATATACTGCGGTGGCTATGGGTTTAGCGTTGTATAATTTCATCATAGCCACATTTGGCTTTTTCCCCAGTTTGGAAGCAAAGTTGAAGATGGAGGCATTTACTCTAGTCATTTCCCCCTTCTTCTTGGCCAACTGTGGGGCCCAACTAAGCTTCGTATCAAATAGAACACCCAAATATGAGAACGTCTGGGTGATAGGGATCAAAACATCATTCAGTTTAAAATTGAACTTCTTTTTAGGTTGACGGCCAACATGCATTATATAAGATTTAGAATTGTTGACCATAAGGTCCCTATCAGACATAAAGTTATTAAAGCATTCAAAAGTGCCTGGAGAGCTATTTCTGTTCGTGAAATTAAAACCGCATCGTCGGCATATAAAAGTAAAGGAATACCCCTCGCACCAGCTCTAGGACAATCTGATTTTACCTCTTGTAGTTCAGCCTCTAAATCATTTATATAAAAATTAAAAAGAAAAGGGGCCAAAATACACCACTGGCGTACTCCTTTATTAATGCTAAAACTTCCTGTGGTTTCCCCAGTCGATGAGAACCTCACGTTGGCTCTTGTGTCATTATGCAGATCCGCTAGGAACTCCACGGTCCCCCTATCAATACCTTTATCCTTCATGGTCTGCCACAGCCTCCCCCTGTTAACACAGTCGAAGGCTGAGGACAGATCCATGAAGGCAAGGTGAATTACTCCTTTCTGTACGACGGTATATTTATTCAGAATAAGAAACAGGTTGAGACACTGAGTTATAGTAGAGCGCCCTTCACAGAAGCCATATTGAGAAATCGACATGGTGTTATTTTCATTCGACCAGCTTGTTAGGCGTTGAAGTATAACTCTCCCCATAATCTTAACCATTGAATCAATTAGGGATATTGGTCGGTAACAAAGAGCACTTCCCCTACATAACTCCTTAAGTGCTCTAGAATTTCAGTTTCATTTTCTTGTGTTGCTTTTTTCCCCCCTATAACCTCACCACCCCTCCATCCAGACAAACCCCCCCCGAACATTCCTGACCCCCCACCCCTCCTACCCCTTCCCCTTCCCTCCTCCTGAGAAGGGGTACCCCCCCCAATATACTAACCCAACTGCCGCTGTACTGGCAGCCAAAGAGACGGAGCTGCGGCCCGAGGGTCCAGCTGTATAATGTTACCAACTCCAGACCATGTATGTTATCTAACTGTATCTTTTATCACGATATAGTAATATATTCAGATTCAGCATTTGATTCTCTTAATTAATGTCCACAATCCGATCAAACTAACCAATGTGTGCCTTAGTTCAGTCTAATTTTGATTGCTGATCAGAAATTATTTCATTGTTTATTTTCCGATTTCCATTGATCCATTATTTGCTCTACCTCCCTTTCTTCCATACAGAAAAATGAACGCCCGTTCTTTAGAATTTTTAGCTTAGCTGGTTCTTGCAAGTAAGCCTGACCTCCCAACTCCTTGATGGGGTCAATGTATTGTCGAAGTTTCCATCGACGATCCATCGTGAGTTTACTCAGATCCGATCGTACGAAGAACGTGACTGAGTCACTAGTAACCGGGGTGTTTGGTCTTGCTTTTGATGAGACTGCTTGACGAAGAAGAAAATTACCCAGAAAAATCAAGATAGGGCGCGGGTACTGACTGTTTTTATTTCTTTGGGTCAGAGGGAGTCGGTGGGCACGGTGTGTTCTATAAATCACTATATACATCTGAGACCCTTTCTTCTGACCATTCTATCTCTCAATTTCTCTCTAAAATATGTTGCTCCCCTGATACACGCCCAGATTTGACCCTTTTAAATTCAGACCTTACGCAGAAAGAACTTAATGCTGCTTTAAAAATATTCAAAAAAGATAAGGCCCCTGGCCCAGATGGCTTCACTGTAGAATTATTTACTCATTTTGCACATCTACTGATTCCCAAATTGCACACCCTTATACATACCTTTTTGCAATCTGGAGAGTCTATTGACTCTTTTTCCAATGCTCTTATTTGTCTCATACCTAAGGTTGGTAAAGACCCTCAACATTGTAAAAATTATCGACCTATCTCCCTGGTCAACATAGACTATAAGATCTTTTCAAAAGCTCTAGCATTAGGTTTAGAATCTCAGATGCCTGATTTGCTGGGAACAGAGCAATCCGGATTTGTTAAGGGAAGGCTCATTACAGACAACACTCGTTTTTTTTTAATATTCTCTCCAAAGTCTCACATTTTTCTCATCCCTTGGCAGCCATAGCCTTGGATGCAGAAAAAGCATTCGACAGAGTCGAATGGCCCTATCTTTTTCGTTCACTTCAGTGGTTTGGCTTTGGTCCAACAATTATTGTTTTAATCTCTATTTTGTATTCTAATCCTAGAACTGCTGTAACAGCGAATGGTGGTATCTCCTCCTATTTTAACCTTGGTAGGGTAGATAGACAAGGATGCCCACTCTCTCCATTTCTTTTTAACCTCGCCTTAGAACATTTTTTGCAGAGGATTCATCAAAACAGCATCATTCAGGGCTTCACTTTTAAGGAGACCAGTATTAAAATGGCAGCTTATGCTGATGATGTGATTTTATTTCTTTTGCAGCCTCAAGTCTCTCTCCCTGCTTCTCTAGAAGAGGTAGACTCTTTTGCGTATGTATCTGGATATATATTGAATAAAGACAAGTGTGAGATATTACCCTTAACAAAATATACTTTTAAGGCTGACTTTGCTACTTCGGGTTTTGCGTGGAGTCCCCAATTCATTCAATACTTAGGACTACACTTTACTTCATCCATTTCAGGAACAGTATCAAGTTGCATGGACAATTGCATACAGAGATTACCCTCTTTAACAACAAAATGGCATCCACTATATTTGTCCTGGTGGGGTTGTAAAAATAAAAATGATGCTTTCTCCCATAGTCTTATATATAATTTCTAATATCCCACTGTCGATTCCTGTCAAGTATTTTAAAAAACTCAATTCCATCTTGCCTTCTTTTCTATGGGGAACATAAAATCACGTATGTCCATCCAAAAATTGATTCGTCCAAAATCAAGGGTGGGGCAAATTTCCCTGACTTTCCTATCTACCATAAGTCATTCATACTAAATCAATCGTCGCGTTGGCTCTTGGATCCTTCCATAAATTGTCCTCTTTGGACTACACTTGAGCGATCTTTTATTTCCCCCTTCTCCTTCCAAGAATATCTATCCTTCACACGCAAGCCGCAATCTGTTTCCACTCCCATAATTAAACATACTTCCCAGATTATTTCATTGGCACCCTTGACATCCTTTCTCAATTTTCCTTTATGGCACAACATACATATTTGAATAAATAATAAGCCTTTATTTTGGAAATCTTGGAAACAACGAGGGTTGATTTGGGTGGACCAATTATATAGTCAAGATGTAATTATATCCTTTGCTCACGCCAGCACCGTTTTTGGCTTCCCTTCAACTTTGCGCCCTAAATATTTTCTCTTAACACAAGCTATCCAATCTGCTCGGCTACACCACACAGCATCCCAGCATAACCTCCCCCCTGAATCTGATCATACGGATGAACTGCGAACCCTCCTGATTCAAGGATCCAGAGCTTCTAACATATATAAACTTTTACATAGCTCTCTTATTCCAAGAGACAAAACTAAAGTAGAATTATCATGAGAGAAAGAGCTTGATGTTTCCTGGCCTGTGGACTTCCGGGATAGAACATGGCTTAAACTCAGGAAGTCTTCCAGGGTCGCAAACACTACACAGACACTATTCTTCATTTACAATAGGCTCCTATTATCTCCTTTCACCCTCAATGCAAGACATTCCGATTTGCTGGTCTTGTTCGCTACCACATGCGGACCTATTTCATTTGCTTTTTAAATGCAAGTTTGTCTGGGTTTTTTGGGAAAGGGTATGGTAACAACGTAATTTGATTTTTCAATCCAGTCATCTCTTCTCAGTTTCACATGTCTTTTTAGGTAGCTTGTCTCCTATATGGGGAAATTGTGACATCAACGTAAAAATAATTGACCTGTTACTAGCAGTGGCCTTCCAACAAATAACTAAGAATTGGGAAGATTTTACTAAACTCTCATATCAAGCATGGTGGTATGCTGTTTGCTATCATCATAGACTAGACACAGCATTTGTGTACCCGATGCATATGGCTTCCAAACGTTTAGAATTGTGGGCACCAGTTACACTATTCCTTGATACTAGTGCTAGATGCTCTGTGCTCCTTACTCTTCTACAACAAGAAGTTACTAAACCTCCATGACTTATTGTTATTTTATAGTCTATATTTAAATCCCATTATATATTATAACTCTTACAGAACCAATGTAACTTATGTGATCATTATCTTGTATATATATGATATATTTGACTGATTGTTTTACGCACTTTGCGCTTATCTCTTCCAACTGACACATTGTATGTAACTCTTTTATTTTCTTTGTTCTTAAATTTTGTACATTAATGTTATTCTTTATTCTAATAAACTTATGTTTGAACTGAAAAAATAAGGACTTACAAGTAAATGAAATATGCTGATTGGGTATAAGCCAATTCAACATGTTTTAAGGAGAGAGCACAAGCACTTTAGCACTGGTTAGCAGTGGTAAAGTTTGAAGAGCCCTAAGTCCAGAAAAACAGTCAGTAAAAACAGGCGGTCTGAAGGCAAAATGTTCGGAGAAAACCACACCCAGAATGGCAGGTCTGTATGCTGTGGTGGGCGGAAGTAAAATGGGAATGACACTGCAACAGATTAATGGGTGAAGCCCCTATAAGTAAGCACATTGTATATAGTATTACTAAATTAAAAGGTCTTAACTAATGCCAGACCAAATAATGCGTCTGATGGGAATCTATTGCAATGATTACGTGATGTTGATACTACATATATCCCAGTGAATATAGAGGCTGAAAATCTTTCACATTTGCAACATTGCTTCTTTGGCTATGGTTAGCAGAAACCATGATTTTATAATCCTTTATTATGTGGAGCTGATTGAATCCATGCTCAAAAATATAGAATGTAGAAATAGTTTGGGATCCATTCCACAACACATCAACGTCAATTGATTCTTGACACGGAGCGTTTTTTGGGCCTTATGAATCTTCCTCTGGTACACAGCACAGCATGGGTTTCGAGTAGCGGCGGATGGTAGCATTGAATCCATATGCGTTTACACAGTACTTATATCCAGTTACTGTCGACTGAGGTCTTTAGTTAGTCAGCAATGTCCTGAAGAGACTCATGGATTGGTTCCCCTAGCATAAAAACATCAACATACTCATGGGATTATCCAACTGATGAATTAAGAACACTGATATATTCGGATTAACCTCATCCATGCTCCCACGATTCCCCTCCGGTGCACGGCCCCCATGCAAATGGGTGTGGTCATGACGGAACGGTTCCGTCATGAGCACAGCTCGACCGATGCTCATGACGGAACCGTTCCGTCATGAGCATTGAAGGGGTTAAAGTTGAGGTTTAATGTGGGTACCTCATGATAATTGTAAGTATATATGTAAATGTATTTACTCCCCAAGCACTTTTTAGGCACTTTGCGCCGTCCACACTGAATATTCTACCTTCATATATTGACGCTGTGAGATTATACATCATGGTGACATGACTCTTTCTTTGGGCCCTTGGTTTCATTTATTGATGCACTGTCATGCCTAGTAGGAATATCATTGCTATGATCGATCTGTGTTTAAACTGTAACCCACGGGACGATTGCGTGTTTGGTGTTTTGATTATAGTTTTTGCAACCCTTTATATAAAGTAGTTATATACATTTTGTATCTCGCTCCACCCAAGCAGTGTTGCACTGCCGGGTTGAATAGAGGCACAGACTCCTAGGACCCAAGTGAGCGTTACACAAACCCACTCAGGCCAATCAAGGCTCTGCTCTCATGCAGTATTACCAGTGTGAGAATAGCGTCTTGATTGGCATCTAGGAGTCTGTGCCGTGTGCAGGGAACGGAGCAGAAGAACCCCGAGTCGGCGGCCGGGAGCAGCAGGTAGGTGCTTTTTCTGTATTATTTACCCCCACCATTTACACCTCCCCCTACTCCACCACTTGTTATGAAGGGGAGCCGCTACTGTTAACTGCATGAAATGGTCAAAATGATAGACAATGCAATGCACTGTTGTTAGGGAGGAGATGCGGGCTAAATATCCCCAGTTATTTACTAACACTGATGAACAAGCAGCCAGAGAGCCAAGCCTGGAAAAGATCATGGAGGAGTTTGCATTGGTTAACAAGACAATGGGGTACATGAATTCAACTACTTATGACATAACACACATTTATGAGCCCTGATTAAGGAGTATATGCAGAATATCATGAGCAATACAATTGTGACACCAGAATATTGTATCAAAAATATTGTGTACATAAATATCAAGTTCAGATACTCTGTATGTAAACTACCAAAATAGTGTGTCACAAATTTCGTGAAACAGAAGATTGTATATTGAAAACATTAAATAAATAGCATTATAAGTAATATATTTTAAATATTAGCCTACAAACAATTACAAACTCATAATATGATACAAAATATATGGCATTATAAGTGATATATTTTAAATATTAGCCTACAAAACAATTACAAAATCAGAATATAATAAAAAATAAATAATTAGTCTAACAATATATTATTTAAAAATATAAAAACAATTGACCAATTTTTAAAGTATGTAAAATTAAAAACTTCAACAATAACCTTGTATAACAAAAAGAAATTGAAAAAACAATTACATAAAAAATGATCAACATTTTTTTTTTGTCCTCATTTACTACCCTGGTCACTGGTCATACCGTTAGAGTCTAAAAGGGAGTGACACACTACCTCAGAGATCTGGGTAACAAAGCCTTAGATCAAGATAGGCTGCGCCAATAGTGATGTCATACCCACCAAGACCCTCGTACAGAGACCAAAGGTAAGCTGCATTGCAAAACATCTAGCCCACATTCAGGCCACAACCTGATGTATCAAGAAAAACCATGGGTGAAGTCGAGGGCAGCTTAATCATTGGACCGGGGAAAAAAACAAAAAACCTTCGTTCAAAGTCTCACTGTTGACCCCAATTCAGAAGATGCCTAAAGGCTCTCTTATTCCGATTGTCCGATCTTATTAGGTCTAGCCTAGAAACTTGCAACATTGATGTCTGCCAGTCCTGTAAGGAAGAGTCTTTCCACTTTTTGCAAATTTCTCTTCTGGCCAAAAGGATGGAGTAGAACAGAAGATTTTTGGCTGGACTGTTAACGCCGTCTATCAGACCAAAAATTACATGTGCCGGATTTATAACGATTTGCCGATCGAGAGAAGTTGACAATAAACTACTTATAGAATCCCAAAAAGGAGATAAGATTGGGCAATCGAAAAACATGTGTAAGTCCGAGGCAGCAATTTCTCCACACCTCATACAAGATACGGATGTTCCTTGTGAACATTTTGAGAGCCTCTGTGGTGAATAGTAGGCCCTATGTAATGTAAAGAGATGATTCCGTCGAAGCCATGCCGGTTTGACAATATCCCACAGTGTCTTGAAAGAATCAAGCCAAAGGCTAGTCACGTCCTGAACTAACAAGAAGCTCCCCCAGAGTTTGTCGGCCATTTGAAATTCGCCGTCCATCTCCTCTAGAATTGTATAGTACCAGAAGGAGATCTCCTTCTTAGCAGGGATTTTATTTAGCAATTGGAGCTCAAGATGGTTACCTCTGCCTACTGGGAATCTACTCTTGGTTATGGACTGTGACAGCCCAGCTAGCTATCTGCAGGTATTTAAACCTTGAAAGTTCTGAGCCAGTCCTATCTCTAAGAGATTCCCATTGTAAAAGAACCCCTTCTACAAAAAGATCGCCCCATACTTTCACCCCTGCCTCCCTCAAGGGTAAAGCAAGACTATCCTTAAGCCAACTCGGGCCCCCCGTGAATCCCAAAGAGGTGCTTTACTGGAGAAATAACCCAACAGAACGGAGCTACGCAATTTAAACCATGTTTTAGCCATACCTTGTAAAACTTTCAGTTTTATTTTCTTTTTTATGTTCAAATCATTTTTATTAGACAAGAAATGAAAGGAAGTAAAGAAAGTAAGTATAAATCAATAATACATACAATCATGGTTCTTACATTGTTGAGTCAGATAAAAAATAAAAATAAGTCAATACAGAGATTGATCCAGAACCACACCTTTCGTGAAGGATAGACGACCAGTCATGAGGATGGTACTTACACGTGAGATGACATTATACTACAGTAAATACATTAGGATAGGATATAAGATCAAAAACATAGTTCTGCGATAAAATGACAGCATACAGCACCATAGTGCAACTCGGTGTGGTCTTAACTAATAAGCGGTATTAAAATATACAATGAGTAAACAAATGTCGTGTTCCATGTATCTTATTTTCATGTTTCAACTTGTGAAACCACAATGGAGCTCAACACCTACTGTCCAGCATCTTGATAGTAGGGTAGTGTAATAGCAGCGTACTCATTGGTGTCTTGCCTCTGGGTGACTATGTGACGGAAATTCTAAGGGCTTGGCGAGTATTGGACAGACTACGGTGGATCAAAAGAGAAGGAGGAAGCATCAAGAGTGGACCAGAGTTTTTTGTTGGTGACTTGCCATGGGGAAGAGTATAGAGCAGGGTTATCTACTCCTCTGATGCAAGACAGCCATTCCTTCCAAGCAGCGAAAGAGACCTCTGAAGCAGTCTTCCAATGGCAGAGGACAACTTTGCACGCTAGGGTAAGTAGCAGGTCAAGGAGTTGGCGATCGTGATCCCTCGATAACATCGGATCAATGGCTCCCAGAATTATGTAAATAAATGCCCTCTTTGGTTTAATGTTAAATTTGTGTTCAATGTAGTCAAAGACGTTAGACCAATATTTGTGTAGCATAGGATACTGGAATCGCATGTGTGGCAGGTCACCATCCGCTAGGGAGCAATTCCAACAAGTGGGGGTGTCTCTTAGATTAAGCTTATATAATTTTTGGGGGGTCCAGAATACCCTGTTAAGTAGCATGTACTTGGTTTGCGAAAGGATTGGTGATACCTTGTGTGTGAGGGCTGAAGCGTGGATCCTATCCCAGTTAATATCTATGACCGTACTGTTAGGTTCTGCCTCCCACTTAAGCTCGTTTCGTCTCAGTGATTTGCCTAATGTCGGTGAGAGCAGTTTGTATACTTTCGAGACAAAGTGACCTGTAGATTGTAGGCAAGGGAGCGTTGATTTTAACCAGGGGTCTGAGAATGTGAACGAGTGCGTAGACAAGGCTGACTTCAGTTTTAGAAATGCATAAAAGTCAATTGGTTGGAGGGAATATTTAGACTGGATCGAGGAGAACGGGATTGGTATGTGCTCATCGTAAAGGTCCAAGACTATGTTGATGCCTTTATCTGACCAATGTTCCCAGGAGGGGGACGTACCATTGATCTTGATGAGCGGGTTACGCCATAGGGATGAGGAAGCCGACTTCTTCATCTGTAGGCCAGAGTTATGGGTTTGGTCTAGTCTGAGAAGAGCGCTCTTGGTGTTGAGCATAATGTACTTAGAGTGTGTAAGGTGTGACAGGTCCATGGTGAGTATCGTTGGGAGAGGAGCTTTGCCTATGATGGACTGCTCTATGTTGATCCACAGTGGTGTATAGCCGGAGCCTTCAGTGAACCAGCAAGCCCCTTGTTTGCACAGAAAAGCCGTTTGGTAGCTCCTGAAATTGGGTAGGCCCAGACCACCTTTTACTTTTGGGAGTTGTAATTTTTTCATAGATATTCTGGGTTTCTTCGCTTTCCACAGGAAATTACTGAGTAACTTATCTATTTTCTGTAGAAAGTCCTCTGAGAAGGTCATAGGGAGCATGCTTGCCATATAATCAATTAAGGGGGTGACCATCATCTTTAATGTCTCCGCTCTTCCCCACCACGAAAATAATTTGGGAGACCATCCCTCCAGGAGTTTGTGTACTTTCTTTAGAAGTAGATCCTTGTAAATTTTTAGTGTCATATTTAGATCCCTCTCAAACTCCAGGCCCAGGTATTTGAAGCTCTTCGGTTGCCAGGTAAGTCCCGAGTCGCCTAGAATGTTTTTATCACTCATATTGTTTAGTAGTTTAACCTCAGTTTTGTCCTTATGTAAGGAGTAGCCAGACACGCCAGAGAATTCCTTGATCGTGAAAAGCAAGGCAGGTATAGCTCTATCAGCCTGTTCACTTAGAACTAAAACGTCATCAGCGTAGGCTGTGAGTTTAATGATGCAATCGTTAAATGGAGTTCCTGGGATGTTATCATTCTCCCGAATTTGATACAGGAAGGGTTCGATTGCTAGGAGGAATAGGGATGGGGACAAGGGGCATCCCTGTCTAGTGCCTTGTTCTAGTTTGAAAGGTGAGGAGAAAGCTCCACCAGCCCTCACTCTTGCAGTAGGACAGGCATATAGCGAGATTACCATTTTAGTAAAGAGAGGACCCAGCTTGAATTTGTGTAATACAGCTTCCAAATATGTCCAATCTACCTTGTCAAATGCTTTTTCTGTATCAAGTGTTATCGCAGTAGTGGGCATGGAAAGGAGCTTAGCCTTTACAATTACGTGGGCTAGGGTTCTGGTATTGTCGCTTGACAATCTGTTTTTTAGAAAGCCAGCTTGTGAGGGATGGATTAAGGACGGCAGAACTTTCTGGATATGTTGTGCTAGAATTGAGGCCAAAAGCTTACAGTCTAAGTTTATTAATGAGATAGGTCTATAGTTTTTGGGGAGCTTAGAGTCTTTCCCTTCCTTTGGTGTTACGGCAATCACCGCTTCAGCCAGCGTTCCATTTACCTCGCCCGTTAAGCTAATCTCATGAAACATGTTCAGAAGTGGGGGTGTTAGCGTTTGTGCGAAACTTTTATAAAATTTTGCCGTAAAGCCGTCTGGGCCAGGGGCCTTTCCACATTTAAGTGACTTGATCGCACATCTAACCTCTGTCTCAGATATCGGCTCGTTTAAGGATTCTTGTTCTGAGGGGGTAAGTGTTGGTAGTTCACACTTGGAGAGGTAGTCCTCCACTCTCTCCTTCCTCACATTTACATTCTTGGCATATAACTTCTCATAGAAGTCTTTGAATAATTCGGCAATTTTAATGGGGTCCGAATTGGGGGTGCCTTTGTCATCTAGTAGGGAGTTGATCGTGTTTTTTTGGATTTTAAATTTAAGGTAGGCTGCTAGCCCTTTTCCCGCCTTATTAGACTCGCAGATTTTAAAACGTTTCCTCCTGTCTAGCCAGACTCCTGCTTTTTCACGTACTAGTTTGTTATAGGTATATTTCTGGTTAGTCAAGTAATTTAGCGATTCCGCACTTCTATTGTTCAGGTAGTCGTTTTGGAGTTTTGAAATGTCTTTTTCTAGTTTTAAAAGGGCGGCGTTATGATTTTTATTTATTGCAGGTGTTATTTTTATGATGAGACCCCTTATGGTAGTCTTCAGAGCTTCCCATCGGACGGAGTCAGTGGTGTCATCCTTTTTATTAATTGTTAAATATTCCTTAAGGGCGCTTTCTATGGTCTCTCTGTGCTTCTCATCATTTAGGATGGTGTCGTTGAGGCGCCATAATGACTGATGGACTGTCGGTTTAACGTTTGATAAAGTCAGTGATATGCATGAGTGGTCAGAGACGAGTCTTGGTTCAATGTTTGTGTCTTCTATTCTAGCTACGGCGTTCCTAGTTATGAATAAATAATCGATTCGTGGAAATGAGTCATGTGGGGGGGAGTAGAATGAGTAGTCTCTACCATCGGGGTTCTGTATACGCCACGTGTCTATCATGTTAAATCTGCTGCATAGTTTAGTGAATTCCTTATGGGCCTTGCCTGGTCGGAAGGTGCACCTAGAGTCCCTATCCAAGGCAGGATCAAACGGAAGGTTGAAATCACCTGCTAGTATATGATCCGCTGAGTCCGGAATAGTGTTGATCTGTTTCGTGAGTTCTAACCAGAAAGATGGTTCATGTGTGTTGGGGGCGTATATCGTTGTAATGTAAAATTCAGTGTCAACCTTGATTAATTTCACCGAGATCCATCTGCCTTTCGTGTCCACGGAGGAGGAAACCACTTCTACATTGGCCTTCCTTGCTAACAACATTACCACCCCGTTCTTCTTAGATATTGCTTCCGAACCCACCACTTCAGTAAAGAACTTGTTATGTAGGGTATAGAAGTGTTTTGCCTCTAGTTTTGTTTCTTGTAGCAGGGCTATATCTCCCTTTTGCCTACGGAGGTAATCTAGTTTTTTTTTACGTTTAATCAGTTGGTTCAATCCCTTCACATTCAGTGAGAGTATTTTAAGGTTGTCTATGGTCGTCGTCCCCATGGGAGTGTCTACAGTAGGAGCCATCATGTGTCATGTACATAACATTCCGATTGACTGTTTGGAGCTGTAGCTCTATAAGCTATTACAATAGGACCCAGGCACAATGGGTGCAATGGTACGCAGGACGTAATGTTAGTGTAGGTAAGAGCAGAAGTGGTTTCAAGAAGCACATTCGGTTGCAAAATAGGATGTAAATTAGAAAAAGTAAGACAAAACAGAACAAAATATGCAAAAACAATCCCCCCCCCCTCAACCCTTCCAACCTCCCTCCACCCACCACCCTCTCCCACAACCCTCCCCTCCCACCCCGGTAGTAGAAAAAGAACATGGCGACTCGGGAACGACCGCGAGGCCGCCTCCAAGCAGCTTACTCAAAACTATTAGACATAAGAGCTGCAAAACGCAATTCAGAGCATAAATGAAACATGTACGTAGGCAAAGAGACATAATAGTACTACACCAGTGATCTCTTCAATAGCCTCTATAGTGACTGTAACAGTGGAGTTGAGGTACGTCAATAACAACTAATGAAATGCCCAGATGGTTCAGAAGCCTGACAAATGCATTTCAGAACATAATTACAACATATACACATGTAGTGGAACTTAATAATACTAGAACAGCAATCTCTACAATAGTCTATACAATAGTCTCTATAGTGACTGTAATGTTAGAGTCGAAGCATGGCAATAACAACTGACAAAGTGCCCAAATGAGTCATAGAACAAAGCGAGTGAATCATGAGCATGCCAGTAGAACAGTAACATTAGATAACCATTTCTGGCGAGTATGAGACCTCAGCATGAATTAGAGCCATTAAGTAGTGACTAGAGCCATGGCCTCATAGCATATAGAACATAATGCAGAGTGGAAACACCCGATAGTGGGGACCATGCTTAGATCTCAGTTAGTTGGACTATGAGACGTCAGAGAACAGGACCAAAGTAGTGTTTGGTTAATCCAGGGATCGATATCAAATGTTCACTTGAGACCGGATGCAGTTGCGCCCATCAGATCCGGGGGGGAAACTTCCATATTGCCATCTCCCTGGCTGAATAGTAGGCGTCGTAGTTTTTGTGGGTCAGGAAAACACATGGGCGACACCTTGAATTGTTACTTTGAATTTGGTCGGTCCGACAAAACCATACAGGTAGCCAAGTGGCTTTAGCTGTGGTCTCATTGCAAGAAAAGCTTTCCTGATATCCATAGTTTCTTTACTGAAGTCCTGTGAAATAAAAATGTTGTGACCTTTCCATAACACGTGGTTATGTTTGCGGACGAATGTAAGTATCTGTTCAGTATGTTGAAACCTTAGCGGTTTGCACACTATCGCTCTCGGGCCTTTCTGATCATTTGTTATTCGTCCCGGAACTCTATGCGCCCTGTCGAACTCTAGTGGCTAAGTGAAGGTTAGATTCGTGGCCTGTGTAAACCATTGTTAGAGGAAGGTTATGCATGAGCTATGGGATTCCTCTGATTTTTCTGATTTTCTTCCAAAAATTCTTAGGTTCCCTCTTCTATTTCTGTCCTCCAACTCCGCAACTTTCCTTGAAAGACGGTCAGAGGATAAGTTGAGGTTCTTGATGGCTCCACAGGTCTTAGTCTCGGAGTCTTCCAGTTTGCTTATCCTGTTTTCAGATTCAGCTAGTCTCGAATTAATATCTCTGATATCTTGTCTGACCGCCACTACTTCCTCTTTTGTGGATTTGGCCAGGTCTCTAACTTCTTCTAGTCTATTCAAAATAGTTTTCATTGCTTCAGCAAATTCTTTTTTCCCTTTAAACGGAGAGATTGGCGCTGGCGGGTCCGACTTCAAACGTGTGGAGGTTTTCCCATTCTCTTTGTCCCCCATTTTGAGGGCAGATGTCAGGGGTTGACTAATGACTTTTACATCTCTTGTGAATAGCCTGGACCAAAAGTATTTTGCATCAAGCGCGCCACTAGTTATTTAGGATCGCTTACGCAAGGCCTACAGCGCACAGAGTTGCATTCAAGCCTGGCGGGAAGTTGTGGATAGCGATTTGCGCCTTATTTAAGGGATTGTTAATCTTCCCTGCGCGCTCAGTGTATTGGCGTGGAGAAGAGACAATTCAAAGATTCGTTGGGGTGCATATGTTCATCTCTGTATTAGTATCCGTAATAAGAATACGAGGCTGTGTCATTGAGCGTTAGAACCAGTCGCAAAGCAACAGCTGTCGCCATTTTGTGTGTTGTGTGACTTGTGTCCTTGACTGCCACTCACTGTAGACAGACACCGTCAGGCTCCCAATTAATGTGTATATAAGTCTCTGCCGTCAAGTATAGTTGGCCTCATTAGTCTCGTATCGGCAGCGCGGATCATAGGGGCGGGGGCGCTGGGTGCCTCGGGTGAAGTCGGGAGCGCGATCATTTCGCCATTAAAACGATTGTTTTTTCGCGCCGTTTTCTCCTTTCCTTTATTAGCTGACATATACGTGTTTAAGAAGTATTCTCTTTACTCACGGCTCTGTTGTAGTTCGTATCGCTGGATGGAAGTTCTTGAGGTCATTCTCAGCACTGTTTAGGCTCTGTCTCGACATGCGGTGGAGCGGACCAGGTGTCCCGGGCAGCCGCGTGGTTACAGCCGGCGTCAGGGTCCGTCCCGCTCCGCATTAATCAGCGGCCAGGACGAAGAGGTCTTTTTTTCGGGATTCCGAGCTCAGAATCGATTCAAATTTTCAGGATAGGTAGGGATGATGGTCCGACATACGAATTCCCTCTTATATCAGGAAATGGGGTCTGATAGCAGCCCTCTGTATTCAAAAAGTTGTAGCTGCCTGGAGGACAGAATTACGCCGCCATTCTTCCCGGCGTTCAAGCCACGCCCCTTAGTTTCATTTTCTTAAAGAATTTGGGGTCCCCAAATTTAAAGAGAAAACCCTCCAGTGAAAGGCATGCCCCACTAAGCATAGCTCTAAACATACAGCCTATCCTGATGTTAGTGGGCATCTTCAATAGCATACGAGAATGGGTAAATTGAAATGCCCATGCATACAATTGAAGATCAGGGGCTGCTAAACCTCTCTTTTCTCTACAACGCCTTAGTTTTTTCCAGGCAATCCTAGGTATGTGTTGTGCCCAAATAAATGAGTTGATGTCGCTCTGCAACTTTGATAAAAGTGAGGGTTCAAAATATAAGGGGATAGTATTAAATAAAAAAGTTACTTTAGGCAAAATGGAAATTTTTATGAGATTAACTCTACCCAGAATGGACAAAGGTAATGTAGACCAAGTTCTCATAAGTTTCCGACAGTCTTTTGCTACTGCCCAAAAATTTGTTGCAGCGATTTTGTTAATATCCTGAACAATAGTGATACCTAGGTATCTCATTTTTTAGCTTGGCTGCACCCCCTCCACTAACTCCTCATTATTCCAGCCCATAATCTCTGGTTTGGAGACATTAATCTCATATCCAGAGATCTCTCCAAAATCCTGAGCAAGTTTAATCACCGATGGAAGGGCTGTAGACAGATCCGAGGAAAAGATCAGAATGCCATCCGCGTACAGGGCTACCTTCTTCTCCCATTCCCCATACCTGAAAGACTTGATGTTAACATCATCCCTCAGTTTTTGGGCGAAAGGTTCAATGTATAGATCAAATAGGAGAGGGGAGAGAGGGCAGCCCTGACGTGTTCCCCTTGTGATGTTAAACGGGTCGTACAGTACTCCATTCACCAAGAGGCAGGCTGAGGAATTTTGATAGAGCAATCTCACAGCACGACTAAATCGTCTCCTATGTTGAATTTACCTAAGACCCCCGACAGGTATGACCAATTCACCCTGTCGAAGACCTTAGTAGCGTCGAGCGTGAGGACGCCTATGGAGCAGGCGGACGCCACATCTATAGCCCCTATCAGGTCATATGTTAATTCAAACAGTTGTCGACCCTTAACAAAGCCCCTCTGGTCTTGGTGCAAGAGGTCCCCCACAACCGACCCCAGTCTGTTAGCCAAGATGGAGGCAAAGATTTTATAGTCGACATTAAGTATAGAAATTGGCCTATAAGACCCACAGTTTGATGAATGTTTACCCGGCTTTAATATCAGAGATATAGATGCCTTATCCCATGAAACTGGAGGTGGCATCCCATCCTGGAGAATCTGGTTGAATAAAGTAGTTAGACAAGGGACAAGTATCGATTCCAAAGACCTATGAATCTCAGCAGGAAGGCCATCGGACCAGCCGCTTTTCCCTTTTTACTACCCATAATTAACCTCATCCTGCGTAATAGGTCGATCGAAGGAGCCACGTTGATCCAAGGTCAGTGAAGGAAGTTGTATCTCCCTCAACCAGCCTTCGATATTGCCCGCCTCGATAACTTTGTTCTCACTATAGATGTCTTGGAAAAACTGTCTAAAAAGCCTCTGAATATCTTTCCGCGATTTATAGACCAAGTTATTCTGGGTAATCGAACTAATGTTGTTACGTACTTGATCAGTCTTCGATTTCCAGGATAAAAGTCTGCCTGCTCCTTCTCCATATTGAAAGTGAGCAATTTTACTGGCTTCCCACCTTTGCATGATACGTGTGTTCAACACGGAGTCCAAATGCCCTTCTGCTCGCAAAAGCTTATGTTGTAAATCCTGTAAAATGCTAACTGAGGCGTCTGAGTGTAGATCTATTTCCCCTTGTATCTTTACAATTTCCGCCTCTTTAGAAGCTAGCTCTTCTCTATACAGTTTTCTCTTGTACGTAACCCTACTGGTTATTTGTCCCCTTAAGAAGGCTTTATAGGAATCCCAGACACTACCTAATGAGGCTGAGCCAAGGTTCACCTTCATAAAACATTCAGATTCTTTTACCAAAAGGAAATCTCCTTGTGTTCTAAAAGAAGGGAACAGTCTGTAACAAGAGGATTTATGATGAATTGGAAGAAGACGAGGTGTAGAGAGTGTAGATCTCTTTATTAAAGTTAGATGGTAAGTATCCAGGTGAGACCCCACCAGGAGCAGCCCACTTGCTGCTCAGCCCGCTCAAAACTGATCCTCACGCACAGACATTCAAACACTCCATTCTAACCACTCACCAACATTCCACTCATTCCACTCTGGCTGAGCAGCAAGACCTACTATGTTTAGACTACCACATCACCTTCCCCCTTTTGAACAGAAACAAAAGAATTATGCAAGTACAATAATAATATAAATCAACCAAGGGGAACATTCTTAACATTACATAAGAAGGAAAAAGACAAGTAATAATTCATAAAAGAAAATACATAGCAAGTCTCAAAATTGTTACATTGCATCTGAAGGGAAAAAGACAAGTTATAATTCATAAAAGAAAATGCAAAGCAATTCTGATCCCCATTAACAGAGCAAATGAAGGAAAGAAAAGCAAAAGTTGGAAAAAGAGAAGAACAGAAGAAGCAATTCGTAATAAAATAAGGAAAGACTGTAATATATAAATTAAGACAGGTGAAATTTGCACCCTGTTGAACTTTAAAATAAGTCCAACTTTTCAGAAACAGATTGTAGATTCTACACACTGTGAATAAAAATCCAGTAACGTAAATTAGCAAGAAGTAGAAATCTAACAAGTGATATCTGCACATCCCATGCTCGTCGCCAAAATAATGTAGTAACTAAGTCCAGACTGTGTAGTATTTCAGGTAGATTTATTCTGGTTAGTTACAGCTTACTAGTACAATAGATATAAGCTAGTACAAAGCAGTCTAAAGCCAGTAGAAGGCCCCACCAGGAGCACCCAGCTAGGCGCTCAGCCCATCTCCAACTGTGAGTTCCCACTCCCAACATTCCATCTTGCATCATTCAGGCAGGGTTCCACTGGCACAGCATAAATCATCACAACCCAGGATACTACACAGTCAAAAGACCAAATTCTAGGGGAAACTTTGGAAAAACCGTCCATTCTCAAATGCACCGCATAATGGTCAGATAAGTGTGAAGGGAGATAAGTAACGCTTTTTAACACACTCTTCAGGGTCTGGCTAATCAGGATAAAATCTATCCTCGATCGATGACGGTATTTATGAATATGGTATCAAGCACCTAGTTGTTGACCAGACCTTATTCTCCATATATCTAAGAATCCATACTGTCTCATATTTTCCTATAGAAAAGCCCTAGTTTTAGAAGGGATTGAGGCGCGACTATTCGGTGATTTAGCCAGGAGAGGATCCAAAACAATATTAAAGTCTCCTGCCAGGATAATTGGTCCTGAATAAAGTAATATATGAGAAAAGATAGACTTAAGGGCAGAGGGATCATCCTGATTCGGACCATAATATCCCACAATTATTACTGATGTACCCGCAATGATCACTGTTACAATTACCCATCTGCCTTCATGGTCTACTAACTTAGATACCAAACCAGCTTTTATTGATTTCTTAAAAAGAATCTTGACTCCCCTAATATTCATAGTTTGGGTTGTAACAATGCATAGGTCTATCCATCTGTTATCTTTAACCAGGGAAAGCATCTCTGGTTCTGTCATATGCGTCTCCTGGAGAACAACGACCTGCGCACCTGAATCGCGAAGATACTGCAAAATCTTATCGCTCCTGGGTCTGGTGCGAAGGCCATTGATATTCCAGGAGAGGACCTCCAGACTATTCATAGAAAGAGTTGCTTCCTCCCATTGTGCTCCCAGTACCTGATGTAAGCACATAAGCACTCTTTAACTCATACGCAAATGCCATATTTACAAAAGTCACCTTGTCAAACACAACAATCGTTACAGGGAAGAAAATTAGGAAATGTAAATTTTTTTTACCAAGCAACACCCATCCACCTACCCCGTGCCCTACTCTAACCCACCACCCCCCATGGGAAACCCTTGTCCTATCTATCCGGACAAAGTGCAGAGATAGCGCCGCACGGGACTCCCGCAACACTTAAATGCTATTCCAACAGATTCAACTGGGATGCCAGGGTGCCTACAGCTTCCAGACTTGGGGGGAAACATGGTGGCAGCTAGTTGAGCTGCTGCAGCGCTCCTGTTCTCAGCTCTCGCAATGCTCTATTTCTAACTCATGCCAGAGGTTCCGAGCATGATTTTCGGCTGACTGCTTTTACAGTTCCAAAAGGTTAAATCTTTAAAAGGAGCAGTGAGTTCTTACCTTGGTGTTTCTCGGTGTCCGAAAGTCGGCGTCCTTCATACCGGCGTGTCCGGGTTTTCCATCTCACCCTGGGGCTCGGTTTCCTCGTTGTGCATGTGTCTTGCCATAGGCAAAAACAACAGTTGATGGACAGAATGCAGAACAATGTCATACACTCACCCCAGTACAGAGATCTGGGCCTAAACCCATCGTTGTTTTGCACTCCACACCACCCCAGTTCAGACATGGCCATATGCAAATCAGCCTTGACCCTGTGCCTCATGGGAACAGTCCAGCCCGAACTGCCAAGCCATGTCTTTCCTGGACCGGAATCAAGCATCCTGGGACCGGTTTCTGGCTGTCAGCCGTCTTCAGCCCGGATAGCTTGACTCCAGTGGTGTGGAGAGCATGGGACTCACGTCTGAGCATACCCATCCCGTAGCGGCGCCTCACTCCCCAGGGTTGCTGCACTGGGGGTCAGCCACCCTGGAGCTCCGCAGAGGACGTAAGCTCCGGAGCCTTCTCCGTGTTACACGGGGCAGTAGCAGCAGGAATAGCGGTGCTTCTGGGCAGTGTGGAGACTTTCTGGCTGAAACGAAGGCCGGAGCAGAGGACGCCCGATCATCAGAGGAGAAGAATTTGCATTGTGGTGAGACTCCGAGGGGCACGATAGACGCCACAACAGGTTCCCTATCAGGGGAGGGGGTAGTAGTCACCCCAGATCATAGTGCGGTGCGAAAAGGGGAAGGCGGGGGGTCAAGGCACAACTTAATTCGGGAGAGCTGAGAGGAGTAAAAGGCCTTTCACTAGACACATCAAGAAACACGAAGGCTCAGACTCAAGGTCGGAGTCATAACACTAGTAAAAAATCTAATGCCTCTACATTCTTGTATGGAGAATTAAAAGCTAAACGTGCTAAAGGGTCCAAGGTAGCCAAAGTAGTTAAACCAGCTGCCACATTTGCCTCGAAACTGACTCCCTCTTTAAGATCCTATTTTAAAGTTGTGCCACAAGTTTTGGAATTAGCAAAAGAGAGTGTACCACGTAAAGCATCTTTTGGGCAAATTCCCCACCTTTCTTTACCTCCTTCCCCAGTTATTGTCACTATGGATTTGGAGGGTGCCTTATTCGGGGAAGATTCCAGTTGTGGGAGCAGAAGGCTTAGAGGTTGCAGCGAAGGACATGGTAGACAAAGGGATATTTGAGGAGCCCTCTTTTGATGTACATCAGATAACGGAGGTATTGGATCAGGGAGTGGTACAGCAGGAAGACATGGCTGGGAGCTTGAATATCTCTCTGGTTGAGCATGCTGGGGGGGGGGCAACTGCTGCCTCCCTGGAAACAATGTTTGCATCACTCTCAATGGACATAAAAAGGGGGTTTGAAACTTCTACTGCCAATCAGACAGAAATTAGAAATTTTTTGAGTCTTTAGAGAAGTAACTTGATGGACTCACTGCAAGGACGGCGGCGCTTGAAGAAACTGTGGCGGGTCTCTCTCTTCATCTTGAAAAGGCCAAGGCTGATGTTATTAATTTAAAAAAAGAGGATTTGGCTATGTCTGAGAGAATGGAAGTTTTGGAAAATAATGCTTGTCGTAATAACCTCTGAGTTCTGAATATTCCGGAAGGGAGTGAGGGCACTGATATCAAGCATTTTGTTGTCC
The DNA here is from genome assembly GCF_964263255.1 of Lissotriton vulgaris. Classification (NCBI taxonomy): domain Eukaryota; kingdom Metazoa; phylum Chordata; class Amphibia; order Caudata; family Salamandridae; genus Lissotriton; species Lissotriton vulgaris. The sequence goes on from NC_141694.1 coordinate 1,689,832,405, forward strand.
CGCTCTTAAAGGACTCTTTGGGGCTCGAACAGTCAGCAGAGGATCTAGCCATCAATATTCAAAGAATTCATAGGGACACCTTCAGGAAGAATCCTCAAAGAACAAAACCCAGGAAAATTCTAGTCAACTTCCTCACCTATTCCATTAAAGAGCTCATCCTTAATCAAGCTCTAAAACAAAAATCTCTGAGCGGTAAGGGGTTCACTTTTGAGATAAGGTCAGACCTATCTAGGACGACCCTGGATAAACAATGGGAGTTGGGGAGGAGATTAGATGCCTTCAGGAAGCTAGGGGCAGTGGTACATCTTAAATTTCCAGCTGCACCGCAAATAATACAATAATAAGATGTACAATGTTAGATCCGTAGTAGCGGCAGACGAACTCTTGTCAGATTGGGGTAATAAGGGAGGTCCTTCCGGTTAGCTTGCGCCAACTTCTGGCCCTTTGGTAGGGTTCCCTTCCTCTTCCCTTTGTTTGCTTATTGAGTATTATACAGTCAGTTCTTGGCTGGGTGGTTTTGCTAAATTTAAGCTTATATTTTTACTTCTGCTCCAACTGTGTACTAAGTGGAAATTCAAGGGAGAAAAATGGAATAGCCTAAAAAAATGATCAACATTAAAGAAAATCTGACCCCGATGTTGAATTGTAGCGAAGTCACTTATGTGGGTCTCTGATAAAATTGCCTTCAAAACTTCAACGGAACACAGCAACAAGTTGCACATCTCTGGGAAGCTCTGAGGTATCATGGCAATATCACAGTGACACTAGAGTTCCTCCACAGACTCCATATGAAGTAAAGACTGTAATTTAAACCTGGATCCTGTCAGCGCAGCTTTGCATTACATCTCACTTAGATATCTTCTTTAAGTCGAAGCAGCCAACCAGAAGCCTCAACCCACTCACCATAATGACATCCAGGTAGAAAAAATAGCGTCAAAAAGCTCTGTCTGCGTAGGGAGTCTTGTTATGGCATGCCACAATACAGTAGCTCAGAATTTCAAGTCACTTTCTCAAGTTGAAGAGAAACTTGAAAATACTAATTTGTATCTTTAATTTGACTAAATACCAAGCCAACATTCAGTTGAATAATCCTCCCCAGTCATTTCAAGCAAAACACTAGAACTCAATGGTTGTTTACTCCAGGTCTTTCACACAGTTTATCAGTACATATAAGGAAGGCACCTACCAACACAACACACCTTTCAAGTTGATGTTGAGCCCATGATCCATAGGACTTGTTGACTTAAATACCCACCCTTATGTTTGTGTCCGTATCCCAAAGCACTTTATGACTGATGAAAATGTGAAACACTTTGCAAACACCCATATACAATAAAACTACAACTATTACGAGGAGGAGGAACTACACACATAATTTGCACTCTAGATGAATTCACAGATCACCTTTTGTTACGATAAAGAGCGTGTGCTTTATTATTCTGCTCTCCAAATCCTGAACCAAATCTTCCGTGTTCTTCATCTATCGCAAAGTGATGTGATAGGAGAGGCTGCTTTTAATAATAGAAAATGTATTTCTTTCGAGTACATGCACAATTCATAATATAATTTAAACAAGGTCATACTTGAAATATTAATGATACGTTTTATTCCTTAAACCACCATGGATCATCTCAAAGTATCAATGAAAGATTGAATGGTCTTGCCTGTTTTTACAAAGGAAAGAGGCATTTTGACAATATTCAGTAAAACAATTCGAAAACCACATTTACACCGTTATCATGAGCGTAAGACCTAATGGAATTGCATGTTTGATACGGTATTTTCAGGCAATAGGATTTGGAACCTGCTGTGCTTCCTGATATTGGAAACGGACGTTGACTATTACAATCCTGATCATATTCGTTTAGATTAATATTTGTTCCGTTTCCACCCAGGTTCAATGGAACATTTCTGGCATGAGCTCATGTTTATCAAAGCAAGTGACAATAAATGATTTGCCTGTTTTAGTGCATGCTGTTGGAAAAGCCAGGCATGCTCTTTACTTACCTATGTATATGTTCCTTCACTACAATGTTGCTCTCTCTGCTTTAATGTTATCTCTGCAAACCAGGTGATGCTTCAGAGTCAGAGCTCACAAGCAAAGTGATAATGTCTGCTTATTTCCGAACAAGGGGCAAAATGTACAAAGCATTGTTGTGGCCGCATAGGGTCCAATTTGCAGAATCGGGGCAGTTTGAGATCACAAAAGGCCTTTTCGTATGTACAAAACTAAATTGCAATTCAGTAACACGTTACTGAATTGCAATTTATGTTTGCGACCAAATAGCGATTTTCTATTTGGAAGGGGAGTGTATAAGGCACCCCTTTCAAATACTGAATTGGATGGTATGTATTAATGTTTGAAGACCGAATTCCTGTTGCAAAACATTCATCTTTTACCACCTCCTCAAAGGACGTTGCAAGCCATTCAGAAATGGGCAGGAGTCTCCAAGGGATACCCTGCCCGTTGTGAATGTTGGTAAATCCGTTTTTAAGAGTAGACAGTGGTTTCTTGGACCACTGCCTACTCCTACAAAATGAAACTTACATTTTTCTTTTCTAATGCGTCCTGTTTTAATTTACGGAAAATGGGTTTCATTTCCAAAAAATAGAAGTTGCTTTACATAAAAGCAATCCCAGACATGGTCTACTGACCTCAGCAGGCCACCATGCCTATGATGCCTGAGATTCCTAGTGGGTCGCAATTAGTATGTAGGTCGGTTCCCAAATTACCACACTGGTCACTAAAATACTGATTGCAATTTTCTTTTTTTTTTTTAAGTTCAGAAGAAGTTTTTTAGGACAAAAGAATTACAACAATGTGCTGAATATAAAAAACAATGAAGGCAGTAGGCTCATATACAATGTATCAAGTGGGTTTAGAAAATAAACAGAATATGAACATAACAAATAAAAAATGCAAATACAGTCAAAAATAATGATAACATAAGCTATATTGTACAAAAGAAGGTATAAATAGAAATATAAATTAACACTAAGGAAGTCATGGAGGTTTAGTAACTTCTTGATGCAGAGGTCCAGGGGTAGTAGAGCATTTAGCACTAGCGTCAATGAATAAAATGACTGGAGCCCATAAATCAGAACGCTTGGATGCCAAATGTGATGGATATACAAATGTAGTTTCTAGCCTATGATTATAACACACCGCATACCACCATGCTTGATATGAAAGCTTAGTGAAATCCTTCCAGTTTCTCGTTATTTGCTGGAAGGCTACTGCTATTAGGAGGTCAATTATTTTGACGTTAAACTCAGAATGGTCCCAGATGGAAGATAAGCTACCTAAAACAATATGCAATGTAGAAAAGGGATGAGTGGACTGAAAAATCAAGTTTAGTTGAGTCCATACCTTTTCCCAAAAAAGGCGAACACATTTACAATTAAAGAGTAAATGGAGTAAATCAGCATGTTTGGCCGAGCAGGACCAACATTCATGTGAAACATCAGAGTGGAATGAGTGGAGGGTAAGAGGGGAGAATAGAAGTCTATTATAGATAAAGAAGAGCATTTGCGTTGAGTTTGCAGCCCTGGAGGATTTCCTACGTTTAAGCCAAATTTTATTCCAGACGTCAACATTCCAAGACGTGTCAAAGTCCTTTTCCCATAATAATTCTGTCTGAGTTTTGTCTCTTGGTGTGGATGAGGTATGTAAAAAACTGTAAATGGTAGAAGCTTTAGAATGAGCAAGCAACAGAGAATGCAATTTAGCAGTATGAGTAGAATTGGTAGAGCTGTTTAAAGGATGTGGTCCAAAAGTCAAGGAAGCAGATTGAATAGCTTGTGTTAGGATGGAGTATTTAGAGCAAAAAAGATGAAGGGAAATCAAAAACAACACGCGTTTGTGCAAAGGACAGAATTAAATCTCGATTATATAATTGATTGACCCAAATCAGTCCACGTTGCCTCCAGGTTTTCCTGTAGAAAGGTTTATTGTTAATTAGGATGTATAAATTGTGCCACATGTGAGAATTAAGAAAAGATGACAAAGGTATAGATGGGATAAGTTTAGAAGTAAGTTTAAGTATAGGAGTAGAAACGGATCGTGGTTTGCGTGTAAAAGATAGGTATTCCTGAAAGGAGAAATGAAAGACTGTTCTAATTTAGTCCAGAGAGGGCAAGGTGCAGAAGGGTCAGAGAGCCATTGTGACGACTGATTGCAAATGTGACCAGTATTTTGTTACCAGTTCTTAGTACATCTGGACCAAACTACTTGAACTTGCGAAAGGTGTTTTTGCGACCACCGCAAAAAGGCCTACGGAAAACTTTTAAGTGCATAAAACTTTCAAAATTGTGGGCTGTGCCACATTTACATACATAAAATGAATTTCATGACAATTTATAAAGCATGTATCCATATTTATCAATAGTGAAATGATTCTGCATAGGATACACTTTGAAGAAAACAGTGTTCAACATTCCCCTGTATATTCGGATTTCACGTTTGCCCCTACAATTCAAATAATATTTGAGGATTCAACTTTTGAAAGAAGATGTCATCCATAATCAATAAGGGCTTCCTTTCTTCCTATGCTCACCACTAAAATGCGATGCACCCTTTCACTGCTATCAAACTTTTTGTAAACAGTCTCCTATCATCTACTAATGATGCTGAATAGCACTTTGCTGCTCTCTAGCCAGGTGCATAAATACCAATACAGGCATGTGTATGTCAATGATGATTTTGAGGATATTTAGGTCGAGCCTAGAAGCAGCGTATGCGCTGCTCTAGGTAAAACGACCTCTTGGAATCGCTCTGGACTTCGGGCCTATGGCTAGTGGTTACGAGCAGCGCTGCTCGCTCCCGAGCTACAGCTCTGGCCTGACTTCCGGCATACGGCTTGCAGTTGCGAGTAATGCTGCTCTCTCCCCGAGCTCCCTAGGACTGCATCCTCCCCTTCCACTCCATCAGGCCATGCCGTGAGCTCACTGTTTGTAATGCGCCGCCAAAATCAGTGTTTACTTCTAAGTTGAATGTACTGATGGGATCTGTATAAACATGCTGCTTATTGACGTGCTCCTTATTTTGTAAGCGTAAGTAATGATATTGCATATTTTACATAGCAAGCGATTAATCTATTTGTCACCATCGAACAAAATTCTCTTATGCTCCGAATGGATGCCATTCTTGTTCGCATTGATTGATTTTTCTTTTTACCGAGCGTAGTGATTGTAATGCGGAATCAAAATCACATTATATTTTTTACTTTTATATTGAATGTACTGATGCAATCTGCATAAACATGTTGCTTATTGTGGAAGTGTAAATAAAGATATTGCATATCTCACATTGCAAACAATGAACTCTTCTATTTGTCACCAAACATTCTCTACCAGTAACAAGGTGTTTAAAGTAAAACTTCAGCACTAAGAGGTTCATTGAGCAAACTCTTGTTGGTTTGCAACTCTACAATGTATCCAAGTAAAAATCAACACTACTCGTTCACATTAGAACGATTCACTTCATCCGATAATCCATTGACAGAAGTTGTTTCTGATAAATCCTCAGAGGATAGATCACACATCATAACACCGGCATTTTGGTAGTAGGTCTTTTCCATTGAGAGGCTGGCGTGCACGTTCACGTCGTGCTGCTACATCCCTTTCATGGAATGACTTGCGCACAGTACAGTCAGAACGAGCATGGATTTGGCCATTCAGACAGCGGTAAGGATGGACTTCAAACACTTGTCCACTCTTCTGTTATTTATCCAATCTATAGGTTACTCCTATTACCGCTTTTAACTTTAATGTTATATCTGCAGACCCTTCCTGATGCAACTATAAGGTCCCAAAGGCGAGACCTATTGGCTATACCAATGCTTGTTTTGGATAGCTAAGAACACTTAGTAGGATGCAAATAAGAGACCAGGTAAACAAGCATAATAAGCCCCAAAGCTGTGGGAATTGCAGGATCCCCGCCTTGAACATATCTGCAGAATTCATCTCTTAACTCGATGTTCTTTAAAGGGTCCTATGCACCATAGAGGTAATGCGATTCACAGTATTTGTGTGATGTTTGTTGTCATACAGGTGTACCTATCATTCTTTTTATATCATAAGAAGTCCTAAGATTTTACTATTATGCCATGTTTTCCTTACAAATCTTGATTTCTTTGTATAGGGTATAGATATCAGAAGATTACATCAGCATACATTACTTGACTATTTGAGTTTCTCGCTTTAGAATTTCACTCATACCATATAGACAGTTCCTATGTACCATCTTTCTCAGAATTCATAGGTTCATATCTCCTACAATGCCCTGTATAGTTTCAATTTGTTCTGAAGGGGGTATGCCTAGAAGAGACACACAAGAGTTATCTTGAAAGTTTATAATGTAAACACAAATTCTCTGTGTTTTGTCATACAGACTCCTGTTACTTTAAGTCCAATCGCCTTAATTCTCAGTTACTTCTGTCACACTTATTCTTAGTTCTCAAATACACGAGAGGGAAGACAAACATAAAGGAAAGGTTCCCTCTCTCTATGGGCTGACGGTTGTAATACTGCCATCTTTGAATGTAATTGCCTCTGGGGTAAGAGGTGTTCTCTAACCCTTAGGGGTTTTGAGTCATAACAACTGGGTTGTTAACTTTACAGCCTGTTTGGTTATGTAGATTTAGCTTGCTGGTCATTGGTGTACAACTTGCAGTTTTCTTTCTCCTCTATGTAGGGATTCTGTTAATACCAGCATTTGTGAGGATCGGGTACCTCAAAGACTCAAATGCCTGAGCCTGGTGCAATAGCAGCAGCAAAGGAAATGAAAGGGAATGGACAATGGCTGAATAAAACAGCCGAAAGTGCTTGAGACAGAGGCAACAACAGATGGAGGTATGGAGAGGACACTTTAAGTTAAAGTTGTGAATCATCAATATACTGGTGGACAAGAGCTCATGCTTAGAAAGTGACCAAAATAATCTCAAACTCTCAGGAGACTCTTAAAAATAATTCCCAGCTGTCCAAAATAGGCAAGATGGAGGGTATTGGCATAAGTGACAATAATACAACAGCCACATTCCAGCCAAAGCCACAAGCCAAATGACCAAAATGTGAGCCCTCATCTCAGGATCATTTGGTGGTAAAAGCGTGTGATAACTCCAGCACCAATCTGGGGTGCTAAGAAGCATAACAAGTCAATGAACAATCTCATGATTTTGTCAGATGACCCTAATCTTGCACATTGGATTCAAAAGGAGCAATGCATTCTTCTGTCCTTCACTACAATCACTAGTGATCACACACAATATGACATGGGAGAAAATAATAGATAATGAGAAACGAGAGCGGGATAAGAGAGGAAACGGAACTAATGGATATCATTTTGCTGGGCTCACACATTCACAAATTGAAAAGGAGATCTAAAGACAAAGAAGAAAGATGTAGGCATTGTTGGAAATGGCCCATTTTGCTGGGTTATCCCCAAGCTTTTTGCTTCTTCCTTCCTTGTTTTTCCTGACTTGTGGTTGCTGGCTATAGGACTCTGGGCACTTTACCACTGCTGATCAGTACTAAAGTGAATATGCTCTCCCTGTAAATTGTTATTGTGATTGGTTATGCATGATTGGCATATTTGTTTTACCAGTAGGTCCCTAGTAAAGTGCACTGAGTGTGCCAGGGCTGGTAATTCAAATGCTACTAGTGGGCCTGCAGCACTGGTTGTGCCACCCACAAGAGTAGCCCTAAACTTGTGTCTCAGGCCTGCCACCGCAGTGCCTGTGGGCAGTTGCTAACTGCCATGTTGTCCTGGCCAGTATACACACTGGCCAGGCCTGACCCTTTTCTTACACATTGGACACCCATGTGGTAGGCCCAAGGTACCCCCCCTGGACAGGGTGCAGTGGACGTGAAAGGTAGAACATGTTCTAGTGTGGGTAACATGTCCTGATAGTGAAATACTGCCAATTTCGTTTTTCACTATTGAAAGGCCATCTTGACCATAGGATAGAATGGGTAATGCTCTGTCTCATGTGTACCTGCATAGGAGCAACATGGGAAGCTGAAGTTTGGTATCCCTGAACTCAGAATTTGATAACACATCTTTTAGGACAGATGGTTTTAAAATTTCGTGTTTGAAAATAGCACTTTTAGAAAGTGGCTATTTTCCTGTTCAACCTTTCTGTGTGCCTCTCTGCCTGTTTGTGTATTGACTGTCTGGTTTGTGAGTGACAGGGGCTGGGGGTGGCTAGAGGAGACTAGGTGAGTCAGCATTAGGCTGAATAGACCTATCTGCACTTAGAGTGGTGGGAGGAGTTACACATGGGCCTGAATAGGACTGTGCCTGCCTTCCATGATGCTAGCTCCACCTCCTTCGGTGTGTCTGATGGCCCTGGCCTCCCCTCACAAAGAAAGAAGACATGCCCTGGCAGAGGGAACCTAGAACTGGTTTTGACTGGAACCTGGACCCCTCACACATATAAGAACAAAGACTTTTGGGGTATAAGTAGCTGTGCTGAAACCCCAGTAAAATTAGAATTCTACAATCAAGAGGAACCTCTGCCCAAGGAGATCAACGGAAGAAACTGAAGAGAGTTACTGGCCTTGCTGTGTGTTCTGGGACTGGCCTGCAGTTTGCTGATTCTGCTGAGGGTGAGGCTGTAGGACTTTGCTGTGTGCTGTGTCCTGAGAGTCTCCAAGGGCCAGAGGAGAGCTGGCCTCCTGTTAAAACTCAGGAACACAAAAGTTTCAAAAGATTTTGAGGCTCACACTTTCTTAATAAGTGCTTTGCTTTTCTACTGCCTCAGGAAGATAGCTGCGTGTGCTATCTGCTGCCTGGAACGGCTCGGGGGCATGTGCTGTGGCTGTGTGACTGGAGACAGCATAGCCCCCACCTTTGCGAGTAGCAGCGTGACCAACAAAGCGCTGCTATTGTGATCAGCCTGAGCCTCCGGCCTGATCGCAGGACCGAGTAACCCTTCCTTCTGAGTACACCGAGCAGCTGCAACGTGCTGGCTCAGGAGTCGCTCCAAACCCTCTGTGCTCATCACTGCCTATGGCCCCTGGCTCGATTAGGAGATTGCGCTGCAGCAGGAGCTACGGCAAGATGTTGCCTAGCAAAGCCGTGGAGAGTCCTGGTGGCTGTCCAAAGAAGACCAGAGGTACCAGTAAGAGGCCAAACACCCCAAGTAACCACCGGACTGAAATCCTGGACCGCAGAGTGTGTGGTGTTGCCTGGGGATGGGTTACTGGCTGAACATGGCCTAAGTTTAGAGATCAGCTGTGTCGGAGGGGGCCGGAGTTACGCCTTCTGCCTCCAGTCATTGAATTTAGAGTCGGATTAGGGTAATACCGGGGTCTTTGCTCCAAGACGACCGGGGTCTCCTAAAAGTATACCGGGGGCGTATTGCTGCAACTGACTGCACCAATAAGTTTCACCAAGAGCTGAGGGCTCCCCTTTTTCTTTAACCCACGCATACGACCTGCACTGGCCCAGCAGACGAGCTGCAGTACCGGGGCCTGCTCATCGGAGCTTGTGTGTACGGCAAGTTAGGGGGCACATTTATTTCACCACTGCGTGCTTAGCCTTCAGAACAGCACGGTTTAAATAAACAACCTTGGTTTTAGGAGAAGCCTTCTATACAGCTGGAACAGTTGGTTTACATTGGTTTAAAGACTTGCAGAACCAATCACGTTAATTCCTATCAAGAACATTCTAAAGAAAGAAGAGTCACTCTGTATGTTGTAATTTTTGTTGTTTGGTCTGGCCTCATTTTAGATAAATATATTTATTTTTATAAATACCTGTGTGGTGTCAATTTATGGTGTTTCACTGTATTACTGTGGGTGTTGGTGCAAATACTTTACACATTGCCTTGGGGATAAGCCTGTCTGCTCGTGCTAAGCTACCAAGGGGGTGAGCAGGGGTTATCAACAGTGTGTTTCCCCCATTACCCTGACTAGAGTGGTGGTTTCTGCCTGGATTTAGCGCAAGCCTCAGCCAACCAGGAATCCCATTTTTAACAGGCATTTAGCAATTAGCCATACACCTCCGGCATCTAAATTACAACAGTGAAATGATATATCTTTAAACTACGTCAGTGTTACCATCTCTCTGTTTTGTATTTGAAGGAAACCTTTTCTGAAACTGAAAAATAGCTATAAGGGCACTTCTGCCTCTTTTGATTCCTTATAGAACTGCACCAATTATGTATCATTTGAATCTGGAAAGGTTTCTCTGAGCTTCGAAAAAAGATAGATATTCCACTGAAAAAAGTCTAACTTTGACTTTTTCGCACCTTCCAGTTACCGTCTATTTCGCTCCTACCTTTTTTAGCAACAATGCTGAGAATTTTGTCAACTCTCAGTTAATGAAATTTGCTGAAGACCATAATGTTTTGGACGAAGCTCATTCGGGTTTCTGAGGTTCTTATAGCAGTGAAACCATTTTGGTTTCAGTCACTGACCAAATTGGTAAGGTTGTAGATAACAATGGTAGGGCTGCCTAATATTACTTGACTTGTATGCAGCCTTGGACATGGCGTCTCATCATATATTAATCCAAGGACTGAAGAACTACAGTGTCAGATGATGTGCTTTGGACGAGCTGACTCCTTGTTTGACAGACAGTTCAAGCTGCATCCATGTATTCCCACTACATCAGATTTCAAAGCAGTGGCCTGTGGAGGGCCACAGGGTCAGCCTTGATTTATACTTTATTTAATATTGATGTCAACTCAGCTCCACTAATACATTCCTATGGAATTTCATGTGTTTCCTATGTTGAGAATACCCAGCTAACTGTCCACTTAGACGGTCCTGATAAAGACGATGGCCACAAGCTTAAATACTGGCTGTGCTCAGTCAGGATTTGGAGGACAAATCTGAATTATTAGTATTTGGTAATCTTTCTGGCTGGCCCCCATGTAGATGGCCTGCATAACTGAGACCATCTCTAGTGCCCTATATAAGTTTGGAATCACTTTGACTCAGATCCATTATTCAATAAACTATAGTCAAATTGCTTTCTTGCCTTGATCATCATTAGAGGGCTCTTACCATTATTACCAGAGCAGGAAAGAAGGCCCTGGCAACGATTGGCTCGCGCCTGGACTATTGTAACTCATTTCTGTGGGTCTCACTTCCTAGCCACTTGCAGGGCTACAACACATCCAGAGTGTGATTGCTCAGAGTATACTTGACCTCAATAAACATTCACACATCTCTGGTCAGTTAAAGTCTACACTGACTTCTTATTACAAATGGCTGTATATTCTAAGCATTGGCTCTGTCATTAAACCATTCATCACCCCATGGCTGACTCTCGCTACTTCGAAGGATTACTGAAGTCTTGTTAAGCTTTGTGGAGAATATTAGGTTTATGATGACGTATATCATGGAAGCTATTCGTTTCAGTTCCAGGATGCCCATTTTTGTCAGCTGGTTGCATTCTATACATCATAAATTAATAAACAAACAAATAGATACATAAATAAATAGGTTACTAATAGAAGGTTGAAACCACTTGCTCACTAGCGGTAGTATAAGAAACTCTGGCTTCCTATATGTGCTTCTTCTGTTGATTCCATTCTAACAACCTTGATACTAATAGAAAATAAGTGAACAATCATTAATACTTTGCAAACCACCGCCATGGCAACATATATAACTTGCCAAATATCATGGTCATCTTACTGCCCATAACATGTAGATAAATATATTAATGATGAGTAACAGAAGAAGAAGTGGTATTGTTGTTTAACACAAGAATTCAAGTTTAAAGTCTATATCAATGTTCCAAAATGTTTCAGACTATGAGAACAAAAAGGTGAACGAGTTCAAACCCCCAGCAAGCTTTGCTCAAAGTTCATTCCCCAAACATGTCGACTTCTGTAAATGCAGCCCTCTTCAGCAAGAACATAGGTTTCACAAACACATGAGCAGTCCCGTAGGAAGGGGTATGCGGAGAGTGCGGGCCACCCCAGGTGTTATTACTGAGGAGGGGGATGACAAGATGACAAAAATATGTGTTTTAAACACATATTTTTGCCATTTTGTCAAGCCAGGGGTGACAAGTGTCATCACTGAGGTGGTGACAAAAGCGGGGGGGCGGGGGGGGGGGGGGTGATCAGAAATGTTCCGCACGGGGTATCACCTGACCTTACCATTATTTCCCCTTTATTTCCCCTTGACCCCCCGTATATTTGTTTATAGTAATTAGAGCAGCTGTTTGGCTGCGGGTCTATCTGTTTTGGTTGTGAACTCAGATTTTTGTTTACACGAATTGCTCTCGCCAATCAAATTGTGTTTGACTCATTCTGCCCCCAATATTCTGCCTTAGTCTTGCGGACAATAAGATGTATGCAACAGAATAGGAGACATCTCACTACGTGGCCCTGTCTCCTACCTAGCACTATTTTAAGAAGGCTCGAGCTCCTTCATTTGGTACAATGGAGACGTAACAATCATTGACATATTCCTATTGGGACTCTAGTTGTATTGCCCTTAGTAATATGTTGAGGTGGTTCTGTCAGCTCCACCTTACACGGCGGGCGTTACTTGGGATAAGCTTAATTACGGTCATCTATTCGACTATCTCCTACAATTGAATGCAGACACGTTCTCTCTGTGTGCGTTAATTTTTACGTGCATACTGGGCATTTCCCATATGTATACCAGCATATTTCTTTTCCTCCTCTTTATTCACAGGTCCATCGGGAGAGCTCTGACTAGGGCCGTGATAATTTCACATAAAACATGTGACTTCTTCATTATCAGCCTCCGCCTTTTGGTATCAATGACAGCTCCTGCCTTGGTTGCCCATTTTCACATAAAACGCTATAGAGAATGCGTATGACTCAGACACTGCTGCATGAAGTAGGTTGCATGCACGCATGCGCTAAGGATTAGCATCGAGTTTTTGCCGCGACGGTAATCTTCGACATGACAGCTTCCTAGTGCGCAACGTTTGTGAAGGAGGGGCGTGCAATAGTATCCAAGTCCCTACATCGTGATAGGCGGTAGAGCTTAACCATCCGGATATATAAATCAGGTGGATGACCGCGCCGGTACCTTCCCTTCCGCTCGAATTTAACATGGGGCACCGACGGATAGGTAAGCCAGCGGACGCGCTGTTCACTGTACTTTATTACTGCATTACAGCGCCGCTTTGAGCCTGATATGTACTTCTGAATCCCAATGTAAGTAAAGGATATTAAGGTGTCTAATCTCTTAGCTCTTGCAATATAAATAATAGATTAGGGTCCATTCTGTTCATTATGACATGGTATCCCTTTGATTTTCTGGCACATGTTTACAATCATGCTGTGCTTTATAGACTGCTGCATTAAATGACCTAGAGGCCTGCAAGTGGCCATATTTACGACTTGACCAGAGCTAACTGTCATTTCTGAGCTACTGGTATGTGCCGTGTTTCTGAGGTATATGTATTGAGGGGCAGTTTGGTGTCTATCACACGTTCTTTGGGGTAGATGTGTAGCATAATGTGGCGGGGTACAGAAGCTCTGTGCGTTTACTGTGCCTTCTTTTTTCTACACATCAGAGCGGGGCCTCTTCTTCCCGAGCGGTTGCCGGGTGAGGTGAGGTCGTCACCCACACAAAGCTGGGTGAGTATCACTAGGAGGAAATGCCTCCGTGTGATTGAGCTAGTATGTTCATTGAGCTAATATGTTCATTGATATGTGGAACGTAAATTGTCTCCGCATGTGTGTTGTGTTTGTGTGGTGTCTGTGAGACCATGTGGTTTGATATGTACACTTTAATGTACGGTGTGTACTTTCTGTATTTTGTTAATAGGCAGAAGACCACCTTCCTGTCTCCAGTGGACATTGGGGCTCCAAGTTCCTGGCAGATACTGATCTCTCCAAGTACACTTCATGTTGTCTTGATACAAACATTTGATTGTAATTTCACATATTCAGTTTAAATTTGTTGCAGTAGCTTAGTATCTATTAGGTCCTGACGAAAGCTGGAATAGTTTTCCATGTAGCTGAAACTAGTTGACCAATCTGCACTGCGCCGCAATGTAGTTTTACTTTCTGACTGCGAGGCGTGTTTTTAATCTTGGCACCCACTCTTGTCTTTATTAATTTATCTTGAGTTTGGGTAGTTAATCTTAGTTAGCACTATCTTTATAGCACTGCACCCATTCAGCATTACCCATTGAGCAACACTGTGGCTTTATGCGTCGCCTTCCTTTTCCGCACCGTCAGTTGTCGGTTGGGCGGTATTTGGAGCGAATGCTAATTCCCACATGATGAAAATCCGCCACGAGGGTGGTCTGAAGGGAAATGTAACAGCCCAGTGCGACTCAATTATTGTGATACATGCATCCATGTGACCTTCTTTACCGCACATCATAACACACCACCATAGACCTGGTCTTCTTTTCTGTATTTGTGCATCACTGAGGTGGTGACAAAAGCGGGGGGGGGGGGGGTGATCAGAAATGTTCCGCACGGGGTATCACCTGACCTTGCACAAACAGTGACCCCATGAAGCAAGGTTTCTGCCTGCAGCAATATATCAACATGATTGCTTAGCAAGGATGACGTGCAACATGACGAAAGTTATACCCGGCTACTCAATTTGCCAATGCTGTTTCACAATGTGTTCTCAACAAGTGTATATGTTTTGTAGTTGGTGGCACTGGCACTGTGCACATGCTGCCAGGCCTTTCTGGACTCCTACAGTTTCAGTGCAGGTGGGTCTTGAGCACCGCATCCCTACACTCACTGTAAACAGGTCTTCATACCAGTTTCCTGACAGATCATACCGAAAGCGAATCGCCCAGCTTAAATTGCATAACTTAAGGTCAGAATTCTGACACCTACAGCTAGATTCATCAAGCATTTTTGCGAGCGCAAACGGTGCGAATCGCTAAATTCGGCCGTTTGCGCCCGCAAAAATGGCATTTGGAATTCATCAATGGGTCATGAACTCGCAATTTGAAAAATCGCAAATATTTGCGATTTTTCAAATTGCAATCGCATTTAAGGAATCTCAATTTGAGATTCCTTGAATGCTATTTATGAACCTTTGAAAAATTGGGAATTCGCTATTTTTTGCCACTATTTACCGCAAAGTCTGACTTCGTGGTAAATAGCGAAAACTGAGAAAAATGCACTTTTGTGCATTTTTTTAAGTTGTATGTTACACACACACGTCCTTTGGACATGTGTGTGCGCAACATCAGTCTACATTTCATTGTAGGGGTGCTACAGGGTGTCCTTTGGACACCTCTGGCACCCTTGAAATCGCATCCTTATTTGCGATTAGCAAATTGCTAATCGCAAATAAGGCCCATAGGAATGAATGGGGAGTTATTCCTTATTTGCGATTAGCAATTTGCTAATCGCAAATAAGGATGCGATTTCAAGGGTGCCAGGGGTGTCCAAAAGGACACCCTGTAGCACCCCTAAAATGAAAATGTATACTGATGTTGCGCACACACATGTCGGACGTGTGTGTGTAACATACAACTTAGAAAAATGCACAAAAGTGCATTTTTCTCAGTTTTCGCTATTTACCACGAAGTCAGACTTCGCGGTAAATAGCGGCAAAAAATAGCGAATTCGCAATTTTTCAAAGGTTCATAAATAGCATTTAAGGAATCTCAAATTGAGATTCCTTATTTGCGATTAGCAATTTGCTAATCGCAAATAAGGAAGCTGTAGGAATCACAATTTATTTTGCGATTCCTACATGAATCCCGTTTTGCAAGTCCTTAATAGCGATTCCTTAATGATCGCTATTAAGGACTCGCAAAACGGGACAATGATGAATCTGGCTGCTAGTTTCCAAAATGACAGCCAACATAACCCCATTTATGCTTGCAGTGTTCTGTTTGAGTCCGACGTACTGCATCCACATGTACGTGGCCTAAAGCATTGTTTCAATCAGGTGCTACTAAAGAAAACATGATGTAGATGTAAGGGCTATACAAAGAAATTGGAACTACAAATACCTTATGAAAAGATTTCAAAGCAAAGAGAGCAGGGAAAAATAACCCTTCAGAGAGTGCAATAGAGGATGATTAGAAAAGAGGTGTCGAATCATTCGACCTCTTTAAGAGGTGAATAACTGAAGATTCCCTGATGGAAATGGCCCAAATTCTGACCTCTTACCGTGAAAAAATGCAATTGATGGTAAATAATTTCGACATCACCACTATCCAATGCCAACCAGAAGGGTGAGTATCACTAATTTTCCCCCTTGCCAGATCGAAGCCCAAATGAAAAGTCTCAATGGGGTTATGTGCATCTATTTGTAAGATCAAGGGTGTTGCTTCAACAGACTGGCCAGGAAGGGTACATTTAATCATAAATAAAACTGCACTTGACAAAGAGATCGAGACACCCGCAACTTGTGATTCAGCTAGAGTAAAAAGGCCTATAATTCATATCATTACATCCCCGGGCCATACATCGATTTGTAACTTTTACCTTCAAGTACATATCACCTTCTTACGAAACCTTTTTGAATTGCTTTCATTTTAATAGTAACTGCATTCAGTGCTTAATTTATAAAAATAAATAATTGCCAAGGCCCTCTTCAGGATTCCACGGCAGCTTGCAGCACCCACTGCCACTGTCAGCGCTTCTAATGAGAGTACCTACACAACTACTAACCATCACACTGCTACAAGTGTGACAATTCAGACTGTTCAACGCCCCCAAAGCAATTGGAATGACTTTGCAGCAGGTATTAGTTGTTTTAAATGAATACTGAAATAATAATCAACTGTTCTGCTCCTTTTTAAATTACACAAACACTGCCACCATGTGGCAGCTTTCATAAGTACCCATGTGGACAAATAAGTGCCGGTGCCGAGCAACGGAAACCACCAGCTCAAATTAAGCACTGACTGCATTGCTTTTACCCATTTTAATAATTCACAATTTATTGAATATATAAAACTAATCAAGATAGATAGATAGCAAAATATTGCCAACGAAGATATTGATGATGTAAATATTCTGAAAATATAGAAGATGCAAATATTGACTTTACAAACTATGTATGTAAAGTCAAAAATATCAACAATAAAGATAGAGAAAACCAAAATATTGTCAAAAAATGGGAAAATATATTACATTCAAAGAAAACATACTTCCAATAAATATAACAGTACATAAGCAAGCACTAGCAAAGCTATTCATTCTGGCCTTTCACATAGCTACAGTACCTCAATTATTTGCTAGATGCCATCTTGAGTCAGAAGCAACAGCATGAAGTCTTTAACAAGTGTGAAGCCTATCAGAACTTTACTAGATGCCAATCTCAAGTCAGAAGTAACTACTTAACCAGTTTTTCATAAAGATGTAATAACTCTAGTTGTTACTAGCTGTCCCTCTTGAGTCAGGTGCAAAATCCTCAAAATTATTAATGGAGCTGCAGTTCCTCAAAATGTTACTAGAGTCACTCTCAAGTCAGATGCAACTGCTCAAAATGTCTATCACAAACTTGGGGGGGGGGGTTCAACCTAGCAATTTGCATATACACACTAACTACTCAAATGACTTTTACTCATTTTCTGTATGGTATAAATAAATATAACAAAGCGTTTTTATAGTGAGGAGTCAGCATTGCAATTTACTCTAAATGTGATGAATGGTATAGAAATAGTTGAGGACACCCTACTACACAGAGGACTAGTAGTTACTGGGTAGTAAAATCACCCAAAATATTACATTTTGGGTAACTAATTGTAGGTGTATTTATACATGTGCAAGGGAAAAATGCATTAACACAAAATGAAAGTATTCATTGGCACTAGTGGGCGTGTCTGTTGATCTAGAATTTGTGCTGTGGTGGCAGGGAATATCATTTGAGTGACATCTAAAGAGACCAATGGTGAAAGAGTGTTGCCGAGAGACCAAATACATGTACATATTTTGTACTTTTTTTGGGATAGCATGCATTGATTTATGCATGTGTACTTAATCTGATTAAATCGTTAATGTGGTCTCTGCTTATATTTATGCATTGTGGATGGTCACTAGACCCTTACATTTGGTCAGTGGCACTACCAAGGGAATTTGATCAGTGGTCAGTATAGTTATTATATCTCTTTCCTGGTAGTTCTGCACTTCCTGAATTTCCAGCACTGCCACTTTGCAAGTAATGTTTGTTGAGTCCTTTATAGCCACAAGGGCATAGGCCCATATATTTGGTCATAAGGTGCAGGCCTTTATTTGCCTTTTAATAGCATTTGCACTTTGTGGATTTCTCAGGCATTGTGCATTCCTGTATTGCTTTTCTATGAATAATTGTATTAACATTAGTTAGTCAGATTTTCACCTTCAGGCAGCAGTACCACAAAGGGAATTTGACCATCAGTTACTACACAATCCTTCTATTCTAGGGATCTCCAACCTTTTTTGTACTGAGAGCTACTTATGTTCAATGAAACACATTGAGAGCTACTAATATTATTAGTGCTGTATAATTAAAAATATATATATATAAAATAAATTATATATGTAATTTAACAAGCTGGGATGCACACATGTGAGCTACTCAGAGGTAGCGGGAGAGCTACAGTAGCTCACAGGCTACTGGATGCAGACCCCTGCTCTATGCAATATATAAAGTCCTTGCACTAGCACTTCGTAGAAGTCCACTGCTGCAAGGCCATAAGGGGGCCTAATTTTATATATTTTATTCAATGGCTACAAGGGTGTGGACCTTATGTATTTATCGAAATCCACGCTCTACATATATTCAGTACTACATCGGCTTAGAATGCTTTTCGAGGAACAATCTGTTTTAATAAGGCTCACTTTGTTAAAAATGAAAGGCAATTAACTGGTATGAAGCACTAGTAACGGCATCCAAAAATGTGCTCGTATTGTGAAGAACATTTTATTTTATGATATTTAAAATTACGGACATTTTAGGAATCACCCACTGTATCAATTAGCTTTACATTCTATAAATGATATTGTAGAAAGTTGCTTTTGTTATTTTTACAAACTTTTAAATTTGTTTTTTGTCACGTATTTTATGGTTTGTATTTCCAAGCCCAAAAACATCCTATCAAAAATAAATTATAAAGTATAAATATATAAAAATACAAAATAACCATAAATACAAACACTAGCCATTAAAAATGAAAATAACAAAAATTTAAATAAAAAATAAAACAATACTACAAAAATATTTTAAATAATAATTTAGATTAAACCAACTTAAAAACATTAATATATATATATATATATATATATATATATATATATATATATATATATATATGTCGCTAGTAGATAGTTATAGTTAGAATCATGTTTCCATAGAAAAGCGTTTTATAAATTGCCTATAACTTCGGCACTGTTTGACGAATCTTCACGAACTGGTTCTTTGCCACTGCTGAGCAGTGCTAAAGTACATGTTCTTCTCCCCACAACATGGCAAAAATGATGTACACACTATTGGCATATTAAATTTACTTACAAGTACCTTGTAAAGCGGTATACCATATAACCAGCCCCTGTAAACAAATTACTACTATTGGACCTGCAGCACTGATTGTACCTCCCACAAAGTAACCTTTCAAACCAGTCTCAGGCCTGCCATTGCAAGGCCTGTGTGTGTAGTTTACTGCCACTTTGACTTGGCATTTAAAACCATTGTCATGCTTGAAACTCAGTTTTTGTTACACAAATGTTACTCCTAAGGTAGGCCCTAGGAAGTCCATAGGGCAAGATGCTGTGTAAGTAAAAGGTAGGACATGTACTTTTAAGTTTTGCATGTCCTGGTAGTGAAAAATACTTAAATTCATTGTTCACCACTGTGAGGCATACTCTTCTCATAGGTTAACATTGGGAATTTCTTAATACACTTTTAAGCTAAAATTCCTGATTAGGAAGGACTATTTTAGAAATGCCACTTTTAGAAAGTGAGATGATTCCAAAAGGGGCAACATTGGTGCCCCTGCTGCTGCACTGCAACAATGAGGAGACTTTTCTCCAAATTAAACCATATTTCTTCCAGTGATCATTATTAATCTGTTGTAAACCAGTTAAGTAATCTAAGTAATCCCAGTTTATTAATTCACTCCGGAGACAGTCGGATTGTACTAGAATGTTCATTCCACATTTTCAAATATCACATGTCGCCGAATAAGCTTAAACACTGATACGTGCTTTTAACATTCCTTCGAGCCAGCACAGTAAAAGGCCAATGAAATTCGAACTCTTATAAATTCTTCCTCAGGGGTACTGTAATAAATCAAAAAATCTGTATGAACAATGAGACTGAAGTGCAAAATGTATACTGACCATAAATATAATAATATAAACAAAAACCTCACCAGAAAAAATGACCATGACCCACCCTCTACTGCACTCCCCTAATCAGCTCCCATGTATGATTAATCGAAATAATGTAAAGTTCTCTCCCTAACCCTTGCGCTCTACAGACATAAAATCAAAAATGTTTCCCACTAATTCATCCTGTTTACTTGCCCAGTCTTATTACATAAAGCAAAGACATGATATCGTCCAAATACTCTCCCCTTTCCCCATGCTGTTCTAACATTCTTCAGAATACAATGATGTTCCCTTTACCTCGCTGCCAAACCCGGTGGCTTCAAATTTGCGTTTCTTCTTACATGTGTAGCAAAAGTAAATCAACCAAACGCCCACCACAATCTTCTTTAAATCCCACACGCACATGTATGCAAAATAAAACCCTTAATTGGCTCCTAACCCCGTGACCTCTTTCGTTCATAATACTCGGTCAAGCAAAAAAACTAGCACTCCCATAACCCACTTCTGCGGTGATTAAAACCTATAAACTAAACTAAAAATAACTACATCCCTGAATTCGCAACATGACCAATAAATGGATAAAGGTTAGACACTAAATGTTTTCAAATACTTGCAGCATGAATAGACACGTGAAGGGAATAAAAACATGCACACCAAAAGTATGAAAGAATATGAAAAAATACATTTCCACTTAATAAATCTCCCACTAATAAATCTCTTCTTCAATCAAATCGTATATACAGTCCAAAGTGTATTATGTTGTCAGCAATCTGCTTGAGTTCAAAGGCTGTGATGCTGTCTCCGAGGTGGTAATCCTTTAAAGACCTAATTTTCCAATATTTAGATGAACATGTGGGGTGCAACTCATGTTTGAGACGGATTTGCGAAGCAAGAAAGTTATTTTAGTAAGTGCACACCTTCCCTTCTCTGATGAATTAAATTGTGGCTGTAATTGCAAAAAAAATCCGTGCATAACAGCGCCGTGACCATCCCTTTTCACAGCATATCTGTTAGATGCTTCCAAAAGGGGCAACATTGGTGCCCCCGCTGCTGCACTGCAACAATGAGGAGACTTTTCTCCAAAGTAAACCATATTTCTTCCAGTGATCAATATTAATTTGTTTTAAACCAGAAGAGTAATCCAAGTAATCCCAGTTTATTAATTCACTCTGGAGACAGCCTGATGGTACTAGAATGTTTATTCCGCATTTTCAAACATCATATGTCGCCGAATAAGCTTAAACATTGATACGTGCTTTTAACATTCCTTCAAGCCAGCACAGTAAAAGCCCAATGCATTAAAAATATATATATGTCGCCAGTAGGTAGTTATAGTTAGAATCATGTTTCCATAGAAAAGCGTTTTATGACTTGCCTATAACTTCGGCAATGTTTGACAAATCTTTATGAAACTGGTTCTTTGCCACTGCTGAGCAATGCTAAAGTACATGTTCGTCTCCCCACAACATGGTAAAAAATACTTACATTCATTTTTCACCACTGTGAAGCGTACTCTTCTCATAGGTTAATATTGGGAATTTCTTAATACACTTTTAAAGCTAAAATTCCTGATTAGGAAGGACTATTTAAGAAATGCCACTTTTAGAAATTGTGGACATTTATGTGCTCCTATAGCTCTGTGTGCCTGCAGCCTGTTCGCCAATACATATCTGGGGTGGGTGACAATTACACTTTGTGCATTCCCTCTAAACTGCCACAAACACAGGAAGGTTAGGTGTGGCTGAGCGCCCATCTACATTCTGATGCCTATTTCTGGGCAGAAAGGGAGGGAGGGGCTGACACACCTGAATTGTTAGTGCCCTGTCCCCACAAAAAGGGCTGCTTACTCCCTACTAATAGCCTGGAGCCAGGGCTGGGAAGTAAAGGTATATATGCACTTCAAAGATGCCCCCACTTCAAAGGCAGAACTGGTTATAGGTATTGAGTCTCTGACCCCCAACAAATGACACAGTTCTGGACCTACAACTGGCCCCTGTCAGAAGAACTGATGCGTTCCTGTGCCTGGTTCACTGCACGTGGACCCAGATACTAGCACCAGAGAAATTGACACATCTCCTGTCTGTGTGTAGCAGAACCAGTGCATCAACCCTGTTGTTGGAGTAGAACCCAGTGCATTGCTCTTGGAACCACCCCATCACATCCACAACCACTGCATCCGAACTAACGCATCATATTGTGCAGAATGTTGATGCATCTCCCTCCAGTGTGGATTAACCCAGTTCATTGTCTTAAGAACCACCACACTAGGTACCGCAGCTTCGCTCAAAAGACCCGAAGCATAGCTGCCACTGTGTAAAGAAAATTGACGCATCACCTCGACTGCAGGCCTGACAGATGCATCGCTCGTCTGGACCCTCTGTCTCACTGTTGCGACCAGGATCAAAGTAGTCTGTTCCACGAGCCTCCGTGGCTCTGGTCCTCGGACTATGCTCCATTGCGGTCGGCATAAGCTATTGACTTTGACCCAGTCCAGCGTGACTAGATAACCGCTATTGGCGCTTAATGGCTCTAAAAGCTAGAACAATTTTTAGTCTTTCAAAATTCAGAACTCAACTTCTATTTATTGGATTTTTGTTGTTTTTGTCTTGATTGATTTATAAAATTATGGTCTATTTTTCTAAATGAGGGTGGAGTCTTTTTGTGGTATTTCCATTGTGTTACTGTATGTGTGTGTGTGTGTTGCACACATACTTCACACATTGCCTCTTTAGATAAGCCTGGCTGCTGTGTGCCAAGCTACCAGAGGGTGAGGACAGGTTATCTTTTAGCGTGTATGTAGCTCAACGTGACTGAAGTGCTGGTCCCTACTTGGACAAGGTGCAAACCTCTGCCATCTAGAGACCCCATTTCTAACAGGAAAGTTTTTGCTCCTTTTCATTTCTACAGTCCCAAACTTAGGTGCACAGATCCAAACAGGAACATTGCCCATTTCATCAGCAATTACAAGATACAAGTTTGGCCCCTGTGACCTGTAAAAATTTGAGAAGAGCCAAAAACGACCTGGCAGAAAATGTTCTAAATCACTGGCTCATGTGAGGATGTAGGGGCCCAAAGGGCCCCTACCCATTTTTTTAAAAAAACACATCTTTCAAAACTGAAATTTTGCCATGGGATTTGTGGATTGTAGGCCACGTTACTCGAACATCTGAACGAAACTCTGTCAATCAACATCACACGCCCAAATTGGGATAGAATTTAGCTTCGTAAATCAGCATCTATGTCAGGCGGGTCAAATTGTTTGTTTCTGGCACAATTAAAAGAGCTCTAGGCTGGGAACACTAAGATCGTTCATGTGGAAAGAACTATGGTCAAGTCTTGAACTAAAACAAATCTCACTAAGAGTCACAAACCAAATCAAGAAATTCACTCCTGAGTCAAAAACAGGTGAGATTCTGTTCCTTTCCACTTGAAAACTAACTCATTGCACTGAAAAATACAGTCACTTTATTAAATTACTATGTTCATTGTATCCTATTTGATGGAGCCAACCTCAGTCATTCCATAATGCGACTGAGATTTGGTATTTTTGACGCCGGTGAGATACAACCAAAATGAAAGTTTGTCACTTAACAATGAGCTTCCACCTCTCTCAATACGGTAAAAAATTTCTGGCCCACATGATGTGCTGTTGCTAAGCACTAGCACAGCAGCATTGCAAATTTTAACTTCAGTCTTTGAAATTATATAATATTAGATCTTTTCGGTAAGCAATCAAAGAATGTTTTAATCCTACAGATTCTAAAATGGCTAGTGCAACTATCAAAATGTTTAGAGTGGTTTTAGCAAAATAAGAAGCAACATGGCCAATATGGGTGGCCTCCAGTTCAACTTTATGCGTTTCCTCCCTTTACCCTCCTTCAGTCCCTAATGATGAAAATTCAGCAGAGAAAGGCACAAGTGGTGGCAATAATCCCATTTTGACCAAGGAGGTCATAGTTCCCATTGATACATGGCATGGCCATTCATATTCCATGAATTCTTCCAAGATTACCATCTCTTTTTGTGTTCAGGCCTCACTTTCGAGTACCTCTAACGCTTGAGATTTTTGGGTTGAGCAGAGTGCTCTGAAAAGGCAAGGTTTGCCCGCTCACATTATTTTTGTGTGGTTCAGGATTCGCAAAGGCATTCTACCCTTTCTTTTTACACTGGTCTAATTCTAACTCCAACTCCATGTCTTTTCTTCATGATCTTTCTCCTATTACCTGTACTATATCATTCTTCACAAGAACGTATCTTCCCCTGTCTCTGTCCTTCTCCTTCTTCTCCAGAAGAACATCTGTTACACGCATTAGATGTTATGGGTGCGTGATAGGTGTATGTAGACAGATCAGCAGCTTTCATGACTGCTAAAAGTCTCTTTGTGACTTTTGGTCTTGCAGGAGGTGGGAAAGCAGCATCTACAATTGCTCTCAGTCGTTGTGTCGTAATTGGCCCGGCCGCATTAGCGATTAGCTGAACCTACACGTTGTCCTCCTTAACTTGGCTATATATGAAAACGCCATTTTGAATGTTGCGGCGGCCATCTTAGACCATGAGCGGCCTCGTGGCCGGCGTGCCCT
This sequence comes from Lissotriton vulgaris, assembly GCF_964263255.1. Taxonomy (NCBI): domain Eukaryota; kingdom Metazoa; phylum Chordata; class Amphibia; order Caudata; family Salamandridae; genus Lissotriton; species Lissotriton vulgaris. The sequence goes on from NC_141694.1 coordinate 1,689,857,231, forward strand.
TTAGTCCGTTGTCCGTTCCACTAACCACCCCATCTGCCCAGCAACAGGCTATTTTTAGTATTGGTCAAGCCGCACATGCGCAGTTCCCACTGACCCGTAAGCCTTCAGGAATGTGCACCAAACTGACCAGCGGAGTTGTGCCCCCTCCAATGAGCTGGCAGTATTCCAAAACATGACCATATATGTCCTTAAATGTGTCTTAACTTGTGCCGCCTATCTTTTATTGCCCCAAAATTGTATATAAACGGGGTTACACCGGTGTTCGGTGTGATACCTCTTGCATTACCGAAGGGTGCTGTTTGAGTGTACCACCACCCCATGTGGTCTTAATAAACTTGTTCTTTGCCTTTTACAGTTTCCGTGCCAACAGTTCTTGAGTGTAAGTGGGTTATCTCCGGAGCGTGTAGGCCTTGGGAACCCCGAAATACTTCAATTGGCGACCACGAAGGGACTCATCGGCGACTCGGATGTCCGAAGGAAAGGTCGTGACGAAGGCTTGGAAACTCGCCATGGGCGCGCGCTGCCACGAGTGACCCGAGTCTTGGCTGCCACGGTGTCTTTTCCTTCCCTTGCGATCTGACCTTCCAGGTGGCGCCGGTCTCCGACTGAGTCTTCTAAGTGTTTGCATCGCTGAGAAAGTGCCGTTTGGCTGATTTGGCTTACAAGACCTTGGCAGTTGGAATCTGGACATTTGGGAATTTGGGTAAGATTTGTGTTCGGTAAGGTAGTCTTCGGACGCTTACTGAAATTCTGTGCTTTGTGATCGGTAAGGTAGTCCTCGGACGCTTGCCGAAGTCCTACGATCTACGTCCTTTGATTTGAGTTAGCTAACATTGTGAATTTGTGATCTTTGAACTTATATGTGTAGTGCACTTCACATAGGCAGGCATGTAGAGATGTTTCTCTAACTTTGTTTTTTTCCTCTGAGCGGCACAACCGTGTGAAGAACTGTAAGTGCCATTTCGTCCGGTGTCACGCTTTCGTGATACTTTTCGAACATGCCTGTTTTCAGCACACTCCGAGGAATGTGTTGTCTTGGAGAAGGTACCTCAATTAGGTTAGCAGAAGCGCAGCCGGCTCCCCCAGAGGGAACACCAAATAGGGAAATGTACATAAAATTTGGCCTTCCCCCTATTATGTACAGTAAATTATAGCATAAGTATACCAAGGCCGATCCTGAATTGCAATGGCCTCTACACGGGTCGTTTGATTTAAGTAAAATACAATTTGTAGAGCAATGTCTGTTTCAACGTAGGTCTAGACAAAATATGTTTGATTGCGTGCGAATGTGGGAGAAAGCGGCGTGTGAACGAATGAAGCGTGAGGTTGCCTTGGCGGACAAAGAGCAGCGCAAGGCTGCTCGGGATAAGGCTTTACAGCTTGAGGAAAAGGAGGCTCAGGAGAAGAAAGACAGGGAGGAACGGGAACGTAAATTGCAAACGACTGGTCAATTTCCTATCCGCCGACCACTTTATCCTGTTCTTAATAATGAAATCGATGATTTTTCTTTGTTAGAACGGTCGCCGCCTCCGTATGTTTCACCGACGGCTCCGGCTGCGGATTCAGAGGACGACGGATGGGATAAGTCGGACAAGAAGGGTATATCTGCTCTCAGGTTCACTACGGAGAGGTCTGCTCATTTACGCAGTTGGGCTCATAAAGTGAATAAGCGTAGTGTTACTCAGGAGCAATTGTTAACAGAAAAGAAAGGGTGGTCGGATCTTGAATTGATGTATTTTTTGTCTAGTCTGGCGGATGAAGTTGTAGGCGCATATCGCGACCTTTCTGGTATGTTTGAACCCAAAGCGTTGTCAGTGTATCGTGAAAATTTGACTAAAGGTGATTTTGATCTTTCAGATGTTGATGACCTGTTTGCGCAATTGATCAAGCTGCGGGATGAGACAACCCGATTGAGGGAGGAACGGAAAAGGAGGCAAAAGGAGTCCGAATTGGAGAATAACGGGCAGGCCAAAGAGTGTTCTCTCCGTGGTTCAGATAAGAGTTCTGCGTTGCATGTTATGCCTATGCGTGAAGCCGCGCCTTTGTATGTTCCACCAAAAGGGGAAGGTACGGATGATGATAAATTGTCGAAGGATGCGAAAGGGTATTTTGTGTATAATTGGGTATACACGCCATGGAATAGAGCAGATGTCATGGCATTGAAAAATTCTTTACCTGATCTTCGGAAGAATCCGGCGGCATTTTATGAGGGGGTGGAGGGGGCTATATCGTCTTGTGTGATGACTCTTGTGGATATAGATTTGTTTTTTGGGATAATTTTACCACCTGATATGTGGAGGCAAATTCGTAAAAATAATGATGAAACGATATTGGGGGGAACATGGAAAGAAATAAATGCTGCAGATCTGGATAGAGAACCAGCATGTAAGCCTTGTCAGCTAATTCTAGACCTTCCGGCAGCTATCTTGAATAAATTAAAAACGCTTGTTCCCTCCAAAAAGATTGATTGGACCATGTTAACGTCGTGCAAGCAGAAACCCGATGAAACGGTCTCAGATTTCTTTACACGCTTCGAGGAGGCGTTTCATGATTACAGTGGTCAATCTTTAACTGACGATACGGGTCGGCATTTGTTTGTAGATAAGTATGTGGCTAATCTCCTACCAGAGATTGCAAAGCGATTGAAGTCGAGTGAAAGTTCCTGGGCCACGGCGACCCCTGCGTCCTTGTTAACTATGGCTCAGTATTATGAGCGGCAGGAAGTGGAGGCTAAAGAAAGTGTAGAGAAAAAGGCGAAGGAATTGAAAACAAAGGTGATGTTGGCGCAGGTTCGGGGAACACGGGGTAGAGGGGATGAGAGAAGTAGACGAGGTGGAGGAAACGCATCGTATGGTCGTACGGACATTGCGGAGGATCAGTGTGCTTATTGTAAGGAGTTTGGGCATTGGGCCGAAGATTGTCCGGTACTTCGTGAACAGCGTAGTCAGCGTGGTCGAGGAAGTGGAAGGTCAAGAGGAGGTTATACTGGAACGAGAGGTGGCGGAGGTGATCGTAGACAGGTTGAGGAGAGGGGCCGTGGCCAGGACGAACGAAATACGTTTGATAGACGGAATCAATATCAGATTTCGGAGGGAGAGAATGTGGAACACCAGGATTATGTGCATGCATAGGATTGCGTAGGATGGGGTAAGGAATCAGTTGAAGTGCCGGTAGATCAGCAAGGTCCATATGTAACAGCGGGCATTTTGGGTTCTACTGATCAATTTCTAGTCGACACAGGAGCTACTCGTAGCGCTTTGTCGAAAAACTTGGTTCCGAGGGCTCCCCTGTCTGGCGAAATGATTACGTGTGTAGGGTTTGATGGCACACCCTCCCCCAGCCCATTGTCCAAGCCCCTTGCACTATGCATAGACAAATACTTTAGTTTTGGCCAATTTCTGTTATCACCCCATACCCCAGACAATATCCTGGGCATTGATTTGCTTAAATATTTTCGAGCGACAATACGTTGCGCTCCAGAGGGAGTGCGGGTTATTCTGAACGACAATTACCCTGACCCTGACAGATTTTATGCCATTTTAGACATCCCTGCTTTGGCCTCTCTGCCGCACACGTTGTGGGCGACCTCAGATACGGATGTGGGAGAGATGCGTATACCACCAATACACATTACTGTTAAGGAGGGGGCCCCTCTACCACGAGTGCCACAGTATAAGATCTCGAGAGAAGGTGAAAATGCATTGACACATATTGTTCAGGATTTGATTTCTGCAGGGGTTGTGGAGGAGGTCCCTTATAATGTTTGTAACAGCCCTATTCTCCCGATTCTTAAGAGAGACACCGACGGCAAGATCTATCGATTTATTATTGATTTGCGTGAGATCAACAAAATTGTCATCCCCCAATACCCGGTGGTGTCTGATATTACGACTCTGCTTACTTTGGTTCCACCGACAGCCACCACCTTTAGCGTTCTTGACTTAAAGAATGCGTTCTTTTCCATCCCTGTTCATCCTGATAGCAGATATTTGTTCGGCTTTACACTCAATAATAAATCGTATAGATTTTGTCGTGTTCCCCAAGGATATACTGAAAGCCCTAGCATCTACAGCCAGGCTTTGAAAAGGCAGCTAGATTCCTTTAAATTGCAGTCTGGCATTGCGCTTAAGCATGAGCGAATTTTGCGGATCTCGCGTTCGCGAATTTTGCGGATTTGCGGATTCGCAATCCGCAAAATCCGCGAATTCCCGCGAATTTGCGGATTTTTTTTTTTTGTGTGTTCGCCCGTGTTTCTGCCAGTTCGCGAGGGTTTTTACAATTTCGCAATTTGCGAACTTACCTGTCGGGTCGCAAGTTTTGCGAACTTGTTGTTTCTACGTGTCCAGCCTGTTTGGGACACTCTTCTTCATCACTGCCACTCTCTGTCACCACTGCCACTCTCTGACTACTCATGCCACCCTCTGGCCCACCCATGCCACCCTCTGTTTCATCACCACACCCTCTGGTTGTCCAGTGTACATTATTTTCGGCAAAGCAAAGCACACCTTCCCTGCCTCAAGTGACCTGAATTAATTTGGGGCTGATTAATGTGTCACAGAATATTTTTTTAGCTGGCACCTGCTTCCTTAGTGCGCCCTGATTAGTGATCTTTTGCACTTGCTAAGTGCTTTCATTGTTGCAAAATTAGTTACAACACCTGCCCTGCCCCAACTGACAATAATGAATTAGGGGCTGATTAATGGATTTTAACTTCCAGCCTGGCTCCTGCTTGTCTCCCTTAGCTGTAATTCAGGACCTTTGTGGCATATGTGTAACTATTCTGAGGTTCAGAGCAGGGTCACATAATAGTTTCAACTGGCAACTGAACTCTGGAGGGGCCCCTCAGGAAGCACTACAGGAAATGGCTACTAATGATGAGCCTGAACTTTTGAACCTGGTAAGTAGTTACTTTCAGTTTTGCTAAGATCGTATTTCTGCAATTTTGCACTTATTCGCGGGGCGCGAACTCACGCGAACAGTGCGAGCAGTGCGAGCAAAATCCGCTGCTCGCGGATTTGCGGATTTTGCGGGAGATTCGCAAATCTCGCGGATTGCGGATTTCCCGAAAATCCGCAAAATCCGCGAGCGGAACGGATTTTCCGCCCATGCCTAGTTGCGCTCATCCAGTACGTGGATGACCTTCTGCTTGCCGCTGACTCCTATGCGCAATGTGAACAGAGTACGCTTGCGTTACTTTCCTTTTTGGCACAACACAATCACAAGGTTTCCAAGAAGAAGCTTCAATACTGTAGACCCCAGGTGACCTACCTCGGTCATCTGTTGTCTAAGGAGGGGCGTGCATTAACATCTGATCGAATTCAAGCAATCTTAGACACACCAGTCCCCCGCACGCAGAGAGATGTACGTGCCTTTATAGGGTTGACGTCCTTTTGTAGGCAATGGATCATGGGTTTTTCGCATATCATAAAACCCTTGCTAGCATTACTGTCCAAAGCTACACCGATGCCCCTTGAGTGGACAGAGGAATGTCAGAAAGCTTTTGAGCAGTTGAGGCAGGCCCTTTGTTCCGCACCTGTGTTAGGTACACCAGACTACACGAAACTTTTTACATTATACGTACACGAGAATGATGGGTGTGCGTTGTCAGTTTTAGTGCAATTACACGGGGATAAGCAGAGACCATGTGCATACTTCTCTGCCATTTTGGATCCTGTGGCACGAGGGTTGCCTGGGTGTTTTCGAGCGGTAGCAGCAACAGCAGTGGCCATACGACAGAGTGAGGGAATAGTGTTATCACACAAACTGTTGGTGTTAGTTCCTCACGCAGTAGATGCCCTGTTAAACCAAACAAAGACCCAATACCTCACGAGTGCACGGCTAACAGGATATGAGCTGACACTCTTGGCGCCACATATTACATTGAAAAGATGCGCTACCCTGAACCCTGCCACTTTATTGCCCTATCCGGTAGAGGAGGGTCAGGAAGAAAAACATCATGACTGTGTTTTCCTGACCGAGGAACAGACAAAGGGTCGTGTCGACTTACAGGATGTGCCACTTCCAGAAGTGGATGGGGAACTGTGGGTTGATGGATCGTGTATAAGGCTGCCAGATGGTACGACTTCCGCAGTATATGCGATCATGACGCTTAAGACAGTGGTAGAAACAGCTAGGATACCACAAAAGTCGGCTCAGGCAGCAGAGCTGATAGCCTTAACAAGAGCCTTCGAATTGAGTGCTGGATTATGTGTGAACATATACACGGACAGCCGGTATGCCTTTGGAGTGGCCCATGACTTTGGGCTGCTTTGGAGGGAACGTGGGTTTCTGACATCGCACGGAGAGCACATTATGCACGGAGAGCTAGTGCGTGATCTCCTAAATGCGTTGCTTGGCCCTAAGAAAGTAGCGATAGTGAAGTGCAGTGCCCATAAAAAGATCACGGACAAAGTGGGCCAAGGAAATGCCTTTGCAGACAGTATAGCAAGACAGACGGCCATGTCCCGAACTAGCTCCCCCATGTACGTGGTACAATCACAGGCTGAGCGATGGAGTGATGCTAGAGCAGAAATACGGGATATTCAAAAGTCAGCCACTGAATCTGAACTCGCGGCTTGGGCAGCAGATGGGGTACTAGATGACGAGGGTTGTTGGAGAAGCAAAGACATGGAGAAGTGGAAATTGCCTGCGGCTTACTTACAGGCGATGGTCCAGATGACACATGGACTGGCCCATGTCGGAGCTCTTGCAATCACTCGGCTTTTAACACGAGTTTGGGAACACCCCGAGATTGCTAATACTGCAAAGAGAGTAGTGCAGACCTGCCTGGTATGTTTGCAACACAATCCTGGAAAGGGGACCCATACTCCGAAAGGAGGGTTCGCTCCACCTTCTGCACCATTTGAGGTGCTTCAAATGGATTACATCCAACTCGAGCGTTGCAATAACCTGAAGTACGTCCTAGTGGTGGTATGTGCTTTTAGCAAATGGGTTGAGGCCTACCCCACGAAAGACAACACGGCTTTGACAACAGCTAAGGTGTTGCTTAAGGAATTCTTTCCTCGCTTTGGAGTTGGTAAGTTTTTGTGGAGCGATAATGGGCCTCATTTTGTTGGAAAGATCGTGGAATATGTACTGAAGGGGTTAGGGATTCAGCAGAAGTTCCATGCTGTATTCCACCCTCAGTCAGCAGGTTTGGTCGAGCGGTACAATGCTACGTTGAAGCTTAAGCTGGCCAAAATTGTGGCATCTACATCGTTGAAGTGGCCAGACGCATTGCCGCTAGCACTTCTCTCTCTTAGATCAGTACCCCACTCACGAACCGGCCTTACGCCTTATGAGGTGGTGTTTGGCCGCCCTATGAATATCTGGGGGGTGCCCAAGCCGCGATTAATACATGATGTGCCTTGTGTTATGATGAATGATTATTTGGCACGATTAACAAATGATTTGCTCTCTATTCATCAACAGGTTCGAGAAGCGCTCCCTGACAACTCTACTGGAGAGGGCCATGATCTTCGTCCTGGGGACCATGTCATGATACGTTCGTTTGAGAGAGCAAGCAGTTTGGAGCCCAGGTGGAAGGGCCCTGAGCAGGTCCTCCTTGCGACCCGCACCGCGGTACGAGTGACAAACAGGAAGCGGTGGGTGCATTCGACACATTGTCGTCGTGTTTCCCCTGATCTGGTGACTCCTGCTGTGTTGACTGATTATAAGGAGATCTTGGAGAAAGAAAAGAGCCCAGCTGTGACGTCGGCCGAAGTTGAGGGAGCCTTCCCGGACCAATCTGCTGCCGGAAGAGAGCGCTACAACCTGCGTCCACGATAAGATTTTTTTTTTTTTTTTTGTGCCCTTTTAATGACTGGTTGGTTACCGCTCCAGGTTTGTGAAACGAAAACCGGGAATTCCAAGGGGGGGGATCAGTTCTGCCAGAGTAGCGACACCCGTCTTGGCCCGGAGTAGAAAACAACGGCTACCTCGGAGTTCAGCACCGCATTTTTTCCTTTTTTAGGTATACACGTACGTGTATCTGAGACTTTGTGAACAATTTGTGAACAATTTGTGCCATTTGAGACTTTGCACGAACATTCTTGAACTATGGCATCAACGGCATCCCCTGATAAGAAAATATTGGGTGCCTTTCTCTTTGTTTTGACTATTGTGGTGATAGCTGTTATAGCCTGGGTAGTCGAACTTGTGGTGCCCGTGCGTGAACATTTGCTGCCGACTACCCCGGCACCGTCTGAACATTTTCATTTTACACTGCCTTTTCATGAAGAGCGCCACCGCCAAACGTACTTAAATAACAGCTTCATTCAGATTCTTCACCACACACATCACATGACCAATACCTCAAATTGCTGGGTGTGTGGGATGTTGCCTGGGCATCAGAAGAGAGGGGGCACCCCACTTATTCCACTCCCGTTTTCGCATAATGGGTCATGCAACGCATGGTACACCCTCCTCTTTACTTTGAGATGGCCAACAAAAGGGGGGGTGCTTTTCCGCTTGAATAAAGTATGTTCCCATGACAAGGATGGGTTTCCCCGGGCTGAGGGCACTCGTTTTGAATGGGAGGAGTATAGGCCTGATAATGTGTCTGCCCCACGTGTATACAGCAATCAGCGGAACGTTAATGTATCTAGTGCCCATGTTATAAATGTCATTGCTACAAAAGCCGATTTATGTATCAGGAATAAGGGCTCGATTGCAGTGGGGAAAAGCGAATGTAATACTACTCTCACATTTGATAGCCCGAATGGCATTTCGTTTGTTGCATCACGAAATACATATTTTATCTGTGGAACGAAGGGCTACCATCAGCTTCCATTGGGGTGGTTGGGCACGTGCTATGTATCGTTTGTGTTACCTCCTGTATTCATTGCCCCTCCGATGCATCACAATGATTATACCCTGTACCATGACTTCGTTTTGAATAGGGTTAAACGAACTGTTGCCCTGGAAGACATTGACCAAACAGACACTGCATTGCAACAGTATGTGGACTTTAATCTGGGACTATTCTCCTTTGTGGGGGCTGCACTGAACAGCCGGAAAATCAGATGACTGACGCGTGTTGTCGAGGCTGTTGCGAATGACACTGCTATTGCCCTGGGGAATATTACCGAGGAACTACAGATTTCCAGGATTGTCACACTCCAAAATCGAATGGTATTGGACGTTGTTTTAGCTGATCGTGGGGGGGCATGTAGAATTATCGGAAGCAGCTGTTGCGTGTATATTCCGGACAATTCTCCATCTGTGTATGATGCCATCTCCAAGCTTCATAAGATTGCAGCTGAGATACACCCGGACAATGGAACTTGGACACTTTCGGGATGGTTCTGGTCCATGCTTGCAACTTGGGGCTGGAAACTGTTGACGATTCTCTGTATACTTGTGGGGGCCCTGTTCTTCATATGCTTATGTATTCAGTGTGGCCCAGCTTTATGCTCAATGTGTTTATCAGCTTGCATACCATCAAGACGAGCTCTTGCCCATGACAAAATGATGCTTCACAAAGAGGTAACACAAATAATGTTAATAGACATCGAGGACGAACATCCTGATTATGTTCATTATGAGGTAGATTCAGCTAAACGCTAAAAGGGTCGTCTGTCGTAATTGGCCCGGCCGCATTAGCGATTAGCTGAACCTACACGTTGTCCTCCTTAACTTGGCTATATATGAAAACGCCATTTTGAATGTTGCGGCGGCCATCCTAGACCATGAGCGGCCTCGTGGCCGGCGTGCCCTTTAGTCCGTTGTCCGTTCCACTAACCACCCCATCTGCCCAGCAACAGGCTATTTTTAGTATTGGTCAAGCCGCACATGCGCAGTTCCCACTGACCCGTAAGCCTTCAGGAATGTGCACCAAACTGACCAGCGGAGTTGTGCCCCCTCCAATGAGCTGGCAGTATTCCAAAACATGACCATATATGTCCTTAAATGTGTCTTAACTTGTGCCGCCTATCTTTTATTGCCCCAAAATTGTATATAAACGGGGTCACACCGGTGTTCGGTGTGATACCTCTTGCATTACCGAAGGGTGCTGTTTGAGTGTACCACCACCCCATGGGGTCTTAATAAACTTGTTCTTTGCCTTTTACAGTTTCCGTGCCAACAGTTCTTGAGTGTAAGTGGGTTATCTCCGGAGCGTGTAGGCCTTGGGAACCCCGAAATACTTCAGTTGGATTAAGGCATATCAGTTCTCTGGTTTGCCTTGTCCAGAGTATATCCAGGCAAGCCAGTAGCAGACTGTCATCGGCTACTTGGGATGCTTTAATTGGAGTTTCGATGGATGAGATTTAGAGGGATGGCACTTTGGCATCAGAAACCACATTTATTAGACATTATAGATTATACTGTCCTCAATCATGTCACAAAAATTTTGAAAGAGGGGATAAGCAGGCATTGGCGGGGTCGGCCCCAGTGTGAGCTGCTGTTTTGCTCGCTATGGCATAAAATCACAACGGTGTGCATATATCTTGTTGGTGTGCTCTTTCAGATTTTGGATTTACAAGGCAGTGATGCTTTGGTCTGCCTCATTCTGTTATGACTCGGTCGAGGGCAAGAGATGTAAATGTAAATGTAGGTGTACTTATATAGCGCAACCTGTCACCCAAAGGGCACCCTGGCGCTTGCTTAGGGAACCCGTCCTGGCATTCCCCTGTGAGAGACCTCGGCAGGGTCCACAAGGTGAAAGCCAGGCATCCCGCCGCGAGGGGCCGTTGTGGAGATTAAGCAAGCTATTGCCCAGAGTTGCAGAGTGAGACCCCGTGAGTCGAGTAGGCACCGGAGCGAGAATTATCGAGGCCGTGGAATTTTGAGCCCGAGACCCGCTGAGGCGGGGAATCGAACCCTGGTCCACGGTCGATCCAAGCATCCGGGTCTGCCGCCTCTAACCACTGAGCCACCCTTCTCCACTGTAAAGGTAATGCCCTGATTACTTACCTGTAGTCCTCAATATCTCATTTTGTTATGATTGGGTTGAGGACCAGTAAGATTAAGAGTAATACACTTATTTTGAGAGTGAGTTTTCAATATCAAAAAATAGAAGTAACCTCCCTCCTCCTCTCAAAACTTGACTACTGTAATGGTCTATATGTCATATGCAGCAGTAACATCTGAATACATTGAAACTCTTTCAAAATACTGCAGCCAGACTTCTAACATGCATACCTAAGTTTAAGTATGTACAAACAAAATGTGAAAGCTCCTCTGGCTTCTGAATAGGCAGCGTATTAGTTTTAAAGCTCTTTGATCTGCCTTCAAGGCGCTACAGGACTGTGGCCTATGTCTTCTCAGACAAAGCTTCAGATGGTACACTCCTGATAGAGCCCTTCACTCATTGGGAATGAAGGCGGTAGAAGTCCCTAAATTTAAGAAAGCTACCTGGGGCCGCAGAAGCTTTGTCATCTGAACAGCCAAGGCCTGGATTCAACTTCCTTTTCACATTCGATCCTCTCCGGATTTTATCTCCTTTAGGAAAGCACTGAAAACATGGCTTTTTAACATCTAGGCCAATCTTAGCCATATCCTGTATTCTGTCCAATAGATGTATGAAGCTAGTGCCAGGACACGCTTGGGTAACCGTTGAGCTTTATAAGTTAATTTAACATAACAACCCAGAATTCAACGTCACAAAGGCACAACAACCTTTGCAGGTTTGGACTTTTCTTTACATATAATTGTTTCCAATGCGTTCAAAGGATCCAGTGTAAGAGTAGAGAGCTCCCCAATCCAGAGATTTGGTAAATGAAAGTTTAGAACCAAAATCAAGGTGTTCTTTTGAGGTGATTCATTATATTTGTTCATCAAATGTTTTGTGCTTCCCGAGATGAACAAAACCAAGAACCCTCTGCACCCAGCTCATGAATGCCACCCTTAGCCGTTCCTGGATATTGCGTCAATAGGGCACTGCCCGCTGGAACTGCAAGTACCAGAATGCAACGTGACTTTGGCTCAAAAGCCAACACCAACTGAGGGTGCGATGTAGCACTTTGCACGAGACGAATATGCCCTTTACTCATAAACCGATAACATAAAACATCACACATCAACAGAATTAATTCTAAAACTTCGTCTAAAAAATACGCAGGCTTTTGAAGAATCTAGAAAAAACAGACTGCTGCGGTCAAATTAGATAGCCAGGTTTGCAAACCGGAAATAGTTACGTTAAAATCACAACAGTCCAGTAGGTAGGCAGGATAGATTAAAAAAAATATAATAAACCTCACTCAAAGGATTTGCATGAACAATCAGAAGAATAAACCCCTGATGTTTAGAAGAGAAATCTCCGGCCACAATACATATATGCATGCTACACAAATGCAAACTTGTATCATCTTATTGGGAAACCAGCTTTATTAGCCTCTCATTTTAAAAACGCACAAAACAGCCTCTCATATTAAAAACGCACAAAACAGCCTCTGCTCAGTCACATGCATCATTGTTGTACTTACCCTTTGAAGTAAACATGTTTTTACGAATTTATTCCCCGTGTTACTGCGCGCAATACACTCGTGACAGGTAGAACGAGGTAGCAGGGTGCGAAGATCACAATCGGTTAAATCAGCCGCGTTAGGCAAAGTTACATTCCATAGAGTTCAAATTGAAAAGTTAAAGTTTGTGTTATTATTGTCATAACAACAGTAACTCGATCCTCTCCACTCTGCAGGGAGGTTGAATTTAATAAAACAGGCCTGTGAACCGCAGTCTTGCTGAAACTCCGCCCCTCCTCGTGTTATTTACATACCGCATGCTTTACTACCCAGACTGCACCCTTCACAGAACAGCTAGTACGGCTTGGTTTCAGCTGTGCCCATCTGCTGCGAATTGCGGACGTTATTTCTGCCCCCTTTGAGAAACACTGACAGGCCTTGGCAGAGCCAATAGATCCGGCCTTGACAAGTTTGCGCTATTGTTAAGATTCATTTTATAACTTTTGTTTTAAGCCCTACAAAAATAGAACGATGAAAAAAGAAAACATGCTGCTGGTACAGGTGCTTCTTATCAAGCAGTAGTAGTAGCAGTTAAGTTTGCAAACTGTTTTAGTTTGAATGCACAACCAAGGAAGATTATTCATACGGGTGCACCGCAAGGGCACTCTTCATTTCGAATTACTGTTACCTAAAGACATTGAATAATCACTCAAAAATTGCAATTTTTTTTAAAAGGATAAAAAATGAAATGGAGATGTATTGGCGAAATAATGTATTTTCCCAGTAATCTTGGCACTGCATGGTTTTAAAACGCACACACACACTCGCACACATGCATATGCGCGCACACACACTCTTTTCTATACATTACAGAGTGGCGGTTGCTCTCTGTAGTTATAGTTAGGGTTACCAGAGACAGAAATTCCTTGGGTCGTTGCCCCTTAATAACTTTGCGCCTGTTTGACAAAACTCCATGAAACTTTCCAGACCTATTCTACCCCCTACATTGGCGGAGGATGTTAAATTTTGCGTCGATTGGTTAGAAAGATGCAAAGAAAGGGGACGTCCCAAAAAGACTTTTGTCCCTTATACATTTTTCATAGACTTTTTATATTGGACGTAGCAGCCGGACGACTACTCGGATTTCTGGCAAATTTGACAGAATTATAGAGTATGGTGTGCAGATGTTCGTTTTGGGGGTTAGAGGTAAGGTGGGAAAGTATATTTTAAGCTATAAGGTCGGAAATCTTAGTTATATCTGTTGTCATGGTAATTTTTAGGTAATTTTGTCAATAACAAGGCATTATATGATTTTCCAATAACTACCTTTACCAAATTAAAAGGCAGCTATGTTGTCTTTGAGGCAATTTGGCTGTGTTCTGGGTTGGGGCATAAAATATACGTAAGTAGTAGGTTTTTATTATTTTTCCCTACCTATTATCACACAATTTAAGTGGAAATAGGTAGGGAACTATAATTATAATGTTTTATAAGTTTAAAAAAATTATTACGGAGGTACTAAAAAAAGTAATACAAATTTAAATGTGTTAAAAAAATGTAAAAAGCACTTTCATGCACTATATTTTACTTATATGGTTTTCTGTAGTGTTTTTTATAATGTTTACATATTAAAAAAATAACTTATGGTAAAATACAGCAAAAGTAAAAAAAAAAAGGTACATTTTTTAAAAAACAAACAGGTATTTGCTACCTACTAGCACGCTACAATGCAAACTTTTAAAAAATATATAGAAACATAAAAATATTTTCTATACCTATTAACACTTTCATAAAGTGGTAATAAGTAGTGGTAGTAGGTAAGGAAAAAAATGAAAACTCTATACCTATACCTATACATATTGATAACCCAAAATACAATTAAAGTGTGGGAAAAAGAATATGCTCCCTTCCCATTGCCATGTACCCCGGTATACCGGAAAAGTATTACGGTATACCATGGCACAATGTATCACTAACACCCAGATTTATTATTGTATTGCCTTACCCATGCTTCACCCATGGGGTCGCATGGCCAATGCATTACTTAAGAGAGATTCACAAAGCAACACAAGGCCACAATGCATGGCCCTGTGATAGTTGGCAAATCTGGATAAACACAAGGCAGCGCAAAACTCTGTATTGCGATACTTTTCACACCATATTCTACATTTCTACCTAATTTCATCTACATCCATATACAACTCCTTTCTACGCCACTCCACTCTGTGCTGTTGTACTATACACCACTTTAGTGCACACAGCTGCACTCTATTCCTCTTCACTCTACACCACTCTACTCTACGCCACTACACTACGCTATACCACTCTCAGCCACTATAATATATGCCACTCCACTCTATGCCTCTTCATTCTACGCCACCACACTCTACGCTATTCCACTGTACACACCTTCACTCTGCGCCCCTCCACTGTATGGTATTCCACTCTACCACACTCCAGTATATGCCACTCCACTGTTTGCCACTCCACTATACACCACTAGGCTCTATGGTATTCCACTGTACACCACTACAGTGTACCCAACTCCACTCTCACCACTCCACTCAATGTCACTTCACTGTACATCACTTCACTCTATATCACTCCACTCTACGCCACTTCCCTGTATAGTATTCCACTCTTCCTTCCTCTGCTGTATACTTCTCAAGTCTGCACCACTCCATTGTGTGCCACTCCACTGTTAGCTACTCCAGTATACACTATTCTACTCTACAACTCTCTACTGTGCAGCCACTCCTATCCTCCTATCTATACTATTCCACTGTGTGCCACTCCACTGTAGCACACTCCACTGTACGCCTTCCTCTGTACGCCACTCTACTTTACGCTACTCCAGTATACACTATCCCACTCTACAATACTCCACTGTGCAGCCACTCCTATCTATACTATTCCATTGTATGCCACTCCAATGTAGCACACTCCACTGTACATCTTCCTCTGTATGCCATTCCACTGGACGCTTTTCCATTGTATGCCACTTCAGTGTATGCCACTGCAGCTTCAAATTCTCCACTCTATGCCATTCCATTTTACACTATTCCATCCTACCCTACTCCACTATATGTCACTTCAGTCTCCACCTGTCCAATGTATGCCACTCCACTGTACACTACTCCACTCTACGCTATTCCACAGTACACCACTCCACCGTACTCTATCTAAGCTATTCCACTATATCCCACTCCACTATACACTATTACACTGTATGAAATTCCACTCTATGCCACTCCCATGTATGTTATTCCAATCTACCCCACTCGAATGCACAGTGCAGCAGTCTATGCTACTCTACTCTATGCTATTACACTGTATACAACTCCACTATACGCATGCCACTGTATGTTATTCAACTCTACCCCACTCAACTGTACGCCATTTCAGTCTACACCACTCCACTGTATACCACTCCATTGTACACTACTCCACTGTACGCTATACCACTCTACACCACTGCACTGACCCTCACTCCACTCTATGCTATTCCAGTGTATGCCACTCCACTCTTCGACACTCCACTGTTCGCTATTCCACTGTATGCCACTTCCCTGGACAGTATTCCACTCTACGCCACTCCAGTGTATGCCAATCCACTGTACACCACTCCATTATATGCTATTCATATGGACAACACTCAACTCTGTGTCATTCAACTTTATTATACTCCACTCTACCCCACTCCAGTGTACGCTACTGAACTATATGCTATTTCACTCTATGCCATTCCACACATTACCCACTGCACTCTACGACAGTCTACTGTATGCTATTCCACAGTTTGCTACTCCACTGTACGCTACTCCATTCTGCTCCAGTCCAGTGTACACCAGTCTGCTCTACCCCACAACATAGTATGCTATTCTATTGTATACAACGCCAGTGTACAACTCTCCACTGTATGCTATTCCACTGTATACAACTCCACTGTACACCACTGCTTTTTACGCCACTCCACTGTATGCCACTTCACTGTACTCTACTCCACTCTACACCACTCCAGTGTATGCCTCTCAATTCTACGCTATTCCAGTGGACGCCACTCTGGTTTATCGCACTCCAGTGTATACTATTCTACTCTACCCCACTACACTGTACACCACTCCAGTCTGTTGCACTACACTGTATACTATTCCACTCTACCCCACTCCACTATACAACACTCCTGTTTACGCTACTTCTGTATATGCCACTACACTACATCTTTTTTTTAAAAAAAATTTTAAAACCTTTATTTTCAAATAGTGCATACAGCTATTCAGCCTTACATCCCGGAGGCTAGGCAGCAAAGCGAACCGCAATAAATCAGAGTGCAAGAAACAGAATGTCAGAACGAATGAAGGTTAAGTTTTTCAGTTTTTATATATCAAGAAGAAAGGAAGAAAGTACAGAAAGAGGCGCCGAAACGGGCGCTAAGAAAGAAGGCAATGAAACCAGTATTCAGGGAGGCCTAATCTAGGAGTCGGTCAAGCACAATAACCACAGTTATAATCAGAACGGTAGGGATACTAAGAGCGGTGGGAGAAGGAAACACAGGATAATAAGGATATCGAACCGTCAGTTGGAATCATGGGCTATGGGGACAAGTGTTCTTCCTGTGGAGCAGGTTCTGGAGGTATGCAAATGTCACCCCTGTACTCATTCCAAGCACCCCACAATTTCTGCCATTTTTTAGGTTTACCCCTGGCAACATAAACAGTCTTTTCCCGGAACATACACCAATCCATATTGGCCTTCCACTGTACCACCTTCGGGGCAGTCGTTGCTCCCCACATCTGTGCAATGTCCCGCTTCGCAACCATATTCCCAAGGGTCACCCATTGGGTCTGGGCAATGTTGTAGTCCGTCGGGCCCCAGATATTTAAGAGGCATCTTCGGGCCTCCGCGTGTACTTCCACCCCAGTGACCTCGCTCATGATCGCGTGCACCCGCCTCCAATAAGAAGCTATCGCATTGCATTCCCATATGATGTGCATAAAGGTGGCGAGAGCACCACAACCACGCCTACAGAGGCCATCAGCAGAATGTCCCATGTGTATAAGCCTGGGGCCCGTGACATAGACTCTATGCAAGATCTTTAGCTATACCAGCCGAAGACGGGAGGGGATAGCAACCTCCTTGGGGGATGACACAGCACATTGCCAGTCTTCGTCGTCTATCTCCATCCCGTCCCGTACCCACTGATCCCGCACCCCCAGGAGGAGATCTGTGCAAACATTGATAAGCTTCTTATATGTCAAGGAGATAGCGCTGTCCGGCATGTGGCCACCCAGTACTCGATCCTCCAAGGGAGAACTATCGGGAACCTCCTCACCTTCCGGCATGACGGACAATAGTGCATGTCGCAGCTGAGCGTACCGGAAATATTCCGTCTCACCCAGCCAAAACTCCGACTGTAGTTGGGCAAAAGACTTTACCTCCCCTCGCGACATCATGTCCTCCACCCTGGAAATGCCAATCAAATCCCACTTGTCAAAGCCTTTAGCGTGCCATAGTTTACCCAGTATATCAGAATCGTAAAGTGGGGTCGCCTTTGTAAGCCTGTCTTTCCAACCCTGCGCCCTTGTGATCGCTCCCCAGATGTGCACAGCAGTTTTCGTTGGCCCAGACATCCGCCTATCAAGAGACCTCGTATACAGCGCCCTATGGTATTTCCCGCCATCCAAAAGCCACCGATCCATGGCGTACCCCGGACTATCCATAGGGCCATACAGGCCGTGATTAATGGCTGCCAACTGAGAAGCCCAGTAATATCTTCGCACGTCAGGCAGCGCTATCCCCCCATCGTACCACGGGAGCGTGAGCTTCGTGATAGCAATGCGGGGCCGACCATCCCAAAGTAGGGCACGTTGCAAGCTCTCAATCTCACCAAAGTATCGGGCCGGGACCGGGTCCTGAGTGTTTTGCAGGGCGTAAAGAAATCTGGGCAAGGAAATCATCTTGAATAGTGCCGCGCGCCCAAGAAGGGAAAGCGGAAGTTTACGCCACCCCTCCACATCCCGCCGGAGGCGAAGAATAGGGGGATGCAAATTATTCTCGTAGCGCGCTTTAGGGTCAGTGGAGACTTAAATACCCAAGTATTTGAATCCCTGTCTAGCGACTTGTATGCCGCAGCCTCTCGGGAGGCAAGGCGTCCCCCCTTGCAGGACATACAGATACGACTTCGACCAGTTAATGACCAAGCCGGAATACTGGGCAAAGAGTCGAAGCACGTCGCAGGCCACGATGAGAGACTTGCAAGGGGAAGTGAGATACAGAAGGATATCATCTGCATACAATGACACTCGGTCCTGGAAGTCAGGGGACCATCGAATGCCATGTATGTCTGGGTGGTTGCGTAGCCATGCCGCCAATGGTTCGAGCGCAAGTGCGAACAAAAGGGGCGACAGAGGACAACCCTGCCTGGTGCCCCTCTGGAGAACAAAAGGTGCCGAAACTCGACCATTGACCGCTACATTAGCCAGTGGGCTAGCATACAGAAGTTTGACCCACCCTACAAATTCCGGACCGAAGCCGAGCTTCGCCAACACTGCCCACAGGTAACTCCATTCAAGGGAGTCGAAAGCCATCGTGGCATCCAACAACGCCAGGACAGCTGGCTCCTCAAGCATGTGGGCCCTGGCCAGGACTCCGTGAAGTCTCAGAAGGTTAAGAGTAGTGTTGCGGTGTGGAATAAAGCCCGACTGGTCCAGGTGCACTAAGTCGCCAATGACGCCAATCAGTCGGTTGGCGAGCAATTTGGCCAGTATCTTAGGCTCCGCATTTAATAGAGAGATGGGGCGATACGATCGGCACAAATCTCTTGGCTTCCCTTCCTTGTGGATAACCACAATGGTGGCCAACCTCTGGTCGTGGGGAAGCATGCCTGCCTCCCGCGCCTCAAGGAACATGTTCCGCAAGTGCGGGGAAACTACTTCCGGTTTGATTTTATAAAGTTCCACAGGTATACCATTGGGGCCAGGCGCCTTGCCAGACCGGAGGGAGCGAATGGCGAGGGCAATCTCGTCCGCAGTAATGTCCCTGTCCAGGTCATCACAGTCTGCCTCCGACAGGCGCGGGAGATCAATATCTGCCAGGAGAGCGCACGAGTCGGCCTCAGACCGGTCCGAGACCGAAGTGTAAATGCCCCAAAAGTAGTCAGAGAACGACTCAACGATTGCCCTCAGATCAGTGACCAGCAAACCGTCGTCCTCCAACACCTCCGGAACTACGCGACTGGCTCTCTCCTTCTTGTCGAGCCAAGCTAGGAGCTTGCCCGCCTTGTCACCGACATCATAAATCCTACCCTGTTGTTCTCTACCCATGAGAATAGCAGCATCTGTGGCAAGATCGCGGTATTCAAGTTGCTTAAGAGAGAGGGTATGGAGCAGCTCAGGCGTAGAGCCCGCCTCCAATTGAGAGTCCAGCTCCATAATCTCTGCCTCACTGCTACTACGGACGTCCGCTATGAGGGCAAAGGCCTCACCTCGCAAGACCGCCTTAAATGCCTCCCATAAGGTGGCGGCAGATGTAACCGACCCAACATTCTCATTGAAATAGAACCCAATAGCCTTGGCCAAGAGTACGCGCGTCTTTGGGTTACGAAAGTACCATGGATTGACCACCACGGGCCGCTCGGCAACCACAATGTCGAAATCAAAGGACACCCACACCGGAGAATGGTCCGAGATGCCCCTCGCCAACAGGCGGGCCTCCGAGATCGCCGGCGCGTGGGCCGCCAAGGCAAGGACGTAATCTATTCTCGAGAGGCTACCATGTGCTCCAGAATGAAACGAGTATTGGCTTTGGGTGGGATGCATGAGTCTCCAGCAGTCGACCAACCCCATAGTGTCAAGGAAGTCGGGCAGCCATGATTGCGAACTACGGAGGTCTCTAGGCGGATGTCTGTCCAAGGTTCCGGAGCATACCGAATTAAAGTCACCCCCCACAATAAGCAACCCCGCAGGCAGGTTCAAAATGGCGCGTCCAAGGTCCTGAAAAGTGTTGTTTTGCAGCCCCGGGGGAACATAGACTGAAACCAGAATCAAAGCACATCCCTCCCACCGCCCCGTGACAGCAGCATACCGCCCCCTCTCGTCCACGACAGTGGAGTCAATCTCGAAAGGGAGAGACGTGCGCACCATAATACCCGCCCCCCGGGACCCCGAAGAAAACCCTGAATGTGCCACCATCTTGAAACCCTTTCTGTTGAGCGCACGGCACGTATTCCCCACCAAGTGTCTCCTGTAACAGAACAACATCAGGCATATTTCTTTTGAACAATTGCAATACCACCCCTCTCTTAATGCAATCACCCAAGCCATTAACATTCCAACTCAGAACTTTTAATTTCCTACCCCCCATCGTCGTACCTCAGGCCTCCGCCGACCCCAAAAGACCCCACCGATGCATTAAACGAATCAGAGCATACAGCACATTGCCTAAAAGAAGGAAGAAAGAAACAAAGAAAGCACACAAAACCAACCCTCACACCGCCCCCCACCCTGCACCCCTGCAGTAGACTAAAGAGCCCCCCCCAACCAGCAGTGTGCCTGTCGCCCCATAAACTAAACTACAAGAAGACCCTAGAGGAGAAAGGAGATCACGTAGTCCCCCCCGCCACCCTCCATGTGAGGAAAAGGATAGACACAATAAAGTGCAACAGCTTGGCATTATAGGTCATAGTCAACAGGTACACCAACCGACAAAGTTAGTGTGATGAGTACTACTCCTGATGATCGGGGCCTCCAGAGGCACCTTCGGAATGTTCCTCCTGTTCCTCGCGTCGGTGCGGCAAAGTATCCAGCCAGTCACTCGCAGCCTCAGGCATGTCGAAAAACAGAGCGCGGCCATCGCATTCAATACGCAGTTTAGCGGGGAACATCATGGAGTATTTCAGCCCCAAGTCTCTGAGGCGCCGCTTCACTCCCGCAAAACTTTGGCGCTGTCTCTGAACAGACCTAGTGAAGTCCGGGTAGAAGTTAACATCCGCGTTCTGGAACTTGAGGGGCCCATGTCGGCTCGAAGCCTGTAGGATCGCATCTCGATCTCTGAAGTTGAATAAGCGAGCGATGATGGGTCTCGGTGCGACGCCCGTCTTCGGAGGACCACCCGGTATTCTGTGGGCCTGCTCGACCGAGAGGAAATGGCCAGATGAGTCTTGATCAGGTCCTCGACAAAAAGGTCGGCGGCCGAGTCCTCTGCACCCTCCGGTACTCCAATAATGCGCACATTTTGCCACCTGGCACGTCCCTCAAAGTCCTCCAGCCGCCTTGAGAACAGGTCATTGACCGACCTCAGATTCCGGACCTCCGTCTGCAGGTCCGAGACATCGGTCGTGAGGCTGGCAGTTTTAATATCAAGCGATTTAACTCGGTCGTTTGTTTTACCAAGGTTGGCCCTAATCAAGTTGAGGTCGATCACCAGGGTGTCCACTTTGTGCGCCAGTACCTCGTGCTGCTTATGCATCTCTGTTCTGATGCCAGCGATGGCCCCCATGATGTCCCGGAGCGTGGGCTCTGACCCATCGGGCGAGCCCGCACCTAGTGAGTCTTTGGATTGAGCGGCAGCAGTTGGCGAGGTCCTGTGCTGGGCGTACCGGTCGATCTTGTTGGTCTGAGGTTGGACCGTCTTCCTGCTGGCCCGGTTCGCTGTTCTATCAGGATCACCCCTGCCAGCCATGTTGGATCTAGGTAGAACAGAGGGTAGTACTCCAAGATCACTCAAGCGAGTGCGGAGCGTAGCTACCACAAATGTCCAGTCAGCAATAGGCCACTCCGCAACTCCGTTCGCTCCGCCAGCTGAAACAGGAGGCGCTCACTCAGCATGTCGATCATGCCCTGCGTTATCGCAGCCGTCGGCCATCCCCGGGACAATGGTGCGCCCCTGGCACCGAAATTCGACACGACGTAACTTCGTCAAGGAATGTCGGATTTTGAAACGGAAAGTGGATCCCGTGTCTATGACCATTCGCCAATCAGAATCCACAACCGTGGATCAGGATTTCGACCAGGATTTATGCGGAGGGTCGGAGGGTCTCCGGAGCTCCGAGCTTACGCAGCCATCTTGCTTGCCCGCGAAGCTCCTCCACTACACTACATCTTAATCCACTCTACGGCACTCCAGTGTATGCCACTCCTTTCTATGCCACTCTGTTCTATGCTATTCCATTGAACACCACTCCACTGTATTCCACTCCACTGTATGCTACTCCACTATCTGCTATTCGACTCTATGCCACTCCACTCTACCCTATTGCACTGTATTCCACTTCACTGTACAACACTGCAGTGTTCTCTATTCCACTCTATGCCACTCCACTCTTCTAAACTTCACTGCATGCAATTCCACTGTACAACATGACACTGTATGCTATTCCCCTGTATGCTACTCCACTGTACAGTACTCCACTACATGCCACTACAGTGTGTACCTCTCCACTCTACGCCACTCCACTGTACAATACTCTTCCCCACTCAATGTAACTGCACTATGTAAAACTCTACTACATTTGTGGCACTCTACAACACTCTACTCCACTCTATCTCCATACACTCCACCGTCCAATTCTAGACTCCACTCTGTGCCTGTACACTCCATTGTACAACACTCTATTCCACAATACAAAACCTTTGAATTCTTTACGATACGGCACCCCCTCTACTATTCGAGATGCTACTCCAGTATATAATTGTTTGCTCTACTCAACGCTATGCAACTACATTGTACCCCACTCCATTTGTCTTTACAGCACACCTACACACTCTATTGTGCTTTACTCCACACTATGCAACGATACTCCACTAGACTATTCTACTCAAATCCACTATACAAGACTTTACCTCACTCTACACCACTGTATAGCATTCTCTGAAACTTTACTCCACTCTATACCCCTACACTCCACTGTTCAACACTGTGCTATACTGTATGTCACTGTACAACACTTTACTCCAATCTATACCGGTTTACGATACTGTAGTCCACTATAAGACAGTATATGCAACTCTTTATATGCCACTGCACCCACTTTACTCCACTGTACTCCATGACACAGTAAGTACTCCACTCTACTCCACTGTATGCCATTCCACTCTATGCATTTCTACTCTATACCGCTCTATGCCAATCCACTCTAGCGCTTTCTACAACACTGTACTTTACTGTACGCCACTTCACTCTAGAAATCTGTACTACACTTAATATAAATCTAATCTCCTGAAGTCTAAAACACTAACAATACTGTATGACATGCCACTGCCCTGTATGGTTCAAGACGGTACTTCCATTTAGTACACTTTACTCAAATGTATGCTACGTTTCTTCACTCTATTGCATTTCACACCACTATTTTCTACTACTCGCCATTCTACTCTATGACACTTTACTGTACTCTACGCTACCCCACTCCAGTGTTTTCCACTCCACCCGACTACTCTTTATCTCACCCTATTCCACTGAATCATACTCCGCTCTACGCCGCTCCACTGTCTGACACTCGACTCCACTGTATGCAACTCCACTCTTCAGAACTGTAGTACACTCTATGCCTCTCTATAACATTTTGCTTCACTATATGCCCAACCACTGTACACCACTGCCGTACACTGTATGACACTCAATGAGACCCCACTCCACTCCTCTCTATGACACGCCACTCCACTGTATGACACACCCCTCCACTATAGGATATTCTCCTCCAGTGTACTGAGCAACATTCCTCTCAATGATACTCCACTGTACGACATTCTAATCCACCCTACTCCAGTCTATGCCACTTCTCTCTACAACACTGCACCCCACTCAATTACAGTTTTCAACACCCTGTTCTACTGTACGACTTGCCACTTCTCTGTACAAAATGCTGCTCCACGCTATGATACTCCACTCCACAATATGACACACCACTCCACTGTATAATACTTTACTCCACTGTACACTACCCACTGAAACCTACTCCACTGCACTCCATTCTACTCTACAATACTCCTCTACACTGTCTCCATTTTACTGTTCAACACTGCAATTAACGACACCATAATAAATTACTTAAACAATACGATTTCAAACAATTTAAACAAAATAAAATCCATTTAAAACAAAGGTTGGTATTAGTTATAGTTAGGAAAACTGTATTTATTATTTTTATACAACCCAACTTAAAAAAGAAAACATTAGAAATTCTTAAGTTATAGTTATAACTAAATGTATAATTTACACATCACCTTCAAATTAATATAAGTCATGCACCTCCATATCCAGTGTTGTCACCTCACTTGCCACAATACATTAACTATAACTCACACCTTCTCCATGCACGCAAGGTACTATCATAGCGAATATGCTTCAATGCCAGACTTAAAACCTAAACATCACAGCTAGGGAATTCTATTGAGCACAAACACCCCACACATGCTGCTACATATGCAAGAAGACAGTTCTCATGATTAAAAGATGGAGATTTTTGTGCAGTGTGCATTGAAAAGTTTGTCCATAACCTTTGAAGTTCAAAAGATGAAAGAGAGGAGTAGCAAATTAATGACTGTAAGCTATACAAACCTATTTATAGAAACCTGAAATTATCCAAGCCAGGTCTGAGATGTTCTGACAGACCTGGGTTATTTACTTGAAACTACATATTTTTGTGAAACTTGTCGTTTTTTATCTTTGCCAGTACTGCTGCAGTACTGCAAATAAAAGTGATGCAAATTAAAAAGCGTTAACTAACTGACACAGAAGGATTTAACAGATTCAACACTACAATACCGAATGGAAAGCATATGGTTTAACTCTGCAACAAAATATACAGCTACTGCGTTACTGAAACCACCTCTGCCTTTTGACACAGCTAAGAAACAGAACATTGATGCCAGATGGGCTGCACAGATCAACATATTTGATGACTTCATAGATGCACTGGGAGAAGAAAATGTAAAGAAAATCATCAAATACTTAAAAAACCTTGCAGATGGCAGAGT
Source organism: Lissotriton vulgaris (assembly GCF_964263255.1). Lineage (NCBI taxonomy): Eukaryota > Metazoa > Chordata > Amphibia > Caudata > Salamandridae > Lissotriton > Lissotriton vulgaris. The sequence goes on from NC_141694.1 coordinate 1,689,882,609, forward strand.
GAAAGAAGTGTTAAAGAAAACTCGACAAACTGAAGAAAAATCGTATCAAAAAATATTAGAAGCATTGGAAGCCCAGTTCAACCATACCGAATGATGACGATGAAAGATACATCTTCAGCCAGGCACGACAATAGGTTGGTGAGACGATGGATGAGTTTGTTGAAAGATTTGAGACACTCATTAAACATTGCAAGTTCTGTGATTTCTCCAATAAAGAAGCCATGCATCTTAGAATTATCGATGGCTGACTTTCTAACTAATTTAGAAGATGCATGTTGAGAGAAACATGCAGTATGAAAAAAATGGTAATGGCTGTGAAAGTTGAAGAGCGAGTAGATCGACAAGCTGCTGAAATTGAAGCAGGAACGGCCAACATGAATCAGCCCTGCCCGTGCAAAGCATGCACCTACGAAAACAAGATGCAAGTAAGTCGACATCTTTAAAGAAATCAAAATTCTGATTCTGATGTCGATATCCACGCCCACTCTAGGCCACGCCCCCTTCAAGGGCCAGATATAAACGCTGATTGCAAGCGACTGGCAGCTAGTTCTTGTTGTGTCCTGAGGCGGAAAGCCGGGACTGTTGTGCTCCATTTTTAAAATTGAATACTCGCGTTCTAATTGATTTTGTGTTGTGCTTTTAAAATCACTCTCACCTGGGCACTCTCGAGCGGCACTTGGCACGGGCAGCAGACCCCAGCGCTACCACGCTGCCTCGACCGCCTCCTACGCCCCCAACGATCTCGGCACCGCGTGGACGGTGACCACGCCCACTCTAGACCACGCCCCCTTGGGCCACGCCCTTCTTGGTCACGCCCCCTTGGGCCACGCCCCCGTGGGCCACGCCCTTCTTGGCCACTCCCCCTAGGCCACGCCCCCTGAACTCCCTCTCCAGCAAACGCCATCATAATGTGCCTGGCCAGGAAGCGCAGCGGACAAGCGCAGCGGGAGCGCCGTTGCGCCTAAGGCAAGCCCGTCTGCGCCCGTCCGCGCTCGAACGGGCTCAGGGCCAGAACCTATGCTGGGGCCAGCTTCCAATAGGGTGAGTTACTCTTGCCGGGCCCTCCTAAGTCTCAGACCCACCAACAACATTATGTGCAATTATGTTCATGATTTAGGCGGACCCTTCACTAGCTGTGCACTCTGTCACCCAGTCCAGCTACAACTTACCGATCCACCCGTTTCACACCTTGACCTTAAACTAGCCGCACTGAATTGCAGGTCACTCCCCATGCATGCTCTGCTCATCAACCACCTACTTGTAGACCACGACCTCGACATTCTGTTCCTTACGGAAACGTGGCTCACTGCTCACTCGGATTCGGACGTGGTCTTAGCCCTACCCCCGGGCTTCCTCATCCAGTCCCAACTACGTCCCTCTGGCAGAGGAGGCGGACTAGCTATCCTCCACCAGGATCACTTCTCCTGCAGAATTAACGATGCCCACTTCTCGGACTCAGAAAGCTGCCATTTTACCATCCAGCTGGCACCGACAAGTTCGCTGTCAGGCCTCCTAGTATATCGCCCCCCTGGCCATTTTGGCCCCTTCACTAGCGCCCTTCTAGAATCAATATCATCACTGGCCCATTCTACTTCCAACTTCACTATACTAAGAGACCTTAACATCCATTTTGACGACCCCCTAGACACAGGGGCCGCCGATTTGATCCTAGACCTGGCGGCCTACGGTCTCCAACTGACCAACTCCGGAGCCACCCATATCAAGGGTCACCTGCTAGACCCAGTTTTTACCAATGTCCACACCCTTCAAGCCAAAGCGTCCCTTCCCCTCCCGTGGACAGACCATTTTCTGGTCCCTCTCTTCTTGCCAGGAGCATTCAGGAAGCCCCACAAGCCCGCCACCTACACCCGGGACAGGGCATGGTCCAGACTCTCTACAGAGGACTGGGCCAGAGCCTTGAACTCTACGACCCCTATCCCTTCGGAGGACCCTGTCACAGTGGACAGAAATTTCAGGGAGTGGATCTCCACCTCCCTTGATTCTATCCTCCCCATAAAAACCTGTGAGGATAAAAACGGAAAGACAGGATCAGCCCCATAGTTCAGCCCGGAACTCAGAACTCTCCGCAAAGAATGCAAAAAAGCGGAGCGACTGTGGAGAAAGGACTGGCTCCACTCCAGTAAGGACGCCTACCGTAGGTCGGTGAGAACCTATAAATCCACCCTGAAACTCACTAAAGGCTCATATTACGATGCAAGAATAAAAAATGCCACCAATTCGACGAGAGAGTCCTACCTCATCGCCAAAGAGCTTCTGAAAATACCAACACCCCCCTCTTCCAACAGGTCCCCTCCGGGCAGAAGTGATAAACTGGCAACCTACTTTGATTCCAAAATCTCCCGTATCTTAGCCTCACTCCCACCTCCCAGTCTGTCTAACCACAGAGACATTGATGTGCCTGTTACCCATACAGGAAACATCCCTCATCCACAGCTGACCGCTTTTAGGGCGGTATCTCTGGACGAAGTGGGAAAGACTCTGGCCAAGATGAAAAGCGGCTCCCCCTGTGAGCCCGCTCCCATGAGATTCCTGAAAACAGTGGCCCCTGCCATTGTGTCCCCTATCACGGAGCTGATCAACATCTCGTTGTCCCAAGGCTCTGTCCCTCCGAGCTGGAAGGGTGCAGTAGTCAAAGCTCTTCTCAAAAAACTTCAACTGGACCCCACCGATTTGGCAAACTACAGGCCGATCTCGCTCCTCCCGGGCATTAGCAAAATGGCCGAGAAACTGGTCAATGTCCAACTGTCCCAGTTCCTCGAATCCAACAACCTTCTGCGTCGGTCCCAAACTGGGTTTCGTCCTGGCCACGGCACGGACACCGCCCTCCTCGCAGTCATCGAGGAGGCAAGGTGCATTTTGGATTCAGGAGGGTCAGTGGCAGTGATCCTCCTGGACCTTAGTGCAGCCTTTGACACGGTGAACCACCGTGTCTTACTCCACCGGCTGGCCAGGGCAGGACTCGGGGGCACCGCGCTCGCCTGGATAGAGTCTTTCCTATCGGGCCGCTCGTTCCAGGTATGGGACGGCAACTCCCGCTCAGCAACACTCCCTCTTTCTAGCGGAGTCCCCCAAGGGTCTTCGCTAAGTCCCACTTTGTTTAACGCCTATATGGTCCCTAGGGAGGATGTAGTTGCCCCATTCGGGATCAAGATAGTGAGCTACGCGGACGACACGCAATTGGTCGTCTCACTCTCACATCTTGACCACCGCCCAGACAATCTGTTGAACTGCCTCCAGGAAATCCACCACTGGATGTGCGAGTCATCACTTAAGCTCAACGGATCTAAAACCGAAGTCATGCTTATGGGCAAGAAATGGGCTACTATCCCTCCATCGGTCTGGCCCGATGTTTTTGGCGAGGTGCCCACCCCGAAGAAGGAAATCAAGACTTTGGGAGTCTGGCTTGAACCTGATCTGTCCATGAAGACCCAGGCAGCCAAAACAGCAGGAACCTGCTTCGGACTCATGCATTCCATCCGGAAGATCCTTCCGCTACTCCCTCCCCTATCAAGGAAACTCTTGGTTCAAGGCCTGATCCTTGCTCGTCTGGACTATAGTAACGCTGTCTATCTAGGAGCCCCCAAATCTACTCTGGCAAAACTTCAGCGCACCCAAAATGCGGCTGCCCGGCTCCCCTCCAGAGCCTCTGCCAGACCAGTGCTCAAGGCCCTACACTGGCATCCAGTGCGACAGAGGATAGAATTTAAGGCTTTGTGTACCGCCCACAAACTCCTCAACGGTCTAGGCCCTTCGATCTTGAGAGACATGGTCACCCCGTATAAGGCACCCAGACTCTTGCGCTCGGACAATGAGCGTCTGGCCAATGTCCCAAGATTTATTTATTTATTTATTTATTTTATTTTATTATTAATCTTATAGAGCGCGACAGCTACCCGTAAGAGTTTCCCGGCGCTAATTGACAGTAAACAGCATGATTGATCCTGAAGAAAAGGGGTTATTGGGCAAACAGCCAGGTCTTTAGGGCTTTTCGAAAACGGAGATGGCACTGCTCCATTCGGATTCAGGAAGGTGCGCACTGGTGGTCGACGCTTCGCAGTAAAAGCGTCCTCAGGATGGAACTCGCTCCCACGCTGCTTGCGGCTGGAACCCTGCCACCTTCGTTTCCGCAAAAAACTGAAAACTCTCCTTTTCCCCAAATAGGACCTTCTTTCCCCCCTTGGTCATCACAAGTCCTTACAGCGCGGGGATTCCTCCGGGTCACCAGGCGCTCTACAAATCGTTAAATAATAATAAATAATCTATTTCCCCACAAAGGGTCCAGCCATTGGACACACATGTTGCTAGAAAGGAAACAACCTCATAATAGTCTGAAGAGCAAAAGACAACTTAGATGTGCCATGGGGGAAGGACAAAATGGGCACTTGAATGTTTCAGATGCATTCTAGCCACTCTCACAAAACCAAAAAGCAACATCAGCTACGACAAATGGAAACATGACCAGATCAACCGTTGTCAAGCTCATCATGCAGAGGCTCTTCAACATCACTATGGAGTGCTGATGAAGAAGATGTGTGTGCATTAATTGTAGCTATCAAGGAATGATGTGAGCAAATTGGAATAGCTGTTTTCAAAGAAGGCTACAGTTCAAAAGAAACTCACCAAATAAAATGACAAACTTCATTTGGAGGCTGTCCCAAAATCACGCTGAAAGTGAATGATCAACTAATAACTGTCATCTCAGACAGTGGTGCTTCAATTAACATTATGCCTGTGGAAGAGTTTAACAGCCTGTCCCCTGTGCCTCACCTCACTCCATCAGGCACAAAGGTGTACACGTGGGCTAATACTGAACCACTGCAAGGCCAAGGATCATTCATAGCAACCATGCAACATAAAATGACGTCAGTACAAGCACCAATACATGTACTTCAAGGAACTTCATCCAGTGCCTGTGTACTCAATGTTGCCACAACTACTGACATGGGACTGATATCACTCAATTACAGCCTTCACACTCAGTCAGAGATTGTGAGTAAGTCAGTGTTTCATGGTTTAGGTAGACTCAAGACAATGAAAGTGCAACTTCACGTTCAATGAGAACATTCAATTCAGTTCAGTTAATAACATTTTATTCGATTTTAGTTTATGTAATCGTACAAAATCACAGATTAAAATATTTCTTCATATATGTCCAGATAAGGAAAAGCAAAAAAAAAAAAGAAATGGCAGTTCAGTGTGCATAAGAGCAAGAGAACAATACATTGACGGTGTGAAAAGAATTTCAGCAACAAATCAAAGAATGAAAAGAAGCGAAATATATGTTGTTTGTAAACATGTGACTCTATATCTCTATATATAATATTTATGCAGAAGAAATCTTTATTATGAACGAGTTCAGGAAAGCCGCTTCATACATGAATACAATAAAAATACTAATACTAATATCTAGCACTAAAAACCCCAGCCAGAAACCATGACACATAAAAACAACATTTTGCTGTAGATAAAAGCTGTAAATATAAAAAGGTGGGTATTGCCTGTCTCAGTTCCGTGGGTGGCAAAAGGGGCCCAATAAATTTACGATGAAGACCATTAAATCTATGGCATATGAGAACAATGTGTAAGGTATCTGGTATAGTGACCTCATCGCAAACATATGGTGTTAAGTCTGTTATTTTGGACCAGGCACCTTTTGCAAATCGCAGCAGATGAAATATACCCAATCTGAAATACGTCAGTTACGCCGATGATGGGTAGACATGTCTAGCAATGTCCGCTTTGGTAATGCTCTCAGGACTGTTAAATAAGTCAGGCCTCTCTAATTCCTTGAAATTTGACTATGTACTGTAACCAATGAATATAAGGCATATTGTCAACGTAGGGCAATCTTGTATGATTAAACTATTTAGACTATACTCTTTCTTGGCCCACACTGAGCACCACAGTAAAAGAGGGAAAAGGCATTGAAAATCTGCAACATAGCCCAAGCCCAATTACTTGTGAATAATTTCTAACACTTTAGGGAGTACCTTGCCCATTGAGTACCTCGCCCTACATCATGAAGGCCCCTCAGGAACTTTTTTTTGCCCAGCTTGAGTGGTGCAATACTTGCATAGTCCAATATATCACAGTCAAACCTGGTCATGGGAATGCATTTAGCTTTGTAAACACCCAGCAAGGTCTGTAGTGGCTTATGCCCCAAGCAACACACAAAGTTGTTTAGGCTGGCCTTGGCCCTTTTTAGGCAGCCTATAGGCTTTCCAATCAAAGGGTGCCTACATAGACTGGAGTTTAATAGAATATATAGGGCTCTGTGCATTTTTCCTTCGCTGCTAACACTAGGTGCTTTTTTTAAGACTACGATAGGAGCCTTGAGAGCCCGCGTGCAATTTGTATCGAAGCATTTACAAGAACCCAAGAGCTCCAAAGACCCCAGCTTAGTCAGAGCAGAATTAATGTGTAGGCATAGCCTTTCAGAGGCCCTTAAAATACTCCCCTGGGGAGCCTTTTCACCTGGACAGATCTATAGGTCAGATTGACATGAGTTAATGAACTCCATTTTAAAAACCTCTGGGATAAACTTGTCCCAATTTATTCTTCATCCCTGATCACTGAAGCTGGCAGGAATTTAAAAAGACAAATACACGCCCGCTCCTTCCTTTCCCAATGAAAGCGGAATGGTCACTAAAGGTGTTCCATTCCGCTGTGAAGCTAATCTGGGAGGCATATACACCTGCTGTAACATAGATATATGTAGTATCCTACTCCTGTTCTTGTTATACCCTTTACTCTTCCTGCTCAGACAATGTGTTTGTGTGTGTGTGCTGCTCGGAATGTTGGAGTGATGATACATCTGGAATGTTGGGTGCCTGAGATGTTTGGAGTGACAGTGGAGAATGGGCTGAGCAGCAAGCAGGGAGCTCCTGGGGATGGGGGGCTGCATCACAAGGCTTTACTACCTGCTCTACAGAACCTAACTACCTGCTGTACTGGATTTATCCTTCATGTTACTATCTTCAATAAATTAACTTAAACTCCAACCTTACTGCGTGGACCTCCTTACTACATGTAATTGGCGACGAGGATCAATAAAGGAACCTGTACTGGGGCCCTTATAGGTAGTTCCAGCCGTGGAGGTCTGTACCACCTGCAGAATGAAATGCCGGGACGCAAAATTCAGAATTTGTCTAATTCGGTAAGCGGCGCTGAAGCAAATACATTAGAAACTGGGGGTCAGATTTACAAGCCCCTTGTGCCACTTATGAATCAATTTTAACATGGGAAAAGTGGTGCATGTGGCTTGTAAATCTGCCCCTGGATGTTTGACATTCTGAGGCCCACTGGAGGGCTTTGTATAAAAATACACTTATTTTGCTTTGAATGTACACAGAACCCACTGGAGGGTGAAAAATGGCTTGAGGAAATACCACAAGTTCCAGCATGCATTGCAAACTGTACTCACCTGAGAGGCACACCGGAGGCCTATTAAACTGAGAGCATGCAGGGAACTTTTACAGTGAGCATTTTTGTGGATTCACTGATGCCTATGAATAAGGAGCTGGGAGCTCCGAAACGTTTCACGCGGAGGAAGAAATGATCAGAATGAAATGCCAGTTTCTTTGAAAATAAAGGATTTTACAATTATCTGCTGCGGAGTGCGTCCTCATTGCAGGGCAATAATACGGATATATATATATATATATATTATATATATATATATTATATATATATATATATTCACTGAAAAAACCATAGGTTATAGATCATATATAGTTAGGAATTAGCATTTACAAAACCATATTTTACTCACACAAAACCATTGAAATTTCATATATAGTTAGTTGCCCTAACTATATATCGCGCACCCGCAATCCACTGCTAATGATGTCACATATTACATCATTCATGGCATGGTCAGTGACATCACTGATGACATCACTGATGACATCTCAAATGACATCACTGATGACATCACTGATGACATCATCCAGTGACTGTATGTTGCAGTAAAGTAAAAATATGTCTTACATATTGAAGAATGAGTGGATGTTTAAGTGTCTGGATGAAGGATTTAGTAGGTGCATGACTGACTGTATGAGAGAGTGATTAAATGTGTGTCACTAAGTGCATGGGTTAGTGACTAAACTGTCTTATTTTGTGCATCATTATATCTGTTGTTCTGTATACTTCTGCATGTGTTGATCAGTAGCTATATGAGTGGCTATATGGGTTATTGATTGGTTGCCCAAGTATTTGTATGGGAGACTGAGTATGTGTGTGGGTGGCTGGGAGGTGTATGACTCTGTGCATAGATGTGTGAACAGTTGATTCACTAGATGTATGGGTTCAAAAGTGCATGTGGAAACAGCTGCATGAGCGGTTGACTGTGTGCATGAGTGTATTGCTGAGTGAATGGATATCTCAGTGCTACATGTCAAAGTAAGTACATATGTAAAACACAGTACATGTGAGAGTAGACATATATAAATAACTGTGCAGAAGAGCCAGTGAATGTGTGAGTGGCTGCATGGATCATTGAGAACTTGTATCAGTGATTGTATAAGAGAGTAAAAATATGTTAGAATATGTTTGAATTAGTAAGGTGTGTATAACTGTATAGCTGAGGAAATGGAGTTGTGATTGATTCTTTGCATGACTGAGTAGGTGCATGAGTAACTCCATGGATGAGTGACAATGTGTGAGTGTCTGTTTACACTGAGTGTATCTAAGGTTATATAAGAGTCTGAAGAGGTTCATCGTATTATCACATGAATGATGTCATCAGTGATGTCATTTGAGATGTCATCAGTGATGTCATCAGTGATGTCACTGACCATGTCATGAATGATGTAATATGTGACATCATCAGCAGTGGATTGCGGGTGCGCGATATATAGTTAGGGCAACTAACTATATATGAAATTTCAATGGTTTTGTGTGAGTAAAATATGGTTTTGTAAATGCTAATTCCTAACTATATATGATCTATAACCTATGGTTTTTTCAGTGAATTTTCAAGGTTTTGCAAATGCTAATTCCTAACTATATATGGTCTATAACCTATGGTTTTTTCAGTGAATTTCAATGGTTTTTTAAAAGCTAATATCTGTAGCTGTAAAATGTATTTTTATTCTAATTCAAAAATATATTTAAAATTTTTGTAATTTAATGATTTTAAATATACTTTTGTTTAAATTATTTTTTTTTGTTTCGCTGCCGGTTCGCGAACCGGGAAGCTTTCCGTTAGCTCAATTTGATGCCGCGACCCGGTCCGCTAACCGGTAAACGTTCCGTTTGCGCAACTGTCGCATTAGAAATCAACATCGTGACGCGTCGCGGAAGCGCGACATATCACGTTGTCGCGTAATGCGTCTTATGACGCGCCGCGTTAGCGCTCCCGGAAGTGCTCCGGACCGCGAACCGGAAGCGATCCGCGCTGCGCGTAACGTGAGCGGAACAGGTCATGTGATTTGTTTATAACACTTTTCATTGGTTCATTTCACTATTGGTTTCCTAATGATGTAAGACTAGGTCATGTGACCTAAAAATAACACTTTTCATTGGTTTAGAACTACTTTTTTTCCCAAATGATGAAAGCCCCCACCTTTTTTCTCACTCTGACTTTCAACTTTGAGAAAGGAAGACCTATTTTGCTCTGTGAAAAAAATGGCTTCAGTAGTAGCTTCAGCTGCTGGACCCCCACCACCACCACCACCACCAACTCCTTATAAGAAGAGTGGACCACCTCCACAGTTCCTTGGAAACCCAGAGGAGGATGAGGATCCAGAAGAGGAAGAGGAAGAAGAGGCACCACGATTTTTGAAAGAGTTACCCCGGGTATCTCATTACAAAAATAGTTTTATCTGGCAGTTTTTTTCTATTCCAGCAGGAAAGAAAAAAATTAATGCACGCTATGTTACGTGCCTTATATGCCAAGATGAATTATCCAGGGGCACTGAAGAAAAGTACAGTTATGGGAACCACACTATGCACCGTCATATGCAGAGGTGGCATCCACTAAATTATAGCCGGGCAGAGATGCGTGACCTGCAAGAGAACCCTCCATCTTCTGTGGCCAGGACATCAGCTGATATTTCTCTGACGGTTGCAGAGGCACGTGAAACAGTGCCAAATATCCCAAAAAATGTTGTTCATATGAAGTTTACTTGTTTATATTGTGGCACTTTAATTTCATGTGCTAATATGAGTTTTAAATTAATAAATTTAGCATTTGAAAAGCACCAATGCTCTAAACGCCCCAAGCAATAATTTTTTTTTTGCTCCTGTTGAGCCCTTTTCAATGCCTGTTTTTTGTTCTTTCCCTTTCAAAAAAAACGAAAAAAACATTAAATTGTTCAAAAAATACAAAAAAAACAAATAATGTTCAAAAAAGAAAAAAAAAATATAAAACAACAAAAATTTTTAAAAAAAGTTCTTTTCAGAACTACCTCCCCTTTATACAAAAATTGCTCGAAAGTGTAACACTCTGGCAAGCAGTTTTTTTTTTAGTTCGCTTTCCGGTTCGCTCGCCGGTACGCGAACCGGGAGCTAACCCCAAATTTAAAAACAAATAAATAAAGGAGTTAGTACAAGGGAGGTAAACAGAGAGTAATGTTAAAAGAAAGACAGCTATAGGGACTAAACCAGAGATGCTGTTTAATAGATTTATTTACCGAAGAAAAGATGGAAGAGGATATAATTGTGGAAAACAAAATAGATAAGGAAGTGAAAGAATCAAGCATTTAAAATGCAATAGGTCTCACAATAGAAGAGTTTGTCCTTTTGGTTTTGCAAATGGATGAGTGGCGTTGCGCGGATGAGTGGCGTTGCGTGGATGATTGGTGTTGTGTGGATGATTGGCGTTGCGTGGATGAGTGGCGTTGCATGGATGAGTGGCGTTGCGTGGATGAATTGCATGTGTGAGTGGCATAGTGTGTGTGAGTGATGTTGTGTGTGTGAGTGGCGTTGTGTGTGTGAGTGGCGTTGCGTGTGTGAGTGGCGTTGCGTGTGTGAGTGGCCTTGCGTGTGTGAGTGGCGTTACTGTGGGGGAGTGGAGGGGGGACGAGAAATGCACACGGCGGACAGGGGAGGGGACGGAGCGGGGACAGCAGAATGAGGGTGTAAAGCAGCCGGGGCCTTTGAAGTGAAGCTAATCTTCACTTCTAAGGTGTGGGAGGAGTGCGCCTGAGGGAACAGACAGCGATTTGGTAATGTGCACACGCATTTTCGGTCAATGCACTTTCGCATTGACCTAAAACCCACGGGCACAGCTCCAAATTTCCACTTTTAGTTTAACTTTGTTTAAAACTCTATAGACTGAGGCCCTATAGTAGGTGAATGTGATAGAAATGTAATGAAAAGAGTAGAAAACATTTACCTTAAAATTCTTGATAACTTATTCAATTTTTTTTCATACTTTCAATCTGTGAAAGAGAGAAGAAACATTTGAAAAATATTAAAACATGTATTTAAAAATTAGAAAAGACAAGGGAAAAGGTTGAAGGACAAACAGATTTTCAACAACTTTGATATTTACAGAAGCCTCTGCTTCTCTAGGCCCCCTACACAGTCCTTAAGATATATATTTTAAACTAACAGTATCTTGATGCTGATGAAGTGAGGCCTATTTTGGAACATGGTGCATCTTTTGCAATGCTGATGTCTCACAACAGTGATGCAATGGCAGCGCGAAAGAGATGTAAAGCCATCATAAAATTGTCCCTAATATTTTAAATGATTGTTTCAGGAAGCAAATAAGATCTGTTCTTTCCAGAGGTTTGTTTGAGGTGAGGCCTACTCAGGTTTCAAAATAAAACAGTACCCAGAAGTGCAGCACTGTATGCATTAACTTTGACACTTACAGAAGCCTCAGTTTCTCCATGTCTACCTCACATTTCTAAATGTATATCATAAGTACAAAAAGTAGAGAATTAATTATACATGTTAAATGGTTTATTTTTGCTGTTCTCAGAATGTATCAAATTTCACTAAAATCAGTGACTTGAAGGTATTCATCATGTAACAGCGGGGAAAAAAAAAACACAATCAAAATGATTGTGTTTAAAAAACCCATACAACATAAGAAATCAGAATTCAAAACTCCTTAAAATTAACTTACTTTACATAACGTCGAAGGATGTCCTATGAACAGCTTACACTCTGTTGTGCTGTTAATATTTTCAGCCCGCCATTTTCTGAAAGAAAACCTCCATCGTTTTGAAAAATATGTTACATACGATAAAAGACTTCTCACATTCTACCACATGTTTCCACATGGCCAAATCATGTTAGAGCGATTTACAACTCTTGGAATTCTTGTAAGCAAATCCCGTCATTTTCTATTTTCGCAACTTTCAGAAAGAAAACGTTTAAGATTACTTTCACAATCCTGGACTACTAATATCTTACCCTTTTTGCTCACTCATGTTTTACTTTTCCTATGACACTGATACTGCTTACTATGAAGCAGACTTACTTGCATCAGGTTTATATAGTTGGATTTTTAAAATGACTTATAATCAAAATTTTTGACCAATAATCTAGACAGCATTGCAGACTTACATTCCCTCTACTCCATGAACCTCTTGAAATTCCTCAGAGCACATCCCGAGATTCTTTCCCTAAAATTTTGGTTTTAAAAACACCAGGTAAGAATTTTTAAGGTCATACGGCAATTTTTTTTTTAAAGTTATAACAGAATCGTTGCAGAAGGACCAGCCGTTTCTAGACTTTAAATATGCTGTGTAATGTCCTGATGTTGTTGAAGGACCGTCATGATATATAATTGCTGCAGTTACAAAAGTCCTTCCTGATATTGACAACTGCGAAGCAACACATTTTTTTATTAAAGTTGTCAATTTTGTTCCATCAGGCCTACATCGTTGGAACATTAAAATGACATACTGGCCATATCTTCGTATAAATAATGTTGACATCATTTCAGATTTACATTGGCTACACTCCATGTTGTGATCTGCTGCTTTTACTAGCTTATTAAAGGACACTGATTTACTGTCTGGCAAAGTTAAATATATAAATCTTTCTGAGTCTACACTAGTAGTACTTGATACCCTACAGTTCTCGCAGTCATGCTGCCAATGATAAGAAAGTCCAAACAGGTGATCTACATCTACACCCTCATCTTGCAATACATCAAGCATATACATTAAAAACTCCTGACAATCCTGCTGAATATTTTCAGAGAATTCTGTTTGACCTGAACATTCGTCTAACAGATAACGAACTTCAGATACACTTTCTACTTTTGTTCTATCAGTGCTACATTTCTCTAACACAGAATTCAACAAACAGCATAAACTTTGTTCCGAATTGATCACAATCTGTTCTTTTAAAGTCTCTAATGAAAAGAGAACATTAACAACTACATTAGCATAGCAGTTGACACCAGAACTGTTTTCAAATTGAAAACCGACAACATCTTCAACAGAATCCATTTTCTTTCTGCTTACAATTTTCGGTTCATCGACTTTTGGGCTTTTTGCTACAACCTCCCTACTATTACTGATATTTCTTCGTTTCCGGCCTACCACACGTTTCTCAAACAAAGGATATTGAGGCAAATGTGGCGCATACTCTCTTCTTAACCTATTGTATTCCTTTACACAATCTAGATCCGCACAAATGTTTGTGACATCACAGTCAATCAAGTACAATCCCGATAAAGTTCTGACTCGTGACAATGCCACATATGCCATACTCTCCTTGAACACAGAACTGCCAATATTCACCAATGCACCGTCTACACTTAAACCTTGCGATTTATGGATTGTCACCGCATATGCCAAGCAAACAGGAAACTGCTCACGACGAACATATAAGTCTTTAACAAGCAAAAACCTAGCAGAGCAACGACCAATTAGCTGTACTTCCTCAATGCCATCAAATTTAATTTTTAAAAATTCAATTCCATCTCTACTTCTGTATTTCTCAAAATCAACATTACCCATTGATCCATTTACCAGACCTCTTTCAACATGTAAATTCCTTCTCAAAATGATTCGGCAATTTAGGCACACATTCAAAGTCTTTTCAAAACCGGCAGATTTAGATATAGTCTTCTCTAATGAATCCAATTTTGATTTCAAATTCTCAGACAAAATAATTGTTGATCCCATATGCTCTATTCTGTCAATAGCTTCCAGTTTCACAATCTCTTGCTTTTCTAAATGCAACATTTTGTTGTTGAAGATGGCACATTCTGCAAGAGTTGGCATCAAACATATTCCGGATTTCTTCTCAGTAATTTTCTGAAAAATATTCTCAGGCACAACGTCTTGTTCTGGATATAAATTTGACAGTAATCGTGCTTGTAAAGCTTCTTTCCCATGCTCGGTCTCTTTTCCAATTCTAACATCTTGTAGAATATTCTTGTAATCTTCATCCTTCGCCTGACGCATATTTTCATGCAGTTCAGCATAATTGAAGTTTAACCATATATTGACGTTGCCAATGCTCCCTAGGCACTTCCTGGTATCTTCATGCGTGAGCATTTTGAACACAGTTGTCCTTTCACTGGTGTCAGCTGCAGAAGATCTCCGAAAACAATGATGTGTTTGCCACCAAATAACACATCATACTCAGTTTTAAGAACTTCTTGCATTCTCAAATGCACAAAGGCAAGCATGACATTGGAAACCATGCTTACTTCGTCAATGATAAGAAGTTTCATTTTCCTCAAGACTCTTGAAACTTCACAACAAGCATCTCCAGATAACTTGTGGTATTTTAATTTGTTGTCATGCTCCACTGGCAGCATCAGTAGACGATGCAAAGTAATACCTTTAATGTTATGTGCTGCCAGTCCAGTTGGAGCGGTGACAACACAAGACAGCGATGACTCAGTCCTTTCCTGCAAATAACAAGAAATTGCTTTAATGAGGAAACTTTTTCCAGTTCCCGCTTCTCCACTCACGTACAGTCGGACAGGCTTCAACGACGTACACGAGCACTCTTTCTTCTCATGACTTAATCCATGATCAATTTGCTTGGTAACTTCGTCATATATTTTCCTCTGCTCAACGTTGAGTTGTTTTTCCAAGTCTTCTAAGTTAACCGCATCCTCCTGAGCATGTGCCATGGCTCTTTCCACTTCATTCATAGCAGTGGCAGCTTCATTTTCGATAACAGGTCCTCCTAGTGGATCCTGACTCAATGAAACAGAACTCTGACTGTCCTGAGAACTGTCTCTGGCAATCTTGGCTGCAATCGTTGCTTCCTGCTCAATTTCCAAAGTCAACATTTCTTGATATTTGGGAAAAGCAGGACATTCTATGGTCTCCTTGGCAGCAGTGAAAGAGTCTTCGTAACAGAGGAAATCTCCAAGCAGTTCCTCTTCTGCACGCCAAGGCTTGAAAAGTTGCAAAAGTGCTAAATAGAAAAACTCCTTTTTTTCTGAAGATTCGCCACTCAATTTTCGATGGTTTACCAAGTGGCATTTTCTTTGCTTGACCAGATATCCCTCAATTCCAATTACAGCATACACTCCTTTCTCAATATCTTCTTTGATGTTCCTCTTGAATATGTAATTTTGTAGAACCTCATACAAACAAACATTCTCAAGGTGACTACTTCGATTTGGATAATATGTATCCAACATGTTGGTCTTCAAAATGTCGGTACTGTTTGGCTCCTTTTCCGCCAAATACTCAATTTCCCGCACAGGTTTCAGAACTCGATTACGCGTTGCAGCAAGACCAAGACTCGCCCAAATGATACTCCTGGATTTGGCATAGAGACTTGCTGAAGATAGCCGGTCAGAACATTCGTAAGCTCCAATTTCTCGATGAGACAACATCTTCAGACTGAAACTGTACAACTTCTTGCTGAGGCTCTTTTCATGGGAAATGTCCTCCCACATATCCTTCAATTCTGTCTTTTCTTTTTTGGTGATGTAAGATGTCACATACCGAGCCACAGCCATACAGTTATCAGCCACAAACTGTATATCCATGTTAGCATTCCACATGGACAAAATCACTGGGTTGTAGTCATTGATGTACTTGGACTCTTCGTTCCTTTTCAAATTGTATGTATTTTTGGGTGATTTCCTCGTCACATTATGTCGCAGAGAAGACATCAAACTGTTTACTCTTTCTTTAGAAATCACCGGTCGTGGAAAGTTGAAACGACATTTGGTGTAGAACTTGTCCTTGTTTCTGAATTTACGACGACAGTACTTTCCACAACGATGGCTTTGGAAACGTAGAACTTGTTCTCTTAGGCTTTTCTTCTCCTTTGCGTTTGGAACAGCACACGTAGAATACTGTTCTATGAAACTCATCACTAAGTCATCCGGATCTGTTTCAAATGTAGGTGCATCCTTGATCCACAGCAGCATATGTCTATGAGGAGCACCTCTTGCTTGGTACTCCTTTCTCCAGAAGAAATCCAACACCTCTCCAAGAGGTGGATTCTTCTTATTCATGATGAAAGACATCATAGCTTCAAATCTATGATTGAAGTACCTGCATACATTGACTGGATCCAAAGAGCACAGTTCTCCGGGTGTCTTGAATTTGATGTTTTCAATGTTTCCATTTGCCTCTCGTAGAAATTCAAGTAAGTCTTCCCAGCCATACTCGGCACAGCTCAGAGTGAGGAACCATGTCGGAGTTCCTAAGTTCCTCAGCATACATTTTAAATCACCATGACAACGGTACCAGTACTCATTAGTACCACGCTGACACGCCATGAGATTAATTAGGTGAGAATCCAAAATACTGTCTTGGACATTGACTTTATCCATAAAGTCACTTGCCGAGATGTTTCGCATCTGTATACCACTTTTCAAGATGTGGTTCACTGCATATGACAGTCCAGACAGATCGCTTTCAGACAGGAGATGAAACAAATAGGGAATGCATTGTCGAAACCTAGCATCTTCTGCATACAATCGTAAAGTCCGGTATTCAGAAGCAGGAATTTGATGAGGTCGCTCATCATATCTTCCTCCTTGACCTGTTGGAAATAGCTGTGGGAAACACCGAGCTTCCAAACTTTCCTTCCAAACACTAATGGGACTCCCTTTGGTTTGTTTCATTTGAAACAACTCAATAGCATTCCCCATGACTTCCTTGGAATGCAAAGGGTGAACACTATAATGTTCATATATTTCTTCACTTTTAGAGGCTTCTACTTTCTCAATTTGGCCAGCACACAAATCGCTATCCTCTTCATCACTTACTTCCTCTTCTCCAACATATACATTCTTATAGTACTTATTATTTTTTTTCAAATACAATGTTGCCTTTTTGACTTTCCTAACATCCACTAAATCTTGCCATATTTTCTTATTCTTTGTCGGAACCCCATTAACTAAGATAACCAGAGGTTCCTCTTCCACTTTTTCTACTCCAATTGTGTTAATGTTTTTGTTCAAATCTAGAGGCAAATAAACAACTCTTCCCTTTAATCCTCTCTGTAAATCTGATGGAGGCAACTTCCCTGTCTTTGGCTCCATTCTTACAATAGCCTGAAAGGGATGGATACTTTGAATCAAAATAGATTCATAAGTATTTAAATCATTCAATTCAGAAGGAATCTCAACCAATTCCAGATTATTATGAACCGCCCTAGCTGGCATCTGGTTTTGGTTTAATTTGTTACAACAATAAGTACACACACGTTGATCCGATCCCAAATCAAAACAATTTTCTACCATCAAGTATGTTGCGAAATCCTTCCATTCACTATTATTTTCCCTTTCACTTTTTGCATATAAATCCACTAACTTAATCGGATTCTTATAATAAGTGTGTCGACAACACACACAAGTGAAATTAGGCCTCTCACTTGATTTCAGCTGAAACGTAGCAATTTCCTTCTGAAAATTATCTGTACTAAAAACCTGTACATTATCTTCAACATTACCCTCTACTTCTGGGTCAATTTGAACATTCTCATCTTTACTGCCAAAGTAACAAAACTCAATTTCTTCACAAATATTCTTCACATCTGTTTCAGAACCATGGAAAAGAGCAGCACATAATTGTTTAAGCATAATTGCTGGACTCTTAGCATAATACAACATTCTCACTAATTTCCTCACTTCATTATGATGCACTGCTAGCATCCTGAAATGATGAAAAACACTCTGGCATACTCTCCTGGAAAGACAAGCCAGTGAATGACCATGCAAACCTGTCACTTCTCTCACTCTGCAAGGATCTAATTCTTGCAACAACTTCATTTTCTGCTTCAAACTTTTCTTATTAAATGTCAGTACAAAATCACAAAGCAAATTGATGGAATCCTGTCGCACACTGCAAATACTACTACACTTCCAAATGTACACAGGACCCTTAGGACGTCTTCCTAAAACCTCATTACCTAACACCTCTTCTGTCTCTGTTGTCACAAGTTTTTCTTTTTCAACTGGACAACCATCTTTCACTTCATAAGCTCGACCACTGGTGTCAACTGCAAGCACCAAATCATTATCCTGGAAATAACTCTCCTCATTAAAAAATGCCTCACAACTTGAACTATGCATCCATTCTCTGGAAAAAAGTTCACAAAAATTACTACGATTAACTACTCTCTTCCATCTACTATTTGATTTGAAATCAGAAATTACCTTGTTTAGTTTCCTAATTCTATTGATTACCAAAATAAATAACTTTCGCTTAATTTCGAAAGCCTGATCAATAATTTTCTCTACATTTTTCTTTTTCTTATAAAATGCCACTTTCTGTTGGCCTTTCTTAATATTTTTTAACAAATTGACTATTATCCTGTTGTGGATCATTCGTTTTCGAATGTCCCTAAACTGTTGTTTCCTTCTACTATCATGCACAGAGTTATCTCTTGCTCTAGCAGTAACATTTTTTGTTGGTCTTTCCTTTCCGTTTAAATTGCTTCTCTTTTTTTGGACTGAAACATTTTCTGTAGAAATACTTTTTTTACTACAAATATTTCTTATGAATGTTTTCGTGGTCTTACCCGGTGCTTTCTTGGTGACTTGACAAGTTTTTTTTGTAGAGGACTGCTGCAGTAATTGATGGACCTGCTGTCTTTGACGTCTTGTAGCCTTTCTAATTCGATTCTTAGTTGGCATTTTCAAATTTTGAAATGATCTGCAGTTGAATCTGTGATAAAATATAATAATAAATGTTATTAACCACTATTACCAAACAGTAAATCAATAACAGTCATCAAAAACGTAACACCCTGCTTGTTATTTTACAGCATGACACATCTGCCTAGATGCATCAAGTTGTAAATATGTCGCCACATAGCAAATCTTTTGCACCACCACTGCGTCACAAAAGTGACGCACAGTGGTACAAAACAGGCATACACCTATCATAAATCTGTCCCTAACATTTTAAATGATTGATTCAGGATGACGATAAGGTGTGGCCTATCCAGAGGTTTGTTTGAGGTGAGGCCTACTCACGGTTGCAGATGAGATTTACGCTTGTTGAAGAATACAGAGGAGATAATACATGTGAAGGCCTACCAATGAAGTAAGTCATGTCCACTTCACTCTTGAACAAAGGCCAGATCTCTTTTGTGTCCGTGGACAGACCTAAACTTCATCTGCACAATGTTATTCATAAACTTAGGAAACACAGGTGACGCAATTGAAAAATGTGGAGTTTCTTTTCCTCAATTCACAATTACATCACCTGAGTTTCCTAAGTGACTAAAAATGTCCTTAAGACACATGAAGGCGTTTTTTGATTGCCCTTGCACCATTTTTGGGTCTTTTTTAACATGACTATGTAACTCCAAGAATCAAAATCTAAATTTGCCAAGCACAGGTGGGAGCATATTTACAAGAAACTTGCCCCACGGAGAAAGCTCTTCAATTTAAATGGGAAAAAAAAACACCATAGACACTCAAATGCCTTATAAATATGCCCCAAACAACCTATGAAGCTCTAGCAGTACATATCCAGAAATGTAATTGATTTCAAAAAACGTTTTTAAACACAACATATAAATTAATTGTATACCTACATTCAAGAGGAAATGACTTAAAATGTCCTTAAGACACATGATTGCGTTTTTTGATTGCCCTTGCACCATTTTTGGGTCACTATTAACATGGCTATGTAACTCCAAGAATCAAAATCTAAATTTGCCAAGCACAGGCGGGAGCATATTTACAAGAAACTTGCCCCACGGAGAAAGCTCTTCAATTTAAATGGGAAAAAAACACCATAGACACTCAAATGCCTTATAAATATGCCCCAAACAACCTATGAAGCTCTAGCAGTACATATCCAGAAATGTAATTGATTTCAAAAAACGTTTTTAAACACAACATATAAATTAATTGTATACCTACATTCAAGAGGAAATGACTTAAAATGTCCTTAAGACACATGATTGCGTTTTTTGATTGCCCTTGCACCATTTTTGGGTCACTATTAACATGGCTATGTAACTCCAAGAATCAAAATCTAAATTTGCCAAGCACAGGCGGGAGCATATTTACAAGGAACTTGCCCCACGGAGAAAGCTCTTCAATTTAAATGGGAAAAAATAACATCATAGACACTCAGATGCCTTATAAATATGCCCCAAACAACCTATGAAGCTCTAGCAGTACATATCCAGAAATGTAATTGATTTCAAAAAACGTTTTTAAACACAATATATAAATAAATTGTATACCTACATTCAAGAGGAAATGACTTAAAATGTCCTTAAGACACATGATTGCGTTTTTTGATTGCCCTTGCACCATTTTTGGGTCACTTTTAACATGGCTAAGTAACTCAGACAATCAAAATCTAAATTTGCCAAGCACAGGTGGGAGCATATTTTCAAGGTACAAGCCCCACGGCGAAAGCTCTTAAATTAAAATGGGAAAAATAACATCAGAGATACTCAAATGCCTTATAAAGAAGCAGGCACCATTTTTTCCTTGTGATACATTTTAAAAGCATTCCTTTTCCTCAAAAACGATTTTCAAGTAATAATTTGAAAACACTGCACAGCTCCTATGTACAAAAACACCCTGACAGTGCTAATACTTCACATTATTTTCAATTACAATTTCTCAAAGAAACAAAATCTATTTGTAAAACACTTTAGACAAAGCAACATTTTAAAAGCACAGCTTTCTTCATAATTTTGTCCTTAAAGCATACTATAGTGTATCTAAATTAAATAAATCTTTTCTCACCTTAGCAAATTCTTTATGAGTTTCAAAACAGTCTCAGAAATACACCAAATTGTCTTCAGCAGAACAAAGAGTATGCACTCCAGAGGCTGCAGCTATAGAAAGCACAGAAATGCAGATATTCATTACACATATCTCTCATGTTAGCCAATCAAAACTCTTCCCTCACTTTTTTCAAATCAAAACCCTTCCCCCCTCTGCCCTCTCTGCCTTTTTTGCATAGCAACCACCTCCTGAAAGACCTCTGATGTTTGCAAGTTCACACAACAATGTTTCAATTGAACTCTGAACTCTCAGTGCACCTGCGTATCCAGTGCAATCTTTCATTACATGATTTTTTCTTGACCATTCAAATTACATCTTTCAAAGAACATATCCATGCACCCTAACTTTCTGTTTTCAGAAATGGAAATCCACCAATCACTGCTAATGAATCATTAGCACTGAAACTCCACAGTTTTTTTTCTTTACAAACTCCTACTGTTTCAACTGCCCTTTCATTACCACACTTCATCTGACTGCAGCACAACCTTCTCTCACCATGTTTTATGTCTGGATTGTTGGACATAGTTACATCTACTGGGCTCAAAGGTATGCTGAGAACAGAAATTTACCTAACCTCAATTTACAAGATGTGGAAATTAAGTGGTTGGGCCACAGAGGATTAAAATGTCACCAATTGATACCATTAGTGAAAACCTTTATGCATTTGCCAAAACCTGACCTGTTAATTGTGCACTGTGGAGGTAATTATTTGGGCACTTTGACTGGGGTAGGTCTGGAAATGCTTTTAAAGGACACCTTTGAGCAATTAATGGCACTTTTTCCTCAAACTGCCTTGGTATATTCAAATATATGCCAAAGACAGAAATGGAGGTGGTCGAACCAATTTTGTCCACAAATTGAGAAGTCGAGGAAGCATGTAAACAAATCTGTTTCAGCTTACATGAGAGACCATGGAATGGGCTCCATGTACAACAATAACTTGCGTTACTGCATGCAAGATATCTACAGAGGAGATGGAGTTCACTTCTCAGATGAAGGCAACAGAATTTTCATTTTGAATTTAAGACTGTGCATTGCTACCTACTTATAAGTACCTAAATGTACCATAAACCCAAAAGCTCTTCTCAGAGCTACCCTACATCTGATCACTCACAATTATTATTTTTCTCTAACTTTTTTCACTAATTTTCAACAAACTACGCTCCCCGGAGCGCTACCCGGTAGGCGAACCAGAAGCTAACCGCGCGAAATTTCTAAAAAAAATGTTTTTTTCCCGCACATATGGGCCTCCTCAGCCACCCTCAGAAAACCTAGGGGGTCAAGATACGTCTACCGTGCCCCCTTCTACCCATTCTGAACATTATTTGCCCTCCATCTTGTATCTTAATTCGTCTGAAACACAAAATGGTGGACTCCCGTAACGCTGCTGGTTCGCGTACGGGGAGCTCCCCGGGAAGCGGTCCATTAAAAAAGGTGGGAAAGTAATTTACAGAAAAACGACTGGAAACACTTCCACCAAATATAGAGTAGCTCATACTACATACCATTCCCTGCCATTTTCATAAATTTGTTTGGAATTCCATTTAGCCATTTAGCCTGTCGACCTATCTAAATACCCTGAGGTAAATTACTTCACAAAACACATCTGAAGTGTTGGAATTGACAGCCAATGAAAATGTTACTTTCATTTTCAATTTTTTTTTTCCTGACATTTGATTGGTTATGTACCTGAATATATATAAAAGAAGAGAAGGAAACACAGCCATTTTCACTACTACTTCCTGAACTACATTTCAAGAGCCTTTTCACCTCCCTGTGAAGTAAATTGATAATTTGTAAGTGGCACTTTAAATTAATTTGTAAAAACGTTTTTTGATAATTATTTACTGTCCCCCTGCTATAGTTATAGATACAGATAGGATTCTCTGTTATATTTATTGATTGACTTACACTTCTCTGCTATAATTATGAATTTACTTACTTTAACTTCACTGTTAAAAAAACAGAACTACCTGTCTGAACTTAAACCCAACAGTGCCCTAACTCTTCTAATATAATAATTTTTTTATGCAATTTACAGCAAAAAAATGGAAGGAGAGCAAGAAAAAATCAATGTTTCCTTCGAGATTACAACAGAAGAAATTTTAACTGAAGAAATTTTGGATGAAGATTTTATGGATGAGTCATTTGATGAACAATTTATTGAAAGCTTACAAGACATAGAAACATGCATGTTTGAGGAGATTCCAGATGATGTAATGCTGGAAGTTTTATTGAACTATGAAAATTCTGACCAATAAATTTATATTAAATCAAAATAAATAAATAAATTAAAAAAAACAACAAAACGAACAATCAATTAACATACAATATTTTAGTCTATAATTCTTTTTCTCTCATAGTACACTCCCCGGGCCGCTTACCGGTTCGCGAACCGGGAGCTTCCCACGCAAAAAAATAAAAAAATAAAAAAAAATGTTTTGCCCCGCGGGGCCCTTTTAAAACCTCCTCATCAAACCTAGGGGGTCAGGGAGGATCTACTATGCCCCCTTATGGTCATTTCCCCCTTTGTTTTGGCCTCCTCTTGTCTCTCGATCCTACCTAGAGACAAGATGGCAGCCACTCCGGACTGTTTAGAATGTTTACAGACACCGGAGAGCCAATCAGCTTCGCTTTGCAAAGCTCCGTTACGCGAAAAGTACGCGAACCGGAACGCTGCCCGGATCGCTGTCACAGATATATATCTTTTTTTGAACGTTAATTTCTCAAAATCCACTGGAGCCCATATATTGAGACCAAGCAAAGGCACATCGGGCTAACAGTCCCTACAATTTTGCCAAGTTTCGTGCAAATCCATTCAGCCATTCGGGCTAAAAGTGAGGCCAACCGCCCTATGGTAATTAACATGGGAAAAATGTGTTTTGGGACCCCCCTTTGATCTCAGCCCCCCCTTGACGAACACCCCCCAAATTTTCAGGGGCTGCTCAGAAACAAAATGTGCCATTTTCCTGAAAATTTCAGCCAATTCCGTCCACAAACGCCAAAGTTATTATACCTGTGCCGTACATACATCTTCAGGGTATGTAACTGAGAGATAGTACACTTACCTTTCAATATTTTGTCATTCCATATTCTTCTCTTGATATTCTTTATCAGACTCTTCTGTGGTTAATGTTCAGTAATACAATCAACCAGGGAAGCCGCTTACAGCTCATTACAGTGAAATCACACTTGTGCCAGATTTACACCTGAATATTTCTATGTGTTTAGAACCTCATAGCAACTAGTTGTCAATCCTGTAGATGATCCTATGTATATTTTAGTGAGTCATTAAGCACTTTCCTTCAAACAAAGAAAAGAACATGGATGAACAGTATTTGTGTCCGTTCTTTCAGAACTGTTGTCTCGAGATGGACTTTGTCCCTCATCAAATGGTTGTCATGTATTGTGGCAGGATTTGACTCAGTGTATTTTGCTGCTCGACACCAGCTTCATACTCATTTAATAGACTTTGACAAAGAAGCGTGAATGAGGTAGAAAATGCCCGGATTACTTACTTTTAATTTTCAACACAATTCTACTCTTGCTTGTCATACTCTGGCACTGCTTCTATCTACAAAGTGTAGTAAGTCCTTTGGTGTCCTATCCATTGGATGGATCTTTCTCTGTTAGAATTTGTTGTTGGTCACAACTCTGGATATAAGAGGAGATACTCAGTGGGAGAGGAGTTGAAAAAATAATTTGTATTGCTTCACCTGCTAGACATTTGGGAAGAAAGTAAACCATATTGATTAGAACTGCGATGAGAAATAGTAGGACTCCGTTTAATGAATTTTATAGGTAACTCATATAGACATCAATATCTCATACCTCAACAACAATATTTACATTTAAGTGTTGGCCAAATAATTGTGTCTAGAAGTCAATTGTTGCACATTGAAGCAGTTGTTGTGCCTGATGCTTTTCACCCCAGCATAAAAATGGCCATCATAAATTGAGCGCCTGGAAAACTAACATGAATTGTGAATGCCGGTCATTGCCATATTCTGCACCAAAAATAAAACATTTGATTTGCCGCAATCATCCTATTCTCTGGTGCAGCCAATTCATAGCAAAGTGCTGCTCTGCTGAGAGGTGCTAGTAATGGTCCTTCGCCAGCGCCTTTCTCACAGAAACCGCTGGGTAAAAGTGCGCTGAATAAATGTTTTTAAATTCAAATTCAAATTCACAGGCAAAAGAATCAAAACCAGGAAAGTGCACTTTTTGTAAGGAAAGCAAGAGAGGACTGCCTGTGCCCTAACTGAACCACACTGGATTGCTTTACTTTGATGCAATTTGAACTAGAATCAAGAACTATGTTGGAACTAGCCAGACCACCCAACTTTTTTTTGCAGTTTTAATTAGCTTGAACTTGGCCAAGGGCATTCAAACGATTTACATGAGGGCCAGATTGCATTACACAAGGTCATATTCGTTTTTTAAGCACAAGGAGATTACATGATTTGCCCAGGATTTTGAGCCTATGCCAAGATCCGAGCCTGTTTCCCCTGTTCTAAAGTTGGCAGCTCTAACCATGTTACCACACAACCTACCGATTTACACATCACAAGTTATATGAGAAAATCACAGTTTGAGTTGTGCAGATAGGCCTTAAGAACAGAGTAGCCTGCATGATAAGACAAAAAGCTAAATTCCACAGTGATCTTTGTAGAGTCTTCGTCTTATGAGCATTAGAACCCTTGTGGTTGTGAGAGGACTTCAACCAGGTATTACATAAACTGCTGGGAGGTGTTCAGGTGTAGCTATTAAATTAATGACGTAATGTGAACCCTTATGGAGTTGTGTGAGCGTATGCTGATGAATAAAGATGATTGTTACAGAACCCCATGTGTGGCGTTTCATTTACGAGTTCCATAGCTGGCGAGGATGTGACAACTGGCGACAAGTAGGGAATACATGTCCCAAAGGAACAGGACTGCTCTACCTGAGAGTTTTCAATGATATAGCAAACTGCTTGTGCGTGCCATGTGAGCCTCAGATCGATGCGAAGCAGTTTAAGTTCGGCGTTTGTGGAGTCAATGTGCTACTCCAGCCTATACACGGCTCTTGGAGAAGTTAAAGGCCTGACAGATGAGCACATTAGAAAGGCCTGCCAGAATCTGTTGGTGAGGCCATCCGAAGAGACACTGTGCTGAGCTAAAAAAACAGAGACATAGTCCATGCAAAGCAAACGCCAAAGGCAGTGAGAACCAGGTACGAGAGCAGAAATCTACATATTGGTGCAAGCAAGTAAAGTGCCATACGACCTCCGATCCAAGCTCCAAGCTCAAACACACGGGTTGTGTTTGCAGAAGCTGCACGTGGCGCCCCATTGCGATTGCTTGAGCAGCACATGCCAACACAATGTTGTGTCAAAATGGGAACATGAAATATACATCTACTACGTTTCTGAAACCACCTCTGCCATTTGACACAGCTAAGAAACAGTATATTGATACCAGATGGGCTGCACAGATCAAAATATTTGATGACTTCATAGATGCACTAGAAGAAGAAAATGTAAAGAAAATCATCAAATACTTAAAAAACCTTGCAGATGGCAGAGTGAAAAAAGTGTTAAAGAAAACTCGACAAACTGAAGAAAAATCGTATCAAAAAATATTAGAAGTATTGGAAGCCCAGTTCAACCATACCGAATGATGACTATGAAAGATACATTTTCAGCCAGGCACGACAATAGGTTGGTGAGACGATGGATGAGTTTGTTAAAAGACTTGAGACACTCATTAAACATTGCAAGTTCTGTGATTTCTCCAATAATGAAGCCATGCATCTTAGAATTCTCGATGGCTGACTTTCTAACTAATTTAGAAGATGCATGTTGAGAGAAACATGCAGTATGAAAAAAATGCTAATGGCTGTGAGAGATGAAGAGCGAGCAGATTGACAAGCTGCTGAAATGGAAGCAGGAACAGCCCAACATGAATCAGCCCTGCCCGTGCAAAGCATGCACCAGCGAAAACAAGATGCAAGTAAGTCGACATCTTTAAAGAAATCAAAATTCTGCTTCTGATGTCAATATTTATTTCCACACAAAGGGTCCAGCCATTGGGCACACACGTTGCTAGAAAGGAAACAACCTCACAATAGTCTGAAGAGCAAAAGAAAATGTAGATGTGCCATGAGGGAAGGACAAAATGGACACTCAAATGTTTCAGAAGCATTCTAGCCACTCTCACAAAACGAAAAAGCAACATCAGCTTCGACAAATGGAAACGTGACCAGATCAACCTTTGTCAAGCTCATCGTGCAGAGGCTCATCGACATCACTATGGAGTGCTGATGAAGAAAGATCGGTGTGCATTGATTGTAGCTACCAAGGAATGATGTGAGCATATTGGAATAGCTGTTTGCAAAGAAGGCTACAGTTCAAAAGAAACTCACCAAATGAAATGACAAACTTCATTTGGAGGCTGTCCCAAAATCACGCTGAAAGTGAATGATCAACTAATAACTGTCATCACAGACAGTGGTGCTTCAATTAACATTATGCCTGTGGAAGAGTTTAACAGCCTGTCCCCTGTGCCTCACCTCACTCCATCAGGCACAAAGGTGTACTACTACTGAACCACTGCAAGGCCAAGTATCATTCATAGCAACCATGCAACATAACATGACGTCAGTACAAGCACCAATACATGTACTTCAAGGAACTTCATCCAGTGCCTGTTTAGCCAATTCTGCCACAACTACTGACATGGGACTGATATCACTCAATTACAGCCTTCACACTCAGTCTGAGATTGTGAGTAAGTTCCCATCAGTGTTTCAGGTAGACTCAAGACAATGAAACTGCAACTTCACATCAATGAGAACATTCAAATCAGTTCAGTTAATAACATTTTATTCAATTTTAGTTTATGTAATCATACAAAATCACAGATTAAAATATTTCGTCATATATGTCCAGATAAAGAAAAGCAACAAAAAAAAGAAATGGCAGTTTAGTGTGCAGAAGAGCAAGAGAACAATACATTGATGATGTGAAAAGAATTTCAGCAACAGATCAAAGAATGAAAAGAAGCTAAATATATGTTGTTTGTAAACATGTGACTCTATATCTCTATACATAATAATTATGCAGAAGAAATCCTTATTATGAACGAGGAAAGCCGCTTCATACATGAATACAATAAAAATACTAATATTTAGCACTAAAAACCCCAGCCAGAAACCATGACACATAAAAACAACATTTTGTTGTAGATAAAAGCTGTAAATATAAAAAGGTGGGTATTGCCTGTCTCAGTTCTGTGGATGGCAAAAGGGGCCCAATAAATTTACGATGAAGACCATTAAATCTATGGAATATGAGAACAATGTGTAAGGTATCTGGTATAGTGACCTCATCACAAACATATGGTGTTACGTCTGTTATTTTGGACCAGGCACCTTTTGCAAATAGCAGCTGATGGAATATACCCAATCTGAAATACGTCAGTTACGCCGATGATGGGTAGACATGTCTAGCAATGTCCGCTTTGGTAATGCTCTCAGGACTGTTAACCCCTTCCAGGCTCATGACGAGCTGGGCTCGTCATGAAGTAGCCTGCTGCTACACTGATGACGAGCCCAGCTCGTCATGTTGTATGGCATTTACGATTTCTCAGCACAGCAGGGCAATATGCTGAGCAGCCATGGGGTTAAATAAGTCAGGCCTCTCTAATGACTTGAAATTTGACTATGTCCTGTAACTAATGAATATAAGGCATATTGTCCAACGAGGGCAATCTTGTATGATTAAACTATTTAGACTATGCTCTTCCTTGACCCACACTGAGCACCACAGTAAAAAAGGGGAAAGGCATTGAAAATCTGCAATATAGCCCAACCCCAATTACTCGTGAATAATTTCTAAGGGAGAACCTTGTCCAGTGAGTACCTTGCCCTACATCATGAAGGCCTATCAGGAACTTTTTTTGCCCAGCTTGAATGGTGCAATACTTGCATAGTCCAGTATATCACAGCCAAACATGGTCATGGGAATGCATTTAGCTTTGTAAACACCCAGCAAGGTCTGTAGTGGCTTATGCCCCAATCAACGAGCAAAGATGTTTAGGCTGGCCTTGGTACTTTTTAAGCAGTGTCAAGGGGCTATGAGAAAACTCTAATCGTAGCTGCACGGGAACAGAGATGCTAGATCCCAAATCATTCCTGGCATCAAACCAGAGCTCGATATCAACGAGTATCTAGTCTGTTACCTCGGAGGGAATGGGGAAATTGGATAAAATAACAACAAACAAACAAAGAAGAGACTTTCTTGGCTGGTTCCTCTCGTCTGACTGACCTGCAGACCTCTGGCAAATTAAGTAGAAACCTAAGGGAAAATAATATTATTAGACTCTCCTATAACTTCTCTACTCTGTTTCTTAAGTCTTTCTCTCACTCTCTTTCTCTCTAACGTACCATATACTTCCAAGAGTCTTGTCTTCTCTTCTATCTCCTTGAGGTGTTGACGCTGGATAATGGCTATTCACTTCCAACGTGCTTTCTGCAAATTACAATAACATTTATGTAAATTGTATCTGGAAACTGCCTTTTCCTTTTCTAGTGATACTACTCTATTTTATTAATCATTTCGTTTTTTGTACACCTTTCGCCTTATTTCTTTCTCCTGTCTCTTCTTTTAGTCTGCTGTCAACAGTACCTGCGAGTTAATGGCACAAGGTTATTTAATAATACTACACTGGCGAGTTTTGACTATACTAGCTTAATATTGACTCTACTTACTTGTTGACTATTCTGTCTTTCTTGTAATCTTCCTATTTGAATAATTAACTTCCTTGTTCTTCTTATCTTCTTTTTACATAGGTATATGCCACTAGTTCCTGTCACTAGGTACACACTGTAATAGAATTCGTCCACAATCTTTTCTCTGGGTAAGTATTCACTACAATAGCTTTTCTACATTGTTCATTACTGATTTACACGTTTCCAATTCCTTGTCACTTAGCTCTGTTTTTCTTTTGTCTCCTACAGCCGCTCTGCATTCAGCTTCGCCGCTCCTCAGGACTCGGGCTTTCAACTGACGAGGTGAGACAATTGCCTTTAACGCTTTTTGCCGTTTTTCTCTTGTCAGCTTGCTCTCCGGTTGCGCTCCGTTCTCGACTTTCTCCAAAGTGGCTATTAACTGGGACTTTAATCTTGGGACATGAACTATGGGCACTAAAATAACGTTACCAAAAGCTGTCAGACACGATGTGTTTTTTTTTAAACAAGAGCGTGTCGAATTGCAAGGTTTTTCTCTCAAGAAACTCACGAACTCCGAAAATACACTCCGTAACGTCTCGAATCTTCAGTGAAGTGTGCAGATTCCTCCTAGCGTGCGCTCCACCTGGACTCGGCTGCACCTGGGGACACAAACACTAGACAGCTGACCTATGTCCTCGACTGCGGCCATCTTAGAGTTCCAATATCGTATTCTGTCTGACCAGGAACCCCTTTCTGGCCTCAATGTCTCGTGTGTATAATCTCTGTGCAGGACCAATGCTACCTGGGGTCCTAGGGTCCTGACAGGACCCCTCAACAAGGTAGATCCTCCCTGTCTTGGTATGGTGGGGAATCGTTGATGAAAGGATCTGACCAATCTTGGAGCATGAACATCTTCATTCCGCTCCCAGGATCGTTCATCTGGACCATATCCCTTCCAATCCCCAATAAAACAATTGTCCCTTTACAATTTTTGAATCTAGAATTTCCTTTACTTCATACTCCGTTCCAGTTTCTAAGTGTAAGGGTTTTGGAGGTAGTTTCTTTCTCAAATTAGTCGGGGCTTTCTTCAAAAGAGAAACATGGAACACTGGATGAATTTTCAGCTTTGGCGGTAAGTTACTTGATTAACCTTTTCCTCCACGGGGTAAGGGCCAATAAACCGGGGTTGAAATTTCCGATTTCCTTTTAGCAGTAGATTTTTTGTACTTAGCCATACATGGTCTCCTTTATCTAACTGGGGCCTTCACGTCTTTTCCTGTCTGCATAGATCTTATACTTTGCCTCTTTTAGATTTTCTACAGCTTCCTGGTGAACTTGCTCTAGATGCGACACTAGATCCTCTACCGCTGGAACTGTTATATCTGTTTGTCTAAGAGTTGAGTTTGGATGCCTTCCATAATTCATATAGAAGGGAGAGAAACCTGTGGACACATTCTTCGCGTTGTTATGAGCGAATTCTGCTGCCCACAGATACTCAGACCAGTTCCCATCCTGCTTTAACAAGAACAATCTTAAATATTGCTCTAGTTCCTGGTTCACTCTCTCTGTCTGACCATCGGTCTCGGGATGATAGCTAGTGGAGTATCTCACTTCTGTCCCTAAACTTTCCATAAAAGACTTTAAAAAATGAGAAATGAACTGTGTTCCTCTGTCAGAAATTACTATTTTAGGGACCCCATGAATTTTCACTATGTCTGTGCTATGGTGAGTTGCTAACTGCTTTGCTGAAGGAAACCCTTTTAAAGCGGTGAAGTGTGCCATTTTAGAGAAAGAATTTACCACTACTAATATAGTGTTGTACCCTTGACTAAGTGGTAAGTCTGTAATAAGATCTAACGTTATTGTGTGACATGGGTAAGGTGGAGTGGGCAAGGGCTGCAACAACCCCTTGGGAGCCTGCCTGTCAGATTTTCCCAGAGCACAAACCTCACAGGCCTTAACATAATCCTCGATATCTTTAGCCATTTCTGGCCACCAATAATGCCGTTTGATCAGTTCCTTAGTTTTGCCTCTCCCTTGTGTCCTGCCAATTTTGCATCATGACATTCTTGCATTACTTGTTGCTGTAATTTCTTGGTGGGAATATATAGATTTTCTTGGAAGTAAGGGAGCTGACGGACAATCTTTCCGCCTTCTTTTTCTTTTACCCAATCTTGCATAGCCTAGGGACTCAT
This sequence comes from Lissotriton vulgaris, assembly GCF_964263255.1. NCBI lineage: Eukaryota > Metazoa > Chordata > Amphibia > Caudata > Salamandridae > Lissotriton > Lissotriton vulgaris. The sequence continues at coordinate 1,689,914,697 of NC_141694.1, forward strand.
CACTTCGGATATGCTGGTTTCTAGATTAACTGAGGTCGTAACTCCTATATCTTCTCCTCCGGAATAATAGATTGAACCTCCAAGGGTGTCTTCTGATTCTCGGTGTCAATTCTGGACAAGGCGTCAGCCTTTCCGTTTTGTGTTCCTGGCCGATAGGTAATTACAAAATCGTAGTCAGCAAAGTACAAAGACCACCGCAGCTGTCTCGGAGTTAAGGTTCGGGCCGCATTCAGAAACTTTAGATTTCGATGATCAGTAAATACCGTCACCTGATGTTGGGCTCCCATAAGATGATGTCTCCATTCTTTGAAAGCGTCTTTTATCGCCAACAACTCTTTCTCTGTTATATAGGAAGAAATGGTGGTAGTGTTTCTCTAATAAAAGAGAAAACGTCCGCACATAATGTTAATACATATCTCAACTAGAATATTTTATGTGAAGTATGATATATACTGTTAAATCAGAGTCATCAAAAGAGGTGCTCGTATGGCCTGGTGTACACCCACCACCAGGGGTGTCAAAATAGCACAAAGTGCCAATATTCAGAGAGAAAGAAACAGGTCAATACAGCACTCTCAAAATCTTTTGTATTGCTTCTATAGGGGTGGCTATCGCGAGTGGAGGTCCGTGACGGTCGTTTCACATGGAGACTTATCAAGGTCTTTGAACTATGGAACATAATATAAGAAGAATTACCTCCATGCAACAACCACGCTTCACGTATTAAGAAATTCATCCAGAAGATTGTTGTGATCACCGATATCAATCTTCTTCGGCAAGGAGGAAACCCGATTGTGAAAATCTTCCTGTGATTGATGGAACCAATTCAGACACCATAGACAAACACAGGCTTTTTGGTCAGAGTATTTGAGATCGTGTTTCCTACTAGGAATAATATTGGGTAACTGCTCATAGGGTTCATTTACCTCCAGAACCATCCTCTTGTTACTGTTGAGAGACACTATTTGTCAGAACACATACCCTCTCCAGATATAAAATTTTTGCCTTGAAAAAGTCTCTATGAGACGAAACACGTGTCGGCGGTGTGAGCTGGAAATGTTTATATATCTATGAAAATAAAGAGTTGGAATTACAAATTCTGGTCTGGATCCATAATTTGGAGTCTGCTGCTAACAAATTGAACTCTCTATATTATTGAGTGGGAACCAATTTAGAATTTATATTTTGGTTCTGTTCATTGATTGTTCCACGATACGAGTTACGGACATTCTATACCTATAGAAGCAATACAAAAGATTTTGAGAGTGCTGTATTGACCTGTTTCTTTCTCTCTGAACTCTTTCTCTGTGATGGTATAATTAATTTCTGCTGGGGACAATTTCCTTCATCTGTAGGCAACTGGATGCAACTGCCCTGTAAGCTTATTTCGTTGAGATAGCACTCCTCCCACAGCGTGATCTGAAGTCTCAGTCTCGACATAAAAGGGTTCGGCTGGGTCAGCATGTTGAAGAATTGGGGCTGAGGTGAAATCTTGCTTCAATGAATTGAATGCCTCTTCCGCTTCTTTTGTCCATTCAAATTGGATTCCCTTCCTAAGTAGCTTGGTAACCGGCAAGATCTTTTGAGAGAACTCGCTGATAAACCTCAGATAAAAATTGGCGAATCCAATGAAACTTTTGACCTCCTTGACACTCACAGGGGATTTCCAATTCACCACTGCTTCGATCTTCCGCTGATCCATGAGTATACCATTTATAACAAAGCCCTGGAATTCTACTTGAGAAACATTGAAAGCACATTTTCCTAATTTTACAAACAATCTGTTATCTCTCAGTTTCTGTACTACCCCTCGGACTTGCTCCTGATGACTTTCCTTGTCAGCAGAATAAATCAGAATGTCATCAATGTATACTATGAACTACAGAAAGTTGCTGGCCCCCCACTTTGATTATTTGTCTCCAAAATTAAGAACACACAAACAAAGAAAAATCTTCTGTTTGTAGGGTATATTTATTTTAACCCTTTTAAATTTGTCAATTCTTTTCATGAGTGTGAAAAACACTATACAAAACATTTACACATATATACATAACTACTTCACATCATACATATATACATTTTATACACAATCTTCTTCTCAAATATTGTGATTTTTTATCCACAAATAGTTATTCTTTGCAAGATAAATATCAACTAAGATGACCACAAAGAGAATTAGCAAAAGAAATTGCTTAAAGAAAGATCAAAAACAAACTTTGAAAACTAAGTCAAAGTTACAAACAATGAAATCCTGTTGTCTTTCTTTTATGTCTGCCGACGCGTTTCGAATCCGGAGTTTAAAATTTCCAGATTCTCATCAGGGCTCTTTCGTTGTGGGTAGTCTAAACAAAAATTGTAGAAGAAGGACATTAAGTAACTGAAGTTCTCTAGTTGTCTAGTATCCCTAGAAGAATTGGGTGTCACATCAAGGCTTGTATTACCTTCGTATATGGACGGGCGGTCCCGCGGGTCCACTTTTTCTAATGAAACTGATACAATCCTCGACCTTTTATTGGGACGATTCACCTAATGTATAAAATGAGGAGTATTTACTAATCTGAAAAAAGGACAGCAAAGTCTGATTGGTTCCAGAACAAAAAAGCCTCAAATTTGTACCTCTTTTTTGGTGAAACATATGTTTGAAGAACTCGGTTGTTCATGTGTCGCTCTTCAAACGATCTAAAAGGCACAATCAACAATAGTACTTAGTGCCCGGTTTTAATGAGACCCTGAAAACAGTCTGAATGCCTGCGGAGAGACGTACCTGGCTTGCTTATAATAAAGGTGGGGGTTGCGGATGTTTGACACTATGGCTCCTCCGCGTAGTTTACACCAACTAGTTCGAATCAGAGGCGGGGGTTGTGTTTTAGACTCCTCCGCGTTCCTGGAGACAGCGTTACTTAGTTGCGCTGAATACCTGGGTGAACGCGTAAATATTTAATGCGATGGAACCCGGGGATAGCGTTTGTGTATTCTGCCATGACGTTCTCTCACCTTTCAATCCCTGCTATGGGCCGTCTGGATACTTCGGAGAGTGAGTTCAGACCCGTTTGCGTGCTATTATATTAAATTTTAGAATTAAATAAGCCTCCTTTCTCAATAAGACCTGTTCTGTGTTTGTACCCGGTGAATTAAGTAGAAACCTAAGGGAAAATAATATTATTAGACTCTCCTATAACGTCTCTACTCTACTCTGTTTCTTAAGTCTTTCTCTCACTCTCTTTCTCTCTAACCTACCATATACTTCCAAGAGTCTTGTCTTCTCTTCTATCTCCTTGAGGTGTTGACGCTGGATAATGGCTATTCACTTCCAACGTGCTTTCTGCAAATTACAATTAAATTTATGTAAATTGTATGTGGATACTGGCTTTTCCTTTTCTAGTGATACTACTCTATTTTATTACTCACTTCTTTTTTTGTACACCTGTCGCCTTATTTCTTTTTCCTGTCTCTTGTTTTAGTCTGCTGTCAACAGTACCTACGAGTTAATGGCACAAGGTTATTTAATAATACTACACTGGCGAGTTTTAACTATACTAGCTTAATATTGACTATACTTAATTGTTGACTATTCTGTCTTTCTTTTAATCTTCCTATTTGAATTATTAACTTCCTTGTTCTTCTTATATTCTTTTTACATAGGTATATGCCACTAGTTCCTGTCACTACGTACACACTGCAATAGAATTCGTCCACAATCTTTTCTCTGGGTAAGTATTCACCACAATAGCTTTTCTACATTGTTCATTACTGATTTACACGTTTCCAATTCCTTGTCACTTAGCTCTGTTTTTCTTTTGTCTCCTACAGCCACTCCGTATTCAGCTTCGCCGCTCCTCAGGACTCGGGCTTTCAACTGACGAGATGAGACAATTGCCTTTAACGCCTCTTGCCGTTTTTCTCTTGTCAGCTTGCTCTCCGGTTGCGCTCCGTTCTCGACTTTCTCAAAAGTGGCTATTAACTGGGACTTTAATCTTGGGACATGAACTATGGGCACTAAAATAACGTTACCAAAAGCTGTCAGACACGACGTGTTGTTTTTTAAACAAGTGCGTGTCGAATTGCAAGGTTTTTCTCTCAAGAAACTCACGAACTCTGAAAATACACTCCGTAACGTCTCAAATCTTCAGTGAAGTGCGCAGATTCCTCCTAGCGCGCGCTCCACCTGGACTCGGCTGCACCTGGGGACACAAACACTAGACAGCTGACCTCTGTCCTCCGACAGCGGCCATCTTAGAGTTCCAATATCGTATTCTGTCTGACCAGGAACCCCTTACTGGCCTCAATGTCTCGTGTGTATAATCTCTGTGCAGGACCAATGCTACCTGGGGTCCTAGGGTCCTGACAAGCAGCCTGTATTCTTTCTAATCAAAGGCTGCCTATATAGACTATAGTTTAATAGAATATATAGGGCTCTGTGCATTTTTCCTTCACTGCTAACACTAGGTGCTTTTTTTAAGGATACGATAGGAGCCTTGAGAGCCGCGTGCAATTTGTATCGAAGCATTTACAAGAACCCAAGAGCTGCAAAGACCCCAGCTTAGTCAGAACAGAATTAAGGTATAGGCATAGCCTTTCAGAGGCCCTTAAAATACTCCCCTGGGGAGCCTTTTCATCTGGACAGATCTATAGCTCAGATTGACATGAGTTAATCAACTCCATCTTAAAAACCTCTGGGATAAACTTGTCCCAATTTATTTTTCGTCCCTGATCACTGAAGCTGGCAGGAATTTAAAAAGACGAATACACGCCCTCTCCTTTCGTTCCCAATGATAGGTAGCAGAAAGCGGGTTCTGGTCACTAAAGGTGTTCCATTCCGCTGAGAAGCTAATCAGGGAGACATATACACCTGCTGTAAAGATATATGTAGAATCCTACTCATGTTCTTGTTATGCCCTTTACTCTCCCTGCTCAGCCGATATGTTTGTGTGTGTGCTGCTCAGAATGTTGGAGTGGTGATGCAATTGGAATGTTGGGTGCCTGAGATGTTTGGAGTGACAGTTGAGAATGGGCTGAGCAGCAAGCAGGCAGCTCCTGGGGGGCTGCTTCACAAGGCTTTACTACCTGCTCTACAGAACCTAACTACCTGCTGTACTGGATTTATCCTTCATGTAACTATGTTCAATAAATTAACTTAAACTACAACCTTCCTGCGTGGACCTCTTTACTACATGCATTTGGCGACGAGGATCAATAAAGGGACAAGTACTGGGGCCCTTATAGGTAGGGGCACCCTTTTCAGAGTTCAGTAGCTTTAAATTTAATAGGTTAACTAAATTATAATCTTGGGCCAAGTCATTCATCAATTCCCCCTCTGCGCTGAGGTCTAAGCGGATCATAGCTGTGGAGCCTCCAGCGTGGAAGATTTTTCTAGATTCTTCGACAACTGCTAACAAAGAAATTTCTGTTCCCTGACGCGGGTGGAAGCCGGTTTGAGAGGGGTGGAGAAGGTTGTGGTATTCCAGTAGACAGCGCTGAGTTAACATGTTTCTCCATTATTTTATTGATCCTTGGGAAGAGCGAACTGGGATGATAATTTCCCAGGAGATCTGGGTCCAGACTTGTTTTTTTTTTATGAGAGACTTCACCATCGCTCTTTTCCACAGGGGTGCGACCACTCCGGAGGAGATTGAGGCATTAATCAAATCCAAGATAGTCGGAAAGACCGTTTTGGCCACTTGCTTCAGAATATTGGGCGGAGCTGGGTCTCTAGGCGACCCGCACTTCACGAGTGCCGAGATGGTATGGAATGACTCATGGTTCATCAGGGAAAGGCCTCCAGAAAATTATCCCTGTTATGCGGACCAACATCCTCGGAATGGTAATTGTTGTGGCTATCTACCTACCGAGGAAAATGACGAGTAGATAGTTTGAAATTTGTTATAAAAATAATCTGCAAGTTCATTGCAGCGTCGGCCCCCAGCATCAGGGGGTAAGGGGGCTTTGAATGGCGTTTCACACACTGACACACAAAATCATTACTTTTGTGTCAAAGGAAAGGAGGACACCTAAAAGATGGGGCACTTCAAATTCAGCTTAAAAACCCCTTGCTCTCCCACTTGAGGATGGAGTTGGGTTCTTAAAAAATGGTGGCATAACCTTCCAAATATAGACTCCCGGAGGTGTCTATTGTCTCAAGAAAACTGATAATATCATAGGTGTCGCGTGACTTAGGTCAGACAGTGTCATCAAATAATGAATGAATGAGAACATTCGCCATGTTGCTCAACGGCATCACAGAAACACCTTTCATTTGCAAGCAGCTGTCAAGAAAGAACTAGAGACACTGTTGAATCATGACATCATTGAATGCTCAACCGGTCCTACGCCAGGGGTTTTGCCCATAGTGGTAGTGCCAGAAAGGGAGGTCCTGTGTGCATTTGCTTTAATATGTGCCAGGCTAAGAAACCAATCCAGAGAGACAGACATCCTGGTCCTCACATAGCATATATGATCATGCAGTTGAATGGAGCTAAAAGGATCTGCTCCATATTGATGCATCTTCGCTGTTTTGCAGAAGCGCTTTTAACAGGCTAGAATTAGCCGTATCAGACAATATCTATACCTACTCTAAAGCCCCTAGCCGCCTAGGATGGCAACTCTGTATAGCACTTATTTCTGCTTTTTGCATGGATACATAATATTCCTTCTAACTAACCCTGCCTCTGAACGGGTGTACTTTATGCGGTCTTTGCACATACAAGCTTCGAGGATAAAGCCTTTAGCCGTCTATGATGGCAACTGTGTACAGCCCTTTATTCTGCTTGTTGCACGGATATATAATATTACTTCTAACCTATTCTGACTCTTCTTAGTTGCACTGTTTACGGTCCTTTCACATACAAGCTTTTGAGGCTTAACCCTTCAAGCATTTGGCTGGCATAGTATTTAATAGTTGTTTAGCTTGCCCCCCTGTTTTCTTTATGGTCGCCACGCTACCTCTTTTTTAGACTCATGAAGCATCTAACAATAGCTTCAATATATTATTATAGCTAAACATGACATTTCCTGACCTAGTTCCTCCTGCACAGGAGTCATGTCTTTGTTTTAACTCATTTATGATTTTACTCATTGTGCCTCCCTGTAGAGCCTAACTATATTTTGTTTGTGTTGTAGCGAAGGACGGAATACATAGGAATGTAATTGAGGGAAGACGTACAGACTAATCGTTAGTCGTTCAAGGTGTCCTACTCTAGTTAGACAGTACCTTGCGCCCTTGAAACTAAAGAAAGGAGGCATGTTAGTAAAAGGGAACATGTGTACAGGAATGTCTCTCTTTTTTTTATTGTATTCTTTCAGGCATGTACTGATCAATGATTATATAAGTTGAGGTATTTTGCATTGTGTTATTTAATGTTTTTATTACTGTATGGTGTTACTGTAAGCTGAATAAATAAACTTGACTCAACTTGACTTAAATGGGGCTGAAGTCTTCTCTTGTCTCAATTTGAACAAGGGTAACCATCAACTCGAGCTAGAAAAGAATTACAGGTACATCACTACTTTTTCAACTCATGTTGGTTCCCTGCAATACAAAAGACTACGTTCTGGATTATCTTTGGCTAGCTGCAGAAATATTTCAAGATGTTATACGCTGAATAATTCAACCTGTTACACATGCTTTTAATTTCAGCAATGACATATTTGTTTTGGGACAACATAAAAGGCGCAAGAAGATGGGTTGGTATATGCTGTCCACTAATTAAAGTGGGCACCTTGGACCAGGCCCCAATACCCTTATGATGTATGAGTTCAGGGGCGTGGCTTGAGCGCTGATGTAGGTGGAAGAGGGACTCCGGAGCTCCTCTGTAGCCGCCCCTCTCTGTCACATATCCTGACCCCAAAATTGGACCCCTGGCCTCCACATTTGCATCGGAGGGTCTGGGGAGCATTGGGGGAGAAGCTGGAGGTGATGAGTGCCTCACGGTCGCAGGTAACAAACTCTTTCCCCCGAGCGGAGCGGCTGGAGTGGTGGGCTCACAAAATGGCGGCTGGAGTCGCTGGCCGTGCTGCCTGACGGAGGGTAGCAGCCGGTGGCGGGGGGCCCACGGAGGTTGCAGGAATTACCTGGGCTGGAACGGAGCGTCCCACGAGCTGGTTGAGGTGGGGAAGCGCTACCTGGCATTGCAGATTTGGCGAGACTCGGGAGTGGCAGGTTCGCGAGCTGCCGACGCTAAGATGGCGGCACCCGCATGATCAAGACTGCCCCTGTACTAACGTTAAAAGGCGCCGGAGGGCCTCCAGCTTGCCCCTGAGAGGAGATCACCCTGCTGATAGAACGAGGGCACCGGTGACCCCTATCCCTGGGGGGAGTGACGACCATTGGCTGTAGCTGCTGGCTGCCGGGAGGTATATCCTGTGAGGGAAATAGGAGTGCTGAGGTGCGCCTTCGCCAGGCGCCCGCGTGATCCTGGAACGACACCAGTGAGCCGGCTGATAGTGCTCTGGTGCCCCGGAGGCCGGTGGTGCCCGCTTTGACTCATTCTTCTGGCCCCCCTGTGGTGCGAAGGCCCAGGGCTCCAGTCTCCTCCTCATCCTGAATCGGGTGCTGTGGCATCGGCGGGGTCCATTGTGGGCCTGCAGGGAGGGGACCTAGGAATGGAGAGGGCTGCTACCTGAGGCGGAACGCGGTTCCTGCTGCCTGTAGGTCGTCCATTTGCCTACTGACCGCTGCATCTCGACCGCTTAGTACTGGCCCTGGAGAGCTGCCTGAGGATCCTCGCTGGAGCGTCTACCCTGTGCTGACCTTGCCCCTGTGCCCACTGACGGTAGAACGGATTTTCCTGCCATGGTGGTCAGGAGAGTGTGCGACCAGCATTGGTGCCTCCTCTGGCGTGGCGGCAGTGGGCTAGCAGGCCGAGGGCACTGGGCCCGGGTGGGTGACACCCATGGTTTCTGACTACCCGACCAGCACTATCGCTTGGAGCGGACTTCGAAAGCTGCCACAAGATGGTCAGGGGGACCAGAAAGAAGGGCTTCGATGTGCTGAGACTTGATGACCCGGGTCATTCCATGGCGGGAGACGGGGCGGTGTCTGGCTCTGGGAGCTCAGTCCCGCCACGAGACCCCTCCCTGAGTGACATTATGCAGGCCATTGTGGCATCACGCGAGGCCCTGGAGAAGCGGATAGACACCATTGGGTCTGACCTGTCCCTCTTGAAGGATGACCACAGGAAGCTGAAGGAGCGAGTAACGACTTTGGAAGCGAACATGAAGGACATTCCTGGCGAAGTGGCTACGCTGAAGGCCTCGTTGACGGAAGTGGCGCAGAAAGTTCGGGTGCTGGAACTCAGGGCAGAGGACAGAGAGGGGCGCTCCAGACGTAACAACCTCCGTATAGTAGGTGTCCCGGAGAGAGAGGAGGGCCAGGATGCGGTGTCCTTTTTGGAAACCTGGTTGTGAGCGGAGGTGGCGCCGGAGGGGCTCTCCCCATTTTTCGGCCTGGAGCGCGCCCACAGAGTCCCGACGCGCCCGCCTAGAGCTGGCGGACCGCTGCGTCCGATGGTGGTGCGCCTTCTACACTATCGGGATCGGTATCACATTCTTCAGGCAGCCAGGGGTTTACCGGACCTGCGCATTGGTAACAGCAAGGTCATGATTTTCCCGGACTTCACCAGGGACGTCCAACGACAACGGGCATCCTTCCTGGCGGTCAAGCGAAAACTGAGAACTATGCAGCTGCCCTATGCCATGCTGTTCCCGGCCCGACTGAAGGTCATTGCTGGCGGGGACACACACTTCTTCCTTACACCGCAAGCGGTTTGAGACTGGATAGAGACCAGGGGGGAGGCTGGTGGAGGCACCCCCCCTGCGGCCACGCCTAGACAAGGCTCCACTGATCTGACACCGATGTGACGACCTGGCTCCCCGGCTAGGTGGCAACAAGAAAGGAATAATGCTGATTTAAGTCCTGGCTCCAGCAGCGCTCATGGTCTCTCAGAAGCGGACCTACCGGTGGTAACTCCACAAACGGCGGATATCATCTTTGGCTGATGTGGCTGTGAGGACATTGGACACGCTGATGTACGGTACTGGGACACGGGGCGGGCCCTGCCTGCTGGTGCTGGGGTGTGAAACAGAAAAGGTTTTGGATCGTACATCAACCCAGCCCGGATCTCAACAACAAAGTAAACAGAACAAGGTGGCTGGATAGGGAAAATTCATATCATTAGTAACAGCAACGCAGTCAATATGTACTACGTAGCCACAGTCTTATGTACCAAAACAAATTTATTTTCTTTTTATCTGGTTTTTCAAAATTTCAAGAACACAAGGGCAAACCAAAGACTGTCACGACAGTGAATTCATGGGTACAATATCTACACATATACAAAAATACAAATATACAGTATTTACAAAATGAATAAAGCACAACGAATAGGAACAAATGAAACTGACACACCAAGAACAGTGAAATAATTCAATATTCACAAATCAATTGCATGTTATATACAGTGAAAAAGTTTGTGCAAAAAGCTAGGGCAAAGCAAGTCCTTGTGAATGTGAAACCAAGGGACAGGCGGAAGCAGATGGAATGGGACGCCTGCCTGCCTAACGGAGCTGTGGTTCAATATTTGTATTGGGTTGCACAACTAGGATCCCAAATGGTGGACAATTTCTTTTCCTAGATGCACCCTTTTGAGTAACCACAGGGTGGAAGTGTCGACGCGTTTCGAACCGGGCTATTAGAGGTTCTCTTCAGGACGGGGACTGGGAACAGTGGGTCTGAAACAATGTACAGAATAGGTGTCAGGGTTGTGTACCATGGAATTGTAACAAAAAACAATAAATAATGACTCCACACAATAAAGTGGGCTTTTTACCTGCACGTGGCAAGGAGTATGCCGTCGTGTCGGTAATTCGCAAAGGAATAGAGGTTTCTGGAAAGACATATACAACAGGTGCTTAGATAATGGTCCATTGCGGAATGTTAAGAAATCTAGGCTAGTGCATGTCACCTTAGACCATAAAGGACAGTAGCTCCTACCTGTGGTTAGCCGGGTATAATTCTTGATGGTATGCTGCCCGCCGCGCGGTACAAGCTCGGGGGGAAAGGCTCACATTCTGACTGTATTGTTTTCGAAAGGCTGGAGAGGGCACATAATTGGAAATGTAAGGTTAGCCGGACTTTTTTATATGTAAGCTGGTTCTAGCAATTACGGGACAGAATGGCAGTTCCTACCTTGGTAAGTAGCTTTATCAGAATAGAGCGTCTGATAGCGGAAGGCAATATTAAGCCGGCGGGCGGCGTCTCAATCGGCCGGGACCTGCATGAGGACAAAGCGAGTGTGTTTTTAGAAAGCGTTCCCGTTAGGCGGGAGCCACAGCGGTATAGCGCTAAACGCCGGTTGCAGAAACCTGCGTTGCACTTACTTGTTTCCAAGGATTCAATCTCTCTCAGCCAGGTAAACGCACAGTCTATCAGTGTGTCCCGGAGCTCGACCTGAGTACTTGAAAACTCCCGGGTCGAGAGGCTGGTGGGAGTGTCTGGGGGCGGGGTTGGTAGGGCATCATGGTACATGTAGTTTGGGCAATGGTTTTAACAAAGGCGTGTATCGGACTCCGAATATGAGTGTGGCATTAAACTTAGTTGGCGCTTGATAGCCACTCAGGGCTGACGAGTGTGGCCATGCACCCAAGCTCAGTCCTACCCAAGCACATTTCTTCGCTTACAATGTTCGAGCTACTGTCATGTGTATCACAAAATTACAAGGTATTATACATCAACACAATCATGGCATGATAAAAAATGCAATAGATCCTTCCTAATGGAAGCAGAGTGCCAAGAAAGATTAAGAAACAACAGAAATTTGTTCAGTGTATCAGAAGTAGAAGAAAGAAAATTATATGCAGCAGCACAGCCAAGCTCGACCGGGAAATTAAAATGTGATTCATAGACTGGAAATTTCAGACAGTTCATTCAAGCCTGTGTTGGACGTATCGAACTTCAAAATGAGGTACGCCTCTTTCTGCGACAGACGGAGATCGGGGTCTCCACTGCCACCCCTGATGACTGCCAGGACTGTCCACCTGATATCTTGACTGGAATGTTTCTTTTGTAGGAAGTGTGATACAAGTGGAGCTGTCATGGTTTTATTGTTGATTCTTGAGCGATGTTGGATAATACGCTGACGGACCTCCTGCGTAGTTTTGCCGATGTACAGCATGTTGCATGGGCATTGGATGGCATAGACGGCATATTTGGTTTTGCAGTTTGTATGTTCATTGTGACGCCAGAACTTTTTACCATCTGTGAAAAGTGACCCCTCTATTGTAAGTTTGCAGACGGAGCATGTCCCACATTTGCGGTGCCCCGTGACTGGGTTTGCTCCAAAGATAGTATTTTGAAGATCCCTTTTCGGTGGAGGTCTGGTGGATGTTATCATTTGCCCAATGCTCCTGTTCTTTTTCAGAGGAAAGAGAGGGGCGCCTATGTCAGGGAGGATTTCCTTGACCAGATGCCAACTTCTCCTGATAATTTTTTGCAATTGATTGGTGTGGGGGCCAAAGGTAGAAACACAAACCATCCTATCCGTCGCAGGTTTAGATCTTTTTTCAAGGAGATGTTCCCTGGGTGTCCATCTCGCTCTCTTCATAGAGTGTTTCAAGAGTTTCTGGGGCTAGCCGCGTTCCTGTAGTTTTGAAGTCAGGCCTTGACCATGTAGTTCAAACTGCTCGATGGTGGTGCAGTTGCCTCTCACACGGAGGTATTGGCCATAAGGGAGATTGTCCCTTAGGCTTCGCGGGTGGTAGCTCTTGTAATGAAGAGCATTGTTCTTGTCCGTCTTTTTTTGGTACAGAGAACATGACAGCGCATTGTCTTTGGCTGAAATTTCAACATCCAAAAAGGGGAGAGTTTTTTCATGGTAACTCAAGCTGAATTTCATATCCGGGCTTCTGTTGTTCAGCCACACATGGAATTCTTCCAATTGTATAGATGTCCCATTCCACACGCACCACACGTCATCTATAAATCGGAGCCATTGTCCAATGAAGTCTCTATAAGGGTTGTTGTTCAGAACAAATTTCTCTTCGAACTGGCCCATAAACAGAATGGCCATTTCGGGGGCAAAGGGACAGCCCATCGCCGAGCCTTTAATTTGTAAGAACATTTCATCCAAAAATTATCAGGAGAAGTTGGCATCTGGTCAAGGAAATCCTCCCTGACATAGGCGCCCCTCTCTTTGCTCTGAAAAAGAACAGGAGCATTGGGCAAATGATAACATCCACCAGACCTCCACCAAAAAGGGATCTTCAAAATACTATCTTTGGAGCAAACCCAGTCACGGGGCACCGCAAATGTGGGACATGCTCCGTCTGCGAACTTACAATAGAGGGGTCACTTTTCACAGATGGGAAAAAGTTCTGGCGTCACAATGAACATACAAACTGCAAAACCAAATATGCCGTCTATGCCATCCAATGCCCATGCAACATGCTGTACATCGGCAAAACTACGCAGGAGGTCCGTCAGCGTATTATCCAACATCGCTCAAGAATCAACAATAAAACCATGACAGCTCCACTTGTATCACACTTCCTACAAAAGAAACATTCCAGTCAAGATATCAGGTGGACAGTCCTGGCAGACATCAGGGGTGGCAGTGGAGACCCCGATCTCCGTCTGTCGCAGAAAGAGGCGTACCTCATTTTGAAGTTCGATACGTCCAACACAGGCTTGAATGAACTGTCTGAAATTTCCAGTCTATGAATCACATTTTAATTTCCCGGTCGAGCTTGGCTGTGCTGCTGCATATAATTTTCTTTCTTCTACTTCTGATACACTGAACAAATTTCCGTTGTTTCTTAATCTTTCTTGGCACTCTGCTTCCATTAGGAAGGATCTATTGCATTTTTTATCATGCCATGATTGTGTTGATGTATAATACCTTGTAATTTTGTGATACACATGACAGTAGCTCGAACATTGTAAGCGAAGAAATGTGCTTGGGTAGGACTGAGCTTGGGTGCATGGCCACACTCGTCAGCCCTGAGTAGCTATCAAGCGCCAACTAAGTTTAATGCCACACTCATATTCGGAGTCCGATACACGCCTTTGTTAAAACCATTGCCCAAACTACATGTACCATGATGCCCTACCAACCCCGCCCCAGACACTCCCACCAGCCTCTTGACCCGGGAGTTTTCAAGTACTCAGGTCGAGCTCCGGGACACACTGATAGACTGTGCGTTTACCTGGCTGAGAGAGATTGAACCCTTGGAAACAAGTAAGTGAATTGCAGGTTTCTGCATCCGGCGTTTAGCGCTATACCGCTGTGGCTCCCGCCTAACGGGAACGCTTTCTAAAAACACACTCGCTTTGTCCTCATGCAGGTCCCGGCCGATTGAGACGCCGCCCGCCGGCTTAATATTGCCTTCCGCTATCAGACGCTCTATTCTGATAAAGCTACTTACCAAGGTAGGAACTGCCATTCTGTCCCGTAATTGCTAGAACCAGCTTACATATAAAAAAGTCCGGCTAACCTTACATTTCCAATTATGTGCCCTCTCCAGCCTTTCGAAAACAATACAGTCAGAATGTGAGCCTTTCCCCCCGAGCTTGTACCGCGCGGCGGGCAGCATACCATCAAGAATTATACCCGGCTAACCACAGGTAGGAGCTACTGTCCTTTATGGTCTAAGGTGACATGCACTAGCCTAGATTTCTTAACATTCCGCAATGGACCAGTGTGCTAAGCACCTGTTGTATATGTCTTTCCAGAAACCTCTATTCCTTTGCGAATTACCGACACCACGGCATACTCCTTGCCACGTGCAGGTAAAAAGCCCACTTTATTGTGTGGAGTTATTATTTATTGTTTTTTGTTACAATTCCATGGTACACAACCCTGACACCTATTCTGTACATTGTTTCAGACCCACTGTTCCCAGTCCCCGTCCTGAAGAGAACCTCTGATAGCCCGGTTCGAAACGCGTCGACACTTCCACCCTGTGGTTACTCAAAAGGGTGCATCTAGGAAAAGAAATTGTCCACCATTTGGGATCCTAGTTGTGCAACCCAATACAAATATTGAACCACAGCTCCGTCAGGCAGGCAGGCGTCCCATTCCATCTGCTTCCGCCTTGGTTTCACATTCACAAGGACTGGCTTTGCCCTAGCTTTTTGCACGAACTTTTTCACTGTATATAACATGCAATTGATTTGTGAATATTGAATTATTTCACTGTTCTTGGTGTGTCAGTTTCATTTGTTCCTATTCGTTGTGCTTTATTCATTTTGTAAATACTGTATATTTGTATTTTTGTATATGTGTAGATATTGTACCCATGAATTCACTGTCGTGACAGTCTTTGGTTTGCCCTTGTGTTCTTGAAATTTTGAAAAACCAGATAAAAAGAAAATAAATTTGTTTTGGTACATAAGACTGTGGCTACGTAGTACATATTGACTGCGTTGCTGTTACTAATGATATGAATTTTCCCTATCCAGCCACCTTGTTCTGTTTACTTTGCTGGTGCTGGGGGGCAGAGGGCAGCTGGGTTCTGTTGATCATAACTGTGATATTGGGGGGTGAGCTGTGGATTGTTTCTGAATTCTTGTGATGGGGGAGGAAGCTCCGGATCTGAATAAGTTTGACGTTCCAAACAGCCTAGCCTGCTCTGTTCGATTTACGCTTGATTTGCAGGGTTTGGATGGAGTTACCACGTTGGTTGTCTGTCCTGGGGAGTGGGAGTTGGGTAGGATTATTTGGTTGTGTTTGTGGGGGGTGGTGGGTGGGATCTGGGCGTGTCAGTGGGTCCTATGAGGGAACATGTGAACTACGATGGGGGCTGCCATGGGACCCGACTTAGGCTACAAATGTCTCACGTGGAATGTGAGGGGGATGCATACCATACATAGACGCCACAGGATTCACTCATATTTAGTTTGGAGGGGCATTCATTTTGCCTTCCTCCAGGAAACGCATCTATTAGCACAGGAGGGGAAAGCATTGCAACGGAGATGGAGGGGGCAAGTCTACCACACTGATTACTCAGCCTACGCTAGGGGTGTGGTCATCTGGATAAGGGCGGGGGTACCCTTTCAATGCATGCAGCAGCTTATTGACCTGGAGGGGAGGTATGCAGTGGTGAGGGGAAAACTAGATGGGAGGGACCTAACGTTGGGTTGTCTATATGCCTTGAACGTGGAACAGCCTGCCTTCTTCTCCTCGTTGTCCCGCAAACTGGCCCCGTTTTTCGTGGGACCATTGCTCATTGGAGGGGACTTTAATTGTGTAACTGACATAGCATTGGACCGCTCACATCCCCCCTTACCAAATGCACCGGCGAGCAAACTGGCGCTTGCGCGTTCTGATTGGCAACGTCAATGGGGGCTGATTGACTCATGGGGAGCTAACCACCCATTAGACAGGGACTACTCCTTCTTTTCCTCCCTTCACGAACTTCACGTCTGTATAGATGCCTTCGTGTGTTCCCTGGAAGTGCATGGAGAGGTGTATCACAGTAAATACCTTACGCGCACGATCTCCGATCATAACCCACTGCTGGAGCTGCTACGATGGGCGCAGCGTCGCCCACGAATTCCCACCTGGAAACTACGCCCGGAGACGCTTGACAATCAGGTCTTCCGGACCGCGATAGCCTCGAGTATAGAGACATATTTTCAGATCAATGCGGGGACCGCAGGGTCGGCCACGGTTGAGTGGGACGCCTTCAAGCCGGTGGTGCGGGGGCAATGCATTGTGACAGTGTCGGGGGTTTGGATAACCTTACTAAGTGACATTCGCCGGGAGGAAGAGAAGCTACGCTCGCTGCAGAGAACGACCTGAGCGGGCGGACTTTCATGAGGCCCTACTCGAGGCGAGGGAATCAGAGGCGGCGACGGTGGAGCGTCTAAGATGCTTCGACTACAAATCCTTCCTCATGCGTGCACATTCGGAACGGGATAAAACGGGGCCTCTCTTGGCCTGGCTAGCCAATCCGGCTTGCCGAGGTTCGGTCATCCTTGAACTCAGAGATCACACGGGAATGCCGCGGTTCGATCAACAGGGAATTAATGAACTATTCTATGATTATTACACAGAACTATACCGTAGTCGGGTCCTTCCGTCGGAGGACGAGTTCCAGAGATTCCTGGAGGGTTTGGGTTTGCCGGAGCTGGACGAAGAAGACGCAAAACCTCTGGGGGATAAAATTGAGGTGAGGGAGGTGAGAGTCGCCATCAAGAGTATGGCACGGAATAAAACGCCAGGCTCCGATGGTCTCCCGACGGAATTCTATCACACCTACGTCGACCTCCTGGCTCCCCTACTAGCGTTGCTCTACAATGAGGCTAAACGACTGGGCAGCTTATCGAAGACCACTGGCGAGGCGCTAATTGTCCCACTATTGAAACCTGGCAAGCAGCCTTGGGACAGATCGGCGTATCGCCCGCTGTCCAGGCTTAACCTGGACTACAAAATTTTGAGCAAAATCTTGGCGAAGCGTCTACTCCCCCACATGTCCACACTGATCCACATGGACCAATCTGGCTTTATCCCGACCCGCAACACCGCGTTTAATATACAATGGCTCCTCAACGTTCTGGAGGCTGACACCTACGATGTGGACGAGGCGGCCGTGTTTGCAATCGACATGGAGAAGGCCTTTGACAGCCTGGAATGGCCCTACCTTTTCCATGTTATGCGCGCAATGGGACTGGGCAAGGATTTTGTGGATTGGATGGCACTATTATACCGGAACGCCACGGCAAGGGTCAGAACAGGAGGTGTAATATCTGAGGCTTGCACCGTAGGAAGGGGCACTCATCAGGGTTGCCCCCTCTCCCCCCTAATATTTGCCATAGTGATCGAGCCTTTGGCGGCGCGAGCCCGGTAGGGGCGGGCGTATCAGGGGTTGGATGTCTACGGGCAGGTGCACCATATCACAATGTACGCTGTTGACCTCCTACTGTTTTTGGCGGACTCTGCTGCCTCCCTGCGGGGGGCTAAATCCCTCCTTAAATCGCTGAGCACGGTATCTGGCCTCAGAGTGAACTGGGCGAAGTCTTACCTGTTCCCGACTCGTGTGCATAGAACATGCCCTTACTCTACGGACGGAGTGACCAGGGAGGAGAGGAGGCTTCGCTACCTGGGTACTTTGATCTATCATAATAGAATAGACATTCTAGAGGGCAATATCGGGTCGGCGATCAGACTTACTAAAACGAATTTCGACTTCTGGAGTACGCTTCCATTGTCACTGGCGGGAAGGGTGGCGCTCCTTAAGATGGTGACTCTACCGAGATTGCTCTATTTTTCCCGAACTCTTCCGGACTGGATCACGGCGAGTTACTTCCGACGACTACGGCCATGGTGATTGGTTTTCTGTGGGGTTCGGGTAGAAGCAGAGTGGCACACACCACGCTTCTAAGGCCTCAGGCTGAGGGGGGTCTCGCGGTGCCGGACTACGAGCTGTACTACCTGGCAGCCCAGCTACAGTGGTTGACACAGTGGGTAGCGAGAGCCACGAGAGAAGAGGACGGATCCGGTGAACCGGCGGGACCCGTTCGGGTAGTATCCTGGATCGTTCTGGGCCTCCCGATGGGGGACCTCCATCTCACCCAGGAATACTCGACGGTCCGGAAGTGTTGGAATAGGTATCTGCGGAGGAGACATATTGCGGTTCCATACGCACCTGAGATCCCGCTCAAACTATGCAGGGCGCTCCCGCATGGGGGCACATGGCACCGTTTGGAAAACTGGGAGCATCAGGGCCTAGCAACCGTTGGGGATCTGTATGATGACGGAGTGCTACTGCCTTTCGATCTCTTGAAGGATCGCTTTGATCTTCGGGGGGGAGACTTCCTCCTTCATGCGGCGCTGACAGCGGCGATCCGTAAACATTGGGGGACGGGTATGACGGAACCGCCACTATCCATGGGCTGTCAATACGTGGTAACGGCCGTGGGGACGGATAAGGCTATTACGTGTCTCTATAAGCGCATGACTGTGGAAGCTTTGACCCCACTGCTGGCTCTGAAGGCGAAGTGGGAAGCGGATTTAACGACGGAGATCCCTGATGCGGCGTGGTCTGATATAGTAGAGCGGGCCTGGAAAGGGACGCGCGATGCGAGGTTTCAGCTGGTGCATTTTTACATCCTGCATAGAGCATATCTGACCCCTGACAAACTACATAAGTACTTCCCGACGCACTCGGCTGCCTGCCCGCGCTGCCCAGCCGAGGTGGCCGATTTCCAACACATTTTCTGGTCCTGCCCGGCACTGGGCTCCTTTTGGCAGGGGATAGTGGAGAGTCTAAGGGAGGTCGCTGAGAGGGATTTACAGCCCACAATGGCACACTGCGTTCTACACTGGTTCCCACACACATCAAAGAACAACATCACTAGTAAGTTCCTGGACCTGGGTCTGCTTTTAGCGAAACGAGCCATAACATCCCAATGGAAGGCGAATAAGGGCCCCACGGTGGAGAGATGGTGGGTGGAGCTCAATAAATGGGCCCGCTGTGAGGGGGAGGTATGTCTGCAGCTGGCACTTAGGGCAGGTACTGATACTGCTCTGGAGCGAGCCCGGGCCTGGGAACGATTGGTTCTGGAACTCCCACTTTCGGACTCTGACAGCGAGGGCTCCCCCGCATGTAGTCCTGCTCCTTAGGTTCCTTAGCCTGGGTTTGTGGTCGTCCAGGTTCTTTCCCTTGGATTGCTCCACACCCCAAGTGATGACTGCAGTCTCCTTTTGTTTACTCCTGATAGTCTGTCTCGGACCTGCATTGCCCGCGATGGATTCTAGCTTGCTCTTGTAGAACTCTGACACACCTGGGGGGGCTGGGGGGGCAGGGGGTGGAGAAGGGGGTAGGGGTAGGGGGGTAAGGGATATGGGGGCTTGGGTGGGGGAGTTGGGGGGAGATGTTTGGTTTTGTTAGGGGCTCAATAGGCCGGGAGCGGGATGACCGGGCGAAAAGAAAAGCAGCCCTGAGTACTACCTGAGGAACAGTTGTAATTGAGCCTTAATGCGCTTGTCAGCTACTAGTGCTCTCCTGTCTAATGCCGCTCGTCCTCCGGGGTGTGAGCTGAATGGCCAGGTAAGGCTTTTATTTAGGAGCCTGTGTTACGTGAAGGAGGGTAGCTGGATTGATCGACGAACTGGTTGTACAATCTATAACACTGCAATAAAAATATATTTTAAAAAAAATGATGTATGAGTTCAAAGATAACCGTCTTGAATGCTATCCTACTGGTAGCTATCGAGAGCAGCCTTCAGGCTTAATCTTGAAGGAAAGTAAAGCAGCTTGTTGCCATTCTGTGCACTTTTCCAGCACTTTGGACAGAGCTAGCAACTGAGATATTGGTCTATAGTTAGGCTGGTCTTTGGGGTGGTCTGCCGCTGTTTTTATTAGCAGGGGAAGAATTTTTGCCTGTTTCCAGGAATGTAGCACTGTCGCCATTGACAAAGAAACCTTTACTATCTTATTGACTAGAGGGTTGAGAGTCACCCTTAGCAGATTGGGAGTGCAAGGATGAGTAGGTGATCCTGATTTAAGGCTGCAAATATCCACCAGTGTCCCCTGTAATGTGATATGGTCAAAATGTGGTAGTGGGGACTCCACTAAGGGGACAGTACTCATATTCACTATACCCATCAAGCTCTCGTCTGACTGTAGAGCGGAGGTGAGGCTTGTTTAAAAATTGGAGATTTTGTTTTGGAAATAGGAGGCCAGCTGTTCACACCATACAACAGAGGGTTGTTGAACTCAGGGGACAACGTTTTTACCACTTTGAAGAGTTACCTCAATTTATTCTCTGCTACCCCATCTTTCTTCAAAATAGAGCTTCTTTATTATTTTGATTGCTGCATAATACTTTCTTAATGCTGACTTGTATAAGATGTTGCTGTTGGCCCGATAGTCCTTTTGCCACTGCCTTGCCAAATTCTTACAGTGTTTCTTCTCTTCTCTGAGACTGTCTGTGAATCAAAGACCTGACAGCTTTATTTCTACAGGGTACACATTGTGTTAAACGGGCACCAGTTTTCCATTCGTATTTCAAATTCAGTTACGGACCAAACAGGGGTCTTCCTCAACTAAGCCTGAAAGAGAGAGAGTTCTCTCTTCCAGAGAGTGAAACAACTCAGATTGCTACACCCTATGGACCACTCTTGACACAGAAGGAGCTCAGGGAGGGCAGGTCTTGCATTTTTTGTGAGACAGGACATCCAAACTTGATTGAAAATGATTAGTCCAGACTTTCGAAAAGGGTTCATCAGTCTGCAGTTTAACATTGGAGAAGACCTGTTCCAGCACATGGCCTACTTGATGTGTGGCCTTAAAGACATGTTGGGTCAACTCAAGCAAAACCATAGTATCTAATATTTCAATCACCCTTTTATCTTCTGTTTGATTCATGTGCAAACTAAGATCGTACAGCACCATAAAATGTGCATATCTTAAGGCCAGGTGAGCTAGTGCATTGCCCAAGGAATTAAGAAAGGGTCCTGCGGGGCCCAGCAATCTGTAGATTAACCTACTTGCTATGAATTGATGAGGGGCAAAGTGAGAAAGAAGTTCAATTCTTCCGCTCCATCTAGACTTTCAATAGGAATCATCAAACAATTATAATATTCCCTGTAGACTATGGCTACCCCTCCACCCCTCCAAATATGGCAGTCAAGGTTAAGAAATTGAACACATGGGGATGGCTGTAGCAATAGTGGAAATTGAGACCCCCAACAGCCAGGTTTCTGTCATAAACAGCATATCTGCTTGTTCCTCACAGAGAAAATCAAAGAGATTGGTGCCATATTCTGCAAATAGTGAACTTTATTTAAGTAGGCTGAGAACTGAGAGCTATTTTGACTGACCTGTAAAGTGAGGACAGTGTCCTTGCAATAAGGGGTAGGAATTGTTTGAAAGTCACATATAACGCAGGCGTGGTTATCTTTTAGTATAAGTGGTGGAGCTTGTAAGGTACACTTTTGTGCGGGCCCATCTGAGTATTAGGTCCTTTGAGTAGCAAATACTCAGGGTACCTCCTAATATCCCATGGGCAGAGTGGTTGGTGCTGACCACCGTTGAGCCACTGATGGGTCGAGAGGGGCTTGCTATTGCCATGCCAGTTATGAGCCCACTGTGAGTGTCCGCGTAGTGGCCACATCTTTATGCATGTAGGCCTCTTTGACAGAGTGTGCACAGTTAAAAAATGGCACCTCTAGCAGTCTCAGTGAGGGAAAAATGGATGACTTCCTGTTTTTTGTAAATTTTTAGATGCTCCCACTGACCTCGACTTCGTTTTCAAGAGGCGCCAACTGATGCAAAATTGTGCAGATTAATAAAACAACAGGCCTAAAAAGTAGGTAAAATTATAACTTTTAAAAGCTATATCAGAGAAATGTACAAATCAGAGTGAGTACCTAGTGTCAAGAGTAACTTCCAAAAATTCCAAATTGATGCTGATGGGTTTGTGGTTTCCCACCAGAGAGGGCTTATGAGAAAAGAAGTTATTGTGATAACCTTGGAGAAGATATAGAGCCACCTCCGAAGCAGTTCAAAGGGGTCAATCCAGCCTTCTGAACGTAGGCCCTCAATGAACAGACAAGCAACCTGGGTGTAAGGCGAGCATGAGGATACGTAACAAGGATGGAGTCCTGGACTATCAATCATCAGATTGAGCTAACTATGCTGGGAATGACCCCACAGTGCTAGTCTCTCCTGTAGTTGAGAGACTTGCAATCAGAAATTCCTGGGAGAAGGCAGTAATGGTCCTGAGGTATCTTGTGCTGCATCTTATCAAAAAACGATGGATTTGGGCCCAGATCTTTGGACTGGGGTGAATGTGTGACATTGATCCACATTCGGTCCATCACCTGTTTTGTTTGCAATACCGCCCTAAGTGCGCTGGGGATGCTCAGACGTGGGTCCCAGGCACTCCACACCACTGGAGTCAAGCTTGCCGGACTGATGAGAGGTGTTACCTCGAAACCGGTCCGGTCCTCGGATGCTTCATTCCGTTCTGGGAAGGACATGGCTTTTGTAGTTCGGACTGGACTGTTCCCATGGGGCACAGGGTCAGAGCTGATTTGCATATCGCCATTGTCTAACCCAGGGTGGTGTGGAGTGCAAAAAAACAATGGATTTGGGCCCAGATCTTTGGACTGGGGTGAATGTGTGACATTGATCCACATTCGGTCCATCACCTGTTTTGTTTGCAATACCGCCCTAAGTGCGCTGGGGATGCTCAGACGTGGGTCCCAGGCACTCCACACCACTGGAGTCAAGCTAGCCGGGCTGATGAGAGGTGTTACCTCGAAACCGGTCCTGTCCTCGGATGCTTCATTCCGTTCTGGGAAGGACATGGCTTTTGTAGTTCGGACTGGACTGTTCCCATGGGGCACAGGGTCAGAGCTGATTTGCATATCGCCATTGTCTAACCCAGGGTGGTGTGGAGTGCAAAAAAACGATGGATTTGGGCCCAGATCTTTGGACTGGGGTGAATGTGTGACATTGATCCACATTCGGTCCATCACCTGTTTTGTTTGCAATACCGCCCTAATTTATTTATTTTATTTTATTATTAATCTTATAGAGCGCGACAGCTACCCGTAAGGGTTTCCCGGCGCTAATTGACAGTAAACAGCATGATTGATCCTGAAGAAAAGGGGTTATTGGGCAAACAGCCAGGTCTTTAGGGCTTTTCGAAAACGGAGATGGCACTGCTCCATTCGTAAGTCCAAGGGAAGAGAGTTCCACAGTTTGGGTCCCAGTACAGCAAAGGAACGGCCTCCCACTCTGGAAAGCCTGAACCTAGGTACGCAGAACAGATGTTGGGAAGAAGAGCGAAGTGAGCGTGTGGGTAAGTAAGGCTTGACGAGTGCTCGAAGATAAATGGGAGCAACTTCAATTTTAATCTTATGCATAAAGCATAGTGCCTTAAATTTTACCCGGTTGTCAATATTAAGCCAATGAAGTTGCTTAATGCGTTCCGTAATTGGATCGTATTTCCGGCATCCACACAGGAGCCGGGCAGCAGCATTCTGAACCAATTGCAGACGACGCAGGATCGCCCTAAGTGCGCTGGGGATGCTCAGACGTGGGTCCCAGGCACTCCACACCACTGGAGTCAAGCTAGCCGGGCTGATGAGAGGTGTTACCGCAAAACCGGTCCGGTCCTCGGATGCTTCATTCCGTTCTGGGAAGGACATGGCTTTTGTAGTTCGGACGGGACTGTTCCCATGGGGCACAGGGTCAGAGCTGATTTGCATATCGCCATTGTCTAACCCAGGGTGGTGTGGAGTGCAAAAAAACGATGGATTTGGGCCCAGATCTTTGGACTGGGGTGAATGTGTGACATTGATCCACATTCGGTCCATCACCTGTTTTGTTTGCAATACCGCCCTAAGTGCGCTGGAGATGCTCAGACGTGGATCCCAGGCACTCCACACCACTGGAGTCAAGCTAGCCGGGCTGATGAGAGGTGTTACCTCGAAACCGGTCCGGTCCTCGGATGCTTCATTCCATTCTGGGAAGGACATGGCTTTTGTAGTTCGGACTGGACTGTTCCCATGGGGCACAGGGTCAGAGCTGATTTGCATATCGCCATTGTCTAACCCAGGGTGGTGTGGAGTGCAAAAAAACGATGGATTTGGGCCCAGATCTTTGGACTGGGGTGAATGTGTGACATTGATCCACATTCGGTCCATCACCTGTTTTGTTTGCAATACCGCCCTAAGTGCGCTGGGGATGCTCAGACGTGGGTCCCAGGCACTCCACACCACTGGAGTCAAGCTAGCCGGGCTGATGAGAGGTGTTACCTCGAAACCGGTCCGGTCCTCGGATGCTTCATTCCGTTCTGGGAAGGACATGGCTTTTGTAGTTCGGACTGGACTGTTCCCATGGGGCACAGGGTCAGAGCTGATTTGCATATCGCCATTGTCTAACCCAGGGTGGTGTGGAGTGCAAAAAACGATGGATTTGGGCCCAGATCTTTGGACTGGGGTGAATGTGTGACATTGATCCACATTCGGTCCATCACCTGTTTTGTTTGCAATACCGCCCTAAGTGCGCTGGGGATGCTCAGACGTGGGTCCCAGGCACTCCACACCACTGGAGTCAAGCTAGCCGGGCTGATGAGAGGTGTTACCTCGAAACCGGTCCGGTCCTCGGATGCTTCATTCCGTTCTGGGAAGGACATGGCTTTTGTAGTTCGGACTGGACTGTTCCCATGGGGCACAGGGTCAGAGCTGATTTGCATATCGCCATTGTCTAACCCAGGGTGGTGTGGAGTGCAAAAAAACGATGGATTTGGGCCCAGATCTTTGGACTGGGGTGAATGTGTGACATTGATCCACATTCGGTCCATCACCTGTTTTGTTTGCATCTTATCAAGAGGCAGGGGGAATGAATGGATGATGTGCTGTAGGAGAGGAGAACAGTCTGTCACAGTTGTAGTACAGAGATGGCTAGACCGTCTAGTAAGTTTCCTTGGTTGCTATTAAAAGTTAAAAGTGGAAAGATAATACATATACACGTCCACGTCATACACAAACGTCTGGGAATAAATGTGTGATTTCCCTGTATTCCAATGGAAGGTGGGTTATTGATAGGGGTAAGTAGGCACCTACCACTAGCAATAAGGTCGCCAACTCAATAAAAGGTCCAAGGTCTCAATACATTAGCCCAAGGCTCACCCCTTGGTAGCACGGCTGCGAGCAGGCAGCCTAAACGTAGGAGACAGGCATGTAAGGCATTAAAAAACACCATTACATTAAATAAGTAAGACATAACACACACAAAAAACATACAACCAATTTATTAAAATAGGATATATTTTTACCTTTAAAATTACACCAAAACAACAAAAATCCAATGTAGGGAACCAGGGATATGAATTTTTAAAGAATAAACATTTTTTAGTGCTTAAAAACATATAGCGCCGCTTTGGGGCATCTGATCACACTTGACCAGGGCAAAATCAAAGTTTATTGCCGACCAAGATGGAGCCCTGGTTGGATACACTAAGCAGGAGGTCTCGGTCAAAATTTTGCTTTCGCATTTGGAACCTTGTGTGAAGGATTTCCTCTCAATGGCGAGCAAATCACTTTGTCAGGCCAGATTTGCAGCAGGTTCGCCGGCTTGGTTAAGAAGGACCAGGTTAAGCACCAGTCAACTCCTGGAAGTCTTAAGCTCTGGAGCTTTGAGCAGGACGAACTTGAAATCTAGGCCGGGTGGGGGTTGGACGTGTCGGCTTGACTCTCAATGTCGGGTCAGCCACCTTATGGAGCGTTTTCCAAATGTTGCTCCAAACGTCCCCAAACTACTGGAACTTCTTCTCGAAGTTCTTCTGGTGGGTTCAAAGTGCCCAAGGTACAAAGCCATGGTTCCAGAGTCCCTGAGTTGCTCCTCAGAAGTTGGGACTACAGTTCCCACAATGTAACTGTCCAAATACTTAAAAGTCCACTGGACGCACTCCAGGCTGGGGACATCTTGGGGGAGATGGTGCAGGTGAGATCTGTTAACCTGTTGCTTTCAGGGAGTCCACTCCTTA
Source organism: Lissotriton vulgaris (assembly GCF_964263255.1). Lineage (NCBI taxonomy): Eukaryota > Metazoa > Chordata > Amphibia > Caudata > Salamandridae > Lissotriton > Lissotriton vulgaris. Next base: position 1,689,941,194 of record NC_141694.1, read on the forward strand.
ATTCTTTTAGAAGAAAGGCAAAGTCCTCAAGGCTGCAGTTCCAAGTGTGCAGCAGGTGCAGTCCTTCAGAGTGCAAGCCTTTGGGGTGCAGACCAGGGTTCCAGAAGGGTAGTCCGTCTTCTCCTTGTAGTTTCAGGCAGCAGATTTGAGTTTCTATGCAGCTGTAAAATATTATTCCAATGTTCTGGGGCAACAAGTAGTGGAGTACCCATGTCCAATGAAGTGCAGGGTGTCACCCAAAAGCATAACAGCTTCCTCCAAAGTGTGGCATATTCTTGTCTCACAAAGCACTGCACTTTAAAATTCAAGATGTAGAATTCCGCTCCTTGGGAGTAAGACCTGGCTAAGCAAACCTACTGGTGTGGCTCATTTCCCTTAACACTCCCCCTCCAGACCTCCTGCATATCCCATTCTGGGGGCTGCCATCTGGCTGGGGGACACAGGAAGAGGGGGCAGGCCTGGCTGGCATTCCGTACTGTCCTGCTCTCTTTGAAGCTCAGTTTGATTTACCGAGCCCCTTTCCTGGCCTGTTCTTTGCAGCTGTAGAGCTCCCCTCGTCAGATAACTTCTGCCTCTATGCAGGCACCTTATCACCTCACCAAAGCAGTTTGGCTAAGCCTGTTATGGCTGCCCAATCTGGAATGGGTGCTAGAAGGCCGGATTTTAGGTCACAGAAAAAAAAGTTCTACAACTTATATTTTATATTACTTATGATAAATTCAACAGTGACAAATTGTTGGATTTATCATTACAAATCTTTTAAGTCCTTGAAATCATATTTAGATCACTCCTATCAATAGTTACACTGTATTACAGTATCCCCATGTTAGCCTTTAGAGCTAAAACACTACATTGGGGAAAACTAAATTGGTAGTTTTTCCCTCACCAGGGCATATAAAACATCTCTTAAAAAGCCCCTGCTTATCCTTACATGGCACCTTAACCCCTTTCCCGCGGCACACATTCCCACGCTGTGCGGGCGAATTCCACGTGTGCGCAAATCAGACGGCCCCGTCCGCCCTACGCACAAGCCCACCATGACGTTGGATGGGTTAATGTGTGGGCACGTAGGGTAGACCTTAAGGGTTAACTATATGTAAAAAGTAAGGTAGTTTAATACTTTGGAAGTACCTGTCAATCCAAAGTCGAATTTGCACACAATTTTAGTTTAAAAGCAACTCGCAAAGCAGGTCTTACTTTTAAAATGGTGGCAGGCAACACAGCAGTGCGCACTTAAGTGCCTTAAAGCTGCTGGACCTCTAAACCTACATGCCTTTCCATATACTAGGGACTTACAAGCAAGTTGTCACTGCCAATTCTATTTACACCTAATTACCATTTTCATTCTTAATCAGTGCACTGGCCCCGGGTCTGGTTAGCAGAGCCCAAGGTGCAGTCAAAGTCAGTTACCCCCAATATGAGTCAAACAATTGGGGTAAACAGGGCATACCAAATGAATTTCCCACATCCAGTACCTAGATATGGTATAGAGATATTTGTAGAAAACAAAATAAACATTACACTCTGCTGCCTGTCTGTATGTTCTTTAGAGATAATTGTTGAGGGGGGCGAAGCGAGTTAGGCAGCCTGTGCTTTACATATGTTATGTACATCGACTGGGTATTTCCAATATTCCTTCTGTGCTATGCTGGACTTGGTTCCTACTGCAACCTACACAATATACATGTAGAGTACTGGGGCACTTATTTATTATTTATTCAATTTGTAAAGCGCGCTATCACCTAGCAGGCATCCTGGCGCTTGAAGCATGACTCAAGGGGGAGTGAGTGCAAGAAACCGGGAAGAGACCACTACGACCTGGGAAACAGCCAGGTTTTTACCCTTTTTCTAAAGGGAAGAAACTCTCTGAGTAGCCTGATTTTCAGAGGAGACTATTCCACAGTTTTGCAGCTGCAACCCCAAATGATCTGCGCCTTATGAAACCTAGGAACCATGACTAATCTAGCCGAAGAGGAGCGCAGTGTTCTTGTCGGTGTGTACCATTTGAATTGTTTGCGCATACGCACAGGTCCTATCCCGTGAAGGGCTTTAAAAACAAGGCAGAGAGACTTAAAGTGAACTCTCTGTCTCAGGGGGAGCCAGTGAAGTTCAACTAAGGCTGCAGATGCCGAGGAGCTTCTAGGCAAGCCTAATACTAGTTCTGCCGCTGTCGACTGTATTCTTTGCATTCTGTCCAACAGGAAGTTAGGGGAGTCCAGCAGGAGAGCATTGCAGTAGTCAAGCCTACAGAGAATTGTGCATCTGGCCACTTGTGCACGCACCAGGGAAGGAAGTAGTGGGAACATTTTCCGGAGGGATCTGATAATCGCAAAAGCAGGAGGTAGTAGTTTTTTTAACCTGATTTTCCAGAGTAAGCTTGTCTTCGAATATAATGCCCAGGTTGCGGACACTGGCAGCCGGCTGAATTGAGGACACAGTACTCGAAGGCCAGAAATTGCTAGGAAGACGAGGAGAAATCCTGTTAGCCGAACAGAAGATCACCTCAGTCTTTCCTGCATTGAATTGTAGCAAGTTGTCCTGCAGCCTGCGGGCCGTGTCCTGCAAACAGTTGTGAAAAGCTTCCACTGTAGTCGACTCCTCGCCCTCAAATGACAGGATCAACTGAGTATCGTCTGTATAGTTTACGATATCGATATTATATGCCTTGATAACTGCAATCAGAGGTTTAAGGTACACATTAAAAAGAATCTTGCGTGCCATTGTAGTCATTGAAACATCAGGGTCAGGATATTTTAAACTACTGGATTATCTCCACATGGAGGGGTGTTTTCTAGTCTGTGCTGGTCCTCTATGGCAGCTTGTTGTGAACTCCCCTGCTGCCAGTTAGAGATTAATCTTAGTGCCTGTATCAGTGCCCAGCAGCAGTTCCTCATTTCCACCCGAAGCCCTGAGTTCTTAATGAGTCATATGCTCCCCAGACTCCTGATTGTGTCTTGCATGTCATGAGTTTTGTCATGCATAGGGCTCTACTATGCTCAGGTAACACCTTGCTCCAGCCGCCACGGTTTTCTTCCCTGCGTAGTTTTATATAGCGGAAACTTGACCCGAAGGTATCAGAGCATTTTACATGAGCACCAGTTGCGTTACACGAGGACACATTCATTTTTGCTAGGCATGGGGAGATTACGTGATTTACCTAGAATCATAGGATGTTGAGCGTCAGGACTACAACAGTGTGGCCAGGAGGAGCATGGGTCATAGCCGATGTAGTTGTGGTCCCTTCCACCGCGTGCCCCCTTCTTGCAGCTATTCAGGTTGGGTTCTCTACAGTTAGACTGTTTGGCATACCACAGCTTCTTCAGGGAGGAGGGCACAACAAGTGCTGCCTCTGGGCCACGTTGCCCTCTTGGACACAGTGAAAGGAAGTACAGTGATCTACATTGATTTGGTTCACCTCGCTTCAATGCCTAGTAGCAGCTTTGTGCTGTCCCTCAATGTAGTAAAAAAAACTGGCAGAGAGTATTTTGGAGAACCCACCTCCTCTTGTGGCTACCCCCACCTGCTGGAAGATGCTTCTTATGTGATTATTGAGGGCTTGACTGTTGGAATTTGTTTTCATATAGTATTGGGAGGCACGCCATGATATTTTCATCTGTGTTGGTGGTGTATTTGTATGATTTGCAAGTGAATCTCTTACACTAACATTATTACAACATTGCACTGTCTAAAGTTTTTTTTGTATGTCAGTGTTAGCCTTTGTGGTCATTCCCTGCCTCCTTTGGTTCTGTATGATGACCTGGCAGTACCTTTGAGTGGCCTAGTGTGGTGTGTGACTTCCTTCAAAGGTGTGGCTGGAGTTACATTGAGCTTCTTTAAGCTGTAATACTACTTTTGTAGACGTGAGAGTAATTGTAGTAAGTGTAGTGAACTATACCTGACCTACCCTTTTGTAGGTGTGTTTTTGTTTTGGTGTATTCCTCCTTCTGCCCTTTTCACCTCCCACTGTGTAGTAGATATTACTACGTTCCCACCCACTCACTACATATACCTGTTAACGCTTCTTAAAGACCTGCTTTGACCAATCATAAGCAGGTGATTAAATTAAGATCATAAAGAAGTGATGGGAAATCATTATGCATGTACTGCTCTTACATTTATACATTTATACTTCTCTAAACCCAAATTGAAAGGAATGGAGCTCTTTCACAATATCTGTGTATCAATTTTTCAGAACTTTCAGGATTTGTTTACTTCAGCTTGGTCAATTGGGTTACAATGAGTTTCCATTCCCGAGATAAACCAAGGAATTGTAATATAATGTTCCTCCATCATGGAGAGATCTAGTTTCCCTAAATTAAAAGGTTGACAGCATGGCAGGCCTTTTGATCTGGGTGAGAGAACAACTTTAGGGCTCCAAGGGGATTGTTTTCGTCAGGATTACTTAAGCAGTGTCATGACGTTTCCTGTGGTTACACCCCAGATGTTGTAGCTGCACTGAAAAAAGATGGATAGGACATACCCAGAGAGAACACACTGGCTCTAGATTGCAGAACTATTCTACCTGCCATGGCCTTTATTGTGCTTTCTTTATTTCGTCTCTCTTTGTTTCTTCTCTCCTCCCATTTTGCCTAGCCCTCATTTCCCACACGAATTCCAGTTTTTCTATTTAATGGTGATTTTCTTGTACGAAAGGGACTAATGTTGAAAGGACCTGTTAACAAATTCAAATTCAAAAAGGGTCTGGGAAAATGGCAACAGACTAGTTTATTCTGAAGGTACTGGGTCCATTTACTGTTAAGGTTACATAAAGTGCTGATTGGAAAGTGGCAGGGGAGCTACGGTGCCAATATTTCTACAGTGGGCTCATAGTATTCATACTAGTCTCAAACAAGCGAGTAGCCATAAAATTACAATACGCCTCACTTTGAACAAAAGCTCTTATGGCAACAAGCGAGTGAAGCAAGTCATTGTGACCCTCTCCAAAAGAGGTTGCTTGTCTCCGGTATCAGAGTATCTATCCATTTATCTTTGCATCCTTTAATCCACCTGCTGATATCCACCATTTCACCTGTACATTCTGCCATCTATTCAGTCTTTCTTCCAAAATTCAATCTATTTCCATTCCGTCCATCCTCCCGCTCATCCATGTCCAAACCTATCCATCCCTCTTCAGACCTATCCATCAAACATATCTCCCCATCCATCCTTTCATCCATCCTTTCAATCATGCATCCTTTCGCTCACCCACCCACCCTATCACTCATCCATCCATCCACCCTTTCAATCCATCTATATATTCTCCCCTTCACTCATCCTTCCATTCACCCTTTCACTCAACCATCCTTTCATTCACTCATGCATCCACCCTTTTACTCATCCATCCATACATTCATCATTTCACTCATCCTTCTGTCCACCCTTTCACCCAGCCATCCATCTGCTTTCCCTTTCACTCATCCATCTATTCTTTCACTGATTCACTCATTCATCCTTACATCTATCCTCACATATATCCTTTCACTCACTCATCCATCTATCCATCCTTTTACTCCTTCATCAATTCAGCCTTTCAACCCGTCCATCCACCCAGACTTTCACTCCATCCATCCATTCAGCCATCCATTTACCCTTTTATCATCATCCATCCTTGACACTACAGTCAACACTGAGGGGAGCGTAAATTGTGAGCTGCATTTTCCATGATGAAAAGGAGCAAACTTCTGGGATATGATGTGGTGTCCGGCCTATGATAGTGTTTTGCCTTTTCCCTACCCAAAATGATTTTCATGACCTTTCCTTTTTGTTCAAATTGATTATTCCATTGATTATTCTTCATCCAAACCAGAGACTAAGGACCAAGCTGAAAAGTATGGCCCGAGCTAGAGAGTATGGCTCTAGCCGGAGAGTACGGTCCGGGTGCGAAGAGTATGGCCAAAGCCGGAGATTCCGGCCTGACTACTGGCGAAAATATACGACTCGCAAATGACCTCTGTGAATACCAAAAGTCTCATATTGCCTTTGTGGACCGGGCCCTTTCACTTTAAGTATGAGTCTTTGTCTGCCGAGTTGCAGTCAGAAGAGGCCCATTAAGAGCCTTACTTCCACAGTAGCTTCTAAAGGGGGGGTTTACAACTCCTCTGAGGGCAAGAGCTGCAACTGTGCACAGATAGGAGTCCACTTAACACAACAGAGTTACAGTCCCACATTGACCCACCCACGGTGGTGGCGTTTGCATACTCAAAGCAAAATTCAAAACCATCTGCCCTCGCCTTAAATCATAGCTATTCTTAATTAAATGAAGTAATTGTGGTACTTACAATTTCCAAAATTTATTGGAAGCGGGAAATACTCTAATTGGGGCATTGTCTGTTGTGTGTGGATAGGGTTATTTGAGAGACAATAAATGACCAAAGGCAGTTATTGTTAGTTCCCCGAATATGCACTATGAGCTGTAAAAACAAGAATTAGAAACGTTTTGTAAACTTTGCCTGGCAGGTCCCATTTGCTCTCATGTTCTTATTTCATGCCATCAAATTCTGTCTGTGTCAATCAACTGGCCGCTCTCTGACACCTCAGGCACCGCCATCACAAATCCAGAGCTTCAGAGATTATCATTCTTCGCAGGATGCGCCAGAAGGAGTAAAAATAGTCAAATGGGGCAGGCAGAGGCGTCGAAATGAGTCGTAAAACAGGCAGACTCATGGCGCCCAGGTGCCTGATTTGGAACAGTGGCTTTTACCGACGCTTAGCGGTAGCTGCAGCTCGGCATCTGGTCGGTGCCGGTTTCCCTTGATTTTCGTTCTTTACGTCGTGTAATTAAAACAGAATCTGCCGCATCTAAAGTAGTCTGTGTCTTGGCTGCTTACAGGTGGCTTGGCAGCAACTTCCTGCAGCAATTGCAAAATTGCCAAGAACCAAATGTTGGTATTTGTTGAAAGAGACAGATGTTGCTGCGGAAACACGAGCATGCAAATATTTGCTGTTGTCATTTTAAAAGGTGCATAAGCAGATCGCTAAAAGGCAAATATGCAAAGAGTGCAGTGCAAATATATGCAAATGGATATTTGAACAGGCTTTATAAAGAATTGAAGGCTGGTCAATGTGACATTGGGGCAAATCTGTTTGCATATGCAATACACTTTCTGGCATACAATGCCCATGTTTTAAGTGTATATCTTTCCCAGGATATTTGTAATTTGACAGCATCAAGCTGCAGATCCTTATAATACAGTTTAATGTAAGGTTTCAGGCGGTCGGAGTTCTAGGGAGCGAGAGATTCCAGTTTTGTTGTGAGTTGGGACTCAGCTCCATCACTGACTAAACTAAAGGATTCACAGAGGTTAATAATAAGGACCACCTTAAAAACCTCTCTAAGTCACCTTAGAGAGTTGATCTGAGCCCTGGCACCTCTTGTGGTTACCCACATCTGTAGATGTTTGAATGCAAATTGGAAGTTTCTCCAATAAAAACTTATATTTTTGCACAGAAATAATATTAAGAGGCAAAAAATGTTCTGTGGGACAAATATGGAAGCTGTATCAAAACAGAGCTCATTGGTGGCCAGGCATATGTGGCCCCAGTGAAAAACGATCATTTGGTTGGTAACCTCCACACTACAGGAGTTCACAAAGTAATACCAATCAAATGTTCATGTTGCATGCCTGAAGTTGGTAATTACATTTTATGTTCCAGAAAAGCAAGCTGGAGGCATACCTGAGTAGGGCCCTAGGAGGTTGGATACTTGTTGTGGGAAGCCTTTGTCAGACATGGGCACCTGATGCCAAATTACCCACTTGTGCATGGTCCTGATTTGCACATGCCCAACCTTTAATTGAATGTGCCTGGCAGCGGCCGGGGCAGTGCACCCAATTACAGAAAAAACTTTGCTATTCCCAGTGCCAACACATACTCTGAGAGTGTGTGCTTGTGTTGAAGAAAGAGCATCGGCTCATCTTTTACTACATACATTCACGGCCTCATGATAATATGTGTCAGGATCTTCCTGCAAGCAGGTGCAGTGAGTGTTTGCACCCACCTGTGGGAGGAGTCCTGGGGGAGCTCTCAGACTCCCAAGCCTCCTTCCCATTGGGTGGGAGCACTGATTGTGCCCGGCCTCAGATGATGCACATTATTTGGTCAACTCCTGGCAGCTCTTTGCCGAACCACGTTAGTAAAGTGCATGTGCAAAGGCAAAGGCTTACTGACATTTGCATATGGACATACTACACCCCTAGGACACAGTTTGTATGTTGGAACTTAGCAACCTTTGTAGAGCATAAAATGCTTGAGAGTGACTAAGTGGTCCCCAAGGTCACATAGGTTTTTAGAAGGCCACGGATAGGCTCCAGTGTTTCAACTTAGTTCTCCAGAATATGTAAATACCAGGCCACACCCTCTTGCTCATTGTCGTGACACTTGTTTCTAAATCTGGCAAAGGCAGATGCGCCAGAAAGACAATTCGCTTCATAAAACTAATTGAATGTATCTGAAGCCCATTATATATTATTTCAGTTATTCATTGTTGTCCGAGACAAATACAAAAAATTGAACTTTCATATTGTAAAAACGTAAAAAACAGTAGGAATTCTTTACTTGAGTTGTGTGTTTCAGGTGAAACTACCTGTCTGATGTAAATCATAATTTATGCAACATAACTATAGTAATGAATTTAAAAATGCATTTTCAATTTCCTTTAAGTTAAATCACTAATGAAGGTTGACATTTTTGAGCTCTTATTAATTCACAAAATCTGAAATTTCATTTTGACATAGTAGGTTCAGCGCTCTTGACATGTAATAAACTCTTTGCAGAGATAGGATTTTCATATATCACAGAAAATATGACATTTTATTTTTTATTTTTTCACTCAAATGACTAATGTGCTGAAAATTAGTCTCTTCTTTACTTGCCAGGTATATCACTATCAGATTTGAATCATTGATATTCATGGTCCATTTATCAAACGTCAGGATCGCACTCTTTATTTGGCAGGTCCTCCCCACCTGTAGAGAGATATTGTGTCTGGCAACAGCATTTGTTGTGATTCTCAGTTTACTTTGAAGCTTCACTTTTGCAGTTTTATCCCTTTGTTCAGTTCCATTTGGTTCTCTAGTTTTCTTACCCTCTGTTTGTGATTCCTGCCTTCGTGTCAGTCTGTCTCCTTGCCCAGGCCTCCTCTCTCTTGGTACTGCTTGGCCATGCCTTCTGCGGCTCCTATGGGGTTTATGGTATGCACAGGGCTAGTCACAACATTATCTCTGCTTGCATCAGGTTGTTTACTTACTTTGTGACCTTATGGCTTACTCATATCCCATGTTGTTCATGATTTAGTAATTGTGTTCTCTCACTCTTAGGTACAGTGATACCTTATCTGGCCATAGCAGTTGCTGTGATTCTCCGCTTTCCACTAACGTTCGTACTCCGCTTGCTTCGTCACTTCACCATTGTAGTTTTCGCCATTTGTTCAGTTCCCTTCACTCCTCTAGTTTCCTCACCCTCTGTTTGTGGTTTCTGCCTCATTAGCTCCTTGTCAGTTTGTCTCCTTTCCCAGGCTCTTCACTACTCAGTGAAACATGAGTATTGCATCTTCGGCTCCAGTGCGGAGTCTATGGTATACCAGAGGCTAGTTATACCACCATTTCTGCTTGCAGCAGGTAGGTCTTCTACTTTGTTACCCTGATGTCTAATTCCTATCCCATGTTGTTGATCCTTTAGTTATTGTGTTCTCTCACACTTAGGTTCAGAGATACCTTATCTGGCAATAGCAGTTGTGATTCTGTGCTGTTGCTTCTCCTTGGTAGAGTTCTCCCTTTGTTTGGTTGCCTTAGCTTGTCTATTTTCCTTACCATCTGTTTGTGATTGCAGTATCAGTACCTTTTTGTCAGTTTGTCTCCTTGTCCAGGCCTCTTCTCTATTAGTGCAACATGGGCATTCCGTCATCTGCTCCTGTGCTGGGTCTCTGGAACACAGGGACTAGTTACACCTTCATCTCTGCTTGCACTATAGTTAGGTCCTGTCCTTTGTTATCCTTATGGCAAATTCCTATTCCATGCTGTTGACCCATTATAAATTGTGTTCTGTCCCATTAGGTGGAGATCTTCATGTTTGTAACGTGTCCCTGAGAAAATCCAGTCCGAGTTTTCTGAACACCAGTCTGCATCAATGTCTCTCTCCCCCTTTACCCCTGTCTCCGCTTAGACTTGGTGTACATTAACATCCTTGGTCCATTGCAAGAAATTAAGTCGCCCTCAACATCCACTCCCTTGAAACATTGTGTTCATGACAGACTTTCTTGGTCAGCAAGTCACAGAAAAATTCATTATGTAGTGGAAAAAATAGTACAATATTATTAAAAACCATACAAACAAACTAAAATTCAGAAATGGGGGCCTGGGTTTGTTGGCCCAGCACAATATAAATTAAAAATACAGTTACTGACAACAGATTTGACCCTTACATGTTCTTAAGCTCAAATCAGATAGTATTAAGACAGCCACACAGCTGTGAAATCTAAACACTTTACACCTGCCAGCTGCAGGTCTTCATGCCTGAGGGGCGGCATACTGGCCTCTTTAAAAGGTTGTATATTCTTACTGAGACACAATATCTTTACATACTTCCTTCTGTTAGTCAACAATACTGGGCAGATACACAAAATATTTTGTAACAGCTCCCCTGGCCTTCCATTGCTGGATCCCAGGACCCACTAATGTCTGATAAGGGAATTTGAAGAAAATGTATGTTGAAAAATGTGGACCTCGTATAGCGATGCCGAAGTGAATACAGGTAATTTAGTTTACATCCAATTCACACAGTGGGACGTTATACTCTTTATTTCTGTGATCATGTTAAAAACCCAGATAAAAGCTTACCAGATTTATTGAAGATCCCCTTAGAAGTATTCAGTGAGTATCTATCTTCCCAAGAGTGCCTGACTTCAAGTTGATCTAGGGCTGTTTCCAGACACTGGTCCATGTCCCTGATTTATCTAATACATTAGGTCCATTCCTCCCATATTGTGATTTTTTGTCAGCAGAGCCACTAGGAAATCCCCCCTTTAAAGCCTTGGTACAATTCTCAGCGAAATGGCCTGCCCTGTGTAGGCAGTTTCCAGACACCAGATTAGGCTCTGAAGGCCTGCTTTACCTATAAACAGAATCTTAATTTCAGAAAACAGAATTTGCTTTGTAAACGATGATTACCTATAAAAGGAGAACATGTAAATAAGAACGTGTTTACTATATAGCACTCCATACCACGTCTGCCACTTTTAAACAATGTAGCAGGTGCGACTGCTACCTAAATTAATGGTAATCAAAGTTAGTCTGCACTCACATATATTCTGTGGGACTAATGCATGAAAAAGAAGAAGAGGAATAAGCGATGTTTTGAGCGTCCTCATGATTAACACAACTTTTGTGTGTGCTTTAGAAATGTGACTGACTAGTGTGTGCATTAGTATTGGGTTAAGGAATAACAAACTACACTTGTTTACTGATTTGTTTAATATCACACTCATAACAGTATATTAAGACTTGCCATTTATAACTGTTGAAATGTATGTTGAAAGTATGGCTTATTTGCTTGCAGACTTGCACACATAATCAGGGTCGGCTTTAGCACTGTTCGACCCTTGTGCAACAATCTTTTTTTATGCCACCAATATGACCTCTTCGGATTCTCTCACTACCACCCAGCAAAAGCGCCCCTCTTCTGTTATTTGCAGCAGGCATATTAACCCTCTGTGCTACTTTAGGGTGAGTTAAAACTCTCTCTAGCAGGAACATTAATCACAAGAGTTATCATGACATTTTTATTGCTGCCTGAAAGCTGGACACACCGAAATCTGCAGCAGGTGCTTTTAAATTGTATGGTATTGCTACACTCAGTGCTCCCCCAGAAGTCGGTGCCCTGTGCAGCCGCACCATTTTCACCACCCTAGAGCCAGCCCTGCACATAAAGTAACCAGTGTGTTGTTAATTTAGCCTAACTGTAAGCCAAAAATGCTTTCCTAATGTATTCTCCAGCTAACATTTGAATTCATACTTTGCTTTTATTGTGAAATGTTGCATGTTTCTTCTGTTCGCACTGCAGTTGGACAATGCTTCATTAGTTGAGAGCAAGAATTATTGTTCCTGGTAGATAGAGAGGTCTGTGAAGGAGAAATGTGATAAGGAATGGAGGATGTGGGTCCAGTGACTTAATATCGAGGGACATATAGGATGCCTAAAATATCGACTCCAAAATATCGAAGTCCAAAATATAGAATCCCTATCTACAAACAGGTAAGTACTAAAATATCGAATCCAAAATATAGAATGTTAAAATATAGTTAACTAAAATATCAAAATTTTAAAATCTTTTAAAAATAATATAAAATTCATTAACTATTAAAAACAATTAAATAAAACATACTTAAAATAATGTAAAAAAGCTTAAAATGTAAAAATAGTAAATATAATGTAAAGTAAAGTAGAGAATTTGTTGGATAGTGAGAGGGTAAAAATTACTATTCCCACTCCAGTGAGTGCAACAGTAGGGAAAGCGTGGATAGTGGGGGGTAGAAATTACTATTCCCACTCCAGAGAGTGCAACAGTAGGGAAAGCGTGGATAGTGGGGGGTAGAAATTACTATTCCCACTCCAGAGAGTGCAACAGTAGGGAAAGCGTTGGATAGAGTAGTGGTAAAAATGACTATTCCCACTCCAGGGAGTGCAACAGTAGGGAAAGCGTTGGATAGCGTAGGGGTAAAAATGACTATTCCCACTCCAGTGAGTGCAACCGTAGGGAAAACGTTGGATAGCGTAGGGGTAAAAATGACTATTCCCACTCCAGAGAGTGCAACAGTAGGGAAAGTAATGATTTAATATTAAAATTAAATTAAATTAATTATCAATACCAATATAAAAATAATAAAAAAGAATTACCAATTAATAAAAATGAATCACCAATTAAAAAAAGTAATTACCAATTAATAAAATGAATTACCAATTAATAATTAATTATCAATTAATTATCAATGCATCTCAATAAAAATAAACATTTACTTCATTACAATTACATTACTTCCCACCCTATTCCTCTATAGACCCACAACCCGCTCCAAATAAATAATACAATTAACATAATTATCAATTAATCAATTCATAAAAATTCATTACCAATTAATAAAAGATTATTACCAATTAATAATTAATTATCAATCAATTAATTATCAATACATTTAAATAAAAATTAATATTTAATTTACTATAATAAATTACTTCCCACCCGATTCCCCTATAAACGCACAACCCGCTACGGAATTACCTTACGCAAAAGTTACATTACATAACATTTATTACTTTAAAAAAATTAAACATACATTACAAAATTAATCCCTAATTTTAACACATATACTACCATACATAACACAAAAAAATCGATATTATGGAAATTGATATTTTAAATTCGATATTTAGGAAATAAATATTTTCTACCCCAAATTCAATATTCTGACTGACTATATTTTCGTGATTCGATATTCTGGGCTGTCTATATTTTGGATTCGATAATTAGGGTGTTCACCGAGGATGTGTTCTCATAGGAGGAGAATGCACCAAGGATATACGAAATAGCTCAGTGTGTGAACATGGATGTGGGAAAGGAAACTGGAGGGTGCTGGAAATTGAAATTTACCAGTGGCACGATGGGAGGTGCCTTAATGCAGAGATTGCTTATGTTGTGATTTAGTAAGGGACATCTGACACTCTACTTAATAGACCTAATCTTAAGCTTGGTGGATTCAGGCTACTTGACCCTGGTTGGAGTTACTTCTTCGGAAGGCTCTAATGGCTGACACCTTGCTTCCCCATCTTTTTTAGACTTATTCTAGATTAGGTTTCCCATTTGAGGAAATGTAAAGGTAGTTAGGGATTTGTAGGGCTTTTACAAGAAACTTGATGCAATCCAAAGTGGATTTTTTTCTTTTGATATCATATGTTGCAGTGATTGAATTAGTTGTATTCTTGTTGTACCGCCTTAATTGGTTCCGGAGATTCAGCTTTATTCTGTTTACTTTGTATTTCTTCACCATAATGCTTCGATTGGTATAGATTATTTTGTTTCAGTATTTGGATCTTGAATTTGGTTGTTGACCTGGATTTTTACCTAGAAGCGTGGAATTTTAAATTCTAGATATTTTGAAAGGCGTTTTCTCTTTATGTCTCATGCTGCTTAAAAAGAACCACCTGTGCAGATAATTTAAGAGCATGGGTTAGCGGTCTCCCAAGTGATCCCAGCTTGATTTTTGGATAGAAATCTCCTTCAAACAAATATGTATTCACCTTCCTACAGTTTCGTCCCAAGGCTTTAGTTCCATTGTGGTCTCTGCTGCTCTGCATATAGATGCTTTTTTGTTTCATTTGTCTGTGTAGTGCATTGATGTATTTTACAGGTGCCAAGTTGGAACTGGTCATCAACTGTAACACTGGATGTAACATATTGCAGATGCTCAAGTTGGAACATGTGTAAGTACTAGTCTCACACTTCTATGATTATAATGAATTCGAAGACTGCAATGACTGTGAAACTTTAAACGCGGTATATTCTAGCCTTGCTGTGCTTCCGGAAATATAGCAAGGCCTGGCTTGGTTTTTATAGGTTATCTATGCTGAGAAAATTCAACTGAACATTTCTCATGCAAAATGTCCGAACTCCCACAAGAATTTCACGACTCACAGGAATAACTCAGATGTTCTTGTGAGAAATGCACATCCTGTGAGAGTGCCTGCTTGAACTCAGGACATTTGGTCAACCATCACAGTCCCAATGAACCATCTGAGGGGTATAGGATGACATAAGGGACAAACTAGGTCATGGTTGGGTCTCCATAGCCTGCTGTGGGAACATTGAATGGAGTGTGCAAGCATGCAATTTGACTTCCTGAGGCACATGAAGATGCATTAGTCTTCTCAGCGGTCAGAACAATGAAAATGGGTAGCACAATGTGTCAGCAGGATAGACAGTCACATGTAATGAAGTGTGGTAAAACCAGAGATGGTGGGTTTCTTTAAGAAATAGCAAAGGATTCAGAAAGTCACAAAGTTAAGTAGTAACATTTCTAGGTCACAGCATGAGTTAATATGTCAGTCAAAGTTTCAGTGTATCTAAAATGGTAACAATAAGGAATCCAAATAACAAAGTGCATAGATGCATTGGAGGAGCAATTTCTCAAAAAACCAAATGTAATCCAAGCAGTAAATCGTCAGCAGAGAAGATTCAACCCAAAAGTGGGCGCAAATAACAGTGGGGAAGAATGGGAAGAAGAACCCTTGGAAGCAAGTTCCTAATTTGTCATGGTGCACAGGAAAATCAAGCGCAAGTCTTGAACTAAAACTTCAAATAAGGGAAGACCAACTTGTAGAAGAAATTCAGACTCAGATTGTACATCCATAGCACCATCAGGACCCCCCGGTCCTGATGGTGCTTTTCGCCAAAGCCTTCCGGAGGTGATCTCCTCCTTAGTTTTAAAAACAGCTAATTTTACGATTATTGGCGACCTTAACTTGCATATGGAGACTCCACTCTCTAACTCGGTCCATAGCTTGTTAGCAGATCTCGAAGCGCTTCAATTGATTTAAATGGTACAATTACCGACTCACACAGGTGGACACTTACTAGATCCCGTTCTGACGAATCTTGCCACTAACATCTCAGTGCTTCATCCCAGACCTATGGCCTGGACTGATCACCATTTGATTGAAATTCGCATCATCACTACTGTTCCTTCCCCGAGAAATAACACCCCAGCCAGTTTTAGACGCCCCTGGAGAAACTTGAACTTAGAGCATTTTCACCAGCTTCTGATGAAATACCATCCTCTACCCCCTACTGAAGTTTCCCGTGGCTATGATAGTTTTTGTGAATGGCTAAATCACTTGTTAGATGTGCTTATTCCGGCCAAGTGGAGTAAGACTAGATCCAGTCCTTCTAGCCCTTGGTATGATGAATCTCTCAAAATACTTAAAGTCTCCTGTAAAAAGGCAGAACGCGCGTGGCGTAAATCTTATGATACTGACCTCAAGGCGGCCTACAGGGCCTGCACTAGAGTGTATCATCGGGCCATATGCGCAGCTAGGGCTGCTTTTTACTCTCAGGAGATAATGAACAGTACAAACCCCACCAAGGTCATTTTCAGAGTGTGTAAGGACCTTACTAGCAAGAGGACCGACATTGCTACTACTGAACCCTCCATGGCACACTGCGAGGACTTAGCCTCGTTTTTTGTAGAAAAGGTGGAAGCCATTTATAGATCGTTTTCTCAGCTTCCCATCAGGGAGAATATGTCTACATCATCGGTTCCCAAACCTCTGTTGATTATTCCCAGTCCAACTCTAGATGAGTTTTTAGCCTTGACGACAAAAGTCAAATCCGGGTCTCCGGATGACCCTATGAGACCCATTCAATTTCGGGAACTTGCTGAATGCTGTTATCCTGCCTTGCATGGTCTTATTAATTTGTCCTTCAGCACGGGCAGTGTTCCTAAGGCTTGGAAACAGGCGACGGTCATTCCTATCCTTAAAAAACCCACCCTTGACCCTACTAAGCCAGAACACTATCGGCCCATTTCCCTTCTCCCTTGGCCAGCCAAACTAGCAGAAGCGCATGCTAATCGTATTCTATCATCTCACCTGCAGGAAGCGAACATACTGGATAATTCCCAGAACGGATTCCGTGCAGGTCATAGCACCGAAACTGCTCTTTTGGCTGTGGTGGAGTACATCAGGAAGCTGTTGGACCAGGGCCAGACGGCGGCACTGATCCTTTTGGATCTCAGTGCCGCCTTCGATATGGTGTCCCATCAGATTCTTTTACATCGTCTGATGGAGGCTGGAGTTGGAGAGGTGGCACTTGAGTGGTTTCGTTCCTTTCTTAAGGATCGAGGCTTCAAAGTGTCTACACCCCCTTTTGTTTCTGCTTCTCGCCCTATACTTCAGGGTGTTCCCCAGGGTTCGGCTCTCAGCCCTACCTTATTTAATTTATATGTTCAGCCATTGGCGGAGGTAGCCCATAGTTTCGGTCTCTCCCTAGTGTCATACGCCGATGACACGCAGCTGGCGGTGGCACTTAATGGTGACTCCAACATGGATGCCCCCACCTTTCAGTCAGCTCTAAAAGCTGTTGCTGGCTGGATGGCGAACAATCGACTCCAACTTAATGCCTCTAAGACCGAGGTCATTATTTTTGGTAGGGAAAGTGCGTTATGGGGAGATCAATGGTGGCCATCTGATCTTGGCCCTGTTCCCACCCCCGTGACTGAAGTCAGAAACCTCGGGGTGTGGTTTGATGATAAGCTCTCTTTCACCTCCCATACTAAGCGTGTGGCTGGCACATGTCTAGGGACTCTGCAGTGTCTTCGACCAATTTTTAAGTTTTTGATGCGGAGACCAGACAGATTATAGTCCAAGCTCTGGTTCTTACCAGATTGGACTACGCCAGCTCTCTGTTTTTGGGTCTAAATCAGGCCCAACTATCCCGCCTTCAGAGGGTCCAAAATGCGGCGGCCAGAATGCTTGTCGGCCTCCCGAAGTTTGTTTCGGCTCGTCGAACCATTCAGGATCTCCATTGGCTACCGATAGAGCAAAGAATTAAGTTTAAGGCTCTATGCTTAACTTTTAAAATTCTTAAATCAGCCTCTCCTCCTATTCTTTCACATACTATCCTGCACTATGTCCCTGCTAGAACCTCCGCTCCGCTGGATTAAATCTTGCCATTGTGCCGAAATTTAAAAAAGCTAGAATGGGTGGACGCTCCTTTTCAGTGTTGGCGGCTGCCCTCTGGAACTCTCTGCCGGCTCCTCTCCTTTCAATCCCTGACTTGCTTCCTTTTAGGAAGGCTTTAAAGACCTTCCTCTTTTCTACAGTTTAGATTCTGTTTCACTTACCTTTTCCGATGTGTTGTGTTCTCAATGCTCCAAAGCGCCGGGACGCCACTTGGCTGCGGCATCCGCGCGCTATACAAAATAAAATAACATAACATAACATAACATACGCCTACTAGAATATGCCTTTGCCAACCTGAGATGGTACAGAATGCAGCAGTTCTCCTCATTTTTCATCTGTAACAACTGGATCATATTTCACATGCACACTGGCTAACAGTGACACAGATATTCTAATTTTAATGTATCTGTTTAATGCATAAAGCCTTCAACATCCTGGTCAGTATTGCTTAAGCCATTATTTTGGCCTGAGTGGAATCTTTTCGGTCTGAGTTTGCCATGATTATGCTGGGTCTGATGAGGAACAAACAGTCACTCCTATTTTAATAACTTGAAAAAAATATTTTTAAAAGTTTTTTATATTCATTGTAGATTTAAAACACATGAGTAATGCCAGAAGTGGAATCAAGCATTAAGGAGGTATACTACAAGTTCTGGGAATATTGCAATTGTTTAATCAGTAGAGAACCATAATTAAGAAACTAAAAAAAGACCGCGCAAGTACGTTGATGTTTGTGTAAAAAGTGCTAAAACATGAGTAAACAAACATATAGTACTAGCAAGTGTTGCTATGTAAAGCGCTCTGATACCCGATTAGGGTCAAGTTCGCGCTATATAAACTCCATAAAATTAAATAAATAAATAAATAAAAGAAGCTCTAAATCGGCCAAAAATGTGATGTATTATATTAAGGAAAGCAAGTATAAACCTCTATACAAACGATTTGAAGTTTGCTAAGCAGTAGCGGATGTGGCACAAGTCGACAGTGCTTCAACGTGCTATAGATGGAGGATAAATATCAGAATAAGTAGGCTAGAAACATGGCCTGAACATTCATCCTTTTTAGATGGGAGGAAAATCACTCAGACTGTAAGGTCCTTGGCAATAGAACAGCCTGCCTCTACCATTAGATCGGTTGTCACTTACCCTCCTTTTTATTACCTTGAAATCTTTTTTATGCTGCTAATATTTTGTTTTGATGACTTCTAACATTTAAACTCACATTCCAGTGCCAGTAACCCTGTTTAGGCATGTGCTGCAGTTTGTAAACAAAACAATCAGCTAATATGTGCCCATGTTTATACAGTCATTTTAGGTCAGAATCAGATTAAGGCCCAGATTAACAAAACCTTCACACAACGAAGCGCAGCACCCTAGGTTGTCGTGCTGCATGGCATGAGAGGGAGACAGCAGGAAAGAACCATGTATACAGAGACATGGCTCTACCTTGCTCTCTCCTTAGCTCTGGCGCATAATTAGACTGCCGAGCACCACACACACACCTTTGCGCAATAGTGGAACGTTGTGTGCATATGTCTACTACGGGTTTTGTAGAGGGGTGGTTCCTCTATATGAGTGTGGGGCTGTTGACCCCCTACTGGGAGGAGTCCCCACAGGCTGTGACACTCGTTATTTAAATACTTTCCCTTATCAAAACTTACTGGGACATCACTTGTCATTTTCCACTAAGGGGGCGGGGCTACAGCACTCTCCTCTTTGATGACCAGCAGCAGATGAGGTTATGTAACCTGGACTGCGCATGTCATGTTGGCCAGTTTTTTCACTATGCCCAGCCTTATTTGCATAGTTTAGTCTTCCAGAACCAATGATACCAGGGGCGGCTCTAGGCTCATGGCGGCCCTGGGCAGGGAGCATAGGTAGGAGGCCCTGGAAGAGGGGGTCCGGGCGGGGCGGAGCGCGGAGGCCAGTGAAGAGGGGGGGGGAGTTAGGGTGTTTGGAAGTGGAACAGAGCCGGAGGCCCCCAAATCCCTGCCAGGGGCCATCACACAAATATGTATCCATCCTCAGAGGATTATTATATTAAGGATATATATTGGCGTGATGGCCCCTGGGGTTTGGTGGCCCTGTGCAGGTGCACAGCTTGCACATGCCTAAGGCCACCCCTGATGATACGAGGGAACTGGAATGGCAGATACACAGCCGACGGGGCGTTGTGCTTGGCTGACCCAGCTAATCCTGGCACTGCTCTTATGCTGTTTGGTATCATAGGCAGCATAAGTGCAGTGCTTAAGTGGGTGGGAAGCATTTCTCTTGAATCAGCATTCACCTGTTTTCCAGCCAGGCAGCGCGACGCAGGAGGATGTACTGCAAGCTGAACGTGTGCTACACGAAGTTGTCAAGCCAAGGTAAGTTAATGTTTATTATTACATTACTTCATGCTTCGGATGGTAAGTGTTTTATTAATAGTATGTGCCTGATCACCTTTGCATTTAGAATTCTACTTTGCAGCTATGCTAATGCTTCAAAACGGGATTCGCATTGCAAAGGTGTTCAGGCTCGTTCTATTTATAAAGCATTTACTGTTCATTTTAAATATATTTATCTTGTATGCACCACTGTTTTGTACTGGAATTATATCCTTCCAGTACAAAATACTATGCCTAGACAAACTTTACAACTTTTCCCTCTTTGGACGTGTGCTGTGCAATGCAGCACACAAGCAAAGTGGGAAAAGGTAGGAGAAGTTAAAGCATGTCTCCTTTTTAACGCCTGATATTATCTGGCTTTTTATAATGTAACACACTGTCTACTATTTTTAGTAGATAGGGTTTTGCGTCAAAAACACTGCGTGGATGCCTGGAAATGCCCATGTAGCAACCATGGAACACCCACTAGATGCAGAGTAACTCTGCTCCTTTGCGCTCATTTCAGCAACTTTCCACCTCAAAAAAAGCTTCGCGCTATAAAGTAAATCTCCTCCTCAAAACATTTTGCACAGGTTTTCATCACTTTTGTGAGGCAAACCCAGTGCAAAATGTTTGTTAATCTGTGCCTAAGAGTATTGAAATCTGACACAACCTTAGATTTTAAGGAGAAAACAGCATCATTATTAACTAACGACTAAGGGGCTTTATAAAGCTTGAGTGTTTATAGTGCTGAACTTAATTGTGTTAGTACATGCATTTGAGCATGTCCATGTTACAAGATTATGAAGCCTTCTTGAAAAATATTTAAAGCAGAAGTGATAGAAGACATGAAATTAATGTGTTTCGCTAATGTTTGAAAGCTGTTGTTAACCCCTTTTAAATATGTTGCAATATCATTTTCCCTTATACTTTCTGCAGCTTTTCCAGCACAATACGCTTTCACTTCCTTTACAGCTGCATATTTCAATATAGATATAAACCTTTTATTTGCACAGAATATGGTCGCAAAAGGAAGTCATTCAATATCATATGGGGGCATATGTATGAAAGTTTTGTTTTGCGGTTCTCAAATAGCGAATTTTAGAGAATCGCTATTTAAGAGTCGCAAAACGAGATGTATGTAGGATTTGCAAAAAGATGTGCGAATTCTACATATTCCTTAATTGTGAATCGCAAAGTGTGATTCACAATTGAGGAAACCCTCCCCATTCATTCCTATGGGCCTAGAGGCCCATAGGAATAAATGGAAAGACATTCTCAGTTTGCGATTGATTAGCAATTAGAGAATCACAAATTAAGAATGCAATTTCAAGGTTGCAAGGGTGTCAAAAGGACACCCTGTTGCACCCCTGAAATAAGCAAGGGTGCACATGTGGCGCACATACATGTCCTAAGGGCATGTATCTGCGCCACATTGTACTTTGAAAAATGCAAACAAATGCATTTTTCAAAGAAATCGCAAATTACCACCAACTTGAAGTTGGTGGTAATTTGCGATTCCTTAAGGCCAAATTGTACTTTTTCGGAACTTCTTACATTGCATTTAAGGAATCGCAATCACATAATAAGGAATCACAAATTTTGCAATTCCTTATTTTGCGAGGCAGTTTTTCATTCATACATACCACTGACCCCAATTGCGATTGCAAACACAAAAAGTCTGTGAATTTCGGCGTTTGCGATCGCAATTTGGAATGATACATATGGCCCATGACCACTTATTTTCAACATATGTTTTTTCGCCGTTTCATATTACATTTTCAGGAAGATAATGCCCATGCAAAATCAACAAAATAATATCCAATATGATGTGCCAGAAAAAGAACAATGCTATTGCAGCAACGATCCAAATGTAGATTCATAGTGGACAGATATACCTGTCAAAGGTATACTGGCCTCATCAACAGGTAAGAATCCATCTCTACACTTGATTGATTCTAGACATTGATGTTTCTTATGTTTCTCCAACAAATTGTTGATCAGAGTTGTCTGGATTGTCGGTATTGTTAGGCTCACCCCTGACATTGACAACAAGGCAAATTCTTGCATTGGCATATTTTCAAAGTTGTAGTTGGTTCAATGGTGGAATTACATCTGGATCTGCTTTTGATGTTGGGTGTAAAGCTGGAGACAAAGTACGCTCATTTGTACATGTGACGGGGCCAATGAATTCAGCTCAGCAGTACTCTTCTTGTGGAGATTACAGAGTTGGAAGATGCTCTGCAGGCTTACTCTAGAAGAATTTTGGAAAAAGTGGTGGCTGCTGGACAGAACAGATCACGTGGTCTTTCTTGATGTGATCAATCAAGCTGTTTCTGTATCTTATCGCTTTCTGCAGTAGACTCAGGATTATGGCGCAAATGCTTTCTACCCCAAGAATTGGAACAGGTGGGCTGCAGGACGATCTGAAGGGCTCTATAACTGGAATCTGTTCCTGGTCTAGCTCTCCAACTTAGACACCAACATCTCACAATTGCAGTCCCTGCTAAAAATCTAAGAAGTGAGATGCAAACTTCCAAACAAGGAAGACTTCAACTCCACCACTAGAGAAAGATGCTGATGACATGTAGCTCACAAACGTTGGGGAGCTGGTCCAGGAACAGCTTCCGGATAAAGAGCACTTCTGATCGTCCTACAGACCATTTGTTCGAGATCTTGGAGTAGAAAGCACTTACACCTCAAAACCCCAAACTGCAGACTATGTATCAGAAACACAAGAGCCACAAGAGTGGAGAAGTGTGGCTCAATGGTTAGAGCGGCAGACCCTGATGCAGAGGTCTGGTCCGGGACCAGAGGTTCAATTCCCCGCCTCGGCGGGTCTTGGGCTCAAAATTCCACGGACCTGATAATTGTCACCTCGGTGCCTATTCCAATCATGGAGTCCCACTCTGCAACTCTGGGCAATAGCTTGCTTAATCTCCACAACGGCCCCCACAACACTAAGGATGCCTGGCCTCCACCTTGGGGGTGCCCAGGAGTGGATGCCTCACAGGGAAAGCCAGGATGGGTTCCACAGCGGTATTCGTACAAGCGTCTTGAGACCCTTGCGGGTGAGTAGTGTGCTATACAAGTATCAATTTACCCCTGTAGGGTGTCCATGGATCTTGAGACAATGCATCACAAAAGGGTTCTGTTGATTCAGGGATAAGGACAATGCTTTTTTATTTTAAAATATGGCGTGCTCTTTGAGGGCTCCCTCAATAGGGTCTGGGGATGTGAGTGTGCTCACTCTGCCCCCATATGTGCGAACTTTGCTTTTATTTGCAGGATCAGGGGACTATACCCGCATAGTATAATTCTGGGCACAAGACAAACATTTCTCTTACGGCCAGCCAGTCAGAGCCTTCGGGTCAACAGTCTCTGTTTTGAGTCAGTGGATCAGAAATGGCCCATGGAAGAAAAAGCTGCCTCATCCAATGAAATTGCATACATGTTTGAGTTTCGTAGATTTCCTTGGGTGGTGGCAGAGCTCAGGCCCAAAATTCATAGCTACCCATATAGCAAAAAAAAGTTTTGATTTTGAGTGGAAACATTCGATCTGTCCATGTTGAGCTTTTGGGCCTTTTCTTTCATGAGTGCTAGGCTCACCCCCACATGTTTTTATCAGGACAAGTATGGAATTGTTTGGTAGTTGTGTATACCAATAGATTGTTCAACATTGTCTCACAGAAAGGTGTAGAAAAGCATGTTTTTAGACAAAGATTGAAGTTTACAAGGACTTACGGGTAACACAATATCATGGGTTTCACGCGAGTCACACCACCCTGTAGTCTCTTGGGAGTCTAGTTTTCAGAAATGTTTTGGTTAGGTAGATTTCCCTGTGTGGTGGCTGAACCCGGGTCTTTTCTTCTCAGAACAAGTATAGGAATGCTGGGTGGTAAGAATTTTCTGAATTCCCATAGATTCCAGAACATAACAGACAAAGTATATTGTTTTTTATTGTATAGTAGAATTATATAACGCTTACTATCCCTGACAAGGCATTGATGCATCTTGTGGAGGTGTACCCTCCTACTCCATGGAGCACAGCTACTTGTAAATACTGCAGGTATTTGTATTTGTATATTACCAGCATTATTTGAGCTGGTACACCAATTAGTTGCTTGGAGTTTCTAGTCTAGAAGCAAGTGTGTTGTGGATCATTGCTATTGATGCAGATTGATGTAGCTGTGTATCACCTGCAGTTATCATTACACGGGGTAGTGTTATTCACCAATGGGGTGCCTGTCCTGTTTCTTTTTAGACACTCTATCAAAAGTCAGGCGTGCAGTCCTTAGGTTGAGCATGCCCACATACCTTTTCACTGTTGAGTTGTAGGAACTGTAAAAGGCTGTTGGCAGGTGTTGTCCATTTTCCCAGCCTCTGCTAGGCACTTAGGTCACCTTACCCTGCAGACATTTACATCTCTGCAGGGCAAATGAAAAGGGCTTTATGTGAGCACTAACCAGCAAAGAACATTGGCATAAGGTGCTTTACAATAGTGATGTTGTCTGGAGCACAACAGAGGAATAGTACACAGTAATACCTGAGGTTTCCCACTCATTCTGTAGGTCTGTCAATATTTGAAAAGGCGACAAAAAATTCATGTGTTTGAGAAGCTCTAGAGCTGGCTGCTACCAAGCTCAGCTGCAGCATAATTGCAAATGTATGTCTTCTACCACTGGCAGCGAGTGAATGCTGCAAGCAGCACATCTATACTGACACTTCATTTAGAAGAAGGTTGTACTCCAGTTAGTTTCTTCTGCACCATCAAGTAATATTTCTATTTCTGGACAGTATAATATTTATTCATGCTTCCTATTTTGCAGATGCAATAGGGAATGCATTTGCTGTGCTAAGCAGATCTCAAAATGTAATATTATCAATTCAATTTCTTGCAAGTGGTGAAGCATGAATCTTGCCAAACTCATCCAGGGCACCAAATAGTGACTGACAAAAACTAATTTGTGATAAAATTTATGATAAATTAAAACAGCACAGTGACAAAAATAACAGGGCCAGATTCAACAGTATCCGCCACAGAGAGTGCTTCAAAATGAACTTACAGCACAAAGCTCCCAAACCAAGCTAATCACAAAATTATAGCTAATCCTATGTCCTTGAAGACTTATCTACCTTGGCGGTGTTTCCCTGATGCCCCAGTGGTGAAACAAAAGGATCACCCTCTTTCTTCCTTTTTAGACAGACGAGCACAAATGCATGCTTCCTTGTCTGAATGCGTGCTTCTTTCTATTGCATGTCCCAGCATGGCTGGTTCCTAATGGGACCACGTACGCAAGGCATTTTGCAACAAATTATTCACAAACAAGTCATTTCCTTCCTGGCCCTTAGGTTTGCCAACAGTGACAGTACACTCCTGTTCCATAACATCATTGCGTTAGGTGTAGATCCTAGGAATCCTGCATAGGTATTTTGCGAAGAAGAAATAGACATCATCACACTCTATCTGGACCAATATAAACATGAAAGAGTCCCATGTAAATGAGGGAATCTCTTTGCCTCTGCACCCGCGCCGTATTATGGATGCAGACGTACAGGCAAACAAGCTATCAGGAGGCACACTGACAGTGTGCCACAAAAAGGTGGCCCACTGCCATTTCACTCCCCTGATGGCAGCCCTATGTCAGGGAGAACAGGGGTCCCAAGGACCCCCCCCCATAGACATCCCCTTGTAGGCAGGTGCAATCACTCACTGCATCTATCTACAAGGGTATTTGTCTCTCCTCTTTAAAGTAAGGCGGGTTGCTGCCTGCACAGTGAAACACAGAGCGGCCATGAAACAGCCGTTCCGTATTTCACTTAAATACGCTGCCCCCAGGGCAGCACAAGTTCGCGGCTGCCCAAAGGGGCATTTTTCCTGTTTGTGCACGGTGCACCTATAGGTGTGCTTTGGCGCGAACAGGAACAGTGCGCTCTATCTGTTATAACACCACCGGTCAGTACCAACAGCATGTAATAATGGAAAAGACAGGCATGTCATCTTTTCTCCACCGTTCCAGGTTATGCACCTGCTGATTTTATTGGTTGTGTGGGTGGCGTCACACCCTCATTTGTTTGGTGGCTTCTGAATCACCAATGTGCTAGTAGTCTTGAAGCTTCCATTAGAGGTGGATAGTTTTCCTCTCCCTCAGACTTGACTCTGTTATCGGGATGCGCTAGTTAAATGGCTAATGGTTTCTTTCAAATAATGATTGCATTCTCCACTGTATGGAAACATGTGGTAAGCCTTATGATATCCCAGGTTGCCAAAGTGGGGTAGCAATGTGGGACTCACCATGACTCCCTGAGATTTATAGAAACACTAAATGCAGGATCTTTGCAATACACTCACCGAAAGGGCATTCAGATCCTTTGAGCAAATATTAGCCCATTGCCAAATCCCAGAATCTCAGTTTTTTTTAATAACTCAAAATCTGAATATTTTTCCTTACCCAGCAGCAACAAAAGTCAGTAGCCTATTCATACCAGAATATTCTTTTGGAGACTGTCATTGCACAAATATTCAAGATGTTTGCATGTTATTACAAATATGTTTGAAGGTATCTCAGTATGGGCTAAGCCTAGGTCAAATTTGCAGGGCAGAATAATTGACTTGTCCTACTTTGCTAAATACGTGACAGACTCCATGCAGTGATCACTGCCATAATCTGACCAGATGTGGCAGTATGAAAGGTCATGAGTGTCCACATTATGCATAATAATTCGTTGACAGTGTCTAGATTGTTTGGAAGACATTTGTTGGTTGATCATATGGTGCTACCTGTAGAAGATAAGTACGAAAGTACTAATGAGTTATTTATTGCTTTATAGAATGGCAAAAGCTCGATGAACCATCGTCAAAAACTGCAAATATTCCCAGAGCTGAAAGTCATCCGATGATGGCAGCTTTCCATATGCCATACAAGGCGGCTTCAATGAGTGCCCAGCATTGCATAGTCTTGAAGGTCTCTTTTCGATTTGAAAGGTTTCTCTGCTGGTCTTTTATTTGCCTGAAGTTGTGTCCAAGTTGTTTACTATTATAGATAAGTTTAAAGTGCACTCTTTTGCCTCATCACAATTCTTAAAGTTCATTACAATGCTTTATATGGGCAAGGGTGTTTTATTTTTAATAGGGATAAACCGTCCCAATAGAACTAAAAAAAATAATGAGACAAAGATGTTTACTAAGGGTGCAACTTTCATTCTGTAAATACCAAAAAACGTTTTTGCGAAAACAAAGGACTATTACACATGGACATTATAAGACTTGATCTTTGTGAAGGTTGTATGTCAAAATATGGACTACAAAAAATCATGCTACTAAAATATCATCCCCATGATACCAAAGATCAAAATATGGAGAAGGTAAGTGCATATAAGTAAATATTGATTTACTATTCTTTATCACTACGTCTATGCACGTTAATAATATACATACATCATGGTAAGTAGAGTAAACCAATACTAACATATATATAAATTTATCTTGTTGATTTTTTAGTCTTCAATATTTTGTCCACGGTATTGGGGTAGCACGATAATGTGGTGATGATACTAAGATGAAGTATGATCATGAATGAGAAGACATTGAAAAATGTAGTGAATACCAAAGAGGCAAACATACATTGTCAGTTTTTTTTGTGGATTGAGCAATATGGATCAAAAAAAGATGGCTTTATATTGGAGAGATGCATAATACCCCTTCTAAATGCATTACTGAATCTTCAAGGCCTGCATGTACAACAACACTTGAAAGCCGGAGTTTATTAAATACATCTTGAATCTACATTTACTGCCCTCCTTGTGCATTTCATGTACTTCTGTATCTACGTATGTATTACTTTTCTTCTAATTCAGCATATCCAATGCACTACCCTATTTTTCACCCTATACCGCTCTCAATATACCCTTTACCTTGACTCTCTGACTCATCTCAAACCTCATTCTGCTACTCTTTCCAGTGCATTACCCTATTTCTCCCCCTCTACCTCTATCAATATATCCTCTACTTTCACTCTCTCATTCATTCCAGGCCCCATGGCACTACTATTATCCCCAGGATAACCCTTTCTAGACTTTTACCTCCTCTGCCCCTCCTTGCATCATCTCATACCTCTTTTACTATTCAGATCTCCCAAACATGCCTTTCTAAACACTTATCTCTGACTCTCCACCCCCAGCTCCCCTTCACTCATCCCAGGCCCCCTCCTACTTCTATGATCTCCCAAAAAAAGATTCTAGACCTTCCCTCTTCTACTCCTCCTTCCCTCTTCTATCCCTCCACTATTCCTTTTCAATTAAAAAAACAGAATAACATGTCAACCACTCAAATTAATTCCATATTTCCCTATACTAATTCCCAGCAATCCCGTTTGGGTTCTGGAGTACCGTGCTACTTGCCCAAAAAGCACTTCAACACCTCATCAGGGGCAGGAAGCGAAATATAACTGCAAACCTTTTACCCTCTTCTATCCCTCCACTATCCTTCTCAATCCAAATAACTGACTAACATAGCCATCACTCAAATTACTTTCATATTTCACTAGACTAATTCACCACTAATCCTTTATGTGTTCCAGGGTAGCTTGCTACTTGCCAATAATGCGCTTCAACACCTCATCAGAGCTAGCAATCGAAATATGACTGCAAACCTTTTCCCCTCTTCTATCCCTCCACTATCCTTCTCAATCCAAACAACTGACTAACATATCCACCACTCAAATTACTTTCATATTTCACTATACTAACTCGCCACTAATCCTTTATAGGTTCCAAAGTAGCAGGCTACTCGCCGAAAAAGTGCTTCAATGCCTCGTCAGTACTATAGGATTGCAATTACAATACAATACAATACATTTATGGATTCTGAAATGGCAGAGAGTCCAGGCTACAAGACCAGGTGCTATGATCGCAGATGCACGTCAACCCTATATTCAGATCAAATCTGCAGGCTTGCATCTGTTGCAGAAATGTGCATTAGCTCTTTTGAGTTACTGAAAGGATAGGCGTGGTCCTGCTCACATGAGCAGACTTCTGCCCTTACATCCACTTAGATCATGGAATTGCATTCGAAATTAAGTAAAGTATCTATCCCTAATTTACCAAGACTGTTTTAAATGTAGCTAAAGAACATATTTGTCTTCTACCTGCACTGCATGTTCCCCGCTGTCATTCCTGCACAAGGTTAAGACTGCCCCACAGGGACATGAAATGAGCCAGGAATACATTTTATATTTTGTCATGTGAATTTGCAATGTGCAATATAACTCGCAAGGGTATCCTGGCACTGAACAGGTGTGTGTGCTTAGCCCTGCCTGTGGTAGGTTGGTTAATTGAAAAGCCTGGTCTTTTTGTGGAATTGAAGAAGACAGGTGGAGGCTCTGATGTGGTGCGGGACATTGTTCATTGCTTTAGGACTGATGCAAGAGAACGTTTCTCCTCCTGATCTGGTTCTGTGTTTGTGTGGGATGTGTGCAAGTAGGATCCCTGCAGAGCGGAGACGCATGGGTGGTTGGTGGATGGAAATGCAACTGTTCAGGTAGGTTAGGTCTGAGTTTTGTAGTGCATCAAATGCGTGTGTGTGAGGGATTGGGATTGAGCGCGTTTGTGTGTCGGCAGCACATTTCACTGTGAATGAACATATTCTAACATATGCATTTGACACGTGCCGCCCAAATTATCAGGGGCAAATTCTGTGTTTGGCCAAAGTAATATGCACAAATGCAGCACATTTTATGCATGCACACATTTCTGTCTTCTCACGGGCAGGCAACAAATTTGTCCTCAACCTGCTCTGACCAAACTAGTGCTGTGTGGGGAAATATGGCACAACTGTGAGACTATGAAAGTTACATTATTGAACTTTCAATATTCAAACCACATTAAGATGAGCTTGAATGTCTCCTAAATATCCCAAGCAAAACAGGCTGATTTACTATAAAAATGCTAAAACAATCCTTTATTTATTCAGTATTTTCACAAATTCCGATTTGCTAGAGGTTTTAGCAATCATCTACCATCGCCTATGCTTTTAACTGAATTTAATGCACCATATTGCAAAGTAAAATCCCAAGCAACTCCAGTTATTTTTATATTTTTTATTTTAAAAAAAAGTGTATAATGGAGAGTTTTAATAGGGAAGTGAGGAGTTGTAAGAAAACCCAGCACAGCGCGCCACTGAAGAATTACATCTGTAGATGAGGACAGTGTTTAATCCTGCCGCAATCACAACAGGAAGCACACATGATGAAAAATACACGCTTAAGCGCCATTCCCGGCAAAGGTTTGTGTATAAGGGATAACCCCCCGTTCAAAGCGATATTTTTTTATGTAGAAGAGAGCTGAGTGGTACTTTTAATAGGGCTGCAAGCGAGTTTTCTAATGCAGTTTACATAATTAAATCCTTTCCACTGCCTATCGCGTTCAGAATCTGAAAGTGCTCTTTTGAACAGTGAAGGATATTTTAAGGACAGACACGAAGAGCCTAGGGATTGGTTTGTCGGAGGTGCTAGTGTGCAAAAGCTTCCTTTAAAATTAAGCATGCAGAAGGGTGTGCTTTAACATTTAGTATATAGAAGACCAAAGTTAAGTGTCAGTTGACAAAAACATCCATGAGTACGAAAACTGGTACTACAGGAGGACTCTTGAGGTAATAATTTCAGATCAATATTAATTAAAGATAAAAAGCAATAGCTGCCACAGTCAAAAGGGCTCTTTCTAGCTTTGGAAATGAGAGGTATGGCAGCTTTAGTGAAAATAGGGCACAGTCAGAGCTGTAAGTGGGATGAAAAAAGAAGGGGGGTCCGTAAAGTGAAGGGTGTAGACTACGTAATTAAGGAAGTGACTTAAACATAATACAAAGGTGCTTATTATAGGTCCATTTTGCTGCCGGCGCATCACATCTTTAGGTGCTCCGGCGGCGCAGAGTGCAGACCCATATATACGAGGCCACGCAAAGCCACTTTGTGTGTCATTTCATGGCCTTGTAGATATTGAGTGAGACAAAGCAGCGCAAGTTGCTGCGTTGCCTTACTCTGCGCCAAAGAGGCATTCCGTGGGCATTGCAGTAGGTGTTTCTACGCAACACCGATTTTGATATATTTCCAGATTTACAAGGACTTGTAAACCCGGAAATGCGTCAAGAGTCTACACCTCCCAGGGAAAGAGTAACGAGGAGAAATAACTTTATTTCCCCTTGTTTTTTCCTTTTTCTTCCTAAGTGACTTGCTGCGCTGCCCTGGGTCAAACACTAGCAAATGAGGCCCTAACTTTCTGTGATTTTAGTGCCGCGCGGGGAGCGGATTTGTTTCCCCATCCTCAGAACAGTTAGTGTACTGTTCGGTCTGCGGTAGAGTCCAGGTTCCCCAGGACTTGGTCGACGGGCCTTGTCCCATTTGGTAACACGTGTTTGGAGGTATTATAAATGTGCGTGTGTGGTTTCCTAATGTATGTTTGTATGTGTGTACGAACGAGCTCGAGCTAGCGACTCAAGGTAACGTAGTCTGTGGAGAAGTGTTTCTTTCACACTGAAGTAAAGATGCCGTGTTTTAGTAAGTTACGATGTTTTGGATGTTGTTGTCGACCCTCAGATACTAGACTGGCCGAGAGCCAACCTGCACCCCCTGAAGGCACTCCGAGCTTTGATATGTATGTCAAGCATGGATTGGTCCCGATTTTGTTTGGTACTTGTGGCACCGGTACACTGCCGATAATGTGGATTTACAATGGCCTTTAACGGGTTCTTTCGATGAAGCCAAATTGGATTATTTGCAAGACAAATTGTTTGCTAGGCGTAGCCGTCAGAGTATGTTTGATTCTTTGCGAGTGTGGCAGAAAGAGGCCAGGAAACGCAAACTGAGAGACGAGAAAGAGGAGTATAAAAAGTCCACCCAGACTATGGCGCAGAAGGCGAGAGAGCAGGTTGGAAATGAGAATGCGCTGCGTATGGAGCGCTCAGATAGACTTTGTAGGTTGAAAGAAAATAAAAGTTATGTAGTGCGAGAGGACGACCCAGATGAGATGGACGACATTTTGAATACCCGACCCCCTCCCCCTTATGCCCCACAACCCTTGTATCCCTCCTTGCCAGTTCCAGCCCCCAATAGTGGAGTTCCGGGCCCTTCAGCAAGTGCCCCCCAACAACCCTCGCCCTCGACACCCCTTGTTTCATTACTCCAGACCACTTCACCCGCACCCTCCCAATTTTCTTTAGCACTCCCTACTGTTTCAGCTAGTACCACCCCCAGTCAGGAGATGCTAACGCCGAGTCGAGGCGCAGGTAGCGGATTATTCTCGCAGGTACGGAAGTTGCTTACACGTTCTACGGTTGGTTTAGATGAGAAGAGTATGGTGGCTAATCAGGCATGTCAGTGGGCCAGGAATAATATTTATTCATTTGAAGATATTTGGTCCACTATGAAGGATTTTGAGCCCTTGATGCAACAGCACGCTTTGTGGCATATGTCAAATGTACTGATACCGCTATGGGAACAGGGGTATGGAGGTGTGGCTCCAGCTGTTTTGCGAGACATACAGGCCGGAGCCTATAGAACGAATACCGGGGTAAAAGAAGTGATGAGTAGTCTACGGGCCCTATTACAATACAGAAATGAACTACCCTCTACGGGCATGCCCTATTTCCCAGGTCTACATCCTATGCGCGAGGTGCACCCTATCTTTCATCCCGAGATCCCCGAGGTGGTAGATCCTATCACAAGGGCTGTCACTAGGGACAGGATAGATGCGCATTTCCAGGAGCAATGGGTGTATACGCCGTGGAAGAGAAGTGAGGTACTATCATTGAAGGCTCAGCTACCAGATTCTAGAAAGAACCCGACTGCCTACTATAAAGAGCTAACGGAAGCCGCGTCTTCCACTGTAATGACTTTAGCTGATGTTGAGTTGTTTTTCGGGCTTTTGGTCCCAGTTGATGTGTGGCGGCAAGTAAAAGGTACTGACCATGCGGAGGAGTTAGGAGGTACGTGGCAGGAGTTGCAGGACTGGGATAAGGAGCGTAAGCCAGGGGAGAAGCCGAAGGCTGAGATTTTAGCTTTACCAGGGCGCATAATAAAATATATGCATTCCCTCATTCCCCCGAAAAAGGTAGATTGGGACAAGTTGACGGCTTGTAAGCAGAAAAAGGATGAGGCAGTCTCGGACTTCTTTACGAGGTTTGAGGAAACGTTCATAGATTTTAGTGGGCAAGATGTGTCACAAGATGGCGGGTTACGGCTTTTTGTTAATAGGTTTGTCATGAACTTATTGCCTGAAATTTCAGCAAGACTGCAAGCGTCGGAGAGCACGTGGACAACGTCCTCTCCTTCGGGTATTCTCAGCATGGCACAGTATTATGAACACAGAGAAAATGAAAGTAAGGACAAGCAGGAAAAGAAGGCTAAGGATCTAAAAACAAGAGTTTTGTTGCAGCAAGTGGCTAGAGGCAGAGGAAGGGGTGTAGCGCCGAGTCGAGGGGGCGGCTTTGGGAGAGGTGAGAGTAGGGAAAGGCTGGGGCCGAATCAGTGCGCGAAGTGTAAGCAGGAGGGGCATTGGTGGAGGGACTGCCCACTATTTCAGTCGAATGCTGGTCCAGTACGAGGACGAGGGAGAGGTGGCGATTTTGGGAGACAGGCTGCACGATCAGAAGGAGGCGGGAGACCGGGAGGAAATTACTTTGACAATAGTACAGACAGACAACAGTTGCAGAGGGGTGGTGGTCAGTACTATAACGATGATTACTCAGTGGACGATTTGACAGGGTTCTCCCACAACTAGGACAGCGTAGGACAGAGCATGGGACCAGTACTTATGGAAGTTGATCAGAGGGGACCCTATGTCGAAGCAGACTTATTGGGGTCTCAACAAAAATTTCTAGTGGATACGGGTGCAATGAAAAGTTCAGTGGCTCGTTCTCGGGTCCCAGGGGCGGCTCTGTCTGGCAAAAATAACATCTCTGTGGGTTTCGTAGGAACTCCGGTGATTAGCCCCATTTCTAAACCTCTCACGTTAACGATTGGCCCTTTCACTGTTGATTCACCGTTTCTATTGACATCAAATTGTGGGGAAAATTTGCTGGGCTTAGATTTATTGAAAAGGTTGCACGCCACCATCTATTGTTCCCCGGATGGCGTGTACCTCACTTTGGGCCCGAATGTCGCCCGCCCATTGCAGTGTTTTTCGAAAGATGACCCATTACCACCTGAATTTCAAGGTATACCCGACAGCTTGTGGGCTGTCAATGATACAGATGTAGGTAAAATGGATATTGCCCCGGTGACAATAAGAGTGAAGGTGGGAGCGAAATTACCCAGGGTTCCCCAGTACAGGATTCCTAGGGAGGGAGAGAAGGCCCTGTTACAAATAATACAAGATTTAATACGGTCCGGTGTAGTGGAAGAGACTGATTCGAACATATGTAACAGCTCTATTTTACCCATCCTCAAAAGACGATCACCTGAAGCTACTGATAATACTCCTAATGTTTATAGATTTGTGATTGATTTGCGACACGTAAATAGAGTAGTGGAGCCACAGTACCCGGTGGTCTCGGACATCACTACAATATTGACAATGATACCCCCCTCTGCGAAATATTTCTCTGTCCTAGATTTGAAAAATACGCTTTCTTCAGTATTCCAGTACATGTAGATAGCCGTTATCTCTTCGGATTCTCATTGGCTGGCCGAAGCTTCCGCTTTAAGAGAATTCCTCAGGGGTACACTGAGAGTCCGAGCATATATAGTCAAGCATTGAAGGCACAATTGGATGAACTGGAACTTCCACCTGGCAACGTCATGTTGCAATATGTGGATGATATCCTAATAGCATCGGACGACGAGCAGGGTTGTCGGAATGCTACTGTGAAATTACTCCACCATTTGGCTAAAAGAGGGCATAAAGTGTCCCTTCCAAAGTTTCAATACTGTCGAACGGAGGTAACCTACCTCGGTCACCTCCTTTCGAAAGTGGGGAGGAGATTGACGCCAGAGCGCATAAAAGCTATTAATAACATGAAGGTACCTAACACGCAGCGAGAGGTGCGCGCGTTCTTGGGCATAACATCGTATTGTCGCCAGTGGATACCTAACTATGCGTTACTAACAAAACCCCTATTGTATCTGACTACCAAGGAAGTGCGCGAACCCCTACCCTGGACCCCCGCATGTCAAGAAGCGTTTGAGTCATTAAAAACGGCTTTATGTTCTGCGCCTGTTCTTGGAACACCTGATTACCAGAAGCCTTTTGTTCTTTACGTACATGAGGCGGAAGGTTGCGCGTTGTCTGTTTTAACTCAGTGTTACGGGGGGAAACAGGTTCCTTGCGCTTACTTCTCTGCAATACTTGACAATGTGGCAAGAGCGCTGCCGAGTTGTCTGAGAGCCACGGCGGCTGCTGCGGTCTCCATAAGACAATCGGCAGGGCTCGTATTGGGATCAGATCTCACGGTCATGGTACCGCATGCTGTGGACATTTTGTTGAACAGGACACAGACGCAGCACTTAACTAGTGCTCGTCTTACGGGTTATGAGATGACTCTTTTTGCACCCCATGTTACGATCAAAAGGTGCGCAACACTGAATCCGGCCACATTGTTACCTATCCCCACAGATACAAAAGACGATGACATACATGACTGCCTGTTTAAGACTGAAGAAGAGACGAAGGGGAGGGTGGATCTGACAGACAGGCCCTTGGACGAACCAGACGGGGAGTTGTATGTGGATGGGTCCTGTTTTAAATTGCCAGACGGTACATCGACAGCAGCATATGCAATAACAACATTACAGACAGTAGTGGAGACTTCTAGGATACCTTACAATTCTGCCCAAGCTGCTGAGATTATAGCCCTACTGAGAGCATGTGAATTGAGTGAGGGACTAGACGTGAACATTTATACTGACAGCCAATACGCCTTTGGCGTGGCTCATAATTATGGGCGACTTTGGGCAGAACGGGGATTTCTGACTTCTCACGGACAACGCATACAACATGGCCCACTGATATTACGACTGCTGGCAGCATTGACACTACCCAAAAGACTGGCTGTGATAAAATGTAGCGCACACAAGACAATAGTGGATGATGTAGGACGAGGCAATGCCTTCGCCGATGAAACAGCAAAAGAGACTGCTAGAGAAAAATTACCACGAATGTTTGTGGCAGGACCAGCTAGATGGGTCCCAGATATCCATATGTTTTCAGACACTGTACAGAGTGTAAAGAATATACAGGGAAAAGTGACAGAAGATGAATTGAGGGCATGGAAGGATGGGCAGGGACGATTGGATGCGGATGAATGTTGGACAGATGTGACCGATAAGAGACGATGGTTACTCCCGAATGCATATGTTCTTCCAGTAGTGACGATGGCGCATGGGCCTGCGCATGTTAGTGCAAAGGGCATTTGTAAATTGTTAGACCCAGTGTGGAGCAATAAGAATATCTCTAAAGTGGCCACTCATTTGGTTCGACAGTGCATGGTATGTTTGAGGCATAATCCTGGTAAGGGTACCCCTGTCCCAACTGGAAACTTTGCACCTCCTTCATTCCCTTTTGAGGTGATTCAGATGGATTACATTGAAATGGAAAGGGTCAACAACTTGAAATATGTCCTTGTAGTCGTATGCGCCTTTAGTAGGTGGGTGGAGGCGT
Organism: Lissotriton vulgaris; assembly: GCF_964263255.1. NCBI lineage: Eukaryota > Metazoa > Chordata > Amphibia > Caudata > Salamandridae > Lissotriton > Lissotriton vulgaris. The sequence continues at coordinate 1,689,977,929 of NC_141694.1, forward strand.
ACGCAACAAAAGATTGCACGGCCATTTCTACTGCAAAAATGTTGATAAAGGAGTATTTTTCTCGCTTTGGATTACCTAGGGTGATCTGGAGTGATAATGGTACGTCCTTTAATGCAGAACTAGTCAAGCAAATATGCAAAGGCTTACAGATTTCCCAGAAATTTCATTCAGCTTTACACCCTCAGGCAGCAGGACTCGTGGAGCGATTTAACGGTACGCTCAAATTAAAAATGGCCAAAATATGTGAGAGTACAGGTCTCCGTTGGCCAGATGCCCTTCCCTTAGCCTTGCTTTCCACGAGAGTAACAGTGAACTCAAAAACGGGTGTCTCCCCCCACGAAGTGGTATTCGGCCGCCCGGCCAATATCTGGGGAGTGCCCAGGCCTAAATGTTTTTCCGAAATACCATACCCTTTGTTGACAGACTATCTGTATGCTTTGACTAAAGATCTTCGTTCTATTCATCAGCAGGTAGCAGACACTCTGAAGCCGTTGCCGGAGGGGCCGGGACACTCCATCAACCCAGGGGACTGGGTTGTCGTCCGAAGATATCAGCGGAAGTCCTGTCTGGAGCCGAGGTGGTCGGAGCCACGCCAGGTACTACTCACTACGCGTACGGCGCTTCGGGTGGAAGGCAGGAAGGCGTGGACCCACGCCTCACATGTGAAGAGGGTCCCGCTCCCGTTGCCCTATGACCAGTGGGTAAAGGACGGCATTGCTGACGAAGAGCATGAGAATATCCCAAGGTATGCTCCTTTCTCGGATGCTTCACTGATTGGAGAAGAGCGAAGCGGAATAGAGAATTCAGTGAGCTCTACTACTCCTGTTGGTACTAGTGAAGAGACACCAGAGAGTTCAGCATCTGTCACAGATACACCTGCTCTGTTCACTGATCCCGAAGTGCCAGGGAGCACTCGATACAATTTGAGGCCCCGAAGAAAATAAGTAACAGTGTTGAAAGATGATGGACTAAACACTGGAAGAAGGGCTTAGTGAACTTTCTGAATACGAAGATTTAGTGGTAGGGATGGACTTGTAAGAGCCCTGGTGTTTAGCCGAAGATTGTATGTTACGAGACTATAGAGTGGTGCGGGGCCCGAATTAAGTGCTCTCTTGTTTTCAATTGTTGAACAGCAACGTTGGAATAAGGTATGGACGGTAAAAGCCTGCCTGTGAGGCTTTGAAGGACACAGGGAGAAGATCCCTTTTTAAGGGTTGAAGAACCCCTCTGGCCGGTTGAGGATTGTCTGGGACTATTTTTTTATTAGTAGAAGTGTTTTTTTTTCATTTTTGTGTTTTTTTGGTATATTTTGAACGTTCTTGAGAATGTATCCTTTTGGACGCCCCATTCCTGATGAGGAGCAGCCCTTTGCGGCTCCTGCGAGACCTGTGCCTGATTCCCCCTGGTTGGCCCTTCCCCGAAAAGGAAAGATCGTGGTCATCATTATTATTCTGATTGCTTTTATAGTGACTCTTGGAATATTGTTTTTCCTGGATAAAGCTTACCCCGTCCATGTGTTTGCACCCACACCCACTGCCGTTCCTGAACATAATATGATTACTGTTGATTATGGTGAAAGAATGTTGAGAAAAGGTTATAAAGAAAATGTTTTTATTAAGACTTTGCACCATGCGCACGTCACTACCAACTTGACGGATTGTTGGGTTTGTGGGCTTTTGCCTTCTGCTGCCTATAAGAAAGATAGATTCCTTGCCCTCCCTTTGACGCCTGTGAATAGTTGTGTGGGGTGGTATACTCTCATAGGTCTTGTTAAATATTTCCAGCAGCCAGATTCCCTGACTCCTCGACTGCAGAATAGGGGGTGGACAATGACAATGCGAGTACGCCCTCTACTTCCATCTTCCCTTGGACGAATATATACTGACGGACGTTTTGACCAGAAATTTATAGAGACATGTGAGAAAAAGTTGGGCCGGTTTCTGATACCAAATGATACTGACAAAGTTAGGGAAAGTTTCATGAAATTGAATGCCTCTCTGTCTTACAGACACCCCCCGAAGGGTAACGATAGTGCCAAGTCTTTAATACCCCTGGCTGTGGTAGGTCCTTCTCCATATTTCTGTATAGAGGGAAGGGGTCCCATCAAAGTGGGTAATAGCTCCTGTAATGTGACAGCATCGATACGTTTGCCTCTCAGCCCCTCTTTGATTGCCCCACCCAGTATATATTTTGTGTGCGGAGATAATGGATACTTAAGGTTGCCCGAGGGTTGGGGTGGGGTGTGTTACCTAGCCTACATGATTCCTCCTGTATATGTGGCCCCTTCTGATTATCACAGAACTCATCGTCGATTCCCCAGTCCACAAGAGCAGCGTAAAAGGAGGGAGCTTCAGGTAGATGACGTTGATCAGACAGACACCTCGTACCAACAATGGACTGATTTTTCTAAGGGTTTGTTGCCTTTCTGGGGTCCGATATTTAACAGCAGGGCTATTAGGCGACTGTCCAGGGTGATGGAAAAGGTAGTTCTCACTGAAGCTGACATTACGACTAACATATCTGTTGAGATTCAGGCTATGAGATTATTTACGATCCAGAACAGGATGGTGCTTGACGTCATACTGGCTGATAGGGGCGGGGCCTGTCGCGTCATCGGGACGTCTTGTTGCGTTTATATACCTGACTCAGCCCCGACTGTTAACTTGGCAGTACAGAAATTACATAGATTAGCGACTGAACTACATCAGGATAATGGGACATGGTCCTTACAGGGGTGGCTCTGGGGTGCTTTCTCTTCCTGGGGTTGGAAAATATTGATGGGTTTGGTTGGTGTAGCGAGTGCAATTTTGACTTGCTGCCTTTGTGTATATTGCCTCCCTCCATGTTGCTCAATGTGTGCTACGAATTTACGTCCGAAGAAGAAGTTATCTGGTCAATATACAACTTCTATGATTACTCAAATTCCTGCTGATGCAAGTTGGTTGATGTTTATTGCAGAGGATGTTCTAGACTAAAGAAACAAATAAGGGTAAAGAAAGAGGTCCTGCCCCTAGAATGGATGTCGGCACTACCTTTTGGCAAATAAATGAGGCCATAGTTAGCCAATGATGCTAAAAGGAGGGTCTGATAGAATTCACTTTTCGATACCCTAACTACCCATTGATGATGTGTGAGTTAGCATCATATGGCTAACTGATGAAGTTCGTATATGCACCCATGCAGAATTATTTTACTTGCTCCTTACTTATATTCAAATGTACGTGTGACCATATTAGTTTCTTAGCTTAGCCTGTGTGCCACCATTTTGTGTATCCCTCTGTGCCTGCGGGCCCTGCTCGCTCATATGCCCCTCCCGCAGGAATACAGAAATTCACTAAGACAGCAGTTTTCGTTTCTCGGCTTGCTGTGGCCGAAAGTAACAAGTCTCTTTATCAGTAATGTTCTCATGCCCAGAGACGCCGAAGCCTAGCTCCATGGCCTTGAGTAGAGATAGCGATGTATCCCTTGCAGGTGCAGATGCCTGCTGTATGATGGCATTGTTCATTGCTCCGAGTTTCGGGGATTTTCCATTAGGGGCGTACTCTTACTACTTGTTTTGCATTATAATGTATTGCTGTGATGCAGAGAGTCAGTCCTCTCGTTCGCACTCCTAGGAGTGAGGTCGGACAGGGCCCTCTCATATATGAGTGTTGTTTGGCCTAATAAAGACTTTTATTCATTCTTCTCCACTGTCCGGCTGACTTCCTATATAGTGACTATAGGTGAGTGCGGTAAGTCACTCGGGTGGATTTGAGCCACGCTTATCAGGCCTCCATCCAGTATTTTGGTCCCTCTCTGAGCTTTTTGTTAGTGCATCCAGTAGCGGTCCGTGGTGAGAGTGCTGCTGGGTGCTGACGTGGTGTGGGGGAGGGCCAGGATGGGGGGTAGTAAACTACGGATTACGGCTGCTTAGAGGTAAGTAAACATATAAATAAATTAAACGAATTTCGTTGCGGGCGCTATATCGCATGTACTACCTTTTTTTCTCCACATCTTGTCCATCTGCATATCCTACACCTAATCTCTTTCCTCTTCAGTGCCATATATTTCCTCTTTCACTCTCGCCTATGCAGTTCCTCCCATCTCCTTCACTTCACTACCCCTAAACACAAAATGCACTCCATCACCTTTAAACACAGAATTTTCTTTTACTTTCACCTTGTCAATATTTTGACAACTGTTTATCTCCTTCACACACATTTGCAAAGAATCACAACTCCAACTGGAATTTGAGACTATTGTCTTGTGTGCTTTGCAAAGAGGCCAATGACTGGATGACCATGTATTCTGAACACCTTTCAGACCCACTAACAGGCACAGTGAGAAACTTGCCCTGTCCTCAGCCTCAATTCCGTAGCTTTCAATGGTGGCTCGTTATAAAGACCTGGAGGCGGCTCAGTTCAAAGTATGCACCATACAGCAGTAATATGCTGTGCGATAGAAAACACAACAGTCTCAGAATGGCAAAGTTAGTCTTGCATTTCGTGAGTGTTAAACATGTGAAATATAAATGTAATTGTTACCGGGTTTGAGACCCGAAGGGAACCGTTCCACCTAAAGCCCTGGGCCCAATGACTCGGAGCTTTCCACACTTAATGACCTGTTTGTCTTAAAAAAATTACCAGAAAGATCATCTTTCCCTAGTGATTTGGAAGCAGAGAGCTCAGAATGTATTAGTCACGGGTAATTTCACGATCATGCAACATTTTCAAGTCAATTAAATACTCCTCTAAGATCCTGTACTCATATGGCCTTTCAAAGTTTCAGCCTTTTCAATTGGGTAAGAGATGTAATGGTAATGGTCAGAATAGTGTGACTAGCCATCTGTGCCTCCATTTGCCTTAGTTTGGAGGATAGATGTCTCCCTACCTTCTAAATAGGTTTGTGGTGTCTCATTTAAACTTTACCAATACTCTCTCAGCGTGAGAAGAATAAAGAGAGCTAAAGGCATCTTGTCAGCTTCCTGTTGTAACCATAAGGCATCAGACGATATGGCATTAAAGTTGGCGAAAAGGCATCTCAACGATTTTTTAAGTTGGACTTGTTGAGACAATATCTTCTGCTTGACATAGCAGAATCCTACATGCTGCTTTGCCCACTGCCCAAAAAAGCTGGGCTAAGAATACTCAATCTCCACTGTTTAAAGGCGGACACAAGATCTAGGCAATACATTTTCTTCATGGAACATATATATCTGTTAGCCTGCATTCTCCAAAAGGGCATGGGGAGTTATGAGGCCTAGATCCAAACACAATTGAATTAGACAAAGGTCAAGACTTGCCACCTTCCTGGTTGCTTCTCGTTGTTGTTATAGGCGAGTAAGGGATTCGGATAAGAAAGAAATCAATATGTAAGAATGAACCAGCAAAAGGCAAATAAAAGGAGCAGTCTTTTTTCTGCAAGTGTGATGAATGCTGGATTTCAGTAAGGCCATGGTCTCCCCAAAAATTCTGTAGAGCATTCTTATTGCACTAATCTAAAATGCCCATCCTACCCAAGAAATGTCTAGTACTAGAGTCCAGTTGCTCCACATTAGAACACATGAAAGTCAAATTATGTTATTAATCTAGATAGCCTAGAAACAAAAGCATTTTTGGATGTGTTGTGTGCTTATGTAGAACCAATAATCTCGAAATAATTCACCATTTTCAATTTATTATAGGAGTGTGAACTTTAATTGTGTCACTGGCTCCTCTGTGTGAAGGTTCACACTCATTGAATACAAGCTTGTTCGCTGCTGCTGATTAACGCAAAGGAGAATCAAGGTTGTTTTCTACTCTTGGAGGGACTGCTGCTGTTCATCCTAACGTCCCGTTCTGCTGCTCCAAGGTGGTGCCTAAATCTATTGTGGGCCACTTCGCCACATCTGGCGGCCCCCGTTCCGCGGGTGCCGCTCGTGTCCGGAGTCCCAAGGTAGTGTGGACTTTGATACGGGAGACCTGAGGAGCTGATCACCTGCTATCCCACCCACAGACTGTAGCGGGACAGCGAGGACCAGCCTGCTGTGCGGCGCTAATCGGCCGCAGCTGGTCCTCTTCCCGCCCCCTCCCTCATCTACTTATTGCGCGGGTAGTCATTACGCACAGCGGAACGCGCGCGGGACGATACCCGGACAAAGGACGGGCCCTCTGAGGCCCTCAGAGGCTGAAGTAGGCTGTGCCGTGCCCATCCCTTTTCAAAGTATAATTATACTACTGTCTGTAGGTCTGTGGCTGCAATTGTATGTATTATAGTGATTTGTTATAGTTTTTGTGATCTTTTGTGCTCCCCTTGCCTACTTTGAAATGATGGCCAAAAAACTAAGGTCTGGGAGACTATTAGTTGGAAGATCGTGCTCTAAAACTAAATCGAATCCCCTTCGTAATAAGGATAGCCATGCTGTGCAACTTAAGGGCTCCTGCCAGTTATTCAACCTCAGGGAAAGGGGAAAGAATAGAGCTACAATTGTAGAGCCCACTCCCGATGACAGGGATGTAAAAGACCTAGTGGTAAAAGTCCCCATTACTCTGACGGGATCGAGTACTGAGGGTCTGGTGGATCAGAACAACAAGGAAAAGGGAGCTACTACAGTAGTTGCAGTAACGGAAGGTTCGGCCTCTTTGGACAATTGTGTGTCTCATTCCTTGCTTACTAAAAAGGATAAAAATATACAATTCTTTCTCCCATCAGAAGCCATTCTAAAAGTAGTAGGGTAAATAGAACATGTTTCTCTTTCTAAATCCAGCGAGTCTCCTCCTAAACATCATGCATTCAGCTCTTCTCTTTTTAGAGGAGTGCGAAATAACGATCTAACCTCTTCTGGTTTAGATATGGAGCTTTGCAAGAGATCTATTGAGGTCGATACTGGTAAGGCTCGGGATCCTATAAAAACTCCAGTAACATCTGTTCCCCCTGGCCTCCACCTTTATAGCAGTACCCCCTCAAATATCTCCCAGTCAAATACTTCGATGAGCCCCAACCTTAATATAACAGGTATAGATGCCATCCACCCGCCTAGGTTAGATAAACCTGTCTCTGACTCCCTTTCCTCTCTTGAACATTTACTTTCCTCCATTTTGTTATTATTAGAAAAATTTGTCGGGGGCTCTGACTGTGTACTGGAAACAGTAACTCAAATACTGAAGGTCTTACTGCGCAACCAACATTAGAAGGAAATCAGTCCTATTTTAGAGGCAAATGGACAAGATCCTGTAGTACAGAAAGATCTTGTATTGCAGAAAGACCCTAAGATAGAGAATGGGACTCCTAATATTTCCCAAACATTTTACGATAGGGAAAAACTAGCTCCCCCATCGAGAGCTCCGACCTCAAATTGTATAGTTGATCTTGCAATAGAGGTCCTTCATGAAACTGCTTCAAAGGTAGACAAGGAACTCTTTTCGATTTTTAATATGCAGCGGGGTGAGGGAGAGAAGGAGGTTCCAGAACCAGAAGACAATAGGAAAAAGGGTAAATCAGGGAAAGTTAAAAAGAATGGGAGGAAAAAGAGGAAATTAATTAGAAGAATTAAAAAAAATAGACGGAGAAAAATCCTCTTTGAAGAACATTTGGATTCGCCCTCTAATAAAGAGCCATATCAGGTTTCCCTGTTGGTATTAAAAGATGAAAGTGGGGACGTAAAAGAAGCCGTGGATATCCCAATGTCCGTAGTACAAAGGCCTTTCCCCTTATCATCAATCCCTTGCTCTCTTGGCGAGCCCAATACAGACAAAGGGGATGTTTCTAGCTTAGTACAACAGGGAAATGTGATCAAATTTACTGGCCCTGCTTCATCAGCTCTCAATCCTATGGCCAGACCTTACTCTGACAAGAGGGAAGGAGTAGTGGTCTGTAATAAACCTCCTGAAATGCCCAAAGAGGAAAGTATTGACACCCTCACTCTTGACTTCTTCCCCCTATTTGATGCTGATTGCATCTTAAATAGATCATTACTCCTTAAATATTTTCAGGAATCCGCAAATTTGAAATTAATACAATCTGCAGATATAGATATAGTATCGATTCTGAAGACAGAGGATGGAAACCTAACAAGGGTAAAGTTCTATTCCAAATTAGTAGCAAACCTAATCCTGCAACGGTCGGAAAGACTTTCAGAGTAGAGGGATCGATGTTATGCCCTTTTGGGGGAACATCCTCTATGGTAGACCTTTTAGGTCCTCAAAATCCTTAAGCTCTCCTTTTTCACTCTTGCAGGCAGCCTCTGGTAATACAGAACAGTCTGGTGGTTTTGATGATTTAAAAATCTGCATATCAAAAGATCTTTGTTTTGTGTCATATACTAACCCCCCTATGCCCCCTCCCCAGGATAAGGTTGTGGATGAAAGTCACCGATGGAACTGGTTACCTGGTGTTCTCTCGAGGAAATTGACTAATAAGTATTCGTCTCATTCTCATCTTTAGCGGGAACATATCGTTATTATCTTGGAAAGCCGCTGGGTTGAAGAATAGTCCTGAAAAAATTTAATTCCTCCAGGAGACGTGATGTACGGAGAAAATTCAGGTAGGAAGGGACTATTTTGTACTGGAGGGCTATGCTTGCCCCTCTAGGAGAGGCCCGCTGCCTGTCTACTGTCCAACCAGATAAAATGGAATTTCTCTCACTATCTGGATCCTTGTAATCTATTTCAGGCTGTAACGTTGTTTAGTTGCGACAAAGTTGAAGCTTCTAAACCTTTAGTTTTGATTAACGCTTATATTCCTCCCGAAGTTAGTTTTAACTTAACTCTAAAAAAGGTTTTTTGCTATATACAGAGTATTAGGGAGAAAACTCCTCCTCCTAATATAATTCTAGTAGGGGACTTGAATTGTAAAATCTCTAATTTGAGTATGAGCCTGTTTCGTGACAAATACAAAGAAGAATCTCAACAGATCCCCCAAGCTTTCTTCCCTGAGAACATTAAAACAAATAAGCGAGGGAAGATACTTCTCAAAGAACTGTCCGATATGGATGGGATCATTGCGAATGGAAGGCTCTCTTCCGATTCCCCTGCAAATTTCACCCATAAATCTCACCAGGGAGAATACATCCTAGATTATGTAATAGTAGAGAATTCTCAATGTGAACAACAAGGACCCCCTGTTCAAATACTGAATTTGTAATGCAGGGAAATGGACAATGTGTGAAAAGGAAAATACAATTGATGATATAACTAGGGAAAAGGACAATATGTAAAGCACAACAACCGATTAAAAATTACAAATTCGATTTATTAATGAAATTACATTTTCATTTTAAAAAACAATCAATACAATGTTTCTATAAAAATACACAAAATTATGTATAAAAGAAATATTTGTGACACAATTATACAAGAAAACATATAAAAAAACATTAGTGGCGAACAATAAAAAGCATCGACGCGCGTTTCGGCGTTAACAGAACGCCTTCATCAGGAGCCACATTCAATCTGTAAAACATGTATAAAATAAGTTAGAGACATTTAGTGGTCATGAATAACTCCTAACAAACAATCAACAGTCCATAACATATCGCTGTGCTTACATAACAAAGAAATCCCTACAAAGTGCAGCTACAAATAATAGCTACAACTGATACAGACTAGTTATTATATATTTGAGCAGTAATTATACCCATTAGCAAAAAGGGGGGGGGGGGTTTTGCCAAAGTATGGATGACGGCAGAATGTCTAACATCTATGGAGCAACAGTCATAGTTTGTCTATAACTTAGTATTATTGGCTTATGTGTATCAAGGCCAGTATCTGGCGGAGGTGTTCCATTTATCAAGGATATCTGCGTGGACATAGACCTCTTCTCTTTAGTCTTACCTAGTGAACACAGGATAGGTGTTCTCTATTTGTTCTCGAATCAGTCCGACATCTGTTTTCTTGGCGGAACTATATCTCGCCTGGCTAGAAGTATTTGTCTGAAAAAGATGTATCTATTAAGCATATGTACCACTATATTCACTGTTCGGTTATGGAAGTCAATCTACTGCAAAAGATAAAATCAATGTGTCGCACTTGTTGATACTTGTTTTTTATTACAAGGTCCTGTGGTTTTCTACTTGTTGGATTAGTTTTATAGATGTCCCTTTTTTTTTTTTTAAAGTTTTTTATAAAGATATGCGGTAAAATATATGCCAATCTATCACAGTATTCCAATGAGTACAGAAAAAAGGGGGGATCAAATAATCCCTCACATGGAGCAATAAATCGGTTTTTACATATGCATCAGATAGAGAGCTGCATGATTCCCATTTCTATTACCTAGCAGTTCGTATTGTCATTGACCCAATGAAAACGTAATATATTGCATGTGTATCAAATAAGCAGTCAAGCAATTCCCATATATGTGAAAAAACCTGTCAAAAATATATCCTACATAAGGCAATTGTCAAGTAAAGCACACGTGCATCTGATAGCAGGAAAAGTGCTTACCGTTTCTGGTAAAATATATGTTGTATTATCATCGGCGTACAAGCGATCACAACCAAGGAAACCTGTATAGTCCCGGTGTGGTTTTTCTTTGCTAAGAATAAAGGGCGCATAACATTACTATCGAGCGAATTATTACTGATAAGCAACTTAAATACTGCCACATAGTTTGCTTACCGAAAATGAAAGGAAGGCGAGCCGTTGCTTCAACCTGTCAAGAGCCAAGAATGCCACAGTCTGTAGTCTATTACTGGCGCCTCGCAGCACCCAATTCGCTTAATAGATAAATTACATAAGTCGCCGCTCTATCTTGTTTATTTACATACATCGGCACCTCGAACCTTAATAAATGGTCACGCTCTGCACTCTTCCCAGGAACAAATACACGCACACCAATGGCTGCGAGGCGCCAGTAATAGACTACAGACTGTGGTATTTGCCGAGTCCCATCATCTGAAGATTAATATCTCTAAAAGCAAAGTAATGTGTATGATGGGAAAGAAAAAAACGAAATCTGGGAATTTTAGCTGGTCACTAGGCGGTCATAAGCTGGAAATTGTAAAATCCTGTGTTTTTTTAGGGAAAATAGTATGTGGTAACCTGAGCGATAAGGCCCACATTGATAACAATATTCGAAAGGCCAAGACACAGGGTAATGGACTAAGTGCTCTCTACAAAGCTACCGGCAAAAGACATTTTGTTCATCTGCTAGAGGCTTTCTGGGCAAAAATTCCAGCCTCTTTGCTTCATGGCATTGAACTTATTGATCTGGGGCAATGGGGTTTTTTGGATACTATCGAGGGCAGACTTTTGCGATATCTAACCTCGGTTAACAATGCTTGTACAGTGGCATCTCTTAGACTTGAATTTGGCATACAAAGTAGTTGGGTTCAGGGCCTGGCTAGAGTAATACGTTGGGTCTCTTGTTTGGCCAAGGGAGAACCGGCCACTTTAAGATACCTCATCAAAAAAGAATTATTGGGTCCCCTAAAAGAATACTCCTTACTTATAAAGAATTTTATAAGGGCCGTTACACTACTTGAATTGGAGGAATCAACTCTTTTTTTGCTATCCACACATCAGCTAAAGTCCACCCTAAAACTGGCAACATGGAAGTTAAGTTTCAGGAGGGACAGAGATTCCCTTATTTCTAAGAAAGGTGTTACTCATATTGTAAATTCTTATTTATTCAAACATATGCAACCCTATGCTTCTTGGAACCTTCCCCACGGCCTACGCCGCTTTTTGTTCCTCTTGAGGCAGGATCTCCTCCCTTTGAATAAATTACTAGCTAGATGGTATGGTTCCTCCTAAGCATGGGCGGAAAATCCGTTTCGCTCGCGGATTTTGCGGATTTTCGGTAAATTCGCAATCCGCGAGATTCGCGAATCTCCCGCAAAATCCGCAAATCCGCGAGCAGCGGATTTCATGGCTTGCTCGCACTGTTCGCGTGAGTTCGCGGCTTCCCAGTACAACTTCGCGCCCCGCGAATAAGCGCAAAATTGCAGAAATACGATCTTAGCAAAACTGAAACTACTTACCAGGTTCAAAAGTTCAGGCTCATCATTAGTAGCCATTTCCTGTAGTGCTTCCTGAGGGGCCCCTCCAGAGTTCAGTTGCCAGTTGCAACTATTATGTGACCCTGCTCTGAACCTCAGAATAGTTACACATATGCCACAAAGGTCCTGAATTACAGCTAAGGGAGACAAGCAGGAGCCAGGCTGGAGGTTCAAATCCATTAATCAGCCCCTAATTCATTATTGTTAGTTGGGGCAGGGCAGGTGTTGTAACTAATTTTGCAACAATGAAAGCACTTAGCAAGTGCAAAAGATCACTAATCAGGAAGCACTAAGGAAGCAGGTGCCAGCTAAAAAAATATTCTGTGACACATTAATCAGCCCCAAATTAATTCAGGTCACTTGAGGCAGGGAAGGTGTGCTTGCGTTGCCACAATAATGTACACTGACTGGACAACCAGAGGGTGCTGTGATGAAACAGAGGGTGGCATGGGTGGGCCAGAGGGTGGCATGAGTAGTCAGAGAGTGGCAGTGGTGACAGAGAGTGGCAGTGATGAAGAAGAGTGTCCCAAACAGGCTGGACACGTAGAAACAACAAGTTCGCGAAACTTGCGACCCGACAGGTAAGTTCGCGTTTTGCGAAATTGTACAAAACCCTCGCGAACTGGCAGAAACCCGCGCGAACACAAAAAAAAAAAATCCGCAAATTCGCGAGAATTCGCGGATTTTGCGGATTGCGAGTTCGCAAATCCGCAAAATTCGCGAACGCGAGATTCGCAAAATTCGCCCATGCTTAGTTCCTCCGACAAATGTAACCTGTGCAATAATTTGATCCAGGATACCGCCTATGTTCTCTTCGTATGCCCTGCCCTAATGGCTCATTGACGAAAGTGGGTGAGACCAATTTGTTTACAATTAAGCATTTTGTCAGCAAAATCTTTAATCGATGCTACTTATAACCCCCCCAATGAAATGTTTTGTTACAGAATGTTTAACTTTTTAAAATGTTTTTTAGAACTGTATTAATGGACATGATCTCTATATTTTAGTTTCTGTCTTAATAGAATGTATTTTAATGGATTTTATGTATCTGTAACCACTGTTGTTTTTCCATGTCTTGCTTTTATGTGGACCTCAATCGAGTTCCAAATCATATATCAATAAATTGAATTGAATTGAATTGAGAATCAAGGAGGGTTCTTTCTCTATTGCTAGTCTGCGGTGCTCGAAATTACTTTAAAAATCACTTGAGTGAATCTCAAATATATATACAAAATTGCATAAAAATGTAAACATGTGAAGATCTTTAAAATGCGTGGAAGCCTAGGATCTTCTTTTCAACTTGTACTTCTATTCCTTGCTGCATACTAGCTGGGCCATTCGTACCTGCTATAAGAAATAGCACTTACTGCACCACAGCACAATTCCAGTATTCCCATCAGCCCCCAGAAGGAGAGTTGGTGAAAACAAATTTATTAAGCAGAGCATCAGTTGTCGCTTAGGAAATACAAAGGGGTGACTATACTTCCAGGTCCCTTTCTTTAGAACTTGCTGTTCATTGAAAGCTCAGTTATTAGTTGATAAGGAAAGGTAAGTTGCAATCCTTTTACGTTTCAAATTTCTTTCCAGACTGCTCCCCAGATGCAGCCTTTGGGTAGGCCCTCTCCAGCGAGGAGAACCCAGAACAGAGGCACAACGAGGTGTACAGGCTCTGCAATCAAGTGTGACCAAGGAAGATGAAAGGCTAGGCCTCAACTAAAGGGTCTCCCTCATCCTGCATCTCTACCTCTCTTCACCCATAGCATCTTTCAAAATGACAGTGCTTCAGGAAGTCTAATCAGCAGCCATTTGCTAAGAAAACAATTCATTGAATTTGTAAAGGGAGCCCTTTCACCATCCCCACACTCACACCTATGTTTACATCTTCTGCCCTCCAGCCACTGGAATGCAGGAAACACACTTAAATGTCTGGGAAGCTGTTCTCACATTCCATCTGGTGCCAATGCAAACCAGAAGCATTCAAATGGACCCTACACTGTTTTGTAATTAATACTGTGATACAAACCCAAGGATGAACACCAGAAAGACATCAACTCCAGAGTTTGCAGAATCCCCTCTTCAATGTATACATCATTTCCCATGTCAAACTGCTATGATCTTACAGTTACTGCTTCCTCTGAGTGCAGCTTTAAGTTGTTGATATTTTTCAACATATGCATCCAGTCATTATTTTCCGCTTTCAGCCTCTTGAGCTGATCAAGTAACCTGGCTGGATCAGTGGTCCAGCATTAGCCTAGCAGTAGAGAGATGGTTTACCTGATTCTAGTACCCATCAAAAATTCTAAATATAACACAATCTTCACAAATAAATAATGTTGTTTCTTTCTTTATTCTTGCATCCTCAAACTGCATGCTGGCTCAAAACTATTCTCTACATTACATAAATCTGGCATTAAAAATGTATCTTCAATTAAAACTTCCGTTGGTCACCTTTCCTTGTTTCCTTCTCACTTTCAAATGTCCTTCTCCTTCCCTTCCATCCTCTGCATGCCTCCTCTCTCGAAGCAAAACCTACTCTGACACGTGCATGTTTAGCCTATTCTCCATTGTATTTCTGCCAATTTCCCACAACTCATTTTCAAGATCACAATCTCTCCTCCTTCCTCTGAATGTCATGCATATGCACCCTAACAATACCTAATCTGTTTTGACTCATCTATTAATTCCACCAACCATGTGCATGAACTCACACCCTCACTAATGATCACAGCTAACCACAATTAACTTAGTCCACCACAAAGCAACTGGAATGACTGCATGGAATGGTTGCTTTGAAAGAGTTATCCCAATAACTAAGAGTAACCAATAACACAAGAATAACCACTAACCTTGGGTTCCAGAGCAGTATGCTTCCCAGTGTAAAGTGCTTCAACGCCTCATCAGGGTTAGCAAGCGCTATATAGAAACAATTGCAGTAATAATTTCAACGAAAATCTGTATTTCTCTTAATCTGCCAAGTACTGCCACTTTACACTTCTTCAAGCTGCTGGAGATGGGAGTCTGTGGGGTCCATGGGTATCTATAAACAACAGTTGAACATGACTCTAGCCAGACATTTCATTTTATGTTTCTCTGATTCCAGTACAAAGAGGTGTGTGTCCTGCATGATTGTTATATAGGAATGATCACAAAACTGTAGAATTGTCTACTTCTTGCCTTGGAATGGCCTAAGATTGTTATGCATCAGTTAGCATCTCTTAGGATATTAAGTTAAGGGTTGTTTATGGTTAGTGTAAACTACGGAAATCAGGAAGTATGGATTCGAGGATGTCAAATACACACAGAAATGGTGGGATAAATAAGTGGTCAGGTAGGAGACAGAGATAGAGGAAAAAGGAGAAAGGAGAATAATCAAAGGACTACCAAGTTACAAGAGGGGTGGAGATGAAAGTTGACTCCCATGAGCCAAGTCTCCCATGAAGATGCTGTGATTTGCATGCCTAATTCAAGCATATGTGCCAGGCAACCCAGGAGCAACAGATAGGGCGGTCATTAACAAACAGAGATCGCTTTCTAGCCGCTAATGGCTTCCTGGCACTGAAAGGAGTTGAATCATATATGAGGGGACAAAGCTATCTCTGTTTCAAGAGCCAAGTCTAGAACTGCTTCATGAAGTGACTCAAAGTAGGGATGGCTCAGAGAGTATTGATGCAGAGAACTCCAAGTAAGTGGGACTGGCTGCCCAACCGGCTCTTTCCCTTCTAAGGAATTTGTAAGTGATTAGCAGAAGCAAACCTGAGAGAAGAAGATTGAACATATGGTCGAAATCTGCAACGAAGATACAGCGCACCAGAGTGATGAAATGCTCCGTAAACCAAGCAGATGGTCTTTAACATGGCACTTGTGCAAATGTGAAACCACAGATGAATAAAAAGGCTACTATTACCTATCGCAGCAATAGCTTCAAGATCAGATATGTTGCCACTTTTTTGCCCACTTGAAGGCTATGAAAGAGATAATGCAGCAAACCTAGATATAATGAGTTTCCTATATACAGCCATTAAGTAATGATTGTTGGGTGACCTTTGTCTGATGATAAAGACAGAAAAGGAATGATTTTCCATAGCATTCCTTTGATCAGGAAGCAGCATGCACCAAAACGTTTGATCTGCGGCAAAAAATGACAGGTCAGGGTCAAAATAGAAACCAAGATTTTTAATTGCTAAAAGTTGCCTGAGTAAAGGTCCTCTCTCAGAGGTCCACCAGGGGGAAAGCCAGATGGATGAATGGCATGTGAAAAACAGAATTTTGGTTTTGTCGCTCTTGAGCTGCTCCTCGTCCAGGCAGCAACTGCACCTCTGTATCGATACATTATCAGAAATAGGTACCACTAATAGGGTGTCACCAGCATACAGCATAATCTCAGAGCATCGAGGGAGGCCACTTAAATATCAAAAAGTGTAGGCAGAACCCGGAGTCCCAAGATATTCCAAGCTTTTTAAAAATGTTATTGACCAAAAACATCATTAGAACAACAGAAAAAGACAAACAAATTCTAAAGGAAAACAGGCACTGATTACATATTGAACATAACATATATCAAAAGACATGACATCTGCCATAACTTTCTTCCAGTGGAGGACACCTAGTCACCTTGAGTTTCCTCAAAGGTAAGATTGTATAATGTAGCACATGCATTACAACATTAAATCTGGCTAATCCGGCAGTATCAAGGGTGTATTCCAACATCCTTTATTTCACTGAGCAATCATAACAGATATGCCCACAGGGGTGGATTGACTAACACATGTCAAGTCAAGTCAAGTCAGAGAATTTCTATAGCGCCCTACATACCCAGAGGGTCTCAAGGCGCTTAGGAAGGGGAGGAGGATTACTTGTCAAAAATCCACGTTTTAAGTTGCTTTCTGAATGCTAGGTGGTTCTGGGTAAGTGGGGAGTGAGTTCCATGTTTTAGCAGCCAGGTATGAGAAGGATCCGCCTCCCATGGTGGTCTTGTTGATGCGAGGTACAGTGGCGAGGGCTTGGCTGGAAGAACGTAGTTGGCGGGAGTGGGTGTAGAAGGACAGTCGTGAGTTGAGGCATTCTGGTCCGATGTCGTAGAGTGATTTGTGTGCGTGGGTTAGCAGTCGGAAAGTGATTCTCTTATTGACGGGTAGCCAGTGGAGGTCTTTCAGATGACCAGAGATGTGTTCGTTGCGCGGGATGTCTAATATGATCCTGGCTGAGGCGTTTTGGATTCGTTGGAGTTTCTTCTGAAGTTTAGCGGTAGTACCTGCGTAGAGGGTGTTTCCGTAGTCCAGTCGGCTCGTGACCAGAGCATGGGTGACTGTTTTCCTGGTTTCGGTGGGGATCCAGCGAAATGTTTTTTTGAGCATGCGGAGAATGTTGAAGCAGGATGAGGATACGGCGCTGACTTGTCTGTTCATTGAGAGTGAAGAGTCCAGGATGACGCCCAGGTTCCGTGCGTGGTCTGTCGGGATGGGTGCTTTTCCAAGGGCTTCCGGCCACCAAGAGTCGTCCCATGCAGAGGGGGATGTACCTAAGATGAGGACTTCTGTTTTATCTGAGTTCAGTTTCAGGCGGCTGTGTTTCATCCATTCGGCAACTTCTTTCATTCCTTCGTGTAGGTTAGTTTTGGCGGTGCTGGGGTCATTGGTGAGAGAAAGGATTAGTTGAGTGTCATCCGCGTAGGAGATGATGTTGAGGTTGTGTTGGCGGACGATGGCCGCGAGGGGGCTCATGTATACGTTGAAGAGGGTGGGGCTGAGTGAGGATCCTTGTGGAACGCCACAGATGACTTCAGTGGCCTCGGACTTGAATGGTGGAAGGCGGACTCTCTGGGTTCTTCCGGTGAGGAACGAGGTGATCCATTCGAGTGCTTTTCCTTGTATTCCGATGTTGCTGAGGCGTTGTAAAAGGGTGCTGTGGCAGACTGTGTCGAATGCTGCAGAGAGGTCGAGGAGGATGAGGGCGACTGTGTCTCCATTGTCCAGTAGAGTTCGGATGTCGTCTGTTGCTGCGATGAGGGCGGTCTCAGTGCTGTGTTTTGCTCGGAAGCCGGACTGAGAGGAGTCGAGGGATTTGTTGGCTTCGAGGAAAGCGGCGAGCTGGTTGTTGACAGCTTTCTCGATTACTTTAGCCGGGAATGGGAGGAGCGAAATGGGGCGGTAATTTTTGAGTTCGGTGGGGTCCGCTGTGGGTTTTTTCAGAAGGGCGGTGAGTTCAGCGTGTTTCCAGTTTTCCGGGAAGGTGGCGGAGTTGAAGGAGCAGTTGATGACGTCTCGGAGGTGAGGTGCTATGACGGAGTCAGCTTTGTTGAAGATGTGGTGAGGACATGGGTCTGTGGGGGATCCTGAGTGGATGGAGTTCATCAGGCGGATGGTGTCCTCAGTGGAGATTGGGTTCCAATCGTTAAGGGTGTTCACGGGGGGAGAATGTTCAGCGTATGGTTGGGTGGGTTGGTCTCCGGGCTGGTTGTCGAAGCTGTTGTGGATATCTGCAATCTTGTTGTGGAAGAATGAGGCTAGGGAGTCGCAGAGGGCTTGAGAGGGGGTGATGTCGTTGGAATTGGTCGAGGGATTGGAAAATTCCTTGACGATGTTGAAAAGTTCCTTGCTGTTGTGGGCGTTGTTGTCAAGTCGATCCTTGAATGCTGTTTTCTTGGCCTTTCGGATTAGTTGGTGGTGAGAGCGGGTGGCGTTTTTGAAGGCGTCCTTGGTGCTGGTGGTTGGGTCTTTTTTCCAGGCCTTTTCAAGGGAGCGGCAGAGTTTCTTGGACTTCTTAAGATCATCGTTGAACCATGAGGCCTTCTTGTTGCCAGGTTTGCTTTGACGTTTTTTCAGTGGTGCTAGGGTGTCGGCGGTGTTGGATAACCATAGGGTGAGGTTGGCGGCGGCTTGGTTTGGGTTAGAAGAGTGGGCTGGGGTGTTTAGAAGGAGCGATGAGGAGATTGGGTCGGTGGTGATTTTGTTCCAGTTTCTTTGCAGAGTTGGTTGGAGGTGGTTGATGGGTTTTGGCTTGTTGTAGGTGAAGTGAACGCAGCTGTGGTCAGTCCAGAGGAGATCCGTAGTGTGGTTGAAGGAGACATGATTGCTGGAGGTGAAGATGGGGTCGAGTGTGTGACCTGCGATGTGGGTGGGGGAAGTGACCAGTTGTTTGAGTCCGAGGTTGGCGAGGTTGTCCAAGAGGGTGGTGGTGTTGCGGTCGTTGATCTTTTCGAGGTGAAAGTTGAGGTCTCCCAGAAGGATGTAATCTTTGGAGGGGAGCGCGTGTGGAGTGATGAAGTCTGTGATGTCTTCACTAAATTTTGCGCGGGGTCCTGGTGGTCTGTAGAGGAGGGTGCCTCTGAGTGTGGTCTTGGGGTCGATGTGGATCTGGAAGTGAAGGTGTTCGGAGTTGGCGAGGTTGGCGTCAGAGCTGATTGATATGCGGATTGATTTCTTATGGACGATAGCGATTCCTCCTCCTGTGTGACCGGTGCGGTCTTTGCGAGTGATCTTATAATCTTCAGGGATGGCAATGGTGATGTCTGGGGCGGAGGAAGCGTTCATCCATGTTTCCGTTAGGAAGGCGATGTCTGGAGAGGTGGTGTCTAGTAGATTCCATAGGTCAATGGCGTGTCTGTGGACCGAGCGGGTGTTGAGGAGGATGCATTGTAGGTGGTTGGGGTCGGGAATCTGTGGTGTGGTCGTAGCGGAGATGTTGTCGGTGCCGCTGAAATTGCAGGAGTAGCAGGAGAAAGGTCCATGGGTGAGTCCAGGAGCTGCTTGGACGCAGTTGGGGGCGCGACCGGGGTTAAGGGCTAGGAGGGCGGCGGCATCATAGGTAGTGCGAGAGGGCTGGGCAGCGCGAGGGGCCGGGGGTCTGGCGCTGGGCGCGGTCCAGGCGCGGACGGGCGTAGACGGGCTTACCTTTGGCGCACCTTCGGCGCGGCTGGGGCGCGGTCGCTGCGCGTGAACGCTGCGCGCGGGAAGAACTGTCATATATGGATAGTGGAGGGGGAGGGGCGAGGGCGGCTCAGCTGGGAGGCGGGGCGGGCAACGTAGGAGGTCAATAACAACAAAATGGAGGCGGAGGGGTCAGCACGGCGAGAGCGCCTGGGGGAGAACGCGACTACAGCAAGGATTAAGCGCTAGCAATTGTGATATGCTAATAAGCAAAGCGGCAGTCAGAGGCAAATATCAGTTAAAAGATTATAAGCAGTTTCCGTGAGAATGCGCTGCACAATGATATCACAAACGGCAATAAGGTTGCGCTGGCGGTTTAACAGTGCAAATACAAATAAGCAAAGCGGCAATCAAAGGTAATAGGTTGCAATCAGATTCAAAAGCGCTGCACAACGATACCACAACGATACCACAGGGGAGCGACCACTCGGCACCGAGGCGAAGAGTGCAGGCAGATGCCACAATCTTAAAGGATCGAGAGGGATACCATGTCGAAGGCTGCTGACAAACCTAAAGGGGCCAATGCGGCAGAGCCCCCAGTACCTGAAATAGCCCTAAATTCATCATTTACAGCCAGCAGTGTGGTTTACACCCTGAAATGGAGTCGGTATCCCAGTATTGTGAAGTCCAATAAATTATTGTTTTCAAGATATGTGGAAAGCTGGTTGTTTACTTGCTTCTCTAAAACCTTAGATAGATGGGGAAGGAGTGAAATTGGAAGCTAACTAATTAGCAAATTGGGATTGACTGATGGAGTCTACAAAAATGAGAGAATCATAGCATCTTTCCAACTGACCAATACTTGGGAGGATGACAGGGGTAGAATATAAAGTTCTGTGACAGCCAATGCTACTGTCTACTGACCCTCGAAAATGTGGGGTCAACATGGGTCAAGTGGTGAGCCTGACTTTATAACTGTCAGAGATACTTTAATAATTTCTATGGTCATCAAAGAAAGGTTATGCAGAGTTTTGCCCTATTCAGAAGTGGAAGAGTGGCCAAGGCCTTCAAAAGACTCAATGGATGGTTGCGCTTTAAATCTGGCTCAAATCTTATGAATTTCTGCAAGAAAGAAATCGGAAAGGTTATCGCACATGTCTTGGGAGGGTCCGAAAAAATGTGTTATAGGCCTCTAAGTTAAAATAATGTTTCACAATTGATAACATTTCCCTGATTGAAGTCTTAGGTATTTTAATTTTTGAGGGAAAGTAGTCTGCATGAGTAGAGCAAATAATCCGTTGCTATGTGTTACTTGCAATCCAATAGCACCTTCGACTCAGTATTATATGACATTCTCCAGGCTTGTTCAAGACTATGCAGCAACAGTTGGCTAATAAATGTTTTGCTGAGAGACAGGCAGTCTAAGGAACACTTTAGGATGGGTGAAGGGTTTCTAAAAGTGCTATATTTTCCTAGGCAGATGATATCCACTTATCGAAGTTAACAGCTTCTGAAATGTCTGATGTGCACAAGGGGGGAGCCTTTTTCTAGTGCTATAGAAAGGTTGTCCTAGTAGATTTTAGACCATGCATGGGTAGCACGGGGGACAAGAGTATTCCTATTGAAGATGGATGAATGAGAGAGAGTAAAATGCCACATCGAAGTGTTCAGTCGATGAAGGAGGAAGGGTAATACTTCCTATCAGGGAGCCTATATTAGTAGAAACGGTATCACAGGCATGCCCAACTAGATGAGTGGGGAGGGAGACCTTTTGGTGAAATATTTGCAGCTTGAGGTAATTATTGAGAGTTTCCAGATTATCGTTGTGTTATTTTTCTAGATGAAAATTAAAGTCACCAAAAATAGTGAAGTTGGAGACTTTTAATATAAGTACAGAGAAAAGGTTCACCAGTGTCGAAATTGTCAATAAATAAGTGCTTTTGAGAAAGAGAATGCTAGATGGACCTTGATGGACAAATGTAAACGTTTGCCAAGTAGGAACTTGATGGAGTATGGAAGTGTGTAGGTTAACGTGTATCAGAAGATATTTGTCACACCACCACAAGGATTGTGTAGGCAGTCATTTCTCATTTTGAAGTATTTGTAAGGGATCACACAAGTTGTGTCTGACATTGAGAAAAAGAACCTCAGGTTGGTTTCGCTAATGAATGCGTGTTGATAAGAATCAATTAGGAAGGGAAACTAGGATGGGGAAAGCAGTCCAGATTTTGACTGTAGTAGTAAGCACCTGGCTCAGCTGTTAGAGTAAAAAACTTGCATACTAGCCAGGAAAACAGACCTTCTTACAAAGACAGAAAGAAATGGATGCAGAGCTCTTCTGATGAGTATTGTGGTGGTTGGAGGGGAAGTGAGTAGTGATCAGGGGCCCTGCTGTGTGGTGCTAGACAGGCGAATGGAGCTGCAGATGGTATATCCTTTGGCATGTCATCAGCACGCCACTGGCATGACCTCGAAGCGGGGGCCTGGGAAGGAGAAGCTGGACCCTACAGAGGACTGAGGCTAATGCACACACTGTGGCGGCTGGTAGAAAAGGGCGGGCAGTCAAAAGCCATTGAAATTACCTGCATGGCATTGGCCTGTGGAGTTTAAAGTGCCTAACCAGTGGGCAAGGGGCTTGGTGGGCACACAGGTAAATGGATGCGGAACCAAAGGCCGAGCAGTGTTGCCCGCAATCTATTCAGGGCCTCATTTGTACTTGGGGGCCTACAGCATCAGGGAGCTGGTAGTCCCCTCCAGGTCCAACCTGGGCATAGCATGTCTGCGTTTGGACCCTGTATGAAAATCGGCCAAAAAGGGAGGGGCAAATTCACTTGTCTGGATTGCAACACATCCCGTGCACACTGCCCGCTGTGCCTAACCAAGGACTACCTGGGCCACAAACCTAAGGGGGGGGTCTTCCACTGCTGATACATCAGAACGGAACATGTCTCAGCAGGTTCCAGATCTCAGCGGCAATGAAGGCACCCACTGGAAGTGCTGGCCTACCAACCACCACAGTCCTTCATCTCTTGCTCTTTCCGGATAATGGTGGAAACAATCACCCTAGCACTCGGCCTAAGTAGACAGAAGATTAGGCAGTTTGGGACATAGAGGTCACAAGCTGTCTGGGCGACATGCCTTTAAGTCAACCTTTCTCTCGTAACAGAGCCAGAAGACGACCGGTATGGATGCTCGGACACTTACATCACAAGAGCACAGTGTTGGGCAGGCACATGGAAGCAGTATGGGGGCATCTGGCTGAGAAACACCACGGTAATGTGGATGGGAAAGTCAGGCAGGAAATTGGCGCAACTACTACCCTGGGTGCAGAAGGCATTACAGGTACACTGCAAATCCGAGGCCCTGGTGTTACATTTAAGTGGCAGCGATCTAACCGAGCTTGGGTGTTGTGAACTCTGAGATAGAATGAAGTGGGACCTGATGTCAGCAGCTAGGATGGACCGACCACAGGGATCCTAAGGTCTGAAAAAATAGCATCCTAGCTGGAGGGGGGGGAGGCTTTTAAACACAGCGGAGTAGAAAGGCCCATAAGAAAACTGAACATTTCCATGTCCATGTTTTTCCAAGAGTGTGGGTTGGGGGTTTGTGAGGCACGGCCTTATTAATCTTAAGCTCCTAAATTACTACGCAGGCGACGGGGTTCACTTATCAGGAGTGGGAATGGACATGTTCCTACGGGACATTGTGGGGGCATTTGAACTGTTAGGTTTCTCTTAGGTGATTTCTGGTAAGCGGGGCAAGGGGAGAGCCGGTAGCAGTTGTGGAACTGCCGACAGCGTGGCGGAGGACAGCAACAAAAGAATAAAGATAATAATACCATGGGGAAAAAAGCAAGTGCCAGAGAAGGGTCTTTGGGATGCCTTACGGTAGGGACACGGGGGGCAAACAGAGGGACACATCTGTGGTGTTGCGCTCTAGCCTCCGGCGCTCGGCGTGATGACGTGCCGCGCCGGAGCAAGAGCGGAACACCGGCGCATGCTGATTGAGCTTGGGAGAAAGCGCGCGAAGGGCAGTAACGGCAGTAGCGACCGGATCTTGGTACAGCTAGACACTCGGCGCTCGGTTGGTTAGCGATCTTGTGTTAAAGGTAATAAACCTTGTTTCCAACTTCACCTGGCATCGTGTGCTCTGTGGGGGGAAGAGTTAACAACATTACAGTGGCGACGAGGACTGGGAGCACCCCATTAACCCCTTGCAGCAACACTGGTGATGCAAGACAGGAGGAGAAGATGCCCACAACGTACCTGAAACGGGAACAGAGGCTCTTTGAGGTGAGCTCGCCCAGGGGATCATCGCTATTCACAACAGAGCGTGGCAGCAGCGCAAACCCACGACAGCCTACACCCACGTGGCTCCCAGCCACTTCAAGGCAAGTCAGAACCAGCACGGCGCGCAGAGGGGCACGTAACTGAGACCCTGGCAGAAAGAAGGGATGGTGACAGGGAGGAGGGTGAAGCACACCTCCCCAGCGCCACTAGTGGTGGAACTAGCAGTACACCGGGCAGTCCCAAAAGCCAAGGCGATGGCTCAGACAGAGAAGAGAACCCCAGTGCACGGGGCAGCCCAGGGAACCGAGACGGAGGGCCCAGAACAGCACCCAGAATGAGCAACCAGGCAACAGCCCTTACGGCACCCATCCCCTTCCTACCCAGACCAGGCGAGCCCCTAATGAAATGGGAGGACTGGAGGGAGTATTTCAAGAACTATGTGGAAGCATTGGAAGATGAGAACGGTGAGCCATTCCCCAGTGCTAGGAAGAAGAGGTTGCTACTGCACAACCTGGGCCCGGAAGGTGTTTGTGTGTTCGCCAATATTGTGCCAAAAGAGAGAGCAGACACGGAGGATGACGTCTTCAAAAATGCTCTGGAGGACCTGGACAACCACTATCGGCCGGCGGTATGTGTATCCATCGACCGCTGCAACTTCCAGCAACGGAAGCAGGAGGAGGGAGAGTCGATAGATGACTACGTGGCAGCCTTGAGACGATTAGCCATCACGTGGGCAGCTACAGGACGAATACATCAAAGACCAGATAGTCATGCATACTACGAGCAAGTCAGTCCAAGACAAGTTATGGGCACAGGGAGAAGCATCGCTCAAAGACGTCATCGCCATGGTAAAGAAAGCGGAACTATCGAAACGCTGTGCTGACGCGGCCTAGAAGGAAAGCACGCAGAGGCAGATGGTCAATAAGATTGACGAAAACCCTTCAGCCTACAAGCAAAAGGGATCCATGGGAGAAAGGAAGCAGGATTCCAGGTGGACAGGGAAGCAAACATCTCCCGGCAGGCAGCCCAGGGACAGCAAATTCTCGTGCTACAGGTGCGGGAGCACTGCCCACTTGGCGCAAGAAAAACGATGCCCAGCGTTTCGCACCAGAGGCTCCTTCTGTGGCCTGGTCGGCCATTTTGAGAAAGTGTGTCTCAAGAAAGGAAAGAAATCCATGGTAAAGTGCATAGGGCAGTCCCTGTCGGAGGATCAAACGGAGGAAGACCTGGAAGACGACGACATGGTCTTATTTGTTGAAGACCAAGTATTGGAGGTAACTGGCAAGCGCTCAGACAAGCCGCGCACGGACACGCTCATAGGAGGAGTGAAAGTGCACATCGCTATTGACTCAGGCTCTCCCTACTCCATAGTGCAGCGATCAGTATGGGAAGAAGATTTTGTGCCCACCATAGGTCCGGAGCTACACCCGCCGGATATCCGTCCCATCTCATACACCAGCAACGCAATCCCCATGGTGGGTTTCCGCGCTCTGAAGTTTGAATTCAGAGGCAGATCGGCGATCTGCAAGCTGTATGTGGCAGAGCGAGGACCATCCGTGCTAGGCTGGAGAGACCAAGGTGATCTTAGAATCAAGTTGGATCCAGGGGGCAAAGAGCAAATCCTCTGAACAGAAGACAGCCGCTGGCCGCAGCAGGACAAACTGAAGCCGGCCTTTCCCAAGGTGTTTGGCGGCACGGTCGGGAAACTGGACAAGTTCGTGCAAAAGATACTCCTCAAGGAAGATGCCCGCCCGGTGTCGCACAAGGTCAGGAACATCCCCATTGCCGTCAAAGATGCGGTCCAGCAGGAACTCCAGAGATTAGAAGACCAAGGAATAATTGAACCGATTGACAGCTCAGAATGGCTGCCCCCCTTGGTCGTAGCCAGGAAACCCAATGGCAAGGTACTTCTATGTGTGGACCTCCACGAACTCAACAAATGTTTAATAGTGGAGAAATTTCCTCTGCCAAGGATCGAGGAAATGTTGGCAAGGACGAAAGGAGTGTCATGGTTCTCTACTATCGACCTCACATCCGCGTATCATCAAATTGACCTGCATCCATCGAGTAGAAAACTAACCTCGTTCATCACACCCTTCGGGTGTTATCAGTTCCGTCGAATGCCGTCTGGACTGGCCTCGACAGCCGCGGTGTGCCAGAAGTTAATGCACCCTCTGTTCAAAGACCTACCGGGCGTCCAATACTTCCAGGACGACATCCTGATCACGGGAACAGACCGAGAGGACCATGACAATAAACTGACAAAAGTGCTGACAGTACTACAAGAAAAGGGCCTCACCGCTGAGTGGAGTAAATGCAGGCTGGGAATGTCTTCCGTCACCTACCTAGGTCACGAAATAGGAAGCCAAGGTATATCCCCAAAAAGACAGAACGTGAAGGCCATTTGTGATGCCAGGGCCCCAATCAACAAGGAGGAGGTGAGGTAATTCCTCGGAATGACCGAGTATTATAGTAAATTCGTGAGACACTTTGCCACCAAGACTTATTGACTCCGTCAACTCATCAGGGACAAGTCGCAATTCAAATGGGACGAAGAGGCACAGCGCGAGTTTGAAGACCTGAAGGACGACATAAGTGGAGCAGTTCCCCTACATGGACACGACCCAGCAGGCAACACCATATTGACCACGGATGCCAGCGAGAAAGGATTGGGAGCAGTACTGGCACAGGAAAGGAAGGATGGCAACATAGAAACTATCAGATTCGCATCCAGGGCGTTATCCCCTACCGAGCAGAAATATAGCGTCATTGAAAAAGAGATGCTGGCCGTGATATGGGCCATGGGGAAATTCAGACAATTCATCTGGGGCACCCGTTTCAAGCTGCAAACTGACCATAAACCATTGGTCAAGGTGTTTACATCCTGCGGCCACAACACAGCCACCCCACGCATCGCCAAGATGACGCTCAAGTTGCTGGATTATACATATGACATGGAATACCTCCCGGGGACACAGAATAAAGTAGCCGACTATTTGAGCAGAGCCTCCACCATGGAGGACGCACCAGTTGCCCCACCTGACACAGACGAGATGGTGGCAGAAATGGCCGATTCAGAGAAAACAATCAGTAGGCAAGAATGGGCCCTAGCGTATGAGAAGGACAGCGAATTGGAGGAGGTCAAACAATACCTTGTATCTGGGTGGCCAGAAAAACGGCACCTCAAACTGGATCTGAGGAGGTACTATGAAATACGGGAGGAGTTATCGATGAGTGACTCAGGCGTTTTTATGTACCGGGGCGATAAAGTGATACCTCCAGTGACCTTAATCCCGATGCTGTTGAACCAACTTCACGAAGGTCACCTAGGCATTGTGAAAACGGAGGGCAGAGTAAAACAAATGTACTGGTGGCCGGGAATGGACAGTCAAATAGAAAAGCAAGTCAGAGAATGTGTTCAATGCCAGGGAGCAGATAAAATACTGAGACCACTGAGGCCGGCACTGGGGGAATTTGAGCGACCTCTGAGCCCATGGGAAGACATTGCAGTGGACATATTGGGTCCTGTCCTCGATAACAGAGGGATAGCCAAATACTTGTGTGTGGTCATAGATAAATACTTCAAATGGCCGGAGAAACTGTGTTAAAATTTCTCACCTCGCTGTTCTTGAGAGAAGGAATACCGAGGACGATATTAAGTGGCAATGGGCCACAGTTCACGTCGGATAAATGGAACAAGTATATGGAGAGGAACGGGATAAAGTCCAAACACACGGCAGTATACCATCCCGCATGTAATGGCCAAGTGGAACGGTTCAACCGTGTACTGATGGGGTCCATACAGGCCGCCATAATGCAAGGAAAAGACTGAAAATCGGAAGTCCAAAACATGCTGTGGGCATACAGGATCACTCCAACGGTGCTGGGATACAGCCCCTTCCAAATCCTAAGAGGCAGGTTTCCATTTACAAGAGACAATGTGGTATGGAGAGAAAAAACAGTGACTAGCAAATGGTCGCCGGCAGTGGTATAACACAACCTAGAGAAGGCCCAGAAAGTATACGCTGCACATTACAACAGGAAGCACAGCACAAAAAACACCATCCTGGAAAAACGGGAATGGGTTAGAGTTAAACTCCCTACGCTCCAAAAGGTTCAAGATGTGTATGGCAGAGCGGCCTTGCTCAGCGACGGGAGAGTGTGGTCCCAAGACCGCATGGCAAAGGTCAACAGAATTATGCAGTGGCCGGCGGACAAGAAAGAAGAAACCGAGGATCAGAAGCAAACCCAGGGAGAGGAAGTGATGGAGACAAGAAGGGAGAGGCAGACAGAAAGTCCTGACATAGAGACTAATGAAGGGAACGACGAATCGCAAATGGAGGACGGAGCAGAGACCAACATGACCCCGGATGGGGAGAAGGAAAGAGGCACACAGAAGGACATAAGAAGTCTTCCCGGTGGAGGCAACAGGGAAGAGCTCACCCCGGTAAGACGAACCCGCACTGGGAGGGTAGTCACCCTGCCCCCTCGGTTTAAAGACTATGACATGAGTGAATTTTGAACTGGAACTTCCGTTGTTGAAATTGGTATTGGTAAAAGGAGGAGATATGTGGTGTTGCGCTCTAGCCTCCGACGCTTGGCGTGATGACGTGCCGCACCGGAGCAAGAGCGGAACACAGGCGCATGCGCATTGAGCTTGGGAGAAAGCGCGCGAAGGGCAGTAACGGCAGTAGCGACTGGAGCTTGGTACAGCTAGACGCTCGGCGCTCTGTTGGTTAGCGATGTTGTGTTAAAGGTAATAAACCTTGTTTCCAACTTCACCTGGCATCGTGTGCTCTGTGGGGGGAAGAGTTAACAACATTACAACAACATGGTCAGCGCAGGGTGGACACAGCACTTTCTGCCCGGGCCCGGCCATTGGGCCGTAAAGGCCAGAATCAGTATCAAGGGGAGCCAAGAAGCCCGGGCGCTTGACAAGAAAGGTGGCCCAAGAACAACTGCTGTCATATAAATTATTTATTGGGCAGCCCAGAGTGATGTATGATCCACACGGTCTAACCTATGATTTACAATGTGAGGAGCAGTCAAGTTGATAATCTTGCATGCATTGGTGCATATTAATGACTGAAAATGTTGTGACGATTTAAGAACCAACATGGAAAGAATATGATCAGAATATGTAATAAACTGGGGTTGTTTACACACCAAAGAAAAACTTGGAGCCTCTTTCTTATCAAGGCAGGATGGTGTGAATGGCTGTGGAGTCCTGAGGAACCTCACCGGTTTGGGGTGGGTTTGTGCGTGGATGTACGATTGCTTGTAAGATATTGCCCACCATGAGCAGTGGGAGTGACTGAAACAGGTCGCTGAACCACTCACCAGGAGCACTGCATTCAAAGGAAAATAAGAGGATAAAGCAAAATAGAAACCAGCTGCTTCTGACCATATCTGCAATCTCCCCAGCGTCAGTTCGAATTGGGAACAAGAAGAAAAATTAAATGTGAGAAATGTAAATTATAAAAAGATTTAACGTGTCCTGCAATGCAAGTTACTTCAAATACACACTGACTGTTGTAGTAAGGGTGAGTGGAGCCAGGCTTCTCCATAACTGCAGGGAAAGCAAAAAAAAACAGCCCAGTTGCTTGGAGATAAATGTGATCAATAGCAAAGAGCAGAGAGGCCAGTTGGAACCTCTCGAGGTGTTTCAGATCTATCGCAGAGGTGTAATCGCTTAAAAGATATAGCACACCATTAGTGGTGGGTGTGATAAAGCAGGGCACTGGACCGCCTATTAGGAGCTCTGTGTCCAAAATGAAAACAGGTGCATAAAAGAAAAAGCAAACTGGAGCCCAGCTGCTTCACATATAAACAGCAAGCTCCCTTGCAGTCAGGTGGTATGGGAGCATAAAGAAAAATTGAAATAAAATTGAAACATTGAAATCATAAAAACATTTAAAGGTGCAGTACACTATAAGGCAATCCAAATACACACTGTGGTGGTGAGAGCTATTAGAGCTAGGCACCTCCGTAACTACAAGGACAGCAAAGGAACTTCTATTGGTAAAGAGAATCCTGGCCATGAGCGCTAAGATGGTCTCTGCACAACACAATTCTGAGTCATCGTAATCTTATGTGAAGAAATTTGTAGAGCACGCGATAACGCTGAGAGGTGCACAGGCAGATGAGCAGCTGAATGAGAAGTAGTATTACAAGAGCCAAGTCTTGAGTTTATTCTGGAAAAGACAGTGTTTGATGAAATTTTTAAGGTCCAGAGACAGCATATTCCAAAGTTTGGCTGTTGGAGAAGAGAATTTGTTGTCTCCCAGATGTGCTCTATGTTTCCGAAGCAACGCTAGGAGCTTAACAATATATGATCTGAGAATGCTGGGAGGAAGACATAGGCTGAATATGCTCCTGAGCTGGACCAGCATGTCTTGTGAATTGCTCTGCAAGTAAAACAGAGCGCCTTGGATGTTGACTGTTTCATTATTGGGAGCCAGGGTAGGGTCATAGGATGCAGTGATACTGAACAAGAAGTAGGAAGTTTAAGAATGAGCTGTAAAACAGAGATTTGGACTACTTGAAGACTGTATGTAAAATAGTCGGGTAACCATAGGTACGGAGAGTTACCATAGTCCAATGAAGAGGTGATTAAAGAATGCCTCCTTGTGCAGCTGGCTAAGTCTGGGAGAAGAAGAAGTAATTTCTTCGGCTTACGAAGAAGAGAAAAACATGTTCCAGACTCATGATTAACCGGTTTAGTAATAGACAGTTTGTTGTCCATAAGAAAAAACAGGTTTTTGGCTGAAGTCGCAGGGAGCAATGTTGGTCCAAATTCTGAGGGCCACCACTCAAGTGAGCAAGCAATGGGTTTCTGTCCAAAGAAACTTTAATTTTGTCGCTGTTAAGCTTCAGGCAGTTCATCTGCATCCATGAGGCAACACCATACATGCAGGACTGGAAACAGGTTTTAAAATGTCCTTGCGTTTCATAGAATGAGATGATGATCTGAGTATCCTCAGCTTAGGATACAATTTCGAATTCAAAGGAGAAAATCAGAGATGCTAAAAGAAGGTAGATATTAAAAAGAGTGGGACTGTTAGAAATGGGGGTAACTATCTGGCAGTGTTATGCACCCTCTCCAAGTAGGGACCCTTCCTTCTAGTGAGGGTAAGGGAGCTCAATACCCAAGATAACCGCTGCTCACCTCCATGGTAGCTTGGCACGAGCAGTCTGGTCTATCTCATAGACAATATTTAAAGTATTTGTACATAACACACACATAACATAGCCAAAACACTACACATGGACACCACACCCGTTTAGAAAATGAAAGTATCTTTATCTAAACCAAACAAGACCAAATGACAAGAATCTAACATACACAACTCAAAATATGACTTATGGGAGGTTTTAGAAATTCCATCTATATGAAACTATGGATGTGATGATGTTACACAAAGTATCTTCAGATGCATTAAAATTCACAATGCAAAACAGCTGCAGAGGAGGGAAGCATTGTAAAACACAGCGATGCATTGTTCCTGAGACCCTGGGGTGGCGATGCATTAATTCTACACCCAAGAGATGTGTTGCGTCGAATCCCGACTTTAAGGGGAAGTTAGGCATAGAAATCCAAGACTGTTCTGGTCTGCGGATGATGCGGCGGAAAACTTGGTGGACAGGAGTGATGCATCTAAATCCATATGCGCTGGAGGTTGATGCGGCGGTGGCAAACAGGCACTGAGTCGATTTCTTCAGCCGCAGTCCCACGATGCATCGATTCGTTCAGCTGCGCAGCAGGGCAAGTCAGAGTCCGTGCAGCGATCTCGGACTTCGGAGACACGGCGCACTGAACTCAGGCGGCGGGGTTTCTTCTGGCTCCTAAGAGGTGCTGCGTCAATTTCATCGGCAGCATGGCGACAGTGTGTGTCCCACACGGCAGTGCTGCATTGGAAAAACAGGCGCTGGAAGGGCAATGCATCAATTTTGCAGTCTTTTGCAGCAGAAATAACCTCCAAGGGCTCAGAACTGGAATCAGCACCACTTGGCATGTCAGAACTCCCAGCAGTGGAGTTCAAGAATGCTGCATGTAACGCCTTTGATTGGCCCTGAGACTTCTTAACAGGAGGCAAGCACACACAAGTCCTTGGAGAAACTTATTAAGCAGGATACACAGCAAATTCCAGTCCTTTTCCTATCCAAGACTGAAGCAGCAACTGCAGGCCAACCCAACCAAGCAACACACATCAAAGGGGCAGTACTCCTCCTTACAGCTCTTCAACTCTTCTTCTTAACAGAGTCTCCTCTTGATTCAGAAGTGTTCTAAAAGTCTGGTGTTTTAGATCCAATACTTATATCTCTTTGGCCTTTAAAGTAGGCATACTTCAAAGGATTTTCTTTGTATTGCACACGTTCTTGTCTTAGCTGGTCTTGGCTCCAAACACGCTCTAGGAGGGTGGAGCCAGCATTGTGAGAGGACAGACCCTGCCCTATTCAGATGTCAGTGACAACTCCTACCACCACTCTTGCTCAGGACATCTCATCAGCCTGGTGATGAGCCATCAGGATATGCAGGGCACACCTCCAACTCCCTTTGTGTGACTGTCTAGAAAGAATGCACAAACAGGCACCTGTCAGTCTAAACCAGATGCTGATTCAACAGGTAGGCAGAGGTTCAGGATGGTTACATGAGAAAATACCCACTTTATGAAAGTGGCATTTTCAAAGACACAATTTAAAACCCCCCTTTGCTAAATTATGCATTTTTAAATTCAAAGAGAGCCCAAACTCCAAAACTCTAGCTGTTTCCAATTGAAAGTTACAATTGTAAAATATTACAAGGCTACTCCAATGATAGCCTATGGCTGAGAATTAGCTGTATTTCGCTATCAGGACATGTAAAACACACCAGCACATGTCCTACCTTTCACCTACACTGCACCCTGCCCATGGGGGTACCTCGGGCCTACTTTAGGGGTGCCTTACATGCAGAAAAAGGAAAGGTTAGGGCCTGGCAAGTGGGTGCAGTTTACAGGTCGATGTGGCAATTTCAACCTACCCTCACAGACACTGTAATGGCAGGTAAAATACAAGGTTACAGGGCTACTCAAGTGGGTGGCACAATCAGTGCTGCAGGCCCAACAGTATCCTTTGATTTACTGGCCAAGGGCACACACCATGCACTTTACTAGGGACTTGCCAGTAAATCAAATCATCAATCGTGGAGAACCAATCAAAATCACAATTTACTCAGGGAGCACTTGCACTTTAGCACTGATTAGTAGTGGCAAAGTACCCAGAGCACACAAACCAGCAATAACAAAGTCCAGCATACAATCAAAAACACAGGAGGTAGAAGCAAAAAGAGAGGGAAATCCATGGCAATAATGCTAGGTAAAACAGGAACCGATGGAAGAACCTTGAGCTATACAAATATATTTGCTGTGAGTTCAGACAGAAACAGGGGGTAGCAGGAGTCTTTGAAAGTCTTAAAACTCCTAACCATTTCAGACATTGTTATAGATTCTAATCATGAAAATTCTTTCTAGGTGCATTGCTTGGGAGAAAACATAGAATGCCACTGTAATAAGATGAGTTCAGCTGAAAGGCCCTGACCCACTATAGGATCCATTTTGCAATAGGCATCCAATGTAGATATGTCTGAATACAGTTATATGTGCACTTTGCTTATGTTCGAATATCAAACAAATCACTTCATTTTGCAATCAACAGTAATAAACAGAGAGGTAAGTTTTAACCTCCCAGGAAGGTTCAGATCAAGGGATGGTCTACAAGACTTAAAGGCCAGGGCCATTGAGATGAAGGAACACCAACCCTTTCTTTATACACATATGTAGTTAGAGGACATCTGACAATAAGTCATCAGCCTCGGAGTCAGGCCCTATTGCATCCAGACATGAAAGTTAAAGGCAGCACTGGTGAATCATAATCAATCAATGGCTTTTAGAGCATGACTACTCATCCGTAAGGGTCTCAAGGCGCTGGGGGTGGGAGGGGGGAGCTGCTGGTCCGTTGAAGGCGATATGGTTCAGCCAAAGAGCCAGGTCTTGAGGTCCTACCTGAATTGAGGCAGTGACAGTGATTGCCTGAGGTGGAGAGGCAGGGTGTTCCAGGTCTTTGCTGCGAGGTAGAAGAAGGATCTTCCTCCGGCTGTTATCTTGTGGATACATGGAACAGTGTCCAGGGACAGTTGGGCGGAGTGGAGGTCTCTAGTGGGTGAGTGGAATGTGTGGCAGTGGTTGAGGTAGACAGGTCCTGTATCGTACAGGCCTTTGTATGCATGTGGGAGGAGCGTGAACATATTTATTGTGTTTGGAAAGCATTCTGTTGCCAAAAGGACATCCTGGCGCTGCGAAAATAGAGTACTTCTAAAATGCAGAATGAGGTATGAGAGAAGGGGGTTTAGCTAATAATCTTGCTGGGTGTAGAGTCTTGGGTGAGTTGCTTATGGAATTGGGATTAGTTCCCTTCCATCCTTAAGGAGAAGGAGAGTTGGTTCCATTCTGAGGGGGCTAGAATGGAAAACTACCTAAGTAGCACACAGTCAATGGATAGGTGAGTCGTACCTCCATCAGAACAAATGTGGGTAGGCCGACTGCAGTATTAGGCCTTGAAGACATGGTGGACCCAGGTAGCTACTATCAGGATAAAGAGACCATATTTCAAATGAAACCTGCAATGAAGGCTTTCCATGGGCCATTATATGTTGAGGGAGTTTGCTGCATTCACAAGGCCTGCTTCCCATTGACAATCTGGTCACTCAGCACCATCATCAGTCCCAGGAGAAAGTCCCAAACCCCAACAGTGAATGCATGTTCAAGATATGATGCTTTTCCAGATCATGTCATAGCATCTCCCTTTATAAACATGCACCTCTCGTCCACCATGGTAGCTCCACTGTTGTGGCAGGGGACCCCAGAACTCTTGGGTACAGTCAAATCCAGAAGGGAATAAACAGCATCTCCACATGTCTGATCAGGACAGCGGTGGCCCCTCTGTGTACACCAAGAGGCCCAGAAGATGGGCGGGTAAGTGGAGTTCCCGTAATGAGCACATATGTTGGGCATGGCTGGGCTTCGCCCTTCGAGATCATTAATTTAAATACCTGCAAGCTTTCCCTAGACAACCAAATTCCTTCTTCTTTCCGTTTGGATTATCACACATCCTTAATGTTCATAGATCTGTCCGGAACAGTAACCCTATGTTTTAGAAATACTGGGATAGTGTTTTTGGTACAAAGGTTCCCAATAGTAGAAAACGTTTTGTAAGTAATTTGCAACTGTTCTTTCACTAGATAATCTTTGATCTAAACATAACAATGAAAATGCAGATCTAGTAATATTAAAGTATTTACCTATATATACGAGGGATGTCTGGCTTTTATTAAAATGCATCTGCATCCCCGTAGCAATGATACAGTTTTCCATGCATTGCTTTCTGCTTGTGAGAAGTTTGATGGCAATCAGGGGTTATCACTTACAGGTGCCCATTGACTTTAAGGCTTTCGGCTTGATACAAAAGGCTTTAATTGTATTTTCAATTGTTGTTATTGTTATATTTGGTTTGTAACGCGCCCAATCACCTGCAGGTCTCTAGGCAATTGCAATGTCTTGTGATGACACTTTGGAATTTTAGGACTTTTACACGTCTGCATTCATGTTTTACCTTTTAATGAGAATATTTATTTTTAAAAGGTACATGTACTTTTTCTATCGTTTTCAAATTTGCCAAATGTGTCCATTTTTATATCCAGAACAGTGGTCCCTAGACAAGGTACAAATTGTCAATCAAATAAATATAGGCTGAATAGACACTATATTCTTTGACCAGCCGGACAGGTTTATTTTCAGTAAGAAAGGTTATTTGGAAATTTTTAAAAGTGTTAACAGCAGGACACCAGCCGATGTCAACTGACACACTAAGGAAAAGAAAAACAAAGGCAACTGAACAGTCTGTGTAGTTGATTCACAATCAGACGATGATACAAACACACTATTGCTGACATAAATTAATACATTTCATTTGCATATAGTGTGATACAGTCGACGACGTTTCGAACCTATAAGTAATAAAGGTTCATCCTCAGGCCATTTGTTATATGCCTTCCACTTTTCAAAAAAAGTCAAAATTGACTTGCTCAGCCCTTTACTGCAAATATAGCGCAGATTTCAATAGCCTGAGTTTTTTAAAATTGCCTGTTGGGCAACGAATACCACCTCTGGAATGGGAGGGAGGCTGAAAACAGCACTGACGGGCCGACAATGCGATCCACGTCCAAGGAACGAATCGCCCGACTAGGAAGGTGTTTGCACCCTTCGAATGGAGGGGTGATGTAGAAATATAAACTTAAGTCGCAACAACAATAGAAACTATCCCCCAGATTCATCATTGTCATGCTTTGCGAGTCCTTAATAGCGATTATTAAGGAATCGCTATTAAAGACTCGCAAAACGGGATTCATGTAGAAATCACAATATTTATTGCGATTCCGACAGCTTTCTTATTTGCGCTTTGCTAATTGCTAATGGCAAATAAGGAATGACTCCCATTCATTCCTATGGGCCTTTAGGAATGAATGGGGAGTCATTCCTTATTCCCCATTCATTCCTATGGGTCTTTAGGCCCATAGGAATGAATGGGAAGTCATTCCTTATTTGCCATTAGCAAATAGCGAATCGCAAATAAGGAAGTGATTTCAAGGGTGCCAGGGTGTCCAAAGGACACCCTGTAGCACCCCTGAAATGGTAATGTACAGTGGTGTTGCGCACACACATGTCCAAAGGACATGTGTGTGTGTAACATACAACTTAGAAAAATGCACTAAAGTGCATTTTTCTAACTTTTCGCTATTTACCACGTAGTCAGACTTCGCGGTAAATAGCAGCCCCAGATTGTGAATTCGCAATTTTTAAATGGTTCATGAATTGCATTTAAGGATTCTCAAATTGAGATTCCTGAAATGCAATTCATCGCAATTTAGCGATTTCTATAATTGCGATTTTTGCATTTGGGATGATGAATCCCAAATGCAAAAATAGCACTCGGAAATTTCCAGATTCTCAGAATCTGGCCTTTTAGAGCCTGGTGTGCCAGATATATGGCAAAAAATGTGGCAGATATCCCGTCCACCAGACTCACAGGGCCCGATTCACAGAATGAACTTAAGACTAAATCCTAAACTTACTACTATTTGGTATTCACAGAATGCACTTACTACTTTCGGGATTCAAAGATTAAACTTACTACTTTCGGGATTCACAGAATGAATTTACTACTTTCGGTATTCACAGAATAGATTTAAGACTACTAACTTTACGTCCGCACTCAGGCCGTAAATTACGGCCCGGAGGCGGAGTTTCCGGCTTGGGGGTGGAGCTTACGGCCCGGAGGCGGAGTTTACGGGCCGGAGGCGGAGCTTGCGGCTTGGAGGCAGAGCTTCCGGCTCAGAGGTGGGTATTTAGCCATGGCTGAAATCTCCACCTCTGGGCCGGAAGCTCCGCCTCCAAGCCGCAAGCTCCGCCTCCGGGCCGTAAGCTTCGCCCCCAAGCCGGAAACTCCGCCTCCGGGCCGGAATTTACGGCCCGAGTGCTGACGTAAAGTTAGTAGTCTTAAATCTATTCTGTGAATACCGAAAGTAGTAAATTCATTCTGTGAATCCCGAAAGTAGTAAGTTTAATCTGTGAATCCCGAAAGTAGTAAGTGTATTCTGTGAATACCAAATAGTAGTAAGTTTAGGATTTAGTCTTAAGTTCATTCTGTGAATCGGGCCCACAGTTTCCTCGCTCGATATAGAGTCAAGGGCCCTTCCATGGTTCTAATGGCGAAGCCTCCGCTAGTAACAGGAGAGTGCTATATGAAATCCATCCAGGAGTGACAGTAGTCCAAACCATGGGAGGCACGGATAAGCCACCAATGGGTACTCTGTGGAGTCCACCCAAGAGTGACAGAGGGACCACTTATTGGAGGTACAGTCAAACGGCAAAAGGGGTGGTAGATGGATTCCAACCAAGAGTGACAGAGGACCAACCAACTAGATATGAAGACAAGCACCAAGGGTGTGCTAGATGGAATCCACTCAAGAGTGACAGATGTTGGAGGCACGAAGTAGTGGAAGGAATACAGACACCCAAACCCGAGACAATATATGATCTCTACCCTTTAGCTAGGCACCTGGGTTGGACACCTTGGGAGGAATGATTAAATATGGTCAGAACATGAAACTAGATGTCGAGTGGGGGAGGGACTCAGCAACGACAGAAAATGAAATACATCACGTTGCTGAAAAAATGAGAAAGGGAAAACTAGGCATTATATTAGGAGTGGCTAGACTTCAGCTTACTGGTTTTCACTTTAAGACATGCAGCTTGACTTGCTACAATAAGAAACTCAGCCTGTAAATGAAGAAAAGACTTTCTGTGTATTGCTGTACAGACAAGTTACTCCCTACAATCAGAAGCAGAGTAGCAGATTGCACTGAGCTCTGCTTTGTTCATCTGCTCGTACAATGTTCTCCAGGGCTCATTTTTGCAAGCTGCTGCAGAATCACAGATCACACAGGACCCAGGCCTGCTTGCCCATTTGTGGAACTTTCATGTGTGAAGGTTGTAGAAGGACTTGAGAATAAAATGCTGCTTTGTGTCAGGGAGAATTTCAGATGAATATTTACAGCATGGCATTCCTCCTACTTGGTCTAACAAAAGCTGTTGACTGTTATGGGAAATTCTATTGGAACAATTTGAACAGAACATTTGTCAGCGTACCTGAGACTTGACTCTGGAAAAGAAAGTGAAAAAGCACCACCAACTAGTGAAACCCAGCTCGTGAATAATAATGGCAAAATCATCCAAAAACCTATGGATCCGTACATCCCCTCCAACAAAGAATGTTTATTACATGTTTATCATGCTTTTCTTGTATCTCCATATGTTTTAAAAATGTTGGTTGCCATAACATACCCAGGTCCACTATTTTTATTTATTTATTTGCGTGTTTATATAGCGCTTGAATAAACTCCCATAGGAGTATCTCCACGCTGAAAGACAACAGAAACGCAGGCAGGGACAATGATAACAATGCAGCACCAGAACAACAAGTTAGTTTATATTTAGGTGTCTCATAGCGTGACTAATTGGACCTAAACAGGAAAGTTTTCAGTTGCTTTCTAAAAGCTAAGTGGTTGGAACACTGTCTCAGTTGGATAGGAAGGCTGTTCCATAAGGTAGGACCCACCACTGACAAGGCCGTGCCACCCAGTCTGGTCCTACTGATCTTGGGTACCCTTAGCAGCAGCTGCTCGCTTGATCTAAGTGTACGTGTGGGAACATAAGGAACAAATTTGTTAGCCAAGTAGGCAGGTCCTAAATCATGTAATCCTTTATGTACAATGCAGCAAGCCTTAAATTTCACTCTTTGGCGAATGGATAACCAACGAAGTTTATCCAGCAGGGGTTTAGAGGCAGATCTGGGGGGAGCATTAAGGACCAGCCTGGCTGCTGTGTTTTGAACTACCTGCAGTCGGTCCAGCACCTCTTCATTTGCAGACACCAGAAGACCATTACAGTAATCAAGATGGCTGTTCACTAGAGCCTGGACCAGAGTTCTTCTAATGGAGTCCGGAAGGAGCGGGAATATCCTACGGAGGAGTTGTCATGCCTGCCGATCCACGGGAGCCGTGGTTGGCAAAGACATGGTTGGCAGAATAGCAGACAACAGGAAAGCGCATGCGCAAGTCTAGCGCATGCGCCTTCGCGCTATTTATTCTCCCCTCTCCATAGCAAAGACGCTTTGCGTTCCTTCCGGGTTCCAGCTTAGCTTCCGGGTCACGGTGGTGGCGTTCTCGGGCTCCGACGGATTTCCTCGCGTCTCGGCGTAGGGCTTCGTTTCTGGACTCTCTCCTTCTGATCAGCTAAGTTGGAGAGTCATTTATTATTTCTATATATTTTACCTTATCCGTGTTCGTTATTTGGTGGTTGTAGACACGGAGACGATTGATGTTTACAACAGTTAATTGCGGAAGACTAGTCCGTTTTTATAGTTACCTCGAGGAGGTTTATTTCCTTTGTGGCACAATTCAGTGCTTAATTGAGATTGAAGTGATTACGAACTTCGCATTTGCAAAACAGGTATCTATCATTCCTTATAGAGATACAGACACAATAGACTATGTAGTAGAGTTCTGATATTATCCTTTATATTTACAGGGACTCACTACTAAAACACAGGATTTACTTTTATGGAGAACAGAGAGTCAACTTTCAGAAAGGCACTGGACCTATTAGGTACACTCCATTACTAGACGTATACCTATAGGTATTCTGGGAATACTCCCTTATTGCTAACTCAATCCTCTATGTTATAGGAATACATTGTTCATATCCCCCATTACTTACCTGACTGTGAAGTCAACAGAAGGAAGATTGATTAAGGGTAGAAGCATTACAAGTAATCACCAGATACCATAGATCTCAGCGTTTTAGCATAAACACTTACAGATAACATAGAAAATATACCTAATCACTCTTTCTTATTCAACAGGAGGGGTTCAGACGAGTGTTGACCAGTTCTCTTGCATCTTGGATTCGGATTCCTGTGTTTTCCCCATCTTTCCTTGTTTTGTTCCCCTGTGTCCCTGGCACTGGCATCTACTCTTATCACCAAGTGTATATATATAATTGGTGTGGAGTGAACCAGTGTGGGGGAGCTCAGGATTAAGCTTCAACTGCATGGTGTTTCCGAGACAACCTTCTACCAGGGACAACAGGAGTCCTATTACATGGAAACAGGATCCCACCGTAGCATTTCCATGTTGTTTCATAGTCTGCTCCGGCTCTAGACGTACCCCAAGGTTCTTGATTACTTGTTTTGGTCCTGGGACTGGTCCCAGTTCTAATGGCCACCAATCAGGGGACCTTTGTATCTTGGCCTCACCGAAAAGCATCAACTCAGTCTTACCAACATTACACTGAAGAAAGTTGGAAGACATCCACTGGGATACTGCTTTCATCTCCTCGGAGAAAGATTGTATTACCTCCGGGGTAAGGGATTTAAATGGGAAAAGCAGCTGAGTATCGTCAGCATAGGGCCCTGGACAGAATCCAAAAGCTCTAGTTATATCTGCCAGGGGAGCCACGTAGGTGTTAAAAAGAGTTGGGCTCAAGCAAGAGCCCTGTTGCACCCCCTTGGTGATCTTAACCTCATCCAACCGGAAATCACCCATGGTGACACATTGGGTACGGTCGGAGAGAAAGCTCTTTATCCAGTCCAGCGCCTTGCCACCCAGTCCGTTCACAGTCAGTCGTTCGATCAAGATTTTATGAGAGATGGTATCGAACGCTGCCGATAAATCCAGCAGCACCAGAACAACGGAAATACCCCTGTCCTGGTACATACGGAGATCGTCAGTTAACTATGTCAAATTCCAAGCAAATACATCATGGCAGAATGGGCAATTAAATTGCCATAATAATAGTAGCTACAGTAATATCATAGCAAGCCTCTCAAGCTCAGTTAGATATACCAATATGTCATTACCAGGAGCAACTCCACTTGGACCTGGTTTTAATACCCCGTTCAAACATTTCCGCGTTTTCATGGTCATCAATGGTTCCATGGCCAGGACAAACAGGAGTCTGGCTAGTGGGCACCTATGTCTGGTAACTCTAAACCCTTGGACATCACTCTTTTTGGATTCACCCTAACCTGACACAGGAGTGTAGTATTTGTATTTGTATTTGTATTTTGTATTTCTAAAGCGCGGCTATCGCTCCGAAAGGAGCATCCTGGCGCTAGATAGACAGTATGCAAAGGTTATGATTAGGAGACTAGATGACAGTGATTACATAATCATCAGGAAGGGAGTAGATCCATGTTTTAAGTTGCCTCCTGAACTGATTTTCATGGGTTAGGGATCTGAGATTATTGGGTATTGTATTCCAGGCTTTGCCGGATAGAAAGGATAGAGTCTTGCCTCCTTTAGTTTTGTAGTTGAATTTCGGCAGCTTGATCAAGTTTTGGCCTGAAGATCTTAAAGTCCTGGAAGGAATATAGTGGGGGAATCACCTGATAAGGTAAGTCGGTCCTGTGCAATTGAATGCACGAAAGGCTATGACTAGGATTTTGAACAGTATTCTTTTGTGAAGTGGCAGCCAATGGAGGGTCTTCAGGGCGGCCAAAGCTGATGATCTCCTGGGTAACTTGAGTACAAGTCTGGCCGCTGCATGTTGTATGCCTTGAAGCTTTTT
Source organism: Lissotriton vulgaris (assembly GCF_964263255.1). Lineage (NCBI taxonomy): Eukaryota > Metazoa > Chordata > Amphibia > Caudata > Salamandridae > Lissotriton > Lissotriton vulgaris. The sequence continues at coordinate 1,690,020,263 of NC_141694.1, forward strand.
GAGTGTGGCTTTTTTTTCACACCTGCCAACAGACCGTTACAATAGTTAAGACGTGCAAGTATTAAGGCCACTGCCACTGCCTTTCTTGAGTCTATGGGGAGGAAGTTAAATAACTTTTTCAAGGATTTAATAATGTTGAAACAGCTTCCTGCAACATTCCTGACATGCTGGTCAAAGGATAATTCGACGTCAAATAGGACGCCCAAATTTCTGGCTGATACCTCGGCTTGAGGGGGTGCAGGAGAGTTCTCAGGCCACCATTTGCTGGGACAGAATTGGGGATTTTTCCCCATGGGGAGAATTTCTGTCTTGTTGGTGTTGCATTTAAGGTGGTTCCGATCCATCCAACAGAAGACATCCCTAGGACACTTCCTAAAATTCTGCTCAGCATCTGTGGAGTTATTCTCTATGGGGACAATGAGCTGAGTGTCATCGGCATATGATGTCACTAATATGCCGTATGACTCAATTAAAGAGATAAGGGGGATCATATAGATATTAAACAATAACGGGCTCATTATAGAGCCCTGAGGGACTCCAGACTGTACCTTTTTCTCCTTTGAGAGGAAAGGACCCCGGGAGACAGTTTGGGATCTATCTGTCAAGAAGGAGATTATTCAGCTTAATGCTACATCTGCAATTCTGATGTTTCTAAGTCTGTCTATCAGTATGGAGTGGGAGATGGTATCAAACGCCGCCGTGAGATCTATTAAGATCAAGACGGCGTTCTTCCCTTCGTCCTGTAATAGTTTTATGGAGTCGGTGAGTTCAATCAAAGCAGTTTCCGTAGAATGGTGTGGACCGAAGCCCGGTTGCTGGGGGTGGAAAATATGATGCGTTTCTGCATTACTTTTTAGTTCTCTGTAGACCATCTGTTCGGTTATCTTACCCAAGATCGGGAGGAGTGAAATCGGGCGTAGATTTGCAAGGTCTGTGGGAGATTTATTAGGCTTTTTCATGAGGGGCTTCACGATTGCCTGTTTCCATTCGCCTGGCACAACCCCTGAACTCTGGGAAGCATTAACAATCCCATTGATAATGGGATTGACAACCTCAATTAATTGATGGAGGATTCGAGGGAGGCATGAATCAGAAGGAGCACCTGATTTACATGTCAGGATAACTTCCCGAGTTTGGGAGAGTGTAGCCGAAGTAAAGGCTCTAATACAACTTGTCTGGATTCTCTCCACAGTCTGGTGGATTAGAGGACTGGGCTCGACAGGGAGGTTGGAAATCCTTTTGTATTAGTAGGATTTTTTCCTCAAAGAAATCCGCAATCTGGTTGCAGAACTCTAAGGATGGTGGGATTTCCGGCTGTAAGGCACTAGGATGGGTAAATGACTTGACAATGGAGAACAGTGTTTTTTGTTTTTGCTTGGCTTCATTGATGGCATTAATATAGAAGTTCTTCTTCGCTATTTTGATGGCATGGAGGTCAATTTTCCTCTGCTGAATATATAGGCATCTATCTGTGGGATCATAGGTTTTGCGCCAGCTGGGTTCTCTTTTTTTACATAATAGATGGACTTTTGCTAGCTCAGGTGTAAACCACGGGGCGTTAGTCTTCCTACTTTTCCCCTTACCCTGAGGGCGTTTCGGTGGTACCTGAGCCTAATCTCCTGCCGCATCCAAGTGTGGAAACATTTGGAATCTTGGACCACATCTCCAGACATATTAGGAATCTGTGCCTGGGCGATGGGGTTGAGCTTAAGGTTATCCTTAAGGCCAACATAACTGAGAAAACAGGGTCCTTGGTTGTATCTTTTCAATCTCTGAAACAGGATCTCCCACCCAACAGAGTTCGCAGTGTCAAGGGAGATCACAAAGTGGGGTTAGTAGTCAATTTCTAGAAAATGTCTTCAATGGGATAGTCTAAGCAAATTAAGAATAGCATTCCTTCTCAGCACCATACTAGATTCTAGTGTATCAACAGTATCGCCATACAATATGTATCCAAGCTATAGTTTTTTTAATAATCGATATTGATCATAGACAGAGGTCTGTGTGATTTATAGTTGGTGAAGTATTTTTTGGGCTTAGGTACCATCTCTAATATGGCTTCCTGCATTGAATCCTGCCAGTGTCCCAATTCCAGAGCCCCAACTTGCACTCAAGAGTTTGTCTAATGACAAATCTGGGGTATACTGATAAAAGTCACTGTCTGTCCTTTGAGCCCAGCATCTTCAGTTTCAGGCATTGCCTCCAATGCATATCTCAGCTCTTCTCTGGGTAGCAGTGCATACAATTCTTCACAGATCTCACGTGATAGTGACAGCAAGTTAATTTTCTATTCACTGTGCACTAAGCCCCAAATTTATTACAGAAGGTTGGACCTAAAGCACTCCAATGTAATGGTAAAACATATCATTAATGACTATCTGAATAATCTGATCAAAATTTGAGTCATCCACCACTGTCCAATGAAGAACCCCTGAGTGTCCATATCAATCATGCCAGCAATTTGCCAAATGTTTCGCCTTACCTGTATATTGCCTGCCAAATCGATGTATATAAATACTTATCCTAATTTCACAAGGTACGCTGGGAAGCAGCGGGTCAATGGGGTAACTGGTGGGAAGCCCGGGAACTCTCAAACCCTATGCTTTTTTCTCACCAGGAGGACTCATAGCAGTCATCACAAATGGACCGATCCGATTCAGATATAGGTCCCTTTAACTGGGAAGGCACCGCCCCCTCTAATGACGTCATGGAATGGCGCCCAATAAGGAGCCTCGGAAAGCGGAACGTGGCGTGTATGGACACCGGAGAGAGGATTGAGTGGAAGGAGACCGAAGGATCGAGGAACAGAGACACTGAAGACAACCTCAGACCCCCTGAGAAGACATCCCGCCCGGAGGGAGAGAACGAGTGCGGAGACTGTGAGGTGAAGCCAGGAGGCCACCGGGAACACGCTTCGCCGAGCCAAGCTCCCGGAGAAGCGTGGCTGACTCAGGTACGGGCAAAATTCTCTGGCTGGGTCGAGAGGCGGGAGAAGCCTGAGGGTTAACAGCATTGCGGCTCACCGCCTCCTTACTGTATAGTGTAAATAACCCTTCCCCTCACTGCCACTCCTCACCGCCTCCCGCTTTCTTCGCTTCAATCACCTCTGCACCAGATTGGTTTCCTCACCCCCTTCCCTCGTGTGATTGGACTATCAGACCGTGATATTGACCCGTGCCTTTTTGCTGTTGTTTTCTTTTGGGGATTCCTCAACACCTTCCTCCACCTCAGCCTGACGATTAAGGGAGGACAGAGAATCTAACGTAACGGACTGCTACAAGCCCAGAAGAAGCAGAGGACTCTTCGTTGTTTACCTGTTTGGTTTATATTGCTTTCTTCCCCAAGCCTCCTATTCCCTGTTGTTTGTTGTGCAAAACTGGCAACTCACAGGAGACATGATTATCTAAAAATAAAACCGTCTTTGCCCCGACGTAGCCTTTTGTGCATTCCTTCAGACCCCGCTACACCTAATTATTATAGAAGGTTTAAAACTGAACTTCTGTTTAGTAAGGTCTATGTAACCGTCTGAGTACTGTACTCTGTCTGAGCAATATTGCCCTTTCCTAGCTCCAGAATATCTTTCCTAATCTTTGCACACACTTCAAATGATTTATTCATGCATTTCCATCTCACCACCACTTTCTTCGAATCCCACTCACCTATTATGGTTACCGAATTAAGAACTAACATAATAGTAGTGGGGAAACTCCTTAATGAGACATGTTTGAAACGTCTCGTCCTGAAGGATCTCAACCCTATGAGGCCTATTCACCAAGGTTAAATTTACATGAGTAAATTTACTCATATGCAAATCTACTATTGCAACAAGTAGTAACTTTACACTTTTTTTGTTGACCAGTTCCAAGTGTAAAGTTACTGCTAGGTGCAGACTTACATATCTCTATCCCTGGGGGATTCTCATAAGAGTGTAAAGTTAATGCTCAAAACTTTTCACACCTAGGAGTAGACCTCTGCCATTGTGGCAGAGATATTCCTATGGGAAAGTATATCGAAAAGTTAAAAAGGGTATTAAACTTTAAGACAATATATATATTTGTTAAGGTATAATTCATGTCAAATAAATGTATATGTTTATTTTAGTTAGAGAACTGATAACATTAAACTTTAGAGCACACTACTGTAAATGTGTATTAAATAAGTAATTCATTAAACTATATTTACTTACCTTACAAATATTATATTTTCAAGAATAATTAAAAATACCTAAAAAAGTTTTACACTATTTAATATATGTTAAAAGTTATGCGTAGAATAATTTTTTTATTTTTTATTTTTTAGCAACATTTTGAAAGATTACTTAATGTTAAATTTAATGTAACTTTAGTATTACAGTATTCACCGACCAGTCGGCAGCCAAAGATGTGTCCTGCACTGTGGGAATGTGTGAAGGTTTATGTGGCATCTAGAGTCCCACCTTAAAGCAAGCCTGCATCAACCTGGACCTTGAAGTCCTAAATGACAAGGCTGGAAGCCAAGGATAAGTCTCATTTTATATTAATGTAATCATTATTTATAATGTATATGTGGCTTTGTGTGGGTGGGTGTGTGTGTTAAAAGTCAAATTATACAAATTAATTTTATTTAGTTAACATTATTTTCTTTGGGGTATTTTTTTACATCCCTGCTTACATTATTTTCTATAGGAGTGTTTTGCAGTACCTGTTATTGGTCATGTGTGGTGCTGACCTTACTCCAAGTCAGAATCGGAGGGCATTTATTAATGTTTTGGGAGATGTTTTGCTGTGGTAACCTTAGAAGTGTAGTTTGTGAATAGAAATGGTATTACTTTTTTGGGAGTGGGTATTTGAATTTGTATGTCCCTCCCTAAATCCTCCCTTATTCCTAACTATGACGTCGATTAGGATGGCGGACATACTTGCGTCCGTCTGCCACCCCTGAGGTGGAGGGACAGACCGCAGGGGCAGCGCCGTTCCCTCCATCGGAATTAGGATGTGACCGCCACCCTGGCGGTCACATCCCGTATATTTAACATTGCGGCGGGTGCTGCTTTAAGCAGCACGCGCCGCTTTAAGCAGCACGCGCCGCAAAGTTAAATATGCATGCTTTGCATTTGCATGCACAAAGCGGCAGACACAAAGCGGTGCCTGCCGCTTTGTGCATGCAAATGCAGAGGGTACCATAGGTACCCCCCATGTGCACCCCCCACCCCCAAAAAGCAAATGTCCACATGCTTTTCCACGGCGGAAAAGCAGCCACGTAAAAGCATGTTTGCACACACATCGTAATTTGGCTGGTGGTGTCTTGCAGACACTGCCACCAAATTGCGGTCACAACCCCGCGGATCAGTGGCGGATGGACCTGCCGTCCGCCACTGGTCCCACCACCATCATGATCTGGCGGGGGCTGTTTTCGAGGTCTGCGGCGGTGAATTTGCATCCTCCGGACCGGCGGTGGCTTCCACCGGCCCGGAGGATGCAGATTCACCGCAATCATAATCGACCCCTAAATCTCTCTGATTTAGGTGTAAGTAGTCACCATTGTCCAACCACTCTTCCCTGTCCCTCCCACATTTACTACTAAAACATAGACCTATGTAGTAGAGACCTAAACACAGTGGCTTATGTCTCTACACATAGGTTCATGAATAACAGTTTGTAGTACAGTACTACTGTAGTACTAGTTCATTTACTAAAACATGCAGCTTTTGAATAGGCCTCTATATCTCCAATCAGTATTCAAGGCAAAACCTGTGTAGGGTGTATGTTCGACACAATGGGGAGTGATGTGACACAATTCTTCAGAAATATTTGATCTCAGTAAATCTATCACACATCCTAAAACTCATACACAATGTGGGGAAGAGTAAAAGAAAAAAAACACATCCCCTTGGTATTGCTGTCAGCAAACATTCTTTATATCAACTGCTCATGCCTTAGAAATACCTGATCAAGGATGACCAATTCTGCCACTTTTGGGAAGAAGACATATTGACAACATGAGGTGCATATCCAGTCAAGAAATACATATGCCTATAGTGCAGATCCACACTACCATCCCCCGAAAAAAATTAAAATATCCAGTAAAGGAGACCATATGGAGGAGAGGCACATAAAAATATCAGTGAAAAATTGCTCCTGATCGCAATGAGTGGATATGAGCTCAGGGAAATACCTGGCTTTCAGTGCTGGTGGTGAGTGCAGCGATTTGGGAGTCACACAGCCTTGCATTGGGGCCTGAACGTTCCTCGATGAGAGGAGGAGCTGCCAGTGCAGATCAAATCTCCGAGGCGGAACGATCTGGGACCGAGATCTGGCGAGCCTCTGAGGCTCAACTTGGAGTGCGAGGGTGGACATAGCAGTTTTTGCTCCCCTGCCCCCTTTGAGGAGCAGTAGTTTGGGTTTTGCTGAGGGTGTTTGTGCGGTTACAGAGAGCCATGGTTGTGGTTTTGCAGTCCGCTGAGGCCTGAAGAGAGCACCACTGTATCTGTACATCTTTTTCCCTTCTTTCTTGCAGTCCTTAATTTTTTCTATCCTTTTTTCTTTTTTCCTTATTCATTTCCTTCCTTTTTCCTTCTTTCTTTCTTTCCTTCTTTCTTTTTCACACATTTTATTATTAGCTTCCTTCTTTCTTGCTTGCCTTCAGCTCACATGAACTCCGAATATAGCTAACCATTGGCTCTATCTGTCTCTCCAAACCTGCCTTTCTATCTTTTTTTCTTGACGTATTTTTCTCTTTCATGCCTTGTTTCTCAAAGGCAAGAAGCTAGCAGCCAACTAGTTGGCAGACTGAGGAGTCCAGTCCATCTTGTGAATTGGCCCAGAGCGGGCCTCTTATGCCCCGTAAATAAGAATATGCCCTGAAAAAATATATATATGTTGTGTGCCTATGCCACAATGCTGCAGTCTCCTCGGCCTCTGGGGAGCACATTTGGCAGGGGGCGACCACATGAGCTCTCTGCCATTGAGATAGGTGTGTTCCAGGATGACTGTTGGAAAAGTGTGCAGTCAGCCTGGCACTGTCCAGCCCTCAGTGATGGTCACTGAATAGTGCTGGGGTGCTATCCTCAAATGAGGTGCTTTGGGTAAGTCCAAGGGGAGATAATCAAAACTTTCCTTTGACGCCAGTGAAGTCAAGCTATCCTGGCTGAAGACGGCTGATAGCCAGAAACCGGTCCTAGGATGCTTGATTCCGGTCCAGGGAAGACATGGCTTGGCAGTTCGGGCTGGACTGTTCCCATTAGGCATGAGGCACAGGGTCAAGACTGATTTGCATATGGCCACGTCTGAACTGGGGTGGCTTGGTGAGCAAAATAACAATGGATTAAACCCAGATCCGTGACTGGGGGTGAACGTTTTGTCATTGTGCAACATTCCGTCCATCATCCTGTTTGTTTTTCACGTTATTGAACCAAAGCCAAACTAAAGACCCCAGTCAACAATCAGGGAACACAGATACAGGCTATCGTGTTATGGATGATGTGGAGGCAAAACTATTCTCATAGACATTAAGCTCAACCTGCAGTCTATTGATTACAACATAGACAACCTATCCACTCACGTCAACCATATGAAGGAGAGATTGGACAAGTTTGTGGCGCACATATAGACATTACCATTTTAACAGTACCAGCCTATGACCTATTAAATTACTTAAGTCTACAAGGCCAGGTACTTTTTACCCCACTCACCTCATCTACCCCCGACCCTTCCTCTCACTACCCATACATCACACATAGCACTACAATAACAGTGCTCCAGCATAGTCGCTAGTCGTAGCACGCCCCGTCCCGAAGCGGGCAGGAAGACCCATATGATGAAGCATGACACCAAGGGCCCTTTTGGTATGTGAAGGGTATTTAAGCAAACACTGTGTGTGCCCTACCAAGTTTAGGAACACCTTCCTTTGAACCTCTTTGAGGTGGATGCTTTTGTTTTGTATAAACTTAGTTGAGGAGGGCGTATCCAACCCCAGTGCCCATGAGGGGCATTACCCCTTCACTCCCTAATCCTGTTTTTCATAGCACATATAGACATGTCAGAGAGGTGTGTCTTGGATTTGAAACATGTCCTCCATGAAAAAAACACTCAGCTTCCAAAAAATAGGAAAGAAGATGGAAGGAGTCCAAGCGAAGAACAAAGACCGTGAGGCACTCTTTAGAAGGAATAACATGTGCATACTAGGGATCATTGACAAGCTCCTCAAGACTCTGTTTGGTGACAATACCTTTCCTCCTCTTTGCATTGTGGAACAAGTTTATCTATCACTGGCGTCGAGACCACCTCCAGGGGCTTGACGGGCCGACAATGCGGGCGATTCGTTCCTTGGACGTGGATCCCATTGTCGGCCGTCAGTGCTGTTTTCAGCCTCCCTCCCTTTCCAGAGGTGGTATTCGTTGCCCAACAGGCAATTTAAAAAAACTCAGGCTATTGAAATCTGCGCTATATTTGCAGTAAAGGGCTGAGCAAGTCAATTTTGACTTTTTTGGAAAAGTGGAAGGCATATAACAAATGTCCTGAGGATGAACCTTTATTATTTATAGGTTCGAAACGTCGTAGACTGTATCACACTATATGCAAATGAAATGTATTAATTTATGTCAGCAATAGTGTGTTTGCATCATCGTCTGATTGTGAATCAACTACACAGACTGTTCAGTTACCTTTGTTTTTCTTTTCCTTAGTGTGTCAGTTGACATCGGCTGGTGTCCTGCTGTTAACACTTTTAAAAATCTCCAAATAACCTTTCTTACTGAAAATAAACCTGTCCAGCTGGACAAAGAATATAGTGTCTATTTAGCCTATATTTATTTGATTGACAATTTGTACCTTGTCTAGGGACCACTGTTCTGGATATAGATATAGCTACCCTAAGGTCCCTAGCATATTGCTTCCTTGGGTTCCCTTGTACACCAAAATGAAATGTGTCCATTTTGTCAAAAGATATAGACGGTGAAAAACGGTATTGTAGGAATGCTACTAACTATTTGAAACACACTTTGTAAGAGAATATTTAACTGAGATTCGGCTTAAACTGGACCAGGAAGGTGTTTGCACCCTTCGAATGGAGGGGTGATGTAGAAATATAAACTTAAGTCACAACAACAATAGAAACTATCCCCCAGATTCATCATTGTCATGCTTTGCGAGTCCTTAATAGCGATTATTAAGGAATCGCTATTAAAGACTCGCAAAACGGGATTCATGTAGAAATCACAATATTTATTGCAATTCCTACAGCTTTCTTATTTGCGCTTCGCTAATTGCTAATGGCAAATAAGGAATGACTCCCCATTCATTCCTATGGGTCTTTAGGCCCATAGGAATGAATGGGAAGTCATTCCTTATTTGCCATTAGCAAATAGCGAAGCACAAATAAGGAAGTGATTTCAAGGGTGCCAGGGTGTCCAAAGGACACCCTGTAGCACCCCTGAAATGGTAATGTACAGTGGTGTTGCGCACACACATGTCCAAAGGACATGTGTGTGTGTAACATACAACTTAGAAAAATGCACTAAAGTGCATTTTTCTAACTTTTCGCTATTTACCACGTAGTCAGACTTCGCGGTAAATAGCAGCCCCAGATTGCGAATTCGCAATTTTTAAATGGTTCATGAATTGCATTTAAGGATTCTCAAATTGAGATTCCTTAAATGCAATTCATCGCAATTTAGCGATTTCTATAATTGCGATTTTTGCATTTGGGATGATGAATCCCAAATGCAAAAATAGCACTCGGAAAGTTCCAGATTCTCAGAATCTGGCCCTTTGCGAGCCGAATTTCCTTTGATGAATCTGGCTGTAAGTGAATAAAAAAAAATCCCTGATTAAGGACATCATTTAGAGCCTGGTGTGCCAGATATATGGCAAAAAATGTGGCAGATATCCCGTCCACCAGACTCACAGTTTCCCCGCTCGATATAGAGTCAAGGGCCCTTCCATGGTTCTAATGGCGAAGCCTCCGCTAGTAACAGGAGAGTGCTATATGAAATCCATCCAGGAGTGACAGTGGTCCAAACCATGGGAGGCACGGATAAGCCACCAACGGGTACTCTGTGGAGTCCACCCAAGAGTGACAGAGGGACCACTTATTGGAGGTACAGTCAAACGGCAAAAGGGGTGGTAGATAGATTCCAACCAAGAGTGACAGAGGACCAACCAACTAGATATGAAGACAAGCACCAAGGGTGTGCTAGATGGAATCCACTCAAGAGTGACAGATGTTGGAGGCACGAAGTAGTGGAAGGAATACAGACACCCAAACCCGAGACAATATATGATCTCTACCCTTTAGCTAGGCACCTGGGTTGGACGCCTTGGGAGGAATGATTAAATATGGTCAGAACATGAAACTAGATGTCGAGTGGGGGAGGGACTCAGCAACGACAGAAAATGAAATACATCACGTTGCTGAAAAAAATGAGAAAGGGAAAACTAGGCATTATATTAGGAGTGGCTAGACTTCAGCTTACTGGTTTTCACTTTAAGACATGCAGCTTGACTTGCTACAATAAGAAACTCAGCCTGTAAATGAAGAAAAGACTTTCTGTGTATTGCTGTACTGACAAGTTACTCCCTACAATCAGAAGCAGAGTAGCAGATTGCACTGAGCTCTGCTTTGTTCATCTGCTCGTACAATGTTCTCCAGGGCTCATTTTTGCAAGCTGCTGCAGAATCACAGATCACACAGGACCCAGGCCTGCTTGCCCATTTGAGGAACTTTCATGCGCCGAGACGCCCACGGGTATTCGCCGCGCTCTACAAATGTCAATAAATAAATAAATAAATAAATGTGTGAAGGTTGTAGAAGGACTTGAGAATAAAATGCTGCTTTGTGTCAGGGAGAATTTCAGATGAATATTTACAGCATGGCATTCCTCCTACTTGGTCTAACAAAAGCTGTTGACTGTTATGGGAAATTCTATTGGAACAATTTGAACAGAACATTTGTCAGCGTACCTGAGACTTGACTCTGGAAAAGAAAGTGAAAAAGCACCACCAACTAGTGAAACCCAGCTCGTGAATAATAATGGCAAAATCATCCAAAAACCTAAGGATCCGTACATCCCCTCCAACAAAGAATGTTTATTACATGTTTATCATGCTTTTCTTGTATCTCCATATGTTTTATAAATGTTGGTTGCCATAACATACCCAGGTCCACTATTTTTATTTATTTATTTGCGTGTTTATATAGCGCTTGAATAAATTCCCATAGGAGTATCTCCGCGCTGAAAGACAACAGAAACGCAGGCAGGGACAATGATAACAATACAGCACCAGAACAACAAGTTAGTTTATATTTAGGTGTCTCATAGCGTGACTAATTGGACCTAAACAGGAAAGTTTTCAGTTGCTTTCTAAAAGCTAAGTGGTTGGAACACTGTCTCAGTTGGATAGGAAGGCTGTTCCATAAGGTAGGACTCACCACTGACAAGGCCTTGCCACCCAGTCTGGTCCTACTGATCTTGGGTACCCTTGGCAGCAGCTGCTTGCTTGATCTAAGTGTACGTGTGGGAACATAAGGAACAAATTTGTTAGCCAAGTAGGCAGGTCCTAAATCATGTAATACTTTATGTACAATGCAGCAAGCCTTAAATTTCACTCTTTGGCGAATGGATAACCAACAAAGTTTATCCAGCAGGGGTTTAGAGGCAGATCTGGGGGGAGCATTAAGGACCAGCCTGGCTGCTGTGTTTTGAACTACCTGCAGTCGGTCCAGCACCTCTTCATTTGCAGACACCAGAAGACCATTACAGTAATCAAGATGGCTGATCACTAGAGCCTGGACCAGAGTTCTTCTAATGGAGTCCGAAAGGAGCGAGAATATCCTACGGAGGAGTCCTATTACATGGAAACAGGATCCCACCGTAGCATTTCCATGTTGTTTCATAGTCTGCTCCGGCTCTAGACGTACCCCAAGGTTCTTGATTACTTGTTTTGGTCCTGGGACTGGTCCGAGTTCTAATGGCCACCAATCAGGGGACCTTTGTATCTTGGCCTCACCGAAAAGCATCAACTCAGTCTTACCAACATTACACTGAAGAAAGTTGGAAGACATCCACTGGGATACTGCTTTCATCTCCTCGGAGAAAGATTGTATTACCTCCGGGGTAAGGGATTTAAATGGGAAAAGCAGCTGAGTATCGTCAGCATAGGACACTGGACAGAATCCAAAAGCTCTAGTTATATCTGCCAGGGGAGCCACGTAGGTGTTAAAAAGAGTTGGGCTCAAGCAAGAGCCCTGTTGCACCCCCTTGGTGATCTTAACCTCATCCAACCGGAAATCACCCATGGTGACACATTGGGTACGGTCGGAGAGAAAGCTCTTTATCCAGTCCAGCGCCTTGCCACCAAGTCCGTTCACAGTCAGTCGTTCGATCAAGATTTTATGAGAGATGGTATCGAACGCTGCCGATAAATCCAGCAGCACCAGAACAACTGAAATACCCCTGTCCTGGTACATACGGAGATCGTCAGTTAACTATGTCAAATTCCAAGCAAATACATCATGGCAGAATGGGCAATTAAATTGCCATAATAATAGTAGCTACAGTAATATCATAGCAAGCCTCTCAAGCTCAGTTAGATATACCAATATGTCATTACCAGGAGCAACGCCACTTGGACCTGATTTTAATACCCTGTTCAAACATTTCCGCGTTTTCATGGTCATCAATGGTTCCATGGCCAGGACAAACAGGAGTCTGGCTAGTGGGCACCTATGTCTGGTAACTCTAAACCCTTGGATATCACTCTTTTTGGATTCACCCTAACCTGACACAGGAGTGTAGTATTTGTATTTGTATTTGTATTTTGTATTTCTAAAGCGCGGCTATCGCTCCGAAAGGAGCATCCTGGCGCTAGATAGACAGTATGCAAAGGTTATGATTAGGAGACTAGATGACAGTGATTACATAATCATCAGGAAGGGAGTAGATCCATGTTTTAAGTTGCCTCCTGAACTGATTTTCATGGGTTAGGGATCTGAGATTATTGGGTATTGTATTCCAGGCTTTGGAGGATAGAAAGGATAGAGTCTTGCCTCCTTTAGTTTTGTAGTTGAATTTCGGCAGCTTGATCAAGTTTTGGCCTGAAGATCTTAAAGTCCTGGAAGGAATATAGTGGGGGAATCATCTGATAAGGTAAGCCGGACCTGTGCAATTGAATGCACGAAAGGCTATGACTAGGATTTTGAACAGTATTCTTTTGTGAAGTGGCAGCCAATGGAGGGTCTTCAGGGCGGCCAAAGCTGATGATCTCCTGGGTAACTTGAGTACAAGTCTGGCCGCTGCATGTTGTACGCCTTGAAGCTTTTTGAGTGTGGCTTTTTTTTCACACCTGCCAACAGTCCGTTACAATAAGTAAGACGTGCAAGTATTAAGGCCACTGCCACTGCCTTTCTTGAGTCTATGGGGAGGAAGTTAAATAACTTTTTCAAGGATTTAATAATGTTGAAACCGCTTCCTGCAACATACCTGACATGCTGGTCAAAGGATAATTCAACGTCAAATAGGACGCCCAAATTTCTGGCTGATACCTCGGCTTGAGGGGGTGCAGGAGAGTTCTCAGGCCACCATTTGCTGGGACAGAATTGGGATTTTTCCCCATGGGGAGAATTTCTGTCTTGTTGGTGTTGCATTTAAGGTGGTTGCGATCCATCCAACAGAAGACATCCCTAAGACACTTCCTAAAATTCTGCTCAGCATCTGTGGAGTTATTCTCTATGGGGACGATGAGCTGAGTGTCATCGGCATATGATGTCACTAATATGCCGTATGACTCAATTAAAGAGATAAGGGGGATCATATAGATATTAAACAATAACGGGCTCAATATAGAGCCGTGAGGGACTCCAGACTGTACCTTTTTCTCCTTTGAGAGGAAAGGACCCAGGGAGACAGTTTGGGATCTATCTGTCAAGAAGGAGATTATCCAGTTTAATGCTACATCTGCAATTCCGATGTTTCTAAGTCTGTCTATCAGTATGGAGTGGGAGATGGTGTCAAACGCCGCCGTGAGATCTATTAAGATCAAGACGGCGTTCTTCCCTTCGTCCTGTAATAGTTTTATGGAGTCTGTGAGTTCAATCAAAGCCGTTTCCGTAGAATGGTGTGGACCGAAGCCCGGTTGCTGGGGGTGGAGAATATGATGCGTTTCTGCATTACTTTTTAGTTCTCTGTAGACCATCTGTTCGGTTATCTTACCCAAGATCGGGAGGAGTGAAATCGGGCGTAGATTTGCAAGGTCTGTGGGAGATTTATTAGGCTTTTTCATGAGGGGCTTCACGATTGCCTGTTTCCATTCGCCTGGCACAACCCCTGAACTCTGGGAAGCATTAACAATCCCATTGATAATGGGATTGACAACCTCAATTAATTGATGGAGGATTCGAGGGAGGCATGAATCAGAAGGAGCACCTGATTTACATGTCAGGATAACTTCCCGAGTTTGGGAGAGTGTAGCCGGAGTAAAGGCTCTAATACAACTTGTCTGGATTCTCTCCACAGTCTGGTGGATTCGAGGACTGGGCTCGACAGGGAGGTTGGAAATCCTTTTGTATTAGTATGATTTTTTCGTCAAAGAAATCCGCAATCTGGTTGCAGAACTCTAAGGATGGTGGGATTTCCGGCTGTAAGGCACTAGGATGGGTAAATGACTTAACAATGGAGAACAGCGTTTTTTGTTTTTGCTTGGCTTCATTGATGGCATTAATATAGAAGTTCTTCTTCGCTATTTTGATGGCATGGAGGTAAATTTTCCTCTGCTGAATATATAGGCTTCTATCTGTGGGATCATAGGTTTTGCGCCAGCTGGGTTCTCTTTTTTTACATAATAGATGGACTTTTGCTAGCTCAGGTGTATACCACGGGGCGTTAGTCTTCCTACTTTTCCCCTTACCCTGAGGGCGTTTCGGTGGTACCTGAGCCTAATCTCCTGCCGCATCCAAGTGTGGAAACATTTGGAATCTTGGACCACATCTCCAGACATATTAGGAATCTGTGCCTGGGCGATGGGGTTGAGCTTAAGGTTATCCTTAAGGCCAACATAACTGAGAAAACAGGGTCCTTGGTTGTATCTTTTCAATCTCTGAAACAGGATCTCCCACCCAACAGAGTTCGCAGTGTCAAGGGAGATCACAAAGTGGGGTTAGTAGTCAATTTCTAGAAAATGTCTTCAATGGGATAGTCTAAGCAAATTAAGAATAGCATTCCTTCTCAGCACCATACTAGATTCTAGTGTATCAACAGTATCGCCATACAATATGTATCCTAGCTATAGTTTTATTAATAATCGATATTGATCATAGACAGAGGTCTGTGTGATTTATAGTTGGTGAAGTCTTTATTGGGCTTAGGTACCATCTCTAATATGGCTTCCTGCATTGAATCCTGCCAGTGTCCCAATTCCAGAGCCCCAACTTGCACTCAAGAGTTTGTCTAATGACAAATCTGGGGTATACTGATAAAAGTCACTGTCTGTCCTTTGAGCCCAGCATCTTCTGTTTCAGGCATTGCCTCCAATGCATATCTCAGCTCTTCTCTGGGTAGCAGTGCATACAATTCTTCACAGATCTCACGTGATAGTGACAGCAAGTTAATTTTCTATTCGCTGTGCACTAAGCCCCAAATTTATTACAGAAGGTTGGACCTAAAGCACTCCAAGGTAATGGTAAAACATATCATTAATGACTATCTGAATAATCTGATCAAAATTTGAGTCATCCACCACTGTCCAATGAAGAACCCCTGAGTGTCCATATCAATCATGCCAGCAATTTGCCAAATATTTCGCCTTACCTGTATATTGCCTGCCAAATCGATGTATACAAATACTTATCCTAATTTCACAAGGTACGCTGGGAAGCAGCGGGTCAATGGGGTAACTGGTGGGAAGCCCGGGAACTCTCAAACCCTATGCTTTTTTCTCACCATGAGGACTCATGGCAGTCATCACAAACGGACCGATCTGATTCAGATATAGGTCCCTTTAACTGGGAAGTCACCGCCCCCTCTAATGACGTCGTGGAATGGCGCCCAATAAGGAGCCTCGGAAAGCGGAACGTGGCGTGTATGGACACCGGAGAGAGGATTGAGTGGAAGGAGACCGAAGGATCGAGGAACAGAGACACTGAAGACAACCTCAGACCCCCTGAGAAGCCATCCAGCCCGGAGGGAGAGAACGAGTGCGGAGACTGTGAGGTGAAGCCAGGAGGCCACCGGGAACACGCTTCGCCGAGCCACGCTCCCGGAGAAGCGTGGCTGACTCAGGTACGGGCAAAATTCTCTGGCTGGGTCGAGAGGCCGGAGAAGCCTGAGGGTTAACAGCATTGCGGCTCACCGCCTCCTTATTGTATAGTGTAAATAACCCTTCCCCTCACTGCCACTCCTCACCGCCTCCCGTTTTCTTCGCTTCAATCACCTCTGCACCAGATTGTTTTCCTCACTCCCTTCCCTCGTGTGATTGGACTATCAGACCGTGATATTGACCCGTGCCTTTTTGCTGTTGTTTTCTTTTGGGGATTCCTGAACACCTTCCTCCACCTCAGCCTGACGATTAAGGGAGGACAGAGAATCTAACGTAACGGACTGCTACAAGCCCAGAAGAAGCGGAGGACTCTTTGTTGTTTACCTGTTTGGTTTATATTGCTTTCTTCCCCAAGCCTCCTATTCCCTGTTGTTTGTTGTGCAAAACTGGCAACTCACAGGAGACATGATTATCTAAAAATAAAACCTTCTTTGCCCCGACGTAGCCTTTTGTGCATTCCTTCAGACCCCGCTACACCTAATTATTATAGAAGGTTTAAAACTGAACTTCTGTTTAGTAAGGTCTATGTAACCGTCTGAGTACTGTACTCTGTCTGAGCAATATTGCCCTTTCCTAGCTCCAGAATATCTTTCCTAATCTTTGCACACACTTCAAATGATTTATTCATGCATTTCCATCTCACCACCACTTTCTTCGAATCCCACTCACCTATTATGGTTACCGAATTAAGAACTAACATAATAGTAGTGGGGAAACTCCTTAATGAGACATGTTTGAAACGTCTCGTCCTGAAGGATCTCAACCCTATGAGGCCTATTCACAAAGGTTAAATTTACATGAGTAAATTTACTCATATGCAAATCTACTATTGCAACAAGTAGTAACTTTACACTTTTTTTGTTGACCAGTTCCAAGTGTAAAGTTACTGCTAGGTGCAGACTTACATATCTCTATCCCTGGGGGATTCTCATAAGAGTGTAAAGTTAATGCTCAAAACTTTTCACACCTAGGATTAGACCTCTGCCATTGTGGCAGAGATATTCCTATGGGAAAGTATATCGAAAAGTTAAAAAGGGTATTAAACTTTAAGACAATATATATATTTGTTAAGGTAAAATTCATGTCAAATAAATGTATATGTTTATTTTAGTTAGAGAACTGATAACATTAAACTTTAGAGCACACTACTGTAAATGTGTATTAAATAAGTAATTCATTAAACTATATTTACTTACCTTACAAATATTATATTTTCAAGAATAATTAAAAATACCTAAAAAAAGTTTTATACTATTTAATATATGTTAAAAGTTATGCGTAGAATAATTTTTTTATTTTTTATTTTTTAGCAACATTTTGAAAGATTACTTAATGTTAAATTTAATGTAACGTTAGTATTACAGTATTCACCGACCAGTCGGCAGCCAAAGATGTGTCCTGCACTGTGGGAAAGTGTGAAGGTTTATGTGGCATCTAGAGTCTCACCTTAAAGCAAGCCTGCATCAACCTGGACCTTGAAGTCCTAAATGACAAGGCTGGAAGCCAAGGATAAGTCTCATTTTATATTAATGTAATCATTATTTATAATGTATATGTGGCTTTGTGTGGGTGTGTGTGTGTGTTAAAAGTCAAATTATACAAATTAATTTTATTTAGTTAACATTATTTTCTTTGGGGTATTTTTTTACATCCCTGCTTACATTATTTTCTATAGGAGTGTTTTGCAGTACCTGTTATTGGTCATGTGTGGTGCTGACCTTACTCCAAGTCAGAATCGGAGGGCATTTATTAATGTTTTGGGAGATGTTTTGCTGTGGTAACCTTCGAAGTGTAGT
This sequence comes from Lissotriton vulgaris, assembly GCF_964263255.1. Lineage (NCBI taxonomy): Eukaryota > Metazoa > Chordata > Amphibia > Caudata > Salamandridae > Lissotriton > Lissotriton vulgaris. Next base: position 1,690,038,345 of record NC_141694.1, read on the forward strand.
TTGTGAATAGAAATGGTATTACTTTTTTGGGAGTGGGTATTTGAATTTGTGTGTCCCTCCCTAAATCCTCCCTTATTCCTAACTATGACGTCGATTAGGATGGCGGACATACTTGCGTCCGTCTGCCACCCCTGAGGTGGAGGGACAGACCGCAGGGGCAGCGCCGTTCCCTCCATCGGAATTAGGATGTGACCGCCACCCTGGCGGTCACATCCCGTATATTTAACATTGCGGCGGGTGCTGCTTTAAGCAGCACGCGCCGCTTTAAGCAGCACGCGCCGCAAAGTTAAATATGCATGCTTTGCATTTGCATGCACAAAGCGGCAGACACAAAGCGGTGCCTGCCGCTTTGTGCATGCAAATGCAGAGGGTACCATAGGTACCCCCCATGTGCACCCCCCACCCCCAAAAAGCAAATGTCCACATGCTTTTCCACGGCGGAAAAGCAGCCACGTAAAAGCATGTTTGCACACACATCATAATTTGGCTGGCGGTGTCTTGCAGACACTGCCACCAAATTGCGGTCACAACCCCGCGGATCAGCGGCGGATGGACCTGCCGTCCGCCACTGATCCCACCACCATCATGATCTGGCGGGGGCTGTTTTCGAGGTCTGCGGCGGTGAATTTGCATCCTCCTGGCCGGCGGTGGCTTCCACCGGCCCGGAGGATGCGGATTCACCGCAATCATAATCGACCCCTAAATCTCTCTGATTTAGGTGTAAGTAGTCACCATTGTCCAACCACTCTTCCCTGTCCCTCCCACATTTACTACTAAAACATAGACCTATGTAGTAGAGACCTAAACACAGTGGCTTATGTCTCTACACATAGGTTCATGAATAACAGTTTGTAGTACAGTACTACTGTAGTACTAGTTCATTTACTAAAACATGCAGCTTTTGAATAGGCCTCTATATCTCCAATCAGTATTCAAGGCAAAACCTGTGTAGGGTGTATGTTCGACACAATGTGGAGAGATGTGACACAATTCTTCAGAAATATTTGATCTCAGTAAATCTATCACACATCCTAAAACTCATACACAATGTGGGGAAGAGTAAAAGAAAAAAAACATCTCCCCTTGGTATTGCTGTCAGCAAACATTCTTTATATCAACTGCTCATGCCTTAGAAATACCTGATCAAGGATGACCAATTCTGCCACTTTTGGGAAGAAGACATATTGACAACATGAGGTGCATATCCAGTCAAGAAATACATATGCCTATAGTGCAGATCCACACTACCATCCCCCGAAAAAAATTAAAATATCCAGTAAAGGAGACCATATGGAGAAGAGGCACATAAAAATATCAGTGAAAAATTGCTCCTGATCGCAATGAGTGGATATGAGCTCAGGGAAATACCTGGCTTTCAGTGCTGGTGGTGAGTGCAGCGATCTGGGAGTCACACAGCCTTGCATTGGGGCCTGAACGTTCCTCGATGAGAGGAGGAGCTGCCAGTGCAGATCAAATCTTGGAGGCGGAACGATCTGGGACCGAGATCTGGCGAGCCTCTGAGGCTCAACTTGGAGTGCGAGGGTGGACATAGCAGTTTTTGCTCCCCTGCCCCCTTTGAGGAGCAGTAGTTTGGGTTTTGCTGAGGGTGTTTGTGCGGTTACAGAGAGCCATGGTTGTGGTTTTGCAGTCCGCTGAGGCCTGAAGAGAGCACCACTGTATCTGTACATCTTTTTCCCTTCTTTCTTGCATTCCTTAATTTTTTCTATCCTTTTTTCATTTTTCCTTATTCATTTCCTTCCTTTTTCCTTCTTTCTTTCTTTCCTTCTTTCTTTTTCACACATTTTATTGTTAGCTTCCTACTTTCTTGCTTGCCTTCAGCTCACATGAACTCCGAATATAGCTAACCATTGGCTCTATCTGTCTCTCCAAACCTGCCTTTCTATCTTTTTTTCTTGATGTATTTTTCTCTTTCATGCCTTGTTTCTCAAAGGCAAGAAGCTAGCAGCCAACTAGTTGGCAGACTGAGGAGTCCAGTCCATCTTGTGAATTGGCCCAGAGCGGGCCTCTTATGCCCCGTAAATAAGAATATGCCCTGAAAAAATATATATATGTTGTGTGCCTATGCCACAATGCTGCAGTCTCCTCGGCCTCTGGGGAGCACATTTGGCAGGGGGCGACCACATGAGCTCTCTGCCATTGAGACAGGTGTGTTCCAGGATGACTGTTGGAAAAGTGTGCAGTCAGCCTGGCACTGTCCAGCCCTCAGTGATGGTCACTGAATAGTGCTGGGGTGCTATCCTCAAATGAGGTGCTTTGGGTAAGTCCAAGGGGAGATAATCAAAACTTTCCTTTGACGCCAGTGAAGTCAAGCTATCCTGGCTGAAGACGGCTGATAGCCAGAAACCGGTCCTGGGATGCTTGATTCCGGTCCAGGGAAGACATGGCTTGGCAGTTCGGGCTGGACTGTTCCCATTAGGCATGAGGCACAGGGTCAAGACTGATTTGCATATGGCCATGTCTGAACTGGGGTGGCTTGGTGAGCAAAATAACAATGGATTAAACCTAGATCCGTGACTGGGGGTGAATATTTTGCCATTGTGCAACATTTCGTCCATCATCCAATTCGTTTTGCTGTTCACCCTATGTGTGAAGGGTATGCCCAGACGTGGGTCCCTTGCTCACTACGCCACTGGAGTCAAGCTATCCTGGCTGAAGATGGCTGATAAACAGAAACCGGTCCTAGGATGCTTGATTCCGGTCCAGGGAAGACATGGCTTGGCAGTTCGGGCTGGACTGTTCCCATGAGACACAGGGTCAAGACTGATTTGCACATGGCCACGTCTGAACTGGGGTGGCTTGGTGAGCAAAATAACAATGGATTAAACCCAGATCCGTGACTGGGGGTGAACGTTTTGTTATTGTGCAACATTCCGTCCATCATCCTGTTTGTTTTTCACGTTATTGAACCAAAGCCAAACTAAAGACCCCAGTCAACAATCAGGGAACACAGATACAGGCTATCGTGTTATGGATGATGTGGAGGCAAAACTATTCTCATAGACATTAAGCTCAACCTGCAGTCTATTGATTACAACATAGACAACCTGTCCACTCACGTCAACCATATGAAGGAGAGATTGGACAAGTTTGTGGCGCACATATAGACATTACCATTTTAACAGTACCAGCCCATGACCTATTAAATTCCTTAAGTCTACAAGGCCAGGTACTTTTTACCCCACTCACCTCATCTACCCCCGACCCTTCCTCTCACTACCCATACATCACACATAGCACTACAATAACAGTGCTCCAGCATAGTCGCTAGTTGTAGCACGCCCCGTCCCGAAGCGGGCAGGAAGACCCATATGATGAAGCATGACACCAAGGGCCCTTTTGGTATGTGAAGGGTATTTAAGCAAACACTGTGTGTGCCCTACCAAGTTTAGGAACACCTTCCTTTGAACCTCTTTGAGGTGGATGCTTTTGTTTTGTATAAACTTAGTTGAGGAGGGCGTATCTAACCCCAGTGCCCATGAGGGGCATTACCCCTTCACTCCCTAATCCTGTTTTTCATAGCACATATAGACATGTCAGAGAGGTGTGTCTTGGATTTGAAAGATGTCCTCCATGAAAAAAACACTCAGCTTAAAAAAAATAGGAATGAAGATGGAAGGAGTCCAAGCGAAGAACAAAGACCGTGAGGCACTCTTTAGAAGGAATAACATGTGCATACTAGGGACAAGCTCCTCAAGACTCTGTTTGGTGACAATACCTTTCCTCCTCTTTGCATTGTGGAACGAGTTTATCTATCACTGGCGTCGAGACCACCTCCAGGGGCTTCACCCTGGTCAGTAAATGCATGGACTACAGAGTGTGATGTGATTTTGCTGCTGGACAGTGATCAGGGGGATTTGCAGTTTGAGGGCCCCAAGATAACTTTTTATGAGGTCTTTATGTTAGAGGTTTAGGAGGTGCTCATGGATTTTAATCCAATTAAAAAACAGCTTCAGCAGGCCAGTGTTGAGTTGCCATGCTTCACCCTGCAAACCTTGAGATCAAGCACAATGGCAAGCTTCAATTTTTCACAGACCCTCACTGAGCCAAGCGTTTTCTTCAGACACTTGTTTGTGAACCAGCCTTCCAGACAGTGAATTCCACAGGCGACTTGAAGGCTAGACCGTTTCACAGTGACATGTAACACTACAGCATTGCCATTTTGTTCTAAGGCTCAACAGGATAGTGAGGGAGAAAGTCCCAGTTGCAAGTTGTCTCAACTGCTACAACCCAGGTGGGCTAATTGGGAACTTCTTGAAATGAAGGGAAGATATGGTTCCAGTAATACAACTAGGAACCATATATTAAAGGTCTTCAGAAACCATTACACTGATTTTTACTTTTCGGTCCCAGTCACATGACTACAGAGCACATATTAGAGGTCTTGAGAGACTATTGTGCTACCCTTCACTCACAGAAGTCCACAGTTATCCATGAGAAAAGGGATGAATATATTTTGAAGGCCACATTGGCCTGGTTGAAGCCCTATAAGAGGGAACCCTTGAATTGTTCAATCACAAAGGAGGAGATCAGTTTGGTCATAAAATCCCTTCCTAGTCATAAGACATCCAGGCAGATGGGCTCACTTCCAGGTTCTATAAGGAAAATGTAGACTTGCTAACACCACATTTGTTAGCGATATACGAGGAGGCTAGAGACAGTGGGATATTGCTACCGAAGCTTAGAAAAGCTGTTGTTTAGTTTCTGTCGAAGCACAGCAAACCTCAAAATGAGTACGCCTCATACAGGACACTCTTGTTAATAAATATAGATACCAAAATTCTGCCCAAAATAATCCCTAATGGCATACAGCCTTTGTTGCAAGGATTTGTGCTGTCTGAACAGGCAGACATTATTCCTAGGAGCTCCACCATTGAAACTAAATGAAATTACTTTATTCTCACTTGCCAGATTGATCCACAGTTATCCGCAGCAGTCCTTTTACTAGATACGCAAAAGGCATTCAGTTACCTTGAATGGTTCAATTTGTTTGCTGTCCTTGAGAGGATGGGGCTAAGAGGTAACATATTGAGCTTGAGAGCTTTTTTATATAAATAAAGAGTCTATTAGATTGAATGGGGGAACAGCCTCTTCTTTCCCAATTGAGAAAGACACGAGGCAGGGCTGTCCTCTATCACCTCCTGTATTTGCCAACGTGCTTGAGCCTATGGCTCTATCCTCAGAGAATATCATGCCATGCAGGACCTCTGAAATGGCAGCACAAATTATTTGATCTCATTGTATGCTTACAATATTCTCACTATATTAGAGACTCATCCAACAATATCTCTCCTTTGATGAGAGAGATTATATGAATGGACAGAAAGATTATACGATTTGGAGAGAGATCTCAGGACTCCAGATTAATTAAAGTAAATTTCAGTGTATTCATCATCATCGTCAAAAATACTTATTCAGTAAGACATACCATCAAAGTATACAAAATAGAAAACAATTTACAATTAAAAAGTTGAATGAAAACAATTTAAAAAAGGCAATAAAAAGTAGCAATCACGTATATCAGAGCACATCCTAAATCAGTTTAAAATTCAAGCAGAATATTAAAATTAAGCTAAAAAATGCCAAAAGCTGTATACCCCCTGTTAGACACCATAGCCTTGGCGTGGGTTTCCCCTGTATTTTTTACTTTGCCTCCTGTGTTTTTACTGTGTGTTGGACCTCGTTTTTGCTGATCTAAATGCTTTGAACACTTTGCCACTGCTGTTCAGTGCCAAAGTGCAAGTGCTCCCTCTGTAAAGTGTTATCATGGATTAGTGGTTCCATAGTTGGCTTTTTTGATTTACTGTTAAGTCCATAGTACAGTGCACTGTGTGTGTCCAGAGTCTGTAAACCAAATGCTGCTAGTGGGCTTGCAGCACTGATTGTGCCACCCACACAAGCAGCCTTGCAAAAGAGTGCCCACTTGCCAGGCCCTAACCTTACCTTTTCGTGTATGTCAGTCACCCCTAAGGTAGGGCCAAGGTACCCCTGTGGGCAGAGTGCAGTGTGTGTAAAAGGTATGACATGCCCTGATGTGTGTGGCATGTCCTGATAGTGAAATACTGCCAATGTTGTTTTTGACTATTGAGAGGCTATCTGTCCCATAGGATTGAATGGGGAGTTTACTTATAACACCTTCTGAGTATTCCCACCCATGGGAACAAGATGGGAAAGTTGGGTTTGGTATGCCTGAATTTAGAATATAAGGTTGCATCTTTTAGTAAGGAAGATTTTTATATAATGGGTTTGAAATTACCACTTTTAGAAAGTGGATATTTTCTTGCTTAGCCATCCAGTGGGCCTCTGCTAGGTTTGTGTATTGACTGTCTGGATTTGGAGTGACAGGGGCTGGTGATGTGCATTCTGTTCAGACAGCCACTTGAGGGGGTGACGTGTGTCCTGCCTTTCCAGGGAGAGTCAGGGCTGGTCTTAATAGTCCTGGGCTGCATTCAGAGTAGTGGGAGGAGATTTAATTCACACCTTAATGGGCCTGGTCTGTCTTGGACAATGCTGTCTCTTACTCATGCTAGGAAGCTGCGCCAGAGAGGACAGAACTGGTTTTGGCTGGGCAAAGACCTTCTCTGTCACCAGAGAACAAAGGAATGTGTGCTATAAAAGGTAAGCCCACACCCCAGACCCCAGACCTTTAGATCACTTCTGGAATTCAAGAGGAACCTCTGCCAAGGAGAAGAGCTGGGAAAACTGAATGAGAAGTACTGTTCTTTTGCTGTGTGCCGTTGGCCTGCAATGGCTGTTTCTGCCAAGGAGAGGATGAAGACTTTGCTGTGTGCTGTGTTTCCTGCTTGAGGAAGATCTCCAAGGACTTGAAGTAGAGCATGCCTCCTGTTTTGAAGTCTCAAGAATACAAAGACTTCACCACCCGCTCCCCTGAATTTCCTTGCTGGGAGATCTGACCTGCCAAGAGGTGCCTGTGACTGAACTAGGCCTCTGGAGGTTGTTCCTGCGGCGGGGAGCTGGAAAAGTAACACAACTATGAGAAGCGGGAGCATCCGCACCTGTTTTCCGACGCATCGCCGAACAAACCGACGCAGAGCCTGCCCGCAGCTGGAGAAATCGCTGCACCAATCTCCTGAATCCGAGATCACCACACTGTTTCCAATGCAAAAACCAATGTATCATTTGACAGGCTGAAGAGACCAATGCAGCGCTGTTGCCGCCGCTGCATCGAGAACCAACACATCCCTGATCCTCATGCATCGCACCGGGGAGCCAAGTCTACAAAAACGCCAGGGCCGCAGTAAGAAACCAACGCATCACCACCCTGTACATTAAGAAACTGACGCATCACCTCCCCTTCAGTAAGGAACTGACACATCACCTCCCCTGTGTGGCAGTAAGGAACCAACGCATCACCTCCCCTGAAGTAAGGAACAAACGCATCACCTTCCCTTGGCATAAGGAACTGATGCATCACATTCGCTGCAGCTGTTTTTGTTTGGGATTGTGACGCATCCAAGGTACTTGTGTTGGAAGTGCCACAACTATAATTTGCTTTGGACAGAATTGTTTCTACCTTTTCAAAGTCATATTTGATTACTCTATTGTGGATTTTTGTCGTTTTGGTCTTGTTTGGTTCGATAAAGATTACGTAATTTTTTGAACAGGTGTGGTGTTCATTTGTGCTTTACACACTGCCTCTGAGAAAAACCTGTCTGCCCGTGCCAAGCTACCAAGGGGTTGAGCAGGGGTTATTTTAGAAGTGTATCCCTTTTCTCCTCACTAGGAAGAAGGGTCCCTACTTGGACAAAGGTGCAAACCATTGCCAACCAGAGGCTCCCATTTTTAACACCCAAAAAAAACCCTGAGGCATGGCTATTTGTTTCTAATGGAAATTCCAGTCACCTATGGATGCCACATTAAAGAGTTTTATCTCAAAGACTTCTGCTATTATACCAAATGTTAAGAAGCAATCAGCTCACTATGAACACACTAGATTACAATGTACCTGTTCTCAGTAAGCGCTGAGCCTGCCAATATTGTGTGACCCCCAGATTCAAGCAAATTGGTCGAAGCCACTTATGATGTAGGTCCCGGTAACTGGGACATACGATTAAGATGTGATCTAGTGACTCCAAATCCACTTGTATTGTAGAGGCCTGCTTTTTATTCAAGATGCTTCTGAACACTCCCAAAGGCAAGCAGCCACACCTAAATCTTAAATAAAGACGTTTGGCAAGAGGAGGGGTTACAGAATCCAGAAAATGCTCAAATTACATTGCTAGTTCAAACTCAAGGAACCTCTTAGTAAAATGGCCCAAACTGTTGTTCTTAAATTGTAGCTCATATAGTTGTATGAAGTTACCCTACATGCATTTACCTCACATGCTTTTACCCTGCAGTGTTTACCCCACAAAATCTTTTACAACGCAGGTCTTTATAACGCACTCCATTACAACGCATTCCCCATTACAACGCAATTACTATTCTAACTCCAGGGGGGTCTTACTTTGGGGAATGCGTTCTAAAGTTTGCGGTGTCACTTTCCTGGCTAGCGGCGATTGGCTTAGACATGTAGCTAAATGTCCAAGAGGTATATTATCTACATATGACTTGGCTTTGCCCTCCTTTTGCATCGTATTGGGTCCAGGTGTTCATTGCTATTTCTTCTGTGACACACACAGAAGTTTCCCCCTCTCACCTCATTGCCTTGTTGGGCTACGTCATGAAGATACCAAGGGAGTGCAGAAATACAGAGGCCTGGTCTCCCTAATAATTAAATGAAGGGTGGCACATACGGTGCAAGGGACCAGTGGCCACACTAAAAGATTGGATTGCAGGCCTTGTCTGTTGAAATGAGATGTCTGACATTTACACATCTATGCTTCCTATTGTTCTTAGCGTACCTTCAGGAAAATGTAGGATCTCAGCAGATTATAATGCTCGGTCAATATTGGTTTTTAACATGGATTTTGGACTGATGAACACACCTCCATCCTACGCCCTCCCTGTACTGTCCTGCAATGAGAGAACAACTAATGCACCACATCAGCTTACTGATTACAAATCTGGACTTCATCTTTATTGCATTTTTTATATTTCTTCCTGATAATATACTTGTTAGCAGATCCATCTTCTCTGCTTGAACTAAGATACATATGAAAAGATGATAGACACCTTTGTTCTTTACTCCAGTGGCTTATATTGTACTGTTTTATTATTGCTGCATTGTTTTGGAACGTACAAGTACAATTACAAAAATAAATAGACATCCCTGTAAACCATTACATACCACTTCCCCATGCCTTGTGTCACTGCTGCTAACCTCAGTGGTACTCCACTGTTTGCCAAAAGGCCCACACCCCTGAGGAAAGAGGAGAATGAGGTTGCATTCACGTGCCCCCTCCATTTTTCAAATAATCAACCATGTTCCTTAACACTAAGATGCATCTCCCCTCCTCTTAGTGTCTAAGAAATACAGCTCCCTATGCCTCTTAGTAAATGTATTAAGGCCCTATACATTCCAAGACATCAGCTTAATGGATCTAACCATTAAAATTCTTCCACCAATGCAAGTCAAACCACCCTGCTTGTTAAACAAGAGCTTCTCATACAATGGATATACACAACAGGAATGTTCAAATCATAAACATAGGAAAATTCCTCTTTTGCATGATCACCCACATTTTTGTGAACTGATGCTGCTGTTTTTTTGACTCAGTGCATCAATGCATGTGCTCTGTTCCCTAAAGCATACTAAAATTGACATACTAAATTAAATATAGGTACCTAGCATATGGTACAAAGTGTACCTAGGGCCTGCAAGTTAAATGTCACTAGTGGATGGCAGCATCCATTATGCCACCCACTACAATGACTGCAGGTCTACCACTGTAGACTGTCTATGCAATTAAAAGACTGCAAATTCGACCTGTCAAAATAACCACTTTGACATGCCTAAACCCTCCTTTTAATATTCTAATAAGCTATCCCTAAGTAGGCCTTAATGCCCATTAGGCTGGGTGCATGGTTTTTACAAGTAGGATATGTAATTATTTAATGGTAATAATGTCCTTACATTGAAAAAGCGTGAAAACGCTATTTTCACTGTAGCACTGTTAGCTGTTCTATGGGGATGAGATGGAATATAATATTACATTTAATTATGTTTTCTTTACCATGGAAATAGCTGCAAATTTCATTCTTTGAATTTTTTAAATATGTATTACAAGCTCAATTAACTAGTGAAGTTGAATTAACAACACATATTTGGGGAAAGTTACTTTTAGAAATTCACTTGTTGCCTTCCTAGAGCCCCTAGAAGCCCATTTGCATGAGCTTTCAATTGTCAAGCAGGAGCTGAATAGCAGCATTGATGAGTTTTAAACTTGCTCGCAAAGCTGAGACCAAGCCCTTGTGTATGGGGAGGTGTCCCGCTCCTGTGACAGGATGAACATTTGGGCTCTCCCGATGAACGAAATTAACTTGAAAGAGGCCTGCCCTGTCACATGCAGATTTAGCTAACACCTGGACCTGCCCACTCCTTTTTTCCTCTAGTCAGCCAAGCACCAATCCCAGCAGGAGAAAAGCTTCCCCCATAGCCAGTTTTCAGTGATCACAGAAGACAGTTTGTCCCTTTCCCTGGCCTCACATTTAGGCTAGGCACAAGAGAGCTCTGCACAAGGGAAGTAAGGTGTAGCTATCTTAGTTTTAGGTAGATGGGGGCACTCTGGAATTGTTTGCAGTTCGGTACACAGGACCTGATGTAAAATTGAGTGGGTATTACCCCTGCAAATGTCTTCCGTATTGGCTAGGGAGGGGCCAGAATTCACCCACAACCACAATTTAATGCCAGACATAAATGTGACACCCCCTGGGTACCCTATTGAAAACACCACTCGACTTGTGGAAGACAAAAGAAGGACTGCACCTTCTGTTGAGACCTGTGAAGAGACCTGAAAGGCTGAGCCCTCTCTGATTTGTAGCCAGGACAAAGAAGTGGACTCCAATGGTCAGTTGGCTGACTTGCTAAGCTACAGGAACAAAACAAGCTGCAGGAAACCTTTTTCCTGAAGGGCCCAGCTAACCAGTTCCAACTGGACCTGCCCTAGATCCTGCTGGTGGCTTCTTCTGGGGTGAGTCTTTATGTCCCTAAATGTAGTTCCTGAGGTCCCTGGACCCTTGGCTGTGTCCAAGTCTAGTCCTCCTAATATTCCCCAAAAGCCTGCAACTTTAAAATTTGTATGCTGAAAAGACCTCCGGAGGATCGGGCCAAATCAGCTAAATCTATATGACTGAGGTTCATTGCCACTTGGCCAAAGATTCAGGTTGCACCCACTCTGAGCTTTTGCACAGCAGCAAATCTATTTCAGTAGGATATTGCGGAGAAGGTATTCACCCTTATGGAATCCTGTTCAGCTGAATCCTGCAGCCTTGCCCCACTGACAAAATCAGAGCTCCAAACAAGTGACTAAGTCCAAACAAAGAAAGCCATTGCAGACCAGTCGCAAAAAAACATCTAGTCTGCGAGGGATCATCTTTGGGAATGAATTTTGAATTTCTCCTATTCTGAGCTTACCTGGCAAAAGTCAACAACTTCACCAGGACTTCGACCAATGACTATCTGGCTGTGTGGAGCCTTTCAGGGCCACTGCCTCCTGCCGTGCCCCACTGAGGATTTTTGACTTTATTTTTTGAGGCTAAGTCATAATGTACAATTTCCGATCGGGACAAACCGGGTTTCTGTATCTGGTCCATGCTCCATTGCTGTTGGCCTTAGATCGCACCTAGGTCCTTGTCAAGCACGTAAAGAGAAAACAATGTTGACACTTAATGCTTTTTGGCACTATTTTCATTTAACAGTTTAAAAATTCATACGTCTGTTTTCCTTATTGTATTTTAATTGTTTGGTAGCATTTTGTGCATTCAATTATTCTCTAGACTTAAATTAGAGTAGTGTTTTTATTGTGCTGTGTTTTCAACTTTTTAACTGTTTTAGAACTTCTAGATGCTTTTCTTATGTTAAGCCTATCTTCTCCGTGCAATAGCTACCAGAGTTTGAGCACAGGTTTAAATTACTGAAACCTTTACTGGACCTACTAATAATAGTGACGTTATTACTTGTGGTGGAATACCATTAATTTCAACTGATAATCCACTTTCGCACAAGAAAATGCACTCCATGTTATACACACAGAAATTATTGGTCTAGGTGCCAAAAGAACACTGTAAACAAACAACATCTATGTCACTTCAGACAAATCCCTTCCACTCCTCAGCAATTACAACCAAGCACAAGATATAATAGTTAAAGAACACAGCATCCAAATGCCCCAGGCTGCTTATTAGGAGCCACTGAGAGCCAGTGATGCACTCGGAAGGACCAGAGAGCGTGTCAGCATTCCAGAGATACCGCAAACCCTTTATTGTTTTCATGCATTGATGCATTGTGCCCAGCACGTGGAGTCCAAGAACATCCAGTGCCAACATGCTTCATTTAACTCGTACAAATCATGTGCTGTCATAATTCACCACAGCTCTCTTTGCAGTATGTAGTAAATCTTCATGTCTTGTATTTCAAACAATGGATTTAGGCCAGCTCTCTGTACTGGGGAGAATGTTTGACAGTGTTCAACATTCTGTCCATCAATTGTTCTTTTTGCATTTGTCACCCTGAGCGGGACGGGTATGCCCAGACGTGAGTCTCTTAATTTCCATGTCACTGGTGTCAAGCTAGCCTGGCTGATGAGGGGTGAAACCCCGAAACCGGTCCCAAAATGCTTGTTTCAAGTCCAGGGAGGACCTGTCCAGGGAGTTAGGGAGTTAGGGCTGGACTATTCCCATGGGAAGCAGGGCCAAGACTGATTTACATATGGCTGGGATTAAACTGGAATGGCATGGGGAGCAAACAAACAATAGATTTAGGCCCAGATCTTTGTACTGGGGTGAATGTGTGGCAACATTGTTCAACATTATTTCCATCATTTGTTCTTATTGCATTTGTCCCCTGAGTGGGACGGGTATGCCCAGACGTGGGTCCCGTGCTCTCCATGCCACTGGAGTCAAGCTAGCCTGGCTGATGAGGAGTGAAACCCTGAAACTGGTCCCAGGATGCTTTTTTCCAGTCCAGGGAGGACCTGGCCCGGCAGTTCGGGCTGGAATGTTCCCATGGCTAGCAGGATGAAAACTGTTTTGCATTTGGCTGGGTTTAAACTGGAATGTCATTGGGTGGAAAAAACAATGGATTTAGTTTTTCCCAGTTACAAGATTTTATCACTGGTAACCAAGTCTTGTTTTTCTTCCCAGTAGGCTTCAGGTTGCGTTGAGGTACAAAACTGATGGTGACTACTGCTCTGATGACTGACTGAGAATGGTGGTGATCTTTCCACTGCTTTCAAGACCATGACCCCATTCTCATCCCTAGACTTGAAGAAATAGAAATTGAAGATGTGGTTTCTAAGTGTGTTAAATACTTTCTGACTGAGAGCGAACAAATGCCGTTCTTCTGTTAAACCTAAAGCTAAACATTCCAGTCCTCTGTTTTACCAACACTATTGCTTACCCTGCAGATGCACGTTAGATTCAGCCTGAATTTGATGCTACATGTATGCTGTTTGACGCCCAGCTGCTGTTCAGACTTAAACTTGTCATCTCTCCTAATTCATCAACTCTGACACATTAGACCGTCTTATAAATACCTTAGCCATAGCATGTGGTGGATGTCGACCTAAAGCTTAACCCATTGATGGCTGAGCTTCTCATCATCAGGATTAACTAAAGAGGATCCAGTCTGACCTCACATCATGTGCCCCTCTGCCTGGACCATTTAAAGCAGTCCGAAACCGTAGCATTCTGATTGATGCAGAACTATTCTTTGAGGCACAAGTAGGAGAGGTGTCTGGCAAATGCTTCTGGCAGATTAAATGACTATAAATGATGTTATCTTGTGTTCATTTGGAACACTTCATGCTAGTTGCCAATTACTGGATACAATCAAAACTGAACTACTGTGATTCCATCTACCTATGTCTCCTAGTTATACTGATAACTAAACTGAACGTGGTTTATAACGCATCGTGAGACTCGCTAGTCGTTTTCAGAAGCAGGAAAAGCGATCCAACCAATTGTTTGCATTGGTTGCTGTCAGAAAGTGTCTCTTGTTTATGTTTCTTAGTATTGTCTTGCTTGTCAGGAAGTGCATCTTGTTTACGGCTTTTATTATTGTACTGTAGATGATCCATTAAGACTACCCTGATTTTGTGGCGGCCCACTTTTTTTTGTTGTTGCAGGATTTGGCGTACTTTGCAATTTACCACATAATGATTGGTGCAAAACACTATACTAAACAATGCACATATTGCTCATAGCAATTTTAGTGTTGAATAGGCCTGAAATTCAATTCCATTAGATCTGTGTACTATTTCACGCCTTCTGCTGTTTTGCAGGGCAATAGTCTGTTTTGAAATTGCATATTGGGGCCCTGGCAGCTGTTTGTTTTAATGTCACCTGACAGTCATGTGAGGAACGCTAGAGAGGGGCTTGGCTCTGCCAACATGTTTTGAGCCAGGAATACGTTTTGAGTGGGCAGAAGGTGTGTGCTTCCACCAAAAAAAAGCTTGACCTTCATGCAGCTGAGATAATTTTGTTTATTTATCCAGCTGCCTGAGCTTGAACTTTTAGGGGCCCACACATGACATTGTAAACATTTTAAAGCTCATTAGATAGCTAGAAAATGTATGGTGCTTTTCTCTAGCACCAACACAGATGGGAGTTGGGTATTCATTAACATACATGGGGCATATCACTGGCGTGGCTAGGGAGGGGGATCCCGCCCCAGGCGGCACCGTTTTTGAGGCGGCCGCGCGGCACTGGAGGCCCGTTGCCGCCGCGGCGGCCTTTATAATTTATTTGGGATTCTTGGGGGAACAACAAGGCCCACAGTGTCCCACATAAATTATTAAGACGGCCGCGGCCGCAACGGGCCTCCAGTGCCGCGGCCGCCGCCCGCGTTTGCACTGCCTGCCTGCTGCAGTTAAAAAAAACCTTAAAAGCAGGTCAGGAGTGTGCAGGCTGCAGCGCAGGCGCTACCTAAGTCCCGCCACTGCGGTAGTGACGTCCTCGTCCTTCCTCCGGCTCCGACCATTGTGGTTGTTGCACCCCTCCCCTCCCCCCAGCCCTGCCCCCGCCCAGCCTCGCTCAGAGTCCTTCAGAAGGGCGTCAATCAGTTATCAGTAGTACGCGTTAATGGCTTGTGGGAATGTGTTACAGGGCCTCCCGTCTGCCCCACCCGGTCCACAGCTTCTCAGCTGCAGCGGCCATCCCGGTGCCGGACATCCAGTACAACAAGGTGAGGCTGAGTTGAACGTCTAGAGCCCCCAGTGGGTGCTGCCAGGGGGCGCTTGACGGCGCCCAACCAAGTATGTGGCAACCTTCGTCGGACTCCATGACTATGGAAGTGCCTTCCCAGTGTGTTCTTGTGGTTGGAGTGTTTGCCATTTATTTATTGCAGTATTATCCTTGTACCTGTGTTTGGTACTCTTTTGTAACATGCACACGTCACTTTTCTAATCTCTTGTAACCCACTGTTTGCTACCTCTCACATTTTGTTGGCTTTTGATACTTGCACAAGTGCCACCATTGCCTATGTATAATACGCCTATAAAATGAGAAATAAAGTTTAAAAAGAAAAGGGGGAGTAGTATGTCTAGACAAGTTGAACAAGTGTCTGGTAGCAACGTTAAACACATTGTCCTGTGGGTAGAAGAGATGCAGGGGTGGCTCAAAATCAGGCTGTTTCATTAGCGCATTTTATTAAGTACCACTGAATTATTGCTTTAGTGCAATAGAATTAGGAGACATGAGTGCATTTTTCTAATGTTCATTACGTGGTATCGTACTGCTGTTGTGCTTAAAGTAATAAATCATTCCACGTGCATCAAAGGGTTTGAAAAATACACCAGGATTTCTGTTTGAAGAGATGGGGAGTGGATAGAACTATGTGAGGTGCAGGTTGCAGAAGAGGAGAGAATTGTGTCTAATGTGCAAGAGGCAATTTAAAGTAGGGAATAAGCGAGGTAGAGGGAGATCATGCGCCAGTGGATGGAGAGAATGTTCAAATAGATCTTCAGTGTTAGGTATTCAAGGTTTATCTGGAGAATTAATAATATTGGTAATAGCATAATTTTGAAAGCATTATGTAATACTAAGTAGTGGTATTGTAGGTAGGTTATCGGAGTGTGTAGCAAATGAGCAGGTTGTTAGCTTAGAACAAACAGCACACTCAAAAATAAATAGCATGGTACATACTGTGGTTTGTCGAGACTTTGAATAGGAGCCCTCATATAGCATGATTGAAGTATCTGGTAAAGCACTCACAACGTCCGAGGCACTATACCATTTTGGAATAAAAAATATTATGTAGAATGACTAGCTCCCTTGTCCAGTCTCAACAGGAGTAAACAGGGAATGTGCCATTTTTCCTTCAGCCTTCATTGGGCACCCTGGCAAAGACGTCTTGAGGAGGGTAGATATGAATAAGTGATGGGGGAGCAAGGACTGTACATCCTGATACTGGTGGGCAAGAGATGTGGAGCGGGGCCTAGCCTTGAGAGGGCCTCCTGCTTTGGACAATGTCTGCCTAGCATTAAACAAGCTGTGAGTGGCAGGACAGTGGAATACAATGTGGGCAGTGAGGAAACTGGAGCTTGGTAGATTTTCTCAGTTCCTATTAGTGTCATTATACCTGCTTGAAAAGATTCTTTTGTAACATGCACACGCCACTTTTCTCTTGTAACACACTGTTTGCTACCTCTCACATTTTGTTGGCTTTTGATACTTGCACAAGTGCCACCATTGCCTACGTAACGTTTGTTCTTGTGCCTGAGTGTCTGCCATATATTGCAGTATTATACCTCTAATTGTACTTTGTTTTCTCTTGTAACCTGCACACTTGTCAATTTTTCCTCCTGTAATGCATAGTTTTCTACCTCTTGTATTGTGTTTGCTCACAATTGTCACTTTTACCTCATGTAACTTAACATCTGCTTTTGTAATTTGTTCACTTGTAATTTTCTCCTCATGTATCATTACTGTTCCTATTGTTAAGTGCTCTGACGCCTTTGGGGAGGGTCCGCACTATATAAAAATGCATAAATAAATAAAAATAGGAGCGGCGGTGTGACGCAGCTGACCACCCCATGCAGAATGTCAGGAGGGGCCCATATTCTCCAGTAGCTCACAGATATTGGTTCATTGGCCTGGGGTTGAATAGGGACCCCACTCAAGGGTTGTGAGGCCCCTGTATGTTCGCCCCCAGGTGATGTTGTTATGCTGTTAATGCAGGGTGCTGGAACCAGTGTGCGGGGGTTCTCGACGCTGTCCATGTGCAGCCCACAGCTGTGTGGGGTCGCCTTAAGTGCTTCAAGGACTTCTCTGCGCTGTTTAGGGAGCTCTTGGTTGCAGTCTCAATTACCAAAGTTGCTTCCTCTAAGAATGCATATTGTCAGTGCACACCTTGGTGCTGTCCTGACCAGCACTGTAACAATCAGAACACCCCATTCACTGTTCCCTCTGCGAAACTGCCATTGGAGAGCATTGCACACAGAGAATGACACAGTTCTCATTATTTCCTGTATTGCAGGGTCACCAGCTTTATTCCACCTGTTTCAGGTGATACATTAAGAGCTTGAAATGCTGCGTTTTCTTCAATCCATTTGTTGCCCGTGCATTTTAGGCTTGACGCTCGTTTAAAAAGCTATTTCCTTTCCAAAGAATGTCTCTGGCTGTACAATCTTGTTCACTGACTTTTTTCATAACTGTGTTCTATTGACTGTCGACAACTGTGGCATACTAGAAGCTAGGACTCGCCAGTGTATGCATATCAATAAACTTACATGCATGTATCAAGTTTTCCCATTCATCATGATTATTTCATTAATCGATTGTCAGTTAGAAATGATGCCACTGTCTAAAGGCAACGTTGGGAAAACTGCAAAAATGAATACATTCTGAGGTAGAAATACCACCACAGAGGCTGAAGAAGGGCTATTAAGCAGCTGAGGCAGGTGGGGGGTGATTATGAGATTTATTTGCGAACTTGTTGCAGTAAACAAGCTAAAAGCTGATGCAAATCATTTGATTGAGTCTACAAAAAAGATGTGAATAAAAGGTTTTGCTTTTGGGAGTTAACGGGCTATTGGGCTGTGGGGTGGGATTTATTTCAAGTGCTCACCGTCCTTTTTACCCAGCTCCCCCCCCCAAAAGAGGCAGCAATCTGAGGGATAGCCCTGGGCGCCACAAGCTCGAGCTGCGCCCCTGGGGCATATTATCAAGCAACAGCGTAAAAATCATCACTGCTTTGGCGGCGGGAAACTGCCACTAAAGCCGCGATAATGGGCTTGATAATATGACCTTGTGAATTTCCATAGAAGCCCATGTTCTGGTGTGACATGGGCTTTTATTGGAATTCTCAACGTCATATTATCAAGCCCATTATTGCCTCTTTAGCGGCAGTTTCCTGCCCCTAAAGCGGCGATAATTTTAACGTCCTTGATATTATGACCAATGGATGTTTAGGTATGGCTTGAAAGTTCAACTGTCACCTGACCTTTTAACCTTAACCAGTAACATTCCACAGTTCTATGCTTCCACAAAAATACATATCCATATCCATGCTATTTAATTGTTAAGATTCACATTGCCATGCAAAGTTCCTTTAAAAGACCAATTGGCATTGCAATGTTTGTTCTATATGGTTACAGAGTTTTGTTGCTTTCTGTTACCACCATTCTAGGGTTTTCAAAACGGTAGCTTTCAAAGAAAGATTGCCTGTCTACAGGAGTTTTTTTTAACCTCGTAGAGCACCATTAGATGAGAGTAAACATAGTGCAAATCTCAGAGGAATCTGACCTTACCAGGACAAAGAAACAGATCAAATATTCAAACATTTCTATCTAATTTCAGGTAGTAGCACGTTACCTCTGGTTTAATGAAGTTGTAATCATAGAGTGATGTACTGTTAAAGCGTTAATCTAATGTTCTGGCAACAGGAAGGAGTTTAAATACCAATGATGAGATGTTTTCATCTGATACTGAATTGGGTGTTGACTTGGCTTGTTATATTTTTCAGATAGCTGACTGCATAAGTATGTGATTACGTAGTGACACATACACACCAATGCTTGTTTTATCTGTCATCAAGTTAGTATGGTGAATATTTAGCTCTGTTTATTAAGGTGGATTTTCCACATGCAAATTTAAGATTGGGGTGGAATTGTGGGCTTTCTCCTCAGAACCTGCCAGCAAAAGCAGGTGAACTGCCATAAACATACCAGGTGTGTGCTTTCACACACTCTTTGCAGGTAGATTTCCACCCTTGAACTGTAACCCTGTTCAGGACATGAGTATAGGAAAGGAGAGGGAACAACACCAAAATGAAACGATAGGGCAGGAGATGGGGTTCATCCATGGGCAAAACCATTTCCCTGTAGAGAAATGAAAAAAATAGAGAGTCACAGGTTTTTAAATTTCTATATTTTTCACAGTGTGAGAACATTCTGCGTGCACACATGTCATGCGTGTGAACCTCCAGACAGCCGGAATTCATTGACAGCTCCATACAAGTTGCACATTTTCTCCAAACAAAGGAGTAATCCTACTGAAGCAAGCCTCTGAATGTTCCTCACTGCGTTTTGTAAACAGAGCTCTTCTATCATATGGACACATTGATGGAGCATATCCGGACTAATTCATATTGTCTGTAAGTAATTGAACATCATTACACGCGTAAAAGAACTGAGCTGCGATTCCTCCATTCCGTGTAAGGGATGAAAAATAGCCGAGTTGTTCCTGTTGGTTTGCATTAAGTGTGGGCTTTCAATACAGGTGTTATTCTAATCTGTATGGACATTTTGGTCTCAGCCTGTCCGAAGCTTAGCAAAACACGTTAGAGACAGACCGTCCGTTCCCAGGGACTTGCATAGTTTCACAGTTTGCATTGCACGTGCAATCTCCCATGAATGTGATTCGATACAATACATTGCTCACATGACTGAAGGAAGGGATATAGGGTATTATCGGATTCCATTGAAAAAGCCAAATTCCTTTCCAGGAAGTTTTCACTCTCGCGTGAGCTTCTTTCTGCGTAACAGATACCGTGTCTTTGATGTGAACGCATTCAATTTCCCACACCACACAGTTATTTCCAGGAAGAAAGATGGCTAGTATTCCCGAGCATGCTCTCAAGCTTAGACAGTCTTTGTGGCATCTGTTTCTTAACGTAAGGAAGCATAAAGGTTAATGCTACGTTCAACTCAATTTGCTGTACATTTCACTAGGTATTTTACATTTTCCAAGGGGAAATGCACACATCATATATTTACATAGGTTGAGTGATATGTTCATCAGAATACCAAGAGATAGATCGGTCTTCCTAAAAATGAGGTAGGGGACACTACCCCTCAATAAATTCACTGAAAGATGGAAAGGGTCAAGGGTCTCAAACAGTATTTGCCCATGCTGCCCGTGTAAATCAGAATCCTTACCACATTTTTTGTTTGGCTGTAAAGCTTACAAGAGGGCAAGGCTGAGGTGGTTGAAACCAGTTTGTATAGAGTTGGGGGTCAGACATTTCCGGGTTGCCCTACCTATCCTTACAACTGATACAACATCCCTTCTTATTGTATGTGGAGTGGCAAAATATCTATCATGCGCCTGCCTTATCCGTTAAATGCTAACAAAGTATAGATTTTATACATACTGTGTCCAACTCATATCTATTTTTATATTGTTGTACTTTAGTATTGTCATCAAATTGTTCTTATCAATGTAAATAATATTTTATTGCCTTTTATTACATGAATCGTATATTTTTACCAAACATGCTCTTATAGAATGTATGTACTTTTATGATATGACAATACAGAATAAAGTATTACAACAACAACGATATATTCATGTGATTTAACACTTTTATGGTGTATGATTACAGTGATTGAATTTTCGCTCACAAACACACACATCTCTAGATATTTTATATATTAAGATATATATATATATATATATATATATATATATATATATATATATATATATATATATATATATATATATATATATATATATATATATATTAAAAAAAGAATATATATATATATAAATAAAAAATCTCTCCCTCCCTCTGTCTGTCTGTCTATCTGTCTGTCTGTCTGTCTGTCTCTCTCTCTCTCTCTATATATATATATATATATATTATATATATATATATATATATATATATATATATATATATATTCACAGAAAAAAACATAGGTTATAGACCATATATAGTTAGGAATTTGCATTTACAAAACCTTGAAAATTCACTGAAAAAACCATAGGTTATAGACCATATATAGTTAGGGATTAGCATTTAAAAAACCTTATTTTATTTGCACAAAACCATTGAAATTCCATATATAGTTAGTTGCACTAACTATATATCGCGGACCCGCAATCCACTGCTAATGATGTCACATATTACATCATTCATGACATGGTCAGTGACATCACTGATGACATCACTGATGACATCTCAAATGACATCACTGATGACATCACTGATGACATCACTGATGACAACACCCAGTGACTGTATGTTTCTGTAAAGTTAAAATATGTCTTACATATTGAAGAATGAGTGGATGTATAAGTGTCTGGATGAAGGATTTAGTAGGTGCATGACTGACTGTATGAGAGAATGATTAAATGTGTCTCACTGAGTGTATGGGTTAGTGATTAAAGTGTCTTAATTTGGCAATCATTATTTATGTTGTTCTGTAAACTGCTGCATGTTTAAATCAGTAGCTATATCAGTAACTATATGGGTTATTGAATGGTTGCCCAAGTATTTGTATGGGAAACTGAGTATGTGTGTGGGTGGCTGAGAGGTGTATAACTCTGTGCATAGATGTGTGAGCAGTTGATTCCCTAGGTGTATGGGTTCAAAAGTGCATGTAGAAACAGCTGTATGGACAGTTGACTGTGTGCATGAGTATATTGGTGAGTGAATGGATATCTCAGTGCTACATGTCAAAGTAAGTACATATGTAAAACACACTCCATGTGAGAGTTGACATATATAAATAACTGAACATAAGAGCCAGTGAATGTGTGAGTGGCTGTAGGAATCATTGTGAACTTGTATCAAGGATTGTATAAGAGAGTAAATATGTGTTACTATATGTTTGAATAAGTAAGGTGTGTATAACTGTATAGTTGAGGAAATGGAGATGTGATTGATTCTTTGCATGACTGACTAGGTGTGTGAGTAACTCCATGGATGTGTGACAGTCTGTGAGTGCCTGTTTACACTGAGTGTATCTAAGGTTATATTAGAGTCTGAAGATGTATTATCACATAAATGATATAATCAGTAATGTCAAATGAGATGTCAGTGATGTCATCAGTGATGTCATTTGAGATGTCATCAGTGATGTCATTAGTGATGTCATTTGAGATGTCATCAGTGATGTCATCAGTGATGTCACTGACCATGTCATGAATGATGTAATATGTGACATCATTAGCAGTGGATTGCGGGTCCGCGATATATAGTTAGTGCAACTAACTATATATGGAATTTCAATGGTTTTGTGCAAATAAAATAAGGTTTTTTAAATGCTAATCCCTAACTATATATGGTCTATAACCTATGGTTTTTTCAGTGAATTTTCAAGGTTTTGTAAATGCAAATTCCTAACTATATATGGTCTATAACCTATGTTTTTTTCTGTGAATTTCATTGGTTTTTTAAAAGCTAATATCTATAGCTGTAAAATATATTCTTTATTAAGTGACGTATCACGTAGCCCGTGAGACGCCTCATGATGCATCGCATAACCGTGACGTATCGTCTCTGCAGCGCAAACCAAACCCAAAACGTAAGCGACCAGAACACGCTTAAAGATATATATATATTTTTTTAACCTTAATTAGACAAAATCCACACGTGCACATATCACAAACGTTCAAAAAACACAATATGTCGGACTCCCGTTACGCTGCCGGTTAGCTGCCCGGTTAACGTACCAGGAAGCACCTTTACCGCGAAAAATCGCAATTTGTTTTTTCTTTTGCCCCGCAGGGAACTTTAATAGCCCCCTCATCAATCCTAGGGGTTCAGGAGGGGTCTGCCTTACCCCTTTCATTCATTTACACCTTTTTTTTTTCCACCTCTTGTCTCTCGATCCTACCGAGAGACAAGATGGCGGCCGCTCCGGACTGTTTACAATGTTGACAGCCAATCAGCTACTCCTCAGACTCCCGTTACACTGCCGGTTAGCTTCCCGGTTAGCTGTCCGGTTAGCTGCCCGGTTCGCGTACCAAGACGCGTCTCTACGGCGAAAAAATCCGATTTTTTTTTTTTTTTTTTGGCCCCGCGTGGCTTTATAATATCCCCCTCTTCAATCCTATGGGGTCAGAAGGGGTCTACCTTGCCCTCTTTCCTTCATTTCCCCCTTTGTTTTGGTCTCCTCTTGTCTCTCGATCCTACCGAGAGACAAGATGGCGGCCGCTCCGGACTGTTTACAATGTTGACAGCCAATCAGCTACTCCTCAGACTCCCGTTACACTGCCGGTTAGCTTCCCGGTTAGCTGCCCGGTTAGCTGCCCGGTTCGCTTACCAAGACGCGTCTCTACGGCGAAAAAATCGGATTTTGTTTTTTTTTTGGGGGGCCCCGCGTGGCTCTATAATATCCCCCTCATCAATCCTAGGGGGTCAGAAGGGGTCTACCTTGCCCCCTTTCCTTCATTTCCCCCTTTGTTTTGGCCTCCTCTTATCTCTCGATCCTACCGAGAGACAAGATGGCGGCCGCTCTGGACTGTTTAGAATGTTGACAGACACCGGAGGGCCAATCAGCTTCGCATCGCAAAGTTCCGATACGCGAAAAGTTCGCTAACCGGATCGCTGCCCGGAGCGCTGTTATAGATATATATCTTGATTTAAACGTTAATTTCTCAAAATCCACTGAAGCACATATATTGAGACCTAGCAAAGGCACATCAGGCTAACAGTCCCTACAATTTTGCCAAGTTTCGTGGAAATCCATTCAGCCGTTCGGGCTAAAAGTGAGTCCAACCGCCCTATGGAAAAATGAATGGGAAAAACGCGTTTTGGGGCCCCCCTTTTTTCTCGGCCCCCCCTTGACGACCCTCCCCCAAATTTTCAGGAGCTGCTCAGAAACAAAATGTGCCATTTTCCTGACAATTTCAGCCAATTCCGTCCACAAACGCCAAAGTTATTAGACATAGAATTTTCAAAAGTTCCATAGAGAAAAAATCCTAACTATATATACCGACTGGCTATCGCCAGTAGGTAATATATATATATATATATATATATATATATATATATATATATATATATATATATATATATATATATATATATATATATATATATATATATATATATATATATATATATATATAGCGCATGGGGAGAGAGGAGGCAGTACACAGCTGCCTGATAAGGGGGACCCAGGAGGACTTTGTTACCTGTTTTCCTTGCTGCAGGGGCGGTGGAATGTCGACCAACTCAGTTGGCAGCATCACTTGGTGTGGAGTGGGGCCCTTCACTTTACGGGTCCCTGCGGCAAACTACAATGTCCAGAATGCAGTGGGGCAGCAGGAACAGCACAAGGAGCTTCGCACCTGTGAGGCAGAGGAGGGGCGTGACCACGTGACTGGGAGTGGTCACAGCTGATATAACACTACAGCAATGAACCTGTGACAAGGATACAACTGGAACAGGCACTGATGAATCCATTTTAAGGAAGAAACGCATCTGCCTAGCTTTTCAGGAAACCCTTTTATGCTTGTGCAGCTACTACAAATAAAGCCGCTTTTGAAGTCCCCCGGAGCATGGTCACACTTTTTACTGGTGGAGGGAAAAGATTGGAAGCTATGTTAAGCCAGACTGCAGACTCTGGCTATGTGACTGCCCTCTAAGCATGGGCGGAAAATCCGTTTCGCTCGCGGATTTTGCGGATTTTTGGGAAATTCGCAATCCGCGAGATTCGCGAATCTCCCGCAAAATCCGCAAATCCGCGAGCAGCGGATTTTGCTCGCACTGCTCGCACTGTTCGCGTGAGTTCGCGGCTTCCCAGTACAACTTCGCGCCCCGCGAATAAGTGCTAAATTGCAGAAATACGATCTTAGCAAAACTGAAACTACTTACCAGGTTCAAAAGTTCAGTCACATCATTAGTAGCCATTTCCTGTAGTGCTTCCTGAGGGGCCCCTCCAGAGTTCAGTTGCCAGTTGCAACTATTATGTGACCCTGCTCTGAACCTCAGAATAGTTACACATATGCCACAAAGGTCCTGAATTACAGCTAAGGGAGACAAGCAGGAGCCAGGCTGGAAGTTAAAATCCATTAATCAGCCCCTAATTCATTATTGTCAGTTGGGGCAGGGCAGGTGTTGTAACTAATTTTGCAACAATGAAAGCACTTAGCAAGTGCAAAAGATCACTAATCAGGGCGCACTAAGGAAGCAGGTGCCAGCTAAAAAAATATTCTGTGACACATTAATCAGCCCCAAATTAATTCAGGTCACTTGAGGCAGGGAAGGTGTGCTTTGCTTTGCCGAAAATAATGTACACTGGACAACCAGAGGGTGTGGTGATGAAACAGAGGGTGGCATGGGTGGGCCAGAGGGTGGCATGAGTAGTCAGAGAGTGGCAGTGGTGACAGAGAGTGGCAGTGATGAAGAAGAGTGTCCAAAACAGGCTGGACACGTAGAAACAACAAGTTCGCAAAACTTGCGACCCGACAGGTAAGTTCGCAAATTGCGAAATTGTAAAAACCCTCGCGAACTGGCAGAAACACGGGCGAACACACAAAAAAAAAATCCGCAAATTCGCGGGAATTCGCGGATTTTGCGGATTGCGAGTTCGCAAATCCGCAAAATTTGCGAACGCGAGATTCGCAAAATTCGCCCATGCTTACTGCCCTCTCGGTCTGGTGCTATGCGACTTCCCTGCAAAACTCTTTGGTACTTGTTGGCTACAGCAATTCGCGTCGCCCCCCCCCCCCCCCCCCGGTGCTGACCTAGCGCATGGGGAGAGAGGAGGCAGTGCACAGCTGCCTGATAAGGTGGACCCAGGAGGACTTTATTACCTGTTTTCGGTGCTGCAGGGGCGGTGGAATGTCGACCAACTGAGTTGGCAGCATCACTTGGTGTGGAGTGGGGCCCTTCACTTTACGGGTCCCTGCGGCAAACTACAATGTCCAGCATGCAGTGGGGCAGCAGGAACAGCACAAGGAGCTTCGCACCTGTGAGTCAGAGGAGGGGCGTGACCACGTGACTGGGAGTGGTCACAGCTGATATAACACTACAGCAATGAACCTGTGACAAGGATACAACTGGAACGGGCACTGATGAATCCATTTTAAGGAAGAAACGCATCTGCCTAGCTTTTCAGGAAACCGTTTTTATGCTTGTGCAGCTACTACAAATAAAGCCGCTTTTGAAGTCCCCCGGAGCATGGTCACACTTTTCACTGGTGGAGTGAAAAGATTGGAAGCTATGTTAAGCCAGACTGCAGGCTCTGGCTATGTGACTGCCCTCTCGGTCTGGTGCTATGCGACTTCCCTGCAAAACTCTTTGGTACTTGTTGGCTACAGCAATTCGCGTTGCCCCCCCCGGTGCTGACCTAGCGCATGGGGAGAGAGGAGGCAGTACACAGCTGCCTGATAAGGGGGACCCAGGAGGACTTTGTTACCAGTTTTCCGTGCTGCAGGGGCGGTGGAATGTCGACCAACTGAGTTGGCAGCATCACTTGGTGTGGAGTGGGGCCCTTCACTTTACGGGTCCCTGCGGCAAACTACAATGTCCAGCATGCAGTGGGGCAGCAGGAACAGCACAAGGAGCTTCGCACCTGTGAGGCAGAGGAGGGGCGTGACCACGTGACTGGGAGTGGTCACAGCTGATATAACACCACAGCAATGAACCTGTGACAAGGATACAACTGGAACAGGCACTGATGAATCCATTTTAAGGAAGAAACGTGTCTGCCTAGCGTTTCAGGAAACCCTCTTTATGTTTGTGCAGCTACAACAAATAAAGCTGCTTTTGAAGTCCCCCGGAGCATGGTCCCACTTTTTCCTGGTGGAGGGAAAAGATTGGAAGCTATATATATATATATATATATATATATATATATATATATATATATATATATATATATTCAATGAAAAAACCATTGGTTTTAGGCCATATATAGTTAGGAATTAGCATTTACAAAACCTTATTTTACTCGCATAAAACCATTGAAATTCCATATATAGTTAGAAGCGCTAACTATATATCGCGCACCCGCAATCCACTGCTGATGATGTCACATATTACATCATTCATGACATGGTCGGTGACATCACTGATGACATCACTGATGACATCTCAAATGACATCACTGATGACATCACTGATCACAACGTCCAGTGATTGTATGTGTCTGTAAAGTTTAAATATGTTTTACATATTGAAGAATGAGTGGATGTATAAGTGTCTGGATGAAGAATTTAGTAGGTGCATGACTGACTGTATGAAAGAGTGATTAAATGTGTCTCACTGAGTGCATGGGTTAGTGACTAAACTGTCTTAATTTGTGCATCAGTATGTTTGTTGTTGTGTAAGCTGCTGCATGTGTTGATCAGTAGCTATAAGAGTGGCCATATGGGTTATTGATTGGTTGCCCAAGTATTTGAATGGGAGGCTGAGTGTGTGTGTGGGTGGCTGGGAGGTGCGTGACTCTGTGCATAGATGTGTAAGCAGTTGATTCACTAGGAGTATGAGTTCAAGAGTGCATGTGGAAACAGCTATATGGGCGGTTGACTGTGCATGGGTGTGTTGGTGAGTGAATGGATTTCTCATTGCTACATGTGCAAGTAAGTACGTATGTAAAACACAATACATGTGAGAGTTGAGATATATAAATAACTGAACATAAGAGCCAGTGAATGTGTGAGTGGCTGTATCGATCACTGTGAGCTTGTATCAGGGATTATATAAGAGAGTAAATATGTGTTATTATATGTTTGAATAAGTAAGATGTGTATAACTGTATAGTTGAGGAAATTGAGGTGTGATTGATTCTTTGCATGACTGACTAGGTGTGTGAGTAACTCCATGGATGAGTGACAGTCTGTGAGTGTCTGTTTATACTGAGTGTATGTAAGGTTATATTAGAGTCTGAAGAGGTTCATTGTATTATCACATGAGTGATGTGATCAGTGATGACAAATGAGATGTCATCAGTGATGTCATTTGAGTTGTCATCAGTGATGTCATCAGTGATGTCATTTGAGATGTCATCAGTGATGTCATTTGAGTTGTCATCAGTGATGTCATCAGTGATGTCATTTGAGATGTCATCAGTGATGTCATCAGTGATGTCACTGACCATGTCATGAATGATGTAATATGTGACATCATCAGCAGTGGATTGCGGGTGCGCGATATATAGTTAGCGCTTCTAACTATATATGGAATTTCAATGGTTTTATGCGAGTAAAATAAGGTTTTGTAAATGCTAATTCCTAACTATATATGGCCTAAAACCAATGGTTTTTTCATTGAATTTTCAAGGTTTTGTAAATGCAAATTCCTAACTATATATCCACTATAACCTATGGTTTTTTCTGTGAATTTCATTGGTTTTTTAATAGCAAATATGAAAAGCTTTAAAATGTCAAGTACGTGATAGATAAAAACATTTTCGTATTTATGCACGCTGATGTGCTTTGAACGCTGCACCCCCCCCCCCTCCCCTCTTTTGTCTTAGTAGTACTCTCTCTTTGCAGATACTGAAGGGTAGTTAACGCAGGCCTTTACCCCCGTTGTAATCCGTCGTGCCTCCTTGTCTCTCCATTTGATTGATTGTTGTCCAAGCATTTACTGTTTTAGAATTGGTTCTCTTTGGATCATTCTCTATTTACAAACAAGCACAAAGTCGCAATACTCTGTTTAGTCTTTGCAGATAGTGAAAAATCGTGTAAAAAAATAAAAGTAATCGAGCAAAATCAGTAGGCCACTAATTGGATCTCTTTTTGACCTCGCTAAAATAGAAATATTAGGAACAACCCTTCATGAGAAATACGAAAATAGTGAGATGAACTGAGCTCCACACCATGAGGGCTGCAAGACAGCTCGGCTCCATCACCCATCCCGCACAAAATAACGACAAACCCTATGCAAATATTAAAAATATAGACAACACACCAGCAAAGAAACAGGGTAAAACATTTTATTAAAAAACTATTTACATAACGTTGGTTTATAAGATGATGTCAGTAGTGGACCGATGTGTGAATAGATCGAAAACAGCACAAGGCTCCAAGATCCGGATGGCAAGCTCCTGGATGTTGGGTGCCATAGTTTAGAGTTCTGAATTTCAGCCTTTTTCAATGCCTGTGCTTTGTTGAATCAAAATGGCGGCTTGACACAAAGCTGTCTCAAGCGTTGCTACTGATGCTATGCAGACCAAAACTGGTTTTCAGTTTGTACATTTTTCTAGATTTTTCAATCCAAGTTTGGTTGACTTTGTAGAACGATGGCTTCAGATTTTCAACATACGGTGTGGTGGCGCTGACTGGGAGGGGGCGCTTCGCTCCTGCCCCCTCCCCAAGTAAGATTTTCATACGTGAAAGTACGTTAATGGTTTTGGTCCCTGAGATGCTTCGATGTCACTGCCATTCTCAAATAGCATAAGTTCTGGATGTTGGGTGCCATAGTTAAGAGTTCTGAGCAGTGCTTGTAACACTGTCTGAAGCTTATTTCCACCTACTGCAGCTTCACTATTCTCAAAGTAAGTGAGTGTCGTTTGTGGACCTGACTGCATTAGAAAACAATGTGATATGTTACCTTCCTAAACAGCTTGACGGAGGCCCCTGAGGGGCGGTGTGATGGCCATGGACTCGGAGAAGACGCTTGGCTCCGACACCCTCCCCAAGTCTTATAGCACTGGTGTAGCCTGAGATCGCCCCCGACATAGGCGGCCGGCTCCCGGGGTCCGGCGGATCTTTTTGCCTTTTGATGACTCTTCAATTCTGGACCTTGTCCCACAATCCGTTTGACCTGAAGACAAGCTGTAGTGGGGCGCCCCTTTATCGTTTTAGTTGCCATTCCGCCCGCTTTTGCTACACTGTGCCTCTTCCGCCATTCAGCTGTTTACCGCCCGCTCTTGCGACTACAGCGTCGCGCTCACCATGTAGTTGAGTTGCGCCCGCTCTTGCGGTGCAGCGATAGGCGGCTGCCACAGGACTCTCAAAATGGCGGCGGGCTCTTCGGTTTTGGGCCTGGTCCACTAAAATGGCCCTGGGACACCTTGGAACTCGGACGCTTCCCTGATAGGGCTTGGGTCCCATTCTCGAAAAGCGTCCCCTCAGCCGTGAAGATTCTACAAAAGTCTTGGGGGCCTCCGACTCCCGCAGGCTTCTGGTGGGGAGCGGCTGCCATGATTGCTCGTGGAATGGCCACGACGGAGCTACGAGATGGTAGTGGTCTCATGCTGACGCCAGCTTTAGTCTGAAACATCCAGAAACACTATAGACTACCAATTCGATCAGTTCCGGTAGCGCCCCAACATGACCCGGAAGAGAAGAACTTGCCCTCCCCTCTTTGACTGATGGTTCTTGTTGCCTGTCCCCTCTGTTGTCATTTAACAGAACTTTTTGGACTGCTGAAAGGGGTTGTGTTCTGAACGCTGGTTGGTGGAGACATTTAGACTATATTCTTGACCTACGTTGTCGCGTAATGCGTTTTATGACACGCCGCGTTAGCGCACCCGGAAGTGATCCGAGGCGCGGCGCGCAGCGTGTAACGTAAGCATAACAGGTCATGTGACTTGTTAATAAAACTTTTCATTGGTTCATTTTACTTTTGTTAATTTAATGATGAAAAGCTTGGTCATATGACCTAAAAATTACGCTTTTTATTATTTTCGAACAATATTTTTTTTTCAAACATATGTTATAATATTCCAGGCTAATGTACTTTCCCGGAAAATTTACAACTGTCTTGCAAGTAAAATATATTCCTTTTTCGAGAAAAAGGGCGTTTCTTCCTTCCATGACGGAGCCGTTGAGTAAAAGAGATTCGGCCTGCTGTCTTAGTCGCCGATACGCCTGATTATCAGATTCTTATCGATCACTTTATGTTGCAGACATGAAAAACACAACTGCCCTTGACCATTTATCTTTACTGCGTTCCTACATATTATACCTTTTATCCGTCATGTAATTGGACTGCTTTATTTCACTTGCCTTTTACTGATTCGAAAACAGTGACTAAAAGTAAAAACTTTACCAATGTAAATACTACTACTGTGTTTTGTTTTAAAAACCTTTATTGTGAAAATGTCAGTATACAAATACGGGCCTATAATCACGTGGGCCGGCCACGGAGCAAACTGAAATCGTATATGATGAGGAGACATTTACACTGTAGAGGAACGTAACGAGCGGGCCATTAGGTTGCAAGAACTAAGGTGTCTAACAGTTGCGGAATCGGTGGACATACATTTTGTAATTAAAATAGAACAGGGCCACTTACAATAACATTTTCTAGATATACATTTGCGGGCAAGGAGTTACGAGTCCCATTTATACCGGCGCCATTTTGGGCGAGGCCGGGCAGGTCCAAGATATAGTCAAAATGTCTCCACCAACCATCGGCCAGACCAGAACCCCTTTCGGCCCTTTATGCTACAAGATGGTGTCTTCCATTCAGAAAATATTGTTGGCAGCATTTTGAAAGGAAACAGAAACAGCCGTTCTCCTAGTGAGTTTCACATTGTTACATTTAGGAAGAATGTTGAAGAGTAGTATGTGGAAAATCTGAAGCCATTTTTCTACAAACTCTCAATCAGACTTGGATGGAAAAAAAAAACCTGAAGAATGTACAAACTGAAAACCAATTTTTGTCTGTATAGCACCAACAGTAACGCTTGAGTCAGCTTTGTGTCAAGCCGCCATTTTCATTCAATCAATAGCGTCCCCCTGCACACATTCAGGGACCTGGTCGTGTCTTCAGATGAAACGGATTGTAGGAAAAGAAGCAGAAAGGAAAAGGAAAAAAGTTCCGCCGGACCTAGTGAAGCTGCAGCAGGTGCAAATAAGCTTCAGACAGTCTTACAAGCACTGCTCAGAACTCTCAACTGAGGCACTCAACATCCAGGACTTGCCATTCGGATCTTGGCGCCTTGTGCTGGTTCCGACCTATTCACACATCGGTCCACTACTGACATCACCTCATAAGCCAACGGGGCACCCCACGCCGACTTTCGGCGCAGCATTGTAGGATGGCCACACCAGTGCGGCAACTTGCTGGACACAACATCGGGGCCATCCAGATCTCGGCGCGTTCGACTCACTGTACCGCAACAGTGACCGCAACTCAGCTGGACACGCCGTCTTTCGGCGCAGCATTGTAGGATGGCCACACCAGTGCGGCAATTTGCTGGACACCACCTCGGTGCCATCCGGATCTCGGCGCGTTCGAGTCACTGTACCGCAACAGTGACCGCAATTCAGCTGGACACGCCGTCTTTCGGCGCAGCATTGTAGGATGGCCACACCAGTGCGGCAATTTGCTGGACACCACCTCGGTGCCATCCGGATCTCGGCGCGTTCGAGTCACTGTACCGCAACAGTGACCGCAACTCAGCTGGACACGCCGTCTTTCGGCGCAGCATTGTAGGATGGCCACACCAGTGCGGCAATTTGCTGGACACCACCTCGGTGCCATCCGGATCTCGGCGCGTTCGAGTCACTGTACCGCAACAGTGTCCGCAACTCAGCTGGACACGCCGTCTTTCGGCGCAGCATTGTAGGATGGCCACACCAGTGCAGCAATTTGCTGGACACCACCTCAGTACCATCCGGATCTCGGCCCGTTGTGCTGCCTTCGGCCTATTCGCACATCGGTCCGCTACTGACGCCGCCTCACGTGCCAACGGATTTTCTACGCTTTTTGTAGCCCTATGCCGCATAACAGGTCATGTGACTTGTTTATAAAACTTTTCATTGGTTCATTTTACTTTTGGTTTCCTAAAGATGGAAGGCTTGGTCATATGACCTAAAAATAACACTTTTCATTGGTTTAGAACATTTTTTTTTCCCAAACGATGAAAGCCCCACCTTGTTTCTGGATCATTCAGACTGAAGCTGGCGTCAGCATGAGAGCACCACCATCTCGTGGCTCCGTCGTGGTCATTCCGCGAGCAATCATGGCAGCCGCTCCCCACCGGAAGCCTGCGGGAGTCGGGGGCCCCCAAGACTTTTGTACAATCTTCATGGCTGAGGGGACGCTTTTCGAGAATGGAGCCCAAGCCCTAGCAGGCAAGCGTCCGAGTTCCAAAGTGTCCCAGGGCCATTTCAGTGGACCAGGCCTAAAACCGAGGAGCCGTCCGCCATTTTAAGAGCCATGTGGCAGCCGCCTATCGCTGCACTGCAAGAGTGGGAGCAACTCAACAACATGGTGAGCGAGACGCTGTAGCCGCAAGAGCGGGCGCAACTCAGCTAGATGGCCGCCACCTGGGGAGGCCCGTTCACGCCGCCTCCCCCACGCCCCCCCCCCCGGGCCGCCGCACGCCAATTTTCGGAGCAGCATTGTAGGATACCAAAACCAGTGCGGCAGTTTACTGGACATCACCTGGGTGCCTGTCGTACATGTTGTGTCAGCCATGTGACACTGGACACAGACCGCTACTGACGAGGCCTCCCCCCGCACCACCCGGGACGCCCCACGCTGTTTTTCTGTGCTGCATTGTAGGATCCCTAAACCAGTGCGGCACCCAGGCGACATCACCTGGGTGCCGTCCAGAACTCTGCACGTTGTGCTGCCTTGGGACTATTCGCACAAAAGACAGCTTCTAACCATTGTTGCTTTTTGTGTTGAGAAATGTTTAAATGTTTTTAGTTTTTGTTCCGTTCGTTAAAGTTAATAGTTAATAAAGTTTTATAACCTTACTTTGTTGGAGTGTTATCTATTTTTTTTTAAACTGGTGAATGGGGCCTTGAATCGGGTTATTGTCATGTGTGGGCTTTGGAAGTGTGCTGCTGCAGGATCGGACATTTCAAACTCAAATGCACGTTCTTTTTCTTACCTTTCCGAAGCATGGAGCGCAATAGCAAGCAGAGAAAGGGTGATGCACGTGTTGAACACTACCTGACCTGGCAAGTTGCTGGCAGTGCCCCCCCGCCCGCTCCTGAAAGAGGGCACACACACACACCGCCGCTCCGAGTACTTCACAAATCTTTAAAAGACCATGCGCTTGTTCATGAGGCTTAAATGGTTTATCACCTCTTCTAGAACCCCTGCATCGACCCTCTGACGTTTCCTGGAAAAATTACCATGTAACACAATACCAAGCCCTGTCAGCTGAAACCCCCAAGGAATCGTGGGGCATATTATCAAGGGGGTTTATCTCCGCTTTTTTGGCTTTAAAAGCCTTGAAAGCGGAGATAAAATTATCTCCCTATTACCAAGCTGTCGCTAACACCAGTTAGTGACAGCTAAAAGGAGATAGCGACCATCTTGGGCCCCGCTTTGCATGTCAGTGATACTTATCACTAATGACATGCAAAGTGGCGTGCCAAGATGTTAGCGACTGGAAACAGTCCCTAACATCGCTACCTTCTATTACCAACTTTTGGAGATATTCGCGCTAAGCGCGAATATCTCCAAAATCTAACACCTGCCCTGAGCAGTTCTTAGCCATGTTATCCAATGGGAGGTGGATAACATGGCTAAGAGCATTTGCTCGATAATACATGAATATCGCTGACTTTTCTGCGATAATAGCAAGGTTTATCTGCGATAAAAATCGCCGATGTACGGCGATAATTTTTGTCTCTAAACAAGTTAGAGACAAAAATTATCGCTAGTTGTTCGTAATATGCCCCCGGGTTTTTGCTTGCAGAAATCGGGAGGCGGGAGACTAGCACTGAAATCAGTAGTCACACGCCTGAATTGGGAGGATTGGCATGTCTGAATTCTCTACAGCTGGGGCCATAAACTACATCCGCAGGGTTAGGTGATAGCCTGGGACCAGCCTGGCATCTAAAATGGCTGCCGTGCACGACAAAATTGTGGCATTGGAAAAAAGGCAAGATGGCGCAGCCGCTGGAAGAGATGTATCAACATATATCAGCCTCCTCAGCCACCCTCAGGAAACATAGGGGATTAGGATACGTCTCCCGCACCCCCTTATACCTAGTACTTTAATTAACGAAGCACAAAATGGCGAATTCCCGTTTCGCTACCAGTTTGCGGCCCAGTTCGCGGCCCGTGAAGCGCTTCTACCGTGAAAAATCATTTTTTTTTATTTTCCCCACGGGACCCTTTAATAACCCCAACAACATTCCTAGGGGGTCAAGAGGGGGATACCTTGCCCCCTTTCATTAAATTCCCCCTTAGTTTTTCACCTTTTCTTCTCTCTCGATCCTACCGAGAGACAAGATGGCGGCCGCTCCGGACTGTCATGCAGCAAAAAAAAAAAAAAGCTCAAGCACAGCCGCTGGAAGAGATGTATCAACATATATCAGCCTCCTCAGCCACCCTCAGGAAACATAGGGGATTAGGATACGTCTCCCGCACCCACTTATACCTAGTAATTTAATTAACGAAGCACAAAATGGCGAATTCCCGTTTCGCTACCAGTTTGCGGCCCAGTTCGCGGCCCGTGAAGCGCTTCTACCGTGAAAAATCATTTTTTTCTTATTTTCCCCACCGGGACCCTTTAATAACCCCAACAACATTCCTAGGGGGTCAAGAGGGGGATACCTTGCCCCCTTTCATTAAATTCCCCTTTCGTTTTTCACCTCTTCTTCTCTCTCGATCCTACCGAGAGACAAGATGGCGGCCGCTCCGGACTGTTTAGAATGTTGACAGACACCGGAGAGCCAATCAGCTTTCTGCGCGCAAAGTTCCGATAAGCGAAAAGTAAGCGGACCGGATCGCTGCCCGGAGCGCTGTTACAGATATATATCTTGATTTAAACGTTAATTTCTCAAAATCCACTGAAGCACATATATTGAGACCTAGCAAAGGCACATCGGGCTAACAGTCCCTACAATTTTGCCAAGTTTCGTGCAAATCCATTCAGCCGTTCGAGCTAAAAGTGAGTCCAACCGCCCTATGGAAAACTCAATGCAAAAAACGTGTTTTGGGACCCCCCTTTTTTCTCAGCCCCCCCTTGACGAAACCCCACCAAATTTTCAGGGGCTGCTCAGAAACAAAATGTGCCATTTTCCTGAAAATTTCAGCCGATTCCGTCCACAAACGCCAAAGTTATTAGACATAGAATTTTCAGAAATCCCATAGGGAAAAAATCCTAACTATATATACCTACTGGCGATAGCCAGTAGGTAATATATATATATATATATATATATATATATATATATATATATATATATATATATATATATATGTATATGAGCCAAGGAGGTGGTGAAGTGAGTGCTGGACGAATAAGCAGAGACCAACTTTGTTTTTAATCAATGAAGCCCCCAACTACCTGAAGCGTAAAAGCGCAGTTTCCTGTTACGCGCACGAGGGACTCTCTCTACAATGCGACCAGAGTTAAAATTGGAGATGGAGTGTGTTCCGAGAATATCGGGTTAGTTTGACGGCCCGCCACAGAAGCCTCTGAGGTGTTTGAAGCAGCTGGGACCATCGTGCACAGAGGGTGCGGAGTGACGCTGACACCCGGTCTGTGCTGTCGACTGCTGAGCCAAGGAGGTGGTGGAAGAGAGTGTGGGACGAATAAGCAGAGACCAACTTTGCTTTTAATCAATGAAGCCTCCAACTACCTGAAGCGAATTGCCAGCGCGCTGCAACGTGGGGCTGGTAGTCCCCAACATAGAAGCGAGCAAAAGACAATTGGCTCCAGGTGAGACCAACCACCACATGGAGGGAGGCGCTCTTTAAGATCCACGACGTGGGAGTCATCATTGTAGAAGGACGTTAGGCGTTTCAGAAAGGCACACGCCGAAACCGTTCATGCCAGAGCCTTCAATAAAATTTACCTGTTTGCAAGTCCCGCTGAGTCCCTGGTGAACTTCTTGAAAAAGGAGAGGTGGAGTGACATTAAAGCGCGGTTTCCTGTTACGCGCACGAGGGACCCTCTGTACAATGCGGCCAGAGTGAAAATTGGAGATGGAGTGTGTTCCGAGAAAGGGAGGTACAATGGCCCTCTAAAGAAATATACCACTTGCAGAAATTTGTACGGCTCCTAAATAGTCAACATAGCACACCTTCACTAAGCATTATTGTGTGAATGTTCAAGCCCGTCAGGAGGCTTTGGTTGGTCAAGTGGTAGTAAAGACTTTATTGAAAACACATCTGCATTGTTCGCTCAATAGCTTATTGTTTTTGTTGGAGAGCAGTGCTTTATAGTCTATATAGCTAGCAACAACACACATGCCAGTACTAATGCTTGATCAACAAATACAAAAATTAAATCACACGTGACACTCATAGTGACTGAAAAGAACAGTTTTTTTATTTTTTGATTTGTTTAAAGGTTTTGAAATTTGAATTTGTCAAAAACACATTATCGGTTCTCACAAAAGTCTAATAATCAATTTTACATAGACCACACAAATTCCAAGACATACATAACATGTATAACATACGATATTTGTCACATATATTTCAACAACACTAGACATAACGTCAACAGAAGATTCATGCAATAGTGATGAATGAGCAAGCTCAGGTTCCAAACTTTGCAGCACTTTAAAGTAACTAACATGAAAAAGATGAAAAGAAAAAGCCCAAAGAGGGGTTGAAAGCTTTATTTTAGAATTACAGTGTCACTTTTTATTTTTGAGAACAACAGAATTTCACAAACCCAATGAGGGCACTGGCCAAACAGTGTATTATCCAGGTAACCAAGGCAATTCCTTCCGTAATGCTTTAAAGAAGTTAGTCACAAGTAAACACAAAAGGGGGGTAGGGGAAGTTAGCCTGATAGTGAATCCATGTTCACTTGTTTGGTCCGAATCTAGATCAACGCTTTTCAAACTCCTAGGTGACTTTGGCGGGTTTCTCATCAGGTCCTGGGACAACAAAGAGCTGAAGAAAGGGGAAAGAAAATGAGAAAATAGTGCTTGTAGTATCACTTACAACACCAATTATACAAAGCACACCTGCCCTAAAAACAAAATCCTAACTCTGATTTACCATCTTAGAGATTAACCAATCTCTAGCCAAACTGTTTGTGTAGCTTTTTGCATAGAAACTGCGGAGAAGGAAGAAAAAAGAGAGACAAAAAGAAACCACGTCAGTCTTGTGAATGGTGCTTGTGGAGGGGAGTGATTGTGGAGAAGTGTGAGGGCTCTTCGAGTTCGCTCAGAAAAGTGTGGAGGGTGTCTTTCATGAAGTGTCGAAGGAGAAGCTGTGTTTTTTCATGAGTGGTCTGTCACTTACCGCTGTTCTTGAAAATAAACTGTTCTTAAAAAAAACTGTTCTTTGAAAAAAAAACGAGGTGGTGTGGTGCCTGCATACCTTTTTGGATGTCGCTGTGTAGAATTTCCATAAAGATGAGGAAACATTGTAGACTTCATCAGAAGTTTATTCAGGTACAAAGGATCCCATCCAACAGCTGCCAGAGTAAGCTTCAACTGAGCAGCATCCTTCAAAACCCTAATGACATCAGAACATTCCATACGATGCTAGGATGGAACTTAAGCACACATAGAATTCTGATAATAGAGAATAGGCATACTATTTCACCATGCCTAAGAACTTCATAAGTTCTTCCTTATTCTTGGGAGGACTCATTTTCTGAATAACGCCAACCATGACTTCTTTTGGTCTAACCCCGTTTGCATCTATCTTATGACCCAAATAATTTATGGAGTCCGCACAAAATTTACACTTTACCTTTTTCACCGTGAGATTACATTCATTCAGATTGCGAAAAACAGCCGTTAATCTACTATCATGCTCGACCATATTGGCAAATACCAAAATGTCATCCTGATAAACAAACACACCAGGTAAACCCTTCAACACCCTCTCCATTACTCTCTGAAATACTGATGAGGCCTAGACTAGACCAAATGGCATCCTTTTAACCCCTTCCCTGCTGGGTACATTCCCCCGATGTGCTGGGGGGTGTGGGGCGTGCGCAGCGCCCCCATGCTCAGGACGAGCTCAGCTCGTCGTGAGCTACAGTTCTCCTGTGCTCATGACGAGCTGAGCTCGTCACGGCCACACCCGTTTCATTAGAACGTTCAGCACAGCAGGGGAATTAGCCCAGCGTGCGAGCGTTCTAAAGGCCATGATGAGCTCAGCTCGTCATGAGCACCGGAGCACTGTAGCTCATGGCGAGCTGAGCTCGTCATGAGCATGCAAGGGGTTAAATATAAAAGTGCCAAAAGGCTTAATGAAGGCTGTTATGTCTCTGCTGTTTTGCTCCAACTCTATCTTATGATACGCAGATGTTAAATCAATGGTGCTAAATACTTTAGCACCACCCAATAACACTAACAGTTCATTAATATTAGGTAAAGGATATTTATCGATCACCACATTTTTGTTTAGTTGGCGCAAATCGATGCATAGACGAAGATCGCCATTGGGTTTTCTTGCGGCCAGCACCGAGCCAACCAATCCGTTCCCTCAACCTCCTCAATGATTCCACCATCCATCAATTTCTTTAATTCTTTTTGCATATCATCTTTTACAGACAATGGAACATTCCTCACTTTGCAACATACAGGAATTGATCCATTCTTTAGCTTGATTTTATGTTGATATAGCAATAGGAATACCACACATCTCCCTCCTATAATACCTATATACAGATTCCAACATTTTCAAAACATTATACATAATCCTTTAGATATGATGGACGTTTTAAGGTCCTAAAGGAATGACGAAGATAATTTTGCTCACCTCTGTTATTATAAGAATGTTCACCTTGGCTACCACTGGTAGAAGCACGTTGACTCTCCCCAGAGTGAGCATCATTTTTTTCCCAGAACCATCACCACAACCATCATTTCCATTTGATTTAAATCTTACAATGACCACTCTATCAAGATTCCATATCCTGTGATCCTGAGTTTTCACAGCGTTATTGAAAACCTTTATGACTAACATTGGTTTGAGATATTTGGAGTTCCCACCACCAAATAAACAAGGTCGCCTAATAGCTACCCAATCTCCTACCTTAACAACCGTTCTTTTCACAGATTTTTTTGCATCAAAATTCCTTTTCCTTTGCTGAGCCATATGTTCCTCTCTCTCATTCAAATCTTGACCATCCACACTTTCAACTCTTCCTTTAAGTCTACAATAATCAATAACCCAAAATGGTTCCAAACAAGTATTTGCAAACCTTCCCCAAAAAAGAAAGAAAGGAGATTTTCCCATTGTAGAATGAGGGGTTAATCTATACTCTTCAACTGTTTTACATACTTCACACTTCCAGTCTAGATTGATAGATTTTGCAAGAGTAATATTTTCCTTTAACACTCTGTTATACCTCTCAATCATTCCATTACCCTCAGGATGATATAACGAACAAGTTTTATGCACAATATTATTTTTCATCAGAAAATCCTCCATTTCTTTGGATATCATCTGCACGCCATTGTCTGACAGAATAGATCTTGGATTACCCTCTCTCGAAAATAATTCTCTCAAATACCTTATCACACATTGTGTCTCCACACTGGATAAAAAGAAAACCTCAGGCCACCTAGAAAACATGTCCATGATGACCAAAAGAAAGGTTTGGGAACCACCACTATGAATGGGTCCTAAAATGTCCAATGCAATGTCTCCCCACGGACGCGTAGGACGTCTTCTTACTACCATGGGTTGAGTTCTAGGAAATTTAGATTTATCACATAATCCACAAGGAACACATTCCCGAATCTCTCTCTCCATGAACTTGTCCATACCGGGCCACCAATACGTGCTCCGTAACCTCTCTTTAGTTTTAGTAATACCGGAATGTGAAATATGAGCCATGTCCAGCAACTCATTCCTAAGACTGGCCGGGGGAACTAATCTCGTGCCTCGAAACAGTATACCTCTATTGACCGATAATTCATGCCTCACATACCAAAACGGACTTGTTGACAAAGTCCCTGCCTTAGCACTCACCCAGTAACCACTTAATTAAGACAAAACTTCACTCAACGTTTCATCTGAACCAACTTCATTAACCCATCTCTCTTCAGTTATACTTACCAAATCCAAAGCATAAACCCATTCCTCTTCAAACTCATTGTCAACACCCTGAAACTCTTCATCTATGTCTGAATCTTCAACACCAACCTCAGGAACAAGGCGAGAAAGAACATCTGCTATTTTTTTCTCCACCCCAGGAATATATCTAATGCAAAAAGAAAATTCTTGCACCCCCATTATCCATTTGGTAATTTGGCCAGAAATCAAATCCAGGCCCTTTTTCTCAAAGATTTCCACCAAGGGTTTGTGGTCAGTCCTAACCTCAAATTCTGTTCCCCATATAAACTTTTTCAACTTCCTCACAGCCCAAAAAACTGCTAAAGCCTCTCTTTCTACAACATAATATCTAGTCTCAGGATCCCTGAGACTTCGAGACAAAAACATTATGGTTTTAGTACCAGATGGACCGCATTGCTTCAATACAGCACCTAAACCCCTCTCACTAGCATCCGTCATTTTTTTTTTTAAATGTGTTTTTATTGCAGGCATCATATATATCAAATGTTACAACATTTCTCTCTCCCCTATCTAGTGGGTGCATTGCATTAACCATCTGCTTCAATCTTTACACAGCCCCATTGCCCACATCCCGGAGGTCGGGCGGCGTATATCGGAACAAAGAAGAGGCTGTTCAATGTTAGATCAAAACATCCAACTAGTAGGAGCACCTCGAGTCTGCTTTTCTCCTTTTGTTCTTTTTTTTAAAACAACCCCTCAAACACAAGTCCCTCCTCCTCCCCACCAAACCCAATCAAATAGGCAGCTAAAAGGAACAATCAAATTTACTTGACGCACGCTTATATCTTCTGCAGTTCCTCCCCGATCATAATCCTGTAGATCTCTCATCTGACGATTATTCCTGTCAATATCCACCTCTCTCCATGTTAGGTGACATTATTCTTTGTCGTGTCGGGGGGTCCCTCAATAGTCTGAAGGTGTTATGTGTTATGGACTGGCGGTGCACCCTACAGTGTTCGCTAGGGGTCCTGGTGTGCCCAATGCTGTCTCCTATTATCCCTAATGTTGTCTCTCCTCCCTCCCCCCACCCACAGTCCCACCACTTCGCAGAATATCGCAGTCTATTTCTGGTGTCATGAAACAGGTGCATCAGACGTTATGGAGTGTAGTGTGTCCTGGGCCTGCTGTCTGGGCTCTCTATCATCGTCTAGTTCCTCCTCCTCATCCTGTACTTCGAGATCCCTCAGGGCCTGTACCAATACCTCCCATGCCGACGCTGCAGCTAATGCTCTGTCATCTCGCCGTCTGCGTGCCATCTGATATCTAAGGGTGCTTTCACAGGTGGCCCATTTCAGGAATTCACTCATCCAGCGTCTATACAATGGGCCAGCCCTTGCCTTCCAGTGCCGGGTAATCTCTCGCTTGGCCAATATAAGGCCCATGTCAATGAATTTGCTGGTATACCTGTGCTTGGGGGAATATGGGAACCAGTGCAGAACCCCGACTGCCATATCAAATTGTATTTGTCTCCCCGTCGCCTCGTTCAAAACTTCTCCTATTGCCCTCCAATAATCTCCCAGCCCCGGGCAAGTCCAAAGCATGTGATCTAATTCTACTGCCTCCCTAGAACATCTTGGGCATGCTGCTTCCTGTACTCCAAAATATTTCCGGACTTTCCCCGGGGTCAAGTACGCCCTATGCAATATGAAAAAATGCACTAGCTGGAAGCGAGCGTTCCTAGTACTCTTACGGGCACGTCTCACTATCTGTGCCCA
The DNA here is from genome assembly GCF_964263255.1 of Lissotriton vulgaris. Classification (NCBI taxonomy): domain Eukaryota; kingdom Metazoa; phylum Chordata; class Amphibia; order Caudata; family Salamandridae; genus Lissotriton; species Lissotriton vulgaris. The sequence goes on from NC_141694.1 coordinate 1,690,081,305, forward strand.
GGCTGTCTCCGGGATCTCTTTACCTATGTCCGCTTCCCACTTAGTTTTCAACACAGTCAACGGGGGGCAAGTTTTCCCAGAGCATTCTGCTATATAGGCATGTGACTGCCTTATGAGTGCCCGCTGCCATCATGGTATACTGACAGGCCAATGATGTTGTGGATTCCATTAGTCCCTCCCGCCAGTGTGCTTGTATCGCCCTGGTAATTGCGGCATGTAAGAAGAAGTCCCCACTAGGCAGATCAAATCTTTCCTGGAGCGCTTGTTAGGGCAGCAGGGCCCCATCCTCATAGAGATCTTCCACAACTTGTAGTGCCCCCTCCTCCCACTTCCGCAGTTGGGACCAGTCCCCTCCGTGTGGCAACGCAGTCAGCATCTCAAGTGGAATTTCCGGTGCATACGGGTGTCGCACTCCTGCTAGGCGTTGAGCTCTGTTCCAGCAAAGTCGGAACTTTCGCTCCTCAATGGTTAGATCACGTAAGTGCAGCTTCTGCTGCATTGTTATATAAGCGAAGATGTGCTGCGGTGTACCTCTCTCTCTCTCCTGCTCTGGGCCCCTGAAAACTCTTGCCACCTCCTGAGTAAACTGCTGCAGTTGCGCTGCCAGATAGTAAAGTTCAAAATTTGGGACTGCAAGTCCTCCCTCGTCTTTTGGTCTAATGAGCGTGTTCTGGGCAACCCTACATCTCCCCGCCCCCCAAAGAAAGGAGGAGACCTGCGATTTCAGCGCTTTGAAAATGGAGCAAGGTATCCACACAGGTAGTGTGCGGAAATAATATAAAAGTCTTGGTAGGGCCACTATTTTTAACAGGGATATCCGGCCCATCAATGACAGAGGTAGAGTCGCCCAGAAGGCCATGTTGCCTTTCAATGCTCGTATACAACGACCCACATTGCCTTCGAGCATGTCTGCCGGAGTATGGTAGATATGTACACCGAGGTATTTGAAGCAGGTGGGTTCCCATTTGATCAGCTGGTGACCCTGCGGTCTGGGCTCCCCACGTCGGACAGGAAACATGCACGTTTTGGACCAGTTGACTTTTAGGCCCGAGATCTCCCCGAATCTATGCAGCAATCTTTCTGCTCCGGTCAGAGCTGCCCCTGCATTTTCCAGGAACAGCAATAAGTCATCCGCATATAAGGATATCAAGTGTCTACCTTCCCTGTCAGCTAACCCTTTGTATCTCACAAGCTAAAGGTTCCATTGCAAGGGCAAACAAGAGGGGGGACAGTGAGCACCCCTGTCTAGTCCCGCGCATCACCGGGTACTGAGGCAATATATAAGACTCTCGTCCATTTTATATACTCCTCACCCGGTTCGAAACGTCGCAAAACCTTGTACAGGTAGTCCCACTCCAGGCTATCAAAAGCCTTCTCTAAGTCTACGGAGAGGATAAGGGGTACCTGTGCCTCTGAGTCGTCGACGGTCATGAGGCGTATGAGTCTCCGAATATTCAAGGTGGTGTTACGCTTGGGGATAAACCCCGACTGGTCGTCGTGGACCAACGAGGTCATGTATGGTAGCAATCGGGCCGCTAATATGCTGCTAAGGATCTTATAGTCCGTGGTTAGCATGGACAACGGCCTATAGGAGGTCTTGTCGCTAGCCACTCTCCCTTGTTTCAAGAGCGGTACCACCAGGGCCTCCCTCATCGATTGGGGTAAACAGCCCACCTCCTTGGCCTCTTTGTATACCTCCAGGAGCCTTGGTGCTAATAAGTCTACATATTTACTATAAAATTCCACCGGCAAACCGTCCAGTCCCGGAGTTTTATTACGAGCCATGCGTTTTATAGCTCCTTGGATCTCCACCAGGTCTATATCCTTACCTAGACCTTCTGTTTGGTCGGGATCTAGTTATGGTAGATCCAGCTCAGCCATGAAGGCATCCAGTGCTGGGTTTCCCTCTACTATCTTACTTTTGTAGAGCTCTTCATAGTACCTCGTGAAACCCTGTAGTATTTCAGTCTGTGTGTACATCATAGCTCCCTCGTCATCCTCTAGAGCCAGAAAGGGTGAATGTCGTCTCTCGGGGTTGGCCCGCCATGCCAGCAGCGTGCCCGCCTTGTCCCCCTCCGCATGCGTTCTGTCCGAGTAAGCCTTGAAGTCAAAGCAGCGGAGTCACTCCACCTCTACTGCAACTGCCTCTCGAGCTGCATTGAGTTTCTCTTGGAGCTCAGGGTGTCCTGGCCTCGCTATTTCAATGTTCCGGACGTTTCCCTCCGCTGTATCAAGATCCCGCAGGAGAACCTTACGGACCCCCGCCTGCTTCCCAATACAGAGCCCCCTGGTGACAACCTTGAAGGCGTCCCATTCTGCTGCCCTAGTCGTGGCAGTACCAACATTTACTTCGAAATACTGCCTAATCCCGTCTTCCAGCATCGCTTGAAACAGCGGGTCATCCATGGTGTCGGGTCGTAATTTCCACGTGGGAATGCACAGAATCTCGGGCATCCAGTTTAGGGTGATCAATAGGGGGTTATGGTCTGAAATTGTCCTGGAGAGATATTCAGTCCGCACCACTAATGGCATTATCAGTGGAGAACACAGCATCGCGTCCAACCGGACATGTAGCTCGTGCACTCTTGAGAAGTATGAGTAATCCCGGTCAGCTGGGTGACCTGATCGCCATGCATCCACCAGATTCCAGTGTGCCTGCCATTCCAACCTGCCCTTAGCCAACCTATGAACCGGGGAATCATTGAGCGGAGGGTGGGACCTGTCGAGCGATACATCCGTTACTGAATTAAAATCCCCACCAACCACTATTGGTCCCGCCGGTAGATGTGCCAGTGTCCCAGATAGTTTCCCCAGGAATACCAGCTGTTCCATGTTGAGTGCATATATGCTGCATAGGGTGATGTCCAGGCCCCGTAGCCTGCCCGCCACAGCCACAAATCTACCCTCAGGGTCGATCACCTGTCTGGTCATCTGGAAGGGAACTCCGGCTCTGATCCAGATCAGCGTCCTTCTAGCGTATGCGGAATAAGCAGTACTAAACACTTGACCTCGCCATCTGCGTTGCAGAGCAAGCCCTTCTGCTGCCGTTAAGTGCGTTTCCTGGAGAAAAGCAATCTGGACCCCTCTACGAGTTAAGTAAGAGTGAACTTTATGCCTTCTCACCATCGTATGGAGCCCCCTCACATTCCAAGTCACATACTTCAAGTTATCAAAGTCAACCATAATCCCATGTCTTCACAGTACTAATCAGAGCAACTGTCGAACTAGCATCAGTGGTGGAATCTCCCCAACAATTCCCCTTGTACCCCGCCTCACCCCCCCCTCCCAACAAGGAATTTAAACATCCATTTCAAAGAAACATCCCCAACCGTCACCCTCCCTCTCCTCCCCAGAACAGGACCCAATAGCAACCCATCAGCCCCCGTCCAATCTCCCTCTATTCAACTTATCTCCCGTCTATCCTGCAGTTGTCGCTGCAGTAGCCTTAAGGGCTGTTTAGGGGTAGACTATGGACCAACGGGCGGCTGCGCCAACTGTAACCCGCCCCTCTAGGATCCCTGAGAAATGATATGCGGTTATCGCGTTCTCGACCACAGGTTACCTTACTCTGTCCCCACCAGAGTTAGACAATCAATGTTATGAGGTAGATCCGAATTCTCACGTGTCAGGCATCCAGCACTTCGTCTGCTGAGTTCGGTGTCACCTTTGGGCCCTTGGCGCCTTGTAAATGTAAATGTAAATGTAAATGTACATGTATTTATATAGCGCAAATCACTGACCGAGGTCGGTATCTAAGCGCTTGCTTAGGGAACCCATCCTGGTATTCCCCTGTGAGATAACCCCGGCAGGGTATCCACAAGGTGAAAGCCAGGCATCCCACCGCGAGGGGCCGTTGTGGAGATTAAGCAAGCTATTGCCCAGAGTCGCAGAGTGTGAACCCGTGAGTCGAGAAGGCACCGGAGCGAGAATTATCGAGTCCGTGGAATTTTTGAGCCCAAGACCCACCGAGGCGGGGAATTGAACCCTGGTCCAGGGCCGATCTCAGCTTCCGGGTCTGCCGCCTCTAACCCCTGAGCCACACTTCTCCACTCCACTTGTGTCTCTGATATGTCCGTCTCTGACCCCATGTTATTCCCCTCTGAGTCCGTGCCTCGTTTCGATAGTGGCGGGCTGGCGCCCGACAGTTCTACCACTGCTTGCAGCGCTGCCTTTCGTTCTTCCACTGTTTGTGAGGCCGACGGTGTTCGGGTGCCCCGTCTCTTCCCGCAGAGTCTTTGTGATTTCCGCACCTGTGTCGCTCTCATCGTCTCCTTTTCCTGTTGACACGGGCCGTCGGTTCCTGCTTTATACGTTTTTAACCACGTCCAGGCGTCCTCCGGGGTAAGGAAGAAACGAGCCGTGCCATCCAATTCGACTCGTAGTCTGGCCGGGAAAAGCAGAGAGTATCTTATACCTTCATCTCTGAGTGCACGTTTCAGCGATAGGAAGGAGGACGTCAATCGCTGTGTTTCGTAGGTGTAGTCCGGGAATATGGTGACTCTACTATTGTCTATGTGGTATGGGCCATCCACTCGAGCCTTCTGCAGCAGCAAGTCCCTGTCTTTATAGTGGAGTAGTCGTGCTATAACCGGTCTAGATGGCTGGCCCGGTTCGGGAGGCCTGGCAGGAACCCGATGTGCTTGTTCAAGCGTGAAGAAAGGGGACAGGCCCTCTGGGGCCACTGTCGTCTTGAGCCAGGAGTCCAGGTAGCCTATCATATCGCTCCCTTCAATTTTTTTCCGGAAGGCCGATCAAGCGGATATTATTGCGTCGACTCCTATTTTTAACGTCCTCAGCCCTCTTCTCCAACGTTTGTATCCGGGCAATGGCATCTTCCATCTTCCCCTTCAGGATTGAGTGATCGGGGGTCAGTTCCTGCAGCGCTGCTTCGTTCTGTTTGACTCTATCCGCCAACTTGGCATGGTCTGCTCGGAGTAGCCCGAGCCCGGACGCCACCTGCGCAATGTCCTGTTGCAAGGCGTCTTTTGTGGCTATTATGGCATCAAGAATACGATCTTGCAGCTGCTGGAGGTCCGCTGGTCCCGCCACAACAGGATCTTGCGTCTCCGCTGTCGAGGCGCCCTCCCTCTTCCCCTTGGTTTCCCCATGTTGCGGCCCGCCTCACGAGACTCGTGGACCCCTTATGACGCACCCGTATTCCCAACTCTGAGCCTGTTGAGGGGGAGGGGCAGTCCAATCGTCGGCGACAGCCCTTCTCCGGTTGTCTCAGAAGTCCGTCGTCTGTGCCGGCCCTGTGGTTTGTTGTGTCCCCGGGGCTGTGGCCTCTTGCAGGCCTCTCAGATCTAATTATTGTTCTTGGATCAGTGGGCTAGCGATTTTTACCCCTTCCGCCTCGTGTCCAAATGGCCTTAGCAATGTTGCGGTGGGTGGGTCATGAAGCCGTGCCCTTCCCTTGCTCTTGATGATATGGCCAGGCGCTGTGCAGGGAAGCTCTCCTGGATATCAGATTGCACAAGAATGGCGCAGCGGGGAACCACCCAGCCTTTCCACTCTCCCTCCCGCCGATCCGGGTCCTCCAATACGCCCTTCTCGGCCCTCCTGTGCTCCGGCCTTCGGTATATCGTGTCCCCAAGGAGCTTAGATGTGTCTCAGGGGGCCCGGGATTCCCCTGCCAAGTTGCGCTGTGTGACCGATATCTCGGGCGGTTCCCAGACAATAAGGGAGCTGTAGCCGGCTGCGCTCCGGACCTCCGCTCCACCGAGCACCCTATTATCTCGTCAGGTCATGGCCCAGGTCAGGCACTCTCCCGGCTGCAACAATGGCGCCTCTTCCGTCCCGCAGATGGCGCTCCTCTCCATCCACCGCTAGATGTCTCTGCGCTATGCCGCCGCCCCCTTCTCCGCATTCAGGTCCTGTGGCAGCACGCTTCCTTGAAACCGACCGGTACCTTGTGACCGCCTGCCCAGGGCACTGCTCCGTCCTTGCCAGCTATCGTCGGGCTCCGTTTCCCAGCCCTCCACAGGCCTCGCCTCCTCACCGCTGCTAGCTGCCGGTCGCCTCGCACACCCTCAGGCTTGGCACCAGACGGGACGCTGTATTCGCTCGCACCACGGCTCCGCTCATCCTCGCTCAGCTTGCGACGTCCAGTGCCCCTCCTCGCAGGCCTCTACGGAGCTCTACTCGCCCGCACAGGACCCCTCCTCCGAGGCCCAATCTCCTCTCAGGCGCCATTTTGGGTTCCTCCGGCCGAAGATCTTTCGGTTCTCGCTCCGTCGCCACTGCGAGTTGGGGAGTATTTTCTTCAGCGTCCTATTGTGTCTTCTCAGTTCCTTTCCTTATGCCACTAATGCGAGCCTAGTTTCGTGTGAGTTACCGCTCTATAATCAGGATAAGAGAGGGATCGGGCGCGGAGCTCCGAGCTCACGCCGCCATTCCCGTCGGCCGTCAAGCCACGCCCTCCCCTAGCATCCGTCATGAGAATAGCTTTGAGAGAGGTATCAAAACTTTGTAAGGATGAAGCATTTTTTAAACATTTCTTGACACCAGGAAATTCTGCAATACATTCAGGAGACCAACAATAATTGACACCTTTTCTTAATAAACATCTCATATTGACAGTCACCTCAGAAAAGTTTTTTACAAACTTAGCATAGTATTCCACCATGCCTAAGAACTTCATAAGTTCTTCCTTATTCTTGGGAGGACTCATTTTCTGAATAACTCCAACCATGACTTCTTTTGGTCTAACCCCGTTTGCATCTATCCTATGACCCAAATAATTTATGGAGAAAATTTACACTTTACCTTTTTGACCGTGAGATTACATTCATTCAGATTGCGTAAAACTGCCCTTAATCTACTATCATGCTCGACCATATTGGCAAATACCAAAATGACATCCTGATAAACAAACAAACCAGGTAAACCCTTCAACACCCTCTCCATTACTCTCTGAAATACTGATGAGGCCTAGACTAGACCAAATGGCATCCTTTTAACCCCTTCCCTGCTGGGTACATTCCCCCGCTGTGCTGGGGGAGGGGGGCACCCCCATGCTCAGGACGAGCTCAGCTCGTCGTGAGCTATAGTGCTCCTGTGCTCATGACGAGCTCAGCTCGTCACTGCCACACCCGTTTCATTAGAACGTTCAGCACAGCAGGGGAATTAGCCCAGTGTGCGAGCGTTCTAAAGGCCATGACGAGCTCAGCTCGTCATGAGCACCGGAGCACTGTAGCTCATGGCGAGCTGAGCTCGTCATGAGCATGCAAGGGGTTAAATCTAAAAGTGCCAAAAGGCTTAATGAAGGTTGTTAAGTCTCTGCTGTTTTGCTCCAACTCTATCTTATGATAAATCAATGGTGCTAAATACTTTAGCACCACCCAATACCACTAACAGTTCATTAATATTAGGTAAAGGATATTTATCGATCACCACATTTTTGTTTAGTTGGCGCAAATCGATGCATAGACGAAGATCGCCATTGGGTTTTCTTGCGGCCAGCACCGGAGCCAACCAATCCGTTCCCTCAACCTCCTCAATAATTCCACCATCCATCAATTTCTTTAATTCTTTTTGCATATCATCTTTTACAGACAATGGAACATTCCTCACTTTGCAACATATAGGAATTGATCCATTCTTTAGCTTGATTTTATGTTGATACCCTTTCAAGCATCTCAACACATGTTTGAATACATTAGGAAAGTTTTCAATGAGGGATAACACAAATTCATTTTCCTTACACTTGATACAGACAGGTGTGGAAGTATGTTCATGCTTAAAATCTAGAACTTTCCTGCTATCACTTTGTTGAACTAGAACTAGAACTAGATTTCTGAATTGCCAAAACATTTTCTTTGATTTTCATAGGAGGATCCACATTGGGGTCCAGAAACACACCTAGATCTCCTTGATGTAACCAACTTATTAAACTATCTCCTTTCTTAGATATATAAATCTTGCCTGCAATCATTCTGTCCTTGTACTCAATCACACCAATGAAATATCCATGAAGCTTAATTGGTTCACCTCCATAAGCTAATGGAATAATATCAGGTTTTTCAAGTTTGATTTTATTCTTAAGCTTTAAGTTATAGAATTCATTAGAAACTATAGTTATCTTTGCTCCAGAGTCAAAAAGGACTCTCGTTGATTCACCTTCAATGAGTATGTCGTCAAAAGGACAATTTCTCTTCTTGGACATATCTTGAATCTGGACCACTATCTGCCCACACTCAAAGTCGTCCTGAGAAGACTCTGAGTTACTTTCGTACACCTCTACTTTCTTCACCCTGGGAGATATTTTCGTCCTACATGTGTTAGCGAACTGACCTTTTTTCTTGTATTTGGAGCATATATGATTAGCACAGGACATCTGCTATCATTAGATAAATGCCCTACCTTATCGCATCGAAAACATTTCAATGTGGTGAACTTCTTCTTATTTTTAAATCTTTCATTTTTAACCTCTCTATTAGTGTTATCTTCCACAACTGGATTAGATTTGTGAAATTTACTTTTAACTGAATGAACCTTTTCTTCTTTTACATCACCATTCTTAAGAACATCAACACAGTTCAACAAGTGTTTTATTCTCTTCGCAACTACAAGAACCTCCTCAAGAGTAGGCTCATTTTGAAGCCACAACTCCTCTCACACCTTTTCCATGTTGCAGCCTAACATAAATTGATCACGTATGTGATCATCAGTTAGATTGTCATATTTACAGGATGAAGCTAACTCTCTTAAGTCTGTTATGTATGTTTCAACAGTTTCCCTATCTTTTTGCTTGCGTTTCCCAAAATGATACCTTTCAAGTATCATGCTTATAAATAATGTTTATCCAATTTACAAATGCAAATTTCATATTCATTCAACCCATTAGCCTCAGAAGATGGTAATTCTGGTAAATGATCGAACACTTCCTGTCCTTCTGATCCCAAACAATGTAAAAGAAGTGAAGTCTTTCTTTCAGCACTTAATGATGTCCCACAAACTTTGGCATATCTCTCGAAAACATGCTTCCATTTCTTCCATCTAATTGGAGGATCACCCGGTGACTCCAACAAGAAAGGTGCCGCCGTTACATTCTGCATCGTTTAATGATATAGGCCACAATTCAATAAAGCTGAATGCTCAAGTAATGTAAGCGTGAGAATCGCTGATGAAAATGATGTGCTTTTCATAAAAAATGCAATGCACAGTCTATCAATAATAAGCGTGCAAATCGCTGTTGAGATGTTTTAATAGAAAAATTATTTGCCACAGAGTGTACTTACTAAGAGACACCAAATCGCTATGACCACAAAATGTAATATTAGCCACACAGTACCTTTATCTTCTGATAAGCATGCAAATCACAGTCACCGCAGATGAAATAAAACATTGATGTGAGTGTGCAAATCGCTGTCGATATCTTTTTTAAAATGATTTGCCACAGAGTGTATCCTGCTGAAATCACAAAATAAATATTAGCACACTGTACTTTTATCTTGTGAAAAATATGAAAAACGCTGCCATAGTCAGGAATTAAATTGACGAAATGGTCCCTGATAAGTAGGTAAGAGTTTATCTTTGACCTTACCAGTGCCGAGTGAATACAAAGTCTTCAAATGTATAAATTTCCAACAAATCAGCCAATCTATGCATCAAGCAAATGGTATTTGATGCAAAGTTAAATGTTTTCCTTGAAAAGTTCGAGTCACAACACATACAGTATTAAAGCTGAATCATGCCAATAAAAGCCCACAGCAAGCCGCTTTCTGATGAAATAAAGGCATTCAGCAAATCACTTTCCAATGCTAAAACTCACAGCAAGTAGTTTTCCTTGAATTCTTCTTATTTCCACAAAAGTACCAAATCTCGAGCAACCATTCTGAGAAATTTGAATGGAAATTATAGCTCAGAGAATAAAGGGAAATCATGCAGCCACTGTTATCATTTAATCAAAGGATGATGAGTTCTAGGATGAGCCCACATCGATATGCTAAAAATCATACATCCCATATAAAACAACATGTGGCGAAGCTCTAATCCCACTAGACTCAAGTAGCTTAATATCCTTTGAAAATAAGTAACCACAAAGTCAAATGAAAGGTGAACTTTAAAATTCTCACCTTAAATGCAAATATGAAAGTGTAATAAAATCATACAGAAGACAGTTCCTGAGTTGAGATCCTTTGGTGAAGCTTCCGACTACGCAAGTTTAGAATTTCCATAAAGATGAGGAAACATTGTAGACTTCATCAGAAGTTTATTCAGGAAAAAAGATACCATCCAACAGCTGACAGAGTAAGCTTCAACTGAGCAGCATCCTTTAAACCCCTAATGACATAAGAGCATTCCATACGATGCTAGGATGGAACTTAAGCACACCTACAATTCTGATAATAGAGAATAGCAATAGGAATATCACACGCTGTTTCTTTAATCGCGGGTGCAAGATTTTCGGAGGAGTGGTCGAAGCCTCATGGATTTCCTTACTATAAGTACAGCTCATTCTCACACTCTACCGCTCCTGGATAAAATAATGTTCTGATTTTTTACCTTTGCATCAAATTGTAAAGCGCTGTGATATCCTTCGGGATCAAGTTTGCGCTATATAAAACTTTATAAATAAAAATAAATAAGTATACAACATGAGTGAGAGAATGGAACATCAAAAATGTTCAGGATTGTTGGAAGAAAGCTTTTTATAACGACTGGGAATTGCTCGGGGTAGCATTTCAACCCATCATTCTTATGCACACTATTTACCTCAGTTTAGACCTAGCCACAGGCAAATCAGTCTTGACCCTACTCCAATAGGAACAGTCCAGCCCAAACTCCCAGTCCAGGTCCTTCCTGAACGTAAGCACAAGCAACACAATATCGGTTTTGCCCTGACTGGGGCTCATTGATCAGGTGTATCTTGGTTCCAAAGGCACAGTGAGCACGGGACCCACATCTGGCCATACCCTGTAGCAGGGTTTCCGTTCTCCCACAGAACTGTGCATAGAGATCTAGAACCTCAGTGAGTTAGGATGATCCAAAAACTCATCTCAGTGTCAGAAATCTCCTTACCTAGCTAGCTACAGTGTCTCATGGATCATTATGGAATGATCCATGTCTTAGACAAACCAGAACATGATCTTTAGAATACCTCAGGAGTCGTGGAACACATGAACACTCTTTCGTTATATAATCATTTCAAACCAAAACTGAGAGTCAAAGAACACAAGTGCAAGTTTGAAATATTTATTATTCAATGCAAAGTTCTCAAACGCAGTATCTTGTATAATACCAAAATGCAGATTATAAAAATCAGAGTCAGCAGCATAGTCACTAATCCATAGTAAGCAAAAGGTGCTAGCATGTTATAATGCAATTTCTATAGAAATCTATATCACCTATATTTCGCGCACCCTATCTAGCATATTATATTATATCTAAGAAGGTCTTATTTGGGCTTTAGCAGGGAGGCCCCATACCTCTCAATGTCAGTAGGAGCAGTTCACATCAACAGCTACCAGCTCTCTTCATGCGCAGCACCAAGTGTCTGCGTTCATTCCGTGTAACTCTATCTTAAACCCGTGTAGAGCCCAAAATGTTGGCATCAACATTATTTGTGTTATGTCTAATGTGGTGCGAGGATCAAGCCTCCCAGCAACCTTGTGTTAGGTTAATTTCAGAGTGTGCAGCTCTCAGTGTGCAGACAGTTGTACCAAGTGTACCAGGCAAAGCTGATAGCATAGAAATAACATATTATTCTCAAATAAACCACCTCACCGCTTCTAGGGTGAAGGCGACAACAACAAGTATGTGTCATGTGCAAAACTGAAGCCGAAGGAAAAAAGGCTGTTTAAACATGTAATGCACTCATGCTAACTTAACGCAATATATGTAACGAAGTATCCATATGACACCCCCCCATTGGTCCGAGCAACGTCAAACATAAGGGAAAAGGCAATACTAAACCAGATACAAAGATTGAAAGCAAAGTTCAATAATCTTGAGCTAAAATAAGCTAAAAAAATATGTATGAATGAATATGTACGAATGCCTACAGTGGCCTCAAGTCTAAAAATAAAAACAAAACTTTCGAACCAAAAGTTATTCGCCAGGTCTCAAAATTATGAAATGTAGGACCAGGCCGCATCAATCCAAATGTCTGTAAGAGAAAAAAAAATTTTTAAGGCACTTATCAGATATCCAAAGTCATGTGCCATGTTGACGTTATCCTCAGCGACATCACGTGCTTGAACTCTCCATCAGCTGAATACAGTCCATCCCTCCAATTCAGCGAGGGGAAAGTCATATTTCACAACAAAGCACTCCTTCAGTCATGTCATGATTGGAAAGTATATGCAAAGAAAGTTGCAACAGCCTCCAGTATGAAATCACTGCCATCATCCGAAAATAGTTCAGCAATCCAATTCAGCAATGGGAAAGAACATACGTGCTCCTCCAGCATCGGATCCTCCTGTAACGTCAGAGGACAACTCGGTGGGTTCACCAGATCGCTGTGTGTCAGAAAGGCATCCGCCGCTGCAGAGATCTCCCATTGGCCCAGAACTCCATTTATCGCTGCCAAGGCCATAACTCTTTCGCCAGAACAGATCAGCTCATGAGCCACCACGGGACGCATTAGTTGATCAAAATCGACGTCAGGAGCAGTCCTCAAGCATAGGCACAAATCAATGGCCCAATCGAACTCGCAGCTCAGGCAGTGAAACACAGGTTGGACACGCGTGAAGTCGGTGAACCGAAATGACAATCTATAGGCCGTGCTTAATGCTGCAAGCGGCAATGTTCCATAGTAATTGAGCATCCGATTACGGCACAGTGTCAGGAGGCGTTGAACGGCGTCTTGCGCAGGATGGGCATCCATGTTTTATGAAGAAAAACACCAACAGAATGCCTGCGGCTACAGCCAGCAACACAGGTAGTCCACCAAACAAACTCGAAAAAATGGTGTGGAAAAACGTGGGAATGATACCAAAAACTTTTTCAAACGTAGTCACGAGGCCACTGCTCACTAACTTGAAAAAATGTGCCAGCCCAGTCGTTGAAGAAGCATTAAAAATCTGGTGTACCAGCTCGCAGAAATGAAACGGCAAATCAGTATTTAAAAGCGCCTGCACCTCTGTGCGGGTGTTGGCTATGTGAAGGACATAAGTTTCCCGGGCCGAACTCAGGGTCACTTGTTTTTGAGACAAAAGGGCCCTTATTCTGCTTAAACCATTGAATTTTGCTTCCAAGGTTGGAATTCGTGGCCAGATGGAGACATCTAAAGACCCATGTGTGGGTGGGTATAGAACATTCTTGCAGCACACCACACGCTTTGATACAGTTACCACATAAGCCACACCAATTAATAAACCACAACATAATTCGTTGTTTAAAAGCAAATAACTACCATTAGCTAATAATGTAAATGTGGGAACCACTGCTGGAACTGGCGTGCCTTTTAAAACACATGCTAAATTTGGGCGGTCCTGATTACAAGAACCGTGTAACTGAATGTGTCTGCATATTAATGAATGGTCAGGTGACTGTGTGCATTCCTCACCATTAAGATTCACTTCTTTCCCATCCTTCAGACATCTGTATGTGTATGGTAATGACCATGCCTCATGTAAGAATGCATTGCCTAGTGGTTCATATCGTCCTATAGCAATATACCGCATACAGTTAGTAAATTTATATAAAGGAAATGGTAATGTAATTAAACCATGAATAAGCCATGTGGCAGTAGTGGTTTCAGCAACAGAAAAAGGCAAGGATTCTAGCTTCTCAATATGTAACATAGAAAATGATGCATCACGCATTGAAAGCATGCGCTGTTTTTCAGTAAGATTAAAAGGGGCGAAAAGGGATGAAACGTTCAATGAGGTCCAGGGAACTCGACCAGCCTTAATTGTCTGTAGAGTCCAGGCAAACTGTATTACAGAACGCAATTGATTTTGACCATGGTATAACGTGGACACTTCATCATGTACAATATCAACAACAGAAGAAACAATATTATCCAATGTGTAAATTCTGGAAGAAAGCATGTTAATACTGTTATCGACCACTGCAAGCACTTTTTCCAAATTGGCTTGATCAATAGCCCTCAGGCGTTTAGCTGCTTCGACTTGTGAAAATTTCCAAATTTCATTGTAAACAGCATAAATAAAGCGTTTAGACCTACCCATAGTCGGTCCTTTTATAAAATCATTTAACTCTATATTCTCATTCAACTGGGACAGATGTAGTTTAACTGCAGCTAAAGTGGAATGTTGTAACCAGTTTTGACACAATTTGCCTACTGAATAAGTTGTAACAGTGTGATCTGTGTCAAACCTGGGATCTGACCTGATGTGTGTAAAACCTTCAGACAAACCCAAAAAACGACGTTGGCAAGAATCAGAGCTTCTTTGCCATAAAAGCCACCCATCTGGATCAAAACTTGAAATATTAAAGGAGGAATTCTGCAAAAGTGCTTGTATCTCACTTATGGATAATGTAGTGAAATTACTCCAACCTGAATATTCTTCCAAATCAGGGATAGTAGGGGTATTTAATTTTTTAGATGTAGCCAATCCAAAACATGTTGTTTGGGAAACAGTCGAATTTAAAAACAACATGTGATTCGGGATGAGACATGCACGATGCAAAGCCTCAGTGCCTTGTACCTGCCAATCTTTGGTACCCCAAACCGATTTAAGGTCAATAGCATCCTTCCATAACTCATAGCCATCCACAGATAACCTTTCTAGAAAGGACTTTGAATACAGCAATTTTGTGTCAGTTAGTCTAACTTTGGGCATGAATTTCTGGTTCACTTTAAAATAAAACGACTCAGGATTTGATTGATTAAAATCTGTAAAGTAAGAGTATTTTCCCAGAAATGTACTTGAGCTCCCCTGTAAAGGAGTAGGGCAATGTTCCCACTGAGTGTAATTCACAGGAACCCTCCTGGAACTTGTCTTGTGTAAGAAATGATTTCCATAATGTTGATAACAAAACAAATCACCATAATTGACAGAATCTAAGTACAAATCCTCATCATCAAAGGCCGCATAATATTTCAAATCAGAGAACAATGCTTCTACGGCCTGAAGATCCCAATCATCAGAACGAATATTTTGCTTAATCACATCTCCCATGTTTACTCTAAGCACATTAGGAACATTAATAACCTCTGTGGGGCCATGTATCTGAAACCTAACCGCATCCCACACAATCCCATCAAGGACAGGCCAAGCAGTAATCTCTACTGAATGTAAGTCTCTTTTTAGTCTGTGTGCTGAATGTGAGGAGGAAAGAGGGGCCAATGTTCCATTAAGGTACCAAATTCCTGTTCTTTCTTTCACATAATGGCCATCAATCAGGCGGAAAAAATAAAACACAAAACCAATTGACATAAAAAGATAAAATGAAAATATTATCAGCCAAATGTATGTCCAAGGTGGAACTAAAAAATGTTTTTTAAACAACGTGGCATATTTTGCAATAGTCGATGGTTTCTTTGAAAGTTCCGAATCAGAGTCAAAAGAGAATCTGGACTGGTTAGCCAAACGAGCATGTAAATCGGACATAGATAAATCAGCAGGATCTGCATAGGTCACCTCATCAATGTTAGTAACAGGAATAGTATTTAATAAAGGACTTGATATGGCAGGCATCTCGAGGGACACCTCCTGATCTGCACCAGATGTAATAGCCAGCACAGAGTGCCTCACCATGGAAGGACAGGATACAGCCGGTGTCATGCTATGAAGAATCGGCCACCCTGTGTGTCTTGACATTGTCAATAGAAATAAATCTGTTTTCTTTACGACCTGGAAGTGGTGGTAAAATGACTGTTCTTGTGCCCTTCACTCCAAGGACTCGAACCGGCGCTCGATATGAGGGACCAAACTCTTTCTTGTTATCGATCTTCTCTCGAACCAGTTCTCCAACTTGGGGTAGCCAGCCAACTACCGGGATCTGCAACGCATCATCCGACGTGGAGGGCAAGTGTTCCTTTGCAAGACTGTCTCTGGTCTTTTGTAGATCCTGTAAAACATTGCAATGTTCATCTACGTCAAAGGCCGCGGCCTGGGCCTGGCAGTCTGCACCATCAAGGTCAGGGACGTACATCTTGATACCAAAGAGCATTTCGTATGGGGTCCGCCCACCCAGAGACCTTCTAGGGAGATTATTAAGCGCACGCTGCACGCCATAGAGGTGGGTCAGCCAGTTTCTACCAGTGCCTATAACACGGGCTGTCAAAGATTGCTTTAAGTCGCGGTTCATTCTTTCTACCACAGAATTGCCCTCAGGCCTGTAGGGACTTGAAAACTTCACCTGTACTCCCAACGAAACGATAGCATCCTTATACGCCTTAGAGGCGAAAGCCGGACCCTGGTCCGAATGGAAAGCACCACAAGCAAAGATTCCCACAAAGACACGCAAATCCTTAATGACAGTTCGCGAATCAGCGCTTCGATGCGGCCATACCCATACAAAGCGTGTGCATGAGTCAACTGCTACTAAGATGTATTTATACGCAGTATCAGAGAAAAAGGACCGCAGTGATCCAAATAAACACAACCAAGTGGTTTATTAGAGATGTACAACAGTGTCTGAGGCGGACGCGCAGCAGTAGAAGGCTTAATCTGCTGACAAATGTCACACATAAGGACATAATCGCGCGTCTGTTTGTACAGTCCCCGCCACCAGAACCTTTGTTGTAGCTGAGATACAGTGGCTGAGACGCCCGCATGCGCAGACGCCACACCTTCATGAGCCGCTGTAATCAGAGAAGCTCTGCGATCCGAGTTGGGAACCAGACGCTCTCCAACTTCAGGAATTTTCACTTAAGGAACCTTATCGGGACTTAAGTGGTATGTGTACTTCGAAGGGAACCCCGCAGGATATTTACCTCCCTTCGCCGTGGCAGCAACAGCTGCCAAGATGTCATCATCTATTTTGCTTTTGGACCTCGTGACTGCTGCAACTAAGTATTTTGATACCGCTGACTTCGCTGCTTCATCAGCAAGCGAGTTGCCAACAGCGTGGACTCCCACGCGCTGGTGGCCGAGAGTATGAATCACAAACACGAGCGGCAGTTTCTCTTTAAGTTCCGCCACTCGGACCCAGATCATTTTATGTTTTATTGTGCTACCCTTGGAATCATGAAAATCATTCTGAATCCAAAAGAACAAGTTCTCATTGTAAGACTGGACACAATAGTAAGAATCACTTACGATTAAAGTCGTCACACAAGGATCAGCGTACTCTAATGCGAGCATCAGAGCACGCAGCTCCGCTAATTGTGCGGTGCAGTCCCCAAGCGTCTGCGTGTGCACGACACTGGACTTGAACTCATCGTTCACCATGGCACCGACCACAATGGCGCAAGCGGAAACGTAGGCATGTTTAGAGCCATGCGCAACCTGCGCCGAACCATCCGTGTAAATGATACAGTGGAAATCCTCCAACGGCCGCATTGCTAAAGGAGCAGGATGAACAAATTCATACTGTAAATACTCCTGCGACCGTAAAGCGGCGTCAAAAATAAACGTGACATCCTGAGATGTCAAGGATGTAGCCCACTGAATCCACCGAGGGTGCAAAGCTTTAGAATTCGGTACACTGGCTTTCGTGACCGCCTCCAAGGCAGGACACGGGGTAACAACCAACATGCGCTTTCCCTGCGACAGGGCACGTTCTTTAAGAATTGCCATCTGCACAGCCGTTAAAACTTTCTCCACAGTGGAAAAACGCAGTTCAGCCGAAGTGTACAAGTGTGACTTGTAAGCAATAGGTACAGTATCCCCCTCATTAAAAGTCAGGTACGTGAAACCCACCGTCCCAGGGATAATTCTTATCACCAGGTTGGTCTGGTTATCACGGGTCTGTAAGTAGTCAGAAGTTAGCAAATCAGCCTGCAAAGACTGCAGAATGGCTGAATGCTCAGGCAGCCAGCATGATTTGGAAAAAGATGGTTGTACCAAGGCATATAAAGGCTTGATACGCTGGGCATATTCCGGAATGTATGTCCTCCCGAAATTTAAAAAACCCAGTAAAGACTGTAATTTTTTCAGCGTTGTCGGAGAGCGCAACTGCGCGCACTTCTCCAGGAAGTGAGGAGCCAATCCCTTTCCTTCATGGTTAAGTTCATAACCCAGAAACAACACTGTGTACTCCGCAATGTGTGATTTTGCAAAGTTAAACTTGTAACCCATGTCTGCAAAGTTACAAATTATGCTGTTTACTCGACACAGATGCACCCAAAGCTCGTCGTCTGTGAGATAAATGTCATCCACATACGAACATGCAACTGGATCGAAACTCTCCAAAAGAGAGACTATGCGGGCGGAAAACACTCCAGGACTATTTTTATATCCCATTGGGAGTCTTTTAAACATTTTTTGTACGCCGCCGCATGTAAAACTGGTCCATTGGGAACTTAGACCATCTAATCTATGTGCATAAAAACCATTGGAAATGTCAAGCGTGGTTTTGAACCGTTTACGCTCAAGACTATTCACTAGGGCAGAGCCGTGAGTATTCTGTACTGCACAGTTACGGCAATGCGAGTTCAAATGCCGGTAATCCAAAACCAGACGATATGAGCCGTCCGGCTTGTTAACAGTAAAAAGGGGATTATTCATTGGTGACACACACGTTTCAATTACACCTTGATATTCCAATTGTTCAAGGATAGCCGCGACCGAAGCTTTAGCTTCACGCCGTATGGGATACTGGGGTTGTGGCTGCGGCTGTGACCGTAACGGAATCTCATGGCTAGGGGACAATTTATCCCAGCCACACTGATTCCGGTACACAGCCGGCGCAAGCGCCAGAGCCCACTCTTCTGCAAAATGCAGCGCTTCCACTCTCGGCACAGTGTGCGCGAAACTGGGGAGGATTACCTCCTCCCCTCGCGGAGCTGCGAGAACAAAAGGTGGGGGCCAGTCAGCCTCCGAAAGCAAAATGTCATACGTATCCGAAAGATTGTCCCAAAATACCCCTTTTACAGTTCGCTGCATGTCACCTTCAATTAACAGGACAATTTCAAAAAGTCTTTCAGGGGGAGCAACATGTGTATCAGCTGTTTCGATTACAACATAAGTGTCAGTCGCTGTCACCTTCAACAGTGGACGGAGGGCCTCTCTCACTATGGTAATCTCCGCCGCGCTGTCCAGCAAGGTCAGAGCCCACGTCAGATTCCGAAGCCGCGTTCTCACTATCTGGGGCATATCGATGCGCCGTCAAGGCTGCGACTTTCTTCTTGGCAAACTGCGGTCTCTTTGGCGTAGAGCCGTCCCGCTGATCCCCTTCACTTCGCGTGCGGGGCTGGCCACGTCCTTGCTGACCACCCCTGCCCCTGCCGCCCCCTCCACCACCGGTTGACGGAGCCGATGAGTCCTGAAAGGAACGAGGAGAGCGTTGGTCAGATGCCTGATATCTGTCAGGCGATTTAATCGTAGCGCGATCGCGCAATTCATAAACTCGCTCTGACTGCGCAGGTTATGAAGGCGCCGGACTCGAAACCTGTGTCTGTTGTTGTTGTTGCTTACCCTGATTCTGCTTTTTAGGCCAATTTTGTTTTTTGGACTTGGGCTGTCCACCTGTTTCCGAAGACTGCCCCTGGGGCTGCTTCTTTTCTCTTTCAAGAAAAACCTTTGCACCCTTAGAATTGCGGCCAACCGTTTTATAAGCCGCCACAATAATTCTTGCCAGCTGACGGGGTTTCTCGGCATCGGGAATTAACGCCAGACCATTGGCCACCTGAAAGTTCACTGCATCCCCTTTTACATTGGCAAGGATAATACCGCAAACTGTCTCAAATGAACCGTTCAGGCGCATACCCAACTCAACCGCCGACTCCGGTCCGTGATCATCCTGAACACGTTTGAGGATCGCAGACAGGTTCGATACTGACGGGGTGCCAAAGCACCTCGAGTAAACCGCTGCAAAAGTCTTACCCCATGTCTCACAGTCAGCAAGTTCCGGGGCTAAATCTTTCGGTAAACTAAGCGTAAGAATCCGGTGTTTTTCACCTGGAGTCGTATTAGGAAACACAGCCTCCAGTTGGTCGAATTTCTCGGCAAGCCAGTAAGGAAAATCATCCTTATTGTCTGGCTTTCTGCCCATAACGGAATTCACCAAGACAGGACTGATTTTCAAACCAGCCTGTTCTGCCCGAAGCTGCGCACCTGCGGGGGCTGCGCCATGAATATTACGACCAATGTAATGAACAAGCGCTCTAATCACTCCAACCGCGACCTCATGAAGACGCCGCAGGTCACCCACGTTACAAGTGGCGCGATTAGGATGAGGAGTAAATCCACCCAAAGCGGGCCAATTTGTGCCCGGAACGGACAAAGGACCTAACCTCGGAGCCATTAAAGAATGGGGTAGGGCGCCACCAAACCAAACTCCGTGCTGCCAAGCGTCAATAGGTACTTCCAGTGCCCTGTACGGAGCATAAGCCGCCGGTACATCCGTGGCAGTGTATGAATGGAAGACACCCGAATTAGCGTCCACACCCGGAAATGTTACCCAGGAATAAAACAATTCGTACGGGTACGCATGTTCCGCACTCACCACTAGAACCACAGCCAAGCCTTCCGCAGGTACATTATATGCCCGCAAGTGGTCGCGAACCGTGACTCGGCTATGCTGTGCAATGTCCACGGCCATGTTAGCACAGGAAGAGAAAAGAGACAAAGAACAGGTTGTAGCACAACTGGGTAGTAATTCAAAGAAACCGTTTTCAGAAGAATTCAAGCTTGAAAAGACCTATTTCAAAAATAGGTAGGTTTTTCCAACACTCCCGTTTACCGGAAACGGGAATGAAGGTGTTAAGGTTTGAATGATATACTACTCGAGTGTCATGAAATACGGCCAACCAATCCGTTGGGCGCCATGTAGCAGGGTTTCCGTTCTCCCACAGAACTGTGCATAGAGATCTAGAACCTCAGTGAGTTAGGATGATCCAAAAACTCATCTCAGTGTCAGAAATCTCCTTACCTAGCTAGCTACAGTGTCTCATGGATCATTATGGAATGATCCATGTCTTAGACAAACCAGAACATGATCTTTAGAATACCTCAGGAGTCGTGGAACACATGAACACTCTTTCGTTATATAATCATTTCAAACCAAAACTGAGAGTCAAAGAACACAAGTGCAAGTTTGAAATATTTATTATTCAATGCAAAGTTCTCAAACGCAGTATCTTGTATAATACCAAAATGCAGATTATAAAAATCAGAGTCAGCAGCATAGTCACTAATCCATAGTAAGCAAAAGGTGCTAGCATGTTATAATGCAATTTCTATAGAAATCTATATCACCTATATTTCGCGCACCCTATCTAGCATATTATATTATATCTAAGAAGGTCTCATTTGGGCTTTAGCAGGGCGGCCCCATACCTCTCAATGTCAGTAGGAGCAGTTCACATCAACAGCTACCAGCTCTCTTCATGCGCAGCACCAAGTGTCTGCGTTCATTCCGTGTAACTCTATCTTAAACCCGTGTAGAGCCCAAAATGTTGGCATCAACATTATTTGTGTTATGTCTAATGTGGTGCGAGGATCAAGCCTCCCAGCAACCTTGTGTTAAGTTAATTTCAGAGTGTGCAGCTCTCAGTGTGCAGACAGTTGTACCAAGTGTACCAGGCAAAGCTGATAGCATAGAAATAACATATTATTCTCAAATAAACCACCTCACCGCTTCTAGGGTGAAGGCGACAACAACAAGTATGTGTCGTGTGCAAAACTGAAGCCGAAGGAAAAAAGGCTGTTTAAACATGTAATGCACTCATGCTAACTTAACGCAATATATGTAACGAAGTATCCATATGACAACCCTTGCCGCTTAGTGCCGTACACCAAGCACACAAAAGGTGATGGGAGATAAACAATTCAGTCATGACTTTGCTCCAATCCCTACATTGAAGCCCAAACTGCCAGGCCAGGTTCTCCCTGAATTGGAACACAAGCAACCGTAGTATTAGGCAAGACCTTTTTATTATATCATGAATTTACATAAAGGGACCTCCAGCCAGCTTCTTCATCCAGTGTCTGTTGTGTCACATGTTTCTTCTGCCCACTAAAGCATACTGTATATAGCACTGGATCAGCTTACTTCAGCCATTGGCTAACTTGATTGTGAACAATTGTAATCTGCTCTTTCACAGGGAGCACATCTGCAGAGTAGTTCCATCCAGTGGCAGAGACTAGCATTACAATTTGAGCTTTTTGAGGCCAAACAATTTTTTTCTTTTTTGCCATTTTTTTTCCTAGGTGGGGGCGCAGCATGTACCCCAACAATAATGTTTTACAAAAATCTAAAAAAGCATTGGCAAAGCCAATGGCTGACAGCCAACACCTGCCTTGTAGGGGTTGCCACCTTTTGTTGTATGTGCAACTGTATGTTGTAAACAATTGCCCTGCAAAGCTACCTTCACAATAGCAGAATTAGAAATTCACAAACACTTCTCAGGAATACTCCTTGAAAAATGTGGCTATCCTATGTTTCTTGGAGTACACTTGAAAAGTGTTATGATTTCTAAAAATGTATAGTTATGCACTCAAACATTGGAGTAAACCTATAGTGGCAGATTTCAGTTTTTTAATAGGAAGTGGACCCTTTGTTTCTACATTTGCTGGTTATTTTAAAAATAATAATTGTAGACCTTTCAGAATATCTCTACCTCATAAAGCACCAGTAGTTCAGAGCAAAGGTATTTCAACTTTTAGAGGGATCAGAACTTGCCT
Source organism: Lissotriton vulgaris (assembly GCF_964263255.1). NCBI lineage: Eukaryota > Metazoa > Chordata > Amphibia > Caudata > Salamandridae > Lissotriton > Lissotriton vulgaris. The sequence goes on from NC_141694.1 coordinate 1,690,104,011, forward strand.
GGCAAAATAAACTGGCTCAAGTATTGTAAAAATGTATGAAGTTATGGAAAATCAAGTTGAAGCACTTTGCTCCTATGTATCAATGTTGTAATGATAGATTAAAGTGCCATTCTAATGTGCTGACAGGAGAACGGAGCTAAAAATATCAGCAATGAGATTGTTTCTTCTGTTACTGAATAGGGTGTCAATGCTGCTTTTTATACTTTTCCAATATATGATTTCATAAGTATGTGATTATGTTGTAATTGAGGCACACAACTGAATGAAACCTTAACGACTGTACGATGTATAAATCTGGATATATTCTTAAGAACCGGCTTAAAAGTTTCCTAGCGCTTTTACATATATAATATTTAATTTGGACTTCTCTGATAAAAACAACTTCATCCATTGCGATTTAATATCACAAAAAGTCACATGAGAAGGTCACTCATTTCAATGGTGTTTAAGTAAACTAGGCGTGAGTTAAGTTTTTATTTAATCTGAATTGGTTGACAATATTTTTTTGAATTTTATTTTTAGAACTACACCTTTGGAATAGATTGCAAATGATTTACTGCTCCCTCGCCAATGTAAAGTTTTTTATTCCACATATTAAGATCATTATTATGCTAATCAAATGCAGCCAAGTAAGCCAAGCTCAACCCCCTGGTAGCAAATTATGACACCCCTACACTTGCAACATAACTCCATCCTAGAAATTGTACTCAGATTGTCTCTATGCTACTTTAAATATATCTGCTTTTCTATGCACAATGGCATTGTGAAGGAAAGTACACTAAGTGACTGTCCTGGACACGAACGGTCGCTCCCCTTGCCTCCTCCTGCGAAGACCTGGTATTGTAGCGCCTGACTCTGCTGAAATTTCATCGTAGCGCTGACTGCTAACCTGTGATTGTAGCGCCTGACTCTGCCTCTGCAATTAACATCGTAGCGCTTGAGTGCAGACCATTTCCCATTTATTAGCGCTTGACTGCACTGTCTCTATTTAAACCATAGTGCCTGCATTGTTAGTGCTTTTCATATCGCTAGCGCGCACTTCTTGGCTGTGCTTGTTAGAGATACTTGATTATTCAAAAGCGCCTCCGTTTCCCCTGCTGCAAAGCTTGTTGTTGTTGCTGCAAAGCTTGTTGTTGTTGCCGCCATTTTGTGTGCATCCCCTGGCCCTTCCCACACCTCGCTCCCGCCTCCGGCTGACCCTCCCACCCACGAAAACCATAGGACGTCCTTGCACCCTCTTTGAGCTGTGACCGTCCTGTCCTGGACACGAACTGTCGCTCCTCTTGCCTCCTCCTGCGAAGACCTGGTATTGTAGCGCCTGACTCTGCTGAAATTTCATCATAGCGCTGACTGCTAACCTGTGATTGTAGCGCCTGACTCTGCCTCTGCAATTAACATCGTAGCGCTTGAGTGCAGACCATTTCCCATTTATTAGCGCTTGACTGCACTGTCTCTATTTAAACCATAGTGCCTGCATTGTTAGTACTTTTCATATCGCTAGCACGCACTTCTTGGCTGTGCTTGTTAGAGATACTTGATTATTCAACAGCGCCTCCGTTTCCCCTGCTGCAAAGCTTGTTGTTGTTGCTGCAAAGCTTGTTGTTGTTGCTGCCATTTTGTGTGCATCCCCTGGCCCTTCCCCCACCTCGCTCCCGCCTCCCGGCTGACCCTCCCACCCACGGAAACCATAGGACGTCCTCGCACCCTCTTTGAGCTGTGACCGTCTTGTCCTGGACACGAAAGGTCGCTCCCCTTGCCTCCTCCTGCGAAGACCTGGTATTGTAGCGCCTTACTCTGCTGAAATTTCATCGTAGCGCTGACTGCTAACCTGTGATTGTAGCGCCTGACTCTGCCTCTGCAATTAACATCGTAGCGCTTGAGTGCAGACCATTTCCCATTTATTAGCGCTTGACTGCACTGTCTCTATTTAAACCATAGTGCCTGCATTGTTAGTGCTTTTCATATGGCTAGCGCGCACTTCTTGGCTGTGCTTGTTAGAGATACTTGATTATTCAAAAGTGCCTCCGTTTCCCCTGCTGCAAATCTTGTTATTGTTGCTGCAAAGCTTGTTGTTGTTGCTGCCATTTTGTGTGCATCCCCTGGCCCTTCCCCCACCTCGCTCCCGCCTCCCGGCTGACCCTCCCACGCTCCGCCCCCCCCTCCACTCTCCACTTAAGGCAGATGTCCCAACGCGCAGCGTCCACGCGCTACGCCCGCGCCGAAGGTGCGCCAAAGGTAAGCCCGTCTATGCCCGTCCGCGCCTGGACCGCGCCCAGCGCTAGACCCCCTGGCCAACGTTCCACCCACCCCACCCGCATTACATACGACGCCTCCACCCTCTCAGCCCTAAACCCCGGCCGCCTCCCCAACTGCGCCCAAGCCGCTCCTGGACACACCCATGGACCCTTCACATGCAACTCCTGCAAGTATGACGGCACCAAGACCAACTCCTCATCCACTAACACCAAACAGAGATCTGACCCCAACCACCTAAAATGCATCCTGCTCAACACCCGCTCGGTCCACAGACACGCCATCGACCTTTGGAATCTACTAGACACCATCTCTCCGGACGTAGCCTTCCTAATAGAAACATGGATGAATGCCTCCTCAGCCCCTGACATCACCATTGCCATCCCGGAAGGCTATAAGATAATCTGTAAGGACCGCACCAAGCAAACAGGAGGAGGCATCGCCATCGTCCATAAGAATTCCATCCGCATCTCAACCAGCACAGACGTCAACTTCGCTAGCGCCGAACACCTTCACTTCCAGATCCACACCGACCCCAAAACCACACTCAGAGTCACCCTCCTCTACAGGCCACCAGGACCCCATGCACAATTCAGCGAAGACATCACTGACTTCATCAGCCCACACGCCCTCCCCTCCGAGGACTACATTCTATTGGGAGACCTCAATTTCCACCTGGAAAAGAGCAACAACAGCAACGCCACCACCCTTCTGGACAATCTCGCCAACCTCGGACTCAAACAACTTGTTAATACCCCCACTCACTACGCAGGTCACACACTCGACCCTATCTTCACCTCCAGCAAACATATCTCCTTCAGTCACACCACAGTTCTCCATTGGACGGACCACAGCTGCGTTCACTTTGTCTACAAAAAGACCACAAGCCACAACCATCCTCAACCTACTCTGCGAAGAAACTGGAACAAAATCACCATCGACCAGATCTCCTCATCACTTCTTCAAAACCCCCCTGCCCACTCCTCAAACCCCAACCAAGCAGCCATTAACTTCACTCAATGGCTAACCAACAGCGCTGACAACCTAGCACCTCTGAAAAAACGTCAAATCAAACTAGGCAGCAAAAACGCCCCCTGGTTCAACGATGATCTTAAGAAATCCAAGAAACTCTGTCGATCCCTTGAGAAGGCCTGGAAAAAAGACCCAAACACCAGCACCAGGGACGCCTTCAAAAACGCCACCCGCATACACCACCAACTGATCCGGACTGCCAAGAAAGCCGCATTCAAAGACCGACTAGACAACAACGCTCACAACAGCAAGGAATTATTCAACATCGTCAAAGAGTTTACCAACCCCACTGCCAACTCCAACGACATCACTCCCTCTCAAACCCTTTGCGACTCCCTAGCTTCGTTCTTCCACGACAAAATCGCAGACATCCACAACAGCTTCGACAACCAACCCGGAGTCCAACCCACCCAACCTTCTGCCGTACCTTCACCCCCCTTGAACATCCTTAATGACTGGAACCCAATCTCCACTGAGGACACCATCCGCCTGATGAACTCCATCCACTCAGGATCCCCCACAGACCCATGCCCCCACCACATCTTCAACAAAGCAGACTCCACCATAGCACCACACCTCCGAGACGTCATCAACTGCTCCCTCAACTCCGCCACCTTCCCGGAAAGCTGGAAACACGCCGAACTCAGCGCCCTTCTGAAAAAACGCACAGCTGACCCCACCGAACTCAAAAACTACCGCCCCATCTCGCTCCTTCCATTCCCGGCCAAAATCATCGAGAAAGCTGTCAACAACCAGCTCGCCGCCTTCCTCGAAACCAACAAATCCCTCGACTCCTCACAGTCCGGCTTCCGAGCCAAACACAGCACTGAGACCGCACTCATCGCTGCAACAGACGACATTCGAACTCTACTGGACAATGGAGACACAGTCGCCCTCATCCTCCTCGACCTCTCCGCAGCCTTCGACACAGTCTGTCATAGCACCCTGTTGCAACGCCTCAGAAACATCGGAATCCACGGAAAAGCACTGGAATGGATCACCTCGTTCCTTGCCGGAAGAACTCAGAGAGTCCACCTCCCACCATTCAAGTCAGAGGCCACTGAAGTCATTTGCGGCGTGCCACAAGGATCTTCACTCAGCCCCACCCTTTTCAACGTATACATGAGCCCCCTCGCGGCCATCGCACGCCAACACAACCTCAACATCATCTCCTACGCTGATGACACTCAACTGATCCTCTCACTCACCAAAGACCCTAACACCGCCAAAATCAACCTACATGAAGGAATGAAAGTAGCCGAGTGGATGAAGCACAGCCGTCTGAAACTGAATTCAGACAAAACAGAAGTCCTTATCTTAGGTACCTCCCCCTCCGCCTGGGACGACTCTTGGTGGCCTGAGGCCCTTGGAAAAGCACCCATCCCGACGGACCACGCACGGAACCTAGGCGTCATCCTGGACTCCTCACTCTCGATGACCAGACAAGTCAACGCCGTTTCTTCGTCTTGCTTCAACATTCTTCGCATGCTCAAAAAAACATTTCGCTGGATCCCCACCGAAACTAGAAAAACGGTCACCCACGCACTGGTTACAAGCGGCCTGGACTACGGAAACACCCTATACGCCGGTACCACCGCAAAACTTCAGAATAAACTCCAACGCATCCAGAACGCATCAGCCAGACTCATACTAGACATCCCGCGTAAAGACCACATTTCTGGTCACCTGAAAGACCTCCACTGGCTCCCCGTCAATAAGAGGATAACATTCTGCCCCCTAACCCACGCACACAAAGCACTTTACGATCTTGGACCCGAATGCCTCAACACACGACTTTCCTTCTACACCCCCCCCGCCAGCTACGCTCTTCCAATCACGCCCTTGCTGCTGTACCTCGCATCAACAAAACCACCATGGGAGGAAGATCCTTCTCCTACCTGGCGGCTAAAACCTGGAACTCACTTCCCATTCACCTTCGCCTCACTCAGAACCACCTAGCATTCAGAAAGCAACTTAAAACCTGGATATTCGACAAGTAATTCCCCACCCTTCTTCAAGCGCCTTGAGACCCTCTGGGTATGTAGCGCGCTATATAAATTCTTTGACTTGACTTGACTATTCACAAAGCCTCATAGCCATTTCCATCTGTAAGTTCGACTTACACATGCAAGCAGCTTGACGTACAAATGCAAGGTATTTACAAATGGTGACCTTGTAGTTCTTAATCAATCTAATTATACACAATATTACCTTAAACTGGTATGAAATTGCTAGCTAGTAAATTTGTCCAAGGGTGGAAATAAGGTGTTTCAGGGCACAGACACCCTTTAAAGATTGGGAAGACTCACATTCAGGAATTGGTTTAAGAAACTTTCCTGCAACTTATTCTCATTTTTTAAAAGCTTGGAGATTTACTCCTGTGATGAATAGTAGTAAATCCGTTACCACTGGGGGAACATGGTTGGAAGTCCACCAAAATCGGGGGCATATCAACAACGATTAGAGATAAACATCGCTAAGCGCGTTTAGCAATGTTTATCCTATTGCTGAATTTAATTCCCGTGATAGCGCTGTATCAACAAAGATTTTCACAACGGCAATAAGAAATCCAGCGATAGCGGGGAAATTGCCGTTTTGCAGGGACCATCGCTGGTTTTCCATCAATGGTCCCTGCAAAACGGTGATAACCTTGCTGATACGACCCTGTGGTCGTATCAGCCCCTATCCACCCCCTATGTTAAGCATAGGTAAGTCAGGATTTTAGCAGACAAAATCCTGTGGGCTGCCTTGTAAATATCGCGATGTGAACATCAGCGATATTTTACAAGGTAGTCCATCCGGGGTACGCCCAGTGATGCCCACTTTACATCTCATTAGAGATGCAAAGGGAGGCGTCGGGAAAAAGGGTGCTAGCATGTGATTATGCATGTTAGCACTCTCTTGTAAATAGGGGGATAGTTTTATCTCTGCTTTTTTGGCTTTTTAAGCCATAAAAGCAGAGATAAAGCCCTTGTCAATATGCCCCTCGGTGAGAGAAAGGATTTCACCAACAGAAAAACATGTTTTTAGTCTTGAAAAAAAATTGATTGCAACAATAGTGGCATTTTCCCATGCAGTATTCTATGTACAATTGTGCATGCAGAAATACCTTCACCTAGATGCAGTGGTAAATTCATAACTTTTTTCCAGATGAACTCCTGTGAATCTATATGCATGCAGTATAGTAAAGCTTTGGGTGTAAATATATGTGTTCTTTAAGGAATGTTTCCTGACAGTTTTTTACAATGTATATCTTCAACAGCACCACTTTTTAGACTTAAACAAATACCTTTGCAATATGAAGTTTCACACACATTTTCAATTTCACCCTGAAATCCAAAGATATGTCACCTCAACTACACCCGTAGATAAAATCATAGGCCCAGATTTACTCAATCTTTGCACCAGTATAAAGGGTTTCAAAGCCTTGCAAGTGTAGTTGCTGTCCAGTTTAAAGTTGTTTTGCAATGGAAATATGACTATTTCTCAGTGCAAACCTCCATTTGCACTACTTTATGTCGAGGGGGCATTTTGGGGCAACACTGTGTTGGATCATCGCAAATACAAATAAGTTTAGACCAAAAGCTCACTCTACTAAGAAACCCAGACTGGGCTTGGATTTAAAAAAAATAACACCATTTTTAGAACGGTGCCAACCAGCAGAAATCTGTTAATTTCTCAAATAAAACCTGCACATTGCACGTGTGCTGAAGTGCATAAGATCTTTCTGAGTGTGCCTACGCGCTGGAATTGATACTTAAATGCTATGTAACCAAAACAAAGGTATGGTACAGTCACTCTCTCCTCTGAACCATAGTACAAGGCTGTGTTTTGTGCATGGCTGCCTTGTTTGAGTGTAAGCACTGGGCATGACACCATCAGCAGACCAATCAAAATAAATATGTCTGTCAGCTATGTTTTCCTCCTTGTTCTTTGGTTGCTGCACTGCGTTCCATGAAAAGTTAGTAAATCTCACACATGGATTCCAATAGTTGTACTTGTTTAGTACAAAAATAATTACTTAGAAATTACAGTGTCCCTCCATTTTGCAAGGTCTCAGAATATTTATGCATGTCCTCACTAGAAAATGGGTCTTTAAATGATTATTGAAAAGCGAAATAGGAGTGGCGATAGGCCTAAGATTAGAACACAGGTCACTGGCAGTTCTGCACAGCAAAAATATAACAATGTGTGTGATGTTTCCATTTTTCTATTTTCCAATATAAATGATTGATGTTAGTTAAACAATATTAATTTGTTGTGGAAAGCACTTTCAGCTAGAGACATAATTTACCATGTAGGTAATGGGAAATGTTAATACAAAACTCAGGGTGTGGACCACACTAGATGAGTCAATATTTATATTAGCAGAACTTCCTAAAGGGGGGAAATGAAAAAGTATTTACTAAAAAGAAGGCTTGTGAAAAAGAATATAGAATCATAAAAAGGCAAAATTCTAATCTAACTATAGGGAGCCGGCTCGTACATTTTTTTGATAGATAAGGTTGAGTGCAGGAATAAAACTGCAATATTTACAAGCACCAATTACTCCTAGTTCACAAAAAAGTAAATGGAAATGCAAATTATGCAGCTAAATGTGTTGCTTTCACAATCTGCATTTTGTAATGGGTAAAGTAGTAATTCAGAGGGACTACTTTATATTTCAAAATACAATTCACAAACCTACTGCCAGAGAGCTTTTCCTCTTCTATCTTTTCTAGGTGGAACAATAAGGTTGAAAAGGATTTCAATTAAATAAATAATACACTTGAATCAAATGTATTAAAATGTTATGAGGGTAGTTATTTTTTTTATTTTTTTTGTTTAAAATCAATATTTATATCTATCAAATAAATTAATGCATTTAAAAAGTTGTATTATTTAATACACTTTTAATTTGAAGAGTAAGACAAATTAGTATGCTGTAAAATGTTATTTTATTAGTTCCAGGTTAATGTTAAATATTTTACGCTATTTTATATTTCTTTTTTAAGAATAAGAAACTTTAGAAAATGTCCCTAGTTTCTAATAGGGAGATCGCTTTCAAAAGGTGAATTACTAGTAATAACTTTACACTTGTACATTGTGTTATAGGAAACACCAATCCCTGTCTTAAGGGGTGGAGACATATAATTCTACACCTGGGTGTAAACCTCTACTTGGAAATCGTCAAAACCAAAAAAGTAGAGAGTTACATGAGGGGGCTTATTTATGAGAGCCCTGATTCACTTTTGCATCACATAAATGGTACAGCCACGACGGAGGGCTCTCATAAGGCTCTCATAAAGATTTGTGTGAAGCTGTGCAAAGCCACCCTGCATGGCTTTGAGTGGCCTCATAAATCATGAATAAGGCAACGCAGAGCAGAATCGCTGCGTTAAATTACTCTGCACCCCGGAGGCGTTCCATTGGTGTTGCGGTGGGTCTTCTATGCAACACCCTTGGAATTTGATTCTGCCCCGATTTACAAAGTGATGTAAACCTGGGGAAGTGCCAAATCCGTACGCCTCCCAAGGTTAGGCGTAACAAGGAGAAATAGCTCTATTTCGCCTTGTTTTTTCCTCTTTCCCTGTGTGATGCATTCTGCAGCACACATAGAAAGATAAAAATGGCAGTTTTGATTCTTTTTATGCAGGAAGGTGCCCCTTCCTGCACAAAACAACCCTGCCTGCAACGGAGGCACCCTTGCATCATGGTGCAAGGGTTTCTACTTTGGCGTTATGCTGCTGTAATGGTGCCTTCACAAGCAGAAAGGTCAGGAATGCACCGTATTGCTTAAATACAGTGCATTCCTGCCCTTTCACTCTATTGTAAAGCAGCGTACCCAGGTGCCTTGATGCCCTGCCCTTGCTAAAAATGCCATAAATGTGGCCCTAGGTGTAGGAGCAGATCTGTGCATGAATAAATATGAACATATAGAGATAACTTGTGAATTGGGACAAGGGTGTTTTTTTATGCTCACAGGTGTGCAGTCTGCATATATAAACTCAGTATGCACTTCCATAAGTGACTGCGTTGTCACATGTCAGAGGAGGAGCGAGTATCGAGCAAGCAGCAGCAGCAGGAGAGAAGGCTGTGGAGTCCCGTGGAGTCCCACGTCTCTGGCGTCTCCCGCGACTCCTGCGTCCATCATCGGGGAGAAACAGCCTACAGCCCGGCATCTCGGTAGTAAAACCAAGCGAAGGAGGTCAGTGCTGTGCCCGCAGGAGGATCAGCGCGGCGGGGGCGGAGGCAAGGACCGAGCAAGGTCCGGAAAGCGACCTCGAGCGCGGCCGCCGTTAGAGGCGGCTGCGAAGTAAGAGCCCGGGGGTAGACCGCGGAGTGAGCCTGACTAGGTCTACTAGCCTCTGGTTCCCCTGTGAGCTCTGCTCGCCACTTTCCCCTTGACAGAGGTTCACTTAAGGAGTAATACAACTGCCACTGCCGCCGCCAATGCCGCGCCACCTAGAGGTTTAGCACCAGCGGCTTGTCGTGCATTCCCCTGACCCGCCGCTACCTCTCCAGTAGCCAGCACGTGTTTCTACTTAGAAAATCACAGCCTTCCGAAACATTTGCTTCTCCAGGAGCCATAGTGCAAGGCTCTTCTCGACAAACAATCTACTGAGTCATTGCGCCTTAGAGCCGTTAGAGCGCAAAGGATGACAAACAAAGGAGGACAAGCTTAGTCAAGCAGAGTACTCTCTTACTAAGAGACTCCAACAAAGCGTGACCATCTAATGATCAAAAAATTAGCAGCCAAAAAGATCACAAACAGCAAGAGAGGCAGGAAAGAGACCGAGGGGAAAAAAACAAAACAAAAAAAAACATTAGTTCAAGGGTCAGTAAAAGAGCAAAATAAAGAGAAGGAGCTCATAGGTCCTATCGTTAAGCAAAAAAAAAAAAATAGATCTGGAACGAACCGGCAAGCTTTACCAAGTGAGAAATAATAAAAAAAAAAAACAGGCAAGTCCCTCCAAGAGGGTTCCTCTTCAGTTCGAAAGGGGAAACCAGCAGACCAGAGAGAGAGAGAGAGAGAGAGGGCAGGATCAGTCCCGATACCAGACAAAATCGACCCAAGCCTAGGAAAACAACAGCAGAAGATCAATAAATAATTTTTCCTAAAGGATCCAGTGTCCATGGTTTTTGCTTCAACAAAGGAGGCACTAAACCTACCGAGCCCAATTCAGCCCGACAAGTTAAAAACACCAGTCTTGTTCGAAACTTCAAATCAGGACAAGCAGCCAATGGAACTATTTACTTACGACGCCACAGCCGACTACCCAGGGAAAAAAATATCATCTATGGAAAAAATTGGAAACTGTGGCCCAAGTCCACAATACAATCAGGTCACCTATTAATACGGAATCGACTAGTGGTACGGAATAAAAAACTAACAATAAGTAAGCAAGACCTGAAGGGTGAAAACCAAATTTCATTGATACCATCGACACCTCCAGGAAAGGAATCCTTGGAGAATATATTTAACAACACGGGATACAAGAACAACAAGGAACACAATGAAGATAATGACCCATACAAAGAGATTAAACCCGGAGAAATTGGTGATTTGATAAAACAGAGAGTAGAAGGGGAGGAAGTCTGGTCGAACTCCCTTTTAGTATCAAATGAATCAAATTTGATTGAAACCACCAAAATGACAACAAAAAGGACATCTCCACAAGGGTCCCCTTCAGTACAATAAACAAACCCTAAGAGCGCGGGTCGGGACTAGTGGCATCAATTCTATGCAATATAATGGACAGCAGTGACATTCAAAGAATACTCATAGAGGACAGTATAAGTTATGGTAGTAGAGTAAGTAAAGGTCACCAGTCGGCACCAATTTCAATCTCATCAGCAAGCATGATCGAACATTCAGTCAAACCGGTAGGGATTGCAGGCAGCCAACAGTTTAACATACACTGGGGGAAGGCGCTAATAATTTCGCTGGACCAAGCTATAAGGGCACTTAATTATCAGTCTGACAAAATGGAGGTCCAAATCGATCTTATAAAAATTATCGCAGAGCACATCGCAAATATAAGCTCTAAGACAGACATAATAATGTCCTCACTGGAAAACAAAGGAAACAAGGACCAACTCCCAAACAAAGACAAACAAAACAAAGGAAACATGGACCAACTCCCAAACAAAGACAAACAAAACAACTGCGAGTGCGGGAGTATAATTGAGAAACTTGCGTCCCTCCCAGATATTTTAAAAGACATTCTCGAAGCAGTAAAAACAGCGAGCAAGCGCAAGGGAAATCAAGAATCCCCAGAGAAAAAAGTCAACAAAGAAACGCCAAACGTCCCAAATCATCAAACAAAACAAAGGCATAACAAAGAGGGGGATGGTAATTTAGAGCAACCGGAACACAAAGAGGTTCTTAAGGCGGAAATGGAAAGCAACGACGTTCAAATAAAAGAACAACAGGCCAACTTTGATCCTCAGCCACAGGATAAATTAACAAAAAGACAAAGGAAACGAGCTAGGAAGGCAAACCCAAACAAAAAAGTAAACAAACCACGGCCACAGAAAACTTTTTCCCAATATTCACAAGGAGCAGGAGCCAAGACCAAGGTAGGATAAATGATTCTCCGAACAACACCACGAGTAGATTAGCATTATCGGACTTGGATCGGGTGAGCTACTCGTTGGAGCAGTCGATAACGGGGGAACCCATTCAAGAGCTAGAATCATCAACACACGAGGGATCAAATTATGGTCCACAACAAGTTTCAGGCACTTTTAATCAAAAGAGGGCAAAAAAACATTCTGAGAACGTCGGTGAAAGGTCTCTGACAAAAAAAATAGATAAAGACTTATCATCTTCAAGGGTTTCATGTGCAAATAGAGAGGACGGTCAGATCTCAAAGCACCCGAGCGAAGAAAGTACACGAAAGACCGCCCACAGGCGCTCGGAAAAAAATATAAGTAAGCAAAAATGGGGAAAAGAACGTGCAGGTAGTTACAAATCAGACCCCAATCAAGATCACCACAAATGGAAACGATCGGAGATGTATTGCACAAAGTGAAGACCGAGAATACGAGCAAACCAAGCAAAGCAATTTAGTAGGAAAGGTAAAGACAAGGGAACAAAGGAAAGAGGCTTGTACAGGACAGGAAACAGTCAGAAAAATAAACAACCTAGTAACCAGAAAAAAGACCATCAACAGGCCCCTCAAAGAAGTTAAAAAAAATTCCTGGACGACATTGAACCAATACTGTCATTCATCCCAGAATATGTAACGAAGGGAAGGCAGAACATTTTAAACAGAGGGAACTTGATAAAACTATTTAAGGTAATACCAGAACTAAGTGGGATAGTCTCTCGAGACATAGTAGCAGTGGAGTTCTTTTAAAATAAAGATAACCCAGATATAGAAGATTCTGTGATCACCAGGGCATCTAAGGAGTTAGCGACCAGGATCTTCGCTAAGAGATCATTATTTGACTGAGAAGCAAAAAAAAGGGAATCAAACCAAACTTCAATAACATTAGGAGTTTGAGAAAACTATCAGAAAAAGTTGTGGACCTCAAAAGCAGTGTATAAAGATTCTATCTGGGCAAAACTTTTATGTGCAAGTAAAAAACCAAACTCTCGGAATTTTTGGAGCATTATAAATAACCTAAATAAATGAGAAGTAATGCACCAGGATCCCGGAATTGGAGACAACGACCGGGGAGATCACGTAAGGAACCTTTATTCAAGTCAGGACCCACAGAGAAACAAATAGAACCAAGGGTTAACAAAAGATATGGAACCAAGCAATTCAAAAATTACTCAGGTTAGTGAAAAAAGCCCAAAGATTTGGAATGCGAAAAAGGGGTTAACGAACAACCCACTCTGACTAATCGCAACCATTTAAAAAAACGAATTCAAAAGCTCAAAACAGAGGGCGCCCCAGGACCAAACAGTCTACCGACTGCAGTATTTACGTTCAACAAGGATTTTTGGGCATCTAACTATGCTGTTTAATCAAATTTACGTACAAGTTAAAATGCCGGCATCTTGGAAAGGAAACATTATCCACCCAATTGACAAAAAAGGAGACCATAGAAATCCGGGGAATTACAGGCTGATCTCTTTAATAGATGTGGAAGCCAAGCTTTATGCCTCATGTCTCTTAGAGCAGATGCAAGAATGGGCGGAAAATAATAACTTAATTCCTAGATTCCAAATAGGATTCAGACAAGGGATGGGGACAATAAGAAACTTGACCATCCTGGCATTACTAACCGAGAACGCTGAAAAAAAGAACCAACGATTATATGCGTGCTTTGTCGACATAAAAGCCGCCTTCGATCGAGTGAGCAGGTTTAGACTATGGGAAAAGCTAAAAGAGTGGGGGTTGCCCCAAAGCCTATTAAACGCAATATTTGGATTGTACAGCGACACATGGGTAAGGGTAAAACAAGGACAAGGGTCTAGTTTAACATCTAAAATTAAAACCCAGGAAGGACTAAAACAAGGTTGCGTGTTAGCCCCCAGCCTATTCAATTTATACCTGGCTGACATAGGCAGAAATCTAGAAGAAATCGATTGTTACGCCCCGAAATTGGCAATGTTTCAGTTCCAATTCTGCAGTATGCAGATGACATTGTCCTACTAAGTAAAACGCCAGTAGGCCTACAACGCTTAATGAACATGCTAGTATCTTACCTAGCCCAGGAAAATCTGGAATTGAACAAAGAAAAAACAAACAAAAGTGCCCCGGTTAGTGGGGCAAAAGAAAATCAAATTTAAATGGGCAATGAACGAGACAGTGGCAGAAGAACAGGAATCCTCTAAGTACCTAGTCTTAATCCTCGGACAGGGCCCCTCAAATAAGGAGCACACATTGGCAATAAAAGCGAAATCACAAACACTAATTTATGCGTATAGACAATTACAACTAAAAATGGCCGGCCCGAACTATACCCATCTCTTAAAGGTAATGGCTGCACACATTTTACCAACACTGTCATATGGCCTAGTAACGTGGCTTGGAAGGGAGGCGAAAATATTAAATGAATTACAAAATCAGATATATAAAGCAGCGTTTAAACTGCCACAGTCAGCCTCTCCAGCACAATTCCGCCTTGAATTCGGCCTACAAACCAAACATTTCAGTCAATTACCAGCTTTGATAAATTATGTCATAAATTCCGCTCAGCTCCAACTGAGTCAATGGACAACATCTGCTGGAAAGAAATAAAGTACCAGGAAAGCCAGCCACCCACAAACTCATGGGGAAGTTACTTGAGTACCTGTCTGTCCGAATTGGAATTATTAGAAGAATGGAAAAAAGAAACCGACCAAGCATACTTCAGCAAAGTAGCTAATGGTGCAGCAAAAATGAAATCATTGCTAGAGGACAAAAAAACATAAACTGTGGAGTGGTGTGGCTCACTGGTTAGAGGCGGCAGACCCGGAAGCAGAGAACGGCCTGGGACCAGGGTTCAATTCCCGATGCGGCAGGGTCGTGGACCAGGGTCAGCGGACTTGATAATTTTCACCTCGATGCCTACTCTAACCAGGGATCACACTCGGCAACTCTGGGCATTAGCTTGCCTCATCTCTACAACGGCCCCCAACATTCGCCGGGGAGGCCTGGTTTCACCTTGGAGATACCCAGTAGGGACCATCTCACAGGGATAGCCAGGACGGGTTCCCCAGCGGTCTACAGCGCCACGACGCCTCAGGGCAGCAGTGCGCTTAACAAGAACACATACATTACATTACATTACTAAACGTCGACACGCATGGACAGTAATCACCTCTTACAATCAACAAAAGCCACAGGAATATTTAGTCACGCATTTTAGTCAGCATTTATAAAAGATTTATATTGACTATCTAAGGGGCCAGCATTACTCTAAGGACTTAAGACCATCCTAGAAATATCAAAAAGAAAGTCCCCATTGCAGACTCTGTGGATATCATGATGAAACCTTAATGCACCTGGTATGTGTATGCCCGGCACTCATGTCTTTAAGAAGACAGTACCTACGAGACATCTTCATTACACTGAACATACATTCATGTCGGTAAGCAGTAATAAGTTGGCTGGGAGGTACCTCTTCCATCCTGACCTGTCTCGGGCTTAAATTCATGATTGAGGTAAAAAAACGGTTCCAGAAAACTTAATGAAAAAAAAAGAAAAAAGAAAAAAAAAAGCCATGTTGGGCATAAGGGACTGACAGAGGCTTGAAGAACATTGAGGTACACATAATTCCACCAAATCCGTGACCAAGAATTTGAACTTAAATATATACTGCACCGGGGGAAACTAAGAATGGTTTTTAAAACTGCATAGGGATGTTTCATAACGAATGTATATATTTATAGCTTCTAATTTTTTATTTTTTTATTGAAAGAATATTGTAACGATTTTTATTAATCATTCAATAAATTAAACTTGAACTTGAACTTGAAGTGACTGCACACAGGACAGTGTGAGATGCAGTATCCACGAATATCCAGTTCAAAGTTGGATTGCACAAAGTATTGAATACTGGACCATTCACAAATGTTTAGGAATTCGTGTACTACGCTTACCCTAAAAAAACATGCATCAAGATATACGTGATATATATACGCTTTACAGAAAGCAGGTGGAGTGTAACATTTAATCCAAAGTTTTGCAAGTTGTGTCGCCTGAATGAAAATAAAATTTTTGTATGTAAGGAAAAAAATTGGAACGTTCAGTAAATTAGAAAATTGCAGCTTTCCTGATGATAGGCATGCATAAGGTATCCTTGGGAATAATGCCATATGCACATTTGAATAATATTTCTGAGCTACATAGGTGTATACATTTATTGCCAAAAATACAATACGGTTCACAAATATGTAAGCTTCACGTTTGCATTATATAACTTATTTACATTCCACTGCACCCTTGTGAATTGACCGCAAAGGTAATCAAATGCGCTGTTAAACGAAACTCGCCACATACTGAACTGAGGTATCTTTTTACAACTGTACCTTGGAGACTTTTTATGCATGTTCTTATTTTGCGTTAGCAAGAGTGTAAAGCACTAGTGCCTTTAAAATGTTAAGAAGAAAAAGTAAAGGCAGTCTAGCCTCACCTATATAAAACTGTTTTGTGGCTTTGTAGTTTAAAAGCAACCTGCCAGATTCCCAAGTCCAAGTTAGAAAGTTGGAGAAAAGCTGGTCTGGAGGTTACTGGTACACCCAGAGCTGTTGCCTGACTTTTTTAGGGATTCATAAAGAATCGTGGGTACACTTCAGGACATTTCTGACAATATTAAATTCCTGCATACTTTAATGTGTACAATGAATGCATTATTTCTACCAGGAGTCAAATTCCTCTATACAAAATTAACTAAAGTAAAATGAATTAACTATGTATGTATCTATGTATGGGATAATACAGTACAGCAAAGTGGGTCTTAATAATTTGTAAATAAATTGTGAATCGCACAGTGAACGTTCACTTAAACAAGTGTATATTCTGCATGCGCATCCTTACCATGAGGTATGCCCGAAAAATTGCCACCATCGCATTGATGAATAATGAGAAGCACATTTGAAAAGTGCGATGTGCGAGCGCACTTAGGCCCACTGTGTCAGGAACACAACCCAGCTCTTTCCTTATTCCTGTATCAGCACAGAGAGAGAAGATAATGGTCCCTTCACAAAATGTAAAGCGTGTCCTCACACCCCTGCACCCCACCAAGCCCTCCACCTACCACCAACCGGCCACTGACATTATCTGCCTGCTCCAAGGAAGTGGAAAATCTCAGCAGTTTCCCTTCTAGAATAGGGATAAATGCATGCAAAATTATGCAGTATCTCTGCGCCCAAGGAGTTATCCTTCTTTCTGGGTAGAAAACGTGTGATTGCCGGAATCTCTTGCTGGAATCTAGCCAAAATCTGAGATTCTCCCTTGTGTATCCCCACACCAAATTTTAGGAATCTCATAATGAGGGCTTTAGTGTGCCAAACATAGGCCATGAATCTGTCATATGGCATTTTTTCCCCAGGGGCCAAGCATCATCAAAGTGGGCTTTATGCACCCACAATTGCATGCCTCAAATGTAGGTTAGGTCACACTCAATGATTGAGGCACCTCATAAAGAGACATGGCTGAATATACCACAACCTACGCACCTCTCATCAAAATCTGCTTGAGGGCAAAGATAGCAGCAGTCTGATTTGCCAACTTCACAGGAAGTATCCTGGGATCCTGTGTGCTTGAGGTGCATAAGCACTCTTCTCCGCCACTAGGGATCAGTTGGGTTGTGCTGCAAAAGTCCCAGAGTTCTCTATTGTAAAATAAGTCTGTGAACTGCAGTGACGTCACAGAAACTCAGTGTCGTCAAGAAAAAAATGGAAATACTTCAAAAGAAGACTGAAGGGAAAGGCAGAACAGGAATTGGTTGCAAGCCCTGCACAACTGGGAGCTAAGATGGATCTGTAAAAGCTAACACTATTGCAGACGAAGATGGAGGTATGCGCCACTTTGCTCGTCAGTTTCTTATTACGGAATTGCTGATCTGTACTTATACGGAGGGTGCATATGCAACTACTTGGGACCTTACTTTTCGGATATCGCTGTCCATCGATTACCATGATTGATTGAGGCGGATGGACTGTTTAAAGTTTTTTGCAATATAAGGCTAAGTTTAATGATTTGGAAGGAGACTACACTAACAGTTGTGATATCCGGCCATAGATATTTTTCGTCATCAAACCTAATTTGGGATTCCTGCAAATCGGCTAAATATAGCATTCACTTGAATTTTTGGGAATAATTGAGATTCTAAATATAAGGAGTACCACCAAAGATGAGGCTGAACAGCCAATATTGGTGGAATGAGACAATGTTGTGAAAGAAGAAGTCCTTCTTTGTTTTTTAAGGAACCCCTCACTCACCGACCTGGTCGGTGACATGCTTCATCATCGGGGCCACCTTGACAGCCGAGTGCCGTCAAGGTGTGCTGCGACACCTGAAATACAGTGGAGCGGGTATGTGAGTGATGAATGTGAAAAAAAGGGAAAAAGAGTCAGTGAGTTAAAAATTGTCCTGGTATGACTTATTCAAATATTTATTTATTCTAAGACTACTGGACAATGTTAAAAACAGTGTATGTTGATACAATAAAGGCTTTAATAGGACCTAGTGTATCTGTGGTATGTGATAGGTCTACATGTTTCAAACCATAGGTGGGAGTTACCGGTTTTTCTTCAGGACCATAAAAGATGTAAAAGGAGTTGGGTGGTCAGGGTACACTAACACCCTGCCATACCTGCAACCCTTTCAAGACCCTAAATAGCGAGGTTGCTAAGTGGGTAAAAAATGGATTGTAACCCAAATGTGGTTACAATAAAAATGCAAGAACCTGTGAAAAAATAGAGGATTATAAGTCACATAAGTTGTTTACATGCCTGTAACGTAGTGAAGTGACGTAGTCTGTTCTATCTCTGAGTCATTCCACAATCATTTAATGCGAATTATCCATAGTGCGGTGTATCAGCATAATTTATAAGTGGGAATTGATTGCTCCTAGGAGGACACACTTATCAATATTGGTGTGAAAGTGAAAACGCACATATAATTCTATATTTTAAACCAGTCTTACATAGTCTAGATTGTGCGTGCCTAAGTCATGATTCTTATTGACTTGTGTCAGGAATTACCGACGTGATGATATGCCAACTTGATCCAAAATCACAAATATTACAAGACAAACAACGCACAACACAAATATTGCCAGAAAATTAAGGGTTAAAAATGCTCACTCCTCAGTGGAGAAACGCTTGCTGCACGGGGATTGAGGGGAGGCAAACGAGCTCAAAAACGTATTCTGTAGAGTTAAGGAGAGATAGTATCAAAATGCCGTGTGTTCTCCTTCTCTTTTGGTGGCAAAGGTCCGGAAACGGGCACGTTTCCATAGGTATGGGCTCTACTTACAGTTTTCCAGCTTCAACAACGGCTTCTAACCTAATCCGCTCCTCCCTGCACCCGTGTGGGGCAGAAGAGCAGCGCCGAAATTAAAGGCAGCCGCCATTGCGAGCGCGGAGGGCGTGGCTGGCCAGCGTCGCGTAATGACGTCACGTGGACACGTGAGCGTCATATGCGCGCCGGGTTGCCAAGGGGGAATAGTGTAAACAAAACCTCCGTGAAACCAGGGGATTGGGAGTACCCTTCCATCCACCCCAGTGGACAGAATCCCTTTGCTCTCTACTTCTTGTTAAATATATAATAATTGAGATTCCCCAATTTCACTGATACAGATTTGCATCTTCTCATTAGGGAAACAATTGCTTTTCCTGTGTGACGCTCACTTGTCATCCATGAACGGATACGTTACAATACATCGATCTGGTTACTGAACCTCTTTACATACTATTAGCCCTGGCGAGCTTCCCGTGGCACTGGGGAACGAAACACGTTGGCTGTGTGCCGTTGTTGTTTTCCAAAGAAACTCAATAAAAAGAAGAACCTCGAAGAACTCATTTGTCTTGACTTCTATGTAGTGCACCTTCCTTTGGTCTTTAATTCTTAATGCAACCAAAGGCATGTCCATGCCAAACTCAGCATGGCACTGAAGTAGAGGCTCAGAGCAGGTAAGTACATGAGCACTGACACAACTGGTCATTGCAACACAGCATGACCCTTAGTGTTAATTGCTATGCTATCTTAACCACCTGAAATGATACTGTAGACATGCTATGCATGTCATGGGTATGTTGTGTACCTGTGCTTACATTATAGTCATGTCACACACTGTTTGTACTTTGAATTTACACAAAACTCATCAAATTTGTCCATAATCCTGACATGTTACTTGTAAGCGCCTTTAGACGCAGAAGAAATATATCAATATGTACAATGACTGGCACTTCCTCCTATGTTGGCACTGTTCCACACAAACATCTCTTGTAACCTACACCAGTTTTATGATAGGAAGTCGTGACAATTGTGAAAATGATAACAGTCCAGTTGGTACTTGAGACATTCCCTTAATACTGACTTGGAATGTTAAGAGAACAAGAATGGACTTCATGACTCAAAACTCATACACTCAGCAACAGATCAGAAAGCATCAGCATGAGTCTGAACAAGATCTGAAATGTGAATGTTGACTCAATATACCTCACTTGAATGATTGTTTTGGACAATATGAAAGATGCACATCATGTTTACATGCCATCATGTTTATAAGGTCAGTAAGTTGAAACTGGGCAGCACTTATTTCCAGGAACCTCATTTCAATGTGTACTACTGTTCTATCACTGAATCTTAGCTGCCAGTGCACCTTCTGTGGTAAGACCCCTGCCAGCGGGGACCACTAAAATAGAATGAATATGTGCCTTGGTATAATGGACAGGCAGCGAAGGGGGCAGGGTTGCAGAGCAGAAAGGGTCATTTCATATCATACCACATACTTTAACATTTACATTTAGGCATTATAAGACGATGCAAAGAATGCCCTTCATGAGGTAGAGAATCAATAAGGGATGGGTCATTGTGAGAAATTGGGTTTCTGGATAAGTGAGATGTTACTCCCACTGATGCAACAGCCATAATCCCTGTCAGGGTGAACCACAAAAGTCACCTAATGAACCTGTGCTTAACCCTTTGGTAGCTTGGCACAAATGCAGTCCAGCTTAACCTAGAAGCAAAGTGTAAAGTATTTATACATAATGTAAGAAAGTGATAACACAACACAAGAAAACAAGTAAAATCCCACCTCAATACAGAAAAATAGAGTAAATTAAAAAAGGTTATTTGAGCCCAAAATGGCAAAAATGCAATTACTAGAATCAGAGATGAAATCACAAACTGCGCGCATCTAGTTGCACAAAACTGCGTCAAAGTTGAAAAATATGTAAGGGTGGTTGGAGTTATAGGAGATGCACAACACAGAATTCTGAAGAGTTGCGTAAAAACTCTGTGGAATCTGCAGAGTTCCGCTCCTCCCTATCCAAGGGTCCCCACTGGTGTAGGTCGGGTGCGCTGGCCTCACTCACCTCCACAGGTCAACCACCTGGCCCCCATCACCAGCAGATGTCCACCACCCATCTTTAGGGCCTGTATCACTCGACACGGTGCAGTCACCCACTGCACCTCGTCAGCATTCAGCCCCAACCACCAGTGGCGGCTGACCGAGGGAGTGCTGTGGGTTGGCGGGGCGGGGGAGGAGCAGGGTGGTGGGGTAGTGGAGTCTGACATAAGACGAAGAGGTGTAAGGTAAGTAATTAAATAAATAAAACTATTTACCTCTGCGCGCTGCGTGGCAAACTCGGCGTGGAAGGGGTGAATTCTTTCGACAGCCACTGTATCAATAAGTCCCTCCAGAATTATCTCAAATAAATATAAAGAGCAGCAGGCAAAAAAACTTGCACCTGCCTCTTGTCCCCAAAGCAATTCTTGATATTGTGCACATTCTTTTAGTATCCGCTGCTCCTGGATACCACTGATTGACAGGAAATGCAATTTCACAATTATAGTGGTGCAATAAGTAAAGACAACATCTTTCTACGCATATCATAACACCCCAGCATACAATAAACCTTTAATCCCCACCAATTCCTATATACAAATTTATATCAGTTAAAATCCTGTTAAAATAACAATACTCCTACAAAATGTTGTGTCATAATAAATTAGCAATTCAACCATATCTTTCCATAACTTAATTCATTTTATTACAATTCTTCAGGAGTAAAATTAAAAATATTAATCAATAAAAAGCAACAAAAGAAACTAAAGATGACAACTTTGCTGTTCCATTAAAATTATTGTCCATATGTAGTTTCTATATATATTTAAATAGAATAATACATACCATTCAAAATATCAATAATTCCTAGAACATTCTAAAATGATCCTAATATGGTATCCAATTCTTTTTGATCAAGTAGATAATATAACAATCCATAATTCAAATTGTGTATCATGAGCCCGAATCCCCATATTCAATATCAGGCCCGCCTCATTAAGGATACTCAGCAAATAGAATGGAACATGTGTAAATGTGGACTATATCTAAATCATCTCATTTAGTACTTTCAAATCCATATAGTCCCAACCCTTCATGTGGCCACCCAGATCCATCCACATTCCTTTTGTTTCTTAAATAAACACAAAACACAAAAAGTTTGTGTCCACATATCACACATGATTACCAAAGGAACACAAATACCACATATCAGAATTTATAAAACAGCAATTATACTTTACTGTTGGGATGTTGACTATAAACATAGTCAACATCCCAACGGTTGTAAACCCTGTATTATTATGCCAATAGCGATGCAAACCAGTTATCAAATGTATTTGTACTACAAATAGGATGAAACATCCATGCAGTTATAGCCATTAGATTGCCATGCCATGCGCAATGTAAGCTGGACTTTTTCATGGAGTCTAATGAGTCCATGCCAAAACTAACTGCCATTATTCAATTCCAAACATCGAAAACTCGGTAAGCAAATGAACATCGAAAACTCGGTAAGCAAATGACACAGCACCCAAAAAAATGATTGGTCCAAGATTCTTTTCTTAAAATGGCCAATACATGTATTTGTCATGACTCACACCTGCGTTGGCCACAAAAAATCCTTACCTCGGCGTCCATTTGATAATATCCATTATTTTTAATGTGCAAAGAACAACAGTGCACCTTATCGCATCTCCAGTAAATTCAGACCCATTAGCACATCAAATCACATCCAAAAACGTAAATTATCAATCAATTTGCATCTCTAAATATCCAAATACTCTCACATTTGTTCCTACATGTTAGAAATTGGGTTTCTGGTTGGCAGCGGTATGCACACTGTCCAAGAAGGAACTAAAGTCCTAGTCAGGGTAGGCCACAAACACTCCATAAATTAACCTGTGCTCACCCTCTGGTAGCTTGCCACAGATCAGTCAGGCTTAACTCAGGAGGCGATGTGTAAAGTATATGTGCAACACATCAAACAGTAGCATAGTTAAAACACGATAAAAAGATCCCACATTAGTTTAGTAAAATAAGGAATAATTTTATAAATAATATTCAAGTCCAAAATGACAAAAATCCAATGTATAGAAGTCGAGATATCTGCTTTTAATGATTAAATGCAAAAAAAGCGCTTAGAAGTAGTAACGGCTTAAAGAGTTAATTGGTCATGAAAAATGTCAAGCGTTCAGGCCACCAGCGATGGAGCGTTGGCCGGATACGGGACCTACGCGGGCCTGCTGAGCCAAAGTACCTTGATCCTGGTCAAATGCAAGGAGAAGCAGGTGCAGCCAAGCAATGCCTGTGTGATCATCATGCAGCTGGCGGGATGTGCTGGATTTCTCCACGTGACTATGGTGAGGCATCTGTTCATTGAGCGATGCGCCGGGTCTGATGCGCGGCAGTTCCGAATGCAATGAGCCTGGTTTGTTCACGCTCTAGAGGCTATGCGTCAAGCTTCTCCATGCAGTGGCTGCAATGAGTTGATTCCGAAGCAGCATTTCTAGAGGTGATGCGGCAGCTCCAAGCGTGATGCACTGATCCGATTCCAAGAGCAGTGGCGATGCATCAACTCTGCTGTTGCAGCAGAAAATGCATCAGTTCCAATTGGTGCAATGGCGTCAATGCATGTGTTCTGCAAGTTGCAGCACTTTATAGTCACTTCCAATGGCCCTGGAATGGGCTGGCACCACTTGACAGAGAAAGACTTGCAGCAAGCAAAGTCCAGATTGTAGGTTGAAGATAAGTCTTTGATATCCCTCAGACTTCAGAACAGGAGGCATGCCTACAGGCCCTTGGAGATACTTAGGTTCTAATGTGTAGAGATGCAGGCCCAGTCCATTTCCCTCCCAGGCAAGTGGGCAGCAGACTGCAGGCCAGCAGAACAAAGCAGTCAAAGCACAGTGGCAGTCCCTCCAGCAGCACAGCAGTCCTTCTTCCTGGCAAAATGCCCGCAGTTCCAGAAGGGATCTAAGTTGGTAGTGCTAGAGGTGCAGCATTTATACCAATTTGGGCCTTGGAAGAGTTCCTGCATTCCTCCCCTGGCTCCAGACTCACATGGTAGCCCTTTGTCTGGGGACAGGACACAGCCCTGTCAGGTGTGTCAGCTCCTCCCTACCATCCTGCCCAGGATAGCCCATCAGGAATTGGATGGCCCATCAGTCACACCTAAGCTCCCTTTGTGTGTGGCTGTCTAGAGGGAATGCACAAATCCAGATGTCACCCATCCCAGACGTGTATTAAGAGACAGGCAGAAGGCACCAAATGATTACAGTAAACAAATGGCAACTTTCTATAAAGTGGCACTTTTAGATTTGCAAATTAAAATCCAACTTCACCATAAATTTTGTTTTCTAATTGTGATTCCAGCGACACCACATTTGGGGATCACATCTCTTCCCAATTGGAAATTCCACTTATAAAATGTAATAAGGCAATCCCACTGTTATCCTGTGGCAGAGATAGGACTTGCAGTAGTGAAAAAAAATGTAAGAGTATTTCACTACCAGGATATGTAACATTTAAATAGCACATGTCCTACTTTTTAAATATACTTTACTCCGCCCATGAGCTGTCCAGGGCCTCACCTGGGTGTGACCTATGTGTGATGAAAGGAAGGTTTGGGTTAAGTTGCCAGGTGGGCATGGCAGTTTAAAACTGCACACACAGGCTTACAGTGGCAGGCCTGAGACATGTTTAAAGGACTACTTAAGTGGGTGCCACAATCAGTACTACAGTCCCACAAATAGCGTTTAATTTACAGACATGTAGTGTACTTTACTATGGACGTGTAAGTAAATTGAATAAGCCAATTGTGGATAAGCCAATGTTACCATGATTTCAAATTTAGAGGACATGCACTCTAGCACTGGTTAGCAGTGGTAAAATTCCCAGATTCCTAAAGCCAGCAAAACGAGATCTGCAAAAACAGTAAAAATAGGAGGTTTTATTGTGCCAATTTGTGTTTTACTTTATTCCACCACTGTAGATTGTGCCCATCTGTATTTTGCTTTATTCCACCACTGTTTTATCCCTCATTCCTGCCTGTTCCCTTTCGCCGCTGCTGCCCCTGTAGCCCCTCCCCCTGGATAACCCCACTCCCGCCTCCCAGCCTCTCCTCCCTCCCACCTCCCCTACATAATGGCGGCCACTGCAGTGGAGCGCGAGTAAAACCTCCGACCCTCGGTCTGGGTCCACTCTCTCCCGCATCTCCTCTGTGTCGTCTCTTGCCTCCTGACCCGACCTCCTCCTTGGGAGGTTCGAGTCTGCTGCTCGCTCCTGCCACCCACTCCATCTGGGATCAGACTGCCCGCCGCCACCGTAAAACTTGTCAGCCCTTTTTCTTTTTCTAAATTCACTATTGTGCCACTGTTTATTTTGCAGCTCTGTGTTTTGCTTTATTCCACCACTGTTTATTGTGCCCATCTGTGTTTTGCTTAATTCCACCACTGTTTATTGATCCCATTTGTGTTTCGCTTTATTCCACCACTGTTTTCTCCCTTGTGCCTGCCTGTTCCCTTTCGCCTTTCGACGCTGCTGCCCCTGCGACTCCTCCCCCCGGACAACACCTGCTCCCACCTTCCAGCCTCCCCTCCCTCCCACCTCCCCTACATAATGGCTGCCGCTGCATGGTCGCTCACAGCGGGCGCGCCGAAGGTGCACCAAAGGCAAACCCGTCTGCGCCCCTTCTGTGACCTGACCGCGGCCAGCACCAGGAACCCTGGCTCTCCGACCACCCATCGCTTTGACACCACCACCCTCCTCGCACTCAACCTCAGAAGACTTAGGGAATGCTAACAGGCCTCGCCGAACACGACCCATGACCAGTTCTCCTGCCTCCACTGACGCCAGACCTTCACCACCACCCGGCCTCCACACTGCTGACTCCAGCACCGGCAATACACTAAAATGCATATTCATCAACGTACGCTACGTGCACAAACACGCCATGGAAATCTGAAACCTACTCGACTCTCTTGTGCGCGACATCACCTTCTTCATGGAGACCTGGACCAATGCATCCTCCGCCCCCAACATCAACACCACCATCCCTGAGGGATACAAGATCCAGAGGAAAGACTGCCCCAACCACCCAGGAGGAGGCCTCGCCATCGCCCACAAGCACACCCTCTGCCTCACCAGCTCCAGCGAAACCATCCCCTCCGGTGAACACCTGCACTTCCAGATCCAGACCTCCCCCAAAGCCACACTACAAGGAACCCTCGTTTACAGACCCCCCAGCCCCAGACACCCTTTGCCACCAACATCACCAACTTCATTGCTCCCCATGCCATCGCCTCAACAAACTACATACTCATCGGAAACATGAACTTCCACCTCAACAACCCCAGCGACCCCAAATCTGCCATCCTTTGTGACAACCTCGCCAGCATCGGACTCAAACAACTCGTCAACACACCGACCCACAGAGCGAGACACACCCCGGCCCCATCTTTGCAGCACAAAACAGCGTTCAATTCAGTCACACAACGCAGCCGCCATGGACCGACCACCACTGTGTACACTTCACCGTCAACAAACTAAAGGCACCCAAACAAGCCCCATTCCCACCACAAAGGAACTGGAGCAAGATTACCCATGAGCAACTTAACTCCGTCCTCACTCGAGACAACCACACCTGGGCATCCGACGCATATGATGCAGCCAGAGAACTCCACATCTGGATCACCAACTGCGCAGATGAGCTCGCCCGCTAAGCAACCCCAACACCCAACGCCCCAGGAAAGCTGCCTAGTTCACCACTTCTTTCCAAGAAACCAGGCGCACCTGCAGATGCCTGGAGAAGAACTGGAGAAACACCAAGACACCCGAAAATGACACCACCTACAAGGACTCCATGACGGACTACCACAACCAAATCAGAGCCACCAAGAGAAACTTCATCCACAACAAAATCCTGGCCAACTCCAAGGAACTTTTCAGCGTCATTCAAGAATTCACCAACCCACGCAGTGAAGCCACAGACATCACCCCATCCCAAGACTTCTGCGACAAGCTTGGAACCTATTTTCATCTCAAAATCAAAAACCTCTACGACAACTTCATCGACCATCCACCTGGTGCCACAGATTGACCCCTGCCCCCCAGAGACACCAGCAAGACCACCATCTCCAACTGGACACTGATCAAGACCGAAGAAACCTCCTCGATTATGAAAGGCATCCACTCGGGGGCCCCCACCGACCCCTGCCCCTTGCAAATCTACAACAAAGCCGCTGCCGCCATTGCACCCAAACTACAATGCACTATCAACACCACCATCAAAACAGGCACCTGTTCAGAAGATTGGAAGCGGTCAGAAGTAAGACCCCTGCTCAAAAAGCCTACAACTGACCCCACCAACCTCAAGAACTATCGGCCCATCTTGCTCCTCCCCTTCGCAGCCAAAGTTGCAGAGAAAACAGTCAACAGGTAACTGACATGATTTATCGAAGAGTACGCCGTCCTCGATCCTTCCCAATCTGGATTCCAAAGCAACCACAGCACAGAGACCACCCACTTGCCGCCACAGATGATATCCACACCCACCTGGACCAAGGCCTCGCCGCAGCCCTCATCCTACTCGACCGATCAGCAGCCTTCGACACCGTCTCTCATCCGCACACTAGTCGCCACACTACACGACGCAGGCATAGAAGAAACAGGATTCGATCATTCCTCACCGGAAGAAGCCAAAGGATCAGACTGCCACCCTTCCTCTCCGCCCCCACAAAAACAACCTGCGGAGTCCCATAGGTTACATCACTGAGCCCCACCCTCTTCAACATCTACATGGTCCCCCTCGCAGCCATCGTCCAACAACACAGCCTCAACATTGTATCCTACGCTCACGATACCCAGCTCATCCTCTCCCTCACCAAAATCCCCACCACCGCCAAACTCAACTTCCAGAAAGGAATGCAAGACATCTCAGTCTGGATGGCCAAAGCTGCCTAAAGCTCTATCCAAGAAGGCAGAAGTCCTCATCCGAAGTACCACCCCTTCAGCATGGGATAGCACCTGGTGGCTGACCGCCCTCGGAAGCCTACATACCCCCTCGGACCTTGCCAAGAACCTCTGCATCATACTCGACTCATATCTCACCATAAACCAACAGGTCCACGCAGTCACCTCCAGCTGCTTCAACACCCTACCCATCCTCTGCAAGACTTTCAAGTGGATCCTCCCTGAGTCAAGGAAGATTGTCACCCAAGCACTGATCACAAGCAGGACTATGGAAACGCACTCTACGCCGGCATCAACAAGTCCCTACTCCGCAAACTTCAGACAATACAGAACACCGCCGCCAAACTGGTCACCGGCATCCCCCGACACAATCACATCAGCCAACACCACCGAAGACTCCACTGGCTCGCCATGGAGAAAAGAGTCACTTTCAAAATCCTCATTCACGCCTACAAATGTCTACACAACATCGGACCCAAATACCTCAACGACAGAAACAACTTCAACGTACCCAAAAGAAACTTCCGATCTGCCAACCTCGCACTGGCCGAAACCCGGCGCATCTACAGAGCCTGAGCAGGTGGAATAGCCTTCTCTCACATCGTGGCCAAGACCTGGAACGAACTACCGGAAGACAACAGACGTGCCCCCTCCCTGAACACCTTCAGGAAGACTCTCAAGACCTGGCTCTTCAGCTAACAGATCTGCGCCCCCGCCCCTTGATACCTTCTCGGGTGAGTAGCGTGCTTACAATTCCCTGATTGATGGATTGATTGATTGAGGTCTAAAGGCAAAAAGCCAGGTAAATCCACGCCAAAGATGCCAAGTATAACACCATCCATACCTTAAACCCTTTGGCACTTTTGACGAACTCAGCTCGTCATGAAACACAGTGGAGCTGTGCTCATGACGAGCTGAGCTCGTAATAATTGCCACGGAACGCCCACGTTGGGCTAATTCCCCTCCTGTATGGGCGTTCTACAGGAGTGGGCAGAGTTGTGATGAGCTCAGCTGCTCAGCTCGTCATGAGCACCGCGGCGCCGCACCCAGCCACCATCACCCCACACCGCGGGTGAATTAGCCCCGCGTGTAATGGGTTAAAGTTCTTTTTAAAGTCAAAAAAATTCTCCTTACTATTTGTGTTAAAAGGAAAGAAAGATCACATAATAACCCAAAACTTTTACCTATTTTGGTAGAATAGGTAGTTTCAAACACCAATGAACAGCAGATGACCGCAAGTCGGTTCCACTTATTTTATTTTTATTTGTATTTTATTTAAGAAGTTTTCAATAGCGCTGGCCAGACCTAGGGGTATCGGAGCGCTTTACAATAGGTACATAGCAGAAAATCAACAGATACAAAAATAGAAAAGTGACACATCAACATAAGAACGTAAAATGAAAGAGCACACAATGTAAAGCAGGATAGTTAATTGCCTTCAGGGTGCTTCAGAGACTTAGAGCTTGAGCAGAGCTCGATGACCGCTAGCTGCCCCGAGATATCCATTCCCTACTGAGTGGTTGAGGAACAGGGTTTTGAGTTGGCTTTTGAATTCTGCAAAGGAGGGAATGCTTCTGATGTGAGGGGGAATGGAGTTTGATATTTTGGGTGCGCTTCCGGTGAAAGGTCGGTCCGCAGTTTTTTTTCTTCAAGTTTTTGGTGGTATGAGTAGGGGGGAGTTTAAACTTCTCAGGTTCCTGGTCTGGCCGGCTTTAGTGAGTTTTTTAGCCAAGTACTCAGGTTTACCGGTGTGAAGGGCTTTATGGGTGAGGCAGGCTGTTCTGAAGCTAATCCGCATTTCGACTGGTAGCCACTTTAGTTCCTTGAGAGCAGGGGAGATATGATCGAATTTCTTGATACCGGTGATCATTCTGGTGGCCGCATGCAGCGTTGTTTTTATGGGAGCCAGGTTTGATTTTGGAATTCCTGAGAAGACTGCGTCCCATAATCCAGTCTCGACAGTACCAGAGATTGGGTGGCCTGTTTGAGATCATTGGACGGAATGTAGGGTTTTATTTTGTTCAGTAGTCTGAGGTTAAGGAAAGCGCTTTTGGCCTAATTCTTAATGTGACTCTTCAAGTTCAGTTTTGAGTCTAGAGTGATGCCTAGAGATTTGACAGAGTCTGCTAGAGTGAAATTTCTGTTGAGCGCATCAATGGCCTTCAACCATTCGGCAATTTGGGGGTTATGTTCTTTATTCGAGATGAGGAGATAACCACCACAAAAACTCTGGTTCATTGCCACAATACTCCAGGTCATTACAGAGATCACCTACATAATATCTCTTGCAACTTCTGTCTCAGCCCATTGTCAAAACCGATTCCCTACTAGTTCACATACACAAAAGATAGAAAACATGTTGTGATGTGTAATTGTGACTTCATGACTCAGCAAAATCAATAGTCTTATGGGTTGCTTGTTGTTTTATACTTTTATGATGCATTAGGATTGATTGTGAGCTATTGAGATCATATTAGGTTTGTTTTACACATATGGACATTGTTAAATTGACGATATATGGTATTACAACATATTTTTGCTAACTCATGTGTGTGTACCAGAATTGAAGTAATTCGATGTTTTTGGAAGGTTTGTGTCGCCATGTCACCGGCATTTGAGTTCAGAGTGTACAAATGTTGCAGACATGTGAGTTTACATTGTACAAATACTTAGGATGTTTGGATTGATGCCAGTTAGTTTTGACATGGATTTACTAGAGAGCGTGAGGAAGACCAGCTTACATTGCTAATGACATGACACTCTAGGGCTTATAAGTGCCTTGATGTTTGAGATTGTTTGTATTGCAAGCATATTTGGTATTCCTTCAATACTGAAATGTGGTATTTTTGTTCCTTTTGATAATGATGTTTGATATATTAACTCAAACATTTTGTAGGAGACCATATTAGGGTAGTTTGAAAATCTTCGAGGAATGACTGACTAATATTGTGAATGGTTTTTATTATTGTATTTGAATATATAAAGAACTGTATAGGCTCAAGAATGTTAATTGGACAATAATATTATCATCTTTAGTTCCTTTTGTGGATTTGTGATTGATTAATAGTTTTCATATTACTCCTGATGAATTGAGTGATAATGTGAAATAAGTTATGGAATTTGTCTTCTTTTCTGTCATTTTGAAACATTGACACAAAAGATATGGTTGAATTGCTTATTTATTGACACTTTTTGTACATAGGAATTGGTGGAGATTAAAGGTTTATTATCAGGTGAGGATGGTTTTGATATGTGTAGAAAGATGTTGTCTTTATTTATTGTCATATATGTTTCCTATATATTGAATTGTATTGCTAACCTGAAAAATTTCACGGTGGTGAACGAAACACATTGGCTGTGACTGTAATGGTTTGAACTGGAATATTAAAAATATAAGACTGTTTGGAATTCGAAATGAAGAAGAAATGGACCAGTCTATAATTTGATTGGACTCTTGTAGTTTTTGGGTGCACCACTGCTGAAGGAGGAAAAGACAGAAGCAAGAAATCTTCAAGAGAAAACAGCGGGGTGGGGATGACGCACAATACTTAAGCAATACAAATTGAACAAAAAAAACAAGAATTAATATGATAAACACGTGGGGCAAAATATACTCTAACAGGGAGCCAGAGCATCTGCAATGCAATTGTGCATAGGCTGACCTCACTTATATATTAAACCCTAACCTGGAAATAGAAGATAACCTCAGGAGCCACAAAACCTCCATCTTAGGCTGGAACAACAGCAGCTGGCAAACTGTGTGGTGCCATCTTGGACTATATTTAATATTCAGTCTGGATCCTGTGCAAACAGAAATGCTGAGAGGCCACCTATCCTGAGCCAGGAAAATTGAAGATGTGGCGAGGCTGTGAGGGCACTCAAAAAAGAGGCTAGGTTCCTGCTGCGGGTGCTGCCCAGGACTGATGCTAATTTGCTGCTGGCGATCACAATCTTAGCATGCGGAGTGCTGTTGCCTGTGACTCAAAATACTATGATAGAAATACATCTTTTGCATTTGTATCATGTCTAGGAGTTATAGGGTATTGTTTATTTAACACATATTTTCAACTTGATTCTCTACATCACCATCCTATACCACAGTTCTTCAAAGTGTTATCTGTCAGTCTGACCTTAACTGATATCTTATCCTGATGGCAACTATTTCACCAATGTTGCCAAGGCTCTTGAATTTTAGTATATACAAATATGGGCATGTGTCAGTAGCACTGGATTGAAAAATGCTTCATTCAGTCATCTACTGCCAAGCACCCTTCATCAGTTCCAACAAACATAAGAGGTATGAAGACTTTTACCATTGGGCAATACATATTGAGCAATCTAGAGCGCTTATTGCCAAAGGCAGTATTGTAAGACTAAGCGATTGGGAAATCCATACAAATTCTCTGCACCATTGTTCTTAACAAAGTGAGACTGAAAGTGTTACTGGGCTTTATGAAAGGCTGGTGGGTGTCAGAAGGTTGGCAGCTCTTACTACAGCCCTTTCCGGCACTGTGGGACACTTGGCGTTCCGTTATGCTTGAGGGTCATAATATGAGGACGGCCCACTTACTCCAACCAAATACTAGAGATAATCTCTAATTCTATGAATTTATAGACACTAGAGGTTCATTATTCTACTAAATCACACTTTCAGTTGCTTGTAGAAAATATTCAAATGTACAACTCTGGGCCTTCTGACTTCAGGGCCTAGTTAAGCCATGGAAACTGGCTATCATATTCAATGCCACAGGACACTCCAAACTACCATATAATGGTATCTACACTTGATTATAAAATATTAGTACATTCATGGTTATATGTGGTGACTAACACTGTGCTACACAGGAGTGTATGAACGTGATGCAGGCAGGATTTACATTTTCGCATCACACATGGACCCTTCGTACCTTACCCCTATATTTTCAGTGGATTGCCTATTAAAACAGAAATTCACTTATAAAATATTAAAAACTTTCCAGTGTCCAATGACACAATAAAGAGATTGCACAGCATGAAGTACACATCATACGTAAAGTGACAAGTGCAGTAAAACAGCTGAAAAAACAACCCTCTGGAACTGCCAGCATAACCATAAAAAAGTCCACAAATCACATTCATAGATTATACTAGAGAGTGTTCCTTAATTTAATAGCTTGCTGAATGAAATTAATCTCTGCTATACAGATTTTTTCTGAAGGTAATCATTGCAAAAAATAGAAGGCTGGTCTACATTGTCTAAAAGTTAGGTTCCTACACAGAGGGATATGAATTTGTGTTCTGAGCACTTTATAAATCTTACAAAAAAATATACAACAAAGGAATCTTTGGGAAAAAACTAGAGAATAGGCAGTATTAAGACTAAAATGTGTGGGGCGTGGCTTGGCGCCCGATGGTCATGGCGGCAGGCGAGTTAGGCTCCACGGCTCGCCTCAGAGATATACCGCTTCCCGTATTTAATACCTTGTGCGGAGGACTCTAACGGACGTCGGCAGATGCCAGGACAACTTCAAGCCACATAATTACCATCTGGATGCGAGTTCAACATCTATTTTAAGCACCGTGAGTTCATAGCGGTTCCGCTCGCATCATGGCCGCCATTTTGTGTATTTTGCGCGAAGACGCACTTCTTCTCAACTTTATTTGGCAGCATGAACGCGACACCATACCGCCAGAATCGCGCACCAGGCTCCCTTTTTCAGCTCTAGCCCTGGAACTTATTGGAAGCCATTTTAGGAGCATTGCTATTTCCACAGGAGTTTTTCCTTTGATACACAGGTGCTGTATCTTTTTGGATATGCTGCTTCAAAGACAGGTCTGCCGCTCATTTATATCTCCATACCCTGCCAATTAAGCTTGCATTAGCTGTTGCTGTGGGGAGCTGTGTAATGCCTGTTTTTGCATTTCATCCTGTATTGATACTCTTTTGGCGCCTTTCATTGTCTGTCGCGCTCAGCTTTTTCTGATGGTGTTTTGCTCTTTTTGTGGATAGCCGTTTCAAATCACTTGATTTACCTCATATCTCCCTTCACTTCGTCTATATTGTGTTTTTTCTTCCTGCAAGATTTACGTTGCAAGATATCCTGTTCTTATTGAGAAGGAGTCTGATATTTGAAGTTTTATGGGAAGATTGAAGTCATCATTTTCTTTGACCACCATACCAAAGTTCATTTTTATAAAAAATTCCAAGATTCTTTCTGAATTTTCCAGGCTTAAAGTCTCTCTCACCTCTTCTTCGCAAAGTTCTGACGCAATGATGGCATCTTCCCAAGCAACCTCTGGGAAATCCAACACCAAGCATCTGAAAAAGGACCCACTATCCCCTCCTAAGTCATCATCATTAGCCTCTATGGATATATTATTGGAGGAGATTAGGGCCCTTCGACCCTTCATGGAGGATACTAACACTAAATTACAAATTTTGACAGACAATTAGTCCCAATTAGATACACGGATCTCCTCAGTACACATATATTTCCGTGAAGCTTCTGCCTATACCTTGTTAGGCTTTGCACCGGGTCACTCATGAGTAGCCGCGCACGTTACAAATTCATATAACATAACAGACAGTTGCAGAAACATCTAAATGCAGTTGTCTAAGGAAACAGATGACAGGTTTGTCAACCTCCATGGTCAGCATGGTAGACCATAGCTTTAGAATCAAACATTTTATTATGCGGCCAGATAGCATCATACACAGCCCAGCTGCCTACATCGACTCGCCGGCAGGGCGTAAGCAAGCATTGAGTTAACACTGCATGTGGACCTACAACCTGGAGGGCGGTCCTGCGTAGGAAGAGCCATAGGCACTCCCCACCGGCGGAGCGGGGTCTGCAATTTTCATAGAAGAGGAAACCAACAAGAACCAAAAAAGAAATTAGAGGAAACACCCCCCCAAATCCCATCCCCCCTAGCCGATCCCCCCATTCCCCCCCTCCCTCCCACCCCACTCCGCATCAGCCACCAGCCAAGATAAGTGCATCACACCCACTCCTCTGATCCATACGGACCCGCCCCTAGAAGCTAGGGCACTGGCCCCGCACCCATCGGGCCTAGAGGAATAAGTTGTAGGATTTGTAGGTACTTCGGACATGTAACTTCTCTAAACTCCTTAGACAGAAGTCGCAGAAACGGGGCCCACGAGGTAGCATATTCGGACCTTCTGCCATCCATATTCAAGGAAAGACGTTCCATCGCCAAGGCGTGCCACAGGCGCATCAACCAGTCACGCACATCCGGGACGTCCAGGGTGGGACCTGACACGCTGGGCAAAGGGCTCCATATAGAACGCAAATAGGAGCGGCGAGAGGGGACACCCCTGCCTCGTCCCCCTGGTGATAGAAAATGGCTCCGATCTACAGCCATTGACCCGCACAACCGCCCTCGGCGACGCATATAGGGCCTGATTCCAGCGCAGGAAATTACCCTTTAGGCCAAAAGCCTGTAATACTCGGAAAAGGAAAACCCACTCAACCCTGTCAAAGACCTTCTCTGCGTCGATGGATAGGAGGATGGCCTGGGTCTTTGCCCGGTGGACTCCATCCAGCAGGTGCAGCAATCTCTTAGAGTTATCACTACCCTGGCGGGTAGGAACAAAACCTGATTGGTCCGGTTCAACCACGCCATCTAGAAGAGAGCTGAGCTGCCTGGCCACATTCCAGTGGCCCAAGACGGATGGAGGCCCTGCTTGAGAACCCCAAAGTCCTCTTCAGTCTGCCTTTGCATGGCAGTGATACCAGCATGTAAAGACTGAGGGAAAGGGACATCGTAATACCTTCGGTGGTGCGGTTGCACAGGCACCGCCGACACTGTAGGGATTACGGTCGAATCGCCACGCCGATGGGCTCTTTGAGCCTGTCGGAGGCAGCCGGCTTTCCCCCAACCTCTGTGCTCTGACCGCTGGTATTGAAATCTGGTGGTGGGACCGATGCCGTAGATGCCAGGCGGAC
The DNA here is from genome assembly GCF_964263255.1 of Lissotriton vulgaris. Lineage (NCBI taxonomy): Eukaryota > Metazoa > Chordata > Amphibia > Caudata > Salamandridae > Lissotriton > Lissotriton vulgaris. The sequence continues at coordinate 1,690,140,151 of NC_141694.1, forward strand.
CTGTTGGTGGTGGTCCGCCGAACATCGTAACACCGTAATGAGGGCCAGAGTTGGGGACTTAAAATAAACCCCCTTAGGAAGAAATGTTAAATTGAAATAAATTATTAATTTATTATTAATTTTTTTAAATTAATTCATTTAAATCATAAATTAATATAATTGCACATAAAAGTGTATAAAAATTACGAAAAAGGTACATATTTTAATTTAATTGTAAACAATTTTAATCAGTTGTTTTGCATTTAAAACTTATGTAACAGTACATTTTATTTATTTCATTAAAGCATGGTTAAGCTACTTTTTATTAATTCAATGGATCACTTTTAGTAATTAACAATGAAGTATAGGGAAAAGTACAAGTTTATTAAAATGGGTAAAATGTTTATGTTAAATATGATTGGAAATTAATTTTAGATATTTTTTGTTACATCTTTAATGTAAATATGTTAAATAAAAGTATTTTTTCTCAACATTACATTGAAAATACATTCCCACATAATGTAAAAAAATATTATGCATTAATGAATATTAAAAGTGGTGTGTGAAATTATTATACATTTTTGTTGCATTATTTTAAATGTAAAAAATGTTACTGAAATATGTTATAAATATATTTTTTTAAATGTGTAATTTTCATAGTTGTAAACATTATTTGTACTTTAATACTTATTATATTTCAAAATGTTACTTATTTTAATTTACTTTAGAATTGTTTCTTATGGGGTTTTATTTGAAGTCCCTGCCTCTATTGATTTCTATGAAGGATTTTGCAGTGTCAGTGGTTTGCCTGTCGTGCTGTTCCTATAAATATATATAGAATCTGCGTGTTTAGACAACATAAACTGAGGGATTCGTGTTCAGACTGATTCCAGACAACCACAAAGGATATGTTAGACTTTAGACCAGCTACCTCACAGTGCCACTATAAGCCCTCTAAACTTACCAAGGAACGAATAGTTTCTGGCACCGAGCGAACATGACAACCCTTGATCCTTCAGGGATCATGGAAACAGTACAGTACTTTTCGCTCAGTCACTCATGCTCACTTCTTCTCAGAGAGATATACAGAATAAATGATGGGGACATTTTCAATAAGTCAAAAAATAAATAGGAGAATGGATCACTTGTGGACTACAGCACCAGGGTTTTCTATTCGGTACAGCCTTCTTAAAAAACCATCATACATGCATGTTAGCGATGAGGTGGTATATGTTGGTTCTCCACCAATTAACATGATGTGGGTACATCATCATAGGGTTCTTTATTAGTTGTATGCAACCTCCACCAGGAGGTACCCACTGGTTTTGTAGCAGTGTTCCAGAGATAGTGCTCCCAAAAAAATTGATAGTGCAATAAAAATCCTTAGATCGTCAAAAACAATTCTTTTATTAAAGGTAGGGATCAAGGCTAGTTAAAAAATAGCTTGTCTAGAGAAGGGTCGCGTTACTGGACCCTCATACATAGAAAATGGTCAACATGTTTCAGCCCCACTATGCCCAGCCGAGTCTATGGGGCTTTTGTCAGGACCGAGATGGAATATTAAGAAGAATAATAATACTTGCACGATTTGTGTAGTATAACGGTAGAACAATATTCCCCGTGCTTTCTTTACAAGGCCAATAGTACCTTGTTAGCCTTGATTTTAGCTTCCTTCGGGGGTTCAGCCTCTGCCTCTGCCCCGGGAAGTGAAACAGTACAGTACTTTTCGCTCAGTCACTCATGCTCACTTCTTCTCAGAGAGATATACAGAATAAATGATGGAGATATTTTCAATAAGCATTTAGTGAACCAGCGTCATTCTAGTATAAAATACGTGTGCTGCGACAACCATTAGACAAAAACAGATATATACAAATGCAAGCACTGAGAGAGTAAATAAAAGGTAGAATTTTACCATTGCGCTAAAACATTGAATATATGCAGGCATATAGATCCATAGCATGTATTTAGGTATACTCCTAAAATACGAACCCTAGCTAAGTGTGTAGGTGTAGATCCAAGAATCTCCCTAGGAAAGAGCCAACCCCATTATCTGATGGGATAGAACAAAGGACCCCTTCTTGGTTTTGAATTGGGCACCCAGCGAGGGATGTCATACCACTGCGTGCTGGAGTTTCTGCATGCAAGGACTTCAGCATCTCGTGGCAGCATGGAAGCTTCTCCTCTAGTTTGCCCATTGCAGATGTGGTGCTTATATACCCAAAAGGTACCCTCAGGGGGTCTACCTAGAATGGTAGTGTGGGCCTGTCGTTCTAGAATGATGATAGTGGTGACTCTTGTACAGAGTTATTATACAGAAGATGGTAATCCTGCTGTGATACTAAGAATCCTCATGAATAATAAATGAGGCTAGTTTTTGTAGAAACCCACACAACATTTTTTCGGCACATAACTAGATAAAAGGTCAGCGCCAGAGCCTGAGCAAGGTGGGACAAATGTAGGTAAAAAGTCATACCCCTATATTGGAGTGCATTGGGGATCATAACAGCCATGTAGTGTGCTGGACTTACTTCAGCTCTAGCTGGAGTAATGTATTACTGTTTTGGTAAAGGAAACTTTTACAACATGATTATCTTAATTTTGAATTAAATAATTAAGTAATTTAAGTATATTATATTGATTAGGGTTGCAGTGCTACCCAGAGCTATTGCCAATGGTAGACACATTGATATTGCAAGCACTCCTCCCACCATCTTTTGTGTGCTTGGGGTTATTAATAGCTCGGCATCCAATCAGTCAGCATTTATGCCCAACAAGAGTACCAGACTTAGGGCCTCATTTTGAGTTTAGGAGATAGGATAATCCGTCACAAATTTGATGGATATCCCATTCGCTGTCTTACAAGTTCCATAGGATATAATGGAATTGTAATATGGTACATTAATACATTAATTTATGGAGGCTATATGAATGCCTGGAATATACAAAAAAGGTCCACAAACCAACAGTGGTCCTCTCCATGGACTCTGTGGTATCCATCTTATTTATATTCTTCATATCTTACATACATTTGGTTCATCCTTTGTGTAGCTTCAGTGCTTAATAGAGTGTTAGTGTAGAATCTAGAATTTAAGTGATGTAATGCTTTAGTTAATCTAAGAGACAGTTGATGTTGATGTCTGCTGTGGATGGGATCTTGTATTACCCTCATCTCAATAAAGAAGTTATCTTAATATCCATGAGTATCATCTTCTTCACATTGGCGACGATGACTGGGATTGATTCAACCTACTACACCTACGTGCTACAACTTCAAGGTTTGAGGTGATTTCAAGATCTCAACACAATTCCTGTACTCTGGACTCAAAAGGTATTTAGCGCAGCATAATTAATTTTAAAGCATTTGAAACTTCAAAGACGCTTAACTTGCTCTCTTAACATAAATTTTCATCAACTTTCATCGCACTGTGCTGTTTTCAAAAGAATCTTTCTCTATTATTTAAACTCAATCCACTCTCCACGTTCAATGACAAGCGCATTATTGGTAAAATTTCTTTATCTACATCTGACTCTTATAAGTGTTTGGCAGCCAAGCAGACTTTAATGCACTTTTGTCCGTTGTACACACACATAGTTCACTTTTCTGCAACAGCTACTTGTCGTGTGAACAAATTTAAATTGGAATTCTCTTCAGCCAGCTGTCTGCGTGAAACATAACCTGCTGTGTGCCTGAAGCAAAGCACAAATTTGAAAGTGATATATATATATATTGGCAAATACATATTTTCAGCCGGGTGTGCTAAGTCAAGCGTCAATCTAAATTTCATATTGACTCTCAACTGTGCATGTCAAATGAGCCCGATGCTGAATTTCTGTCTGCGAATGCGCATTCACATTGAAAACAAATTATTCTTCGACATACTAAGCACGAAGACCTTTTACTTGAATACAGCATTTTCTTAATTTTTGATTTAAAAAAAAAAAGAGATTGCCTTACTTACATTCCGTTTTTCACCGCTTTCATTCCTGTTATTAAAAGGGAAGAATGACTACAGGAGAACATCTTTCAGAACAACTAGAGCGCTGATACACACAGCTTCTTCACTCTAGTTTTCATTTCACCGCTTTTATTCCTGTTATTAAAAGGGAAGAAGGACTACAGGAGAACATCTTTCAGAACAACTAGAGCGCTGATACACACAGCTTCTTCACTATAGTTTTCATTTCACCGCTTTCATTCCTGTTAATAAAAGGGAAGAAGGACTACAGGAGAACATCTTTCAGAACAGCTAGAGCGCTGATATACACAGCTTCTTCACTCTCGTTTTCATTACTAGCTTCCTTCTCAATCACAGAGTAAAGCAATTCAGGTCCAACAAAATCCCATCCACAGCAGACATCAACATCAACTGTCTCTTAGATTAACTAAAGCATTACATCACTTACATTCTAGATTCTACACTAACACTCTAATAAGCACTGAAGCTACACAAAGGATGAACCAAATCTGTGTAAGATATGAAGAATATAAATAAGAAGGATACCACACACCTTCCCCCGAACCTTAAACAAACAAATAATGATAAACAGTAGATAATATTAAATACATATTGTTTCAGTTTCACAAGACAAGAAAGAAATCTGAATAGGCTTATTCATCATACAAGAAAGTGAACAGAACAACTTATTTCAAAACATAATCACGAAGAGTCGTTGGAATTCTTGACTCCCGTAAACTTCTCCTTAAAGAGGTATCAACACCAGCTCGACCACCTGTGTCAGTGGAATCAAGAGAATTGCGTGTGTTTTTGGATACCATCCCAGGAATGGGTGCAATGCGATTCAAATTCCATATATCAAGAATACCTCCAGCAGTCACTCCTCTCCTCCCTATCCCCAATCCCCTCCGCCAAAACATACCATCTCTAAGTTTCCTCCGATTGATTCTACAGTCTTGGGACAGCTCATGAATCGAACAAAGTCTGGCTCCCCTGCAGATCCATGCCCCCTAGTATCTTTCGCCAGGCGCTTCCTGCCCTAGAAAGTCATTTTGTCTCCCTACTAAACAAATCATTAGACTCTGGCCAGCTTCCATCCAGTTTTAAAGAAGCACGAGTTAGGCCCCTAATAAAGAAGCCGGGGGCTGATCCCATCAACCTAAAAAATTATAGGCCAATATCTCAGCTTCCTTTCTTGTCCAAGATTTTGGAACAACATGTTCTGATATCTTTGTCATTATTCCTGGAGTCACACCATCTACTCCAGGAACGTCAAGCAGGTTTTCGGGCGCATCACAGCACCGAATTGGTGATGCTTTCGGTGCTTGATGAGCTCAGAGGTATGGCTGACAGTAAAAAACCGAGTGCCCTGATATTATTAGACCTGTCAGCGGCATTCGATACTGTCAGCCATACACTGCTTTTTGGACAGATTGGCCGCGTTTGGTATACAAGACGTAGCCTATAAATGGCTTAAATCCTTTCTTTCTGGAAGATCTCAAAGGATTCAACTGGAGGACTGTATATCAAACTTTGGTACCCTGAGGTGTGGAGTCCCCCAGGGATCTGCCTTGTCCCCTCTCCTTTTTAATCTTTATCTGCAGCCATTAATCGACTCTTTGGTAAGCATGGGCTGTAAAACCTTCAACTATGCGGATGATACCCAGCTGTTATTTAGTATCGATAACACTGCATCCGCACAGACCCATGCTCAAAAAATACTTAGACATACGGTGAGCTGGATGACAGCAAATTCATTGAAGATCAACCCTGAAAAAACTGAGGTCCTGGTGGTTTCATCTGAAGCGTCTCCTTGAGGTGATTTGTTTTGGCCGCAAGATCTTTGCCCGACCTCTAAACCCTGTTCCAACGTAAAAAGTCTAGGCATAAAGATCGACCAGGAGCTGTCAATGGTCAGCCAGATCTCCTCAGTGTTTGGGACCTGTACTAACCTAATTAGACAGTTACGTAAGTTAGTCCCTCTGCTTTCCTCATCCACGCTCCGTACATTGTCTCCGCCACAATAATCTCAAGACTAGATTACGGGAATGCCCTGTATTTGGGTCTCCCCAAAACACTGATAAATAGACTGCAAGTAGTCTTGAACGATGCAGCTAGGCTGATCTTTAGGCTACCTAGACACACTCATGCATCGCCCCTGTTATGTAAGCTACAGTGGCTCCCCATAAAACAACGGGTGGAGTTTAAAAGTTTGTGCATTGCCCATAAGGCAATTGTGACAGGGTGTGCGGACAGGACATGTCTACACCTACGGACTGGTGGTCCGCCACACCCCTCTCACCTTGCCCCTTTTCCCTACAGCTACCAGCATGCACGTGGACCGAAGACCCAGAGTCGGGCTGGCCGGCTGATACCAATACACACGGCCCCTTTAACAGTCCGGACCACGAGGAAGAGTCCACGCCCCTCGGCAGCGTCGGAACGTCAAAAGCAGGAAGTGGGAGAGAGGCGATGGACGGCGTTTCCCTGGAGGAGGCTGGAGAAGGAGTCGGAGAATTAGAAAGGCGAGACCAGAAGGATCCCGAGGAGGAAGAAAAGACCGGGACCGCGAAGCCAGGAGGCCAACGTTTCCACTCCGCGCCCCGCCACGTTCCCACGGGAGGAACGTGGCTCCAAGAGGTATGGGGTCGTGTGGCGGGTTGGGTGGGGGGGAAGAGCCAGCCCCGTGTGTTAAATTGTAAAGCCCCTTTGTAAAGCTTCCCCTTCATTCCCCTCACGTGCACTCTTACCTTTACCTCACGGACCGTAGATAAGCATCGTGACGCACTATCACTGGTTCCCCTCACTCCCGGCCCTATCTAGTGCAACGCGGTCATACCAGTCACCTGACCCGATTTTCCTTTCTTTCCTGCACCGGAGCGGAGGAGAATATTGGGGAGAGACGTCCCCATCAGAAGTCCCGGTACCCGTCGCCCTCTTAAGAAGAAGAAAGTCAAGCTGGAGCAAGCTACCTTTCCCTTGGATCCCGCCGCTCATTCCAGGGACCTAGCAGCACCCCTACTCAGAAAGACTTATATACCAATAAAGCCATCGCTTAAACCCTTACTCAAGGTGCCAGTGTTTCTCTTTACACCTAAACCACCTATCAGTCCAGGGATAGGAACGGAAAACCTGGGTATCCCGGCGCCCTTGGGACAGCAATCTATGTTCAAGCACCTGCTTACATTAAAGAACGCCTTGGAGTTTATAAACCTACACGATCACTAAGGTCCTCGAACACTCAACTGCTGTCCTGTCCCCGCTATAAATTAGCAACGATGGGTGGCAGATCTTTCTCAGTGGTGGTTCCACAGGTTTGGAACAAACTTCCAGATTCTCTTCGTAAGGAACCTAACTTGTGGCAGTTAAGGAAATCCCTAAAAACACTCCTGTTTAGAGAAGCCCTAAGCTCTACTTAGTGCCATGGCTCTATGCATCTGTTCTTCTGTTAGTATAGCTTTCTTCTGTCAAAAGCGCCTTGAGACCTGACGGTGATTTGGCGCTATACAAGCTCCAGTTAACAATAACAATATACGCCCATCATTCAATTTAACAGCATTGCGAAAAAGCTTGGTAACATGAAAAGGAGCGGAGAACTTTGACCTAGAGGATTTGAGAGGTAGACGAACCCTCACATGATCACCCACAGAAACCTTCGTGTGAGCAGTAGCATGTCTGACATCAAAGTTTACTTTCCTATTATTGGACTTGACATGCTGTCGGTCTAACCCCAGAGTTTTTCTCGAACTCAAGGCCTTAACACCTAAGTTTCTCATCCAAGACTGAAACATGTAGGTATTTGGCGTACGACCCCTAAATAATACAAAAGGTATCTCACCAGTGGTGGAGTGAGGTGTGAATCTATAGACCGAAACTCTTTCGAACAACTTAGTTTTCCAATCTGCAACGTGTTCTTTAGATAACTGAATGCATTCTTTGAGTACGCGATTAAACCTCTCTACCATCCCATTGCATTCTGGATGGTAGTGAGAGAAGTGCTTATGTTTGATACCCTTATTATCTAGGAAGTGCTCCATTTCTTTTGACACAAACTGGACTCCGTTGTCTGTGAGAAGAGAGTCAGGAAATCCTTCTCTACAGAAAACATCTTGCAAAAATGTAGTAATGCTCTTAGTCTCGATACATTGAGTGACTTTAATCTCTGGCCACCTAGAGAACATGTCCATTAAAACTACAACATAAAATTGACCACTTTTGTTAAAAACAGGTCCTAAGATATCTAGAGCCACATCTTGCCAACAGCGCGTCAGAGCTTCTCTTATGATCATCGGTTGCACTCTCGTCTTGCACACCTTGTCAGAAGTATTGCACTCAATACAATCTCTTATCAAGCGGTCAACCAAGATATCTATGCCAGGCCACCAGAAATGTAATAGTACCCTTTCTTTCATCTTTGATATTCCTTGATGACCTTGATGAGCTAGTTGAACAATCTTCAATTTAATGGAAGAAGGAGGAACAAGTCTAGTGCCCCTCCAGAGTAAATTCTCTCTCACAGAAAGTTTGTCCCTTACATTCCAAAATGTCTTGGCACATTCATTTAAGTTCTTCTAACAAGGCCTACCTGTTAAAACTAATTTACAAATTGCTTGCAGATCAGTGTCTTAAAATGGCATCAATGCTCTTTTTACAAAACACATCTTTTAAAGGCTTGTGGTCTGTATGAACAGTGAAAGGATTGCCCCACAGAAACTTTTTTAACTTTTTGATTGCCCAAAAGATGCATAAAGCTTCCTTCTCAATCACAGAGTAAAGCAATTGAGGTCCAACAAGAGCCCTAGAAAGAAACAAAATGGTAACTTATTTCCCATCTCTCATCTGCTTGAGGACAGCACCCAGGCCACGAGAACTTGCATCTGTGACAAGTATTGAGTTGAAAGACACATCAAAACTTTGAAGAGAGGGAGCAGAATCAAGAGCTTGTTTGACATGCTCATATTCTGTTTGACATTGCTGTAACCATGCAAACTTCACTCCTTTCTTCAAAAGAGATCTCAGATTAACAGTTTTACATGCAAGACGTGGTATGAATTTATTATAATATTCTGCCATGCCTAAGAAAGTGACAAGTTCTTCTCTAGATTGTGGAGTGGCAAGTTCGCTTATGGTCTTAACCAAGCGATCCTTAGGTTTAACACCAGCAGCAGTCAGACAGTGACCTAGATAATCTATTTCAGAGAGGTTAAAATTGCACTTATTTTCTCTGAGTGTCAATCCTCTCTCTGCAAAACGTTCAAGAACAAATCTGACTCTGAAATTATGCTCCTCTTGAGATGATCCATGAACCAGTACATCGTCCTGATATACCTTAACTCCTTCAATACCTCTCAGGACGCCCTCCATGACCCTTTGAAACCAAAGGGCAGGCCTGTGAATTTGTAGGTTCCGAAAGGAGTTATGAACGATGTAAGATTCATGGACTTCTCATCAATCCTGACCTGGTGATAAGCTGCCCTAAGATCCAGGGATGAAAATACACACGCATCACCCAGCTTTGTTAACATCATGTTGATGTTGGGCAGAGGATATCTATCAGCTACCACTTCCTTATTAAGGGTTGATGTTGATGTTTGCTGTGGATGGGATCTTGTATTACCCTCATCTCAATAAAGAAGTTATCTTAATATCCATGAGAATCATCTTCTTCACAGACTCCACTTAACCTTTTGACACAGTTGAGTGGCCCTTTATATTCCCTGTACTCGCCAGCTTTGGACAAAACTATACAAGTTTGGCTAGGCAACTATCATAAAATCCTATGGCCAAAAAGAAAGTGAACAATACTTGGCCCAAACCTTTCCAGCTAGGGCAAGGCCTTATGCGCCATGATATTTGCACTTGTGCTAGAAATATTGGTCCGCTGGATCTGGGAGAACCTACATACAAGAGGCCTAAAACAGGACGATACACGTGATGAGAAACTATTGCAATACACTAAGCATGGGCGAATTTTGCGAATCTCGCGTTCGCGGATTTTGCGGATTTGCGAACTCGCAATCCGCAAAATCCGCGAATTCTCGCGAATTTGCAGATTTTTTTTTTTATGTTCGCACGGGTTTCCGCAAGTTCGCGAGGGTTTTGTACAATTTCGCAAATTGCGAAATTGTACAAAACGCGTGCGAACTTGCAGCAACCCGTGCGAACACAATTACATGAAGAGAAAGAAGCTCCTGGTCACAGGAACAGCACGGGGATTGCGCTCATGAAAGTCAAGGATGCAAAGGCCTCTACCCAGCATCACAGCTGATTTTCCACAGTAGATTTGGGAAGAGGCACACCTGTCCCGCCTCGAAGACGCTCATGATTGTTTTTGGGCTAATGAATGAGTCACTGAATTTGAGCATCAACTACTTCGAGCGACCATGTGTGTGTTACTATGCAATCGCCCCGAAGGGCGCAGGGGTCCCTTGAGTGAGCTGTCCATCATAGTGGGTGAATGGCGGGAAGACGGTGCAAACCGCGAGTGTGTGGGCGGGGCCAACGGTGCGGGGCTTCCATGCGGGTTCACATGCCTCTTGTGTGCATAAAAGGTCAGAGAAAGATCAGTTCAGCAGATGAAGAGAAAGACGCCCCTGGTCACAAGAACAGCACGGGTATTGTGCTCGTGAAAGTCAAGGATGCAAAGGCCTCTATACAGCATCACAGCTGATTTTCCACGGTAGAGTTGGGAAAAAAGGCAGACCTGTCCAGCCTCGACGACGCTCACGATTGTTTTTGGGCTACTGAATTTGAGCATCAACTAGTTCGAGTGACCATGTGTGTGTTACTATGCAATTGCCCCGAAGGGCGCAGGGGTCCCTTGAGTGAGCTGTCCATCATAGTGGGTGAATGGCGGGAAGACGGTGCAAACCGCGAGTGTGTGCGCGGAGCCAAACGTGCGGGGCTTCCATGCGAGTTCACATGCCTCTTGTGTGCATAAAAGGTCAGAGAAAGATCAGTTCAGCAGATGAAGAGAAAAAGCTCCTGGTCACAGGAACAGCACGGGTATTGCGCTCGTGAAAGTCAAGGATGCAAAAGCCTCTATCCAGCATCACAGCTGATTTTCCACGGTACATTTGGGAAAAGAAGCACACCAGCCTGGCCTGTTGTAACTATTTTACGATGGCGCCAGCAAGCTGCCAGCGCCATCCTAAAATAGTTACTAAATTAGCTTCAACAGGAAGCTCTAATAGATAAAATCGAGCACCTGCTTTATTTTATCTATTAGAGCTTCCTGTTGAAGCTAACTTAGTAACTATTTTAGGATGGCGCTGGCAGCTTGCCGGCGCCATCGTAAAATAGTTACAACAGGCCAGGCTTCAACTTTTGCCCCCAGATCCGCCGCTCGCGGATTTGCGAATTCTCGGTAAATTCGAGGGAGTTTGCGGATCGCGAATTTACCGAAAATTCGCAAAATCCGCGAGCGTAACGGATTTTCCGCCCATACTTACAATACACTCACAACGTATTGCTATGCGGAGCACAACCTGAAATCTAAACTGTCAGAAACTCTTTAATATTTTGAGATGTATTGGGATTATTCCATAAACTGGACAAAATTATTTTTATGCGGTCTGACCAACTTGTGTCCGCCTATGACCTATCAGTCTCTGCTGACCTTTTATCCAGAGGGCTTCTGCTATTTGGGTATATATGTAACATGGAATGGAGATGAATTCTTCTGCCACAACCTCCACACATTACTACATAAATTCCAAGGGGATGTAAAACATTGGAGAACAATTCCATTACCCCTATTGGATAGAGCACACATGCTTAAGATCCAAATTCCTATATGCCCTTCAAAATTTGTTCTTTAAGGAGCTGAATGTGACAATTTGGTTGCTCTTATGGGTTGGCAAACTGCCAAACACTGCACTCACCGCACTAATAAGGGGGACTATGATACTGGAATCACCCTACCAGATGGACAAAAAATATGACTTGGCATCCCAAATGGTGGTGATAAACAAATAAGATTTTTCCCTCCTGGAGAAGCCTTTGTTTCAAATGGACAGTCATGTGATGTTGCACAGGATATTCCCCATGGCCCGATTTCGTGGAAATGATGGACCAAGATTACCTGCACATGTACAATCAGCAGTGGATACTTTGAGAGTGACAAATAACTGCCTAAAATGGGCTGATCTATTAATCAAGGAGACTCCGCTATGGGACAGTGATCTCCAGAGTGAGCTCAGGGAGCTTAAGGGGTTTATAACAGTTGGGATCTCATAGGGATCAGTAAATTACGAGATGATAGGGATGGCAGGAAACCAATTCCTTTCAAATAACTTAAAAAGGAATACAGCTTAGCAGAATCTCATGCATTTATAACCTGCAGCTGAGTCACACAATCATAGACCATTTTCCATAGTGGTAGATGAAATTCTTTCTGATCCACTTCCTAAAAAAAGACAGTCTCTCTCATTCTTAAGAAAATTGTTGATAACGTCCAAGACACACTGGTGAAATTAAGTGAGAGGTGGGCCATGAACTAGGCTTTCAGCGTGGTAGCAGTTAGGGCAGGCTTCAGGCTAATACACCTCAGGATCTAAGATTAGAAAAGAGAGCAGCCCCGCATTCCAGGGGACAGGGTTAAGAAACCAAATCACCTAAAACCTACAGCAGGTGCTTCTCATATCAACTAAGGAGCATAAATTAACTGCTAAATCACACACTCAATCATTCAATAGAACAGCCCACTATGTGAACCCTGTCCAAACATCACATGCATATTTATGAAAACTATATACATATATTCCAATTTCATAAAAATATTTTGTATATCAATGTATAACCGTATAAAGCATCACATATTAAGAATGTGTCTCAATACATCGCAATGCAATACATCGCCTGCTTTTACAACCCAGTTGTTACAATGACCGAGTTGTTAGTACGCAATGCATTTACATCACAAGTCATTACAACGACTTGCAATAGGGGGTGCGCTGGACTTAGGAATAGTATCAATTACTATTTCTACTCCACTTTGCGCAACAGTAGGGAAGGTGTTGGAATTAATTTCCAATACCTCAGTTGCCCCTAGTGCAAGTTGTTGTAATGACTTGCGTTGTAAATGCATCACGTACTAACAACGTGGTCGTTGTGACACCCGCGTAGTAATAGTAGCGCAATGTAATGACAGCAATGTAAACCCTGTTTCCCCATATTAAACATATCAAACAGAACCTAAGAAAAACTGAAAAAATACACATTAATTAGGGGTAGATGTATCAAGCTTTTTTCGTGTCACAAACACTGCGAATCGCAAAATAGCAGTGTTTGCGACACGAAAAACGGGAAATGAGATGTATCATGCAAAAAATTTGCAATATTAAGGAATCGCAAATTTTGTGATTCCTTAACATTGCGCAAGCATTTAAGAAATCGCAAATTGTGATTTCTTAAATGCTCTTTATGAAACATTTCATTTTAGCGAATTTTGGCTAAGAAATCGCAAATTACCACCAACTTGTAGTTGGTGGTAATTTGCGAATTCTTTTACAAATGCACTTTATGCAATTTGTAAAGGTGCCATGTGACGCTCATACATGCCCTTAGGGCATGTATGAGCGCCATATGCACACACATATCATTTTCAGGGGTGCAGTAGGGTGTCCTTGAGACACCCCTGCACCCTTGAAATTATTCTCAATTTGCGATTAGCAAATTGCGAATCGCAAATTGAGAATAATTTCACATTCATTCCAATGGGCCTCCTGGCCCATAGAAATGAATGGGAAATTATTCCTTATTTGCGATTAGCAATTTGCTAATCGCAAATAAGGAATTTTAGGAAATCGCAAAAAAATTGTGATTTTCTACATACATGCCATTTTGCTATTCCCAAATAGCGATTCCTTAAAAATCGCTATTTGGAAATCGCAAAAGGGTATGTTGATACATCTAGCCCTCAGTTACTAAAACGTACTTATCATTTCCATGATGTCACTCTTCAATTATGAGCTAATTTTCATGTACATTTATTCAGTGCAGGCAGATAGTGATTAAAAAATCATCAATGCCTTTTGGAGGGATAGATTTATACTATCCACCTTCTTCAAGACATGAATTAATGTATTCTTCCACCAAACATTTTAAAACATACATAAAAAAACTTCTCATGCTACAAGAGTAATCCTCAACCCCATGGGAAACTGGGCATCTAATGATTACAGAAAAACAGTGATTCTCATTGGTATCATTTCAGGGAAATTGCAAATAAAAAGGCAAAAAAACCTCATGCAGTCAATGCTGTTAATTGGTAACACTGCCATAATTTGCTAACATAAAGTCCACCACACTTGTTCATATGGCATAAAAGTGAATTTTATATATTTTTCTTATACAGACTCAACAGGGTCTGTCATAAAGGTACAAAACAGAGCCTAGTGTCCACAGTGAGAAAGCCAAACAAAACAAAGTTAACTACAACAAATATAAAATAAAAAAATGCGTGTGTGTTTTTAACAAACAACTCTTAGATTTTGTTATAGTCCATTGGCATGGTTGGTTGACCAGTTTCTTGTCTGTTACTTATTAGTGTCAAAGAGGTTCAACCCTTTATCGAGATACAAAGGTCTCATCAGGACTTAATGAATAAAAGGACATTTGCAATAATTAATGAAGTGGACTTAGGTCGTCACGTGCAGAAAATATGCACATAGGGATGTTTTTACCTTCCACGCCCATATTCTATATAAAGGATGGTATAGACACACTAATCAAGCAAGGGGTGAAGGGATATACACCGTTGTGACAATACAAATTTAAAATGAATAGTAATTCAGAGGTAATCAATGCATGCAAAGGTGAAACTGTAAAATGGCTGCAGCATACATTAAGGACTGTGTGTCTGACCCTCCAGTGGGAAGGGTCCATGGTGGATAGCCTAGATGTGATGCCACTGGCGGCACCAAATAATCACCAGAACTGGTTCCCATGAACAGAAATTGGACAAGTGGAGCAAACCTCTCCCAGACAATAAACGACAGCGTGGTAACATTGTCCATCAATGTTCGTTTTCAGGATCCGAGCTTGGTTTGTTCACTTCCTGGAAGCATGCAAATGACCTCCAAAACGAAGGTTGAAATGCCATGTGCATTCCAGGCACGATCAATGTCCTACCAAAAGTAAAACCAGTCCTATGAACAATCAGAAACTAATTGGAATGCATTTCTGTTATGAAGAATAGCTATCATATTGTAATTATACAATGGACCATATATTATAACCTACACACCAATTAAAGAATTATACTGAGGAACACATACAACAGTAAGGCTGGTGATATTCAAAAAGATTCATTCAGAGGCTCTTGTTTGCCCATGTAATGTCCATTCTAAGGGAACAGTCATCTATTACTACTTTCAGTCATGTAGTAAGGACACAAATCCACACCATTCATCAGAAGAGTTCTGACCTCTCTCAATGGAGTCACATAATCAAATCCATTTGCATTCCAGTTTTTGTAGACTAAGAGAAAGGTTACCTTCTCCATTCAGTACATATGTCACATCAAGTACCTGCCATCTGATGTTGCTGTCGATGTGGTGTGCCTGTATATGCAACCAATGGAGCAGTGGTCACCCAACACAAATCCTCCTCCTTTGCTGTCCAGTCCAAGTCTTTACCTGCTAATTTTTTTGGCCAACATAGATTAGGGGACAAGAACACTATATACAGAAGACCACGTTCACTATGTTACAGTTTGAGAACTACATTATTTCCAAACTGATGTCATTGTTCTCAAAATGTATTGCATTGATTGTGAACTGACAAGTGTTGGAAAGTGGGTTATTAGTAGTGGTAAATATGCATCTACCACTGGCAACATGGCAACTAACATGGTCTAGGGCTCAGTATAGGTCTCAATAAAATATTCCCATGCTCAACCCTTAGTAGCTTGGCTGCGAGCAGGCAGGCTTCACTTAGGAGGCAGGTATGCAAAGCATTTAAAAACACCAATTTCAGTAAATAATTAAGACACAACACTCAATAAAAATCCCACACCAATTAATAAAAATAGGAAATATTTGTATCTTTAAAACAGCACTAAATGACAAAAAATCAATATAGGGAACCGGAGATATGATTTTTTAAAGATTTAGCACTATGCAGCACTCAGAAACCTATAGCGCCACTTTGGGAGATCTGGTCGCCCTTGACTGGGACAAAGACAATGTTATATGATGGAGCCCTGCTCGGATACCCCCGCGGTAGGCCTCAGTCGAGATTTTACCTTCAGACTTGAAAACTTTTTGGGAGCTTTTTCTGGCGAGGTCCCTCGATGCTCTTCACCAGTCTGGGTTCCATGAGGGTTCACCAGTTTGCTTTCCTGGGAGTTCCTGGTCAAACTCTGGAGTGGGACGAATCAGCAAGTCAGGCTGACTCGCGGTTGACGATGGCTGTCTTGGCTCTCGCGGTTGAGTCAGTTTGCTTATGGAGCTTTTTTCCTGAGTTACTTCTAAAGTCCCCAGACTTCTGGAACTTCTTCCTGAAGTTCCTCTTAAGGGTCCAAAGTGTCCAAAACATAATCCAAAGGTCTGGAATCTCCGAGCTGGTCCTTAAAATCTTGGCACCACAATTCCCACAATGTCCCTGGACAAAGCACTTACAAATCCACTGGACACACCCAGGCAGGGAATTCTTGGTGGTGATGGTCTAGGTGAGCACTGTTACCCTGTAGTTTGCAGGGAGTCCACTCTTTATTCCTCCTGAAGCAAGGTACATACAAAGGGCTGTAGTTACAAATAATGCAGCAGACACAGCCAATCAGAATGCAGTGCCTGAGTG
This sequence comes from Lissotriton vulgaris, assembly GCF_964263255.1. NCBI lineage: Eukaryota > Metazoa > Chordata > Amphibia > Caudata > Salamandridae > Lissotriton > Lissotriton vulgaris. Next base: position 1,690,156,890 of record NC_141694.1, read on the forward strand.
TGCAAATCAAGTTTCCAGCTTGGCAAGCCTGCTTCTTCTCTTAGTTTCAAGCAGCAGATCTGACAGACTTCGTACCTCTCACATATTTATTCAGTGTGCTCTGAGATCAAGCAGGAGAGCACCCCTGTCCAATGAAGCGCTGCGCAGCACCCCAGAGCATGACCACTTCCTCCAAAGTGTGGCATAATCTTCTCCCGGAAAGCACTATTCCTCCAAATTCAGTATGGCTGAAATCTCAGCAAAGGAGCAAGAACTAGTTAAACCAAACTCCAGTATGGCTCATTTCCATAGCTTTCCTCCCCCTACTATCTAAAAATTCCTTCCCTAATCCTACCATCTTGCTGGGTCGCAGGCGCTGGTGGGTAGGTGACCCTGGCATTCTCTGTCAGTCCTATCCCCCTTTGAAGCTTCCTGCTGTACTACTCCCCCCCTACTCTGTCATTTCTGTGAAGCAGAGCTCTCTCCAAATGATAGCCCTTCTGTGGGTGAGTCAGGGAAGACCACAGGAAGGCTGAATTTTGGCTTACAGAAAAGAAAGTATTATAACTTATTTTCTGTATATTTCAGGATAAATTCAACAATAGCATATTGTTGGATCTATCAGTACCATTCTCCTAAGTCCTTGAATGATATTTTCTTTGATTCCTAGTGATAGTTATGCATTCATAAACAATTGCCATGTTATCCTAAGGGGCTAGGCACCTACAATAGAGAAATTGTAATGTGCAATTCATTCATCATCAGGGCATATAAAACATATTTCACAAGGGCCCTGCCTATAGTTACAGGACCCCACCCCCTACCCACCCCTGGGACACTTAGGGGCTATTTTAGGGGTCCTGGATATGCATAAATAGTGTAGATCCTCATGCCACAGTGCTCATAGCAACAAAGTTGATTTTGTAAGGCACTTTACCATAATGTGGAAAGTGACATGTGTGATTTCTCTATCCCCAGGGCACATAAAACATATTTTATAATGGCCCTCCTTATAATGACATGACTCCCTATCCCTGGGACACCTGGGGAGACCCTGGGTATACCTAAAATGCCAAAATATTGTAGTTTATGACTTTTTAAGCGCCCCTACCACCAAAATCAAGTTTGGGCACAAGTTACACAGGATAGCTTTTAAAAAGACCTCAGGTTCTAAGCACTGCACACATGTAAGTGCACCAAAGGCTGCTGGCCTCTAAACTGCCATGCCATATTATGTACTAAGGACTTAAATGTGGTTTTAATCTTCCTTCCCTATTACCTACTAGGTAGGGATTTGTAGGGTAGGTCATGCCAATCATAGGGGTGCCCTGACACATAGTGTACCCTAATGCACAAGTGTGTTTTCACTGTGTGTTTAACATAGCAGTGGGTGTTTTAATATTGCACTGGCCCTGGGCCTGCCCAATGAAGAGCCCAGGGCACTCTCAGGACATAAAAACTGAACACAGGGGTCTCAAAATGTGCCAAACGTGAGGGGACACTGCAAACAGATCCTGATTTCCAACAACAAGCAACACAACCACCTCACTTACAGTGTTTTCTCACTTGTTGGAACCCTCATAAGCAGGCCAAAGAATTTGTACTGGTGATCCTCTGTCCATCTGAGTGCACTAAATGGTCAATTATTATGTGTCTGCATCTTTTGTAAGAAAACAATGGCAGATTTAATGTGGAATCTATACAATGTATGATATGCCAATGTTTCTCAATGCTTGGATCTTGTTAGTGTGTGGCCAGAAAGTGGTTACAAAAAAACTGTATCACTCAATAGTGCTTGCAATACACCAGGGATCTCCTGAAAAGAATTAGTACAATCACCTTAGATTAGTGTATCAGAAGTAGCGGCCATCAGAGCACTTTTTTCACACACTATGGTCATGTTCCGAGATGGAGCCCTATTAGAAAAGGTGGGTGAACATATGAGACCAGTACTAGGGTCCCCATTATGGAAACTACAAACTATCCCTCATGAAAGTGCAGGATAATGAGAGTCTTTAAAACACACATGAAGGGCATTGAGAGTCTATCTAAAGTAAACACAAGAATGGTGTTTTGCATTTGGAGGTCTCATGGAAAGTAATTCTTTAGGAACGAAAACCATTACCCACCCTAAGGGGCATGCTTCATCATCGGGTTCCTCCGGTTACCACTGGCAAAAGTGATGGTGAAGGAGACTACAACTCTTCGCTCAACTTATTTTTTGTGGACCACATTTCCCATAATTCCAGACGCAGTCACTTTTTGCAGTTGCCATCTGGAATCCGTCAAGAACAGTTTTTAAATCAACACGTTTAAAGTGTTTCATGGTCAAGGCCTCTGATAGGACATTACGTGTGAAAGTGAACTTTTTTAATGTGCCTTGCAGTTTATCCCGTTCCTCAAGCTCCTCACGTTGGTCTGCATGGTGAAGGCTGTGACTTTGCGTTTTTGCTGGACTTGCTAGATTACGAGACTTTCACCCCAGGTGGGGCTGATTTATAATACATAGTGTCTGAGACCTCCTGCACTTACAATTGAAGGAGTGTCTTCTCTCTTTTCTGAAAGCAAGGTGTTTATGTGTATATATAGCCTACCTCTATGGACCCACCACCATTTACAGAGTGATTTCCATTTGCAGACGCTGCAGGCTGCCTCATAATATTATGAGAAATCACTAGGTTGATGCTGATAAATTCTTCACTCTTGATGACCTGATTTAAAAGGAACACTTTCTGACCGCCAGCCTGGCTGTTGCATTCTAACTGCTTCTCTGGCAGTCTCCTGACTGCCACAATGGCAGTCGGCGGTCTGACCAATCGCTGTCATAATGAGGCGCTCAATCTCTAATAAAAAAAAACCTTGAAAATCCCTGAGACCACACTAATACAAATCTAACTTTACTTACCAGTCCTTGTGTAAAACTCATCTTTAAAGAGACAGAGCTTTACCTGACCTGGAACCAATACTCTTGAGACTACTGTTTGAAATATACCGTAGGTAGGGTATATGTGTCAAGTCAGTCATTCAGTGTTTAGTCTACTATACCAGTCACACTGAGCAAAGCAACCCCTCTGTTGTAAGAAATACCTGTTGCAGAGAGATTAAATATTTCATCTCCTGCACCTATCAGATCTCAGTTTCTCCTGCCATAACAGGTTGGGCATGGAAGTCAGAGAGTGATAACAAAAAGATTGCCAGACATGCAATAGCGTTAAGCTAGGACAGGCCACATTTTTAAAACAGATCTCTCATGCTTTAAGACATTTCAATGTTGGCATTCCAAATGAAGGAGGGCAATATATGTAGGATTTATAATTTTCATGTTCTTGAGTATGTTCACTTTAGAACTGTTTTTGAACCTAATAGGGATCCGTGAAAAGGTATATGAAATCCTTCAGACGTCTTTTATTTACAGTACCTGAGAGCTATTATCAGGTTTGCAAACCCTCCTGGCAGGATCAGACACTGGGGCAGCGCTGTAGGGTCTCCAACTCCTAGTTACAGTGCCCAGTGCTTTTCCAGCTTCACCAGGAACAATAATTTAGAAACTAGAGTAGCTGAACTCTCATCCAACCCTACCTCTGGCAGGTTTGTGACTTGGAAATGTTTACTCTTCCATTAAGAGTTGTGTAAAATGTTGTTGCAGAATACAAACGGGCTGAGAAGCTGCAGGGTGGAGCCGGTCTGCGCAAACCACAATGCAGTTAAGTTGTCTAGCAAGAAGGGCTTGTGTGAGCATCAACAAGAGTGTTGTGTTCGATTTAGGATTCCGAATTAATTTCCCGATTCATGCCCTTATATAGGTACAATTCGCGTTGCCCTTATATAGGCATAGAAATCAAGCCCTTATTTAGGCATAGTCCATGCTACACGAATACATGCATGGCTACTTCCATCCGTTCATGTGCGTCACAACAATTTCTTGGAAAACCTGACTCTTAAGCCGTTAGGGACTTCCCCTTGCTTGAATATTGATTTCTCCAAGAACCTTTAAGGTATAGATATACCTTTGCTATGGCAAAGCACAGTATGGTTCGGTGCAGTTCGACTACCTAATTGCACAACGCAGCTCGTTACAGCAAGTGCCGAAGGAAGCCAACTCTCCAGCAGACGCACTGATCAGAAGCTGTCATCCTCCTGCCGAGAAATCCAGCTCCAGTGTTTCCGACTCCCCCTACATGGTGTTGAGAAATCGAGTCCATGAAAGAGATACCAACCTCTCTCATTCTAAGGTATGGAGCTGGTTAGAACCTAGAAAAAACGTTGGCAATTCTTGGCAAAAAAATAAACCTATGCTAAAGACAACACTTACTTCTTCCCTCGTACTAGACCTAGGTTAGGTACATTGGGGTAGGCATATTTTAGAAGCATCAGTTGAGTATTTTAGCCTGTGTTATTTATGTATGTATTTTTATATGCCATAGCACCAGACAATGCTATTACAGTATTATTTTATATTACTGTTTATGCTGTATGCAGTATACTTTGCATTCTGTCTAACGTTTGTAGCAGTTCACCTCTCTTGCATGAGAACGAAGACTGTTCAATAAACCCTTTTATTGAAAACGCCCGTCTCTATATTTCTATGCAACTCTGTAGAAGCGAAGCATGCACGATTGACTAGGTAAAATAGTTATCTATTGTTTCCAAGACTCTGAAGATACGTTTTTATTCTTGGGGAAACAAAATTGTCATGTTCATCCGGTTGTCAGAAACTAATCCCTTCTTGTGTATTCAAGAACGTTTCTAGTGACCTCTGAGCTAGCTGGCACTTACAATTAAGTTTAGTATAGTCGATAGAGACATGCTGAACTCAGTCCTATGTCAAATCTATAGTGTATATTATTCCAATGTGCAGAGCCTATTGAGAATATTGGAACTACACTACATGGCTCCCAACAGTTGGTAAGGCACTAATTTAATGCTAGATACTGGAGTAACTCAGTCGTGCTTTTCTCAGAGACCCCTTTTCCATAAAACTCCAATAGACATGGAGTGGGTAAGGGATAATATCCGCCATAGCTGAGTAGTACGAAAAATCCTATGTATTAGCTTTTTGGTTTGTTCAACGTTGAAGGATACACAGTTCCAAAACATTGTGCACCTTATTTTTGTTTCCTTGAAACTAGCTCTGCAAACTTTCAGTTAACACAATTGCAGACAAAGATAATCCCGGGGCCAGAGGAGCTACAGGCGACAACGCCAACAGAGCTTTAAACTATACAGGTGTCCAAGAAACCGATGAGGATGCTATAGCCATTCCTCTGAATTTAAGGAAAGCCATCACTATAAAACTTATAAAACATGGCCTATCAGCAAGAGGTGGTAGGGCAGTTTTTGTGATAGAGGCACATGAATATCACTGATAGAGGTATTCTATTCATGGATAGTCTTCCCTGAAGCAAATCCTATAACACATGTGTTTCACTTCTACAATAAGATGATCCACCAGAAGAACACATTCCTTTCGAGGATATTGAAATTCCACTCACATACCAGGAGCATGAGCTCTGATTTAAAGGCGCCCTAAAACATTTAAATCACATTACCAGGCTCGGTCCACTAGTTAGAACAGGAGCAACATGGCCGGGCTTAGCCAGCTCTACAACACATCCTGATATCAATGAAATGTCAGATGTAAACTACTAGCTCAACTCAAAGAGTTAATCAAAATGTATAGACAATTAGTTCAATATGTCATGCAGACTCTCACGGTCCAACCTGCAATAGTAATTCCGCAATATACCCCTCACCAGGGGAATGCACAAAAAATTACACAACAGACTCTTCACTAAGTCATTGGTAAATTACCTGCAAAACAGGAATAAATTCCATTCTGAGCTCAAAAAGTTACCCAGATCAGAGCAGTATTTCCTAATATTAGCCCTCATGAGAAACACAGAATTTTAACAATCTGTTTACCAATGGGGATCACACCACATCTGGAGGACTCACCACTTGGGGTACAGTCTTTGCTGCTGTTTACACTAAAACATACGGTGTTCCGTCTATGGCGGTAATACCAAATGTCCTGAAACAGATTCAAAATTAATACAGGGCGGAGCCTGCTTTAAATTTGGGTATGAAACTACTGAAAGATTTCAAACAGGTCTCAGCAATAATATTAGCTAATATTAAAGATGAAGCAGCATCAGTGATGATCCGCCAGAAGTTAGGGGAATTTAACTGAACAACCACAAGAACTAGCCAGAATAATTGAAAATTCCTATGAAGAATTAGGCAGAGACCGTCTGGGTGGGAAACCGGTGAAAGCCCAACTGTCTGAAAGTCCTGAAAAGGTCTTTACTAAAAACACTCCTTCTCCTTCTAAAAAGAAGTGGGAAAATAGCAAAAAAACTTCTAAAGAGAAGCGTTCTCATTCCAGAGGTAGGTCTCCTCAAAAGGAGCCCTCTGAAAGGAGGTATACCCTCAGGAATAGGGATAATTTGAGAATACCTGATAGATATCCAGATACTGATGCACGTTCCTCTCGTACCTTTCCGACTTCGTCACAGAAATCCAAAAGAAGAGGACGGTCAGAAAACAAGGAAGAACGCGTGAAGTCCAAAGACGATCAACACGTTCAGAAAAACAAGAAACCTCAATTCACCAAAAAGAATGTAGCAGGTCTAAAAATCAGACATGCCGAGGATTTCGAGGACACAACTCAAGAATGGACTCAGACAATGTTGGACAGCGCAGCGGAGATCACAATAGCTCGCCAGAACCTGACGGATCATCTGGAGACAGTGGACTTGAATGAATTCATTCAAGTTGAAACTGCAGATACCAGGGTTAGTTCTCCACATAAGTCATATGAAATAACACTCCGGATGGAGGGAGATATACCAAGAAAAGTGAGAGCACTCTTTTGGGAGTGACTTTCTAAGGGTTATGACATTCTTCTCGCTGAGCAAGACTGGCCACCAGATTTTGTCATGGAGTGCCCACATGGCGAGGACATCATTATGCCAGCCTTCTCCAACCATATGCCAATTCATTTAAAATATACTTATGCCAGGAAATGGGCAGTTGCCCAAGATCCAGCATTATACAAAATCAGGTAGGATGGGATGAGGACTCGCCGCACCATAAAATCCAGTTGAAAAATCAACCAACTGCACAAAGGCAGTATCCAGTTAAGCAAGAAGCTAAAAAAACAGGTCAGGAAGATCTTGAATCAACCTGAATATCAGGGGGTGATTGAAACATGCACCTCGGGAATGAACAATCCTTTGTTTCCTGTCTCCAAACCAGACAATACATATCGTCTAGTATTGGATTACAGACATTTAAATTCTTGTTGCAAAACATTTGCAGTGCAAAATGCACACAGTACAGCATTAATGAATAACATTGTGCGTAAAAATATAAAACCACATTAGATATTTCTAACGGTTTCTTGTCAAAACATTGCACCAGAAAGTAGGTATTTGACTGCTTTTTCAATCATGGGGACGCAGCGTCTCTTCTGTCGTCTCCCTCAAGGATTCAAGAATAGTCCTGGGTTATTCTCAGCAAGGGTAACAGAGTTACTACAAACTTATTATGATGAAGCATTGTCATATGTCAATGACATCCATCTGACAGACGATGACTTGGATTGGCACTTGAACAGGCTGAACACCATAATACTGGGCTTCACCTCTGAAGGGTATAAATTCAATTTTAAGAAATCGAGAATTGCCCATCTCAACGTCCTTTTCCTAGGAGAATTATCAAGTGAAGGCAAACGCCTGGCAGCCAACTTTTTAGAAAGTGTGCGCTGCTCCAACCTCCAAAAACGCGGAAAACCTTACAGTCGATTCTAGATTTCCTGAGTTTCAGAAGAACTTACATTCTAAATTACGCAGAAAGGGTTAAACCTCTCTACGAACTAAACAAACCTGATTTTAAAACAGTAAATTGGACACAAAAACACACAGAAATGTTGCGTTCACTCCAAACAGACATGTTAGCAACTTAACATGTGCAAACCCACGTAAACTTACGCAACTTAGTGATCCGAATAATTCCAGGACAATGCGGATTCAAATACTTAACTTTTAATGAAGGAGAAAAAGTACCAATAGCTTACAAATCACTTGTACACACAAGCAGAAATGACATTTACTTCTACAGAAAAAATTCTGACAGCTGTTCAAACTGCTGTAGCAAAAGCAAGAGCCCTCGCACAGGGAAAATGCATTATGATCGTTACATCTGTACCTGCCTTAGAGGCAATGACGAAAGCTTTAGCATTGCAAATGCTAAAGCTTTACATCCAAGATGGATATACTGGGTTAATGTTCTTGCTGCAACAGAGGTTGAATACGTTTTTGATCCATATTTGACAACACAAGCATTTCTACAATACGAACAAGAATGTCCTCTGCCTACTGAAATTCTGTCTCTAGAGCAGTATGAATGTATAATTTATACTGATGGATCAGCTCAACTCGCTGTAGTATAGTTCTTATATTCCCAGTAGGCTCTGCGCATTGGAATAATATACACTATAGATTTGACATAGGACGGAGGTCAGTATGTCTCTATCGAGTATGCTAAACTTAATTGCGAGTGCCAGCTAGCTCAGAGGCCACTAGAAACTTTCTTGAATACACAATAAGGGATTAGTTCCTGACAACCGCATAAACTGACAACTTTGTTTTCCCCAAGAATAAAAACGTATCTTCAGAGTCGTGGAAACAATAGATAACTATTTCACTCAGTCAATCGTGCATGCTTCGTTTCTACAGAGTTGCATAGAAATAGAGAGACGGGCGTTTTCAATAAAAGGGTTTATTGAACAGTCTTCTTTCTCATGCAAGAGAGGTGAACTGCTACAATCGTTAGACAGAATGCAAAGTATAATGCGTACAGCGTAAACAGTAATATAAAATAATACTGTAATAGCTTTGTATGGTGCTATGGCATATAAAAATACATACGTAAATAACACAGGCTAAAATACTCAACTGGTGCTTCTAAAATACGCCTACCCCAATGTACCTAACCTAGGTCTATTACAAGGGAAGAAGTAATTGTTGTCTTTAGCATAGGTTTATTTTTTTGCCAAGAACTGCAAAAGGTTTCTCTAGGTTCTTATCAGCTCCATACCTTAGAATGAGAGAGGTTGGTATCTCTTTCACAGACTCGATTTCCCAACACCCCGCAAGGGGAGTCAGAAACACTGGAGCTGGATTTTTCGGCAGGAGGATGACAGCTTCCGATCAGTGCATCAGCTGGAGAGTTGGCTTCCTTCGGCACTTGCTGTAGTGAGCTGCGTGGTGCAAGTAGGTCGTCGAACTGCACCGATCCACACTGTGCTTTGCCATAGCAAGTGAAGGTATATTTATACATTGAAGGTGTTTAGGAATGCCAGTTTTGATGTAAATTCGGGCATATGAACGTCATGAATGAACCCCTAGGAATAGATGTTCAACAACTGAGTTCTTGGAGAAATCAATATTCAAGCAAGGGGAAGTCCCTAACGGCTTAAGAGTCTGGTTTTCCAAGAAATCGTTGTGACGTAGATGAAAGGATGGAAGTAGCCATGTCTGTATTTGGGAAGATTGGGCTATGCCTAGATAAGGGCTTGATTTCTATGCCTATATAAGGGCAACGCGAACTGTACCTATATAAGGGCATGAATCGGGAAAATCATTTGGAATCTAAAAACGAACACGACACCGCTATGGGGATAAACAAGCTTAAAGTGCGGCATGCAAGATCGTTAAAGGTCGTTGGCGCGATGGCAAATTCCGACCAATGGTCACAAAAACGCAATCTCTAGGAGATTGTACAGCTCAGCGAGCTGAACTACAAGCATTCAAGATGGAGCCCGAGAATACGGACCGCGAATTCCCCACACTAATAATGTGCGATTCGTATTATTGTGTTCAATCTTGCAATGAATACTTGCAGAGCTGGATTCAAAACAGTTACAAAGATCCAAAAGGTGACACAATCAAGCATAAAATGCTTTGGGAACAAGTAGTTCAGTTACGACAATGACTACAAAACACTCACATGATACATACGCTGAGTCATCAACGTGATGGCGTTCACGTTGCAGGGAATTCATTGGCTGATGAAGCAGCGAAGGCAGCTGTGCAAACGGCTTCCATAGCTGCAATCACTTGTTCAAAAACAAAAATAGACGGCGAAATAATGCTGGCTGTCAATGCTTCAAACAAAGACAGTGATAAAACATTACCTAAAGGGTTTTCACTCAATTACTCATATATAACTGATGCGAACAATGTTCCGTTTGCTCGAATTCCTGGAGTGGGGAATAGAGTAATTCCAAACATGGAACATATATTAGGACTAATTTTAGCAGTACATGAGCTCGCCTCTGCACATGCAGATGTTTCCGCCACAGTGTCATTATTAAAACAGAGATACTGGTGGCCAAGCATGCGGAAACAAACCAGAAACTATGTTTTGGAATGTGAAATATGCCAAAAGATGAAAGTCTCCACTGTGAAACGTCCTGCTCAGACGCCCCTGTTAATTTTAGATAAACCATTAGCTTGCGTTTACCTGGACCACTGTGGTCCCTTACAGAGGGATGGTAACTATAAATATATCATGGTCGCAGTGGATTCGTGTTCAAGGTTCATTTGGATGTGGCATCAGCGCTCGGCAGACGCTCGAACAGTTATAAAAGGTTTGCGAGCCTTTATCGGTACATACGCAGTCGGCACACTACATACTGACCAGGGTCCGGCATTTAGCTCTGAAGCTTACAAAGAGGCCATGGCCAATTTGGGCATTGCATTGCGGTACTCTAGTCCATTCCACCTTGAGGGAAATTCGGTTGTGGAGAGAAAAAAACGGGACATAAAGCAATCTACAACAGCTAGGGTATTAGGTTCGGGTGACGGGTGGGTCAAACATCTAATAAGTGTCCAACATAGTCTTAACAACTTGCCAAGAATTTCTCTAGGGGGTATCACTCCATATGAGGTTCTTTTTGGGAGAAGAATGTTGGTTGCGGACCTTGATTGTAAGACATCAGTGGTGAACCAGAAAGATTTTGATATCAAAGATCGTTTGGCTGTTTTACAGGACTTAAAAGAAATAAGAATGAAACAAAGTAACGTGATCCTGAAGCCAACCACCACTGAGGAAAAACCAACCATCCCAGCAAGGTCTGTCTGGATCCCAAAGCTTGGTGATCTAGTCAGAGAAAAGATTGTGGACAAGAAGGAATTTGGGCCTTCTTACAGACAACCAGTACCTGTCCTAGCAATCCACGGATCAAGAACAGTATTACTGCCGCCCATTGCTGATAAAAAGGAGAACAGGTTTGTGTCTATCGACCTGGTCAAACCACATCATGTGGCCGATAATCAGCAGTAGGCCAAGTGGACTCTGCCAATGTAGCAGACGTCCAGCTCTAGCTAATATCCAAGAGGTTCAAACTGAGAGACTCATCACCTTTGAAGAATCTGCAGTACGAAATGAAGGACTTAGCAACAAAGCTATGAAACTTGTACCTCTTGAAGCCCAAATAACAGTTCATCAAGAAACGCCTGCCTACAACAAGGTAGCATCTGACTACACAAATGTAACAAGTGATCCTGTGGTTCTAGCGATTTCAATGAATCCTGATGCAATCCCAACAATTGACAGAACTGCCTTTGGCTATTTCATTAACTTTGATACATTTTCTGAGGATCCCAGCAAGCCTGAAACAACTCCAGTGAAAAGAACTTTGAAAGAACAAGCAACAGACCTTTTTCATCACCCAGAAAAGACTTATCTAATGTCAACATGGATTGCACTTAGGATTGTGTTAGGTGTATTATTTCTTCTACTTTGGTTGACTCTGGTAATAACTTTGGGAATGCTGATAAATGGAAGATATGTCAAAATGGACACAGCAAGTAAGAACATCAACTTACTCCTCGAGCCACACAAATCATCCCATCATGAACAAAGAGACTTATCATCAGTGAACATCACAGCCGTTCCTATACCTGCTGGTATAGCTTGGGACAAAACGGATTATGACATTTTTGGCCCGTTGGAGCTGTTGAAGATTCCACACTTATTCAAGATTTCATTAAGTGACTTTGTTTCATCTAGTACTTTTTCTGATGATTGGGACTTCGAGACTGTTAATAATATGATGTCAGACTTAGAAATGTCTGCAGTATTCACAAACCATGAATATTTAGTAGGTTCATCAGACTAAGAAAAAATGTATTGTTATAATCATTATGGTCATCATTTGTTGCACAAATCTGAAAATACTAGAAATGTATTAATGTATAACCAATGGGAACATTGTCCTATGCCACAAAAGGGTAGCTCAAAAACATTTACAATGTAATTTCCATACTTTTCAGGGTTCAATGTATCCAATACAGAATCGTTTTACTTTAAAAATGTAAACAAAACAGGCATGAAAAGTATGTTGACAAATACCAAACAGATTTATTCTGCAGCCTTTTATGCCCAAGTGTCTAAACTAGGTTTCGACTTTTCGAAAGACAACATTGAGACAAAAACTGTCTGGTGTACAATAGATTGGCAGGTACTGGGAATAGAAGCTTTGTTTAGAGCCTGAGCAAATTATGTTTTTGAATGACACTGTCCAACAGACGTCTTGCCTTGGATTAGGCAAGATGAAAGACATGAACAATCCGTCCATACCTACACCTACAACTGAGGATGATATCACTTCAGAGGGGAAGGTCGATGTACATACTATTTTGCTTCACAACACAATAGATCCAGATTGGAATAAATGGTTAATCTGGCCCACAGACACAAACAACTGTCAAGATAGATTCCTGAAAAAAACACAGGGTTTCACATTCAATAGGCCAGATCCAAGATATGTTCAGAGACAGCATCCAGGAAGAGTAACAACATACAGTGTAGGAAAGCTTTGCCTTGATTGGCTACAAAGATCTACACTTAAGGATGTCAAGCAACAATTATCTTTACTTAAAGATGGCGCTGATCTTGGGGAATTCTTGCTAGGACCAAGAACACTGCGTCATAAACGTTTTATATATGCCGGTATCTATGCTGCTTATAATGAAGCATGGAAGATTATGCAAGCAGAGACTGCAGAAAGAATATGAGAAATTGATTGTATTAATTTATAGAAAACTCTCATGTGGTTGACAATGAGTTAACGACTCTGTCGTCCAGGATATATTCATTGGACATCATAGTGTCTTCTGCCATAGACATCATGGAACAGGACTTGGTCATGCTGCAACATGGTCAGTCGCAACTACGTTCTATCATGCTATTAGGCTGGACATTGCAAAACCTTCATTCAGGCTATGTGCCTTGGCGTTTAATCAATACTACGTCACTGTTTTCAGAATTCAATCTCACTGATAAACAGATGAAATTGCCACAAAGGGGAGCAGACTTTATGGTGCTGAGCATTGAAAAACTGTAAAGATTGCCATATACGGTAGCAGAGAAACCAGCTACTGAATGGATAATACATAGAACAATCACTCTGCCTGTTACAATTTTCCATTTTCAGTATTGCCTAAAACACATACCAGCAGGCACATATGAAAGGTTGGGTAAAGAATACATCAAAACATCCTGGTAATAACCGTACACACACAGATGTTGGAGTGGGGGACGTGAAGTGTTTCTTAGTGGGAAAAACTGTGAAAACGCACTAAGTGGTTCTCTCCTTTGTCAGGGTATAAACTTACAAGGGGCCTGCGATGGTTCCTCTAACAACTTATCCTGCCACCTGCAAGGTTCACCAGCTGCGGTGGGTGATTGATCCAATTTTTGGACAACTCTCAATGGGAGTTACTTCATGTTGAATGATCGCAGCAGCTGTGGCCCGTTGCCAGGTGTACCATATCTAGTAACTGTGTCAGCCAGGGTCACTTGCTGTATGCATCTATTGTTTCCTAAAACCAAGACTGACAAGGAGTCTCCATTATGGCCTTCACTGAACATCTCTTCTATACAAATTGATACTTTAAGCAGAATGAAAGCCATTATTTTGGAAAAAACTGTGCCACTGACCTCGGCCATTGAAACCTATTATTTACAAGTCGCAAGGACTTCTGCCGAGATACATGCCCTCTTAACTACAAACTGCCCTATACATTTCTCAGAAATGTTAAGTTGTATCTTAAACATGTCTGATACGAGTGGTATTATACATGTATTTAAGACCGTATTTTCTGGACTTTTAGCACCTTTTGAAACAGTCCTAGGAATATTTCCAAACTTCGTGCACTCTGTGTTTGGCGACTGCCGCTCATTTCAGGACTTGCTGCAGGGATACTATTTTTGCTCCTACTGCTGCGATATGGCAAGCCAATTCACCAGCGACACCCAGTTCTACATGGAGACACCTCTACTGGCAATGAAGTGTCGTGAGCTCATCGTCCAAATTTTGGAACTACCTCCTCTAAGAGAATTAAATACCACATGGTTTCTGTCATTCAGACCAATTTGGCAAGATTGCATCTTACCTGTTCTACTCTGCCTGCTATGCGGAGAAGAATGCGTGTTAGACACATGTCTCACACACCCATCAGTCATGCCAACGGATGTTGATACTTAGCTTGAACCAGTAACTTCCCATCCACTGTGTTGTCCCCAGCGGCTACCAATTCTGATGACGGCATTCATTTAGATCTCACAGACACAAATTGCAACTGCTGAGGTACAAGAGGAAACAGGCTCGCAGGTACCATCCATTACGATTATTGCTAATGCGACCAATGCTGACGGAGATGCTTCACATCTATGTGTGGTTAATCTTCTAAACGAGGTAATCCAACTTTCACCTACAATGGTAGATGATTTTTTATCAACTGACTTAAAAGATTTCATGTTTTCTGCAAGCCCTAACACTGACTTTTGAATTCGACCTTCATTTTTCAAAACAAATTTCTAACTTTGGAACTCTTTTTCCTATAATTCATTTTTTTTCTCCAAATTTGTATTTTTTGTTTTTGGCACAAAGTAATCTGCTTAAAGTAGAACTATTCATAGAGAAAAAGAATTCTTTGAAAACTTACAGACACAATATTTGACCTTGTCCACATACCAACATGTTTTATGTAATTCTGACATGAAATGGTTTCAGCACTTTTTCTTTTGTATTTACGAGCCATTTCATAAATGTATATTTCATGATTCATTTGTTTAGCATTTCAATTGAGAACTATATACTGAGAATGAAACATTGCTTGAATGCGTACAGCACCAATGCTCGTTTGTGTACAACCTGTAACATTCCACTGCGACTCCTTGGGATTCGGATGAAGCACAAAAAGTGTCCACCTCTTGACGTCCCCAACTCAGGACAAGTAAACACAGAGTAATAAGGCAATCAAGCAAGGGAAAAGAATTAGGGAAGGAACAGCAGGGAGATGGATACCTTTAACAAAAGAATATAATGTTAACACAAGTATATCTTAAACACTACACTTATATGGTCTCACTAGTGTTGCCTCTTACCTGTAAACCATTAAGTAGTGCTGCGGTATTCCTTTCTATCTACATTAGAGATGCTTATCTCCAATTGAAATGCTGTGTACCTAAAACAACAACAAAGTGAAAACACATTAACCTTCATGCATTCCAACTATAGCCAAATGAAAAACTCACCAGCTCATACGTACCATACTATTCCTTTTATACAACAGAAAGCAGAATTAGAAGGAAAATAAGGATCTATGAATCCAATGTTCCAGCACATAAGAATCCAATAATCAGTCTTGAAAACAAGGAGTTCAATCCGGAAATCCAAATTAAAAGACTCCAATTACCAGCAATTACGAAAGAATACTATATTTGCAAAAGGTCACTGAAAGTTATGGTTCCCTGCAGGATGTAGAAACCAGATACCTGAAATGAAGCAAGAGTACAGGCATTCCTCTCAAACTTGAATAGCTACTCAAGCCCGAGTAGTCTGGAATTCAGCATCACAAAATGAAAAGCCAAAAGTTCAGGAATTAATTCCAGCGGAGCCACAAACTCCATGAACTGCACCCAGCGGAGGGAATCCTCCTCCGGGACTCGGCAAAGATAACTCCCACAGGATTCCAAAAGCCGAGGCATCACCAGGCAACCAAGCTCAGCCGAGCTTAGTCAGCGTGGCCCCCTGAAGGAGCTGAATATCAGGAAACCGCCACCTGAACCACAGACGGCGTGAGGAAACCAAAATCCGAACGGCTGCGTCTCCCCGCAATATCCACTAACGGCCAGAATTACGCGCACCGCCTACCTCGCGGTCCTGGGAGATAATCAAAAGGCCTCGCCCATTCCAACACCAGGGTTTCTGGGAGATGTCGTCCATCTCTGTCAAGGATCATGTAGGCGCCTAGGCTCAGCGCCTGACGCAACCAGTACCAATGCATTTTTATGTATTTTGGGTGGGTTTTAAACACTTGTTGTGCAGATAGTCTTTAGATATGTTTATACATTTTTAGAACTTAGTATTTAGTAAGATTCGTACATAGGAAAGTGGACTGGGTGTAGTGTTCAATTTTAGAATATTTAGGTATAGCCCACGCTACTTACATACAGGCATGGCTACTTCCATTCGTTCATCTACGTCAAAACGATTTCTTGGAAAACCAGACTCTTAAGCTGTTAGGGACTTCCCCTTGCTTGAATATTGATTTCCCCAAGAACCGAAGGAAGCCAACTCTGCAGCTGACGCACTGATCAGAAGCTGTCATCCTCCTGCCGAGAAATCCAGCTCCAGTGTTTCTGACTCCCCTTGCTGGGTGTTGGGAAATCGAGTCCATGAAAGAGATACCAACCTCTCTCATTCTAAGGTATGGAGCGGATTAAAACCTAGAGAAACCTTTGGAAATTCTTGGCAAAAAACTAAACCTATGCTAAAGACAACACTTACTTTTTCCCTCGTACTAGACCTAGGTTAGGTACATTGGGGTAGGCATAGTTTAGAAGCACCAGTTGAGTATTCTAGCCTGTGGTATTCATAAATGTATTTTTATATGCCCCAGCACCAGGCAATGCTATTACAGTAGTATTTCACATTACTGTTTACGCTGTACGAATAATACTTTGCATTCTGTCTAATGATTGTTGCAGTTCACCTGTCTTGCATGAGAACGAAGATTGTTCAATAAACTCTTTTATTGAAAACGCCCCTCTCTCTACTTATATGCAACTCTGTAGAAACGAAGCATGCACAATTGACTGAGTAAAATAGTTATCTATTGTTTCCACGACTCTGAAAATACGTGTTTATTCTTGGGGAAACGAAGTTGTCATGTTTATGCAGTTGTCAGAAACTAATCCCTTCTTGTGTATTCGAGAAACTTTCTAGTGACCTTTGAGCTAGCTGGCACTCACAATTAAGTTTAGTTTACTTGATAGAGACATACTGACCTCAGTCCAATGTCAAATCTATAGTGTATATTATTTCAATGCACAGAGCCTATTTGGAATATAGGAACTACACTACAAGAGGAATGCTTTGAGGTTGATGGATTCCAGTCTAGTGACAATGCAGTTGTGAACAGCTGTTAACACAGCAAAAGCTTTTATTCAATTATTCATTTGTGGGTATGTCTATAGGGCAAACTTAGCTATGCCTGCATGTTGCGCTTTACCGACAACTATAACATACGGTACATTAAGATAAGCTACTCTTATAAAATATACATTGGCCCACATGCTGGAAATGGTGGCAGAGGGTTTTGAGTACATTAAACGTGCCAGTGACAAGGTGATTAGAAAGAGTATGTTAAGCTGAGAGGAACTTTTCAATTGAGCTAAGCTGGGTAGGAGCAGCTGCCTTAAATGTAGCAGTCAATCATCTGAGGACTTGGCAGGGATTCCCCTGTTGCAGTACAGACTGGAGGGGTTGCAGGGAGGCGCTCTCATCACCCCAGAGTCAGAGTGTGATTACAATACTCGTTCTGGATGCTTTCCTTCAGCAACTGATCTTGGAAAATGGAAACTGAAAAGAATGTCTCCCTTTAACTCACTGAGGTATTTTATTATAAAATCACTGGGTTAATGGCAGACATTTCAAATAGACGACCATTCTCGAAACACCGGAAGTCGAAGAGTGCACAACACTTGGCTTGCTAATAAACCCGTGTCTGATAGCACATGCTGAATGACAGCTGCACAGGAGTTAGAATTAGATACAGTTCATGCTTATTTATATCCATATTTTTCCTTGATGTGGAATTAAGCATCTGCTCTCTCTCCTAATACAGGATGAGTTGTCACAGACACTGCAAATCTGTCTATTTATAATATATACTCTTTTTGCCGTCCCACATTTCACTTTAGGTGTAAGTAATGTTACTTTGTGTTGGGACAAAGTAATTATTCAAAAGCATAAAGAGTATGCATATATTTTACTTTCTAATCGCTGAAGGGGTGAAGAAACTATTGCATTTCAACCGAGGGCGTTATTCGAGCAGCTCAGAACTGCATATGGGGGTGCAAGGACACCCAGAATGAATTACTCCCGCTGGTATCTCTATCCTTGTTCTGGGCATCACAAGTATTCAGGCCCAGAAAAGGAAAAGAATGTCCTCCGTATATTAATATATAAATATAAATGAATAGTTAAGATATATATAAATATTTACAATAATCTATTTTGAATGTAAAAAAATAATGTAACAACAAATGTTTAAGAAAAATAATACATCAATTTAAATTATGCATCAATTTAATAGTTATTAATGCACATTAAAATCATTATTTTAGTTTTCTTCAGGTGGAAACGTTTTAAAACGTCCCCTATACTTTACCAGCCAGCCAGAGATCTCCACCCAGTCTGCAGAGTCTGCCTATGGTAAATTACAGGGAAAATAATTACTAAAAAATAAATATTAAATATAGTCCAAATGGCCCTTGGAGTCCACTCGCCACTCCTATCTACAAGTGGGAACAGGTCCAGCCCTTGGGGTCTCTCCCCACAGCAGGCATTATCCTTCTTCTGCCTTCCCCATGCCCAGAGGAGTTCTGAAGAAGGTATATAGAGATGGCACATGTATGCCTGGCACCCTCTTGTGGGTGGGGACACTCCCTGACCAACAGCGAAAAAGTGCTCAGGGGCAGCCCTTACTACTTTGACATCTCTTCTTGGGGATTTGTCCCTAACAATCCCACAGAGCACTGCTCTTCCAACATCCAACATGGGCAGAACACTTGTTCCCTGGACTAATTTCAGGGCACACCCATAAGGTGTGCCTATGGAAATGAGAAAATCCCCCTGCAAACCAGTTCTGAAGCAGGTTTTCCTACCACTGGGATTGATGCCACTCTGGTTACCTAGACAATAGAGGTTGCAGGCCTAGGTGTGCGTTATATCTGCCTGTGACAGGGGATACACCTTTGAAACTTGTGAATTTGGTGAGTATACCCCCAGACCATCATGTCAAGAGGAGGTCACATCTCCTCCCACCCAAGGCTCTTTACCCGCTCTCTTGGAGCAATTCACATCTCACCAAATAGGAGACATTAATAGTCTGGTGATATTGAACATTGACAGAAAGGCACACTTGGCTGGGGCTGGAAAATGGCAACTTTCCATAGGTGGCATTTTCAAAATAGTATTTTAGAACATGACTTGACCATTAGATTGAATTTCAGGACATTATTAGTTTGAGTATTTGAATCCTGGTTATAGCTATTTCTAAACATGACTATGCATTGTAAAGTATTATACTGTAGGTCAGTGCTTTTCAATGGGAGTGCCAGCCCTGCCACAGGGAACAATTACTTTGGAGATCTTTCAATGCCAGGACATGTAAAACATTAGTGCACATTTCCTACTTTTTAAATACCATCTTCCCCGCCCTATGGGCATTTAGAGTCTACCCTAGGTGTGACTTTTAAGTATTACAAAGGAAGGTTTATGCCTGGGAAAAGGTTTATTTTTTCCAGCTGGATTTTTCAGTTTTAAAACTGCAGACTCAGGCTACAGGGGCAGGCCATATTTGTTATTGCCACTTTGTTGGTGGCATAATATGTGCTGCAGCCTACTTGTGACATTTAACCTATAGATCCTGCCTACCATAATCAAGGGGCTTCCAGGTGAGTTAAATATGCCAGTAAGGAATTGAGCAGAATTGCCTAGGTAGTGGTGCCCTTTTCCATAGCTGCACCTCTGGGTGGGCACTGGGAGCTCTGACCTGGGAAGAAAGGTTCTGCCATGTTGGTTTTAGGGGGAAATGGCTACTGTGGCGTAGTATAGAAGTGCTCCAAAAGTGGGATGGGTCACCCATGGTAACTATCACCCTATTGGATAGGGCGTCACCAGGAGTTTCCTCCACCCAGAAGCTGCCACTCTGCATAAATATGGCACCCCCCAGCACCCTCTTTGGAACACTTCTGGACTTGTGGAGAATCAGAAGAAGGACTGCCCTGCTGTATGTAGAACCTGAAGAAAGACTGAACCTGCTTCCCTTGAACCTAGGGCCCCAGTAGTGACTCCAAAAGTCAATTGGCTGATCTGTTTGAGCTACAGGGACACAACAAGCCTGTGACCTCTTTCCCTGCAACTGCCCAGCGGACCAGTACCACCCAGCCCTGTCGTAGACCCTGCTGCTGGCCTCTGTGAGTTATCACTCCCAGTTGTTGCCAAAGGTTGTGGATCCTTTTCTGGTGTTAAAGTGCACTCCTGCCCACACTGCAAAAGCTGGGACTTAAAAACGTTTTGGCAACTTTCTGCCTGGAGAATCAACTTAGACTGAGATCACTATTAAGGGTGCAGCTGTTGACTTTGAATTACTGGTCAGCCTCAGCACGCTGGATTTGCCCCACTAAAGGAGATCTGACTTCCAGAAAAGTTCCTAAGTCTGAAAGTAGAGGGCTTCATCTGACCAACACTAAGCAGCAACCCATCAAAGTCGAGGCCTTCCTGGGCACAGACCTCAGACTATGTCCACTGTGAGCTTTTCTGCTTTGGCGGATGCCCCACCAGGAATATTCATTGAGCACTGCTTTGTATTTAGCTTGCAGCTTGTCCCGCCAATGATTTGTCAATGGCCACTATTTTTACAAGAATATTTTTTAATTTCGAAGGAAAACTTTCTATTGTAACAAAACTGATCACTATCTCAGAACCACGCTAGTTCTTAACTATTGAATTTGACCAAGTGTAGCATGTTAAGATAACCGCAGTTGGTGCTTTGGAATATTTGGTTAAATGTTTAATACAAGTGTTGACAAAATTATCACTCCGGTTCTACCTATTGAATTTTTGTTGCTTTGGTGAAATATTATTTATTAAGATTAACTCTATTTTACAAAATTGATTTGATGTTTTTCTTGTGTTGAGTTTTTACTTTATTACTCTTTGGGTACTAGATAACAACTTTACATATTCCCTCTAAGTTAAGCCTGAATGCTTTGTGCCAAGATACTAAATGGTTAAGCACAGGTTTATTTAGTCACTTTTGTGGTTCTAACAAACAAGGGCTGTGATCATTATTTGAGGTTGATTCTTACCCCCCTTCAACTAATGCACCAATCTCTTACATAAATAAAATGGTGTACATGGGCAGTGGTATGGGATAAGGGATTGTAGCAGGATGCGGAGAATGAAGGCGGGGGATTATAAGATTGCATGCATTGATGTGGAAAAGAAATCTTAGTATATGTTATGTATTGGAGACATTAGTTCTTGATAAAAGACAGGTAAATCTATTTGTAGCGGAAAGCTATAAATGGTATTTCATCCTTTTTCAGGTGAAATTTCCCATTGTTTCTCAAATTGTCTAGAAATATATGCTCTTTTCCCGAATTTTAAACACTTCCATCTAATTCTAGGACATTATTTGGAAAGGTGTACCTATAAACTCTCTGTATTAATGTGATTAGATTATTACATTAAATGTCCTGGGTTTTCTTTTTTTAAAGAAATTACAGGTTTTATTATATGCAATTACGGCGAAACAATACTCATGATAGGAACAAGAAATCTCAACACTTAAGGTGCTAAATAAGTCATGTTTTATTTGTTATCCTTTATTTGTTCTCTGCACAACAAATGTGGTAGAAAAAGGTACACTATTGATCTAACTGTAGGCAGTTTCTCTTCATCCCTAGTATATAACTTGATAACTAGTAGCATTAATAGAAAACAGTTGGCAGAACGGTTATACCAAGAGAATATTTCAGTTGAGAAAGCATTCACAGGTAGGAAAATTGCATAATGTGCCCCACAAAAAACTTCAGAAGTTTGTTCTTACAGAACAAAATGCTCTGTCAAGATGGCACATTGAACATGGTGCCCACTTGGTAAAAGAGAGGTACCTTCCATGACATTGCAAAGGAAGTGGCTCCACTGAAGGTACAGATACCCCCATCATTCAGAGAGTCTCTGAATTTAGAGGGTAGTCCTCCACCAACGGAGTGAAGGATATTGCCTCTGCTGACCAGGTGGGCTGGCAACTTCCCGTCTGACTTAAAATGCAGTCCTATGACCTTTAACACTCCCCTTATTATAATACAGTTCTCTGTACCCTTCTGCTTTTTTAAGTTGAAATATTTTAATAACCATTAACACTAATAGCTATATAAATAGCCTGATGTTCCACATACAAAATACAATAGAAATAATACACTTGTAATGTAGTAAATGCTGTACAAAAATACTGTATATGCTAAGAAGAAAATGTCAATATTAAGGAGTATTAGTTAATGCAAAATAGCTGTGAGAAGAATATCCAAAAGAGAAAAGAAAAAGAGGAGATAGAAAAGATAAAATACAATAATATAAATTATGTATGCGAAACCCATTGCATTTATAGAGACTTCTTCAAACAAGATAAAATGAAAGGTAATTGACAAAATCATATATTACAAAGTCAAATAACTGTAGGTCTTACGAATAATAAGAATATTAAATTGTCTAGACAAGATTAGCACTAGAAATGAACAATCTATGAAAACAAGTAAACCATTCATAACTCAAGGGGGGGGTATATATATAATCTGTTCTCGTTTGGTGTAGGCTACATGCGTTATATGAAGTATTAAGAAAAGATTTTAAAGGAGGCCATAGTGATTGCCGTTTGGTAGCAAGAATCGTGTGGGGTACATAACCTCTATCAAGTTGATCATCATAACACACTCAATAGCCCAATGCCTTAAATGTTACATTTGCAGCTTTCTTGCAATGTGTAGTTATCTCTTGATAAGTGATATTAGAAGATTAAAGATAAAAGAGTATTCATCCTAATCACGAGTTAAACTACCCACAAAATATTAGTACATTTGAGGGAAACATGTGTAATAAAAATGTAATTAATCTAATTTTACACCTTTTGCCAAGGATTCAGTATATGAGGACATATAAAGATCAAATGCTTTAAATTATTGTTACAAATCCAGCATTTAGAATTTGGTTCAAGGAAAATGGAGTTATCAACAGTCTATTATTCATGAATAATAGGTATTGAGTGGTATTTGCATCATCACGTGACTTAAATACTTTAACTAAGTTTTGACTCACAATGAAGTTGGCCACAAAACATTTAAATCACTTTCTTAAAGTAATGATGTTTGACATCTCAATCCAAAACCAATAATTCCTCAAAGTGACTAGCCAGGAATGGAGACATTTTGGGAAGGGAGAAATTAAATGTACAAAAGAATGATTTTTCTAATGGTTGTTAGTAGCATTTAATGTGGTATATTGCTTACGTCAAGTAGCAACATTTTTTCTCATGAGTTTGGTATATGAAATTTGCTTTACAATTCTGTAAAAGAAAGCACAACGTTCTTGTGTATAAACTGGAGGACTCAAATGAAATCCTTATCCCTCAAGGTATTGCGAGGCAATCATTTATTTTTTTATTTTATGATTTTTGTTTACCAAATAGATTAATTAAGAAAGTCCTCTCTTCCTGGGCCATCAGAGAAAATGAACAGTTTCTAAAATCTGAACCCTTTGATAAAAATTGATACCGACAAATCTAAAGAACTTTGGGAGTTTGTTTTCAAAAACACATAGTTTGTTATCATTTGGCAGACTGCAGTCAAAACCAAATGTGGTGATCCCCCAAACTCTTCGTACCTTGGCAGGAATTGCCATGGCAGTGGATTGTGTTATGGTACAGCGATCACCTCTAGGTCAATGGTGATCCTTATATTTGACAGATGGAGTTGCACCTGCCAACCTCTTATTCTAGCCATAAGGATTTCAAGCCCAAAACCTTGCCGCTCCAGTCCTCTAAACATATCATTCAAAAGCATTCTATGGCAGGAGTATTCAGCACCTACATTTAGAACAACAGCAGCTATTTGCATCTGGAGGCTTTACTTTAACCATTAAAAAAGGATTTGGTATTGACAGGATATAGCCTGCGTTTTGAAAAGATAAAATGTTGTGTTAATAAGACAAAGCATAAGCTATTCTAAAAGTAAAGTTGTAATGTTTGCAAAAACGTATAATCAGTGATCACTAATGTGTTTGGGCTATAATTTTTGCATATTTCGGGATCAAGACATTCACTTTGTGAACGAAAAATCATTGTATTTGGGAATATTTCTTGAGCTGGAGAAAATGTTGAATAATACAAAAAGGTTTAAGAAATAAAAGTTTGGAGAAATGTGAATAAAAATGATCAGAAAGTCAACACCAGAACCGGGGATTTGCCTTTCTTTAACATGATAACTGCTTTAATTATTTCATCAAAAGAAATCTCTTCTTCAAGATGAAAAAAATCGTTATTCTCAATCGACCAATCAATCAAGGATTTGTAGAGCGTGGTAAATCATCCGTGAAGATCTCAAGGTGCTGGAGTTGCTTGCTGCTAAAAGGTGATATGTTTACTTGAACAGCCAGGTCTTGAGTTCTTTCCTGAACTGCTGGAGCGATGAGGTGGTTCTGAGCTGCAGAGAAGGTCGTTCCAAGCATTGACCTCTGGGTGTGAGAAGGAGTGTCTGTGAGGAAGAGAGAGGCTTATCATATGTATCTGGTCAGTTGATGGAAGGTGATGCGCCTGCTGATGTATGTTGGTCTTTTGTTGTGCAGAGCCTTGTGTGCTTGAGTCAACATCTTGAACTGGCATCTCCTCTCGATCGGGAGCCAGTGTAGCTTCTTGAGGTGTGGTGTGATGTGGGTTTTTCTGGGGAGGACAAGGATGAGTCTGGCGCTGAATTTTGTATTGTCTGTAGTCTCTACAGGAGGCGAGTTGTAATTCCTATGTAGAGTGTGTTCCCATAGTCCAGCCTGCTGGTGACGAAGGCCTGAATGACGGTTATTCTGGTGTTGACTGGGAGCCACCTGAAGATCTTGCGGAGCATGCATAGGATGTGGAAGCAGGCGGAAGATTGAGTTTACCTGCTTCTTCATAGGTTGCTGTCCAAGATGAGACTGAGGTTGCAGGCATGGTGTGTCAGACGGGGGATGGCCAAGGTCAGCAGGCCACCATGCATCATTCCAAAGAGAGTTGTTGTTCCCGAAGATGAGGACTTCCGTATTGTCCGTGTTGAAAGTGAGACAGTTGTCCTTCGTCCAGTCAGCAAAGGTAATCATACATCTGTGGAAGTTGGCTCTGCTGGTGGAGTGGTTTTCTGACAGCGAGAGGATGAGCTGTGTGTCATCGGAGTAGGACCACTGCACTTATTCATACAGATACAAGCACATACTTGCTCTCTCCGACCGACAGAAATTCTGTAAAAGAGAGTGCAACATTCTTGTATATAAATTGAAGGACTCAAATTAAATACTTATCTCTCAAGGTATTGCAAAAAGATAATTTCTTTTTTTATTTAATGATTCTTATTTACCAAATAGATGTATTAGGAAATTCTTCTCTTCCTAGGGCTTCTGAGAAAATGAACAGTTTCTAAAATCTGAACCCATTGTTGATAATTGATACAGACAAATATAAAGAATTTTGGGAGGTTTTTTTCAAAAACACAGTTTGTGAACATTTGGCAGACAGCAGTCAAAACCAAATTTGGTGATCCACCAAACTCTTTGTACCTTGACAGGAATTGCCATGACAGTGGATTGTGTTATGGTACAGAGATCACCTCCAGGTCAAAGGCGATCTCTATATTTGGTGGATGGTAATCTGTCAGGCTGGCAGACTCAATGTCCTCTGTCGTCTTGAGAGATGGAGTTGCACCTGCCAAACTCCAATTTTAGCCCTAAGGATTTCAGGCCCAAAACCTTGCCACTCCAGTGCTCTAAACATAACATTCAAAAGCATTCTATAGCAGGAGTATTCAGCATCTAAATGTATTGAAACAGCAGCTATTTGCATCTGGATGCTTTACTTTAACTGTTAAAAAAGGATCCGGTATTGACAGGCCATAGCCTGCATTTTTTTCCATTTCTGACATTTTCCTCTTTTCTTAAAGATAGCCATCTTGCTGTTTCCTTAAGTAAGTCCTAAGCCATTTGTGTTGTCATACCACTAGGAGCAGTCAACTTTCAAAACTCTTCAGCAAACTGTTAAAAAAAATAACTGAGGAAGTGGTCTATTAGTTGGGGTGCATGGGAGTCCACCACAAGTAATAATGGTCTTGTAAAAGTTACATTCATTTAAACCTAAATTCAATTCCTGGGAGCTATGGTACAGAGCTGTTATGTGTAATTTTTGTAAAGCGTATAGAAGTAGAAAGACTGTTAAAAATTGAAAACCATAATACAATAGAAATTACATTCTAATTTATGAAAATGTAAGTAATTTAATGAAAAAATTTACACCAGAACCATAGAAATCTGATGAGGAGATTTGGAGATATGTATTTTTAAATTTGAAAAACAAAATAGTGATAAAAAGCATTAAGCCACAACTGTGGTTATCTGGTTATGCATGACCGCTACCTAGGCAGAATTTAAGGCTCACATAGGTTAGGTACAGAAATCATGTTTTCCCGGTCTGAAGACAAAAATCTCTAGCAGTGCAGGGCAGCAGGCTGTGCCTGGTGAGGGATCCATGAGGTAGGATAGCCATTGGACATGGTCCCAGTGAAGAAGTTGAATTCTGATGGGATAGCTTAGTGTGGCAGAAATTCAAAATTTGTGCTCATCGAAGGTCCGGCTGGCTGGATATGTTTGGTGCATTTTCCTTATGATGATTTCTATTATCGGACATAGTCACTTTTTTGGTGCTTGGATTTTCTCCAAGATGGCAACGCTGTGAGTTGTAGCCAAATAGAGCGTCATAAGCTGAATATTGTCCCTGTGAGGTCCAGCTGAAACAGATTTGCTAGGGCAGAAAAGCTTTAATTGGGATCAACCTGAATCTTTGGCCCAACAGTAACTCATCTTGTCAGATTGACCTGGCAGACTTTTCACAGACTCCACAGGTTTTTAGAAATAAAATGTTTCTAAGTAACAGGTTTCCAGAACATTAGAAGGATTACGGTTTGACATGGCCAAGAGACCTGAACCTCAGGAATAGCACTTGGAGTCTAGACTCACTCTGTCAAAAGCAACCAGAATGGTACAGGGCATGTCCAGTCAGAAAGAGTGAGCTGGGCCCTTCAGGAAAAGGAATTCTTGGAGCTTGGTTTGTCGCTGTAGCTTAACAGGAGGTCATCCAACTTCACCCTTGGTGTGTGGTCTTTGTCCTGAGTTTAAGTGGGAGCAGTTCTAGCCTTTTTAGGTCTCCTCACAGGTCTAAACAGCAGGTGCAGTTCTGTATTCCACAGGTCTAATAGTATTTTGTGGAGGTTGCCCAGGGGTGCCACATGTATACCTGGAACTAGCCTGCGGGCGGGCTTAATTTAGAGTGGTCACCAGATGTGGTTGCATTATCTTTATATGTTGTGACATAGATATATTGATCCAAATCTTGCTTTTGGTGCCTGAGAGCTGCCCTTCGGAATTCCTTTTTTCTTTCTGCCATGACTACTGCCACATCTTGCGGGAACAACAACTGTTCACCTGGCACAATATTTTCTTCTTTCTCTTCCCTGACATAATGATAACAATTATAACTGTGTATAATATCATAATACTATAAGATTAGAAGCTTCTGAAAAAGATCCTAGTCTTTGACCTATATTCAGTGCTCTCTGAATGTTTAAAATTCTGGAAACCAGCATGTCTTAAACTCTGGGTGTAAAGGATTGGAAGAATGAAATGGGGTTTCTTCCTTCAATATCCTCTAGTACGCCATGGATTCTAAGGCTGTTTATTCTGTTTGAATTCTGTATATTTTCTGCTTGTTTCTAAAGAACAGTGCCTTCGTATTGTTAATTGCTGATTTCATTGACGGCATCTTGCACATAACTTACTCTTCGTTCTACTTCTGAAACTCTTTCAACCTATAAAACAATTTATAATCTAAAATCTGCATATTGGTTTTCTCCAAACGGTGTCTCAAAGCTCTAATATTCTCATAAAAAACACCCATAGAGATTAAGAATGGAAACTGAACTGGATCTTTTTAGACACTTATTTGTGGAGGTTTTGGAGATATAAGGAGGTTTAGCTGAAGCTATAGGTTTAGGATTTGAAGAATTTAAGATAACATATATCAGTGTCTCTCCCACTCCTCCCTCAAGATAGGCCCATATTACACTAAGTAACATGTTGATCAGACCACGCCATTAGGTATCCGTTCCAATCCATAGCCATTCGATGACACAGGTTTGTCGCGGTTTCCATCACTACAGTCATGCTTTCATGGAGAACATCGCCCTCTTCCTGCTGATCATCCAGTTTGTCCTACCCTAATCCACAGAGGTCTACCAGCCATTCTCACCACACACACCTGTCCATTCCCTTAAACCTGCGATCGTTAATTGGACAGGGTTTCAGACATCATCTGAGACTGTGCCCCAGAGCTCCCCGGCCGAGATAGGGCATCCGTGTCCCCATACAGTTGCCAGGCCATCTGTAGATTCTCAAGCATGACCCCGACATCTCCATATCCCGCTCAGCATTCTTGTCAGTGTGAACCAAGTGTAAATATTGCTCCTCTGCTGCTCCTCATTTGTTCTTGTCTGCTCTCCATCTATTCACCCTAGGTGGTGCAGGGTGCATCCAAATGATAGCGATGCAGCGTTTGGCTAGCACAAGTCCCAGTAGTGTAAATTTATGTTGTATTCCTGGTCCCAGATTTGGGAACCCGTTGAATCTCGTGAACACAATGGTTGACCATTGCCTGAATTCCTGTGACTTCCCACATCGTCCCTAGTACCCCTGACCAGTAGACCCAGAGCCGGGTGCAATCCCATGTCATATGGACAAATGTTGCGGGCTTGATGCCACAACAAGGACATGTCAGCGAATATGCTGTATTAAACCGTACAAATGGGTGGTGTCAGGTATGTGTGGTACAGGTAGTGGAATTGTGTGAGTTTAAGGTGAGCATTACTGACCACCTCACGAACCTGTGCAAATGCTCTCTTCGACTCCCCCTCAGTAAGCACTAACGGTAGGTCTGTAGACCACCTGTTTTGGACCCAGGAGACATCTGCCTTTAGAGCCCCGTGTAGGTGGAAAATCAGACCCCTGAAGGAGCCTGGGTCGAGGATTACCAATAATGTATGAGGATCTTCTGGGAAAGAGGTCCATATTTCGCGGGCCATGCCCGATATTTTTGCGTATTGTAAAAATTGTGCCCCTGGGATCTGAAAGCATTCCCTCGCTTCGGCGAAGGAGAGAAAGGTCCCATTGAGATGTAAATCACCCGCTGCAAGACAGCCACAGTTGAACCATCCTGTCTAGTCCATCACTGACTGTATGTTGCGGGAGCTATAGAGCCACTCCAGGGGAAGCACCTCTGCGTATGGAGCCCTACGCAAGACCAGAGTGACCACACGTTCCCAGGCCCACGCCAACTGGCGAACTACAAATGGGTAATCCCCAAAACCCATCATAAGACATCTCGGGAGATTAGCCCCCTGTCCCCAATCTGCCAAGAGATCCTTCTCCATATTTGGGACCTCCGTGCACCATTGTGCCGCATATTGGAGGAGGCCAGCAAGATAATAAAGGTGCAGGTCTGGATCCATGCATCCCCCAAATCCATGTCCAATTTCAGAATTTCTAATTTTACCCTGCCCACACTAAAGAGATAAAGAGACTGTTAAGAGCCTTGCAGGTGTTTTTGAGAATTAAGCAAAAGGAGTTTTGAAGGACATAGAGGCAGTGCAGCAGCAGGACAATCTGGGTCATAGCCATATGTTCCATATTCGAAATTGGGAGGCGATTCCAGAAGCTAAAGGAGGACTTCAGACCCGAAAGAACCGCTCCCCTATTCAAGGTGTATTGTGCCTTGGCTGAGTGTGCCACCGTGGTCCTCACGTAATGGAAGCGGTTGCATTCCCATCTGAACTCCAGCAGGGGAGGTTGCCGATCTCCCAACCAGTGTCGCCAGCGGGAACATAACCGATTTCTAGTTATTCACTTTCAATCCCAATACTGCGCAGAATTCTGACACGACTTCGGGGTGAGTCACATAAAGCAATGCATTGTCCGCATTTAGGGACACAACATGGGTAACGCTGTCCAGAACAACTCCCCAGCAAGCCATGTCCTGTCGTATTTGTATCACCAAAGGCTCCTTCACCAGTGCCAAAATGAGTTGGGACAACGGGCATCTCTGTCTTTTCCCCCGTTCTATAGAGGGAATGTCAGAAATCACACCACCACTTCTAACCCTTGCAGTCAGATGACAGTATAACAGATGAACCCAGGACATAAAGTCCTGACCAAGATGCATTTGTGTCAGAACTCTCATAGGTAGTCGCAACCACAGGGTATCAAAGGCCTTTTCAATAACCAAAGCTAAGGCGGCAGTTTGAATATTCATGGTCTCCGTGGCATGAAAGACATGAGATAACCTTCGCAAGTTGCTATGCATTCCCCGGACTGACATAAACCCACATTGGTCCCCATGGACCAAATGGGTCACTACTCTACCCAGTAAAATCACCAATATTTTAGCCAATATCTTACTGTTGACACCCAGCATAGATAAGGGTCGATAGGAGCCAGGCATATGAGAGTCTTTACCTGGTTTGAGGAGCATCACAATTTGGGCCTCCCTCATCGATGGAGGTAGAGTTCCCATCCGTTTGTCCTGCTGTAGGGTCTGCAGCAGATGAGAGAGCAAAAGGTCTGCGAGGGAAACACCCCATACCTGCTGAGTCAGCCCGCACCGTCTCTTTATACACTGTCAACCAGTTATGTTATGTTATGTTATGTTATTTATTTATTTATATAGCGCTCGGCTACTCAAAAAGAGTGTCCCAGCGCTTTATTGGAGAAAGGGAAAACTGCGACAGAATAACATAACACCAGATAAAAGAAAAACCGGAGTGCCAGACAAAAACTCACAATAAACAGACTACTGAGTAAACAGCCAAGTTTTAAGGCCTTTTCTAAAAGCCAGCAGGCTTGTGGCTCCCCGCAGAGCAAGCGGCAAAGAGTTCCACAGCTGTGGCGCCAGCAATCCAAAAGAGCGGCCTCCGAGGCGCGCTTTCTTTACACGTGGAACAACTGCCAAGTACAGGGATTCCGACCTCAGAGACCTGGTCGGTTGATAAAAGACCAGTCTCTTTTGGAGGTACTTAGCTCCCCCCTTGTAAAGAGCTTTATAGGCCAGAGTCAGAGCCTTAAAGGCGATCCGCTTGCGGATGGGAAGCCAGTGCAAAGTTTTCAACTGGCCCGAGGCACTGGAACGCCTATTCAGACCATAAATTGCCCTTGCAGCGGCATTCTGCACCACTTGAAGCCGCTGCAGCAAGTACTCTGGGAGGCCCAGGTAAAGAATGTTGGAATAATCCAACCTGGACCCAATCAGAGCCTGGACTGTCAATCTCCTGTGTTCCTCGGAAAGCAGGGGAAGAAACCTCCGCAGCATCCTAAGGATGCCGAAGCAAGTGCCCGACACCCCCAAGATCTGGGATTTCAAGGTTAGCCTATTATCCATCTTGACCCCCAGATTCTTGGCAACCTGGGAGGAACAAGACGGAGGGAACATATTCATTGGCCACCAGGCCTGCCAGTCTGGCTCTGTGTCACACCCAAAGAAAAGTACCTCGGACTTATCGGAATTGCACTTGAGGCTATTCAGATGGAACCATTGAAAAACAGCCCCAAGGCAATCCCGAATACTCTCCCCATCAAAGTCACCTCCTCTCTTACAAGAGAAGAGGAGCTGGGTGTCATCCGCGTAGGATACGATCTGGGCGCCCAGCGACTCCATCAACGCCGCCAACGGGGTCATAATGATATTGAAGAGGGTCGGGCTCAAGATAGAGCCCTGTGGGACCCCGACTCCCAGAGGCGGCATCACGGCGGAATCCGGCGGAGCCCAGATCGTTTGCCGGTGGCCGGCTAGAAAGGAAGAAAACCAGTCGAACACCGTCCCCCGTAGGCCTATCTCAGAGAGTCTGGCGAGAAGACCATCATGGGGAACGGTGTCGAACGCCAGTGAGCGTGCAATCGGGAATGGATGCCATACTTTGTGGATATGGGATTTTCACCCACCATCTGAAGTGTGATAATGATCGGGGATGCTCACATTGTAAGTAGCCATGCCAATAAGCACCCTGATTTGCCCCCCCTCGTGGTGAAGTAGTTGGCGATATTCACAGAGGACTAGGCAGTTCAGCCTGTTCCATATTCCTCCCACCCTATGGTTGGCATGCAGTAGTGCCTCCCCCTGCGCCTCCCCAATGGGCTCCCCTCCATGTATTTCAGCAAAGGCATCTTCTATGCCGTGGTTAGATCCTTCTCCAGGTGTCTTCTCAGCCTGCCTACCTTGGAGCAGCATTCTCCACTTGCCACCACCTTTAGCGCTTCCCATTCCATCCCCTTCCCAGCGGTGCAGACCCAGTTGTTACAAAAGTAAGCTCTGCTCACCTCTCTAAGCTACCCCCTGAATATTTAGTCTTTTATAGCTTCTGGCTGAAGTCGAGAAAGAGGGACCTGTGATGGACCACTCCCCGTCCCAATTCCAGGAGCACGAGGGCATGGTCTGAGAGAAATGGACCCATCACCCATGTCTGCAGTACTGTTGCAGCCGCCCCCTCTCCCCCAGAGAGTAGGAACTGGTCTAATCTACTACTAGCTGTGTGCGCGGGAGTGTAGCAAGTACAGCCCCCCTCCCACGGCAAACGGCCACTACAACGCTGCCGTTTCCACGCACACCATAACCACGAATGCATTACAACGCATGCGTGGTTACAACGAGAAGCCTTTACCACACATACCTTTACTACGAAAAATGTAGTAAAGGCATGTGTGCTAAAGTAAAAAATAAAATAAAGGAGGGGCTTGGAGGGGTCCCCCCCACAAAATAAAAGTGTGGGTTTAAAAATAAAAAGACGCACCTGTTTGTGAAAGAAAAAGATGTGAAGGAGAACGGCGTCTTAAGAGGAAACGTAAAAACACTTCCGCTTCCTCTTAATGACGTACAACGTCACCACGGCAAAACAAGGAGAGGAGAGGTAAGGAGGAATGAGCGGGTGGTGTAGCGGAGAGTAAAAATAAAAAAGTAAATTTTTAGGGTGAAAATCCATTAACATGAAAATGCCATTTACATGCATACTTTTACAGCGAAAATCGTTGTAAAAGTATGCGTGTAAAAGGTATTTTCGTGGTAAAGAATGTGCGTGGTGACTGCATTCCGTTGTAACGCATGCGTGGTAAAGGCATGCGTAACAACGGAATGCGTTGTAAAATCATACAACCCCTTTCCCACAGGTGCATCACGCCCCATATGTCTACATAGCCAAGGTGATCCATAACCCCTTGGAGAGCAGCTGTCATGCTGGGTTTAGTGTGGACTCTCAGGGTGTCTGTCCAGTGTGCCATCCAGAACACCGTTGAAATCCCCAGCCCATACTACCAGGGTCCCTACATTAGGCAGTAGAAGAGTCTCTGAGTGTAGGTAGAAATCACGGTCAACGATATTCCGGGCATAGATATTCAGTAGTCAGATTTCTATACCGTCTAATGCAGCATGAATAAAAACATGTATATTTTGTAAAGCACACGTTCAGGTCTCTTGACGCTGAATAACAGATGTTTATTGTTACCCAACTCAATGGTTCTCATTTTATCGTCCTCATATGGATGAAAGGCTGAGGGGCCTGCCAGGATTTGAACCTGTGACCATGAGGTCAAAGACAGGCCCCTGCATTGGATGCATTATTCCACTGAGCCACCAGACCTGCATTCGCAAAGACATATCTCCCCTCTATATCTGTCTCCCAACTAAGGACTCTGAGCGGGACCTGTGAGGTCACCCAGATCACCACTCCCTGGGAATAGGTGGAATAAGTTGCAGAGAGCATCTGATTCTGATAAATGTGTTTGCCACTGCATAGCTATATGGATGACTTATCTACAGATGTAAGTTGCCATCTGGTTCTTTTTTACAAAGGAGTTAAGACCTCATTTATTCCATGTAACAATTTTAACCTGAGCCATCGGTCAGTCTGTGACCTTGTACGGTCCCATCACCTGTACCCCACCAGTGCTGCTACCAAAAACATCTATGAGGATAGACAGTCCCCCACCCCCTTGGGTAAAACCTGCAATAACAACATGTTAGAATCATTTTCAACCCCCCACCTTTACCTTGAACAGAAGAACACAATCAAATCAACCAACGACCACAGCCAACTCTCAGACCCCCACGGCGTGGACTTTTGCAGATTTAATTTCAGAATGGCGTATGCCACCTAACACACACACACCAATAGATTGTACCACTAGTGAACTATACATCACTCGTACACTCCACAATCAACCAATCTAATTATCGTGCTGGGCTAAGGAAGAGTCCCGGACGCTGCACCAGTTAGTGCACCACAAGAGCTCTCCCCCACCCTTGGCCATGACACACACTCAGTCACTCACTCAGCAACCCCAAACACACAGAATACTTGACCAGGGAAGGGATAGAAGAGGAGGGGGGTAGCCTGCCCACCCAATCTTTTCAGTGCCCCTCCTGATCCAACACAGTAAGGAGCATCCAGTTGCCCTCAACAAGCATACTCCATATAGGCCATTGGTCTCCTGTCCCACATACATCAGCCAGATGGTTCTCCCACAGAAGTGCCCCCAAAAACAACACTTGGGGGGAGGAGCTAGCTCGCAACCAAGATGGCTGCATGAGCCGAGAGCTCCCCCGTCTCGCGAAATATCCTTCAACTATCCTGCGCTTGTAACTGCTTCCAGCTGTCCATAGCTAAAGAACTGAGGGGCATATTATCAAGGGGGTTTATCTCTGCTATTTTGGCTTTAAAAGCCAAGAAAGCGGAGATAAAATTATCTCCCTATTACCAAGCTGTCGCTAACACCAGTTAGTGACAGCTAATAGGAGATAGCGACCATCTTGGGCCCCGCTTTGCATGTCAGTGATATTTATCACTAATGACATGCAAAGTGGGCGTGCCAAGATGTTAGCGACTGGAAACAGTCCCTAACATCGCTATCTCCTATTACCAACTTTTGGAGATATTCGCGCTAAGCGCGAATATCTCCAAAAGCTAACACCTGCCCTGAGCAGTTCTTAGCCATGTTATCCAATGGGAGGTGGATAACATGGCTAAGAGCATTTGCTCGATAATGCATGAATATCGCTGACTTTTCAGCGATATTCATGCATAGCGGCCGTTTTTTATCGCATTTGCGATAAACCTTGCTAATAGCAAGGTTTATCTGCGATAAAAATCGCCGATGTGCGGCGATAATGTTTGTCTCTAAACAAGTTAGAGACAAAAATTATCGCTAGTTGTTGGTAATATGCCCCTGAGATACTGGGCGGTTGTGGACTTTGAACGGAGCAGGTACGAGCCTTGCACTCACCTGCTGTCCCTGAAAAGCATTGGGCGGCCTGACTGCATGGACCGCGCCTGGAGCACGCGGCCTGCATCGAGGGACGGAGAAACTGCCTCCGCCGCGACGGGCCAACTTTGTGGGTGGGAGCCTCGGCGCTTGGAGACCTTCGCGAGGATCGTCTCCCTTCCTTCCGCCTGCTGTGTTGCTGCCAAGCGACGGGGACTCTGAGTCGGCATCGGTGGACCCGGAGCCCCTGGCAGACTGCGGGGCCAGCGCTGCGGAGAGCTTTGTTGCAGCCAGTAGGACCGCCTGC
This sequence comes from Lissotriton vulgaris, assembly GCF_964263255.1. NCBI lineage: Eukaryota > Metazoa > Chordata > Amphibia > Caudata > Salamandridae > Lissotriton > Lissotriton vulgaris. Next base: position 1,690,192,901 of record NC_141694.1, read on the forward strand.
GCCTGGGAGTGGTGACTGTCCCCCCCACGGCTGGAGAGGAGGGGTGCTCTGCGCGGCGACGGAGGCAGTGCCGGTCTCTGGAGTGCTGCGCCGGCGCTTGTACCACTGCTCACCCGTGGTGGCCGGGTGACTGCCCTGGAGCAGAACGGCCTGGAGAGACACAGTTGGACGGCGGGCCCGGGAGAGCTGACTGAATGCGCGGCTGCGGCCTCAGTGGACACACCCTGCCTGTCGAGGGCTGAAGACGCCGTTAGTGAGTACGCGCCAAGGTGGCAGGGGTCTGGACGAGGTGCTGGGTGTTCCCCTGGAGCTGAGAGTAATACGACGGCCCTGGGGCCTACAACTGGGAAGGCGCAGAAGAGGACATTAGCGGAGAGGTGGGGAGGCGGTGGCACCATATATGGATTTGACTGTAGCGGTCAGGGGGTGCCCTTGAGTGCCTTTGGGGATTTGCCTTGCGCCATCATTGACGTGGTGGCTCGGCGGTGGACGGCCCCCCTGTGCTGAGAGACTAGCTGCCTGGCGCTGCGGAGACTAGATTCCTGGAGGTGGTAGTATTGCCCCTACTGTGCGCCAGCTGACCGCCCGAAGGTGCTCCTGAATTGCAGTGCTGAACTGGGAGAACACATAAGAGCCCTGCTGATTCGGACCCAAGTATGGATGTGTGACTGGTTGCGGGCAGGAAGAGCAAGGCAAGCAGGGACTACGCGGTAACCAACGGGACACCCCTGCGGCGGTGCCTCTGCGACGGGGGCTGGAACATCACGAACTGGATGGCGGCCTAACAAGGGGTTTTCCTTCACTCCAAGACGCAAAGGGTCATCTAGAGCTGCCAGGATTGGGCGCACGGATCGGACTCAACCCAAACTGTCCTTTGAGCCTAAGAGACCCAAAACCGGTGAGTCCTCAAAAGGGGAAGATCCTGGGGAACTGGAGTTGGCGGAGGAGCTTCCTAAACAAGATATTTCTGGCCTGTTATTAGCTATGGAGAAGAGTCTGCAGGGGGGGATTGCCTTGCTGGGAACTAAGATGGACGTCCTCACCTATCGAATGGATCGCATGGCAGAGAGGCTAGACAAACAGGCGGAGAGGATCGACATGTTGGAGCGCCACCTCACTGAGGTAGAGGAGGAGCAGACTTCCCTGGACTCTGAACATAAGTAGTTGGGCAGAGTGATACAAATATTGCAAGACAAGACGGAGGATTTAGAGGCTCGCTCCCGAAGGTGCAATCTGCGCATTACAGGCCTGCCAGAAAATATACAGACCGGGAATATGGAGGTGTTAATGGAGAAGCTCTTAAAGAAACTACTAGGCGAGACGGCCTTCTCGGAAATGTTTGTGTTAGAGAGGGCCCACCGATCTCTGGGCCCGAGACCAAAGCCGGGAGCTCCCCCGAGGCCTGTGATCACTAAATTGCTCAATTACAGGGACCGCAATGTGGCTTTAAAATTAGTGAGAGAGAAACAGCCGCTACAATACGAGGGTTCGATCCTTTCATTGTCCCCGGATTTCACTGCAAAAGTATAGGAGGCACGGAGGTAGTTCGTGCCGATGAAACGCCAACTACGAGAGATGGGCACAGACTATGCGATGCTATATCCCGCTAAGCTGCGGGTTAATAGACAGGGAAAGTCCAAGATCTTCACGGATTCTAAGGTTCTTCAGAAGGCCCTCAAAGACTGGAGGAGAGAGGGGCGTCCCTCCCCAAATAGAGAGGTGGAGGTGAAGGGGGTTTCCCTCGATGAGCAGGACTAATGGTGATACTCGTGGATGAGCTGCTCAGCTTGAACTGAATTGCGCAGATGGCTTGGACGAGGAACACTATGGAAAGTGAGACATGATGGCCCCTGCGCATCTCATTCTAAGGCAGGATGATACTGTATGGGCTACGAGCTGTGCGGGAGGGCGCGGGTTGTAGTGATGGCAACGACACGACAAGAAGACGGGATGCCAGTTGGGTCATGATATGCAAGTGTATGCTGCGCTTATTTAGAGGTAGTGGTTGACCAATGTTTTGAGGTTACGCAAACTGCAGCATTTGTGTGCACTATTGGCAGGGGAGCTCCGAAGGACAATGAAGCTGTGCCTGAAGTCGGCTAACGCCTCAGCTGAGTGCACACTTTCACTGCCCATGATTAGTGCGCTCAGGAGTAAGGATTGTGATTACATGCGGGATATCATGGCACCGGGACGGGTGAGGGGCGTGTGGATATATGTCTTTCTTCTGCATAGTGATTTTTTGTTTGATGGTTACCTGCATCCCCGCGTGAATTCCACTGTACTGGTAAAGTAGGTCCTGTTTTCCCTTTTTAGTTACAGGTTTTGGGGATGGGACGGGAAGGAAGAGAAGTTTTGTTGGCGTGGGGGATGATCGTGGCCTAGTTGGGGATGGGCAGGCGTGGGAGGGTGGGAGAGGGAGGAGGGGCGACTGTGCGGTGTGTCGCTTGGGATGGGGGGAATCTTTGCAGGGGGTGGGGGGTTTTCATGGGTCATTGGGCATGGCAACGGCGAGGTGTGATGCACGGACATGTGCACAGACCACACTGCGGAGACACGTACACCAACAATTACAGACGGGATGACGCCACCAGGTGAATCTACGGGTACACTGACATTAATAACATGGAATGTCCGGGGTATTAATGATCACAGGAAGGTTAGGAAGGTTTTACAATATCTTTCGAAACATGGCGTCAATATCGCACTCTTACAGGAGACGCATCTACATCCAGACAGCCACATCTTACGATATTGGGGCTTTTTAGGCAATAGACACGTGGCGGGCTTTACCTCACATGGCAGGGGGGTACTCACGTGGGTCAACCCGAGGTCGATACTACAGATGACACCACTGGGGATGGACAGGGACGGGAGGTACACGATCACAAAATGCTGTGGGAGGGATATGGAGCTCTGCATAGTGAACACCTACCGTCATAACTATGATCACCCTGCCTTCTATTCGGATTTAGCAGTTAAGTTCCTGACGCATTCGGGGGGGTGTTCTTTGGGGGGACGATTTTAACATGACAAGACAACCCAATATTGACAGATCGGACAGGCCTGAACGATGCCTCTCGGCTTCTGCCAGGGCGCTGGAGGCACTAATGACCCGACTGGACTTACGAGATGTATGGAGACACCAACCAACACTTGGGGGATACACACATTATTCCCCCCACATAATATACACACTAGGATAGACTACTGGCTGGCCACAACTTATTTAACTCAACAAGTTCGGGCTTGCACTATACTACTGCGTACTTACTCAGATCATTCCCCCTTGTTGCTAACAGTTTCTGTGCCAGCCAAGCGCATCCCACCGTTCACCAGGCGTTTTCCCCCTTACTCCCTATTAGATGGCTCCTTTAACCTCTTCGCTGCTGATGACAAGCTCAGCTCATCATCAGCCACTGTGGTTGTGTGCGGATGACAAGCTGAGCTCGTCATGTAATGCAGCTTTTTTAATTTTGCCGCACACAGCGGGAAAAGCCGCTGCAGCGATGCGGTTAAGGAGGAGTTGGCCGTGGCCATTGAGATGTTTTTTGACACCAACGTGGGCACAGTGGATTCGTTCAAGACTGTTTGGGAGGCCTTTAAGGCGTACATCAGAGGGGTTACCATTTCTAAACACTCAGGGGTCCTTAAGTTGATTCGAGGCCGGTTACAGACTTTAGAGTCAAAACTTAGGGAGTTGGAGAGTGAGCGACTGCGCAGCAGGGGTGAGTCTCTTACCCAGGAACTTGCCCAAAATCTGCGTGAATACCAGGAGGCTGACTCTGAAATCAAACACTTGGGAAAGTACGCTACTGCGAGATCATATGGTGAGAGGGAGCGCACAGGGATGGTGCTTGCTCAACTGATTAAGCAGTGCAGGAGTAGGAAGTCGATACCAGATATGAGGCCCTCTGCGACGGACGAGCCCCTTTCAGATGTACAGGTAGCGGAATGATTCCGTGAGTATTATGCGACTCTGTTTGCCTCCCGAGGCCCTGCCCCGGAGGAACGCATACTAGACTACCTCTCCCATATTGAGCTTCCCTGGCTCTCTAATGTGCACCGCGAATTTCTAGTACGCCCGATTGAGCGAGAGGAAATCGTATGGGCATTATCTGCTATGAGGGCTGGGAGTGCGCCAGGAAGCAACGGCCTTACTGTTGCCTTTTATAAGGCATTCGCAGACCTTCTGATTACTCGGTTACTCACCTTGTTTGAAGATATGGCAGACACGGGCACTATGCCGCCCACTATGCGCGAAGCGATATTGGTGACTATTCTTAAGCTGGGAAGGCCCCTGGGGGATTGCGCCTCGTATCTCCCCTTATTACTATTGAATGTAGATGCGAAAATATTCGCCAAATTGATCGCTAACTGCCTCAGCCCCATGGCCACTTCAATGGTCGCCCCTGAACAGGCGGGATTTGTTCCCACACGCAACCTAACGTATAACCTTAGGACGGTGTTTGCAGCGTTTCAGCATACACGTCCGGCGGTCCTGGCTGTTGCGGTTTTCCTGGACATGGAGAAGGCCTTCGACTCAGTCAAGTGGCCTTTTCTGAGACATGTCCTCAGTCGGATGGGAGTGGGTGCGCTGTTTCTCCAACTTCTAGCTACACTGTACACCTCCCCTACAGCTCGTATACGGATCGGATCGCTGGTCACGGACCCAATACAGATAGGCAGAGGCACAAAGCAGGGCTGTCCCCTTTCCCCTATACTGTATGCACTTGTGACTGAGCCACTTGCTTGTGCCCTATGTGAATATCACGGGCACAGGGGTATACGGTTTCCCACATATAATTGATCATCTCCACGTATGCGGACGATACTTTATTATATGTTCTTGACCCAGAGGTATACTTACCGGCGGTCCTGTGCGAGGTGGTCTTGTTTAGCTCTCGCGCTGGCATCCATGTAAATTGAAGCAAGTCCCTCATGTTTCCCCTCACACCGGCTACGAAGAGGTTTGACCCAGAATTTCCTATTCAATGGACGACAGATGCAGTACGGTATCCGGGTATCCGACTCCATTCGGACTCGGAGATAGTTCGAGAGAACTACGGGGTAGCTGTCTCCAAGCTGGAGGATGATGTTCAAAGGTGGATAACTTTACCACTGTCGCTGTTGGGACGTATCTCACTCATGAAAATGATTGTGTTGCCCCATTTTTTATTTCTGTTTTGCAACATCCCTATGGTGCTATCGAGCCTATTCTTTCAACAGCTGCAATCATTGATGGTCGGATTGGCTTGGGCTGGAAAACAGCCTAGAGTGGCGTGAAAAATACTTATACGCCCGTATGCTGCGGGCACACTGAACGCCCCAGATCTAGAACTTTATTATCGAGCGACGCAGGGCGCGCCTGCTTACCACAGGATGCATGTCCCAGCAGACATTCCACACGTACGCATTGAATCGATCGTTGCAGACCCGGTACCTCTACCCGCCCTGCTGGCTCGACCTCACGACCGGCATACATATATTCTGGACTCACTGAATGCAGTCAATCATGCATGGTATCATACGATGGATATCCAGGCGCGCAGTTTACTGTACGCCCGAGTGCTCCTCTTGCTTGGTCGAAGGGGTACTGGCGGCGTTGGACACGTTGAACATACACCTCATGGGCGACCTGTTTGCAGGGGGCACAGCACACACCTGGAGTGAGATTGAGACAGAGGATGTTTCCTATCAGCTGTTATTGCACTTTCAGTTCCACAGGGTAAGGCATGTGCTTAGGGATCTTCTAGGGGAGGACATGGCAGAGCCCCCGGTGGTCGTAGCTTTTGACTACGTCATTGCTGCTAAGACCCCCGCTAAACTAATAACCAATATGTATCGTATAGCCCTAGCGGAGAGGACAGCGGATTACGCTAGGCCACGTTTGGCATGGCAAGCCGACTTGAATACGGATCTGAAGGAAGAGATATGGCAATACTACTGCCGGAGTACGAGGAGAATTTCTCTAAATGGTCGTCACAGGCTAATACATTTTAAATACCTAAACAGGACTTACTATACGCCTGATAGGCTCCACAGATATGGCTTACGCACCAGCCCTGGTTGCGAGAGATGTGGGACGCAGGTATCGGACTTCTTGCACGTGGCTTGGTCTTGTCCAGGCATATTTGCATTTTGGCGTAAAGTATACAACGAGGTACATGAGACCACGCAATTAAGGTTGATGCCGGATCCATTATTAGCCATACTGGGTTACTCTAAGCCTCTACGGCAAGAGCACAGGAGATCGGTTGATATGGCCTTCCTTCTAGCTGAGCGGTGTGTAGCGCTCTCGTGGATGTGTGGCCCGGTCCCTACTCTATCACAATGGACAAAGGAGATGATTTACTGCAGCACACAAACCGAACTTTATAGCGATTTATTACCCGCTCGCAATCAACCGAAGACCTTCTGGTCCATGTTCACAGATAGACGGTTCACACTGGACACTGGGGAAGAGGGGGAGGCAGATACACACACATGCGGGGATGACCCCGTTGGGGACCACTATGACAGCTCGCAGAGCGACCATCTCTAGTGCACTGTGACTTAAGGGGGGTAGATTCAGATTGCTCATGAAGGGATAAATTATAATAGCCCCGGACAGGGACGAATGCATCAGATTGTTTGTACTTAATGGATCTCCTGAATATCTGCACTATGGGTCTGCTATTACTGTGTAGAAGTAACGCTTTTTGTCTTTAGCATCCTTTTATTGATTTTCAAACGCTTTTTGTGTATCTGCTGTCACCAATTAATGCCAATGACTTTGATGGTTGTGTATTTTTGAAATGTCAATAAAGAAATAAAAAAAAGAAAATCGCAAAACATAAGTTTGCAACAGGGCTGCAACAGATCAAGGAGTGGCAGTCTGGGGGGGTCTTCTACGATATTACCCATGCTGGCATCTGAATTTGAGGCGGTCACCACCTCTACCAGCGATATGGTCTCCTATCCCCCTGTCATCCCGGAGAATGCAGTCACACTCTCTATAGTTGTGGATTTTACCAATGAGTGTGCGAGGTGCATCACCAGCTGGGGGGCCGGTCTCAAGGCCTAATGAGTCTGTTCAATCATAAACAGAGGGGAGAGGGAGGCAGCCGGGAGCGTGGTTTAAACCAATTTTCAAGGGACTGTTCAGGAGTCCTTCTTTTGGATCCCTCCGAAAAACTAACAAACTTCAAATTACATCTGCGAGAGCAACCCTCTACATCTTCAGCCCTGCGCTCTAGGGCTGCGGTCTTTGAAGAGAGATCCACAAGAGCCGATTTTAATGTGAAAACATCCAGGGACACAATCAATCAATCAATCAAGAAATTTGTATAGCGCGCTACTCACCCGGAGGGTCTTAAGGTGCTTGGGGGAGGAGGGTCCGCTACTGCTCGAGCAGCCAGGTCTTGAGTTGCTTCCTGAAGGAGAGGTGGTCTTGGGTCAGACGGAGGTGGATGGGGAGGGAGTTCCACATCTTGGCTGCCAGGTAGGAGAAGGATCTTCCTCCCATGGTGGCTCTTCGAATGCGTGGAACAGCGGCAAGGGCATGGTTAGTTGATCGCAGCTGTCGGGTGGGGGTGTAGAAGGTCAGGCGGTTGTTGAGGTATCTGGTGCCCCGGTCGTGGAGGGCCTTGTGTGCATGGGTGAGGAGTGAGAACGTGATTCTCTTGCTGGCGGGGAGCCAGTGCAGGTCTCTCAGGTGTCCGGAGATGTGGCTGTGTCGGGGGGTGTCCAGGATGAGTCGTGCGGAGGCGTTCTGGATGCGTTGGAGTCTTTTCTGGAGTTTGGCTGTGGTTCCGGTGTAGAGGGTGTTTCCGTAGTCCAGTCGGCTGGTGACGAGTGCCTGGGTGACCGTCTTCCTGGTTTCGGTGGGGATCCATCGGAAGATCTTTCAGAGCATGCGCAGGGTGTTGAAGCACGATGATGAGACGGCGTTGACTTGTCTGGTCATCGAGAGGGAGGAGTCCAGGATGAAGCCCAGGTTGCGTGCGTGGTCCGTTGGCTTGGGAGTGGTACCCAGGGCAGGGGGCCACCAGGAGTCATCCCAGGCAGAGGGTGATGATCCGAGGATGAGGACTTCCGTCTTTTCTGAGTTCAGTTTCAGGCGGCTGTTCATCATCCACTCGGCTACGTCTTTCATCCCTTCGTGCAGGTTGGTTCTGGCGGTGGCTGGGTCGTTGGTGAGGGAGAGGATCATCTGGGTGTCGTCAGCATAGGAGATGATGTTGAGGTTGTGTTGGCATGCGATGGGTGCGAGGGGGCTCATGTAGACGTTGAAGAGGGTGGGGCTGAGTGATGATCCTTGTGGTACGCCACAGATGACTTTGGTGGCCTTGGATCTTAACGGGGGGAGGCGGACTCTCTGGGTTCTTCCGGTGAGGATTGAGATGATCCACTCTAGTGCCTTCTCTTGGATTCCGATGTTGCTGAGGCGCTGCACTAGGGTGCGGTGGCAGACAGTATCGAATGCTGCGGAGAGATCCAGGAGGATGAGGGCCGCTGTTTCCCCGTTGTCGAGCAGGGCTCGGATGTCGTCGGTGGCTGCGATGAGGGCGGTCTTGGTGCTGTGGTTGGCTCGGAAGCCGGACTGCAAGTGGTCGGGGGATCCGTTCGTCTCGAGGAAGGTGGAAAGCTGTCTGTTGACGGTCTTCTCGATGACTTTGGCAGGAAAAGGGAGGAGCGAGATGGGGCGGTAGTTCTTGAGGTCGGAGGGGTCTGCTGAAGGTTTCTTCAGGAGGGCGCTGAGTTCGGCATGCTTCCAGCTCTCCGGGAAGGTGGCAGTGCTGAAGGAGCGGTTGATGATGTCCCGGAGTTGGGGTGCGATGACGGAGTCAGCCTTGTTGAAGATGTGGTGGGGGCATGGGTCGGTTGGTGATCCGGAGTGGATGGTATTCATCGTGTGGATGGTGTCTTCGGTGCTGACCGGGGTCCAGGTGTGGAGGGTGGTGGTGGGGGGGCGTTGGATCGGTGGTTGGGTGCTTGGTCTGAGCGCCGAAGCTGTTGTGTATGTCGGCTATCTTGCTGTGGGAGAACGAGGTGAGGGAGTCGCAGAGGTCTTGTGATGGAGTGATGTCGTTGTTTCCGGCGCTGGGGTTGGAGAGCTCTTTGACGATGCTGAAGAGTTCCTTGCTGTTGTGTGAGTTGTTGTCGAGTCGTTCCTTGAATGCTGTCTTCTTGGTGGTGTGGATCAGCTGGTGGTGTTTGCGGGTGGCGTGCTTGAGGTCGGTCACGTTGTCTGAAGTCGTGTTTTTTCGCCAGGCTTTCTCGAGGGTGCGGCAGTTCTTCTTGGAGCTCTTGAGGCTGTCGTTGAACCAGGAGGTTTTCTTGCTGCCGGGCCTGCTGGGATGGTTTTTCAGAGTTGCCGTGCGAGGTCGTCCGCGCAGTTGGTGATCCACTGTGCGAGGTTTTTGGCTGCTTGGTTGGGGTCCGTTGAGCTTGCGGGAGGGTTCTTGCTCAGTGATGTGGTCAGCTGGTCGGTGGTGATCTTGTTCCAGCTCCTGCGGGGAGCCTGTCGTGGGTGGTGGTGGGTCATGGCCTTTCTGAAGCTGAAGTGGACGCAGCTGTGGTCTGTCCAGTGGAGTCCGGTGGCGTGGCTGAAGGGGATGTACTTGCTGGAGGAGAAGACTGGGTCAAGTGTGTGTCCGGCGTAGTGGGTGGGGGTGTTCACCAGTTGCTTGAGTCCGAGGTTGGCAAGGTTGTCCAGCAGGGTGGTGGTGTTGTTGTTGTTGTTGTTCTCCAGGTGGAAGTTGAGGTCCCCTAGAAGGATATAGTCAGCGGAGGGGAGGGCGTGTGGGCTGATGAAGTCTGCGATGTCTTCGCTGAATTGTGTGCGGGGTCCTGGGGGTCTGTAGATGAGGGTGCCTCGGAGAGTGGTCTTGAGGGTCAGTGTGTATCTGGAAGTGAAGATGTTCGGCGGCTGTGAGGGTGTCGTCTGAGTTGGTCGTGATGCGGATGGTGTTCTTGTGGACGATGGCGATGCCTCCCCCTGTCTGGTTGATGCGGTCCCTCCGGGAGATCTTGTATCCATCCGGGATGGCGATGGCGATGTCGGGCGCTGAGGAGGTGTTCATCCATGTTTCCGTGAGGAAGGCGACGTCTGGCGATGTGGTATCGAGCAGGTTCCAGAGTTCCACGGTGTGTCTGTGGACGGAGTGGGTGTTGAGTAGGATGCACTTCAGGTGGTTGCTGCTGGAGCTCGGCTTGGCGGGTGCAGTACAGGTCCGGATGCAGGAAAACTTGCAGGATAGGCAGGTGAAGGGTCCGTGGGTGCATCTTGGGGTTGCTCGGTAGTAGCCACATCATCGATCTTGGCTTGCACTACCATGCTCGAGGCCTAAATGGCCACAAGATTCTGAGCCCCATTGGGGTCCATGTGCATATTCTCAGGGGCTAGAGAAGTCTTGCGGTGGGTCCACCTGCGGCAGTGCAACCTGTGCCGTGTACTGGCCCATTTTAGTCTGCTGTGCCCTCCTCTCTGGCCTGTCTTTCCCCATGGCTCCTCCCTTCAAGACGAGGAACCAATTATGGGTCACTTCCCAAACTTAGTCTCAGGCCCAACCTCTCACAGCCATATGGGCACAGGGGGCCTGCCCCAGAACAGTGGGGGGTATGCAAAATACAGCGTGTTACCCTCTGATGATAGGACAACATGTAGTCACCACTGCAGCCACTAATAAGCTCCACACTTATGATCCAGAGGCTGCAGGCCCAATCCAGGCTCCGAGCTCTACCAGAAGCCAGGGCCCAGTCCCAATGATCCGCAATGCCCACCGAGTGTGACTCAAAGGACGTAGATGCAGCAGGACAGGAAGTAACAGTAACAGTTTGGGGGGGAGCAGGGTGATCCTCTCACATCTCCAGCTGGCCACTCAGCCTCCCTCCAAGGGGAGATGAGGTCACTCACTGGATAAAGGCAGGATTCTCCAGGCAGCGATTCTCCAGACAGCTCCACCCCATTAGGGCAACCACAAGCTCACATGCAGGCCACACGAGAAGTGTAGGCCCCATCGAGCCACCGCTCCATTCCCTTAATGGGCCATCTGCATGATGATTCCTGTGGTGTGGATTCTGCCTCGGAGCAGCCTTTAGCAGTCACATCGTCTCGTGGCCTGGTCACCAGACATGGGCCTCCCTCACGGTCTGTCGTGCAGTCGCGACCCAGGGCAGGACCCGATCCTCTAACACCAAGGGCCCGCCCAGATCATCAGCGTCCTCATCAAGCCAAGCCCTCAGCAACATGCATGCTTAATGTGGTGGGAGGAGCACAAGAAATTAAGGAGTGTGTGTGGTCCCTAGAGTGCGTCTGCTGCAGCCGCCATCTTGACCACGCCACCACATTTATAGATGTTTATGTCAAATATGCTGAGGTCATATAATGTAGAGGTAATAAACTATCGGCTCGTACGTTTATTCTCTGTTCTAGTCCTTGTACTGTGTATGTTTTCATATGTAATTATGGAATATCATCTTGCTTGACACTTTCTTTAGGGGGATGTGTTTTTATAGTCCCCTATTGAAGAAGGCCATATTTACCCATGAAAATATTATATTTCGTAATTTGGTTTCTCACTGTTGAAAATGCTGACAATGTGCTGTTATCATATGTCCCTTGCCCACCACTACCTGTAGAGGATCAGCTGCAAAAGGAATGTCTGTTTTCCATTTTCATGTCTGCTTAACTAGTTCCCAGTCTTCTTTGTTAAAGGCTGTCTATTGGCATGGTGACGCCGATCTGCACGTTTGCATTTTTCTGAGTCTTGTTGGTGTCTCGAAACTTATCATCAGTAACTGGTCAATACGGGATCCATTGGGGTAGTTTTGTTCTGATGGCTCTCCCAAATGTAACAGTGGCTGGAGTTGTGGAGTGAAGGATTAAATTATAGACCCGAAGGGCCTGGCACAAGGCTTGGTTTAGATTGATTCCCTCCATGGACTTTTTGAATGACCCTCTAGAGGTCGCTCATGAATCGTTCAAGTACACCAATGGCCTAGGGCCAGAGGGGTGTACTCTCTTGGTGTTTGACTTTGAGTCGGACAAGGAATTATTTGAACTTTTTGCTGTTGAAGGGCGGGCTGTTATCAGAATGTAGTATTTCAGGGATGCACCAAGATGTCATCAAACCATTCTATGACTTTCTCAGAGGTTATCGAAGATAGGTTTTCCACCAAAGGGAAATGCGAATAATCATATATGACTACCATAAGATGATGCTCATTTCCTAAAGGACCAAAAAAAGTCAACTGCAACCCTCTCCCAAACATGGGCAGAAAGGTCAGACATTGTCACTGGGTGCTGCGTCACCTTGAGAGACATTGTAAACGAGGCACCCCTTCAGTTCCTTCTCAACTCACTCACCTAGCCCAGGGAACCACACTCCAAATCCAGGACAAACTCAGGTAAATACAACCTGAAGAGCCATTAAATATTATATACCATTCAATGCCACAGGCCCAGGATAAACTCACTCAGTACTCACCCCCAAAACTTGTGGAGGCGGTAGATCTTATCTCTAAAAGGAAATCTGGTTCACCCCTGGACCCGAACCCTCTAAAATCATGAACCTTATAGGTGAATGAATCTTTTAGGGGAATGCTTAGGACCCACCTTCCATGAAATCTTCTCCACTTCTCTACACTCAGGGATGGTGCCCTGTTCCTGGAAAAAGACAAATGTCATCCCCTTGCTAAAAAAACACCAATGCAGATCCTAATATCCAATCAAACTTCAGACCTATTTCTCTGCTCCCAGGGGCTTCTATGCTTATCCAAAAAATGAGGTAACTCTCGTTTTATGCAATTCCTGGATACTAATAATTGCTTGCACCCCTCACAATCAGGCTTTACGGCCCTCCACGGCATGGAGTCCGCTTTGATGGAAATTTCCAACACCTTCAAATTTGCACTAGATGCAGGCCATAATGGCGTATTGATCTTACTGGATCTCTCCCCGGATGCTGACATGATCTCACATTAGATCTTGCTTCCCCATCTCACCCTCATTGGGGTGGAAGGGATGGCCTGGGAATCGTTAAAATCTTTTCTAAAGAATAGAGAGTAGGCAGTTTGTCTTAAACCCTATCACTCGGGAGGCAAAAAAATCAATGAAGTATGGTGTGCCTCAGGGATCAGCCATCAGTACCACACTTTTTAATATATATAAATGACAATACTGGCATATCTCATTGATATTTTGACATCCATGTCATCTTGTATGCAGATGACACAGAAAGGTTGCTGACTTACAGCAACAATGATTCCATGACAAAAGCAAATGTTGCAGCATGCATAACAGCAGTAATGGAATGGCTGAGAGCTACTTCCCTGCAATGTAATCCCAACAAAACAGAGTTCCTGCTGTGTGGCAACAACCTCTTTCCCTGCTGGACTGGAGCCTGACCTGTCAATTGCACAGCACCTCGTCCTCCAAAGGAAGTGGCCAGGAACCTGGATGTTCTTATGGATACTAACTTATCCCTCAAGCCCCAGGTCACTGTAGTGGTAAAAACCGCATGTTGGATTCTAAGGATGTTACAGACATTTCTTAAACTCTTGCCTTGGGAAGCGCAGAAAATGGTGGTACAGGCTCTAATTCTATCTAGACTCGCTTACAGGAACATCTTATATGTAGGTATCTTGGATTGCCATATGCAGAAACTTCAAAAGGTACTAAACATGGCCATCCATCTTCTGTATAACCTTCCAAAACATGCCTCGATATCTCAGAATCGTTGCCAACTGCACTGACTCCCAGTGAAGAAAAGAATCATATTTAAAGGCCTGACAGTAGCACATGAAACCTTTTATAGAATAGGCCCTTAATACCTACAGGATAAACTGACCCCCCCACCCTAAAAAAACTCTGAGATCACAGCCTGCCCTCCTATTGTCTATCCCTTTCAACAGACATAAGAAATGGGGCAGCTTTACATGCTCAGTTCTGGCAGCCAAATACTGGAAAGGACTCCTATTGGCCCTTAGGCACATCACTGACAAACAGCCCTTCGTAAACAACTTAAAACACACTTCAAATATTAAACTGGTCATCCTCCCCACTAAGCCCTATGCCCAGTGCCGGGACACTTTAGTAGTAGCCGTGCGCTTTACAAATCCATACATTCATTAGTTCATTTATTCATTCACACTCAATCTCTATTGGCTCTTTTGGTGGCCACATTACCATGGTGTCCTTAATGGGCCAGCGCGATGAACCGCTGTCTTAGGGTTCCGGGTATGACGACTCTTATTTAAATATTTTTATTTCGTTTTTTATGTGAGCCATAACAAAATAGGATACTTGTGGGTACTCTCCTTAAACAAAATAACATGGTGATAGGCCACAATACATTAAGCACTACCATTTTTAGACAATTGGAGCAGTAGAGGAGACATTAGTATAGTTGCAGCTGTTACAACAAAATGACATATCACAGGACGTAAAACATAGTTAAAGAGAAGGCCCCATAGCAATGTTAATAGCTTCAGACAGTCAATAGCCTTCCATCCATGCCCCACATATTTTATAGAATGTGCCTGGACATCTCCTTCTCTGTAAAGTTATCCACCTTTCAACATCATCCTTTAGTTTTACTTTGTGAAGGAGACAACTGGCTCCCGCTAGGACACCAGCCCCACCATTGAAAGTGTTATTCATGGTGTTACACCCCGTGAACCCGTCTGGGCTTTCTTAGGTGAGTCTATACCACTATGTGTGCTACTTTAATGAGTTTGGCACTACACATTCAATTATAAATTCAACCCTCCTCATTGGGACCAACGTGTCGGAGCTCCTTACATGCTGGTGGGACGCGGCACTGAGGGACAGACTGTGGACGCCCTTCCAAGGGACACGTGATCGATCAACACGTTGGCCCCAATGCAGAGGGTTGTAGGTATGCTGTAAATTCGCAACCTCCAGGTTTTTAAGCACATATGAAGTAACAGATTGAGAAAGTGAACCCCAAGTAGCCCTGATTAAGTTGTGAGATACTATAGCAACAAAACATGTTGCAGTATAGAATTAAACATGGTTTGATGGGAACCATTTTTTAATTTGGAGGGCTTGCAGCTTGGAATAAAAGTTGGTTGGCCAGCAAGCCTTACCAGTTTTTAATGGTGAGAATCAAGTTCATTATTTCTCACAGGGGTTCATTGGGCACATATACACAAGAGTAAGCACAGCTATTTTGTCTTACTATCACTTGTGTCACCACGTTTCTTTGTGGTTCTCAAAAAGGAGAACACACACTGTTTTTTCCTTTCGTTTCTTTACTTCTTTCACATTCAGAGAGAGAGTCACCGATGATGAGAAGTGGGTAAACTGGCGATTGTTAGTCAGCAACCCTGTTGGCGGTTCTACCCTGAGGTACTCTCTCTCTTCTCTCACATTTTTTCAATGATGGAAGGTGGGGAGTCTAGATGGTAGCAGTTGCTGTTTTTAGTGAGAGACTGTGACAAATAAGAGTAGTTGAATTGTACACACTCTAGGGAATTGAGAAGAGTATTGAAAACCCCGGATTTGTCATTTATGTTAGGACTAAGTGTCTTTTAGGTGAGGCCATATGTTGTTTATAACGTTCCTTCCTTCTTCCCCCTTGGATCCGAGTAGATTGAGGGACTACACATTCAACACAAAGCTGACCAATAATTTTAATGCCAACAGGCTGTTATTTTCTTGTCCAAGTCCCGATGAAGACCCACACTGACCTTGCAATAATGCAGACCCTGGGTTGAAACGTTGACATTATATCCCTTGGACCAGTCAAAAGATTCTGCGATGAGACTTATTCATTCAGTACGCAGAGTTACTTGAAATATTTGCTTCTCTGGCCATCCCTTCCCCCCCCCCACAATCACTTTTGTATATATTACACCATCACTTTATCACTGAGAACCAAACGTCCCCTTGTCACATGCTACTAGTCACTATGTGTTTTTGACAGCCTTGCAAATTTAACTAGGGTATTTATGAATGATACAATTTATAAAAGCTCTTAGAATACCCCATATGGTTTGTGTTTGTATTTATTATGATTAATTGGTCTTTCTATGAATAGACTCTTGACCAGTCTAATTGTTTGAAGAAATAATACGCACCCAAGAGAACCAATTGTATTTTTGTATATGGCTTCCCAGGTTCTGAGGGATACTGGGTTACCCCATTGTTACTAAATTGGAATTTAGTGCAGGTGTGGACCCGTGAGGGTTTCTATACTCTCATTCATTGTTTTCTTTTGGATTGCCTTGTCCAAATTGTGTTTGTTTTGTCTTAGTATGTCTGAAAAAGAAACTCTGCCTTACAGTGAGGAATACATAGCGAAGCTAATCCAAGATCAGGGTGCTTCCAACTTCCTTCCTTAAAGACTAGAAAAAAAGCAAATCTGATCACCCCTTCATGGGCACGTATTAACAAAGTACTTGGAATCAAATATAATCCCCAAAGGTTTGCAGGTCTGTAATGAACCCGCCATTTTCATAGACGTCCCGAAATTCAGGGAAGGGTTCAGTTACGTAGCCAACAACTGCTCCGGGCACTGGATGGTGCTTGGAGTAGAAACTGCGATTAAGTAGGTAAAAAAAGTCACGCAAGAAATCGCTGACCTTAAGAGAGAAATACTTGGAGACACAGCGCTCACAAATGCTAGGGAGGCACTGGAGCGCACAGAGAAAACATTGGCTGACTTTAACACCGTTACCCTAAATAGGAAGCTACATAAGCTATCAAAAGATTTGAGGAACTACGATAAAAAGATAACCTATCCCTACCTCTCTGACGACTACTACCAACAGGATAGCCAAGGATTTTTCTCTAACGAGGGTAGACAGGGACCGAGAAGGTACAACACATTCTCGATTCCTCAGTAGGAAGTGGCTCAGATTCTGAGTCTGATAGCCGTCCACTAGCCACCAAGACAGCCAGGGCCCCCATTTTTTAGGGGAAGGCTACCGCCAGGGTACCAGGGGCGGAGGGAGACAACAGAACTGGGAAAGACTAAGGAGATGGGGCAGAGGCAGGAACACACAACAAGGGACATCACGTGTCCGCTTCTACCAACCAGAGACACATGGGGTTATCTCCACACGGACGCAAACTTACAGAAGGTAGACACACACAGGAAGAACAGCACTATCTCTAAACCCCGAGTGAACATATCCTAGCCCCCCCTGAGCCTAACATGTCGATTCAAGTGAGAACAACCACCACCTTACATGGCTCTAACACCACAACAATACTAAATGGGATAGGGTTGGCCCAACAGGGAGACACATTGGACTATGCAGACTCTTTGGCCAATTGTCCAGACCACGCCACACCCCCATACAGAGAGTGATCTCCTTCCAAGGAACACAGAGGTGCCCCAGCTGAGAGCAACACTGGATCATGCAGACCCAATATTCAATCTATCAGACCACACAATGTCTCAGGCTGAGCGGGATGTCCTCGCAAGGGGCCTCTCTTTTGTACCAACTGTGATACCAGATTCATTTCAAGTGAAACTTGAGCTTCAGCGCTTTTTCCGGAAAATAAGACTGAAGCATTACTTCAATAGGGATACATACACCCCGACACCAGCAGCAACTACATTCAGACCTGCCTCTACATTTACACCAGCAGCATTTCTAATGAGTGACAAAATACTGGCCTTTGAGAAAATTGTTCTCCAAGAAACTATGCAACTCTTGGATGGAAGAAAATACATACAATAAAACATCAGTAAGGAAGAAAAATTGGCACTTCATTCCCTTGGTACAAATAACTCCATCGTCATCAAAGCGGAAGATAAGGGTGTCACAGTGGTCCTACAAAACACCAATGACCATGTAGAAGAGATAGAACTTCAATTACCAACTAACCCCGCGGGACCCAACCCCCCATCTTAAAATCCTGATAGAAGAGGTAACCAAAGGCGGATTGGAAGATGGATTTCTGATTCTCCATGAATACTAATTTCTAAACAAAAAGGAACCAAGGATTCCTACTTTATACACTTTACCGAAGGTGCACAAGAGGCTAGAGAAGCCACCAGGCAGACCTATTGTGTCTGGTTGTGGTTCGCTTTTTGGAACCATTGAACCAATTCATTGACCATTTTTTACAACCTTGGGTCCCCAAAACAAAATCTTTTGTGAGAGACAGTATGCACATAATACAACTACTGGAAGGCCAGACGTTTGATGGTCATACACAGTTATTAGTAACACTAGATGTGTCCTCGTTGTACACGTCAATCCAACAAGATAAAGCCCTGGAGGTAATCAGGATCACACTGGACTCACGACCCAGACCACACTGGATCCTAACAGACTTTCTAATTTCACTACTTGAGATTGCAATGAAAAATAACTATTTCGTGTTCAGAAGACAGTTCTACTACCAGTGCAAAGGAGTGGCGATGGGAGCCACTTATGCACCAAGCTTAGCGAACATTTTCATGGACCACTACGAGGAGAAACACCTGTACAGTCATTCGAATCCATACCTCAACAGGATTTAGGTTTGGAAAAGATATATCAATGACGTGATAATGGTGTGGCCCGGCAATATAAATGAGCTGATGGATTTCCACGCATGGCTGAATACCAGAACGAGGGATATTCAATTCACGATGACAAGCAACGATGAAGCAATAGATTTCTTGGACTTGACATTCCGAGTAGAGGATGGCTTACTATACTTTGACATCTACCGTAAACCAATGGAAAGAAACACATTGCTCATGTATGGCTCACATCATCCTCGTACCCTGAGGGACAACTTGCCTTATGGGCAGTACTTGAGGCTGAAAAGGAATTGTTCCCGAAGGAAAGACTTTCTTAAAAAATCAGAAATCTTAACAACCCGTCTGAAGGAAAGAGGATACCCGACCGGATTACTGAAACGTGCTAAGAAACGAGCCTGGTACTGTCCCCGTGAGCAACTACTGGATGTCAGGCAAAGACCTAGGGAGTCAAACAATATTGTTTGCGCTACAACATTCAACACCAAGAGTAACGACATTAAAAAGATTGTAAAGAAGTATTGGAACATGGTGGTAAGTGAGTTACACATTAACCAAGACCCCATGTTCGCCTTCAAGAGGGGAAGAAACATCAAGGATACTGTTGTCAGAGCTTTCCTGGAACCACCCAAGCAACATGACCTAAGGAGCCACCTGGGCCTTCCGCCTTTGACCAGGCATCACAGATGTGGACATTGCAAAGCGTGGGACTTGTGCCAGGAGGGACAACTTCTACATACAACAGAACTTAGAAATTGCCACACTTTACAAATTGCAACAGCTCCCATGTGATATATGCATTTCTCTGCCCCTGTGCCTTAATATGCGTTGGCCAAACCACCGAGAAAGCAAAGGCTAGAATCATACAACACATAAGAGCAGGATAAGATGCAAAACACCCATGTTCGAACATTTTGCGACACGCAACCATTCCCCAGAGAATATGAAATTGTGGGTCAAAGAGAAGATCAGTCCCACTGCTAGAGGAGGCTCACTCGCAATGGCCCTAAATTACAAAGAGTGTAGATGGTTCCATTCTCTCCACTCAGTACAGACTGAGTTGAACGAAATGGAGGAAACTGCTAGACAAATGGGACAGCTGTAACCACATGGTCCCTTCTGACAGTACTTCTACCATGCCGCATGGAGAGTAACACTAACTGTAGTGCTACGCAATGTGTGATATACTGCCCAATTATAACGAGAATATTATGCATACATTACCAATTTCTGTTACAATACTGGAAATATTTTCTAAGGGTGGGCGAAGCTACCCGAAGTAGGCGTGAAACTACGCCCACCTACGCACTTCGCGTAGCCCCACTATGCGCCACCCGCCCTCCCTAAATGCTTCAATTAGCTTAAAAATTAATTGTAAACCATTTACCTTGTCCGCCGCTGCGTCCCCGGGGCTCCCGCTCGTCATTGCGTCGCGGGCGCTGCCGTCTTGGATACTAATGCGCATGCGCGGCCGCCCGCGCATGCACATTTCTTATGCGCATTAGTATCCGTGACTGCGGCGGATGACAAGAGGGAGCCCTGGGGACGCAGCGGACAAGGTAAGTGGTTTTATAATTAATTTTTATGGTAATTGAAGCATTTAGGGAGGGCGGGAGGGAGGCGGGTGGCGGGCAACTTCGCTAAGCCCACAGAGTGGGCGTAGTGTTGCCTGCTACGCCGACTTCGCACAGGGCGATGTAGGCAACACTAGCGAAGTAGTTCGCCCAGGGTTAATATTTTCACTGCCCAATTATAATGAATATATTATGCATACATTACCGATTTCTGTTACAACACTGTACATATTTTCACCTTGAATGTCACATGTTAGATAATGTGTATGCATTGGCAAGCTAAGGCCTCAGACTACATTGCATGACTGGCCTTTTAACATACATGTGACAAAGCAACTATATGACCTATGCACAAGGATCTCACCAACATCCTTGATGTTCCCATTGACTCTGACCTTTTATTATGAGATACGCTTTGAATAAGGGACTCTCTACCCTTCAATATTGCATTGTAGATACTATGTACACAAAGCGTCATGATTGCGCCGTGTTATAGAATACCTCCATTGTGCATTACGCAATTTAATCAGATTAAACTTTGGTTACAACCGTATGTGTATCACAACATTGTTTAGACACACACATGATGCATATCGCCAATAATCTTTGTAGTTCATACTCTTGTAATTGTTGCATAACTACAAGTTTTGTTTTGGATGCATATCAACTAATGTAATACTGCATCATTGTGAAATATGAGACACACTGTATATAATGACACACAAAGCATGATTTTAATTGTTTTTACTTTCACTGTATAAAAGGTTACAAATTGAAATGCTAATTACAATTCACCAACTCCCCCAAAAAACTTTCACGTTGAACCACAATATACTTTTAATAATGAAACTTTTTCTGGTTACGATCAAAAGCAGCCTCAAACACTAGCCGATCTCCTCAGCCTCCCGGAGGTTGCTCAGCAACCAAGCACGTCAGCGAATGAAAGTAAGACAGGCTACGCCTAGCCGGTTGCTAAGCAACCGGCAGATGCTTTCTCTCCGTGCGGAACGTCCTCATGCACGGCGAACAGGATTAAACGGGTAATTTTACCAACGCTCGGCAAAGCGACACGAAGAGCGGTTTTATGATGTTACAAATCGTGTTATTACAACGCGTGCTGTTACATCGCAGCTGGGCCAGACGCCCTTCCTAATGAATTTTATTCAAAATTAAGGGAGGTCTTGATCCCACCTTTAACATCACTGCTGAATAAAATATTCTTAAACAAATCTAACCTTCCCGACTCCTGGAAGGAAGCCATAATCACCATCCTCTTAAAACAGGGCAAAAATCCAAGAAAATGTGAATCATATCGTCCTATCTCGATCCTTAATTGCGACTATAAAATTTTCACGCAGATTATGGCGAAGAGACTGGGAAAAATAGCAGGGCTCTTAATAAACAACAATCAGAAGGGTTTCATTCTGGGAAGACAACTACAAGATTTAACGCAGGAGCTGTTTGCCGCCATAGATATCGCTTCCAATGAGAAAATCCCCCTATCAATAATTACCATCGACGCCGCAAAAGCGTTCGATAGAGTTAACTGGGTATACCTAAACAGAGTCTTGGAAAGGTTTAACCTAGTGGGAAATATACTAAACATGGTCTCTAAAATATATACTTCTCCTAGAGCCCAAATCCTAATAAATGGCAGTCTGACCCCAAATATACAGATAAAGAGAGGAACCAGGCAGGGATGCCCCCTCTCGCCTCTCCTTTTTAACTTTTTTATTGAACCGATGGCGGAACATCTCAGATCAGACCCCCTAATCTCTCCTTTCTCTTTTCAAGATTGGTCTAAAAAAATCGCGCTTTACGCAGATGATCTTATGATCTTTACAGATAACCTCAGGGGGACACTAACTATAGCTGAAGAGGCACTGATCAGGTTCGGGAGTATTTCTAGCTATCAAGTCAATCAAGATAAGACTGAAACTATGAGTTGGAACGACAACTTTACTAGCCCCCATAACAAAGATAAAATCAGATACCTTGGTATAGACCAAGTTAAAGATCTAGATAAAATCACCCATATAAACCTCCAAAGAATAGACAAGGATGTTAAAAGGTTATTGAAAGTTTGGGGGGTCTCCCTTTGTCGTTTCAAGGAAAATCGAACTTAATTAAAATGTCAATCCTGCCAAAGTTTACCTTCGCCTTTGGGGCTATCCCTCTTGAATTTAATAAAGTAACGTTAAAAAAAATCCAGAGTGAGATCACAAGTTTCATATGGTCCTCAAAAAATCCCAGAATTGCATGGAACAAGTTAAGGAGGAAATAAATCCAGGGGGGAATTGCAAGCCCTGATCTCTATGATTATTGTAGAGCTTTCCAATTTAAATCTAATAGAAAGCTTCTAAATGTTTTTGATTGCTACCCATTGTACTTCCAAACTATGACCAGTAAAACTAGCCACTTCCTATATAAATTCGGACACCCTAAGTACTTTAAAAAAATTAAACTAAAGATGTTGAAATCCGCGGCCAAATTGTGGTTTAGCATAAGATGTACTCTAAACATTCCCTATTACAGCGACCTAGCCCCCATCTGGGACTCTGGCAAGTATCCATGAGCAAATGCTGGACAATTCTGTCCTCAGCTGCCTTAAAGAGAAACCATATTTTCACCTCTCATAGAGCCTATTGGACTCCTAAAAAGTTATCAAAATTTGCTGGGTCAACAGTGAAAGCCTGCCCCAAATGTGGGCTGGAAGGAGCCGACGACCTACACATGTTTCGGCAGTGCCCCCTTCTCGACGGCTTCTGGAATGATGTGGGTAAGACTTTGGACGGGGTGTTAGGAAGACATCTAAATGTAAGTATTGACTTAATTATCTTTGGGGTAAGGAGCTCAGATGCATTAGACAAGCTTTCTACTCTTCAGGAAAATCTCCTATTTTTATTAATTCTGCTTGCAAGGAGAGAAATATGTTTAAAATGGGTAAGCTCTGCTCCTCCAACTCATAGTGATTGGTTAACTCCCATACTAAGAATATATAGACTTGATAAAAGAAAGGCCCCCAGAAAAAAACTTAAGTTCTGGGAAATCTGGGAAAACTACCAGCAAGGTGTAAATTAAATCATGGAGGTATCCTAGAAATTAAACTGTCTTAGTGATTGGCATGACGAACGTTCACAAAAATCCAATGATTATGTGTAAGCAATGGAAAGGCAGGAGAAGGCCTGCATGAGTAGCCATAATGGCTAGCTCCACCCCCCGTACTCAATCCTTCTATAAAGTAATGGAAACAAGGGAACCCTTCTCTCACCTAATGACGCTCCAGGGGAACTGTCCAGTTACACACAGTCTATTTCAGGACAGTGAAGTATAAGAATCAAAGAGAGAAAGGGGCCCCGACAACTCCTTATTTTTTATATTGCACTTATGAGGACTAAAAATTAAAAAAAAAAAAAGGTTACAAATTGAAATGCTAATTACAATTCACCAACTCCCCCAAAAAACTTTCACGTTGAACCACAATATACGTTTAATAATGAAACTTGTTCTGGTTGCGATCAAAAGCAGCCTCAAACACTAGCCGATCTCCTTAGCCTCCCGAAGGTTGCTCAGCAACCAAGCACGTCAGCGAATGAAAGTAAGACAGGCTACGCCTAGCCGGTTGCTAAGCAACCGGCAGATGCTTTCTCTCCGTGCGGAACGTCCTCATGCACGGCGAACAGGATTAAACGGGTAATTTTACCAACGCTCGGCAAAGCGACACGAAGAGCGTTTTTATGATGTTACAAATCGTGTTATTACAACGCGTGCTGTTACATCGCATTTGTTACAACGACTGTGATGTTACCACGCTATGCCTTTACAACGCAAGTCTTTACATCAACTTGCGCTAAGTGGCGTGCTAACATTAGAAAAGTGTAATTTACTATTCCAACTCCAGTCCACTTATCAGTAGGGAAGGTGTTGGGATAGTAAACTACACTTTTTTTAATGTTAGCACGCCATCTAGCGCAAGTTGATGTAAAGACTTGCGTTGTAATGGCATATCGTGGTTACATCGCGGTCGTTGTAACGACCGCGATGTAACAGCATTGCGGTGTACTGACCGCGTTGTTAAGGATGTTTCCCCAAAGAGCTGTAGCAGCAGGAATAAGATGTATGCCACGCAACTATATAGCGAATAATTAACTAAAGGTGAGCAGGTCACGGGGGCATAAATACTATCCTGAAATTGCTCATCTTGATTAAATCGGAATGGAGGAGATTAATTATATTCTCCTTTCCCAAAAGAGCCTACTTTGGGACTGAGCCCCATATTGGAATTCTAACTCACCACCTAACTGAATCTAGGTGAGTTTCCCCACGAGCACTTGTCATAACCATTAACCCCTCCCCTGCTGGCGACGGAACCACTCTGTCATCAGACGCGGGCGCGCTGTGCTGATGATGGAGTGGTTCCGTCATGGCCCGCTCGGACGCCTGCGTGGCGCGAATTCCGCGCGTGCGCTGAACGTTCTATTGAATGTGCAGGGAACCGCTCCGTCATGAGCACAGCACAACCGCGGCTGGTGACGGAGCTGTTCCATCACCAGCATGCGCCCTCCGCTCTTCCGCCCCGCCCCCTTAGCACTGCGGCGGAATAGCCTCCGCAGTGAATGGGTTAATGGAGATAAGGAGAATGGGATAGTAATCACCGCACCCATTTTTCCTTTAGTTTTACTTTGTGAAGGAGATACCCGGCTCCTGCTAGGATACCAGCCCACCATTGAAAGTGTTATTCATGGTGCCACATCCCGTGAGCCCATCTGGGCTTTCTTAGGTGAGTCTATACCACTGTGTGTGCTACTTTAAAGAGTTTGACACTACACATTCAACACAAACCTGACCACTAATTTTAATACCAACAGGCTGTTATTTTCTTGTCCAAGTCCTGATGAAGACCCGCACTAACCTTGCAATGGTGCAGACTCTGGGTTGAAATGTCAACGATATATCCCTTGGACCAGCCAAAAGATTCTGCGATGAGACTTATTCATTCAGTCTGCAGAGTTACTTGAAATGTTTGCTTCTCTGGCCATCCCTTACCTTTTTTCCCCCAATCACTTTTGAATATACTACACCATCACTATATCACTGAGCACCAAATGTCACCTTGTCACATGCTACTTGTCACTATGTGTTTTTGACAGCCTTGCAAATTTAACTAGGGTATTTATGAATGATGCAATTAATAAAAGCGCTTAGAATACCCCATATGGTTTGTGTTTGTATTTATTATGAATAATTAGTCTTTTTTATGAATAGACTCTTGACCAGTCCAATTGTTTGAAGAAATAATACGCACCCGACACAACCAATTATATTTTTGTATATGACTGCCCAGGTTCTGAGGGATACTGGGTTATCCCATTTAACTAAATTGGTCTCTATAAATCAGTCTGTGAATTGAGCTAGGGGTGTGAGTCTTACCGGGTTAGAATTCTCTCCAGATCTGTCTAGGTCTGGGGACATCACATTGTTAAAGTCTCCTCCTAAAAGGTGCAGGAAGGATTTGCTTCCAGAAGGATACTGGTAAGTTTGTCTCGGGGGTATAGGCACTGATCAAGGTGAAATTAAGTTGTCCCCAAAGTCCCTGTACTGCAGTGTTCAGCCAGGATTTCTACCTCTGAAAGGGGAGAGATTTCTGGATTAAAATCGCAACCCACAGGATTCAGACATGAAGCCAGCATGCAGTTGTGTGACGTATGCCCCTCGGGCCAGGAAGTGACAGAGGGTACCTTTGAGAGAATGTCTGACATAATATCGACAGACAGAATATCGAAATACAAAAATATCGGCACAAAAATATCGACATCAAAAATATCGGAGTCATATCTTCATAAAGGTAAGTACAAAAATATCGAAAAAATAATATTGTAGTACAAAAATATCGAAATTAAAAATATCGTTTTTTTAAATGTATTAATAATAATGTAAAATTAATTTTAAAATACATATAATTTTACAAATATTAAATATAAATATTAAAACAAAATTAAAACTTATACATATACATTTAAAATAAATAAAACACTTAATTATTTAATGTAATTTTCTTTTTTTTAATTTCATTTAATTGATTTAATGTAAATTATTTTTATTTTTACCTTGTACGCCTGTACCCCAAAAATCAAAAACTGACCCTGAACCCTAAAAATATCCCTGTACCCCAAAAACCCAAAACCGACCCTGAACCCTAAAAATATCCCTGTACCCCAAAAACCCAAAACTGACCCTGAACCCTAAAAATACCCCTTTACCCAAAAACTGAAAACTGACCCTGAACCCTAAAAATACCCCTTTACCCAAAAACTGAAAACTGACCCTGAACCCTAAAAATACCCCTTTACCCAAGAACTGAAAACTGACCCTGAACCCAAAAAATACCCCTTTACCCAAAAACTGAAAACTGACCCTGAACCCTAAAAATACCCCTTTACTCAAAAACTGAAAACTGACCCTGAACCCTAAAAATACCCCTTTACCCAAAAACTGAAAACTGACCCTGAACCCTAAAAATACTCCTTTACCCAAAATTAAATAATATTATTTAATTACCAATTAATTATTAATTAACAATAACAATAAAGTAAATATATTAGCACATTAGCTGTAATTAATTTATTTTAATAATTAATATTATTTTTCCCAATTAATTAATTAAGAATAACAAAAAATTATATATAAAAAATATTACTCTAATTATTGTAATTAACTAATTAATATTAATTAATTACCAACTAATTAATAATTAAAAATATGTACAAAATTATATTAATGAATTAACTAATTAATATAAATTAATTACCAATTAATTATTAATTAAAATATTTACAAACATATATTAATTAATTAATTATTATTAAATTACTTCCCACACTATTCCCCTATAAACCCATAACCCGCTACAGAACATATTTATCAATTAATCAATTAATTTAAATTAATTAAAATTAATTCTCAATTAATTAATTAATAATTCCTACTAATTAATAATTAATTTAACATAATTAAATTACTTCCCACCCTATTCCCCTATAAACCCACAACCCGCTACAGTAGTAAAAGACAATATTTAATTAAATTACATTAAAAATAAATAAAAAACCATAATAAATACAATATAATGTACACTAAATTTATTTAAAAATTGATATTAGTAACATCGAAGTTATTTATTTCGATATTATTGACATCGATATTTAAAACTTCGATATTACTTATATCATACTAATATCGATATTAAGACTGTCGATATTACTTACCTTCGATATTTTGTCCCATCGATATTTAAACTTCGATATAATTGTATATCGAAATTTAAAACTCGATATTTTGTCTGTGTACCCCTTTGAGATGGGTCTCTTGCAATAGGGTTACGTCAGGTTTAAGACGATCAAGATAGGCAGTCACCAACCCTCTCTTCTTAATCTTGTTACCCATCCCGTTTACATTCCAGGTGAAGACAGATGGTTGCCGAGGGTTCCAATCATTAGTGCCTAATACTCCTGGATGTCACAGTGGGATTCTCCCCCGCTGCTTGGGGGACTCCTTTGTGTGTGCTCATTATACTCATCGCCAAACTAAAAACAGAAACAGAAATAACAATGTGGAACAAACATTTCCAACTATTTGCTCTCAACCCTCCCCCTGCCCCACCCCCCTCCTTCCAACCTCTGTGCTCCTCAACAACTGGCAAGTGGAACACATTGTAGGCACAACTTGAGGGATCTGTTGCCCTTCCCATGACAACTAGTTTAAATATGAATTGAATCATTCAAAGAAGATAGGCATGAAGGATAAAATGAAGGGAAGAATAGGAATTAGTGGCGAGCCAGCGAGGAGGGAAAGCAAGAAGATGGAGAGCAGGAAAAGGGGGAAGTAAAGACAGAAGGAACAGAAAGTATAAGAGAAAACTCAGTGCAGTGCAATAGATGATCCTGGGCAAAGGTGGGCTACATTATCGCAGGGATGAGAGATGGGTCTCGTCGCCAAGATACTATAGCTTTCTCAGTTATTCAGTTGTCACTTCCAATATTTGGTGCTCGGAACATAGATCTCGAGTTCATGTAGGTGGATTAGTATTCAGAGAGTCTTGTGCCATAGCTGTAATATATTTTGGCAAGGAATTAGTGCTCTCCACCACATAAAAAGAGTCCACTCCGCTTAGTCACGATTGTGGGTTTCCATGAGAAGAGTTATTGCTAGGAGGCATGGGTTTTTGTTGTTCATCTCCCTCTGTATTGGACAACCAGTGTCCATCTCACTTCTGCATTCTTTTTGGTTATTGGGTCCTTCATCCTGAGTAAGTGGCCTTGCGAATCCTCCTCTGCTGTGACCACGGACCGGTCTTTGGCCTAGCATCTGGAAATTGAATTGTTAGAAGTTCTTTGATGCTCGTGGGTTCTTGTTGGACCCACGGCGTTCCCCCAGCCACGTCCAGGCCTCTTCTGGAGAATGGAAAAATAAGGATTTCCTTTGAAACAGAACTTTCAACTTGACTGGAAATAGAAACATATATTGTAGTCCCCAGAAAATATAATTTTGAGCCAGGTGGTGAGAAATTTTCTTGTGGCGTTTCCTTCAATCCCTTCCGGGAATCCGACAAAGCAGAGATTATTCCTTCGGGCTCGGTTCTCCACGTCTTAGATGCATCATAGCATTATTTCTCCGCTGTTCCTCTGCACTCTTTTTGAGGTTCTGGACCAGGTCAACTACTTCAGTGAGTCTTGTTTTTGCCACCATCACTCTATCTGAGATGTTAAGTAGGTCTTGGCACAGGAGGTACACCTCTGAGCATCAGTGATTTGACCACTCTGGCATAAGTTCCAGCCTAGCCTGCTGTGTTGTCTTAGCCTCCTTGCCCTAAGTCATGGATGCAGTTATTTCCCTTTTTGTGGTCCAACAAAGGGGGGAGGGATAATACAGTGTTCAACTATAGGAAAGCTACTTAGTGATGAGGAAGAGTGTAGCACACAGAGACGCTCAATCTCCCCGGGAGAATAGGTCCCCCCTGTTGTTGGCAGAGAGACAGTAGCCCCCCCCTGAGGCTTATACAGGTAGCCCCCCACTTCTTGCTGTCTCATAGATGGGGTTAAACTCACTTTAGATGTTCTCCCCTCAAAACTAATTATGGATAGGAGTTGATTCGATTTGTCAACTCAGTGATTCAGCGTCAGGTCCACCTGCACTGCAGTATCAGCAGTGTCTCCCAGGCCTCAAGGGACAGCGGGTAGGATTGCATCCATGGAAAGAAGGGGGCTGCATAGATCATAGATGGGGCAGCTACAGCCGTCAGACAGGAGGAGGGCCACAGGAGAAATAGTCAGCAGGAGAGGGCCCCAGGGATTCAGCGGGAGACAAATAGTGCTGTTCCCACTAGGAGCCTAGATGCCCAGGGGCATCGCAGGACCAGCCCGTCCTAAACCGCTGCGGTCTGCTCCCCAGGGGCCCAGATGAGGAAAGCCATTAACCAGGAAGACGGCAGTCCCCTCCCAACATTGTCTGAATGGCCCTTGGGTCCGTTCACACAGCGGTGTGGTGCATGCAGGGTTTCACAGCACACTTCAGACAGGGATCCGCGAGTGTGGTGAAATCACTGACCCTGGCCCCAGAGCTCCAATCTGGGTCTTTGCATCACCTCCCAATAGGGTGTTGGCACAGGACAGCACAGGTCTCATGGGGAGTCCTGTCGATGGGGAGGGACGGCAGGGGGTGAAGAGGCCCCTCGTTTCAGTGCCTTCGGGTCCCTCCCACTGTACCCCACAGCCTCTTTGTTTCAGTCGGTGCCCCAGCGAGGGTCGGTCCCAGCCTCGCCTGTCACACAGGAATTCGCTAAGGTTGCGGTCTCACTCCAGCTCTCCGATGCAGCAGCCCACTTCTCTCCCATAGAGCCGGGAGGCCCCAGTCAGTCACTGGTTTTTAAGAGGTACGCTGTCACCAGAGTGGTCGGCGCAGGACAGCCACTCACCGGCTCATTTCTCCTGTTCTTTAGGCAGCCTCAAAGCAAGCCAGCTGCCACCCTCTTCCTCTGGGCCAGCAGGCAGTTGCGCAGGCCATGGGCAGATGTGGCGAGGTTCGAGCGATTTAGTCACCAGAAAAGACACCAAGCAACACAGGTCCGGGCAGTCGCCCCATGGCCAGCGCCAGCCGGCCAGTTATAAACACAGCATGGCCGTCTCTGCTCTCTCGTTCCGTTACAACTCTCAACCTGCATAGGCCGCCATCTTCCTTCCCCAAGCCGGCAGGCTGTCTTGCTGGTCCTGGGCACAAATGGCTGGTTGCAGCCCGAGTCACAGGGAAGACCACAGGTGATAGGTCAGGCTTAGGCAGCTATACCTGGATGGCGTCTGGAAGGGTTGGATGTTTGTCAGAACCATATCGGGTAGCTGGAGTTCACGGCAAACGTGTCTACTCGGCCATGTTGTTGACCATGCCCCTAGGCATGACGAAACTTGAGCCTCACAGTATTACCCCTTCTTGGGTGATTGCTAACTCATCCTGTAAATTTTTGAACTTTTGGAATTCAACATCATCGGCAAGGGGTGTGGTAATAAGTTCTTTGAATTTGGCCAAGTCTTTATCTGTATTGGTGGCAGCAATGATATGTTCCACAGACAGACCCGCTGGTGTGCTGAATCTCGCAATAAAGTTAAGATAAGCTTCAGCTGTTGAACTGTGCAGATGTGGCGGCACTCATGAAAAGTAATCTGCTGGGTTTTGATCCTTCCCTCGCTTGTGCATGATCTCAAAGATGTACTTTGCAATCTCAACCCCCACCTCTTGATGCGAGGGGCCATTTTAGCCTTCCAGATTCCCAAAATTTAAAGCAATGCCT
This sequence comes from Lissotriton vulgaris, assembly GCF_964263255.1. Lineage (NCBI taxonomy): Eukaryota > Metazoa > Chordata > Amphibia > Caudata > Salamandridae > Lissotriton > Lissotriton vulgaris. The sequence continues at coordinate 1,690,223,803 of NC_141694.1, forward strand.
GGTGATCTGTGATGACAGTAAATCGTTTTCCGTAGAGGAATACATGAAACTGTCAGCAGGCCGACACAGGCAGACGCTTTTTCTCCGGCTGAGAGTAGGCATGTTCTATTTCAGACAGGCTTTGACTGACATAGGCCTCAATATGTCTCTAAGCAGTCATTCTGTTGAGCAAGGATTTCCCCTTGCCCTACTGTGCTTGCATCAATCATTATTTTGGTATGTAGCTTGGGGTCAAAGTATGCCATTTGAATTTAATTCTTGATAGCATGTCTAATGTCTTTGAGACTCTGGCTGCATTCCAGAGACCATTTAAACAGTACATTTAGGCTGTGGGGTTTTAGGTTTAAACCTATAATAACTGATGAAACCCCACTGAAAGAAAAATAGCCCTCACAGGTGAAAACATATAAACACTGAAAAAACACCTGCACAACCACAAACTAAATGCCATTCAAAGAAAGGAAAAAGCAAGTGAAATAGTCATTTTCTTCTTACTGAAGGGGTCAATAAAATGTAACTTTGTTATACAAGCTAGCAGTAAGAAAGACTAGCTAACATTATTCTGCTTGAGTTTTGTTTTTTAGGGATGCCACTAAAATATTGTTTCTTCTTCCTTTTACTTTTTTCAGTTGTTTGGCCTTTGGTCTAAAGATGCAGGGTTTAGTTTCATGTTTTAGGTCTAGTTTAATTATTTTATAAACTGTAGAGAATCAGTACATATCAAACTCTTATTTGATATTTTGGCTGCATTTGATTCTTTCACTGATAGGTAAAATGGCTAGTTTCATACAAATCTTTCCTAATATGTGTCATCGCATTTACCCACAGAGAATGGGTAAACACCCTTAATACATCAGACCATAGTTTCTAGTGGGTCAGTATTGATAGTAGGTGAATTGCCAACACCTCAGGCTTTAAACATTAAATGCAAGGTATAGTGACAAGGATATATATCACCAAGCATCTGGGATAGTGGTGAAAAAGTGACACCAGACTTTTGGAATGCAGTGTCACTTGTTATACTCTGCAAAAAAGGTTCTTTCCAAGTTCAACAAAGATTGGAGTGATATTGTGGGTATTTGCAGTGATTCAGCTATGTATATACAAAATTTGTGTGATGACCTGTCAAAATTGATACCCGAGCTGAAGTGATTCCCTGTAGGAGATCCTTGCCACTTGTTAGATGGTATGCTGAAAGCATCTTTACAATCTTCAGAGTTAATGAGGGATTCTATTGACTTTTTAGTCCATTCTGGTGCACTCTTTTCTTATGGTCAGGAACTAAAACACAAATGTTTATCATTTTGTGCTTTATTTGGCATCAAAGAAAGAGTCATCCCAACTGTGTCCCTTAGCTGACGGTTCTCAACCCAAGGGGCTATGAATGCTGAGAGGGCCTTTTCACAGAAGTTTACATGGGAAGGAATGCACAAGCGCACATGACCAAAGACTCACTGAAGAAGTATTGTATGGTGTTCTACAATAAGATTAATTTGCAAACATCTCTTTGGACCTCATATGCACTATACGTACACTGTTTATATACCATGTTCTTTCAGTGCATAAAGCAAGCAATGATAAAAACGAAACGTTCCATAACACCGGTAAAACACTTTTTCTGTTGTTTTTAGTGGCGTGAAAATGTGTAACCACTGATAACAACTGTTTTTTAAGATATTGAAAACACTGAATAAACCCCACCAGAATTTACCAGAAATAGAAACTGAAAACAGGACAGCCTAAGTACATTTCATTTTGTCAAGTCTCTCAATGGGGCATTCAATTTCAATTTCAATTTCAAGAAAACTTTATTTCGGCAATCCATACTAATATTATAAAGAGAGAGCCAAAACCTTTGAGGCGGGTAAGCTCCGGAACCAATGTGCCACCCGGAACACCCAATACAGCGTTGGAAAGGAGAGTTTCAGCAGATGGACATAGGCTATACACCAGCCCAACATATACATTAGAAGGGAAAAAGAATGTTTGGGAAAAAGTAGTCCGTTGTGGGCGTGTGCGTTCTGCTGTAAAGTGATGGGCGTGTGCATACAGCGATGGGCGTGTGCATTCGGCAAAAGCCTGTGGTTGCGATAAGCGTTCTGTGTGGGACTAGCATTCTAACACGAGTGGGCGTGTCTTTCAGGCATTGTTGTGGGCGTGTGCCGTTGGAGACACCGGAAGCATTCAGAAGCAAGAGTTGTGGTGTTTGTCGTTGACGCGATGTGGGGCTTCTAAGTGCACTGTGTCATGTTTGGGGAGTGTGTGCATTTTGCCACGATCAGGGCGTCGGCTGGAGCGGACACACACGTTCGCATATTGTGGCAAGGACAACAAACAGAAGAGCACATGCTCACCTTCAGCGGTACCGAACGAGGGCTTCTGAGCGGACGCACAAGCAAGTTTTGAAATAAATTTGCCTTGCCCATTACAACCATTGCAGACATTATATTTCATACCCGGACAACGTCGGGCGGGCTGCTAGTATACCATAAAAGTAGACAGAAGCATATAAAAAAACAATGCAGGTAGATGACAATATTAATTACTTATAGCAAATATAATTTCCAGGTCATTTTTCAAATAGACACATTTGGTCAAAATTCATCCATATAAAAACCCATTTTTAAAAAAAATAAGTTTCTAAGAACAGTTAAGAATTTATAAAACACACAGTATGTGACCGTGAGCTGCCAATCCAGGCTTAAGTTTAAGAAATTAGGAACCTACGCTTGTGTCACATAGCTGCCAAAAATTGTGAGACGGCAAATACAATAGGACCAGTTGTGTCAGATTTAAATAGTCTAAATGCCTGCATGCATTCTCGGAAGCCCAGATTTTTGCATAAAGGAACAAGCCAGTACTTCCTAGCCTTGTGATACTCCGGATAGAAAAATAAAACTTGAAGCTCGGTTTCAGTATCACAGTTGCATGCGGGACAATTTTTCTGAGCAAAAGATGACCACCTGCTAGTGAAGGCTCGCAAAGGTAGAACACCATGCCTCCACTGTACATAGAGTTTTTTTGCTAATAGAGGATATATGTCATCAAGAAATCGCTCAAATAAATAACAGTCTTTGACCAACAGGAAAGAAGTAGTTATAGAACCAATTTGATGGTTACATAGTATGGAATTAAGTCTGTGAGCACAGAATATATTCATGAGCTGGGTGCGTGAAAACATTTTGCAGCCCCTCTCTGGGTCAGACCATAAGACAGGAACTTCTAACCTTGTGAATTTGTTTTTTATGTAAATAAGCCAGGTAATATTCCCTGCAGCCGAAAAGGTCAATATTTCCTTGAGTTCCTGTCTATAATTTATCAGCTCCAGTGTTACCCAGAGCCGGCGCCAAAATCTAAGCGGTTTTAGCGCTAACTCTTCATCGATTGGTCTGATTCCCAGGTCGAACCTTAAAGGAAGGAGTGGGGTACTAGACTGTAGTGTTAACAACTGTCTTAAAAATTTGTTTTCAGTCCTGGTCATTTCGGTCCTGTTACAGTGACCCAATAGATCGCCCCCATACATGATGGCACCCCTGGCTTGTGTTTTGTAAACCTCCAACGGTGGTCCTACCGGTTTAATAGTGGACTTGTTGGATAGTTTGAGGATTCTGCCCGAGACTTGAGCCAATTTTAGTTGTGATTTGATTTGCTGGGGAGCCCACGGCAAGTTCTCATTAATGGTGACCCCAGATAGTCAAAGGTCGTTACCCTTTCAGGTCTCGTTGTCCATAGACTTGGATTTGGTCATGTGGATCTCGGGGGATTGAAGATCATGACATTTTTTTTTTTGAGGGAATTGATCTCTAATCCCCGAGCGGTACAGAATTCCTGAAAACCATCCAATGTTTGCTGTATTCCCTTTGGGGATTAAGAAACCAAAAGGGTGTCATCGGCGAACATAATTGCAGGGACTCTGTTGCCGGCCAACTTAGGAGCATCGTTGTTTTGTACTCAATTAAGGTGCGCGATTACTCCGTTGACATAGAAGCAAAACAGGGTTGGTTCAAGAACACAGCCCTGCCTTACCCCCCTGCCAACGGGGAATCGAGATGACAGTGCACCATTTTCCCCGCATCTGACTTGGCCAAAATTAGCCTCGTGTAGCCTCATCAGGACAGACAGGAGATGGACAGGAATGCCTAGGTCAAGAAGAACAGTCCAGAGTTTCCCCCGAGGAACAAGATCAAAGGCAGAGCGAAGGTCGACGAATACCATGTAGAGGCTGCCACCCTCTTGTCTCACCGTTTTCCAATACATAAGTTGTAGACAAAAAATGTGGTCCACCGTGGAAGTATTCTTTCTAAACCCCTCCTGATAGGGACTGAGAATTGCATACTCCTCTATCCAGTCCTGCAACCGGTCCAAGATGAATCATGCAAAGATCTTCTGGGGGACATCAATGAGGCTGATGGGTCTGTAGTTGGATGGGAGCAGGGGAAAACTCCTTTTGAATATAGGGACTATCTCTGTGCCCAACCAAGTGCAGGGAACCATCATGCCTCTCAAGACCGCATTAAACAGAATCTGAAAGTATGGGCCCCAGATTTTCGGCTCCTGCTTAAAAAGGTCCCCCGGAGGTTTATCCAATCCAGGTGCTATACCTGTGGCAAGTTTGGAGATAACATTACAAACCTCTGGTACTGTAAACTCAATCACCAGTGCAGACTGGGTGGCTAAGGCTTCGGGATCATCAGAAAGTCACTCAATAGAATACAAGGCCCGGTAATGGCCTTCCCAGGCTTCTTCCGCTATGTTTGATTCAATTGCTGCTTTCGGGTCCCTGCTGCCATTGTTGATGATTATAGACCAAAATTTGCGGTTATCTTTGGTTGCAAGCGCCAGAGATAAGCTAGACCATTTATCGTGGTCCCACTCTTCCTTTGCGCACTTGGTAAACCATTTATAGTGTGCTCTCCTAGTTTTAATTGCAGATCTATCATTGTCTTTTATAGCCTGCAATAGCTCTGTTTTGGCCTTCCTACACGATGAATTATACCATGAATATTTAGACACCCTTTTTACCCTCTTACACATCCGAGGATTGAGTAACTCTGCCAGGTTGGATAACAGGCCCTCATGAAGAGCCTCGAGCTTAGTTAAGTAATCATGGGGTGGTGGTTGAGTAATTAACGCTGCAACCTCTGTGAAGGAAGGGATTATCAAACTATATAGTTTTCCTAGTTGTTCCGGGTGTTCCACTAGTTTGTGCCAACTTACTCTGCGCCTGTTGTTAGAGACAGTAAGGTCACCATCATTATCACCAAGAACTGAGGCGCCATTCCTACTGTTATAAGGTAAGCCCAGTTCTAAAATTAGGGCATTGTGATCACTGTCCACTCTTGCGGCAACATTAAAATCAATGACCTTTGGCCATAACCTTGTCTCAGCCAAAATGTAATCAAGACGAGTCATTTGCCCTGGTTTGTTATAAGTACATTTGGCTGGGGTGCCGGAGGATGTACGGCCATTACAAGCTCGTAAGGAGTGATTCAAGGTAAGTGCCATAATCTGTACGGCTAATGCGACCATGCCCTAGGAGATGGAACCTGAGTCATAGGGATAGACCAATGTTCATCCTCTGCCAATTGAACTTCATAATTTAAGCCCTCTAGAGGTTCAAAATGGCATTTCAGGTCACCCCCCACCAGAAGTTGATTGTCACTCGGGATTGTTAAAATAAAGAGGGAAAGGTCCTCAATGGTACTGGACTCACTAGCTATACTTACAGGGCAAGACTAGATATTGATCAGTGCAAGTTTGAAAGCATTGGGCCAGGTAAGTACTACACATTGGATGTCTTTAGAATGAGCATTTAGTATCTTGGCAGTGTAGCCCAAGTGGGAACCGACCCAGATGGTGATACCCCTTGACGGGCGGTCTCTCCCTCCCCATACTGCCGGAACATAGAATGAAGCAAAGCCTGACCGATATTGCTCCGTTCGAGCCCACGTCTCTTAAAAGAGACACACATCACTTTCATCCACGAAGGAACCCCATTCAGGACAGGTCAATTTGTTAGGCAACCCTGCCAGATTCCAAGATAATATTTTAAATGAATCTGGCCTTGGGCTCAGGTCCTTGTTCTTAGATAACTCCACGCTTCCCACCTCGGTCACGACTGCTGTACATAATAGGGGGGGGGGCAGTGAGTTATCTTCCACAGTTGTAGTGGCTCGAAGCTCCTTGCTTCTACCAGTGGGGAGTGGGCTATCGCTAAGCATGACTGAGGTTCGTATGTTCACCCTGTTTCTTTCCACAATCCTGGCCCCTATAATGCTATCAATTTTCCTTTCTTTTTTGCTTCCACCCTCTTCCCACCACGCCCTATCTACATCAATGACTGCCCCAATTACACCCCCCTGAGTGAGGCACAGTCAGTCCACCATGTCCAGTCCACTATATCTGTTTTGTAGACAGACAGACACTGGAGCTTGAGATTCTCTAAACCTACCCTGACTATTACCACCCACTAATAGGCGCCCTACCAAGTTCCAAGGTAGTTCAGGACCTGGGCTGATGCGGAGTCGGCCAGGGGGATAAAAGTATGATAGGGGAAGCGGCTGAATAGCTGTCACAGAACTGGGCTGGCTCCACTCACATATGTGAGACACCGTCTGTGTGTCTCTAAAGTTTATCAAAACACAATCTCCCTTTAGGTCTTTATCTCTGTGGCCCACCCATAACACCCAACGAACAAGCAAGATTTCACTAGTTACAGATGGCGGGAGTGGTCTATTTTTATTAAGCCAATCTGTGACTTTGTTCTTAAGTGACGTATGAGATTCCTCACTGACGTTCTTCAGCTCAGGTACCCCAGCTAGAACCACCACATATGGGCTAGATTCGGGTGGTAGGTTAATTTTTATAGGCCGTGATTTACTGATGTGCTGTTGCTGTATAAACGCGTTGGGGTCATGGCAAGATATGTGTTTGTTTTGGGAATTCTGATCCAGGCCACAATTAGCAACATCCGCTACTCGCCCTATTATGCCCATTTCCGAAATCCCAGACCCCTGTACAGTTAAATCTGGTGCGACTAGCTTAACTACACCCACAACATTTAAATCAGATGAAGTAGGGGGTGGGTGCTTGTAATCGGCATTAGTTAGTTTAGCTAGATCCCCTGAGATCTGGTTGGAAACATTGGAAAGAGTTATTAGGTTAGCTTCAATAGCAGCCAATCTATGAGTGAGGGGTAATAAATGGTCAGCAAATAGAGACACCACTTTGTCCCAAAAAGCGTTGTTCACAGTGGGCTCTTCGACCATTGGTATGTCGGGAGCCATCGGTTCTGGTAAAGATGTCACTAGCTCCGTCTCTTCAAAATGTCCCAAGGATTTCCGCTCGTCCTCGCCCAACCTTTTGGGCTTTGATTTACTGGGACAATTTTTCTTAAGATGGCCCCCATCCCGTTTCTTTTTAGTGGCTCCTTGCATCTCTGTTAGATGTTCCTTTCTTCTCGTGAAAGGGGCAGTCATTGACCTTGTTATGGGACATGGTAGCTGGTCTGGTGCCCTTTTCTCTGTTGCAGAGTATACCTGATCATTTGCTGGAGTATTGAGCACCCTAGGAGGATAGGCGTTACCAATAGTCACGTCCTGTACAGGAGAGTGGACCGGCGTATGCCCTCCCACAGGCTTACAAATATTTGGAAGCGCATCAAGTGATAGCCGTCGTTCTGTTACTGCTATCTCTTGTGCGAGCACGTTCGAAGCTCTCGTGATAAAATAGTCCAGTGTTCCCATCATACCCCACCTTTCATGCCCGGCTTTTCCTTGTTGGCACCACACGCCATCACAAGTGGATAGGCAACTCGTACAGTTTAAGCACCCCAGTTAGCAGACTCCCAGGATTTGGAACTCCATCGCCCCACATATCAGAACGACCGCCTCCTTCCCACAATTCAAAACGCTACTCAAAGCCCTCTTCCTTGAACGCTCCAGTGCTTAGCGAGAAGCCCATCTCCCAACATCAGAAATCTGATAGCCTTTGCGGAACTCAGAACTAACTGATTCGCCCCCGAACTCCGTCTCTTACTGCGTTATTATTGTTGTTGTTCTGTTGGTGTACAGGCTATATTTCCCTCCTATCGTTTCCGATTCTTGTTTTCTATGCTTATTGCCCTGGTTGCATCTCTCTATTTGCTGTGAAGCGCTCTGATACCCTCGGGTCCAGCTGGCGCTATACAAAACTTCAATAAATAAATTTTTTAAAAAACTTGGATCAGTGCTGCAGGTCTTACCAGACAATGTAAGCCGCCAGTGTCCGAAGCCAGACGTTGGAGAGTGGGCCCAGCCCAGCCTACTCTGGCCTCAAACGGGCTCAAACGGGCCCGCCTTTGGCCCGGGCTTTGTCCGGCGCGAGTCCCGCGAAGCGCGGTGCGTACCCAGAGAAATAGGCTGTGGGCTCCCTCACTCCCTCAGCTTGGCGGGAAATGCTGGACAAAGTTCAGTGGCTCAACAAACAACCGCTGCGAGTGGCACCCCATTTCATTCTTGATAGCATGTCTAATGTCTTTGAGACTCTGGCTGCATTCCAGAGACCATTGAAACAGTACATTTCATTATGTCAAGTCTCTCAATGGGGCATTCACTGTAGCAAAGTTGTGAATGCTACTTGAGCAATAACTGGCATTGCCTAGACTGGATCACAGCATTGTAAAATATTGGGAGGAGGGGCAAGTGGATGGCAGTGCTTGCACCTTGTTTGGGTCTGGAATCATTCCCATGCCAGAAATTATGTGCCTAAAAAACTTGAGTTTGGTTTTGTGAAACTCACACTTTGCAGCGTTCAGAGTAAGACCTGCATCAGCAAGTAACTGGCACACTTGGATAAGGGTTTTGTCGTGTTCTACTTGTGTTCTCCCAAAAACCAGTGTGTCATCACTTTAATTGAAAGCATGAGTAAGAAGTAGAATTACTCAGCGAATAACGTCCTGACATATTTCCACAGCCAAAGATTCTCCAGAACTCAGTCTTTTCTATCTGAACAAGGCAACATGAGTTGAAAAGGCAGTAAAGTACTTGCAGTTCTCCAGCTAAAATTGATGGTATCCTTTGTTCAGGTTAAGACACTTTCATGCCATTCAGTTGCATAATCATGTTCGCGATGTGGAACCAGGGTTTCTCTTCCTTTCAATGGCTTTGTTTCCTGGATCATAGCCATGCAAATGAGCACTGCTCCACTACTGTCATTTTTTGTCACTACTAATACGGGCAAAGCCCATGGTGTGGAGCCTGTGGAATGTTAAATGATGTCATGCTTTAAAAGCACTTCCAACTCTTTCCCTACAGCTTCTTGTAAATGCAAAGCACCTCTACAGTGTCACTGAGCCACAAAGCAAATGTCTTCATTGATGTGAAGCAGTACTTTCATTTACTTGAGTTTTCCAAGGCCATGAAATAACGATGGGTACTGGATCATTAGCTATGATTGAGCACAGAAATTTTAGTTGATGGATATTAACCCCATGTCAGCAGTGGTGGCAAAACTGAGCAAGCAGGCACTCAACAAAGTCCTTTGTAGAACATGAATGGTGGCTCGCACTAATGTATTTTTGTACCTCATTATCGCTGTAAATGATCCTTGGATTTGCAGTGCCTCATAAATGGCCCAAGTATATACCTTCATGCCTGCTAGAGTGAGGTAAGAAACAGGGGACAAGCTATTACATTTTTCTACTGGCAGGATATTTATTGGCGCACCACTGTGGGATGATCATTCACTTTCAATGTGATTTTAGGACTACTTCAAAATGAAGTTGGTCGCTTTACTTGATCAGCTGTCTTTTAGCTGTGATTTTCTTTACAGCAAGCTAACTCCACTTGTGCACTCCGTTCTTTTGTAGATATCATCAGCACACAGCCATCTTCTTCGCTGATACTCGATAGTGATGTTGAGCCTTTGTAGGATGAGCTTAATGACGATTGATCTTGCCTGGTTTCAACTTGTCGTAGCTGATGTCGCTTTTTGGTTTTGTGGGCGTGGCGAGAGTGCTTCTAGGTTCGTTATGGTGGAAATGAGTATCCACCCAATCGCGCACTGTTCACTTGGCGCTGTTGCGCCTTCTGTTTTTTTATTTTTTCAAACTTTGTTTAAACCACACTTGTGCTTTATTCCATTTATGTATCTTTTTATTTATCTCATGCTTATATTCTCCTATTCATATAGGCTATGGATTCGTTGTGCAACATTAACATAACAATATGTTAACTGACGTATTTTTTCAATACATTTTCGTATTACATCATGCTTATCAACGTTTTCAATGTTCTACTTGGCACATATGATATAATACATTTAATGAACATTTCTTGAATGAGCCCAATGCATTTCGGCACTCGTGAGTGCCTTCATCAGGGGCAGTATCTACAAAAAGAAAAAAGTAAGAAAACATGGTGTAAGTGTTTGAGTCATATAACTGTGGGGGGTTCTCTGGATGTGTGACTGTGTTGTATGCGTACCTGATTGTTATAGTTGTGTACCGTATGTAGCCTTTCACGCCATTCAGTTGCATAATCATGTTCGCGATGTGGAACCAGGGTTTCTCTTCCTTTCAATGGCTTTGTTTCCTGGATCATAGCCATGCAAATGAGCACTGCTCCACTACTGTCCTTTTTTGTCACTACTAATACGGGCAAAGCCCATGGTGTGGAGCCTGTGGAATGTTAAATGATGTCATGCTTTAAAAGCACTTCCAACTCTTTCCCTACAGCTTCCACAAAGCAAATGTCTTCATTGATGTGAAGCAGTACTTTCATTTTCTTGAGTTTTCCAAGGCCATGAAATAACGATGGGTACTGGATCATTAGCTATGATTGAGCACAGAAATTTTAGTTGATCGATATTAACCCCATGTCAGCAGTGGTGGCAAAACTGAGCAAGCAGGCACTCAACAAAGTCCTTTGTAGAACATGAATGGTGGCTCGCACTAATGTATTTTTGTACCTCATTATCGCTGTAAATGATCCTTGGATTTGCAGTGCCTCATAAATGGCCCAAGTATATACCTTCATGCCTGCTAGAGTGAGGTAAGAAACAGGGGACAAGCTATTACATTTTTCTACTGGCAGGATATTTATTGGCGCACCACTGTGGGATGATCATTCACTTTCAATGTGATTTTAGGACTACTTCAAAATGAAGTTGGTCGCTTTACTTGATCAGCTGTCTTTTAGCTGTGATTTTCTTTACAGCAAGCTAACTCCACTTGTGCACTCCGTTCTTTTGTAGATATCATCAGCACACAGCCATCTTCTTCGCTGATACTCGATAGTGATGTTGAGCCTTTGTAGGATGAGCTTAATGACGATTGATCTTGCCTGGTTTCAACTTGTCGTAGCTGATGTCGCTTTTTGGTTTTGTGGGCGTGGCGAGAGTGCTTCTAGGTTCGTTATGGTGGAAATGAGTATCCACCCAATCGCGCACTGTTCACTTGGCGCTGTTGCGCCTTCTGTTTTTTTATTTTTTCAAACTTTGTTTAAACCACACTTGTGCTTTATTCCATTTATGTATCTTTTTATTTATCTCATGCTTATATTCTCCTATTCATATAGGCTATGGATTCGTTGTGCAACATTAACATAACAATATGTTAACTGACGTATTTTTTCAATACATTTTCGTATTACATCATGCTTATCAACGTTTTCAATGTTCTACTTGGCACATATGATATAATACATTTAATGAACATTTCTTGAATGAGCCCAATGCATTTCGGCACTCGTGAGTGCCTTCATCAGGGGCAGTATCTACAAAAAGAAAAAAGTAAGAAAACATGGTGTAAGTGTTTGAGTCATATAACTGTGGGGGGTTCTCTGGATGTGTGACTGTGTTGTATGCGTACCTGATTGTTGTAGTTGTGTACCGTATGTAGCCTTTCACGCCATTCAGTTGCATAATCATGTTCGCGATGTGGAACCAGGGTTTCTCTTCCTTTCAATGGCTTTGTTTCCTGGATCATAGCCATGCAAATGAGCACTGCTCCACTACTGTCCTTTTTTGTCACTACTAATACGGGCAAAGCCCATGGTGTGGAGCCTGTGGAATGTTAAATGATGTCATGCTTTAAAAGCACTTCCAACTCTTGGAGTTCTGGACTTTTTGGTTCCGTCCAGAGGTGTCAGGGTACAACACCCAAAGACCCCGGAGTTCCACCTGCCTTGGTGCACAAATGAACAGAAACACGGGCTTCTCGATGGTGGCGTCAAAGACCAAAGGTTTATTACTGCAGGGACACAGAAGTCACAGAATCTACACACGGGCAGAGACTAGGAGCCTGTTCGATTTGTACAAAGTGGGTTGCTCCTTATATACGAAATTTTAAGCTGGGGGCGAATTCTTTACATGTAATACCTTCCCAAAACCTTTGTGTCTGAAACAATAAATATTTGACGTTACACAGGAACCGTCGATAATATCTGAGGCCAAACATTGCGAAAAGAGGGGTTCCCACTAGTTTGTCACAATTCCCTGTCAATATTGCATTCAGGACCCGGACCGCCTCATCGTAAAGTTCGTTACCTCCCCCTAATAAAGATTCAGAAAGAAAGAAACAGAGCCAGGTGTGGAAGATAGAAAAGTGGGATAAGGGATGTTTGTGGGTTGTAAATGGGCAAGGCTACCGGCTTCGGCCGCCTAATCATGATCAGGTACAATGGACACGAAGACCAGTTTGGCAGGACTGGCCTCGGGCAGATGAGGCAGCCTTTGTCGAGTCATGCAGCTACAGCGTGATCTGGTTTAAGGTGCACGTGTCATGTAAGAGGTGAATCTCCGGCTAAGGCTACGTGTCCTTAATCAAAGTGGAGTGAATGAAGTGATCAGAGGCTATTGCATATGTGAGGGCAAGGAAACACAAAATGGCGGCCATGGTCTAAGATGGATGCCATGGGTATATCAGAAATATGTCAATGGAAGGAGTGCTCTTGCTCGTAGCGTAGCGAAAACACTAGGATATACTAAATGGATCATTTGCGGTTCGCTGATACCAATATTATGTATTTCCGACAAACTTGAAAACACGGGTTCAAATTGTCACGGAACCGTCACGGAACCTCAGACCCTCCTTTTGCCCTTACATAGGCAATTACTCAGTCTATGTCAGAATCTAGTTCTATGCTCATCAGGTCAGTGACATGTTGTTGTATCATCATCCTTTCTCGTGTCTTTTCTCCAAACGCAGGTGGTTTTCTGAGACAAGTCGCAGCACAAAGACTACACAGAGCAGGACCACACTGGATAATCAGACAACATGAGAATAGGAATACTAGGATGACACCAATGACCATTAGAACCTTCCATCCCCACGCTGAGATCAGAGTCCAAAACCACTCCATGAAGGACCAGTTTCCCTTGTCTACATGTATGGAGTCTGAAATCTTGTGCAACTTAGAGATCGCCTCATAGACTGTTGGAGCATTATTAGGAATAAAGACACAGCAGCTCGATTGGATCATTCTGCATACCCCACCTCGATCTGCAAGTATAACGTCTAGAACCATACGGTTCTGCAACGTCATGAGCCTATCCGCCTGAAGCTCAGCTGTCAGATTGCTAAGGGCACCAGCGGTTTCAGTAATAGTAGATTCAACTACCCGTGTTAGCTGACGTATGTTTCTACTATTGGCCATAGGTCCCCAGAACGGAAGGAAGCCTTTGAAGAAGTCTCCGGCTTCCTGACCAGCGGTATCTTCCTTGCTGAAGACACCTCTCGCTACTCTTGTTCTGTGGTAATCAGGTGAAGCAGTGTATGTCGGAGGCAATAATCGAGCAATATAACACGATCCTGAGAAGTCGGCAGGCAACCATGTATAAGCTCTGTCTCGACAAATGAAATAGGTACCCCTAGCAGTAAGAAAGGCAGGGGAAGAGTTAGCCGGAAACACATAAGTCTCTACGCACTCACTCCTCCCTAGCTGAGCTCTCGGATTTCTCCCATTACCTTGCAAACAGACCTGACCTCGGTGAGGTACGACCCAGATTGGAGTTGAGCTTTTACGCTTGCTTTCTCCTAAACTAAGGCGATACTCTGAAGTATTCCAACTTAAATATACTCGCAATTCGTCTCTAGGGTAAGATGGAGTATTATTGACGTCCTTGACCATGTCAATAATTCCCTGGACTAAAGCTTTGTTAGCAGAGTTATATTTAGTGGAACGCGGTGGACGTGGAGGATAAGTTTCAAGGGCATAAGCAAAGATGGTTTGGAAGGCCTGAAATGATCCATTATAGCTGTAAGGCAAAACCAAATAGGGAATACCTTTATCCATAGTGTGAGGTATCAAGCCACACACCCAACAGTCTGTTGTGTTAACTACCAGTTGGTGTTGGTGCAAGAGCTGTACAAAAGTGTTGTTGGTAAATTCTGAGCGTCTGGCTTGCTCATGTTCCGGAAATGAGTGAAAGGAGTGTATAGAAGAAACAGTAGAAATAGCAGAATCAAGGGGAGGTACTGTAGAAGCTGGCACAAAAATCAAATTTATGCTAAAGACGATTCCACCCACCAATGTTGCTAAAACAATCAAAAATGTAACGGCACATTGCATCAAAAAACATTTGCAGTGAAGAATTCTATTAAGTCTGTTTCTGCGAACGTAAATCACATTCTCTCGTTGCAGCGCAGGAAGTTCCATCTTCTACAATCCGCTCGCGACCACTGATGATGTGTACGTAGATGAAAATGCCTCTATCAGCCCTGGGAGTTCCCAGAACTAACAGAAAGATCGACCTTGTGTCAGACCCCTGCAAATTCAAACTAGGCACACAGCCACGACCCTACGGCTACCCAGACGGCAAGGCAATTTTAAAAACAATAAACAATAGCAAACTTCCTGGCTGAAGGCAAAAGTTCAATATATCAAAAATCACAATATGCAGTTGCCTGCTTTATTTGTCCTTTTTATGGCTTCTAAGGTTGTATCTCTGCTTCGCTGGTACTGTCTGATCGGAAAATAGTGTATCACTAGCAGCTGTTGCAGAGTTTAAGTTCGCAGATAGCAAAGTTTCTTCTGATGCTGGAGACAAATGTTCAGTGTTCAAAGGAGTCTTTTCAGGAGGAGAGTCAAGTTTCAAAGTGTCAGTAATCAAATCGGCATCGCTGAAAGGGATAAATTTCGGAGTGATTTCAGATTCGGAGGCACCAATTCCCTTCTTCACCCAGTCGTCGTAAGGCAGTGGCAACGGAACACGCTTTACGTGAGAAGCGTGAATCCAGTGTTTACGGCCAGCGACACGTACGGCTGTCCTCGTTGCCAGCAGGACCTGGAAGGGGCCGATGTAGCGAGGCTGAAGATTCTTTGTCCTCGCGAAGTTTCTGACCACCACGTGGTCGCCGGGTTTCAGCTGATGCCCTGGACTCTCCGGAGGTTTTGGCAAAGCATCGAAGACCTGTTGATGAATAAGACTCAATTTAGCAGTCAAGTCGTAAAGGTAGTCTATCAACATAGGATATTCAATGGAGCAAAATTGTTTAGGCCTCGGCACACCCCAGATATTTGCCGGGCGGCCAAACACAATCTCGTATGGAGAAAGCCCTATTCTAGAATGCACTGTTGCTCTCGTTGATAACAAGGCCAAAGGAAGTGCGTCTGGCCAAGCTAAACCTGTGGATGCTTGTATTTTGGCTATCTTAAGCTTGAGAGTGCCATTGTAACCCTCGACTAAACCAGCAGATTGGGGATGGTTTGCACTATGGAATTTTTGTTTCAATCCTAGGCCGGCACACACACTCTGCATAACTTTCCCTATAAACTCACTTCCGTTATCTGACCATACAATCCGTGGCATTCCATACCTAGGGAAAAATTCCTTGAGAAGAATTTTGGCAGTCGATAGAGCAGTGTTGTCCTTTAGTGGGTATGCTTCTATCCACCTGGAAAAAGCACAAACTACCACCAGGACGTATTTTAAATTGTTGCAGCGTTCCATGTGAATGAAGTCTAACTGAATCACTTCAAAGGGGCAGGAAGGAGGAGCGAAATGACCAGCTGGAGTTGGAGTTCCCTTGCCAGGATTGTGCATCAAGCACACCATACAATTTTTCACCACTCTCTCTGCACACTTACTGATTCCCTCATTCTTCCAGACCGGAGCCAACATCTTACATATCCCTTTAGAACTTATATGCGCCACTCCATGCGCCATCGTCACTACTGCAAGCACATATGCATCAGGCAACATCCAACGCTGCTGTTCTGTCAAATCAATCCAACATCCATTCGAGTCCAACTTGCCCGTACTTTCTCTCCATACACGTTTCTCTTCCTCAGTCGCTTCTTTCTGAATCTCTTTCACACTTTCCATAGTGTCCTCACACATTCCAGACTCAGCAATCCATCTTGCAGACGTAGCAACATACATTCTACTCATCGTGTCTCTAGCTGTCTGTTTAGCAGTTTCATCAGCAAAGGCATTCCCACGACCAACATCATCCGTGATTGCTTTATGAGCACTGCACTTCACAATCGCAACTTCAGTCGGCAAGGTTAGAGATTCCAACAAGTCGTTAACTAGCTGACCATGTTGGATCTTAGTCCCATGGGACGTAATGAAACCTCTTTCTCTCCACAACCGGCCAAAACTATGGGCCACGCCAAATGCGTACTGACTATCTGTAAACACATTCACTCTCTTTCCCTCAGCTAAAACACACGCTCTCGTTAGAGCTATTAATTCTGCAGCTTGGGCAGAATTCTGACTCACTCTTGCAGTCTCCACAATCGTCTTCAAAGTCGTTACCGCGTAGGCAGCAGTCACATCACCATTCTCCAATTTAAAACATGACCCGTCCACATACAGCGTACCATCTGGGTCGGATAGGGGAGTATCTTTCAAATCGATACGTCCTTTTGTCTCTTCCTCCGTTTTGAAATAGCAGTCATGTGGCTCAGAATCACTCGACTCTTGATCAGTCGGCAACAATGTTGCTGGATTCAATACATTGCATCTTTTGATCTGAATATGACTCGCTAGTAATGTCAGCTCGTAACCAGATAATCTCGCACTAGTAAGGTGTTGTGTCTTCGTTCGGTTCATGAGTGTATCCACTGCATGAGGAACCATGACCACTAGCATATTGTTCATCACTAAACCAGCAGATTGTCGAATGGAAGCCGCAGCTGCCGCTGTAGCCCTCAAACAACTAGGCAACGCTCTAGCTACCGGATCTAATGTTGATGAAAAATACGCACAAGGGCGTTGTTTATCACCAAACTTCTGTGTCAGAACACTCAACGCGCAACCTTCTCTTTCGTGAACGTAGAGCGTGAATGGCTTGCTGTAATCAGGTGTACCCAATACAGGAGCTGAACACAATGCTTTTCGTAATTCAGTAAAACTCTCTTGACATTCATCAGACCATGGCACCGGACTCGGAACATTTTTCCCAGTCAAAGCTACCAATGGTTTCGCTAAAAGAGAAAAATTTGGAATCCACTGCCTACAGTAAGAGGTAATACCTAGGAAGGCACGTACCTCTTTCTGTGTGCGTGGAACACTCATCTGCGTAATTGCTTTTATTCTTTCTGGGGTCAACTTCCTTCCCTCCTTTGACAAGAGATGACCTAGGTAGGTCACTTCTTGGCAGCAGTATTGCATCTTGGAAGGAGACACCTTATGATTCAAATTAGACAAATGATGCAATAACGAAATTGTAGCTGCTTTGCAAGTTTCCTTGTCATCGGCAGCCACTAAAAGATCGTCTACGTACTGTACTAGGGCAGAACCTGGAGGAAGGACAAAAGAATCTAGCTGACTTTTTAAAGCTTGACTGTAAATGGATGGACTTTCACAATAGCCTTGTGGAGCGCGTTTAAATCTGAAACTGCGACCTCCTAAACAGAAGCCGAAAATATCCCTACTTTCTTCGGCTATCGGAATGCTGAAAAAGGCATTCTTTAGGTCAATAACTGAGAACCATGTAGCTGTAGCAGGAATCAATGTTAACAAGGCAGTAATGTCTGGCACTACAGGAAACTGCGGGATTACAATCTTATTAACTTCTCTAAGGTCTATGACAAACCTATATACTGGAGGTTTTGTAGGATCAGTTCGTTTCAGAATCGGTAATACAGGACTGTTACAGACATTTCCTCTAGTTTCCTCAACCACACCCTTCGTGATCAAGTCTTGCACAATCAATAAAAGTTCACGCTCACCTTCAGTCGAGATTTTGTATTGAGGAATTCTTGGAAATTTCACATTTGCTTTCAAAGTTACTACATACGGTGGAATTTCTAGGAGACCTACATCATTAGGACCAGTCGCCCAAAGAGAATCAGGGAGTGAACGTAGCTCCGGCGGGAGTGCGTCCATTGACAAGTACATCGGAGAGGTGATATTTTTACCCAGTGTAAGCTGTACTCCTTCCGGAGAACAGTACAATGTCGCATATAGTCTTTTTAACAAATCTAAACCAAGCAGATTTTCATTACAACCTGTCGTCAAAATCAGGGGTGCTTTCAATTGGCACGGTCCAACAGAAATAGACAAAGGACCAGATATCGGGTTGTACACAGGGGCGCCTGAAAAACCTACGGAAACATTTGTTGAGCCAGACAAAGGTGCGCCAGGGAGTTTCGCATGCATGATAGAACTTTTTGCGGCACCAGTATCCAACAGAAACGGTTCGACTACACCTGATGTTGCTACTGCGACATAAGGCCCACTCTGATCCACTGGAACTGATACTACTCCCTCTCTCTGTCCATGGCTGTCCTAGTACCCATTTTGCTGAAAACCCTCATCTACTTCACAATAATCTTCAACAAGATATTGTTGAGATCTATTTTGCTGAACAGATTGTCCATTTCGCTGATCAAAGTGATTGGAGGGACGATCATTCGTTTGTGGAGGCATAGCACCTCGTCCTCGTCCTCTAGAATTCTGCACAAAACCACCACGACCTCTCTGAGCTGCTGCTGCATTATTTTGTGCTAAGATCGGACATTCATTTTTATAGTGACCCTCTTTCTTGCAGTACGCGCACTGATTCCATTGATATTGAGGTCTTGATGTACTATAATCTGCCCTTTGGTATGAGTTTTGCTGCGTATTAGTCTGATTCGCGCGAGGCGGATACGCCTGCTGCAAAAGAACTTTAGTTTTTAAATCTTTCGTTTTCTTTTCTGATTTTTCCTTTTCCTCTTTATCTCTATTTTCGTAGTACTGCGCAGTTGCAAGTATTTGCGCTGTCGTAGATACAGCCCACGCACTTTCTGAGTCTTTTAATTTATTGCATAATTCAGGTAACAAATTATGCACAAATTTATCTACAAACAGTCTTTGCCCTCCTTCTGTGCTCATATCCTGACCACTATGATCTACAAAAGTCTCTTCGAACCTCGTGAAGAAGTCCGAGACACTTTCGTCTTTCTTTTGCCTACATGCTGACAACTTGTCCCAATTAACACGCAATGCTGGCATCAGAGTCTTCATTAGATCAATTATTCTACCTGGCAGATTAGCAATCAAAGGTTCGGGTTTCGCACCACCTATTTGTTGATTATCTGCTGCAGTGATAGCTGCCCAATCACCACCTAAAGCAGCCTGATGATCCTCTCTACGAATTTTAGCCCACACTGGTTGCGGAACTACATTACCAAACAACATATCAATGTCGGCTAAGTTCATTATACAAGCCTCAACTGTCTGTGTTAATTCCTTGTAATATCCGGCTGGATTCTTACGCGGATCTGGCAAGGCCTGTTTCACTGCTAACACTTCTGCTCGCTTCCATGGAATGTGTATCCACACTCGTTGGAACTGTGCTGGAGCAGCCGCAATACCAGCAACCGCATCAGCTTGGATAGCTTCGTGCCAAATCGGAGGAACTTCCCTCATCGGATATTTGCGACTTAGCTTCACTTTACCTTTCTCTAAATCTCTCGGTGAACGAAGAGATGGATCATTCCTAAAACTTAAAATGAGTTCCATCGCTTGCTTTATATTCTCACCCACTATCATTCCAGCAGCAAATTCCTTTTGAACCCTAATTAAATCTTCCAAATCTGATTCGACATCGTCTTCTTCTATCTCTTCACGTAACAACGAGCACATCTCATCAAAGACGTACCGTTGCGTTGGTTCTCCCCACTGCATAAATGTGTCTAGCACATCTCTCGTACTATATCTTCTACCCTTCGAAATCCATCTGAGAGCCGTGGAATCTAAAACTCCCCGTTCCTCAGTACTCGGAAGCTGACTCCGTCTCTGAACAGAGTCAGGAGTAGGAGTCTTAATCAAAGTTTTATATATAGGAGACAGCATATTAGTAACAGAATCAGTGATTCTTCGACGAACAGAAAGTGGAGTTAGTACACTCGCAGACATAGAGAATGCAGTGGAGGTAGGAATAGATGAGGAAGCAGTAGGAGTATCGAGGAAAATAGTTTCTGGAGCAGTAGGTACAGAGGTAGGTATAGGGGCTGGCAGTGTAGGAAGAGGAGGAGCTGTAGGAACATTCACATTCACCACAGGAAGTACAGGAACTTGATTCTGAGGGATAAGAGCAGGAGCACCAGGTTGTCCAGCAACCGGCAATTGAACATTCGGGACGAGTGGAGCCGTAGCACCTTGTGCATACGGTGGAGGTGACCGTAACAGATAAGATAGCAGAGGATCGTTTTCGGAGTCCTCCAGTATCTTAGCCATTTTCGATGGCAAGGCAGGATAGCACTTGTCAATCGCTAAGTTATGCTCTCTAATGGCTACATCTATGGCCTTCTCACACTCGTTAGCCTGCAACTGTTTAGTCGCTTGCTCTAGAGTTAACTCCTCTTGTTCTTTCTGCTCTTTCTTCAACCTTCTCATTTCTCTCTGTTTGGATTCTTTCCGCCAATAACGGAAGGAATCAAACATTGCCGGCCGGGCTTTCTTCTTGAACAATTTCGCTTCTAAATTGTCGAGAATCTCTTGTTCAAAACTACCATGCAGTGGCCAACTAAGGACACCATCCTTCTTACAATAGCGGACCCATATCTCATTATAAGTTATAGGACCCACGCCATATTTGCAATATAAATCATATAGGGGAGTCCCAATCGGAGGAACCAGACAAGAGTCCTCCAATCGTGAGTCACTGTTGCAACTAAAACAAGACAATATTTTCCGACTTACCATTTTCAGTCCGGAACACAAAAACAAACAAACACGGAACAAATATGTGCACTCGAACCAAGAACTTAGGCCTACCAAAACGAACTGATGTATCGATACCCAAAACTAAACCAAATAGATTATCGTATCTAGAACAACCAGTGATAATCTGACAAAACCAAACCAAACCAAGAACCGATCAAGGATTTTTAACAATCCTCACAAAGTAACCAGCTAGCTATCACTAAATACTTAACTGAGTCACTGAAGACGTCACCAAGGAGAAACCCGTCACGTTTCGCCGTACTAAGGACTGCACCACTTCGGGTCCAAGACAGGGCGACGGTCAAGGCAACGGCCCACTGCAGCCGTCCTGAACGGGAAACCCTCGTGGAAGAGAACTTCGGGCCACTTTTGCGATATGCCGGGATCGATGAAGTGGGGCGCCTCCCTCAGGAATCTTCACACGAAGCTTCTCGAACTCTTCAGGCTTTTGGACCGGTACCGAATGACGTCGCCCCACGTTGGGCGCCAATTGGAGTTCTGGACTTTTTGGTTCCGTCCAGAGGTGTCAGGGTACAACACCCAAAGACCCCGGAGTTCCACCTGCCTTGGTGCACAAATGAACAGAAACACGGGCTTCTCGATGGTGGCGTCAAAGACCAAAGGTTTATTACTGCAGGGACACAGAAGTCACAGAATCTACACACGGGCAGAGACTAGGAGCCTGTTCGATTTGTACAAAGTGGGTTGCTCCTTATATACGAAATTTTAAGCTGGGGGCGAATTCTTTACATGTAATACCTTCCCAAAACCTTTGTGTCTGAAACAATAAATATTTGACGTTACACAGGAACCGTCGATAATATCTGAGGCCAAACATTGCGAAAAGAGGGGTTCCCACTAGTTTGTCACAATTCCCTGTCAATATTGCATTCAGGACCCGGACCGCCTCATCGTAAAGTTCGTTACCTCCCCCTAATAAAGATTCAGAAAGAAAGAAACAGAGCCAGGTGTGGAAGATAGAAAAGTGGGATAAGGGATGTTTGTGGGTTGTAAATGGGCAAGGCTACCGGCTTCGGCCGCCTAATCATGATCAGGTACAATGGACACGAAGACCAGTTTGGCAGGACTGGCCTCGGGCAGATGAGGCAGCCTTTGTCGAGTCATGCAGCTACAGCGTGATCTGGTTTAAGGTGCACGTGTCATGTAAGAGGTGAATCTCCGGCTAAGGCTACGTGTCCTTAATCAAAGTGGAGTGAATGAAGTGATCAGAGGCTATTGCATATGTGAGGGCAAGGAAACACAAAATGGCGGCCATGGTCTAAGATGGATGCCATGGGTATATCAGAAATATGTCAATGGAAGGAGTGCTCTTGCTCGTAGCGTAGCGAAAACACTAGGATATACTAAATGGATCGTTTGCGGTTCGCTGATACCAATATTATGTATTTCCGACAAACTTGAAAACACGGGTTCAAATTGTCACGGAACCGTCACGGAACCTCACTCTTTCCCTACAGCTTCCACAAAGCAAATGTCTTCATTGATGTGAAGCAGTACTTTCATTTTCTTGAGTTTTCCAAGGCCATGAAATAACGATGGGTACTGGATCATTAGCTATGATTGAGCACAGAAATTTTAGTTGATCGATATTAACCCCATGTCAGCAGTGGTGGCAAAACTGAGCAAGCAGGCACTCAACAAAGTCCCTTGTAGAACATGAATGGTGGCTCGAAATAATGTATTTTTGTACCTCATTAGCTCTGTAAATGATCCTTGGATTTGCAGTGCCTCATAAATGGCCCAAGTATATACCTTCATGCCTGCTAGAGTGAGGTAAGAAACAGGGAACAAGCTATTACATTTTTCTACTGGCAGGATATTTATTGGCGCACCACTGTGGGATGATCATTCACTTTCAATGTGATTTTAGGACTACTTCAAAATGAAGTTTGTCGCTTTACTTTATCAGCTGTCTTTTAGCTGTGATTTTCTTTACAGCAAGCTAACTCCACTTGTGCACTCCGTTCTTTTGTAGATATCATCAGCACACAGCCATCTTCTTCGCTGATACTCGATAGTGATGTTGAGCCTTTGTAGGATGAGCTTAATGACGATTGATCTTGCCTGGTTTCAACTTGTCATAGCTGATGTCGCTTTTTGGTTTTGTGGGCGTGGCGAGAGTGCTTCTAGAACATTCTTGTGTCCATCTCTTCTTACCATTGTGACACACTTGATTTTTCTTTAAATTGGCTCACAGTTATGAAACTATTTTTTTCCACAACCTTTGCAGACCTGCCCAATGGTTGGACATTCACCTTAATGGGGAAATGAAAATGCGCATCGGAAGCAATAGCTTCGATTCCTTTGAAGACGTTGACTTAAGTGCATCTTGCTTTTGCTTGTGCTTGCTTTTCACAGCTAAGGCAGATTCATTGTGGGCTGGTCTTGCTTCCCTTCCAGCAAATTGTCGGTCTGCTCATTCTTCTGCTCTTGCAGACATCAGCATTTTTCTAAGCTGTGGATTTCTCTCAAAATTCACCTTCTAAACGAATGTGAAAGGTGGCTATCAATGACTCTGAGGTGCATGGTTTCTTTGTCGATGAACTCACAGAATTTGTCATGTTTAATGAGTGTAATAATCCTTTCAACAAATGCATCCATTATTTCACCAACCTGTTACCATGCTTGGTTGAAGTTATACCTTTCATAGTCGACTTTCGGCATTGGGTTGAACTTGGCCTCCACTGCTTCCTTTTCCTTCTGGTATGATTTTGCATCAGTCTGTGAAACTTTCTTTAGCACTTATTTCACTCCATGGCCTGCAAGGATTTTTAAGTATTTGATGATCATCTTTCATCCTCTTCTTCTAGTGCAGCTATTAAGTCATCTAATGTTTCGTATCACGCAGCCCACCTGGCACTAATTTTCTGCTTCTTAGAAGTGTTGAAGGGTGGCGGCGGCTTCAGAGATACAGCTGCATTTTATTTTGCTCTCTCTTTTTCTGCCATTGAGAGGACATGCTGTTCAGACAGCTTTCGCTGTGCACTGCGACTCCTGCAACTTCTGCAAGCGCAACCCCTGTGCTTGAGCTTGAGTCACAAGGCCCAATCTGAGATCATAGAATGCTTCACTTGCCTTTGATGGTGAATAAATTCTCTGTTTCTTGTACCAGGTCGTCGCTGCAGTTATTAATTGCTCTGCATTTGGGATGTAGAGCAGCTTATCTGTCAACCGCTTCACCTGCGGTTTTTAGAAGATATTTTGAATGAGCTCCTCTGTAGGACCTTTACTTTTTTCTTTGGCCATGTATGGACTGGAGCTGGGCTTTGACTCAACATGTATCAGTGGCAGACTGCTTTGCATCGATTTGGTAAAATGCTTTGAATCAATTTGAGGCACATGTGGCACTGAAGAGCAGCTTACAGTACCGAGAGCATCCTAGTTTTCTTTGGGACACATAATCCCTACTAGTCGCCAGATGCAGCATCTTCTCCGGCCCTGGAGCATCCGAATGAAACAAGCCATAAGGGAGCTGCAGGCAAATGCTTCTTTATTCATCAGCATACACTCACACATTATCTCATACTCAAAATTAGCCACACCCTAATACATCCCTGCATATTATGTAGTTCCTGTTCAGAGTCTGCCCTGGAACCACAAAGGTCCCAGTGCATATAACCAGTCAGTGGCTCCTGGTAGGGGATGGTGGAGGGGGAAGGAGGAGGTAGTGGGGTTAGGAAATAAATAAAAAAGAAAACTTACCTGCTGGTCGCCATTGCCAACTGCCGCCTCTCTTTGCAGGAACCAGGAAGAGGAAGCACCCAGGTTTCCAGGCTCCCCTAGCCAGTCAAGCCTCTGCTGATAGAAGCATTGTGATTGGTCTGAGTGCTGTGGGTGTGGGCATGCTCTCCACCCAGGCTGTATTACAGCCTGGATGGAGAACATCGAAAGTGCACATTACTGTTTGGCCGGCCCGAGACGGACTGCCACACAGTCATGCGCACTTTAGGTGCAGCATTAGTCATTCCTCCTCCCTGTGGCGCGGGGAGACCCCGCCCCACCGCGTCCTAACCTGGAGGAAACTGGAATACTCAAAATAATATGATAATAACTTCTATTATCATTTTATTTGTTCTAATGCACTGCTTAAAGCAGTGGGGGTGAGGGTCCTCTGCCTGAACGTAGGAGACACCACTGCATATAACATCAATGTGCTGCACAGCCTAAAACTGAAAGGTTAAATATAGCCGCAATGTAATTTTTACTGCTGAGTTTTACCACTAGTTATATACCAGACGTTAATTATAATAATGTATACCTTTCTTGGAATGCTATTTCTCATAAAGTATGAAATTATCATGAAAAAATAGCCATCTTTGTGTGTGTGTGCCTGTGCATGTATGAGCAGCCATTGTTGAATGGTTTTTGTTGTAGTTCATGGCAAAGCTCACAGTAGTGTTTGGTGAGTGGAGATGGGAGTGGTGAGAACTGGGGAGTTTTAAAGAGGGGAAAGAGATTGTGGAGATGGGGTGGGAGAGTAGCTGTGGAAGAGCAACAAATGAGCTTGGGTTTAAGGAGGGCAGAAAGTGTACGAGCAGGAGAGCACCAGTGTGTGGCCTTAAGCCGCAGATACATGATAGAAAGAGAGGGCACAGAGATGGTGGGAGACCAAGAAATAAAATAGCCAGGCCCTCATGCACCACAGGGCAATCACTTCACAGGCAATAGAAAGACAGAAAAAGACAGAGAGAAGCATTTGGTGATACAGCCAGTAGGCAGAAGTGGAGCTAATCTAAGATGTGATTGACAATGTGCCAAGCCAGTGGCTGAAGAGGCAGAACCAAACCAGCTAATGGACCTAAATATAGGCAAAAGTTAGTATTCTCTGGAAAGAAGGCAAAAGGAGAATTGCACAGCAAGCCCAGGCAAAGTTCCTTGGGAACAGAGATGATCCTTGCATCAGGGAAGCCTTTGAGTCTCAACAGGTATACCAGCTACCCAGCAAGAACTGGCAAATCCACTAAGGGCCTCATTAAGAGAGCCCCAGACATTTAATTGAAATATTACCAACCCTGGGTACTGATAATCCGCAAGGGCTGAAGTTACCAGAGGATTACATGATGGAACCTGTTGGTCCCCTTAGAAATGAGGACCTATTGTGCAATCGGTAATTCTGGGTCTGATCCTCCTGGTAAATCCTCATTTTTCCCATATTTTCAGATGGTGATTTTAGCAAATCTGTAACTGAAAATTACCAGGCCCATGGAATTCCATGGGTCACATATTTCTAATGGAGCCGATAAACTGCTGGTAAGAAATCCACTAGTTAATTTGGGTAAAAGTAACACCTGATATTTGCAGCCTCTTAGCCAGCAGAATTGCAGTATGAAGCTCTACAAAATAAATTACTATTATTTTTTTAGTCCTGTACGAATGGTAAAATATGTCAGGCAAGTCCAAATGAAAATATTCTCCAGTCCCTCCTTCCCAATTGTTTCTGGGAGGAGAAAAGGTTACTGTTATAGAACTGTTTAGCCTTGGTTTGAAACAAAAGTATTTTGCCATAATAAGACGAAGGCTCAGTTTTCCACTAAAACGTATATAAATCAAATCAAATAAGATGAGTTGGATGGTAATAAGAAATCATTTTTTTTCCTTACCAACCAACCTTGACATTAGGAAGTGAGAATAAACAAGAAACAACTCAATGCTGCAAATGCACCGTCTTAGTGAACATATCGCAGAACATACAATTCTCAGGATGTCCTTGCATTGCTGTCAGACATTTCTCTGTTCTCTCAAGGTTCATAATAATGTAGAACTATTGTGCTTCGCTTTTAGGCTGTCCGGCACATACTGTTTCCCACAGCGCCTGAGACTGGACGGACACTGGATAAATGCACATTTTACACATTGATGAATTCACACCCATCAATGGGGACGAGAGATTCATTGCTTCTAGAATAATATTAAAATGTCAAACTCTATCAAATTAGATGTAACATTCCTTAAACATGCCATCACACAAAGTGTTTCACTCTGAGTGTCAAATTTTACAGAGCAAAACCAAAGGGGCTGATGGAAGGAGTGTTGAATATTGCAAGCACTCACCACAGTCAACTGATCTGGGTTTAATCCATCACCATTCTTTAGCTCACTCAGCCACCCCAGTTCAGACATGGCCATATGCAAATCAGTCTGACCCTGTGCCTCATGGGAACAGTCGAGCCCGAACTGCCTTTCCTGGACTGGAAACAATCATCCTGGGACCGGTTTCAGGCTCACAGCCCTCATCAGCCAGGCTATCTTGAATCCAGTAAGCAGTAAGCACGGGACCCACGTCTGGGCATACCCTGTCAATTTAGGGTGAACAAAGCAAAACCAAAGGGGATGATAGACGGAGTGACGAAATTTTACATCAGTGGTTCTTCACACATTAGTCTTGGCTCTGTGATTTGTGGATAAGCAAATGTGTGATTATTCCATGTAATAGAGGAATGTGCACTGCCAAAATTGCGTACCAAGGAAAATATCTCTTTAATGTAGAAGACTTTCTGCCATGTAAACCGTGGTGGATCGTAATGTCGATGATCCATAGGGTGGGCGTGCACACTCGCTCACAACTATTCATTCACAAGTGCACACTTATACCCACCATTCACAAGCACATACCCATTCACGGCATACATGTGTAAAATATCCATAGGTTCATACATGCACATGCACTCAATATTCAACAAGCACTTGTCAGACTGCGGCGGAGACAGCCGGTGGTGGGAAGGAGAAGCACAATGGCCTTAAAAGTTGCAGGAGGCTGGATCCTGCCACCTCCTCTCATTGGTTGACCTTCTCAAAGATCTGCTAACTCATTACAGAGTGGGGTGGGGACAGTGAGACTTGCTGACTGCACCCAACTCTATGATGAGGTGCCATTGATAGTGGATCAGCACTGGGCATTCAGGTCTTAAACCTGAAGTGCCCAAGTCTGACTCTATCAGTGACGCTCTCCCTCATCATGAGGCGGTGTTTCCCCTGCTGATGAGGTTATTGCCCTCGGGGCTGGAAAGCCTTCAGCCCAGCCTGCACATTAGCGCAAGTAAAGCACTTGTCTGCCTGACCTTGACAGGATGAGTGTCTGTCAGGCTGACAAACACTCGTTATGCTTTGGAAGAGGACAGGTGCGGATCTTTGGTGCTTATAATGATGGGCCGCTTGTGCATGTGAATGGTTCCACAGGAGCATCTGGTCCAGTTTGCACCCTAGGAGTCAGTTAAGCGGTGGTGCCTGGGGTCACAGGGTTGATGCCTGATAAACTTCTTAAATATTTTGCAAATAGACTACATGCAATACGACAACATCATCTTGGAATACCCATTGCATTTTAACACAGAATACCATATAGTAGTACCCTTTTCAATTTCCAAAGTTTATTATGTCATGCTATTCTCCTTTGTGTGATGATTTTACCCCATTGGCTTAGGGAAAACTCAGCATGAGACACAAAAACTAACCGTGGAAAGTCTCATACTGTTTGATGATGTTACTTCCCTCGGATGTTTGAACTAGATATTTCAAAAGCAGTGCCACGCAGAAAATGTTTGTCATCGGCGTGAGCAGTGGTTAATTTCGGATATCAAATGACTTTTTGGGTCAATTTAGGTTAAGTTTTCATTTACTTTTTGTCAGCCAGTTGCTAAGCTTTGGATCATTGCGATAAAGACAAACAGCCTGATTCATCAAGCCGAAATCGGCTCGCAAAGGGCCAGATTCTGAGAATCTGGCCCTTTGCGAGCTCTATTTTTGCATTTGGGATTCATCATCCCAAATGCAAAAATCGGTAATAGCGATGTCGCAATTTTGCGTGGAATTACATTTAAGGAATCTCTATTTGAGATTCCTTAAATGCAATTCATCATCCATTAGAAAATTGCGAATTCGCAATTTCAGCCCGCTATTTACCGGGAGGTCAAACCTCGTGGTAAATAGCGAAAACTTAGAAAAATGCTTTTAAAAGCATTTTTTTAAGTTGCATGTTGCACACACACATGTCCTTTGGACATGTGTGTGCGCAACACCTGTTTCAATTTGCATTTAAGGGGTGCTACAGGGTGTCCTTTGGACACCCCTGGCACCCTTTAAATCGCTATCTTATTTGCGATTAGCTAATTGCTAATCGCAAATAAGGAATACTCCCCATTCATTCCTACGGGCCTTTTGGCCCATAGGAATGAATAGGGAGTTATTCCTTATTTGCGATTAGCAATTTGCTAATCGCAAATAAGGATTGTGTAGGAATCGCAAATCTTTTTGCGATTCCTACATGAATCCCGTTTTGCGAGTCTGTAATAGCGATTCCTTATGAATCGCTATTATAGACTCGCAAAACGGGTCTATGATGAATCAGGCTGAAAGTACTGTAAAATAGTTCATATAAGTGACAGGTATATTTGTCTCCCATATTCCATTTTCATCTCTGTGCTATCATACACTGTTGAAAGGCTTAAAATAACCCTCCACCACACTAACCAGCCGTACTCTGTCCACAAAACTCTAAATCGGGCACTGAATTTAGCTCAAAATACACCTATTGTTGGATCTGTCAGCAAGGTTTTACTTAAGTGTAAATGTATATGAATATTTTAGTCATTGCAGAAATAACGTAATCCTGCTCTCTATGTCGTACCGGACCAACACAATTTCAAATAACTTTTAATAATATTTAGAAGACATGCTAGTGCAAGGGTGAGATTGTAGATCTCTATCTTATCACTCTAGATCTAAACCCCGTTCTGGTCGTCTGAACCTTTATTGCCTGTCGTTGAGGAGAGAAAGTGCATCCAATACCAGGTTAACTTTGCTAATGATGAACTCGACTCGGAAAAACCACAAACTACTTCTAGCTTTTAAAGATTTATTATAGAGTCAAGGTTAGCTGCAAGTACAGGCATCTCAAAATGAGATTCAAAAGGTATACAGGCACCACTACATACATGTGCTCTCGGAAAGCCCTCAGGCGAGCAAAGAACACGACTAGGACTAATTCCAAAATAAAAAGGGCTGCAAGCATCGACACATATTGTGATCTCTCCGTCATTTACAAGAGGAGGGAAGGTTTCAGGTTAGGCTGTCCCTACCCTGCTCTAGATGGTATCCCTACTTAACAGAGTCCCAACCTACCAAAAGGTGTCAGCTGTGAATGACTTTCTAAGAAGATCACCCACACTTAGTCTCTAGGTGAAAACCTATAATCGCCAGTCATGAACCCCTCACTGCCTACCCATCCGCTCTCTAAAGGGTCCTCAGGCAACTGCTCTAACTCCACCCCGGGGTGCTGACCCTAATACAAAATACAATAACATTTGAGACGCCCCTCGTGAGACGCCCCTTCACGTGGTGTCTGTTCTGGCTTTTTCCATGTTGATCTTCCTCTGGGCCTCGTGCGTTAGCGTTGACCTTGCTTCTCAGACTCTTCTCCGGCCCGCCGATACCCCCTAAAACATTCCTGAACCCTCCTCCATGTCTGCACCAGTCTCTTGAACAAAGTTCTATTCATCCAATTATTAATTGGATCCCCCTCACATTTGCAGACAGACATCCGTAGCTGAATCTCCATTCCCATAGACTTCTAACAGAAGCTTGCAACATTTTTCCTGACACAGTTCGGCCTGTACCAGTACGTGCAAATCAAAAATCCTTTCATCATTTCAGGCCTACAACCCTTTCGCAAGTTAACTAAAATAGCATGTTAGCGTCTTTCTCTGGCATAATAAGAAAACACATCTATGGAATATAAATCTAATGAATAAACAAATCGGTGTAACATTAGTGCAATCCATGTCTATGCAAAGCAATTTACGTTTCTAAACCCCTCTGACCTAGCCATAAGGCCCGTTCCCTTCTATGCCTTACAGCATGACATTTTTCCATTAGCAGCTACATAACATGGATCCTGATTAATCACGTCTAATAAAGGTATACCTTTTCACACATGTTTGCATTAGTTCCACTTCTATATGAAATCTCTAGATTAACTACACATTTCAAGGTATAGGTGAATATATTTCCAGCACTCATAGCATTTCTCTTTATGATTTGTGCGTACTACTTGCAATTTTGGTGCACTCATGCATTTTGTTCAGTTTGCGCTCTCTCAGTTCCCCCCTTTGATGACCTCTAGGGGTCATCACCAACATTTAAACTGAACTAATGGCTAATGCCCCTCGTTTCTGCGTTTCTAGAGCCCTCAGACTCCGGTACTGATTATCTTGTATTGCAGCCAATCTCTGTAACTGCTCTCTCCTGGATCTCTCCAATCTCTTTGATCTATACCATTGGTATGACCTCACCAATCCCCACAACATGATCACACAGATCACTATTATGATGATAGGTTTCAGCACATACCATACAAAGCTCTTACCTAGGTTGGCGAACCAACCTCCAACTTATCCCATTCCGTGACCCACTTTTTCCCATACATTTATTTTAGTTAGGTCTTCGATCTCTTTGTGAATATTAGTTATATTCATAATGACTTTCTCCAGAGGTTTTGAATTGTCTGGAATGTAAGTGCAACATTCCTGGACCTTCAAAGCCTTACAGACTCCGCCTTCTTTTGCTAGCAGGACATCTAACGCAAGACGGTTCTGCAGCACCATGGCCCTTATCGATTGCATCTCTCCTTCCACCAGCATTAAGGATCTAGCAGTGCTGGCAGACAACCTGTCTACGACTGTTGCCAGTCGCCTAATTTTGACATCATTGAGAATCAGTCCTAAGAGAGGAAATGCAGCTCCAATTACATCTCCGACTAATTCTGCATCTCCTACATCTCTTCTCCCTCTTGTCGAGGCCTTACCCTCGATGATCTCTAAGTCTTGGGCATGGTATATTTTGGGAAAGACAATTGCCAAGTAACATGATCCATACCAATTGTCAGGTAGTCTCACGTAGGCATTTCTTCCGCACACAAAATATACATTTGGAATCACTTGCATTCCTTTCAAGAAATCCTTTGTGTAATATTCTAATCTGAAAGCATGTTCACAACTGACTTCCCCTACGAATACATTTTCGTAGTACGTTTTACTTCTGTGAAGACATAACTTCCCTCTCTGCGCTTTATCCAAAGCTATTGGACCACTACTACCCTTCCTCTTGTGTGCCTTCTCTTCCTCGGTCCAATCTGTTTTCCATTGTCCTGATTTTTTCAAAATCTTTTGCCTTCTGTATCGATCATCCACTTGCCCTATAAACTTCTTCTCGACTTCTGACACTTTGCATGTCAGGTTATTTCTGCGGGCATGTGAAGTATCTAAGGTATCCCAAGGAATGAAGAACTTGGCCAATCTGTCTTCACTCTTCCAGTAGTCCCATTTATTCATTTGTTTGTAGTTTGGGACTTCTGGTAACACTGAGTCATAATTAGAGAAATAATATTCAAAACTATCTCTCCCATAAAATATGCTAAGCAATAAGCTACATGTAATGCCATATGTCAACGGGAGGTGATGATATCTAATGCCTTCATCTACAGACGCCGGCAGCTGCATGCAGACGTAACAGTCCTTAACCTCCATGGCATCCACGTATTCATACAGAAGTTTGGCATAATCATTTGACCTAAAGTCGCCTTGGGACTCATCCATGTGTAACCTACGGGCTTCTGCTGCCAATAACGCTTTCTCCTGTATGTTTTCCCCTTTCTTACCAGCAACAGTGGGTTTTGGTGTCACCACAGACTTCTCGTCTGCTACCCTTGCCTCACTCTTATGTCCCATTACATATGGTACAGTAACTACTAAAGCTATTAGAAGTATCACTCCTACTATTAGTGTGCCTATTATACATTTGGCTCTACGATTCTGGCTACCGGCCTCCATTTCTTCAGACAGTATGATTCTTTCCCTCTATATCAATTCAAAGTTCTTTTCTTCTTTGTTCCTTTACAGTCTCTTTTGATCGTTCAGTCTTTAGAACCACACAAATGGAAGCTGGCAATCTCCTTTTGCAAGAGTCTTTTTAAAGCTTTAACACAGACAACCCTAGCCCTTCTCCGTCAACTTATAGGAAGGTCCCTAAGATTCTCTGCTTCCTAGGCGCTAGGTAATCTTCTTTTTTTCTTGCTTATTTACAAAGTCTTTAAGCATCTACGATGAGGCTTGGGCCTGCGGCTTGGACAGCATAGTTCAATATTTCCAGACGAAGAATGTGCTCTTCATGGCTTGTTATCTTTGTTCCAAAGTCGAGGAATTGCAATTCGGTGAAAAACATGTGCTTTAACTTGCTTAGGCGGGGAGGGTTGGGGAGTGTGAACGTTAGTGACCCTTCTGCTTCGACTCCGGGCACTAACAGCTGTACTTCTACTGTGATGATGGGTTCAGAGCTGGACACCAGCACCGCTCTGATCCTCCCTGTCGCTCGTTCCCAAGACATTTGTCGCCAGATATGTCCACTCAGGGGTGGCGTATCTTCTGCTAGGCACACGTACTCTTCTTGATCTTCTTAGGTCTGGTGCTTCAGAGCCCTGAGCACCTTCTTCCAGGTCTGAGTCCTCTGATATTGGAGGAAGGGTTCTCTCTGGAGTGGACCTCAGGCTTGAACTCCTTCTTTGCGGCCAACTGGCTTCTCCACGCCTTACCCTTCTGCTCCTTGACCTTCTGGTTTGCTCGCGCTCTCTTTCAGACTGGTCAGTGTCTGATTCGTACTCCCAGCTACTTTCTCCTTCTGTAGCGTTGTCTGTTTTGCTGTTGTACTGACCGTCCTCAGGCTGGTCAGACTCGTTCCCAGCTTCTTCTGGCACCTCTACAGCTTGGCTGGCCCCCTCTATGGCTTCTCGGTCCGCAGCTGGACTTCCATCCGAGAGAGGAGCTGTTTCTTCCAGAGGTGCTGGAACCCTTCGCGTATGAGACGCGTGGATCCAGTTGGGCAGGCCTCCCACTTTCACAGCCGTGTTCGTGATCAGGATGATCTGGTAGGGCCCACGCCAACGAACATCCAGGCAGCTTCTTCGTACGTGCTTCCTGACAAGCACCCAGTCGCCAGGGCACAGGTCATGGCACAAGTCCTGGCACGACGGGACCTCGGCAGCCTGCACCTGAAGGGACACAGAATGAATGGCATCAGACAGACCCTTACAATAGTCCAGGATCATATCATCTGTGATATTCAATAATGCAGCAGTTGGTACAGATGGCAATCTCATTGCCCTCCCCATTAACACCTCGTGAGGTGACAGTCCCGTTCTTCTGTCTGGGGTACTACGGATACTCATAAGGACCAATGGCAGCGCGTCAGGCCAACTCAGGGACATTGACGAACACATTTTTGCAATTCGGGACTTGATGGTGCTGTTTATCTGCTCCACAATTTCTGATGCCTCTGGTCGATAACTACAATGCAATTTCTGCTCTATGTTCAGGGCCGCACAAATCATCTTCACAAGCTCGCTGTTGAAATGGGTTCCCCTATCTGATTCCAAAGAGGCCGGTACCCCGAATCGCGGGATGAGTTCCCTAAGCAGTAACTTGGCCACTGTGAGGGTGTCACACCTGCGTGTAGGGTATGCCTCGACCCATCTGGAAAATATGCAAACAACCACCAGGACATAACGAAGGCGGTTACACCTTGGCATTTCAATAAAGTCTATGTGCATCCTATTGAATGGACCTCCAGACCTCCCTATGTGACTCAATGCAACTGGTGTTCTCTTTCCTACGTTCAACTGCTGACAGGTCACACAACCCCGGTCACACTGCTTCGGCTGCTACTCTGAACTTAGGGTTGTACCAGGTTTGTCTGAATACTCTCAACATAGCATCTCTCCCTAGATGTACTGGACCGTGTATCTGTCTGGCCATTGGGCTCACCATCTCATTGGGTAACACTGCTCTTCCATCTGCTGAAACCCAGAAATGCGCCTCACCTATCACACATCCTGCAGTTTCCCATGTTTGTTTTTCAAAATCGGGTGCATTTTCTTGCATACATTTCAACTCGTCCCAAGTGTCGACAGTTTCCAATATCATGGCTAATTCAGTTCTTACATTTATTCCGCCCACTTCCACCTCTGTGAAAGAATACCCTTGTTCTGCACAATACCTGGCGACTTCGTCGGCATATCTATTGCCTTGTGACACAAAGTCCCTATTCCTGGTGTGGGCGGTACATTTTACAACTGCAATACCTGCTGGACATTGCAAAGCTTCTAACAGCAAACGTACAAACTCTCCATTATGAATGGGAGAGCCTGAAGAAGTCATGTAACCTCTTTGAGACCATAATTGCCCGTAATCATGAACTACCCCGTAACCATATTGGCTGTCGGTGTATATGGTGACTCGAATTTGGTTGCTTGCCAGGCAGGCACGCGTCAATGCAATAATTTCAGCTACCTGAGCGGAGTGTACTCCTTCCAGGCATCTGGCTTCTACAACTCCAGTAATTGTACAAACAGCGTAAGCTGCTCTCAACTGCCCAACCTCGTCTCTTACACATGAGCCATCGACAAAGAAAACTTCATCGGGATCAGTCAGTGGCTCATCCACGATGTCGGGTCTCGGTTTGGTGCATAGTTCAGTCACATCAAGGCAATCATGGTCTGTACATACATCATCATCAATGTCCCCAGGGAGTGGCATCAAGGTGGCAGGGTTCAAAACAGAGCATCTCTTGAGAGTCACGTTCTCTGCAGCAAGAATGACTTGCTCATAGCGCGTGAGCCTGCTATTGGTCAGATGCTGTGTTTTGGTCCTGGTCATTAACAGTTCAACAGAATGCGGCACGTACACCTCTAACGGGTGTCCCATGACGATGTTCTCGCAACGTTCGATACTGACACCTGTTGCAGCAACGGATTTGAGACATCCGGGCAACGCTGCGGCTACTGGGTCTAAAGTAGCCGAAAAGTAGGCAACTGGTCTACGGGCATTCCCATGGATTTGGGCCAACACAGATAAAGCACAACCCTCTCTTTCACAACAGTAAAGCAAGAATATTTTATCGTAATCAGGCATTCCCAGAGCAGGAGCACGACACAGGTCCTCTCTCAGCTGCAGGAACGCCATCAAACAGTCCTTGTCCCATGGTACCGGATCACTCACCTCCTTGTGCGTCAGTTTTTGCAAGGGCTTTGCTTTCAGTGAAAAGTTCGCTATCCACTGTCGGCAATACCCTACCATCCCTAGGAACATCCTGACTTCTCTCTGTGTTTTGGGCGCATTCATCTTCATGATCGCCTCTATCCTGTCAGGGGACACCTTCCGTTTCACCTTCTCTATTCTGTGCCCCAAGTACTGCACTTCCGTCAGGCAGTACTGCAATTTTCCCGGGGACACCTTATGTCCATTTGCAGCCAAGTGATTTAGCAAAGCAATGGAGTCCTCCCTGCAAGCTTCTTCAGTTTCTGACGCCACAAGTAGGTCGTCTATGTACTGGACCAGAACTGACTTCTGGGGCAGCACTAGACTTTCAAGATTTTTCTTCAACAGCTAGTTAAAGATCGATGGGCTCTCTGTATACCCCTGAGGAATACGACACCATGTTAGTACGCGACCTTCCAGCTTAAATGCGAAAAGAAAATGGCTCTCCTCATCCAGAGGGATCGAAAAGAAGGCCTGGCAAAGATCTATCACAGTGAACCATTCGGCTTGGAATGGTATCTGAAACAGTATCACTGATGGATTCGGTACCACTGGACAACATGAGACAACTATGTTATTAATCTTCCGGAGGTCCTGCACTATCCTGAATTTCCCATTTGGTTTCTGCAAACCCATAATCGGGGAGTTGCATGGACTACCCACGATTTCTTTCAGTATTCCCTGCTTAATCATGGACTCGATCACGGGTTTTATACCTGCAATCGTTTCTGGGGTCAATTTATATTGGGGTGTTCTCGGAAACTCAGCATGCGGTTTCACTACGATTTTCACTGGGTCCACTCCCTTGACCAATCCAATCTCTTCCCCAGTGAAATCCCACACTTCTGGTGCCACGGTCTCTCTTAGATCCCATGGGAGCTCATCCACTGTCAAAGTGGGATACAGCTCCACACATATTCTCGAGTTTGCGACTTTGAAGTCAGCATCGTCATCATTGGTCAATACCTCCACTCCTTGCGGTGTGCAGTATATTGTACAGTTTAATTTGCACAAAAGGTCTCTTCCTAACAGACATACAGGACTAGAATCGCAAACCACAAACTGATGCTCATCGCTGTACTTCCCTATTTTCACCTGTACCGGTTCCGTCAATGAGCTCGTTATTCTCCTGTTTGCGACCCCTACCACTTGAATGGTCTCTCCAGACATGGGCAGGCCTGGAACTGCGGCTGATCTTATCGTGGATCGGGTGGCTCCTGTGTCTACTAAAAATGTCGTGGGGCACCCTGCCACTTTGGCCTCAACGTAGGGTCCCCTTTGGTCCACATCTAAGGCTGCCCCGAGGGTACAGTCTTCTCTCTCTACTCTCTGTCCTGTTAAGGGATCAACGTAATAGCACTCCTCTCCTCCTACAAACAGAGGCATCTGTCTATAGGTCTTTCCCGTTGTCCCTATTCTGGGTGGTTGAGGGAACTGAGCTCGCGGAGCTGGGGTCCCCCCTTTGACCACCTTCCCTTGGTACGGCGTTATCCCTTTCCCTGGAGTGCATTGGACCTCTTCCTCCTCTACTTCTTGTTCTCCAATTTCGACGTTGTAGGGACACTCGCGTTTCCAATGCCCCACCTCGTTACACTGGTGGCACCGGGTCGTCTTTTTCAATGCGGCTATGTCTACCCTTGGTCTAAAGGTGGAGTTTTCCTCATTGCCCTTGTTCTGACTATACTGTTTCTTACCCCCAGTTCCTGTTCCCTGTTGCTGTTGCTGCTGTCCACCCTTACCAGCTGACTGCATCTGTACTACCATCAGTTTTTCTTTTAGCTTCTTTGCCTTCGAGTCTATCTCATCACAGCAGTACCTGGCATATCTCAGAATTTCATCCAAAGGTTTATTTTGCCAACAAATCAAGTGTTGCTGAATCATTAAACTAATATCCGGTCTCAAGCCCAAAACGAACTTAGACACAAATTGCCCTATGTCTTTAGGATCCATTACATCCAGTCCGCTATATTGTTTAAACGCCTTCAGCAATCTCTCATAATACTCATGAACTGTCTCTTTGGGTTCTTGTCTAGTTCGATCTATTTTGACCCAATCTATGTCCTGCATTGGCACCTTATCTTTCAGCCAAGTCATCACTCTCTCGAATTTTGCCATTACTATCTCGGACGGTCCATTAGTCCGTGCATCTCTCTCTGGTTCTGCTGTGGGCCACTCAGCACTAACCTTACATGCTGTCCACAAGTCTCCTGGTACGGCAATGTCAAACAGTGTGTTCAAATCTATCCATAGTACTTTAGAAATTTTTACAAACCTCTCCACCTGCTTATACCACTCGACTGGATTCTCCCTCAATTTAGGGAAGGAGTTGGTAAAGGCTGCTAAGTCTCCCCTACTCCATGGCACATGCACATAGTTCCCGTTTGCAAACTCACGCAAAGGGTATGCCTCTACTCTCTGCAGTCCTCCCTCTGGGGTCATTCCAAGCATGCTTCTCCTAACGGTCCCTTTCTTGGACCACCTTTCTTCCCATTTATCCAGCGCTCTCCATGTCCTTATTCCCGTGATCAGTTCCCTTATGTGTGTTTTTAATCCTATTGTTCTTCTCTCATCTAGGTCCTGATCTGAATAATGTAGCCTATGGTTACCCTGTAATGCTTTAGTCCTTGACAGGTCTACCATATATTTTCCTGCCAGTTCGACTAATTTCTCATGTACCGCTCTCGCTTTCCGAGTGATGTCCTTTGCCATGAACAGTATTTCATCCTGCTCATACATCTCCATTCTCTCTAGAGGCAAGGTACCATCCACCATGTCATCCAGATCTGATTTTAGGCTGGCGACATCAAGTCTCTTGGCTTTTATCTCGGCTCGCAGTATGTCTTTCGTAGGGGGTTCACTAGTCTCTCTCCCGTCCCAACTTCGAGTCCTACGGTTGGGCTCAGGGGAGTTAAGGAGAGTTCTCCCTTGTTCCCATCTCTCTAGGTCCCATGCTCGGCCATCCTGTCTTGGAAGGTGATGAAACACAGGCCTGTTTCCCCCAATCTCATTTCGTCCACTCTCTCTGTCCTCCCTCACTCCCTGGTAGGATTCCCTGCTGTTCTCCCTCCTGTCGCTATCCTCTCGTTGTCTAGTGTCACTCAGGATTCGGTAGGTTCCTTCTCGGCTCCCCATCTCCCCAGGACTGCGTTCATGTCCGTAGTCGCAGGGGTTATGGCGAGGCCTCTCGCAACTCTCGTTCTGCCCACTATTGTCAGACGCATAGTGGGTGCACTTAAAACTGTTCCTGTATTCCTGCGTTCTCCTATCCCCTTCGCTGTGAATTGGGCGAGACACCCCCCCACACTCGGGGCTCCTGTTTTCCAGGTCTGGTCTCCCTCTTCTCCTGGTAGGACAAGTGTCTCCTCTACTGTCCTGACCCTTCCCGTCCCACTCCGGACTGCTTTCGTCAGCCCCACAGTGAGTCCGGGTCCTGCTGTCCTGGCTTTCCCTTCCAGCTTCCGCTGCTATTATGCTCTTGTGAGCCTCCACTGCCTCATCCCATTTCTTCATGTACTCCCTTAGCTCCTGGAAGGATTTCTGTCCCGATCCCCTCAGATCCTCCGGCCATCTAGGGCCCCCCGGATCTCCTATTGGATCTACTGCTGTATGTACTGGGGTGCTCCAATCCCTCGGTCTTGTCAACTGACTTGGGGAATTGATTGTATCATCCCTCCTTGCTATTTCTGCTCTCTCCCTGTCCAGTCGTACCTGTTCCTCCCCTTTGGCTCTCTATGGGTCATAAATCGATACTATAGGACCTATAGTAACGGGTACTTGCAGGGCATCTGGCAGTGCGTAGGATGTGGCACGCTCCGTTTCTGGCACCCTTTGTACCACAAACCTACCGACTACCTTCTGTACCGGACTCGGTTGAGACAATTCTTTGCATGCAGTGGGATCCCAATCTGTAATGGGAAGCGGTCCATACTCCCCTATCCCCGGCCCCCCTTCTTTGCTGGGCTAAACATTTCCTGTCTCTTTGTTGTACGGGGGTGGCCTATCTGTCAGTAACCTGTTTATCAGGCTGTCCTCTGTCTCGCTCTCATCATCTTCTTCTAATGGGTTTTTGTTTCCTGGCACTTCTATTACTGGGTACAGTTTATTAACTTCAATGTTATGCACTCTCCATCTTTTTGCATCCGCATCCCATTTGGCATCCTGCACTGCTCTTACCGATCATTTCACCCTTTCTTGTCGTCTATTCAGGTTCCTCTTGTGCGCTGCCCTAATCCATGCATTGAGAGCTTCAAACTGGGTCGGTCTAGGCATAGGTCTCATTGAGGTCATGACTGCTTTTAGTCGGTGTAGCACCTCTAATCTAAACGTCCCGTACTTCGGGAACGTTAGTTCCTCATTTCCTTCTGTAATCTTACTCCACTCTGAAATCCACATTATCGTGTGTAACCCAACATTTGCCGCCATATAATAAGCCGGCGTGCCCTCCGGCGGGGCTTCTTCCCCATCATAAGATCTTCGTCTCTCTCTTTTAAACGCCGCTCTTAACCATTTAAAACATTTCATGATTAAACGTACAATTTCCAGCCTCGCTATGCTGTTTACTTCCTGATGACAATCCACCAATCCTAGCGCGGCTTTGCTAGCTGGCCTATCACAGCGCGGTTTTGCTCCGGCCGGCCAATCCCAGCGCGGCACTTTCTGACGTCACTCGTCTCCGCTTCGCAGCAGCACCCCTCCTTTCTCAGCTCGTCTCCCGGTCACACATGCGTCCCATTCATACACCGAAAAATGACTACTTCCGACCAAGCCGTCACTTCTCTTGACTGTACGTCCACAGTCTATCTGTAATTGTCACCACAACTGACGAAATGTCTTCCGTCTTTCTGATAGGTTGCTTACACACAGTAACTTCCGACCAGCGTCCGTTACTCACGCACTCACTCTTACGTTCCCCCTATCTCGGTCCTGCGGGCGATCAATGGTACCTCATGACCCCCTTCACACTGGTTGACAATTACTCTGGATGTCCGATACACCCGAACCACTTAAGCTCTCCTTGAACTTAAGATTTGCACCGGTTGCGCGCGCTCACAACCTGTTCCACAGTCACTCTACAGGCATTCAACTCCGCCAGACATTACAACATAGATACAACACAAAAACACCGCAATCTAACACGCATGACCCTTTATACTCACTCTCGACCGATACTGCTGCTTTTCTGTCTCACGTCATCCGGACCTTCTTCGGCGGGCGGTTCTTCCGATCATCGATCTCTATAGCTTGAGCACAAATGTCACAAAATTGAATAAAAGAAACCACATCTTTTTTCCAAGTTGGCCACCAGAAACTTCTCTGTACTAAGTCTTTTGTTTTTGCGATCCCTGGATGGCCCGCTAACTGTCTGGTATGACACCACTGTAAAACTTGCGTTTGTAACTTCTTTGTTGGAACAAACAGTAAATTCGAGAAAAACGGTAGATTTTGATGGATAGTTCTATCAGGACCTTCTTGAACCCAGGATAACAGCTTAGGTATCGGCATGGCTTGTCTTATTTGCTGAAAGAAAACATCCGACATTGTGGCACCAATGATTTGATTACTAGACAGCATGTTCGTAGGCTTGGGAATAAGAAGAGAGTCATCTTGTTTGAAGTCATAGCGTGACAAGGAGTCTGCTTTGTTGTTCTTAGTGCCTGGTCTGAAAGTTATAATGAAATCAAATTCTGCAAAGAACAGTGTCCAACGAAGTTGTCTTGGACTCAGCGCCTTTGCACATCTTAAAAATTGCAAATTTCGGTGGTCCGTATGAACAGTTACTGTATATTTCGCTCCTAGTAAATAGTGACGCCATTCTTTGAAGGCATAACGAATTGCTAAAAGTTCCTTCTCTGCTATAGTATAGTTGGCTTCAGCAGGTAAAAACTTTCTTGACAGAAAAGCAATGGGATGTAATTCATTGGTTTTTTGATCTTTTTGTGATAAAATTTCAGCTTTTTGTTCACAAAAAACATCAGTGAAAGGTTCATAAATAGGTGGTAAGTCTATATCTTGTTCGGCGGCAGTAGACACATAAAGAGCAGAAGCATTGTGAAGAAAAGAACTTGGAGACTCTTTCAATTCTTGCTTTGTACAAAAACATTCTTGTTTGCACCAAAGAGATGGGAATTCAATAGAACGCTTAACCCAATCAATGGTAGGATTGTGTAAGGTTAACCAGGATATACCAAGAATTACTCCGAATTGAGGTGCATCGATTACATCAAATGAAATGGTTTCTTGATGTTTTCTGTTATTGGTATCGCAGATCATTAAAAGAGAATTGGTACAATGGGTGATCATTCCTGAAGTTAACTGAGTCCCATCTACTGCATAAACTATTTCAGGTTTTGCTTTTGTGGTTATTGGTATGTTTGTCTTTGAAACAAACGTAGTGTCGATGAAATTTCCGGTAGCCCCTGAGTCTACCATAACTGCTACCATTAATTGTTTCTGATCCGGCAAAATGAACTGGACGTTTAAAGTTAGATGTGGTACAGTTAACTGCAGAGTGTTTGCTACTGATTGTTCAGGAGGATATTGCCAACTCGAAAAAGTCTCCTGATCCAATCTCGAGTTAGCTAGTTTTCCGACTTGTTCTCTTTCTTTTCACGTGACCAAGAATTTTTGGTTTGGTTAGGAAGTTTGATTATCTGGTGAAAAAACGAGGTGGAACAAATGAGAATCCTGCTGATACTGTCAAAAACAGCTCCTCCAGCGTACCCTCCAGTGATAGTGAGAGTATTCCCAACCCAATGGAGGATACTTCCAATACAAGCATGAATAGTTTTTTTAAGGAACTATGTTGTATACGGATAGGCAATCTAAATATGAATACCCGGTCCAAGAGCAGAGAAAGACCAGAAGAGGAAAAAGAAATGAGGAATCAGTCCAGAGACAAAGTAGAGATACAGAAAAGGTCATGAACCTGAAATATATATGCAAAAGTCTTGAGTAGTAATATCTGATGTTAAAGTTGTGAACCTGTCAAGCAAGGAACTTACACCAGAAAGAAATAAAGTCATGAAGAAAGGCTAAGGGTTATTTCCTTTTGTTAACCTTATGTTTGATCTTGTAAAAATGTGTTTTTTAAATTTGTGCACAAACTTAAACTTAAACAATAATTTGCGACGCTTACTATGCATCAAACACAAGTGACAAATACTATCTCATACATCAATCTCTACATACAGGATGTGATTGACACTACCACACTCCTCTCATTAACCACAGAGGAGGCGAATGATACAAGTTTACGAAGTGCGGTAATGGCCCTAGGCATAGATACAGGCTGCTGTAAGGGTAATGGGTCTAAACCAAAATCGAAATGGACCCGTTATCTCACTCCAGATAACAATTGTGACACTTTTTTAGGAATGTGTGCAGAGACTTTGATCGAATAACACTGATGCAAATATATAGAAGAGCAGGGATGACCATGAACAATCTAACCCCCCCCAGGAGAAAATGGCATTTCAAACCCTGCAGGGAGATGATACACTAAGGCAACCTGTTGTTCGTACCTGGATAACTGAGGCTACTTATATTTCCAATTGTCTCCCCATTCCGGAATGCAATTTTCAGGTGTCTCATATGGTACAATCTTGGCATTATCTCTAAGCAGGTGCTAATGATTTTTGAGCACCCTCCTGACCTTGTTTATGTTTCTTCC
This sequence comes from Lissotriton vulgaris, assembly GCF_964263255.1. Classification (NCBI taxonomy): domain Eukaryota; kingdom Metazoa; phylum Chordata; class Amphibia; order Caudata; family Salamandridae; genus Lissotriton; species Lissotriton vulgaris. The sequence continues at coordinate 1,690,267,714 of NC_141694.1, forward strand.
GTATGTAGTAATGAATGTAATTGTGTCGGAGTATGTGCGATCCCTTGTTCTGCACTCCTTAAGCATCTTTTGTCTATCTAGTTTAAGTGCTCTGTTATACGCAGTCCCTTCTGTGTGTGTCATACCCTCTTGTGAGAAGCATATGTTTTATGTCACATATGAGGAGTTTTCACAAAAGCATGCACTGCGCAATGTGTAGGATTGCCATGGATCTGAGATCATTTAGTTACAATAACAACCCTACCTACTACATCAAGGACAAGGTGAATTGCATGTCACAGTTGGTAGTGTGTGTCCTAGTATGCAAATGCAATAAGTTATAAGTGGGAGGCACACTCAGACCAGTTAAAGATAGGATAATGGAACATTTCATAGAAGTCAAACAGAGAGACCTGAAATTTCCATTTGCATTGCACATTCTGACATGCGAGCAACATGATCACAGTAGGGGCTTTCAATTCCATTGTATAGAAACAGTACAGCAGAAAAGAGGAGCGGAAACAGGGAGCAACGACTGAGACAACAGTAAGCCCTATGTATAATGAGACTGAAAGCTGTTGAAGAGGGTTTAAACATAGATCATGAATTACATTATTTCTTAGGAGACTGATAAAGTTTACTTTATTCTTTGTCTACACAGTCATATCTTACACACAGAAATGATTACAAGTGCACAAACTATTATGTAGAAGGAACGTTTAAACTCCTGGCAAACAATTTCCAATGTTGTTAAATATCATGTAAACCTGTGTAAGATGGAGTATTACAGACCAATGATACCTGTAATTCTTTCCTTGTTCTTTTATCCATGGATCATAAGGGCGACATGGAGCTTACTTCTTTTTCTTCTATAAAGCTATATATATTGGACAATCCAATTTAAGTTTGACAATAAACCCCAGTTATAGGGTACAAAGGATGTGATAAAATACAAATATGTTAGTACTACTGAGACTATGAAATAGCTCACTATGCATAATGGAGAAGGAATGGAGGGATGTCCAAACATCTGACATGAAATTTGGTGAAGTATGACAGTTAAATAATGATACCTGTAATTCTCTCCATGCCCCCCCCCCCCCCTATGATCATAAAGGGGATGTCTGTTTTATTTTTCTATCTTTATAATGATTACACACTTTAATTTAACTAAAGTCCCTAGTCAACATAAGTGGTACAGAGGGTAGCAAGGTTGTGAAGGAACACAAATGTTAGAATACTACTGTGATTATTAGGTACTGCCAGGCGCATGATAGATACCAATGTTGTAATATGGAAGGCAAGCTGCGGTTTTGCAATGCGTGAAATCGTGAATATAGTATGTTTGGAGGCCAAACTGGGTTCCAAATAATATGATATTACTTTACACTCGCGTAGAGTTTACTTTATCATCAGGGCAACCAAATTGGACAAATGACTTCACATTTCCATTGGGACTTCCCATGGTAACATCTACATCTTGATGGCCAGGCTATACAGGGTAGACAACATACTCAATAAGCAAACTACTCAATAATTATACAACGCTTAACCTTTACCGCGCTCGATTAAGAAGGATGGTTGACACACCAGCATTCACAGAATGCACAAACGCATAATTCTCGATATGGAGACACAAGATATTTAGGCTAGGCAGGGTAATAATTTGTTTTATTTTAGTAACAACGTAAGTGCCGACCATATATAGAGTAATATTTCAAGATGACCCTTATTCAGCACGCTACTTTTTCATGACAATACAACGTGAAGGGCCAGGAGCACTTTACTAAATATCATTTCCTGGTCTTGTGTTTGCCTTGTCATCATGTTGGGAGATGCAGGTAGGAACTGCGGCTTTAGGAAGAGAGAATATCGCTATATAGAATGTACGGAGAATTTTTGTGTTGTATCGGTTCACCTTTTTTGCAGATCTGTTACGTTATCACTAAAGGTACTGGGCGGCACATGGACCTTTTCGTGGACTGGTCTCTTCTGAGGCCAGAACTGTGTGTTGTGGACTACACATGGATAACCTGCTTTTGCGTTCACTGTGGTCACGGGTCAATTGTTGGATGTACATGTTGTTAGAGAGGCAGCTTTTTATAATGCGCAAGTGGTTTGAGTTACGCTGTGCACCAGCTGTGATTTATTATAGAGAAGCAATTACTAATGTTATTACAATCGATCTAAAGCTCATAGCATCAAAATGCATGATACGCATGATTTGCATGGTGCAAGGCATATACAGTTGAATTGAACTGTTATATCACGACCAGATTTACACTCTGGGAATTGACCAGCTTACGTTGGCAAAAGATCACATGGTGGTGACACATTTACTGTGTTAGATAATGCACATTATGCCATATTTAGAGTTTAACGACTAGGGAGCTATTACAACCACTGAATGGAGTATACTTTGCTTGAAGGTATTGAATAATTAATATTAGAAGAATGACCTAGTGCTCACAATGAGTGGACACATCAAGGTAAGAGATTCTACTTGCCTTGATCCCTGTAAATGAAATCTATTATATCATATCACTAAAATGGAGATCCTATGTACTTGTAGGAAACATTGCGATGAATGAGTGGCTTCTACAAGGACATAGGTTATATTAAAGGGACACCAGAGCAGGTGAGCCCTGTTCTTTCTTATTCATCCGAACACTGGTGATGACCCAAAACTAATTACTCACATTATTATTTTTTGGCAGCTTTGGGTGAATGGACCCTTTATGATACTTTGGGAATACATAGATGATCTAAGTGAAAAACACTAACAGGTACCCTATTGTGACTACTACCATAGACAATAGTCTGCATAAGAAAGATCACTTTAACATTTCAAGCACAGCGTGACTAAGGCCATTGTGACCCGGGTGAGGGTTTCTGCTGCCTCCCTACTTAAGGGGCTCCTCCCTGAAATCATGTACATTTGTAATTGTAGCCCTGAAGAGCCTGATTCAAATTTTCCAGCAGGAGAAAAAGATACATGTTTGCAAGTGCGAACTTAAGGAACTTCTGTGAAAATAAAGACTGTTACTACCACACTCATTGCGTTGATTCTTTTTGAGTGCTCAAAGGTCTTGTTTTTTATCAGTTGGACTTCTTCCAGAAGAGGGAGATCAGCTCTTCCTCCCCCTTGAGCATGGGACAGCTGGGATATTCTTTGTATATAAACAAGCGGAACTATTATAAGACTGGAATGTGTGTGCTTTCTTCCCCAGTCACCTAAATCCATTCTTTTGTGCTTAAATGTTTCATTGTTCTGCTGATATTTTTAATCTGCAACAGGCACCATAGCTCTGGCCCAGCTTGCAGATGTTCTAATTCTCCAAATAAGCTGGAGTAACATGCTGGTAAGGTAGTGAAAACTTTTATCTTTTTTAAGGTAAAAGTTGCAGTCTTGTCATTAGTCTTGAATGGCCACTCATTCTATTCATCTAAGCTCTAACAAAACTGATATTATGTTTTTTCTGTTCGTTCTTGTCAGATTTGCACTGATTTGGCAATCTGGAATCAACAAAAGCGGTGTTAATATCCTTACTTGTCCAATGCAAATGGTAATCATGCAAGGGATACCATGCTGGTGGGAAGGGGATCTGAAGAAAGGTTAATGGGACAAGAGAGACACAGAGAAAAACAGAGCCGCTAGATAAGTTTACTCTGCCTGTTCATACAACAGGCCTCCCCCTGCTCTGCAGAGGTGTCGATATCTAACACAAGAATAAACTCTTTTAGTATTTCACCTTTCACGTTCCAGCACACTACATCCAATAGGTCATATGATATCCCCAGCCAATATCTGTATTTCTGACTCTCTATGGATGGTTGAAACTCTGGGGCTTCCTTGAGCTGAAATACAAATAGAACCTCTGTAATATAAGCAAGAAAATACCCAAGCTATATCACTTGTTTCTATGTCAGTAGCTACCTTAAGTAATTCACAGGTTACAGCTGTGCTCTGAATTCTTTATTACATTAAAAGTTCATCAGCTGTAACATAAGGGATAAACATTAGTATTATATTTTCCTTCTTGGCAATAGGCTATCACGTCCACGCTGGTATCATTACCGTAATAATATCATGTGTCCCGTGCAGGCCTATTGTTGTTTTAATTATGTTAGCCTGAGCACATTGGAGGCTGCACTCTTCTTTCCGCATGTTACTATACAAACATTTTTTTGCTTTGTGCCCACTGTACTTTCACACAGTACCTGCTGTTGTTTTTGCGTTCTGTTCTTTCCTGGAATTTAGTCTGAACACCGTAGACAAGGTCAAACAACAATGCCCCTTGTTATTCTGTTCTGGTCAAGCTCTAGCACCTATACAAAACTCAAGAATGCAGCAGTTGTTTGGGAGCACATCCTATTTATCATATAGGTGTGCAAAGATATGTAAAACACACACACTTAGAGAGAGGTTTTCAGAGAGGCCATAATGACTACACCTGAGATGTAGAACTTTTATCTGTGCATGCTAAGGTACTGGGTCCGCTGCAAACACCCACAGATCTTTGTATATATGATAATTTCTGTAGAAGGGGAAGGGGATTCATCTACCCTGTCTAATATAATGACAGCTCCCTTTATGATTTATGGGTTACTTACTATGCTGACAGTATTTGCATTAGGTATTGTCATACTTAATGTGGCACGTGTACTGCAAATTAGAGCACAAAAGTTGAAATAAACATTTTAAACTTTCCCTGTGTCTCTGTCAAATCTTATTGTGGACAAGTACGAGGGTGAGAGTGAAAGGGTGTGTCCTGTCACCCTGATTTCTGGGAAGGTCAGGAGTGTTGTGTTCTGGGGTCACTTGTTCCTCTTTGAGTGAGTAGGAGGGCTAGTGAGAAACTATAGCTAGTCGGTCCAGGGTTCATGGGTACTAAGTTTGTAGGATGACTGCCTACTACGGTTCTATGGTACCAAGCATAGTTCTATTATTCCACAGAATCTCTGCAATATGGCGCAGCCAACGTTTGGTCTTGTACTTATTTGCAAGACACCTGAGTAGCGCTTGTGCTTGTCCACAATACCCTTGCATCGTTTCCTGGAGACATTCATGGTGTAGCAGCTTTACCTCCACAGTTTGTAGGGACTTAGTATTTCCATAGGTTTTTCAAGCTTGAATTTTAGAAGATTTATATCCACTTTTGTGCTACCATTTGAATCCCTTGCTATTGCTTTATGACTTATCCCGTTGTGATTCAAGCTCATTGCCGCACAGCGATTACTTAACACTTGTTTCAGCATGGAGTTCCTAATGCAGGATCTGCTATTGATTTTGTGGTCAAGGCAGACCCTGCATACCCCTTCAAGCTTTTTTACTCCTGGATTACGTGTCCCGCTGTTTTCATACTTATACAGGGGCTGCAGTTCTTGTGGCTTATCGCCCATATGTGGTCTTGAGTTTCTTCTTACAGCCTGGGAGCACCAACTTTGGTATAATGGCACCCTGCCCCATCCTATTGCTATTATTCGAATGGGCCCCTTAAGTATTGACAGAGTCACATGGCATGTGTTGGCCGGTTTTACTCGTACCCTCTTTTATGCCAACGCTAATGTGGCAGAGGCACGTTTGTTATATGTGCAGGTTGTCTTTCTTTATAGGAGCTTTCTAGGTGCTCCACCTGGGACTGTGCCTCCTATGCAGAATTGAAGAATGCATTCCACCTGCAGTGCCTTAGGTGCTGGGGTTGTTGTTTTAAGACACTTATTTGTTTAAAAAGAGGTAATGCTAGACCTAATGCCAGTGTCAGCAGAACGTATTGCACCTTTGTTTTAATCACGTTCCCACTGTACATTTTTATCCTGCGCCGCATTTAAATACCTTTCTGCTTCTTTTCTTACTGCCATCGACCCCGGTCCTCACAGCTTGTGCCGCTTGTACGCAGGGTCGACTTACTGGCATTATACACTTCCGGTTGCACTACCGGAAATCTAAACCAGCGTTGTAGCTTTTTTCGCCCACCTCCTACTTAAAGAGGAGCAGGGCGCGGATGCGCGCAGCGGCGCCTCTGACTGGAGGTATTCGCTGTTTGTTCTTTGTTCTTATTTGTTTAAAAACAGGTAATGCTAGACCTAATGCCAGTGACAGGAGAACGTATTGCACCTTTGTTTTAATCATGTTCTCACTGTACATTTTTATCCTGCGCCGCATTTAAATACCTTTCTGCTTCTTTTCTTACTGCCATCGACCCCGGTCCGTCACGGCTTGTGCTGCTTGTACGGTGGGTCGGCTTAGTGGCATTATACACTTCCGGTCGCACTACCGGAATTCTAAACCAGCGTTGTAGCTTTTTTTGCCCACCTCCTACTTAAAGAGGAGCAGGGCGCGGACGCAAAGGCAAGCCTGTCTGCGCCCATCTGCACCCGACCAACGCCAGACGCCAGGACCCCTGAATCTTTTTCTTCTGTAATATATCTTCATGTTTTATTACCTGTCCTTGAAAACATGCCTAATTTAAGATACTCCAGTGAAGAAATAAGAAAAATGAATTTTCCTCTGAGCGAAACTACGGAGGCCCATGTGGCAGAAATAGCTAGATGTCCTGAAATCCTTTACACAGCCTTCCCTGCTGACAAGACGGATATTTTAGTATCTCCCAGTTCTAGTTCTTCTAATACTGATAAACCTGTTGTACAACGTAAGGCCATATATGTCAATGCCCATTTAGTTACTAAACATGGCTTAGAAATCTGGAGTCTACTTGATTCAGAAGCTCCAGATATTTGTTTTGTCACTTTGACCTGGCTGCACGAAAATGCCACTCCTGACGTACACATTGCCTTCCCTCCAGAGTACAAAATAACACCGCTTGATAGGAAAGAAACCAGAGGGGGAGGACTACTAATTGCAACCACTAAAAATGTAAATGTTGTCAGCATGGAAAACCTTATTTCCAACCCCATAGAAATTATTGCGTTTAAGATTGAGGGATTACCAAATAATGTCTGGAAAGGAGCTTTAATATATCGGCCACCTGGTGTTAAAGGAGAATTTGCAAACAAGTTACTTGGGATTATTGCACCGCATGTTCTGGTTGCTGATAAATTTCTCCTGATAGGTGATTTTAATCATCATGGGGATATACAATCTAATTTAGATACTGGAAAGCTAATCTCTAATATGAACACTTTGGGCCTTGTTCAGAAGGTTATTGGCCCCACACATCAAGTCGGTCACACGGTGGACCTTCTTTTTTCAAATTCTCCTGACATTATAGTTGACCCTCCCATTCCATTACTATGGACAGATCCCCATTTACTAAACTGTTCCCTTCCTGTGACTACAACCAAGATGGCACTGGAAAATGAACAGATATTACGCAGGCCTCTGAAAAAATGTACAGTACCTTTATTTAAAAAAAAAAATGACCTAGATGAATTAACATCTGCCATGAGTGCAGGTTCAGCTGCACAACATTTTGAAAATGCCATAGAGAAAGCACTGGATAAAATTGCCCCTTTGAGTAAAGTTAAGATTAGAACTGCCCCTTGGTTCACAGATCAATTAAAAATCACAAAATCTTTTTGCAGAACTGCTAAAAAAAAATGGCGAAAGAGCAAAGATCAGGCCGACCGGAAAACATATACACTTCTGCACTCTAGCTATATGCATGACATAAAAGTGACAAAGAGAGTATTTCTCACTCAGCGGATAAATAAAGTGGAAAATTCATCTAAAGAACTTTTTCAAATTCTAAAAGAATTTACCATCTTCAGAAGTCCGTCAGAAATATCAAATTCTCAAGAGTGGACCAAAGCTCTCTCAAAATTCTTTGAGGATAAAATAACGGCCATTGATCACTCTTTCCCTCCCAATCGAATTATAGGGCAGTCTGAAGTCTTGGCAAATTTGACACCTGATCTGCCACATGTAATGAGCGAATTTTAAAAATTCGACTTCAACGCAACCATTTCAGTCGGTCTGAAAATAAAGTATGGGTCACCTTCTGATCAGATCACCCCCAGAACATTTAACAAGTCTTTTTAATAATTCATTTTCAGACGCAGACTTCCCTAAAATATGGAAAGCAGCAAGAATTAGACCAATTTGAAAAAAGCCCACAGCCGACCCTAACATATTGTTAAATTATCGACCCATTTCAGTACTTCCATATTTTGGGAAATTGCTGGAATCCTTCGTCAACACACAGCTTGTGAGCCATCTTGAAAACAATGGGCTCCTGGACCCATCACAATCTGGTTTCAGGGCATCCCACAGTACGGAAACAGCGTTGGTAGAGGTTGTTGATAATATCAGACTGGCATTAGACAATCGCCAATCAACTATCCTGGTCCTGACTCCACCTGTCGGCGGCCTTTGACACCATCTCCCATTGCATCTTAATCCAACAGCTGTGGGAGATTGGTGTCAGAGGAAATGCCCTAAAATGGTTTTCCAGCTGCCTATCTGATCGGTCAATCGCTGTTCAGATTGACAAAAATACGGCGGAAAAAAGACCTGTTAGAATGGGCATGCCGCAAGGCTCGATCTTGAGCCCTACGCTTTTTAACGTCTATATGACACCATTGGCTAGAGTGATTAGGGCCTACGGCTTTGATGTTCTGTCCTACGCAGATGATACCCAGATCTTGATCACGCTGGGCCCAGATCCAAATGAAACTAAACAGCGTTTCAAAAACTGCCTGATCCATGTTGAACACAGACCTAGTGTAATAAATCACTGGGTTGGACAACCATTTGTATTGACTGAATTATTTTTTATATAAAAAATTTTTTTGCAAGAAGTTTTTGGCATCAAAAGATACACCACAACATTCATAAATATACAAGAACAAATTCAAAGGACTAAACAAAAATTGGCAAAACAGTGCAAAAAACAAGAGAATTGTCATACATAAATAACATGGACAACTGTGAAAAGGCCTCAAATTAATCACTTTACAGAGGCTCCAATCCTGGATATACAATAGACAAGGGGAATATTATGTTTAAAAAGAAAACCTCCTTGTAACAACCATCACGAGATACACAATAGATAACACATCAGGTGCTAAGGCTAGGAACAACATAGGAACAGTAAACGATTCCAAAGTGGGATTTTTTGGTTGAGTCCTAGCGAGCCCTAATACTTTTGTATCTCGGAGGTGAAAACGTCGACGCGTTTCGAACCCACTATCATTCAACGGGTTCTCCTCAGGACAGGGACTGGGGGGTCGTTGTCACTTATTGGTGAGATGGAGGGGTCACTCCCTTGACAGAGGACGGTGTTGCCGCTGAACAAGGACGGGGTGCCGGCCGTGATCTATTTCTCGGTGTGTGGATCTGGAATCTTAGTTAACGTGGCGATTTGTTCAAATTAAGCGCGTGGGAGGCGGCGGCCGCCGCACGGGCTGGCGTGTTCTCGGCAGAGAATACGAGCTGCAGCGGTCCGGCACACAATGACTTCTGAGAGACAGCTAGTAGCTGTCTCTCAGAAGTCATTGTGTGCCGGACCAATAAGTGACAACGACCCCCCAGTCCCTGTCCTGAGGAGAACCCGTTGAATGATAGTGGGTTCGAAACGCGTCAACGTTTTCACCTCCGAGATACAAAAGTATTAGGGCTCGCTAGGACTCAACCAAAAAATCCCACTTTGGAATCGTTTACTGTTCCTATGTTGTTCCTAGCCTTAGCACCTGATGTGTTATCTATTGTGTATCTCGTGATGGTTGTTACAAGGAGGTTTTCTTTTTAAACATAATATTCCCCTTGTCTATTGTATATCCAGGATTGGAGCCTCTGTAAAGTGATTAATTTGAGGCCTTTTCACAGTTGTCCATGTTATTTATGTATGACAATTCTCTTGTTTTTTGCACTGTTTTGCCAATTTTTGTTTAGTCCTTTGAATTTGTTCTTGTATATTTATGAATGTTGTGGTGTATCTTTTGACGCCAAAAACTTCTTGCAAAAAAAATTTTTTATATAAAAAATAATTCAGTCAATACAAATGGTTGTCCAACCCAGTGATTTATTACACTAGGTCTGTGTACTCTGTCGCGAACTCAATACTGTCCGGCTCTTGTTTTGTTGTTTCAAGTTAGAGTGGCCCAGGCCGGTCAGTGACAGGGCCCAAGCCTTCCCCAGTTTCCCCTTGATCCATGTTGAGTCATGGATGAATGCTAATCATTTGCAGTTAAATGGAAGCAAATCAGAAATTTTGCTTTTCATCAAAGCGGCAGAATATTGGACTTATGATTGGTGGCCAATTCAATTAGGCAGCTGTCCAACACCCAAGGAGTCAGTCCGAAATTTGGGTTTTAATATGGATAATAAACTGACCATGGAAAACCAAATTATTCATATTGCGGGTACCTGCTTTGGGCTAATGCTCAGTTTGAGGAAGATTTTTAAGTGGATTCCCGTTAAGGCCGGAAACCACTAGTACAGGGCCTCATCATAAATAGAATGGACTATGGGAATGCCCTCTTACTTTCCATAAACGAACATTACCTAAACAGACTCCAGGTTCTTCAGAACACTGCAGCATGGTTGGTTCTCGGCCTCCCGCGAAGATCTTCATCAACTAATTGTCTAAAATGTCTTCACTGGCTTCCGGTAAAGAAGCAAATTATCTTTAAAGTTCTATCCCTGGTGCACAAACACATGTATAAAAATGGTCCTAGATACTGGTCCAAAAAACTGAGATGGTACCAGCCCCAAAGAGAACTTAGATCCAATAACGAGTGTCGGTTGACACCCTTAAGAATACAAACTTCCAGAAATGGCGGTTGTGCGTTTTCCTATCTCACCCGCGCCTCATGGAACAAAATGCCCTTCGGTCTCCGCATCAAAAAAACTGAAGACCTGGCTTTTCGCAAACGAAACCATCTTATTTCCTGTGTCAAAGCAGTCTGCTAGAGCCATGAGACTCTTCGGATGTGTTTTGTGCGCGATACAAATGTCCCTGGCTTGACTAAACAAAATATCCACTGGCCACATTCTGTGAAAGTTTCAAAACACAAGTGAACAATTTCCACAAAGGAATGGTTAGTTGGAAGAAAAAACTAACAAAGGCCCAGATTTACTAAACGTAGATACTGGTGAAGATGCACAAAAAATGAAATCGTCAACCAACCTTTGCCCAAAAAAGGAATTTTGCACCAAAAGTTGATGCGAGTGGAGCAGTGAATCAGTATTGTGTTGCGTGGAGTGAAAACCCTGAGGTTCTATTCCAAGTTGGCATAGTGGGATGAGAACCACCATTCCAACACTCGTAGGATTCCACAAAAATACAATATGAACTAAAGTCAGGAAAAGAACTGCGACATAGCTTGCACTGCCTTTGAACCATGACCCAGTGCTACATCCTGCATAGTATAACTCACACACAGCATTTTTAGTGGGAGCTTGACCAAAGACATTATCAGCAGTAAAAATCGCTCTGTGCCACTTTTTCCCATTTGCATAATGCAGTGCTTGAGATTTCCACAGTGTGATTTCAATGGCCTAATCTAGACGGCAGTATTTCGTTGTAGGTAGAAGGTATTTTTATGCCACTGTAACAAACCATCTGGGAAAAACCAGCCTGGATTGTTCAGAATAAACACCATCATTAAGACATGCTGCTTCTGTGACCTGAGAAGTAAAAACACAAATGTCTTCTGCAATAAAGCCCTAACCATCAATTTGTCCACTGCCCTTTTCTGACAGATTATCTTTAGGCTTTGGTCCCAGTCAATCAAATGCACCTCAGACTTGGATATTTATCTGACATTTTGCACGGGTCAATACATCTCTTCAGGTCATTCTGCTTTTCATCTTTCACTGTTATCTACTTTAGGGATTGTAATATCTGCTGCTGACAGCTTCGCATGGGCCAGGAGTATTATAGTGGCGTCTTAAATAGAGTCAATATAATACAATCTTTATTTCCAACATATGGACATATAGTGATTTTTTGTGACTATGTTTCATTTACATTTATTCTTTAGCAGTGTCTGCCATCACTTCTGAAAAAGACCTCAGGCACGTACTGGTCACAAAAAATAACAAACGCACGTGAATTTAGGAAGGCATTGTTCCATTTTTGTGCTTTTAATACTGGATTTTGTCGGGAATCAAGCTTTGACATCTATATACATACTTTAATGTCCTCCGATTGGCTGCAGGGCACGGAAAATCATCACAAGTTAATATTTCAGCACTTGAATTTAGTATAGTGTGAATAGTACAAGTTGATCTAAAGGAAATACAACTCAGATAGTTAAGCATTAGTTCAGGCTTGGAACTGGGATAACCATATTTATTTCAGCTTATAGACATACTCTTAAAGAAGCTGGTCAAAGGGATTACACTGCCTCGTGCTTTTCCTTCAAAAGAAAACAATAAAAAATAAGAACAATGTGCTCGATTAGGATGGCGGACGGACTTGCGTCCGTCCGCCACCCCCGAGGTGGAGGGACCGACCGCAGGGGCAGCGGCGGTCCCTCCGTAGCAATTAGGATGTGACCGCCACCCTGGCGGTCACATCCCTTATATTTTACATTGCAGCGGGTGCTGCTTTGAGCAGCACCCGCCGCAATGTGAAATATGCATGTTGAACTTTGGCATGCACAACTTGGCAGGCACTGCGTGGGGCCTACCACCTTGTGCATGCCAAAGCAGGGGGGTACCACAGGTACTCCCCAGGTGCACCAGCCACCCCCCAACACCCTGGGGGCCCGCAACGGGCCCCCAAACACAAAAGACCACATGCTTTTCCACGGCGGAAAAGCTGCAGTGGAAAAGCATGTTTCCGCCTGCATCCTAATATGGCTGGCGGTGTCTTGCAGACACTGCCACCATATTTGCGTGCATACACAGTGGATCAGCGGCAGACGGACTTGCCGTCTGCCGCTGATCCCACCGCCATCCTAATGTGGCGGTGGGTGTTTCCAATGTCCGCAGAGGTGAATCCGCATCCTCCAGGCCAGCGGTGGCTTCCGCCGGCCCGGAGGATGCAGATTCACCGCCATCCTAATCGGCCCCAATGTGAGGGAATAAAAGGTTGACCACAGATATATCCACTTCTAGTTAGATATATTCAGTTAATCCAAACCATCAAAGTATACAGAATCAATAAATAACAATTAATGAATAAAATAACCTTTCTCCACTACACATATAAAAACAATATGTTTAAAACTTCCATAAAAGGGCTTTGTGCCAGATACATCAAGCATTATAACAGAGCATACCTGTAAACAGCATCCAAGCTGCCCTGGGATTGACTACATCGAACATTCTCAGTCTGGAATTTCTGTTGCCTATACTAAACATTCAACAGTAACCTGCTTACAGTAAAAACAATGGTATTTGACATATCAGTCTTTAAAATCCTCAGAGCAACCCAGTAATGTCTAGTTTATGAGGTTACAACAACCAGGTTTGATGGAGCAGGATTTTCACAAAAAGAAACTTGCTCGAATTAACTCCCCCATAATACATACTAACAGTATGTGGTGTGAAAATTAATATACAAATCACATGAACACGAGGGAAACCTCTTTGCGCACGCATGCACTAATGCGAATAAATGCATGACAGAACTAAACCATATTTCCATATTTACATTGTGCTTTGAAGGAAACAAGAAATAATGCATGACTAGGCTTCAATTTACATCTTTTTGCATCTTGATTTAAAAATAATAAATAATGCTGCTTTTCCCTTAGGCTTCTGTTAGGAAAACATGTAACAGGGAAAAGGTGGGTGGTAAACAGTAAAAAGTGCATTTCTGTGTAATTAATGAATATTATGTTCCATTGGCCATAGTGAACTGAATGGGCTTCCATTACTCTAAAGTTGTCCGGATAGAGGAGGGGCTGGAAGATGAGCGAGAAATGACCTGCCAAAGCAGACAGAAGTGCTGAGCGCTGCAGAGAAAGTGTAAAGGTTCAAGGCTATGCAGCACAGAGAACATTGTATGTCTGCCAAACGGATGAAACTGGCCATGGGACCCGAAACATCTTCCGGGATGTTGCTGAGAAATACGTGTGAAAATGTTGAAATGTATCATGTATTAAATTGTATGAACGAGTCAAATATTAGGTAATAAAAAAGGATGTAGAACAATCAGCATGTACAAATTATGAATGAAGTCACAGTGGTGTGACAGACCACCTCCTAAATTGACCAATAGCAAGTCAGATTCTGTGAATTGTTTTAACTAAGGTGGGTTGGACATGTAGGTTTTAGGGTATAACTGGAGTGCCTTTGGGGTGTGCTTAGGCAAGCTTGCAAGGAGAGAGAAGAGAGGGGTGATAAGTCGCTGTTTGTCGGTTTTGCAGAGAGGCCTAGCTGTTCCTGTCCGTTCCGTTCCTGTCCCTGATATCTTTGTTTCCTGACTCTATTTCAGGGGGCCCCCACCATCTCTTTGGCCAGGGGGGTGGTATTTCACAGATCCTTTGGGTTTGTATTAATTATCTGACTCCTGCAAATGAAATTTTTGTCTCTGAAACTTTTGTCTCTTCATCTATCCACTCCATCCCATGTATATTGTTTCGCATTATTTTTCTGCAACTTTTGTCTCTTCATCCAGCCACTCCGTCACATGTGTATTGTTTCGGATTATTTTGCTGAAACTTTTGTCTCTTAATCTATCCACTCCTTAATGTGCATATTGTTAATTGAATGATGAGTTTGACACTGTTTGCATTAGCAAATGTTTTCTCTCTCTCTTGTGAATTTCATTGTTTGCATTTCTGACCGTATGCAATGAGCATTTTATTAATCATTTGTGAGATAAAACCTTATTAAAAGATTCTGTGATTATTTAGTTGAATGAATAGTTAGTTAGTTAGTTAGTATTATCATTACCATCAACTATTCAACTAATTGGTCTGTCGACCAAGAGGAAAAAGAGTTGATGTAGAAGCTTAGTTATGAATTTAGGGATGTCAAACATGAATTTGTGAGGAAAATTGATTTGATGTAATTAAAACCTGATCCTCAGCGCATCAGGGATCTGGGTGAATGTGTACGGGCCATTGTATTGTGATGGTATTGAGTATTGTAGGGAAATCAAAAGGGGGGAGGAAGAGGTGGTGCTGTGTGGCACCGAGGTGGGCACGTCCTCCTCTTGCGAAAGTAACAGTAATCAGAAAGGTCCACCTCTAAGAGAATCAGTGTGTATCCTGTTGTCTATGGAATACACACAATGTGTTAAAATACCCCTCACACACCAAAAGGGTCCTTGGTGTCATGCTTCATCATCGGGGTCTTCCAGCCCGGCTGCCGGACGGGGCAGTGCTGCGACAAGCGACTACACTGGAGCACCTTTTAAATGTGGGTGCTATGTGAGTGAATTTGAGTGAGTGTCAGTGGGGTCAGGGGTGATGAAAAAGTGATGTTTAAAAAAATACCTGGCCTAGTGATAGAAAAAACTATTTAATAAACACTGGCTGGTATTATTTAAAAAAGTGGTGTCGGAAAGGATAAGCGGGTTAATGGGCTTACTTTCCTGTGCGGGTCAACATGTTTCGGGGCGCCATGCCCCTTCGTCAGGACCGGGGTCAGATCCCCCTGTCACTCACTAATGTTTCTCTACAATAAAGTGTATGTACAAAAAAGTGTGGTGGTGATCTTATTTATCAATGTGTATAGATATACAGTTTATATTAATACACTTCCCTTGCTAATGCTAAGATATTGATGTAGTATGCCTGAAAGACAAGAGCACGGTATTATTAATGCGCGGATCCCACAGCGCTAATCTCTGAATTGCCTGTAAGGGAAAAAGGACAAACATACATATAGCAGTAGTCTGGAGCTAGGGAACCCAAAAAAGAGTCCATAGTTTCTATAGTTATTGAGGTGATTGATTCGACATAGTTAAGCACATACACAAAATTGAGCTCACACATTGTTTACATGTACAGTACAGTAAATTCAACTGGAGAGATTCTGTACTTATTTTAAAAATACATACTTAGCAAGGTGAGGAACAATGCCCCATGAGCCAACTCTAGACCGAAGGGTATTTGAGGGTCCAACTGCAGGTGAGACAAAGATGGGAAAAAAAGAAGAAAATAGGGGATTTCTGGTCCCAGTATTCTGATGGTAAGTACCTTAGAAATGTGGTAGTGAAACCACATACGCCACTTTTTTTTAGTCTTTCCCATTAGGCTATGCCGTACTTACTCAACCCCCAGCCTCGTTGTGCTTCCTCCTCTGTCCGTGGTTTCCGTGATAGTGAGGATGGAAGCTTGGGCGGGTGTTTTTATAGTGGTGTTAATTGGTAAAATCAGGGCTGGTCTAATTAATTAAGGGCTTTTGACTCCGGACAGCTGTGCCAGAAAGGAAGGGTGCCTAGGTCTGGTTAATGCGGTGGCCATTGTTAGCTAGTCACCGATCTTTTTTATTGGCACAGGGAATGGTGGTTGGTTCCGATGTTCCCCGTAACTAATCGCCATGTAGATATCTCATTAAGGTTAAGTTAAAGTGGTTCGGGAGGTAAAAAACACCGTCTTAGTCCAGCCGCTGTCTGGTGCGTAATGCGCATGGGCAGAGGAGTGTTACCGGTCCGTGCATGCGTGGTGGAGTGTTATCGGTCCGAGCATGCGCGTGGAGAGGGTAAACACTGCGCATGCGCTGACGGCAGTGGCACAATGCATGCGATTGAAAAGTGTTTTCGGTGGCTCACTCCCTCAATTTAAAAACGAAGTTTTACAAAACTCATGATGCATAAAACGGACAGGCTGTTGTATACCATCTGAGAGTTGTTACTGGGGACAAAAAAACCTGCAGGATATTAATGGGGAAAGAAACTTATTAGTATAATACAGCGATGTTTAATATAGCTATATTTGTAAATGTGGCAGGCTTGTATATTTTCGGTCTAGATACTATAATGCAATTCCTTGACAGGCACAGATAGTGACAGCTGATTGGGCTAGTGTTATACTCTCTTAAAACATCATGGGGCTGGTCAAGAGTTTAGTTGAGACCAGGGTATATCATCGTTTAGGCCAGTATAATGTGTACCTAACCGATGCACCCACCGTTGTTCCTTCGTCAGAAGGTCCTTGTCATTGTTGAAAACCTCAATGACCGTCCATCTCAGATCATGAATGCTGTGACCCTTTGTCACATAGTGTGTCGCCATTTTAGTGGTGTTTTTTTTGCAGCGCACATTGCTGCGGTGTTCATTCATACAAGTTTTCACCGGTCTGCTTGTCAACCCTCTATATTCTTTTTTAAAGGGACAGGTGATTAAGTAAACCACGTTGCGACTGTTACAATTAGTAAATGCGCGTTGTTCCCATGTGGTTTGATAGGAGAATATGATTGTACGGCTTTTTTGCGAGTATTGACAGGACGCGCATGAGCCACATGGGTGGTGGCCTCCAACTTCTGTAAGTCTGGTGGGGGCGTTGGACTCAGTGTTCCTAGGCCTTGTGTGAACCAGCATATCTTTAAGATTCTTGCCTCTCCTATGCGAGAACATGGGTTTAGGGAAATCAAGTTTGCCACAATTGAGAAGTCTCCAATGTTTGTTCACAATTTTAGTGATGTGGTTGGAGTTGGTGTTATATGTTGTAACACAGATGGGTCTTGGGTCGGGCTCCTTGTTACAGGTTTCTTCTAGTAGGGCCTCTCTGTTGTTGTTGCGGGCTCTTTTTTTGGCCTTTTTTGACAATGGCTTTTGGATATGATATATAGATATTCATTTGTATCTGAATATCTACCCCATTGATGGGAAACTAGAAACAAGCACACATTTGAAACCCACAGCAAAAAAACAGCCTGTTACTTTACGACAGCTTTCACCCTCGACACCTACGCGAGAATCTACCCTATGGGCAATTCCTTCGACTGCGACGCAACTGCAGCAACATCAAGGATTTTAAGACCCAGGCGGCAGATTTGGAGTGTAAATTAATGAATAGAAACTATCCAAAAGCCATTGTCAAAAAAGGCCAAAAAAGAGCCCGCAACAACAACAGTGAGGCCCTACTAGAAGAATCCTGTAACAAGGAGCCCGACCCAAGACCCATCTGTGTTACAACATATAACACCAACTCCAACCACATCACTAAAATTGTGAACAAACATTGGAGAATGCTCAATTGTGGCAAACTTGATTTCCCTAAACCCATGTTCTCGCATAGGAGAGGCAAGAATCTTAAAGATATGCTGGTTCACACAAGGCCTAGGAACACTGAGTCCAACGCCCCCACCAGACTTACAGAAGTTGGAGGCCACCACCCATGTGGCTCATGCGCGTCCTGTCAATACACGCAAAAAAGCCGTACAATCATATTCTCCAATCAAACCACATGTGAACAACGCACATTTACTAATTGTAACAGTCGCAACGTGGTTTACTTAATCACCTGTCCCTGTAAAAAAGAATATAGAGGGATGACAAGCAGACCGGTGAAAATTCGTATGAATGAACACCGCAGCAATGTGCGCTGCAAAAAAAACACCACTAAAATGGCGACACACTATGTGACAAAGGGTCACAGCATTCATGATCTGAGATGGACGGTCATTGAGGTTTTCAACAATGACAAGGACCTTCTAACAAAGGAACAACGGTGGGTGCATCGGTTAGGTACACATCATACTGGCCTAAACGATGATATACCCTTGCCTCAACTAAACTCTTGACCAGCCCCATGATGTTTTAAGAGAGTATAACACTAGCCCAATCAGCTGTCACTATCTGTGCCTGTCAAAGAATTGCATTATAGTATCTAGACCGAAAATATACAAGCCTGCCACATTTACAAATATAGCTATATTAAACATCGCTGTATTATACTAATAAGTTTCTTTCCCCATTAATATCCTGCAGGTTTTTTTCCCCAGTAACAACTCTCAGATGTTATACAACAGCTTGTCCGTTTTATGCATCATGAGTTTTGTAAAACTTCGTTTTTAAATTGAGGGAGTGAGCCACCGAAAACCCTTTTCAATCGCATGCATTGTGCCACTGCCGTCCGCGCATGCGCAGTGTTTACCCTCTCCACCGCGCATGCTCGGACCGATAACATTCCACAACGCATGCGCGGACCGGAAACACTCCTCCGCTCATGCGCATTACGCACCAGACAGCGGCTGGACTAAGACGGTGTTTTTTACCTCCCGAAACACTTTAACTTAATCTTAATGAGATATCTACATGGCGATTAGTTACGGGGAACATCGGAACCAACCACCATTCCCTGTGCAAATAAAAAAGATTGGTGACTAGCTAACAATGGCCACCGCATTAACCAGACCTAGGCACCCTTCCTTTCTGGCACAGCTGTCCGGAGTCATAAGCCCTTAATTAATTAGACCAGCCCTGATTTACCAATTAACACCACTATAAAAACACCCGCCCAAGCTTCCATCCTCACTATCACGGAAGCTACGGATGGAGGAGGAAGCACAACGAGGCTGGGGGTTGAGTAAGTACGGCATAGCCGAATGGGAAAGACTAAAAGACAGTGGCTTATGTGGTTTCACTACCACATTTCTAAGGTACTTACCATCAGAATACTGGGACCAGAAACCCCCTATTTTCTTCTTTTTTTCCCATCTTTGTCTCACCTGCAGTTGGACCCTCAAATACCCTTCGGTCTAGAGTTGGCTCATGGGGCATTGTTCCTCACCTTGCTAAGTATGTATTTTTAAAATAAGTACAGAATCTCTCCAGTTGAATTTACTGTACTGTACATGTAAACAATGTGTGAGCTCAATTTTGTGTGTGTGCTTAACTATGTCGAATCAATCACCTCAATAACTATAGAAACTATGGACTCTTTTTTGGGTTCCATATCGCCAGACTACTGCTATATGTATGTTTGTCCTTTTTCCCTTACAGGCAATTCAGAGATTAGCGCTGTGGGATCCGCGCATTAATAATACCGTGCTCTTGTCTTTCAGGCATACTACATCAATATCTTAGCATTAGCAAGGGAAGTGTATTAATATAAACTGTATATCTATACACATTGATAAATAAGATCACCACCACACTTTTTTGTACATACACTTTATTGTAGAGAAACATTAGTGAGTGACAGGGGGATCTGACCCCGGTCCTGACGAAGGGGCATGGCGCCCCGAAACATGTTGACCCGCACAGGAAAGTAAGCCCATTAATCCGCTTATCCTTTCCGACACCACTTTTTTTAATAATACCAGCCAGTGTTTATTAAATAGTTTTTTCTATCACTAGGCCAGGTATTTTTTTAAACATCACTTTTTCATCACCCCTGACTCCACTGACACTCACTCAAATTCACTCACATAGCACCCACATTTAAAAGGTGCTCCAGCGTAGTCGCTTGTCGCAGCACTGCCCCGTCCGGCAGCCGGGCGGGAAGACCCCGATGATGAAGCATGACACCAAGGGCCCTTTTGGTGTGTGAGGGGTATTTTAACACATTGTGTGTATTCCATAGACAACAGGATACACACTGATCCTCTTAGAGGTGGACCTTTCTGATTACTGGTATTGAGTATTGATCACTGATTAGGTGAAGTGAGCGCTGGATCACTTTTTTGGTAGCAAAGGACGGTTTAATTATTGATTAGTTTGGTAATGATTATTGACTATTTGTTCTTAACATGAAAAGTTAGTGTCCTGTTCTATGTTGTTCTGAAGTACAGGTTCGCAGATACCTGAGGAATCCCGGGAATGGAATTTAGCCTGAAGTAGGCAGAAAAATAGTGTGGTTAAGAAAACCACACTGCAGAAGTACTTTGTCTGTTGTTATAATACCAAAGCTATGCAGGGCTGTAGGTGTTATGTTTAGGGAAAATGTTCGTATGTAAGTAGAGTGTCTGAAATAGTGAAGGGTCCACTTCCGAAGCTCTAGCCCTATCCCCAGGAAAGTAACAAGACCTCTTTTTACACCAAAAAGTCCGCTTGTGAAACTTTGGCCTCATCCCTAGAGGAGTACTAGGTCCTCCCGGAGCTTGTTTGAAAGGTAAAATAGCCCTAATCGGTATTCTTACTTGAAGTGAAGAAATTCTCTTTGGAAGGGTGAAGACTATCTTTTTATTTATTGGAGCAGACAAGGAAGCATTGTTTCGTGTTGTTACTAACTGAAATTTTGATTAAAAAATGTAGAACAATATTGCAGTATACTTTTGTAAAGGGAGGGTCAGTAGAATGAGTAATTCTGACATCAGAAAAGGCAGCACTGGCATTGGTCAGGCAGCTGGCGTGTCCTGAGGTCTGATTGGTTGGTTAATGTGAGCTGCGTTGGTTTGGTTGAGACAGCAGATATGTAGAGAGCCATGATTGGATGGTTGGTGTGAGTCGCGCTGGTATAGTATGGGAATTGACAAATAGAATAAGTAGAAATACAGAAAGGTTTTCCTGTTTGTTTTGCTGAGATACATTAGTGTAAAAAGTCCCCCAAATTAGGCTGCTTAAAAAAACAAAGAATTTCTTTATCAAGGACAAACCAATAGTGACAAGAGAGGGAATTCCTTTTCCTCTTCCAAGGACACCTGCTTCCTATATGATGTTGGAGCAAGGATACCATACGTGTAAGTGGTTAGAGTCTAGAAGTAGTGACTGGTCTCAGAGGGGCAACTGTATTTAATGCAGATGTCATCAAAGCATTAAAGCAGGAGGCGTCCCTATCGGGGTTGCCTGACAGTTGTGGCGCTGTTACATCAAGGACTGGCCCCAGGGTGTTCATAGTGAACCTACTCCAATTCCACTTTTCTTCTGTTTGTTTAATGCTTGACTGGTATTTAGCCTTAAAACTAAACCTGAATGGGACCAGAAAATGATCCGTCCAAACCATGCGACATAGCTCCTCTATTCTCAAATCTTGCATATTGGAGAAAATAAAGTCTAACACATGGCCAGCTCTATGGGTAGGTGCTGTGACCAACTGGGTGAGGTTGGAACCATTCAGAGTTGATAGTAATTGGGCATCCTGAAGGCAGATAGGATCATCCACATGGAGAGTAAAATCTCCCAAGACTGGAAAATTAGTATAGTGTAAGGACATCTGGGTAATAACATCCACCAGGACCGGTGTGTGGCTGTATGGGCTGTCTGGAGGCCTATATAGCAGCAGCCCAGCAAAGGTGAAGAAGGGGGATATTTTTATGCAGAAGGTTAGTCCCTTGATATAACCAAAGTGTCCCTCTCTGGAGATGGAAACCTCCCAAGTATCTTTCAGGGTAATGGCCACACCTTCCCCAATCTGATCTCCATCCCTAGTGACACGGACTATTTGAAAACATTGGGAAAATGCAAGTGCCAAATCGGGGTTAGTACCCTCCTCAACCAGGTCTATGTTAGAAACATCAGATCCCAAACATTGTCCATTAAGGATTGCCAAAATCATCTGCATGTTTAGGTAGAGACCTGCAGTTTAAAAGACAGGGTTTAATGTGATAGTTTCTTAAAGTCTGGAAAACTGAGTTTTCTACCTTTTCCCTATCTACCTCTGAGCACACTTTGAATTCAAAGTTGTAGTCTGAGCAGCAGTACTCAGAACACCCCACCCAAAGTTCAGTATGTGGCATGCATATGCAAGGCTCACCTCTCAAGGCCAAAAGAGTATCTCTTGTCCATATAGTGGCCTTGCAGCTGGCTTTTTGAGCAGCATGGCTGGCACTTCCCTTGATCCGGATATGGACGGGCTTGCCTTTGGTGCGCAAGCGGGACACCCGCTGCATGTGTCCGTGTTCCTGTTTTCAATATATAAAACTGACACCTGGACTGCTAACCAATTCAAAATGGCAAGTGGTACTAGCCCCTGCGGCGCGACGAAAAATGGCGCTCCATTCAGCAGTAGCAACAGAGAAATGCCCAGAGATCGAGTCCTCCCAGATGGGTGCAGATGCAATTAAGGTATGTGCAAAAAAGAAAAGCTGTGTAGAAATAAAAACATTAAAATTAGTACTGATGCCCCTTACAGTACACCTGAGGTTCCGTGACGATTTGAACCCGTGTTTTCAACATTGTCGTAAAAACATAATTTTGGTATCAGCGAACCGCAAATGATCCATTTAGCATATCCTGGTGTTTTCGCTATGCTACGAGCAAGAGTACTCCTGTTTCCTGTTACAAACACATTTCTGATCTACCCATGGCATCCATCTTAGATCATGGCAGCCATTTTGTGTTTCTTGCCCTCACATAGACAAGGGACACGCAATGACCTCGCAATGACCTCTGATTACTTCATTTCGATTAAGGACACGTAGGCTTAGCCGGCGATTCACCTCTCTAGTGACACGTGCACCTTAGAACAGAACATGCTGTAGCTGCATGACTCGACAAAGGCTGCCTCCTCTGCCCGAGGCCAGCCTTGCTATACTGGTTCTCGTGTTCGTTGGCCTGATCATGATTAGGCGGCCGAAGCTGGTAGCCTTGCCCATTTACGACCCACAAACATCTCTTATCCTGCTTTTCTATCTTCTGCACCTGGCTCTGCTCCTTTCCTTCTGGGCCTTTATTAGGGGGAGGTAACGAAATTTACGATGAGGCGGTCCGGCTCTTGAATGAAATGTTGACATGGGATTGTGATGGAATAGTGGGAACCCCTCTTCGTAATGTTTGACATCAGATATTATCGACGATTCCTGTGCAACGCCAAATATTTATTGTTTAGGACACAAAGGTTTGGGAATGTACTAGCATTGTGAAGAATTCGCCTGAAGGCTAATATTTTGTATATAAGGAGCAACCCTTCTTGTACAAATCGAACAGGCTCCTAGACACTGCCCGTGTGTAGTTTCTGTGACTTCTGTGTCCCTGCAGTAATAAACCTTTGGTCTTTGACGCCACCATCGAGAAGCCCGTGTTTCTGTTTATTTGTGCACCGAGACAGGTAGAACTCCGGGGTCTTCGGGTGTTATCCCTGACACCTCTGGACGGAACCAAAAAGTCCAGAACTCCAATTGGCGCCCAATGTTGGGCGACGTCATTCGGTACCGGTCCAAAAGCCTGAAGAGTTCGAGAAGCTTCGTGTGAAGATTCCTGAGGGAGGCTCCCCACTTCATCGATCCCGGCATATCGCAAAAGTGGCCCAATGTTCTCTTCCACGAGGGTTCCCGTTCAGGACGGCTGCAGTGGTCCGTTGCCTTGACCGTCGCCCTGTCTTGGACCCGAGGTGCAGTCCTTAGTATGGCGAGACGTGACGGGTTTCTCCTTGGTGACGTCTTCAGTGCCTCAGTTAAGTATTTAGTGGTTGCTAGTTGGTTACTTCGTAAGGGTTTTTAAAATCCTTTTAGTTCTTGGTTTGGTTTGGTTTCGTAAGATTATCACTGGTTGTTCTGGTTACGATAATCTATTGGTTTAGTTTGGGTATCGATACATTGGTTCGCTTTTGGTAGGCCTAAGTTCTTAATTCGAGTGCACATTCTTGTTTTTGTTTGTTTTGTTCTGTGTTCCGGATTACAAAATGGTAAGTCGGAAAAATTGTATGTTGTCGTGTTTTGGTTGCAACAGTGATTCCCGGTTGGAGGACTCATGTTTGGTTCCTCCGATTGGAACTCCTCTATACGATCTTTATTGTAAGCATGGTGTGGGTCCTATATCTTATAATGAGGTGTGGGTCCGATATACTGAAAAAGACGGTGTCCTTAGTTGGCCACTGCATGGTAGTTTTGAACCTGAAGTTCTTGACAATCTAGAAGTGAAATTGTTTAAAAAGAAAGCCCGGCTGGCAATGTTTGATTCTTTCCGTTACTGGCGAAAATAATCTAAACAGAGAGAAATTAAAAGGTTGAAGAAAGAACAGAAAGAGCAAGAGTTGACTTTAGAACAAGCTGCTAAGCAGCTGCAACTCAACGAGTCTGAGAAGGCAATAGAGATGGCTACTAGAGAGCGTAATTTAGCGATAGACAAGTGCTACCCTGCCTTGCCATCGAGTACAACTAAGATAGTAGAGGACCCTGAAAACGATCCTTTGTTGTCTTACTTGTTACGGTCACCCCCACCGTATGCACAGGGTACTACGACTCCGCCTGTACCGAATGTTCAATTGCCGGTTGCTGGACAACCTGGTATTCCTGCTCCTGCCCCTCAGAATCAACCTCCTGTACTTCCTGTGGTTAATGTGAATGTTCCTTCAGCACCCCCTCTTCCTGGGTTGCCGACTTCTTTGCCTATACCTGTATCGCTTACACCTACTGTTTCACAAGCTACCTTACCTGATACTCCTACTGTCCCTGTGCTATCTGTTCCAACTGCTGCTGTGTTCTCTACATCTGCTAGTATTATGACTCCGCTTTCTGTTCGTCGAAGAATTACTGATTCTGTCTCTAACATTCTGTCTCCCTTTTATAAAACTTTAATTAAGACTCCTACTTCTGACTCTGTACAGAGACGTAGTCAGCTCCCAAGTACTGAGGAATGGGGAATATTAGATTCCACGGCTCTCAGATGGATTTCGAAGAGTAGAAGATACAGTACTAGAGATGTATTAGATACATTTATGCAGTGGAATGAACCAACACAACGATATGTGTTCGACGAGATGTGCTCTCTTTTACGAGAGGAGTTAGAAGAAGATGACTCTGACTCGAATTTAGAAGAATTGATTAAGGTCCAGAAAGAGTTTGCTGCAGGTATGATAGTAGGTCAAAATATAAAAGAAGCGATGGAACTAATTTTAAGTTATAGGAATGATCCATCACTCCGTTCACCAAGGGACTTAGAAAAGAGTAATACGAAGCAGAATCGCCAATATCCAATGAGAGAGGTTCCACCAATTTGGCGGGACGCTGTACAAGCTGATGCTGTTAATGGTATTGCAGCCGCTCCGGCGCAATTCCAGAGAGTGTGGATACACATTCCGTGGAAGCGAGCTGAAGTGTTAGCAGTGAAACAGGCCTTGCCAGATCCGCGTAAGAATCCTGCCGGATACTATAAGGAGTTAGCGCAGACAGTTGAGGCTTGTGTAATGAATCTAGCGGACATTGACATGTTATTTGGGAATGTAGTTCCGCAACCAATTTGGGCTAAAATTCGTAAAGAGAATCATCCAGTTGCTCTAGGTGGTGATTGGGCAGCTATCATTGCAGCAGATGGTCAGCAAATAGGTGGTTCTAAACCCGAACCTCTAATTGCTAACCTTCCAGGTAGGATAATTGACTTAATGAAGACTCTGATGCCAGCATTGCGCGTTAACTGGGACAAGTTGTCCGCATGCAGGCAGAAGAAAGACGAAAGTGTCTCCGACTTTTTCACGAGGTTCGAAGAGACTTTTGTAGACCACAGTGGTCAGGATATGAGCACAGAAGGAGGACAGAGATTGTTTGTCGATAAATTTGTACACAATCTGCTACCAGAGCTCTGCAATAAATTGAAAGATTCCGAGAGTGCGTGGGCTATCTCTACAACTGCGCAAATACTTGCAACTGCACAGTATTATGAAAACAGGGATAAAGAGGAGAAAGAGAAATCAGATAAGAAAACGAAAGATTTAAAAACTAAAGTTCTTCTGCAACAAGCATATCCGCCTCGCATGAATCAGACCAATACCCAGCAAGGGTCATATCAAAGGACAGATTATGGTTCCCAAAGACCGCAATACCAGTGGAATCAATGTGCGTATTGTAAGAAAGAGGGTCATTATAAGAATGAGTGTCCAGTCTTAGCGCAGAATAACGCTGCAGCAGCTCAGAGAGGTCGTGGTGGTTTTGTGCAAAATTCTAGAGGTCGAGGACGAGGTGCTATGCCTCCACAAACGAACGATCGCCCTTCCAATCACTTTGATCAGCGTAATGGACAGTCTGCCCAACAGAGTAGGTCGCAACAGTATCATGTTGAAGACTATTGTGAAAATGATGTGGGATCCGCGCATTAATAATACCGTGCTCTTGTCTTTCAGGCATACTACATCGATATCTTAGCATTAGCAAGGGAAGTGTATTAATATAAACTGTATATCTATACACATTGATAAATAAGATCACCACCACACTTTTTTGTACATACACTTTATTGTAGAGAAACATTAGTGAGTGACAGGGGGATCTGACCCCGGTCCTGACGAAGGGGCATGGCGCCCCGAAACATGTTTACCCGCACAGGAAAGTAAGCCCATTAATCCGCTTATCCTTTCCGACACCACTTTTTTTAATAATACCAGCCAGTGTTTATTAAATAGTTTTTTCTATCACTAGGCCAGGTATTTTTTTAAACATCACTTTTTCATCACCCCTGACCCCACTGACACTCACTCAAATTCACTCACATAGCACCCACATTTAAAAGGTGCTCCAGCGTAGTCGCTTGTCGCAGCACTGCCCCGTCCGGCAGCCGGGCGGGAAGACCCCGATGATGAAGCATGACACCAAGGGCCCTTTTGGTGTGTGAGGGGTATTTTAACACATTGTGTGTATTCCATAGACAACAGGATACACACTGATCCTCTTAGAGGTGGACCTTTCTGATTACTGGTATTGAGTATTGATCACTGATTAGGTGAAGTGAGCGCTGGATCACTTTTTTGGTAGCAAAGGACGGTTTAATTATTGATTAGTTTGGTAATGATTATTGACTATTTGTTCTTAACATGAAAAGTTAGTGTCCTGTTCTATGTTGTTCTGAAGTACAGGTTCGCAGATACCTGAGGAATCCCGGGAATGGAATTTAGCCTGCAGTAGGCAGAAAAATAGTGTGGTTAAGAAAACCACACTGCAGAAGTACTTTGTCTGTTGTTATAATACCAAAGCTATGCAGGGCTGTAGGTGTTATGTTTAGGGAAAATGTTCGTATGTAAGTAGAGTGTCTGAAATAGTGAAGGGTCCACTTCCGAAGCTCTAGCCCTATCCCCAGGAAAGTAACAAGACCTCTTTTTACACCAAAAAGTCCGCTTGTGAAACTTTGGCCTCATCCCTAGAGGAGTACTAGGTCCTCCCGGAGCTTGTTTGAAAGGTAAAATAGCCCTAATCGGTATTCTTACTTGAAGTGAAGAAATTCTCTTTGGAAGGGTGAAGACTATCTTTTTATTTATTGGAGCAGACAAGGAAGCATTGTTTTGTGTTGTTACTAACAGAAATTTTGATTAAAAAATGTAGAACAATATTGCAGTATACTTTTGTAAAGGGAGGGTCAGTAGAATGAGTAATTCTGACATCAGAAAAGGCAGCACTGGCATTGGTCAGGCAGCTGGCGTGTCCTGAGGTCTGATTGGTTGGTTAATGTGAGCTGCGTTGGTTTGGTTGAGACAGCAGATATGTAGAGAGCCATGATTGGATGGTTGGTGTGAGTCGCGCTGGTATAGTATGGGAATTGACAAATAGAATAAGTAGAAATACAGAAAGGTTTTCCTGTTTGTTTTGCTGAGATACATTAGTGTAAAAAGTCCCCCAAATTAGGCTGCTTAAAAAAACAAAGAATTTCTTTATCAAGGACAAACCAATAGTGACAAGAGAGGGAATTCCTTTTCCTCTTCCAAGGACACCTGCTTCCTATATGATGTTGGAGCAAGGATACCATACGTGTAAGTGGTTAGAGTCTAGAAGTAGTGACTGGTCTCAGAGGGGCAACTGTATTTAATGCAGATGTCATCAAAGCATTAAAGCAGGAGGCGTCCCTATCGGGGTTGCCTGACAGTTGTGGCGCTGTTACATCAAGGACTGGCCCCAGGGTGTTCATAGTGAACCTACTCCAATTCCACTTTTCTTCTGTTTGTTTAATGCTTGACGGGTATTTAGCCTTAAAACTAAACCTAAATGGGACCAGAAAATGATCCGTCCAAACCATGCGACATAGCTCCTCTATTCTCAAATCTTGCATATTGGAGAAAATAAAGTCTAACACATGGCCAGCTCTATGGGTAGGTGCTGTGACCAACTGGGTGAGGTTGGAACCATTCAGAGTTGATAGTAATTGGGCAGCCTGAAGGCAGATAGGATCATCCACATGGAGAGTAAAATCTCCCAAGACTGGAAAATTAGTATAGTGTAAGGACATCTGGGTAATAACATCCACCAGGACCGGTGTGTGGCTGTATGGGCTGTCTGGAGGCCTATATAGCAGCAGCCCAGCAAAGGTGAAGAAGGGGGATATTTTTATGCAGAAGGTTAGTCCCTTGATATAACCAAAGTGTCCCTCTCTGGAGATGGAAACCTCCCAAGTATCTTTCAGGGTAATGGCCACACCTTCCCCAATCTGATCTCCATCCCTAGTGACACGGACTATTTGAAAACATTGGGAAAATGCAAGTGCCAAATCGGGGTTAGTACCCTCCTCAACCAGGTCTATGTTAGAAACATCAGATCCCAAACATTGTCCATTAAGGATTGCCAAAATCATCTGCATGTTTAGGTAGAGACCTGCAGTTTAAAAGACAGGGTTTAATGTGATAGTTTCTTAAAGTCTGGAAAACTGAGTTTTCTACCTTTTCCCTATCTACCTCTGAGCACACTTTGAATTCAAAGTTGTAGTCTGAGCAGCAGTACTCAGAACACCCCACCCAAAGTTCAGTATGTGGCATGCATATGCAAGGCTCACCTCTCAAGGCCAAAAGAGTATCTCTTGTCCATATAGTGGCCTTGCAGCTGGCTTTTTGAGCAGCGTGGCTGGCACTTCCCTTGATCCGGATATGGACGGGCTTGCCTTTGGTGCGCAAGCGGGACACCCGCTGCATGTGTCCGTGCACCTGAGGTTCCGTGACGATTTGAACCCGTGTTTTCAACATTGTCGTAAAAACATAATTTTGGTATCAGCGAACCGCAAATGATCCATTTAGCATATCCTGGTGTTTTCGCTATGCTACGAGCAAGAGTACTCCTGTTACAAACACATTTCTGATCTACCCATGGCATCCATCTTAGATCATGGCAGCCATTTTGTGTTTCTTGCCCTCACATAGACAATGGACACGCAATGACCTCTGATTACTTCATTTCGATTAAGGACACGTAGGCTTAGCCGGCGATTCACCTCTCTAGTGACACGTGCACCTTAGAACAGAACATGCTGTAGCTGCATGACTCGACAAAGGCTGCCTCCTCTGCCCGAGGCCAGCCTTGCTATACTGGTTCTCGTGTTCGTTGGCCTGATCATGATTAGGCGGCCGAAGCTGGTAGCCTTGCCCATTTACGACCCACAAACATCTCTTATCCTGCTTTTCTATCTTCTGCACCTGGCTCTGCTCCTTTCCTTCTGGGCCTTTATTAGGGGGAGGTAACAAAATTTACGATGAGGCGGTCCGGCTCTTGAATGAAATGTTGACATGGGATTGTGATGGAATAGTGGGAACCCCTCTTCGTAATGTTTGACATCAGATATTATCGACGATTCCTGTGCAACGCCAAATATTTATTGTTTAGGACACAAAGGTTTGGGAATGTACTAGCATTGTGAAGAATTCGCCTGAAGGCTAATATTTTGTATATAAGGAGCAACCCTTCTTGTACAAATCGAACAGGCTCCTAGACACTGCCCGTGTGTAGTTTCTGTGACTTCCATGTCCCTGCAGTAATAAACCTTTGGTCTTTGACGCCACCATCGAGAAGCCCGTGTTTCTGTTTATTTGTGCACCGAGACAGGTAGAACTCCGGGGTCTTCGGGTGTTATCCCTGACACCTCTGGACGGAACCAAAAAGTCCAGAACTCCAATTGGCGCCCAACCGGGGCGACGTCATTCGGTACCGGTCCAAAAGCCTGAAGAGTTCGAGAAGCTTCGTGTGAAGATTCCTGAGGGAGGCGCCCCACTTCATCGATCCCGGTATATCGCAAAAGTGGCCCGACGTTCTCTTCCACGAGGGTTCCCATTCAGGACGGCTGCAGTGGTCCGTTGCCTTGACCGTCGCCCTGTCTTGGACCTGAGGTGCAGTCCTTAGTACGGCGAGACGTGACGGGTTTCTCCTTGGTGACGTCTTCAGTGCCTCAGTTAAGTATTTAGTGGTTGCTAGTTGGTTACTTCGTAAGGGTTGTTAAAATCCTTTTAGTTCTTGGTTTGGTTTGGTTTCGTAAGATTATCACTGGTTGTTCTGGTTACGATAATCTATTGGTTTAGTTTGGGTATCGATACATTGGTTCGCTTTTGGTAGGCCTAAGTTCTTAATTCGAGTGCACATTCTTGTTTTTGTTTGTTTTGTTCTGTGTTCCGGATTACAAAATGGTAAGTCGGAAAAATTGTATGTTGTCGTGTTTTGGTTGCAACAGTGATTCCCGGTTGGAGGACTCATGTTTGGTTCCTCCGATTGGAACTCCTCTATACGATCTTTATTGTAAGCATGGTGTGGGTCCTATATCTTATAATGAGGTGTGGGTTCGATATACTGAAAAAG
Organism: Lissotriton vulgaris; assembly: GCF_964263255.1. Taxonomy (NCBI): domain Eukaryota; kingdom Metazoa; phylum Chordata; class Amphibia; order Caudata; family Salamandridae; genus Lissotriton; species Lissotriton vulgaris. Next base: position 1,690,298,909 of record NC_141694.1, read on the forward strand.
ACGGTGTCCTTAGTTGGCCACTGCATGATAGTTTTGAACCTGAAGTTCTTGACAATCTAGAAGTGAAATTGTTTAAAAAGAAAGCCCGGCCGGCAATGTTTGATTCTTTCCGTTACTGGCGAAAAGAATCTAAACAGAGAGAAATTAAAAGGTTGAAGAAAGAACAGAAAGAGCAAGAGTTGACTTTAGAACAAGCTGCTAAGCAGCTGCAACTCAACGAGTCTGAGAAGGCAATAGAAATGGCTACTAGAGAGCGTAAGTTAGCGATAGACAAGTGCTACCCTGCCTTGCCATCGAGTACAACTAAGATAGTAGAGGACCCTGAAAACGATCCTTTGTTGTCTTACTTGTTACGGTCACCCCCACCGTATGCACAGGGTACTACGACTCCGCCTGTACCGAATGTTCAATTGCCGGTTGCTGGACAACCTGGTATTCCTGCTCCTGCCCCTCAGAATCAAGCCCCTGTACTTCCTGTGGTTAATGTGAATGTTCCTTCAGCACCCCCTCTTCCTGGGTTGCCGACTTCTTTGCCTATACCTGTATCGCTTACACCTACTGTTTCACAAGCTACCTTACCTGATACTCCTACTGTCCCTGTGCTATCTGTTCCAACTGCTACTGTGTTCTCTACATCTGCTAGTATTATGACTCCACTTTCTGTTCGTCGAAGAATTACTGATTCTGTCTCTAACATTCTGTCTCCCTTTTATAAAACTTTAATTAAGACTCCTACTTCTGACTCTGTACAGAGACGTAGTCAGCTCCCAAGTACTGAGGAACGGGGAATACTAGATTCCACGGCTCTCAGATGGATTTCGAAGAGTAGAAGATACAGTACTAGAGATGTATTAGATACATTTATGCAGTGGAATGAACCAACACAACGATATGTGTTCGACGAGATGTGCTCTCTTTTACGAGAGGAGTTAGAAGAAGATGACTCTGACTCGAATTTAGAAGAATTGATTAAGGTCCAGAAAGAGTTTGCTGCAGGTATGATAGTAGGTCAAAATATAAAAGAAGCGATGGAACTAATTTTAAGTTATAGGAATGATCCATCACTCCGTTCACCAAGGGACTTAGAAAAGAGTAATACGAAGCAGAATCGCCAATATCCAATGAGAGAGGTTCCACCAATTTGGAGGGACGCTGTACAAGCTGATGCTGTTAATGGTATTGCAGCCGCTCCGGCGCAATTCCAGAGAGTGTGGATACACATTCCGTGGAAGCGAGCTGAAGTGTTAGCAGTGAAACAGGCCTTGCCAGATCCGCGTAAGAATCCTGCCGGATACTATAAGGAGTTAGCGCAGACAGTTGAGGCTTGTGTAATGAATCTAGCGGACATTGACATGTTATTTGGGAATGTAGTTCCGCAACCAATTTGGGCTAAAATTCGTAAAGAGAATCATCCAGTTGCTCTAGGTGGTGATTGGGCAGCTATCATTGCAGCAGATGGTCAGCAAATAGGTGGTTCTAAACCCGAACCTCTAATTGCTAACCTTCCAGGTAGGATAATTGACTTAATGAAGACTCTGATGCCAGCATTGCGCGTTAACTGGGACAAGTTGTCCGCATGCAGGCAGAAGAAAGACGAAAGTGTCTCCGACTTTTTCACGAGGTTCGAAGAGACTTTTGTAGACCACAGTGGTCAGGATATGAGCACAGAAGGAGGACAGAGATTGTTTGTCGATAAATTTGTACACAATCTGCTACCAGAGCTCTGCAATAAATTGAAAGATTCCGAGAGTGCGTGGGCTGTCTCTACAACTGCGCAAATACTTGCAACTGCACAGTATTATGAAAACAGGGATAAAGAGGAGAAAGAGAAATCAGATAAGAAAACGAAAGATTTAAAAACTAAAGTTCTTCTGCAACAAGCATATCCGCCTCGCATGAATCAGATCAATACCCAGCAAGGGTCATATCAAAGGACAGATTATGGTTCCCAAAGACCGCAATACCAGTGGAATCAATGTGCGTATTGTAAGAAAGAGGGTCATTATAAGAATGAGTGTCCAGTCTTAGCGCAGAATAACGCTGCAGCAGCTCAGAGAGGTCGTGGTGGTTTTGTGCAAAATTCTAGAGGTCGAGGACGAGGTGCTATGCCTCCACAAACGAACGATCGCCCTTCCAATCACTTTGATCAGCGTAATGGACAGTCTGCCCAACAGAGTAGGTCGCAACAGTATCATGTTGAAGACTATTGTGAAAATGATGAGGGATTTCAACAAAATGAGTACTAGGACAGCCATGGACAGAGAGAGGGAGTAGTATCAGTTCCAGTGGATCAGAGTGGGCCTTATGTCGCAGTAGCAACATCAGGTGTAGTCGAACCGTTTCTGTTGGATACTGGTGCCGCAAAAAGTTCTATCATTCATGCGAGACTCCCTGGCGCACCTGTGTCCGGCTTAACAAATGTTTCTGTAGGTTTTTCAGGCGCCCCTGTTTACAACCCTGTATCTGGTCCTTTGTCTATTTCTGTTGGACCGTGTCAATTGAAAGCACCCTTGATTTTGACGACAGGTTGTAATGAAAATCTGCTTGGTTTAGACTTGTTAAAACGCCTATATGCGACATTGTACTGTTCTCCGGAAGGAGTACAGCTTACGTTGGGTAAACGAATCACCTCTCCGATGTACTTGTCAATGGATGCACTCCCGCCAGAGCTGCGTTCTCTCCCTGATACCCTTTGGGCGACTGGTCCTAACGATGTAGGCCTTTTGGAAATACCACCATATGTAGTCACTTTGAAAGCAAATGTCAAATTTCCACGAATTCCTCAATACAGAATCTCTAGTGAAGGCGAACGTGCACTTTTATTGATTGTGCAAGATTTGATTAAGAAAGGGGTGGTTGAAGAAACTAGAGGAAATGTCTGTAACAGTCCTGTATTGCCAATTCTGAAACGTACTGATCCTTCGAAACCTCCAGTATATAGGTTTGTTATCGATCTCAGAGAGGTTAATAAAATTGTGGTTCCGCAGTTTCCTGTGGTTCCAGACATTACTGCATTGTTAACGTTGATTCCTGCAACAGCCACATGGTTTTCAGTCATCGACTTGAAGAATGGAAAGGGGCGACCACTCGGTCCCCCCGAACGTATGGCAGAGTGCCTCGATCCCCCCGGGAAGCCATTTTTGGGCGGGAGGCGCGTCTCGGCTGGTATGCCCGAAGCGGCGTAGCCGGGGCGCGCTTTTTCCCGCCCTTGAGTGGGCTGGCCTAGACACGGACGCCGCCGGCCACGCCCTCGGGGCAGGCAGGGGCGGGTTTACGCCCGCCCTGAAGATGGATAAAAAGAGACGCAAGACCAGAAGACATCCTCTTGTTCCTGTGCTCTGAAGCTGCACCTCCCCGCTGCACGTGAGCTCGAGACGGAACGAAGAGCCAATTTTGAGCGTTTTAATCGTTCTTGTTTGTTTTTCAGTTACTTTGTTGGAGAATGCCGAAGAAGGTTGAAAAGCGCATGAATACCGACCAGATGCTGCGTTTTATCATGAAAGAGATGTCCGAGCTAAAGAAGCGGGTGGACAAGAATGAGGAAAGGGGTCCAAAACGTCCTTTGTCGGGAGCAGCCCCGGGAGGAAAAAACAAAAGGCCCAGGAGGGGGGCAATGGGAGAGGAGATCCCCGGTCCCAGTGCTCCGCTCGAGGCTCCAACTCCCGTGCCAGAGGAGGGGAATCCGATCACCCCCGTGTCCGAGGATGATATGCCGCCCGAGTTGGCAGCACAATTGGCAGCGTGGTTGGGAAAAGGTAACGAGGGCGCCACGGCTGTCGAAGCGCAGGAGCTGATTAAGCAATTGCGTGAGAAACGGGAAGCAGCCAAGGTGCCCGTGCCGGCTGCAGTGGGGGACAAGACACCAGGGACGGTTGCGACCACAGAGGCAGCGTCAGGTGCAGGTAAGCGGCCATTGCCGATCGCGAGGGATGAGTCAACACCCTCTCGGAGAGAAAAGTTGGGGCAACATGTTCCTTTGGCAATTAAGGAGAAGATTTGGGCGGGGGAGTATGTGAACATTTTTTCGTTACTTGTTGATCATTATGAGGTGGAGCATGTAAAGAGTCAGAAGGACCTCATGCATCCGAGTGTTTGGCGCGCAAAGATGGCCGCCTTTAAAGTGAATGAGAATATCGCCAATTGGGGCAATGCCTGGGGAATCTTTACATCAATCCTGGGGGAACGTAGGCCTGAGTTGCTTTCCGAGTTCCCAATCTACCAATCACGAATCATGGGGTACTCGACATCGCACCAGGGTAATCATTGGTTTTGTTACGATAATATGTTCAGAAAGGAAAAGGAGCATAATAAAAGTCTAACCTGGGATTGTTATGATGCCTTGACCTGGGATAAAATGAAGGAGTCAGGGATGTTAAAAATGCCGTTGGTAGGAAGTAATGTGGGTGAATCCTCCCGACAATATGCGGGGACGCCCTTTCGATCAGGTTCGGGGGCCGATGATCACTCGAAACCTACCGGCAATACCGGAAGGAAGGGTTTCTGTTTTAATTACAACAGAGGAAAATGTACGAGACCGCAGGGATCGTGTAAATTCAAACATGAATGTAGTAGTTGTGGGTCGTCCCATCCTGAGACCTCGTGCAGAGCCAGAACGGGTGATAACGGGGGGAGAGGAGGTGCCAAACAGGTCTAATATAGTCCGAGGGGCGCCTTTACCCACTCCCATTGATACCCTGGCAATGATCCCTTGGCTCAGTGATTACCCGGATCGTATTTCTGCTGGGGTGCTGCGAAACGGTTTTTCGTATGGTTTCCGCATCCCGGTAGGGGACTTTCAGGGTGTGGATAAGTGTAAAAACCAACTTTCCGTCTTGCAGCATACAACCGTAGTACGGGATAAGATCCGAAAAGAGGTGACTCGAGGTCGGGTCGCTGGCCCGTTTAGTCTGCCCCCAGTCCAGAATTTTGTTTGTTCTCCCTTAGGGGTGGTCCCCAAGAAAGACCCTGGAGAGTTCCGACTAATTCATAATTTATCAGCCCCACGAGGTCTTTCCGTAAATGAGGCAATCGATCCAGAAGTGTGTTCGGTGCGGTACGCATCCTTCGATGAGGCCGTAGCCATTTTGAATCGCCTGGGGCCCGGGGCGCTGATGGCGAAATCAGATATCGAGTCAGCGTTCCGATTGCTCCCGGTACACCCAGACGACCAGCGTCTCCTAGGTTTCATGTTTCAGGGTTGTTATTACATGGATAGGTGTATGCCAATGGGGTGTTCTATATCCTGTGCTTATTTCGAGAAATTCAGTACTTTTCTTCAATGGGTTTTCACAAAGAAAACGGGTTTCCAAGATGTAATGCACTACCTTGATGATTTCTTATTTCTTGGGGCAGCCGGGGGTCTTGAATGTGGCCGGGCCTTGGCCGAATTTTGTGTATTGATGAAACAGTTAGGTGTGCCATTGGCGCCGGGTAAAACAGTGGGTCCTACGACTTGCCTCGAGTTTCTGGGGATCGAGTTGGACTCCATTGAGGGGTGTTTCCGTTTGCCAGCCGAGAAAGTGTTGAAGTTCAGGGCTGCGCTGCAACTGTGTATAAATGCATCAAAAGTTACGCTGCAACAATTACAGCAAGTGGTGGGACAGTTGAATTTTGCCCTGAGGGTAATACCAATGGCCCGCCCCTTTTCCCGTTCAATTGCCCAAGCGATGGTCGGCCTTAAAGAAGGCCATCATCGCACGAGACTATCGGCCGAGATCCGCCAGGACATGCGTATTTGGTTAGCATTCTTGGCGGATTTCAATGGTAGAATCGTCTGGAATAGACCAGCCGTGTCTTCTGAGGAGCTGGGGCTATGGACAGATTCTGCGGGAAGCATAGGTTTTGGCGCCATTTTCGGCACGAAATGGTCGGCACAAAGATGGCCGACTTGGTGGCATGAGAGGGGTCTGACGAGTAATATTGCTTTCCTCGAACTGTTTCCCATCTTGGTGGCCTTGAGAACATGGCCCGATGGGTTCAAAAATCACTCGGTCATATTTTGGTCGGACAATATGACCGTGGTCGAGTGCATCAATAGTCAGGCAGCACGTTGTAAACTGATCTTAAGACTGCTTAAAGAAATAGTGTTACTATGTATGCAATTGAACGTGCTATTCAGAGCAAAACATGTGCCAGGGGTAATGAATCAGGCAGCTGACGCACTGTCTCGTTTTCAAATGCAGGCCTTTTCGGGTTTCCTTCCCTCAGCGGACCCGGAGCCGGCACCCTTTACCGAAGCTCTCTGGTCTCTCGGTGCCCCGAACTTCGTCACCTCGTGGGAGAGAGTCTAGCACCAAGGACGAGGATGGCATATGAAGGGGCGTTTCGGGCCTATTTAGCCTTTTTGGGGAGTGATAGAGAGCAACTTTGGGGTCATGAGGAATGGGTGGTGAATTTCCTGATGTCCTTACGTAGGGCTGGGAAATCGGTGGCTACGGCCCAGAGGCATCGTGCTGCCATTTCCTTTATTGCCAGAGCACACGCTATCCAGGACCCAACAGCGTCTTTCGTTGTACAGAAAGCGCTGCGTGGGTGGCAACGCCTTGAGGGTCGCAGAGTAGATGTAAGGCGCCCGATAGGTTTGGATAGATTGTCCCAGTTGTTGGCTACACTTCCTGCCACATGTTCATCTCAGTTTGAGGCAGTGCTGTTCCGAGCCGCGTTTACGCTAGCATTTCACGGAGCAATGCGAGTAAGCGAACTAGTTGCAAGGAACAAACTGGATGTGGCGGGGGGTTTGTGCCGGGAACATGTTCAGATCAGGGGAGAAATGATGACTGTCTCCTTTGTAAGGTCTAAGACTGACCAAGATGGGATGGGTGACTGCGTCGTTGTACGCAGGATTCCTGGGTCCTCCATATGTCCGGTAAAGTGTTTAGAGGATTACCTAGCACGAAGGATGGCATCATGGGGGGGGACGTTGTTAAGACACGCGGACGCCACCCCACTGACGAAATTTCAGTTCCAGCGGGTGCTTGCGATGTCAGTTGCCGCTGCGGGCTTGAACCCGGGCGAATTTGGGACCCATTCCTTTCGGATAGGGGCTGCTACGGAAGCTACAGCAAGGGGTCTTGATGTTGAGCAAGTGAAACGAGTGGGGCGTTGGTCCTCCAATTGTTATAAAAGATATGTGCGGTTGCACATGTTGTGAAGCTGTAATTATGTACTTTGTACTCACGCTTCTTGTTTTTGTTTGGTTTCAGTTACGCAAGCCTACGAGGCGGGGCGGACTATGCAGTCGACCCTACACCGGGCCAGCGGTCAGACATCACCGGCTGTGAAAAAGGAGGTGTGGGTCGTGGGCCACTCATACGTGAGGCGTGCCGCGGACGTATTCAAAGCAGGTGACATGATTCACGTAGCTGGGGAATACGGGTACAGGATGTCCTTCTACGGAAGGGGCGGTCTCTGTATTGACCAGTTTCAAACATTCTTTGAGGGTTTGTTAGGGCGGACAAGGTCACCGCCGTCTATAGTAATAGTGCATGTTGGGGGCAATGATTTGGTCACCATCGGTAGACGACTACTCCTGGAGGCAATGCTTTCCACTGTAAGTTGGTTGGCGAGGAGAGTTCCGGGGTGCACAATTGCATGGTCCCATTTGATTCCACGAAAGGTGTGGCGGGGGGCTATCTCTATACCTGCTTTGAATCACTCTGTTAGAAAACTTAACAATAAAGTGAGTAGGTTGTTCCGTTCCAGGACATTGCATTCTATTTCTCATAGCTGTATTAATGATGACAGGATGTATTCGGGGGATGGTGTGCATTTGTCTTGGGTAGGGAATGAGTTGTTCTTAGGGGACCTCTTAGCATGGTTGAAATCTTTGAAACATGACCTTTAGGTAGGAGTTTTTTGGGGGGTCCGGATAGCCGGTCAACTATCCGGCCTGTGGCGGTAAGGTCATGATCGGTGAGCACTAATTGGAAGATCCCTATGAGTGGGCGTCACCCAACACGGATGGGAGCGCTCGGGGGAGGTGGCCTTTGGCCCCTCAACGGGGAGGCGGTCCCTTCTAAGGATGGGTCGCCGGAAGAAGAGGAAAGGCGGTCAAGGCCCCTTCCTGTGTAGGAGGGGTTACAGCCCCCTCCAGGGGAATTTCCCGGGGCCAGTGACATCTGCGACGGCAGATGCGGTAAGTTGTGTGGGGTTGGGGGGAGGTCTACGATACCTTCTAGATACCTCACACGAGTCTTCGAACGACCTTTAACTGGCGTCGAGTTGATAAGTGCCCCCGTCAAGACAAGGGAAATTGTAGTAGTTGCACGTGAGTACGCCTCAGTGCTGTCGCCCCTCCCAAGTGGGCGGGGTATGTCTGGTTAGGGATCTTGACACCGGTTACGACCTTGCCGTTGGCCCTTAAACGTTAGGATGTACAATTTCAATATTTCAAGTAAATGTTTTTGTAGGATGTTAGATCGGCTAGGAGAACCTCTGTATTAGAGAATCTGTTAAGGTTAGCCAAACATCGCAGTGTGGTATGAAATTGTACATTAATGATTAAATGTTTTAATTTTTAGTTTTAATAAATACGGCCGGGAGGGTCACTCCCTCCCACTTCCAAAAACTTCAAGAACTGTTTCCGGTTTCCCTCATTTGGGGATTGTGTTGAGAGGGGGTGGCGGGTATCTCAGCCATATGGAAAGGGGCGACCACTCGGTCCCCCCGAACGTATGGCAGAGTGCCTCGATCCCCCCGGGAAGCCATTTTTGGGCGGGAGGCGCGTCTCGGCTGGTATGCCCGAAGCGGCGTAGCCGGGGCGCGCTTTTTCCCGCCCTTGAGTGGGCTGGCCTAGACACGGACGCCGCCGGCCACGCCCTCGGGGCAGGCAGGGGCGGGTTTACGCCCGCCCTGAAGATGGATAAAAAGAGACGCAAGACCAGAAGACATCCTCTTGTTCCTGTGCTCTGAAGCTGCACCTCCCCGCTGCACGTGAGCTCGAGACGGAACGAAGAGCCAATTTTGACCCACCCACCAGCCCCTGAGGACAGCTAGTTGTTTTAATAAAGTTGATCAGTTAATCTATTTCGTTTTCAGGTTGTTTTGGTGTTATGTTGATATTTGATGTGTAATAAAGATTGGTATAATGTTACAAGTTGAGTATTAAAGAATGTCGGATTTTAAGGTCTATTTAGACACAGGTTTTTCGGTCATAGTGGCCAATGTAGTTTCGTTTAGTTAGCACTTGTCGTATTTATTTCAGTCGGTAGGCGGTAAGGTCATGATCGGTGAGCACTAATTGGAAGATCCCTATGAGTGGGCGTCACCCAACACGGATGGGAGCGCTCGGGGGAGGTGGCCTTTGGCCCCTCAACGGGGAGGCGGTCCCTTCTAAGGATGGGTCGCCGGAAGAAGAGGAAAGGCGGTCAAGGCCCCTTCCTGTGTAGGAGGGGTTACAGCCCCCTCCAGGGGAATTTCCCGGGGCCAGTGACATCTGCGACGGCAGATGCGGTAAGTTGTGTGGGGTTGGGGGGAGGTCTACGATACCTTCTAGATACCTCACACGAGTCTTCGAACGACCTTTAACTGGCGTCGAGTTGATAAGTGCCCCCGTCAAGACAAGGGAAATTGTAGTAGTTGCACGTGAGTACGCCTCAGTGCTGTCGCCCCTCCCAAGTGGGCGGGGTATGTCTGGTTAGGGATCTTGACACCGGTTACGACCTTGCCATTGGCCCTTAAACGTTAGGATGTACAATTTCAATATTTCAAGTAAATGTTTTTGTAGGATGTTAGATCGGCTAGGAGAACCTCTGTATTAGAGAATCTGTTAAGGTTAGCCAAACATCGCAGTGTGGTATGAAATTGTACATTAATGATTAAATGTTTTAATTTTTTGTTTTAATAAATACGGCCGGGAGGGTCACTCCCTCCCACTTCCAAAAACTTCAAGAACTGTTTCCGGTTTCCCTCATTTGGGGATTGTGTTGAGAGGGGGTGGCGGGTATCTCAGCCATATGCCTTTTTCAGCATTCCGATAGCCGAGGAAAGCAGAGATATTTTCGGCTTCTCTCTAGGAGTTTGAAGCTTTAGGTTTAAACGTGCTCCACAAGGCTATTGTGAGAGTCCCTCCATTTACAGTCAGGCATTAAAAAGTCAGTTAGATTCTTTTGTACTTCCTCCAGGTTCTGCTCTAGTGCAGTATGTAGATGACCTTCTGGTGGCTGCCGATGACAAGGAAACTTGCAAAGCAGCTACAATTTCGTTATTGCATCATTTGTCTAATTTGAATCACAAGGTGTCACCTTCGAAAATGCAATACTGCTGCCAAGAAGTGACCTACCTAGGTCATCTCTTGTCAAAGGAGGGAAGGAAGTTGACCCCAGAGAGAATAAAAGCAATTACACAGATGAGTGTTCCTCGCACACAGAGAGAAATACGTGCCTTTTTAGGTATTACCTCTTACTGTAGGCAGTGGATCCCAAATTTTTCTCTTTTAGCAAAACCATTGGTAGCTTTGACTGGGAAAAATGTTCCGAGTCCGGTGCCATGGGCTGCTGAATGTCAGCAGAGTTTTTCTGAGTTACGAAATGCATTGTGTTCAGCTCCTGTGTTGGGTACACCCGATTACAGCAAGCCATTCACGCTCTATGTTCACGAGAGAGAAGGTTGTGCGTGAGTGTTCTGACACAGAGATTTGGTGATAAACAACTCCCTTGTGCGTATTTTTCATCAACATTAGATCCGGTAGCTAGAGCGTTGCCTAGTTGTTTGAGAGCTACAGCGGCAGCTGCGGCTTCCATTCAACAATCTGCTGGTTTGGTGATGAATAACATGCTAGTGGTCATGGTTCCTCATGCTGTGGATACACTCATGAACAGAACCAAGACGCAACACCTTACCAGTGCTAGATTATCTGGCTACGAGCTGACATTGTTAGCGAGTCATATCCAGATCAAAAGATGCAATGTATTGAATCCAGCAACATTGTTGCCGACTAATCAAGAGTCGAGTGATTCCGAACCCCATGATTGCTGTTTCAGAACCGAGGAGGAGACAAAAGGACGAATTGATTTAAAAGACACTCCATTGTCAGATCCAGATGGCACGTTGTATGTTGATGGGTCATGCTTTAAATTGGAGAATGGTGATGTGACTGCTGCTTATGCGGTAACGACTTTGAGTACGATTGTGGAGACTGCAAGAGTGAGTCAGAATTCTGCCCAAGCTGCAGAATTAATCGCTCTAACGAGAGCGTGTGTTTTAGCAAAGGGAAAGAGAGTGAATGTGTTCACAGATAGTCAGTACGCATTTAGCGTGGCCCATAATTTTGGCCGTTTGTGGAAAGAAAGAGGTTTCATTACGTCCCATGGGACTAAGATTCAACATGGTCAGCTAGTTAACGACTTGTTGGAATCTCTAACCTTGCCGACTGAAGTTGCGATTGTGAAATGCAGTGCGCATAAAGCAATTACGGATGATGTTGGTCGTGGGAATGCTTTTGCTGATGAGACCGCTAAACAGACAGCTAGAAATATGATGAGTAGAATGTATGTTGCTACGTCTGCGAGATGGATTTCCGAGTCTGGAATGTGTGAGGACACAGTGGAAAGTGTGAAAGAGATTCAGAAAGAGGCAACTGAGGAGGAAAAGCGTGCATGGAAAGAGAGTACGGGTAAATTGGACTCGAGTGGGTGTTGGATTGATTTGTCGGAACAACAGCGTTGGATGTTGCCTGACGCGTATGTGCTTGCAGTAGTGACAATGGCACATGGAGTAGCGCATATTAGTTCTAAAGGAATCTGTAAGATGTTGGCTCCAGTCCGGAAGAATGATGGGATTAGTAAATGTGCAGAGAGAGTGGTGAAAAATTGTATGGTATGCCTGATGCATAATCCTGGCAAGGGAGTCCCTACGCCTGCTGGTCACTTCGCTCCTCCCTCTTGCCCCTTTGAAGTGATTCAGTTAGACTTCATTCACATGGATCGTTGCAACAACCTAAAATACGTCCTGGTGGTAGTTTGTGCTTTCTCCAGATGGATCGAAGCATATCCACTGAAGGACAACACTGCCCTATCAACTGCCAAAATTCTTCTCAAGGAATATTTCCCTAGGTTTGGAATGCCACGGATTGTATGGTCAGATAACGGAAGTGAGTTTATAGGGAAAGTTATGCAGAGTGTGTGTGCCGGTTTAGGGATCAAGCAAAAATTTCACAGTGCAAACCATCCCCAGTCTGCTGGTTTAGTTGAGGGTTACAATGGCACCCTCAAACTGAAACTTGCTAAAATACAGGCATCTACGGGTTTGTCCTGGCCAGACGCACTACCCTTGGCTTTGTTATCCACGAGAGCGACTGTACATTCTAGAGTAGGGCTTAGTCCTTATGAAATTGTCTTTGGTCGTCCCGCTAACATTTGGGGAGTGCCAAGGCCGAAAGAATTCTGTTCCCTGGAATATCCAATGTTGATTGATTACCTTTACGACTTGACTGCTAAATTGAGTCTCATTCACCAACAGGTTTTCGACGCATTGCCAAAGCCACCGGAGAGTCCAGGTCATCAGCTGAAACCAGGAGACCACGTGGTGGTGCGCAACTTTGCGAGGACGAAGAATCTTCAACCCAGATTTGTCGGCCCCTATCAAGTGCTGCTGGCAACGAGAACTGCTATTCGTGGGGCCGGCCGCAAACACTGGATACACACGACGCACGTCAAACGTGTGCCCCTGCCACTTCCTTATGACAACTGGGTTAAGAAGGGAATTGGTGCCTCTGAGTCCGAGCGAACACCCAAGTTTATCCCTTTCAGCGATGCCGAACTGATAACTGACACATCGAACTCTGACTCTCCTCCTGAAACTACTTCTTTGACTCCTGAACACTTGCCCTCTGCATCAGAAGAAACTTTGCCATCTGCGAACTTGAACATTGCAACCTCTGCTGATAACACACTGTTTCCAGATCAAACAGCTCCTGCAAAACTAAGATACAATTTACGATCTCGCAATATGGACAAATAAAGCAGGAAACTGCCTATTTTACACATTTGAAATTTTAACATTTTGCCTCCAGCCAGGAAGTTTGCTATTGTTTTATTGTTTTTAAAATTGCCTTGCCGTCTGGGTAGCCGTAGGGTCGTGGCTGTGTGCCTAGTTGAATCTGCGGGGGTCAGACACAAGGTCGATCTTTCTGTTAGTTCTGGGAACTCCCAGGGCTGATAGAGGCATTTTCATCTACGTACACATCATCAGTGGTCGCGAGCGGATTGTAGAAGATGGAGCTTCCTGCGCTGCAACGAGAAAATGTGATTTATGTTCGCAGAAACAGACTTTATAGAATTGGTCATAGCAAATGTTTTCTGATGCAATGTGCTATTACATTTTTAATTGTCTTGATAACGTTGGTGGGTGGAATCGTTTTTGGTGTAAATTTAATTTTTATGCCAGTAACTACAGTACCTCCCCTTGATCCTGCTACTTCTACTGTTTCTTCTATGCACTCTTTTCACTCATTCCCTGAACATGAGCAAGCTCGACGCTCAGAATTTATTAATAACACTTTCGTACAGCTCTTGCACCAACACCAACTGGTAGTCAACACTACAGACTGCTGGGTGTGTGGCTTGATACCTCACACTATGGATAAAGGCATTCCCTACCTGGTTTTGCCTTTTAGCTATAATGGATCATTTCAGGCCCTTCATACCATTTTTGCCTATGCCCTTGAAACCTATCCTCCGCGTCCACCACGTTCCACTAAATATAACTCTGCCAACAAAGCTTTAGTCCAGGGAATTATTGACATGATCAAGGACGTCAATAATACTCCATCTTACCCTAGAGACGAATTACGAGTATATTTGAGTTGGAACTCTACAGAGTATCGCCTTAGTTTGGGAGAAAGCAAGCGTAAAAGCTCCACTCCAATCTGGGTCGTACCTCACCGAGGTCAAGTCTGTTTGCAAGGAAATGGGAGAAATCCGAGAGCTCAGCTAGGGAGGAGTGAGTGCGTTGAGACTTACGTGTTTCCGTCTAACTCTTCCCCTGCCTTCCTTACTGCTAGGGGTACCTACTTCATCTGTCAAGACAGAGCGTATACATGGTTGCCTGCTGACTTTTCAGGTTCATGTTATATTGCTCGATTGTTGCCTCCAACGTACACTGCTTCTTCAGACTATCACAAGACCAGAGTAGCAAGAGGTGTTTTCAGCAAGGAAGACACCGCTGGTCAGGAAGCTGGAGACTTCTTCAAAGGTTTCCTTCCGTTCTGGGGGCCTATGGCCAATAGTAGAAACATACGTCAGCTAACACGGGTAGTTGAATCTACTATTACCGAAACTGCTGGTGCCCTTAGCAACTTGACAGCTGAGCTTAAGGCGGATAGACTCATGACGTTGCAGAACCGTATGGTTCTAGACGTAATACTTGCAGATCGAGGTGGGGTATGCAGAATGATCCAATCGAGCTGCTGTGTCTTTATTCCCAATAACGCTCCAACAGTCTATGAGGCGATCTCTAAGCTACACAAGATTTCCGACTCTATACATGTAGACAAGGGAAACTGGTCCTTCATGGAGTGGTTGTGGACTCTGATATCAGCGTGGGGATGGAAGGTTCTGATGGTCATTGGTGTCATCTTAGTATTCCTATTCTCATGCTGCCTGATTATCCAGTGTGGTCCCGCTTTGTGTAGTCTCTGTGCTGCAACCTGTTTCAGAAAACCACCTGCGTTTGGAGAAAAGGCACGAGAAAGGATGATGATACAACAGCATGTCACTGACCTGATGAGCATAGAGTTAGACTCTGACATAGACTGAGTAATTGCCTATGTAAGGGCAAAAGGAGGGTCTGAGGTTCCGTGACGATTTGAACCCGTGTTTTCAACATTGTCGTAAAAACATAATTTTGGTATCAGCGAACCGCAAATGATCCATTTAGCATATCCTGGTGTTTTCGCTATGCTACGAGCAAGAGTACTCCTGTTACAAACACATTTCTGATCTACCCATGGCATCCATCTTAGATCATAGCAGCCATTTTGTGTTTCTTGCCCTCACATAGACAATGGACACGCAATGACCTCTGATTACTTCATTTCGATTAAGGACACGTAGGCTTAGCCGGCGATTCACCTCTCTAGTGACACGTGCACCTTAGAACAGAATATGCTGTAGCTGCATGACTCGACAAAGGCTGCCTCCTCTGCCCGAGGCCAGCCTTGCTATACTGGTTCTCGTGTTCATTGGCCTGATCATGATTAGGCGGCCGAAGCTGGTAGCCTTGCCCATTTACGACCCACAAACATCTCTTATCCTGCTTTTCTATCTTCTGCACCTGGCTCTGCTCCTTTCCTTCTGGGCCTTTATTAGGGGGAGGTAACGAAATTTACGATGAGGCGGTCCGGCTCTTGAATGAAATGTTGACATGGGATTGTGATGGAATAGTGGGAACCCCTCTTCGTAATGTTTGACATCAGATATTATCGACGATTCCTGTGCAACGCCAAATATTTATTGTTTAGGACACAAAGGTTTGGGAATGTACTAGCATTGTGAAGAATTCGCCTGAAGGCTAATATTTTGTATATAAGGAGCAACCCTTCTTGTACAAATCGAACAGGCTCCTAGACACTGCCCGTGTGTAGTTTCTGTGACTTCTGTGTCCCTGCAGTAATAAACCTTTGGTCTTTGACGCCACCATCGAGAAGCCGTGTTTCTGTTTATTTGTGCACCGAGACAGGTAGAACTCCGGGGTCTTCGGGTGTTATCCCTGACACCTCTGGACGGAACCAAAAAGTCCAGAACTCCACACCCTGCAACACACAGAGGTGCATGCAAAAAATCCCCCCTACAACTGAGCACACCGCAACACTAAAGCGGGGATGCAGCAACATGGGCTTACGCAGTCTGAAAGTCTGCTGTGCTTCTGCATCACTGTTTTTATTATATAGCAGCTGGGAGGAAAAACTGACAACTGGACTGCTAACCAACCCAAAATGGCGTCTAGTACTAGCCCCTTCGGCACGAGAAAAAATGGTGCTCCAATCAGCAGTAGCAACGAAGAAATGCCCAGAGATCAAGTCCACCCAAATGGAGTAGATGCATTTAAGGTATGTGCAAATTGTAAAAAAAGTTGTGCAGAAATAAAAACATTAAAATTAGTACTGATGCCCCTTACAGTGCACCCTGCAACATGCAGAGGTGAACGCAAAAAATCCCTCCAACAAACAAACAGACCTCAAAACTAAAGCGCGGACGCAACAACGAGGGCTCACTTAATCTGAAAGTCTGATCCAATCTGATACTTCTATCCCTGCACATTTCAGGGATCCCTGATCAAAGTCTTCTTCCTCATATCTATCACATCTTGGGTAGTCCAAGGACCAAGGAAGTAGAGTAAACCCATGGCCATAACCTTGCCACGTAAACAACAGCCGCAGCCCGTGCATGTAAGAGCGGTGGGGCCGACTGGGGGTGGATTTTGACAGACTATGAGAAGGGGAAATTAAATAAATAATTACTTTTCCCTCATCATCGTTCATCTATATCCCCCCTTCTCCGGGCCCCACGCCTCACCGCTCTTACCTACACGGGCCACAGCTGGTAAATAAGAAATCTTTCTCAACACATTGATAAAGAAAAGTCTGACCACATCATCGAGAAAGATCCATGGTCTTTTTATTCTCCCAAGGCTCATCTGTAACCCTTCTATGCAAGAATGGACCTAAAATCTTTCAGGAGCTGGAATGAGATTTCCAGGGTCACATGAGGAGGCAGCCATGTGTTGGGGCAGTGAATATAACCTGTAGCTAAAGTAACTGTCTTTGCCTGGTTTCTTCTTCCAGTGCAAGAGTTGCACCAGTGCGAGTTCTGGGCCTCTCCTAGGTAGGAGCAACGCATCTTCTGAGACAATTGTATAAGTGCCACTTTAATCATTTTTCATCCCTTGAGTGTGTGTGATGAAAATGTTAGAATTGATGAATGGATCCGTGGAATGTTAATCATGTCGTTTATTTATATTAGGAACTCAGTGATCCAAGGCAGAGAAGCCTCTGCTCCCGAAAGAACTGAAGTGACTGGTCAGCCCAATTTGGCAAGCAAGGGATCGTCTTTCTAGCCTCTGCTCTCTTCGCCACCCCCTTTCCCCTGTTTGGTAGAAAGATTGGCGTGGTTATCTCAGAAGGGAAGTAAGGCATTCATGTTGTTCCTGCAGCAATCCAGATAAAACCAGGTGAATGGAACATGACAACATCTCTCTTGTGGGCGAAACATTGAAGTTGCCACACATTAACTATGTTTAACAGACACATTTATTGATGCAGAATGCAATCAACGAGACAACCTTCCAGGCTGCTAGAACATATTTCTCTGTTGTTCGTACAAGGAGCATCCCCCTTTTAGCGTGGCTCCAGTTACTTTGAATTATAAGGTGAAGAGGAAGCCCCACTCCAGCCACTTAAAGCTGTACGTAGCCGGACCTGGCTTTTTGTGACTAATCATTAGTCAACGTTTTTACGCTCCCTCCTTGTTACTAACAGCTGCTTTAGAGCAGACTTAACATTGTGTGAAAACATTAATTTCCCCATTGGAAGATGGACAGCCGGATTCATGCATTGAGCAGACATCGACTTGCTTCCAATACTCACAGGCCTATTACTAGCCGTAGAAAAGCAAAAGAATTACATCAATACTTATAACCCGGAGGTATGCACATTGAACATGATTTGCCTGCAATCATTCATTCATCGCCGATATTGAACAGGAAACTCACTAGCTCGATATGATGGCTAGTTAATAGCCATTCGCTTGGAAGGGCGTAGAAAATCTCAAGCATGTGAGGCATGTTCAATGGGTGGGAAGAGGAGGCTCCTGGAAATACATCAACAAAATCTAGGTGGAAAGTGGCCCATGTCCCATGACAAAATATGTGGGGCCTCATTTATGAAAAGTGACGCATCACTGCGTGAAAACAGCGATGCGTCACTTTTCACTGCGCCCTCCTTGCGAGACCAATGATGCGTCTTATTTACAGTATGACGCATCATGGTGCAAGGAGTTACAGATACGTCAGTATTTCTGACGTATCTGTATGGTGCAAAAGTGATGCATTGTAGGAGTGTGTCACAAAAGGGACGATACTCCAGCAATGTGTCCTTTCACATGGGGCAAGCCCCGTGTGAAAGGGCCTGGGTCAGTCTTACGCATGCTGTGAGGCAGGCGTAAGAAATTGACGCGTTTGTGTCCGAGAAGAGGCGCAGTGAAATCTTATAGATTTCACTACGTCACTTCTATGACCCTGTCTTGCGTCAGAACGACCCCCTACATACATTATACCTGGCGTAGGTATAATGTAGCGCAGGGTTTTACAAAGTGACGCATCTACCTAGATGCGTCACTTTGTAAATATGGTGCAACAAGGCACATTTTTTACGCTCCTTATGCGTCACAAAAAGTGACGCACCGGCGGCGTAAAAGTGACGCACAGCCTCATAAATGAGGCCAGAGGTATTTTATCCAGGTGCACAGACTCCAGGTCTACGTTTGCCGTCTCTGCATTACCCACAATGGTAATGGTGAAAGAATCAGCAAGTGGGTGCAAAGATGTGGTTGGGAGACCGAAATCCATAGAAGTGGAATCTGCCCCTAGTTCATTGGCTACTGGAACACTGTGAGTGCCCTGACCTCTGCTGTTATTGCTCTTCCTCTGAAATTTAGATATGAGGTAAATTGTTTGTTTAACCTTCACTTGTTTTCTCATTCTTCCCATGAGGCAGGTATGAATAACTAGAGTACCTTCCATTCTCTCGCCAAATATAAGATATACTGATGAGTCAATTACAGTTAATGGCAGGATTGACTTTCTTGCAGATCTTGCTTCTTTGATGGACATGTGCTCTAGCTCCTCAAACAGCTTCTGTATTGGGTAGATCATGTGACAGTTTGTTCATGGGTATTCTTGAAATGGTTTGCTTTTTCTGTATAAAGGTTTATTACAGCATCATTAGGGTATAATACATGACCTAGCCTTGAGTTTGATTTGTGGGATTTATACATTACTTTGCCATTTTTTCATTTATTGTATTTCTCTTGTGTATAATGTGTCTTTACCTCTCACTTTACAAATCTCCGAAAGCAGCTCGCTTATATTCTTCCTGATGATGGCTGTTCCTGGGTATGTATCTCAATAGGTTCTGAGTCCGCATACAGTTTTTAGTAAGTTGGAAATGCCATTGTGGGCATATGGGCTCCTAGGTAACCCCAGGGACATATTCACTTGGACAGCAACATCACTTTAGAGCCTTTTCCTCCATGTGAGCCCTTTTCCAATATACCTGAACAACACCTGCATTTGTTAATAGAGAAACACAGGCTGTATTTGGCACAGATTTTTCTAATTTTAGTTAAAGAATTTAAAAAGTCTCTGAGACGACAAAGTGCTCAGCAGTGGGGTTGCTTGTCGACTTGTCATTTATCAATATAATGGCAGACGGCTGTGGGAACTTTGGGCTTGTTTCAGCTCTATTACTAAGTTTAAAGACTTGACCCATTTTTAAAAGGCAAAAAGATTTAACCGGGATTCACTTCAAGCCTGGGATCTAGGAAAAATCAACATATCAGGTAATATTCAGTCAACAATAAGGGAGGAGCTTGCTAATGAGGTCAATGATTCAGGCACACATAGGGGAACTTCGAGTAACTCTAGACCTTAGTCCACAGAGGGGATGGGTAGAACTTTCCCATCTCTTGCTCTGTCCCCATATCTCACTTTTCATGATCAGAATCACTGAGTTCGATTCAACACTATCGAGCCTTGTTTGAATGGTCCAGAGAGCTCCTTTCAGTAAGTGCTCCATCACTGGTTAAGGACCTAGCGAGAGGATGTGGACCGGCAGTAGTGGCAATATCTTAGTATATATGATGCTGTTCTGCTCTCTCATTTTCACGCAAACTGATTGTTCCGTGAATCAGGGCTGAAGTTTGTAGATGTGGTCACAGAAATCACTTGCTACTGTCACAAATGTAGACACTCCTTTTTGAGTGGATCACTGAAATAATATCGAGGGACAAAATATCGACTTGCCAAAATATCGTGGACAAAATATCGACAGTCAAAATATCGAGTTTGTATCTACAAACAGGTAAGTACAAAAATATCGAGTACAAAATATCGTTAACAATAATATAGATGTAAAAAATATCGACTTTATTAAAAACAGTGTTAAATTAAATTAATATTAAATTTTAATTACTAAAATATACTTAAAAATACTTAAATAAAATTATAATAATTAAATAATAAATGAAAATAATAAAAATAATTTTTTACAATCTTATTTGTTGACCCTGAACCCTAAAATATACCCCTTTACCCAAAAACCCAAAACTGACCCTGAACCCTAAAAATACCCCTTTACCCAAAAACTGAAACCTGACCTTGAACCCTAAAAATGCCCCTTTACCCAAAAACTGAAAACTGACCCTGAACCCTAAAAATGCCCCTTTACCCAAAAACTAAAAACTGACCCTGAACCCTAAAAATACCCCTTTACCCAAAAACTGAAAACTGACCCTGAACCCTAAAAATGCCCCTTTACCCAAAAACTAAAAACTGACCCTGAACCCTAAAAATGCCCCTTTACCCAAAAACTGAAAACTGACCCTGAACCCTAAAAATACCCCTTTACCCAAAAACTGAAAACTGACCCTGAACCCTAAAAATACTCCTTTACCCAAAATGTATCAATATTATTTAATTACCAAATAATTATTAATTAACAATAACAATAAAGTAAATATATTAGCTCATTAGCTGTAATTATTTTAATAATTAATATTATTTTTTCCCAATTAATTACTTAACAATAACACAAAATTATATATATTAAAATGTACTCTAATTAATGTAATTAACTAATTACAATTAATTAATTACCAATTAATTACTAATACAAAATATGTACAAAATTATATTAATTAATTAACTAATTATTATTAATTAATTATCAATTAATTATTAATTATAAATATTTACAAACATATATTAATTAATTAATCATTATTAAATTACTTCCCACCCTATTCCCCTATAAACCCACAACCCGCTACAGAATTACATTACGCAATTATTAAAAAAACAAAATTCATTTAATAAAATATTTTATAACATTAATACACACGTTTCACACATATTATTACATAAAAATACACTATAAAATATTATATATTATTACAAATTCGATATTTTTGCTATCTATATTTTATACAGTCGATATTACTTCACTTACCTGAAAAACGATATTTTTGTAGTCGATATTATGTCCAGTGGATATTTTGTCCAGTCTATATTTAAAACTCGATATTATGTCCAGTCGATATTTTGGAGTCGATATTTTGTCTGTGCACCATTTTGAGTCTATCCCACTGAGGTATCTAGGCCCTGTATAGTTTACTGAAATTATAACATTACTGTCCTAATATAGCCCCATAGCAATGCAAACAATTAATTGGATACCATGATAATATATGATTTGATTAAATTAAGACATGCATACACATGAAAACCACAATTAGAAAATATAATAATAAAAATGCTAAAAGAAAGTAAAGTGTTCCTTGTGTGTGCACACATGAGAAGGCTGCCTTTGCAAACAACGTTTCAAAATAAATGCACTGTAATTTCTGTTTTCATGGCATTCTGTCTTTCATTTTACTCCCGAACATTGCTTCAAATTGAATAATAATACTGTGCAGGGAGGAGGCCTGGATACCTCCCCTTACCTAATAGTGTATTTGTTTTTGCTGCCATGGGAACTTTATTGCTCTGCGTGCTCTCTCGAAGAGCAATGACATTCTGATGAATAGAATGGCAATCTGTCTGCAAGGCGAGCTTTGATGTGCCACAGAGGACAAATGATAACGATCAGGAGAGCATCATAAGTGCTGGCGGATTCACTGGAAACTCTCACTGTGCATCTGGTGCTTGAAACCCCTTACTTATAAGACTGCATCCGACTTATCTTCAATAGCCTTGATCTGTTCGGACATTAATGGAAAATACACAAGTCTGACCAGCTCTACCAAATATAGTTTATTGTTTTCCATTTTTGTGCAAAGTGTGTGGTATGTAGTCTGTTTTCACAAATTAAGGAAATGTGTCTCTAATTCAAAACCTGGCGTGCTACTCTGTGACATGAGAGTTGCTTCATTAACCTAATCATTTCAATCGTGATTTTCATTTGTATTAATGTCGAAACAAAAAAATTGTTTAAAAGCAAGGAAGAGACAACCTGGCTTGCCAAGAAACCAAAATGGGTTTTTCGTGCTTTATAGGAACTATATTCAAACCAAATTAATGGATTCAAAACTTTCCGATTTATGACTGACTTACACATGCTTGGCCCAATTCACAAAGGTAAAGTTAGATCTGAAGTGTAAGTATAGACCTAACGTCTAAGTTTAAACCAAAAGTCTATCTTTGCACATAAAGTCTAAATTTAGATCTAAAATCTAAGGGCCTGATTCACAAAAGTAAACGTAGACCAAAAGTCAAAGTTTAGACCTGAAGTCCAAGTTTAGATCTAAAGTCTAACTTTACTACTATTCAAACTTAGACCAACAGTCTAACTTTGGTAGTAGTAAAATTAGACTTTTGGTATAAGTTTAGACCAAAAGTATGACTTAGACCAAAAGTCTAACTTTACTATTACTAAAGTTAGACTTTTGGTCTAAATTAGACCAAAAGTCTAAATTTACTAATAGTAAAGTTAGAGTTTAGACCTAAAGTCTAAGTTTAAACCTGAAGTCTAACTTTCAACCTGAAGTGTAACTTTAGACCTGAAGTCTAAACTTAGACTTCAGGTCATTAAACTGCAGGTCTAAAGTTTGACTTTAGGTCTAAACGAAGGGCCCAATTCACAAAGGTAAACTTAGACCAAAAGTGTAAGTTTAGTCCTGAAGTCTAAGCTTAAACCTAAAGTCTAACTTTACTAGTAGAAAAGTTAGACTTCTGGTCTAAGTTTAGACCAAAGTCTAACTTAGACCAAAAGTCTAACTTTAATAGCTAAACTTTGGTCTAAACATTGACCAGAAGTCTAACTTTACCACTAGTAAAGTTAAACTTTAGGTCTAAACTTAGACTTCAGGGCTAAACTTACACTTTTGGTCTAAGTTTACCTCTGTAAATAGGGCCCTCAGACTTTAGGGGTACAGTTAGACTTTAGGTCTAAGCTTAGACGTTAGGTGTAAAGTTAGATTTTTGGTCTACATTTAGATTTCGGGTCTAAAATTAGACTTCAGGTTCAATGTTAGACTTTAGGTCTAAACTTAGACTTCAGGTCTAAACTTAGACAGTAGGTATAAGTGTTCCTTTGTGAATCAGGACTGAAAATAGGAGCAACTTACACTTGTAACATAAATAGTTAACATAGTTAGGAGTCCAGTTTAAGTTTGCAAAATAAGGCTGTGCAATGTATGCATGTATGTGTACATCATGCACTGTCACTTGTAGGCTTTCTGAGGAGTGTGTGAAGGGAGATGTAAGGTAAATGTCATCCAAATGCAGTGTGCACCTTTTTAGGTATTCATCATAACGAACAATTGTAAATTCAATTCGCACATCTATATTCACTCTTAAGTTACAAGTTGAAGGTCTAAAAAAACAGCTACAGAAATTATTGGGAAGCGCACTAAACACCTCAGTTTTCACAGGTGGGATACAGGATGAATATCCACATAAATATGCTCCTAATACTTACAAAAATCATCATTACTCTAGACCTGCTTCGCAAAGGTAAAGTTAGACCAAAAGTGTAAGTTTAGACCTAAAGTCTAAGTTTAAACCTGAAGTCTAAGTTTAGAGCTGAAATTTAACTTTAGACTTGAAGTCTAAACTTAGACTTCAGGTCTAATGTTAGACTGAAGATCTCAAGTTAGAGTTTAGGTCTAAAGGAAGGGGCCAATTCACAAAGGTAAACTTAGACCAAAAGTGTTAGTTTGGTCCTAAAATCTTACATTACTAGTAGTAAAGTTAGGCTTCTGGTCTAAGTTTGGACCAAAGTCTAATTTGGACCAAAAGTTTAACTTTAATAGTTATACTTTGGTCTAAAATTAGACCAGAAGTCTAACTTTACTACTAGTAAAGTTAGACTTTAGGTCTAAACGTAAACTTCAGGACTAAACTAACGCTTTTGGTCTAAGTTTACCTTTGAGAATCGTGCCCTTAGACTTTAGGTGTAAAGTTTGACATTAGGTCTAAAGTTAGACTTTAGGTGTAAACTTAGACTTTAGGTCTAAATTTAGATTTCAGGCCTAAAATTAGACTTTAGGTCTAAACTTAGACTTCAGGTCTGAAGTTGGACTTTAGATCTAAACTTAGACTTCCAGTCTAAAGTTAGATGTTCTGGTATAAGTTTACTTTTGTGAGTTGGGCCTGAAGTGTCTAACTTTCTTATCACAGACCTTACATCACACTGACTGTGAAGAAGTCCTTAAATTGGCCCCTATGGGTCGAAATGCATAGACTACAGAACAGAGAAACACATACACTCAAATACACTTAAAGAAAGGAACTGATTTTCTAACAGAAAGCTGTATGTAAATTGTCCTCTCTCTGCCATCCTTCTTTACGGCACATTGCAATTTCATTTTACACCTCATTGGCCCACAGCCAGGACCTAAAATGAATGGGCAAGGAGTTCAATTGTTGCAAAGTTTTAAAGAAGTAATTGATATATATATATATATATATATATATATATATATATATATATATATATATATATATATATATATATATATATATATATATATATGTATATATATATATATACATATATATAAATATATAAATTCAGTTGCAGAACTCAACTTCGGAACAGAGCCACACGGAGATGAAAATCAAAGCACCAATTGTTTTAATGACAGCTTGCCAGCAAAGATTACTACAGGACAGGCATTTAATTCATTTCGCCAGACGCGTTTCAGGAAATTACTCCTTTCATCAGTGGCTGTGGAGAGACAAGGAGAAAGCGTTTTCAGCATGCACTCTTTAACTCCTGCCCCAATGGGCGTGGCCTAGCTGCATTCTGGGAGATGAAGTGCGCTTCATTTCATAACCACAGTGGGTGCTTTTTCCAGTCATAATGTCCATTTAATTCCAGTGCACATGTTCCTGAGAGTCTTTGCCCTGCTTTGCAGTTGCCACTTTCGCTTTTGACACCCTCCTCTCTGCAAAGGAGCCTGCCTCGTTCCGTCCCGTTGTTGGCCACACCAGACGATGCAGCCACGGACCCGCCATGACAAGCGGTGAGCTCATTCCACGACCCGTGGAGGCCGTTCAAATATAAATTCAGTTGCAGAACCCAACTTCGGAACAGAGCCACACGGAGATGAAAATCAAAGCACCAATTGTTTTTAATGACAGCTTGCCAGCAAAGATCACTTCAGGACAGGCATTTAATCCATTTCGCCAGACGCGTTTCAGGAAAGAGAGTCTTTGCCCTGCTTTGTAGTTGCCACTTTCGCTTTTGACACCCTCCTCTCTGCGTTGAATGAGCTCACCGCTTGTCATGGCGGGTCCGTGGCTGCATCGTCTGTTGTGGCCAACAACGGGACGGAACGAGGCAGGCTCCTTTGCAGAGAGGATTGTGTCAAAAGCGAAAGTGGCAACTACAAAGCAGGGCAAAGACTCTCAGGAACATGTGCACTGGAATTAAATGAACATTAGGACTGGAAAAAGCACCCACTGTGGTTATGAAATGAAGCGCACTTCATCTCCCAGAATGTCGTCAGGCCACGCCCATTGGGGCAGGAGTTAAAGAGTGCATGCTGAAAACGCTTTCTCCTTGTCTCTCCACAGCCACTGATAAAAGGAGTAATTTCCTGAAACGCGTCTGGCGAAATGGATTAAATGCCTGTCCTGAAGTAATCTTTGCTGGCAAGCTGTCATTAAAAACAATTGGTGCTTTGATTTTCATCTCCGTGTGGCTCTGTTCCGAAGTTGGGTTCTGCAACTGAATTTATATATATATATATATATTCACTGAAAAAACCATAGGTTATAGACCATATATAGTTAGGGATTAGCATTTAAAAAACCTTATTTTATTTGCACAAAACCATTGAAATTCCATATATAGTTAGTTGCACTAACTATATATCGCGGACCCGCAATCCACTGCTAATGATGTCACATATTACATCATTCATGACATGGTCAGTGACATCACTGATGACATCACTGATGACATCTCAAATGACATCACTGATGACATCACTGATGACATCTCAAATGACATCACTGATGACATCACTGACATCTCATTTGACATTACTGATTACATCACTGATGATATCATTTATGTGATAATACATCTTCAGACTCTAATATAACCTTTGATACACTCAGTGTAAACAGGCACTCACAGACTGTCACACATCCATGGAGTTACTCACACACCTATTCAGTCATGCAAAGAATCAATCACATCTCCATTTCCTTAACTATACAGTTATACACACCTTACTTATTCAAACATATACTAACACATATTTACTCTCTTATACAATCCTTGATACAAGTTCACAATGATTCATACAGCCACTCTCACATTCACTGACTCTTATGTTCAGTTATTTATATATGTCAACTCTCACATGGAGTGTGTTTTACATATGTACTTACTTTGACATGTAGAACTGAGATATCCATTCACTCACCAATATACTCATGCACACAGTCAACTGTCCATACAGCTGTTTCTACATGCACTTTTGAACCCATACACCTAGGGAATCAACCGCTCACACATCTATGCACAGAGTTATACACCTCCCAGCCACCCACACACACACTCAGTCTCCCATACAAATACTTGGGCAACCATTCAATAACCCATATAGTTACTGATATAGCTACTGATTTAAACATGCAGCAGTTTACAGAAGAACATAAATATTGATTGCCAAATTAAGACACTTTAATCACTAACCCATGCACTCAGTGAGACACATTTAATCATTCTCTCATACAGTCAGTCATGCACCTACTAAATCCTTCATCCAGACACTTATACATCCACTCATTCTTCAATATGTAAGACATATTTTAACTTTACAGAAACATACAGTCACTGGGTGTTGTCATCAGTGATGTCATCAGTGATGTCATTTGAGATGTCATCAGTGATGTCATCAGTGATGTCACTGACCATGTCATGAATGATGTAATATGTGACATCATTAGCAGTGGATTGCGGGTCCGCGATATATAGTTAGTGCAACTAACTATATATGGAATTTCAATGGTTTTGTGCAAATAAAATAAGGTTTTTTAAATGCTAATCCCTAACTATATATGGTCTATAACCTATGGTTTTTTCAGTGAATTTTCAAGGTTTTGTAAATGCAAATTCCTAACTATATATGGTCTATAACCTATGGTTTTTTCTGTGAATTTCATTGGTTTTTTAAAAGCTAATATCTATAGCTGTAAAATATATTCTTTATTAAGTGACGTATCACGTAGCCCGTGAGACGCCTCATGATGCATCGCATAACCGTGACGTATCGTCTCTGCAGCGCAAACCAAACCCAAAACGTAAGCGCGCCAGAACACGCTTAAAGATATATATATATTTTTTTAACCTTAATTAGACAAAATCCACACGTGCACATATCACAAACGTTCAAAAAACACAATATGTCGGACTCCCGTTACGCTGCCGGTTAGCTGCCCGGTTAACGTACCAGGAAGCACCTTTACCGCGAAAAATCGCAAATTTTTTTTTTTTCACCCCCCAGGGAACTTTAATAGCCCCCTCATCAATCCTAGGGGTTCAGGAGGGGTCTGCCTTACCCCTTTCATTCATTTACATCTTTTTTTTTTCCACCTCTTGTCTCTCGATCCCACAGAGAGACAAGATGGCGGCCGCTCCAGACTGTTTACAATGATAACAGCCAATCAGCTTCTCCTCAGACTCCCGTTACACTGCCGATTAGCTTCCCGGTAGCTGCCCGGTTAGCTGCCCAGTTCGCGTACCAAGACGCGTCTCTACGGCGAAAAAATCGGATTTTTTTGTTTGTTTTTTTTTGGCCCCACGTGGCTTTATAATATCCCCCTCATCAATCCTAGGGGGTCAGAAGGGGTCTACCTTGCCCTCTTTCCTTCATTTCCCCCTTTGTTTTGGCCTCCTCTTGTCTCTCGATCCTACCGAGAGACAAGATGGCGGCCGCTCCGGACTGTTTACAATATTGACAGCCAATCAGCTACTCCTCAGACTCCCGTTACACTGCCGGTTAGCTTCCCGGTTAGCTGCCCGGTTAGCTGCCCGGTTCGCGTACCAAGACGCGTCTCTACGGCGAAAAAATCTGATTTTTTTTTTTTTTTTGGGTTACACTGCCGGTTAGCTTCCCGGTTAGCTGCCCGGTTAGCTGCCCGGTTCGCGTACCAAGATGCGTCTCTACGGCGAAAAAATCGGATTTTTTTTTTTTTTTTGGGTTACACTGCCGGTTAGCTTCCCGGTTAGCTGCCCGGTTAGCTGCCCGGTTCGCGTACCAAGACGCGTCTCTACGGCGAAAAAATCGGATTTTTTTTTTTTTTTTTGGGTTACACTGACGGTTAGCTTCCCGGTTAGCTGCCCGGTTAGCTGCCCGGTTCGCGAACCAAGACGCGTCTCTACGGCGAAAAAATCGGATTTTTTTTTTTTTTTTTTGGGCCCGGCGTGGCTCTATAATATCCCCCTCATCAATCCTAGGGGGTCAGAAGGGGTCTACCTTGCCCCCTTTCCTTCATTTCCCCCTTTGTTTTGGCCTCCTCTTGTCTCTCGATCCTACCGAGAGACAAGATGGCGGCCGCACCGGACTGTTTAGAATGTTGACAGACACCGGAGAGCCAATCAGCTTCGCTTCGCAAAGTTCCGATACGCGAAAAGTTCGCGAACCGGAGCGCTGCCCGGAGCGCTGTTACAGATATATATCTTGATTTAAACGTTAATTTCTCAAAATCCACTGAAGCACATATATTGAGACCTAGCAAAGGCACATCGGGCTAACAGTCCCTACAATTTTGCCAAGTTTTGTGCAAATCCATTCAGCCGTTCGAGCTAAAAGTGAGTCCAGCCGCCCTATGGAAAACTCAATGTTAAAAACGCGTTTTGGGACCCCCCTTTTTTCTCAGCCCCCCCTTGACGAAACCCCCCCAAATTTCCAGGAGCTGCTCAGAAACAAAATGTGCCATTTTCCTGAAAATTTCAGCCGATTCCGTCCACAAACGCCAAAGTTATTAGACATAGAATTTTCAGAAATCCCATAGGGAAAAAATCCTAACTATATATACCTACTGGCGACCGCCAGTAGGTAATATATATATATATATATATATATATATATATATATATATATATATTTATACATATATATATATACATATACATCGCCAACATGCCAGCTTGCGCTGCCAAAGAACGTCCCAATGACGAAGAGTGGACCCAAAGTTGCTGGTGCAGGAAGTGGTTTTATTTAAATTTGTGTCAGCGCACCCGCCATGACGCGTTTCGCCTCCTGAAAAGGCTTGATCACATGACATACTGCACAACCCCCGGCAGTTTTTTAAAGTGGCAGTACAACAAAATTTGGCATAGGCATAGACAAAAGACTCTTTCAAATATTCCATCCTAAATACATGAATACATTCATAAGTATTAAGACAGATTTAAAACATGTTAAAAGAGCGTGTTAAATATATCAGCAAACAGTTCAATAAAAAACCACATAATTAGGTACTTAAAGAACTTTATATAAAATATACTTGCACCGTGCATGGTAATGCCTTGTGCATTTATACTGCGTCGACCCTCATTTCAATAATACTAAAAGAGGCGTCTACAAGACATTCCATTTCTGAAAACATGTCGCCAAGCCAAATCATAGTTGTAAAATTCCAATATCACTACATGATATCAATTATTGCATGTTGCCCCAGTGGGCCCTTGTGTTGTATCTAAGCTGCCAGTGAAGCTGTAAAGTGCCAAAGTGATTTGCAAAGTGCAAAGTTAAAGTGCTGAAAAAAGTGCAAGACAGACAGATTGTTTAAAAACATTCCATATGTACTGATAATCTTAAAAAAATGTCACGCATCATTCCAACAAGCTATTACATGAAAACCATTGCACATTCTTGTAAAAACTCACAGTATAAAGCTCCTATCCGGACAGGCTCCTCTGAAACCGATTATTCTAGATGCAGGTATGTAGGTCCTCCCTATCATTGAGACACCCATGATTCTTCGAGTAAAGCTCAAGTATATACCTGGTCTCCAAGAGTTGGAGTTTGGATTCTCGGTCCCCTCCTCTTCTTGACGCCGGTATAGTATCAATCACATAGTACTGGAGCTGATTGCGGTTACCTGCATGCATGGTTTCGAAATGCCTGGCAACCGGATAGGATTGGTTGTGCCCCGTAATTGCCCGTATGTGTTGCAATATCCTTTTGTGGGCAGGCAATCGGGTGCTTCCGACATACCTGAGCCCACAAGGGCACTCCAACACATAGACGGCAAAGGCCGTTTTGCAAGTTAACCTCTTGCTAATCGCAATAGGTTCCTGTCGAAAAGGACTGTTATAATGTGTTCGATTAATTCCATAGCAACAGGCTTTGCATTGGGGGCAAGTTTTAAAGCCCCTACTGAGGGCCAACCATGTGTTTGAAAGTTTGGGCTCCAGGGTGTTTTTAACCAAAGCTTTCGCCATGGAGGGTGATCTGCGAAAGGTCAATACGGGTTTAGGCTTGACTTTGGGACCTATAACGGGGTCACTCTGAACCAAATTCCAGTTCTTATATAGAATCTTCCTTAAGTCCCTGTGCTGGCGGTTGTAGGGTAAAACAATCCGCGAGGGTATTCCTAGATCACTCTCCTCTTCCAAGACATTATCTTGGGATGTACTATCTCGAGGCATCATGGCCTCCTGTCTGGTAAGGGACTGGGTGCACTGTATTGCTTTGGTTAAGTTGGTATTTGAGTAACCCCTGGCCAGAAAACGTAATCTGCTGGACTCCTGAACTGCCACACACTCCGTATTGGTGCTACAGATCCTTCTGATCCTGAGCATCTCCCCGAAAGGGATGCTCCGAATCAGATGTCCTGGATGGTGGCTAGAAGCATGCAACAAAGTGTTGCCCGCAGTGGGTTTTCTGTACAACCTGGTTGCGAGGGCGTTGTTAGCAACATATACTTCCACATCCAAAAATCATAAGGAAGTAGAGCTAATATTGGAGGTAAACTTTAGATTGACATTATTCCCATTCAAGACCTCAACAAAATCTTTGGCACTGTCCGGGCTTCCCCTCCATATTAGGAACAGATCATCTATATATCGCAGGTACAGCAATACATGGTTGGAAACAATAGCCTGGTGTTGGCCAAAAATATATATATACAACATGGTGAAATAGTGTTCACGGAAATGCACAGCGAAGATTGGTGCAGCCACACTGTTCATAGTAGCTGTTTTAATATTTGTCCTAGCAATGAGCACAAATCATGATATTATTCAAAATGTTTGAAGAACAGATCTAAGAAATTGCAATGCAGAATGTATCACTTTCCTTGTATGTTTCTGAGCAATTGTGATATTGCTTACCTGAATGGTAAGGAAGTGCAACTGGATTGTCAGGTCAATACAACGTTTGATTTTATGCTTGTGAATCTGGTCTCAGTAATTGGTATAGCAGTCTACTGATAATTGCTGTCCTAAATATAAACAGCTCTATGACAATCATAATAGCCCCATGTGGGCCAAAGAGCCTTATAAACATTCGAAAAATCTTTCGAATAATTTTTCTTCAAAAATTTTACATCTTTCAAAATAAATTATTTTTGTTGCCCATACGATAGCATCTGCTTTGTATTTAACATTCAACATGATTCTCCAGTCTTTTCACAAAGTGATTCCCAATGCATTTAGGACTTAATGTCCTTCAGTCAGAGGAATAACTATGGTACATATATATATACATGCTCACTAACAGAAGCCTAAAAAAACATATAATTAATTATTAATTGAAAAGTATATGTTGAAACCAAAATACATTAGACGAAATTGTGAAGTGAATAGAATTTGTGCGGCAAACAAGTGTCATTTCACAATCAAAATGTAAAAAACACCTTTACATGTGCGAAAAATAACTAGCACCATGAGACCCTGCCGTTACTGAAATGAAATAGTTGTCCAAACTAAACTTCCTACAGTTAGTTCCATCTGTAATGTGTCCAACTATGTATAGCTAGCACAACTTAAGTTCAGACAGAGTTATAGTCTTTAAAGTATGTTATTTCTTTATAATAACTTAATCAATCAAAGAAGTTAGTCAATTAAAAAAAAAGTCATGCGTACAAAGAAAATACATTCCAATACAGTTATGTATAAATAAAAACATTACACAAGTAACACAGAAAGAATGCCCCGGGAAGATTAAAAAAACATTCACGTTAAAAGCAAGCGTAAAAAACTCCATTAAACAACAGCACTATTCTTCTACCCTCGACATAGCCCATCTTCTTCAATATCTGTTCATGGAGAAAGGAGCGGGTGGCAGGCCCTTTTGTCTTGAGCTAAAGATCCCTGATAAGTACAATTTGTAAAGTATCACAGATTGAGACCTGATCACGGATGCACGATGGCAGCTATATATCCTTATACCAAGTACACTCTGAGAAAAGCAGCTGATAAAACATACCCAACTTAAAATAGGTTTATAATAACTCACCATGTCAACCGGTTCCAAAATATAGCTAATTTGATGCCCATGCATACAGAGTGCTGGCGATGGTGCTGCTTGCATCTAAAGAAACATGCTGCAGTGCTTCCATATTTCAAAACAGTGATCATGTTTAGTCTAGTTCGTTACAATCCAAACCAGCTGAACGTCATAGAGTTGTGCTAAAAGCTTGCATGAGCAGAACTACATTTCTAATTAAGTATAAAATCAAATATATACGGTTTAAACATGGAACCCAAAACTAAACGAAATCATGCCATGAAACATAACATAATGGGGGCAACAGGGGTGGCCATCTTTAAACATGCTTCAAGGTATAATCCCAATCATATGACATTCTCTCAAAATATTAAACTTTCAGCATATAACTCAAAAACAATCGATGTGATAACTCATATATAATCAAGAAACAATACGAGTTCTCATAATGAATATAATGAAAGTGACATTGTTAATTACAGTGATTGATGAACATTAGAAAAAATATTTTGAGAACATAAAAACAAAGAAAGTCAATGTTAGATGATTATCTCGCATATGAAAAAAGGCCATTTTCACATGATCATTGAATCCCTTAGGATGAAGAGTAGCCAAACTTTTAATCTAATACAGTCCTTGCTGTAGCAGTTTCTTATGTAGGCCACAATCAGGATTATACATTACTTGGTCAGTTACTTGCTATTTCAGTTGAGAAATCTTGTAGTTAAACTTATTGAAATGTACTGCTATTACTGACTCGTCAGAGTGATTACGAATGTTACTTTTGTGTTCAGTAATACTTAAGTTGATTTTTTTCTCAGTCATATTTACATATAACAAACCACGTGGACACTTCAAAATGTAAATACAATGGTTGGAATTACAATCACCTTTTTATTTGAGCTGCATGGAGTTTCCTTGTTCCTTGTTGGACGCCTTCAAAAACGCCACACGCATACACCACCAACTAATCCGGTCTGCCAAGAAAGCCGCATTCAAAGACCGACTAGATAACAACGCCCACAACAGCAAGGATTTATTCAACATCGTCAAAGAATTTACCAACCCCTCAGCCAACTCCAACGACATCACCCCCTCTCAAGCCCTCTGCGACTCCCTAGCTTCGTTCTTCCACAACAAAATCGCAGACATCCACAACAGCTTCGACAACCGACCCGGAGACCAACCCACCCAACCCTCTGCAGGACCTTCACCCCCCTTGAACATCCTTAATAACTGGAACCCAATCTCCGCCTGGGATGACTCTTGGTGGCCAGAGGCCCTTGGAAAAGCACCCATCCCGACGGACCACGCACGGAACCTGGGCATCATCCTGGACTACTCACTCTCCATGAACAGACAAGTCAACGCCGTTTCATCATCTTGCTTCAACATTCTTCGCATGCTCAAAAAAAACATTTCGCTGGATCCCCACCGAAACTAGAAAAACAGTCACCCATGCACTGGATACAAGCCACCTGGACTACGGAAACACCCTATACGCCGGTATCACCTCAAAACTCCAGAAAAAACTCCAACGCATCCAGAACGCATCAGCCAGACTCATACTAGACATCCCGCGTAAAGACCACATCTCTAGTCACCTGAAAAACCTCCACTGGCTCCCAGTCAACAAGAGGATTACTTTCCGCCTCCTAACCCACGCACACAAAGCACTTTACGAACTTGGACCCGAATGCCTCAACACACGACTTTCCTTCTACACCCCCTCTCGCCAGCTACGATCCTCCAACCAAGCCCTTGCTACCGTACCCCGCATTAACAAAACCACCATGGGAGGCAGATCCTTCTCCTACCTCGCAGCTAAAACCTGGAACTCACTCCCCACTCACCTTCGTCTCACTCAGAACCACCTAGCATTCAGAAAGCAACTTAAAACTTGGATCTTCGACAAGTAATTCCCCACCCTTCTTCAAGCGCCTTGAGACCCTCCGGGTATGTAGCGCGCTATATAAATCCTTTGACTTGACTTGACATGACTCCAGTGATAACATTGTTGTTCCAGGTGATGTAGGTGGTACTCCAGAACACAGTGGTTGAGTGAAAAGTTCCTTCAAATTTCGTGTGTATTTGTAAGCAAACAATGGGGGACTATTGAATAATTTCCCCAAATTAGCTTCTACCTGAACTATGTACCACCTGTTTCTGATCAAACGTTTGATTATTGCACACTTTGTAGAAAAATTGGACACAAATGTCATTCAAGTGTGTGTAGATTTGAATTATTTCTGAAGTAAATGATCTCTGGTAAGGCTACCCACTCTTTCTAATGATTTTTGTAAACTATGTGGCGTGTAACCTCGTTGGATGAATTTTACAGACTGTTCCTGTGTAGCTGTCTGTAGATCTTGAGAATCAGATACTGTGTTTTTTATACAAGTGAATTGCAAAAATGGTAGATGCTGTTTAAGAGGAAAACTGGTATAGTGTAGGTTTCCAATATATGTTGGTATAAATCCTATAATTTATAAACTTATGAGTGCATCCAAATATGAAATCTCATTCTGTGCTTTGTTGGTTGGTGTGTGATGCCTGCTCAACACGTTGTTCTCACGTTTGGTGTGAGGAGGAAGGGGCGAAGGGGGAGAGAGCCACAAATGTACCCAGTGGCCGAAGATTTCAGCAAGCTTTTCGCTGGTTCTGAGACCCACCCAACATTCTAAACACAGCAAGAGGAGGATTTTGTTGTGCAGGTTTCGACACTCCTGGTGGGAGACTGCAGCCGTAACAGCTCAAGGATTTGGTCGGGAAAAGTAGAGAGCAAGGCCAAGGGTTAGACACTGAGGGCCGGAGAGAGGTGGGCCAGATGATGTAGCTGTTGAAATGCGGGTCCACAGGACTGAAAGATCCTAGGTCAGCTGCGTACCTTGGTGGAGTCATGATTGGCAGCACTGTGCCTCCTTCTCGCCCCATCAGTACATATTGCCTACCTGCCCCGTCCCAGCCCAAATCTGATGGCATTTGAAATAGTCATCGGGGGCCAACAAGGACCAACAGCCACCCCACAAGTCAAAACGTCTTCAGGCAGTCCCGCCCCTCTGTAGGATCCCTAGGTCCCACAGTGACCATGGAAGAAGGGCAGCTTCAGCAGGCCATCAGTTGCAGTTGTGGTAGCAAAACCAAAGGAAGCAGGACTCTTTAGCCCGGAAACTGGGGCAGATCCAGCGATATCGTGGTGAGGACCTGTAAAGTGGTGGGAGGACCCGGACCGGGGAAAGCATCAGGCCCAGGGAAGGCATCCAGCCTGAAGTATTTGGGCTCAGAGAGAAGCAGTGAGGTAAGAGAGACCTAAATCGAGCAGCAGTCCACTGCACTCATCACTGCACAGAGGTGGTCGGCATTAGGTCGGTGTGTCTTGTGCGCATTTTTGAGTCCGCTTCGACAGAGACCACCTCTTGAGGGAATGGAAATTGATGTGCATCAACAAGTCAAACGCCCCCTACAGCAGTAATTATCCTCTCTGCTCTTTCTACATTTGGAGAGATGCACAAAGAGGACAGATACAAAAACTTTCTGAAAGGGTAGCACTCACTCGATCACCTTGCTCACAGTTTTCAGTTACTTTTGTAAATCAACCTTCGGAAAGGGAAAGATCGTAGGACCTGAAGTCTGGCTGGACCCTATGGTTTATAAAAAGTTAAGGAAATTGCACAATCATCATGAAGATACTGGGCATGGCACAATCTCAGAGGAAGAGCAAACAGAGAATGGCGCATACAGGTATTCTCCGAGGCATGCAAACTATATACAGATTATTTACCTCTTACTCATCGCCGGGGAAAAAGACAAAATGACAAACAGTAAATCTGAAAACTTGCAACTAAAAAGAACGACATAGGAGAAACCGATGCTGCTTCGCCAGCTTCACATACACCATAAGTTGAGACTAGTGTAGGAAACAGCTTGTCGGACCACTCCTTAATAATATACCATCAACACCAATCTTCTCAAACTGCTCCTACAATAGATTATACATTGCCTGACATAAACTAGAGTCAACTCCCTCACCCTGCAGAGGCCAAATTATCAAAAGCGACACTCAAACTGTTTTAGAGTACACCCAGCAATTCATCTGACCTGGAAAAAAAATCTGTTGCATTCTCCCGACTTTTCTTTACTTTTATCCTCTAATTCTATCAATAAGCAAGTAATTATCTCAGAATCACTATTATCCTGGCTGAGGGTGTTAGAATCAATCCTTGTATTGCTAGAAAAAAACAGCCGCGGCTGGTGGTGGGAGTACCTGCCGGGAGGTGACGTGGGGAGGGGGAGTGGCAGGGTGAGGGGTAGTAATGTATGGATTACGGAGTTTAACAGGTCAGTAAACATATAAATAAATAAAACGAATTTTGTTGCGCGCACTGCATCGCATTTGGTGATGCAGTGCATGCAACGAAATTTGTTTTATTTATTTATATGTTTACTTACCTGGTTAACTTCGTAATCCATACATTACTACCCCCCACCCTGCCCCTCCCCCTCCCCACGTCACCGCCCAGCAGGTACTCCCACCTCCGGCCACGGCTGGAAAAAACCCACAAACAACTCTGATCTTCTACTGGAAATACACACCAACCCATTACAGTATTTGGTAGATCAACATAATAAGCTAACCACTGGAAAGTCTAAATCTAGAACTGAGGTACAAAAAAGAGAGGACCCAGATCAAGAAATAACACAAACTGAGGGGAAGACACAGGCCCAGAACCAAAAGATAACAAGGGCAACACAAACCAGCAGAATATGTATGGAGAAAAGGAAAGGAAAAGCAAAAAAGACTGCATTGTCTATCAACTTCGAAAGCTATTTAAACATCCTGGGGCAGATTTACAAGCCCCTTGCGCCAATTATGCGTCACTTTTCCTATGTTAAAAGTGATGCAAAAGTGGCACAAGGGGCTTGTAGATCTGCCCTCCAATACGCGAAAATGACTCAAACACAGACTTCAAGACATTACCATGTTACCCCATATTTAATTGTAAACATTTTCAGAGTCCTTACAGCAACCCAAGTTATCAAACTCAACATTGAATGAGAATGAAACAGAGGTAACTACGAACAAAAAGCTTTCAAAAACATCTAATATTAAAACAAAAGCAAAAACAAAATCTGTGCTGGAAAAGAGAAGGATCAAAGGAAGAATTAAAAAGTGGAAAGCTTGCAAAATAAAGTTTACAGAACATGAACTCACGCAAATAGAAGTATAACAAAAAGCTATGAGGATGGCAGATGAAAATAATTTTATTCTAGAGATTCTACAAATTCCGGGCATAAGACCATCATCGTCAAGATAGGAAGCACCAACGCAATTAAATCCTCTAGCTCCAAACTTTGAAAGACTAATGCCTTCTCAAGACTATAGTTTCCCAACACAACCAGCAGTGGAAACTAACTTATGTACCGCAACCACAGAAACAAATCAGCAAAAAAAAAAATGTTTGCATTCTCGAGATATCTGATCTCTTTCCAACAGGATTACAAATCTCTTGCATAACTTCCACTCTCTCCAGTCACTAACTCCGTCGGAAATAAGGCTTGTAGAATTTCCCTATAAGCTTGATGTATATGTGGCACAAGTGGAATTCCGGTCAAGCGTGATACCATCCATCGTGTTGCAGGAAAGTGAAAAACTGCACAAAAATGGGTTTGACGTAGTAGACGTTTGATACAATAGCTCTGCAGGACCGTACACTGAAAAAAACAAGGCAATACAATAACTTCATCCAACAAACGGCTCCAGCAGTGAATTAAAATATGTTTTAGTGGATACATTTACAAACCACATAGAAGGTGCAGATAGGCAGATATGGAACCAAAGTTGACCAAAACCAGACAAATCACAAATGGATAGCATTTGGTCTTTGCTCTCAGGCAATTGTAACAGCAACAAACACGGAAGAGGATCAAAACTCCCTCTTTAGCAAAAGTTACACAACTATCTCTTGGAACACCACTGGATTAGATACGTCAACGCTGTCTTGTCTGCTAGAAAATTCGCCTGCAAATTTCTGTCTCCAAGAGACCTGGCTTTTAGATAAATACAACCAATAAAACGATTTTGTTTTTGACATCCCTGCCGTGAGGGCAAGACGAAGCCACGCAAAGCGCAGACTGTCTATTTTGTCATCAGAAGAGATTAGGTGGGACTTCGAATAATCCACTTACCCAGCAAGAATATAATGTGGATCAAGGAAAAGTTCCTGAATGAAAGATCTTACTCAGTCGAATCATTGATTCTCTTTAACTCTTACGTTCCACCAGGACCTGAATTTAATCCATTGGTGGGAAAAAAAATTTGAACTGATAGAATCTACCCTAGAGGCAAACGCAATTCGCAAATATTACTAATGAGTAAGTTTAACACTAAAATGTCCAGTGCCCTAACAAAAGCCTTCT
Source organism: Lissotriton vulgaris (assembly GCF_964263255.1). Classification (NCBI taxonomy): domain Eukaryota; kingdom Metazoa; phylum Chordata; class Amphibia; order Caudata; family Salamandridae; genus Lissotriton; species Lissotriton vulgaris. The sequence goes on from NC_141694.1 coordinate 1,690,338,013, forward strand.
GGAACAAAGAACTAGAAGATACCTGGTCCATACTGCCTCTGGTCTTTCCAGACTCCATTAAGGCCGATAAACACAGGAAGATGTTATTCGATCTACTAAACGGAGTGAATGGAGTAACCTTAAATGGGAGAATCGAAGAAGATGTTCCGGCAGCATTCACAAGAAAAGGAGCTTCTGGTTCCTCATTATTAGACTATATAATCAGCAGCCAAGATCTGTTCCAGAAATTCCAGCATCTCAAACCTCGTTTTGTACAAAGAAGAGATCATGCAATACTTTACCTCGAACCAGAACTAAATCTATAAGCTACATCTTCATGATCTCTATCAAATGGGAGAGGAGACGTACTAAAAGCATAAAAGCAGGGCCAAATCATATGGAAAAACCACAGCAATAGTAATAAGAATATAGCTTTAACGTCTTGGCAGTCGAGTCAAATTAATACTGGAAGTAACCCAGTATTAATTTTCGAATGTACCCTTACTTCAGTAATACAAACTCTACAGAGGAAGGCAGTCAATCGCATACCCTCTACTTTAAAAAAGAAGTGGGCAGCCTCCTGAGTAAGCTGAATAAGTAATTTTGACTACAATACATTGACTTCTCTGCTACCAGGAAGAAATAAAGTTCGGTCAAACAGAAAACCCAGAAAATATTTAAAAGGAAAAACTGCAGAGAAATAATGGATACAAATTGGGTTGACCTGCAGGAGGCAGTCTTGCAAAAAAATAGTAAGCTCTTATGGGGTATAATCGCTAAAGTCATCGGAAGTAACCCTGGGCGCAAGACTATGCTCCGCCCACGGAGTGTAAGTAGTATTGCCTACTTTGCAAAGTAGGCGTAGTAGGCCTCACTACGCATGCTCCATGGACGGAGCAAAGTTGCCCGCCACCTGCCTCCCTCCCGCCCAGATAAGTGCCTTTAATTTACTTTTGTAGTATATTTAGCTTTAATTAGGTATTTAGGAGAGGGCGGGAGGGAGGCGGGCGGCGCGTAGTGGGGCTACGCGAAGAGCGCGGGTGGGCGTAGTTTCATGCCCACTTTGCATAGCTTCGCGTAGCCCCACTACGCATACTACGCCCACCCTTAATCGGAAGTAAAAAATCTCCCAATACCTCACCAATTTCGCAGAATGAATGGTAAATGTCTTTTTCTGAACTTCATGGAATAAACCCGGTCAATCAAGTGATAACAAATCTCTTGTCTCCATGCTGCTGAAAGAATCTGACGAGCAAATAATGGCTCCATCTGCAAAGCAAATTGAACTATACATAAAGAAGGCAAGATCTTTGTCAGCAATGGCTCCAGACAAGAAACTCCTAAAAGTTCTTCAGGGTAATCCCGAGGGCTGGAGCAAGTTTTTAAGCCCTCTTTTTTCCTACTGCTGTGAACCTGGCCACATTCCACGTACAAGGTCTGGAAGCATTGTTGTGCTACTCCTCAAAAAAGGTTCCCGATACTTTCAGAGCAACTATCATCAAATTGCTTTCAGGGAAAATCTTCACGGCCAGTGTCCTGGGCCACCCATAAGACTCAGTATTTTCCAGGGTTCTGGAAAGAGGCATTTTTATCCCCTTTTTGACATTTTCTACGCTAAGACACCCTCTACAACAAATTCTTGGTGTTGGTAGAGATCCAGAAGACTTCTGCTGCTCAATTCAAAATGATCTCTAGAGTTTGTTGAAACTCTCTAGTAGGGTCATGATCAAGTGTGATATGTCAACCTATCATTAAAGTGGCGCTCTACTATGCGATTATAGATTGCACTGTCCATTGGTACTAATGCTCTGCCTTTATCAGCTGTCTGAATTGTAAGGTAACATTGCTTAGCCAAAGACCTGATCATATTCAAGTCTTTCATAGTCAAGTTCATTTGTTTAGATATGTAAAATTTGTATTTCTTTAAATTAGCTTTAACCAAATTTGTCCAGTGGTTTTATGTGAGATGCGTCCTAGTTGAGTACTATTCTTTTTAAATTCCTTGTATATATTTTGATTTTATAGCATGTGACTATTATGATGTAAATGGAAGTATACCTTTCAGCGAAGTGTGCCCATAAATTTGAATGTACCTTTTCACTGTCAAGCAAAGTAGTTGATGTGTAGGAACTAAGGATGACCCTTGGGAAAGAAATGCTATGTGATGTTGAGATTGTTTGAGAGAGGACAAATTAATCACATGGTTTTTGCCTGATTCCTCAAGTTCCGACATGTTATTTCTGGGTTTCTCTCCTTGCCCTCTCCTGATTTTGTATTATGATGGGCTGATTGACAAAAAAGTCAGGTCTGTTGAAGTAGATGGTCTCTCTTCAGAAGTATGTTGTGCAACATGACTTTCCTTAGTGTTAACTTGTGGTGACCTTCACCTGAGGTAATGCTTTCTTCTGACGTGGTGCCTGTGCTGCCTCATAACACTCGTTTTTGGCATGGGATTCTGCCCTTGTACAAACCTTTTGTAATTTGTAAACAGTTGTGTCTTGGCTAAACGTACACATTTTTCGATCATTAATTTATGTTGTATGCATGCTATTTGTTTTGCTTAGGTCCTCTGATGTTTTGTCCCAAGGGTCTTCCTCCATGCAACTTGTGAGATGTGTTTTAAGTTTACGAATCTCCTCTTTCAAATCTGTGATGACTTACGCTAATTCTTCTACTAATAGCAAAATCAAATCTAGTGAACATTTGTTCAGAATTGAATGCTACTTTTCAATGAACTGCTTGTTTTTCTTGCACAATGTAGGTTTTAAAAGAATACGTGAACCTCGTGGAAATCTTTTGACTTCACAATTTTGAACCAATATTGTTGCATATAATCAATAGTTTATTTCCTGTTTCATAAGGAACTCCAATTGTTTCAAATGTTGATGCATAGTGCCTCCTGATCCTGTAAGTTTAGTTTCCTTAATTAATTAATTCATGTTGTGAGCTTCTTGGTTAGTGTAACCACGAGTCGTGGCTTTGTGGACCGTAAGGTGTGCAATTTCATCAAAAGATATGCTCAGTTTTCATTGGGTGCCGATGGAGTTGTAGACAGAAAATATATAAAAACTGTTCATTTATAAACCAATAGACTTAATATTAATTGGTCATCTTATGAAAGACAAAATAAGACAGATAATCACATAAGGTAGTTATTCTTGTTTATGGGTGTATCTAGCCTCTCCCTTTACATTGTGATAGGTTTACTCTTACGCAGTGCTTTAAATGGGCAGGTACTGTCCGGTGTAGAGAGTACGAGCACTTCTCAAGAGAAATGCTATACTTTTAATTGGAGAGTACCGTCACTTCTCAGAAACAAGCAGGTACTCTGCTACAGAGTACCTGCACTTCTATTTTTCCATTTCAAGCACTGGTCTTATGTATGCATAGCCAGTGCAGTTCTCATTAAGGTAAAGGGCTTACAGATAGTCAAATATGTGACTCCATAATGGTCATAAAAGCACATTTTGCAACAATCCTGAAAATTAACTAAATATTGTATATTTAAAAGCTCCTTGTGCTGCCAGTGCTTCTCTTTTAATGTAGGAAAGGTGACGTACCAGCAGCGCAAGGGGCTTGCAAATATACCCCACAGTGTGTAGAAACAATTTCAAGTCATCATTCATGAAAGGAAGGTAAGTGCACTTATCTCCTAAACCAACGAGGAGCAGCACTCATGCGACAGTTGGCTGACCTGTGCAGAAAGGACTCATTCTTCTAAGAAGTGTATCGTAAACCAAAACCATGCCAGGAAATTGAAAGGCAGGATGCCACAATTAGGCCAGTGAGGATGTCTCAAATTAATTAGGGACTAAAAGGAACACAAGGAACAAATGCCACTTTAAATAATGCAATTTTCGTAATTTCAACAGTACATTTCTAATACAAGTTTAATTTGTTTTCAATTAATGTATACATAATGAAATGTTTGTTAAAATGCTAAAAACGCTATTGATTTAGACCTAGGTAAAAATGCATTGATGTCTGTTTCATTCAAAATAAAAGACAAAAGACAACGTTTTTGGCACAGAAGTACTTGCACTTAATGTTTGCAAGTAATGTCTTGAGTCTGGCATCATGCAGAGAGGGGATTGGTTGCTCATAAATATCCAGTACAGGAGCACCCAAGTTACAACAAGACATAGTATACCTGCTTGTGACGTTCAACAGCTTTGATATTCAGTGAGAAATATGTCCTATCTTCTAAGGCATACGCAAATCACCACCATGTGAAATCCATTGGCACACTTTCGCTGACATAATTGCCTGAAAAAGACCATCAGTAGGTTTGACAATTTTCTATAATCATTGAAGTGTCACAAAGAAAGCAATAGGCATACGGAAAATCTTCCATATTAATCTGCTGAAACCCCAGCTTGAGTCACAATAAGATGCAAAAACATCAATAGACATAACTCTGTGAGATTTAAATAAGAGTCTTCTTTTTAGGTCTGGGTCACATTACAGATGTTCATAATGTCTATTGCTCGTAATATGCATAGAGCGTGCCTTCGGTAAGCCCCCTTCAACCATTTGCATGTTTGGCTCAGCATCTTTCAGCCATTGCCTTGGGACATTATCAATCACATCTTCTTAGGTCAGCCCAGAACCACATTTCTCTCTTATCTCATATCATTGGCTGTTTATTATATAATTCCACCTCCTTTTGTGTGATTAGCTTGCAATGAATTAGGTGATATTTTACATTTAAAAAGAAAATTGAATCAGCATACCTATTGTCAATTCTATATTCACATAAAAACATGCCTATAGAAGTTGTTTTTTTTTACTGCAACACGTGTTTTTTTAATGTTGTTGTCATGACTCAAGTGCAAGCCTGGCCCTGACATAGCTTCCTAATTGCTTTTTGATTATAACTTCTGAGAGCCAATGAGGGGTCAGTCTGTCCCAATAAAACGTAGATGTACATATTAATATAGGGACCACCAATGCCTTACCACCAGCAATAACCAATACCAGACTATCACCTACACTGCCATCATCACCATCAATAACACCAGCATCCTCTACACCACCACCACAACCACCCACAGTAGCACCACCAATACCATTAATGCAAGTCCAATGTCCAATATCACACCTCCACTGAAATACGAATACCACACCGCCACAAATGTCATCATTATTTCCATATAAACCACACCAATGCTACTACCAATACAACTACAACTACTACCATCATCACCATAGCACCTCTACTAATTCCACACCCCCAATGCCACTAATACATCAATACCATCATCACAACTAATGCCACCACCAGTGCCAATACAAATCCCATGACACAAGCAAAACAAGCTCTATTACCACTGTTACCACCAACAGTGGTACCAGCAGTACTACCACTACAGCCACCACCAAAACATTGACCCCCAAAACCACCTGTACCAATACTACATTGCCACATCCAATGTGTCAAATTAATCAGTAACACCACAGTACCAATACCACCACCAGTGTAAAGTTCAATACCACACCACCGCCACCAGTATTACAACTAATACCACAACTATCACTACAACCACCAGTACTAAGATACCACCATCAATATCACTACCAATACCACTAATATAACCAACAATATCACCATCACTTCTACGACTACCAATACTATCACCAATACCACACCACCAGTTCCACCACTACCAATACCACCCCTAAAAATACCACCAATTTCATCACCACAATTCAAAGAACACCACAGCCAATAGCATACCACTACCACCAATACCACCATCCAATTATATATATATATATGTAAACATTACACAAACCGGTAATTCAGAAAACCACACTCACTCAGTGTAAACTGTGTAAAAGGTGTTTTTTCTTTCCCCATGATGAGCTGATCAAGATTCAACAGAGTTGAAAAGCATCATGGGGAAATGAACACCATTTACACAATTTACCCTGAATAAGTGTGGTTTTCTCATCTACAGGTTTGGGGACTGTTTGCATTATTCTCACTGGGTTCTGCTCCCAGTGGGCACGCGTCACAGCATTAGTCTGGGCATCCTTTGGAGCAGCAGCTGTTGACATGTATATTTAATATATACGAGCCATGGTGAATATACAAACACAATTGAAAAATACTGGGAGCTCCTTTCTAACTGGAGAAACACAGAGTTGATTGAACACAAGGAATATCACTATTTAAAGAATAATCATCCTCATATACCAGTCTGATACATGCTGCCTAAGGCACACAAAGCCTAAAATCAACCTCCTAGGAAGCCGGTTGTATCCTTCAGAGACAGTCTTTTAGAAAGCGTATCTCGTTATATAGATCACTTTCTAAGACCACAGGTGTGTACATTTGTCGTCTCATAAAGAAGATATTGAGAATTGCCTTGAAAGCATTTAGGGCATCAATTGGGAGGATAATTTCCTATTAATGACATTAGTTGTCTACTCCCTTTACACTAGCGTACAACATCATGATGAGGTGGCTACGTGTGAACACTTTTTGAGAGCAAGGCCAATCTGTTACTATGCCCATACCAAGATGTTACTTGAAATGATGATGTACTGTTTGAACAACAATGGGACTCTATGTAGACAGATTCAAGGGACTGCCATGGACACATGCTTTGCCCCAGCTATGCCATCCTTTTGATGGGCTTATGGGAAGAGCAGGTGTCCATAGAATCATATTTTGCCCTGTACAAGGAGAAGGTGGTGTTGTGGGTCAGATTCACCAATGATCTGCTCATTATTTGCAGGTAACAAGAAAAATGCTAAGAACTTTGTTGACCATCCAAATGAAAGTAATTTAAATCAAGAACTGACCTGCAACATGACTAGAGAGAAAATTGCCTGTTTATACGTGATAGTGGAAGTGTCAGGCAATAGGCTGGTGTCCAGTTATACAGAGGACCTACCACAGGTAACAGCCTACTCAATGCCATCAGTAGATATCCGAGTTCCCTCAAATGGAGTAATCCATATTGTGAGTTAACACAGGCAAACTTAATTGTACTAAGGAGGGAGATTTCTTAAAACAACAGTAGAACATACCCGAGAGATTGAGGGAATCGAGTTACACAGAGTGGGTACTCAACAATGCCATTCAGAGAGTGAGCGAAAACTCCAGAGACCAAATTTTGTTTGGCACAACAAAGGTAGACAAGTCTAGGGATGAGAGGGCACTTAGATTGATCACCATTTACAATAGGAATTAAAGCTCAGTAAGAAAAATTCTGACAAAAGATTGGAACCTGTTAAAATGTGATAAGGTCATGCGTGAAATAGTGAGCTCCAAACCAGCTATCACATATCGTGGAAACAGGTCACTAACAGATGTGTGGTACATATTGACATCATAACTAGAAAGAACATCATTAGTACTGACCAGAATGATATTTATTCCTAAACTCTGAAAACATGAAAATCTTTGAAGTACCTTTCCGAAAAAAAAACAGGGAAACATCTCAATTTATAACATCCTGTACCAACTTTGTGATTTATGCTCTACAATGTTCATGCGTTCTTCGCTATGTGGGTAGTATGATTCATCCAGTACTTAGAAGAGTGCTGGAACACCTGAGAACAATAGATAATCATGACAAACATTTCTCAGTGGCAGGACACAACTTTACATGTATATTTGTAAAGCGCACATTCACCGCAAAATGTATCTTGGCTCTGAATAACAGATGTTTATTGGTACCCAACTCAATGGTTCTTATTTTATCGACCTCAGAAGGATGAAAGCCTAAGTCGAGCCACTGGGATTTGAACCTGTGACCACGAGGTCAAATACAGGCCCCTACAGTGGTCCACTAAGCCACCAGACCCCGCTTTTTGAGGAAGTCTAATTCAGTGATCACAACCTCCTGAAATTATATGACACTGAGAAACTCAAGAAGGATCCCTAAGGTGGAGACAGACTTCTTATGCTAAGAAGGAGGGGAACCTGCCTTAATATAGTTTTAATACCCAATCTCCTTTTGGTTTGTACTCTGATGAGGAATTGTTAGTACATTTGGGCTGAGTACTTTATAAATTGTGTCATGAAATAGCGGTATTAATTTGCTGCAGTTGGTCTGCATATTGTGCATGACTCCTTGTTGGTTCTGTTGAAACTTGATGAAACTTCTCTGAAAATAATGTTTTTGTGCTTTATTGAAACATGTTGGTTTATTGTTTATTTTTGATTATCCAGTGTCCATTGTTTTATGCAACTTTGAAATATAGTATATTATAGATCAGATATTATATTCAAATCACAACCATACATTACTATTTCAATGAACCACCATTTAGACTGTATGATCATGTAACTTCTCAAATATGGTGCCCATCTTGAGTGTATTGTTAGTCTTCTTTCTATTTTCATAATGCTTGGTTATGAGGGTGTATTGCACTTGGGCTGGTGAGCGTGTGCAAGGTCTGTGAGCTGAAATACATCACTTAGCAGTCCAATTTGGCTGCAAAAAAAACCCAGTGAACTCTTGGTCCTGAGTGCACGTTTGTATATATATATATATATATTTATATATCTCCAACACTCCACCGCCACCACCGTTGGCGCTTCTCTCCTTGAATAATGGAGGGCGGACCACAGTTAAGGTGCTGTAATGTTTTTTCATTTAATCCATTAGCAAGTCGGCCATTACGCATTTCGGCTCCGTGAAACCTTGATCACATGACGCGCTACATAGTCAGCTGATCTAGTTTATACCATTTTTTTCTTCCCTCCTTTTCGTTTTACCAGTGATTAAAGTGACAGTGCAAGTGCAAAGGGTTACATATGGTGATGGTCATATCTTTGGCTTTAACATCTCGTAAAGCATTACAAATTGACATGCATTTTTGGTTTGTTTGTCTCAATGTTCCTTTAGACATCTGAGTCATCATGTACATGCCATACTGTTAAAGTTTAAATACAGTATTTGTGCAAAATGTGCGTTTTTTACAGTACTCGATATAGGAGTTGATCGGATCTGAATAGATCATTTTTAAGTACAGGTTGATATACATATATATCAATTCACTCCGCATATCCTACATCCAAAGGCACGGACACGGACCCAAGATTCCAGGTAATTATTCCTTTATTTGACATGCCGCCATAACGTTTCTGCTCCAAGGGAGCTTTGATAACATGACACACGTTACTATCATCTGGACATTTTTAAAGTGACAAGTGCATGAAAAAACTTTACGTAACGTTTCACAGAAGCATAGACATAGAAGTTCCAATGTAGCCCAATGTCTGTCAGTTTCGTTGATACAGTTGCTACAATTAGTGCAAAATCTTTGGTTTCATGAAGATGTAATACCCACAAACCTTAAAATACAATAAAATAAATCAGGGGCATTGTTTACATATGTAAGGCCTCAGCAAAAGTGCTTACTCCGCCCTAAACCAAAGATACCATTTCTCCAGTTTAAACATATCAATCTTGTTTCCACAAATACTACCTTACTTGTGTACTGCTTATCCCTGTGCACAATTGTCTACCTCTATCCATTTGCCTCTGGGAAAGTGCCAAGTGAAGAAAAAAACTGTATAGTGTATAAGTGTTCTAAAATCAATATAACTCCACATGTTTTGAATAACAAATCTCCTATCTCGCAATCACATATATTCATTGTTGTTAGATACTATCAGAGCAAGGGTGACTAGTAATCCATATCATTGTCAAGAAAACTGTCAAGCCGTGTCCTTTGTTTATGGATTGTGTTCACGTGTTGGTCACAATAGTGCAATTAGCAATTAGTTAATTGATTATTCCTGGTTGTTTGTTACGACTATACAGAATCATAGTGCAATATCAGGCATAATAAAAATTTGTATAAATACATTAAGAATTTGTTCTTTATCACTAAATAAGTATCACAATATAAAACACCTATAAATATGATAAAACATAAGTATAAAACCCTCTAAAATTGAATTAAATTTCAGTTTTATGGTACTGTTTTATAATATATACAAACTCCCTGCCTAGACAAATCTACTCATAATTGTCTTATGGTATACTCCGTATGCCTCCATGCGTAAATGCATTGGGGCTATCTAATCTCTATTTGGCCAAGAAAATCAATTGTAGTCTTGCTGAAATATATTTACTGTATTGTACTTTGTACATCATTTCTCATATAAATAAATAAATATTCACATAAAAATTTCAAAAAGTAAATAGTGTATGATTGCATTAAAAAGCTAAAAACATATACTTGTTCCTCAAAGATTATCATTCAGTCTACTCATTCCCCTAAACAGGTGTGCAGATCCTAAGTGGCATTTAGGCCTTCTGGTGCCTTCGAATCTAACTGCAGAAGGTATCTTGTTTCCATTCTACGCAGCTTACTTTCCCTATCCCCTCCTCGTCTACTCGCTGGGATGCTATCAATAACAAAGTACTTAAGGCCTGAGTTATTGGAATTGTGTGCCTCCCGGATGTGGCGTGCCACTGGATAAGTGTTATCCTGGTTACTAATGGGTCTTAAATGTTGGAGGTTGCGTTTATGTACCTGAGTTAAGTGCTGCCTATGGTTTGGAGCCAACAGGGGCACTCCAGCACATAGAGAGCATACTCGGTTTTGCACGTGAGGAATTTCTGTATTTTATACGGTCTGTCACTGAATGCAGTTGTGTAAGCCTTTTAATTTACACCGTGAACACAAGCTTTACATGTCCGGCATTTGAAAAATCCCTTATTTATCTGTAGCCAACTTGTTTTCTCTATTACATCTGGACTGGTGTTGACTAGAGTATCCCTCATTGAGGGTGATTTACCAAGTGTGATGGACACCCTCTGCGGCAGCAGAGGTCCTATCACATTGTCACTCAGCAACAATGGCCAGTTTTTTTTAATGATATTTCTTATCTGTTTGTGTTGACTACTAAATCTAGTTATCATCCTAAATGTGGAATCTGCTTACCTTCTGCTGTTTCTTTGTTCAATGTTATGTTCCACATTCAGTAAAGAATCTCTCGTTGGAACCATTGATTTAATTATGGCTCTCTCGATGATTTGCTGTCCGTACCCGCTTTCCCTGTATCTTTTTGTACTCTCGGATTGGGCTGTTTTTAAGTCTTGTTCATTGCTGCATATTCTGCGTAACCACAACATTTCCCCATAGGGTATAATCTCAATTAGGTGTCTGGGGTGAGATCTGGTCGCGTGGAGAGTAGTGTTCCCTGCTGTCTCCTTTCAGTATATTTTAATTTCCACTTTATTGTTACTAATAAAGATTTCAGTATCCAAAAACATTAACTGAAATGGAGCTTATGGTCATTGTGAAGTGAAGATTGATACTGTTTTCATTAAGTGCTTCCACAAATGACCTTGCTTCCTGCTCAGTGCCTTGCCACACTAAAACAAATCATCTATAAGCCTGAGCCACTTCCGCACATGTTTGTGAATACTGTGACTATGAGTGCCCATGAGGGCCACCTCATTCCAGTAGCCCATGTGAAGACAGGCATATCTGGGAGAAAAGCTGGCCCCCAAGGCAACTCCTCTGGTCGGCTGAAAGAGAAGATTATTAAACATAAAATTATTGTTTGTTAGACAAAATTCCAACATATCCAACAACATCTTAGAATGTTCTTTGTGACCAGAAGCACGTTGAGACAAAAAAATGTTTGGTGGCTTTCAGTCCATCCTCATAATTTAGACTGGTGTATAAGGATGTCACTTCCATTGTCATTAAGAGGTAGTTTTATTTCCATTCCATCCCTTCTATTTGTCTCAAGAAATCCGCTGTATCGTGAATGTACGATGGTAAATACTTTACAAACTCCTGCAAAAAGAAGTCCACATATATAGAAGTATGCTCTAGGAGACTTCCTTTAGCTGATATGATGGGCCGCCCCGGCGGTGTGATGGCATTCTTGTGTACTTTTGGAATAAAGTATAGTGTAGGTGTTACTGGATTATCCCTCTTTAGATACTTGTATTTATTGTCCGTAATTCAACCTTTAATCTTCCATGTTGTGAATTTGTTGTAATAGGTTTTGTACACAATTTTTGAATTTGTTGCTGTGCTCCTAGTGTAGCAGTCCCTGTCATTGAGTTGTGAAAAGGCTACTTTGAGATATTCTTCTTCTGGCCAAATGACCACGTTGCCAACTTTGTCACTGTTTCTAATAATCAAATTCTTGTCCCTTTTAAGCTAAGTCACAAGATTGTAGTATCGTCATTGTCGATTATTGTATTTAATTTTGGTTTTTCCCAGATCTTTATTGAGCGTCTTTAATGGTGCTGTTACAGTCTCGTGGATATACACAGCCAAAGGTCATGTACAGCATGGGGTTTACTGCATTTGGTTGGATTGACATATGCTAACTAAATATTACTTTATGATTTAAAAATATAGAAATTCACTGAAAAACCAAAAAGTTACAAGGACGTTATAGTTAGAAAATACAATTTTAAAAACCTTCGAAATTCACAAAAAAATTCAAAGTTTACAGGGACATTATAGTTAGATTAACATTTTACACACAAAAAAACATACAAATTCGGACAATATTGTTAGAATTATCTGAAGTAACTATAACTTGTGCCCTAAGGTAACTATGACTCACCCCCTCACCATGCACAGATAATTCCCCATATATTGCATTACTCATCACATCTTCTATGACATCATTGATATCATCAGTGCAACATCTATATATATAAAAACGAAAGTATTCCTGTCTGTCTGTTTCTCCTTTATGCATTACTACATCATTCATCCGATCGCCATGAAAGTTTTGGAAGTTGTTGAGTACACTCCTGCAAAGGTTTCTGTCAAAACCTTTTTTAGAAATCGGCCCCCCAGGGCCCTCATAATCTTTCGAATACTGAAATAGACAGGGAATTTGCGAGCATTGTCGACAGTTATGACCCCCAAACGGAAATTGATTTGTTAATCTACATCAGAAGCACGAAAGAAAAAGGCATTACGAGCTTCAGAAACAGACGAGCAACGGGAAGCAAGATTAGAAGCTGTTCGAATACAAACTGCTCAAGCCCGTAATTCTCAAACGAACGAGCAACGAGAATCAAGATTGGAAACAGATCGATTACGCACTGCTCAAGCCCGCTCAAATGAAACAGGAGAGCAGCGAGAATCAAGATTGGCAAACGATCAATTACACACTGCTCAAGCCCGCTCGAATGAAACAGGAGAGCAACCAGAATCAAGGCCGCAAGGCCTTAGTACATTCCTCGTAACATTTTAAGCATTGAACCACACATAATTTTTCATTTGCAGGAAAAGCATTGTATGAAATATGTCTCGATAAAGTTTTTGTGCGACCTGTAATATGAAAAGAAACCCCTTCCGGGGAAAACACTCTACCTGTAACGTCGAGCGCTCTCACATCAGAAGTCCGCCTGCAAGATGATAAGCACAGCAACATAGCTAGCTTTGCCGACAATTGTTTCCTAGAAAGAAGATTATTGACCGGCCATTTGTTGAATAAATCCAGAACCAAGGACACATCCCACAACCCGGTATACTTGGGTTTGGGCGGGTTGGCTACCCTGACGCCCTTTAGGAGTTTGCATACCAGTGGATGCATACCCACCGGTTTGCCATCAATCTGTCTATGACCCGCTGAAATCGCTGAACGGAAGTTGTTCACCGACCTGTACGCCAGGCCGACTCCTGCCTTTTCGGTTAGAAAATTCAAAATGTGGGACAACTCTGCCCCCACGGGATCCAGGTGTCGTCCCATGCACCAATCCACCCAGCCTTTCCAGGCCGAGGAATAACGCTTCCTGGTGGAAGGCGCCCATGCCTGCTTGATGAGCTCGGCAGCCTGTCCCGAAATGCCTGGCAACTGCCACTGTTGCCTGAAAGCCTCCATGCCATCAGCGACATCCTGCCCTCTACCAGTAACGGGTGTTGTTCCTGTTGAGGGCCCTGCAATAACCAACTCGAGTCCGGGAGCATCCTCGGACTGTCGCAGCTCCACTGAAGGAGCTTGGGAAACCACGCTTGTGACGACCACCACGGCGTCACCATGACAATTTCCGCCCTCTGTTTGATCACTTGCGTCATCACCCTGGGGATCAATAAGAACGGGGGAAAGGCATATTGGGTCCCCCGAGACCAGTCCTGAAGAAAGGCATCCGTCGCCGCTGCCAATGGGTCCGGTCTCCAGCTGAAGAACCGGGGAATCTGAAAGGTCAGTCTGGAGGCAAACAGGTCCGTGTGAAACGGTCCCCATATCTCCTGCAGCCAATGGAAGACCCGAGGTAACAGCTTCCAATCGCTGTAATCCCGCAAGTGCCTGGAGTTCCAGTCCGCTACCTGGTTCGCCTGGCCCGGAATATACTCCGCTATCACCGATATTTGATTCTGCAGACAATAGTGCCAAAAATCCTTGGCTATCTGAACAAGCATGGATGACCTCGTGCCGCCCAACTTGTTGATATACCTCACCGCCGACACATTGTCCAGGCGGAGGAGGATGCAACAGGATGTCTGCTTCGGGGATAACGTGCGGATCGCGAACGACCCCGCCAGTAGTTCTAAACAGTTGATGTGCATCTCGAGCTCTTGAGCCGACCATCTGCCGCCTGTAGAAACCCCTCCACAGCGCGCGCCCCAGCCCCACCGGCTGGCGTCGGACTCGGTTACTACCTCCGGTTGGGATCCAAAGATCGCCCTGCCGTTCCATGCGTCTACGTGACTGAGCCACCACTGTAGTTCTGTCCGAACCTCTTCCGACAGAGGAACCGAATCGGTATAAGAAAGGCCTCTTTGTAGATGTTGGATCTTGAGGCGTTGTAGCGCCCTGTAGTGCAACGGCCCCGGAAATATGGCCTGGATGGACGATGCCAGTATACCCACAACTCTGGCCAGCGTCCTGAGGGTCACCACTTGTCTGTCTAGCAACTTCCTTATTTCCTGTTTTAAGTCCCGCAGCTTGGCCTGGGGCAGACGTAGTTGCGAGGTCTGGGAATCGATCATGAATCCCAAGAAGTCTATCATTTGTGTCGGAGACATCACAGATTTCTCCAGATTGATCACAAACCCTAAACTTTGCAGCAAGGCTGTAGTCATGTTCAGATGTCGTGAGAGATTGATCTGATCTTGTGCCATGATCAAGATGTCGTCGAGATATATAATTAGTCTTATGCCTCGTTCCCTGAGGTACGCTACCACCGGCTTCATCACCTTTGTAAAGCACCATGGAGCCGATGAAAGACCGAAGGGAAGAGCCGAGTACTCGTAACACTGGTTCTCCCACATGAATTGTAAAAACCTGCGATGAGGTGGAAAAATCGGTATAGATAGATATGCATCCTTGAGGTCTAGGCGTACGAACCAATCCCCTTCTTGGAGCAAGTCTGCCAGGAGGTGAATACCCTCCATCTTGAAATGGTTGTACGTCAAGTATTGGTTGAACTCCCTCAGATTTAGCACCAACCTGTTGCCGCCCCCTTTTTTCTGGACAAGGAAGACGTTGCTGAGGAAAGTACGGGGACCCTGTCTGCAACGAGAGATCGCCCCTTTCTTCAGTAAATCTTCCACCTGCTCGCTTATAAAACTGCGCTCTTGTAGGGAAAAATGGAGAGGTGGAGGGGGAAACGCCTGCGCTGGGCTGGAGTAGAACTCTAGGCGAAATCCCTGAACCGTCTGTAGCACCCACGCATCCTGCGTCAAATTCCGCCACTGCGCCATGCAATGCTGCGTGCGCCCCCCCAATGGAAGAAGGGAAACATCTGAGGCACTCACCGGTATTCTGGTGTGATTTGAAGCTGGCTCTATTGTTTCCCGATTGGAAACGTCCGCGGTTGAACTTCCTCTTGGACGGGTAGAAGGTGCCGCCACGGGTGGAGTCCCACTCTCCACGTCCGCGGCCAAAGTCACCGCGTTGGGATCCTTGCTGGTATCCTCGGCCTGACGAGCGACCCCCGCCTCGTCCGGCCCTGGTGAAAACCCCCTGTGTAAGGGCTCTCTTTATCCCACTTTGGGCCTTGTCCAGGGCAGTAAAAGTACCGACGTACTTTGTGACGTCCTTGACAAACCTATCTCCAAAAAGGAAACCTCCGGCCAGAGGTCCCGGCTCCGCATCTGCCAGCTCCGTCAAATTGCTGTCCATCCGGAGCAATAGTGATTTGCGCCTCTCCGAGGAGATCGCGCAGTTGGCGTTGCCAATCAGGCAAATGGCGCGCTGAGCCCAGCCCGCCAGGATATCCAGGTTCACTGTCCCTTGACCCTCCTTGGCCTTCAATGCCATCTCCAAGATTTTTGCCAGGGGCCCCACGACGTCTAACATCTTGTCTTGGCAGCCCCGCCAAGCCCTGTCTAGTCCCCTTTTGGGGTCCTTGGAGAATTTCCTTAAGAAAGTAAGCATACTTGCGTCGATCTCGGGAGTGTCTGCCACGCCGTCTGGAAGCTCAGGGCGTAGACATTCTGACCGCGAGCGGGTCCGAACTTCTCTACTAAAGCCCTTCCGGAGATTTTCGTGCAAATACTCACAGACCGCCGGTGGCGGGATCCAATCCGAAGATCGGGGGTGGACTATCTCCGTAGGGTCAAAATTGAATGTCTTGATCCTGTCCTCAGCCGGCTTAGGATCCACTCTGGCTTTCTTCGGGGGAGGAGGGAGTTCCTCGGATGTATCAGTATCGGTCCCCGTGTCCGTGTTAGTAGTGGAAGTGTCAGTGTCCACAGGGATAGGAGGTTTAGCCTTGGCCTTGCCACCCATATACTGCGAACTATACGACTCTTTTGGCGGCAGAGAGGCCAATGATTGAGCGTGCGGCCATTGAATGGTGTCAGCTGAGTCCGCAGCTGAAGAAGTGGCTGCCTGCTTCTTCTTCTTCTTATCCCCATAACCGTGCCGTTTAGCAAAACCTTCCAGTTGTTTTCTAATGGGTCGTAGTGCCTCCGCAAGTGCCTGCTGCACAGTCTGTGGGACTTTCGTCTCCATTGCCTTATTTACAGAAGCCTGGACCGAGGCATCCAAAGCTTCGACAATATTGTCCTCAAGGACAGCCTCCTGCTGCCCATCCATAATTTCCTCCCCATCATTGAATTCCTCATCAGGATATCGTACCCAACCTTCCATTGTGAAGGCACACCCACTGCAGAGCAGTCTAGAAATACAATACTGGGTGAAATGGGGGGTAATGGGGGGGGTCAGCCCAAGCACACTTAGAAGTAACAGGTAACGTTTCCCAAACCCCCTCAGCAATGCTGTAATCAGAGGATCAAAGATCCTGGCCCTTCAAGTCCCTGGAGCGTGTGCGCACTCTGGGCCAATAGTTTATGCAGCCAGCCGATCAATAAAGCAGGCGCTCACACAGGGGACCTGCCGGAATGCTGAACGCGCGAAAAATGCGTTCAGCGTAAGCCGAGGAGTCGGAGCGAGGCACGCCGCCCAAACACTACCAAAATCCTACTAAAAACAAGCCCAAGTTGGCAGCGTTTGGGGCGCGTGCGTCGCCCGAGAGCCACCCGGCATGTGCGTCAGGGCTGACAAGGGAAGCCTCTGCGCGCCTCACAGGCTGCCGGTACCGGGCTCAAATGAATACGCGGCGGGCCCCCCGCCGGTCAAAGACCGTAACAAACAGCGCGCCTGCAGCGCGAGCTCAAGCGGGCGGAACACGATCGGAGGGACGTGGTTCAAAACAATCAGAGAGCTAAGTGCTGAAGCGCTCGCAGGTCTCGCCGCTAGCGCGCAATCAATACCTAAATAATCAAGCTGAAACAATTCAAGTAGTGTAAACAATAAACGGAGCGAAAAGCCCCAGCAATCAATGCCTTAAACAGGACAGTAATCAATAGCAATACCCCCACAGGGAAGAACCCAAGCACAAACAGAGTGAGGGGACCCAGGGGAAGGTGCACTTAACTCTGGCTTGAGCAGCAAAGAAAGAGGAAGTGATGTGCACGCAAGGGGTTCTTATGGACTGTGGGGGCGTACCTATAACCATGGTGTTCATGGGAAATGTAGTAATTTTATTGTTTACTTGAGAAAATAATATATTTTCATTGGCTGCTGTGTTGATGCAGTAAAGTTTGAGAAGCATAATCTGAAGCCTCCGGTCCTGTAATAGAATCGAGGACGCACTGCTCAAGCCACACTTAGAAATGTTTTCAAAAATAAAATGAATAATTGTCAATAACAATGACACAATGTAAATTGAATGTTTTCATAACGAGATTCCTTGAATTTCCTTTCTTCTGAGATCGCAGCAATGCGCGACGGGTAAGCTAGTTTGCTATAAAATTATTGATAAGAAAACTGCATGGCAGGGGCGCAAGTTATAGTTACCTTTAGGGCACAAGTTATAGGAGCCTGTTTCCTCAGGAGTGGCACACCTTTCAGCCCCACCGACTCTGAATAGTAATTACCCAAATTGGTTCAAAAAGGATAGATGAGGGCAGGTATACCAGTGAAACAGGTCTTGAGTAAGACAAGATAGTGATGAGTTGTAGATCTCAGTGGATTTTAAGCAGCAATTAGTCAAACATACACATTACCATTATATAACCATATGAGTTAGTCGAGCAGTTATCTTCGCCATGTAAAGAAGAAGTATCTTTTCTCTTATGGTTACTTCTTGAAAGAAATTTCACAGGATAGAATGTAAGCACAACTCTAAAAATACTGATGAAAGTAGCCACATTCGCATCTGGCCACCTACTCTTATTTTGGAATTCTGGATAGATCTCCGGCAATTGTTCACATGGAATGTACCATCCTTCTGTTGCCTCCAAGTCTTGAATCCTAACTTTTAACATGCTTAGTAATTCAAAACATAACAGTAAGATTCCAGTGCCTACAAGGCTTTGCAAGACTGGCTAACATTACTGCTTGTCCACCAGTTTCTTTTCATGACCTTCACAGAACTAGGGGGCCTCCCCACACTCTCATCCAAGAGGACTTCACATTTTTCACTACTAGGATTAAGTAGCTTCCATCATACATGAACCACCTCTTTCTTCTTCTGAGTTTCCTGTTCAGGATCGCCTCTCTTCACCCACTTGAGCTGATCAACAAAAGAAGGGCATGTCTTTCCTGTCATAATCTTGAGCCCCAAAATGCCCATAGAAACTTTACAGTTATTGCGGGTGTAAATATCACTACACAGGTTTCACTTATAGAATAGTACATGTTCAGAGTAGCCCGAAAGAAGCAGAAATGCAATCTGAATGCTTGGCACCAAACTCAAGTGACCCTAGCTGCTAACCTTTTGTAGTTTAGGCTGTTATGTTTTCTAGAGCTTTCCAGAGCTGTGGGTTTGGATTTATGAACCCAAGGTGCTCAGGTCTCAGTCAGTGTGCCCGCCCGAATCAGAAAACAAGTTGAACTGCAGCCCAAACACTACTCATTGATCCTGGATACCCGTAAGGGTGATAAGTTGGCCCTTTACAAATGTGGAATTATACCATTGTTATTATTATTTTATACTATTATTATATGTTATTAATATTATGAATATTGTATTATTAGTGTTATTATATTATTGCTATATTACTATTATTATTATTATTATTATTATTATTATTATTATTATTATTATTATTATTATTATTATTATTATTATTATTACTATTATATTAGAATGTTTGTGTAATATGTGTTCAGTCCCATGAGACATGAGATAGGGACAGTTAGTGGAACAACAAATCATCTTTCATAAATGAACAGCACACTCAAAGATCACTAGAATTTGGGATATACTTTTAAAACCCTTTATTTTAAAATTAAAACTCTTGTCTCGTTAACACAAGATGAATTGTTACCACAATTAATAAAAGCCGTAAGGTATTTAAGAAGTTTATGAGTAACGTAAACAATAAAAAATACTCCACCATTAGTGCAAATTAAGCTATAGCATTAACACCCTCATTTAGTACTTGTAAGCACTACAGTACTTCTAGCACATTAGTAGCATATTAACAATAAAAGCCTATTTTGAGTTTCAGGGATGGTTCGGATCAGTATTCCTGAATCCAGAGCAATAAGTTCACAAAAGTCAGCTGAATGTGCCCATGACAAGCACAATATATATTGTGCCACTGGACAGGCAGCTAGTGAAGGCCATATCTTTTGCAGCTTCAGTTAAGGTGGGTGCACAATTGTGTCTTTGTCTCTCCGATTGCTTGTTTTTAAGTCCTCTCAGCCTGGTTTTATGAATTAATCCAGGTGTTGGTGAAGACTGT
The DNA here is from genome assembly GCF_964263255.1 of Lissotriton vulgaris. Taxonomy (NCBI): domain Eukaryota; kingdom Metazoa; phylum Chordata; class Amphibia; order Caudata; family Salamandridae; genus Lissotriton; species Lissotriton vulgaris. Next base: position 1,690,358,149 of record NC_141694.1, read on the forward strand.
TAGAATAAATAGTCAACAAAGAATGGCCTAATGCCCTTTCAGCTATTTTTACTCTGTCAGGCAGGTGTCCCTTGAAAAGACAACAGATGCAATATATCCTTACCATCCTTCTAGAAACTCCACCATTTTAGAAATTATGGTGGAACACTGTCAGGATTCTTGTACACAAACCCAACGTTACATGTGCAACAGTGTTTGGTAGGACACATTTGACATCCAAGACAAGAAAACCTGTTTCCTGGAGCCAGCTTTGGAGATGCACGAACTCTAAGATGGCCGACATTGCTGAAGATTGAGCGCTCTAGTCTTTTGCCCAAACTGCTTCAAGATTCTATTAGGAGTGCGCGGCTCCAAAAATCCACGCACTTCACCTGAGGAGTTTTCCTGAGACGCACCTTGTCAAGGGCTTCTCCATCGCGTATCTAGTTAGGGTTAAGATTCTTCAAGTTCGTTGTTGCGTTAGTTTTCAACGTGTATTGGAAGAACTAGTCTGTCTCCCGTTCCCGAAGAGCTGCTCTTCTTCCTTCTTCCATGCACCATGAGGAGAGAGATTGCCGAGTCATGGGGTATGCGCAGTGAGGCCTTTGTCGCTATTGCGCAGTGAGGAGAGCGCATGACTAAGAGACTACGCTATTCCTGAATAGCAAAAAGATCCAGTCTCTCTGCTGGAGAACTAACACAAATCTCCTCATCGAGTGGGAATAAAAACATAGAGCTAAGTACAATATTCTTTAATACTTAAATCTATAGTGTCATTATCGACAGCATATTTTTCTAATTAACATCAGGAAAATTCTTGAGGAGAAAAGAGTTAAAGAATAATATTGTTAGAGAGGAACTGAAATCCTAAATGAAAAGACTTACCTTGTATTGATGAATTCCGGATTTCCTAAAGAAAAACAAACAAAGAAATAATTATCAGAAGGTGACTACCGTAATTGGAAGCATAAAATAAATAATAGGAGCGGAGCTATCGTCTAATGTTATCTAGGTATGTACAATGATCTAAACGATCATAGAATACATTATGTAATAAGTAGATTAGAATTATAGAATACGAGAGCTAATATCTCTATGTGCTTAGTTTCCTAGAACACCATAAACCAAGGGTGAATACCACGCTGAGGAGAACATTGAGTGTACAGGAAACAGATGACCAGAGGCAGTCTCTCCTTATTGTTTGTTATTTTATCCAACTCCCCTTTCCCCTTCAGGATACATTCTCAGATGCTATGGACTTAAAAGAGTGTCAGGGGTGTTTCTCAGGTGCGGTATTGGGAAATTAGGTCTTCCTGTTCCTGCGCAAGTGAAAGAGGGAAAGGCAGTCTGACAAACATGAATATGACCAAAAGCAATGATGAAATATCAGAAATATATTAATGTAATCTTGATTATTATATGCACAATCACAGAACAATATGGAAAATAATGTGTGCTTGATTTGATCACAGGTATCCACTTTTTAATGAATAATTTAGCACATATCGTTCACAGAAGGGGAATTAAAAAAAGGGGAATTTGGGCCTTAAAAAGAGGACACAAAACAGGATGTTTATGACAATGGCCAGGTGTGAATGCATGTAGAGTGTACTAATTTTTACAATGGGCTGCATGCCAAGCAGGTACAGTGGCCATGACATGGAAGTGAGTTCTGTTGGTCACGTTAAGGTATAAGTGGTACATTATTTCATACGTTGTTTGAATATAATGCGAGGCACCACACCCGAACCTAGGGGAGGGGGGCCTTTAGTGGGCATTCCGGGCCTGAAGGAAGAGTTTCGTTTCTGCCTGATTTTGTCATGGGGAGGGTCACAAGGTAATGCGAGACGAAAGGGAGGTTCATCAGCGATCCCTCCCCGAAGGCAACAAGAATGCTGGTCTAGAGGGAGTAGCCCTCTTTGTCCGCTTGCCTCTGGGGGTTGTCGGAAGGGTGCAGTTGGAGCAGTTGGAGTGGATTGACGGGCCCGGCAGCGCTGGTGGCGATTCCTGAGGCGAGGGGGCCTCACGGCATAGCAGGGATCGGGTGTCGCGAAGTAGGTATCATTTGGCACTGGGGAGGATGATGCTGGAGCACTGCGGGACATCGCTGGCAGGCATGGGGGATAATGAGGCATCCTTTCACGTGTGCTGACTTGGTAGCGTGGTGATCAGCAACTCAGTTGGGGGCAAGGCACTTTTCATGTATGCGCGTATACGAGGAAGCAAGCTGGGGGAGCGCGTTGAGAGAGGAATGTCGGGCGCAAAGAACATGTGGCGCTGGGATGGATTGACGGTGAGGCACACGAGACATGGGTGGTATTAATTATGGGCATCCACGTATGATAGACACTGTCTTTGTAGGAGTGCTTAAGGGCACGCAAGGTTACCCTACACCAATTGCAGGTATTGGTGGGCCAACTGAATTTTGCATTGCGGGTGATACCCATGGGCAGGGACTTCCCAAGGAATGTAGCCAGGGCAATGTCAGGTTTGAGGGCGAAACACCACCACACTAGGCTATCAGCGGAAATGAAGGATGATTTGGCCACGTGGTCACGTGGGGAGATTTCTTAGAGTTTTTAAATGGGTCGGTGATATGGCAACAGCCAGCACAGGCCAATGGAAAGCTAGAGCTTTACACTGATGCAGCGGGCAGTGTCGGTTTCAGTGCAGAGTAAGGATCAAGGTGGTGTATGCAACATTGGCCAAAGGATTGGGTCAGGACAAGTTTGGTCTGTAATATCACGTTTCTTGAGTTATGTCCCATAATGTGTTTTGGTCAGACAGTATGTCGGTGGTTATGGCGGTGAACAGCCAGAGGGCAAAGTGTCCGTGGGTACTCCGGTTGCTGAAAGAGTTGGTGCGGGGTTGCCTTAGGCAATAATGTGTGTTTTACTGCCAAACATGTACCAGGGGTAGATAATACAGTAGCTGATGCCCTGTCTCGTTTTAAGTTGACAGAATTCAGAGCGTGATGGCCACAAGCAGACGTGCAGATGACAGTCTTCCCGGAAAGCCTGTGGAAGCTTGGTGCCCCGTTGCTTCTGACCTCATAGCAGCTTCTATTGCGCCCAAGACTAAGAGTATATATGAGAAAGCATGGAAGGTATACAAAGCACTCCTGCAGAAGGAAGGGGTGGCTGAGGAATTTACAACACAAGGTGTGCTGTAGTTCATAGTTGGCCAGAGGGAAAATGGAAGGTCCTGGAGTTTGGTCCACAGGCAGTTGTCCACAATCGCCTTCTTTACGGGAATAAAAGGGGTAGCAGATCCCACTAAAGACCTCAGAGTTAAAAGAGCCATAAAAGGTTGGGAACGGCTGGCTCCAAGGGTGAAGGATAACAGGAGACCCATAGACTCCAGTAGGTTGGTGAATTCCTTGGGGGTGTTACCTCCGGTGTGTAGGTCCCCTTATGAGGTGCAGTTGCTGAGATTAGCATATTCTTTAGCCTTTTCGGAGCTTTACGGATATCAGAGCTTGTACCGAGTTCCAAGGTGGACAGACAAGGGAGAATTGCCTTGGAGGATGTAGTGGTGGCCCCTGAATTACTGCAGGTGAGAGTGAGGAGGTCAAAAACTGACCCACTGGGGAAAGGTGTATGGGTACAGCTAGGGGCTGTACAGGGGGCATGTTATTGCCCTGTGGTGCTGATGGCGAAGTTTCTGCAGATGAGACCGGTGGGCGGAGATGGTAGGCTTCTTGTACATGAGGATAGAACACCCCTTACGAGATTTCAGTTCACGCGTTTATGTAGGAGCGCACTGGAACATTTGGGTGAGGATACTGCTCATTTCACACCTCATTCATTTTGGATTGGGGCGGCCACTACAGCAGCGAAATTAGGACTCTCATCGGAAGCAATCAGGAGAGTGGGCAGATGAAGTTCATCGTGTTTTGAGGTCTATGTAAGACCACAGTTGGTTTAGGGAGAGGTCTGTTTAGTGGTTTGTGTGGTAATTATGCACCTTTTTCTTTTTCTTTTGGTCTCGAATGCAGTGGTGGCAAGTCAGTGGACACAAGTATGCTGGTGTGGAGATGTAGTCATACTCAGAGCAGGGCAATGGTTCTGCGAGTCCGGGGAGGAGAGGACACAGAGGGACGCAGGAGTCGTCCATAATTGGATAGGAATGGATGGGCAGAGGGTGGAGGATATCACAGCCCATTTGCAGAGGGCGCTGGACAAAGGTAGGCCTATTCCAGATGTGTTGGTGATTCACGCGGGGGCGGAAAGCATGATCCCAGGGGGCAGGAGGGGAGTAAAGGAGGCCCTGTTCTCTATGTTCACATGGATCAGGAGGGTCTTACCAGACACGGCTATATTTTGGTCAGAGGTACTAACTCGTAGAGCTTGGGGTGGTGACATACCATCAGCTGCAGTGAACACATCAATGAGAAAGATTAATTGCGAGGTGGAAATATTGTTGCGAGGGTCGCCGATATGATTTATCAGGCATAGCCTGCTGCAGGCATTGGACTCGAATTGGTATCGGGCAGAGGGGCTCCATCTGTCCAGGGCAGGTTTGGAAGTGTTCGTTCACACTATTCTGGGGGCCATCGCATTACATCTAGAAAGTGTACTGGGGTCTTAGCCACAACACGGTGGTTGGGAGGGGGGAGGGCAAGGGCGCCAGTTGGCTTCTTGCCCTGTGGCGGGGTCCCGGACAAGAGGAAAAGGCCGGGACTCTCTTTTGGGCGGAAACTGGATGGCCCTGCAGCAGGGAGGCAGTCATTGGGGCTATGGGCTGGCGGGAGAGGGGGCCGTCCTGCTGGTGGTCCTGGACTCTCTTGCCCTACCTTAGTAGCCGGTACTTGGAAGCTCTGTTGGCCGCGTCTAAAGGTTAGACGACAGATTGTTACCTCAAATGGAAATAGTGAAAAGGGGGTTGTGTTGTGTCCTGCTTGTACAACTCGCCTCAAGAGATGCTGAATTGTAAATATATGGTAACCTAAAGGCGCGTATGTATGAAGCGCCTCAATATGCATATGTGTGGAGCAATAAAATGATCAATGTTTAAAGTTTTAGCAACAAATAAAGATGATGTTTTGCATAAGTAATAAAAGCTACGCAGTGGAAACCATTCACTTGTAAAGTCTCTTTGTGGGAAGGGTGATCAAAGTGTGGAAGGTGAATGGCACGTGATATCCCCACTATGCGAGGCACCCCCGCGCCTAGGGGAGGGGGGCCTTTAGTGGGCATTCCGGGCCTGACGGAAGAGTTTCGTTTCTGCCTGATTTTGTCATGGGGAAGGTCGCAAGGTAATGCGAGACGAAAGGGAGGTTTGTCAGTGATCCCTCCCCGAAGGCAATAAGAACGCTGGTCTCGCGGGAGTAGCCCTCTTTGTCCACTTACCTCTGGAGGTCGCCGGAAGGGTGCAGCTGGAGCAGTTGCCCACCCACCCATCCCTAAGTTTTTATGGTAGAATTGGCGGGGTCTCGGACAAGAGGAAAAGGCCGGGTACTCTTTTTTGGGTGGAAACTGGATGGCCCTGCAGCAGGGAGGCAGTCATTGGGGCTCTGGGCTGGCGGGAGAGGGGGCCGTCCTGCTGGTGGTCCTGGACTCTCTTACCCTACCCTAGTAGCCGGGACTTTGAGGCTCTGTTGGCCGCGTCTAAAGGTTAGACGACAGATTGTTACCTCAAATGGAAATAGTGGAAAAGGGGTTGTGTTGTGTCCTTCTGGTACAACTCGCCTCAAGAGATGCTGAATTGTAAATATATGGTAACCTGTGGCGCGTATGTAGGAAGTGCCTCAATATGCATATGTGTGGAGTAATAAAATGATCAATGTTTAAAGTTTTAGCAACAAATAAACATGGTGTTTTGCATAAGTAATAAAAGCTACGCAGTGGACACCATTCACTTGTAAAGTCTCTTTGTGGGAAGGGTGATCAAAGTTGGAAGGCGAATGGCACGTGATATCCCCACTATGCGAGGCACCCTCGCGCCTAGGGGAGGGGGGTCTTTAGTGTTCATTCCGGGCATGAAGGAAGAGTTTTGTTTCTGCCTGATTTTGTCGTGGGGAGGGTCCCAAGGTAATGCGAGACGAAAGGGAGGTTCGTCAGAGATCCCTCCCCAAAGGCAATAAGAACGCTGGTCTCGAGGGAGTAGCCCTCTTTGTCCGCTTGCCTCTGGAGGTCGCCGGAAGGGTGCAGCCGGAGCAGTTGCCCACCAACCCATCCCTAAGTTTTTATAGTAGAATTGGCGGGGTCCCGGACAAGAGGAAAAGGCCGGGTACTCTTTTTTGGGCGGAAACTGGATGGCCCTGCAGCAGGAAGGCAGTCATTGGAGCTCTGGGCTGGCGGGAGAGGGGGCCGTCCTGCTGGTGGTCCTGGACTCTCTTGCCCTACCCTAGTAGCCGGTACTTGGAGGCTCTGTTGGCCGCGTCTAAAGGTTAGACGACAGATTGTTACCTCAAATGGAAATAGTGGAAAAGGGGTTGTGTTGTGTCCTGCTGGTACAACTCGCCTCAAGAGATGCTGAATTGTAAATATATGGTAACCTGTGGCGCGTATGTATGAAGCGCCTCAATATGCATATGTGTGGAGTAATAAAATGATCAATGTTTAAAGTGTTAGCAACAAATAAAGATGGTGTTTTGCATAAGTAATAAAAGCTACGCAGTGGACACCATTCACTTGTAAAGTATCTTTGTGGGAAGGGTGATCAAAGTGTTGAAGGCGAATGGCACGTGATATTCCCACTATAAATATGTTAAACCTGTTTGCCAAAAGTTATTGTGTGAATGTAATGTAATATTTAATACTGATCGCCAATTGTCTCCACAAAATATTTTCCTAGGTGCAATTATTTTTTAAAAGAATACCATATTTCATTGTGCATATATTGTTAATTTATATATAGCCTCAGCGTTCAAACAAGTTACATCCTATAGGAAGAATATATCTAAATGATCATATTCTTCATGCTGGAATGGATATGCATCAAATTGACTCTACCACAGCATACACGTTCAAGAGATTATTTCCACCAGCTATATTTTTTACTGTTTTTTTCCATTATATAAATGATTGACAAACTAGTTATTTCCTGTGTCCGAAAAATCTGAACTACATTTATGTTAACCTGCACTAACAATTTACTTGTTAATTACCCCCACTATTAAACAGGTTAAACCGCATTGTAGGTGCATTTTATTTTAAACTATTTTAAAATAAGAAGATTAGTCAATAAGGTTTAGTGCCATAGGTCGGTTACTGATGTGCTTAAAGTTAATCGCTGGTAATATATTTTTGTTACCTGATAATTTCTGATATACTGTGCCCTGTTTCCAAGGAAGGAGTTTATTATTGTGGTACTGTGGCACACTAATTTGCACTGTAACTCTTCGTAATATTTCTTTTTTGATATTTTCATTACAATATGATAGCACTGTGTGTATGTACATATGCAGGTATGTGTTATTTGTATATGTCAGCAGGCAGAGGAGTGCTGCAGAGGGTCAAAGGCAAGGACACATGGAAAAGATGATTGGATGGGAAGGTGAGTCCAGAGTAGGGTTGGTTGGTTACTCTGTCTTGGTGTAGTGTTCCTTAAGTAGGCGTGACTTCAACTGTGCCCTAAATTGTGGGAGTATGGGCGGGTATGAGGGATACGAGGATGTCCTTCCATGTCCTGGGTGAAGAAATGGAGATGTCTTTTGTCTTGCGTTTTTTCTTTTCTGCAATTCTTCATCTCCAATCTGTTGGTGTCCAGCTGAGAGACAGTAGATGTTTGAACATGAAATAAAGAGTCGCCCTCGTGTTAAAAGATACGTTGATAAAAGGAGGAGAAGGGATGACGCTGTGAGCAGAGTGGCTCATGGTTGATACCTCGTGCCCTGAGTTTGACCCTCGTGACTGCGTCATAGCTACCCTGTGTCAACTTCCGGCTGAAAATAACTGCGTCAGACTCTTAAGCTTGAGAGAAACGCTTCCTGCTTGATATTTTGGTCTGTACTCGTAGTAGGGACAAGATGCGCAGTGCGCGTAAAGCGTTCAGTGACATGGAAAATTAGATTATTGCTGCGATTATCTGGCTTGCATGTATTTGATCATTTGATACCAGCACTGTGAGTGCCTCTGAACGAGGGATTTGAAAGAGGCCTTCCTGTCCCTGCAGAGCTGTCCGTGACTGGGGAGCTGTTAAACTCAATTTTCTGAATACAGTTACATGAAAAGAGCCAGGCAGCGTGATTACAAAACAACGCAAGATGCTCGCAAGATAGAACAAAACGCACACGTATGAGGGGCAAGTAAAATTGCGAAGGATATGTGCATTGCTGGTTAAAGAGTTGCCTTTTTTGTTCGAGGTGCCTGAAATATAATGAATTTTACGAGAGTTTGGCTTGTAAAGTAAAACAAAATATCTAAATATCGTAGAAGCGCTGACATTGAAGATGTATATGACACACCTGCAGTCACTCAATGAAAGGTATTTACTGGCTCATGTGTGATATATAAGGAACACCTGCTTTCTTGCACACATACTTTACAATTCCAGTTATAAAAACTCACAAGACCATTACATCATGAAGAATACAGATTGAAAAGAGTTGATTATTAGCACCCTTAGTAGTGCCTTGAACGAACTCTGGTTACATAAACATACCTACAGCTTAGGAAGAATATTAAACATTATAGTTAATTGTCAGCCTGTTACTTTTATTTAATGTTGTGGTAGGTCTGAGGTGCAGGGGTCCCGTGTTTAATAGAATGTTGAGGTGTAGGTGTGTGAAGCGCAGCAGGTTACAACACATTTCGGAAAATTTTGAGTATTGCATTAAAAATGTCATACCCTGGATACATTTCGGCAGGTCAAACCTGATGAAAGTTAGTGGTGAAAAAAATGGCTGGTAAATTCCGGAATGGGTTGATTTGATCCGACTAGCACCAAAATATGCATGTTATATACATATCTATGCCTAACTGGCCCAGGGGAAAACTCGTAATTGGATAGCATTCATCACACCTGATAAAATACAACCCAGCTCAGTCTGATTTTATCGCACCATTTACCTGCGTACAGTAAACATATTTAAATGGAGAGGAATGTTGTTATGTTGTCCTATATACATGTACTGGGTTTAATTATATTTCAAAAACCCTACAAAAAATATACCTTCATTTAAAATATTGATTGTTCTCTCTCCTATTGAATCTTGTTGCCCTCCATTCTCTGCATGCCTTACTCTCTCTGAATGTCGCCACTCAAAGCTGCAGGCTTGTCTGCCTGTTTCCCTATTATTATATTCCTGAAATTACCCTCACTTCATAGATCCAGTGGCGGCTCCGCCGCTAAGGCAGTGGAGCGTCCCCCCACTGCTTCAGCTGCAAGATGAATGCAAAAAATAAAATGAGATTAATGTTCGTTATTACCATGTTTGTTTCTTGCATTAAGCTTGAAGCTGAAGCAAGGGCGGGCGGGCTGGGCGGGCTGGGCTCCCCACGCGTCACAGGGGAAGGAGTGGTAGCTGCAACTAAAGAGCGGGAAAGAAAAAAAACACAAAAATAAAGTCATAAAGAAAAAACCTATAGGCAGTCTTTAAGCAGAATAACTGTCTTAACTGCGAACAACAGTTTCTCTTTTCTTGCAAGAGCGGATTAAGGATAACAAAACATAGGTATAATAACAAGAACAATAGAAATGGCCAGCACACAGGCAACAGAGCAAAAAGGTCCATGGCGAAGTCCAACATGGTAACAGAAAGGGTGTTCGACTGTTCAGAAGGTTGCCAACACGTGGAATACTCCAAATGATGTAATTCTGATGGTGTTGATAGACCTTGGAGAACTAACTTGGCAAGCTAGCAAAATCAAAATTTTATTACATGACCAATGGTTTCTATTTTGCTTGTTTAAAGCATATTAACAACAGAGTTTGCTACATGGATAGCAGGCGTACAATAAAAGGTTTGCAAAGTAGAACCATTAGACCAGTCTACTGATCTGAGAATGTTCTCTAATCCAGCCGCCGCTCAGAAGGCTTTAGAAGCCAGAGCTCCTCCAGCAGATTGAGCTCCAAAAGAGTTGGTGTCAGTACCTGCTAGGGCCATGATTCATTTAACCCACTGCACAAGGGTAGTGAAAGACACAGGTTTATGAGGTTTCAAGAAGGAAAGCTACACCTGAACAGGGGAGGACTTTCTCGAATCTGCAGTCTTTGCCATATATGTAGGGCTTTATGTGGGAAAAAAACTGAGGGTGCTCTAAAAGGGGCGTGGTAAATCTCGTAAAGGGGTGTGGCCTATCCGAGTAGGGGCGTGGTCTAAATCAAGATAACTAGCACTGCTGCTCACGGGATCCCTTTAATCCCTCGGTGACTTTCTCCCAACTAAAACTTTGCAGTTTTTCTGCATGACCTTTCAGGTTGAGAGCCGGGGCTATCAAGGGCAGCCAAGTATAAACATTATTTTTGCACCAGTATCACATCCACACACTCCTTTCACTCTTCCCCCCCCCACTCTTCTCTCTGTGTTTTGTCTTCCTCTCTTTCTGTAGGAATGAAGGTCCTCTACTATGAACTTAACCTCTAGAATATTTTCTGGCTGACACTCTAATCTCCATATTTGGTCATTTGATTGAACCAAAATGGGTCAAAAGGCATTTTGGTGACCAGTTTTGTTTTTAGGTTTACGTTATATTTTTGTGAATCAAACAAACAGCATCTAACAAATAAAAATACCATCAATATGGAAAAGCCGCCATACAGTAGTATCTCACCCAGGAATTATGTTTCTGCTTTTTATTTCATCTTCATTAGTTTATTTTTGCAATTTTATACGGTGCAGACTCGACCCAAAGGCATTGACGCAGGAAAGTAAGAAGTACCCTTTGGATAATACACATCACAGAGTCAAAGATAAGCATTACGGAACTAAAAGTAACAAACAATTTGTTGCAGCATAGACAGTCCCTTGCCAGGAGGCACTTGGCTGTCAATCACAACGCGCGCATAAAAAACATAAAGATGCAAGTTTGTAACTGGAATCTACACGTTATACAAGCTCAAACTAAAAAACGATTTTAATCAAACTGTGGGGATAACCCACTGCACTTACAGATCAAAGATGGGGCTCCACAGGTGAAAAATGGTGAAACTAATTCCCCGACCTCTCGAATTCAAAACACGGCGCCAATTAATTAAGTGAAGGTTATGTAGGTCCTGCTGAAGCAGGCTGCTTGGGGCAGAGGCGCAACTAGAGCCAAATTTCGGGGGGGGGGCTAAGAAAAGAATTCGGGGGGGGTGGTGAATCTTTAATCAATGGGCAGAGTGGAACTGCAGGGGCTCTTAGAAGGGATGAGACAACAGCAAGGCCTCATTAACAGGCAAATTGTCTTAAAGACCTGTGAAGTGCTGGGGTGGGGCTGTGTGGCTGACTCAGGCGGGCTGACACACACGAGGGGGGTGGGGTTAGAGGGGAGGCTGCCACTGAAGCCCTTTGAGTCCAATGGGTGTTGCGCGCCTGGCTGGGGTCCTCTGCCTCTTCAGTTTTTCATCGTCCCAGGCTGGCACCACGTCATGCCGTGACCACTTCTCAGTGAGGAAAATGAGCTCTCACTGCTGTAGCATAGGTTCAGAGATCGCGTTCTAGCTCCCTTAGCTGTCCATCTTGAATACAGAAAGACTTATAGAGGCTTACAGCCTTTTTGAAAGATCTCCCATATTTTTCTCCGGAATTGACCGGTTGGACTTTAACAGACACAGAGAATTGAACTTTTTGCCTACAATTCACAGAAAGGACCACTATAAGCTCTAGTTCTATGCCCTGATAAACTATTGTTAAGCTTCAATTCTCCAAGGCCAGGTCTTGCTCGTCATAACCCTGGAGACCCCAGCCTTATAGCCATGTACGGGTACCAAGCATAAATGAGACTTAGTAGTAATCATGGAAAGTGGAGGACACAGGGCCCTTTTATTGTAACACGAAGGGGAGCCTTGCATGGGGGCGAGTTATAGGAAGAGCATTTTTTATTTTTTTATTCTTGGGCTTGCTTATGCAATCCTGCCTCCCACAGGAGGCAATAATTCACTCGGTTAGGGCTGCGGGCAGAGGTGGCAGTCTGGGGCTGCAGTTAAAGCCGGCTCTGAAGTATAGTTTCTTCCAGATAGCTTACCCCCCTAGGGTTACGGGAGGCTTGCCCCCAGCTGCACTTTACCCCTTCAGATCCTGCATCCAGAACCTTGGTGCCCTCCAGTTGCTCTTTACCCCCACACTTTACTCTCGACCACCTCAGTGCCCGTGGGCAGAGCTCAGAGGCCACCTGAATGCTCTTTTCCCCTGGACCCTGATATGAGCTGAGAGCAGATACCTCTATCTACCCTTTACCCATTCTCGCCCGCATGGGCGCAGCTGAAATCCCCTGGCTGCACTCTGTGACCTCATGCCCAAGGAGTAGGCACCCTCTGGCTGTTCTTTGCCTCCCTCGCCAAGCTCCGTGGCATTCTGTATGGATAGCTCCCGGTTCCAGCCTTCAGACACCGACCTCACTGTCGTGAAAGCGCAAATAATGATAAAGGAGCAGCTGATACGAGTCAGCCTTGAAGACCTCAGACAGACCAAGATAACCGAGCGCTGGAGCCAGTGATGGGAGGGGGCGTGTACGTGCAGTGTCAATCAATGGGAAGGCGTCTGCACTGAACACAGGCTGCAGACATGCTCTGCCTGGGCACAGTCAGGGCTTTAAATGGGCTGGGTGTGAGCACCGGCAGTTTTTTTTTGGGCCCACGAAACGGGTCTGAAAAAAAATGAAGAAAGGACTACCTTTGCCAGCCGCGAAAATAGGGCCCGATAGAGACCCGTTTCGAGGGTTCGAAAAAAAACTGCTGGTGCTCAGACCCGGACAGACCCGGCCCACTTAAAGCCCTGCATATATGTTTTTAAACAATTTCCTACACTAAGTATAGAATGGGAAGGAAAATAGGGGTAATGTACAGCCGACACATTTGTTTAGTTTGATTACAACTTAAATTGTGTTTTCTCACTCCCTCTACAATGTCACCCCAACCATCAGTGAACATATTTCTGACTAACCCAACCACAGATGAAGTAACATACATAACACTTAACGTCTTACTCAATTAACAATCCTCATAGAAAATTATCTCACTGTCACAGCGATTATAATTTACCTAAGGGCTTTTTTGGGGGGCTCGGAGTGGGGGAGATTGTATAGAGCGAACTTGACCCAAAGGTATTAGAGCACTTTACAAGACACATTCATTTGCGTTACAGACGGACACGCTCATTTTTTTAGGGACTGGAAGATTAAGTGATTAGCCCATAATCACAGGATGTTGAGCCTCCCTGCTGAGACTCGAACCCGGTTCCCCAGCTTCTAGGTCAACCGCTCTAGCCGTTAGGCACATCCTTGTGCTTCTAATGACTATTTGCAAAGCACCGCCCCCTTTAACCCCTTCGGTGCTGCAGTACAGTGCTCATGACGAGCTGAGCTCGTCATGACCACACCCATTTTTTTTATGGCCCAGCACAGGAGAGGAATAAGACCAGCTGCGATGGTGTTAAAAAGAGAAACAATAGTTAACATAGATAAGGGACAATAAAACAAAGAGAAACAGGAAGAGAAAAACACTATGGAAAGACTTTTGCTTCTTACCCTGCAGGTTTAAATCCTGAAGAGGAAGAAATGTGAGGGGAAGTGGAGAACAACAATCACAGAGAGGAAGGAGCCTGGAGGTGGCTGTGCGGGAAGACTGGAGAACGTAAAAGAGAAGAGATGAGAGCTGATGAGGAACCACGAAGAATAAGGATGCAGCCAGACACCTGTAGAGAAAGACCAGGGGAATCTCTCAAAGGCAGAAGACTGCTCAAAGCTGGAGAGTGAACAATGGCCTCAGCACACAGATAAAGCAGGTGCAGTGGTCGCAGTGGGTGGGATCGGCAGGGCACGGCGTGCCCCTACGTCTTTAATTTTATAGGTTCAGTTCCCCAACTTTTTAATCTTAAACACGCATCCCAGGACAGCAGAAATATTCAAGGCTTATAGACCAGGCTCGGTGTTCATGGCCATTCGGGGACAATCTGATGGGCAGAGAAGGAAAGGGACTCTGGGGCACATGCATCAATGAAAATTGCATTCGCAAAGCGTGCGAATCGCAAAATTCGGCCGTTTGCGAATGCAATTTCATTATTTGGGATGCATCACTATTTTTGTATTGTTCGCAATTTAAGAAATTGCAAAATTGCGATTTCTTAAATTGCGATTGCATTTAAGGAATCTCAAATTGAGATTCCTTAAATGCAATGCATCAAACTCTAAAAATTTGCGAATTCGCAAATAAGGGGAGCAAATTACCATGAAGTTAACCTTCATGGTAATTTGCGAAAACTTTGAAAAATGCACTCAAGTGCATTTTTCAAAGTTCCATTTTACACACACACATGCCCTTGGGGCATGTGAGTGTGCAAAATGTACTTCTAAGCAGATTTCAAGGGTGCAACAGTGTGTCCTTTGGACACCCCTGCACCCTTAAAATTGCATTCTTAATTTGCGAATTTCTAATGGTGAATTGCAAATTAAGAATGTCTTTCCATTCATTCCTATGGGCCTCTGGGCCCATAGGAATGGATGGGGAGGTATCCCTTAATTGCGATTCTCAATTAGAGAATCGCAATTAAGGAATTTTAAGAAATCGTTATTTTTATAGCGATTTCTTGATGCATTGCAGTTTGCAATTCCTTAATTGCGATTCCTTATTTTTCGCAATTAAGGAATCACAAAATGCAATATTGATGCATGTGCCCCTCTGTCTTTTCCTTCTTGCCAGAGAAGACAAGGACAGTGTCCACTTCTTCTGCTCTGCTGCTGGCAGCTGCCCCCCTCTTTCTTACGCTTCCTACGTCTCTTTCTGTCTCGCTCCTCCTCACTTACTGAAAATCGTGACTTCAGGAAAACGGTCTTTACCCTCTCTTTCCTCTCCTTTAGTTTATTTGTTCCTCCATGAAATGGATCTAAAAATAAAAACACTTTTGCTGGAAATGTCATCTTCTTTGGACATTTTTCTAATTTAAAGTGCAGCCTTAAAAGGTTCAAAATGTGAAAAAAACTAAATAAAGCAAGACAGAGTGCTCGCAAAGTGGCCAGCTTGATTTTATTCATACCCAAACACATTAGCACCGCTTTACAGTGTTTACCAGTGAAGCACTACTTTTGTTTTCTTGTCTTTCTTTAAACAACATTGTTTTCCCCTGGTGGGGAAGTGCACCATTCCTGGAGGTACTGCAATACCTGGTTGATGCCAGAGTGGAAAACGTCTAATGCGATCCTTATCAGCTATTTTCTGTAGTCATGTCCTTAAATTTTCAGACACAAACACTCGCTGCTTTCTGAATAATAAGTGTAAAAACGTTAAAGTAACCATGTTGTTCCTGCTTACATTTCGCCTGTTTTAGGTTATCTTGCATTATGTTGAGTGTTTGCTTTTTCCAGGACGTTATTACTTTTTTTTCAGGCAGCATATTACACTTGTCTGGTGCATACTTTGAATTAAATCACATTCAGGTATTTATAGAAGGGGACAATTGTGTTGTAGCTGAAGGCAATGCACGTTTCTCCCAGTGTGGCAGTATAAAGGAAGTTATTTTAAGTAAGGCAGGCTTACTAAGTTTGTCAAAGTGTCGGAACACCAAAATATAAAAAAGGCCTATTGGCTTTTTAAAGGGATCAGCATATAAACATGTATAAAGCAGACCTGTTATCTTTATCGGAAAATCCACAATAATTATAATCAAATGTATATTTCATTCAGTCACACATTGCAATGTTTAATGAAAGTGAATGTCTTAAAATATTTGTAATCAAGTTTATTAAAAGAAAACATCAACATGTTTTCAAATCTTTCTTTTAACAGTTTTCAGCCCACAAAGTGCAGCCATAAAAATAGAATTTAGACAGTGGCAGTATGGTGTTCAGTGGCAGAGAGGATGTGGCACCATGGTTAGAGCTGCCGACTTTGAAACTGGGGAACCAGGTTCAGCCTTCATGACCAGTCCACCGGACCGCTCTCCTGATGGAGCACATTCCCATGCTAGACCTTAGAAGCCCCCGCAAGACCTTAGAAGCACTGGTGTCTTAGCACCAGCAGGTGGACCATAGCAGTAGCAAGTGTAGTTTAACCTTGAAGGCCTGTCCACCACCATCCATGCTGAAGTTCACCTCCAGTCTTGCAGGCAGGCCTCTGAAACAGCACACTGTGGCGCAGGGAGTAATTGGGGGACACCAACAAACATTGTCGCACAGGGCTCCTCCAGCGCTAAAACCCTTGAGGCCAGCTCACATCACCCATTGGTACCTCCATTGGCCTTGTTTCAGCAATAGTAGCTGCAACTTACCAGGGGTTGACAATGAAGGCTTTGCATGCACACCAAACTAAGTTCACAAACTTCACAGTATCTCTGCTTCATGCACAAGCACATTTAACATCTTTCTGCCTGCTTTGGGTCCACTGCAATTATGCAACAATGGAGGACAAAATTATGCCACAGTGTTGACTAAATTGTGGAGCAAAAGAAGGGTTGCAGCATTATGCAGTATATTATCTGATACTTTAACATTTTGACATTTTTACACATGCTAACAGTCTCTGCGAAGATGTTGCCTCATTAGTACCAGTGCAACATACAAATGCAGCAGTGAGAAAGGCGATCAGTCAACCTTTGAAAAGTTTTATTTTTAGTAGCTTTTGATCTTTTTGAGCTACAAGCATTTTATTAGTTAAACTCATCAAATTATGCAGCAGATGATGCTTTATGTGGCAAATAGTCACAATTATATAGAAAACATTCGAAAACTAGTATTTTTTGCCATTCATGTTTAAACTGCTCTTGTGGAAAAAGGGAGTAGTGCTGATGAAAGAAACTGCATTGCTCGGAGCAAATGGCTTGTGCTTCCACTTATAAGCGGATTTGGGACATTCTGTGTTCGGAAACAAATTCCACTTTGTGAATGTATTTTAATGTCAATAACTCATAATAAATCTTAAATGAACATGTATCCCTTGGTTGAATTAAATAATGTAATACGCGGTAACTGGGTAGTGAAATGCCAAGCAAATACTAAAAATTTGATTGATTTCCTCTTTCTAGCCACACCTCTGAATCCGCCCACTGACCCAATCCTCTGGTTATTCCCACCCTCTGATTCTTCGCCCATAGTTCCCCTACCTTTCCCCCCCACTTCGACCACTGGGCAGGTGGCACTACTAGCTCCTGCCACTCTCCTAGAAAGGTGTGGCAATCCCGGGTGGGTGCCCAGCTTAGGAGCTGAATGTGTAGTACAAGGGAGGAGGGGAGAAGCATGTTCTGAAACTGGTTAAAGGAGGGAGGGTGGAAGATACACAACATAGCCCAGAAGAGAGTTAGGAAACCTGTATACCTGCCCACCACCCTTATAATTCACAAGGCTGTTACTGGCTCTGTGATTACAGGGGGAAAGGTTTGGATCACATATAATACTTTATATATTTGTTGTTTCACAGAAAGACTTTTTGTTAAGTTTTTTGTTGTGCTCGGACTAGGACATAAAAGAGAAGCCTGTTATTGTTATTTTTTTCAAGAAACAAACAGATTGAAGAGAAAATAGCCATAAAAAAACTCAGATAGGAAAGTACTCCAGACCAAGACTAAGAAAGAGAAAGAGGGAAGCAGCCAGTGCGTACTATTTTCAGTTACTTCCCAATGTTTCTTTTCAGCCAGAGGACCATCCAGCTTCGCGATGAGCTTGGGAAAAAGAGGGAGAGGAAAGAAGAGTCACATAACAAAGATGGGTAGACCTGACAGACCCTCGAACTACGACAACAAACAACCTCCCAAAAGACAATATATTCTTAAAGGAACTTTTTGATTACTCCAATCCTATGACCATCCAAAATAAAGATAAATACATAAAAGCTAATAGCTAGCCCCCTTAAGTTATTTGCAACCGCCTAAATGGAAGGATCACATTTTCATAAAACTTAAATAAAACAGCATTGGTAAAATTAGATATAGATGTATGTTTGGCAGTTGGCATGGGAGACCCAAGGGCAGTAGACCTAACCAATACTATTCTAGAGATGTGTGGTAGGCCAAATTGGATTGAATAAAGTACCTGACATGTTTAAGCCTAATTGTTAAACAGTAACCTTTCTTGTGAGTCCCTTTAGTGATGACCTTGCGTTTGGGAAATATTGTCTCACTTTCTGGTTTATGTCTCTTTTACATTACCCTTTGCCCATGCGGGTGAAGACCAAGAGAGGATCGCCATGCATTAACGATTAGTGTCTTGCACCCACAATACATAGTTTACATATAGCAGGAGCTCTGTCATCTGAATTCATTTTTGGAAAATACATTCAAGCATCCCTCAGACTCACAATTAAACTTCTAAGGTTTATAAATGCCAGGAGAACAAATAGTTAAGCTGTATGTAAAAGTGTAACAGTCATCAAATTAGTGCTGGTAGAGAAGTTTGGCTGATCATTGTTTAACCTAATTTGCCCCTCATTCTAATTTGCCCCTTCTTGGCTGATGAAATAGGTAGGGTATGAGTTCAATGTCTTCTCTGTTTTCTACAAAAAGAAGGATGCTAATTCAGGGTCAATGAACATGCATAGTTTGCCTTTCACAGTCATTTTTAGTTTTGTTCGGAATAATATGAAGTAAGGTAACCGATGTCAGATTCGTCACCACTATTTTTTAGATCCAATTACTACTGGTGAAATGAGGTGGAATCACCAGTCGTTTTCTCGTCAACAGTGGCAAGGATAACCAAGACTGTGCTCAGCATTGAAGGCGAAGCGGGGGGGGGGCAACAGGGATAAGGGTATGAGACAAGACACACAAGAGACCTTGTCATTTTGTAGTCACATAGCTCATCTCATCAGATGGAGGTACCCTTGGATTTTCTGCAATTTCTCTCAAGTGGCAGCTCTTTCCTACTAAAAATAACAACACGCTACTGTTATTCTCTGCTCTTACAGCAACTTAAAATACACACAGCTTTTTATTTTATGTAAATTTCACGTAAGAATGGTAACATAGAGGAGATGATCCATATTAAAATTTTGTTTGAGTGACTGTGGCAGTATATTAAACATTCAACATGTCAATGGCACAGTACCTCTATCCTGTTAGAGCCCAAAAAATTGTCATGAGCAGTTGAAAATGCATTAGAAACTGAGATATCGGTAAAAAACAAAGATTCACACAGGATCTGCATATAAAACTGTGGAGGATACAGGAGACGTTTGTAATAGAACAATGTGTATGACAGAATTGCAGTATGTAGGTGCAGGGAACATTACAGGGGCACAACAGAAGTCCCACAATCTGAACAAGTGACGTCTAGCTCTCCCTAGCTTTCACTACCCAGAGGCGTCTGAAGACACCACTGGGAGTGTTCAATTAATTCCAAGGATGTAAGGAAAGTACTTGAGGTAAAGCTTCAGAAGGATCTTCAGAAGCGTCACAAACAGAACATTTCTGGGAAGTTGTTCCACTTAAAGGTCATTCAGATTGGATAGCCAGGAAAACAGATTATGCGTTAAACCCAAGCAGAAGAACAGGTAAAACGCAGAGCCCAAGCGGAGGCTTCCTCGTAGCAACAAGGATGAAATCGTAGCACTTGGCAATGCCATGGACGTGGCTTTTATAGACTGTGGGATTCTGTGAAGTAGTGTGGCTCACTGGTTAGAGGCGGCAGACCCGAGAGCAGAGGACAGCCCGGGACCAGGGTTCGATTCCCGGCGCGGCAGGTTTCTGGACCAGGGTCTGCGGACTCGATAATTCTCTCGCCTCGGTGCCCACTCTGATCAGCGATCACACTCGGCAACTCTGGGCATTAGCTTGCCTCATCTTCACTAACGGCCCCACCAGACCGCCGGGGATGCCTGGTCTCACCCTGGAGATACCCATTAAGGGACCATCTCTCAGGGAAGCCAGGAAGGGTTTCGCAGCGGTCGAAGGGCCTTGAGACCCTCCGGGTAAGTAGTGAGCTATATAAATGCCTATACATTTACACAATCCTGGAGTAGATCTACTAATCCTGCAATAGACCCTCAAATTATGGGATCCTTGATTCCTGTTGTAGTCTGCCACTCAGATGGGGCAGATTGTCTCGGCTTCTGGGGTGCTCTCATGGGGACTGGACTGACTGTACTACTGAGGATGGTGATTAATAATTGGCAGCATACAGCCCTGGGTTGTGTGACTCCTGGCATGCAGCGCAGACGACTTGCTGAGTGGCAATGCCATGAGCAAAGGGTGGATGGGGTGGCTAATAATTCCAAGGAGCAGAAGTTGGATGCAAGCAGGGGCATACTTGTTACAAGCCATGACAACAGCATCTGTTATAGTTTTTTCTTGATGGGTGTAAATGTTTTCTTACATCCTAGTACTGCTAATTCAAAATCAGGGAAGACTGGGATCATGGATTCTCTGTACTGGTGCTCTAAATTTTTTGCATGTTTATAGCCCCAATAACTACCAATTATTAGTCTGGCGGACTGCCCTGGGGGAGGGGGGCTTCCAAGGATTGGTAAATTCATTCCACTACAAAGATAGAAGAGATCGGATCTGTCCAAAAATAAATCATCCAGCTGCATTTAACAATTGTTTTCATACTCCCTGTTGTGGTATATATGGGTATTCCCACTATGCATACGTTGTTCCTATAAAATAATAACTTGCTTTTCTAGGCTCTTGTTTTAATATAACAGTCATTTTCATTATATTTTCCTTTGATTTGAATACTGTTTTTTCTTTTTTAAATGGACTATTTGAAAACAAAAACAATAAGCCAGCAATTCCTTTTGCAAGTTAACCATAACCTTTTCATTTCTTTCCGTTGGCTATTTGAGAATCTCTAGCTTCGTCATGATGAATGTTCTTGTGGAAAAATATTGCGTGAAGTACCGCCAATTCATCTCTGAATTGTCAGCCCTAACTGGAAAACGATTTACCTGCTGAGGACTGCTGAAGTCTTTTAGAATAATGGTTTTCATTTGTGCTCTGTACTTGTAATATGCTGACTATTTAAGGTACTTGCGATTCAATCATAACAGTCATTAAAGACTATCCTGTTACCTTGGGATAAGCACAGGTACATATTTTTTTCTTTTTTTAATGTACAGTTGTGAATTAATTCTGCAACTGCAATTTCAGCCCTAAAATCTTCCATATTATACAAGTATTGTAAGAAATTGGGTTACTGGTTGAGGGGGAATACCACTCTCAAGCAGCAGCCCCAATTCTTATCAGGGTGAACTCACAAGCAAATCCTAAACCTGTCCTCAACCCTCGGGTAGCTTGGCATAGTGCAGTCAGACCTAACTCAGAGGCAATGTGTAAAATATTTGTGCAACTCATAAAAACTTTGACACAGTGAAACCTTCACCCCAAAAGGACACTTCAAAAGGATTAGAAAAATAAAACAAGATCAAAATGACAAAAATCCAATGAGTAGAACCGGAGATATTCAGTTTTTAAGATTTTTGTAAAAATACCACCAAACGGCATAAAACGCCAACTGTGGATATCTGAACGTGCCAGACTAGGACAAAGTTACAAGTTCAGGCCACCTAAAATGAAGCGCAGGCTGGCTACAGGGACTCAGAACAGCTGAACCAAATACCTTCCATCCGGGTTTGTGGAGAGTTGCAGGATCGGCATCAAAGATTTGTTGCGCAGCCGAAGTGATACTTCAGTTCTGAGATGTAGCAAGGCTCCGGTGCATGGTCCTGTTGCTTCACCATTGGAGATCCTGTCAGCAAGGGTTTGTAATGCAAAGTCCAAAGTCAGGGATGCGTTGTACAGGCAAGGCGATGCTTCAGTTCCAATGACCTGTGAGGCTGCAATGTGAAGTCCAGCGTAGTTTTTGAGGCTGCTGTCAGTGAGAGATGCGAGGGCCTGCACCGAGGGTGGATCACGCAACAGGGGTTCCGATACAGCAACAGCAACTATGCAATTGGGGTCTTTGTGTCGGTTTCAATCCATGCAGCAGCAGCAATACATCGATTCTGCTCGGGTTTGTTCCAATCAGCACTGGAGATATGTTGGTTCTACTCGGTCCACAGAGGCTAGCAGGGCACCTTCGACCCACTTCAGGGGTCTAGGATTGGGGTAGCACCACTTGGCAGACTAGACTCACACATGGCAGAGCCCAGGTGCAGGTGCAAGGTTGTTGGAGACTTCGGTCCCTGAGACTGAGGTCAAGAAGTCAACCAACTTGTTCTTGGAGTCACTCTGGGGCTCTGGGTTCAAGAGATGTAGGTCCAATCCTTCTCACCTAGGCAGGAGGGCAACATGCAGCAGGTGAGCACAACAAGACAGCAGCATAGCAAGGCTCTCAAGTAGAGTGCAGTCCAGTAGAGTGGCAGTCCTTCATCAGCAAAGCAATCCTACTTCTTGGCAGAGTACCCAGAGGTCCAGAAGTGTACTGAACAGTTGGTGTCTGAGGTGCAGTATTTAAACCCAGTTGTGCCTTTAACCCCTTCGATGCTTGTTACGGAACGGTCCCGTCACGAGCGCTGGTTGGGCTGTGCTTATGACGGAACCGTTCCGTCACGCCCACGCCCGTTATTTAACACCTTCAGCACAGCGCAAAAATTCACGCCGCGCTGAAGGTGTTAAAGTGGGAGAGAAGCTTGTGGAAGTTTCCCTTCAAAGTCCCCAGGCAACCTGCCTTTCCTGACCTGGCTCCAAACTAACTACAGGAGGTATGCACCCCTTTGTGTGGAGGTAGGTCTCAGTCGATTCAAGTGTAAGTGGGGCTGTGCCCAGCTCCTCCTTCTGATCCTGCCAGTGAAGGGCCATCCAAGCATATCCAAGCTCCCTAATGTGTGTAGCTGTATAGGAAGGCTACACAAAGCTCAACCGTAATCTACACCCAGTCATATGACCCAGGTAGAGGCTAGAGACATTAAGGGCTTTTTTATCAACATTTCACACAAAGCAGCAAACTGCCTTACTGCACTGTGCTGCATGAAATGTAGAGGGCAGGAATTCTCCATATTTAACATTGCAAGTTATATTTCTGCTCTCTGCCTGAGCTGGTGCACAACATGCTGACTAGTGCCAAAACAGGCACCCTTGCACCATGGTGCAAGGGTGCCTGCGTTACAGGCAGGATCGTTTGTGTGCCTGAGGGATATCTTCCTGCACAAAAACAATCCTCGTAGATTTTTTGCCTCCTGCTATGTGTATTACAGAATGCAGCACACGTAGAAAGATGAAAAAACAAGGAGAAATAAAGATATTTTTCCTTGGTACACTTCCCCGTGGGAGGTGTAGCATACTTTAAATATATGGGTGCGCAGTTCCTAAAGATATAAGTGGTAGTCAGGTCTCTGGAATAACCTCCAAATTGAGGAAGTGCCCTCACACAACACAATATGTGTCATGCTTCATCATTTGGGCATGCTTCTCGTCGGGCCGGCACTGCAATGCCTGACGGGATCCGGCGAAGGGACTCTTTGCAGAGTTCTTTTGATAAAGCTGTTTGGTGAGTGAGGGTATATGAACTGAAGTGAGCAGTGTAGTAAGTATGATTTAAAATAGATTTAGGGAGACTCTTTATTAATGCAGCTCGCTAACCTAAATAAAAACAGTGTAGCTCGTATCGGAGATAATGATCCTATAGAGCATATATACTATTTAGTTTTGGTCAACATGTTTCTTGCCTCATCACCCCTAAGGGGTCTCTTGGCAATTTGTCAGGACCATAAAAGGATAATATCCTAATTGTTTTACACTAGTGCAGGGCTGGTGTATTCAATTTGGCAGATTAATCAAGTCGCCAGCCGTGCTATGTCGTACAAGGATAAGTGTCACCTTGTATCACTTCGAGACCTAAAACAAATAAGGTGGAACAAAGGCATAAAATAAAATAATGATGACATTACACTTGGTAGACATTCGTATAATTTTATACCGTTCTTAAAACCATATTTACAGATGGTGACCTGTGACAAATAAATCAATCCACACATGCACACGTGTGTCGAGCTAGTTTTGACAACTTGTTGTCATCAGAACGACTAGTGGCATGCAAACTGCCCATGTTTGTGATTGGTGACGCTGTTGTCTAAAATGCTGTGCTTTTGGTGCAACAAGGACAAATGCCAAGAAGTTAACATACAAATCCCTTTTCACAGCCTCATAGTTATGCCTGGATAGGGTGATTGTTTCTTGCAAACCTATATTTATAGTCATTTAGTCATGTGAAAATCCCAAGTACTCATCCCTTATTTTGTAGGTCAAAAGCTGACTGATTTTTTTCAGAGCGCGTCGCTCACACACAATCTATAAGTGGGGGCTATGCAGGTAAGTTACAAATAGAAGCATGGGCTTACCAGTATTGCTTGAAACAAAATTAAAAATTCCCTTTTCACATGTTCGGAAGAAGAGACTTAGGTCTCTGGGTGTTTAAGGGAGAGGCGCAAGGTGAGCCAACAGGCGTATACCAGTATTGCTGCCATCAGTGTTTGGAGTTGCATACTCAGTAGAAGTGGTGTGGTGAGTAGCCCTTCGACTATCCCGGCTCTGTCTCCCATACTGATATGTGCCAGAGGTCGGCTAATTAAGCATATTTCCTGTTGTCGCGTCGGGAAAGGCTAGAGTCGCAACCATCTTATGAAGGACGCATGTTACCAGGCTCATTAGTTGTTCCTGTTTCTGCATCAGGTTTTGAAGGGCCGGGACACTCTTCGGAGTAGCTGAGCACTATATAAAACCCCATTTTAACATAACATAACATAACAATTTAGGTGTGTTAAAGTGTGTGTAGTCAGTTAATGTTTATAGTTTTTTTTTATTACTAATATTTTTTTAATTGATCATTAATTATGTGAATTATGTAAATACATTTAAATACATTTTTGTAAGTGTTTTGTTATTGGTGTGGTGTTATAGGTTAGGAAATAAAATAAATACATATTTTTTAATTATTTTCTTTTGTTTGTAAATATTTTCTAGTTTAAAAGAAATGTATTTGTAAATGTATTTATTATTTTATTATATATGGTATTTCTAGGTTTTTGTTATATCTAATTAATATTATAAAAATTGTTCTTTTTAGATATTTAATAAATTGCATTTTAATATTTTAAATCATGTTTATTATTTTTCTCAATATATATATTTTTAAGTGTGTTAGTGTGAATAGTAATTTGTTTTCCAACAGTATCCAACACTTTCCTAAATTTTGCATTCAGAGGAGTGGAAATAGTAATTTTTACCCCTCCGCTACCCAGTACTTTCCCTACTGTTGCAATCACACGAGTACTCGTGATCAAGAGACTCTGTACCAAAACGCTTTGAGGTGTTCCATCTCTGCTGAATAAACAACTGCTTTGAAAGCTTTTTCGTGTCCGCGGCTGCTGTGATTGTTCCGAGGTAACAGCGTGTGTTTGGTGTTATGAGGCTCGCCTCCTCGCCGCGGACCGCCATTGTTAGAGGAAGGGGAAGGCCGATTTCAGTGGCTGCGGTTTTGATATATATATATATATATATATATATATATATATATATATTGTTTTTGTCCGTAGCTGATTAAATTGTTGCTGCATAACCCCCGTGAGTGCGTTATCGTTTTTGGTAAAGAAGAAACGATTGGAGCCGCTATATATATATATATATATATATATATATATATATATATATATATATATATATCTCCAACAACTATTCCCCGAACGGGAATAGTTGTTGGAGATATTAAGCGGCTTGGTTCTGCCGCAGGATACCGCACATGTGTGAGCGCTGCACAAACTCCCGAGAAGGAACCGTTGTGGAGGAGATATATATATATATATATATATATATATATATATATATGTATATATATATATATATATATATATATATATATATATATATATATATATATATATATATATATATATATATATATATACCATAAAACACCTTTACCACCTAATTTCCTCACCCACCCCTAAGTTCTAAAACACCTTGTGACCCAACACCCCTAACCACCTCTAAACCCTAAACACACCCTTACCACCCATACTTTTACCCACCCCTAAACCCTAAAAACCACCCAATACCCTTACCCCCTGAAACACTAAATACACCCTTACAACACAATACCCTCACCCACCCTTAAATCCTAAAAACACACTTTCCACCCTTACTCACCCCTAAACTGTAAAAAACACCTTTACCATGCAATATCCTCACCCACCCCAAAACCCTAAAAACACCCCTACCACCAATGACATCATTGATGACATCAGCTAGTAACTGTGAGTGTTTAAAAATAAAAATTATGAGTGTTATATATAGTTTCATGGGCAAACAGCGAAGGTGACTCCCAGGTATTGGCTCTATCTGTGACCGCCACATCCAATGAATGCAATTAACTGCTGTCAAGGCACAGTTCGTGACTACACGGAGAGATAGATTTCACTGTATCTCTATCTTTGATTTAGCAAGACTTGGACTGCTGTGGCTGGAGGTATGGGGGCCAAGAAAGAGGAAAATTGCGGAAACATCGGACCCGCATCTACATACGCACCAACAAAGCTTTCAACATACTCATTTTCAGCACTCACTACAAGAAACTTGGTGCCCATGAAGAGATACTTACTGAGCAAGCCAACATGTTGCTTGTTGGGAGATGTAATTCACTGATGTGGGCTGCACCATTGCTCTAATGATTACAAGGCCCAGCTGACCTGCCACCAAGGGGGAATAAGCTCAACTGTTAAAACTGCATTGGGAGCCACAGCCCGATGTGAAGGCATTTGAAAAAGGCACACTTGCCGAAACAAGTCATGCCACGTCAATAAAGAATCAATCTGAAGCCCCTGGTCCCTCCGATTGCTTCCTAGAGGAGGGGTCGATTGTTGTGATATATATATATATTTAGGGTATAGAGTGAATATATTACCTACTGGCGGTCGCCAGTAGGTAGTTATAGTTAGGATTTTTTTCAATGCAAAATCTCAAAATTCTATTTGGAAAAACTTTGGCACCGGTTGACGAATCTGCCTGAAAATGTCCTCAAATTTGCCTTGCGGAGCTCCGGTCCTTCCTTGAAAGTTGGGGGGGATTCGTCAAGCGGGGGCCGAGATAAAAGGGGGGTCCCAAAACGTGTTTTTCCCATGTTAGTTTCCATAGGGCGGTCAAACTCACTTTTAGCCCGAACGGCTGAATGGATTTCCACCAAACTTGGCAAAATTGTAGGGACTGGTAGCCCAATGTGCCTTTGCTATGTCTCAAGATATGTGCTCCAGTGGATTTTGAGTAATTTAGGTTCAAAAAAATATATATATCTATGGCCGCGCCCGGTACGCGCACCGGGGAGCGCTGATTGGCTCTCGGGTGTCTGTAAACATTCGAAACAGTCCGGACTGGCCGCCATCTTGTGTCTCGGTAGGATAGAGACACAAGAGGTGGAAAAAAAAAGGGGGAAATGACCATAAGGGGGCAGGGTAGACCCCCCCTGACCCCCTAGGTTTGATGTAGGGGCTATAAAAGGGCCCCGTGGTGCAAAATATATATATATTTTTTTTGATTTGCGCGGGGGGAGCGCCGGGTGCACGCAACAGGGAGCAGACCGGGGAGCGGCCCATGGGGAAAGAAGAATGACAGAGTTATTAAAAAATGTGGCCTTTTATAAATTGGAGGTAGTTCTAAAAAGAACTGTTTTTTTCTTCTTTTTGTTGTTTTATATTTTTTTGTGTTTTTGGAACATTTTGTACTTTTTTTGGCTTTTATGAACTATTTTATATTTCTTTTGGTTTTTTTATGGGGATAAACGAAAAAACAGGGAATTGAAAATGGCTCAACTGGAGCAGACAAAAAAATAAGAACAAATTAGGGTTTTTTGGGGCATTTGTGGTTGTCCCCAGCAAGGACGATGAGCTTTATGCTCAGTTCACCATAGGAGATGGTCTTACCACAATGTACATAAACAAAGTAGAATCCACTCAGAGTGGCGGTGATCCCTAAAGTGATGGGGAACACACAGTGTTGTTTAAATGCCCCTCACACACCAACAGGCCCCTTGGTGTCATGCTTCATCATTGGGGCCTTCACCTCACCTCACTCACACCTTAGTAACACACCCCCTCACATAGTTCACTGTCTAGTGCTCCTGCGTATTCGCGAGTCGTAGCACGCCGCATCCCGTAGAGGGGTGCGAAGGCCCCGATGATGAAGCATGACACCAAGGGGCCTGTTGGTGTGTGAGGGGCATTTAAACAACACTGTGTGTTCCCCATCACTTTAGGGATCACCGCCACTCTGAGTGGATTCTACTTTGTTTATGCGCATGACTAGGGAGACTGAATCCACTGACTCTCTCTCTCCCCCCTTTTGTTTGAAACTTACCACAATGTATACATGTTATACGGAAATCCCCAAACCGTGGCTGAATGTTAGGGATCGTCTCCCTTGCCTCTGGTCCCGTTGGAGTGGGTTGATTTCTTTGGGAGGTGGAGCTTGAAGATTGGGGAAGGTTACTGGCCAGTTCTCTCATCTCTGCAGCAGAATAGCTGATTGGATGCCTGCGCTGCACGTGGCCAATCATGGTGTTGTTTCCGAAAGAGTATTTCTTATTAGGGTTTCCCCTGGAAAGTTCCACGCCACAGATTAGGCAAGTCACCTTGGCCGCATTTACTTTTTTCTTTCCCTCTGGGATCGAAAAAAACTCCCATACAATGTGTGGTTTTGGCTGGTATGGGGTATTGTGTTCTTGCAGCCATCTTCTCCTCCCCTCCTCCTCCTCCTCCTCCTCCTCTTGTTGACCACCAATGTAATCTTGTGGTGGTCCTCTTGGTGGTTGTGGTGGTGGTGGTGGTGCAGATACTCCAGCTGCTGCTGCTATTGAAGCCATTTGAAAGTACAAAATATATCTCAAAGATTGCCAAACAGGTCATCCTAAGTCAAAGGACAAAGTCAGAATAAGGAAAAAAGGTGGGGTCTTTCATCATTTGGAAAAAAAAAGGCCTGAACCAATGAGAAGTGTTATTTTCAGGTCACAAGACCAGGGATTTCATCATTATGAAACCAAAACTGTCCTGCACCAATAGGGGTCATCCACATTGCATTAAATTCACTGTCCTGATGATGGTCTTTGGATTTCACCTTTGAGACCGAAACGTCGACACACCAGTCCAAGTCAACATCCTACACTTGACTTTCTATTTATTATTTTTAAAAGAAGTCAATTTGATATATTCTGTTAGACTGGATTGTTTTCTTATGTATTAATGGTTTGTTTTGTCATCTCCATTTACTTAAGATATGTATGCAATTATCATTGACTGTGTACCCTACATAATTCGTCAATTTGAACTCAAAAGAATATAAATAATAATTTTCTTTGAAGAACAAACCTCTCCGTGTTGCTTTATCTACTTTTTTGTTTCCAATAGTTCATTTATTGAGCAAAATCACAAATAGTGTTGGTAATCTGTTTAATTTTTTGACTTATATGGGGCTAGTGTGGTAGCTTCTTTAAGGTCCATAAAACAGATAATAAATACGAAGAACAGTTGCTGTTTTGCTCAGTTGATAAGTCTAAATAATATAGACTTCACTACACTGTTTAACTTTGATTTGTAAACAAATCCTTTGCTGGCACCTTTACTTTAAACATACTGTCATAGCAAACAGCAATGTCCCGGGGGTGGACACTCCGGGACATTGCAGGACCCGGCCCCAGGCCCATTAAGTGCTCCAAGAGGTGGGCCCTATTTTCAAAGCCCCAGGGTGGTGGTGGTCCCCGGGGCTGCAGGAATGCTGTGTGACCTCCTGCACCTAATTTACATAGCCCTGAGGAGGTGGTGGTATAATTATACGATTGCCCCTGGGACTTGGCCCACCTGGGGGCTTATTTAAATGAATTGGGGGAGCCTCTGCCTAATAAAAAAAAAAAAGAATTTGTCCGGATTCATGCACTCACCGCATTCGTATGTTTAAAAAAATAATAATTTGTGGGACCCCCTGAACAGGCCTGGGGGGTCAGGGAATTTCTACACTGCCCCCTTTTCTTCATTTTTTACTTTCTTTTACTGTTTTCTTGTGACTCAGTTCTACCGAGTCACAAGATGGCTGCCAACACTTCCTGGTTTGGAGTGATTTGTTGTCTGAGTACCTGTATGAGTGTCTAAGTGTCTGTGTGGGTGGGAGGGGTATGTGACTGCCTATATGGATAAGTGAGTGGGTGAGTCAGTGGCTATATGGATTAGTGAGTGCATGTTTGAGGGGCCGTATGGGTAAGTGAGTGTGTGTATGGTTGTGTGGGTGAGTCAGTGGATATGTCAGTGGTATATGGGTGAGTAACTAGGTATGTGAAAGACAGTATATGTGAGTGATGATATATATGAGTGACGGTATGGGTGAGTGAATGCGAAAGTGGCTTATGGGTGAGTGTGCGCTTGAGTCAGTGACTGTATAGGTGAGTGAGTACATGTTAGTATCTGTATGAGTAAGTACATTAGTATGTGTGTAGCAGTGTGGTTGAGTAAGAGTCTGTATGAATGACTATATCGGTGAGTGAGTACGTGTGTGAGTAGCTCTATGGTTGACTGACTCAGTGTGTGATTGACTGTATGGGTGAATGAGTGGATATGTCATTGGCTTTATTAGTTAGTGAGTGAGTGGGTGTATGAGTGGCTGTATGGGTGAGTGAGTGGATGAGTGTATAGATCTTTGAATCAGTGAGCGGGTGTGTAAGTACTGGAATGGGTCTGTGAATGGGATTGTGAATGGTTGTGTCCAGTAAGTCCCACACATCATGATTACTGAGAGGTCTTTGGAGGCCACGCCCCCTTTCACCAACACTCTGCAAATGCTCCTCGTGGGGCACTACTGGTTGAGAAATGAAGTCTCCTTGGCTGATGCGAGCGGCTGCGTAACAACATCTACTTTGCTGACAAATTTGGTGTTGTGCCATTGAGCGGTTCGGGCTGTGGGTTCAATTATGCATTCTATGGGAATTTAAAATGTCAAAAAATGCTTATCCTATGGAAACTAGGCCCTAACTTTAACTACCTATTGGCCACTGTCAGTAGGTTATACACACACACACACTTACCCCATATATACTTGCCTTGCGATGTAAAGGCATGCGTTGTAAAAAAATATCTGTGGTACAGGGCTGCATTGCAAAGGCAATGCGTGGTAAAGGCATTGCGTGGTAATGGATGAATGGTAAAGGCATTATGTTGTAATGCCCGCATTGTAAAGGCTATTTCCCCCCCAGGAATGCTTCAGAATCAATGGGTGGGGAACGCCAATGCTCTACCTATGGAACTCCTCCCTGGCACAGAGGAGCGCAAGGCAGCCACTAGCACTGACTTTCATTTCTCCTGATTTACCAAGCCACACAGCCCCACCGCAAGGTGGCCCTACATGGCATGGTGCATCTCGTCTAGGTTTTATGTCACCCTTGTGCCCCCTTGCGTGGGATAAGGGTGATGCAAGAGTTGATAAATATGCCCCGTAATGGCTAAAGGTAGGAAAATGCCAACTTTTTAAAAGTGGCATTTTCAAATTAATAATTAAATATATGCCTTCACCAGAAGTTAGGATTTTTCTTTACAGGTCCAAAGACAACAAACATGAACAGGTTTCCTATTCCCATTTAAAATTGCAGATTAATAAATGTAATAAGGTATCTCCAATGTTAGTCTATGGGAGAAAAAGGCCTTGGAGCAGTGACAAACAAATGTAAGAGTTTTTCACTAGTAGGACATTTAAAACTTAAAGTTCATGTCCTACCTTTTATATACACTGCACCCTGCCCTCTGCACTGGCCAGGGTCTACCCTATGGGTGACCTAAACGATATAACAAGTGAAGGTTTGGGCCTGGCATATGGTTTATTTTGTGAGGTCGACATAACGGTTAAAAAGTACTACGCACACAGGCTGCAGTGGCAAGCCTGAGACATGTTTTAAAGGGCTACTTAAGTGGGTGGTACAATCAGTGCTGCAGGCTCACTAGTTGTGTTTAATTTACAGGCCCTGGGCACATGAAGTTCCATTTTACTAGGGTCTTACATGTAAATTGAAGACTGAAGACTATCCTAAGGTTGACAGGTCTAACATCTAATATATGGGAAAATATATACGGACACAACTACACAAAACAGAAGGCTTTGCAGTACTAAACAACAAAAGGATATACTGTGCAGTAATAAATTGTCTTTTTGAGGAGCGTTTTGACTGTGCATGAATTTTTGCATCTCAGAGGTAGTAGAAATAACATCAATTACCCTTCGACCACTGATGACGATGGACCGCGTCGCCTACCATTAGATACTAAGTGATACCAAAGGGCATGATGGACGGAGTGCTTGAGCAAATCAAACACTCACCCCAGTCAACTGATCAAAGTTTAATCCATCATCCTTCTTTAGCTCACTCCACCACCCCAGTTCAGACATGCCCATATGCAAATCAGTCTGACCCTGTGCCTCACGGGAACTGTACCCTTCGCAGTTAGGGTGACAAATGTAAAAGGAACAAATGATAGATGGAATGTTGAACAATGCAACCATTCACCCCAGTCACAAAAATGTGGGTTTAATCCATCGTTCTTTTGCTCACCACACCACCCAAGTATGAACCCAGCCATGTGCAAATCAATCTTGACCCTGTTCCTCATGGGAACAGTCCAGCCCGAACTGCTAAGCCAGGTCCACCCTGGGAGGAGTTCGCGTAGCCGGCATACAGGAACCTAAGCGAAGTGGTAAAAAAACTCTGCAACTCTACGCGGAGTTCCACGAACATGCGGAGTTGCTTGTTCCGGGGCCTGTTTTCATCCCTCTCCAATCTTTTCAATTCTTTGCTTTTTACACTGTTTTTCTCATCTATCTCTCTATCTTCCTAATTGCATATTTTGCGTTTCATTTCTACTTTTA
This sequence comes from Lissotriton vulgaris, assembly GCF_964263255.1. Lineage (NCBI taxonomy): Eukaryota > Metazoa > Chordata > Amphibia > Caudata > Salamandridae > Lissotriton > Lissotriton vulgaris. The sequence continues at coordinate 1,690,391,015 of NC_141694.1, forward strand.
CTGCGTTTTTCTACTGTTTTCATATTACTTACTTTTTTTTACTTCTCCTGACTTTATTTTTTACTCCTCCATTTTCTTTACCGCCCCCGCCCACCCAGAACCATGGTTAAGGCTAGTAGGAAGGGGAAGGCCAAGGCTAGTGCAACCAGGAGCCGCTTTCCTTGTGGAAGACGGCGCTTGGAAGGATTGCAGCCCCGAGCCTTGTTCTCTGAGGTGGAGGTGGGTGCACTTGTCTTTTGTTTTGTACAGCGTCTCCTCCCCTTAACCCTGGCAGCAGGCCTGGCTCCTGCTACGGTACCCAGGAGACGGTGGGCGAGGGTGCACTGAGAGATGCTTTGCTGCTCTGAGGTCCAGCGCACCCACAACCAGTGAGGAATTATAATCCGATTTCCCTTACATTAGCAGTACTAGCTATATATATATATTGTGTTAGCATGATATATCTACATATTCTTCTCGTTTTACATGCATAATGCTTAACCTATACCTGTTTTAGCTAATTGGTAAGGGTATATGCTGATCATATGTTCTTTTCACATTGAGTAGGCTGAGAACTATACAGACGCCATTTTTTCTCTGTCTGTGCCAGGCCCGAGCAGTAATCATGTGTTACCTTCCAATGGTTGTCAGGCCCCAGTTCAGTCGAGTTACTGAGAGCAGCTGAATGTACGCTATACTTTCTCTGTCCTGGGACTCAAGGTCACATCTGGCTTTGGGTGCGATAAGCCCATTCCTGAAGGCGCCGTGCCTGCACTCCCGGGCACCAGAACAAAAGAAAGTGATCCCGCATGACCTCCCAATAATAACTAAGCAGAGATTTTAACCAGTCATGTGTGCCATATATGGTCCTTTCTTGAGGCCCAAGAAACCAAGTAGTGTTTTTCCATTTACGGTGACTTCATGTACTAAACTGAAAGTATATATGTGTTGTCTTGAACGTAAGCCAGCAGTCGTCTCCGCGCACCTGAAAGGGTGAAGGTTGGAGAGGCTCCTCTATAGAGTATTTTGTATAATAAACAATTGAACTTTCTTCACTGCCAACTGACTGGTTATTTGGTAATTGGTATTGGGCCTATTGGTAGGTATAGCTCCTTTATGTTATTTTTTATGGTACGCCAGTTGGCAACTCTGGTGGGATTCCGCGTTAGGGTCGTCCTGCCGAATTCGGGTAGAAAGGACAAAGAAAGGGGATCTCTGGTCGAGTGGGTGGACTGACCAGAAATTCTGACTTACTCGGCTCTCGCGATCAGGGAGCCCCAGCTGCTAGTGACCCTTCGCCGGAGTCCTACGGGCGTAACCCAGGAACTGACCGTGATGGTCTTCAGGAGTTGGCAGTGGAGAATACGCAATTGTACCTGCGTGCATCAGGTGAGTGACTTGGTGTCTTTTGGAACACGCTGTTGATTGGAGTTTTGAAACAGTTAACTGTATTGGATTTGATGGTCGGTGTACCACGGAGAACTTTGGAGGTCTGATGGGGCAGCATTGTGGCTGCACGGGCAGATGCTCCACGGACTTGTTTGGTGAATAATAGAAATACCGTTCGGACGCCTTGGTGTGGCTTGTGTGGTGCGCACCCGGCCGGACTGCTCTCGGAAAAGCCCGTGGTCGTACCTGGGTAGCCCTTGGGACACATCTGAAGCGATGCTAAGGCAGCGGGCTAAGTCAGAATAGTCTTGAGGGTGAACCGGGAGGATCGCGGGATGGTCTGTAGCACGGTCTGTGGTTAATTCCTGTCTGACGGTCTCTTGGTAGTCTCTGGATTGCCTGATTTTGGTATCTGTTGGTCTGGAAATCTAAATTGATTGGTTCTCCAAGAACGGGAGTTGACGGGCCCCAACTCCTCTGTTTTGGAAAAGGCATGTCATTTTGAACTTTCCTTTTGAATGTACTTATGTATATATTGTCTTGTCTGTATTTCTGTTTTTGAATGGTGAAGGAAATGTTGAGAATGTATGAACATGGCCATGTTTGAAAGATTGTTTTTCTGAATGAAATTGAATTATCAGTTAATAAGGATGCCGTGTTTTAGTAAATTATGTTTTAGATGTTGTTGTCGCCAAAAAGGCACGCGATTGGATGAAAGTCAGCCTGCCTCACCAGAGGGTAGCCCATGTAATGATATGTACATTAAACATGGAATTTCACCCATCCTGTTTAATGCGTTATGGCATAAGTATACCAAATGCAGAGTGGAATATTTTGTTCGATTTTTTGCGGGGCGCACCAAAGAAGAAGTCCAAAAAGATTGTTTCTTATGTATGTAGAAAAGTTCTTTATTTATTTTTATCCGTTTTTTAAAATACAAATCACCAGGCACTTTACAAAAAGGATCAGCCAATGCCTTTCACTCCCTTCCAGGGAGTTTCTTCAGGGCAAATACAAACTTCACCGGAATCGTATGATAGGGTCCTTCAAATTCTTATTTTGAGTCGATGTTTCTTTGTCTCCTGTCCATTAAGTTGGTCTTTAGTTGGTCTGGTGTGAGGGGCAGTGTAGCCTCCCCCACTTGTATTGGACGTATTCCGGTGTCGAAAACTTTTTTAACCAAGGAAGTCGAGTCACTTCCTTTTCCTGACCATGTATAAAGGCATTGTCGTCGTGAATCTGTAAGAGTTGCTGAGGTCGTTTTCCCGTCACGGCATGGATGGTCCCAGGCAGAGTGGAACTACAATGGACTTTTTTGATGACAAAAAGATAAATTTCTTGCAGGATCGGTTATTCTCCAAACGTAGTCGGCAGGCAATGTTAGATTCTTCGAACATGTGGCAAAAAGAAGCAAAGTGTAGACGCATCAGGGAGGAGAAGATATGTAAGATGAAAGGAGGTCAGACGATTACACAGAAAGCTATATCTTACGACAAGAATCAGACTGAAAAAAATATTGATTGCACGTATAGACAATTCAGGTTGCAGGTGGATAAAAGCTATATAACTAGGATTGAGCCAGAGGATGAAATAGAGGAGATATTAGATGCGCATCCACCTCCCCCTTATGCCCCTCAACGCATATATACTGCGATCTCTTTGGCTCCCGCCTTGGCTCCAGTAGCTTCGGCGCACATTGTATCCTCTTCCCCCGCCCCTTTGGGAACTTCTTCTGTTGCGTCTCCCTCAGCATTTGGATCAGCTACTCTAATACCCGATGCGTTGTCCTCCCCCAATATGTCCACAGTTGTTTTGTCCCCTCAACTCCAGCTTGGGCTTCTCAGTCTTCGAGTACAACCCCCACCATAGCTGACTCAACTCCCTCTCGTGTCCCGGGGGATCTTGGCGCGCAATGGTTTTTTACTCGATCAGCAGTAGGGTTAGATGAGTAAAGACGGTTGCGAATCAGGCATCCCAATGGATGCTGAATGCTATTTATACTGTAACAGATATATGGAGTACCCTTAGAGACTATGAGCCTGTTATGCAGCAGCACGCCCTGGAGCATATGGCTACACGTCTCCTTTCCTTATCGGAACAGTGTTTCCTAGACGGAAGAGCCCCTCAAGTATTGTATGATATTCTGGATCGAGCTCATAAGTTTGAACTAGGATTGGAAGATGTGTACAGGAATGTCGAGACTTTAGTGAAATAACGAGGGCGGCTAAATTTGAAATGTCCAAATTGGGATTCCCAGCTTCCTATGCGGGAAGTTCATCCTATTTACCATCCAGAAATAGCGGAATTGAGAAATGACCAGGATCAAGTAACCTTGTGTGGAGGCACAATTTCAGGAACAATGGGTCTATACCGCTTGGAAAAGGAGTAAGGTCCTCTCACTGAAATGGCAACTTCCCGACCCCCCTAAAAATCCTACTTCTTACTATAAAGAGCTTACTGAGGCTGCCTCTTCGGCTGCATTGACCCTGGCTGGCATAGGGTTATTTTTCGGCTTACTAGTCCCTGTTGACGTATGGCGTCAGGTGCATGATCATGATCATGCTACAGAATTGGGAGGGACTTGGGAACAGATTAAAGAATAGGATAAGGATCGAAACCCAGGCGATCAACCTAAACCTGAAATATTGGCTTTGCCGGGTCGGTTTATTACCTACATGCATTCCTTAATTCCACCCCGTAAGGTGGATTGGGATAAATTGACAGTGTGTACGCAGAAAAAGGATGAGAGTGTTTTGGATTTCTTCACCAGATTTGAAGGTATGTTTATTGATTTTAGTGGATAGGACTTGTCAGTGGAAGGTGGTATAAGATTATTTCTTGATCGTTTTGTGATGAATCTGTTACCTGAGATCTCCACACAGCTACAAGCAGCTGAGAGTACTTGGACCACTCCTTCGGTAATACTGAGCATGGCTCAGTATTACGAACATAGGGAAAATGAGAGCAAAGATAAGTCAGAAAAGAAAGCAAAGGATCTTAAGACACAAGTATTATTACAGCAAGTCATCAGGGGATGCGCCAGAGAGAGAGAGACGGTAGAGGGTCTGTCCCGAGGGGGGTGGGAATTGGACGAGGTGGAGGTCCAGCTGTTGTTTTGGGAATAAACCAATGTGCTTACTGTAAACAGGAGGGGCATTAGCGAGCTCAGTGTCCACTGTTGTTGGCTCAGAGTGGGGCAGTAAGAGGAAGAGGGAGAGGTCGAGGTGGTGTGGATCGAAGTGATATGCGAAGAGAGGAAGTAAAGCACGGTAAGTCTGAAAAGAATTACTTTGATAATCCGAGAGGCAGGCAGTACTACAATGAAGACTGTGTGATTGAGGGAACTGATGGGTATGCTTACACATAGGACCTTCTCTTGCTCACTTTGCCACTGGATTCAAGCAAGCCGGGCTGAAGACGGCTGGAATGCCAGAAACCGGTCCTCGAAAGCTTGTTTCCGGTCCAGGGAAGACATGGCTTGGCAGTTCGGGCTGGACTATTCCCATGAGGCACAGGGTCAGACTGATTTGCATATAGCCATGTCTGAACTGGGGTGGCAGAGTGGGCTAAAGAACGGTGATGGATTAAACCCAGATCTTTTGACTGGGTATGAGTGTTTGATTGATTCAGATGCTCCGTCCATCACCACCCCCTTTTGTACATATAGGACAGCCATGGACAGAGTGGGGGCAAGGTGTCAGTACCCGTTGATCAGCAAGGTCCTTATGTGAGAGGGCGATTGATGGGGACTTCTGAAAGATTTTTAGTTGATACGGGTGCAATGAATAGTTCTATTGCTCGTTTGCTGCTCCCAGGGGCTGCTCTGTCCAGGCAGAATAATGTTTCGGTAGGATTTTCCGGAATTTCGGTGGTGAGCCCCATTTCTAAACCTATCCCGTTTACAATTTGTCCGGTCACGGTGGACTCTCCGTTTTTGTTAACTTCGCATTGTGGAGAAAATCTATTATGGTTGGATTTGCTAAAGAAATTGCATGCAAAGATTCATTGCTCCCCTGATGGTGTTTATTTGACCATACAATCTCCTGGTAAGCATACACTGCAATGCTTTGCTAAAAATAAACCCCTCCCTCCGGAGCTCGCTGCTATCCCCTCGACCCTGCAGGCGACCGGGGATACAGATGTCGGTCTATTGAAGATTCTGCCTGTTTCTATTACTTTGAAACCAAATGCTCGTTTACCACGTATACCCCAGTATAAAATTTCACCGGCTGGTGAAAGGGCTTTACTCACCATTATCCAGGATCTGACTGTTAAGGGTATAGTGAAAGAAACGGCTGCCAATGTATGCAATAGTCCTATATTTCCGATTTTGAAAAAGGCCCCTGTTGGAAGAGACCCGGATCATGTTGATACTTACCGTTTTGGAATTGACCTGTGAGAAATTAATAAGATAGTGGTGACGCAGTACCCTGTAGTTTCTGACATCACTACTATTCTCACTATGATTCCTCCCAATCCAAGTTTTTCTCAGTTATCGATCTGAAAAAGGCTTTCTTTAGCATTCCGATCCATCCTGATAACCGTCATATTTTCGCCTTCTCCTTATCTGGGTGCAGCTTCCTGTTCTGTCGTGCCCCCCAGGGGTACAATGTGAGTCCTTGTATTTATAGTCAGGCTTTGAAAGCAGTATTGGATGATTTGACCTTGCCTCCTGGTAATGTGCTCCTCCAGTATGTAGACGATCTGTTGGTGGCTTCTGATACAGAGGAAGGTTTCAAGGAAGCCACTGTTAAATTGTTTCATTTGGCAGCCAATGGTAATAAGGTATCCCTCTCCAAGTTCCAATATTGTCGACAGGAGGTGACTTACCTTGGTCATCTTCTGTCGAAAGAGGGGAGGAGACTAACCCCTGAACGTGTGACTACCATCTCTAATATGCCTGTACCTCGTACTCAGCGTGATGTTCGTGCATTTCTTGGCATAACCTCTTACTGTCGCCAATGGATCCCTAACTTCTCTCTCATGACTAAACCTCCTTTGTACTTAACCACTAAAGATGTGCATGAACCTCTACCCTGGACTGATGAGTGTCAGGAAGCTTTTGACTATTTAAAATCTGCGCTTTGCTCTGCACCCATCCTGGGTACTCCTGACTACCGAAAACCATTTGTGCTTTATGTACATGAGGTGGACGGTTGTTCGCTTTCTGTGTTAACACAAGGATTTAGTGGTAAGCAGAGACCTTGTGCCTATTTTTCGGCGGTGTTGGATAACGTCGCCAGAGCACTTCCTACATGTTTAAGGGCAATTGCTGTGGTAGCGGTGGCCATTCGACAGTCAGAAGGGCTCGTTCTGAATACTGAGCTCACAGTGATTGTACCGCACGCTGTGGATACATTATTGAACAAAACAAAGACTCAGCACCTTACGAGTGCGCATCTTACTGGATATGAATTTACTTTGCTAGCCCCCCATATTACAATTACGTGGTGTGCCACTCTTAGAGCCTCCACTTGGGATGCACCACTGGGCACTGCCCATGTTGATCTAGTTTTTCGCCAGCATGAGAGCCTGAGCTTCTGCACAGCACGTTTACCACTCTGTTAATGAAAGCTATGATCTCCCAGTGGTAACTCCGGTACTGGATACTTTTATTGATTAACCAATTTGCTGGGCACCAGTGGCTTTTTTTATGTACTAAGAATCCCTTGTCTCTACCGTAGCTTGTGCATGGTTGCTACACCTACCCTGACACGGCCTCTCCGGCCATTGATCCTGATAAGCCCCCTCACTGAGCATGTGTTACAGTGCTACAACCACTGCACTCGCATAGGCTTGCCCATGTAAATTATTAGTCATTCTCTTCTAATTTGTCTACCTTTCTCTGTCCATTCCCTTATGCAATGTTGTGATTTTTCTTTGGTTTTCTTTCTAGGTCACCACATCGCCCAGTACAGGACTACTAGGGCCCCATGACAGGCTACCTTTAACTAATTCGGAACCTGTCTTTAGCTGTGCACAACACATATCATAGGTCCTGAAGAAGTGCCATCTGATTCCTATAGGAACGACCAGGCACGAAACATGTCGACCTTACATTAGAGATTGTCCACCGGGAACATTATACTCCCATAAGACATCCACTTCATTTTAATTAGGCAGGTACTACCGTTAACATTAAAACTACTGATGACAAGACTGTCCCTGACCTATTTTAAACCACCACCTTTTGTGCATACACATTTTTATTGACCCAACACCTGCACGCACCCAACAGCTTCCTAAAAAGATCTCCGACAAAGAGCCCCGGAAACGGTGAGCCCGTCGAGCATTGCAGCGCCGGCCCGACGAGGAGCATGGCCCCGATGATGAAGCATGACACCTCTCGGGGTGTATGAGGGCAACATGACAAAAGATTACTCTATCCCATTCCCTTTCACCCTCTAGGAACTGCACTCTCCTTGCTTTTTGCTATTACCACTCTGAATCCTGCCACGTTGCTACCCCTCCCTTCGGATGAGAAAAATTATGACGTACATAATTGTATATTTCGGACCGAAGACAAGACGAAGGGACGGGTAGATCTTACAGACATTCCTCTATCTGACCCCCAAGGGGAATTGTATGTGGATGGCTCTTGTTTCAAGTTACCAGATGGCATGACAACAGCTGCATATGCGATTACCACCCTCCACACTGTAGTTGAGGCGTCTCGAGTATCAGTCAGCACAGGCAGCTGAATTAGTGGCTTTGCTTTGGGCCTGTGAGTTGAGTGAAGGATTGAGAACAAACATTTACACAGATAGCCAATACGCCTTTGACGTGGCTCATAGTTTCGGCCGGCTGAGGGTGGAGAGGGGTTTTCTCACTTCTCATGGTCAAAGGATACAACATGGCCCTTTGATTTTGCGATTACTAACAGCATTGACATTACCAGAGAAGGTGGCTGTAGTTAAATGCAGTGCACATAAGGCAGTGGTAGATGCGGTAGGTCAGGGAAATGCTTTTACTGATCAGTTAGTGAAGGGAACTGCCAAATCCAAAATGTCTTCGATGTTTGTAACTACCTCTGCAAGGTGGGTTGCAGAAACAGAGATGTTTGATAACACTATGGAGAGTGTCCGAGAGATACAGAAAGAAGCTACTCCTACTGAACTGGCTCATTGGGAAAAGGAAGCGGGGAGACTAGATGAAAATGATTGTTGGGTTGACCTGACGGAAAAATAGAGGTGGTTGTTGCCCAATGCATTGGTTAATGCTGTAGTGACCATGGCACATGGCTCAGCACACATCGGGGCAAAGGGCACTTGTGCACTTTTGGATCCTGTATGAAATAATCCTAATATCCCTAAGAGTGCTGCCCATATGGTTCAGTATTGTATGGTCTGTTTACAACACAATCCTGGAGGCAGGGAACCTGTTCTCAGTGGGAACTTTGCACCATCATCTTTGCCTTTTGAGGTGCTCCAAATGGATTATATTCAACTGGAGCGTGTGAATAATCTAAAGTATGTTCTGGTTGTGGTGTGCGCCTTTAGTAAATGGGTAAAGGCCTACCCGACAAAAGCTAACACTGCTCTGGCAACAGCAAAGGCTTTGATAAAGGAGTTTTTCCCACGTTATGGATTGCCTCGGGTGATATGGACAGATAACAGGTGACACTTTAATGCAGATCTTATCAGGCATGTTTGTAATGGATTGCAAATTAAGCAGAAGTTTCATGCAGCACGACATCCACAATCTGCGGGACTGGTTAAGAAGTATAATGGAATACTGAAATTAAAATTGGCAAAAATTCAAGAGGGCACTTGGCTGAAGTGGCCCGATGCCCTTCCAGTATCATTGATGTAATTACGAGTTACCCCCATTCCCGATCTGGCTTGTCGCCATATGAAGTCGTCTTAGGACGACGAGCCAATATTTGGGGTGTCCCAAGACCCAGAACGTTCCGTGATATTGACTATCCTATGATGACCGATTATCTGTACGCTTTGACTAAAGATCTCCGTTCCGTTCATCAACAGGTGCAGCCCCTGCTGGAGAGTCCTGGACGTCGTTTGGAGCCAGGACAGTGGGTCCCCTGGTCTGCAACTATCAGCGAAAATCCAGCCTGGACTCTCAGTGATCCAAGCCTCACTAGATTCTTTTGGCCACGCGGATGGCAGCCAAAAGCGACATTGGATTCACGTTTCCCATATAAAAAAAAACTGCCCCTCCCACTTCCTCATGTTCAGCGAAATCAGGAAGGAATTTTGACCCAGGAGAGTGAACGAGCTCCTTGTTTTGTCTCTTTTTCTGATGCTCTGGAAGTTAGAGAAGGAGCAGCGGGTTCCGAAAGGGCTTTGTCATCTGCACCAGTGATAGCCCTGGATTCTGTTGCCCCTACCATTGAACGAAAGACTCATGATATTCCTGTTGCAATGGATGCATCCTCTCCTGTTTTTTTCTTGATCAGGCAATGCCTGGCCATGTTCGATACAATCTGTGGCCCAGAAAACAACACAGTACCCTAGGTGAAGACAGTAGGAGATAGGGAAAGACTTCAGTAATAGGGGTGTCAGAAACTTTTCTGGGGTACTGAGTGAGACACTGGACTGTACACGCTGAGAGCCTGGAACATTTTGTTTGCTCTGTTCAGAAAGAAAGACTGAATTTCCTGTAAAAAGGGCCCAGGTTGTATTTTCTTCAAGGATTGGTGAAAACATAACCCCAACATGAGGATCTGTTTTGGTTTTTCTTTGTGACGAACAATAGGAGCCTGCCTGTGAGGCTCTAGACGGACACAGGAAAGAAGCACCCTCTGGCAGGTTGGACTGCATTGCCCGAGTTTAGTTTTGGACTTTTAGCTAGTATGTACCCTTTTGCCCATTTTGTTCCCGTAGAGGAACGTCCTCTTGCACCAGGTTATTACTCTACATAAATGCCTGTTTTTTCTAGTTGGACAATGCGTTTGAAAATAGCCTTTGTGATTACAATAGCGACTTTGTTGATAATATTAATGAGTGTGTTTGTATATTTGGAATTTCGTCATCCTATGCATACTGTCTTAGGAACTACTACCCCGCCTCCAGAACATCTATTTTATACCTTAGCTGCGCATAAAGAAAGGCATCGTCAGACTTATATGAAAAATGTATTTGTTGAAATGCTTCATCAAACACATAGTGCTACGAATACAACCAATTGTTGGGTTTGCTGCTTTCTGCCCTCTGTAATACACAGACATGTTTTTTTTTAATCTCTCTGCCATTATCATATTTAGGAAGTTGTGAAGCTTGGTTCAAGTTGGTATCTATGATGTACATGCATTATTCTGTAGATACTAAACTATATTCCAAAAAAGACTATGAGATGATCCTCCTAGCATGCACAGAAGTACATCAGGGTTTTGATCCTCAGGGAAATAAAGGGGAAGGGTCATTAGATCCGGATGCCTGTATGAATTTGTATACTGAACATGAAAATGTCACCTGGTTGAAAAATGAAATACTAGACTTTTCAGAGTTTAATTTTACCCAGTATTTTCAGCAATTTCAGGAAAGAAATATCACAGATGCAAAGCAATCCCAGTGCCCATATTAAATAGTACTTCAGCATTTTGTGCCCAGGGAGCAGGATACATTCCAGTAGGAGAAAGTCGATGTAATTATAATTATCAGCTGCGCACCTTTAGTAGCCCTCCATTACTGCCCCCCCTAATGTATATTTCGTCTGTGGAGAAAATAAATATACATGGCTTCCCCATGGTTGGGCTGGCCGTTGTTATTTGTCCTTTTTTGTATCCTCCAGTATACATAGCCCCCTCTAATTATCATAAGAATCATCGATTAGATAAACGGAGTCCGCTACTTGTTAGAGATAAGAGAGAGATTGATACCACCAACATAGATCAGACAGAAACTCCGGAGCAACATTTTATTGACATTGTGAAGGGGGTGTTTCCTATTTGGGGTCCCATCATTACCAGCAAGGAAGTAAGGCGTCTGTCTAGGGTAGTTGAAAGGGTGATCAATACCACTGCAGGTATATTGACCAATCTAACTGTAGAGCTTCAAGAGACAAGACTCGTCTCGCTTCAGAATTGAATAGTTTTAGATGTCATCTTGGCTGACCGAGGCGGAGCATGCAGCGTGGTTGGCAGCTCCTGTTGTGTATATATCCCTGACTGCGCCCCCCCCCTGTTCATGTGGCCATTCAAAAGTTACACCGCTTGGCCTCTGAAGTGCATGCAGACACTGGTACCTGGTCTTTATCTGACTGGTTTTGATGTCTGTTGTCCACCTGGGGATGGAAAATTTTGATGGTACTAGCGGGTATAGCTGGCATCATATTCACCTGTTGCCTCTGCATACATTATTGGCCTGCTTGTTGCTCTTACTGTGCTACTAAACTTGCTTCCTCTGTGTCCAGTCCCTCTCCAGCAGCAGCAAAGGCTCAATTGGTTCAGCAGGAAATAAAGGATATCATGCAGATTGATGAAGGGATTTTTGAAGACTGGCTTGCCTTTTAGTTATCTACATCATGCTAAAAGGGCGGTTCTGAGGGATTAATATCCGATTTCCCTTACATTAGCAGTATTAGATACATATTTATATATATTGTGTTAGCATGATGTATCTACATATTCTTCTCGTTTTACATGCATAATGCTTAATTTATATCTGTTTTAGCTAATTGGTAAGGGTATATGCTGATCATATGTTCTGTTCGCATTGAGTAGACCGAGATCTATACAGACACCATTTTTTCTCTGTCTGTGCCAGGTCCGAGCAGTAATCACGTGTTACCTTCCAATGGTTGTCAGGCCTCAGTTCAGTTGAGTTACTGAGAGCATCTAAATGCACGCTATTCTTTCTCTGTCCTGGGACTCAAGGTCACATCTGGCTTTGGGTGCGATAAGCGCATTCCTGAAGGTGACGTGCCTGCACTCCCGGGCACCGGGACGAAAGGGAGTCATCCTTCCTGACCTCCCCAATATTAACTAAGCAGAGCTTTGAACCAATCATGTGTGCCATATATGGTCCGTCCTTGAGGCCCAAGAAGCCAAGTAGCGTTTTTCCATTTACGGTGACTTCATGTACTAAACTGAAGGTATATATGTGTTGTCTTGAACGTAAGCCAGCAGTCGTCTCCGTGCACCTGAAAGGGTGAAGGTTGGAGAGGCTCCACTATAGAGTATTTTGTATAATAAACAATTGAAATTTCTTCACTGCCAACTGACTGGTTATTTGGTCATTGGTATTGGGCCTATTGGTAGGTATAGCTCCTTTATGTTATTTTTTATGGTACGTCACCAGTGGACTCACCGGGGTTGGACATCTTGGACCGGGAGCAGGACCTGCAGGACCTGCTAGGTGTTGAGGTTGTGGGGCTTGGTGAGTAGCTAATTTATAGTACTATTGTGTGTTCTGTTCTATGTTATTGTGAATATTATTTTTTTCCCAAATAGTAAGAAGGCTGCTGCTTACATGCAGGTAAGCTACGTTTAAAATCTTATATTATGTGATTGTTATTCTTCTAGACACTAGACAGGTGCTCGGAGCTACTAATCTTACTTGTTTGCAACTTTGCGCTCACTTGGGCTGATTATGTAAGGGAGTTTAGTGAACTTACATTAGGTAATGTTAGAGAGACTCCTTTCCTTTCTACTGTCACTAAGATTGTGGTGGATTGGTAGGTAGTTTCATTACTTAGTATTAGTTGGTAATTTTTTAGCGGTCCACGTGATGCGTCCTCTGTCACGTCACGTGGTGCTGACTCCTGTCCTTAGTAGAACCTTTTGTAGTTTGTTAGTGACTAAGTAATATAGCAACTTATCAGCACATCAGCAGTAACCAACACACAATTTGGTGTATGCAATATGCATGCAGCCATCTATGCATGTTTTAGGACAAAAATAAATGGAAATGCAGACTTAGGGGTCTATTAGGATGTCGGGCGGTGGCACCACCGCAGTGCTGGTGGGGCAGAAAAATGCCTTTTTCCACCAGCGAGCAGCGTGAATCACGTCCGCCATATTAGTAAAGGAAAAAAGGAAAACATAGGCTATTTCCCGTCCGCTGCGGAGCGACCTGCACCGCCATCAAAGTGCGCCCGCCACTGCGGCGGTGTGAGCCAATGGAGACTCACCGCCGTGCGGAATGACGTCCGCCCGCTCCACAAATTAGGATGGCCCAAACAAGCAGATGCACCGCTCCGGAGACACCGCCCAACCTGACACGGGGAAAACTCGATAGCGGAGCGCGATAGCAGAGACCCGGTCCTCTCCACCCGGTCATGAATGCCAAGGACCCAGCCCTACATGTGTTTCCGGTGCTGTACCTGCTACACCACTATCATCAAATGGGCCACCGCGGACGAAGCCGCAGGTATGCAACTACACAAACACAACACACAACACACAGGCTGAGACAGGGTACTATTCTACCACAGACACCCTGCTGGGGGTCACAACACATCCACAAGGGCAGCCACACATGACCTACCTGCCAACAAGTCACCCACTGCAGCCGGGACACACATCGACTGCGAACTTGCAGCAACATCCCGGTCCCGGTCACGTCACCGCAGCGGTCAACACATGCGCACAATGCAGAAGGCAGGGCCACTCCAAGTCATGGGCAGGGCACAAAGACCACATGGACACACCACCCCCAATCACACATCAACACATACCATCAAGTCACAGGCCAGGTGCCCATCCTGTGCACCCCGAAGCACAGCAACAAGCAACAAGCACTGCAACAAGCAAGCCCAATACACACCCTGCACCACACATCACACAACCAGGGAGACAACCACTGCAGGAGTGGCTGACAAGGAACACACAACACAAGTGCCACACACACTGAAGGATTACAAAACGTGCCAGCACATACACACACAAACAAACACACACCCTGGGTGTAGCCACAACAAGGACACAAACACAGGGAAGCCTGAACAGATGCCTGCACAAAAACAACACACAAACACCACAAGAACACACAAACAACACCAACAGAAACACACATACCCCTTCAGCCAAACTGTGGAAAGGCAATAGGAGCTTAAACACAACATGAGTGTACAACCTCATCACTCGGGAACAAAACACACACAACAAAACACAAATCACACAAGAAATGCACCAGCACATAACTACACTGCCACTTCAAAACAACCACAGATGCACATGAAATTGAAATCAACAAACACCACAGGACATCAGGGTATGCACATAAGGCAATGCCAAGCCCAAATACACACAGCACTGTATGCACAACAAGCAGTGTGTGCACACAAGCACAACAGCCACATACAGACATGACTGCCACAACCTCAACACTTACACCACAAATCAGCACAGCACAAATACAACAGCACGCCCAGGAAGTGAAGTAATACCACAGCCAACACACATACATCCAACACAACAACAACATATGCACCATGCTGGGATATAAGAGCACAACCATCTTCACCTGAGCACTGGGCAGCACACACAGCTGAAGTGCACATGACCAATCCTGAATGACTAATAGCACAAGAACAGCACACATAAACAATTGGGGCAATGTCCAGAGTGGGACATCACTCTTGGCCCAAGAACTGCACCACAAAGCACAGTTTCACAAATGAAGTGATGGTGAGGCACACACACACATGGAAACCAAGGGGACAGCGGGCATCAAAGTGAACTGACTTGCATGTCAGTAGTAGACATGTAAGGGGTGTACTATACACAAATAGAGGGAGTGCAGACCCACAATGCGTAGGCATAAGTGGCACACATAGAGGATGGCATTACACCACACACACCATACCATACAAGAGTAGAAAAGGCACCATGTGCCTGCAATGCATGAGAAACACAACCACAATGCCAGTGTGAAGCAGCAGGGCCACACAGTCTACACAAACACACCCAAGACAGATTGATGTTCAAACAAACACAACACAGATGTGCAACTCACACATCTTGCACACTTCTAAGTGACCAAAACATCAAGGATGAGTCAGACAGAACTGCATGGACACACCAATACACTGCACAGTGCACAACAGACAACTCTCACATGTGCATACAATCCTTTACACAGGGCAGGACAATCCAAACAACAGGTACACAACTCCTGGGTGGCACATGTGTGGCTATCACAATCCAGGGGCGCACACACATCCACACACTACAAAGTCACACCCTACACACTTCACACCTCTTGACCACCCAAGACCACACATCCCATGTAGGCCATGGTACCAGGACTAAGTGCCAGCACAAGATGACCATACACATACACAGCTGGGCACAAATAAAGGAATAACACACATACATCATGACATTGCCCAGCCTGCATGCAAACCTGTGCACAGCATCACACCCTGTGCTGGCAGTGTCCCTGTGAGGAAGGGGTCTTGCGGAGGGAGACACTTACCAATATAAAACTGAGGGGGGTCCACAATCAAGGGTGATGGCTCTGCGACGACCGATAGAACCACGGCATCCAGATTTCTTTGCTCTATTTCCACAGGGAAGTGACCAGAGTCATGCCCCAGAAGCAACGCCTCCGCAAACCGGAAGAAGAAGCCCCGGACCAATGAAAGAGACTCAGAATCAGGCAGGACCAGAGAGAGAAGAGGAAGAACGCCGGAATGGTGAAGTCGGAAGAAATGAAGCAGGACTTGTAAGAGACTGCACAGGAACTTGTAAGGAAGACCTGGGACCCGAGAAAGAAGACGCGGGACCCGAGAGTGAAGATGCAGGACCCGACTTGCTGGATACCAGGACATCAGGAAATCCCGAGGATGGCGAAGACAGCTGGTACTAGGACTGGTGGTGTCCGGAGGAGGCTGGGGGAGCGGCCGTAACTCAGGAGAGTTACGGCGGAGCCGGTAAGTGCTTACGGCTCGGGTTGTCAGGGAGAGGGGAGGGAGAAGAAGTGGGTGGGAGTACAGGGGAAGCGTAAACAGGAGGGTATGCATGGTCCTTTGTGAACTCTTTTTATGAAATATACGCCTTACCTAACAAGAGCGTGATATCCATGGCAGGATTGTGCACTTTTTCATATTTCCCATCCTAAGCACGTAAAAGTATCCCCAACAAGGAGTTTTTCCTTTTCCCCTCTTAATTACCCCCTACCTCTTTTTTCTTGGCTTTTTGTCCTATTCTATTCTCAAACTGAGCACACCCAAAGAACGTAGAGCACCAAGGTGTGGTGAAGGGAGAATAAAACATAATCATAGTAGCACAACATTCTGACGGTTCCTTTCTTCTCTTTATCCTCCTATGAGCATCTGGGGAGACGACCTCGGTCAAGGGGAACCAGGAAGCAGAACACCATCTTTGCCTTCATCACCCCCTTCCAACTCAAAGGATCATCAGAGGAAGATGACCGTCCAACACCTTCATTCCAACAGTCTAGAGTTCCCCCTTTAACCAATAAACCAGTTTTTTAACCCATACTACAGCCTCCACGCCTGTTTATCAAGCCTGCCCTCCCACAGTCCCCCAACTTAACATGGCAACAATGTTTCCAACAATAGCAAAAGAGAACTGCATGCCAGGAACAATAGCCATCACAGATGACACCAGTATCAGTGTCTGAATGGACTGAAGATCCTGTCACCCCTGTTTAAAAATGTGAAGCGGGCAACGATCTTGGCAATGTTGAAGTGACACATAGAGCATGGTGCACAGGCAATCAAATGCACACACCAACATCACTTTAATCAGCAAGGACACTAACAAACACACAACAGGAGTAACTGACTTTATTCACATATTGCACGAATGTGACAGTAGAAGAACAGTAAACCAGATCAACTCACAAAATGCTGATCATATGCATCAGAATCTGCACAGGCAAACTACAAACAGGAAGGCCAGTGTCCATGGCAGTTGGCACAGCAATTATACGAGAGGCTGCACAGGTGATAGTACAACACAGCAGAGCAACACGGCCAGTGTCCATGGCAGAGGGAAGACTCCAACACAGCAGAGCAACAGGGCCAGTGTCCATGGCAAAGTTCACAGCAATTGCATGAGAGGCTGCACATGTGAGAATACAGCAGAGCAACAAGGGCAGTGTCCATGGCACAAATGAGAGTACAACACAGCAGAGCAACAGGGCCAGTGTCCATTGCACAGGTGAGAGTACAACACAGCAACGCAACAGGGCCAGTGTCCATGGCACAGGTGAGAGTACAACACAGCAGAGCAACAGGGCCAGTGTCCATGGCACAGGTGAGAGTACAACACAGCAGAGAAACAGGGCCAGTGTCCATTGCACAGGTGAGAGTACAACACAGCAGAGCAACAGGGCCAGTGTCCATGGCACAGGTGAGAGTGCAACACAGCAAAGCAACAGGGCCAGTGTACATGGCACAGGTTAGAGTACAACACATCAGAGCAACAGGGCTAGTGCCCATAGCACAGGTGGGAGTACAACACAGCAGAGCAACAGGGCCAGGGTCCATGGCACAGGGGAGACTTCAACACAGCAGAGCAACAGGGCCAGTGTCCATGGCAATGTTCACAGCAATTACATGAGAGGCTGCATAGTTAGGAGTACAACACAGCAGAGCAACAGGGCCAGTGTCCATGGCACAGGTGAGAGTACAACACAGCAGAGCAACAGGGCCAGTGTCCATTGCACAGGTGAGAGTACAACACAGCAACGCAACAGGGCCAGTGTCCATGGCACAGGTGAGAGTACAACACAGCAGAGCAACAGGGCCAGTGTCCATGGCACAGGTGAGAGTACAACACAGCAGAGCAACAGGGCCAGTGTCCATAGCACAGGTGAGAGTACAACACAGCAGATCAACAGGGCCAGTGTCCATGGCACAGGTGAGAGTACAACACAGCAGAGCAACAGGGCCAGTGTCCATGGCACAGGTTAGAGTACAACACATCAGAGCAACAGGGCCAGTGCCCATGGCACAATTGAGAGTACAACACAGCAGAGCATCAGGGCCAGTGTCCATGGCACAGGGGAGACTTCAACACAGCAGAGCAACAGGGCCAGTGTCCATGGCAATGTTCACAGCAATTACATGAGAGGCTGCACAGTTAGGAGTACAACACAGCAGAGCAACAGGGCCAGTGTCCATGGCACAGGTGAGAGTACAACACAGCAGAGCAACAGGGCCAGTGTCCATTGCACAGGTGAGACTCCATCACAGCAACGCAACAGGGCCAGTGTCCATGGCACAGGTAAGAGTACAACACAGCAGAGCAACAGGGCCAGTGTCCATGGCACAGGTGAGAGTACAACACAGCAGAGCAACAGGGCTAGTGTCCATTGCACAGGTGAGAGTACAACACAGCAGATCAACAGGGCCAGTGTCCATGGCACAGGTGAGAGTACAACACAGCAGAGCAACAGGGCCAGTGTCCATGGCACAGGTGAGAGTACAACACAGCAGAGCAACAGGGCCAGTGCCCATGGCACAGGTGAGAGTACAACACAGCAGAGCAACAGGGCCAGTGTCCATGGCACAGGGGAGACTTCAACACAGCAGAGCAACAGGGCCAGTGTCCATGGCAATGTTCACAGCAATTACATGAGAGGCTGCACAGTTAAGAGTACAACACAGCAGAGCAACAAGACCAGTGTCCATGGCACAGGTTAGAGTACAACACAGCAGAGCAACAGGGCCAGTGTCCATGGCACAGGGGAGACTCCAACACAGCAGAGCATCAGGGCCAGTGTCCATGGCACGGGTTAGGGTACAACACAGCAGAGCAACAGGGCCAGTGTCCATGGGACAGGTAAGAGTACAATACAGCAGAGCAACAGGGTCAGTCTCCATGGCACAGGTGAGAGTACAGCACAGCAGAGCAACAGCGCCAGTGTCCATGGCACGGGGGAGACTTCAACATAGCAGAGCAACAGGGCCAATGTCCATGGCAAAGTTCACAGCAACTGCATGAGAGGCTGCACAGGTGAGAGTACAACACGGCAGAGCAACAGGGCCAGCGTCCATGGCACAGGTGAGAGTACTACACAGCAGAGGCAACAGGGCCAGTGTCCATTGCACAGGTTAGAGTACAACACAGCAGAGCAACAGGGCCAGTGTCCATGGCACAGGTGAGAGTACAACACAGCAGAGCAACAGGGCCAGTGTCCATGGCACAGGTGAGAGTACAACACAGCAGAGCAACAGGGCCAGTGTCCATGGGAATGTTCACAGCAATTAAATGAGAGGCTACACAGGTAAGAGTACAACACAGCAGAGCAACTGGGCCAGTGTCCATGGCACAGGTTAGAGTACAACACAGCAGAGCAACAGGGGCAGTGTCCATGGCACAGGGGAGACTCCAACACAGCAGAGCAACAGGGCCAGTGTCCATGGCACAGGTGAGAGTACAACACAGCAGAGCAACAGGGCTAGTGTCCATTGCACAGGTGAGAGTACAACACAGCAGATCAACAGGGCCAGTGTCCATGGCACAGGTGAGAGTACAACACAGCAGAGCAACAGGGCCAGTGCCCATGGCACAGGTGAGAGTACAACACAGCAGAGCAACAGGGCCAGTGTCCATGGCACAGGGGAGACTTCAACACAGCAGAGCAACAGGGCCAGTGTCCATGGCAATGTTCACAGCAATTACATGAGAGGCTGCACAGTTAAGAGTACAACACAGCAGAGCAACAAGACCAGTGTCCATGGCACAGGTTAGAGTACAACACAGCAGAGCAACAGGGCCAGTGTCCATGGCACAGGGGAGACTCCAACACAGCAGAGCATCAGGGCCAGTGTCCATGGCACGGGTTAGGGTACAACACAGCAGAGCAACAGGGCCAGTGTCCATGGGACAGGTAAGAGTACAATACAGCAGAGCAACAGGGTCAGTCTCCATGGCACAGGTGAGAGTACAGCACAGCAGAGCAACAGCGCCAGTGTCCATGGCACGGGGGAGACTTCAACATAGCAGAGCAACAGGGCCAATGTCCATGGCAAAGTTCACAGCAACTGCATGAGAGGCTGCACAGGTGAGAGTACAACACGGCAGAGCAACAGGGCCAGCGTCCATGGCACAGGTGAGAGTACTACACAGCAGAGGCAACAGGGCCAGTGTCCATTGCACAGGTTAGAGTACAACACAGCAGAGCAACAGGGCCAGTGTCCATGGCACAGGTGAGAGTACAACACAGCAGAGCAACAGGGCCAGTGTCCATGGCACAGGTGAGAGTACAACACAGCAGAGCAACAGGGCCAGTGTCCATGGGAATGTTCACAGCAATTAAATGAGAGGCTACACAGGTAAGAGTACAACACAGCAGAGCAACTGGGCCAGTGTCCATGGCACAGGTTAGAGTACAACACAGCAGAGCAACAGGGGCAGTGTCCATGGCACAGGGGAGACTCCAACACAGCAGAGCAACAGGGCCAGTGTTCATGGCACAGGTGAGAGTACAACTCAGCCGAGCAACAGGGCCAGTGTCCATGGCACAGGGGAGACTCCAACATAGCAGAGCAACAGGGCCAGTGTCCAAGGGACAGGTGAGAGTACAACACAGCAGAGCAACAGGGTCAGTGCCCATGGCACAGGTGACAGTAAAACACAGCAGAGCAACATGGCCAGTGTCGATGGCACAGGGGAGACTCCAACACAGCAGAGCAACAGGGCCAGTGTCCATGGCAATGTTCATAGCAATTACATGAGCGGCTGCACAGATGAGAGTACAACACAGCAGAGCAACAGGGCCAGTGTCCATGGCACAGGGGAGACTCCAACACAGCAGAGCAACAGGGCCAGTGTCCATGGCACATGTGAGAGTACAACACAGCAGAGCAACAGGGCCAGAAGCATGGCAAAGTGCAGAGTTAGGACATGAGAAGCTGCACAGTGAGTGTGTTTGACTGTACCCTTCCATGGCCAGCAACACATTCAGGTGGTAAACAATGGGCAGGACTAGCACACCTGTATGAGAGACAGGTGTATGAGGGGGACTACCACTCACTCTTGGCTGTCAGGCGGACTTGGAGCTGGCTGTGTGTTGGGGACAGCAGGACCACTTGACTGGGGAGACAGAGGCCCAGGTGATGTAGGGCTATCAGTGGTTTGGCAAGCTGGAGGGCTGTTTGGACTAGGTGGTATAGTGGCACGTGTAGGTGGAGTCATGCAGAGTTGTGACATAGTGTGCGTGGGAGGGGGTTGAGGGGTGCCCTTCCACTTTTTTGGAATACGAAATGGCTTCCCTGTCTTGGGGTTAATGGGAACTGGTGATGACACAACAGGCACACACACACACTAACGGTCCCGCATCAGGAGCAGATACTGGCACTCCCTCCGGTGATGCGCTGGATCCTGCCCTCCTTTGCCTCTTTGACAGCGGTGTCCCCTACGGTGCACTCCTTTGCCTGTCTGCCAGGGGTAGCTACTACAGTGCCCTCCTTTGCCTTTCTGCCAGGGGTGGCCCCTACAGTGCCCCTACAGTGCCCTCCTTTGACTGTTTGCCAGGGGTACCCCCTACAGTGCCCTCCTCCACCTGCTTCTCTGGGCTTGGATTTGGAGTTGATGTGGCGGGGGAATGTGGCCCTGTGCCCTTCCTAGGTGTACCCTTGCCATACAACACCTCATCAGTTGGCATAGACACTGCACGCCTAGCTCTGCGTGAAGTTTTAGGGATAGTAGAGTCCTTCACTGGTGATGCCTCTGAGGCATGGGAGCCTGATGTCTGCCTCATTGCTTTTTGGGCCTAGCTCTTCCCTGGCGGGCTCTTGTCTTTGCATTCTGGGGTGGCTCTACTCTTCTGTGGGGATGGTGTCTGTGGGCGGGACCGCTTGGGTTGTGCCTGCTGTGTGCTCCTTGTGCTGTATAGTGTTTGTTATGCATGCAAACCATGATCACTGTCATCTGATGTGGCCACTGACTGGGGGGTGGACAAAGGCACCTGAGCAGGAATGGGAGTATGTGCCTGTTGAAGGGCAGACGTCACTGCGGATGACAAAGCCTGGACTGTACGGTGTAGGCCACCTACGTCTGAGTGTATGGCCTCCATGTATGCAACCACCTGGCTTAATTTTTTGTCATGGTCACTGAAGGCATTGAGCAGGGTGGTCTGGCCCACACAAAGCTGGCGCAGGAGCTCTACAGACTCAGCACTGAGGGTAGCAGGGGGGACAGGTGCAGACTCAGTGGAGCCAGGTGTGAATGAAACATGTCCCCTCTTACTGACACGGACATGGGCAGCACCAGAGGAAGTGGATGGGAGGGTGGCCACTGGCCGCTGTGTGGTAGATGATGATGCAGACTCACCATCCCCTGTGCCCGCCAACATGGATGCATCACCGCTGGCATCAGATAATGTAGTACTCTGCGTCTCAGGCACAGATTCCTCCTGCATACTCCGGTCCCCCTTAGATGCACTGATGAGCTCTGTGTCACTGGCCTCCGGTGCAGCTGTGGTGCTACTCTCGCCACCACTGGTTTCCGGCTCCCGTTTCTCCGTGTCCACTGGTATTACTGCATGAGAGAAAGATACAGGGCTGTTTAGTGTCATCATCAGGACAAAGCAATCCAATCAATGCAGTACAGGAGATGCCCAAATCAACATGGTGACCACCACACCCCACAATCACATTGCAGCAACACACTACATAGACCACACCAGTGCCTGTAACACTGAATCTCTGCCATGACTGAGCCATGTTTACGCCACACAGCACAACACCCTTCCCGTGGATGAAGTGTACCAGACACACAACTTGCCCAGCCCACACCTAGGGACATGATGTTGGGACAACACTTACTACCACTGACAGACCTTCTGGGAACAGGAGGGAACATCACACACACCTATTAGGACATGACAGTCCACAATGCCAAGTAGGCAATACCAAGCACCATGTGGTACTCTGGGGCACCTTGTTGTCAGATGTATGGGCCTCACCAATCAAGATGCATGCAAAGTAGGCATACATGGAGTTACACACATATAGTGGACCCTGCTGTTCACCCCCAAAAAGATTCCCCACACCATCCCAATGCTGAATGACCATGTGGATCCTAACACATCTGCCTATGAGAAAGCACAGCAGGGAAGATCACCTTTGTAAGGTCAGTTTGGCCCAATGCATGACACTGGCACCTATCCCAGCAGCCACTCACATGACACAGCCCAGCAAAACCACACGAACATCACATGGCCCACCGATGCCACAGGCCCTGTACACATGCATCCGCTCCCAGCCAAAGTCACCCTCCCGAAATACTCACCCTTGCCTTGCTGCCGATGCTCCTTCAGACGTGCATCCAGCTCAGGATGAGTTACTGCCAATATGCGGGCCATCAGTGGTGTCATGTTGCGCCGTGCCAAACGCCCAGTGCACGGTAGCAGACCCAATGTCATCTCTGCTACTGTTTTTGCCAGCCGGCTGATGTCGTCCCACCTCTTGTAGCAGTGGTTGCGTCATCGGTTGAATACTCCCAGGGCTCGCACCTTTTCTGCAATGGCCCTCCACACAGCCCTATACTTGTGTACCTTGAGCTGCAGGTATGGGAGAAAAGAAGGGGAAATGATCAGTGTCACAGTGTCATGTACCAACATCTATCAGTACAGTAGCAAGACAGACTCATGACCAATTGTAATCTCCCTTCATCACAAACTGGGGGGCACCTCACAAGGGCACTCTGCATGGGCCAAACAGATGTGATTGCATGCATTCATGAGGGCGTACAGGGTCCCTGATGATCTCACACACATGCAGGATGACTGCACTGAACCCCCTCAGTGGCTTGAACACTTCTCCTGTCCCATGCTTGTCTGGCCATTACATACATTACATATCTACTGTGTCTGTGTGTAGAATCACTGTGTGCATGAGTGGGTAGCATTTAATGAGCATGTCCTGTGAACATATATGTATGTTATGTGTGTGGCATCGGGGCACATGGACTCACAAACAAAATATCCATTTACACAAGTGTGGTCATGTGCAAATATACAGGACTGAGATGGTGCATACCTTCATTTCAGTGTGAATGAACAGGAGTAAGGACCCAGTAAGTTCAGCAATGCGATCTTGTTTGGGTGGGCGGGCACTGAGCCTAGTCTCTGGGTTCACACAGAGTCGGACAACAGGGGCACACAGAGACAATCACCCGAGCAATTACTGTCCTGGCACCTGCATGTCCAACATCCTGTGGCTCTGTATGGCTGAGAATGTAACACACTCCACTCACACATACAACTGCAGGCAGGGAAACAGTGACATTGGGACACACACAGTTCCCTCGCCCTGTAGACAGCTTGTTTGTCAGTGGATGACACAACCTTATACCCTCAGGCATATATCACAGCAGCACAACTATATGTCTGACAACCCCCTGCCCTACACCTCTCTTCATGATGACTTACCACTACATTGGGGCCACCATACAGCCTTGGGTACTATGCCAGCACCTCGTCCACAAGGACCTCCAGCTCCTCGCTTGTGAATGGACTGGCACGGATCTTCTCTGTCCTTGCCATCAGTGTGGACATGGAATACCTGGGGTGGAAGTGAGTGGTGAGGGGTCAGGGGTCCCAGGCAGCAGGCACTTGAGGCAGCAGGAGAGGGTCCCAGGCAGCAGGCAATTGAGGCAGCAGCAGTAGAGGGTCCCAGGTAGCAGGCACTTGAGGCAGCAGCAGGAGAGGGTCCCAGGCGGCAGACTCTGCGAGCAGTGGAAATGTGAGGCTCACTCCCACAGATTTATAGCCCCCTGGGGTCGTTTGTAAGGTGCAAAGCTGCAACAATTGATTGTCCAGGTCTGCCTCATTCAAAAGCATTCAATGTCCACCTCCGCAGTGGTGGAGAACACCTTCCGCGATTTTCAAACCTGCATCATGCCATCACAATCATCACTCCCATTGGCTGTAGGCAATGCTCCATGGCGGTGATGCACCGCAGGGGCCAGGCGGTAGCTACTGCGATTTGGGCAGCGGAGCATGCCCACCACCATCTACACATGTCTCCATGCCAACTACCGCACTTGTGACGGAGTGGTGCTGGTGTCACACCGCAGGGGCCAGGTGGTAGCTACCGCGATTTGGGCAGCGGAGAATGCCCACTGCCATCTACACATGTCTCCATGCCAATGGCTACCGCACTTGTGAAGGGGGTGGTGCTGGTGTCAGACCGCCGTGGCCAAGTGGTAGCTACCGCAATTTGGGCAGCGGAGCATGACCACCGCCATCTACACATGTCTCCATGCCAATGGCTACCGCACTTGTGAAGGGGGTGGTGCTGGAGTCAGACCGCAGGGGCCAGGCGGTAGCTACCGCAATTTGGGCAGCGGAGCATGCCCACTGCTATCTACACATGTCTCCATGCCAATGGCTACTGCACTTGTGACGGGGGTGGTGCTGGTGTCAGACTGCCGTGGCCAGGTGGTAGCTACCGTGATTTGGGCCACATGCAATGGCAATGTCCATCGTGAACACTGCATCAGTACACTGCAGCAACATGGTTAAGGACACATCATTGTGCACACAATGTCATTATTCCATATGACCCACAGGTGGACACACGTTATGTGTGATGCACATTGGTCTGTGGCCTCTGCCATGCAGGCCCCTGCTATGCATTTGATGATTGATGATGCTTGACAGTGTGAAGCTGGTGTCAATGATTTGAAACCAATAAATGTGTTATGGGTCAGTGCTGAACTTGGCAAGGCTTGTCTCACTGTATGGTGTTGCTATTTACATGTGCTTACATATCAGCTCATGCACACAACTGACAGTTTTCCGGCTAGTGTCATCATTGGTTTGTGGATGTGTGCCAAGTTTACATGATGCATTGAGGTATGACAGATACAGCAGATGGGTATGAGACAGTCATGCTCATTTCATACACATTGGAGATGTTACGGTACAAGGCGTCCTCATGTGAACTGTGGGGTTTCGTATGTGTGCATTTACATTGTCCTATGTGTTGTTTGTGGCACTTGTGTATTGTAAATGTAGAGCTGTGCCCTCTGTTTGTCTCAGATATCCAACCATGTAACCTGTTGTGCCATGCATTTCTCAGGGCAGTCTTTGTTTTTCCGTGACATCCTTAACGGTATGTGCTGTGGCCATCTCATGATGGTTGTCATTGACATATGTCCATTTTCAACTCAATTAGGAGGAGGCCTAATCTCATACGTCACCTGACACTGCTGAAGGACATGAAGGATGTTGCGATCATTCGCAAATTCCACCTCGACAGACCTACACTGAAGACCCTTTGTGATCTTTTGGAGCCCCACCTAAAGCCTCGTCGCCACTACCCAACAGCATTCACATCCACGTACAAAGTGATGGCAGCCCTCGACTTTTTTGCAACTGGTTCCTTCCAGGAGACCGTGGCCAGCACTGCAGGTATGTCGCAGCCCATATTCAGCCTGGTACTGAGGGATGTTCTTGCAGCCATGATGATATATAAGGATCGATACATACATTTCCCCAGGGGAGCAGAATTGTGCTGTTGTGAAGGGTGACTTCTATCCCCCATGTCGTTGGTGCCTTCGATTGCACCCATGTCGGTCTGCTGCCACCACATGCGAGTGAGCACATTTTTCAGAATCGTAAACATTATCATTTGATGAACGTGCAGGTGGTGTGCCTTGCGGACATGACCATATCACATGTTTGTGCAAAATTCCCCGCTCAGCCCATGACTCGTACATCCTGAGGAACAGCATGGTGCCCCAGATGATAGCAAATCTCCTTCCTGAGCGTGCTTGGATTGTGGGTGAGTATGTCTAGTGAAATGGCGTGTTGTGTGTGTGACCTGCTGCCCTCTGCCTGTGCAACGTTGCAATGCGTGTTTGGCATTCCTAGGTGACTCTGCATATCTCAGCCGTACATGACTGCTGAGCCCACTACGGAATCCCAGGACCCCGGCTGACATCAGGTACAATGAGGCACATGGCAGGACCCGACATGCCATTGAGCGGACTTTTGGCCTGCTCAAGTCAAGATTCCGCTGCCTGGACAGGACAGGAGGTGCACTGTCATACTCGCCTGGGAAGGTCTGCAAGATCATTGTGGCATGCTGTATGCTGCACAACATGGCCATTCACAAGGGCATTCCCCTGCTCCTGGACGATGGTGAGGACCCAAGGCCACTGCCTGCTCAAGGACCTGAGTCCAGTGATGAGGACAGTGGGAAGGAAGAAGGAGTTGACATGCGTCAACAGCTCATCACCCGCTACTTCACTTGAAGGTGGGTAACAAGGTACAACTTGTACATTGTCCGGTGTGATTGCTGTTGTCGTAAAGGGCTATGTGCGGATTGTACGGACAGGCACATGTGGAGTCACCTGTGTGGGGAATTGGGCAGTGACATTTCACCTGTGAACGTATATGGAACCCTGTTTGTCGACCCGTGTTGCACATTTTGTTGTCTGCCTGTTGACTTGTGTAGATGGTTGGTGTATTGTAATGTCTGTGATGCCACACTCAGGCACACTGACTATTGACTATTGTTCTGTTGTGTCTCCCTAGGAGCCTAAAATTTTTCAAGAACTACGTACTGTACATCTTTTGGCATACATTACGGACATTTTGAACAGTGGAAATATTGCACTAAAGACAAATCAACACCAATTGAAGTGTGTAAGGTATTTTATTTACAAAGTTAACATGTGAGGGGTGCAGGCATATTTACATGAAGGTGGTGATGGAGCAGTTAGTTGACAGTCATGGTAAATGAGATGTAGTAGTAGACACCACATGGAGGTGGTGACCCAGTCCAACAGACAGGTGCCATTCACAAGGCAGTGTGGGGAAGGACAGTCCAAACAGTCAATGCAGTGAAAAGAGGGTTGCCATCAGGACTGGACCCGTGACTGGCGTTTGGCTGGTGCTTTGCCATTAAAGACTCCCAGGCTCTTCTTAGGATGGCCCCTTGCTCACTTGGCCGGGGGGGTGGGGGGCCTGCTGCTGGGCCAGCAGCATCTGAGGACTCACCCCTCTCTGTGGCCGCAGGGGAGGATGGTGCACTGTCATCCTGCAGCACAACAGAGGGGGCGGAGGTGTTGTTTGAGACGCAGGCCTATCCCTCAGTAACACCACTTGCTGGCCCATGAGGTCCACCATTTGTCCAAGGCGTGTGTCGATAGACCTCATCAGCAGGATGAGCTCACGTAATAGTTCGTCAGACCAGCCACTTTGTCCCTGGACCTGTTTGTATGCACCGATGACTCTGGTGAAGTGGTCCAGAGATGGTGTCCCAACCTCCTGAGGTCTGGGGGTGACCCTGGCCCTCCCCTGGCCCTCCCCTGGCCCTGCTGCCATGGACCTGTTGCCTCGCCACTGTGGGTCCCTGCACACTCTCCCTGCCGTCCACAGTTGTTGGTGTGGGCTGGTCATCCCCTGGGACAGGGACGGTGCTGCAGGTGGCACTGGTGGTGGTAGTGGTGGCGGATGTGGCGGTGGTGGAGGCACAGGCCGTAACTGTAGGGATCTGCTGTGCAGTTGTTGTTGCAACAGACGTGGTGGTGGTGGTGAGGAGGGGGGCTGGGACCTGTTGCTCCCTGGGACACCAGATGGGAAGGCCTGGAGCTCATCATCCAGAGAATCCTGGGCGTCTACATCCGAGAGTCCATGTACCGGGGGTAGAGACTGGCTCTGCTTGTCGTTGTCGTGGTCCTCAGCAGTGAGTTCAACGCCACCTGTGGATTAGAAGGAGAATGGTCAGTGTTGTGCACTGTGCAAGAATTCTGTTAGCTGTGTGTCATCCACTGTCTGTACACTACACAATTGACTGATCTTCAATATTTTTGCTTAGCGCACTACTGTGCCTCATTGCATGTTGCAGAGGTACATCAACTACTCGTACATCTCAGATATTGATGCATTGCATGCACTTGGTGCTGTGTGTAGTGATGCAGGTCTCCCACCCACAAACATCCAGCCCAGAGAAGATGGCTACAGTGCAATGGCTTCAAGGTGCTCCTGGGTGGGGGAGGGCTCCATCCTTCCTAGGGGTGGGACAGGCGGCATGGTGGAAATCGTGGTATAGGCCTCCCACCCCCAAGCAGGCCTCCCAGGCAAGATGGCTACCTACCTGTTTGGTGAGGGTGAACCATACAATGGCTGGATACTGCTTCTGGGTTGGCGTGGAGTGCTACATCCTGCTTAGGGGTGGGACAGGGGGCATGGTGGGAGTCGTGGTACAGGCCTCCCACCCCCAAGCGGGCCTCCCAGGCAAGATGGCTACCTACCTGTTAGGTGAGGGTGAACAGTGCAATGGCTGACACATGGTCCTGGGTGGGGGAGGGCTCTATCCTGCTCATGTGTGAGACAGGGGGCATGGTGGGAGTAGGAGTACATGCCTCCCTCCCTCAAACACCCTTACCGTGAAGATGGCTCCCTACCTGTAAATTTGTTTGGTGAACAGTGCAATGGCTGACACATGCTCCTGGGTGGGGGAGTGCTCCATGCTGCTAGGGTGTGGGACAAGGGGCATAGTGGGAGTCGTGGTACAGGCCTCCCACCCCCAAGCAGGCCTCCCAGGCAAGGTTGCTACCTACCTGTTAGGTGAGGGTGAACAGTGCAATGGCTGGCACATGCTCCTGGGTGGGGGAGGGCTCTATCCTGTTCAGGTATGGGACAGGGGGCATGGTGGGAGTAGGAGTGCAGGCCTCCCTCCTCCAAACACCCTCACTGTGAAGATGGCTACCTACCTGTAAGTTTGTTTGGTGAACAGTGCAATGGCTGACACATGCTCCTTGGTGCGGAAGTGCTCCATGCTGCTGGGGTGTTGGACAGGGGGCATGGTGGGAGTCGTGGTACTGGCCTCCCACTAAGCATGGGCGAATTTTGCGAATTCGCGATCCGCGAATTTGCGGATTTGCGAATTCGCGATCCGCAAAATTCGCAAATTTGTGCGAATTTCTGGATTTTTGCGTGTTCGCGGGGTTTTTTGCATCTTCGCGAGCCGCTTGCATAGCGAAGTTACCCATGCAGTCGTTTATGGCAGAGGGAGAGAGAGATAGATAGATAGATAGATAGATAGATAGATAGATAGATAGATAGATAGATAGATAGATAGATAGATAGATAGATAGATAGATAGAGAGAGAAAGAGAGGGAAAGAGAGAGGGAGAGAGAGAACGAGAGAAAGAAAGAGAGGCCGGATCTCTGAAGGGCCAGATTCCTGAGTTGCCCCTACAGAACATACAGCTTTTTATTTTTAGCAAAATGCATATGAAAATTGTGCTGTAAAGGTTTCTTTTAGTTTAACCCCTCCTGACAACTCAAAATGGGTGTATTTGCCATCCTCTCCCTTCTTCCTGTTTTTATATCTGTAAGTGCTTCCTGATGAGGTTTAATTCCTTGGACAGGTGCCTCGTTGCCTACTTGTAACTATTCTCTGACCCTGCTTCAAGGGTCAGAGCAGGGTCAGAGAATAGTTGCAAGTAGGCAATGAGGCGCCAGGAAGCAATTAGCAGCAGGTGTCCAAGTTGAAGTTAATTTGTTTGTAACCCTTTTGTAAAAGTTTACAAAGAAATTATGTTCAACTTTTGCACCTGCTGCTGTAACCCTTGCTTGGCTGAAAATTCGTCCCCGCTGATTCGCGGATTTTACCGCGATTTCGCGAGATTCGCGGATCGCGAAATCGCGGAAAATCCGCAAATTCGCCCGTGAAACGGATTTTACGCCCACCCTTACCTCCCACCACCATGCAGGCCTCTCAAGCAAGATGGCTACCTACCTGTTAGGTGAGGGTGAACCATACAATGGCTGTATATTGCTTCTGGGTTGGTGTGGAGTGCTCCACCCTGCTTAGGGGTGGGACAGGGGGCATGGTAGGAGTCGTGGTACAGGCCTCCCACCCCCAAGCAGGCCTCCCAGGCAAGATGGCTACCTACCTGTTAGGTGAGGGTGAGCCATACAATGGCTGGATACTGCTTCTGGGTTGGTGTAGAGTGCTACATTCTGCTTAGGG
Source organism: Lissotriton vulgaris (assembly GCF_964263255.1). Classification (NCBI taxonomy): domain Eukaryota; kingdom Metazoa; phylum Chordata; class Amphibia; order Caudata; family Salamandridae; genus Lissotriton; species Lissotriton vulgaris. The sequence continues at coordinate 1,690,422,257 of NC_141694.1, forward strand.
TGGCTGGTGTTGGGGGAGGGGTCCATCTTGGTAGGCTGTGGGACAGGGGCATGGTGGGAGTCGTGGTACAGGCCTCCCACCCCCAAGAAAGTACATATCAGTGTGTTGGTTACCAATTGTTTGTACTTACTAGCCTCCACTCCCCCGGATACTCCTGTGAGACTCTCAGGATGCAGTATGGCAAGCACCTTCTCCTCCCATGGTGTGAATGTTTTCGGTGGGATGGGAGGTCCACCGCCAGTCCTCTCAGCCAGCTCCTGGTTCTTGCTTCTCCTCTCTTTGACAACCCTCTTGAGATCATGCCACCGCTTCATGATCTCCTTCTTGGATCGCGGGGTGGTCCCTACTGCATTGACCCTTTGTACTGTCCTTTCCCACATGTGTGTCCTTGTGGCTAATGGTGTCTGTTGGACCAGGCTACCAAACAGTTGTGGTTCCACTCTGACTATCTCATTGACCATGACTGTCCACTCACTCTCTGTGGATTTTAGCATTTTCTGAGATGCCATGGTGTGTGGTGTTTGGAGTGTTTGTGGGTACAGGTGTATGGGTGATGGGTGTGGTGTTGGTGTGTGAGGTGTGCTGTGTGCTGGGGGATTGTTGGTGCTGGTGTGATGGAGGTAGTGGTGGTGTTGGTGGTGCTGTGCTTTCTTGCCTCTCCTGTCATGTCTGGTGTGTGCCCGTCTCTTCTGGAGTGTTGCAAAGGATTGTGGTCAGTGAAGGGGCTGGTTTTACACTCAGCTATGTGGGTGTGTCCAAATGGAATTTTGCTGTCAAGTGTGTTGTGGGAGTTGTCCTGGGAATTGTATTATTTTTTTGGGGCATTTACTTTTCCATTGGTATGTGTTTTTTATATTTGGGGCCATGGCTACTTTGATTGGTGCAATGTTTGGCATTGTAGCGGTGTTTTAGCATTGTCCGCCATGTTTTTCATGTATCGTCTGCTGCGGTGGGTATGCTGCAGCTCTACCGCTGTCTCTCCCATTCACTCCTGTGTGCGACTGCGGTGGTCGGAAACAGCGGATTGTACTGCGGGACCATCGGGGATATACTAATTTCCTGTGTGGTGTCTCCGCTTTGCTCGCAGCGGGTTGTAGCTTTTCCGCTGCGTTTCTGACCGCCACGGTCGTTTTTTGGACATCACCGCCCACGTTGGGCGGTTTCTGTTAACCCGCTGTCGCCGCGGTCAGTCTTTTTTGGCAGTTATTCCTAATTTGACCGCCAGTTTATCTGCGGTCCCGGTGGGCGGTTGTTTCCCGCCTCCATGACGGTCGGGGTGGTTTCCCGCCCGCTATCCTAATGGGGCCCTTAGTGAACAATTGGCCCGTCAAAGGGGGTTGATTCATTGATGATTTGGGATGAGATTTGAACCTAGAAGAAGCAAATATATTTTTGGGCAATTCATTTCCAATGTCTTTGGAATAGGAGGACTAGGTGGTATTTAGGGTTAGGATTCTGAAATCGGAATGGGACACTGGATTAATAAATAATAACTAGTTGGTCCGCAATAAGACTAGTCGATCAGATTAGATAGGTCAATGTTATTGCAATTGTTGTTTCTTGTCAAAAAATGTTTTCGAGCATTTTAAAAAATATTTTATTTGTTTCACACCAATCAATTTTTGTCTCTTTATTATATCTTACATGATCAGCATCCAGAGGCAAAAAGACGACGGGGGCTGAGGCGGGAGCTGGAGGTGCCTCCCAGGACCAGGATTGCTCCTCTACCAAGGGCTCTGCTGCTGGCCCTAGTAAGTCATCCTGTTGTTAATATTAATAATTATAGTTCCCTAACTTTTACTGCACCTTATTTTTTCTGAACTATTATATCTGTTTCCTAATTCTATTTTTTACCAAATCCTTGAGACTTTTGTGAAATGTGCGGTATACAAGAAATTATGACTATGACTATGACCATGACTTCTTCGATCTATCTGTTTCTAAATTCTTGTTATCCCTGACTCTAACTACCTCTGACTCTGTACGACTACTATCAGTCTTTCTATAGCTTGCCCAGTTGGCCACTCTTTATTTTCAAAACATTTTAAAACTCAGATTCACCAATAGCTCTACCCACCGAGTCCAGTCCTTTGGGTTGTCCTCTTCTTAATCTTGAGAGGCGTTTTGAAAATTGCCAAAAAAGAAAATCCACCCTCGCAGGCGAGGGAGAAGGGTGTCACCTGCCAAAAGATACTGTTGGGACGTAAACACTTCTCACAAATGATAACAAGAACCCAACTAGGTGCAAATTCAGGGAGAATGCGACAAAAATATGGATACACAAAATTATGTGTTACAGAAAAATAGAATTTATTAGAAGTACAATAAATATAATCAATTTACTTTGTTGAATGATGCATCAAAGAAACAAAAAATAGACATACAAAAAAAAATATATTATGTGCTTCAAAACTTTTCAATAGAACAGGGATTTTATAATTCTCTTTAGGCCATTTAAGGGCCAATGCCACGATTACACACAATGAGAATATTACATCCCCACAAACAGGTATCAGTAATTAAAAACAGGCTCCAACCACATACACAAATGCTCGATCCATCTAGCTACATACACATTCGAACCTACTCACATACAACAATGACACCATAAATATGTACAACCCGATACAAAAAGAGAAAGGCAGAGACCAACAAATAAATAGTAAAGTGGGCAATAGTGCATAAGTATTAACAGGAAATTCTTGCCCAATGTCTCTGTCTTGCACAGTGCCGACGCGCGTTTTGGTGCTGGACTAACTAGTAGCCATCACCTTCCTCAGGGCAGTAAAAATATCGATCTCTGTTGCTCAGCAACAACCATGGGGGAAATGAGGCAGAGCAGCAACAAATTATGTACATAAGTATTCAGTTGGTGGCACGGATCCCAGATCAAATATATTCTGTTTATAGCCGTTCCATCAAAGTGTAAATTGGAGAAGGCAGACGCCTGAAGCGAGCTCCGGGAATAGCGAGCTGCGTGCAAAGCTGATAATGAAAAGGGAAAGAAGGATGGAAGGAGGAAGGACGGGTGACATGTAATATATGACTGGTAGTGTAGGATGTGTGTGATGCATAGGTGACTAATAGGAATTGGATGCATGGGTGATTGGAGGATGGGTAGAAGGGGAAAGAATGGATGCCTGTCTGGGTGGGTGAAACTGTTTGGGTGATAGGAAGTATCCTCCGGGGGGATTCATGGGTCAAACTCATAGGCAGGCAAGGAAGGAAGCATAGGTGGTGGTTTAAAATAAATAACAAATGTATGTTGTTGGTGAAACTAAAGTTTGTTGAGAGATTAAGAAGAATGATAGACATGTTTACTCTGAATGGATGGATGCCTGGATAGTATTCAATCATCATAGCATAGGTGGAGACTGTCACTGGATGAAGACTCTTTGAAGACAATGTAAAAGAAAAATAAACCATGCCAGAGTAGCAAAGCCAAGGAGAATAGAATAAGATTTGACTTAGAAGAGCAATGCAATGATAAATGGAAAAATCGCTGGGGAGAGAAATGAAGACTGTTTTTTTTCAAGGTTTTTGATTCAAGGTTGTATTTCAGAATACTCCCTTGACTCACAGTAGTTTGCAAGCAAAGCATATATATTGTGTGTGTATGTACCCATACCCACCCATTATCAAGTGCTTTCCTCCAACTCCGAGGTTCACTCCCTACCTATGTCATTTTTTACTGTTTTAGCCTGCAATCGGCTGCATGGTTACACAATCAATCAATAGTACCTTGCGTCATTCCATTTATAATCAATGATCATTTGAATTAGATAGCATCTGCCTTGTTGTAGTAGACAGAGTGAAAGTGAAATTGAGCAGTTGCCATTGATGTAACAGAGTATGGCCATAATAGAAAAATAGGATAATTGTGTAGTTGTAGACTACAGCTTCCCCACCTGCAGACAGTAGTAAATAAAAATAACTGCGACATAAGTATGTTTGTCTAGGGCACAAGCTGACTGAGCTGGCATGCCTACAACAAGGTTAATTTAGCTGAACAAGAGAGAGAGAGAAGAAGACTTATCTACTCCGTAGTGCCTAGTAGTAGTAATGCCTGAAACTCCCACAAATTTTAGAGGCTGAGGAAGTGGGAGGATACCACAAATGTTATGTACTGTGCTTGCTAGTGCTGCTGTGCCACTATGTGTAGAATTAATTATTTTGTGTTACTCTTTTGCTAAGAGTATATGTTACAATTGTCTTTTTTCTTTATTGATATAGCTACTCCTTCCCAACAAAACAAGAAGGAGTTAGCAGCCATGGCCCGTCTGCTAACTCCTAGCTGGATACCATCCGTACAGAATATCAGCAGCTGGTGGCTCTGGCGGAGAAGGAGGAAGAGGCGGCAGCAGCTGCAGCCTCCTCCAATGCCCCGGGCCCCAGCCAGGCCCCCCCCAGTGGTACAGCGCCATGGTCTGACAGCCACCCGCCACGCTTCATTGAACACTGCTGCCCCCCTTGTAGATGCAACAGTAAAGCATTCAAGCGCTGCATGCTCCTCCGGATTGCGCACCTAGAGGAGGGGGATAAAGGTCCTGGAGAGTAACCGGCGAGCCCGCCACTATAGCTGGACATTGGTTGGTGTTAGGAAGAAGGGTGGGTCAGGTGTTGTGGGGTTTTTCCATTAATTTATTTTGTTTGGGGAATATATTATTTATACTTAAAGTTTACATACAATGTATATGTTTTGTGGAGGGATTACTATTTTACTTCACACAGTGTCATTTGCTGCTGCAGGGCTGCAGCCAGTTTTTGATTGAAATTATCTGCTGATAGTGAAACACACCAACAGATAGATGCAGTACCCTCACTTGTGAGTGACTTGTCCTACTAGTGCTGGTAGTCTCTCCTCATAGCCTATGCAGTCTGCAAATGGACTCAGAAGGGTGTGTAAATTCATGAATTAATTTCCGTATTATTAATTATGCCTCTCCCAAACGTCTTCTCTTACCTGTGATTGATGTTTCTTTATACTTAGGCAAAGCAATAGATGCATGGTGATGACGGTTTGGTTTCTCAAAATGGCATGGTGATAGTGGTAGTAGTAGTAGACACTGGCAGTAGCATTTGCAAAAAAAGAAAACAAGACAGTCACCTGAGGGAGACTCGGGAATGAGTAGTAGAAGTACAGTACACAAGAAGACTGCCAAATAAGAAACCATGATGATGATAAGCAATGCTAAAGTAAAATAAAACAAAATGGTGGTGGGGATAGCCTAGTACAAGTACAAACTGTAGTTGACTCAACCTTTGAAGTGGAGAAGCATATCCTTTAGTGCTGGAAGGATGATGAATCGATACTGGGAATTAATTATGATGGATTTTGTTGCTCTGGAAAAAAAAATTGACCTGCAAATACTGAGCATGGGTGGGCAAGCATAAGATCCTCGCCCTGCCTTGAGTTAGTGTTGCTTTCACCACATCCACCTCAGCAAGTATGTGATCAATTATTGGTGTAAATGTAATTTAGTCACACCTCAATATAAATCACACAGCCCAGGGGAAGAGGGTTAGGGTTTGATGAATGGTTGTGATGGGGTATTTGAGGGAAAGGTTTGACAAAGACAAACACTACACATGGACAACACACAATCTTGGCAGATGACCATCATAAATCTGTTAAGGGAGAAAAAGGAAATGCATGCATTATGATGACTTAATGGCGATGAGTAGTACTAGTAGTACAGGACAGCAGTATATTATTATTATTATTATTATTATTATTATTATTATTATTATTATTATTATTATTATTATTATTATTATTATTATTATTATGCAATTGCCTTGCCTGTCTGCCCCCGGAGAGACCCAAGTTACATACATTTTATGTTCTGTTGTACCGGGCTTCCTGTTAAAGCTAGCAAAGAAAATGCAAAAATATCTGTAGGAGTCAAATAGATAAGCAAGCATAATAAACAACAACACAACACACACAGTCATAATGATTGAAGGGATAAATGAATCCAATGAAAAGATGATACTATAACTATGTGATGGTCACAATGGGAGTTGAATCTCAGCATTCCTCTTGGTCCTTCCTTCCATGGATGCTCCGTCTGTCAATGTTGGGTGCCTGCCTGGCGGATGCGGATTGGTAAGGTAAGTGTGAGTTGTTTTTCCCAGTATAGCACAGGGTAAAGGCCAGCCTGTAAGTGTAGATAGAAAAACAAAAGGGATATTGAAAAATCTAGGAGAAAAGTAAAGTTAGACTGCACAACAAGAAAACTTTCAGAGGCGGCATGGCTAAAGCATGTCTACTCTGTTTCCAGCATTAACCTACAACAATAACAGGACAGAGCAGGCCCACGTCACACACCCAGCCTCCACTTAGCTTAGATTTTGAGCCAGACAGCACTGAGCACACATACACAGCAACATAGCATTTTCTAAATTAAGAATCTAAATCAATGCACTGCTGTCAGTAATACCACTACACTCGCCTCCACCACTACAGAGACATGTAGGTCTGGTGTTGTTGTTGTTGACTTGTTTACCTTTTAGGACACTTCATGAAATGCCCCGAGTTATTCCATCAATCATCCCAGACCCTACTGGCTGAGTGCGAGTATGGTATGGTCATCATGGTGTCCAACTCTATAGTGTACCGAAGTGAGTCCAGATTCCACAATGCAATGGATTGGCCTGCAGTAGTACAATTTTGTTATTGAACAACAAGAAGGGAAACATTGACTTGAGTCACTTTTTTGTATGTAGATTAAATACTAGTAGTAGACATCATGCACAATAACAAAAACAGCAATCACTCAGAGTCAGCATCCAATGCATTCCATCATTTACCTGTTTTTACGGGGCAGTCCCTCTACGCTCGGAAAGGAGGATAGCTATAGTCAGGTTTTTTGGAGAGACTCAACGAGGCACGTACACTTTTAAAGTTTCATGTACTACTATCCATCCAATGTCTGGCTTAAGGGAAATGGATTTAGGGCGAGTCAGGACTGGAGCAGGACTCGGAGGAGTGGACTTACTTCTTTACTGACTGCACACAGTTGCAACTCCAATCCGGCAATAAAAGAGTAAGACAGTGGTGATGGATTTGTTGTGTTTCGTTTTGGGAGGCTTTTTTGGGGGCATCAAAACAACTAGTTGAAAGCCTAGTTGTTGTCTGGGAAGAAGAGCTCATCCTAAAACGTTGGTGGTTCACTCAGAAGTAGGTCATCAAACACAGTACTTCCATGACCTAAGTCGCCGTCATTATCTTCCTGCTGTGCTACTTCAGGTATGGTGCAATCTGATGGTATAAAGTGCTGATTCATTTTTATCATGGTTAACCTCTCCACGTTTTGGGGTGGGACAATGATCCTTCTCACTGTCAGAACGGCACCTGTGGCACTGAAAACAGGCTCAGAAGAGACACTTGCGACAGGGCAAGCCAGATCGTTTATTGCCAGCCTGCTGAATACTCACCATTGGCGCCTTTAGCCATACCACTACAGCAATGGGTTTTGATCAATGTAGACCTCTGTTGGGTCATCCAGGTAGGCCTTGACCATCTATTCAATGCTGAGGGGTGCTATGCTTTGCTTGGCCTCTTTTTCCTTTGCCTCAGCACTGGACCTAACAAGCCTTTGCTGTAGAAACTATTCCTGTGCTGATTTTAGTGGGGTTGATGCTCCTATTCTTGTTGTTGTTGATTTTGTTCTTGGTGTTGTTGGTGGTTTTGGCTGCTGTGAGCCAACTCCACTGCCCTCAGGCTCTGAAGTTGAACTTGACGCTGGCTGCCCTGCAGTACTTGTTGCTGCCTGGAGTAGAGGGCCTCTATTTCCCGGCCGCTCTTTTTCTAAGTGATTGGCTTCTGCAGCTATCCAAGTTTTGTAGTTGGCAACATCCCCTTCTGAAAAAGGAATCAATGTGTTCAGTACTGGTTTGTACTGTGGATCCAGAATTGGGGCACAAATGTAATGGTTGGATTACACAATGCTCTTTGCATTCTTGTATTTTCATGATAAGCGAAGAGTTAAGCTCTCCACCAACTCATAGGCTTCTTTTTTTCCCTCCACACCTGCCTATATTGCAGACACCCCCTTCAGCTGTTCCTATAGCATGTGCACCAATGGGATAGCTTGGCCCATAGTACAGTCCTCCTTGCTGACTTCAAGTGTGCAGAGCTCGAAAGGAAGTAGCATCTCTGTCAGGCATTTAACTAGGCCCCATTGGTCCATCTCAATTATCATGCCTTTTACAGTATCATCCTCTCTTTGCACGACATATTCATTGATTGGTCTGTACTGCTCAAACAGACATTCAAGCATGTAATAAGTTGAGTTCCAATGTGTTGGCACCTCCTGGGTGACTGCTTTAACTGGCATTCTATGCTCATGTTGAATGATCCTCAGCAGCTTCCGGGCTTTCAAAGAATGGCTCAAATGTGTTCAGCTTCTTCTGCAGGTGGTCAGTAAGTTGCTGACTCTGTGTTCTTGTTTCAAAAATTCTTGAACAATGATTTTAATGCAGTGCGCCAAACACATGACCCTGAAATAGCCACCATTGGCCATGGCATTAACTATATTACTAGATACAAAAGAATGAATTATGCGGTGCACACCTAAGCTTATAACGTTTATTAAGCTGTTTAAGCAAAAGTTAAACAAAAAAAATGTGGGTCTGTGAGTATGTTTTGTTTGTGTGCTACACAGCGTTTGTGGGCTGCCTGTCCTACGTGTGCGTTAATCATCAAAAATCAAGAGAATTCTCACTTGAGTGACTGTGTGCACTACACTGAACAGTTTAGGCAAACATAAACAATTTTTACAAGATCATGACAAACTCATCTTGCTGAACATGATAAAGCAGAAAGAAATTTCAACACAAAGTTGTGCTCAATGAAAAGTTGTTTGTTATTTACACAATCAACATAAGAATGTAAACGACCTGAATATACATCCTTCAGTGATATAACAGAAATCTTTACATTTTACCAATACAGTAGCATTATCTTTTGCCAGTGATTTTACATAACGCAAAGCATTCCAAGGTGGCCCGATGCATTTCGGGACTCCAAGTCCCTTCCGCGGGGGCCACTGTAATAAAAGGAAAGAATACACTTTCAATTGGAATACAGAAAATACATCTTGTGGAATGCTCACACAGATGGTTAAGTGAGTGATGATCTGAATGGAAGTGCAACTTACCTATGTCTGAAGGAATCGATGGAAAGCTGGATTCATAGAAAACGCGGATGTAAAACACTAAAGAACGAAAGAGAGGAAGTGAGTGCAAAAGATGAAAGAAAGAGTGCATCAAGTTTCAAGAAAATAAAAGTAACCTCGGTACCTGAAGGCAGTTGTACTCTAAAAAAGTAAAAAAGAGAAACAATAATGGAAACCGGATAGTTAACAACTAATGTACTGGCCTTAAAAAACTAACCAACAATCCCGTAACGTACCTAACTGAGACTGGAGAAATCTTTAAAAATCACAAGGAATCTACAAAATGAAAAAGAGGCAAAGTTACTAACTGCCAGAAAACTAAAGACAGGAACGTGCTGAGAAGGATTGCCCCCCAAAATACAAACAATTCTCTTACCGGGAACAACGAGGAGTTGTGGAAAGACTCCAAAGTTCAGAGTACCGCGAGCTGAGGCGGTTTATCTGAAATAGAACGCCATCGCGATCACGTGATCGGAGTTCGTGGAAAAAAGTATCCGGCATATTGGAACTGTAATTAGAGCATTAGCGCATTATCATTTTTTAATCCTTTTTCCTCTTTTTCATCTTGTTTGGTATGTTTTATTTCTCATTTTTGCACCACTACGAGTCTTTTCAGCTTCATTTTACAGTTCCAATGTGGCGGATACTTTTTTCCAAACCCTCCGATCACGTGATCGCGACGGCGTTCTATTTCAGGTACACCGCCTCACCTCGCGGTACTCTGAACTTTGGAATCTTTCTACAACTCCTCGTTGTTCCCAGTAAGAGAATTGTTTGTATTTTTGGGGGGGCGATGCTTCTCAGCACGTTCCTGTCTTTTGTTTTCTGGCAGTTAGTAACTTTACCTCTTTTTCGTTCTGCAGATTCCTTGCGATTTTTTAAGATTTCTCCAGTCACAGTTAGGTGCGTTACGGCATTGTTGGTTGGTTTTGTAAGGCCAGTACATTAGTTGTTAACTATCGGGTTTCCATTATTGTTTTTCTTTTTAACTTTTTTAGAGTACGACTGCCTTCAGGTACCGAGGTTACTTTTATTTTCTTCAAACTTGATGCACTCTTCCTTTCATGTTTTGCACTCACTTCCTCTCTTTCGTTCTTTAGTTTTTACATCTGCGTTTTCTATGAATCCAGCTTTCCATCGATTCCTTTAGACATAGGTAAATTGCACTTCCATTCAGATAATCACTCAGGGTGTGTACACACCTTTTAAGCAGTTTTTCATTCACTTAACCTTGTCTATACACTGGTGACGGCACTTCTTGTAAATAGGGGTTAGATCTCTTTATTTATTAATTCATTAATTTGTGTTTTCCTACAATTTTGGTAGCAGCACATCTGTGTGAGCATTCCACAAGATGTATTTTCTGTATTCCAATTGAAAGTGTATTCTTTCCTTTTATTACAGTGGCCCCTGAGGAAGGGACGTGGTGCCCTGAAATGCATCGGGCGGCCTTGGACCGCTTTGTGTTATGTAAAATCACTGGAAAATTATGTTATTGTACTGGTAGAATGTAAAGATTTCTGTTATATCACTGAAGGATGTATATCCAGGTCGTTTACATTCTATGATTAGAGCGGCAGACCCTGATGCAGAGGTCAAGCCTGGGACCAGGGTTCAATTCCCCGCCTCGGCGGGTCTTGGGCACAAAATTCCACGGACCTGATAATTCTCGCCTCTGTGCCTATTCCAATCATGGAGTCCCACTCTGCAACTCTGGGCAATAGCTTGCTTAAGCTCCACAGTCCCCAAAACGCTAAAAGGATGCCTGGCCTCCACCTTGGGGGTGCCCAGGAGTGGACGCCTCACAGGGAAAGCCAGGATGGGTTCCACAGCGGTTTTCGTACAAGCGCCTTGAGACCCTTGCGGGTGAGTAGTGCGCTATACAAGTATCAATTTACATTTTTTACATTTACATTTTATGTTGATTGTGTAAATAACAAACAACTTTTCATTGAGCAAAACTTTGTGTTGACATTTCTTTCTGCTTTATCATGTTCAGCAAGATGAGTTTGTCATGATCTTGTACAAATTGTTTAGGTTTGCGCAAACTGTTCAGTGTAGTGCACACAGTCACTCAAGTGAAAATTCTCTTGATTTTTTTATGATTAACTATATTGCTGCCATTGTCCGTGGCAACGAAACCAATGTTAAACTCTATTGGTTGCAGCAATTCAAAGACCTTACTGTCAAAGTCTTCCAAAATGTTTGCAGCAGTATGAGATTTCTCCATGGCGAGCATGGCTACAGTTGTATGTTTCAGAATGGCATTAAAAATCTTATCTGTGTCAACAACACCTACTGCAGATATCTCTTCTCTAACCCTAAAAAAAGAGATCCAGTGTGCAGTGATGCACATGTAATCATTGGCTTAGCAACTGGTCCACATGTCTGTTGTTAGGTGGCTAGTGTGAACAGCACTCTGCCGCAAATCTTGTCCAAGCAATTCCATCATGTCGTGATGTAGTGCTGGAACAGCAACTCTGGCGAAATAGGACTAGCTGGGAACCTTCCATTTTGAGCAGATGGTTTTCACAAATTCAAGAAAACCCACCTCTTCCACAAAAGAAAAAGGGAAGCGGTCCAGCGCTATCATGTTAGCCAGCTTTGTGTTGTACAAACGTGCCATTGGGTGGCTGCATTCGCACTGCCCCTCCGACCTAAACATGCTGAGAATCGTATCCTGGATTTTTTTTCTTTTCTGGTGCCACTGATACAGGTGACATCATCTTGACGCCAGATGATGTTAGGCTCAACGCACATTTTTTAGTTGCGGTACTCGCTTGCCTGGGACCCCTTGGTGTCTTAGCCTGACTCTTAGTCTTGTTCCACTGCGATGTTGCTGATGAGGATGTGGGTGGTACCACAGTACTACTGGGGACAGAGCTACTTTGTTTACCAGAGAAAATGTCTCCCTCTTGTTCACCTTCCACTATGATCAGGTCTTCTACTTCTTCATCCCCACCAACAACAATTGGTGCCGTATTTTGGCCGCTAAGGTGTGACTCCCACTGTATCAAGTGGTGTTTTTTCAGATGGGTTGTTTGGCCTCCGGTACCATAGTTTGTACCAAGCTTACCCCGACTAACACCTTGTCCACAAATGGACCATATAGTATGTTTACCTCCTTCCTGCTAACTGAAAATAAGTCCCAAACTGGGGAGGTCAACTTTCTGGCACTGTTGATTGGTGCCACTTGCAATGCTGGAGGAACTGGTAGGTGGGTGTTTAGTTTGACTCTCTGCAGGACGTATTTCTACTGAGGTGACTGTGGTGGATGTAGGTGGCTGCCGGCGAAATATGGAAGGTGGTGATGGTGTTGGTGGTATCATCTGTGTTGGTGTTATCCATGCCACATATATCATAGCAATCTGGGATGGGGTATTGTCGGTCTCCACTGGGGCAGGACTAATGTCCATGATGACTGGCTCATCATCATCATCCTCCTCTTCTCCATCTACCTCAATAACTCTAAGGCTTGCATGAACCTTCCTTTTCCCTAGCCTTGTCTTGTGGGTGTGGCATGTCTCCAACTCAGACAGAGGCGGGATCCAAGTGGTGTCTAGATCATCAGAAGGTAGGCTTTGAGAAGAAGTTGATGGACTGACCCTCCTTTAATTTGCTGGGGATCTGGAAGACAATGGATCTTCTGCACGAGTGGCTTGCTCTTCCTCAGTAGGATGCTTGATCTCCTGAACTTCCCCTACTTTGGGAGGAACTACTATTATTGGGGGCAGTTGCGGCCATTAGTGCCCACTTATCTCAATTCCCTGCATTGATTGGGTACTACTTTGCGATAACTATTTATTTATTTATTTATTTATTTATAATTATATAGCGCTAGAATCACTCCTACAGGAGTATCTCTGCGCTTAAAACTATAAGTCAATTTCAACATCACTACTCTTCGGCATTGGCGTGATTAGACTAGCTGCCTCTGCGACAGACGTTTGTGCCTAGGTTGGTGGGGTGGGTACACTGATGCAGGGGTGCTGCTCCAAGCTTGCTCCTTATATGCCGCTTCTGCGACATACCGGTCTTTGTAACTGGCAGTGCCTTCTTCTCACTGGCAACTTTCTTGGTACTGGAGGAACTGGCACCTTTCTTTGGGGCCATCTTTCTTGAAGATGTCAGCAGCACGCAGTAGCACGAGATGAAGAAATGTCTGTGGTCACACGTCATGTGCTGTTGTGCGCAGCAGGACTTCTGTCTGGCAGTACAATGGGTGATGACGTCTCCTCCTCTTTTGTGCACCTAAAAGCAAAGAAGCAAGAAGCACATCAGTGAAACGTGGTATTCATTGTTGTGGTTCAATTACTACTAGTACAAACAAACAAATATAATATATAACTTAGTGTGTGGTCACCTTTGCTAGTGTTATTAATATTATTAGATTTATTACCTCTGCTATTAAAAAAACATAAGAATACATTGTAGATATTTGTGAGAGTTTGAGAAAAACAAGGGCTTTCATGGTTGGTGTACTAGTGTTCAGTTACTGAGGAATGATAGCAAATAAGAAGAACAACAACAAAAATACAAATCTAACAGACCCGGTTTGGCATTGAGTATCACGTGGGATTCAGCATTCAGAGAGCTACAGCTGACAATGGATAGAAGCAATAAGCCAAGAGGAACAAAGGAAAGACATGTAGGCCTAATGCAGAAGCACACTGGCTGCCTATACAAAATGTCTACCAGGCACATGGTCAGTAACTCACAACAACAACAAGCAGGAAGCCTGGAAAACAATTAACTCAAGCAGGCTTATATGGACACAGACTTCACAAAATGGCCTCTGGCCACACAGGGAGGCTCAGCCAAAGCAAATGCTGGCCCACTATTACAGACACACTCACACACTGGCCAGAGAAAAGAGGCATACTAAAACAACACAGCTTTAATGCAACAATGCCAAAAACGAAAATCCATAGGGCTAAAAAAGGTTTCCAAGTTACAACCACACACATCCAACAAAGGCATTTATTTAACACATATAAAAAAGTGAAATACCCCCCAAAATGTATATTTTGCATTTTTAATCCAATGCCTTCCATGCCCTAAATGATGTTTGAGTTCAACAGCCACCACAGAAACAGTTGTTTCATGCACCCATGAGTAGCTTTGGGTCTATTGTTGGAAAGCCCTTTGGCAGACTAGGCCACATAGTTAATCAATTCAAATCAATACTATTACACATTTATTAGAAAATGTAGGGAACTGTGTAACATTGTTTGAATGACAAAACATAAAAGAAGAAAAACTTGCATGCAAAACAACCAGCAAGAAGGGATGGCTGCCACAAAGAAGGCTTGTAGGCCTAATACAGAAGCACGCTTGCTGCCCCTTCACAAAATGGCCACCAGCCACATGGCCAAACCACAACAACAAGATAGGGAAAACAGACAATGCAGGCCTATGAAAAAAGCATACTGGTTGCCTTCACAAAATGGCCACCGGCAACATGGTGAGGCAGGCCACAACAACAGGAAAGGGAATACTGACAATGCAGGCCTATGGCAAAAGCACACTGGCTGCCTTCCAAAAATGTCCACCGGTCACATGGCCAGGCAGGCCACAACAAGCAACAATAGGCAAAACAGGAACAAAGGAAAGAAGACATGCAGGTCTATGGCAAAAGCACTACCACCACCACAAAATGACCACCAGCCACTATGTCGGTCACTCACAACAACAGAAGCAGGAGGCCTGGAAAACAATAAACTCAAGCAGGCCTCTATGGACACAGACTTTATAAAATAGCACCTAGCCACAAGGGGAGACTCAGCCAAGGCAAATGCTGGCCAACTATTACAAACACACTCACACACTGGCCAGACAAAGGAGGCATGCAAAACAACATAGCTTTAATATAACAATGACAAAAATGAAAATCAACAGGGCTAAAAATGTTTGCAAGTTACAACCACACACATCCAACAAAGGCATTTATTTAACACACATAAAAAGTGAAATACCAAAAAAAATACATTTTGTATTTCATTCCAATGCCATCCATGCCCTAAACAATGTTTAAATTCAACAGACACCACAGAAACAATTGTCTTATGCACCCATGAGTAGCTCTGGGCCTACTGGCTGAAAAGCCTATTGACAGACTACTGGGCTAATGAATTAAATAAATATTACAAATTGATTTCAAAAGTTGGAGAAAATGTAGTGAACTTTGAAACATGTTTCCTTTATAAAAGAAGAAAAATTACTTACAAAGAAACAACTAGTTCCCTACTGAAAGTACAGGCCAACTCACCACACTAAATAAAAAAACACAATGAAAAGTACAAGAAAATGTAGGTGCAATGCCCAAATCAAACAAACAACAAAGGTTTTCCAACTTACTTGTGAAATCTCAAATTCAAAAGTCCTCAAATCCAATAATATGTGATGCAGCAGACACAAAAAGGGATGCTTCCAGCTACAAATCCAAATAAAAGAGAACAGGAGATGGACAAAGCACTGGGAGAGTCTTGATGGACAGGAACAGGAAGTTGGAGACACTGGCGCACTTCCTTTCACTTCAAGAAAAAAGTTAAAAAAGAAAAGGACTCCTTGCACAAACAAGTAGAGCCAAATGTCTTTCTGAGGAGTTTTTTAAATCCAAATCATCATTTAGAGGAGGTTTTGATGCTTCTCAAGAGAGATTCTTCTCCAGCTTACAGATTCTACGTGTTGGGGATCACAATCTTCACAAAACTTCCGCCGGAAGTCCGATGGCGCACCTAAATTATATGTTCGCGTTCGCACACTCTCGCGGGACCGTGCGGCTGACTACCAAATCTCATGTGGCTCACAAATGGATGGGAAATCTCGTCAGCGATCACAGGTATCCTGGTATGTCGCTCCTGCGTGCATGAAAACACATTTGGAGCAAGCGAACACAGAAAAATCTTTGGGTCGGTGCGGAGCGAGGAGGTTTTGGTAACTCCGTGTTCTACGCGGAACACAGAGTTGCCAAAAATCCACAAACTCCGTGAGCATAGCAGAGCTTTTCACCCAGGGTTAACCCTAGATCGGAACAAACATCCTGGGACTGGTTTCAGGCCCTCACCCTTTATCAGCCAGGTTAGCTTGAATCCAGTGGCGCAGTGAGCACGAGACCCCCATCTGGGCGTACCTTTCCCACTTAGGGCGACGAAAGCAAAAGGAACAAATGATGGACGGAATGCTTAAAAATGCAACCCTTCACCCCCAATCACAAAGATCTGGTTTTATTCCATCGTTATTTTGCTCACCACGCCACTCCAGTATGGACCCAGCCATATCCAAATCAGTACAGACCGTGTTCCTCATGGGAACAGTCCAACCCGAACTGCCAAGCCAGGCCCTCCCTGGACTGGAAACAAGCATCCTGGAACCGGTTTCAGGGCATCACTCCTCATCAGCCAGGCTAGCTTGAATCCAGAGGTGTAGCAAACACGGGACCCACGTCTGGTCATACCCTTCCTACTTTGGACAACAAAAGCAAAAGGAACAAATGATGGATAGAATGTTGAAGAATGTAAACAAAAACTCTTAGTCACAAAGACCTGAATTTAATCCATTGTTCTTTTGCTTACCACACCACCCCAATATAGACCCAGCCATATGCAAATCAGTCTTTACCCTGTTCCTCATGGGAACAGTCCAGCTCGAACTGCCAAGCCAGGTCCACCATAGACCGGAAACAAGCATCCTGGGACCGTTTTCAGGGCATCACCCCACATCTGCTAGGCTAGCTTAAATCCAGTGACACGGTGAGCACGGGACCCACGTCTGGGCATACCCTTCCTACTTTGGGTGTCGAAAGCAAAAGGAAAAAATGATAGACATAATGTTGAACAATGCAACCATTCACCCCAAGTCACAAAAATCTGGGTTTAATCCATTGTTCTTTTGCTCACCATGCCACCCCAGTATAGACCCAGCCATATGTAAATCAGTCTTAACGGAGTTCCTCATGGGAACAGTCCAGCCTGAACTGCCAAAGCAGATTCTCCCTGGACCGGAAACAAGCATCCTGGGACCGGTTTCAGGACATCACCCCACATCTGCTAGGCTATCTTGAATTAAGGGTGGGCGTAAAATCCGTTTCGCGGGCGAATTTGCGGATTTTCCGCGATTTCGCGATCCGCGAATCTCGCGAAATCGCGGTAAAATCCGCGAATCAGCGGGGACGAATTTTCAGCCAAGCAAGGGTTACAGCAGCAGGTACAAAAGTTGAACCTAATTTCTTTGTAACCTTTTACAAAATGGTTACAAACAAATTAACTTCAACTTGGACACCTGCTGCTAATTGCTTCCTGGCGCCTCGTTGCCTACTTGCAACTATTCTCTGACCCTGCTCTGACCCTTGAAGCAGGGTCAGAGAATAGTTACAAGTAGGCAACGAGGCACCTGTCCAAGGAATTAAACCTTATCAGGAAGCACTTACAGATATAAAAAACAGGAAGAAGGGAGGGGATGGCAAATACACGCATTTTGAGTTGTCAGGAGGGGGTAAACTAAAAGAGACCTTTACAGCACAATTTTCATATGCATTTTGCTAAAAATAAAAAGCTGTATGTTCTTTAGGGGCAACTCAGGAATCTGGCCCTTCAGAGATCCGGCCTCTCTTTCTTTCTCTCATTCTCTCTCTCCCTCTCTCTTTCTCTATCTATCTATCTATCTATCTATCTATCTATCTATCTATCTATCTATCTATCTATCTATCTATCTCTCTCTCCCTCTCCCATAAACGACTGCATGGGCAACTTCGCTATGCAAGCGGCTCGCGAAGACGCAAAAAATGTTCTTTAGGGGCAACTCAGGAATCTGGCCCTTCAGAGATCCGGCCTCTCTTTCTTTCTCTCATTCTCTCTCTCCCTCTCTCTTTCCCTCTCTATCTATCTATCTATCTATCTATCTATCTATCTATCTATCTATCTATCTATCTCTCTCTCCCTCTCCCATAAACGACTGCATGGGTAACTTCGCTATGCAAGCGGCTCGCGAAGACGCAAAAATCCCCGCGAACACGCAAAAAACCCAGCGAACATGCAAAAAACCCCGCGAACACTCCGAAAAACAAAAATCCGCAAATTCGCACAAATTCGCGAATTTTGCGGATTGCGAATTCGCAAATCCGCAAATTCGCGGATCGCAAATTCGCAAAATTCGCCCATGCTTATCTTGAATCCAGTGCCGCATTGAGCATTAGACCCATGTATGGGCATACCCTTCCCACTTAGGGTGACAAAAATAAAAGGAACAAATGAAGGATGGAATGTTGAACATGGCAAACATTCACCCCAGTCACAAAGATCTGGGTTTAATACATAATTCTTCTGAATGTGTCACCTCTACCGAAGAGCTTTAAATTTCCCTTCCTGTAGCAATTCAGGCTCATCTATAGATGCTGGTGGGATAACATTTCTGGTATGGCACCAGTCTCCACTCACGCTGAGATTATAATTGTTTCCTTGCATTCACCAGCGCTTCCCTCTAAATAAAATCATGCAATGGTGGTACCCCTGCTGAAAAAGAATTCATTTGATCTCACCTCTGTTCGTAAATACAGGCCAATATCATCTGTACCATTTCCTACCAAACATTTGGCGAAATGGGCCAATGTTCAATTGTCACAGTATCTTGAGCTTAATTCCCTTGTGTCTAGTTGACTTTCTGTTCCCCACCCCAGCAGATTATATGTAACAACCATCAATCTGCCCCTGGGGGGGCAGAAAGACTTTTGTCCCTGGGGGGAAGGGAAAGCATTCACTCATTGCCAGGGGCCTGGTGGTGGAAAAGGCCCTGAATTGGCTCTCTAAATACAGTATGGGGGATTTTAGGCTTTACAGCCACATTATAATGGCTAGACAGGTAAAATGGGTGGGCCATGGCACAAAATCGATTGGGAGGGATTGTGTGGTAATAAACTTTAATAGTTACAACAAGGGGGTTCCTGAACTGTTCCTAAGCGTGACTAAGGGAAAGACTAGCTGGCGTGACCAAAGGTGTAAATGTGACACCCAAGGGCATCCATTGTGTTGGATGGATTTGCCTCACACACCCCGAAGGATGTCATGCTTCATCATCGGCGGTTGCTCCTCGTCGGGGAGGCGGTGCAATCCCCGACGGGCTCACCTCAAAGAGGGGCTCTTTGGCGGAGATCTTTTTCCAACTGCCTTATGGTGAGGTGTGGGTGTGTGGGCAGGGTGGTATGTGATAGTGAGAAAGGGATATTAAAATGTAGCTAAGGGTACCGGAATGAACTTTATTCTGGGGGTCCCTAGCTGCAGTTAAAAACAAGGGGCTAGCTCACTAGGAATCAACGAGTAAGTTCAGGTGAACCTAGATAGGGCTAGTGGTGCAAATGGTCGACATGTTTCTCGCAGTGGGCAATAGTTACCCGCGATTCATCAGGACCTATGAAAGGTGATCAACCACATGCTGGTGTCATGTGTGGGTTTGTGTGTGTATTACCTCTGTGAGAGTTGTCCTATGCCTAAACATGGAAAGGAGATAAAACAACAATGGTTAAAACAATTTGCAAAATGCAAAGTCGGTCACGCCAATGGGGAAGAACTGTGAAAAGCGTGGCATGCTATAGGTGTACTTGTGGTTCAAGTAACAATCAACACATGCCTGAGTGGTTAAGTATGCCGAATGTCTGAAGTATGGCATACACAACAATCACTAAGTAGGTGAAGTGGGTATTTCTGTGAAGTGTGAGGAGGTTTTTAAAAGGTTAAAAAAGGGATTAACATGCAGTAGCTAAGCAAGCTCAATTGTGCAACTGGGTTCATACCCTGTGATGGTATCAGTAAGTAACAGGGGGAGACACCCATTAAAACATGATGATTATAACGTGAGCAATTTGCACATACACTCTGACTTCAGGGAGCCTCAGTTCTAACAAAACTCCCATTATCCACTCACCTATTTGTCAAAAACTAACTGCCACATGAGGGGTCGGCGGGATGAGACATCAAGGATGAGTCATAAAGTCAAGACTGGGGTTGGGATTAAACAAAACAAAACAACCAGGCGAATATTAATGAAATAGCAGTATCTACTACTTCGAGTGGCTCCCCGTCTAGAGCCCTCTTGTCCCGCTGGAGCACTCACCTCTGATCACTTGTGCCCTGGCTGCTTGACCTACCCTTCTCCGCCGAGCTCGAGTAGATGTGAGAGCTCGGCGGGAAGGGTTATTTACATTACTAACAGCGAATCAACACGGAGCGAACGTCCCCGCCTATCTGCGGGTCACGTGGTTACCGCCGTTTGTGGGGCGGCCATCTTAAGCTAGTGGGTCTATGGCGTTTGGTGGGCTATGGTGTGTATCCGCGCGCCTTAAAACCGTGTACAGTGCGTAAGGAGCCCAATGCTCCGGGTGTTGGAGCGCATGGGAGCTGGGTTACAACAAGGTTTAACCTTGCTTGTTTGTTAACAATGTGTAGGGATGACCTCGTGATACTAGTAAGTGTGGCGGCGGCCATGATTGAATGGTGTCACAGCGCCTGAGCCCCTGAGTGAGTCACGTGGTTACCGCTGTTGGCGGGGCGGCCATCTTAAACTAGTGAGTCTATCACATTAGGTTAGTTAATATGCAGGGTCGTTAATGCAAAATGTATCAGCCTAATGTCAAGCCCCTGTGGTACTGTGGCATTAGTTTCGTTCGGGATGTGGACAATGTTGGGGGTGGAAGCCCTTATTAGAGTGTTAGTTCAAGTATATTATGCGATATGGACCCATTGGGGGGAAGAAGGGGGGGTGGTTATCATTACAGATAGCAGCCAAAGGCTGGATGTGGGGCTGCATGGAATGGTTGACACCTGTTCTCTACTTCCTGCCGAAGATCCATAAAAACAGCTCGAAACCACCAGGGAGACCAATTGTCTCGGGTTGTGATTCGGCCCTTGAACCAGCTTCGAAATATATAGATTTCTTCTTGAAACCTTTTTTGACTGGGGTTAGATCGTACCTGAGAGACACTATTGATTTTCTCAATAAACTCCAGGAAATGACTTTTGACCCTGACACACAGCTGATGGCAACACTAGACGTGACCTCGTTGTATACACAAATTCCTCAAGATGAGGCTCTTGAGGTGATGGAAATTTATCTTGACCAACGTGAGAGACCACACAGAGTTCCAACCTCTTTTATCCTAGCCTTGGCCCAGGTTACACTAAAAAGCAATTACTTCAAATTCGAAAATGAGTTCTTTGTACAAACCAAGGGCACAGCCATGGGTTGTCCTTACGCCCCAGAAATGGCGGTACTGTACATGTCACAGTACGAAGAGAAATTCATTTATAAGGACAACCCATATGATGCAAACATCATACAATGGCTTAGGTACATTGACGACGTCTGGCTCCTGTGGCAGGGGAGCCAGACTGACCTCATGGCATTCCATGAATGGTTAAATCAGAGACACCCTGACATAAAATTCTCGATTGACTGCAGTAACCAGCGGATGACATTTCTTGATGTAGCCGTGGGCACCGAAGGGGGCAAGTTCACCACCACTTTGTTTAAAAAGGCCACAGACAAAAACACGATCTTACATTATAAAAGCTTTCACCCACAAGGGCTCAAACAGAATCTACCCTACGGCCAATTACTTAGAATTCGGCGTAACTGTTCGGACCTTGATGAGTTTAATGTGCATGCTGAGACCTTTTGTGATGAACTGACCAAAAGAGGATATCCCAGCAAACTCCTCAAACACTCGAAAAAAAGAGCACGCTACACTCCCCGAGAAGAGTTACTCCAAATAAAAACCAAAAAAGAGTTGGACAAACTCGTGTGTGTCACGACCTATGGATCTCACACGAATAAATTCAGACAGATTATTCTACGGAATTGGCATTTGTTGGAGGGATTAGATTTCCCCCTGCAAAAACCAATTTTTGCGCTGAAAAAAAACCCAAGTATAGGTCAACAAATCATTAGAGCAGACAGCTCTTTACCAAAACCTAAAAGTGATTTGATTGCGAAATGGAACCTTAAGCCTATCACAGGCCACCATAAATGCGGTACGTGTGTGGCCTGCGCAAGTGCAGTGGAGGGAGATGAATTTTGTCATAACGGCATCAGATGGAGACACAGTTTGCAAACAAACTGTAAGAGTAGGAATGTAATTTATGGGATCCTGTGCGCCTGTGATAAATTATACATCGGCAAAACATGCCAGCAGGTTAACGCTAGAATAACACAACATCGCTCTAGACTCAAGAGAAAAGTGCAGAATGCCCCAATGGTTGAACACTTCACGTCAGCAAATCACAAGGAAACTGATTTCACATGGACAGTCCTATCTGGCATTGACCCACAGCACCGGTCACCTGATGTAGAGAAAGCGCTTCTACGAAAAGAAGCCTACTTGATACTCCGGTTTAATACCATAAATACCGGGTTGAACTCAATGAGTGAAGTTTCTAGATTATAATCCCGGCTTCACCATTAAAGGGACTTCAGGCCCCACAATGCATCAGACGAGAACGCAAAAGAATCCTCTTCTGATTGGCTCACCTATGATGAGCTCACTCCTTTGAATCACTGAGGCAACCGAATCCACATTCACTCTCAGTGAAGGAATGAGGAAGTGAAGAACGCTGCCAAGCGGCCAGGTAGGACAAGCGTTCCACTAACTGATAGCGCGTAACAAAGCGAAGCCCAAACAAGACACAAACGCCTTTCTATAATGGAACGAGCGTTCAACATTAGAAAAGCCGACCCGTCCCAGCGCAGTCTTTGGTAAACACCAAACGCGCGCTCTGTGCACTTACAAAGGAGCTCGATGCTCCCGAGTGATCACTAATTGCCGTCCGTGCTTTTTTCAACAGACTCACGGCACCAGTCGCTGTTGAAAGACAACCGGTACAACCCTTTGAACTAAGGCATCCTTATTTTTCGTAAAGAAAAGAAAACAAAGTAAGTGATTATTGGTTTCCAACACCATCTGAAAATGTTATGTTTCCCGCATTGAAAACAGCGAGTAATACGCCCATTTTACCTGCAGTTAACTATGTGGAAAGCGATTTGAAAATCGAAGCAAACCATTGATTTTCCCTGCACGCACAGAACCCACCAACCCCCTTGAGATCGACATATGTGGGTTGGATGAATTGTACCACCTCTATTCCCCGGAGGTACGTGTTATTTTAAAAGTAGTATGTATGAGAAAGCGTGATTAGGTTGATGGGAGCTAGCAGTAACAAGTGTCCCCAAAACCTTTATGTTTTTTATGAATAGGTTTAATAAACGGGGAAAAGAATTCAATTTGCCCTGAGGAGAGTTTGAGAAGACACGTCACAAACTCGAAACGCGTAGGCGGACAGGATTAAGTCCTCAGTTCTGACAAACAGATTAAATTGTTAGGAGCTACAAGCCTGCTAATACGGCCACCGAGAGGTCGTTTTGTTCCTTCTTTGGAGATTCATCAATAGACTCCCTATTGGTTACATTTAACAATTTTCTGATTATGTCATGTTAAAATATATGATTATATATATCTTTTTTTCCCCCTTCTTTTGTGATAATTCGCCACATGTTGTTGTGTTTTTTCACACATTGTTAGTTTCACTTATAGTATGCTTTCAGAATTTACGTTGTATGTTGTGCTAAATTATTGTGTTTTGATGCACTGTTTGATTTAAGTTTCTTGTTGTACGCTGGTGGCTAGTACGTTCAAGACACTGTGATTTCTTTAGACCAAAGTGACTCTTCACTTTTTGACAAAAATTTAAAAAATAAAACGGCGCAACTAATCGCCTGGATAAACATATTAAACTTTGTTTATCTCTCTCTTTTTCACCTTAAGTTGAATGGTGTGAAATTACTGAAGTGTGGGTTCCTTCCTTTTTTATACAGTAATTGGGCCCTTACCCCACTTCCGTCCGCATGGGCCAAACTCCCTTTGTTGTTACAAAAAAAAATACTTCAGACATTCGGCATACTTAACCACTCAGGCATGTGTTGATTGTTACTTGAACCACAAGTACACCTATAGCATGCCACGCTTTTCACAGTTCTTCCCCATTGGCGTGACCGACTTTGCATTTTGCAAATTGTTTTAACCATTGTTGTTTTATCTCCTTTCCATGTTTAGGCATAGGACAACTCTCACAGAGGTAATACACACACAAACCCACACATGACACCAGCATGTGGTTGATCACCTTTCATAGGTCCTGATGAATCGCGGGTAACTATTGCCCACTGCGAGAAACATGTCGACCATTTGCACCACTAGCCCTATCTAGGTTCACCTGAACTTACTCGTTGATTCCTAGTGAGCTAGCCCCTTGTTTTTAACTGCAGCTAGGGACCCCCAGAATAAAGTTCATTCCGGTACCCTTAGCTACATTTTAATATCCCTTTCTCACTATCACATACCACCCTGCCCACACACCCACACCTCACCATAAGGCAGTTGGAAAAAGATCTCCGCCAAAGAGCCCCTCTTTGAGGTGAGCCCGTCGGGGATTGCACCGCCTCCCCGACGAGGAGCAACCGCCGATGATGAAGCATGACATCCTTCGGGGTGTGTGAGGCAAATCCATCCAACACAATGGATGCCCTTGGGTGTCACATTTACACCTTTGGTCACGCCAGCTAGTCTTTCCCTTAGTCACGCTTAGGAACAGTTCAGGAACCCCCTTGTTGTAACCGTTGATACGGGCACACACTGAGACTGGACCTTCCACTCCCTTGAGTGGTAAACGGTGCCCTTTGATCAAGTGATCTCCTTCCTCCCTTCTTTTGAAAATAAATAAACTTTAATAACCACAGATTGGTGGAGCATCTTCTGAATGTCTTGCCAAATGCTCCTCGAACCGAATCCCAGAATTTTGCACTAGCACTTTTTTTTTAAACTATTAGGGCATACCAATATTCCACAAGCCTGGGCTCCCCTATATGAAAAACAAAATCGAGCCTTTGATGATTGGCCAGTAGTTCCAAAAAAAAACATATGCGATCCATTAACTGATCTTGAAGCCGGTGACTGGCTCTCTACCCAAACGGAGTCCCAGCCATTTGATACTATACCTGCTAGTATTACAATTCCTACTCCGAACCAAGATTTGCACAATTTAAAACTCATCTCCTTGAACATAGCGGGATATGGGCAGAAAACCCAGGATCATGAATGGCTGCGGCTTGTATCAAATTATGATATCCTGTGTTTACAAGAAACATGCAAACTTGATCAATATAGATGAGTTTAGTACTTCAGACGCCTGCAGTCCGGTCTAGAGCAGAACGAGCACGAGGAGGGTTTGTGACCTTAATAGCCTGTAAAGGTAGGCCTACTGTGAAAAGGTTTATAAAGACATCATCATGCTGTCCTATCCTCCTGTGTGAAGGTTGGCATGGAAGAGACTGGCTCTTACTTAACCTGGATAACAATATCTTTTCGTTAGACATTGCTGGGGTCAGTGAAAAAGATATAGCTCATTTGCAATAATACCATCATGCACCTCTAAAAATTTTATGGATGGGGGATTTTAACACCAATACATGTAATAGGACAGAGCTTCCTGTTTGTGGCGTGATGGATGATCAAAGGGAGCCAATCCGTCAATTCACCCATAATGGCTATGCACTGCTCTAAATAGACTATTAGCGATCCACAGTTTTGAGATAATGAATCCAGTAGATGTAAGTACATGCCAATTAGAATATACCTCCTTTACCTGATCCTATAAGACAACGATTGACTTTATTGTGGCCTCTGAACATATAAGATCGCAGGTTTCCACCATCAAGACAACAATTTACCCATTTGATGATAATAACGCGGCCATTAGTTGTCAAATACTGTCGGCTAAAAAGGTTTCCTTCCAGGCGGAATGAGTCCCAAAGCCATCAATTGTAAGAAAAAAATTGATTATCTTGAAGTGGGAAAAGCTGGACATACCAAAATGTACCCATAGTATTGTGGCTACTGTGTCCCAGGAAATTTTAATCTGCCTAGATCCATGTTCACACCCAGAGGAATCCCCTTTAGCCTTTGAGCTAATTTTATCTACAATCAATGCAAATCTGTTACTCCCTCGTAAAAATAAAAGGGGCAGGGATTCAGTATGCTGGTTTAATGACCATTGCACTAAAGCATTCAAAAACCTCTGTAAAGCCCTCTGAACAAACTCAAGAGATATCTCGCTGGTAAAATATCTATGTTTCATCTATAAAAGTAGAAAGAAGGAACAGATCAAGGGCCCTAAAAGAGGAGGCAAGAGACAATCTAAAATAGCATCTACACTAAAACAAAGTAGGGACTTCTGGCTCATAATTAATGCTCCGTTCCTCAAAGATGAGTCAGACCCCGCTTTAGACCAGCAGGTGGCAGAGGATGATTGGATGAGCTACTTTGGCATAGAGGGAGAGGGCACTGCAGTGCTAGTACCCTGCCAGTCTCAAATGGAGGGTCCCAAACTATCTTTCACTTTGGACTAAATGAAAATAGCGCTGAATAAGTGCAGAAGCTTGAGTGCGGCTGGGCCTGATGGGGTCCCAATAGACTTCTTCTTAACGAATCAGGAGTTTTGGGCCTATTGCTTGCTAATGTCTTTAACACTCTATCAAAAACAAATGTCCCCCCTTCCTGGAAAAAATCTGTGATAATACCGATTTATTTAAATAGGGACATAGCAGTAGCAAAAAATGATTGCCCAATATCACTGTTAGATAGTACGGCAAAACAAATTGCTTATTAAATAAGTTAGAGTACTGGGCTGAGGAAAACAACATATTAATTCAAACTCAATATGGATTTAGAAAGAATAATGGGACAGTGAACCAGTGTTTAAACTTAAACCTGCTGATTGCAAAATACACTGCTGCTAAGGAGGGCCATTTTTATATGGATTTTATGGACCTGTCGGCCGCTTTTGACCAATTGGCCCATATGAAGCTATGGTCTATAATGGATAATATCGGCATAGATAAAAATATACCCAATTTAATCTGGGAGTTGTACTCCTCAGGTGTGGTCTGTGTGTGCATGGGAAGAGAGGGGGAGTGTTTTAGACCCTTCCCCCTTGTGCGCTGTGTCAGGCATGGATGCGTGGTTGCGCCCTTTTTATTCTCCCTCTACACTAATGGTGTGGAAGCTGCGTTGGTGGGATCCACCAGTGATGTTCCCAACATAAATTCTACTCCGGTGCCACTTATTCTTTATGCAAATGATGCAGTATTGCTGGCTCAGACTGGCAATGCGCTACAGATACTTATGGACACCTATTCAAGATTCATGAATAACTTAGACCTGAAAGGTAAATAAACCAAATCAGTTGTGCTCGTGGTAGTAGCTAGATTGAGAAACCTTCCTAGCTGGAATATAGATGCGAAGAAACTGGCAGTAGTGGGTTCTTTCTCCTACTTGGGGGTACTCTTCGACTCAAAAAAACACCTGGCATAACATGGTGGCGAAAAGAGGACTTATAATGGAAAGATCTACAGGGGGAATCTTGAGCTTTATTAAGAAATTGGGGTCTAAACTAATAGAAACAATAAAAAGATATATGAAGCGAAAACAATGTCAGTGGCAAATATGGAGCAGTAGTATGGGGAGTAGCAACTGTATCAAGTCTCCAATCAATAGAAAACAAATTCTGGAAACGCTTGATGGGCGTTCCCCAATCCTGCTCCTCCTATAATTGCCATACTGAACTGGAAGTCCCCTTTATCTCAGACCAGGTTTATGCTGCCCCTCCCCTCTTCAGTGGCATTCAGTATGGAGAAGGGTAACTTTGAAGTTAACACAGGAAATCCTATTGGATTGCCTAAAGCTTGATGTGTCGCACAGAATAAAATGGTTGCAATTTATTAAGAACAGCATGTATGCTATTGGCCATCCCAAGTTATTTGATGATCCAATGTTTTATAACACTATCTCGAGGCTGAAAAAACATATAATTGAAAAGCAGAAGGAAAAGAGATAGGTAGCCGAATGCTCAAAATTACGGAGGAGACAATACCATCTAGACCCCAAAATAAATTCACCTGGCTTTAATTACTTATACTTTGTGACTAACTCACCATAGGTTCCTCTTAATGAGGTTTCAAATGGATTACATACCTTTAATGTTTGGCTATCCTGCCAATACATGCTATGTGAACGCTTTATCCCTTTGCCCATGTGAATCCTCATCTATTCAATGCGATCTACACTTGTTATTTTTTTGTAAATTTTATAGTGAGGAGAGGAAGATATTTGTTTGTCCAATCCTGCGTACATATGAGCTGAGGCAATTTCGACCGGCCCTTTATCTTTTAAAACAGCTTGCTGATCTGTTTACTTGTTATTGTTTGGCCCAGTTTTTTGTCGTGCCATAACAAGATGAAAGCATAATCTGTAATTAATTAATTAATTAAAAACCCTGCTTCCTATGCACTGTGTTTTAACTTTTGTATACTTTTTACTCTACTTTTTGCATAGGATTGTTTTTTAACTGTATATCATGATCTTATTGTATGTAGAATACTTTTTATGCCGCTTTTTTATCAACTGGCGAAATAAAATGGTTTTGACTGACTGACTGAGTTTAATTCAAGATTGGGCTGTTTCAATGTGGCTTTGGACCCCAGCACAGTACTGAATGAGCTCTACTAGCTGTAACAAAATATCTTAGTTCCATTTCAGATCATGGGAGCACTGCCACCTTGATACTCTTAAATCTTTCAGCAGATCTTAGTACAGTGTTACAATCTATTCTGGTCAATCACCTTCTCAGTTTTGACATCTGTAATTGTGCTGTGAGTTGCTTTCACTGTCTTATTGTATAGGCCCCATTCTTTAAGGCCTCAGTGATGTTCTCCGTCTCCCCTCTTAGAGGATGCTTCACATGGATCCTCCCTAATTGTCCTAAATCCCAATGTTCTTTAAGATCTGCATTGGTCACTGGCTACCTAACATATACCTACCGCCATCTTACATCTCTGGCTCTACCTTCTAGCAGCATTACCTTACTGGTGTCGGTGAAAGTTCTATTGCCAACCTAGGAGGAAGGAGAAGGTCCCTTCCTGACATTGCCCTTGCTTGTCCCTTCCGTTATCAACAGCAGCAATGGGGAGGGACTTCCCTTTTTATTGGGTCTTCTCCTATTGGTACCAGCTTTCCTTCTGCAGTCATCTTGTAGGAAGTTTTGGTTCCTGAGCCCATGACAGGAGGCTTCAGAACGTTGAATAGAGTGAAGTCCTTCAGTTCCGCTTTGATCATTGGTTACTTCAATCTGAGTCCTGCCTATGTCAATGATTCAAACTATAAGCAAAGCCGCAGGAATTACCCAACAATGGAGGGCTAAGCTGTGCAGTACATTTCAGGTACCCTAGCACACGTAAAGTTTAATGCAGTCTAATTCAGACAAAGTAAATGCAACAAAAGGCGATGAGTCTTATTCTTTCTGTCCTTCTCATTTATTCAGACATCCGGGAGTTCGGGGTCCATGTGTTCCAAGCCAAGCCAACACGTGTTTCGTCGCTTCTTGTACAGATAAGAACATGCGACTTGTTCACGGCTGTATATATGGTCATTGATGTGTTTCTTTCATGTGGCGATAATTCCAGGCCACATGGTCCCGTGGCGTGTGATAACTGATTCTCTGAAGGATGTGCTGATAGTATTTAATGGCCCAATATCAGCAGTCCAAAATCTAATCTGCATCCGACAAACGCCAAATACGCGTTACCTCTCTTCCACGCCGGGAGCTCGAGTGCGCGCTGTGCAGTAGCTGTTGCTAAAATTCCAATAGGAAAAGGCTGATTATGGAGCACAATCCGTGACTGTTGTTTCCTTATTATGTCAGATCAGAACCTTTTAATATTGTCAGCGCTACCTTGCACCCCGTTTAGATCAGTTTCAATCCTGAAGCAGTCAGCAACTGAAAAGGAACCAGTTAACATTTTCCATATGGTCTTCAATTACTTTTTTTGCGCTTTTTCAGTGAAGTTTCATTCGCTAGATCTAGAAATATTTTTTTCTTGTTAAAATGTGCGCATTATGCTGCAGATTGTGCGTTCTTGGGCAACTCCCGAAATATGGCAAAAACGCAACTGCATGTTGATTCATCTATTTGCAGTGGCCTTATGCATATGCCAGATGTTTAGCACACGTGTACTTTTGAAACACTACAAGCGAGTAGAGTGTTACCATAGAGGTGACTTGCCGCTGGCCGCGCGACGCAAAGGGGAGCTAAGCGAGACAGCGTCTTAGTACCACATGCCGGGCGAGCAGAACGATAGCGCGCCGGCCCCTGAGCCGCCCCTTTCTCAAGCGACCAATGGGAGGGCAGCACAGGGCAAGGTGGGCGGCCTCAAGGGACTTATAACTGGCACAGCAAACATTGCTCGGTCTTTCCTGCCGCGTTTCCAGAATAGGGGCGGCTACTGCAGCATATAGGGCTGGGCTGGGTGAGGAAGGTGTCAAACGGGTGGGGAGGTGGTCGTCCTCCTGCTATCAGAGATATGTCCGCCCATGAATATGACGAGTGGCGAAGGCCATATTCATTGCATAATTGGTAGAAGGAGCCATTGTGCAGCAGGCCATGGCTCACAGAAGATTCAGTTTTGTGGTGTTGTTTTTATGTAAAGCCAATTTTCAGGATGGCTGATACTGTATTTTAAGTTTTCGTTTGCTGTGCAGGTCAATATAAATAAAATAATAATGCCAACGGTGTCTTTTCTTGCAGTTGACTGTTGCGTGTGGGTGATGGGCCATTCGTATGTTACCAGGCTGGAACAGTGGGCGTCATACAGGAAGTGGGATTTGGCCTTTGCAAGGACACGAATAGTGTGGCTGGGCTCCCCGGGAATGAGATGGGGTCAGCTGAGGCGCAGACTGGACCAATGTTTGTCAGCACGGGGGGGGGGGCCTCCCAACATCCTCGTGATACATCTGGGAGGGAATGATCTGGTGACGGTGGGGAGGAGAGCATTAGTGGATGCCATACAGAGGGATGTAACCGCTATAACGAACAAATTGGGGGCCACTGAATTAATATGGTCGGAGATTGTCCCCCGCAGGGCCTGGAGGGGAGCGCGGTCAGCTCTTGCCATCGAGCAAGGCAGGAGGAGGGTCAACAGGGCCATGCAAAAATTCATGGAGAAGAGGGGCCTGGGGTTTATTAGGCATGCGTTGATACAGGAAAGGACTGTGGGTTACTATGAAAGCGATGGGTTCACTTGTCTGGGATTGGGATGGATGTCTTCCTCCTTGACTTACAGGAAGCTCTGGCAGCAGCAGGGTGCCAGTGATCTTGAGGGCACTAGGGAGCAACAGAAGGTAACTAGGTGGTGGGGGGGCTCTGTCATCGACGGGGGCCTCCTCCAGAGCTGTGGCGGAGTACAGGGCACTCTGGAAGCAGATGGACAGTAAGGGTACCTCTGCGGCAGAAGGATACAGTCAATACCTCTGCCTGGCACAGTAGGGGTGCCTGAGCCAAGAACCTGGAGCCGAGGGGGTTCCAGGAAACAGCGTCGGCGCCCCGTTAGTCCTTCGGGCGGTCGGGGGGCCTGAACCGACCGGGGGTGTGCCTCATCGCTCCGCCCTGACAGGGGGGGCGGGAGTAAAACGAAATAAAGTGTTAATGTAATGCACCGTCAGAGCATCGACTCACCGTGCAAGATGGCTAATTAGGCATGCGGGTCAGCGAGGGGCTGCCGCATTGGATCGCCTGTAAGATGACCCACCTTATCTGCTACTTGTTATGCAAAATAAACCTGCACAACCGTTTCCCACAATTCTGTCTCATGAGTCTCCTTGGTATGCAAGTGGTATGGGGCTCAAGGTGGAGCGAGCGCTGGCGGTGTGGGCACTATGCGCTCAGTCATTAGATTTCTGCATTGAGACGGCATCTTAACTTGTGTTTTGTCATTCATTATGAACAGAAACATGTGTTAGACTGATTTGTTTTTCTGGCAGATATTCTAATTATACAGTGAGTTTGGATTTTCACTTTGGTTTTGACCTGGAAGTTAAATAACAAAAAATTAGATTGTTACTCAATGACAATCCCTTTTTTATTATAAATAATGACAGTTTTTTATACAAATAGTAATGCATAGCTTCCGTCTGTCACGCAGGGATAACTAACCTATTCCAAAGTGTGTTAAACCTTTGCAGTACAAGGATTAACTGTAGCAACGGGTGTAACAGAGATAAAATTGTTTTGGGTATTTTTTTTTCCAATAACCTTTTCCAGGTTCATTTATGCTTATTTCTAAGCAAATTTTGTTTTCAACAAACCTCACATGACAATTGACCGGCTAATTGTTTATGCTTATCAAAATGTTTTCTTCTTATCACGTGACTCTATAAAAAGACTATTCAAATCTTATTGAAAATGTGGACACCTCGAAAGAATTAGTTTATTCACGTTCAAGGTTTTATGATAATACGCGTTTATGCGTTTTTTATAACAAATGCTCGATGGTAAACGATTACACCTGAACAATTAGACGTTCCTGTCTAGCATTGTTAAAAGTTTTACAAGAGCAAAGTATGTCGTAGGAGATCAATATAAAATTGAAGAAATAAGCATGTTGGTGTTGTATGTGCAACATTCTGTTGCTATTCTAAGTGAGCAGGGGCCGCGTGTACACACAGAGGTACTGTGTATGATTTTTGCTCCCACACACTGTTGTCATGAAACATGCAGAGCTCGGGTGAAGAGAGAAAGTCATAACTCCTTTAAATACATGCATTCTGCCTCAATTTGGAATGCTATTCCACAACGCATGAAACTGATGTTCCGTCATTAAGTAGTGTTTCACTCTCCTAGAAAAGTAGTGGCATTTGGTGTAAAAATGCATCAGCACTCGTAGGACTGGGTGCGCTACTGTACTGATGGAATGCTGTGTACATTTTACTCAGTTGATACTTGACTATGCATTGTCGAGCCTTTTTTTGTGTATTTACTCCAAATCTGTTTCTAAGCTCACTTTTGGGAATAATGAATATAGATCCATCTGAATTTACAGCCTGCCTCAACTAGATTGCCCTGTACATTATATTTTGAAATAGAGTATCCCATGCCATACTTAAGCAAATATGATGACCCTGAATATAGCAGGTTTAATGTCCACTAAAGTTGTTAAAAATCCCCTAGCTAGAGGGGATCCCTGGTAGTGATGGGTTACATAGAGAACTCCCCTTCGGCCCAAAATAGGATTATACACGTCCTGGTCTTTATCACCTGAAAAAAGCAGGTGCAAATATGCCCGGAAATCGGACTGAAATTTAGATAAAGCAGACAGAAGACGCTGTGGTAATAGTGCTTCCGTTATTCCCCATTGCAGAGGTGCCAATTTGGAATTGCCTTGTACACGGTTTAGTTCCACCTAGTATCAGTAAAACCAGGTGTTGTAATATTGTATTTTGTTACTATGCCACCCCTGAAGAGGGTCACAGGGTTATACTGGAATGTTGTGATTTTTGAGTACAGAATGAAGGTTTGCATGGTTACTCTATCTGGGGTCCACCAAGGCGGTCACCCGGTGTCTTCAATTGGTACAAAATGCCGCCGCTCGACTCCTTTGTGGATGTCGTAAATCAGACCACATTACAGAACGCCGGAGGGAACTTCATTGGCTCCGTATAGAAAGCTGTATAAAGTTCAAGGCGCTATGCTCTATGCACAAGATTAAGATGGGTGTGGCTCCCCTTTATTTTCAGTCACTTGTCAAACCCTATTCTCCTTCCCGTTTGCTCCGTTCCTCCACTCAACACTTATTCTGTGTTCCTAAGTATAGGTTGTCCAGAATGGGGGGCAGTGCATTTGCCAACCTGGGACCCTGACTGTGGAACTCCCTCCCGCTGGCTGTTCGCACGGAGGTCAACTATGTTTGCTCTCGAAGAGCTGTTAAAACCTGGCTCTTTAATCAGTAAATTTCTTTCATGGGTGTCAGGTTACTTGTGACAATCAGCGCCGGGAAACCCGTTTGGGTAGCTGTAGCGCTTTACAAATTCAATAAATAAATAAATTAAAAAAAATAATCAATAAATCAATATTCATGCCTTCCAGTTGTGAAAAACCACAATCAGAATTCCACAGAATGCAAACAAGGGTGATCTTTTCATTCATTTTTCAACATGTGAAGGTGGAACATCTCTTGACTCCTGCAGCCACCAGTATCCTCATCTTGCTTCAGATGCGGAGTGTTTATGCAAGATTGACGGACACTCCATCTATATCTGTTAAAAACCTCTGACGTGGCTTGACTCTTATTCCTGCATAAACGCATTGGAGTCCTGTTACACCATTGGGGAACACCTGATGCATCACCCATTAATTACATTTAGAACGAAATAGAGCTGCATATTTACAAGGAGTTAACATCATCAGAACGCCACTTTTTGAGATGTTCTGGTGGCGTTAAATCATTTGTCTTATTAACAAGGCAGCGTTAAGCCACTTACATAACGTGGCTTAACGCCGCTTTGTAAATAATGCCACTATTCACGCAGCATTCAGAAAAAAGTGTGTGCAATAGATGTTGTACCAGCCATTGCTTTTTGATGCTGCCTGATATTTACAAGGTATGGGGCAGCTTTAAAAATATTGCCTGGGAATACCGGGTTTTAAGCAGGCGATACGAAGAGAATGTTTTATTTCTTCTCGTATTTTGCTCTTTCCATGCAGCACACATAGAAACAGCAAACCCCGTGTAAAGATTGTTTATGTGCGGGCAGGTGTCCCACTCCCTCCCTGTACATAAACAATCACCCCTGCAGCGCAGGCACTCTTGCAACATGGCACAAGGGTGTCTGCTCTAGAAGAAATGCAAGGGTGCACCGTATTTTTGTAAATACGACGCATCCCCGCGTTTTGAACCTGACGGAGCACAACATTACCAATTTTAGCCTAACACCAGGAGCTTGCGTAATACAACTAAATGTATTTATTGTTTGTTTTGCTTCAGTAATGTAGTCGAAACAAACATGTTTAATGCTGTTTAGAACAACAATGATGTGAGGTAAATCCAGACAGAAAGAAGCATAAACTTGGGGGGAGTGACATGGCGCATGGTATCAATGGCGGCTCTACCTGAAGCTCTGTAGAGCCTCCAATATGTTAGGCAGACAGGGTGATTATTAGCACTAAATAAAAATATGGTAATATCAAGAGACCGTTGGTTGGAGTTATTTGCTTTTCTCTCTTTCAGAAAATGAATGTTTAATATGCTCAAGTTAAACATTTCAAATATATGTTTGCTCAATCCTGCATAAGTCCTCAAATGGTTTTTTTTTAACTCACCTGCATATCCTATCTTCCCAGCTGGCTTTCCACACCAGGTTTAGCCAGCATATCTGTGCTTCACCACAATTCTTCCCATGCGCCATGACTCTTAGAGACATGCCCTGGTGGGAAGGTGCCCTATACTGGCTCTGGGTCCCCCTGGAGCCATAACAGACTCCGTCAAGTTATTTGTTAGTTTACCCTATCCATCCTCCAATTTCTCTGCCAAGTGGGTTATCTGATCCCAGGTGAAATGTCTGTTGAGACGCCTGATGTCTTCTAAAGCCTCCCAATGGCCCCCCTGAACCACCCAGTTAAAAGAACAAACATCCTTCATTATTGTAAGAAATTAAATGGCGACATAATATTCCTCCAATAAACTAATATAGCTTTCAGAGGAGTACTGTTAATGAGGATAGGCTGGGTGTCTGAAGTGCTTTGCCCTGAAGCATGCGGTAAAAAAATGGGGTACTTACTTTATTCTACAGAAAATCTGGCCTATCAGTAATTGAGTCAGAACATGAGTTCAATATAGTCGATGGCTACTCACTAGACTGAATAATGGGATTCATGATATCTATATCATGAACATATATGCTCCCAATGTAGATGATCCATTCATCTGGTGCGAACTAAATAAGAAACTAGAAGACATCCCCTCTGATTCTAAAATGATTCTGGGTGGAGATTTCAATCTTCCAGTGGATCCTATTCTAGATCGCCACTTGCTTTTAAATTCAGAACACCAAGGGTCCATAAACAGATACTCCATCTTTGTTCCTCATACAGTCTATTAGATGTCTGGAGAATACGTCACCCCAAAGGAAGCAATTAAAATATTTCTCACAGCCTCACTCTAGTTTCTCTCCTATAGATTATGTACTGGTAGATGCCTCACTTCTAAAAGTCGCTACGACACAAAAATACATCCCATCCTTGTGTTAGACAATGCTGCGGTCTTCATGTCCATTTCAAACCGTCCTAAGAAAAGCCAATATTGAAATTGGAGTATAAACACAGACATTCTAGAACAAGAATCTGACATTGCGGCTATTCAGAACTAAATAGAATACTTCTTTAAGGAAAAATAACACACAGTTAGTTCCCTTGTAATAATATGGGATGCATTTAAGGGCGCCATAAGAGGACAAATTGATAAACGAGTGTCCATTAAAAATGGCAAAATCAAAAGAACGATACAATCTTAAGGTGCTGAACTTAAAAATAAAGAAGAAGTGTTTACACGCTCTAACATCAAGACCCTACTTAAAGATATTGCACAGTTAAAATACACTTCTAATTCCATTATTAGCAAGAGGGTATACCTAAGTGTACACAAACAAAAATCTAAACATCTTTTATTTCATAACACGGCAGGCAAAACTTTCACCACCATTCTCAAATTCAATAACATCAACAACCAAAACACACATATTGTGGCTCAAGATGGCTCCCAGAGATTCAAAACAAAGCAAATACGTGAGATCTTTAAATCCTTCTTTGACAAACTCTACTCACCACAATCGACTTGCGACAAATCAGTGTCTAGCATCTCTCCACTCTCTCCCTACTGCTTCAATGTCTGATGCAGATACAGTGCGCTTGAACCAGCCATTAGAAACAGAGGAGAGATGTTAAGGCAATAAAATAAGTTAGGAGCAGAAGACATTTACGACCTCCATCATCGGACATCCCAAAAATACCCTTCATGACTTTTCTCTTCAAGGCAAAGTTTTTGGCAAGGCCTCTGAAGCTACGATTGTGGTAATGCCCAAGGAGGGGAAAGATTATTCCGACCATAAAAACTTTCGTCCCATTTCACGTCTGAACATGGAAGCCAAAATTTGTTACCAAAAAACTCCCCAACAGAGTAGAGACTCACATACCCAAACTCATTCAGAGATCCCAAACAGGTTTAGTTAAAGGGTGTCTCGCAAGTGATAATATTCAAACATTCTGCCATATTATTGAAAAATCCTGCCTTTCCTTACTCCAGACAGCAGACATCGCCCTTGATGCAGAAAATGTCTTCGATAAATCCTCTTGGCCCTTTATTCATTCTGTTCTGGAGTCCCATAACCTAGGCACATCTTATATTAATATAGTGATTGTCCGTATGTGAACCACAGAGCAAATATTAGAATAAAGGGCTCCACTTCTTCACACTTTTACATGCACCAAGGCACAAGACAGGAATGCCTTCTTTCTGCTTTGCTTTTTTTACCTGCCATTGATTCCCTACTTACGTTGCCAGAAACTGATTCTGAGATTAAAAGTCTCCAATTTGGTAAAGAAACATATAAAACTTCAGCCAATGTGGATGACATACTAATTCTTTCGGGGGATAATCAAAATCCAATTCTGATTATCACCAACATTATTCATAGGTTTTACGAGGTCTCGGGATACACTTCAAAAAAGGATAAGACCAATGTTTTTCCCCTCAACCCATTGTTCTTTCCTTCATATTTAGGTGATTCAGGTCTCAAATGGTAGCCCTAATTTCATAAACAATTGGGGATTTAAATCTGTAGCGATTTTACAGAAACACTACAGTATAATGAATCAAGGACAATCTCCAAAGTTTGAGATTTTCTGTCATCCTGTTCACCCAAATACATCTTGTGGTGGGGTAGGCTACAAACTCTAAGAATGACGGTTACCCCAATAGTGAATTTTGTGTCCTCTATGCAACCCCTAAAACTCTCCTTATCCCTTTTCCACAAAATCGAAAATATTACTTCAAAATTCCTCTGGTGTGATAAAAGAGTAAGGATCTTATACAAGGGGCCATTAGGTCAAGTTTTTCCTGGGCTGGCTGCAATTTACAGAATTGCACCCTATATCAATCAGCCTTTCTGGCTGCTCAAGGTGCTGCCTGGCTAATTCCAGAACCATTCAACACACCTTGCTGGTTGGAGATAGAACGTGACATATGTTGCCTCTTTGGTATTTCTTAGTTCATCACAATTTCGAAATGTATATCCCCTCAATCAAACCGTAAACTTTCAGATATGGCAAATGTCCTAAAATTGCTAGACAAAAGACTACCTGAACCTATCCGCAATTCCAGATGGGCCTCATTATGGCACAACCACAAAATTAAGGTGTAGATGCCCATACTGCACATGTGTGGGCCTTCAAGGGCATAAGACTAATTAACTGAATATATGATCACAACAATGATCCACTCCGCTTCTCAGCCCTGGCCAGAACATAAAACCTCTCTACCATAGACTTTTACAGCTTCCTGAAGATTAAAGTAATGCATTCAAATCTTAATTTCACCAAGCATTCATCTCTACCGTCCCACCTTGCAATATAGCAA
The DNA here is from genome assembly GCF_964263255.1 of Lissotriton vulgaris. Taxonomy (NCBI): domain Eukaryota; kingdom Metazoa; phylum Chordata; class Amphibia; order Caudata; family Salamandridae; genus Lissotriton; species Lissotriton vulgaris. The sequence continues at coordinate 1,690,460,992 of NC_141694.1, forward strand.
TACTCAGTTCACATTGCCTTCAAAATGTGCACATTTTTCTCTGACCCACGCTTTACACAAACTTCATTACTAGGCATAAAATTGGCCAAAATGTTAACACGGATGTTTCTGACCACATCACTAATGATAATTGGCAAAAAACTGGCAAAATTTTGCTTTGTAATAAAATTGCCACCTCTCTCAAGTTCTTCACAATGGGTCTCCAGCACTGGACCCCGGCTAGGCTGCATAACTTGAGCCTGCAGGAGAACGACAAATGCTAGAGCAAACAACAAGTTCTCACCAACATATGTTGTTTTTATTTCAACTCTTAATGCCCTAGTTGCCTCAAGTTCAGAACCAGTTAACAGCCATTTTTGACATACCCATAACACTGAGCTTCCCTACAATAGCTCTTGGCCCCTGGGCTTCGGTGACCAATTTGAATCTCAACACCAATGATATGGCTGTCAGTACTTCTTGTGACTAATGCAGTGAAGGTTATCCTTTCTGAATGGAAATCATTTAATCACCTATCTCATCACGCATGGTAGGCATGAGTATCATACCTCAAAGGGGCTCACAGCCTCCAATCCAAATTGCAATCCTCCCCCCAATCTCTATGGCTGTATGGCTTTCCTTAGATTGAGTAAAAAAGAATGTTTCCCTTCGGGTAGACCATGTATCATCCACATCAAACACATTCAATCAATACACTTAACCAGAATCACTCCCCTCAAAGAGTTAAATGCAACTAATATATCATGTGAAACACTTACAAAGAAAAAGTAATACATGAATTATATCAAAACAGACTGTTTATTTTCATACTAAAAAACATTAATCTGAATGTGCAATAAATATAAATATAAAAAGCTCTAAAAAAGACTAAATTACAATCATAAAAATTCATAAAGCTGCACAGGAGAAAATTTAACAATTGTGTTTGACGCTTTATACAATTGTTAAATTTGGAGGGGTCAACAAGTGAAGGGTTATAGGGAAGGGAGGCCTAACCTTGTGTTGTCCTGATAGAGTCTAAATTAACAGTGACAAGACAAAGTTGATTGTCTTTCCTTTCTCCTGTGCAGATTTATGAATTTCTATGATTATCATTTAGGCTTTTTTAAATAGAGGTTTTTTTCATATTTATATTTATTGTACATTCAGATGAATGTTTTTTAGTATGAAAATAAACAGTCTGTTTTGATATAATTCATGTAATACTTTTTCTTTGTAAGTCTTTCACATTATATATTAGATGCATTCAAATCTTTGAGGGGTGTGATTCTGGTTAAGTGTATTGATTGAATGTGTTTGATGTTGATGATACATGGTCTACCCGAAGGTAACAATTCTTTTTCACTTTATAGTAATTTGTTCCTCTATTCCCTTTTGGTTGTAATGGAGCCCCTCTCATTTGTTTAAGATTTCCTTAGATTAAAATATAGAATTAGGTACAAATGGGTTGTTAGCTCATCCTCCACCTGGACCTTTGAATCTGACCCTTCATTCATGCCAAGCCTATCTGTTCATTTCTTACTGAAAGAGCCTTTATCAGCCTATATCTCTCACACGTTACTTGTTCAGCCTGCACCTGTAATGTAATGTAACTGTTTATGTTTATGCTTTTAAAACTGCTTGAAACTTGTGCTTTTTAAAACTTTATGCTCACCTGCTCTTCGCGCATTTGATCTGATTCCTGACACCCCTGCACAGCGGATTTAGCGCTGGTGCGGGCGAGGTGTTTGTATTTACATTTGCCGCCATTGCCGCACTTTCTGGGACACGCCCACCGGTGCTGGCCACGCCCCTTTTCCAACCCTTCCCTTACCTGTACATAGGATGTGCCCCTACCGGAAGCGCAGCGGGCGCGCCTAAGGCAAGCCCGTCTGCGCCCGTCCGCGGCCGGCCGGGGCCTGGGGCCTGCCACTCTGCCCAACTCACATCCTATGCCCCCAGGGACCTGACTGCTCTACACTCACCCTGGCCGCTGGAATCCGCCAGCCACCATAACCTACAACAGCTTGGTATCTACCAAGCCCGCACCTCTTTCCCCGAGATCAGGACCCTCCCATCCTCCCTCACTCCTGAATACACAATCACCCCCCCCCCTTTCTAAACCCCTGCCCGCTCAAGCACCTGTTAATTTGGAACTAGCAATCATGTATCTTAACACCCGGTCGCTCGTCAGACATCAATCTGATATCCACCACCTCCTGGATTCAGACCGACCTGACATTCTTCTTCTAACAGAGACTTGGCTGAATGACGACTCCTCCCCTGACATCTTGGCAGCCATTCGACCGGGTTATTACATCCTCCAAGCCAACCGGCCGGCTGGCAAACCAGGAGGCGCCGTAGCCGCTATTATCAAATCTCCTCTCAGGTTCAGCTCCCTTTCTCTACTTACCATCCCCCAGGTTGACTGCCTGGCAATCCGATTTGACTCCTCGGTGTCCCCTTTCATCTGTGTTTTGGCATACCGCCCCCCTCAACCCATGCCCAACTTTTACTCCCTCTTTGGCGATCTACTCTCTCAGCTCACTATCAACAATTCTAAAATCCTGGTCCTAGGTGACTTTAACTACTGGCCATCAGATGCAAATGAAAGCCCTCATTCCTTGGCTTTTACTGACCTGCTAAGTGGGCTTAATGGCTCTCAACATATTCATACAGCCACCCACTCTAAAGGCCACATCCTAGACCAGGTGTGGACCTATAATCTGGAAATCAATACGCTCACGATATTACCTTGCCACTGGTCTGACCACTTTCTAATCTCTTTTAGTCTTCTGATCCCTCCCTCACCCCCCACAGCCGAGGCCCTAGCCTTCTGGCTCGCAACTGGAACAAAGCAGACCTCGATCGTTTCCTCACCTCTTTAACTTCCTCGGCTCCGTCCTGCCTAGGCTCCATAGACTCTCAAGAAGCGGCATTAACTGAATGGTTAGAATCTGCCAGCGACAAGGTCGCTCCCCTCAAATTAGTCAGAGCCAAGCGTCCCCATGACGCACATCAGTGGTTCTCAGATAGCCTCAAATCCCTAAAACTGGGACTTCGCCAAGCTGAGCGTCATTGGCGCAGAAACTACGACCCTTTAGAGAAACTTCATTTTCTAAAACTATCTGGAGAATATAAACAGGCTATTTCAGCAGCTAAAACCACCTACTTCTCCTCAAAAATTCTCAACTCTGTGCAAAAATCCAAAGATATTTTTGCCATTGTGGAGGAGCTCTCACATCCGGATAGGGTGACTATTAAACCCCTTCCGTCCCAGGCCCTCTGCGACTCCCTCAACTGTTTTTTTATAGAAAAAATCAGTAAAATCAAAAACAGTATATCTTCCGGACCGCCGGCGACGGCCCTCTCTGAGGTCACCTCCTCCTTTAACCCCCACTCCCTCACTCAGCTCCCCCCCATACTAGACGAGGACTTTCCCTTCCTACTTAATAAAGTTTCATCTGGTTCCCCCACAGATTGTTGCCCTCCTATGATTCTCTGGGCCGCCTTCTCGGCCTGCCCCTCCCCTCCGCTGGCCCTCCTGAACAACTCTTTACTGCTCGGTCAGGTTCCCAGCCAGTTTAAAAACGCTGAGGTGGTTCCTATATTAAAAAAACCCAACGCTGATCCCGGGGTTCTGGGCAAATTCCGCCCCATCTCCCTGCTCCCTTACTTGAGTAAGGTACTTGAGTCTCACGTGACCAGCGTCCTCAGCTCCTTCATCGAAGACTCCAACTTCCTTGATTCCCAGCAAGCCGGGTTTAGACCTGCCCACTCGACTGAGGCGGTTATCCTCTCTGTCATGGAGGAACTCCGTAGAGGCGCTGACTCCAACATCAGCCAAGCCTTGGTCCTTCTGGATCTGTCAGCTGCCTTTGACACGGTCGACCACACCATCTTGGTCGAACGTGTCAAAGAAGCGGGCATCGGTGGGACGGCCCTTAACAGGGTTTGTTCCTTTCTGACAAACCGCCACCAATCCGTCCGACTCTCCCAGTTTTCGGCTGACAGGAGGATGCTTACCTGTGGTGTTCCACAGGGTTCGTCCTTGTCACTGCTTCTTTTTAACCTGTACCTCACCCCACTGATCCGCTCCCTCCGGGGAAGGAATGTCTCCGCATTTAACTATGCAGACGACATTCAGCTCGTTTTCAACCTTGACTCCTCTGACGAAGCGGCCCAAAATGTCCAATCCGCCCTCTGCCATATCAGCAATTGGATGGGCGCCCACCATCTCAAACTTAATCCCGACAAGACGGAGCTTGTTCTTGTCGGAGCCCCATCCAACCCTTGGAACTCCACCTTCTGGCCCCTCTAACTTGGCCCCCCTCCCCACCCTGCTGACAAAGTGAAAAGCCTTGGGGTTTACATCTCCCACGATCTCTCTATGAAACATCAGGTCAATGCCACTGTGTCCACTTGCTTTTTTCAGCTTAGGAAGATCCGAAAAATAGCCCACTTCCTGACCACCGAAGCCCTCACTCTGGCATTGCTGGCCCTAGTCATCTCTTGGATCGACTACGCTAACGCTTTGTATGTAGGCATCCCTCAATATCAGATCAAACGACTGCAGTTGATACAGAACCAGGCAGCTCGCCTAATCTATCATCAACCCAAACATCATCACGTCCACCCTCTGCTCAAAGCCCTTCATTGGCTCCCTGTATCAGAGCGCTGCAAGTTCAAACTTGGCTGTCTTACTCATAAATCTTTGGCCGGCATCGGCCCTTCCTTCATCTCTTCCCTCCTACATTGCTATGTCCCCTCCAGGCACCTCCGATCCTCTGACCAAGCACTCCTCCAGGTACCCAGATACAGGCGCAAAAAACATGGAGGTCTCAGATTTTCTTTCCTGGCCCCCTCATTTTGGAACTCTCTCCCATTGGAACTTAGACTCTCCCGCTCCCACCCTCAATTTAGGTCTCTCCTTAAAACCCACCTCTTCCGTAGTGTCTATTCATAGGCTTTTCTCAGCCCCCCCCCCCCCCCCCCCCCCCCTCTGCCTCCCACCGAATATAGTGAACAGCGCCAAGAAACCGTCCGGTGTATGCCGCGCTTTATAAGTAATTTTTACATTACATTACATTACATTCGAGACATCCCACTCACCTCCCTTTCCCCTCTCCCTCTATCCCAGTTTTCTCATGTATTCTTATCGTATACATAAAGGCGATACTTCTTTAGGACTAACGTTGCTTTGCATGGTACACTAGAGAGGTACTATAAGTACAAATTACATCAGATTGATACCTTCCATTCTGCTTGTCATACTAAGAGGATAATCATATGAGATTACACAGATCCGTAGTACCTCATATTTATAATACGTATATTATTGTTCTTATATGACTGAAATTGCCTCTCATATGTGTTTTTACATGGCTGACCTACAACACTTGGTATGTAATTTGTAAACTATTTGCTTGAATTGATTGTTTCAAATGTCCTTTCTGTATCTGTATCGCAATGATATATACCTGTTTTGCCCTCATATTAAAATGAATAAAATACTTTGAACACAAAAAAAGAAGCATAAACTTTTAGCATATGGATTTTTCAAATTCGGCATTCATGTCTTGATATCAAGCAGATAGTGTATGTGTGAAATGCTCTAGTTTTGTGATTAATTCGGTATGAAACAATAGGTATTCTCTTAAACCAGCAGAGTATCACTTGAACATCACTTTAACACCTACGCAATTCTATCTTTTCAAACAGGCATGCCTTTTAAATGACATGTCTCTGAGTGTCATTGATTTTATTGAGGTATTATTTAAATCCGAGCACAGGCACTTTTTTTACTCTTTCAAGTGTGATGAATCAAGAAAGAGTGAATAGCAAAATCATCTTGATTTACTATTTTCTAAAGCTTTTATAAGTATATTATATTCACAATAAGTAAAAGTCGTATTGTTTGCTTCACATCATTGACATTGTCCCTAGATCCATTGAATCCTAGTAGGAAACTTCACAATTGCTTTTCTTGGATAAGGTCATAGTGGCGTTGGCTTCTTGGAATCCTTATGTGATACGTTTTTCATGCTTTAACACCATTGCTTGGATGTGCAGTCTTGCCAAAGCTATTTACACTTCTATTTGGTTTGGATGAAGGGATCATAAGTAGCCCATCTAATCCCTTTCATACTTTAATCATTGGTTTGTTTTACTTTATGTCTTGATAACATATTGTTGTATTTACAGAGTGAACACATAGTGCTATGGCCTAGTTTCATTTAAGATGTTACACAACTGTGCTATTAATTCTTAAGATCTGTTTTTGTGCACTATTTCTTTTCCTCTTTCTCACAGAAAAGGCTATTATGTTTTCACCAGTAAAGCAGCAAATGTTAGCCATAGCTTACCTTTCCTATATCTGTGTCATGTAGACAATTTAGGAAGCTAAATCAATTCCTCATTATAAAAGTAAGAGTGTATCACCATACACCATACGTAGATAAACTGAAATACTTGAGCTAAAAACATTTTTAGCAATTATTCTTAGGTATTTTTTTGCCCTTGCCCCTCTCTGGCTGTTCCTTTTTTCGCTTAAAATCCTCTCTACCTGTATCTTCCTTTGCATGGACTTCTGCATGCCATAACACCTGTCAGCCAGCCCCTATTACACATATATCTCTCAACACCTCTCCCTTTCCACTGTCTTTCAGCCTACACTCATGCCAAGCCTATCTGCTCAATTCTTACTGAAAGAGCCTTTATCAGCCTATATCTCTCAGAGGTTACTTGTTCAGCCTGCACCTCTCCTTCCCCATACTTTCACTGATGCACCTCTGTCAGATTGCACCTCACTCTACCCATACATTTCTCTGCCTGCCGACACCTCTTCAAGCCTGCACCTCATCCTGCTCTCACCTCTGCCACTTTGAACCTACCCCTGCCAGTATCTCCCTCCTTGCTTACCACTCTCCTTCCCTCCACCTCTCCCAGTCTGCACCACTCTCTACCTGAACTTCTCCCTTCCTGTACATTTCTTTGCATGTAGTTGTCCCTGGGAGCACAGCTCTTAGTCCACACCCAACCTGCACCTTCCCACAAGCCATTTCTCTCCCTGCCCACACCTCTTGCGCCATTAGGCCATTACCATTCCCTGTTAGAAACACAAAGTGATTCTGATGGAAATAACTTAAAAAGAGAACAATAAGACATTAGGAGGGAGGCCAAACCATGATCCTCTTCATATACAATCAATGACATATACAAATATAAAAGTAATGGAGCACCAAGAGAGAAATTGTTGCTGCATCAGAAATCAAATGCACATAATCGAAGTGGTGTTCCAAAGAACAAAAGTATGTGATGTGGTGCAGTGTCAGGTTCTGGGCACTAACCTTTTGGCTAGTGATCACTGAGGCTGTTTCCCTACTCCACTGAGGAACTAGCAGCTCCCAACACTTTCTAGTACTTGAGGATCAGCCAACCCACTGGGGTAAAGGGGACTGCGATTGTAAGAAGAAAATAAGTCTTTCTCTCTGATGCTTCTTATTTGTATGGTCTATTTGTGCATGGGTATTCTCTCCATTGTTGGCTGTACTTGGTTGGGGATGGAAGAGCCATCCAGTCAAGTGCATGGGGGCAAACAGCACGTTAGGAGTGTTATTAGGAAGGGGCGATCCCTTCCTAATAGCGACCCCACAAGCCATGTAAGAATGTTTTGCTACCGCAATTGTGGTCGCAAAGCACTCGCAATTTACCACCCTCTTCAAGAGGGTGGTAATGCAATCACAAAAGGGAAGGAGTCCCCAGGGGACCGTTTCCCCTTTGCAAATGCAGGGGAAAATATGTTTTTGGGGCAGTCAATAGTCCCCGGGACCACTACCGGCCCGCAAAAAATGAAACAAAAACACTTTTTTTTTTTTTTTAAATGCATCCCCTTTTCCTGTAAGGATAAAGGGCTGCATTTAAAAGAAGTCCCAGACATGGAGATCTGCTGAGACCAGCAGGCCACCATACCTGGGAGGGCCAGCCATTCTCAATGGGGTCGCAAATTGTGAGTGCCTCAAGTCATGAATAATGATGAGGCATGCAATTTGCAACCCCATTGACAATCACAAACAGTGTCTCTGACACTGTTGTACATGTCATTTTGCGAGTCACAAATTGTGACTCGCAATTGAGCATAATTTGCGACTCGCAAAATCACATGGTCGAACATCTGGCCCCTAGTAACCACAGACCACTACGTAAGGTTAGTTAATTCATTACAAGGCCAATAATAACTGGATATAGAGACAAAATGAGAGTGTAAAATACATTGGAATCAACATAAAGCCAAATCTGCGAATAAAGTTCATTCGGTGAAACATGCACAAAGCAATTAACTCAAGGAATAGAATGCAGAGGATCAGAAAGTAGAGTTCAAATTTCCCTGCATCAAGGGTCAGTGAAAATAATGCTAACGTGACATCCCTACTTAAGCATCCTTTTGGGAAAGAAATAAAAGGTGCCCGACAAGAGCTTCCAGGGAAATGCATTTTACAAGATTCAACCAACATAAGAGAAATTGCGTATGAGCTTTATGAAATTACATAGAAATAAAGCACGTTTAGTAATATTCCTACCTACATATAAAATGACACAATAACCACATTTAATAAAGAATGGTTGTTAGTGGCACAACACAGATTCTTCACGTTTCTGTTTTCTGCCAGTTACATTCGATTTCCACATATACTCATCACGTTTTTGTTATATTTAGCCTGTCTCTTTTCTGCCCATGGGATTTCACTGTGACTCACATGATGTCACCACTAGAATGTTTGGTGACATCATGGGGTGTTGGGCTTTGCCTGGCCTCAACTGGCAGTTGGCACCAGGCAGGCTGAGTGACAAGGAGGTCACTCCTGTGGGTCTTCACTATGGGCCAGATGTAGGTAGGCAAATACCGGTCAGTAATGGCCGAAATTCGATAATTTCGTCCGTTACCGACCGGTATTTGGAAAATGAGATGTAGGTGGGCATTCTACTGATTCGGTATCGGTATTTTAAGGAATGGGTAAATTACCGATTCCTTAAAATACCGAATCAGTAAATTACCGATTTTGCTATGTCGGGAGCACTCAAATGAGTGTTTTTCCCCTTTTAGGATTCGTTATTTCCCACCAACTACAATTTGGTGGTAAATAATGAAAACCTTGGAAAAAGCATTTTTTTTGTTTTTCCAACAGTGCCATGTTGCAGACATACATGCCCTTGGGGCATGTATGTCTGCAACATGCGCACCCATACACAATTGAGGGGTGCAACAGGGTGTCAAAGTGACACCTTGCAACCCTTCAATGTTTCCCCTTTACCGAATCGGTAAATACCGATTCGGTAATTGGCATTCATTCCTATGGGCCTCCAGGTCTCCAGGCCCATAGGAATGAATGCCAATTACCGAATCGGTATTTACCGTTTCGGTAATTACCGAAACTTACCGATTCGGTAATTTTTTCGGTAAAAATACATACATCCCATTTGCCTGTCTTAAGTTCCGAATCGGGATGATTCAGTATTTAAGAATCGGTAATCAGGGATTACCTACATCGGCCCATAGTCTTTTGTATTTCCATCTTTATGACTTGACCTGCAACTTGACTTGAATAAAGTAACCTGATAATACACCGGACTCCAAGGACTTCTATTTACAACATTTTTGGCGACAAGGGTGCGATCAAAAATAAAGAGCCTACAGCGTGCAGAAAACAGAAAGGAAGAGTCTATGTATTTAAAGAACTTGAAAATACTGAAACTAAGAGAAAAGAAGCACCCTGGTAAGTCCCACCAGTGTCCATAGTAATCAGGACGGCCTGCAAACCCAGGGTGTTGGTGTGCATGGGATTAACATTGTGGCAAAGTTGGCGAAGACCATTATTGCATGAGAATATGCTGCAGTAAAGGAAGGGCTTACTGGATTGATTTATCGATTTAAGAACTGCGTGCCAAAAGTAACTGAGAAACTGATGTACCGTTTATTCAGCATGCGTTTTTGACTGGTATTCAAGACTGTAATCGCAAGTCATGACCGAGCGCCTGGGGGAGAGTGAATAAGGCACCGTTATTAGCACTTAGCGGATGTGTGAAGATATGCTGAGAGATAAGCATCCAATGTGTTTCACAGTGCCTTTGTTTCAGAAACTGTTAAGATCGTGAATCTGGGAGAGTGGAAATTGGAACAGTACTTAGCGGCTGTGCTTTTCAAGCTGCGCAAGGACATGCGAAGAGCAAGTGACGGCTCATACATCCTGATTATTTTGAATCAAACCAACATAATTTCAACTGCGCAATGCGAAGTGCGCAAGATATCCTTAACTGTCATCTCTAATTTGGAAAAGTGCGCGAGAAAGACGCAAAGCTTACCTTCGCTCCTCAGCTCTTTGTGACGTTGTGGGAGTTTTGTTGTGCCGCACTTTCATGTTTTAGAGCAGCGGCGTGCCAAGAGCCACCCGGTGCTACGCAGTATGCGTGCCGCCAGCTTGCGCTGATGTCGCTTTACGGCGGATTAATACATGGAGCCTTTGTTAGGATCATCACCATGGAAATGAGCCTTCGGGGGATGTACGAGGCTTTTGACATTTGATTGTGATGTTGCAACAGAAAGAACTGGCAGACAGTGACCTTTTCAGCGACATGCAAGCAGTTTTTGGGAGATGTCGCGAACATTGGAGGCTGTTCGTTTTGGTCTGGCTTGTGCCTACCTATCGAATGGACAATACAAGGGGTTCACTGACAAAAGGTATTTTCATATTTACTGCTCCCTGGATAATACTACTACTGTGGGGTCAGTGAGGGGTCAGTGGTAAATCAGTACTGATTAGTACTTTATTGCTGTTTATTTTGGGGGGTGGTGTGTCCCTTGTACAATTTATTTTAGGGTGTTTTAGAGGAGATGCTGGATGATGTGTCACAGCGGAGATGGTGGTGTGTTTTAGCGGAGATGGTGGTGTGTTTTTGGGGTGGTGAGTGCCCCGTGCAGTTAATTTAAGGTGTGGTGAGCGGCAAGTGAATGGCGAGTGCTGTGCTGTACTATTGTGTATTTGTGGGGTGGTGTGTTTTCGGGGTGGTGAGTGCCCCGTATAGTTTGTTATAGCTGGTAATGTTCCAATTGGAATTCAGAGTGATGCCCTGTTACATGTTTATTTTTGAGATGGAAGCTATATGCTCCAATTGTTTTAAGTTCACAGGGTGAGGTGAACCTCGTTGCATCCTCGCTTGTCGGACTATATGTGTCACAGTTATGGAGTTATGGTTCACGGGGCGTTGTGTGCCCTGTTGCGGAGTAAAGAGTACTCCAATTTTTAGCTCACGGGGTGATTAGTGCCCTAGTACGGAGCAACGTGTACTCCAATTTTAGTTTTAGGGGTGGTGAGTACCCTATTTCTTATTTGGTGGTGGAGCAATATGTACTCCAAGGTGTGGTTCACAGGGTGAGATGTACCCCGTTAGGGAGCAAAGTGTACTCCAATTTTAGTTTTAGAGGTGGTGAGTACCCTATTACTTATTTGGTGGCTGAGCAATATGTACTCCAAGGTGTGGTTCACAGGGTGAGATGTACCCCATTACGGAGCAAAGTGGGCTCCATTTTGTCTCAAAATCAATTTGTGTTTGATTGTGTTTCCCAAGGAAAGGGGATGGGACTAGTTGTGTTTGGGATTTGTTAGTTATTACCTTTGGGACTTGTTAATAATTACCTGAGGGTATGAGGTAGTGTGAATGTTATCTTAACGCTCTATCTTTAGAATGTTTTGTGTACTTTGATATCGATGTGTACACTGAAGTTAATGTTTTCATTTTAATTTCATCTTTTCTGATTTCCCTAAAGAAAGGAGATGTGTTATATTTAGCCTGTTTCTTTTCTGCCCGTGGGATTTCACTGTGACTCACATGATTTCACCACTAGAATGTTTGGTGACATCATGGAGTGTTTGGGCCTTTGCCTGGCCTCAACTGGCAGTTGGCACCAGGCAGGCTGAGTGACAAGGAGGTCACTCCTGGTGGGTCCTTCACTATGTCTTTTGTATTTCCATCTTTATGACTTGACCTGCAACTTGACTTGAATAAAGTAACCTGATAATACACCCGCCTCAAGTACGTCTATTTACAACAGTTTTCCATTCAAGGAGACAAACACATCACATTTTATGTTATTACATTTCAAGATCCTAACACTTTATGTTAACACCACCAAGTATTATATACAGGTGCGCTCTACATGTGTGATTATAATGCACCCCTAAAAATAAATTACATTTCTGCTAAATCAAAGGCAAGCAAGCAATAGTTTTCCAAAAATATATCAAAGTCTGCAGTTGAATCAGTTATCAGGTTGTGCTTTTAAATCACAAGATGTGCTGTTTTCAAATTCAAAGATACACTGGTGATTACAATGCACAATCTGCCTGATCGACACCACCTTTTCAGCGGTCGGCCACATCAAGGTCCCCTCACGAGAGGGTGGCATGGCTCGCAAGTGGAAAGCTGTCGACCCCTCCAAATTTCTAGCTCATCTGTCCCAAACCTATCCTCTGCTATCTAACGACACTGATACCGACGAGCTCCACGGCTCCGTGGCAGACTGGCTTACTACTGCCAGTGACATCTTTGCTCCCCTCACTAAATTTCCTCAATCCCGGCACAGTAACTCACACAAATGGTTTACCCCCCACCTAAAAGCTCTCCACTTGGAACTCCGCCAGCTCAAGCGCAAGTGGAGGAGAGACTACAGTCCCGTAAGCAGAGACGCATATGTGGCCGCCCGTAATGGGTACAAATTCGCCATTCGGGCTGCCAAAAAAACCTATGCCTCTGGAAAAATTTTATCTGCTCCTTACCAGTCTAAGGAAATTTTTAAAGTCCTTAATGATTTTACCTCTGACCCCAGGACGCTTCCTACTCAGGCCCCGACACAGGAAGCATGCAATGCCCTCGGCACCTTTTTTATTGAAAAAATCGTATCGATCAAGGACACCATTCCGGTCACCCTTCCTGGCGCTGGATCTGTTTCCCCCCCCCACAATACTTCTTCTTTCACACAATTCCCTCTTCTAGATTCCACCTCTCTGGCCACTCTTGCAACCCGCATTAAGTCGGGATCCCCAGATGACTGTTGCCCCCCCTCCATTCTTAGGGACATCTGCCACACCCTACCTGACTGTATCTTCCCCCTGCTAAATTCTTCTCTTTCCTCTGGGACGGTGCCGGGCCCCTTCAAGGAGGCCGTGTTGGTGCCTCTTCTGAAGAAGCCGGGGGCCGACCCGGCTGTTCCGGCAAACTACCGCCCCATCTCGCTCTTACCGTTCTTCTCAAAAATCCTGGAAGCCCACGTCACCACCTGTCTCTCACAGTTTATCGAGAGCTCCGACTTCCTCGAGGGCAACCAAGCTGGCTTCAGACCCGGCCACTCCACGGAGACAGTCATCCTGGCCGTGCTGGACGCCTTGAGAGACGGTGTTGACAAGGGTACCCCCCAGGCCCTGGTATTACTAGACCTGTCAGCTGCCTTCGACACGGTGGATCATAACATCCTTCTCCACCGTATCGAGCAGGCTGGCATCCAGGGCCTGGCTCTGGCCTGGGTCAGATCCTTCCTGACGGGCAGGTCTCAGACCCTAAGCCTGGGTGCCTTTAGGGCTCCTAGAGAGCACTCGCTCTGTGGGGTTCCCCAGGGTTCTTCTCTGTCCCCTCTCCTTTTCAATCTTTATCTTCGCCCCCTTCTACTTTCTCTGAGGCTTTGGGACGTCACCGTGTTCAATTACGCGGACGACCTGCAGCTCATCTTCCCTCTTAATTCCCCCTCTGCTATTTCTAACTTTCAGTCAGCCATGTCCCATATTCTCCAGTGGATGGGCCACAACCAGTTAAAGTTGAACCCTGGTAAGACGGAGCTCCTCCTTCCTGGTAAGAGCCTCACCTTCTGGGGGCCTCAATTCTGGCCGGTGGAACTGGGCCCCTCTCCCACCCCCGTGGCTTCGGTGAAGAGCTTAGGGGTCACTATCGACTCCGCTCTATCCCTAGGGCCGCAGGTGGGGACCGTGGTCTCGTCCTGCATTTACCAACTGCGCAGAATCAGGAAAGTGGCATATCTCTTTACACCTGATGCCCTCCTGCAGGTCATCATGGCCCTCGTCCTCTCCCGCCTAGATTTCTCCAATTCGATCTACCATGGTCTGCCTAAAACATCGATGGGCAGACTATAGGTGGTCCAAAATCAGGCGGCGAGATTGGCCTTAGGGATTCCGAAGTGGCAATCTGCCAGGCCCCTCCTCGTCAAACTCCACTGGCTTCCTGTCGCCTCTAGGGCAGCCTTCAAGATCGGCTGCCTTATCTTCAAATCTTTGGCTGGTTCTTGTCCCATCTTTGTAAAATCTCTCATCCGTCCCTACTGCCCGTCCCGTAACTTGAGATCCTCCCATCTTCACCTCCTGACTGTCCCCTCTTACAAGCTCTGTAGATCTGGAGGCCGGAGATTTGCATACTTGGCCCCCGAGTTCTGGAATTCTCTCCCCCTTTCTCTTAAAATTTCTAACTCTCTGATCCTCTTCCGTAAATCTTTAAAAACTTGGCTTTTCCCTCAAACTGGTTAGTCTCTCTGTCTTCTCTACTTCCAACCAGCGCCAGGAAACCCATGGTGTCAGTGCGCTATATAAGCACCCCTTACGATACGATACGATACGATACAAAGTTGCCAGCGTCAATGTCTTTGTCTTTTTTCCTAAAACTCTGCAGATATTATGAATACCAAGCTGAACTGGACTGGCATGGATTGCTGAACATAGCAAAATCATTGGGTGGGGGGGAAATCCCCCTACCCCCCGGACACAAAGTATGGCCTTGCTTGCACTGCACGTTCGCACGTTACCTTGTGTCTGAAGAATGAAAGTCTGTTGTCCTGTCTTGTTTATAAAGTTGTCTGGATGCAGTAGATCGGCCATGCTGATGGCGGGAACAACAGACCCGATCATTGGAGTAGAGGGGCGTCACTGAAGTACTGGAAGACTCAACCGCCACCTCAAGGTAAAGTCTAATAACTGGTCATAATTACTGCTGGGGTCAGCGTTCTATAGCCAGCTTTGCCCAAATGCTTCCTGACCTCATGAGAGGTCAAAGTCTTGCAAGAGTGGGACTTCTTTTGCACTGATAGAGGAATAATGGGGGTGTAAATGACTGTGCAAGAGCACAAACAATAATAGAAAACCACTAATCCTTTCCTGGCCTCTACTTATCATCCTGCAACTTCTTCTGTGACTGTATGCTGCGAAAAAGCCACTAGGCAGCCATGACAGTACACTACTCCTAGAGCCCCGGCCACAGGTTTGTGTTTATATGGGTGTTCTAGGTGGAAGTTCCATTACAAACGTGCTGTGTGAACATGTCCTCTCAGCTCCCAAGATCATTTCTCAGGTTCATATCCCCTCCAGTCGATTAAATAGTGATGGCGCCTCTTTATTCATTTGGTATCCAGGGTTGCCCTTGCTTTGTACTCAGGATGGAGACCTACTTGACTGGGTGGTGTGGGAGCAGACAAACAGGAATCTACTTTTACTGGTTTGGTCTAAACAGTTTCTATAGAGTTTTAGAATGAACAATACATACAGCCCACACTTACATCCACTGGCCTGCGGGGCGAATCCTGTAGGCTTATGAGGGAAGGAAGGAAGAAATGATGAGTTCAGAGAAAGAAATGGGGGAATAACAAACCAACAGAGTTACACATACTGCTTCTTGGTGGAAAAACTATCATCACAGACAATCTTAAGCTAAAGAAACATAGCGTTAAGGGGTGGAAGTGTTGTTGCCGGATGCATCAGTGTTAAGGAGTAGAGGATGAAGTACACGCAAATCAATTGGACAAGTTAGTTCCGTAAACTTCCGGAAAAGATATTGTATACTCAGCTTTATTGAATTTAGGTAACACACAGTCTAGTATTGCAGTCAAATTTTCCATGCCCAATGTAGCCCAGAGTTTGTGTAGCTATTCTAATTTAGTCAGAGTGACATTGGCCCCCATTTAGCTAAGATAGATTGTTTGGCGGCACAGAAGGCTAGTGTGATAGTTCACCACATGCAGAGTGCAATGGATATGTGAGAGAATTGGGGAGGCCTAATAGAATATCACTAGGTAAACCAGATAAAATAGGGTGATAAATTTCATTTATGCCGGTAAGTGCCTTGGACCAGAAAGTTTGTATTGCAGGGCAATGCTATAAAATATGTGTCCATGTTGCCTGCTGTCCACAATGTCTCCAACATTGACCAGTCTCAGCCAGCTTCCATTTAATCAAGCATGCGGGGTAATAAACCAATAGTGAGTTATTTTTAAAAGTGTTTCTTGCTTTCCAACATTACTAGCAGATATGCGTGCATATTGAATAATGTCAATGAAGCGTTCACATTCCACCTCTCAACTTGTTGTTCCAAGACTGGCTTAACTGAAGGTGTATTAAGGAAAGCATAAATATCCGCCAAAATACTCCTATCCGATGCCCGAGTCAGGAGCGATCTCTCAAAGGAAGTGATGCGATGGCTGATGTGTGGTCTAATATGGGGCTGTGTGATCCAATGTGTGATGGCAAGATATTGCCAGTGAGCATAAGACGAAGTCTTATACTCTACCTGTATCTGTGAAAAATCCAAGAGACCATCCTGATCTAATAGGTATCCCACTCTCTTACACACCCTTCCAGTGTGTGAAATCCCATCCCCGGAGAACTGGGGGAAGTCTGGGTTGCCAATGACAGGGGCCAGTGGTGAGAGGAGGAAAGAAAGTCCCTTTACAGTTTGTACCCTTTCCAAAACGCTCACCGTAGCTCTGATACCTGGAGAGATATAAACCCCCATTGGTCTATGTATCAGTGGAAGTCAGGTCATTTTCCAAATATGAATTCCAGCAATGCCTTGATCAATAAAACACCACTGTTTCTCCAATTCGGACCTGAACCACTTCACCTTATATCACAACTGTGCTACCTGGTAGTAATTAGTCAAATGAGGAATGCCCAATCCTCCCTCCCTTAGTAGCCAGTAACTTTGTTGCTTTGACATATGTGCCTGTTCGCCGTTCCAAATATAGCACTCTATAAGATGTTGCATTCAGCCTATCCCTTGTGGGGGCGGCTGCAACTGCAAACTCTGCATAACATATAATATTTTTGACAACAAAGTAATTTTCACTCCGCCAAGCGTCCCATCCAAGTAATGATCTTGCCCATCCATGACTGTAAATTCGCTTTGGTTGTGTATAGTAGTGCAGCATTAATTTCCCTCTACAGTGGACGTAAGGGTGGAGCAAATCTGTAATCATAGATAGGGGACCCCCCCAAAATCCAGGGGAAAGGGAACAGGCTCTCAATTAAGGCTCTGTCTGTGTGAGGGATAGAAAGGTTCAGAAGTTGTCTTACCCAGTTTGACCTTGAAACCCAATACTCTTCCAAATATATCTAATTCTTGCATCAAGTGTGCTGTGTGACAGTCACCATCACATCATCCACATACATAACCAGTTTATGTTCCCTGCCTCCCATGTATATACCAGCTATGAGGGGACTGTCCCTTACCTTTTCTGTGAAGGGTTCCATATATAACGCAAAAAGAAATGGTGAGAGGGGCAGCCCTGTCTAGTTCCACGAGTGACAAGGAAGGGGTCCGATAGTATGCCATTTAGTCTCACACGTGTCCTTGGGGCACTATAACTACACCACACCCATTTCTGAAAACAGGCACCAAGTCTGACCTTGTCGAGCACCAGGTGGAGAACTGGCCAGTGAAGCCTGTCAAATGCTTTTTCAGCATCCACCAAAAGGAGTACGGCCAGTGTGTGCGGATGATGTTATTTATCAATAGGATGATGTAGGTGTTTGGTGTTATCGGCACCCCCCGTTCCGGGATGAAGCACGCCTGATCCGGGTCAATCAGGTTCTGCATATAAGGGGCTAATCTCACAGCTAGAAAGCTAGTGAAAAGTTTGGCATTAAAATTCAACAGGGAGGCGATGGATCGATATGATGCACAGTATTTGAGGGCCTTCTCAGGTTTAGGTAGAGCTGTTATAACCGCATCCCTCATGGTATCAGTAATTGTTTCCGATGCACTAAATGAATTGAAAGTAAGTGAAGATAGGAGCTAATTTAGGGTCAAATACTTTATAAAAATCGACTGTGCAGCCATCGTGGCCTGGAGCCTTCCCAGGCTTCAGCCGCAAAATCGCCGCCAAAACCTCCTCAACTGAACTGTCACTTTCCATCTGCAGGGAGGCAGTGTGGGGAGTTGGTCCACATGTATTGCATCGAGATATTGCTGAGCCCCAGTAAGATCAAGCAGTTCAGCAGTGTATAATGTCAAATAAAACTGTTCAAATTCTTGTGCAATTTGGGAATCCTGATAAACTGTGTCTCCATAAGAGTTTTCTAAACCAGTAATCCTTCGTGTAAGGACCTGGGTACAGAGACTGTGTGCCAGAAGGTGCCGGCTTATTGCCACCTATACAATAACGTTGTTTAGTGCACAATAATGCCTATTCTTCTCTGTCTACATCAAGTGCCCGAAACTCTTTGTGAACTGTCATCAGCTGTCTCCTCACTCTATGTGAACCTGTGGGTCAGTGTTCCCCTACAAGGTCTCTTACCCACTCCTCCATGACAAGTCTATTTTCACGTCTCTCCCAATTATATTTAGCCTATATACCTATAAAAGTCCCTTTAAGTGTAGCTTTCAAGAAGTCCCAAAGCAGTGCGATGGGGGTGTCAGAATTATCATAGAAGCCAAGGAAGGATCTCAGCGCCTCCTCAATTGTGAGTCTCATGGATTCATATTGTAGTAATTTGGGATTAAGATGCTAAGTACCAATCTGGGGAGACGATAGCGGGATACGCAGGGCCAAAGTAATGGTTGAATGATCAGATAGAGCAGCAATGCCTATCCCAGGATCCACTACTACCATAGTGAGGACGAAATCTATTTTTATATAAGTTTTGTGGACAGTGGAGAAGAATGTGTATGTCTTGTCAGTAGAATGGTGGAGGTGTCAATTGTCGGCCAGACCCATATCTGCAAGCCATTGTTGGCCTGTTTCCGTGAAGGCTCCAGTCTATCCTATTCTCTGGATTGATCTATCCAGTCGTGTGCTAGGTGCCAAATTAAAATCTCTGCCAATCAAAATATCTGAGTCAGTAGATGCCAAAACCCGTCCCACTGCATCTAGCATAAAGGATTCCTGATGGTCGTATATCGTAGCTACTGTAATTATACGGGAAGGCAGGGAGACGCCCATCGACAGTAATCTGCCCTTGAGCTCAGCTTCTACCTGCAGCACCTTGCCCGGAAAGTGTTTAGCGAAGAGGAGAAACAAATTATCGATCATACCAGTGGGAGCGCAATCGAGTCCAGTCCTTCTGAAGTATATGAGTCTCCTGTAGGAGACAAATATCACATTTGGACTCCCTAACCAGAGAGAGATGGGCCAGGCTCTTCAGTATTCATGAACTCTGAACTAACAATATGGACAGTTGAACTAAAAGATAAGAAAATAATCTCCACCCCTATGTCTCATGAGTGACTGTAGTGAATAGAGCAAATGTGCTGAGCAGTGTAGTGTAAGAGAAAGAACACCAAAACGTTCAACAAATCAACATGCAAATTGCGCTCTCTCGCATGAGAGTCAACCATAGAAACAGTGAGAATAAAAGTCTGTGGCATCGGAGTATCACCATATACGATCTTTGTAGTAGAAGGAGCTCCATTGCATGATGCACTACAAACCTAAAGCATCGGCAAGCAAGTGAATATTCCGGCTACTATACTGTATAGATTAGAATGCTCAGGGTTGTTCTACTGTAAAGCGGCTTGCCTTAAAGGTCAATCATTCTCAGGATCAGAAATTGCGCTCCCATTGCTGAAGCTGCAGAGATCATGGCCCCAGCATCTCCAAGTGGGGCTGCAAAGAGAGAGAATCAAATAAGACACCCCATGTGTGCAACTGCTTCTCAGTCAGAACCAATCAGCAAGTGTCTCTCTTCCCAATCGACTCACAGGTTACAGATGCTGTCCCCAGCAGTTGCAACCAAAGCGAGGAGGCACACAACCTGACACCATAGTAGGGAGAGAGCTGTATCTCCAGGCCTGACCATTATGCACCCAAGTTCATGGCTCAGACATGTGTGGGTGTCGAAAAAATACTGGGCCAAACTCCAAATCAGAAAGGTGAGGGGTGGAAAGATGTGCTCCTTCTCGAATCTTGGGCAGGGGAACAGGTTTTGTAGCCGGGTGAGTTGAGACGGGTTGGGAAGCATTGCAAGTCAAACCACACTGGCCTATTCAGCTGGTCGCGGTGAGGATGTCCCTCCAGGCCTCCAAGCCCGGGGAAATGCAGGAATGTCATTCTGTGCACCCACCTCCAGGCTCCAGTCAGCCAGGTCCCCTCCGTTGACTGCCAGCAGACTCCGTCCGCATTAGTGCTGCGCCAAAGCATCATGGGTAAGGCTTCTGGCACTCCGCAGCTGCACTCTCTTGTCCTCTTTACTCCGATCTCCCAGTGGCCGCCATCTTGCATACTCGCCTGCCACAGAAGAGACAGCCACAGTCCAAGGAATAGGCCTCGCGCACACAAAAGGCACCCGCCAGTGCCTTTCCACTCCGCAGCTAGCTTCAGGACAACAGAAAGATGAAAATAAGGTGTAATAGAGCACCGCCAGCGTCTATTATATATTTCAGGCAGGAAAGCTCTGTGATCTTGTTGTTACTCTGCTGCCATCTTGACCCCCCCACACTTTTACAGGTTTAACAAAAGAAATGTTGAATACTTGATGAACTGATAGTGTCGTCTGCAGTTTTAGTTTTATTGCCACTAGATTTAAAACTTTCAGAATGGGAACTGGTACAAAGAATTTCAGTTGGAATTTACCACTATTATTAAAAAATATATTTTACATTACAATAAGTTTGTTGTGTTTTTTTTTTTATTTACTACCATAAAAAATATACATTTATTTATAAGCTCGTGAAAAATAAATGCTTATATTTCCAGGGACTGCTAACGGGTGGGGAGTAGAGCTTTGAGTCGGAAGAGCATGCAGTTGGGATAGGCAGGCTGCAACAAGGAAGAAAGGCACTCACTAAGGAGTGTGTGGTGTAGAAAGAGGTTTACTCCAAGATGACATGTTTCGGCCCTCACAGCGGCCTTGCTCCCATAAAAACATGAATGCATAGCGGTGGACATGTGGTTAGATAAACAATGAAAAGTAATGAAAATGAACACATCCAATGAATACCTCAATTTAAAGAACAATATGGGCACAGTAAGCAATACATATAAGGAGATGATAATGTCTCATCCGCCAATGTATAATAAAGGGTAACAGCAACAAATTAACTAAATAAATTATTTTAATCACTCAGATTATGAGCTGCATAGAAACGTTTCTAACCAGTGGATAAAGTGTAACATTTCTAAGGGCTACATTGTTGCAACTAACCACAGAGTCAGGAAATGACTGTTAAAAGACAACATACTGTGGCATGAACGATACAAACTCAATACAGCTTTAGGATGTCAGAGGGGCACCATGCCTTAAGGCTACACTATACTTCAAACTGAACGATGCAGATGTAAACACAATTAAGTGGACCAAACAGAAAATGCTAAATAGAACAAGTACAAGTGCATATGCCACTTAACAATAATAGACAAGAAATGTCACATTGACGAAATGCTATAAAAATTGATCTAGCCCAAGTGAGACATATATGTACAAGACATCCATCAATGCCCTGTGGACAGAACAGAGGGCAAAAATTCACCACAGAGACAATATCACCCCCAGTGGACTGAAACCAATGTACGTGTGATGAGTTCTTAAGAACTGAAGGGAAGACACAAAGGTGTCAGGGTAAAACATAAGAGTATCAATCAAGCTGGCTACAGAATCCTAGCGAAAACATGACAAAGTCCAAAATGTACAACTGAACAGGTAAAAAATAAAACTGTCCTGTACACGAAGGGAAAATACATATATACCATATTGTCACAAATGTGGCAAAACATGAGGCTGTTGTAAGAAGGCAAACATAGAAAATAACGTAACTTCTGAAAGGAATAAATAAAAATGAAAGAATACTGCTGCAAATGGTTCCCTGGTCAAAAGTACATAAAGTGGAAAAAACAGTGAAATCTCATATGTGTGGAACTATACATCACCACAGTGAAGTTAAATAAAAGGGTTGGGGACCAGTCCAGCTGATTCTCGTGGTTGTCAATGAGTGCCTCTTTCTTTCCTCATGTAAGAAAACACAGCACAACAGTGTGAGAAATAAAGACACAGTTTCTTAAAAAGAGAGGGACGTACAAAGAAAAAACACAGTACATAACTAATCATGCAGAACATCAAATGGTTGGAGGAGAGCCACACAAGCAATAAAATATGATATATTACTCATTGGGCAGAAGTATATTTAGTTCCTCATCCAAATTAAGGCCTTCGGTACTCATGTTGTCAAGCAGCTAAATGATCAATTGAGACTCTCTTTTCATGAGTGTGATCAACTACTCAGGAGTGATTCACAATTTGTTCAATAGCATACAAAAATCAACTTGATACTCTCACTAAAATGTTTCTTCCAGAAGTGTTTGGCTACCAGGTACTTAGGATTGTAATTATCAATGGCCTAAGTTGTTCAAAGACTCATTTCTTGGCTGCAAAAGTGGTGCTGCCCACATATCTCAAATGGCAGGGACATTCTGGAAAATATATCACAAACTGGGAACTGCAAGTTAGAGATTGATTAATAGCGCAGGTGTTAACATTGATGGTGTGATATTTTTTGTTGCTGTGGCTATTTTTACAGGCCTTACAGTGGCCACAATGGAATAAATCCTGGAGATTGTGCTCTATTATCCTTATGGTAAGAGTAATGTCACTGCGGACCAGAACATCTCTAAGTGACCTGGTTCTGCGAAATGTGACACTGGGGTTTTCACCAATGTTGTTACCAATGAGGGGATCGCATTTGAGAATGTTCCAATTCTTAGATAGATTGTATCTTACATGTCTGGAACTGTTGTTATATATTAATATAACTCTGGTACTAATACAGACAAACTATTTTTTATCATACTTCAAAACAACAGTCCTCATATACAC
The DNA here is from genome assembly GCF_964263255.1 of Lissotriton vulgaris. NCBI lineage: Eukaryota > Metazoa > Chordata > Amphibia > Caudata > Salamandridae > Lissotriton > Lissotriton vulgaris. Next base: position 1,690,484,100 of record NC_141694.1, read on the forward strand.
TTGCTATTCGATGACTCATAATTCTAGACGTGTAACATATGACAAATCGGTTAAAGAACAAAATTCACATGTGTATGTATCATTATCCTATCTTTGTTATCCATATGTGTCATAAATGAAATGTACAACGTGAAAGCAATAAGAACCTATTGTACACTGAGTCAAGTTGTCTAGCTCATATGTGCATTTATTGTTGTAAAGGCGCCCAAAAAAAATACATATATATTATGGACAGAATAGAAAAAACTGGAAAAAACAGTCCAACCCAGTGTCTCCCAGGTAAACAGTTATGAGATCCACTTGCAACAGTTTTTGTCATCACATTCTGAACCAAATATGGGGTCCATCACCTCACTTGCATGGGTATGGTGTGCATCATCATTTTGATTGTAGCCACACAATGAAGATCATGGACATCATTCAGTCTATGGGTTGTACTCTGTAGTGTGTCGATCTGTTTATATTCTCTTTGAATAATTCTAACTGTTAATTCTCCACCGTGATGTACGGTTTCACACCTACTATAACTTGCCACCATATTTCTTCAGTACTGTGAAATTAAATTAAATTAAATTAAAAATGAGCTTATAGAGAGAATTAAACCCAAGGGAATCTACGCACTATAGCAGAAAACCAAGCTCATAATCACAGAGAAATCTGAGAGCCTAAATTGTGAAAAGCCAAGTTTTTTATGATTTTTAAACAAGGCAAAGGAGTCAAGTTTAGCAATGTGGGCGGAGAGGGAGTTCCATAACTTTGCAGCAACCCCGGAAATGGACAGTCTGTCCCATCTGACTTTCTGAAACCTGGGAATGGAGACTTTCCTAGTTGAAGAAGACCTGAGTGGCCTGCCTGGAATATACCACTTGAAGAAGTGGGAGAAAGGTTTGAACCCTTTGTGATGGGGAGCAAGGAAGACTAGGCAAATAGCCTTGAAGACAGTGAGCTTCTTAACAGGGAGCCAATGCACTGTGGTTCTGCTCCATACAATGTTTGACCAGTGATGCAAACTCCATTTTACATCTCACATGGCTTCTGTACTGGCATATTCTCTGTTTGACCCTTGGTGTTTGGCCAACATATCTCAGATTAAATGGACATTGGATAACATAGATTACATTTCTCAAGTTACAATAAAAAAAAGATCTAAATTTGTAACCTTTTGATCCAATCACAAATACTTTAGTATTGTCTGTGAACTGACATACTTGGCATTTATTGCATTTGTAGTGTCCTAACACTTCTGGGAGATTCCAAAGCACTCGTGTGCCTAGATGCATCAACCTTTTTAGGAAGTGCAAACGGTGCGAATCGCAAAAATCGGCCGTTTGCACTTCCTAAATTGGTTTCTGGGATGCATCAAGCATTTTTGGAAATTCGCTATTTTTTGCGAGTTCCAAAAATGCGATTGCTTTTAAGGAATCGCAAATTTGCGATTCCTTAAATGCAATGCATCATCCTCACAACATTTGCGATTTTACAAATTGCAAATGCAAATTACCACGAAGTTGAACTTCGTGGTAATTTGCAAAAATGTGTAAAAACGCATAAAAATGCATTTTTTAAACGTCTACGTTACACACACACATGTCCTTAGGACATGTGTGTATGTAACTCACATGTAAAAGTGCATTTCATGGGTGCAGGGGGGGGTCCTTTGGACGCCCCTCTCCACCCTTGAAAGGCTTTGTTGCATTCCGATTTCAAATTGCGAATTCGCAATTCCCATTCATTCCTATGGGCATTTCAACCCATAGGAATGAATGGGAATTGCGAATTCGCTATTTGAAACTCGCAATTTTATTGGGATTCGGTAAAAATTGCGATTTTTACCGAATCTCAATAAAATTGCGAAATTATTCAAGTCAAGTCAAGTCAAGTCAAAAAGGCTTTATTTCAACATATAAAATATCTTAAAAAGCATACATACATGTAAAATTCATTTCAATGCATTTTAGAATAAAACGTTTAAAAAACCCCTTGCATGATGAAAATCTGCAATTTTTACTATTATTTTTCAGGGGAAGAATATTTAAATTACCTAAAAAAGGCATGTTTATGAAACGGGCCACAAAAGTAAAAGCATGATTAAACAATTTGTCTAAGTCTTTTTGACCGAATCCGCCATGCCCACCCGAGATACTTCGAGGTGGCGCATGCATAAAAGGTACGAGTGTCTGAAAGAAGAATCCTTAGTGCCACATTACAGTGTCTTGTTCCCAGTGTACGACACATGGGTTTTAGCCATTTCATCCGTGGGACTTTATAGGCAGGACACTCGAATAAAAAGTGAGGGACAGATTCATGGCGCTGTGGGCAGAAGGGGCACCACGGAGCAGTCTGATAAGGAATTTTCCAATGGCTAGTGAGTTCCATTACGGGGAGAAGACCAATCCTAAATTTGAAATACAGGGATCTTTCCCAAGGGGCTGAGATAATGTCCAGATACAGTTCTCTAATGGGGACATCTTTGGACTCCATAAAATTTCTAGCCGATTTACAAATCGAGGCAGAAGAGTTTCTTCTATTTGCCACCCAGTTCCAATAAAGCTGTTTTAACGTTGATTTGGGCGGGGCTGTCTGTTGGTACCATGCTTCTTCCAGCCCCAGATTGGTAAGTAGTGCTTTGATGTCCGTTAGCCACTTTATTTTTGCCCAACCTGTCGATCTGATTGTCTCCCGCAGGCCATCCGCATAACTTGAGAGCTCGGGAACTCTCCAGATGCGGGCCCACAGAAGCAAAGGGCGTAGCTTAGCTTGATCTTCAATCGCCCGACAGCCCATATCCAATTGCAGTGGCAAAATGGGGACAGAAGAACCGAGGGACATCAAGCTTCTCAAAAAGGTATTCTCAGCTCGAGTAAGCTCTTTCATATTTGACATTCCCCAAAGTTCCGCCCCATACAGAGCGGCGCTTACTCCTCTGGCCGAGTAGATGTCCAATACTGCTGCTATAGGTTTAGTAGAGGCAGCTCTCTGCTCTTTCAGCAGGGTCCCAGTTACTCTTTTCAAATTTAGCAGCATTTTGGTCAAATGATGGTCCCATTTCATAGAATCCACCAGCCGGATACCCAAATAATCGAAAGTCTTGGTCCTATCCAGTGCAACAGAGCCCAGTGTTGGTGGAGGGCCAAGTTTTTGCGGGGGATTCAAGATAAGATACTTTGTTTTATCTGTGTTTATACAGAGTCCTCTTTGCTTACAAAAGTCATCAAAACCAGAGAGAAGCTTTTGTAGGCCCATTGGGGATTTTGACAAAGGCAAAGTATCGTCCGCAAAAAGCAGAGTGGGAATTAAACGACCTGCCAAGCGAGGTGCATCTGCTGGTATCCTGGTCAAGTGGTCCACCACCCCATTAACATAGAGCGAGAAAAGTGTTGGGGCAAGTACGCACCCTTGCCGCACGCCTCTATTCACATCTATTCTTGAGGTCTTTTGACCATTCGGACCCCAGCGAATTTGGGCATAGTTTTTTTCGTGGAACTTCATGATCAAGTGGAGCAGGTAATGTGGCAAGCCAAGATCACTTAGAACCTTCCATAAATTATTTCTGGGGACCAAGTCGAAGGCCGTCCGGAGGTCGATGAAGGCAAGATATAAAGTGCCCTTCCCAATCGTGACGACCTTCCAGTGGATCATAAGTAGCCTTAACGATTGTTCAATTGTTCCTGTACCAGTTCGGAACCCTGCCTGGAGATCCGAGAGTATCCTGTTTTCATCTGCCCACTGCTGTACTCTGGTTAGGAGGACCTTGCCCGCTACTTTTTGCGAACAATCGATCAGGCTGATCGGCCTGTAGTTCGCAGGGTCTTCCCTAGAGCCTTTTTTGTGCAGTGGGACCACTTCGGCGGCCATCCAAGAGGCGGGCAGTGGAGCACCCGCCATGGCAGCGTTCAATACTGATGAAATTAACATACTCCAATCACCTAAGTCTGCACGGAGCAGGTCGCCCGGAAGCCCATCGGGACCAGCCGCTTTGCGCGGGACGAGAGATTTTATAGCACCTTCCGCTTCTTTTTTAGTAAACAGACTTTCCTCATAACTCTCATCACCTCGAGAGATCTGTGGTAATGCGAAATCCATCGCTTCAGCTACTGATGCTGTATACAGTTTCGAAAAATGTGAGTACCAAAGATCCTCAGTTATGTTGCAGGTGATGACAGTATCTAGGGGTCTGTTTTTCTTGCGTATTAAGTCCCAAAAACCTTTTGCGTTTTTTCCAACGCTGGCGATACGGAGTTCCTGCCAAAATGCATCTTCCCAGTCTCTCCTTGCTGATTTTAGCTCCGCTTTATAGCTCTTGCGTTTGGTGGCTATTAAGGTTGCGTCTCCACTTTTTACAGCCAATATCAGTGCTCTCTTTCCTGCACGACACTCCGTCGAGTACCAACCAAATTTGCCCTGCCGCTTATCACGGTTGTTGTTTCCCTTTTTTACTTTAGCTTTGAATAGGTCCCCAATTGACATCGAGACCTCGCTAAACATTGCTGTAATCTGATTTGGGCTGACAAGCTCATTTTCCAAAATGGCGCAGGCTGTAGAGGTAACAGCTCTGATGCATGATAGTTTCTCTTCATCTATTGCCACTTTGTCCCATTTTAAGCGTCTTAGACAGTTTGAGGGAACCACCCCTCCCAATGACCCTGGCACGGGTGTATTATGATTTCCACAAGCTGAGTGAATCTCCCTCCACCAGTATGATAGGGATAGTGAAAGTGCGTTGTGGTCACTATCCAAGGAAGGTAGGACTATCATATCCTTCATGTGAGCCCACAAAGAGAAGTTTAAAAGGATATAATCTATCCGGGATGAATGACCAACCCTATTGTATGTGTGTGCCCCCGCTAAGTCTGAGCGTGTTCTCCCGTTGGCTGCTCTCAAGCCATGCTCAAGTGTGAGAGAATTTAGCTGAATAATTCTGGGGGTCCAACTATTTATGATTGGGAGATCAAGTGACGGGACACCTCTCCTTGAATCTTCGTCATATAAGTCCAAAGATTCGTCGGACAACAGGGGCTCGAATGTGCAATTAAAGTCCCCCATGACCATAATTAACGAATCATTGCTGCACTCACCTAAAGCTACCTCCAAAGCCGAAAGAGTTGGTGACAAGGCTCTCCCAGAGGTCCCACGTGTGTAAATGTTAATAATCTCCAGTTTTTCAGCTTTCCTCGGGCATGTTACGGTGAGGCGCATCAAGTCTGGAGATTTTTGGGGATGATGGTGTACCCTCCATCCTAGGGAAATATCTACCCAAGCTAAGAGACCTCCATAAGGGCGACCTCTTCCCGATGCTGGAATACCTGCCGGGACAAAGAAGGTGGCATGACCCACTCGGTGCCTTGGTTCCACGCACCACGTCTCTTGGAATGCACAGACTGAATGGGGTTCGATGAGCGCCACCCAGTCCGGGGCATCTAACTTGTTGTTTAAGCCTGCCACATTCCAACTAATGGCTTTCAGGGATGCGTGATGCAGGGGCTCAGTGCATCCTGCATCCCCACCCTGTGTACCAGGAGTTTGTGCTCCATCCACTAACTCAATATTCTCAGACCCATCGCCTGAGAGAGGGGGCATAATTGAGTTAAGCGGGGATTGGGGCACAGAAATGTTAGACAAGGGTACCCGCCCACCTGTGCGTGGTGTGTTGACCCTAGGAGGGGAGGCATTAATTACCGCTAAATCACCAAGTCACCAACCCCAACCCTGTGGAGGGGCTACTTGAGTAGGTGTCCATGCCCTTGCTCTGGCGTCCAATGTTGGGTAATGTGGGAACCATCCTCCTCTGCCCCCTTCTTGTAAAGATTTTTTGGGCCCCATAAGAGGAGGGGGGTGATAGAAGTACCCCAGGTCCCTAGTTTGAATGTCGCAGAAATTGTAATGCGACTGCTGACTACAGATCATACCTGCTGCTCTGGGATCGTTGAAATTGATCAACACACAGTCCCCGGTAAGATCCTTACGTCTGTTACCAATCCAACCCACACGTCGGACAAAGGCTATTCTACCATCAATGTGCCCTGGGAGTGGTCTATTTGCTTTGAGCCAGGAGAGCGTCTTGTGTTTGAGGTCAGAATACAGTTCACAAGAACCCTCTTCAAGCTCAGGAACCCCCGTTAAAATTACCACATAAGGCTTACAGCCAGGGGGGAGGCTCGCATTAGGAGTGTGCCTTCTTACCCTGTCTTTAGCCGGGGATTTTGCTGTGGTTTTCGCTGGAGGCTTGGGCGCAGCCTGTTTAGCAGGAGTTGAAAGGGATGGGGTTGTATCACCCTTCGTTGCGATCACTGTGTTTCCTACTACCTTGGTGTTTGGCACTATGGGCTTGGGATTTGTGGCAAAATTGACCTTGAGTGCCTTGGGTGCCTGGGTACTAGCTTTGTTCCTTGGACGGGCCAAACTAGGCTCAAGAGTGGGAGTTAGTGATGTGGGTATGGTTCCGCTATTGGGTTGCTGCAATTGGGATGCCTTTCCCAGGACGGGCGTCTTTTGGCAAGATATGAGCTCAGGGTGGGCTATGGTGACAGAGGGAACTAAGGGGACAGCACCACTCTTTAGCCCTCCGTTTTCTTCAACCTGGGCCTTGGCGTGAAATTTAACTAATGATTTCACCGCGTAAAAGTTGTCCAGCATTGACTGTTCAAGTGAGGCTAGTTTGCGTGTGAGGCCGTTAATCTTATCTACGAGAGGCATCACCACAGACTTAATTATGCTCTCAACTTGGGGGAAGATGCTGGTATCTAAAGGAGCCATTTGACCGGGAGTGCCCTCCAACAAAATATCTCCGGTGTGGGACGCATATGATTTTGGGTAAGGAACCTGGTTCGAACTAGTACCCCCTTTGGATACAATATTCCTACTTACTTTGCTGTGGGGCTTTAGAGAGCCTCCCCTGCGGGGACTAGCAGGACGCTTTCTCTTCTTTTGTGGGACTGGACCTAAAGCAAGATTCCCTACGGGTGTGGTTTGATGAACTGCTACTCTGGGAGTACTAGCTTCAGTGTGTACTACAGTAGGTGGGGAATTCACGGCTTCACTAGACAGCACAGGGGGACTAAAGGCTTCGTGGATTTCAGGGTTACAATCCAGAGTTTGCCTCCCCGGCGATGGGTTAGTTTGGGCGGAGGAATTGAAGTGTGTCGGGTCAAGAACAATGCTTGGTGCGGTGGTAGTTACCCTTTCTAAACTATCCCTAATCCGACTCACTCTCTCATCAATGTTTGGGGAATCAATTATCACCAGTGGAGTTGGGGAAATATGTCCAGGGCTAGAGGCTAGGGCAATGGCGCCCAGAGATGAGCGCTTGTTGGACATACTCGTGGAATCCCGGGATAATCTTCGTTCCGCCAGGATTATCTCCTTTTCTACTATGGAAACTGCTCGTGTTATGAATTGGTCCATAGTACCTAAAACAACGTCTCCCGCAGATTTCTTTGTTTTACACGATCGGGTGCCTGAAGCCATTCTCCCATTCCTTACGTGCCCACTTTGCGGAGCCAAGAGATGTGGCCCGGCCCGGCCTCTTCTGGCCCCTGATGGCCTGAGATGGTCCCGCCCTTGTCCCGGGCTTCTCCCGCGATACTCCCGCGTGCTCCCGCACAGCGGGGACTGGGCGTTCCTTTATGGGGGCGTGAAGTGATTGGTGGGAGGGGCAATCGGTCTGCAGGTGTGCCGTGGCGCAGGGACTCCTGGTTAGTTGAGTCCCTGCAGCGGCACCGGCGGCGCTGGTGAGAAGAGCGCGACCCTGCTCCCTGATGTCCTTCCCAGGGGCTGTGAGCAAACGTGCTCCCAACAGCCTTGCTCTGCCACACTGCGACGCGGCACCCGCGCAGCGGGTGCGGCTAGCTGTTGCTTGAAACAGAAGGCGGCTACAGCAACACTTGACTGCAAACGTGGGAAGACGCCGGTAAGCCCTCGGCGTTTCTGTGTCCCGCTGGAAAAGGGAAATCAGCTTCCTTTTCTCCCTCTGAGCGATTGGTGGGAGGGGCAATCGGTCTGCAGGTGTGCCGTGGCGCAGGGACTCCTGGTTAGTTGAGTCCCTGCAGCGGCACCGGCGGCGCTGGTGAGAAGAGCGCGACCCTGCTCCCTGATGTCCTTCCCAGGGGCTGTGAGCAAACGTGCTCCCAACAGCCTTGCTCTGCCACACTGCGACGCGGCACCCGCGCAGCGGGTGCGGCTAGCTGTTGCTTGAAACAGAAGGCGGCTACAGCAACACTTGACTGCAAACGTGGGAAGACGCCGGTAAGCCCTCGGCGTTTCTGTGTCCCGCTGGAAAAGGGAAATCAGCTTCCTTTTCTCCCTCTGAGCGATTGGTGGGAGGGGCAGTCGGTCTGCAGGTGTGCCGTGGCGCAGGGACTCCTGGTTAGTTGAGTCCCTGCAGCGGCACCGGCGGCGCTGGTGAGAAGAGCGCGACCCTGCTCCCTGATGTCCTTCCCAGGGGCTGTGAGCAAACGTGCTCCCAACAGCCTTGCTCTGCCACACTGCGACGCGGCACCCGCGCAGCGGGTGCGGCTAGCTGTTGCTTGAAACAGAAGGCGGCTACAGCAACACTTGACTGCAAACGTGGGAAGACGCCGGTAAGCCCTCGGCGTTTCTGTGTCCCGCTGGAAAAGGGAAATCAGCTTCCTTTTCTCCCTCTGAGCGATTGGTGGGAGGGGCAATCGGTCTGCAGGTGTGCCGTGGCGCAGGGACTCCTGGTTAGTTGAGTCCCTGCAGCGGCACCGGCGGCGCTGGTGAGAAGAGCGCGACCCTGCTCCCTGATGTCCTTCCCAGGGGCTGTGAGCAAACGTGCTCCCAACAGCCTTGCTCTGCCACACTGCGACGCGGCATCCGCGCAGCGGGTGCGGCTAGCTGTTGCTTGAAACAGAAGGCGGCTACAGCAACACTTGACTGCAAACGTGGGAAGACGCCGGTAAGCCCTCGGCGTTTCTGTGTATTGATGCATTGCCATTTGCGATTCCTTATTTGCGATTCCTTATTTTTCGCAAATAAGGAATCGCAAATGACAACTTTAATGCATCTAGGGGTTAGTGTTGTGTTGTTGGGGGAATTCTCTGTGTGCTCTTACCACATGGTCCCTGATATTTTTTTTTGTGTTGAAAGGCAAAAGGTGGAGGCTGGTTATTTGTTTCCTCTATCGGGTGCCAATGATTTTTGATGATTTTTTGTATTTGTTTGCCCATAGTATTGAATGTACTGACCATACCTATCCACTCTCTGCTATTCTCTCTCCTGTTGCTAGGGTTCGCAAGTGATTCTCTTGGGCAATACAATGCCTTCTGGGATACCTTTTTATAATAATGCAGTTTTAAGTATTTCTTCCTCCTTGTAATAATCTTCCTTCTTAATAACAATGTCTCCTTCTTCTCTGTGAATAGCTGTAGGGTTTAAATATCGATAGAAGGATCTCTTGTCTACATCTTAGATTGGATTTAGGGAAGGACTGTAATTTGTAAAACAGACTGCAGCACAGTGATTTTGAGACCGGGGTTCTGATCAAAGAGTTGTTGTTTTATTCTTTACATAGTCCCTATTTGCACCTTGTTCACACACTGAGCCGCCTGCACTAGAGTCACTAAGAATAATACATGTTGTTTACATGCTTCTATGCGATGATATGTAATGAAATTGTGAATATAATTGATGGATTTTTGCATAAGAGAAGGCCCTGTTTTAGTATTTATTATGCTAATTGAATGACTAAATTGACTTTGGGCACTGCAGATATATACATAATTACCTGTAGAAAAAGTCCCACTTGGTTTTGCATTTCCAAAACTGTGATTTCCTATAAGGAAATTGTAATTTAGAAAATCCAAACCCGAGGGTGCCTCTGGCCTTAACATCCCCCTAGAGGCACCCCAAAATTCATAGTGCACATGCAAGTGCACATATTTCCTGGGGTCATAAGTGTGCTTCATGTCACATTAAAAAAACTCATTTTAAATGCTTTTTTTCACATGGTTTCCATCGACTCTGTGCATAGAAGACCGCACAAATCTCTCTTTCTCCTTCACTGTATGTAGTCGCAATGTTAGGCAATCATCTTTTCTGCATTTACCTATAATTGCGACTTTAGAGCCTTTCAGACATCACGAAATACTATTTTGCGTTCGCAAACGGACGATTTGACCAAGGGCCATATGTATGAAGCATTATTGCATTCGCAAACGCCGAAATTCGGCGAATTTCGGTGTTTGCGAATGCAATTTTGCAAAAAGGTATGTATCGAGGCAAAATAAGGAATCGCAAAATTTGCATTCGCAAACACCGAAATTCGCCGAATTTCTGCGTTTGCAAATGCAATTTTGCAAAAAGGTATGTATCAAGGCACAATAAGGAATCGCAAAATTTGCGATTCCTTATTTTGCGATTGCATTTAAGGAATCGCAAATTTTGCAATTCCTTAAATGTAATGTAAGAAGCCAAAAAAAAATGCAAATTGGCTTTAAGGAATCGCAAATTACCACCAACTTCAAGTTGGTGGTAATGTGCGAATTTCTTGAAAAATGCAAATATTTGCGTTTTTCAATGTGCCATGTGATGCACATACATGCCCATGTGCACCCATGCTTATTTCAGGGGTGCAACAGGGTGTCCTTTGGACACCCCTGCACCCTTGGAAATATTCTCAATTTGCGATTCGCAAATTGCGAATCGCAATTTTCCCTTTCATTTCTATGGGCCAGGACTGGAGGCCCATAGACATGAACGGGAAGTATTCCTTAATTGCGAATTCGCAATTAAGGAATATCAAGAAATCGCAAAAAAATTGCATTTTTCTTGATCCATACCATTTTGCGATTCTGAAATAGCGATTTCTTAAAAATCGCTATTACAGAATCGCAGAATGGTTCCTTGATACATATGGCCCCTAATCGCACCGTTTGCGAACGTAAAATCTTTCATTTATGTGGCCTTCTGTGCATAAAAGACTGCTCAAAACTCTTTCTCCTTCTCGTGTGAGGCGCAAAACACCTGTGCCACCGATGAGGAACGGACCGCGTGTCTTGCTCATGCCAAAATGTGCATGTACCTTGAAGAACATTAGGTGCCTTTGGATCCGCTGACCCTATCTGCCCCTCCCTTAGACTGGGAAGCTATGACTACCCCCTTTTACCGCGAGGAAGGGGTAGTTGCTTATGATTGGATTGTGCAACCACACCTTGTGCATGGGAGACTCCAACCGCGGGAGGTACCAGAGTGGCTGCCGTCCGTTAATATGCACGATTCTGTGCAAAGATGACAGGAAGTCCTCAAAGCGCAAATGAGCCAGGAGGCCTGGATGGTGGCCCGCCGCAGCATCCTCCTCTTTCCACCCCGAGGCTCCTACGAGATAAGGAGACCCCACCCCTCGCAGGAGGCCCCTTCGATTGCCGGGTGGCTGCGAGCAGCCCCTCGTGGCTCTGGCAGAGGAAGAACCCCGCCCCAGCACTGGGGAGGAGACACCAAGACCCCGACTACCAGAGCCCCCCAGGTCCCAGTTAACACGGCGCGCGGATCTCGCCGTCTGCTGCTGCACCTCTGCCGCTCCTTCCCGGAACGCTCTGACCCCCTCCGCCTGCCTCTCCCTCAGCCTCGCGCCACAGACGGCTCGCGCGAGCAGCGCGCGCCCCTCCGCACCGGAGCACACCGCCCGCCCAGCACTGGCCGCGAGCACCCTATCTTTGAAAGATGCCTGCCTGTGAACGGAGGAGAGTCCAGTCCGCGTGGAAATAAGAAGTGAGTGATCTCGCGCGCTCCCGGGCTGCGTGGAGCGTTCTGTGAGGGGCCCGCCTCTCGTTTCCCACATAGGGGAGCGCTGTGCGTGGATTACACGAGGAGCTTCGTTGTGCATGGATGGCCACGACGGTATACTTTCAATAGTGCTGTGGTTATTGTGGTATTAATAGTACTTCACCTATGTACGTCTAGGTTTACATGTGTGCTTCAGCCGTGCGTAGGGCATACCTGCCCCCGGCACTGTTCCTGCCCAGTGCTGAACGTATTGCAATACATGGGACTGGTACTTCTTACGGGTTCAGCAGGTGTAGCGGTCTTCCTGATCGGGATTCCATCCTTTACTTTGTTAGAGACATAGATGAAGTGATTTTTCTCTCCTCACAATGAACGCAGGCGTTTTGAGGCCGCCCGTGTGTCACCTGCGAGCGCCCACTTCTGAGAAATGTTACTGTGCGCACCTGTCCGTGTGATTCTGAAGAACGCGTGTGGAGGTGAGCTTTGAGTGGTTGCCTGCTTCGTGCATGTCCTCACGCATTTAAATCGAAATTCCATTTATCTAGCGCTTATTATCCTCGACAAGGCATTATACGCACTGGGCGCTGACTTCTTGGCGCAGCCGCTTATTTGTTCCTCCTGCAGATGGTACCGTGGGCTGCCGAGGGTGTGAGAGGAGGAAAGAAATGTGCTACTATACTTGTCAATCACACAAGAACAGGATCGATGCGGGCTCAGCTGACGTCTTTTGTGCTGGGTTAGGTACTTTGCCAAATCCCAGTGGTACATTCCCTCCCCCACACCGATGGGGTTCAGTGGAGTTACCACATGGAAGGCAATGGCTTCTTTCGGAGGCAGGGGTCGGGCCTGTCACTGCGGGCATTTCCACAACCCCACCTGTCTCTCAATGATTTGGCATGATGTGTTGATATATTTAATACCCAGGGCGAGGTTCTAAATACCAGCTGCCAATGCTTTTATACTTTTGTAGATGACCCTTGCTACGGTTATATTTTTGTTGTTTTTTCTCAAGTACTGCGCCTTTGCCAGGTGAATGCATATGCAATTTGTGCAGTAATATAGTCATTAAAAATAACCGAAATAGATAAATTCTATTTAACAGCGCAATATTCTCTCCTGAGGTGCCAGACTGCGCAGAATGTCTGTCTGCTCAGCTCTCCCGGCTGCAATCGCACGTTCACAACAAACACTAAAGTAAAGACTGCTCGTCAGGTTGAGAGGGGGCTCCCCCTCCCTCCCCACGGGAATGTTATCCGGTTCACCGCACATTCCACACACCTGCTGCTCTGCTGTTTGACCCACTTCGCGTGGATGCTGCCGCAGCCCAACCATCGCATCGCTTTTCGCACTGACACGAACCGCAACGGCGCAGGATTCATATCATGCTATTTCAAAGGTTCAGACATGTCTAGTTTTAACCTGAAGCGCATAATATAGGAAAACAGGTATATGCTCAGTTTTTAATTTAGCATTTTTAAATCAGTCTTTGCATGAGCAGGAGTGATCAGCATTGAGACCACATACACCAGTGTAGTGTTTTCCCCTTATTTACTAGAATACTTAAAATTACCTCACAGTCAGGTAAAAGTGTTGCAATTTATATGTGTCATTTCAGATGCCTATAGGTATTCCTCGTGATTATTCATCCTACTCCACTTGCTGTCCAAAACCGTGACGGGCCTCAGTACCCTCTGCTGGCCACGTCCCTCTAATTCCTCGTGCCCTTATGGTTGCTAATCCATGGCACCACCTTATTTGTGCCCATCTCATGCTCCCCAACCACTCAACTCTATCCATTACCTCCTCGTCCGTCTTCCCCTCCCATTCCTTATCCATGAGCAGCTCACCTGCTCCACAGAAGGTATTGCCTAGCTAAGGTCAAAATACTTCCCCCCTCCCCCCCCACAATATGGCGCTGCCTACCCAGCATGGATAAAGGGGGAAGCACAAAGCACATCACTATGACAGCCTCAATATACCAAAGAAAGGAAAAAACAAAAACAATCACCATAACCGGAAATCAGGGAGGGAGGGAGGGGCCCAGGAATGGAATGGGAAGAATAGGACTCGGAGTAATGAAGATTACCGGTGAGTTACCAGGCATTACCAGGAATCTTGTGCCGTACCAGATGAGACCATAGGGTCTACCATGCTAAAGGTTAAGCTCTTCTGCAAATACAGCTTCCAAGTGTTAGGCAGTGGCAGAGCGGGTAAAACCACCAATCAGATGGCAATAACCACACCTCTGTATAAACCTGCAATTTACCAACCACTCACTCGCAACAATAAAATTAAGTGGCTGCGGTTTTCACTGGGCTTTAATATATCCAGAAGGAGAGGAAGAATATCAATGGTGTAGCAGTAGGATTCCTAACTTTGACCGGCTGGTGATCCCTTTGTTACCCCCGCAGAGATTCAGGAAATCAACAGGGATTCCCCACAGAATACTTCGAATCCAGAGGAGGTTGGGGGAATCTCTGCAGACTTCTGACCCTTGCTGAAGGTGAGACAGCTATAGTCACCTCCGCACCCCAATACACCAAGGTAATCCTTGCTATAGGATGTGGGCAAGTACATCCAACAAAAAAAAGGGGATACTGCTAATTCCCCATGTGCTGAGATGCTAAGATACATCAGGGTAGGTAATCTCAGTGGTTCCTGAAGACCCAGGGGTGTCCACCAGGTCAGCATGGCGGTGCTTGAACCACAGCGTTGATGTCTGCAGCGACCCACCATTGCCTCAAATTGAGGTCAGTTGCCACCAGCAGAATATGTGGGGAAACGCAGGCTGCTAGAAGGGGTTAGGCCTACATAGAGATGGTGCCTTCACTAAGGTTTATTAGGGGAATACTGACTTCATCAGCTGCATGGCTGCTTGCTTAATTTCTTGATATCTGTAAGATGGGAGCTCACTTCTTCCACTTTTCAAAGATCACGTTTTACAGTGTCCACTTAAGCTGGATACTACAACCGCCTCTTCAAAGGCCATCAGCCATATTCATTCGCCCGAAGGAAAAGCATCTGCTGAATGAAGAGAAACAATGGGCCTGTTTGACTAGTGAGTAGAGTGTGTAGCACACTTGTCAATCCTCCCAAGTCTACACAACCTCACAGTCCCACAACAGAGAGGGATGGCTGTCTGCTAAGAATATATAATGCTCATCCCACTCACTGTGCCCAGTAACTCAGCACTGTCTTGCTGGCAGAACACCTATGTTCAGTCCCTCCTCCTTCTGCGCTTTGACCCAGACCACCCATGAATAGGAAATACCAGCCTCTGGGTCTGAGAGCAACAACGTCCTAATGTAAAAAAAAAAGTAATCTCCATGTAAGAACAGATAAAAAGCCAGCTAGACCACCCTCAACTGTCCAATGCTACCAGCAATTTGTCCATTGGGAATTACAGTTTTAAGAAACCTCAATGGATGAAGTCTTGCTCAGCAGACATCATGATGATTTAAAGGATTGAACGTGTCTTAATAGTAGTTAGCACATTTGAGTTGTTTAATCATTTTTGATAGGTCATCTCTGAAGATTATCAAAAAATTACTCGGAAAGTTTCTAATTTTGATTAAAATGTAAGAGTGAGTCATAAAAGCTGTTTCATTTAAATAGAAGTTACTTTCTTTTAAAAGAAGCTCATTGTGCATTTCAGGGCCTGCAAGTCATTCAGGTTAGATTGCACAGTGCAGGGGTATCAAATTGCCATGGGTCTTATTATGAGTTTGGCCGTCCATTGGTCCGCCGAACCTGTGGTGATGGTCCACCCGCCCTATCAGGAAATTGGTGGTTGGACCGCCACTAGACCACTGCGCCTGCTGGGGACCCTGGATCCCGTGGCAGTGGTCAAGCAGAGCAATATGCTGGTGGTGCTGCCAACCTTAGTTCCAGTTACTTTACCTCCAGGCTTTTTATGGCGGTGGGCCTGCTGTGGAAAGGATGGAGGTGAGGCAACTCAGGAGGCCCTTACTGGGCCCCCTGTCACCTCTCTGCATGGGGTACATGCAGGGGGGGGGGGCACATGATGTGCCGCACTGTATTTTAGCACCCCCCAGTTCCTGCATAGGAATGAACATGCTGCGACTTCCCATTGCCATGCCTGTTACAGGTCTGCTATGAATGAGCCTTTAAACAGGCACCTCCGTGGGACCGCTACAGCATGACTGCCCAACTTGGATTCAAGTCTGAATCCCGCGGGTGGTCTATATTGGCTTTGGTGGTGTGGCAGCAGGGCAGCCGTGTGGCTGCCCAACTCCCACACCGCCACTGTCACAATAATGCCCTAAGTTAGGAATCGCAGATTCACACCAATAATTGCACGCATGCGCTGTGCATTACAAGTTGTGTCCCCTGAATGAGGAATAAGATACTCTGAGCAGATGGCAAATGGGAGAAGGGGTCTGTAGAAGGGTGCAGGACAGGTAGTGGGATTGGCTAGGCTTCCAGGATCCTGGGAAGGGTTTGGACAGACAGAGCTGGGCATTCCATGCTTCACCATGTTGTAGGAAGGGGGCAGATGAAGGCCCGGCTGCGTTTGTACCTGCGCCACTGCCTGAGCCTCATTTGATACAGCTCCCCTGACTCAGAATCGGACCCTTAGTGGTCAACTAAAAAGCTAAAAAGACAAAAGGCCAGGGAGAGGAGTATTAAGCTAAATGTTATGAGGTTCAGTTGCTTCAACTGTGTCTGGAGTGGAGGAGCGCAGCTCAGGTTTGGAAGTGTCTGGGAAAGTGTGGGCTACCCAGCTCTCAACCCCCAAGAAGGCCGAAACATGAATCAACGCAGAACAGGGCAAGGAGCAATAATGAGGAAAGGGAGCCACCCTGGCTGTGGGGTCCCTGCTGGCTGATTCTCGGATGCTTCAGTGAGTCTCGTGCTCTGGATCGCCCAAGGCTCCGCTGCCAATGATCGCAGGAGTTCCAGGAAGCCTGCACGAGACAGTCCCTTACCGGGGCAAGCCAGGTACAGGTGAAAGTGGTAGTCCGGGGCTCTTGTGGTCATATAAAAGTTCACTCTGGGAGATTAATTCAAGCAATCTACTCATCACTTTTATTTGCTTTTGTCAGTGATTTTTTTTAAATAAATGAAGCACAGGAGTTTGACACACCTGTAAATGAACTGCGTCAAAATGATAGCTGCCCCCTTTTATACAGCACCAATCATTCAGTACAGCACTTTGAGGAGTGATCCAAACTGGTCAGTTATTAGCGGTTTTGAGTCTATCTACAACCAAGAAACGACTAATTGAGCTATTGCCAACACGTTGAAAAACAAATTCAGGAAGTGAGCATGAATATTAGAGCTCCCCCACAAAACAACCCACCAGGGCTGGTGAAGGAGCTGTACAGAGGTGATAAACATCTGAAATCCTGCACATAATTACCTCTCAACTAACAGGAAAAGAATACCTGAAAACGATCCAGATCCTCTGGTTGACAATGCCAACAAGCCAAAGATGCATCTGATAAAATTGTTTGTTGCTTTTCCTTTAAATACAGATGCTAGACCAGGACAGGACAAAAATATGGTATCTGCAGTAGAGCAGGGACTAGTCATTTCACTTGGTTCAAAGTTTGAGTCATGAGATCTTCTGAAAAGTCCATGTGTATCGCTTAACGCTACATAATCACTAGTGTGATGCAATTGAAAGGCATTAATTCATATAGGAATCAAAATAATCCAGAAATTCCCCTTCTCTATGCAGAGTACCCCAAGATTCCTGGCCCTACCCATATTTAACCTCTTCGTGAAACCCCCTTGAATCTATTCTCACCAACAATATCAAGATTCAACTATTCACCAACATACACTTTTACCTTGAAAGCACTTCAAACTATTTTTATTTTCTGAATACAGACTTGAAGTTACTAAAAAAGTGTAACCTACAGAATTCGACAAGTTATTAACACACTTGTTAAAATGAGCAAAATATCTTTATGCAAGGTATTCTTGTACCCCTGATTTAATTTTTGCAATTATACATATTGCCTAAAGAGATCTAATGCACATTGCCTTTGTATCTTTTGACGCTGAAAGAGTATTTGATTGAGTCTGCTGGGGTTTGGTATGTATGGTTGTGGTGAAATTGATTTTCTCGAAACATTTGTTAGCAGCAGTATTCTTTCACCTCATCAGCAGCTAAGAACCAAGTATACAGGTAATAGACAATTCTCCCAATACCTTTTTGCCATGTGCACAGTACACAGTGCCATTTATGAAATAGAATTGATGTAATGTTACTTTGGGTAGATTCTGTTATGCAGATATATCAATAAAAATACAATTATACACCTGTAATATTTTTTTAGATCCTAAGTACTTAGGCCCTGGTTACAAGTAGGGCAGTTAATTCCGCCCTGTACACGTTTCATTTAATTTAACTCATCCAATATTTATCAGATGCGTTAAATAACCCAACATTAATGACATTTCGCCAGGTGAAACCTGCTGAAAATGAACAGGGGATATGTGTACGATATTTTTTGTATCATGCAAATTTCGGGGTTTAAACCCCAAAATCCACGTCATTCCCCAAAAACTCATATTAGGTGCTATTTATTGCACTTAATAAATATCGAACCCCAGGGTATCGTTATTTACCAGATGTAGTAGATATCACCTTTACTTGTAATCAGGCCCTTAGACTGAAGTAAACCGTTGGAATTAAAATGACCTGCTTTTCAGTGTGCTTTAAACTACATCATGAATAAGGTGTATACAGAGTATATATTTCTCAATTGTGAACAACAGTAGATGCATTACAAGAAGCAGTCTCAGACTTCAAATCACATCAGCATTTAGAGGATTGGTTCTATGTATCATGCACATTAAAAGTCTGTTTTGAGCCTATTAAAAAAGAGATATCTGGGGACAATATATCAACTTATTTTCAGCAATCATGCATTTGTTAAACGATAGGAAATACAGTTATATTTGCAAAATGGAAAAACCAATGGATAGTACTTAAGAGATTGTTGACAATTCAGACACATTTTTAATATTATTGCACAGCATTGTCATTCAACATACAACTGGAAATGCAGTACTTTCTGTTATTTTAATTATATTATAATATGGAGAGAGTCACAACTTTTGGAGAGAGCTTTTATTGTCAGTTGTTTAGATGAACAAAGCAAGGAAAAATTATAAAATATTTCCAGGAACATATGTGTCGAAACCCAGCTGTACTAGACTAGTGGGAATGGAGATAACTTTCTATGAAAGTTGTCTTTGGAAAGAGAGCATTGATTTGGTTGTACAATGGAATGGGAAGAAATCTGAAGATGCATGGAAGCATAGATTAATAATTTAATGACATAAGCATATAGGAATAACAGAGTATTTAACGATCATAAAATGGAGGATACAAAATAGTTTATAGGTGCAATGCTGACATTAATTTTGACATTTGTGTTACCAACACTTGACTGGTAAGGTTTTCGAATAGGTTCCAATTTAGCTAAGAAAAAAGTGTATTCACCAACTGTTTTAATTACATTCTGGGTAAAACACTTTTTGTGCTTTGGCGTCAGAGAATGATGTTCTTCAGTTTCCGCATGACATTGAATCATACAAATAAATAAACACATACATTCCCCTCCAGAGTGATAATCCTTAAGTAGGCTTGTTGATGGGCAAAAGATCCAGAATGGTCCATCAGTTGATTGATTATCTATAGTGGCAGTAGTGTTGTTTTCACTTAGGACAGATGTGCTGTGCTGGTTCCAAATCCCATCCCTGCCCTGACTCACTAGCGACCTATTCTTTAAAGTAGAACAGAAAGGGTACAAAGGAGAAAACTACTCTTTCCACTATACAGAGACTTCTGTTGTCTTTGATATCTAAAAATGAGATCTAAAGTGATCTTTTTTCTCCCACAATAAATCCATGAGAACTTAGACATATTGCATTCAAGTAAAATGTGGACTTTAATCCTGGTGAACTGTGGCATATACTGTTACTAAATGCCAAGCTGGATCTACTACACTTAATAACAGTTACATCTAGAAAATAATTGTTGCTCTTTCTCATGCTTGACTAAACTTTCCTTCCTGAAGTGTGGAGGACAGTTTTATAAGTTGGACCCAGGGGTAGTGAAATTCAGTGCAAGCATCTCAAATGGTCAAGGGAGAATAGTTGATTCAGAAATATGAGGGTAAGCTTCTGATAACTAAAAGGGCGCTTTGTCTGAGCCAAATGCCTGGGTACACACAGGAGAAGCAGCACAAACATTGGCATTAACTTGTGTAGTGATACGTAAAGATTTTGTCTCATGAAAACCAGTCTGTATGATTTGCATGGGTGAATCCCCAATCAAATCCAAAGATTCCAGGAAATGGTTTTAGCACTTCTCAGTAGTAAAACCATATAGCTTAAAAGCATAGAGCCCTATTGAAACAAGTTAAAAATGATGAGTAGTAGTGTTCTAGGAAACCTACAACCTACCCGGTGTTCCCACAACATTTCTCTGCTTTCAGGATTTTCCATTTCTAATAAACTCACATTGAGTCTATTTTTGGCATTCTGGACCCGCTTCCCTCCTAAGCCTATAGCTACTTCTTGCTGGCTTGCTGGTGAGATGAAAACTCGTAGAACCTTTGCCAAAACTAGGATTAAGGTGCCAGTCTAGAAATGTAAGGAGAACACATGGTGCTCTTCTTATGCTGCCACAAAATATGGTGGATTATTATGGGGTGTGCTATTCCAGTTGATCTGCCATCTGGCACCTAAATCATGGGACTGCCCCTGTTTATGATCTTTATCATTTAGAGCAGAAACATTTTAATTACTTACTCAGGTCTGATTCACAAAGGTAACTCAAACATTTGAGCAAGTTTACTACTTTCCGATATTCACAAACTCCAAGTGTAAGTTTGTACAAAAAAAGCAGTAAATCCAGCACTATACATGACCAATCACTGGAACTGCAACACCTCTCTATAGAAACATTGAAGGTAGGGTCTTAAAATAAAACACCAAAGGAAATAATGTTAAATTAAAATAAATTAAATTATCTAAAATTGTTGTAAAATATGAATGCATAATAAATATTTTAAAAAAGATATCAAATAGTACATATTCCATAATAAATATTCCAAAAAATATATGAAATAGTACATATTCCAATAACATATTTTGAATTTAGAAAATGATGAAGCAATACAATTCTATACATCATTTAATCATTATTAATGCACATTAAATGAGGTCATTTTTTTCTTCAGGTAGGAATGTACATTTTAATTCATAGTTAATTCATAGTTAATTTTAAAAGCTTTCCCTATACTTCACCAAAGGGAGACTCTGCAGTCAATGCAGAGATCTCAGCATGATAAAGTATAGGGAAAATAAGGAAGTTTCTCTGACAAGAAAATAAATATTAAAAATATTAGTATGTCAAAAATAAGGTATATTCATGTCATATGTTTACTTTAAATGTAGAATGAAAAAACTGCTACGACATTACTAAATGCTACAATACTAATAAATGCTACAACAATAATACATTATTTTTGAATTTAATTAATGGAAATATATTATATAACATTAAAGTTATTTTTTGAAGTTTAAATAAAAAAAACATTCCACCTAAATAGATATTTTTACTGTGAATTAATGAATTTGCAAGTGATGTGTACAATTAAGTAACATTTATTAATATTTTGTATAAAAACTGAATAACAAATGTTAAGAACATTTATTGTTGCATTATTTTTTAATTCAAATTATTTTATTAATGAATATATAATAAATATACACATTTATTTTATAGTTACATAATAAATAACAATTGTAAGTAATTTAATGTAACACTATTTTCTGTGAGGTTATATGTGAAGTCCCTGCCTGCATTTTTTTCTGTTGGAGAGTGTTGCAGTACCAGTGGTTGGCCATGTGTAGTGCTGGATTTACTACTGTTTTTTTTAAGTAGTAACATACACTTGGAGTTTGTGAACATTGAAAAGTAGTAAGCTTACTTAAAATTGTACACCTACTCAAAAGTGTGAGCTATGTTATGTCATGTTATGGTATATTTTGTTATTTTATGTGTATTTGTATGTTTATGTTAAGCAAGGTAAGCCCACGGGTAATAAGGGACCAGGGGTATGTATATTTATAAAGGAACAGGAGCCCCTTACACAAAGCATACAAACAGTGGAATGTACATATTGATACAATGAGGCCTATGTCTGTTATCCAAATGGTTTATTCATTAAAATTTATTATGCACAATAAAAGAACAATGGTGTGGGAAAAGCAAACAAAAAAGAGTCAAATTAGACTTGAAAGCTCAGACATATGAGTGTGACAAATGAAACACAATCGTTATAGGCACCATCCACGAGTACCAATGTTCATGTGTAGAGTAAAGGACAATGTAAAAATTGAGTCAAGATATTAGAGTCGGGGACGTTTCGATCCTTTGTGAAAACATAGGATCATCAGCAGGACATGCATAGCATTTGTAACCCAGTACCAACTAAAAAGAAAAGGAAGGAAAGAGGGAGATCGGAAAAGGGAAGAGTTAATTGCCAATAATTAAAGTGGTATGGTGCAGAACACCCGTTCAGACTAGGAATTGTTGCATTGAGTGTCTAGGGCCAGACGAACATGGGATCCAGACATACGGAGAAAAAATTAAAGGGCAAAAGAGCTACCTAGGGAAAATTGGGAGATGACCCATATTCACGTGTGAAGATGTACACATGGTGAAATGCAAAGCTGTTTGCCTGGTATAAAATAAAAAAACAGGGTAAAGAGCCTTGTGATATTTAAAAAGCGCGTTTATGTATATCAGGTGGACCAGGGTCATTGGTGTGATTCGAGAAGCCAAGCATACAGTGTAGCCACTTAACCCATAATTCGTGAGTAATTTCCGCAGTGTACACCTGTTCGGAGGAAGTAGTAGTGAGGCAAATACTTTGTAGGTAGAGTTGCGGCTGATAGGGAGTTATGCTGCAAGGAATAGTAAGAAGCTAGGCATACAGAGTGAATTGAGCATGTGGCAGAATGCTGGAGGAGCTGTGGAATATGTGACATGCTGTGTGGGGAGAGCAGAATACCAGAACCGGAATCAAGGAGTCAGGAGTGAAGCAGAGCCGAGAGGAGGTTGGAATGGGGCTTAGTTACACTTACATGGCATACAGGCGGTCCATGACTGCTTGGGAAGAAGTTCGAAGGTGCTGAGTAAAGCCGAGGAGATGATATAAATTGGAACAATTTGTTAGACTGAGTAACGTGAAGTGAATAGGCATTGGGGGTCACTGGTCGAATACTGCTTTCCTTGAAATAAAATTCTGGGCAATATCAATTTAGGAGAGAAATTAAAGGAGAGCAAGCCGAGGTGGGAGCATACTATAGTGGTTTTAAAGCAAGAAAGATTTGTAAAGATACAGCGTTAGCTACAATGTGCTCCTGAACAATAATAATAATAATAATAATCCACATTTGTAAAGCACACAATCACCCGTAAGGGTCTCTAGGCGCTGGGTGTCGTCGGGAAGATTAAGCAAGCTATTGCCCAGAGTCACATGGTGCTGAGCTAATCTGCCGCCGGTGCCAGGGATCGACTCGTGATCCCCAGATTCCGGAGTCAGTCGGCCTAGCCGTGGCGCTACACCTCTTCCTAACAAGGAGATATGAGTTTAGGGAACATGGGGGCACTTACCAGCAAAAGCATTGTTGGACCTGGTATAATTGGCGTGAGTCTCCCTTCCATTTTCTACTGATTGCCGCCTCTGTTTTTTATCTGTTTTGCTGGTTAGATGCTTTGAGCACTGTGCCACTGCTATTCAGTGCCACAGTGCAAGTGCTCCCTATGTTAAATTGATGTATTGATTAGTTACTCCATGATTGGGTTATTTGATTTACTTTTCAGATCCTAGTACAGTGCACCATGTGCGCCCAGGGCTTGTAAATCAAATGCTGCTGGTGGGCTTGCAGCACTGGTTGTGCACCCACAGAAGCAGCTTGTAAAGTGTGTCTCAGGCCTGCCATTTCATAGCCTGTGTGCAGTCTAGTACTACCATGTCGACTTGATAAGTGCACCCACTTGCCAGTCCCTAAACCTTCCCTTTTCTTCATATCAGACACCCCTAAGTTAGGCCCAAGGGCAGGGTGCATTGTAAGTATAAGGTAGGACATGCCATGGTGTGTGTGTGGCATGTCCTAATAGTGAATTACAGCCATTTACGTTTTTCACTATTGCAAGGCTACCAGTCCCCATAGGCCAGAATGGACAGTTTGAATATAATATCTTATATTCCTAACTGACCCAGGTAATATGGTAAAAATTTGAATTTAGTATGCCTGAACTCAGAATGATAAAATACATCTTTTAGTAAAGTTGGCTTTAACATTCTGTGTTTGAAAATACCACTTTTAGAAAGTAGGTATTTTCTTACCTAACCACATAGCCTGCCTCTGCTAGCTTGTGCATTGCATGTCTGGTTTTGTGACTGACAGGGGCTGGGGGATTGTAGGAGACACGGCGAGTCAGCACAAGGCTGAATAGACCTATCTGCATGCAGATGGGTGGGATGAGTAGCACCTGGGTCTGAATATGGCTGTGCCTGACTTCTACAACACTGGCTCCACCTCCTGTAGTGTGTCTGATGTCCCTGGCCCACACTCTCACCAGAAAGAAGGAGTCCTGTAAAAAAAGTGCTCCAGGACTGCACAGAACTGGTTTGGACTAGGTACAGGCCCCTCTGGCTTCAGAGGACAAAGGGTTTTGAGTATAAATATGAGGACCCAGACCCTAAGACTTTAGATTACTTCTGGAACAACATGACAAACCTTTGCCAAGGAGAAGAAGCAAGGAAGCGGCAGGAGTTTGGACTGCCCCCCTGCCAGTGTGCTGTATTGCTGGGTTAGCCTGCAGTTGTTTCTTTATTGCCAAGGAATGGAATGAATGGAATGAGGAGGATTTGTAGAGCGCGTTGGCTACCCAGGGGCGTCCCAGGAAAGGAGAAGGAACTTTTAAAGGACTTTCATCATCTTGCAGAATAATTACCCCAAGGGTTTGAACTTGTGCTTGCCTCCTGCTTAAGTCTCAGGGACAAAAGACTTCACCACCAGCTCCCCTTTGAATTTCCTTGCTGGGAATTCTGTCTGCAGAAGCCTGCGTGTCGCTGAGAGCTGGAAGCGCGATGCATCGAGAAGAAACGTGTCGCAGTCGCAGCTGTTGCCGTCGCATCACCTGAGAAGCGTGTCGCTGCCGCAGAGGTCGCCGCCGTATATTCAGAGAAGCATGCCTTCGTCAAAGCTGTTACCCGACACATCACCGGAGAAGCATGTCACCTCCGCAAGGTTGCATCACCGGAAAATCGTGTCGCAGCCGCCGGGCATGCACGCATCGTCTTCACGTCTTATCGCATCGCACCAGATTGTCGCATCGCATCGAGGTGCCATCTTGCTGCATCATAACCGGGCCACAGTACAAGAATCCACGCATCATCTCCTCTCCGGTAAGTACCAATATGCATTCCCTACTCTGCGCAAGCATTGAGGCGTGACGCATCGTCTCCCCCAAAGCACGGAACCAGCGCATCTCCCACTCTGCGAGCCTTTTGCTTGTTTTGCGTTACGCATCCAGGTACTTTTGTGAGAACTGTGTCGCATTTATCATCAACTTGAACTACGTAACTTCTACCATCTTTAAGTCTATTTTAAGTACAGTATTGTGTATTTTTGACGTTTGTGGTCTTGTGTTAAGTCTATATAAAGAGTACTTATTTTTATAAAACATGTGTTGTGCCATCTGTAATGTTTTCACTGTATTACTGTGTGTATTCACAAATGCTTAACACACTGCCTCTTAGATACGCCTGTCTGCTCTTGCCAAGCTACCAAGGGGGTGAGCAGGGGTTATCCAGTAGTGTAATCCCCTTTCCCTGACTTAGGAGCAAGGGTCCCTATTTGGTCAACGGTGTATCCTATTGCCAACTAGAGACCCCCAGTTCTAACATTGGTGGTCAGTGGTGAGGATTTGGATTTGCATTTGTGACTCATATACAGTAGTTGGTGTACACTACTAGTGAGTGCGGACCAAAAGCGACCACATACGTTTTTGGTAGAATTATTTTTCCTTGGACTATTATTCTTTAATGAGAACTGCCAATTCTTACTGCCATGAGTAGACCAGCATCTGTTGCATCTATGGATCTAGATTTTGAGGAAGAGAGGTTGGAAACCGACACTGTGAAACAGTTCAAGCAACTCTGCAAGAAATGGAAAGATGCTACACCAGGCATTTCCAAAAAGGATGACTACCAAAAGGTGCTAAGGGCCTGGGTAGAAGCAAGAAATGCCCCTGAGTTGGTGGTAGTGCCAGCTGGGGATGCAGATGGGCAGCTGGATGGGCCAGTGTTTCCAGCCAGGGGAGGGGTACCGTCCTCACCTGGCAGTAGTACCTCTTCCAAAGACCTGTCCCCCAGGGAGCTGGAAGATAGGGAGAGAAATAGGGCACACAAGCTGGAGATGGCTAAGCTTAAGATGGAGAGTCAGAGGGAAATAGAGAATAACAGATTGTCGTTGGAGAGACAGAGAATGAGAATGGAACATGAGAGGATGTTAAGGGAGTTAGAGATCAATCCCTGTGGTGGCAGCGCACCATCTGTGCCTTCAGAAGGCAGCGTATATATATCCCCAAGGATGTAATCAAAGATTTTCATAAGCATGAAGATATTGGGCAGTGGTTTGCAGCCTATGAGATAGCAATGTTGGCCCGCCGGGTCCCTGAGAAGGATTGGGGAGCTGGAATTTTGGGTCCGCTTTGTGAGTGAAGGGAGGGATACCTTGTTAGACCTTCCCAGTGAACATAGGATGTCTCATGCCCACATGAAGGAAGCCCTGATGACAAGGCATGGTTTGACCCCAGAACTCTATAGACAGAGGTTCAGAAATTGTAAGAAGCTGGAGGGAACCACTTGGGTAGACTATGTATCTTTCTTTTGCAGAGCTATGGATAATTGGGTTAAGGGTAGCAAAGTGGATACTTTTGAAGCGCTCTATGATTTGGTTGCAAGGGAGCACTTGTCTGTTTACTGTTTTCCAGAGCTACACCAGCACCTTATTGATAGCAAGTTAACTAACCCTAGGAACCTTTCTGAGGAGGCAGACTGCTGGGTCAGTACCAGGGTCATGTGGGAGACTCAGCCAAAGGTGGGCAGGGTCCCCAGCAGAAGAGTGGGGAGGACAAGGGTAAACAGAGGGAGTTCCAAAAAGGGCCCCAAAGTAAGTCCCAAGGGAACCAAGGGAAGGGTTCCCAGCCTCCCCCTGAGAAAAAGTCACAGCCCCAACAGGTAAACCTGTTCATAGGGGGCCCGCTACATGCTTTCAGTGTAAGCAAGTGGGACACCGTTGGTATGATCCTCAGTGTCCCCAGTACGGGGCTATGGCGAGTCCCACTGACTCGTGGCCGCAGGCGCTGCCCCTCCCCCTCTGATGGAGTCTGAGTTGGCGTGGTGAGCGTGGAAAGTGGAGCGGACCGGAGGAGAACTGCGGCCGAAACTCATGCTCTTTCTCGTCCACTTTCAGCACAGCGGCAATCTGGATTTTGCCACAGAAGCGGATGAGTAAATGCGACCGTGGAATTTTGGGCGGCCGTTGTTTGATATGCGTGGTGGTTGCGGCCATAACTGCTTTTAACCGGCTTGCTGGAGTCTGCTTCTGCAAGCCTCGGATTGCTGCCTACTGCTCGAGGCTGAGGCTGTGGGATCCTTCTTTGAGCATGGGGGTCTGACGCATTGGTGTGAGTTGAGGTCATCAACCAGCAGCCTATCGAAATCCTTACACCTCTGTTGCTCAGTAAGGTTTATTTTGCACCTGAGGTTTTCCTCGAATACCTGGCTTTTCAAATAGCCGAGTTGGAGCAAGGAACTGTGCAGAGCTGAGCAGATTGAGATCGTCATTGCTTCATCACTGAAACCTGAAGAAAACATTCTGAGACTCTTTTCAGGAAAGAAAACGAGGTGAGAGGAGGAGAGGTGGTGCCAAGGAGGTGAGAGCTAACTGGGTGCAGTGGCAAAGTCGTAATAGTGGAGTGGTTGAAAGAAGTATTACAGAGATTTTTTGTTTGCAGAGACTTGGGCTTGTTTTCATGGGGGCCAGCTAATTTCGGCTTCAGTTCTGTAAAACAGAGGGAAATCTATAAGATGAGGAGACAGCTAAAGCTTGCAGCAGTTGCTGCTAAAGCGGACGCCGCAAGTACAGCAAAAGCCAAAAAACGTTCAGCGAAAGCTAAAGTGACTCAGACCTCAGCGAGAGCTGTGAGTAAAATGAATCAAGACGAGTCTTCCTCTAGTACCCAAAGTTCAGAGATTGGTGATTCATTATTGAACGAGATAAACCTGATGGAGGTCCCTTTCACCACCCCAGTGCTCAAAAAACCTAGACAAGACTGTAAGGCAATCTACTTTTGTGTCAAAAGGAGATATGACAGCGCTCTCTGCCACGTAATCTTTATCTTCTGTGGTAGTTTCGCCTCTTGTGTCTGCACCTCCTCCCCTCCTTGAAGTTTTAGCTCCGGCGGTGCAAGTAGAAGAGTTGCTGACAGAACAGCCTTGTCCTGATCATCTTCAAACAGCTGCTCTGGCCATGGCGGTGGCAACACCACTTCCTCACTCTCCTACCTGCGAGAAGGATTTACAACATCAGTTTGATACTATCGTGCAAGTTCAGAAGATGTCATCAACATCGCTGAAGGCTCAATCACAAGAGCAGGTCTGTTCTAAAATATTAGAGTCCTCTGTGTTAAAAGACAACTAAGAGTCGCTGTCAAGATCTGCTGAATTCGAGCACGTAACTCAAAATGAGATGGCCACCATGCACCAGATTGATATCAAAACAATGTTCAATTTAATACTCCAACAAATTTGGGATATGAAGAAAGTACAACAAATCGAAACATCGGCTCTACATCTTCGATTAGGAAAAATAGAAGAGGCAGTCATTTTCCTATTCAAATTAAAAAGCCTGAATCGAGGATTTCTCAAGTAGAGGACCAAATGAATGACATCCTCCAATAAGTGAATTCAGTGTCTTGGGATAAAATAATTATGGAAAACAAAATTGAAGAACTCGAAAAATGTTCACGCCATTCAAATATGCGGATAGTGGTGGTCCCGGAGAGGTCCAAAGGAAAGAATACACTTCAATGGGTAGAGACTTTGCTTAAGAAAGTGGTGATTCCTGAATTCTCTGCAAATCTAACACTGACTAGGGCTCATCGGGTTCCAGTACATCTTCCACCTAACATCAAGTTCCCCCGCACTATACTAGTCAACTTTGCAGACTAACGAATAAAGGAAAACATTTTGTCAAAGGCAATTCAGATGAGACAATTCGATATTAATGATGGAGCTAAAAGTAAAATTTTCTCTGATATGTCAGTGGCGGCTGGAAGAAGGCGTAAAGAGTTTGTAAAGCTCTCGTACCTTTTTAAAGCTCAAGGGGCGCAAGCCTCTGTTGTGCAACAATCGAAACTTAAATTTCTTGTGCAGGGGAAGTTTAATTTGTTTACGAGAATTGAAGAGGCCTAGGAGTTGCTTAAGGCAATTTCAGCTGGGAAATAATCTGATTTAGCTGTTTTTTGTATTTACAGGAATAATGTTCTTTTTCTATTTATGGCTTGTTTCACTTTCAGGGGGTTGGGGGGAGGCCACCCATGGTGCAGCACCAGGGCACCAGTCGGTGCCCTGCTGCTGCCGGGAAGGTCACATTTCTCGGGGGTGAGTTAGCCTTTTGGGTGGGCGCCTCTGGGGTGAGGGAAGTCAGCAGGGGGCTTTAAAAAAAGAAATGAGCAGGCGTAATCAGGATAGAAAAATACAGAATTGGAAATGGAATGTCAAGATTTAATGTATTGGGATTATGAATCCAAACTGTAGATGTCACATTATATCGCTCAAAGTTAATGGTATTTTAAACAGGCAAAAATATGGGAGATTGGTTAGGTGGCTGACTACATTAAAACCCCAAGTCCTTTTTTCACAGGAAACTCACTTGAAAACTAATTTACCAAAATTGTTTATTCCGGGATGGTTTTCAAGTTCCTTTTTTGTGTCAACTGGGGCGCCATGAGAGGGGTTGAGATTTATTTTTCGAGAGATATTGATTGGGAAATTCTACAAGTAAATCGTGATCCTCAAGGTCGATGGACTTGAATTAAAACTGAAATTGATGGTAAAATTATAAATTTCATTAACTACTATGGGCCTATTTCAGATGATGCATTAATACTATCAACCATACACAAATTTCTTATTGGTGTGGCAGGGCAAATTATTTTAGGTGGTGAATTTAATTATATACAAAACCTGACAATAGATACCTCAGATAAGAATAAAAAACAGTTAAAACCCCAGACAAAGAAAGCTATTGATGGTCTGATGCAGGACTTGTATTTGATTGATGCTTGGCGCTCTGTTAATCAGACAGCTCGTGAATACACTTGTTATTGTCGTCAGTTTCATACTGCCTCACATATCGATTTTTTTCTGATTTCACAATCTATGGTACTTGCTGCCACTGAAATCGGTTTTAATGCTTTTTCTGACCATTCCTTTGTTCAATTGGATCTCAAGCTTCGGTATAAAAGGAGGAGGAGGTCCAGGTGGCATATGGACCGCCTCCCTCTCTAGGATCCTCATTGGCAGGAGAGTTTTAGGGTTTGCATAATGGATTACTTTAATCGGAATGAAGGTACAGCCAAACATTTTTCGGTTTGGGGTGGCTTTAAAGCAGCTGCTAAGGCCCACAAGATTGCAGTATCTGTAGACAAGGGCAAAAAACATTTGGAAGAATTCGCAGAACATCAGCTCTCTCTCAAACGCTTCTAGATTTTGTAATTCTCCAGCACAGGATCAGTGGGAGGAAGCCAGGGAGAATTTTTGTTTATTCTTGAGGAAATTAATAGCTCTCAGTCTTACATGCAAAAAGTTTATGTAGAGAGTCAAATGATCAGAAAAATGTTAGCCTGTGTTCCAGAAATAATAGATCCTAAGACATATTTAGTAGTTTCAGACGGAATAGAGATTGCCCGGGTGTTTTCGGAACATTACCAACAACTTTATACCATAAAATATACTATAAGGCATGAAGTGATTCAGGAAAATTTTGCCGGAGTAGAATTTCCCACATTATCTTTAAACTCTGTAAAACAACTTTAAAGCGAAATAGTCAATCTGAGATTTTGGAAGTTATAAATTTAATTGCGGGGGCAAAAGCTTCTGGGGATGATGGATTACCCATCGAATTTTATAAAACTTTTGCAAAAGAGTTAACCCTATTTCTTAAGAAACTTTTTTACTTCGTAAAGACTGGTGTGGCTGTTCCAGTTGCGTTTAGGGGCCAGATGTAGGTCACCAAATACCGGTCGGTAACGGCCGATTTCGTCCGTTACTGACCGGTATTTGGTGATTGAGATGTAGGGGGCCTAAATTTTACAGAATCGGTAAATTTACAGATTCTGTAAAATACCGATTCGGTAACTTTACCGAATCGGTAAATCTATATGTAGGTGGCACTGCAAACAGTGACACAGGCCCCTAAGAATTCGTTATTTACCATGTAATACTATTGCATTGTAAATAATGAATTCCTGTGTACATGCACATCTGTGCATGTGCACCTGTGCCATGTGCACCTGTGCCATGTGGCACACAGACATGTGGAGTGGTGTGGCTCACTGGTTAGAGGCGGCAGACCCGTAAGCAGAGAACGGCCCGGGACTAGGGTTCAATTCCCGACGCGGCAGGGTCGTGGACCAGGGTTAAACTGACTCGATAATTCTCACCTCGGTCCCTACTCTAACCAGGGAGCACACTCGGCAACTCTGGGCATTAAGCTTGCCTCATCTCTACAACGGACCCCCACAGACGCCGGAGAGGCCTGGTTTCACCTTGGAGATACCCAGAAAGGGACCATCTCACAGGGAAAACCAGGACGGGTTCCCTAGAGGTCTTCAGCGCCAGGATACTCCTTGGAGTCACAGTGCGCTTTACAAGTACACCCACATTTACATGCCCTAAGGGCATGTATGTGTGTCACATGGCACACAAGCCTGAATCAGGAGTGCAACAGGGTGTCAAAGTGACACCCTGTCCCCCTTGTCAATTCGGTAATTTTACTGAATCTGTATTTACCGATTCAGTAATTGCCATAGGTTCCTGTGGGCCTCAAGGCCCATAGGAATCAATGGGAATTACCGAATCGGTAAATACCGATTCGGTAATTACCGAATCATTCCGATTCGGTAAAAATTACCGAATAATTGCCTACATCTTATTTACCGAATCTAAAATACCGAATCGGTAAAATTTGGTATTTTAGAGTCGTAAATAGGATTTACCTACATCTGGCCCTAAGAGTGCTATCGTAGTAAGCTTCGTCAAAAAGGGTAAGGAACCCAATAATGTGAACTCATATAGACCCATTAGCCTTTTAAACGCTGATTATAAGATTATGATGAAGATCCGGGCACAGTGCTTTACCCCATTGGCTCAACAGGTAATTCATGAGGATCAAACAAGCTTTGTTGCAGGACGGACCATGACATGTAATACCGGGTATCTGATTCAAGCATTGTATTATTTCAATATTAATAAGACACCCGCTTGCATTATGATGGTCAATGCAGCATAAGCTTTTGATTTAGTTAATTGGGATGCTTTATTTTTTAGGCTTGAAAGTTTTAATTATCCGCCTCAAATTATTTCTATGCTACAAAATATTTATCAGGGGGCTCAGGCGCAGATAGTAATAAATGGTAATAAAATAGGTTCAGTGGATATTAATAGGGGAACCAGGCAAGGTTGTCATTTATCATCTTTATTGTTCACCTTTTTTATAGATCCTCGAGCAATTAAAATAAGGAGTAATAGGAATATTCAAGCCCCGATATCAGGTATGGCTAAGCTGAAGCTATTCGCTGACGATGCCATTTTATACTTATGGCCTGTAAGGTTAAATACAGATCAAAATATGACCGAGTTTACTCAATTTTAAATAATAGGGGGATATAGGGACAATCCAACAAAAACAGAGATTATAATATTAAATACCGATCTGAATTTCCCCCGGATAATCTTGAGCAGCAGGCTCGTAAAACAAATCCTATACGGTACCTCGGCATCTTCGTAACCAGGCAATTTTGGCAGTTAGCTAAATTGAATTATGAGGCTACCAGTATTAAAATAAAGAAACTTTTGGCAAGATGGGCAACTCTTCCTTTAACTTTTATAGGCCGAGTAGCACTTATTAAAATGTCGATACTACCCATATTAATTTGTATTTTTTCTAATATTATCATTAAGGTAAATGCTAATTATTTCAAAGGACTAGATGCGATGATTAGATTTTTTATTTGGAATAAAAAGTCTTCCAGATTAAACTTTCAGTTCTTCAACTAGATGTAGAATCAGGTGGTTTAGCCTTTCCGCATATACGTTCATATTATGATTCAGCTTTTCTTGATTTTACTGCCTGTCTACTGTCCAATACAAAATCTAGAGATAATTTTTTTTATTAATAAATGATTGCAGAAGCTGGAACTCAAACTCCCACTTTCCTAAAAAGTTTGAAACTCCCCCAAAAAACCAGATAGAAAACGCTTATTGTTTTTATATCTAGACTGAAGGTATTTTTTAAACAGAGCTGGTTCTCTGGATTCTATGCATTAGAGTTGAATGTAGAGATTCGGGTCTCTATATACACTCTTCTCATCTTAGAACCTGGCAGGACTCTGAGCTGGGTACAGTTATTCAGTTTTTTATCCAGGACAGGATTATTACATGGGAAGGAGTATAGTCTAGATGTAACGATCGTAACAAACCTTCATTCTTTGAATATTATCAAATTGTTTATTTTTTGAATAAATATAAGTTAATATTGAGTGGTTGTCCATGTAAGGCTGCTACCTCTCTTTTTTTCCCTCTTAAGACCTCCACAACGAACCACACCAACAATCAAGCCGCCTGGTTCACCGAAGACCTCCGGATCTCCCAGCACACCTGTCGGAAGCTGGAGAAGAAATGGCTCGACGACCGAACACCCGACAGCCACACAGACCACAAGAGCGCCACCCGCAGACACCACCAACTCATCAGGGCCGCCTTCAAGGACCGCCTTCAAGGACCGCTTGGACAACAACGCACACAACACCAAAGAGCTCTTCAACATTGTGAAAGAACTCTCCAACACCAACGACATCCCACCATCACAAGACCTGTGCGACTCCCTGGCCACCTTCTTCCACCACAAGATCACCGACATCCCCGACAGCTTCAACTCCGACACCCCGGCACCCTCCACCACCCCTGCGACCACCAACCCCACCAGCCGCCTGACCGCCTGGTCCAACATCAGCGACAAAGACACCATCAAAACCATGAACTCCATCCACTCCGGATCCCCATCTGACCCCTGCCCTCACCATGTCTTCAACAAAGCCAGCACTACCACCACGCCCCACCTCCGAAAAACAATCAATAGTTCCTTCGAGACAGCAACTTTCCCGGAAAGCTGGAAGCACGCCGAGATTAACGCCCTTCTGAAGAAGCCCAATGCGGACCCCAAGGACCTCAAGAACTTCTGGCCCATCTCCCTGCTCCCGTTCCCGGCAAAAGTAACAGAGAAGATTGTCAACAAACAGCTAACCCGCTACCTCGAAGACAACAACATTCTGGGCCCCTCACAATCCGGTTTTCGCAGCAACCACAGCACCGAGATCACCCTCATCGCCGCCACTGATGACATCAGGATCCTGATGGACAAAGGAGAAACGGCCATCCTCATCCTCATGGACCTATCAGCAGCCTTCGACACAGTCTGCCACTGCACCCTATCAGCACGCCTCTATGACACCAGGATTCAAGAGAAGGCCCTGGCCTGGACCACATCCTTCCTCTCCGGCAGAACCCAGGGCGTCCGCCTCCCACCCTTCTGCTCGAAATCCACAGAGATCATCTGCGGCGTCTCACAGGGTTCCTCCCTCAGCCCAACGCTGTTCAGTATCTATATGGCACCGCTCATCCACGTCGCACGGCAACATAACCTCAACATCATCTCCTACGCCGACGACACCCAGCTGATCATATCCCTCTCAGAAGACCCCCTCACCGCCAAAGCCAACCTCCACAGAAGAATGAAGGACGTTGCCGACTGGATGAAGGACAACAGACTGAAGCTGAACTCAGACAAGACTGAGGCCCTCATTCTCGGACCCACCCATCAGCCTGGGACCACTCTTGGTGGCCAACATCGCTAGGCACAGCCCCGGAACCCACAGACCACGCACGCAACCTGGGGGTCATCCTCAACTCTACCCTCTCCATGACCAGGCAAGTCAACGCCGTCTCCGCGTCCTGCTTCAACACCCTCCGCAAGCTCCGCAGGTTCTTCAAGTGGATCCCACCCGACATGAGGAAGCCCGTCACCCAGGCCCTCATCACCAGCAGACTCGACTACGGGAACGCCCTCTACTCAGGAACAACAACCAAGTTCCTGAAACGACTACAACGAATCCAGAACACCTCGGCACGACTGATCCTCAACGTCCCCAGACGCAGCCACATCACACCCCACCTGAGAGGCCTCCACTGGCTCCGGGTCAACAAGAGGATCACCTTCAAACTCCTCATCCACGCACACAAATCCCTTCACAACACCGGACCTACATACCTCAACAACCGATTCAGCTTCCACACCCCCACCCGAAGACTCCGCTCAGCCAACCTCGCCCTTGCAACAGTTTTTCGTATCCGGAAAACCACCGCCGGCGGTAGATCCTTCTCCTACCTCGCCGCCAAAACCTGGTACGCCCTCCCCACCAGCCTACGACAGACTCAGGACCTGCTGGCTTTCAGAAAACTCCTCAAGACCTGGCTCTTCGATCAGTAGCGGCCCCACCTCCCCCCAGCACCTTGAGACCCTCACGGATATGTAGCACGCTTTACAAATGGATTGATTGATCGATGTGAGTGTGGGGTGGGAGGTTGAGGATGAGCCTAGCCACTGAGTTTTGCATGGTCTGAGGTTTTCTGGTTAGTTGAACATTGATTCTGGCATAGACTGCATTTCCGTAGTCCAGCTTGCTGGTGAGGAGTGCAAACATTGGTGGGGAGTCATTTGAAGATCTTCATGAGCATCTTGAGTGTGTGGAAGTAGGAGGTGGAGACCGTGTTGACAGTCATGGTGAGTTGGTTGTTGATTACTATTCCAAGGTTCTTTGTGAGGGTTGGTGGGCGAGTTCAGATGCCTGATTGATGTCCAAATGAGGTTTGTTGAACTCAAAATGCCCGATTGTTGAGCAAAATCCGATGTGATTTCATACATGCACTTATTGGCCTTAAAAGGATTTCAAACCCTTACATTTATGTAGAGAGATTCTTCCTATATCCAATCAATTACATATTAGCTTTTCATTCACTCTACCAAGAACACTTTCCGATTAGGTTGTCTTATGGGGTCTTGTAGTAGAGATGTCCTTGAAGAAATTATTCAATAAGAACTATATTTCTTTTGCCCTGTCGTCTCATACTTATAGTGATCCTATAGGTGGAAATGAAAGTACCCCAACTTCACAAGCTAAAACTGTGTTAAAGTAGTGAAAGTGAAAGCTTTGTTTGGAAGTATCTGAAAGCAGGACAGAATAGCTACATTGGCTGAATGAACTGATTGAAAGTAATGACTTCATGTCCAGTGTATTTATTTATTTGAAAGTTTTATAGAGCACAGACAAGACCCTTGCCGGTATCAGAGCGCTTTACAGTAGATGAGTTTAGCTATATCATACATCAACAGATATGCAAAAACATAATACAGAGCATTATTCATGAAGACAAAAAGTAAAGTAACATGATGCAGAACAGGAATGGCCTGGAGAGTCATAGTAGTATAATGAGGAGAAAAAGTCAAAATATATAGCAAATCGTTGAGTATACAACTACAAAGCAGTAAAATGCAGAGCAAGGGCGGGCTGACGCAGCAAGGTCGTGGAAACCTGGGACTATGTTTAGGTGAATTTTCCCATAAGGATCCCTTTTACTTCCAACTTGAAGGATGAGGTGGAGTGTAGTAGTACTTTCTATTCTGTGGACATGCACATCCTTATAACCGTAAGTGACAGTGCTACACCATGTATGTTGCTTAACCTAACACCATAATTATGTAACCTTATGTAGGCTGATATAGGATTAAGACTAAAAGAGTTATGAGCCACACTTTTTAAGGGCAGGGTGTATACCTGTACCTTTGTGCAAAATCTTTCCCTGAGTATGCACCCTGCTCCATAAACCAGAATAGTGACATAGCCACCCCTTTTTCTTTGAAAACACAGCACCAAAGGTCTCTGTTTGAGGCATGGTGCCGCATGGAGTAGCGGAAAACCTGGCGGGAAGGGAGTTGGGAAGAAAGGTAGAGCTTTTCTGGACTGTTATAGGATGGGGGCGGTTGCCCCTCTGGTGGACTTTTGAGAGCCAGAGCAGATGACTCTTCCTAACCCTGTCTACTCCACAAGTGGAGGAACCAACATGCACTGCTTGAAGCTGTTAAGGATGCATTTGTAAGGTCTAGGAATTAGATCCAAATTGCGGAAGTCCACTCTTCACAAAGGAATCATTGATATATCACAGTCACAATATCTCTCTACACCCCGTTTCTTCTTTCTGATTACCTATATGCTTGCTGTATGATAAGTCTAGAAGAATTTCTGCCAGTCGTGGTCTTTAAGTTGATGTGTGGTAGGTTGATGAGTGGTATGTGGTAAAAAGTAGCAGAAGATGCAGGACAAAATAAACACATCAGATATTTTGCTCTTTTGTTAATTTGTTTTTAATTTAGAAGAAAGTGCAAACTTTTTAATCACTTTTCAGACTATTTCCCATGGAAGCTACATCAATCAATCAATCAATCAATCAATCAGGGGTTGGTGAAGCGCGCTACTCACCCGCGAGGGTCTCAAGACGCTGGAGGAGGGGTAGGTCTAACAGCTCCGATCAGTTGAAAAGCCAAGTCTTGAGTGCCCGTCTGAAGGTGAGTAGGGTAGTCAAGCGTCTTATTTCAACTGGGAGATCCTTCCATGCTGTGGCGGCGGTGTAGGAGAAAGCTCTCCCTCCGGCTCTGCTTCAGTGGATGCGGGGTACCTCTGTCAGGGCGAGGTCGGAAGAGCGATGGTTCCTCTTGGGTTTATGGAAACTCATTCGGTCTTTGAGGTATTTGGGTCCGCTGTTATTCAGGGATTTGTACGCGTGAGTGAGTAGTTTGTAAGTGACCCTCTTCTCAATGGGGAGCCAGTGGAGCTCTGGTAGGTGCGGCGTCATGTGTTTCCGGCGTGGTAGTCCTAGGACAAGCCTGGCGGCGGCGTTTTGGATGGTTTGAAGTTTGCAAAGTATTGATTTGTTGATTCCGGCGTCGAGGGAGTTGCCGTAGTCGAGCCTGCTGGTGATGAGTGCGTGTGTGACTGATTTTCGGCAGTCTGAGGGGATCCAATTGAAAGTCTTTTGTAGGGTTCGGAGGTAGTTGGAACTGGCAGCGGCAATAGGGTTGATTTGGCGGTTCATGGAGAGTGAGGAGTTGAGGATTATGGCGAGGTTCCGAGCATGGTCTATTGGGGTCGGAGGGGGGCAGAGGGCGGGAGGCCATCAGGAGTCATCCCAGGCTGAGGGGCTGGGTCCGAAGATGAGAACCTTGTTCATTTTGGAGTTGAGTTTGAGGCAACTGTCCTTCATACAGGTGGCTACTCCACTCATTCCCTCCTGGAAGCTCACTCTGGTGTCTTTGGGGTTGCTGGTGAGGGAGAGGATGAGCTGGGTGTCGTCGGCGTAGGATATGATGCTGAGTCCCTGCTATCTGACGATGGTGGCGATGGGGGCTATGTAGATGTTGAATAGGGTCGGGCTCAGAGAGGATCCCTGGGGGACCCCGCAGATGATGTCGGTGGGTTTGGAGAGGAAAGAAGGGAGCATGACTCTCTGTGTTCTGCTGGAGAGGAAGGATTGGATCCAGTTGAGGGCGTCTCCGCGAATTCCCATGTTGTGGAGTCTGGTGGTTAGTGTGCGATGTGAGACGGTGTCGAAGGCTGCAGAGAGGTCGAGGAGGATGAGGGCTGCGGTGTGCCCCTGATCGAGCAGCATGCTGATGTCATCGATGGCCGCGATTAGGGCTGTCTCGGTGCTGTGGTTGCCAATGGAGCCCCACTTTGAAAAGAATCAGGTGAGAAAAGGTTTGGGTCATAATGATAATGTTATTTCATATGCCCCACATTCATTGCTGTGCATGTTAGCGCAAAGTTCTTTTCATTTGTGTAGCCATGTTTTAATCTTTTTTTAGTTTTGTTGATACAAATAACATTACTTACCTCAATCCGGTGGGGGCCGAAATTAAAGAGTTACCTAATAGTATTGTGATCCAAGGAAATAGTTTGTTTACAATTTGAAGAATGCAAGGCACACTCCTTACAATAAATTTGTTGTTGAAGCATAGGAATTTCTGGTTCATTTTCTGTCTATAGGGGTGTTGTTTTTACGGTACATGATTTTAATATTGGCATTTTTACATACCGTTTCTTGTGTTGCATCGGCACTTTTCTCTTATCAACATTTAGATTTCAATCCCTGGGCCTATCCATGTCATTTTCCAGCCCAATCTGAGGCATTTTGTGACTAAAAAATGTTGATGGTCTAAACACGGTCGTCCACCATACCTCTATAAAATGGATACTGCTGGGTGGATGTGTAGCAATTGTGTATAGCAGGTGAACTTCTGACACACCTAAGGCAAGCCTGTCTGCACCCGTCAGCCCTGGCACGATGCTCAGAGTTCGCCATGCTGCCTCATCCTTATACGCTAACATCGCAATGACTAGGGACAGGATTTGTTTTACTAAATGACAAATATTTACTTAGAGAACTCAAGTTCAGATTTAGATGTTGTTACATTAAACAAACTGTTAGACAAAAATGTGTTGACATTTTCATCTATTTAGCATTTAAGTTAACTACAGAACATTTGATAAAGGGAATCTAAGTTAACAACCCAATCTTAGATAAATGCCGTGCTATGTAATGTTCTCTCTGCTCTAGCACATAGATCTGAAATGTTTCCTTCATTGAGCAACACAAATTACAACTCTTAATTATTACAGAAAATTGGCTTACGCCACCCTGCAATCTGCTTTCAGATGCAATGATTCTGCCTGGCTTTAAAATTATACAAGTCAATTGTATCAACAAATGAGGGGGTGGCATTTTCATTATCTTTCTAGAAAGATTTCAAACCAGGCAAATAAAAATGCTTCCCATCCAAAAATGTGACAATTTGGACATTCAGATCACTCAATTAGTAGTAATTTTAATATATTTTTTTAACTTTTTTTATTAGGCCATTCTAATGTATTTACCTCCTCAAACCTGTGCTGAGACATTTGATATTCAAAGTAATGAATTGAACCACATCTATAATCATCATGATTA
The DNA here is from genome assembly GCF_964263255.1 of Lissotriton vulgaris. Lineage (NCBI taxonomy): Eukaryota > Metazoa > Chordata > Amphibia > Caudata > Salamandridae > Lissotriton > Lissotriton vulgaris. The sequence continues at coordinate 1,690,524,305 of NC_141694.1, forward strand.
GGTGCTTTGAACCTCAGGTTAGAAAGCCCTGGCAGCCAGGCCCAAATTTGTAAAATAAATAAAATGTGGACGTTTTTAATCTCAGTCTTTTGTCTACGTTGCTCACCCATTGTGCCAGCCATCTGCTGGAACCCATCTCAGCAACCATGTACAATATAACAAGTGAACCCCCACTCCTTCTGATTTTAACTGACCAAAGTCCCTTTAAATATTATCTTATGTAAAGTAGAAATACAGTTGTGTCTTGAAAAACAGGCACAATGTTACACTCCTGGAATCTCACCTTCCTGGAAAAGCTGGGACACAAAGTCCTAGCTAAAAGAGATTGTGATCCAGACTAGACCTCTGATATGAACGGAGCCTCTTTACTAGATACATTTTCTAAGACAATGTGCCAAGTTCTTGATGAAAGCTCCCTCTCCAAAAGAAATCACAGTCTTTTCTGAAAAAAATAATTCTTGATTGTCTCCTGAGCAGACCAAACTAAAGTTGGAATTATGCCAACTTGAGTGCCAGTGAGCAAGGTGTATAAATAAAAACTAAAGCAAGTATACTCTGCTAAGGCCCTGGAATATTATTCTAAAATTAGAGATACTAGATAGTTTTATTTACCAATTAGTTAGAGAGCGTAGAGAGCGCCTTAATTTATTAAAGGCATTAGTTTAAATTATAAAATAAATACAGGAGCCCTTATACATCACAAACAACTGTTGCCTTCTCTCCTAAACTCTGCAAATCTTTCAAACTTTTTCTAGGCAAATTAGGATCATGTGAATACTACTGAAGCAGAAGTCATTCTTAGACCAGTCCTTATTGATGTACTAGTTCTGCCTCTTCTTTCCGATTGTATTTTTGATGAATGTCATCCTATTTCAAATTCAATTACTAGAATACATTTTGGAATCTGACCCTCTGGCTTACCCCTATCCAGCTATGTTTATGCACTCATTACTCCCACTTTTAGTCTTGCTTTATTAGCGATCTTAACAACTCATTGTGGAAGCATGTGGTGGTAAAACCACTGCTAAAAAACAAACAGTTTTGGATCCTACTAAATTGAACATTTTTGGTCTTTTCCTTTACTTAAATTCACTGCCAAACTTATAGAAATGATTGTTTTTCAGCAGCTATCAGAATTTATTTAGTCTAGTAATATACTTGACCCCTATCAGGGAAGGCTCTGCCATTATAGGAGTAGGAGGCTGGTGGTGAATTGGCGATAGAAGATCTACGCAGGCATTTGGACACCGAGGGTCTGGTAGTCTGGAAGGACCTGGTATAAAGATAACTTCAAGTACTGTCAACTTTCTGACTAACCAGCCGCAGACAGTGGTGGTGCCTCTGTTTCCTTCTGACTTAAAAACCATCTACTGTGAAGCCCCTCCGGGATCTATTCTGTCTAGATTTATTTTTAATATCTATATGAGAGCTTTGGCTCAACTGCTCCTTCAGACGGGGGCTAAATTCTAAACTTATGCCGATGATTCTCACCTCAAACTAAATCCCCTTCATCAACTACTGTTCAAAATTTGAGAATTTACTCTGACTCGGATCTTAGTCTTACAGCAAATTCCCTATAAAAGTAAACTGATTTTTCACAACAGAACTATAAGGAAATTATTGTCAGTTGTTGATCCTAATTTAAAGATCCCTTTAACCAAGGCCTTGATTCAATCTCACATTGACTACAAACATACACACATATAATCTTGCTGGCTTCTCCAAAAAATGATTTTAAAGATCCAACTGATTTAAAATGCCACTGCTAAACTAGCTTGTGGCGTAAAGAAACATGACATTGCGTCATCAGCTTTAAGGAGACTGGACTGGCTTCCGGTACACAAATACATTATTTTTAAATCTGTGGTGAATGTCTACTAATGAATCTAAATTTCTAGCAAATAGGTTTAGTTCCTATAAACCCATAAGGCACTTGCACTCAGAAGAAAAAAAAATTCTGCAAATCCTGCAAACTCGTACAACTTCTTATGGCGATTGATCATTTTCTGTTGCTGAGGCAAAAGTTTGAAACTCCCTTCTCTGCATCTGACAACTTCCCTTACTCAATTTAGAATCACTGACAGCTTTTAATTTGGTCTTGAACTGCTAATTCATTTCAGCTTGGATTAAACTTCAATGTTTGTATACCTCTAATTTTCATTAGCCCCAATAAACTGTAGTAATTAAGCTTGTTTCATAAAATAAATACAAATGCAAATATAAATACAATGCTGGCTCTGGTCATGCTATAACTACCATGTCTGCTTTTTCCACATCCCCTCTAATCTCCAGCAGCAATTTGTGAAAAGAAAGGGGAGTATTTCGGTACCTTGACCTCTTCATCCCATGTTCCTCCTCCATTGCTTCCTTCACAGCCTTCAGTAATCCTCACACTACAGACACCCTGCCTTTAACATAACTCTTCTACCAAGTGCTCCTTCACATTACCTATATACAAAAGGCAGCAAAGATCTTCAATTTATGCCTTCTCCACTCTCTTTTTCACCATATCTGCTTTGTTTAACTTTACCCCTATTTCCATCTAAGAGCTCAATCATTTCTGACAGCTTTGCAGTCTTAGTTACCATTGCCTTCAGCATGCTACATGTGCCATTTCGTGAGAAGAACCCAAAGACATGTAACACATTGGGATTATACTCTGCTCACCTCTTCCTTGCTTCTCTTCACTCCATACTAATTGTTTCACATTTCCCTAGATGGTCTTTCTCTCTAATCTCACCACCCATCACCCTCCCTCTCTCTTCAGCACCCTTCACTAATCCTCGCCCATTTCACATTGCTGCCTTCATACCTACTGACAAGCAATGGCACTGTCCCTCATGGTATCAGTCCTTCTCCAGTAATAGGGGTGTCTTTCATAGATTCACATGCTTGAATATTCCCCGTCGTCGAAGTGGGAGTCCCACGGTACATAAAATAGCAGTAATATATGCATGTATACATGAGAAATATCATGAATAAAAATATACATACATATAATGCAATAGAAATGTAAACTTAAAAAAGTACCATAGAACAGAATAGGCCCATTGAAAAGCCCAAGGGAGAATTCACTTTAGTAACATATTAGAGTCATTATGTGTTGGTCCACATTCCAGCCAATCAGGCTGTAGCCTCCTCTAGAACCTTCTCCTCAGAAGCCCAAGTCCTCAGATTTTCTACCGCACGTCGTGTGAAGGGAGTCTCCCTGAGCTCTGCTCAGTTTTTCACCAGTTCTAGCTGTTTTCTTTTCAGAAATGTCTTCTACAAAGAAAACCCTTTTCAAGGCTTGTCCATCCTGTGGTAAATTGCGCCTTTTTCATGAGGACCCACACAGTAAGTGTATTTACTGTCTTTACCCGGATCATAATGCCTCTACCTGCAAGTTCTGTCACACTTTTCCCCCTAAAACATTGAGGGATAGAGAGGCCCGCCTCCTTCTGTGGCTACAGAAGTTGAGATCTACTGAAAGTGTGGTTTCTGATGCTGAGAGTCTGTCATCTGGATTTTCAAAATCCTCTCAGAAGCGTGGGGCCGAGACTGAGGTACCCTCTCCTTTCTTAAGAAGAGTAGAATGTTGGGTTCCTTCAAAGATGTCTCCCCACAGGACTTGCTTCAGGGCGCGCCTACGGGACCTGGCTCTCTGGCATCTAGACCCAAAGCTATGCCCTCCTCTTCTAAATCGGGCACTAGCTCGTCGACGGGCCCGTCGACGCGTCCGTCGACGTCTTCAGCGTCGACGAAGTCAGTCATGGCTGTTTCTACATCGACGACCACTTGTTCCCTGTCATCCAGCTCTGCAACGATGACGACCATCTCGTCGACGAGCAGTCATGAGGTGAGACCCATCTCGTCTATCATTAAGATCTCGTCGACGATCAAACCGTCAACGAAGAAATCATCGTCGACGCGCCTCTCGTCAACGGGTCCTCCGTCTACGAAAAGCAAGCCATCATCGTCGACGACAACTCCGATGACGAGATCTTCATCGTCGACGACTGCATCATCGACGACCGCATCGTCGACAACAACCACTCCGTCGACGGCAGCCACTCCGTCGACGACTGCTCCGTCGACGGTTCAACCTTCGTCGACGGCTACATCCTCGTCGACGAAAGCATCTTCGTCGACGGTAAAAGCTGCAACCTCGTCGACGACCTCGTCGACGACCAAAAAATCATCGTTGACCAAGAATAAATTGCCAATTCATACGCCGGTTTCTTCCACAACGGCGCAAGGGTCCCAGGGTGGTGCAAAGACTGTGGAGATCTCGTCAACGGGCTCGTTGACGTCACACCAACCCCTAACCACTGCTACCACCTTCAAAGTGGTTACTGCCTCGTCTCTCAAGACTATACCACTCATCCAATTAAGTCCAGTAAGGAGTGGATCACAGCTTCCGGAAAAATTATTTCAGTCTGGAGAAGAGGAATCCGGAAATGACTCTGAAATGGATCAAACTTATGGGCCAGCTTCCAGTCCTTCTGAATTACACATTAAGTGTCAGGATGATAGTGACGAGGATGAGGACGAAAATAATGACGTCGAAGATGGGAATGAACTTTTTCCACTTGATGAGGCAGAACCAACTAGTTATGAACAGGTTACACAAATCCCTTTGTCTTTGGTGCAAAACCTGCAGCACATGCTGGATGACTATAATCGTAGGTTTCCACCATCTTTGCCTACTTCTCCAGCACCTCGAGTGCCCCGGTCTCAGTCTCCAGCGCCTCGACCTCAGTCTCCTGTGCCTCGACCTCAGTCTCCAGCACCTCGACCTCCAGCTCCGGGGCCTGTTGCACCTACGTCTCCAACTGGTACTCGTCCTGATACCGATAATGAGGATCAAAATCCTCATAACACTGGGGATAACGACACCGATAATGAGATGCAGGATTGGGACAATTATCGGGCACAGACACCTTCTACTCCACCTGCATCACCAAGAGCCTCACCGCCAGTAGATATCGCGAGTTTTCATAACCTTATGGTTCGTGCTGCGAAGAGGTTCCATCTAACAAATGAGGCGCAACAAACTGATTGTTTCTTACACGATTTTAAGGACTTGCCTCAGAAGCAATCGCATAACATTCTTATAATCGACCACATATGGCAAGAAGGTCTGAGGTTAATGGAACGTCCTAATTCCATACCAGCTGTTTTGCCCAGATTGGATAAAAAATGGCTACCTACTTCTCCGGCCTGTTTGGTTTCTCAACCTAAAGCAGATTCTGTGATTACTCAGGCGGCACAAAAAAGATCTCGAAATCCTGCCATACCTTTGACATCTCCGCCTGATCAGGATGGCCGTAAGTTGGACTCCATTGGTAAGAAATTTACAACAATGGCAGCGACAACTGTGAGAGCATCCAACGCCTTAGCTATTCTAGGTCGCTACGACCGCCAAATGTGGTCTGAGATCGCTGGTCTGATCCCTCAGATGCCCGATTCCATCCGGGATGAAGCGCAGGCCATAATTCAAGAAGGGGAAAGAATTTCGGCCGAAATAATCGATTGTGCCGTCGACATTTCATCCACTGGTTTTCGGCAACTAGCGGGTGCTGCAGTCTTGCGCCGTCAAGGCTGGCTAAAATCGACCACTTTCCGCCCAGAGGTTCAATCCAGGGTTTTAGATTTACCCTACGACGGTGAATCTTTATTCGGCAAGCATGTCGACGATGCATTGGAACTGATAAAGAAGGACACTGACACTGCGAAGTCCTTGGCGACATTACAGTATCGAAAACGGCTTTTTCATGGGGCACGTGGTAGAGGAGGAGGAACCTCTACTTTTCGTGGAACAGGCCAAAATCGATCATACAACTACAATGATAATAGACAGAGGGGCTTCTATCAGTCCCAGAGTCGTCAATCCACCTCCAGACCATACCAGCGTAAGTCCAATTACAGAGGTGGTGTGAACAACAACAAAAAACAGTGACAAATCCAAGCTTTACCCTCCGGCGACTGTACATCTTGGAGGTCGGATCTCAAAGTTCTTCTACAATTGGTCAAACATAACCACCGACCAATGGGTCTTGGACGTTATTGCAAAAGGGCATACCCTGGAATTCACGAAATTCCCCCCCACTCGTCCACCTTCGGTTCCACCCTCTCCCCATCTAAAGGAACTGTTGGCTCAGGTGAAGCTAATGATCAAGAAAGGAGCCATAGAAGTGGTACCGCAAAGTCAACGCGGCAGGGGGTTTTATTCCCGTTTCTTTCTAGTAAAGAAAAAATCAGGAAAGTGGCGTCCCATCTTAGATTTGAGGGCTCTAAACAAGTTCATCGCATCAAAGACTTTTCAGATGCTAACCCTGCTTCAAATCTTGAATTTCCTCATTCCAGGAGAGTTCTTTTCAACGATAGACCTTCAAGATGCATATTTCCATGTACCTATTCACCCCAGGCACAGGAAATATCTTCGCTTTACAGTCGGCCAGTTTCATTACCAATTCAAAGTCCTACCATTCGGCCTTCGATCAGCGCCGAGGGTATTTACCAAGGTTCTAGCCCCGGTTGCTGCCTACCTGCGTCTCCAGGGCGTCCAGTTTTATCCGTATCTGGACGATTGTCTAATAAAGGCCAAGATTTTTCAGTTAACGGAACAACACATTCAAGTCTGCACCTCCCTCTTCGTCCATCAATTACCAAAAGTCGCACTTTCTACCATCTCAACAGCGAGATTTTCTAGGAGCCTTGCTAGATTCTCGGCTGGGGCAAGTGTTTGTTTCTCAGGAGAGACAAGATCGAATGATAAAGAAAGTACAGTTCCTACAGTCAAGCAAGTACGTTTCTGTCCGGATGTACAAATCATTCCTCGGCATGGCTTCTTCGTGCATTCAGCTAATTCCCAACTGCAGATTGCACATGAGAGTCCTACAGGAGGAACTGGACAAGCAGTGGAAGCAGGTATCGGGGTCGTTTGAAGACAAGATCCAACTAACGCCCCGCATTCAAAAGGCTTTGGAGTGGTGGGCTCATCCTCCAAACATAGCGACAGGTCGTTCATTCAGAGACGAACCACCAACACTTACACTGACAACAGATGCATCCCTAGAAGGTTGGGGGGCACATCTCGATGGGATGTCCGTGAAGGGAAAATGGACGGCGTCTCAGCGCACTTGGCACATAAACTGCTTGGAACTCCTCGCGATTTTCTTGGCCTTGAAGTCCTTTCAGAGGTTAGTGCAGGGACAAACATTGCTGGTGAGGACAGACAACACCACCAGCATGCACTACCTCAACAAACAGGGCGGCACAAGGTCTCTCGTGCTGTCACAACTGGCACAGGAAATATGGGATTGGGCTATCCAACGGCACATACATCTCACAGCTGTTCATGTGCCAGGTGTGGCCAATGTTCTGGCGGACTCGCTCAGCAGAGCCCTCTCTGACAACCACGAATGGGAAATCAATCAGCCAACTTTGGATTTCATCTTCCGACAATGGGGCCAACCGCAGTTGGATCTCTTTGCAACTGCTCTCAACAAGAAGTGTCAACGATTTGCGAGTCAGCATCCACACAGGGAGTCGAGCGAGAATGCCTTTTCAATAGATTGGTCGAACGACTTCATCTATGCATTTCCCCCACTTCCGCTCATTCCTCGCCTGTTGCACAGAATGAGGTTCCAACCGTGCCAAATAATCCTGATTGCACCCAAGTGGCCGAGACGTCCTTGGTTTTCGGATCTTCTTCTGTTCTCTCTGACAAATCCGATACCTTTGCATCCTCTGCCTCATTTTCTAACGATGCAGCAAGGTCAGATCTGCCATCCGGATCCAGCATATCTCCAACTTCATGCATGGAACCTGAGTACAATGAATTTGCATGCATAAATATCAACGAGGATTGTAGGGTGGTACTAGCAAGTGCTCGCGCTCCATCCACCATCAAAACTTACCAGCTAAAGTGGAGGCGTTTCTGTGCTTGGTGCTCCACTAAGACCTTGGATCCCATGTGTGCTCAGCCTGAGCAGATCTTGCCGTTCTTCCTGTCATTAGCAAGATCAGGACTATCACACTCCACTCTAAAGGTGTTTCTGGCTGCAATTTCCCGTTTTCGCCATGATGGCGTAACATCTTTGTACTCCTCCAGAATAATTAGGCAATTCTTCAAGGGCCTCTTTCGGATGTTCCCACCGATCTGTCGGCCCCCACCTACTTGGCGATTGAACTTGGTTTTGTCTCAACTGCTTTTGCCTCCATTCGAGCCCATCCATTCTGCAAATCTAAAATTCCTCTCTTGGAAAGTGGCTCTTTTGCTTGCTCTGACTTCGTCCAGGCATGTCAGCGACATCCAGGCATTTACTATACAGCCACCGTTTCTACAATTTCTCTAACGAGGCTGTTACGTTAAGGACAAATCCCAGTTTCATTCCAAAGGTTCCCAGTGATTTCCATCTCAATGAACCAATTATTCTTAAAACTTTCTTTCCAGCACCACAATCTGCAGCAGAATGGCCATGAATGTTTAATACTGTTTGCCACTTCTCACCTCCTCTTTTCATATCAAACTATAGGCACCACTTAAATCCAACTTAGAAAAGACCTTGGCTTTTCGAACTACCACTTTTATGACAGGAACACAGTTGGGAAGTGTTGAGGAAGTACTGTATTTTTGTGTCACCATCACTGTAAATTTAAGGTTCAAAATATCTAAATTAATTCTTGAGGAAAAATATGGCAATATTACTATTGAACATCTGAACGTGATCTTTCAACTCAAGCAGTAAATTAGTCAGTGCTTCTGGTTCATTGTGTGTGAAATTATGATTCGGCCAGGGAAGGAGGATAAAGTCTATCATTTTGCAATTCCATGAAATTGTGAACTTTCTAATTTAAATCATGCTACTTGAAAAATTCTCACATATTCATGGTAAAAGTCACTTTGTTTTTATTCAAAATATGCCAATAAACACACATTGATTATTCACTTCTTTTGGCAAAATGCAAAATACAAAAATAATTTAATTGATATTTTCTCCACCCGCACATTTTTTGCTGACTTTTTTCAAATTCAAATAGAAATCTGTTACGTTTTTATATGATTGCCTAAAAGTCATACATGGGAAGTCCCGCAATTTTGCACACCTCTACTTATGGGCGAAGATGTGTGACCTAGATTCATACATTTTGGTAAGGGAACGTTGCTTTAAGACATTTGTAAAATGAGATTCGCTGTAACATCCATGATTCACTCACTTTACACAGCGATTTGAAATGGAAATATAATTGGTTTCCAATTAGATACGTATTCAAAAACTCTCTACAGGAATCAATACTGTTATTGGCCTGTGCTAGTGAGCACTTACAACGGTTGAATGCGTATTTTTTAACTAAAACTTGAATAATGTGTTCCTGTGTAACATTCATCCATTTCAAATCAACATTTCCAACAAGGTTAGCACACTCCAAGTCTGGAAATTAAACTAATTGAACAATTGAATTAACGAAGAATATCCATTCTGAAAATATTGAATGAAAGTAGAGGTTCATGCTGATCCTTTGTAAACGAAGGCAAATACTGAGATAATTGATTCATTTGAATTAGTCTGTGTCTCAGTATAAAATGAAAGAACCTGCTTTGAACAAAGTAGAGGTATGCCCCTTCATTCTACGACAAAAGAAAATGTAATGAACAATGAAACTCAGATATCAGAAACCCAAACAATGATGTACTTTCTACTAAGCACTCACTTCGAACACAAGGCAACTTTTTAAAAACACGCTTAAAGGAAATTCAGTGAGAGTGGTAGAATTGGAGCTGTCCCAGTGTTACACAAAATCACACCTACATTTACTTTAAAGTAAAGCAAAGTACAAGTCTGCTCTGTGCGCTACTTTATCTTGTTTTGTGTCAAGGGGACATCCAATGGATAGCAAACAGGGGTTTACATGAAACCACACATGGTATTAGATGGAAAACCCTATCTAATCAATTTTAGACAGGGTTTGCACCTCCTTGAGGCAGGCACAAAGAAGGAGGAACATTTTTCTTTCCCCTTTTTTGCACCAAAGGGTGCATGACAGAAGGAAGCGTTATTGTGAACCAGTGCTTGAGAAGAGAGCAACAGTTTTGTATCTTTGTAGACATGACCCTGTCCTTCTCTCTCCATCTTACTCAACGAAGCATAGCAGCTCAAATGACTGCAATACGTTGTTTGAGATATTAGAAAATGTGCCCCTAAGTTTGCTCTGGCTGAGTCTATGCTCTGCGTCTTCAGTCTCCCCCACACCACCCTCCTTCCCTATAATATTTTCATAAATATTGCACCTGGTCTATTGCAACCTGCTCACTACATTTGGAATTTACTTTCTCCTTCCTCTTCCAAATTTAAAATAAAAACATCCAAATCACCCTTTCTGTTCCTCTTCAGTAAAAATGATACCTGGCATTTTGCTTCTTTCACCCTCCCTTCTCTTTACCTTTTCTCCACATCCCCATCCACAAAAGGATTGACAGCAGCTCTCTGAGAGCTGTGTCAGTACAACCTAGAATTCCATGTCAGAGTGGTTCCACAGAAACCCACGTCTAGCAAGTGAGAGGGCAGTTGGTGAAAGCAGGTTTGCTGAGGTCTCTAGATACATGTCCTGAGTCCTGGTTATTCTGAATACTGGTCGGTATGGTCAATCCTACCTTTTCCCCATGGAAGTTCAGCCATTTTTACACCGTGTAAAGTGAAGGAAGCATTATCCCTAGGGGAAAAGGGTGTGTGTGAGAGAAAGAGAAAGAGAGAGAGAAGAGGTACTCACTGTAGAAGGTTGAATGGTAAAAGACCTGCATTGGACTCTCTAGTTTACAGGATAGCGCAGCAATATAGATCTTAAATGTGAATCACAACTTCTATGTCAAAATATAGAGAGCTAAGTCAATAAGTACGCAGCCACAAGGATGGAGTCACTATGCATGAACATAAGACCTTACCCGGAGCAGCAAGTTGTCAAACTATAACTAACTCCCAGGCAAACCTGCAAACTTACCCCTTCCTCCATTTCCTACAGTTTGGTATTTTTCTGTCATTTTCTGGTGTGTTAATCTTGCACATCTGACAGTTGCCCAATTCCTTTCCAAAAGCTCCCACTTCTCTTTGGATCTGGATTTACTAGGAAGCATCTTGAGAAATGCTCTCACTAATCTTGGGCGAAGGACAAAAGCTGCTGCCTCCCAAGAAGTAGCAGATACATCACATCCTTCCCAACCACCTAGTCTTACAGTTGAGCCCTAATGCACCAAGAAGCAAAAGTTTCCACTTCTTTGTACTCAAGTGTTTCATCAACTAACATAGAAGGAGGAACGACTGAAGTAGAGAAAACAGCCCTATTGACCAGAGAGACATGGCCTTCAGCCTGAATGCACCAAAGACAGAGCTGTCCTAGCAACCTTGTGATGGGAAAGAGACCTACACATCTTGGAGAGAATGTAAGGTGAGACCCTAGAGTAGATAAATATTCAGTGAACAGCCAGACCCTTTCTCCCAACTTGAACACTGGGCTAGGCCTGGGGCACCTGTTTGCAAACCTCTTGCATTTGACTTCTGCAAATATCAAATGTAAAAGATCTGATTCCTGAAGCTTAAGAATGTGTTTAAGCAATGATTTTACAGCAGGGGCCGGAATAGCATAGAAGATAGTTGCCCAAATGAGAGGATGAAAGACAGATAAACAGTAGAACTGGAAATATCCTAATGAGGTGTGACAGATGCTGCTATATGAGAACTCTGCTGTACGTACCCATTTAACCCATTGCATGGAATGGTGCATAAGAAATCATCTTAAATATTGTCTAAGTGCCAGGATGAGACTTTCTGCGTTTCCATCGGTTAGAGGATTGAAACTTGTGGAAAGAAATGTACAACCCTTTGAAAAAAGAAATCCTAAATCTAGCTGAGAAGAGTGATCCATGATCTGTAATAATGATATGTGGCTAAATCAGGAGCTGTCTCAATCTTTTCTAAGGAAATACAATGTGCTATAGTGAGCAGTCTATGACTACTAATAATACAGTCATACATTCTAATGGTCATAGAGCAATTAGAAAATCCATGGAAATCTGTGACCAAGGTAGCTAAGGTCAGGCACGGGTTGTAAGAATAGGATTCTTTTCTTTTGGGTTACCTTGGCATGTGCACAGATGACACACTCTTGTTCACACTTTCCAATCTCTCCCCATATTTCTAACCACCAGTATTCTTGAGTTAGTAGTTCTCTAGTGTTTTATATTCCTTGACGTCCTCCAACTGGAGATTGTGCTACTATTTTATAAATAGATTTAGCAAATCTGGATCAGGAATAAAGACTTTATTCTTGTGCTAAAGAAGTTAATTTTCTAATTTCCTTTGATTAGGCTCTTGTGCAATCTAATCTGAGGGATTGAATAACTACTGTTATTTACCTTAACCTTTGCAAGGCTGTCTCTCCACATTTTACACTTCATCCTTTTACAAACAATATGGAGGGATGACTGATGGTATGTTTCTGTTCTCCTCCTTATGGTGACAAAGCATCTCATAAATCTATAAAGGAAAAGGGCACACCTTATATGTCAAATGTTCATATATTTATTGGATTCTCTGTAACCTAACTTCTTGTGTCGTGTACAAAAGGGTGATGACATGATGAGTTCCCTCAAAATAATGTCTCCAATGACCAATAACGTTTTGGTGGCAAGGAGTTCTCAATAAAAAGTGTAATTGATCCCAACATTTATCATAGATTATGAGACGTATGCTAATGGAAGCCCCAGATTTAGGTTTCTGTTGTGAGAGGACGGCTCCACAATGAATGCCAATTTGCTATTTGGTTGTTTCTGTCTTGTTCTGCACCCTATTGAAATGGAACTCCTTTATGTGTGAGTCTGGATACAAGTTGTACTATGTCTGAAAAGTCTTATAACAAAATGTATGTAGAAATTGGCAAAACATAGAAATCACTGAATCTCTTTGACTGACTTGGGAGATGTCCATTTTTGCACATCTTCGGCTTTATCTAGATCAACTTGTTCACTGTGAACTGATATCTAAAAAACCCCAAAAGGTGCTACTGAGGTTTCAAAGAGGTGCTTCTCAAATCCTGCTAACAACGTTTTTTTAAAAAAGCCTGAGTCTTACATGTTTTCTGTTTTCTTCCAATGACTCAGAGAAGAACAAACATCATACAGCTGGATGACCATATATACATCCAAAATATATCCTAAAATGTCATCGACAAAATGTTTGAGTGCAGCGGTGTGTTACAAAGAACAAAAGGCAATAATAGAGATTCAAAATGTAGACATCTTCTATGAAATGCGGTCTTCTATTTGCCAACTTGATGGGTGCGAACCAAATTATAGGTAACTCTCAAGCCCAATTTTGAGAATACTTTAGCAGTCTTTATCTGGCCGTATAGTACCAACATTAATGGCAATAGATATTTGTTACGTACTTTGATTGTGTTGCATTCTCTGTAGTCAATACATGTATGGTACTCTCCCACTGGTTATAGAATGAAAAATATTGGGGCACCTGATGGTGACATATGAATCCTTCCGGTAGATTGTTTGCATGGTTATGAAGTACCTCATCATCTTTAAATGTAATATACTTATATTTTTAACTAGCTTAAATATTTTAATTTAACATTATTTCCTATGGAGCTTTATTTAAAAATGTCCTACCATCAACATTTTTAAAGAAGAGTGTTGCAGTATCAGTGGTTTGTCGGTTCTGCTGGAGTTTTCAGTCCTTTTTGGCTATAGTATTCTTAGAAGTGCAGCTTGTGAATAGGAATTGGCTAACTATATTGCAAGTGGGTGCACTCCCAACTCAAAGCCCCTGCCTAACCCTCTTTAACCCCCTTACTCATCCCTAAACCCCTCCAATTTAGTAGTAAGAATGTTCTTTTTGCAGCCATCACAATTGACCCCGTCTACATTTACTCCAAAATACATTTGCATGTGTGAGGCTACCCACATAGAAAATATAGGAAAGGTGGTAGTAATTTACACTCATAGTGTAGTAAAGTAATACTTCTTTACGTACTACAAAATCCAATTTATGAATCAGATCCATACACTCATAGGTTTGTGAATTTTATTTTGCAGTAAGTAGTACTAGTTTATGTAATACAAAATGTAGTTTGTGAATAGTGCCTGCGGATTTTTGAATTGCATTTTGTAGTAAGTAAAGTAGTACTTACTACTGCATTGTTTTAGTTTGTGACTGGGACCTGTGTAAAATTCCCCTTGTAATTAGACTCAGCTGTATCTAATGTAGTTATAAACAAAGTCAAGGAAAGAAATGCTAGTAACTTTGACATTCATATAACAGATGTGATGCAGAATTGTATGTACATATATTATACAATGCAGTTGGAGAATATATACATTCTTTATTGTCGTTTTTAGCAATGTTAACTTTTTCATGTTAATAAAAATATTATGGGGCAGATTTACAAGTTAAATATCAATGTTGTGTGCGGCACTCCTGGTTAATTAAGGTAAATGATTGTTCAATCAATTATTAGGTTGAGTTCTCAGTTTCTGGGTGCCACTGGGTAGACCCCTCCTGACCTTGGGGGGAACCAAATTTGAACAAAATTGATGCATTGTCGAACCAAACGACACTGTGCCCTTGGTGGCACTCCTATGGAGACTAGGTCTCTTTACTGTTCGTTTCAAGCTGTAATGACTCGGAATCAATGGAATTTCATCAAAGATCTAATCAATAAGGTGCATTCCAGATTAATATCATCGGAATAGAATCCAAGACATTGTATCATACCTGTGGTAACACGTCACTTTTGTTCATCCAATTGTGCAAGGTGCGTCCCAATGCATTTCGGGACTAGTGCCCTTCGTCAGGGGGCTGGTACACAATCCTTGCCGCACATGGTTCCAGGCGTCCGGCCTCCGCCGAGTCCCAAGTGACGTGTTACCAAAGATATGATACAATGTCTTGGATTCTATTCCAATGATATTAATCTGGATTGCACCTTGTTGATTAAATATTTGATGAACTTCCATTGATTCAGAGTCATTACAGCTTGAAACGAACAGTAAAGAGACCTAGTCTCCATAGCAGATTTACAAGTCCCTTGCATGACATTTACGTCGCCGTTGCGTCACATTTGTGATGCAGCCGCAGCGTAAATGTTGTGGCCTATTTACAACGTGACGCATCTAGGGAGATGCGTCCCATTCTAAAGCCCTGCATCACATTATACCTGTGTCAGGTATAACGTATGCAGGGTGAGCGTTCCCTCACAAAAAGCCTTGTAGAACTGAAGCAGTGAAATTTACAAGATATCACTGCATCACTCTACGCCTTCACTGCGTCAAAATCCCTACTCCTGCTCAGACCAGGCCTAGGTAATGACGCAGGGCTTTTTGAATGGGACTCAGCTATCTGTTGTGGCGCATTGCTGGAGTTGAGTCACTTTTATGAGCAACTCCATTGATGCGTCATTTTTGCGCCAACAGATACGTCAGAATTACTGACGCATCTGTTAATCCTTGCACCATGGAGCACTGTATTGTAAATACATCGCATTCATGGTGGTGCAAGGACATTCAGCGCTGACGCAAGGAAACTGACGCATCTATGCAGATGCGTCAGTTCCTTGTAAATCTGCACCTATATATTTTATAAACGCTAACATTTCTTAATTCACATTTCCTATTCAGTGTTTACCAAAAACAATCTATCATTGTTTTCTCAGTGAATAAATAGTGTGGGCAGTAGGGAGGATTCATGGCCTTCATTTTAATTGATTCTGAAAAGGGGGTGGTGATGGACAGAGTTTCTGAATTAAGCAGAATACTCCTACCCAGTCAACAGATCAGGGCTTGATCCATCACCGTTTTTTAGCTCACTGCACCATCCCAGCTCAGAACCTGGCTACATGCAAATTAGTCTGTCCCTGTCCCAGTGCATCATGGGAACAGGGCAAACCAAACTACCAAGCCAATTCTTTCACTGGGAAGGAAACAAGCTTCCGGGGATCGGTTTCTGGCATTACAGCCGTCATCGGCCCGGCTTGCTTGAATCCTGATGGTGCAATGAGCAAGGGACTCACATCTGAGTATACCCTTCCACGCTTATGGTGGACAAAACGATTCAGAAAAGGGGGTGGTGATGGACAGAGTTTCTGAATTAAGCAGAATACTCCTACCCAGTCAACAGATCAGGGCTTGATCCATCACCGTTTTTTAGCTCACTGCACCATCCCAGCTCAGAACCTGGCTACATGCAAATTAGTCTGTCCCTGTCCCAGTGCATCATGGGAACAGGGCAAACCAAACTACCAAGCCAATTCTTTCACTGGGAAGGAAACAAGCTTCATTTTAATTGGGCAGAGAATGCGATTGGACATACGACGATGAGGGAAACTTAAATTGAAGAAAAGAAAAACATGTTTTTGTTTTTTTTTAAATGTAAGTTTCCTTAGTTGTCATATGACCAATCCCCTCCCACACAAGCCGCTCTTACCTGCCTGGGCCGTGCCTTTCTTTCTGTGAACCATAATTAGGGTCCGTTACATGGAATTTATTTTTGGGAAATTTCCTTCTGTATTCATACATATTTATTTTTTGCTCTTTTTATCTGTATTTATCCATCATTATTTTGTGCTTAGTGTAAAATATGAAGCCGCAATGGGCATATTTCTACATCTATTTAACCCAGAAAGGTTAATCCATATTTGTATGTCCAAAGTGGGGAGAGGTGTGGCGCAGCGGCAGGGGCCACTGACTCCGGAGCACGGGGCTCACAAGTGCAATCGCTTGTGGCAGCTCAGCTCAGCATCATGTGACGCTGGGCAATAGCTCACTTAATCTCCCCAACGGCCCCCAGCGCCTTGAAACCTTAAGGGGTGATAGGTTGCGCTTTACAAATATGGATTGTAAAGTGTTTTAGCCATTTACAGCACAACATAGTCATTTGAAACTATTCTATTGCAGTAGTTAGTTAAGCTTCATTAGAAAATCTTTTTTGAATTTATTTAACTCACCTACCTGTCAATCTACACAGCTATTGACCTGGCACTCATGATTGGTATTAGTAAGAATTGTTCAAAAGAAAACCTATTTTCCATATCTATCCATATTTGAACATAAATACAGGCAGGAAATCTGATGGTTTTCTGTCTGTATTTAAATGTAAAATCAGTAAAAATGGACCACTGGGAGCCTTAACCATAATTCACATAAGGTGCAGCTAAACTGTAGTCAAATACCTGTTTTATTGGTTTCTAAAGGCAATCTATAGCACATCGATGTTCGAATATTTACACATCCAACTAGAACATTCTGAGTGACTATATTAATGGTTGTGGGTCTCTTCGGGTACCGAAACCCCTACACACCACAAAGGAATATACATTTAAAATGTATATTCACATGTATATCACTGCAGAGGAAGGCACGCTTCTAAAGGCAGTGTTTTATTAAGAACAACTTTAGTTCTTGTCGGTAGAAACAGAACCTAGAGAAACTTGGCTATGCTTATAACATACAGCAAACTAGTACTAGTCTTATTTCTGTGAAAATATAGAAGAAAGACCTACTCACTTAAGAAAGGTGTACCAAAACCGCTGTCAAGGATCTTCTTTTTGCCTTCTAACGACAATCTATAGCACATTGACGTTCTAACATTACACATCTAACTAGGAAACTCAGGCTGATTTATTAATGTTTGTGGGAGAGCAGAGAAAATGCTTCTAAACAGTGTTTAATTAAAAAAGAGACTTTAGTTTATAACTGTAGAAACAGAACTTAGAGAAGCTTTGCTCTGTGCACAACATACAGCATACAAGTAATAGTACTGCTTCTGTGAGAATATAGAACATAGACTAATGACTGCTGCACTAGCGATGTGGCGTTATCAAATATACTCATTCTAAGGTCAATTTTGAATCTTAATTACACACACATTCTATCCTTGACTTACATAAAAATTATTGTAGCGTTTCCTTAACAATTTGCTTTAGAAAATAACATTCATATTGTGACAGACACAAATAATATATACATACGTACAATGTGGCAGTAGCGGCTGGTGTAGGGGAAATGTGGTATGCAGTGCAGGGGATCAGCGTGAGCGGGCTGAAATAATAAAAAAAACGTACCTTCTGTTATTCCACTTGCCGGTCTTCTCCTCTGGGCACAGGCTGAAGCTCCCATCTTTCCCTTTGGCCAATCCCAACGCTGCTATCACTATGAGAGCAGCGTGGAGTTTGGGTGGAGTACACTGGTTTTGCACTCCATCGGGGCCTGGGAGCCTGTGCCTCCTGATCCCTCCACCCCTACACAAAAATGGCGAAACCCAACAATCCGTAGGACCTGGGTAGTATATTTTAAAGAACACTAATGGTCCTAGTGTAGACAATTAACATTTCAAAGAAAAAGTTATTCCTGCCCAAGGAAATACACAATATATACAAGTAGGAATTAATTCACCTTTTACATCGAAAATGTTTATCAGATCATGCATTTACATTTTTGAAAGATTTCTCCACGCAGCAGCAGAGCTGGATTGGAGAGATGGCAGTGTGCATGATGGTTTGGCCGTCCAAGGATGGCCGGCCAAACCGTCATGCGCGCTGACAGCAGAGCTCACCACTGCTCCTCCCCCTGCTGCAATGCTGTGGCCCCACCCTCAAGACTCAGCCACAGGACCAAAAAAGTAATCTGCGCTAAGATAATTTTATTTTTCGTTTGCCTCTGAGGGCAGTGGGGCAACGCTCCTCCGGCTGCCCTTCTCCCCCATACTGGAGGAGCCGCCCCTGCAGCGTGGTGCATCCCAATGAAAAGCCCAAGTGAGAAAATAACGATCACTTAAAACTAGGAAGCTGAAAAAAAAAATAAACTCAAACAAGTAATAGAATACTGCAAATATATACTTTAGCTTTGTTGTGTTGGGTTAGGTTGTTTCATTATGAATTGCTTTCCTTTGTTGTTGTTTATGTCCGTGGGCATTTTATCTACTAAAGCAACAATAACAAGAACCACCAGTAGGATAAAAGAGGATACAGTTTACAAACAGAAACTCAGATACCGTGTCCCAGTCCACAGTCAAGTTATCCGTGGCCCTATTCACAAGATATTTTAGTTTTAAAACTTAAATAATTCATATTTTCCGATCCCTTTATTGGATTTCTGCCTTTTTAGGTTCACTTGCACAGTGTTTGTGCTGTCCTTGTAAAATCTATTGTATTGAATAAAAAAGTTTTTAAAGATGTTAGAGCCCACCCATTACTTTCCTCTAAATAGCATTGGCTGGTTCCCACGTCATTTTAATTACCATTGGCTGGCTCCCACGTGGGTCTCATTTCCTTCTTGCCTATTGGTCAGCACCTCTTTATTTACCATTGGCTGGCTCCCATATGGGTCTCTTTTCTTTGCTTCTTATTGGTCTACAGCTCCTCCTGGCCTCTCGCTTCCTCCTACTTTTCGGATTCTTCGATTCCTCACCCATGCTGTGGATCTGTGATCAAGTGCTGCTTCTGGTGGCCAGTGTCCTTTCACTGGCCAGCATGTATTCTCTTTCTTTTTTACTTTTGCACAGTGCCTGAAGTCTCATGTAAAGCAATTCACTTGAAACAACTTCCAAGCTCAACTCTCCTCTTCCCTTTTGTCTACTGTATAAATGTTCACAAAAATCATAGCTTTCATTCTCACATGGAATAACATTTGGAAATTGAAGTGCCCTGGATGAATTACCGACCAGGTTGATTCATGTTTTACTGTCACTCAATCAATATGACAAAAGTTGGTGTCCAATTCCTTACTTCCTCTGTGTACCACTGACGTTAGTAATAGTAAACAGTCAGTGAATTTTAGATTGCTCTTTGTCCTCTTTAAGAGTTCAAACATCTTTTAGTTTAAAAAACACCTGTACCTCCATTTTAACGATTGTCGATACCTTGTTTAATATGGAAACAATAGTTATCTTGATAAACCTTTGCTCAAATGTAGATCAATTGCTCCTCCCCGCTGTAAAGAACACATCACTGCTTTGCATGAAACACCAGAGAGATTGACCTCTTTATAAGCACAACAGGCAACAAGTGTTAGCAAAGCCAATATGTTTTGCCTATGCGAAATCTATTGACTATGTCAATTTCTTTTACATGTTGCACAGCAGTTGAGCTTCTGTGTAACATATCTTAAAGTAAAAAGAAAAAAAGCGCTATGATACAGCCAGCATTGAGTGTTTCATAGCGCTTTTTTCCCTTTAAGCCACGTTGCACAGAAGCTCAACTGCTATGCAACATATATAAAAGCATTGACAAATCCAATAGATTTTGCATAGGCGAAACCTAGTGTCTTCTCCAATGCTTGTTTATCCTACAGGTGGTTCTTGTTGTTGTAGGAGATAAAATGTCAACGGACATGAAAAAAACTACAAATGGAAACAATTCATAATGATAGATGGGACCTAGGTGCAATGGATGCAGGTCAGATACACCAACCAGGTTGGAGATTTTACCTTTGGACTTAGTCTTGAAAAATTGAGGTCATCAGGCTAGGCAGCAGATGGTATCTGAGAAGGGCTCCACAATGCCTAACAAAGGAATAGGGATGTGTCCATCTGTAACGCACTCTGTCACACACAAGTGTAAAGCACTCTGATAACCAATATCGCAAGTCTAGTTCACGCTATATAAAACTAAAATAATAAATGTCAGATAGGCATTGTATGAAGTTTCGGTGAAACAATTAGTTTAGGTGAGTGTGGAACATGGGGTAGCTGGTTAAAGGGGGCGAAGCCCTACTCAAGCAGCAACCATATCCTTGTCAGAGTAAGGTACAAGCAGATGTTTATGACCATGTTAGAACAGGTTGGGCTTCCACATGAAGGTTTTCTTTTCAAATATGGAGACAACAAATTCTTTAAAAAAGTAAGGTTATAGGTTTTATTGGGTGCAGCTCAAATATGGGCTAGAATAAAAAAATTAACGGGTCTAGAATACCATTCAAGGTTAGCTCCATTGTGGGATAGCCCGAGGGCACCAAGTTGCATGAAAGATATGCTGGCTGTACCTTTAAAAACTGCAGGGTTAGCAATATGGGGAGATTTAGCAGCAAAGGGCTCTCTCCCACCCTGGGCAACACTTAATGAGAAATTGGAAGAGGGCATGTCCAGATTTAAATATCTACAACTAAAGAGTTGGTCCCAGAATCTTCACAAACCAATTGGGCTGGGGAATACTTTAGAAGAACATCTGGTAAAAAAGCTAGCAGGGAAGAAAGAGGTATCATTCTTCTATTGGGTAATTGAGGAGGCCATCGATGGGGAGTTCAGACTAGCCGGTGATTTGTGGGAGGAATCCATTCCAGAGATAGATTGGGTGGAGTTATGGAAAACCTCCTACAACACCTTGTTCTCAGTTGTGAAGCCAGCCTGGTTGAGAAGAAACCATTACTTCACCACACATAGGGCCTATCTGTCCCCGGCAAGACTTTCCAAGATGTCCAATGGTCCACCTGCTAGATGTAAAAAATGTGACATGGAAAACGCCAGCGATACACATATGTTTTGGACCTGCCCTGCCATTGCGGAATTCTGGGAAAAAGTTGGGAATACCTTAACGACTATTTTAGGACACAAAGTACACATTTCCCTGAGTTTAATAATCTTTGGCATACGTAGTGATATCACAGTCCCCAACAGAGGTTTTTTATTTTTTGCCATATTGCTGGCCAGACGGGAGATATGCAAGAGATGGGTTGAGTCCTCACCTCCCACACAGTCAGATTGGCTTTCTTCCTTGTACAGAACATCTAAGACTGATTTGGCCAGATTAAAAAATAGCAAAAAGAGAGCCATTTGGGACTGCCTGTTAAATTGGTCCCTAAAAAAGGAGGTAGCAAAATGGTACTGGACATTTTTAACAGAAGAAGAAGAAAGCTACCAAATAGCAGAACAAACGTGGGGAAAAGATTTGGAAACAGACGATTTAGAGAACCTATGGGAAGAGTCAGTAGAGAAATGCTGGTCAACACTAAAATCTGTAAGACTGAAAAGAAATCACTTGTACACCCTGCATAGAGCTTATTGGACCCCGAAAAGACTCTCAAAATTTAAGAATGCAGGAATTAAGAAATGCCCGAAGTGCGGGGAGGAAAGGGCAGATGACATCCACATGTTCTGGAGATGCCCAACATTAAGAACATTCTGGGAAGCAGTTGGTAAGACGCTAAATCTGATATTCAGAAAACATCTAAAAGTAAGTGAATTTCTTATTCTTTTTGGGATTGGTAACACAACAGATCAAATAGGGCTGACAGTAATGGAAACAAAGCTACTTTTTGTTTTAATGGTAATAGCAAGAAGAGAAATATGCATTAAGTGGATTGTTCCAACAGCCCCCTCACATGGGGAATGGATGAATTCTGTCATCAAAACAAACAAACTGGATAGAAGGGGTCATAGGAGTAAAAGGTTTAATTATTGGGAAATTATGGAAAAACACGTAAATCCATAAAAAGGATATAACATTCTGTCCTATGATTAAGCGAATACACAGTCTGGATTATGAGTATGATACTCATAAGAGTAGCCAAGGTGGCTAGCTCCCTCTTCCCTCGCCTACAGACTTGTGGATATGTAATGGCAAAGGAGTCTCCTCTGAGAAAACAAGGAGAAGGAACATCTTATGGCAAGTGAGAAACGGGCGGTGACGGTACGGAAAATATATCCAGAGGTAGAAACCAAATTTTCCATATACATAGAATTTTCGCAATATGAGGATTATAAAAAAATAAATAAATAAATAAATAAATTGGTCCCTAGCCATTGCTATTTTGTTTGTTGTTTTTGATCACACATTTTTTTTTTTAGTACTTTGCTTGTCCAAATATTAAGCCTCATAGGAAGCTCTCAGACTGTGCTGGACCCCCTTACCACCATTGGGCCGCCTTGGTATTGAGATCTAAGATGGGCCTTCAGTAACAGTCGTTGGTTCTTGGTAATCAGTAGAGAGCACAACCACCCTCTCATTAACAACGAGAGGTCAGTAACAGGAAGAAAGTTGGTTAGCTACTCGTAGGCGGATGACAGACGGGTGGGGTATTACCCTCAAAGACCTACCTCTCATAAATGAGCAACAGTGACTACAATCGGATTTCCAGTTAGCTGTGGTTAGAGGCGAATGAGAAAAAAAAAGAAAAACGGGGAGAAAAAAAGGTGCAAGCAGAACACAAATTCATATTTGCTCAACCTTCTGTGAGCTTGCCACAGAACATTCAGCCTTAACTTAGAGAATGTGTGAAGTTTTTATACAGCTCTTCAAACAGTAATTATGTGAAATCAAGATGCAAGAAAAATCCCATACCAATTTAGTACAGTAGAGTACATTTTATTCAATAAAACAAGACCAAAAAGACAAAATTACAAAAATCCAATCGGTAGAACAGGAGATGCAATTTTAAAGATTTAAGTGAAAATAGCGCCAAAAAGCACAAAGGGCCAACTGTGGATATAAAGTTGCGCTAGTCCGGGGCAAAGTCACAAGTTTAGGCCAAATGTGATGGAGTGTGGGCTCACTATAGGCTCCAGTTGGGCCCGCAGATCAAGAGTACCTTAAATCATGGTTGCAGAGTGTTGAGAGGCCCTTGTCGAGGATGTGTAGTGCCATCGAGGCGTTGCGTCATTTTGGATGAACTGCGAGGTCCTGCATTGTCATTGAGTATCCCGTTAACGAGGGCTTGCGATGCGAAGTCTGGCATTGAGGGTGCATCGCACAGTCGCAGTGATGCATCAGTTCCTTAGAGCTACGAGGCTTCAATATGAGAACCTGTGTTGGGTTGAGGCTGCCATCGACGAGAGAGTCGGACAAGCTTCACACAGCTACGGCTCTAATGTGAGGTCAATGCGGAGTCCTTCAACTGTGACAACCCTTGCACCAGAGGCATTGAGCTGAATCTGCTCGGGATTATGCTGCGAAGCAGAGGAAATGTGTTGGTTCTGGTAAATCCACATATGGGCTGATGGACCAAATTTATGCATACTTTCAAGGGTCCAGGACAGTAGTGCCACCATTTGGTCTGGTAGAACTCACAGATGGTAGAGTCCAGGTGCTGTGTTCAAGATTGTTGGAGCCATCTGTCCCTTAGGCTTTAGTCAGGGTTCCAGCCAACTAGCTGTTGGAAGCACTCTGGGGTCCTGCGTTCAACATGTGCAAGTCCAGTGTTTTTCACCCAAGCAAGAGGGCAGCAGGCAGCCAGTTAATACAGCAGGGAGAGTAAAAATATGTTTTCCCTTGGTTCCTATAGACTAGATTAAAGGCAAAAATTCAACTTGCATCTCACCATTCACCACAGGCTAGAACAGAGATATTCTTAATGCCCACACAATAGACAACCAATAAGAAACAGAAGACAAGAACAAAGATTATTACAATATTAAATAATTACAAAAGATTTTTTATTAAAAATATTATTTGCAGTTGCGGTTTTAAAAAAGTTTGGCAGAAATTATTAAAATCATACAGCAAAATAGATCACAAACATCTTGTACACTCAAAATTCCCTTCCCTACTAAGGGGAACACATACATTGATATTAAGAGAGAAACAAACAGACAATTCACTTTGTTGTTTGATCATACACATTCATTTAGACAAGCTATCACTAGGACCTGGTAGGAAAGGAACATTTTTTAATATCTACAGATCCAGTCACTTTCACGAATTGTGTGAGTAGTGCGTCGACGCGTTTCAATGGTATTACTGTTTGTTGATGAACAATATTGCTGTGTATCTTGGCAATGTGTTTTACAGATACCATTTCAATAGATGTAGCTGCTTGATATATAAGGCCCTCATTTCATGGCATTTAAACGGTGAAATATAGAGAGTATTCTTTCTTGATTAGATTTGTTATGCTTTTTAGTTAAATATTTTCGGAATACAAAGATCAGTTGTATATTGTAGGCATGTGCTGTAATCACATCAATAGATTTACTTGCTTGTCATAAATGACCCTGATTTCATTGCATTTAAACAGTGCAATAGAGAGAGTATTCCCCCTTCCTCTTATTCAGTTTTCTTGTGCATTTCAGTTATAAAAATGGCATTGTGTTGTAGTTGTATGTCTAAATAGATGTATTTGTTTCACACAGGATCCATTTGTGGTGCAACCAAACGGTGCAACATAGAGAGTTTTTAGAGTTTGTCTTGAAAAAGATGGGATTTAAACAGTAATACCATTGAAACGTGTTAACGCACTACTCACACAATTTGTGAAAGTGACTGGATCTGTAGATATTAGAAAACACCCTTCTCCTACCAGGTCCTAGTGATAACTTGTCTAAACGGATGTGTATAATCTAATGACAAAGTGTATTGTCCTTTTTTTGCCCCTTAACACATTGCCTGCAGCAGGAATTCCAGCCCGGTGCTGGACATTCCAATCGGTGGCGTGGTCATGACGGAACCCAGCCGTCATGCGCACAGGCCACCCGTAGCTCATGATGGCTGGGTTCTGTCTTGAGCATTGAAGGGGTTAGCATCAATTTATGTGTTCCCCTAACTAGGTAAGGGAATTTTCCGTGTACAAGGTGTTTGTGATCTATTTTGCTGTATGATTTTAATAATTTCTACCAAACTATTTTAAAACTGCAACTGGTGAGATGCAAGCTCAATTGTTGCCTCTCATCTAGTCTATAGGAACCAAGGGAAAACCTGCTTTTACTTCTTGATAGTACCCTATTCCCTTAGTGTGGTAAAAGGGGTCCATCTCATTTACTATTTTATACAGCGGGGCAGCAGTCCTTCTCAGTAGAACTCCTTCTTCCTGGCAGAGTTTCCACAGGTCCAGGCTGTAGTAGCCTACCCAGCCCAGGTACTCGTCAATGACATCTCCACACATGGAGAGTAGTTATACACGTCTTTATCCTTCAGCATGTAAGCAAGAAGTCAACGATCTAAACCTGCCTTTACTTCATTACCCTCCAACTCTCATGTCACAGGTCTACGGAGTCCTTCATGAACCAAAAGAGTTCCGTCATTCTGTATTTAAACAATGCTACAAAGACGCATACGGAAGAGTTTGTGTCTGAGGTCCATTATTTATACAAAATGCAGACAGGGGCTTGAAGCCGTACCTTGAAGTACATGAATAGGCGTTTGCACCACTGTTTTCTTGTGTTACATCATAGCTACAAATGAGCCATGACTTTCTAGAGGTATCGACGGGGCCCATGTGTATACTTTAGTTCTTATTTGCGTAAGTTGTGGTGATAGAGACCATCTACAATATTTTCCTCAGGCATAATGTTGATGGACACACCTCTGTTAATAATAAAAGGTATCGAACACTCATTTATCTTCAAGGTAATCTTTGAACAATGTTTGTAGGTCTTTTTCATATCGATCTATCTTTCATCTGTGTTTTTTCTCACATTCGACTAGTCCTATAAGTGCATGCCTCTCTAAAGTAAACATCATCATTGTCACTTTTTTCTTTTCATGCTGTGATGCACTTACTTAACCCTTCACCTTGTAAACCGTCACAAAATGGTTTGCTTTGCAACAGCGGTTGCAAATCTGTCCAATGGTGGTGCATCTACTTTCGTGTGGAAGCTACAAACCACATCTGAAGCACATATTCTTTTTCTGTGGAGACATCACTTTGAACCCCTCAGCTCTATGTTTTGGCCAACTATTTATGTTCATGACTAACACACTCTGTGCACCTCTGGCCACCATGTCAGCCGCTTGTCGATTAGCACGCCAAGATAGCTGTGAGCACTTGCTCTAAAGTCACAGTTTCCTTTAGCATTCTTAATCGAAAAGAATCTGACAGACATCCATCTATCACTCTGAGACGTGTAGCGTCCTCATCATTGAATTAATTAAACTTACAGTGTTTCATGAGAAGATCTAGTCTCTCAAGAATGTAATCACATTTTCACCTACTTTTTGACGTTCTTGACTGAGATGTATCTTTTATAATCTACATTTGTCACTGGATTGAACTTGACATTCAAGGCTTCTTTGATGTGATTGTATGTCACTTCACCATCCTGTGGTATCTTTTGTATGGCCTCTTTTACACCTTAACCTGCCATGTTATTGAGATACTTCATAATCTTTTAGTCATCTATTTCATTAGTGCATCTATGAAATACTCAAAAGTCTCCATCCAAGCAGGTTATCCACTGGCAAGATTGTGTTTTTTGGCAGAACGAAATGATGATGGCGGTTTCAAGAAAGCAGCAGCAGAATAACCTTTGGAGGACAAAAATGGTCTCTCTAATACTTATTGCTGATCTTGCTCATGCTAACCATCTCTAAAGCCTTGTGACTTGCTGACTTCAGGGTCATAAATTATATTTGGAGGAGCTTTGGCCTCGCCCTTGCTCTCCAGAGCTCCCACTTTTGGTAGTGGGCAACTTTATTTATGGACAGTTCTGCATGCACAACCCCAATTCTGCCTCTGGGGCCATGCCGGAGCAGGTGGTGGTATTATGACTCTCTTTAGTTGTTTCAGTAAGTAGACAAGTCTTTGTATTTGAATGAATAGATATGCAGATAATGTTATGATATCCAATTGGCTTTGCGCTTAAATGTCTCTTCGTAACCACTTTGTTTATCTCTGCTTCATAGCACGTCAATTTACAATTTAACATGCACTGGTTTGTCAGGACCTGGTTGCATTTGTCTTTGGCATTTTAACTCTGCATGACATGCAACTTTCATTTGTGTAGTGACCCTCCCAGGCATATTTGACCCCACTGTTGTGGGTAGCTGTTTAGGAGAAATACACAAAGCTTAACTATCAGCTATCATCCTTGCAGTAGTGGAAAACCACAAACAATCCAATTCTATCTTATATAAGGAGAGAGTATAAGCACTTTAGCACTGGTTAGCAGTGGTAAAGTGCACAGAGTCCCAAAAACCTACAAAAACAGGTTCAGAAAACAGGAGTGTGAAGGTAACAAGTCTGTGGATGACCCAGCAGGAAGGGCCAAGTGCAACAGTGGGAAAACCTCGAAGCAGGAAAATGAAACTTTTTGACCTAGGGAAGTCCTCTTGTCAGCCAGAGACCTTGGGTGCTTCAACCCAGGCATGTTTTCTACATTCTTACTTTGTAACTCACCTTTTTGGAATTTGCATTCATATGGTGGGGTAGGATTGCAGGCTGATGCTACAGAGGTTGGATCAACTTGGCACTTGGATGCCAAGACTCACATCATCAGAATACACCAGTAGGATCCAAGGTATGTCCAGTTAGAACTGGTCAGGTGGGCTCTTCAACATAAGGGCTTTTTGTAGCATGTTGTGGCCCTGTAGCTTACACAGGATGTCAGATCAAATGGATCCTGTAAGTTCACTTCTTTGTCCTGGGTACACGTGGGTGCGGGTCCAGTCCTTCAGTTCTCAAACAGAAGGTGCAGTCGTTCTTCTGTTTTCCTGCAGATCCACAGAGGTCTGAAAAGGAGACCAGGGGTGGCCACATTTATCCTGGCATTAGCCTGTGGGTGATGTGACTCTTGACTCATCCGTAAACAATGTGATAAAAGTTCCTATGAGTTACCCTGTCTACTTTATGCAGCATTTCAGGTATGCTCTTCTGCAAAAATCCAACAATGTCCCTCTATGCCTAAATCTGAGACAGAGATACCCTTCTCCTCTTCTGCAGATCCTGTGTACCCACGCCAGATGTTTGGCCCAGGAGATAAGAACGCCCTTTTCTGTGGTCACTGTGGCCCTTTTCTGTGGTCACTGTAAACCAGTTCTGAGAGCATATACCTTCCCATTGAGATCAGAGGCAGCCTGACTGGGGGGGGACAAGAAAAGTACCTTTTCTTGACTATTTGGCTTCCACTATATATTACAGAGTCCAATAATGACAGTTCTAGATGTTTCCTAGCCGAAGATAGCATTATTAAAATGATTAGTTCATCCCAGTGTTTCTCTATGGAACAGCCAGTCTTGCTACAGTTAAAAAAGCTTTTAGTTTTTAATATTAACTTTCTACATGTTCTTCTTTAAAATACTATACATCCTACCAATAGGCTTGAAAGCATATTTTAGGGTGGTTATCCCTCTAAAGAAGGGTTTATTTTGCAGTTTTAAGTTGCAAATGCCAGGCCACTGTGGAAGGCTTGGAGCCATATTTGCCTGGTCACATATGTGGATGGCACAGCTGTGCTGTAATCTATAGGTGAACATTTAACTTTCCATGTCATAGGTATACTTTGAACACCATATACTATGGACTTTTAGGAAAGGTAAACATGGTAATAAGGTGTTAGCCAATTCAACATGTTTTAGGGTTTGTAACACATTGTCTTGGGCCTGGTTAACAGGGTCCTAGTGCACAGCGTAGGAAAAACAGCAGCATCCGCCACAAAATCTGGAGATGACTTTTCAAAAATAGGCATTTTCACAAAGGCTCCATCCTTCAATATTTGATTTACTATAATTCAGACATTGGTATCTACCCAAAGCCACTCATTCTGTCTCTGAATTTAAATGTCAAATAACAGGTACGTGTTAGTGACTGACCCAGGTTTCCTGAGAAGAAAGGACAAGTATTTGAGTAGGTAGGTACCAGAAGAGACATTGTGAGAAGAATCTTGCCTGAGATGTCCTTCTGATCTTTATGTGATGGTTAGAGGTAAAGCTAATTGAATCATGAATTTATCTTGATGCATGGACATTTTCAAAGCACTTCCATTAGATAAAAAGAGACAGAGGCAAATCATTCTACAAATATTCCCACTTTTAGATGTAATTTACATGCTTCAATTGCCAACAATGAGCAATGTCATACTCCCAAGAGTGGTATAATTATTCAGGGTGAAAGTGGACTAGCATACTACAAAGTGAAGTGATAAAAATTCTTCTCCAAAGAAGCCTCAAATGCGCTCTGGTCTGCTGGATATCTCATGGCCATGTGTTTTTATGACTTTTGTATTCTGAAGGCCTTTGCTCACTAGCAGCCTTGGATGATAATCGCATTTTAAACTCCTTAGAGCTCAGAATTAGCCAAGGTGATCTTCTTGTGAATTTATCACTATTTATCCAGCTGTGTGGTAGAATTGTTACAGATTTCTTGTGATTAGTTATTGCATTCAGTATTGGTATTGTCTTCTGTGAAAACCAATCCTTATTTATGAATAGTTTGCATGGCACATTTCATTAGTGACTGATTACACGGATAACATCTGTACAATGCTTGATATTTTGCTTGATAGATTTTGAAGAAGCCTGATCTTTCTTTAAATTGATGGATTTGAATGTTTTGCATTTTTCGATTTAAATCCAGCAATGATTGAGCATAAGGAATTAGGGGGCAGATGTATCAAGATACCATTTTGCACTTCTCAAATAGCGATTGTTAAGGAATCGCTATTTGAGAAGTGAAACATGGTAAGTATGTAGAATTTCGCTATTTATTAGCGAATCCTTAGAATTCCTTAATTGCGATTAGCAAATTGCTAATCGCAATTAAGGAATAATTTCCCATTCATTTCTATGGGCCAGGAGGCCCATAGGAATGAATGTAAAATTATACTCAATTTGCGATTAGCAATTAGCTAATCGCAAATTGAGAATAATTTCAAGGGTGCAAGGGTGTCTTAAGGACACCCTGCTGCACCCCTGAATTTGATATGTGTACGCATATGGCGCACATACATGCCCTAAGGGCATGTATGAGCGTCATATGGCACCTTTAGAATTTTAAAAAAGTGCTTTTTGAAAAGAATTCGCAAGTTACCACCAACTACAAGTTGATGGTAATTTGCGAATTCTTAGTCAAAAATCGCAACACTGAAATGCTTGATACATTTCAAATCTTAAATCGCAATTTGCTATTTCTTAAAAGCCTCGCAATATTAAGGAATCGCTAAATTAGCGATTCCTTAATATTGCGAGGCTTTTTGCATGATACGTTCCAAATCCCGTTTTTTTTGTCGCAAACGCTGCTATTTTCCGAATCGCAGCGTTTGCGACAAAAAAAACGGATGATACATCTGCCCCTAGGTCTTTCTTGTGACTGATAGAGTCGATGATACCACTTTTTAGAGGGTATCTTGGCATATATAAATCTATCTATACATATAGCTCATGCTCTCTTCAAAGACATTTTTACAGTTGGTTGAGAAACTTTATGCCGTGGAAATATAACTCTGTGACGGCATTCGTTCAGTAAAAGCTCTAAGATTGCAAAAATGTCAAAAACTGATCCTTTATTGATGTGAGAAGATTTTGTTTGGCCTTCTCAATGGGTCACTGAGAGAGTTTACATGGACTTTAGAAAAGGTGATGAACAGAATGCCCTTGCTACAGTGCTTCTCCAATATTATGAAGTGGAAGATGGCCCACAAAGCTTTCCCAGACATATTGTTGGTACTGTTACCACTGATCAATACATGTCCACGGCAATTGAACTTTTCTCCCCTCTGAACCATATAATATGACATGAATGATGTGGCAATGCAATTAGTTAGTGATTCACTTTGTATATATTTCTGAATCAAAATGTCATCTGGACCTCATGTTTAGTGTTTGTTGTCTATCAGGCAGTGTTAAGGCATCTTCACAGCATACAATCAGTGGCTGCAACATTAACAGGACACTGACCACAGTCACCACTTCTGGAATATTTGGCCAAGAAGGTTATTCAATGGGCCATTGCCTCTTGTTCCCAGAAAAGAACCTTCCTTGTCTCTATGGAAAATGTCTCTTTTTGCAATAAGTGTAAGGCCTCCAATTGCCCAGGAGAGAGTGGCAGCAATCTAGAATCCTACTACATTGCAGCTGAAATTTCACAACACGCTGGCGCCTCTAGCATTGGGTCCGTTCTTCCACGAATCGCACGAACAACTTGTAACCTCTGTACTGATGCTTTGTTACATTCTTCCAAAAAGTTAATATTATGATGAAAACTTGCTAGTCGATATATTCGAGATGTGCTCTGCATCTGCTGTGCTACGAACAGTCTGTTTTTGAAACACGATTATATTTCCATGGTAGCCGTCCACCTCAGATTCATTGAACCCTATTCATAACACACTGTCTTGACTAAGAAATCAATTACATGATTTTCTAAGAACAGACTGAAAAGGCCATTTAAGATATTTTCACAATCGGCAAGCATCAAAACTCTTACCCTTTGATACAACGAATGGAATGTGTTTCTGTTAATATTATTGCATAACATTTATTATGTAACTCAAAATGCCAAAAATGACATGCATCAATTTATGAAGCTCTTTAAATATACTGTATAATGCAATTGCTTTAAGATTGTGCATCCTTTGTTTTATGTGAATGCCGGAGTCACTAACTCCTTTCTTCCGGATTTTGCCTCTAACTGAATTAAATTCATTGCGATTTCTTGGAAACATAAATTCAAGGAAATTATAAATATATGTCTTTTAATTTAGCAAGATGAACACTAGCAGTATGTCCTCATAAGACCCATTTTCTTAGCAATACTCGCAGAGTTTGTATGAGTAATAAATGGTGATCCGGAAACAGATTCAATTTCTGCCCCTCCCTAGCTATCTGAATTATGATCCCAACAGCAACATGAAATAACGATCAGCATCCAAGATGTAAAAAAAATACCACGTGTGGCAAGATGCTGTTTTTATATTCTCCAAATTGAATAAAATGCTAATCAGATATAGCTACGTAGAGCTTTATGCTCTTAGTTAATGTGGGTTACACCACAGCAAAGACGTCCAAAGGTGAAATTCATGTTACTGACTTTCTGCAAAAATACCCACAACTGATTGGAACCAGTTGAAGGGTCTAAAAGAAAAATATCCTCTTCTAAATGCATAATTTTGTTAAAAATATTAAAGGTCAATTTACCTTGATAGATGGCAGCGGACTGGTGCTGCCTGTCAACCTTAATTAACGTCTGACAGTCCGCCCACTTGGTAACAATTAGCGGCACAAGTGGCAAGGCGCAGCGAGGCACAGGAATAGAAAAGTGAGGGGCCATTTGCAACCTGTAGCAGCTTGTAGCACCCAGTAATAGGGCTCAAAGGCGCTGAATGATGAACCAACTGAGAAATACTGCGAGAAAGGAAAACCCCTTGAATCACAGGCATGGCTTCAGTGATTGCATGCTGCATTCAGAGAACATTAAAGACGAACTGCTATCTATTATTTTTGTGCTGTTACATATCTTTGAGACTTCTGTGTTGTATGCAAAGAGGCATTGCTTCCATCATTTCGTTTCTGCAAAACCCCTTTACAGTTATTGTAGTAAGGGAGACTACACAGGAGGTAGGTTCAAGCAGGTTTATTCGTAGGAAGAACAGCTTAACAACCACAGGTAGCAAGAGATGTCTTGATCATCAGTCAAGCAGTAACAGTCTGCTGTCAAGGGAAAACATTCCAAGATCCTAACACTCTACTGAGTGACATGGGAAGGTTCCAGATGACATAAGGTAATGGAATACCACAGTTATGAAATGGAAGAGCCTTAAGACTTCTTTTTATTGCCCCTCTCGGCCTACAGTAAAATGCATTTACAAAGGCGATGTGTCTCCTGTCACTTACCAGGCTCTAAGGTAATCCACCACTTTGGAACTTATGTATTAAGCTTGCCTATGATTATTTTGTTAACAGCAGTTGAGCAGTACCAAATCCCTGCTAGAAGACAAGTAGACCACACACATTCATCTTGCTCGACTGCTGTCTGACATCAAACATGCCCTTTTCTCAAAGCTATTTTTTTTAAATCAATGAGTAAGTGTGACTACATCTTGGAAATTCAGCATCAAGTCACAATTACTAACATGAAAATCTTTATGAATTGGGCATAATGTTAGCAATATTTAATAGATTTGTTAGTCAAGTCATTCATTGAGCTGACCAGCATCACAAGTGAATAGGTTCTATCTATTTTCTCTACATTACTTTGAAATGGTCTGGGAGCACACTTGAGCCACTGCTTCACTCCGGAAATCAAACAGCTTAACCCCTTCGGTGCTCATGACGGCTCCCAGCCGTCATGAGTCACGGTGGGCGTGTGCTGATGACGGCTGGGAGCCGTCACAACCACGCACGCGATCGGAATGTTCAGCACCGGCCCGGAATTCCAGCCGCAGCCAAGGTGTTAAAGGGATCAAGAGGTGCTCAGTAATGCCAAATGAAGATGGTTCGCTCAGCGAATAAAACATCAATTATCAAAATTTGAACATACAAATGGCTATCTCTGAAACACAGCAAGCATGCTAGAATGACAGTTTAGTAGTGCTGAGCAATGTGCCACTGTTGTGCCAGTGAAAAGTCACTGTTCACGGTTAACCAGGACCTAGGCAGAATTTCAGTCAGACTGCAATAGAACAGAGGTCGGATACACCAAGCAGATCATTCCGGTCAGCATTTTTTTATCTTTTGACTTAATCAATTTTTGGAAGTTGAAATCCTCCAGTGGGGCAAGGTTGAACATGTATCGGGTGTGATCTTTTGGAAGTCGGACACTCATTAGCTAAATCCCTCTGAAGAAGTAGGTTTTGATAGGACAAGTTCTGAGTGGGAAAATTCAAACTCAGTGAAGTACACTCATTGCCGCATACTATTGATCCTTTGTCCCATCATGATTTGTGCCTCTAGAATTAGTCTCTTTTTAGAGCTAAAGATACTCCACATAGGAAAAGGCTACAGGTTATATCCTAGGAGGCCACAGCAATATTGGATACCTTTGCTGGGTGATCCTCCTGCAGCTCTGCAGGTATTGTAAGTCAATAAAAGGTTCACATTTCGAGAGAATATCCTATTGCTGAATTGTTATACTGCAGGACCTAAGGGACCGAACGTATGGACCAGGACTCACTGCAGCAGAGGCCACTTGCAGGGTCTAGTCCAGGTCTGCTGCAAATGGTAAGTTGGTCACTCCATGAAAAGTGCCTTTTGCAGCTTTTGACGTCCTCACCACGAGTCCAGGGTAGTGGGTCAAGGTCTAGCTATTCAGGTCTCCACATAATTCATGGAGAGCAGGTCCAGATGTATTCTAAGGAGGTGGGGGTGCTGTCCAACATTTGTACAGTTCACTAGGCAGTGAATGTGGATGACACCAGGACAAACCTCACCCTATTGCAGCACAACCTGTTTACTTTACTGCAATTATCCTGCAGTACACCAATCTCCGGGTAAATGCAGGTGGCAGAACCTTTCTGCCCCCGGAGTATGGGGACCCACCTAGAGGTGTCTCGAGGGAACATGACTAGTCCTGTCCTCCTCAACCACACAAAGCTGGATCTAGGATCAGCTCTTCTTTTCCACTGAACTTACTTTATGCTATGATTAGGCAGGATGCATCCTGGTCTCTTCCAATTTAATGAAGTTCCTGAACCCTCCTCAACTGCTTTTCCTGAGAGAGGATAAGTCATGTATCTCATACCCTTGTCTTCCTACCAAAAAACTGAGGCCATTGTCTTTTCCGTGGGAGCAGTTTTTACACCGCGTTAAGGGGAAAGCACTGATAAGGAGGGCAGTTGCAAACAGGCTAATGCTAATAAGCCTTCTGGAGCATTTGCCAGGCAAAGGCTAAAGTTTAAAAATAAATTTTCCTGCAAATGTATGAAAAAAATCCAGTTTTATTACTGAAGTGGGTTTTTACTAAATAATTAACACTGTGGTTGAATGGACTATGTAGCTTATTCCATACCAAGTGACTAAAAGCAGAATTTTATTTGTACCTAGTTTCTGTCATTTAAACAGCTACAGCCCCATACAGTGACATAGCTTTTCAGGGGCTAGTCACGGTAGGAACATGACAGCCATAAATCCTTACATGTTCCACTTTTAAATACTGCGCACCCTATCTTGTGGGTTATAGAGCCCACTTAAAGATGAATTAGCTGATATTAAAAGGGATATTTTACAGGTTCGACTACAGGATTAAACGTTGCAGCAGTCAGGCTACACATGTAGGCCTGAGGACATGTTTCCCTGCCAGCCTAGTGGATAGCACAATACGTGCTTCAATCCACATGGGATATGTAACCTCACTGCTATTTGTGTTTTTTCTACACCATATTCTATAGCCTTAATTGAAAGTTAAATATGCCAATTGTGAATTCAGCAGTGTTACCATGTTTAAGGGATCAAAACACATACACCGGGGACTGATCAGCAGTGCCTCAGTGTGCAGATTTAAAAAACAGCAATACCTGCCAGCAAACAAAAATCTGAGTGACTTCAGAAAAAGAAGCATTTTCTAACGATGATGCAGTTTCTGATTGAGATGTAATAGATACATGTTGTTTGCGTTACTGTGTATGTCACAAACATTTCAGAATATACATGAGGGATAAAGTACCCCTGTAGTTTATGGCACCTTGTGGGCATCTATGGAATCAAACCCATTGTTCTTCCCCCAAGTAGAATGCCTAACCTTGCATATATGAGGTCATTCTTGGCAATTTGTGAGCATTCAATCAATCATGCACAATACATGCCCTGGTAAAATGCTGTACTTGGCATAAGGTGGAAATTCTTGGAAACTATAGGCATCCACAGGTTATATACATTTCCCACCAGTGATAAAATACTGGTTCTCATATAAGGACAATACTTATTGTCAACATGTGGGAATCCATGAGATGGTGCCAGTGGCCCCTGGTTAAATATTGATACCCACACTATAGGAATAATTATTGGCACTTTAGAGACATCAATGGGATGATGACCCTTCCTTGCCCTGTATGGATCTGAATGAAACAGTAAGTAAAAATGTTGTGTGATGGGGGCGTGGTTTGGACGCCGAGGAAGATGGCACCTTAGTTCCTTTCTCCTCCCGTAACGCGGCCTAACAACCAGCATTGGAACCTCTCTAACTTGTCTCACCCCCGTGAGAGTACCGGAACAGTCAATCGGAATGTGAGGGGAGTGCGGCGATCCGAGTTTCAAGGGTGACGGAGCTCAGAAACTCACATAACTAGAGGCATCCCGGAGCGCCCATGCTGCGGCGACGCTGACGAGAGAGCGTGCGTACGGGATCTCCAAGGCCAGCCTTCGTGACCGATGCACTCACCAATGCGCTGGAGATCCGGAATCACTGAATCCGCTCTACCTCTCCGGTGATCCGTGAGTACATTAGCGATTAGACCGGCGAGTAACGGCTGATATAGCTGACTCGCGAAGCCTTCACTGGAACGAAGCCTTTACCAAGATGGCCGCTGCTGCTTTCATAACGGCTTGATGCGGCTCAATTTCC
The DNA here is from genome assembly GCF_964263255.1 of Lissotriton vulgaris. Classification (NCBI taxonomy): domain Eukaryota; kingdom Metazoa; phylum Chordata; class Amphibia; order Caudata; family Salamandridae; genus Lissotriton; species Lissotriton vulgaris. The sequence goes on from NC_141694.1 coordinate 1,690,561,482, forward strand.
CCACTACGTGTGCATGCGACATCAGCAAACACCCGCACCAACAATGACCCCCACGCCATGTGTGAAGAGGAACTGGGCATTTAAGGGATACATTTCCAGCATATTTGACATTTTATAGCGCGAGCCTCCAAAGCACGGCGCTCGGCGCTATTAATGATGCAACCACGTGTCTTGGCAAACCCGGGCTCCCAATCATGGCGGCACAATCTATAACGAGCCTTACAAAGCTGCAAATGATCACAAATGACTGCAGATAACTGCTAGCTGGTCCCTGACACTGAGGTTGATGGGTTCCTTGATCCCTGCTTTTCTGTCTGAGTCAATGACGCTAGATGCACGAATAAGAAGGTGACCTACTGACCCTCTGCCATTGACAAGCCTCATACAGCCTCCTAGTCACTTACTGTTATACTACTGGGCCCAAAGGGTGGTGGTGAAGATTTAACTCAACTGCTAAATTTAAGGCGGAGAAGAGCATCAGGGGATCCTGCACAATCAAGTGTTCTGCTGTAAGTTTTCCACTATTGGCCTATAAATACAGTCTTTCACGAGGGGCCACCCAAGCACTGGAATTGACACTGGGACAATGGATTCCAAGGAGCAGAACTCCCTGAAAAGAGTCAAATCTGACCACTCAAACCCAGGTTCTCCTGTCAAGACCAAGAAAGTCACACCGGACGCAATAGCCATGAACCTAAGCAGGCTGGATGAGGTAAAAGACCTAGCCAAATCGACCAAAGAGGAGGTTGTGGCAATTCGACAAGTCATAAGGGACACCAACGCTCGCCTTACAGAGACGGAATCAAGGATTAGTCGACTCGAGGACATCGAAGTTAAAGCGAAACAATTGTGCATATCCTCGGATTCCACTACAAGAAGGCTGGCTGAGTTGGAGGACAGGAATCGAAGGGGGAACCTGCGCATTTTCGGGGTTCCGGAGGGATCCGAAGACACGGAAGGCTCATGTATCCAATTCCTGGAATCATGGTTCGTACAGGCTACAAATCTGACCTTTGTTCATCCCCTAGAATTCGACAGGGCCCACAGAGTGCCAGGAAGGATCACTAAAATGCAAAAAGGCCCCAGGCCTATAGTGTGTAAACCGCTGCGCTACCAACACGTGGAACAAATCCTTGCCTTTGTCCGGAAACACAATCATATCTTGTGGAAGGATGCGAAGATCTACATCTCACAGGACTACAGTAAGGAAATGGTGGAGGTGAGGAAAGCGTTCCTGGCGCTTCGACCACAATTGAAATCGAGGGGCTACCAGTTTGGCTTTGTGGCTCTGGCAAAGTACAGAGTGATCGTGCAGGGGTCTCCACACATCTTTTCAGACCCCTTGAAATTCAGGCGCATGCTGACTGATCTGGATGAACGTGACATGGATACCAACAATATGGAAAATGGGACAGCTTCGGCCTCCGGCTATAAATGAGTATCCTTTTGCTTATATTGTCTATGTGAAATTTCACTGTGCTCTCACCAGCTAACATGTCTATCAGTCCAATTACTCTACGTACGTTATCTGCAGATTTGTTGCTCTTGACTGTTGGTAGGAAGGACTGGCAGTTGGCTGCTCATTCTCTTTTGCTCAGGACATCCGCAACTCTGATAATTTCGGTATAAACTTTATATATATTCCTGGGCATAATTCATAGTACTCAGCTTGCTCGCTACTGTACTACATCAGTCGCCTGATGGTGTGTTAGACCCATTAGGAGCTCTTTACCTTAAATCTAGTATGCCGTCCCAGATATGTTTTCTTAGATTTTAAGATGCACAGTCTCAGAAATATTGATGACTACAGTTAGCTTATGTGTGAAGCCCTTTGCTCCTTTTACAGTATAAAACTGTTTTCTCATTGTTATGCATAAATGTTCTAGTGTTGGAAGGGGGTTACCTTGAAGCTAAACTTGTGACATTTCTCTCATGGAGCTAGTTGAGTTATCACTATGTTGAATGTACACAAAATTGTTCCGATGTTTCTAATATATCAGCATATACGGGAGGGAACACCGCGATTTTCCTCAAGTCACCATGCTTCTGTTTGCGGTTGGGGAGGGGGTGTGGGGGGTGTGGGAGGATGTTGGGGGGTGTGTGTTGTATGTATTGGTTTTCATTTTCTTGCTTTCTCTTTCTTTATTTATGCCGACAAGATTTGGCGTTTGCATGTCATCCTTACAAGCTTGCACGATTACTCGTCATTTTTATGGTTCGGGTGCTACACTGATCGGGTCACTGAGTCTACAACAATCCATGATCTCACTGTTTCACATAGAGTTAATTTCTCTGAGAATCATACCAATATATTCTGTCTGTAATTCTTTAGAATGACGCGCTCTACTCTTGATACGCCACTTGGGGTGGCCAGGACAGACAAATTAAAAATTCTGTCTTTAAATGTAAAAGGTTTAAATCAACCCGTTAAAAGGCAAAAGATAATGGACTATTTGCGCAGGCAGAAAGGAGATATCGTGTTGCTACAAGAAACCAAATTAGACAGCAAACAGTTCTATACGTTAAGAAACAAATAATATTCTGAAGTAGTAGGCTCTGATGCAGTGGGAAAGAAGAATGGAGTATTGATATTGATAGCTAAACGTTCAAAAGTTGAGGTACTCTCTTCATCAGCAGACGAGAAGGGTAGATGGGTTACGACCAAACTAAGTAAAGATAACACAGAGTTCTATGTCACCAACATCTATGCTCCAAACACTAGTGACTTAACTTTCTGGGAGGGGTTAGCAAAACAGGTTGAGTCTATTCCAGATTCTGCTATACACATACTAGGGGGTGATTTCAACTTTCCAATGGACCCACTCCTAGATAGGGATTCACGATGCACTTTCAAATCTAACAAGTCTCACAAAGCTCTACTTAACTTGTGCCAACGTTTCAACCTGGTGGACACATGGAGATTACAAAACCCCACAGATAGGGACTATACGTTTTACTCGTCACCACATGATTCCTATTCGCGTATTGACTACATCCTAATCACACAGAATAGGGTACCGAGAATAGAGGACTCTTCTATAGAACCAAGAGTTATGTCCGATCACTCGTGTATCTCCCTTTCCATAACCAACGCCAAGCCTTCTTCACGACAAACATTGTGGCGTTTAAATGACGAAATACTGAATAAAGATAGTCATCGACTCGCTATCCAATCTGCCATTCACTTGTATCTGGAGTTGAATGAAAGAGGGGATACTTCTGACTTAGTTCGCTGGGAGGCATTAAAAGGCACGATCAGGGGGGTATGTATCAAAATCCGTTCAGCAATGAACAAAGATCACAATGCTAAACTGGTAGCACTGGAACGAGAGATATTGGATCTAGAAAACAAACATCTAATAGATAGGGACAGAGTAATTCTCAATACAATGACAGCTAAGAAATATGAATACAATAAACTTGTTAGCGAAAGAGCGGGCCTATGGTTAGACAGGAAACGTAGACTCAAAATTTGCGAATCCAGCAAAGCGGGTAAGAGCTTGGCCGCCTATTTAAAGTTTAAAGTCCAAAAGAATTCAATTAATGTCATTAAAGACTCATCGGGGGTGGGCCACTCTGAACCAGATGAAATAGCAGAAGTTTTCAAAGACTTCTACGAAACCCTCTATGCCAAAAATCCATCTGTAGAGGAGGGTAAGATTCAGGAATACCTGAACGAATGTGACCTGCCGAAACTCTCCCTAGATGACCAACAGAGGCTCAACGAACCAATTACGACAATTGAAATAGAGAAAACAATTAGGACTCTAAAATGTGGTAAAGCTCCCGGCCCTGATGGCTTCACTGCTAAATTTTACAAAAGCTTTGCCTCCTTTCTGGTGGACCCCCTCCTCCATTTGTTCCAGGAAATAAGTGACACAGGTGCAGTAAGAGGAACTCTGGCAGAAGCTACTATAGCCGTCCTCCCGAAAGATGGCAAGGACCCCTCCCTTCCAAAAAATTATAGACCTATTTCCCTAATTAATCTAGACTGCAAGATCTTGGCCATGATTCTCTCGGCACGCCTTCAACGTGTTCTCCCTAACCTGATCCACCCTTCTCAAGCAGGGTTTCTTAAAAATAGATTATCCAGTGATAATACCAGAGTTCTAGCACACGTCCTGGAGAAAGTTAAGCTCTTAGATACACCAACGGCTGCAATAACATTGGATGCAGAGAAGGCTTTTGATAAAGTAGACTGGACCTTTATCGAGGCCGTGTTAAATAAATTCAATCTAGGAGCAACGTTTACGAAACTTGTCATGTCACTGTACACCTGCCCCACTGCAAAGGTTAGAGCGGGTGGCTCTTTCTCCTCTTCCTTGTCCCTGAAGCAGGGTACGAGACAGGGTTGCCCCCTCTCCCCATCCTTGTTTTTGTTAACAATTGAACCGTTCCTGTTTCATATAAGGCATAATGATGCTATTGCCGGTATCCCATTCCAGGATTGTAACATAAAACTGACCGCGTCCGTGGATGATGTACTAATTTTGTCTGAAAGAGCAGATGAGGCTATTTCGGCACTCATGCATACCATTGATGAATCCTCCAAGGTATCGGGCTACAAGCTAAATAAGGACAAAACGGAGGTCAAACTCCTCAACAATATTGGGAATAGTGAGATCCTTGGAGACTCCGGCCTCACCTGGCAACCACACTGTTTCAAGTACCTAGGCCTTGATTTTAGGAAAGATTTAATTTCAACACTGAGAATTAATGAGGAACTAACCCTGAAAAAGATCTCAACACGATTAGATGGTTGGTCACCCAAGGTTCTCTCCTGGTGGGGCAGAGCAGAGACTCTCAAAATGATGTCCACCCCTCTAGTGAACTACCTTGCTAGCATGCTTCCTATGACTTTTACGGACGACTTTATTAAGAAAGTGGACAGGCTGTTTGGTGAGTTTTTGTGGCGGGGGAAGAAAGCCAGGATATCTATGAAAAAGCTGCAGATGGCAAAAGAAAAAGGCGGCCTGGGTCTCCCCTCCTTCAGGAACTGCCAGATAGATTTTCTTTGCAAGCAGGGAGCCTTATGGCTAGTGGACTCCCCACCATATGTTCCAGTGTGGCTAAACATTGAAAAATCTATTATCACAACACAAAACTCACTTTACTCCTATTATCTCCCTAATCCATTTCTAGAGATTATTCCCTCTATCTCTCCTTATACTCATCCCAAACCTCATCTTACTACTATGATCTCCTAATAAACACTTTCTAGACTTTTACCTTGTCTGTACACCTCAATACCCGCATTATCCTTTTCAATCCAACTAACAGAGTCACATGTCCACCACTCAAATTTCACTATAATCCACCAGTAATCCTTTTTGGGTTCTGGAGTAGCGGGCTAATCGCCGAAAAACTTTTTGACGCCTCGGCAGGGGTAGTAAGCGCTATATAAATACAATTAGAATACAGTGTAATATTTCAACACTGTACGTTTTATCAGCTATTTAAGATGTTTTTAATAACAATAATGGTATTCTCTGGTTTATATGACCTTAAACCTACTTTCCAATGGTCATAGAGCCACATGCCATCAGTGCTCTATTTCACTTATTTATCCATAGATAGGATGAATGTAGGCTTGGGGATTTTTTTTTTTTGTGCGGGGGAAGCAGCTAGTTTACTCTCTTTTGTTTGCATGACTAAGAACAGTTTGGAATATATGTATTTCAATTAACTTGCGTAGCATTTAAAATATGTTTTTGTCTATTTAATCCTCCGAATACTGAAAAGTATTTGTAGTTAGAATTAATGTATATAAAACAAGCCAATTATAATAAGAATTTTTCATTGAATTACACCTCTCTTACTTTAAAGTTAAGGCGTGGCCTCTAATATATACTTGAACCGGCTTTTAAAATAGTTTTCCATACAAGAGCTGATTTTCATTTTCTAATCTTTCTTTTTGGAGAAAGTGCTGTAACCTGAATGTTTTTTGTTTTGCATGCCCTTGAAACATTCTTCATTGTGGTGAGATGGATTATTACCTGCTATAAATCCATCCCATCTCTGTTAACTTAAAAAGGCAACAGTATGCCTTCCTTCCAGCCTCTTCATTCTATCTACAATATATTTTAGAGATTTTAATTGCTTGTTTATCACAAACGAAAATTCAAAATGAAGAAAAACATTCTCTCAAACCAGCAGCCTGTATTAAGGCATAATATTCAAGCAAGTGTTTCCTATTGTTTATAGATGTAGTGTTTTCTGAAGTGTTGAGTCTTTACATCATCTCTGCCATGCAGGAAGTTTGAGAAGTTATGATGTTGACTGGGATGATATTTCAGATTGTGGGAGTATACATGGAGAAAGCCTGTCTTACACTTTCGTTTTTCAGTTTTTAGTTTGTATTGTGGCTTTGACCTAGCATCTTGTGTGGTGCTGACCATGTGCCTGATTATGACTTTGCCACCCTGCCGCCGCACTGCCTAAGCTGTGGTTGGGCCGTCTGCCAGATTAGTTTCATGCTGTCTGGTGGGCTGGTTTTTGGCATTCCCACGGTGGTGCCACCGAATATGGGCACCGCAATGGGAATGCCAAAAACGGTTCCTGCATGTCATGGACTATAAAGTGATGGAACTGGTGTGCATTCACACAGGAGGCCACATGTTATGTCCCCCGTGTGCATCCACAGGGCGTGAGGCACCAGGGGCCCTGTATAGCCCCCTTTGTTTCCTGTCTGTCCGTGACACTGCCAGCAGAGAGGAAACTCATAATATGCTTGGTGGGAGTGCAGCGGTCCCGCCAAGCATATTGCGGCCTCCTGACCACCACAACACCCACATGGAATGACGTTCCCTGGTGCCTGTGTTGGAGCAATTTAAAAAAAATAAAAATTAAATCGTAATTGGCCTCTAGGTGAGGTTATTTTCGAGGCCCCCCACGAGTCTGGCACTCCGTGGACCACCAGACTCCTAATAGTCCCTTTAGTGAGGTGGTTATTCTTTAGGCTAACATACTAGGGCATTGTTTCCTGGGGTCTGTATGAGATGCAGCTCGTCTTGACGTGTGCAGGGCGAGTGAGTATAGTTTCTGGAGTTTGTAAATTCCCTTATTTATCTATTTATTTCACAGTTTTCGATTATGGTCCTGTAACACCCAAAACATTGCAGCTCAGCCACCCTTCTGCTGGAAACTCTGGAGTTCAAGAAGGAAACAAGTCGAAACCATCTTTTTCAATAAGTGCACCCAGGGTCTGGATTTACATCTCCTCTGAACTTTATGTTCATACAAAAATTTCAGTTCAGAACATGAAAATATGCCTCAATAAGAGAAGCGGTAAATTCACAGAAGAGCAAATGATTCTGACCCTTTAGTCTCTGCAATAATTTTTGCTTCAGAAACTTGCATTTAACCCATGTCAAAATCTAATATTTAGAAAAATACGGCATACTGTATGCAAGATATTGATTTGCATGCCAAATATCGGTCTGACCTAGGAATAGAGACTTGATGGGAAATAGATTCCATGGCCTGTTTACAATATTGCTTAGGTGTGAACAACATTTTCCCAGTCATCCATCCTAAACTGACATAACAAAGAATCTTGTGACAATCATATTGGTCTACAGGAAAGACGTATAGGTCACTCCATCATGATAATGGCAGCTGCTGGAAATATAATACTCCAGATCATCGGATCATAACCTGTCACTCTTGATCTTTAATTGCTCTATAGTTTTCCACAGTGTTCAAGTAGGGCTCAGAAACAATTATTTGGAGTACTGGATTATTCGTGCAACCTTCAAGAGGATTCATTATATTTAATTATCTGAGACAAGTATATTTGACGGATTCCGATAAAGGAACATGGATTGTAAGAGCAGTAAGGGTGGGAAAGAAAGTGATTCTGTCTAATTAAAAGAGGAGAAACAAGCTAGACATATGTTATGGTTACCAGAACTATCTGCGTTAACATCTAGAGAGAACCTGCACTTTAGATGTGAAAACAATCTTGCAAAATTTCACAAAGCATGGCATGATGTTTTTTGGATTTGTAAGACAATGCGAAATTTATAAAAAAAGATTAGATTAATATCATTAGGACATCCTTTCCATCCCTCTTCAGCACAGTTGTTTAAATGTTATTTGTCTGATGAATATTTATTTATTATAATGCAATTTCCAGCGTGTTAAAAAAAATGTCCATTGTCCATTGTACCAGACCTTCGACACCATGGCCAGTACTAATGGCATATGCGCCTTGCTATTGTTTGTAGATGTAAGCTATTTTGGATATTTTTTAAGGTATAACCTTTACTACTCTTTTCAAATGTTTGATTTTACTCATTACACAAATTAATGTTGTCCTACTGTAGACAGGTTAACATGTTTTATTACGTATTTATGAATTACATATTATTGAATTTAAAATAAATAGAAAAAAGAACTTCCGAAAGAGCTGATGAGCGCCCTTACCTCATAGCGGATTTTACCTCCAACTTGTATGCTGACTGCTCTGACCTAGGGTCAACCGAATTGAACTGGAATTAAGTACCATATTTATATTTCTAGAAATGTATGTAACTTGTTCACTCTCTCCTCTGTCATTAAATGTAAACATCCCATGCATTCTATTAATGCAACCGTGTATATGCTGAACATTTCTATATCTATTAATATGCAATTCATGAATATTGTAAGAATTCTGTCATCTGTTTAAATCTTGTTTGTGTTATACAAAGCTGCTAAAAAATTCTTAAATACATTAAACTAGATTCAGAACAATACGCAGTGAGCAGAAAAGAAACAATTGGATTGTCAGGATTGGAAAAAGAGGATTGTCACCAGATTTCAATGCTTCAGTAGTACTTTTAGGAGAAAATGTTTTAGGGATACTTTTCCTTTCCAAAATCCTTCATGAAATGTTTGTTTCATGACATCTTAAGCACTAAGGTCTCTATACATTTCATTTTTTCTAATATTTTATTTTGCAATCAGATTTTTTTTCTTTCTTTTTCTTTGTCTTTTTGTCTGAGATCGACACTTAAATCTTTCTGCGGTAGTGTTTGTTACAGTATTTAATGTAAATCCATTATTAGCTAACAATTGAGACAGGCCACAAAATATCTTGAAAAAGTAGATATATTTGCTTTTTCCTGTCTTAGTAGGTCATGCTGCACTAATTTTGATATGTATCAAATTGTTTTTGAATGTGTTAGGAGTATGATACCAAAGGTAATGCACTACTTTTCATTTATTTGGTACTTTATGTCCAGACCGCACAAATGAAGAGAATAATCTTTTCAGTGTCCATGTTCTTGTTACCTGATGCTAATCTCTTTTTTTTCAGTGGCGGCACCTGACTTACTGGATCCTAAATCTGCCACTCACAACGCCAAGCCAAGACTCTCCTTTTCTACGAAGCCCATTGTGCTGTCTACTTTTGAAGACAGCGATATATCAGCCAGTGTCATGAGATGGAAGACAGTGTCAACCATATTCCTGGTGGTCGTTTTGTACCTTATCATTGGAGCTACTGTATTTAAAGCACTGGAGCAACCACATGAGAGCTCACAGAGGACTACCATTCTCATTCAAAAACATGCCTTTGTAGAGGAGCACGCATGTATCAACACCACTGAACTTGAGATGCTCATCCAGGTAATGAATGGAAACATATGGTGTTTCAGCCATGTTATCATTTTATGTTGGGCCTTCAACGGTGGTAGTACGTTTGTCAGCTGTTGCTTTGACATTTTTGGAGATCTTCTTATGATATTTATACAGACTAATTATGTTGAATTATACTGAAAAGGCTACTCACAGCACAGATCAGAATGCTGACGTATCAACTATTGGGTAAGAAGTTAGTTGTGATGGTTTTCATGCCGATCAGATTAACAATGGAGTGTATAGGCATAGCTCTGATGAAACTTTAAATTGACTATATTCAAATTATTTCTGCTAGATCCACTTTGTGAAAGTTAGTGTTGAAGAGCCACTGATCTGCATTATTGATAAGATTCCAGTTGAGTCACATTGTGTGTCGGAACTGGTTATTAGGGTCTAATGGTGTTTAGTGGCTTCATTTTACATTTTTATTTAAGCAGTTGAATTTGCCATATCTTTGGACTGAGAGTATTCGATCGAGCATCAAGCTCACAAATGTACCCATTAGAAGCTATTTCTAATTGGTCAGCTGTAATTTCTACCAAGAGGGAAAGGAGGTGACATATTCTGCTACTCAAGCCCAGTCTATCCAAGAGGGCCTTCAAGATAAATGCCATTGAAGCACACACTTTTCTTGTCGATTCATGTCTTGTTAACTCCCACTGTTTAGAGAGTTCAAAAATGAGCCAGAAAGTGTATGTAAAAGTAGTAAAGTAAGCATATAGATCAGGCACAAGAAATCATTGACTGTGAGATAGACAGTTTTAAGAAATATGTACAAAATAACTGGTTGGTTAGTTCATGATCTATGGCTTAATGTGTGGCCAGTTGATAGACTGTAATCTGTGGATGTTTCAATCTGTTTATCTGTACATTAATTTTGAATGGCTTCTTGTCCTAGTAAAACTCAATTTTAAGCACCATGTGGTCATGAAACCCGGTGTATTTTCATGGTCATCTGGAGAGATGTCTGCCAAGCATGATATGTAAGAGGTGCCACTTTTGCTAAATCATCATGATCACAGGTCATCTGATTTAATGAGGGATCAGGGAAGGCGAGGTTAAGTGTGATGTTCCTGCAGGAGCTGTCAATGCAGGAAAGTGCCTTACTGTTCTGTCAGATAAATGTGCTGAACATTGAAGCAAGATGTTTTCAAAATGTTCTGTGAAGCAGACTACTGTCTAGCAGTGCTGGAAACCTCTATGAAAAAAGCATTTCACCGAACCATACTTCACTTCAATGTGGAGTAGAGGGGACAATGAGATGACACCTTTATAGTCTAAGTACCAATACATGATCACCTTTCATGATAATTGACTTTAACCGCTAGACTGAGAAGGAAAGCTTTATTAGGTAAAACCTTTCAGCTAAAAAAATCCTACAAAAATCTGAATAAAGAAATTATACAAAATCCTAACCTGAAACATGTGTATAATACAAACATAGGGGACAATTGTATGTTTTCTCACACATACTGTACATTTAAAACCTGTGTCTTCTAACAGGCACTGTTTCAGCAAAGAAGATTTGTAAATAAACCAGATGTACTTTTCCCCCATGAAAGGGAGTATCCTACTCATGACATAAGTTACTTCTGTTTGCATCAAACAAGCCGTACTTTATCTGCCATAGAAAATTCAGGCCAGTAGCATAGATTGTCTTGGGAAGGTTTACTGGAACCACAAGTTGCAGATTAGCTTGCATTGAGTTTCTTGCTATTGATTCAACTATTCTCATTGATGCCTGTATTTATCCTAACAATTCCAAAATCAGTAAACATGCCGTCTAATTGAGTTTTCTCAAGTTTTTCAGTCTGAAATGTTTGTAATAGTTTCCAGGATAAAAGCCATTCAATGTGAGACAGAATTTTCCCCTCCTTCTGCTAAGATAGTTTCTGTTACTTCAGACTACATTGTGTGCCAAAAGTTGAAATTTATTTTTATGTATTTTGGTTTTGCCTATAAAGCATGAACAATAGATGATTCCTAAGGTATTAAGACAAAATATTGAAAAAAATATTGTGGAGCTGAAATATCGAGTTTCAAATATCGTGATGTACAAATTTCCTGTGCAAAATTATCGCTGACAAGAATATTTACTTTAAGGTAAGTAATATCGATGGTAAAAATATCTATGTTGTTAATATCGATTTTAAAAATATCTATGTTTTTAATATTGTTTACAAAAAGATCTTTAATAATATCAATTTTTAATTATTTTGATGTATTTTAATATATATTTTAATTGTATATGCTATAAATCATTTGTATAATTATTGTTAATCGTTTTTAATATAGTTTGCAAATATGTAGTTCTTTTTAAATTAAATGTAATCGTTTATTAGAATTGTTGGTGCTGTAGTGGGTTGTGGGGTTTATAGGGGTACAGGGTGGGAAGTAAATACATTCTAATTAATGATTGATTTATATTAATTATTTAATTGATAAATATATTACTTGTGTATTTTTTAAAATTACATTAAGTTTTAGGTGCAGGTTGTGAGATTTGTAGGGGTATGAGAGTAGTGACTGGAGTGGGAATAGTACATTTTACCCCTACTGAGTCTAACAATTTCCCTACTCTTGCAGAGATTAGAGTTGAATTAGTATATATATTATCCCTACAATTTTATGCTTTTGTTATATTGTTTGTAATATGCAATATATTTGTTGTAACATTTTAGGTTTTTATTTTGTTTACTTTTTTTGTGTAATTAAACTGTTATGATGTTTAGAATTATATCCAGTTTATTTGCTACAGTTTGCAATTTATTGTATCTATATATATATATATATATATATATATATATATATATATATATACATACAAATCTATATTCATTTGTTCTTTTTTAATTTTAACATTTTTGTACAATGTAGCATAAATTATAATTATTATTTTAATAACAGTTTTAAATTACTTATGTTTAAATAAACAAACACATAGATATATTTTAATAAGTATTACATTTTATATGATTATACATTATTTAAATATATTTAAATTACATTATATTACTGTTTAATGTTAATGTATTGAATTTTTACTATGTTTAACTATGTTTATGTAGAAAACTATATTTTTGTGTTCAATATGTTTTTTTAATTATTTTTGATATTTACATTCTTGATATTTTTAAAACAATATTTACTTGTTAAGTTTGAACATAGTTATAAGACAGCTGAACGCTGCACAGGGCAAGAGGAACTTCTCTTTTAATTGGGCGCCACTCAGAGGGTCACTTTTTGAATGTGGTCTAGTGTTAGGGATATAGTAGGTGCTACTTTATGTTGGTTAGATAAGTTATGATACATTTATTTGCTTGCAAACAAATACGTGTAAACACCAATAAGGTGAAGACCATATAGTGGCACATTACAAAACCCCTCCAAAGAGTCATAAATATTAACTTTCAAATCCCTTTTAGTTGGAAATGGGGCTTTATTTTCTATTGACTTAATATCATGTAAATAAAACTGTGACTATGATTTTGTTAACACAATCATATGTACAAACCAATGAACCGCTCTACATGAGGAGAGGTATGTAGTAAAAGTGGAGCACCATCAAAGGAGGTGCAGGGGAAGAGAAAGAAAAGGCAGCTTGGAGGAAAGGGTGCTTACAGCAATAGGGGGGCGGGATAGTGCATTAAGTAGGAAATGGCTAGCTATAATAACTGAGAATGTGGAGGGCATGATTCTTCCAGGACATATTCTTTAATTAATTGAGACCTAGGCAGCTAGGGACCGGAGAAGAAAAGGTTGTTGCAGTTGCAAAGCCTAAGGCATGCAAAATTGTAGGCTTTGTGACCTCAGAAACCACTCTCGATGTCCTAAAGGTATGAATCACAAAGCTATCTGAGATTGCAAACCCATTGATTGGATAGTGACACCGCAAAAGAGCTGTTGTCCTTTCAAAAGGTTTTAGGATGGATAACTTTCACATTGTGAATGTGGGTTGTGGACATTGGATGAGCAGACAGTGATTTATGCCCTGACCAGGTGCCGCGAGCGTGAGGGGTAGGTGTCTCCGCCGTCCCAGCGTCTGTGCACAGGTACACCGACCAGACAGCGCTGGCCTCACAGGAGCATGCTGCGAGGCCCGTGTTACTCTCCCCTAGGGTCGCCTAATTAGAGCAGGACCCCTTGGCCCTCTTTGTACCCGATCCAGTGAGGTTGTATTTACATTTGCTTTTTACTTCCTGAATGAGCATTGTATCACTTTTTTCTTGTGTAGTACTTTGTTAAGGTCCTGACGAATCGCCGGTTGGCGAGAAACATGTTGACCACACCAGGGGGTTGAGTTAGTTTTCTGCACACTCAACAGTCTCTAGCTCCCCTCTCACCCCTTTTAATCAGGGAATCAGCCACGCTAATAAAATCCATTGTGGACTGCTTACCCTTTTTAATATTCACTCACTTTGCACCGACTACACTTTCCCTTTTTCTCACTCACACACACCATCGGCAAGGAACAAAAGAACTCCGCCAAAAGAGTGCCTTTTGGCATTCTGTCAGACATTGCAGTGCCGGTCTGACGAGGAGCAGTGAGCCGATGATGAAACTGGACATCCTACAGTCAAGGTGTGTTTCACACCTAAGGCTCTGGGTGTGTGAGGCTCTCTAGTTCCGGCAAAGGAACTTCCCTAGTTCCCTGACTCTGCACTTCTTTTCCCTCTCCACACTATAGCACTCTCCCCGGGGAACTTTGTACCCTTCTGTGTGATTTATGCCCTACCCCGATGATCTTTTGTATCTTGACAACCTATTTATAAAATTCTGCCCCGTCCCTTTAAGTGGTAGGGGGCTGCAGTGTCAGAATTGTGCATATGTAGATGCAGTGATAGGAGTCTGCATCCCCCACAAGCCTCTGTTGCTGCATTGTAGGCATTTGTTGGGGTATGCAGAAGAAATCCTATGGTGGTTATAACACATTACACCAAATGCCATACATACATTCATAAATAAAGTAATTACTGCATAAATACACTCATAAAAAGATTCATTAATTCTTAGAAGCCAAGACATTTCCATGTGGAAAAATCTACAACACACAATACAAGAACGCCATATTAACCTTAACCTAATATCACAAATAAGGACACCAACATTTGCCCAAAACCTAGGCACCATGGTATGTCTTTGAATTTTGAGCCCCCCCTCACTTTGTTTGCATGTCTGTGCACCATGTGCCATGCACATCAACGGAGGTGAGTGGGGCTCCCCAGTGCCACTTTTTAGCAGCCTACGATGGCGGGCTGCCCTGTTTGGAGCCACCCATATCTCTTTCCAGCAAGTGCCATTCAGGGATGCTGCTCCTACCACCGCCTCATCGGGATCTATGATCCTGGTAGAGCCAGCAGTCTTGTGTCCGACAGCTCATGGTCCGACCCCCACTATCAGAATACGGCAGTCAGACCTCCCATGATGGCCTGTCAGCTGTCCAATTGTCGCTATTGCAGTCAGCCACTTCAGTGCCTATTACGATTGCGGGCGGATCGCCAACGCCGGGTCGGCAGAGTTCTCCGCACCACGATCTTAACCTTAAAAACCGCTGGCCAGATTATGATGGCGGTGGTGACCGCAGCAGTGTGAAAATCCGTCCGCCGCTTTTCCACCTGTAGCAATACGCCTGCGGAGCTGGACTGCTAAAATGGTGCCGGTGCCTAGCTTTTCCTGCCGTCCGGATTAGGATGCATGCAGAAGCTAGCTTTTTCACTGCACTCTCTCTGCTATGGAAAGGCTGATGGGGATTGGGTTGAGGGGCCCGTTGCAGACCACCCTCATGTGGGGGGGGTGGGTGCACTGGGCGGGTACCCACCTACATTTCACTGCACCAAGTGGCTGGCACAGTGCAGTACCTCCTTCGTAGTGCAGTGAAATGCACAAAATGCTTGTTTTCGCGACGCAGCGTGCTGCTGCCAGCACCACCTGTCTCAATGTTAACGCTGTGGAATCCAACCGATCAAAATACAAAGGGCAGGACTGCTGGAAGTGTGCGGCGGTCAAATCATAATACGATGGGCGGGACCGCCGCACGCATGGTGTTCGGACTCAATATCCGCTACGGTTGCGGCCGAAAAAAATAAAACCACCAACCTAATAGGCT
Source organism: Lissotriton vulgaris (assembly GCF_964263255.1). Lineage (NCBI taxonomy): Eukaryota > Metazoa > Chordata > Amphibia > Caudata > Salamandridae > Lissotriton > Lissotriton vulgaris. The sequence goes on from NC_141694.1 coordinate 1,690,577,212, forward strand.
CTGTAGTGTCTAGCATCATATCTTTTTTTCATTCTCCCCAGAAATTTCTCAACTGTTGGTCGCATAATCTTAGCTAAAAAGAATGCACGGTCGAATTTCTGCTGAAAACCCCTCAACCATGCAAGACATAATTTTGACATTGGGACTTGTCCCCTCATGATTTCAAAAGGACATAATCCATTAACACCATAAGGACATGTACGATGGGACCACAGCATACTCTCTATTGCATCACTCAACTCAATTTTGTTTTGGACCGCCCACTGAATGCACTCCATCAACATGCCAATCATTTTCTCAACAAGTCCATTAACCTGGAGGTGATAAATAACGCAATAAGCTTGTGTTTTATTGCAATGCCTTCAAGAAAATCCTTAATTTCTTGCAAAACAATTGTACTCCTTTGTCGGATACAATTTCTTTTGGAACCCCCTCTATCAAAAACAATTTCTTCAGGAACTTTATCACCACATTAGTATTGGGCTCTTCCATAAAGCCTACCTCCCACCACTTGCTGTAGCAGTCTACCACCACCATAGCAAATGTACATCTCTGTGGTAGCATATTGAATGGACCAATAACATCTATTACCAACTTAAACCATGGGCCCTCAGGTAGACTTCTAGTTTGCAATGGTACAGACTCTGTCTTCATCCCTTTGTCACTGTTGCCACATATAACACAAGCTGTGGCGCTTGCAGTGATTTCTGTGTACATTCCCAGCCACCTATCACTGTGCCTAGTTTTCCATTTTGTGATGGTTTGACCCAAATATCCTTCATTGGCATATTATCTAATCTCTTAAACCCTTGGGAGGAAATAGTTTGTCTCCCCTCATTAACATTCCATTTTTCTCAACTCACAACTCTGCTAGCTTGAAATAAGACTGAATGGACACTGGTAACCCTTTCCTTTTGGGCCAACTCTGTTTGATATATTTTTTGACAATCTCGAGATCTTCATCAACTAACATTACGACCATCCATTCATCCTCAGTAAATGCATTTCCCTGGCACACATCCACTGTAGCTATCAAATATTCCTCATCCTCCTCTTCCCAATTTATTGATTGTTCCTGATAGGACCTGGGGAACGTGATAAATAATCAGTTATGGTGTTTTTTACTCCCGGAAGGTACTCAATCTTACAATTACATTTCAAAAACTTGGAGCTCAGTCTGGCCAGTCAAGGGATGTGTTCCTTTATCACTGAACCTCCAAGTATGTTAACAAATGGCTTCTGATTGGGTTTGAGCATGAACTTCCTCCCCCCAAATAAAACCTTTAAATCATTCCACCACCCAACAACAAGCCAATAGTTCTTTCTGTATAGCAGATTTTTTTTTCTTCTAATTTTCCTTAAAAGACCTGGACGCAAACCCCACCATTGATTCACCTCCATCTTCTTTCTTCTGAGCAAGAGTGGCACTCAAGTCTACTGTGATGATGCACGCCCTGGTAGAGTGAAATGGTGCCAGAACTTCATCAGGGACTATGTCTTTCTTCAGAGCTGCAATTTCATCCTGGCACTCTTCACTCCACAAGAACACTTTTTTTTTCCTTGAGCAGTTCTCTCAAATGTACAATTTTGGCCGAGAATGTTTTTATTAAATTTGCAAACCCCTTAAAAGGATGCAATTTGCTCTTTGGACAGGGTGCCTTTGTAATATCTTCCACAAGACCAGTTCCGGGTTCCACTACTTATTCAGATATCACAATGCCTAAATATTCAATTCTACTTTTGGCAAATTCACACATTTTAACATTTGATACAATGCCAAACTTGTTCAATATTTCCAAAATCATGTGCATAAGCCCCTGGTGGGCATCTAACTCTCAAACACGTCACCGTACGACATTGCCTCAAGACACACGAGGTGCTCATGGACACCCGAGTAGACACCCGAGGCTGAATGAGCAGCTGGCTTGCGCCTGGACATGCACTGACCATGACCTGGACTGAACGGATGACTTGCCTGTGGAGATGCAAACTGGTCATGCGCTGGTCTGCAGAAACTGCCTCCTCACGCAGCATGTAATAAGGTTGGCCTCTCAGGCTCGACCTGACAGTTCCTCCGCTCTTGTGCTGAAGGTTTCTGTGCATACAGGCCAGTGGACTCAGTCTTGGCAACAGCTAATGCGCAAACAGGCAGCCAGTACAAACAACATAGAAAACTTGCTGCTACTGGTCTGATAATTCTCTGGTTATATAAAAGTCATCAGCAGTTCATATGACTGTTCAAAGAAATGCTCAGACAGGTCATGTCATTAGGCATGCACCAGACATGATGACCTTTGACTGTGGCCACCCTCAGTTCCACACCCTCTAGCAAAGGAATATAAAACGTGGAATGCATTGTGAAAGACTCAACACCACAAATCCCTTTCTCATGAATACCAATGGGCTATCCTTACAATAAGTCATTTATGCTCTGTGATTGATTAGTACATCCATCATAGTGCCAAAATATTGAGAGATGAAAAAAACTCCCTCCGGCCCTAAGCATTTATTTCTTGCGGGCGTGGATCTTGATCGCCTTTTTAATAAATAATTGAAGGAGAATGCCTCACTAGCATGGAATTCCAGACCCCATGTGAATAGCTTTAGAAGGCCTGATTTCCTTTCTTTCCTGTGTTTTCTAGTGGCTTCAGCTATTGTGTAAGCCACTGGAGATCTTGACATTGGTTGCCAAGTATGCTGGGATATTTAAGTTGTTCACCTTGTAGCTCCACAACAGGTGTTAAAGTGATGATGAAAGATCCCTTTTAGCAGTGTTTCCTTTACTTTACAGCCAAACAATCTCAGAAATCCATATACTGCTGTTCTTTTAAAGAAGCAGAACAAGGGGATCACATTGGCGCTTCTGTCAGCCCTCTTGGAGCTTCCCTATTATAGTGAGAACCTCCCCTTCCCTATCAGCATGAATCTCACTCTTACTGGTCTGGGCCCGGGGCACCGTGATAGAAGTCTGTCTGACTATGATGAAGACAAGCTTCAAAAGCAAGCTCACAAGAGAGTTCTGTTTATTATAAACATGCATTTACTGGGTTCCTGCTTGCCCTTTGTAAGATATAATTGTTTCCCATCCCCTCACAACCTAGATAGCTATTATTATATGTTCCTATATTTACCTGCTCACAGTTTTCTTACTAGAGATTTACCAGAAAGCCCATTGCTCCCAAAGGCCCTTTGTTTTGCTTATGGGCACTACTTATATCTTTACTCTAAGCAAGGGAAGTCCAATTACTGCCAGTGCAAGAGCAGGGGCCTGACATAACCAGTTTTTAGGAATGTCCTACTTTGTGGTAAATGCAACAATAATCTACAGAATGTCACCAATTAATTAGGCATTGTATAGTTATCACAATGTTGCAAAGATGATATCGCTAGCTCTTACCTAACTGAACTTAGTAAATTGTATTTTTATTTTAAGATAAACCCTGACTAAATAGAAAGACAGCGTTAGCAAAACTTTCGATTCCTGTTACTGCATAGACATATCTAGTCCATCTTTGCATGTCCCACTTTTGTAAATAATGCAACCATACCTCATGAGCTCCAGTGCACTACTTATAGGTGACTTAACTAATATTAATAGTAGGCTTGTTCAACATGTCAAAAAGATTTATTTTGACAGGTGCTAGGCATGATGGCAGTCCTGAAGCCATGCTTTTAAAGTAGCTTGTGTGTGGAGTGATTCCCTACTGCACCACATATGGCATTGAATGTTTATGTTACTGTTGAACTTGGTAGACATGCCTATTGGAATTGGTCTATATTACTATGTTACTGTGGGGCGGTTTAACAGCCTTTCAGAGCCCAGAGACAAAATATACAAGTAAATTCAGCCTATAAAAGCATACTATATCTAGCAAGGCTACACAGAATGGTCAATGTCTGTACAGTGAAGATGTAGTACTGTTACTCAGATTAATATTAGAGTATTATTTCTCAAATATGAAGCCAGTGGTGTAACTATAGTGCACTATATATACATATGATGATGCATTACAATTATTTTCATTTCAAGAAGCACCTTTACGTTCCAATGAATCTGAAAATAATCTTTTTAATTAACCTAGAGAAGGAACACTTAAAATATTGTGATAGGTATATTGATAACGTTAACCGAATTTGGAAAGTTTTATAGAATTCAATATTGGTTTTCTTACACTACTTTGATACTGTCCATGAAATGATGAACGATTCTTTATATAGACAAAGACATAATATTGTGAATAGTAAGTTCAAGACTAATACATTTTTAAGGCAAGGTACCAATGTAGCCTGTTGAGAGGAAACAGTTTCTTGGATTTATGATAGTCTAAACTGTAATACAAAGATACAATTTAGAAGTGAAAAAATTGACATGAAATGGAAATTTCTCAATTAACACCGTATAAAATGTCAAAATAAATAAATAAGTTAATATGTGGGAAAATATAATGTGAAGGGCAAAGGATGAAACCCACTGAAATCACTAAAGTGCCCAGAGTTGGGTGGCATTCTTCTTCTTTGAGTTTATAAGTCACTTTGTAATCAAATATGTTTGCACCCCTGTGTCAAGCAGGATGGATGACGTTTTTTGAATTGGTTATATTGCAGGATGTATTTGGACATCTAGTGTTTGACTTTGATTAAGGTGAGGGTGAAAATATGTCAATTATGGTGGCAGTTTGGATGTTTAATTGTGTATAATAACTCATAAGCTGAGTGTGGTCACATCCTGCAGCCTTCCAAGACTTTGGGAAGGGAGATGGTCAGCCCCAATCATTGCGTGCATTGCTCTCTGTATGTCCGACGTACTGTCAACCGTCTGATGGCGGGTGCAATGTGAAACAAACAGAACACATTAACATGTTAAAGCCAATATTTACAATTTAAGTTGAAAAAACAATTCATTTAAAAGTTAAATCAGTAATGTCAAAATAGTAAGCAATATATTAATGCAAAGGAATGATCTATGTGAAACAAACAGAACACATTAACCTGTTAAAACCAATATTTACAATTTGAGTTTGAGTTGAAAAACAATTCATTTAAAAGGTAAATTAGTAATGTCAAAACAGTAAACAACATATTAATGCAAAGGAATGATCTATATGATGAAAGGAGTATGCAGCCAAAACAGAGAGAAAGAGAGAGAAAGATCATGAATCAACTTGTAACCAGATCCAGAGAAAGAACGGGAAAAGAAAAGAAAAAGAAAAAAGAAAGAGAAAAAGAAAAGAAGAAAATAAAAAGAAAGAAATTTAATGAATTGACTAAAGAGGATGTTACATACCCAGAAAAGTGAAGAGGATTACAAACAGATGAGACAGAACACAATGAGTTCAAAGTCAAATTCAATCTCCTAGATGTATAGACAATTCTTCATCTGAATTCAAAACATTCGGTATATTAGTATTCAGTTCTATAATGTATCTAGGGCCACATGCATGAAGCCTTTTTGAGTGCGCAAATGGGCCTCATTGAATCTGCCCATTTGCAAATTCAAAAAAGGCTTTTCACATGCATCGAACCCAAATTGCGATTCAGTAACCTGTTACCGAATCGCAAATTGGCTGTCTATCCCTAGCAGAATTAGTTTCAAGGTCCTCACGTTGGCGTTTAAAGCCCTCCACTGCATTGGCCCAGCTTACCTCAGGAAGCGGATTGCTCTCTACGTTCCCCGGAGGAGTTTGAGATCTGCTGACCTGGCTAAAGTGGAGGTACCAGTGATCAAACGCGTGCGGATGGGAGGCCGGTCTTTCCAGTTTATGGCGGCCAGTTTGTGGAATGAGCTCCCTCTGGCACTCCGCAAGGCTAACAATCTTCTGGCCTTTAGAAAGGAGCTCAAGACGCTCCTCTTCTCCGCCTAACCAGTGGGCCTACAGTGTTTCTGCCGCTGGGTTTTTCTTGGTTGTGTTCAGGACTCTCTGCCAAAGCGCCGGGACACCCGATCTGGGTAGCCGTGCGCTCAAGAAATATAGTTCTAACATAACAAATTGGGTTTTGCGATTCGGTATTAGGAAGGGGCGTGTTTAGGGTGTCCCTTCCTTATACCAAATCGCATCAATATCTATGAATGTTTTGCGACCGAAATGGGGTTGCAAAATATTCGCTTTTGACCACCTACACCAAGTAGGTTATAAACCATTTCTAAATAGGAAGGTCCCCAAGGGACCCCTTCTCCTTTGTGGATTTTGTAAAAGCATTTTTCAAGAGCAGGCAGTGGTCCCACAGACAACTGCCTGCTCTTAAAACATGAAAGGAAAACTTTTCATTTTTCTTTTTGTAAAACATCCTGTTTTCCTTTAAGGAAAATGGGCTGCTTTAAAAAAAAAGATTGCTTTATTTAAAAGCAGTCACAGACATGGTGGTCTGCTGACCTCAGCTGGCCACCATCTCTGGATTTTTGTGAATTCTGGGGAGCCGCAAATTGCAGTGTACCTCATTAATATTAATGAGATAGGTTGTTTTGCGTCCCACTACGAATCACTATTTGAAACTCATGGAGTTTCATATATTGGAAATTGTGATTACCTAATTGTAATTCTCAGAAAATCACAATTATTTGCAGTTTCCAATTTTGATACATGTGGCCCCTAGATTCTAACTGGCATAGTTTTCTCACCCTATCCCCACCTCTGCTGAGTTTAGGTATGTAATCTATGGCAAAGAAGCATAAGAGATTCCTCTTGCTGTCATGTTTCTCTTCAAAGTGGGGTGCCACCGGATAGTGCTTGTCTTTATTCTGGATAGCTGTCATGTGTTACAGTATTCTTTTTTTCACTGGAAACATGGTGCTGCCCACATAAGATTTCTCACAAGGGCATGGAAGAACATAGATACATTAGTCTGACATAAAGGACAGATGTTTATCAATTAAACTGTGTGTTTTCATTACTGGTGAAAATGCTTGTTTTACATTTTGACTGTATTTACAAGCCATACAAGAGGTACAGGTGAAGAGGCCTATCAAGTTACTGGTGGTAGATTTACTTTCAGATATTTTGCTCTTGCATAGCTTATTACTCAAAGAGGGACTCTGCTTGAAACATGTTTTAGGGCTTTCTTCCAAAATGTTTGTTAGTGTTGCCTCAGTTCTAAGAATCTCCCAGTGTTTGTTGAGGCTCCTTCTTATGTCCACTGCCTTGCTGTTATATGTATTGATAAACCTCATGGTAGGTGTCTGTGTAGTATCAGACTTGTTTGTGAGTGTAAGTGCTGTTTCCCTATTCACCTTTTTAGCTTTAGCTGGAGCCGTATTGAAGATAGTCTCCCTATAGTTTCTCTCCCTGTAACGTTGACTCATGACAATACATTCCTCCTGGAAGCTTTCTTCCATACTGCAATTCCAGTGTGCTCTTAGGAATTCCCCATAGGGGATGCTATTGATTAGGTTCCTATGATGTCTACTTTCTGCATGCAGCAGAGTGTTACCTCCTGTGCTTTTGTGATGTAGTGTAGATGTTAGTATGTTCCCAACTCCCGACATTTGTGTATCCAGGGATTCCAACTGGGTGTCACTAATGTGACCCTCAAATCTGAGGTTATATGTATTATTATTCAGATCTGAAATGGATGTGAGTACCCGATCATGATCTCCTTTCCAGACAATAAATAAATCATCAATGTAACAAGACCACAAGACAACTTGGGCCATGAAGTCTTGAATGATGTTGGAGACCTGCTGCTCCCACCACCCCATCATAAGGTTGGCATACCTGCGAGCAAAACAGGCGCCCATTGCAGTGCCCTGTGTTTGTCTGTAGGTTGTGTTGTTAAAGAGAAAGAAATTATTTTCCAGGCACAATTTGATCACTGAGATCAACTTTTCAGTGTGGTGTTGATTCATCAAGGGGCGAGATTTCATATATATATAAACACCAGTATGCTTCAAAGCAATACGCGAACTCAGGAGTATGGATGCTGATTTTTATTCCTTAGAAAACGTTACGCGTTTCGACACCAGTTGTGCCTTGATCACATGTTAACCAGAATTACATTTTTGGCGCATTTAAATAAAGTAAATTAAAACAGAAATAAACAGTGATGAGGTAACAATAGAAGGTAGCTCACAAGTACAAGTGAATATGTCGGCCATTTTGTAGTGGTAAAAAAGTGAAGGTAAATAATATGTACTCAACACAATTCCTTATTGTATACTCTGTCTACTCTTTTCACCTGGGTGCATACATGACACCTACTCAAGATTTGTAAAGGTGCCTCATGCTACTCCTGTTGGTACATCCTACCATAAGAAATTGTACCTTCTACGGTCTAGTGCCGGAACAGGAGCGCTGCCTGGAAATTACATAGCCCCTATTTTACTAGTAACCACACAGGCACCATCAACGGTCTAGTACTAGATTTCTTGATCATGCATTCGGTCTAGTGCCCAATCTCTTATTGTATACACCCTGCTATTAGACCAAAATGGTAGTAACCGCATCTTGGTCCATAACTGTATAGATACTGTCTCTATACTTGTAGTCAATCCATTCATATCTCTTACCAGGCCAATTGATATTGCATACGAAAACGTAACCAAAGATACTGGACCTCATCACCCCCCAGTATAAGCAAATAATAAAGCCAAAAGTGCAAAAAGTGATAATCTTATCTCAATGTAGTGAAGTGATCTTCTTTTGTCGCCGAAGAAAAGGGTAGGGAAGAGTGAAGTGCATTAAAAAAAAGTGATGTCTCCCTTCCTTTCCTCCTGGAAGAAACATATAAACAAGCTATTAAAATTTCATACATTAAAATATTATCAAGAAACATCTTATTGTTAAACAGTATAATACAGTACAACTGAAATATAGGCAGCTTAGTGCTGACTGGTTAGATTCCTACCGAGTTGCCTCAACAGATTAAGGGCTATACTGATACATCTTTCCCTATTTTTTGACTACTCTTCATAAAGATGAGTTGCCAATTCCTCGTCTAAGTTGTGGCCTCCTGGGAATTTCGTTTCTAGTTCCATAATCCATTTGGACTCCCTCTTCCTCAGTGCCAGTACTCGGTTGCCACCCCTTCTGCCTATGTTGACCTGTTCTAATGCAAAGAAACTTAGCAGTGAGGTATTTGATTGGTGGTATTCCTGAAAGTGTCTGGCTACCGGGTAGCGGACATCTGCGTGTGTCACTGCTCTCAAATGTTCCTGAATTCGCTTTTTGACCATGCATATTGTGCTACCTACGTACTTTAATTTACATGGACATTCGAGTACGTAGATGACAAAGTTAGTATTGCATGTGAGGAACAGTTTTATTTCGTGCTTAGCAGAGTGCCCTGGGATTTCTTTTTCTTTCACCATGAAACTTGCTCTGCAAGCCCTGCAGTGGCCATAGGGATAGAAGCCTTTGAGGCACTGGATGTGCTGTCTTTTGTTGTTGGATATGTCACCTTTAACTAAGATGTCCCTTAGATTCCTTCCTCTCCTATAGGTGATTTGAGGCCTTTCTTTCAGATGAGAGCCTATTATATGATCTGTCTGTAAGATATTTCAATTATCCTCTAGGATCTTTCGAACTTTGTCAGATCTCTGGTTGAAGGTGGTGATAATTCTAGTTGGATTGTTCTCACTTTCAATATTGGACTTACGTTGCAGAGTCTCAGATCTCTCTACCTCTGATACCCTTTGAGTTGCCCTAGAAGGACCCACTCGGGATACCCTCTCTCCCTGAATCTTGACAACATCGTGTTTTGTTCCTGGGCAAAGCCTTCTGCATTATTGCAATTTCTCTTTGCCCTTAGTAGCTCCCCGTATGGTATACTCCACTTGAGTGGATCTGGGTGTGCGCTGAGGGCATGCAGAAGGCTATTGCCAGCCGTCTCTTTCCTGTGTAATTTCGAGAAATTATAGTCCAATATTGAAAGTGAGAACAATCCAACTAGAATTATCACCACCTTCAACCAGAGATCTGACAAAGTTTGAAAGATCCTTGCGGATAATTGGAATATCTTACAGACAGATAATATAATAGGCCCCCATCTGAAAGAAAGGCCTCAAATCACCTATAGGAGAGGAAGGAATCTAAGGGACATCTTAGCACTTTGCACTGTGGTTGTTGTAGTTTAGCTCTCGTAGCATGCCTCCATATATCCTCTCATAATAAAAAATCTCAAGTAGGTTTGCTGGCAATGTCAAAACCATGTCCCAGGCAATAATAACCACAAGAATCAGTCACGTATGAGACGATATATGGAGGCATGCTACGAGAGCTAAACTACAACAACCACAGTGCAATAGCTGTCACGCCCATCACGGCGAGAAGCAATCAAAAAGCTCTGCAAATACGGCGCGAAAACCAGTTGCCTCCATCCTGAACTATCCAGTGACCAAGGACTGAGGAAGCCCGAAATGCGTTTGGAATATGGGATTGTGCTGCCTGGAGATGCCGTTTTCCCTTGTCATCCAGAGATTAAAAGGTCGATAAATGCTGCTGTGTTGTGCCTCAATTGCTGGGTAATTACATATTCAATATTTAGCGGCCCACCCGGGTCGCGAGGCACCCAACCGCGGAAGAGCGGGCAATGCATGCTTCTTCAGAAATAACCGCGGCATGCGAAGGAGCAATGTGACCGATTCTTGTGGGTATTATTGCCTGGGACATGGTTTTGACATTAACAGCAAACCTACTTGAGGTTTTTTTATTATGAGAGGATATATGGAGGCATGCTACGAGAGCTAAACTACAACAACCACAGTGCAGTGGCCGCCACGCCCATCACGGCGAGAAGCAATCAAAAAGCGCTGCAAATACGGCGCAAAAATCAGTTGCCTCCATCCTGAACTATCCAGTGACCAAGGGCTGAGGAAGCCCTGAACGCGTTTGGAATATGTGATTGTGCTGCCTGGAGATGCCGTTTTCCCTTGTCATCCAGAGATTGAAAGGTCGATAAACACTGCTGTGCTGTGCCTCAATTGCTGGGTAATTACATATGGAATATATATATATATTTATTAGCAGCCAGTCCCAACCTTGCTTGGGAGCAATCAGGCTTCCCAGACCCCCGCCCGCCCCAACATTGTCCACCACCCGGGACCCCGCCCGCCCCGACATTGTCCAGCAGCCCGGGCCCCCGTCCGCCCCGTCCCCCGCCTGCCCCGTCCCCCGCCTGCCCCGTCCCCCGCCTGCCCCGACCACCGTCTGCCCCGACATTGTCCGTGGGTTCCCCGGAGCCGTACCTCAGCTGCTGCTCCTCCCCTGTGCTCCTCAGTTCACCGCTCCGCCGGTCCTTGCCGCTCCTCCCGCCTGTCCGCCGGTCCTTACCACCTGTCCACCGCTGGTCACCGCTCCTCCCCCGCGCCATGTCCGCCGCTCCTCCTCTCGCTCCTGGACGCCGCTCCTCCCCGCGCTCCTGACGTCAGCACGCAGGTCGCGGACGGCGCTACTTCGAAGGGACTACTTTTTTTTAAAGGTACATTTTTTAAAGAACGCATATTTTTATAGTTTATATAGCCTATGTCCATCTGCACACCCTGACTATTACAATGATGTATCGGGTGTGTGGATTGGCGCTGTGGTTCCCGAGTTTACCCGCCTCAAAGTTCTTGCTTTATAATAGTAGTATAGATATAGATATATATATATATACACATATATATATATATATATATATATATGTATATATATATGTATATATATATATATATATATATATATCACCCACGTACTAACTATACACTTATCCAATCACCCAGGTTCTACCCTTTCCATTCATCCATTCACCCAGACACTACCCATGCACAACCCTCTTCAACTACCATAAAAATATAAAGGTGGCGCGGAAGGCCTTATTGCTTTACAGCTAGCCTGGGCAGAGAATGCTCCTAAAACCCTATTCCAGATTCTCAAGTCCTTCACCAGTCCCGAGGCCTGTGACAATCCTGAGGCGGCCTCCCAAGTTCTCTGCGATGCTATTGCTCAGTATTTCACTCAGAAAATTCAGCTCATTTATGATAAGATCTCTCCCTCAGGGAGCCAGCAACCGGATGCCACACCTTTTGACCCATTGGCATCTGCAAAAACACAGCTGCTGGAGAGCTTTCCCCCTATGACTTCCAAGGATGTGGAAGCCTTACTACGCACAGTAAAATCTTGCTCTCCCTTGACGTCATTCCAGCTAAAGTCATTATCTCCCTTTCTAATCAATTGTCCTCGCCCATAGGCATGCTTCTCAACCTCTCTCTAAGAGAGAATTATCTTCCTCTGGAATAGATGGCGGCACAGGCCATCCCTATATGTAAGAACACCAACGTCTCTATGGCAGATCTTTCCAATCTCCGACCCATTTCTTTACTACCTCTCCTGAGCAAAGTATTAGAAAGATACATTAAAAAACATCTGTCCAACCATGTTGAATCTTCTGGTAGTTTGGATTCTTCTCAATCTGGGTTCAGGCCCAAATATAGCACAGAGTCTGCCCTGTTGGAGGTCACGGATAATATCAGGATGACCTTAAACAACGGCCATTCAACGATACTCGTGCTGCTCGACCTCTCTGCTGTGTTCAACACGTCTCCCATCAGATCTTGCTCAGGATATTGGAGGAGATTGGACTCAGAGGACATGCTCTTCAGTGGATGACGAGCTTCCTTTCCTCCCGTTCTCACATCATCAATTTAGGCCCTTTTCGGTCAAAGACAATGGAACTGACCAAGGGAGTACCCCAGGGCTCATGTTTGAGCCCTACCTTGTTCAACATCTAAGTTACTCCCTTGGCTAACCTCCTCATGACCTGTGGCTTTACGCCTATTTCATATGCTGATGACACTCAGCTCCTCTTCTCATTTAATAATTTGGTATGTCATCAGTGATGTCATCAGTGATGTCACTGACCATGTCATGCGTGATGTAATATGTGAGGTCATAAGCAATGCTTTGCGGGGCAGTGAGTTATAGTTAGCTCATTTAACTATAAGTGCTGATTTTCTCTCGTTTTGTAGGAGTGAAATGTCAGCCTAATTATAACATCACTGTAGCCTTTGTTTTTTTTAGTATATGGTCAGGGTACAAAAAATCAGATACATCATGCACTCCGAGAAGGAGGTAAAAACACGTATTAAAGACAACTGGAAGATCTTGGACAAAGATGGGCATCTCAAAGATATTGTTCACAATCCCCTGGGTATAACGTATTGGAAAATGCACTCTGTTGGTGACCATTTGGGTCACAGTTTCATACCAAACTGAGAAAAATCTAGTGGTTGTACACTTTCCAATAAATGTGGGTTTCATAAATGTACAAAGTGCAAAGCCTGTAAATGGGGAGCTAACAGAACAGAAGTAAAATTGCTTGATGGAAGACCAAGGAGGATCAATGAACATATCTACTGTGAGAGTGCACTTGTTGTGTATGTTCTGGAATGCAAATGTGAGATGGCATATGTAGGCAGTACAATCAATGAACTTAAGCTACGAGTACTGCAGCACATTCGAGCTGTTACAATGAAAGATTGCACATATATCATCTCAAAATACATTTTGGAATTTCACTATGGGGATATTGAAAAATTTGGATACTATGGAATCCAACAGATCTTTGTGAACCTAGGAGGAGGTGATAGGGAGATGAAACTACGGAGAGCTAAATCAAGGTGGATACTTTCCATGAGCACAGAAAGTCCGTGGGCATTAAATACAGATGCAGAGCTGTACTTACACCTTAATTGAACCATGGCAGTGTATATGGAACATTGTGTAATATGACATCAGGGAGAATGTCCTCCCATCTTTTCCATTCCTTTTCCTCGCTCCCGTATAGTGTAACATCGATAAATGGAAAAGGTTTCTTAACGTGTCTTTGATGAAATTATATCAAGTTGATTTGTTTTGAGTTTATAGGTGAAGGATCCCTTTGATCCTGACAAGAGAAATGAGATGGAAGCAATGAATTCTTAGAGTAATATGCTGTTTTGTTTAGAATTTCTGTATGATGCAAAGTCTCTTCTTACTGTGTATCATGCATCACAATGTAATGTGCAAAATGTGTTATCATTTTGCTCATTGCACTTTGACGGACTTAAGAGGCTGTCATACTTTGCACTTTTTTCGTCTTCCGACCTTTGGGGGTTATACATGGCACATGGCACATTATTGAACTCGGGTGTTGGTATAATCTCTTAATGACACTGTAAGATTGTTATATGTGGTGCAATATATTTCAGCTACTCAAGAACCTTGTGCATTGGATGGTAGTAGAATTCATGACTACTTAAGTACTGTGACGTGGTAATTTATTGTGCAATAATTTCTAATTGAAGAGTGTTTATTGAGACTTGTCTTGAATCTCAGTTTAAATTTGTTTAATTGGCAACAACTTCAATGCACTTGATAACATTGTAAGAGCAATTGTTTGTGGAATGATAGGTAGTTAAATCTGCGCAATGTGGAATCTTTCTATGGTGGGAAGAGAGATCATAGAAGTATATATGGTTTATGCATCATGTACTGTAGTGAGACAATGCATAATGCACTTTATAAACTCTAAGGGTAGCTACTCCAGAAATGGTTCAAATTCAGAGGCTTGAAAAATTTATGGAGACGATTTTCTAGTGGGGATTATTTCTAAATAGGGATGTTTGAAAGTGAGGTCATGCACTATGCACTTTTTGAATTCTAAGGACAGTTACTTCAGAAATGGGTAACAATCAATTGCTTGCAAAATCCATGTAAATAAATTGACAGTGGATACTAAATAGAAATGTTTGAGAATACCTCCTTCATCACGCTTTATGACATTGGAGAGGAACTCTTGTGTGCTCCTTGTAGTGTGGATTCTAAATTCAATAATGCAACAGTTATTGGGGTATAAACATTTTTGCGCTTAGACTTGAGAGGAGAACATTGAAAAAAATGTCATTGAAAAAGTAGAGAAAGTTCAAGAAATTATTAACCCCTTCCCTGCTGGGTACATTCCCCCGCTGTGCTGGGGGAAGGGGGGGCGCGCGCAGCGCTCCCATGGTCATGACGAGCTGAGCTCGTCATGAGCTACAGTGCTCCTGTGCTCATGACGAGCTGAGCTCGTCACGTCAGCACCCGTTTCTTTAGAACGCTCAGCACAGCAGGGGAATTAGCCCAGCGTGCGAGCGTTCTAAAGGCCATGACGAGCTCAGCTCGTCATGAGCACCGGAGCACTGTAGCTCATGACGAGCTGAGCTCGTCATGAGTATGCAAGGGGTTAAAGAACTGTGTAGATTAGAATGATTTATTTTCCTCTTTTTAGAAATGGGAACTTCTCCATTCCCCTTCTCTCTTTATTTTTCTCATTTCAGAAATTATCTCTCTCCTGACTTGATCTGTACTAAATTTGCAATTACAATAAATAAGAAATAGAAAATTGCAAAAATGAACTAATACATAATTAGTATGGGAGCAATATCCTGTGTATGAAATGATTGTTGTTTCAGCTTTAGTGGATGGTTTTGGAGTTATAATGCTTAACTGTATATAATATTGGCTTGTGTCTCAATTGTGCTAATAACGATTTTGTTGAGGTGTGGGTAGGGGCTTCTGCCCCTTTAAAAGGTATACTCTACACAATCTCTGTATGGCCCCTGTCGAAGGCTACGTCTGAAATACGTAGGTCATTTGCACCTTGGTGCTGGTATAGTTAAATAAATAAATTATAGCTTCCTGAAAATTACAGGAGGTGCTGTGTCTTTCTGTGCATGTGGATGTTGTGAAAGGATCTCTGACTGCTGCCTGAAGACACTGGTAACCGGCACGCCCTCTCGATCAGGAGCAACGCACATGCTTGGAAACTTTGGACGACGGTGTGAGAATCACAGCGCGTAGCCCCCCCAGCAGAGACACAGCCACTGTGTGATTGTTTTGTTTTTTTGTATGCAGTTTTCAACTTAGTGAAGGGGCAAACATTTGGACTTACCATCATATTCACCCATGTAGGCAGCCGCAGCGGATTTGTTTTTCAAGGCCAACAGGATTGGGGTACCACTTGGTGCACGAGTGCCCTATTACCCTAAGGGCACCCACTGCTGAAGGCCAAGACAGGTGCTGAGTAGTATTTGGGGCCGCATATGGAGTAAATCCAAAGCGAAGGAAGAGCCTAGCATGCCATCCAATGGGAGTGGATATCCGAACTTTTGAATAGGCTCCCAGGTGTAACATCTCGCACAAGTGAAACCAGCACTGATGAAGGCTGAGGTGGCTGAAACGCGTCTGCCTGAGCATTTCACGGACTGGAGACTTTTACTTCTATGCACAAAACTGCAAGATCTTTGAATAAATACCATGTTTACCCCTGAGCAAGTGTCGGCCCATGCTTCTGGTGAGTGGGATTGGACCTATGTGTAGCCAGTTCACAGGCACTGGCAAACGGCACGCGCTCTCGATCTGGAGCAACGCGCCTGCTTCAAACTTTGGACGACGGTGTGAGAAACACAGCACGTAGCCCCCCGGCAGAGACACTGCCACTGTGTGATTGTTTTTACTGGGAAGAGAGTATGCAGTTTCCAACTGCGTGAAGGGGCAAACATTTGAACCTACCATCATATTCACCCATGCAGGCAGCCGCAGCGGATTTGCTTTTCAAGGCCAATAGGATTGGGGTACCACTTGGTGCACAAGTGCCCTTTTACTTAAAGGGCACCCGCAGCTGAAGGCTGTTTGGCGCCACGTATGGAGTGAACCCAAAGTAGAGGAGCCTAGAGTGCCATCCAATGGGAGTGGACATCCAAACTTTTGAATAGGCTCCCAGGTGTAACATCTCACACAAGTGAAACCGGCACTGATGAAAGCTGAGATGGCTATAACGCTGTTGCCTGAGCATTTCACGGACTGGAGACTTACTTCTATGCCCAAAACTGCAAGATCTTTGAATAAATACCACATTTACCCCTAGCAAGTGTTGGCCCTTTCTTCTCGTGAGTGGGATTGGACCTTTATATATTTATATATATGTATATATATATTTATATATATATATATATATATATATCCATTCACTTTAAAAACCATAGGTTTCAGACACGTTATAGTTAGAAATTAACATTTAAAAAACCTTTGAAATTCACTGAAAAAACCAAAGGTTTCCGGCATGTTATAGTTAGAAATTAGCATTTAAAATACCTTGTAAATTCACTGAAAAAAGCATAGGTTTCAGGGGCGTTATAGTTAAATGGACATTTCACTCATACAAAACCATAGAAATTCCCCTGTTATAGTTAGTTCAGCTAACTATAACTCGTGCTCCCACAATGCACTGCTGATGACGTCACATATTACATCACTCATGACATGGTCAGTGACATCACTCATGACATCACTGATGACATCTCAAATGACATTACTGATGACATCACTGATGTCATTTGATCTGCTTCCCTCTACCTCACTGACCCCACAAATCCACTGAACCAACAGCAAAGGACACTCTTTCTCGCACCTGGGGGCCAAGTTAGGGAACTACCTTTCCCTTCACCTCAAGACCGCACAGTTGCTCCAGCAGTTCAGGAGAGAACTCAAGACCTGGAGGTTCGTATGAGCAAACCACTGTCTCATGGTTGATTTCCTGCTCTTTATAAATGTTTGATGATTGATTACAAAGATGTTAGACAGAGTTCCAGGTAAGCACTCTTGCTGTTTTATATTTTTATCAATGACCCACTTTCCCATATTTTGAGAGCAAACACTTATTTGTTCTTATGAATAGGGTTAACATTCTTTATTTATTTTATGCAGATGGCTCAGTATTAACAGCATACCATTAAAAATATCTACCTTCCTTTTTGGCTGTATTTGAGGACTATTGTGAGAATAAACAAGTTTACTCAATTTATTAAGAGCAAGATTCTTCTGAAGTGGAAGCCTTACTCTGAGAAGACTTTTTAGGATAAACGGTGTGCCACTTGAGCAGGGTTCCAAATTCAATGACTTTGGGGTTGAGATTAAATATGTGTTGCAACTGACCCACCCACAGTGAAAAATGTGGAAACATCGAGAAATATACAGCACATGTATTGATCATGTATATTTCCATCAACACCTTTTACTAACATGAAGTGGTGTCTAGCTCAATTTATTGAGCTATAGTATGTTGAATAGAGAAATTTAGCCCTATGGTTGTCCCGCCAAATAACTTGGTCACGGAACAGGTTCTGGTGCTTGCAATAAAGATGGAAATAACTGGAGTAGAGCATTTTAAGTGTCCAACAATCACAAGTTCTTGTCGCTTAATACCCTTAAGAAATATGGTAGGAGTAGCATGCATAGAATAATTTGCATCATTGAAACATTTAGTCTTTTGGTATGCCTTTTAGTCTTTAATCAGAATATTTACAATACCTAATAAGGCTTGAGGGAGCAGAGTTGTTACCTTAGTTGGTTGATATTTGAAATGGATTCTTAAGTATGGGACAGTTATGTAACTGAGGGCCTGATCACGATCTTGGCCTGTGGAATACTCTATCCTGTCTGCTGTATTACAAGTTCCACAGGATAAAATGACATTTTAATTTGACGGACGGGAGTAACCTGTGTCTTCCAAGATCTCAATCAGTCCCTGACTGTTTAGTAAAATCATCAGCAATTGAAATTAAAAGGAGATACTATTATCTACACAATACTAAAGAATTCAATATGATGTTTAATTCAAAGATGGGTGTTCAATATTACTACTATTTTTATCACTGATTGATAAAGAGGATTGTTTTGATGACTCTATGTCCATTCCCATAGATAGTTATACATTATGCGAAGTTTGAAATCCTTGCAGAGTGTAATTGGCAGATAGAAGTTATAATTATTACAAACATTTGTCATAATAACACAGTGGAAGAAGACATTCACCTCTTATATGTGTTCCCAATTTACTGTGATTTGAGGGAAGATAGTTAAACCCATATTTTCTGGATTTTAGGGTCACTAGCTGTAAGGAAGGTCTTTCTTTATGTAATTATTCAAGTCGGATGTTGACAAAGTTTGGCCTGCAAAATATCTCTGGATCGACTGGTATAGACAAAACTAGGAGTGGGGCACATGGGAATCTTTTATGCAGATTTCTTTACACAGTCTTTCTTTTCACAGCCTATAGTATTATGTTTCACTTTTAAAACCATTGAATGGAATATAGGGGCCTCAGAACCAGCTTGGCACACAGAAAACAATATACACTACCTACCTGTGACATTAGGACATTCTGCCACCTTCCAGAGGAACTTTGGTAGGGTGTGTTTTTACCACCTCTAACTCCAGAACTGGGGATGCATGTGTGTTGACCTTGCCAACAGAGATATTTATATCTGCTTCTGATTGGAAAGCAGAAGGCCAGTAGATTATGTCTCAGTAACTGTGGGCTGCGAATCTGAAAGGACCTCAGCTCTAGGGGATTTTGAGCACAGACTCCTGCAATAATGGAACTGAGTTCATTAGAATCAGTCCAGATTAACTGTCTTGTTTCCTTTTGAGGCTGCACATAATACCTCACTCAGAAACCCATCCCAGAAACTTTTTACAGAAACTGTTTTCCTGTGTGGGTTGACATTTTGAACATAGCTAAATGTACCAGGAAGAAATAAAGACAAAGGGAGAGTCAGAGAATGAGCAACAAAGAGCGAGAGAGAAGGAGAGCGAGGGGAAAAGCATTGATAATGATTGGACAGGTATGACCCCTGGTTGGTAAATGAGTGTGTATTCCTGCAATGAGAGACAACCCTGAATGTGAAACTGGTAATCTCATTTTCTGTTGGCCCAGATGACATGATAATCTAGCATGTGCACTGAGGAATGTGCCCCTACTTGTTAAACAGGTGTATACCTCTGCCATGAGTGACATAACTGTATGTGAAACTGGTGATCTCACTTTCTGTTGGCCCATTTGACATGATAATCTAGAATGTGCGAGGAGGCCTAGGCCTATCAGTCATGAATCCAAGGTAAATAATTTGTTCTCTGACCTGCATTATGTGTTCCCTCGCTATTGACACAGGACTGTTCATATCAAGCTGTTGCAGCAGGCCAATTTATGTAGATTCATAATATTGTACAAGCATTTTGCTGCTTCAGGAGGAGTGCAGTGCCTACCGGCCCCACTCGTGTAAAGTTTTGCTTAGATGTAACGCACAGACCTCATGGATATATCCTTTGTGCATGTTGACATTCTGTAGGTAAGACATGGATGGTAGCAGGACTGTGTTGTGGTGAGAGTAGGAGTGCTAGGGCCAGTGGCTGCATTCTGGAATGACCCTGGTTTGACATAGCACAATGCAGGATGGAATATAGAGTCCCCAAACAATGGAAGTGAAATTCCTGCATTCCTGGAGCTGAAGGAAGGAACAACAGATACTGATATGTGAGAAGATGGAAACACTGATACTCTTAAGAATTGTTACAGAATATTTTAGAAGGGGGTTGCTGATTAGTCTTTCTTGAGCACTGACATTTAGTTGACGGTAGGAGAATGGAGGTAATTCTGCAGAGTTTCTTGTTATGGATAAGGAGATTTCTAGGCAGGGACATCCATTTTGTCTTTCCCTGATTGCTACTTTAGGATGGCTGAGGACAACCAGATGCAGTGTCATCATACTCCTTTGTGCCATGTCTTGGACACTATTGTTTGAAGCTAACATTATCACTACCTGCTCTGAATGCCATCATCTTGCACAAAGTCTGTGTCTGAACTGCAGCCACAACATTTTATTTGAAATGGAATTACTTTAGCCTGATCCTGGACTCTGAACAAAGGCTCAACATCGCCTGTGAAGAGAATGAATATATTAGTGGGATCCAAACTATACCAGTTTGTTCCAGTTCCAGCTTCTCCTAGTCCAAGGAAGGAAATGCTCCACATAGTACTTGAGGAGCTGCTGTCTAGCTAATACTCACTCTCCCAAAGGTAAGAAGATATTGCCGGAAATCCATGCAACTTGCTGGAGAGCTGTGGCTAGCACCCAGTAGCCTGCCTGTCTGCTCAGAAAGGGAAGGGGAGTGACAGGTCCTGCAGAAAGAGAGAACGTACAGGAGGAGAGGCCCAGTTATGTTTCTGGCATGTAAAGGACCAAGAAAAGCCAACTTTGTACTTAGAGTGTAACTGGCGCTGAACCGAGCTTGGAAAGGCCCAGGAGCGGCCCGTGCAGGTAAGAGCTGTGGGTAGGTGGGGCCAGGTTGGGGGGATTCGACAGACGATTAGGAGGGAAACTTAAATAAATAAATAATTTTCCCTTGTCTGTTGAAATCCACCCCATCCGTCGACCCCACCACTGTTACCAGCATTGGCCACTACTGGAGGGGGTCACCACACCTTTCTGTGCAGTTCATGTGGTGAACTGTGTGAAGTGACAGCATGCCTCAATGATCAGTGTACCCTGCGAGGCCTGACAACACTGCTGGAGCATGGGGTGAGTGACTGCTGCCTAGACTTGCCATGCTGTTCTACAGTGACAAGTTCTGAGGGATGGAGCAGCTGCCCGTGAGCCTGTGCATGCCATTAAGAATGTTGACTGTGGGACCATGAAGAGCTCTCCACCAATCCCAATTCCAAGCCATGTCCCACTGAACAAAGAACTGATGCCTCAAATCAAAGGCTGACAGACTGTTTCTTGGAAAGGTAAGCTTACATGTTAGGAAGATTAACAATTGCCAGCGGGAGCTCATTTGCTCAAGAACTGAACAACCTGACCTACGGGTTACCAAGCACAGGAGTTGCTTGCACAACCTAGCAGTAAGTTTACACCTGTGCCTGATTCTTGCTTATGCTTAGATCACTACTACAACAGTGTAGATATTGTGGGCAAGATAGCAGCTGTGTTAGAACACTATAGATGGTGTAAGATTGTCACACTTGGCTAGAGCCATGTAAATGTGTTTGTAGAACTCTATCACTCAACCGCCATACTGTGTCCAGTATTTCGTTTTGCTGCAATATCATTCTACCAAAGACAAGCACTGGGATTGATAGTAAGATATTGTGTCTGTTGTTGACCATTTCAGCTCTGAGACCATGCATCTCTTGACGACCTCCCTTTAGAGCCTATGACTGCTAGTCGTTTCTACTCTGAGAGTCAAATGTGTACAGGTGTACTTGCAGAGCCATTGTAGATTGGCCCCTCGACCCTAGAGGCAACCAACTCGAACAGCCACAGTTGTGACCCTGCATTTCCTTCCTGCCCTGTGGCTCCACAAACTCGGTTTAAAAGAGGGGAATTTGTGAAAACACAAATGGAGTTTGTAAGAAGAATGCCAACATTCAGTTGTTGGAATGGATGTGATCCCAATATCAATGAGTAATGGATAAGGGAATCGGTGCTTTGTACATTTCTTTTCCAACCTAATAGCGAAAGTTCCATTCGTCACTAATATTTAATAAATATCAGGCACACTTCACATTGACGTTTGATTGTGGCTTAATTTAAATGGTATTTTGCAGTATAGCGCATTGACACAGTCAAAATCCCACACCAATTTAGAAAAATAAAGTAAAATGTAATAAGTTATTTGACACTAAATCAACAATACTACAATTAGTAGAACTGGAGCAATGCAATATAAAAGATTTAAGTGAAAACAGTTTTTAGAATCACAAAGTGCCAACTGTGGATATCTGGCTGCGGCAGACTGGGGTAAAGGTACAAGTTCAGGCTGACCGTGGTCCATTGTGTTCCAGATACAGGAACCAGGTTAGGCCTTCTAAGCAAGGTACCTTAAATCCGGATTGTGGAGCATAGGAAGGTCCTGCTTTGAGGATTCTTAGGACAGAGGTTGGTGCAAGGCCTTTGTGGAGGATGCGTCACACAGCAGCAGTTCCGAGGAGCTGCTGGTATGTGATACAAGGTCCTGCATTGAGGATGGATCGGGCAATGGCGGTTCCAAGGAGCTGCAGGGCTGTGATGTGAGGTCCTGTGTCGAGGAAGCATTGGGCAGCATCGATTCAGAGGAGCTGTGTGGTCCTGCATCAGGGATGTGTCACACTGCTGTGCATGTGAAAATATCCACCTGAGAATTTTCAAAGCCTGCTATGTAATATGAAATTGCAATAGCAAATGGAATGGAACAACATATATTCCTTTGATGGTTTGTGTACCAAATATTGGGGGTCATTATGATCGCGGACGGACTTGAGTCCCGTCCGCGACCATAGAGGAGGAGGGAACCTCCGCATGGCCTGTGGAGTTCCCTCCTGTGCAATTAGGATGTGACCGCCACCCTGGCGGTCACATCCTCTATTTTTAACATTGCGGCGGGTGCTGCTTCAAGCAGCACCCGCCGCAATGTTAAGAATGAAAGCTGTGCATTTGCATGCACAAAGCGGCAGGCACCGTGCGGTGCCTGCCACTCTGTGCACGCAAATGCAGGGGGGTACCATAGGTACCCCCATGTGCACCCCCACCCCCCCTGCACCCCTGGGGGCCCACAACGGGCCCCCAAACAAGATTCCGTATGCCATTGCACAGCGGACATGCCGCTGTGTAAAGGCATTGAAATTCAGACATCCTAATATGGCTGGCGGTGTCTGAGAGACACCGCCACTATATTAGGCCTTTTCCGCCGCGGTTGTAAGCCAACCGCGGCGGAAAAGCAGCGGACCTAAACCAGGACCCACCGGCCATCCTAATGAGGTGGTGGGTCTTTGGTGGGTCCGCAGAGGATTTTCCGCATCCGCCGGGCCGGCGGTGGCTTCCGCTGGCCCGGAGGATGCGGAAAATCCTCCATCATAATGTGCCCCATTGTATGGGGCTAAATAATGAGATTGGGTTTTTGGCGTTAATTACTGAACTTCAAAGGCTAGGCAACGGAAAGAAAATGGCTAATCAAGTTTAAGTTACATTTGTAACTACGAATACTTAGTATAATAACAATTCTAGCGTATTATATTTGGTAATGATGAAGGGCATTTAAATAAAAGTGTTGTAAATATATAACCTGAATGCCATATTAAAATATTATTATATAACACGTTTCCTGTTCAGGGGAGGCAAAATAGAAATATCAACCTTGACAAACGGCAGCCCTGATTGAGTCTCCAAAGCATGCCAAAATCCCTTTTACATCTTAGTTTTCCGAATCTTGACCTGCTATTTATTGATCTTAACTGTGCACACTCCATTAGAGAGCTTGTTCTATTTCAATAATAAATTGCCTCTGTATTTTTGTAGAAGAGCTTTTCTGTCTGCCTAGTGGTTCATTTTCCATCTGTACTTCAAGCAGATTCTAAAGAAATAAACATTGAAAGAGTTTCATCGGTTTGGAGCCTAGGAGACACGCCTCTGTTAATCGCATTATAACCCAAGTGTTGTTTATATCATAACTATTTATCAGTGTGGTTTTTGTATGAATTGAAAGATACAATTATAAGATAACCCTCTAATAACACTAAAGAATATTGTCTCAATAGATGCAATGGTAATCTAAGAGTTAATGCAGGCCTTTTCACTGAAATGAGGGCTTCCTCAGAAAGCAGAACCTATTAGGAATATTTTAATAAATGCTTTACAGAAAAACTGTAACATTTATATCATGCAATTGTTAAACTAATAATTCTGTTGGACACAAATTATTTTACAGGCCCCCATCAGTAAAGGTGCTGTTTACAAGTGATCAGAGTCTGTACTACTTTTTTGTAAAGTTGCTTAAAGATGGAATTTTATGCTATGCTGAGCCACAAAGCCCAAACCATTCACTTTCTGTGAGGTAGAGAAGTGTCCTTCCGGCAATGGTGTAGCTAGGGGGAGGGGGTGTGGAGGGGTGACAGTCTGTAGTGCAAGGGTATGATTTCTTTTATGAGGAAGGTGTCCCTTCCTGCACATAAACAATCAATAATGGCAATTTGCTACGTTTGTGTTACATTCTGCAGCATGCATAGACGTAGCAAATCGCCATTATTTAATGATTGTTTATGTGCCAGAAGGGACACCTTCCGGCACATAAATAATCATTAATGACATTTTGCTCTTTCTATGTGCACACATAAAACAGCAAAAACAAAGAGAAATAATAGTATTTCTCCTCATCGCACCATGCCTGCTATTGCATGACATTAGTTTTTGGCACTTCCTCAGATTTGCAGATCCTTGTAACTCTAGGGCAGCATCAAAAAGCAGTGGGTGTTTTGGTGGAACGCCCACAGCAACACCCATTGCAGGCCCCTTTCATGCAAAGTGATGCATGTAAAGGCGTCGCTTAACATGGCTTTGTAAATATGGAGATGTGCATGGCACCACCAGAAGGTCGTAAAAAGTGACGTACTGGTGACACTATTCCCTTGTAAATATACCCTAAGCAGTTGCCTCACTCCAAACGTTACAGGGGACCAGAACCTATGCACAATTTGCATTTAACCTGCAATGGACCAAGGCATCAAAGGGTTAAAAAGTTTATTTTCACATTTAGAAACTTTTCTGTATTTTTGTAATCTTTGGCACATTAAAGATGGAAGTTGTAGCCGAGCACTGTTCCGCAAGGGTGGAGAACTCAACTTTTTTTCATGGTCCTGCAGTAGCTTTGAAATTCATAATCAGATCAGGAAGCATAACTTGTAAACTTTGCAGCTTTTTTTATTAGCTCTGGCACTTTCTTCATACTCCTCCTGAAGAAACATCCCATAATTCCTTCCCTGGTACTCCAAAGGTCTCTAAGCTTTCATTTAAGCCATATTTGCACAATATCTTTGGTTCAAATTGTGAGAAGGCTTTTCACAATTCCTCAAGCTTCCTTTTTCTTCATGACCTCCTAAACTCTCACACTTTCACAGAGAAGTTCCAAATGGCATGCAGCCTTCCATACCTAGAACCAGGATTCATTAGATCTAGTGGGTCAGCAGTAGTCTTTCCTTTTAAGACTCCAGAGCTTCTCAGTCTAAGACATTCAAATTAAGTTTGGGAAACATTTTCCCCACGTCCGTTTATGTCATCTGTCAGATGAGTGGATATTCTACCAGTGAATAACCTGCAGGGTTCTCTTCTGTTGTAGTCTGGTCATCTTTATGGCTCCAAGAGTGCTTAGTGATTGGCAACAATTCCTAGACAAATCAAACCAAAGATGTGTCAATTTCTACACATCTGATTTGTCACAATGGCACCAAGTTCTTGACTCAGAAACATGATTTGCCATGAAAGGGATTTCAGAGTGCTTGGCACTACAGTCAACAAAGATGACAGCTCTAAACTCCCATTCAATATTTCACCTAGCTCTCTTCAAACTTTATCCCAAGCAAGCTTACTACTGGCTCTATAGAGCCAAAGAACTTCCTTTGCCTATCTTGACACATCTGCACCCTTTCCCATGTTGAAATAGGCTCACTGATAGCTGAGATGTTCCCTGTGTATATAGGTTACTATTCACATATATTTATGAGGTTGGTATGGGAGAAGGTTGTCCGGAGCTCCAAATCTTTGAAGTTCAGCAGCTGACTACAATACTTCAGGGTTAACAAATCATGAAGTTAGTAAATTGTCTATAAGTGACAGACAGATCTGCAAAGGCCTTTTGCTATCACTAGATACATTTTAAATAGGTGATATGAGTGCATATAAGGAGTGTGACTAATCAAAATCGGAAATTCCATTTATTTTGCCATACTTTTCAAAATCCTGTAAACATGGGGTATATAGCTATATAATTCAGTTAATCCAAAGATATTACACTTTAAAAGGTAGACTTATACAAAACAACATCAAATATCAGCACATATCAGCTTTTTAATGTTAGGGAAAACATTGATTTGAACACTGTGCAGCAGCACAGAACATTTTTAGCAACATTAATACAGCAATACATGGAAATCCCCCAAAGTATTTCTTTTTATTTTTGGTAGTTGTGAGAAAAGGCACCTTTATGCGTGGTCAATTCAATTGTATTGCTGGGTTTAGACTCCTAACACTGGAACACTGCAGTCCAGTTATGTGCACTGATCCCCTAAAACTTGCAAAATTGGCTAATCCCTGAATGGCATATTTAATTCACCGTATAGCCATAGTTTATGAACTTGGACAATATGCATGGCAAGGCAGGTTACATTTCACCTGTAAACTCCAGCACTTAGTGTGCCTTCCACTAGTACAACAAGAAAAACATGGCTTATATCCGACCAATGTAGCCAGAATACTGCAATTTAAACCTGCAATCCAACCTATCAAAAAAAAACTTTTGACCAGGAGGAAACCTCCCTTTTAAATAGTAATATGCCACCTCTATGTAGGCATTGTAGCCCAAAAGATAAATTGCATGGTATTTAAAAGTAGGACATGTAGAAATGTAATGATACCATATCCCTTTAGGGCAATCCCAGAAAAGCTATTATCACTGTGAAAGGTTCAAGCTTCCATCTAAGAAAACTAGAGCACAGGTTAAAGTATTAATTCTGCTGTCTCTGGTTTGGGGCCAGCTAGAAAAACGATTCAATCATTATTCTCAATATTTATTACAAGTCTGATTTAATGGTAAATTTAGGGTAAATGTTTGGGACTAATGACTTTTATAAAGTTACATTTTCCCTGCTTCAATCTCCTGGAGACGAATTTTCATCAGCTCTCTAGGCACTTCCCAGCCAGTACTTCCATTCCGAAGTCTTCCGTGCAGAGAGAGTGGGTAAGAAGTGAACTGAGCCTGTTGTACCCTGGGGGACTCGCTGCTAACAGTGCTGCAGCACCATAGACACTGTTGACTAAAACCTGAAGATTCAAGGGTGAATTCTTGAATACAGCCATTCTCTGGATGTGGCCACCAGTGAATGGGGAATAACCCTGAGTATGCTACACAAAAAAGGTGGAACAGGAATTTGAACAACTACAAGAACCCCAACCTCAAGGGGATTGTGTTGTTTCTTCTGAATGTCCTTTGAATGTTTATAGTTATAAATAAAATTGAATGAATATTCCTTTGCATCTTCAGCGTTAGAAATACAAAATACTACTTTTTCTTCTAAAAGCAAGTATTTGACTGGACATTGATTCTTACTGTATGCACTTTGAGTTATGAGTCGTGTTCACTGACCTATATTTACATATCCTCATGAGGGATCCTTGAATGCTTGATCACAGCTACCGCTGAGAGTTAGATATAGAAGGGATCCTTGTCCAGTTCTTCAGGATCTATAGTTGGTCGGGCCCTGGGGCATCAGGTGTAAAATGCCTTAGCCCCTGCATGTCCTTTGGCCCGCTGAAAGGGGTCATCCCTGAAATTTTTGGCTTCCTCCTGTATTATGTCTGACCTATTTTTATTGGTTTTATGACTCTGGACACTTTACCACTGCTGATCAGTGCTAAAGTGCATATGCTCTGCCTATTATAAATTAATGTATGGATTAGTGATTCCATGATCGGCTGATTTGGTTTACTGGTCAGACCCTAGTACCGTGCACTGAGTGTGCCCAGAGCTTGTAAAGCAAATGCTGCTAGTTGGCTTGCAGCACTGATTGTGTCACCCACGGAAGCAGCCTGTAAAAGTTTGTTTAAGGTCTGCTATTGCAGAGCCTGTGTGCAGTCTGGTACTGCCATGCTGACTGGGCAAGTGCACCCACTTACCAGTCCCTAAACCTTCCCTTTTCTTCATATCAGACACCCCTATGGTAGGCCCAAGGGCAGGGTGCATTGTATGTATTAGGTAGGACAAGCCCTGGTGTATGTGGCATGTCCTAATAGTGAATTACAGCCATTTTCGTTTTTCACTATTGCAAGGCAACATATTCTCCATAGGCCAGAATGGGCATTTAGATTATTACATTTTATAATCCTAACTGATTTAGGGAACTAAGTTGAAATTTGACTTTAGTATGCCTGAACTCAGAATGATAAAATACATATTTTAGTGAAGTTGGTTTTAACATTTTGTGTTTGAAAATAACACTTTTAGAAAGTAGGTATTTTCTTGCTTAACTATCCAAGCATGCCTCTGCTAGGTTGTGTATTTCTTGTCAGGAGTTTGAGTGACAGGGGCTGGGGGATTCCAGGAGTGTGGGTGAGTTAGCCCAGTGGTGAATAGAGAGATCTGCATCTAGATAGGAGGGAGAAGTTGCACCTTGGACCTGAACAGGACTGTGCCTTCCCTCCACAATGCTGGCTCCACCCCCTGTGGTGCGTCTGATGTCTCTGCCCTCCACTGTGAAAGGAGAGGAGTCATGTCAACAGAGTGCTCCAGGGCTGTGCCTTCCCTCCACAATGCTGGCTCCACCTCCTGTGGGGCGTCTGATGTTTGTGCCCTGCACTGTGAAAGGAGAGAAGGAGTCATGTCAACAGAGTGATCCAGGGCTGTGCCTTCCCTCCACAATGCTGGCTCCACCTCCTGTGGGGTGTCTGATGTTTCTGCCCTGCCCTGTGAAAGGAAAGAAGGAGTCATGTAAACAGAGTGCTCCAGGACTGACCAGAACTGGTTTGGACTAGGCAAAGCCCCCTCTGCCCTCAGAGGACAAGTGATTTTGGGGTATAAGTATTGGAAACCTGATCCCAAGAATTTAGATCACTTTTGGACAAACAAGAAGAAACCTTTGATGAGGAGTGGAGCCAGAGAGACTGAGGAGAGACTATCCCTAAGCTGAAGTGCTACTTGGGGGATTGGCCTGCAGTGGTTGCCTGACTGCTAAAGAAAGGAGAGAGGTACTTTGTGTACTTTTCATCAACTTGTGAAAGAACTCCAAGGGCTTGGAACAGAGCTTGCCTCCTTCTGAAGTCTCAGGGACAACAGACTTCAACCACCAGCTCCCAAAGATTTGTCTTGAAGTGCCTTCAGTTGTGCTGGACTTTTTCAGGACTTGGGTGTCTGTAGGAGCTAGAAGCACGACAAGAACAGGAAGCGTGTCACATCGCTGGAGAAGAGGATCAATGTCGCAGCAGACTCCGCCGCATCAACGGGAAGCGTGTCGCAGGAGAAGAGGATGGACATCAAATCAGATGCCTCCGCATCTCTGAGAAGCGTGTCGCAGGGCCTTTCGCGGCTCATTGCCGGAAAGGAGGATCGACGTCACAGCAGACGCCACCGCATCACCGGGAAGAGTGTCGCGGGGCCTGTCGCGGCTCATCGCTGGAGAAGAGGATCGACTTTGCATCAGACCCTGCCGCATCACAAGGAAGAGTGTCGCAGGGCCTGTCACGGCTCGCATCCTTGTGGTAGCAACTCGCATTGCCAGGAGAGAGGATCGACATCGCAGGAGAAAGCACCATCTTTATTTCTTTGCACCAGATCTTCAACGCATCACCGTCCTTGCGTGTAAGGGACTACCGCATCACCTTTCCTGCAACACTTTAGTTGCCCTTCGTGTCGCATCTTAAGGTACATTGACTCAAAGTATCGCATTTTAAGATCTACAGAGAACTAAGCTAATTCTACCAGTTTAAGTACAGTATTGTGGATTTCTGTCATTTGTGGTTTTGTGATAAGTCTATATAAAGAATACTTATTTTTTATATAAAACCTGTGTGGTGTCCATCTGTAGTGTTGTCACTTGATTAAATTGGGTATGCCATTATAATCGCCCCCCAGTAAGTGGGTACCAAATGTTCCCTATCCATGGTTCACAAATGCTTTACACACTGCCTCTGAGATGAGCCTGTCTACTCGTGCCAAGCTACCAAGGGAGTGAGCAGGGGTTATTTTAGGTGTGTACCCCCTTACCCTGACTTGAGGCAAGGGTCCCTATTTGTCACAAGTACCTACCTGTGGCAACTAGAGACCCCAAAATCTGACAGTAATCAAGAATGCAGAGGTGCACATATATCCGGACTACACATTATCAGTACAGCGCTGCATGGCATAATTTTTGGACGTTAAACACTGCCTCCGTGAACATGAGATAAATATGTGCTGCAATATTGCGAATACAACATAAAGGAACTATGATCTTCTGCCATTCTCCTGATGATGCCTGGAACTGGGTGGCACAGAATGGAGTTCTGTTCAGAAATCCACAGGGGACTCACACCTGCAATGGAAAAAGGACACACATCGCAGACACAGCGGCCTACCCCCGGGCAGCGCCCCACCAAAGCACAAGTCGCACAGACCTGGGGTGGGGAGGTTGGTTTATAGTGTAACACAAAATGCCAGTCCATAACATGTGTCCGCGTGTAGTTGTCCTACATGTGCTATTCATCTCTTTGCCGCATGAGAGGAATGTATATTTACTGTCTCTTTCTCTTATTGTTGGAAATGCATGGGAAGAATTACTTATTGCTAACCTGAAATGTGTGCGGCCTGGCCAGTTGTGTCAAGCGACACAAAGTTTATCAATACTTACACAGATACAAAATCGCCATAGTTTTACTTCAAGAGACACATTTAATGCAACAAACAATGCAATCGCTCAGCAAACGATGAAGGGGCACAGTAATAGGCACAACTTATTCAGGCTATGCCAGTGGGTCCCTGATCTGGGTGGCACCAGGCACCCCACTACAGATAATGCATATGTGCATTGACCCTCAGGGCCGTTATGCAATATTGGAAGGCTCTTTAGATGGTCGCTCACTATCCATGGTTTCACTTTATGCACCTAACTACGGGCAATCCACATTCCTTCACACATTAACCCCAGCACTCCTTAGGGACCATTTGGTACCCACTTACTGGGGGGCGATTATAATGGCATACCCAATTTAATTATTGACCGTTCCCCACTTCCCTCCCCGGAGTACAGGCTGTTAGGCTTACACACATTATGTCCACATGGCCCACACAGATGCAACTGTTAGACAGATGGCACGCAAAACACCCCACAGAACAGGAATACTCACACTACTTTTTTCTCCATGACCTATACAAGCAAATAGATGCCATTTACTGCACGGAAACCTACTGGAGCATGTGGCTCACGCTGAATACTTAGCTCACACAATATCGGACCATAGCCCCATGCAAATTCAATTGACTTGGGGCACGTCCAGACCCAACATACAGACTTGGCACCTCCCCGTAGGCACTTTGTGACCCTGTTCTGAGTGCCACCATATCACAGTCCATAACCTCATACTTTCAAACTAATGAGGGAACGGCCACATATGCTGGCATTGAATGGGATGCCCTAAAGGTCATACTGGCAGTATATGGAACCCATATGACATTAATTAAAGAAATACAAGAGCTAAAGGCTGAAATACAACAGCAGGAACATAAGGCCCCCACGGAACCGCACATACTACCAGCACTTTCCAAAGCCAGATTAGCGCTTAAGGAAGCATTGGATAAATTATGCGCCCTAGACTACAAACAGTACATGGCTAGATGCCACGCAGAACATAACAAAGCTGGCAAGACACTTGCATGGTTGTTGACAAGCAACCTTACGCAACCACTCATCAAGGGAATATACACCCTGGAAAGTAATCTAGTTAACACTAAGGAACAAATCAATTAATGCTTTTATAAATATTAGACGTTACTATACAAGGCCCCAGAATCGGGTGCCCCTCATGCAATGCCACTGTTCCTAGAACTTACACAAGTAATGCAGGACCAATATAGAGACCTAGAGGCCTGGCTCACAATAGCCGAAATCTCGAACCACAGTGAGAATGTTAACCTCATCCGTGCGGTGCCGATTTACACCCGGTGCTGGGCCCTAATGTAAATGGGTGTGGTCATGATGGAACGGTTCCGTCATGAGCACAGCTCGACCGATGCTCATGGCGGAACCGTTCAGTCATGAGCATTGAAAGGGTTATGTGGCACCTATTGTTAACTCTCTAATTTCTAAGCTGCTGCTCTTATAGGCTACTTAACTACATTTATCATTGTTTTTAAAGATAAACCTTCACCCTTAATTAGTATTTGATTTTTCAAATATCGACCAAAGGAATATTCTCTAGGGAAAAATGAAATAGAGACTGAAAATGCTGTTTTAAAATTAGTGTATGGATTTGTTTCTCATTTATATTGCAGTAGTAGTTGACAGTGTGTATGCTATGCGCAATTGATTACACCATAAAATACCTTCTAAGTGTTCCTAGAATCATGGGGCTGCGAGCTGGATCTACCACCATAGACAATACCTACCATTTTGAGCATACACAAATATAAAGCATGCAATTAGGAAATAAAGTTGACAGCTTTTTAATTATTAGTCTATTGATATTTTTGGCATTCACTAAACATACAAAACTGTTGACAGGAACACGTGTGGTATTTTTATTTTATTCCTTTATTTACATCTTTATATTAAATGTGAATTTTCCCTGTTTTTGAGAACTGATTTAGCACAGTTTTCTAATTTACTGACTAAATAATTGTAAAGTGAATAATTATGCTGAATCTTAACATTTTTTTACATACCAAAATGTAATAAAATAACTTACATTGTTTCTTCTGTTAGAAGCATAATTAATGTGAATTAAATGTGGTTCTTAATTGCCAGACATATTACCTGACCACTTGAATATATTTTGGAAAGCAGTTTTTTTTTTTTTCGCCATTTTTTGCTGTGTATGACATGTTTGTATTCCTATCTGTTTTAACGAATATTGAATATGCAGTCTAACTACTCTCGCACTGGTTCTTTCTTTTCTACCGCATGAGAAGCAGGAATGTTGTTCTGGCGGTGTGCAATTAACTAAATACTGTGACCATGTAATGAGGGCATTTCCACCCTTCAATCATGCGGACTCATAGATTGCAATGTTGCTGGATACTTTAAATAAAATAAGACATGCTCTAAACAAACTGCCAGTAGCTACTGGTTTGTGGAAACACTGAGACTTTGGCAGTTAATGCAATTCACAGCTGATGTATAATTAACACATTTGAAGAGAAAGAGAAATAGAGGGCTAAAATGAGTTTGCTATTAATTCTTTGTGATCCAAGAGAAGCTATCAGTTAAGGCTGAAGAAAAGCAATGCTTGTGGAAACCCAAACATAAAGCAGGAGGTGAAGTGAAATTACTGAACTATTTAGAGGACGCGGTATTTACAGTTGACACAAGTAAAGGTGAAGAAGGCATGTCAGTTGGTAACATCCATTAATGCTAGAGTGTTATAAACAACAGGAACCCCTTCGCTGCTAGGCCTATCACTACCTCCCCGCCCGCTGTGCTAAGCTTTTTTTTGTCTATTTTGTCTATTTGGGGAAGTTTGCGCTTAGGTCCCCCTAACGGTTTGTCCACATAAGGTATCCAACACCAAATGTGCTTCCTTTTCTTCCAACATCTTGAAGATTCTAAAGGTAGCCAGGGTTCATGGATTTTTTGTGCTTTCAACCTCCTTCTATTTAGTGGTAGAAATGGGTGTGATACCAATAATGGATCCTGGATTGTGTAGATCCTTCAAGGTTTTCCTATGAAAAGGAACAGTTGAAATAAAAAACTATTGAAATTATGTTGAAAAAAGCAGCCATTTGTACCTACATTCTCCCCTGTAACTTCTTCTAAAAATGACAGATTTTTTAAAGCAATATACTTTTACGTTCACTGGACCTTTCTGGTTCCAGGAATATATAGGACGTGTAGGTTCACCAAGAACCCGAGGTACCTACAACCAAAAACTGAACTGTGCCTTGCAATGGTTTTTGATTGTGTGCCTGGTATACAGCAATTCACTTTCTAAAATATAAAGAGTGAAAATTAGCTATCAAGGAAACCTATGTATTACCGAAATGGTAGCAACATATGGAGTTTAGAAGCAGTGGTTATTTGCACAATTCTGAATTTGTGGGTTCCCACACTAGCATGTGAATTAGAGGGTATTTTTCAAAATGACTTATTTTTTACATACTGTCTTATATTTGTAAGGCAGAATTGCATAGAAATTTAATTGGTAATAACACTTGTTCAACTATTTTGTGTTACCTTATTTCTCCCAATAAATATTTCTG
Organism: Lissotriton vulgaris; assembly: GCF_964263255.1. NCBI lineage: Eukaryota > Metazoa > Chordata > Amphibia > Caudata > Salamandridae > Lissotriton > Lissotriton vulgaris. The sequence goes on from NC_141694.1 coordinate 1,690,611,945, forward strand.
TGATGGAAAGTTCTGAAATCTGTGGGGGGCCACACACTTCCACCCACCCAGCATTCCCCCAAGTCTCCAGTTGAAAATGGTACCTCACTTGTGTGGGTAGTTCTAGTGCCCACAACAGGAAACAGCCCAAAATGCAACTGGGCTACATCACATTTTTCCAGTGAAAAATTACACATTTTTCGCAATGCACCTAGCTGTGGATTTTGGACCCTAGCTCAGCCGAAACCTAGAGAAACCTAGCAAACCTGTACATTTTTGAAAGCTAGACACCCAGGGTAATCCATGATAGGGTGAGTTATGTGTTACTGTCATCAGGTTCTGTTACCCAGAATCCCTTCTCTCAAACCTTGTAAAAAAACATTTCTGCATATTTCTGTGATAGAAAGTTCTGGAATCTGCGTAGTGCCACAAACTTCCACACACCCAGCCTTCCCTCAAGTCTCCTGATAAAAATGGTACCTCACTTGTGTGGGTAGGCCTAGTGCCCATGACAGGAAACGGACCAAAATGCAATGTGGGCACATCACATTTTTCCAGTGAAAATGGACCCTTTTTTCGCCTTGTGTTTAGCTGTGGATTTTGGGCCCTAGCTCAGCTGGCACCTAGGGAAACCTAGCAAACCTGTACTTTTTAAAAACTAGATACCTATGAAAATCCAGGATGGGGTGGCTTGTGTGGCTCTCACCAGATTCTGTTGCCCAGAATACCTTGCAAACCTCAATGTTTGTCAAAAAACCCAATTTGACCGCATATTTCTGTTATGATAAGTCCTGGATTCGACGGGGGGCCACAAACCTCCACCCACGCAGTATTCCCCATGTCTCCTGATAAAAATGGTGACTCACTTGTGTGCGTTGGCCTAGTGTCCGCAGCAAGAAATGACCTTAAACGTACTGTGGAGACTTCAAAATTATCGGTTACAAAAAGACTTGGTTTTGCAAGGGAGTCGTCTGCGTTTTTGTTCTCGGGCTTGGCGGGCATCTAAGGAAAACAACCACACAAAGACATTTCTGAAAACTTGTCACCCGGGGGAGTCCAGTAAGATGTGACTTGCATAGATCTCCCAATGTTTTCCTACCTAGAATCCTCTGCAAACCTCAAATTTAGCTAAACAAATGACATTTTCCTCACATTTCGGTGTGAAAAAGTTGTGGGATCACTGGGCTGACACAAATTTTCAACCACCAAGTATTCCCCCAAGGTCTCCCGATAAAAATGGTACCTCACTTGTGTGGGTGGACTAAGCAGGGAATGCTCCAAAGAGACATCGGAGGAAAGGAAAACACTTTCCTTTCCCCCGATACCTTTTTGTTACAAACCCCCCCTTCCCAAGGTAAAACTCACCTTCTCCCAGACACGCTGGAAGCAAATGGCTTCCAGTGCATGGGGAAGCACCGTCTTAGATGGCTTCCGCTGTCATGCCCAGTGCGGGTATGAACAAGGGTGGCATATGAGGGCGCACCGGTGCAAATGGCTTCCAGTGCATCTGGCAACCTCTAATAATGTAGACATGCGGTGTATGCTGATGTCATTAGATGGCGTGAGGTCTGGGAGGCAGCGGAAGCAAGGGTGGCACATGGGGGAGCACCAGTGCAAATGGCTTCCAATACGTCTGGCAACCTCTAATAACAGCATGCAGTGTACGCTGACGTCATTAGATGGCGTGAGGTTTGGGGGGCAACGGAAACGCTTCCGCTGCAATCCCCAGTGCGGGTATGAACAAGGGTGGCACATGGGGGAGCACCAGTGCTTTCCCCCGTAGGTGGTAGCCAGGGCGGCCGGGAGACATCAGACGCACACACACACTGAGTCGTTGGAAGGCTCCTGGTCATCCGACACATGGAACGGGTTAAGGCTTTAAAAACACTGATGCGGTAAACACATTTTAGTATGCCTTGTCACTTATCCACTCTTAGCTCTCTCAGTGGGTGCTCCCACTGTGTGCTTATTAAATTAGATTAATTATTGGCAATAGTATTGGGTGTCCCTTTTGGGCACAAACAAACAGTGAAACACACAAGTCTAATTACTTTGAAAGAGCGTTCTTGCTAGATTTCCTAAAAAGAGGATTGGCTTATTATTTATAAATGATAATGAAGTCTTTTTTCAGGTATATTCTGTGTCTTCATTTTTGTAGAGTAGTACAAGTTCCCTATGCCTACATGCGGTTATCACTTTCAAGCATTCCAATTATATATGGGACATATACAATGATATTTTAAGTCACCAAAGAGTTTCTTTATAAGGCTATGGAACTCTGAGTTGATTTGAAATGTGCTCCTTATGTATGGCACAGGCTATATTACTGTGTTTAATACATAATCACTGCTATTTTTTGAGGTAATGGAAGCTCCACTCAAACAACCACAACCTTGTCAAGGGGAACCGCAGAAAGCACCAAATTAACCTGTCTTTAACCTGCTGGTAGCTTGGACAAAATCAGTCAGTTTTACAGGCCAAAGTGTGAAGTATTGACCGCATATTTCTGTTATGATAAGTCCTGGATTCGACGGGGGGCCACAAACCTCCACCCACGCAGTATTTCCCATGTCTCCTGACAAAAATGGTGACTCACTTGTGTGCGTTGGCCTAGTGTCCGCGACAAGAAATGACCTTAAACGTACTGTGCAAACTTCAAAATTATCGGTCACAAAAAGACTTGGTTTTGCAAGGGAGTCATCTGCGTTTTTGGTCTCAGGCTTGGCGGGCATCTAAGGAAAACAACCACACAAAGACATTTCTGAAAACTAGTCACCCGGGGGAGTCCAGTGAGATGTGACTTGCATAGATCTGCCAATGTTTTCCTACCCAGAATTCTCTGCAAACCTCAAATTTAGCTAAACAGATGACATTTTCCTCACATTTTGGTGTGAAAAAGTTGTGGGATCACTGGGCTGACACAAATTTTCAACCACCAAGCATTCCCCCAAGGTCTCCCGATAAAAATGGTACCTCACTTGTGTGGGTTGACCAAGCAGGGAAGGGCCCAAACCTATTATGGAGACATAAATATTACCTATCACAAAACAACCTGGTTTTGCAAGGGGGTCACCTGCGTATTTGGTCACGGGCTCAGCGGCAATCTAGAGAAAACTACCAAACCCAGACATTTCTGAAAACTAGACACCCGGGGAAGTCCAGGGAGGTGTGGCTTACATGGATCTCACAAAGGTTTCCTACCCAGAATCCCCTGCAAACTTCAAATTTAGCTAAAAGAATTACAAAAGTCTTCAACTCATCCAGATTTGTGGGAGTCCACTTGGTAGCTCTAGAGCGGGCCTAAGTCTGGACCTGTTGTCCCTCAAATACAGTTCAGTATACAAATTAGTCTGCTCAACATTCTCATCCAAAAATACATTGTCCATAAACAACTGAAAAGATTTGTAAGCAAAACATTTTCATAATTCACTCTACACCCTACAGCACCACTAAAGCTAGCAAACACCGGCTGCACCATCTTTAGGTCAACCCTGATTCCAGCACTTCCAATGGGAATCCTTGCAGCCCCAGGCCTCAATCAGATGATTCCTCTTGGACAGGAAATTCTCAGCCAGAATCATTCACCTCCTCCTCTGCCTCAGATGCAGTGTTAGTCTCATAATCATGGTCAAAGGGAGATTCAAAAAGCATACCAACAACCTGCTGAGCAGTATCTCCACTCAGCTCTTCAGAAGACTCCAGACCATGCAGAACGCTGCAGCCAGACTCATCCTGGACCTCCCCAAATAAACTCACATCGCCCCCCATCTAAGAGACCTCCACTGGCTCCCCATCCAGCAGAGATGCCAGTTCAAGATCCTCACGCACGCCTACAAAGCCCTCCCTGACCTCGGACCTACATACATCAAACATTGACTCAACTTCCACCAACCCTACAGACAACTGCACTCAACTTCACTCACCCTTGCATGCACACCTCACATCCGTCACAGCTGCAGCGCTGGCTGCTCCTTTTCCTACATCGCTGCAAAGACCTTGAATGACCTGATCCTCCAGCTCTGTACAGCCCCCTTGCTGGCAGACTTCAGAAAAAGACTCAAGACATGGCTCTTCGACAGGGACACAGAGCCCAGATACCCCTAGGCGTGATAGTGTTGCACTTTATAAATGATGATTGATTGATTGATTGATGGAGTTTCATCTCTTTGTTTCTAGTGAAGGATGCATCCATTCATTAAACTTCAGCATTAACAAGTTTTCGCAACATGTATGCAAGGTTTCTGTTGATTACTTTATTGTCTTTCACTTATGTAGCACTTCCTACATTTGTGCAGTTGTCTATATATTCCTTTTTATCAACTTTAAAAGAATGAAAGGCTGAGTGAACCTCGACCAGGGAATCAAACCTAGCATTTAAGGAGACTAAACGAGCCCCCGCCACTCCCCACCCTCAGGCAGCTGCACTCTTCTTCTGGCGGCTGCCGCTGGGATTGTGAACATTGTTTGGATAATTCTGTTCAAGATATACTAATTCTTACTTCTCACGATTCTGTTCCTACCAAATAGTGAAGAAACAGACGGCCTTGATAACAACATGAAAAAATAATTTATAATTCGACAATTTCCGCGATGCATTAGTCCTCAGCAGCTCCAAAATCTTTCCTGTTTCTAATAAAAACGTTGTACGTCCAGTTTGTTTAATTTCAGTAATCATCTCATTTGGAACCCCAAGGCAAAAAGTAATACCCGTGATATACCGAGTCAGAAAATAAAATAATAGCCGTCTAGAATATTATACATTTTAAAATAAGAACCCTGTTGTGTGAGAAAAACAGTGCCATCAAAATACTGTGTGCCACATAGAAGTCGTGTTACCGAGTGATGCTCTGCAGGGAAATAATACACGTCAAGACTGTCAGATAGAATTTTGTGGTTCGCGTGTGGGGCCAAGGTCAGGCATACACAAACCAGTTAAAAACAAATTATTTGTAGCCTAGAGTAGCTCGTGCTCCATCTATAAGTTTGGTTGCGAGCGAGCTCCGTGTCAGCAGGATCATAATGCCAGAATACCACTTGCAGAATGATGAGTTTTGTTATATGAAAACCGACAACTGAAAATATTGGTCTTGCTGGCGTGATGGGATCTTTCGAGCCAATTCCGGTCTTTTAAATACTGGCAGATAGGTTGCTGGGGACAGTCCTCCAATTGGAGTTCAGACTGAAGAGCATCTGCCTGACTGCTCCCACTCCATCCTCACCAGTGCTAGCATCTGCAGAAGTCTTAGAGAGTGCGCAAGCTGGCAGGGGTGGGAAGTTGAGCGGTACCTTGTCTGCCACTTATCATCAAATGGAGTCTCTCCCTCTCCCACTTGAGCTGTGATAAATTTGTACTAATTGGTTATTGTAACCTAGAGCCATCTGTTATTTATTCATATATTTTTTAGTAAAATTTGCGTCTAGCAATCTAACATTTATTGCAATGCTTTTGCTACAGTATGCAGAGTTGTGTGAGGATTTGATATGCATTCTACAAATAAGAAAATAATCTTCACATCGTCTTGAAGGACCAGGCACCACCCGTTTCAGCATTTCAGTGGGCTACCGCAACTGTGGGAGGAACGACATAGGTTAAAATACTGCAGAATAGAATACTCAAACAACGTGGAAGATCCAGTAGCGTAAAAGTTAAGGAAATATCCTGGCGCGCTCGTTATATAGGAAGTTAGGGCTAAATAGCAACAAATATGTCCTCATGGTGTCCTACCCTCCCGTTCAATGTTTTCCAAGTTAGAACTAGGCAGGTGCCCATCAGCACAGTTACAGTCTTCCTTCATATTTGAGTCTGTGCATTTAGAGCCAGCATTTTGCTGGTGGTATTGCGGTTGACTTTTTGACTGATGTGTTGAAAATGATGCTCTAAAACGACATCAATCAAATTGTTTTACACTACATAATTTGCGCAAAAATAATTTCTAGCAATCGTATTGTCAATCAGTATCCAAGATAAAAGCTTAATGGCACATCATATCTGTCAGTAATACATTGAAATATCCCATTATTGCACAAACACAGAAATTGTGCCATTGCCATTGAATATAAATATAGAGCAGAAGAATAATAAATAACAGCATTTTTTTCAAACCATCACGCAATGTAAAGCGACTTTATTTTGATTTGTTACCATTACCTCCAACACCACTCTCCCAAGCAATTGCAACCTAGCAAAGCTAACAAATGTATAAAGTCTATACTGCACATTATTGACAATCTTAAATTCAAGTTCTCTCCTTGAACGTAGTAGGTGCAAAATTGAATATTGTGTGCTTATATGAAGCCTTGAGTCTAGAAATGGTTAAATGTCCCCAACATTTACAGATTTTCAGTTTCTTTGTCTAAGGAAGGTCTTTGAATATTGCGTTGGGGACCACATGCCTACTCACCTGCTCAAGTGATTGGATACCCTCCCGGGAGATTCGTGCACTATACAAATCCACATAACATAACAAGGAGCAAAGTGTGGATATGCTTGGGGGGATTATCGTTCTATGTATAGTCAAAATGAAACCTGTTCTTTCCTTTCCTTTCAGTCTGTGTTTTTTGAAGGTTGTTGGTTGGAGATTTTGAAATCCTAACTATTTTTAGATGTCTAAATTAATACTTTTCTCAAGAACAACCATTTTTTAGATTAGGCAACTCATTGTTTCGGTGGGTAGGGTGTTGGAGGCATATAGGGGCACATGCATCAACCTAAATACCGATCGCTAACGTGCTGATTTCCTGAATCGGCCCCTTTGTGACCGGTATTTAGGCAATTGGGATGCATCAACCCAAAACCCATTAGCAATATAGGTAATCACAAATTTTGCGATTATCTAAATTGCAAATGCTTTTAGGGAATCGCAAATTGCGATTCCCTATTTGGGATGCATCAAAGTCTTTCTTAAATGTGACTTCGCATTTAGGAAATTCTAATTAACATCAACTGCAAGTTGATGGTAATTTGCAAAAACTTTGAAAAATGCACAAAAATGCTTTTTTCGAAGTGCCATTAGGGTATGCCTTTAGGGCATATGTGTGCGCCACATGAGCATACATTCCAAATTTGGGGGTGCATCAGGGTGGCCTTTAAGGCCCTCTAGAACCCTTCAAATTGTATTTTCAATTTGCGAGATCCTATTTGGTACTCCAAAATTGCGAATGGATTCCCATAGGGCCCATAGGAATGAATGGGAAGGCATTCCTTCACATCGATTTGCAATTTGTGAGTCGCAAATAAGGAATTTTAAGGAATTGCAATTCTTTTTGCGAATCCTTCATGCATTGCATTTCGCGATTTCTAAAGAGTGAATCAGTAAAATTCTCTATTTAGAAATCGCAAAATGCAGGCTTAGTGATGCAGAGTTATTAATAATGGGAGCATTCCTCTTACTGTAGCAAGCAAGTCAGTAGGTGATATATGGCTGAATAGACTTCAAGGTAGCCCATAAAGTGCGATTTCACTTTAGAAAAAGAATACTTCTGAATTCAGCTTTTGATTTACTGGACCGCAAATTTATCATATGCAAACCTTACTCTGGAGATTTAGGGTAGATATTCCAATGTATTAGTCACATATTCCACCATCTTGAAACAATTTTTTTATTACTAATTTATATTAGCATCACTACTAGCCTCTATTTTAGATATCAACATCAAAGCATATTTGAGTGTGATCATTTCCCCCAGAAGTTCGGGCTACATCCTGATCAGGGCTTTTGGGTATGGCATGTATAATGATGGGGTATGAGCAGTTAAGAAGTAGGCAGTGGTCTAATTTGGTTTTGTAAAGATACACCTCATGTATCCATCCTATCTACCCAGCTGTTACTGGTCTCTTAGAGTGGATCTGAATTCTTGTGAGTAAGGGTGCCAGTGACTCTACAGTGATGGATGATTCCAAAATCTAGCCAGTCTAGCAGTAATTGAAAGCATTTCAATATTAAAACCAAGCGGTATTCCCCCACACAAAAAAAGGCAGAGAAATCATTGAAGAGGGAACATAGGAGGATTCCAAATGAGACTCATCAATGGTCAGTTTAGTATATGTACACAAGGGTAACCCAAAGAATGTAAGGGACCAAGGGTACTTGAGTAATTCTAGGGACAACGGCCCCTTAACAAAAAATGAAATACAGTTGTTCTGGATACAAAAATCAGTTTCATAAACAAATTCCATGATCAAAGTTTTCAATGCTATTGCTACAATTTGAACCAAAATTTGAATAACTCCAGCCGGGATCATTTCAAAACTCAAAGTCAAGAGAGCAAAAAACAACAATCTGAAACAAACAATGAGCACAAAAAATGAATGCACAGCAAACCAGGTGTTAAAAACTGACATACAGATATATACAGTCAAGCAAACAATGATCAACATTAATATAACACCTTTAGGTCAATTCTTATTAAAAGCAAAACACTACTGCACCCAAAACAAAACTACTACAAAGCATAGTGTAATGGGTCAAGTGTATGTCGAAGACGTTTCAATCCTGTAAAAATGTGGGATCATCATCAGGACTGTGGATCAGTTGCCTAACATGGCATCTGTTGATATATTACATGAAGCACCTGATTCGTCAACAATCTGTAATTAAGCAAACAACAGGCTTTTTCAACACAATTAGGGCCTGTTTATCATATGATGAAGCACCAAAATAAACAAGGAGCGAAAAGGAAGGAATGTAAATGAGAATTAGGAGAATAAAGAAATCACTTTTATTTTAAAGATATGTATATTAGGGCCATTCACCTAGAGAGATGTGTGCTGCAAATATTTCTCTCGAAGTAGTGGAAACATAGGGCCAAAAAGCAATCATGCATGAACATGCTATCTTGTGCTCTGGCAACAAATGATTACTAGTAACGCACCGATCAATAATCCATAGCGTCAAGGTGACTGGTAAGAGTATGATTGCAATCCCATGTACGTGTGAAGATTTGAAAAATATAAGGGAGGATATACCTACAAAGGTAGTGCACTTTTGTTTCCAAAAACTGCAGCGGATTTGGGAGAAATCTAAATATACACCCATATAACGATACAATCAATTTCTAAAATAAAGAAATAGAGTGAGTATAACATATAGTCTGGTGTAAGAGACTAGTATAGTAATAATTCAAAAGACCCATACGGGTGCTCCTTCCATTAACACGTGTTTTCAATATGATGCAAGAGTAAACCACAAGTAGGAATTAATGCCTGTCCGGAGCGGAATTACAATGATGAAATAAATCTAGCATGAGAGCAATGTGTAAAAAATAGCTCCTCTGATTATGGAGAGCGTCTTTTCAGCAAAAGAGAAAGAAATTATCAGGGCAGATGGTGGGTCTTACCTTAATAGAGAAGTGGTCCCGAATGAAGACGCATTCGTATCATGCTGACCCGACAGCAATGTGCAAAGCAGAGCATGTAATGTAGTTCCTACATCCCTGATAGGCTCTGCGCATTGGAATAATATACACTATAGTTGTGGCAAAGGACTGAGGTCAGTTTGCCTCTATCAAGTACATTAAACTTAATTACTTTTGTGTGCCAGCTAACTCAGAGGTCACTAGAAACTTCTCAACTAAACAAGAAGGGATTCGTTTCTGACAACCGCATAAACATGACAACTTTGTTTCCCTTAGAATCGGAACAGTCTCAGAATCTTGGAAACAATAGATAACAGTTTCACTCAGTCAGTCGTGCATGCTTCGTTTCTACAGAGTTTACACAGAAATAGGTAGACAGGCGTTTCAATAAAAAGGGTTTATTGAACAGTCTTATTTCTCGTGCAAGAGATATGAACTGCTACAATCGTGAGACAGAATACAAAGTATAATACGTACAGCGTTAGCAGTAAGATCAATAATACTGCAATAGCATGGATTGTAGCTATGACATATATTCATAAAAATACAAACATAAATAACACAGGCTAAAATGTGAATACTCTTCTGGTGCTTCTAGCTAGCTCCACCTAAGTGTACCTAACCTAAGTGTAGTACGAGGTAAGTAGTAGGTGCTGTTTTTCTATAGTCTAGTTTAGCTATAGTTAGTATTTTATTTTAATTTTATTTTTTCTGCAAATGAAAAAGTCCACTTTTGGTGTTGCAAAGATTTGCCAAAAGTCCCTCTAGGTTCTAGTCTGCTCCATACCTTAGAATGGAGAGAGGTTGGAATCTCTTTCCGGGTCTCGATCTCTAACACCCTGCAAGGGGAGTCAGAAACACTGTAGCTGGATTCTCTGTGAGGAGAATGACAGCGTCTGGTCAGTGCGTGGCGAGCCGTGCAAGTATGCAGCTGTGACTTGCCATGGCAAGTGAGAGTATATTTATACCTTGAAGGTGTTTAGGAATGCCAGTATTGACGTAAAAGTCGGGCAGAAGAATGTCATGAATGAACCCCTAAGGGATAGATGTTCATGCATACTTAATGAGTTCTTGCAGAAATCAATAATCCAAGCAACGGGAAGTCCTAAAGGCTTAAGAGTCTGGTTTTCCAAGAACCCGTTGTGATGTGGATGGACAGATGTAGGTGGGCATGCCTGTATTTGGTTAGCATGGATAATGCCTAAATAAGGATTGGATTCTATGCCTAAATAAGGGCAATGTGAATTGTACCTATATAAGGGCATAAATTGGGAAACCTATATACGGTATCTAAATCAACGCACAGCACCCACTTCAGTTTCATATGAACGACATTACTAAATTCTAAACATGTTAAACTTATCTAAAATATAGCTACACATTAATTTGCTGAAAATGTGTCTAAAATTCATTATAAAAAATGCATTAAAACTGTTGCTATGCATACAAAATGTAATGGTGCTGTACATATTAAAGCAATGTTTAATTCTAAGCATAAGATCGCATTGAATGCTAAATGAATGAACATGAGTGTATACATTATGAAATGGCTCATAAATACAGAAGAAAAAGCCAAAACCATTTCATGTCAAGTTACATAAAAACAATTGTTATTGACAAGGTGACATATTATCTCTGGAAGTGTTTCAAAGAATTCTGTTCTCTATGAATAGTTCTACTATAAGTGGATTACTGTGCCATAAAAAAGAAAAATGCTAATTTGGAGAAATAAAATTAATCATAGGAAAAAGTTTAGTCTTTGTTTTGAAAAATTAAGGCCAAATTCAGAGTCTTCCCGGTACACTGTGTGCTGAATCAATAGTCAGTGTATGGAGATGAAGAAAACATGAAATCTTCTATTCCTGTAAACAAAATGTCGTCTACCGCTGCAGGTGAAAGTTGGATTACCTCGTTTAGAAGATTAACCGCACATGGATGAGAAGCATCGTATTGGACGCATCAGCAATGTTCCTATCCAATGTTACCTGTGTGCCTGTTGATTCCTCTCGTATCTCAGCAGTAGCAATTTGCGTCTGTGAGATCTCAATGAATGCTGTCATCAGGATTGGTAGCCGCTGGGGACAACACAGAGCATGGGCCGTTACCGGGTCCAGCAGCGTATTGATATTCGGTGGCATGACTGATGGATGTGTTAGACAGATGCATTCTTCACAGCGAAGCAGGCAGCGTAGAACAGGTAAGATTCAATCTTGCCAGATTGGTCTAAATGACAGAAACCATGTGGTATTTAATTCTCATAGACGAGGTAAACTCAAAATTTGTACGATCCGCTCACAACACTTCATCTCCAGTAGAGCTCTCTCCACTGTGCATTGGGTGTAGCTGGTGATTTGGCTTGCCATATCATAGCAGTAGGAGCACAAACAGGATCTCAGCAACTAGAAGTTGTGGCAGTCCGCCAAACACAGAGTGCGCAAAGTTGGGAATTATTCGAGGATTGCTTGAAAAGGTGCTAACAGTCCTGAGCAAATGTTCTTAAATACATGTACAATACCGCTTGTATCAGATATGTTTAAGATATGTCCCAACATTTCTGAGAAATGTATAGGGCAGTTTGTATTCAAAAGGGCATGTATCTCGGCTGAAGGCCTTGCGACTTGTAGATAATAGGCTTCTTTGGCCGAGGTCAGAGGCACTGTTTGTTGCAAAAGAATGGCTTTCATTCTACTTAGAGTATCAATTCGTATAGAAGAGATGTTCAGTGAAGGACATAAAGGCGACACTCTGACTGTCTCTATTTGAGGGAACTAGACTTGCATACAGCAAGTGACCCTAGATGTAACTGTTACTAGATATGGAATACCTGGCAGCATGCCACAGCAGCTGTGGTCATTCAGGTAACTTCCATTTGAAAGTTGTCCAAAAATTGGATTAATCACTGCAACTGGTGAACCTTGCATGTGGCAGGATAAGTTTGTAGTGGAACCATTACAGGCCCTGTGTAAATTAATACCCTGGCATAGGAGAGAACCGCTTAGTGCATTTTCACAGTTTATACAGCTAAGATACACTTCAAGCCCCCCTCTCCAACATCTGTGTGTATAAGGTAAATACCAGGATTTCTAGATGTATCCTTTATCCAACCTTTCATATTTGCCTGTCGGTATATGTTTTAGGCAATACTGAAAATGGAAAGTTGTAACAGGCAGAGTAATTTTACCATGTATGATCCACTCAATAGCTGGTTTTTCTGCCACCGTGAATGGTAATTTTCCCAGTTTTTCAATGCTCAGCACCGTATAGTCTGCTTCCTTTTGTGCCAGTTTGATTTGTTTATCAGTGAGATTGAATTCTGAAAACAGTGACGTAGTGTCGATTTAACACCAAGGCACATAGCCTGCAAACAGGTTTTGTAGTGTCCAGCCTAATAGCATGATAGAACGTAGTTGAGACTGACCATGTTGCAACATGACCAAGTTTTGCTCCATAATGTCTATAGAAGAGGATACAATGCTGTCCAATGAATATATCCTGGACAACAGAGCCGTTAACCCATTGTCTACTACAGCGAGAGATTTCTCTAAATGAATACGATCAATTTCTCGTATTCTTGCTGCAATTTCTTCTTGGGTATCCTTCCATATTTCATTATAAGCAGCGTAGATACCGGCATATATGAAATGTTTTTGACGCAGTCTTCTTGGACCTAGCAAGAATTCCCTAAGGTCTGTGCCGTCTTGAAGCAAAGTTAAGTGTTGTTTCACATCCTCTAGTATAGCTTTCTGTAGCCAATCAAGGCAGAGTTTCCCTACACTGCATCTTGTTATTAGCCCTGGATGCTGTCTTTGAAAATAGCGTGGGTCTGGCCTATTGATATTGAAACCCTTGTGTTGTTCAGGAATCGATCTTGACAGTTGTTTGTGTCTGTGGGCCAGAGCAAAATTTTTTTCCATTCTGGATCTGATGGATCACTGACATAATATCGACTACAAAAATATAGGCATTTAAAATATCGACTCCAAAATATCGACTACAAAAATATCGAAGTCCTATCTACAAACATGTAAGTACAAAAATATCGAATCAAAAATATCGTTTAAAAATATGTACTTTGTAAAAATATCGAATTTATTAAAATTAATGTAAAATTAAAAACATATTAATAAATAACTAAAATATACTTAAAAATTCTTAAATAACCTTAAAATTATTAAATAATTAATTTAAGGTATAAAAAATGTATTTGTTAAAACATATATATATATATTAACATATTATTATTAAAAAATATACAATATTATTACCGTAGCATAGCAAGAGTGTTAAAATTACTATTCCCACTCCAATGAGTTCAACAGTAGGGAAAGCGTTGGATAGCGTAGCGGTAAAAATTACTATTCTGACTCCAAAGAGTTCAACTGTAGGGAAAGCGTAGGATAGCGTAGGGGTAAAAATTACTATTCCCACTCCAAAGAGTTCAACAGTAGCGAAAGCGTTGGATGGCGTAGGGGTAAAAATTACTATTCCCACTCCAGTGAGTGCAACAGTAGGGAAAGCGTTGGATAGCATAGGGGTAAAAATTACTATTCCCACTCCAGTGAGTGCAACAGTAGGGAAAGTGTTGGATAGCGTAGGGGTAAAAACTACTTTTCCCACTCCAAAGAGTGCAACAGTAGGGAAAGCGTTGAATAGCGTAGGGGTAAAAATTACTAGTCCCACTCCAGTGAGTGCAACAGTAGGGAAAGTGTTGGATAGCGTAGGGGTAAAAACTACTTTTCCCACTCCAAAGAGTGCAACAGTAGGGAAAGCGTTGGATAGCGTAGGGGTAAAAATTACTATTCACACTCCAGTGAGTGCAACAGTAGGGAAAGCGTTGGATAGCTTAGGGGTAAAAATGACTATTTCCACTCCAGTGGGTGCAACAGTAGGGAACGTGTTGGATAGCATAGGGGTAAAAATTACTATTCCAACTCCAAAGAGTCGAACAGTAGGGAAAAGCGTTGGATAGCGTAGGGGTAAAATGTACTATTCCCACTCCAAAGAGTGCAACAGTAGGGAAAGCGTTGGATAGCGTTGGGGTTAAAATTACTATTCCCACTCCAAAGAGTGCAACAGTAGGGAAAGCGTTGGATAGCGTAGGAGTAAAAATTACTATTCCCACTCCAGTGGGTGCAACAGTAGGGAAAGCATTGGAAAGCGTAGGGGTAAAAATTACTATTCCCACTCCAGTGAATGCAACAGTAGGGAAAGCGTTGGATAGCGTAGAGGTAAAAATTACTATTCCCACTCCAGTGGGTGCAACAGTAGGGAAAGCGTTGGATAGCGTAGGGGTAAAAATTACTATTCCCACTCCAGTGAGTGCAACAGTAGGGAAAGCATTGGATAGCGTAGGGATAAAAATTACTATTCCCACTCCAAAGAGTGCAACAGTAGGGAAAGCGTTGGATAGCGTAGGGGTTAAAATTACTATTCCCACTCCAAAGAGTGCAACAGTAGGGAAAGCGTTGGATAGCGTAGGGGTAAAAATTACTATTCCCACTCCAGAGAGTGCAACAGTAGGGAAAGTAAATATTTCATATATTATTTAAAAAAATATAAATTAATATCTATGAAAAATGTATTAAAAGTAATTACCAATTTAATATAATATATTAATTAATCAATTAAAATTACAAATTAAAATTAATTATTACAATTAGTTAGCTATTAATACAAATTAATTAAAAATGAACAATTAAGTAATTAACAATTAAAAATTAATTAACAATTAATTCAAATTAAATACAATTAAATAAATTGATTTATTTAATTAATTATGAATAAATTACTTCCCACCCTATTCCCCTATAAACCCACAACCCGCTACAGAAAATAAATTAGTAAAATTAACATAATTAGCAATTAATCAATTAAATAAAATTAATTGGCAATTCAAATTTAATTAATTACCCATAAAAAATTAATTAACAATTAATTCTAAATAAATACCAATAAATATTTTACATATTTAATTAATTTTAAATACATTACTTCCCACCCAATTCCCCTATAAACCCACAACCCGCTACAGAAAATAAATTAGTAAAATTAACATAATTAGCAATTAATCAATTAAAATTAATTGCCAATTAAAATGTAATTAATTAACAAATATAAATTAATTAACAATTATTTAAAAATGAACACCAATAAATAAATTTACATATTTAATTATTATAATTAAATTACTTCCCACCCTATTCCCTATAAACCCACAACCCGCTACAGAATTAAATTACGCAAAAATTTAAAAAACTAAATTCATTAATTAAAATAAATTATAACATAAATATACACTTTTCTCACATATAATAACATAAAAAACATTATAAAAAATTTGATATTATAAAAAATTCGATAATTTTAATAACCTATATTATATACTTCGATATTTTAACTTGCTATATTTTTAACATTCGATATTACATTACTTACCCTAAAAATGATATTTTTGATGTCTATATTGTGTCCATTCGATATTTTGTCCATTCTATATTTTAAACTCGATATTATGTCCATTCAATATTTTTTACTCGATATTGTGACTGTTTACCGGATCTGTTGTGATGTAAAATAGTACGTACTTCGACCTCCCCCTGTGTAGTGCTATTACTTGCAGGTGCAGGTATGGACGGAGTGTTCATGTCTTTTATCTTGGCTATTCCAAGGCAAGACGTTTGTTGGACAGTGTCATTCAAAAACATAATTTGCTCAGGGATTATACAGGCTCTAATCAAAGCTTCTACCCCCTGCACTTGCCAATCTTTTGTACCCCAGACAGATTTTGGCTCAATGTTGTCTTTCCAAAAGTCAAAACCCTGTCTAGACAGTTGGGCAATAAAGGCTGCAGAATAAATCTGTTTTGTATTAGTTAACATATTTAACATTCCTGTCTTGTTCACATTTTTAAAGAAAAACGTTTCTGGATTTGACAAGTTGAACCCTGAAAAATATGGAAATTTCTTTGCAGAGGTTTTTGAGCTACCCTTTGGAGGTGTAGGACAATGTTCCCATTGGTTATACATACATACATTTCTAGGTGTTGCAGTCTTATTCAAGAAATGATGGCCAGAATGGTTACAACAATACATTTGTTCATAGTCTGATGAACCCTCCAAATATTCATGATTTGTGAATACTGCAGACATTTCTAGATCAGACATAATGTTATTAACAGTCTCAAAGTCCCAATCATCAGAAAATGTACTAGAGGTAATAAAGTCACTTAAAGAAATTTTAAATAAGTGTAGAATCTTCAAAAGTTCCGACGGGCCTAAAATGTCATATTTGGTCTTGTCCTAAACTATACCATCTGGTATAGGAACGGCTGTGATGTTCTCTTGCTTCACGATGGGATGATTTGTGTGGCTAGAGAAGTAAGTTCATTCTTTTACTTGTTGTGTCCATTTGAATATATTTCCATTTCTCAGCCTACCAAGAATTATTACCAGAGCTAACCAAAGTAGAAAGAAAATTATTCCCAAAACAATCCGTAGTTCAATCCATGGTGAAACCAGATAAGTCTTTTTCAGGAGATGAGAAAAATCTGTTACTTGTTCTTTGAAAGTTCTTTGTGCTGGCGTCGTTTCAGGTTCACTCGGATCCTCAGAAAACGTATCAAAGTTAATGAAATAGAGACAGCAGTTCTGTCAATGGTTGGAATTGCATCAGGATTTGTTGAAATCGCTGGAACCAGTTGATCACTTGTTACTTCCTTGTAGACAGGTGTATCAGGATGAACTGTTATTTGGGTCTTGAGGAACGAGTTCTATAGCCTTGTTGCTTAGTCCTTTATTTCTCACTGTAGAATATTCAAAGGTGATGAGTCTCTCAGTTTGAACCTCTTGAATTGTAGCTAGAGGAGTATGTCTGCTACATTGTCGGAGTCCACTTGGCCTACTGCTTAGTATCGGCCAAATAGTGTGGTTTGATCAGGTCGATGGACACAAATCTTTTCTCCTTTTTACCAGCAAGGGGCAGCAAAAGTATTGTTCTTAATCCGTGGATTGCTAGGACAGGGACTGGTTGTCTGTTAGAAGGCCCAAATTCCTTCTTGTCTTCGATCTTCTCTCTGACTAAATCACCAAGCTTTGGGATCCAGACAGGCCTTGTTGGGATGGCTGTTTTTTCCCCAGTGGTGGTTGGCTTCAGGAACATGTTGCTTTGTTTCGATCTTAATTCATTTAAGTCCTTTAAAACAGCCAACCGATCTTTGATATCAAATTCTTCACTTTGCACCACTGTGCCCTTCATGTCAAGGTCCTGTACCAACATTCTAGTCCCAAATGGGACATCAGTTAGAGTGGCACCCCCTAGAGAACTTTTTGGCAAATTGTTTAATGAGCATTGGACCCCATAAAGATGTTTGAACAACCCATCACCCGAACCTAATACTCTAGCTGTTATAGACTGCTTTATGTCATGGTTTTTTTCTTCCCACAATAGAATTTCCCTCAGGATGGAATGGAGAAGAATACCGCAATGCTAAGCCCAAACTGGCCATGGCTTTGTAAGCTCGAGAGCTAAACTTAGGGCCCTGGTCAGAGTGTTGTGTGCCAATTGCATATTTGCCAATAAAGACTTGCAAATCTTTTATAACAGTTCGAGCGTCAGCCGAGCGCTGAGGCCACATCCATAGGAACCTTGAACATGAATCCACTGTGACCATGATATATTTAGAGTTACCATCCCTTTGTAAAGGACCACAGTGGGCCAGGTAAACACAAGCTGATGGTTTATCTGAAATTAACAGGGGCGTCAGGATGTTTCACAGTTGAGACTTTCATCTTTTGGCAAATTTCATAGTCCAAAACATAGTTTCTGGCCTGTTTCCTAATGGTGGCCCATCAGTATCTCTGTTTTATTAATGATACTTTGACGGAAACACCTGCATGAGCAGAGGCGATCCCTTCATGTGCTGCTAAAATTAGTCCTAATCTATGTTCCATGTTTGGTATTACCCTATCCCCCACTCCAGGGATTCGAGCCAAAGGACCATTGTTTGCATCAATTCAATGTGAGTATTTGAGTGGAAACTTTTTAGGTAACGCTGCACCGCTGCCTTTGCTTGAAGCATTGACAACCAGTAATATTTCAGTGTCTGTTTTCGTTTTTGAACAAGTGATTGCAGCTAAGGAAGCCATTTTTACAGCCCCATTCCCGGCTTCATCAGCCAATGAATTCCCTTCATCGTGAACGCCATCACTTTGTTGACTCAGCGTGTGTATCACATGAGTGTTTTGTAGTCCGTTTCGCAACTGAACTACTTGTTCGGAGATCGTTTTATGCTTGATTGTGCCACCTTTTGCATCTTTGAAACCATTTTGAAGCCAATTCTGTAAATATTCATTATATGATTGAACACAGCAAAAGGAATCGCACACTATGAGTGTGGGGAATTTGCGATCCGTATTTTCAAGTGCCATTTTGAATGCTTGTAGTTCAGCTCGCTGAGCTGTACAATCTCCTAGAGATTGTGTTTTTGTGACCATTGGACTGAATTTGCCATTGCACATACGACCTTTAAAGATCGCGTATGCTGCACTATGAGCTTGCTTATCCCCCATAGCGGGTTGTGCAGATCCATCAGTATAAATTATAAATTCGTACTGGTCAAGAGGGAGAATCTCAGTAGGCATGGACATTTGTGTTCATATTGAAGAAACGCTTGTGTTTTCAAATAAGTATCAAAAAAATATATTCAACATCAGATGCAGCAAGTAAATTAACCCATTGTATCCATCTTGGATGTAAAGCTTTTGCATTCGGAATGCTCGCTTTTGTAACTGCCTCTAAGGCTGGTACAGGAGGTACGACCATAATGCTTTTCCCCTGTGCTAGGGCTCTTTCTTTCGCTAAAACAGTTTGAACTGCTGTCCGAATTTTTTCTGTTGATGTAAATTTAATTTCTGCTTGTGTGTACAAATGTGATTTGTATGCAATTGGTACTTTTTCACCTTCGTTAAAAGTTAAGAAGGTGAATCTGCATTGACCCGGAATGATTCAGATCACTAAGTTGCGTATGTTTACGCGTGTTTGTAAGTGTTTTGTTACTAACATATCTGCTTGAAGTGAACGCAGGATATCTGTGTGTTCCCGTATCCAATATGTGATTTTAAAATCAGGTTTGAATAATTCGTAGAGAGGTTTAACCATTTCTGTGTAGTTTAGAATGTATGTTCTTCCAAAATTCAAGAAACCTAGAAGCGAATGTAAGTTTTTCAGCATTTTTGGAGGTTGGAGCAGTGCACACTTTTCTAAAAAGTTGGCAGCCCGGCTTTTGCCTTCACTTGATAGTTCATATCCTAGGAAAAGGAAGTTGAGATGGGCAATTCTTGATTTTTTTAATTTGAATTCATAATCCTCAGAGGCAAAGCCCAGTATAATGGTGTTCACCCTGTTCAAGTGCCTATCCAGGTCATCGTCTGTCAGATAGATATCATCGACATATAACAATGCCTCATCATCATAAATTTGTAGTAACTCTGTTACCCTTGCTGAGACTAACCCTGGGCTGTTCTTGAACCCCTGTGGGAGTCGTCTAAATTGACGTTGTGTCCCCATTATTGAGAAAGCTGTCATATACCTGCTTTCAGGTGCCATGTTTTGAGAAAAGAAACCGTTAGAAATATCTAATGTGGTGTTATAATTTTTACGCACAATGTTATTCATTAAAGCTGTACTGTATGCATTTTGCACTGCAAAAGTTTTACAACAAGAGTTTAGGTGTCTGTAATCCAAAACTAGACGATATGTATTGTCTGGTTTGGAAACAGGAAACAAAGGATTGTTCATTTATGAGGTGCATGTTTCAATCACATCTTGGTATTCAAGTTGATTTAAGATCTCCCTGACCTGTTTTTTAGCTTCTTGCTTAATCGGGTACTGCCTTTGTGCAATTGGCTGATTTTTTACCTGGATCTTATGATGAGGTGAATCCTCGTCCCATCCTACATGATTTTTGTATAATGCTGGGGCCTGGGCCACTGCCCATTTCCTAGCATAAGTATATTTTAAATGTACTGGAACATGATGTCTTCGCCATGTGGGCATTTCCTGACAAATTCTGGTGGCCAGTCCTGTTCTGCTAGAAGTACATTATAATCCTCCCAAAAGAGTGCTTTCACGTTTCTTGGTATGTCTCCCTCCATCCGGAGTGTTATTTCATGTAACCTATGTGGAAAGCGAACCCTGGTGTCTGCAGTCTCAACTTGAATGTCCTCATTCAAGTCCACTGACTCCAGAAGTCCCTTCAGGTTCTGGCGAGATATTGTTACTTCTGCTGCAATGTCCAGCATTGTCTAGCCCATTCTCCGTTCTTGAGTTATGTTCTCAGAATTCTCGGCATGTCTGATCTTCAGACCTGCTACCTTCTTTTTGGAGAATTTAGGTTTTGGTTTGTTTTTCTGAACGTGTTGATCGTCTTAGGACTAAAGCGCTCTTCTTTTAGTTCTGACCGCCCTCTTCTTTCAGATGTCTGTGACAATATCTGAAAGGTACGAGAGGAATGTCTATCAATATCTTGATACCTATAAGGTTTTCTCAAATTATCCCTATTCCTGAGGTTATACCTCCTTTCAGAGGGCTCCTTTTGAGGAGACCTACCTCTAGATTGAGAACGTTTCTCTTTTAAATGTTGTTTGTTATTTTCCCACTTCTTTTTAGAAGAGGTAGGATTGTGTTTAATGGAGTCCTTCCCAGGACCTTCAGACAGTTGTGGTTTAACTGTGTAATTCTATTAATTTATGTATCTGATTAAGTAATTTGACGTCTGACATTGCTGCAATGTCTGGATGAGGTGTATAACCGGCTAAAATCGGCCATGTAGATCCTGGGTTACCTTGTTGACCGAGCCTGGTAATGTGATTGTAATGTTTTAGGGCACCTTCAAACCAGAGATCATGCTCCTGGTATGTGAGTGGAATTTCAATATCCTCAAAAGGAATATATTGGTGGTTTATCTTCTTTGTAGATGTGAAACATGTTAGTTACTGGATGTGGTTCAGGGAATACTATCAATGATTAGAATACCTCTGTCTGGTGAGATTCATGTGCCTCTATCACAAAAACTGCTCTACCACCTCTTGGTGTTAGGCCATGCTTTATAAGTTTTAGAGTGATGGCTCTCCTTAAATTTGGAGCGATGATTATCGCAGCTTCCTCGGTTTCATTAAAACCTGTATAATTGAAAGCTGCTGAGAATTGCTCGACCGTAGCTCCACCGTTCATGGTGTTAGTCTTGTTATCGGACATTGTTTAATGAAAAATGCAGAGCAAGTTTCAAGGGAACAAAGATAAGGTGCACAATATTTTTGGAACACTGTATCCTTAAACTTTGAACAAACCAAACAGCTAATAAATTGGATTTTTGTCCTACTCATCTATGGCGGATATTATCCCTACCAGATGGCCATGCCTGTATTTGGTTAGCATGGACAATGCCTAAATAAGGATTGGATTTCTATGCCTAAAAAAGGGCAATGTGAATTGTGCCTATATAGGGCATACATCAGAAAAACCTATATACAGTATCTAAATCGACACACAACAAGCATGCTTACAAACTTAGGAAGTTGAAATAGGACAGGCTCAAAATGGAAAGCAGAGCATGCTTACAAACAAAGGAAGTAGAAATAGGACTGGTTCAAATTATAAATAGTAAATGTTTTTGAGAAGATAGTGGCCATCTTGGAAGAGCCCATAGTATCGATAGGCCTTGTTTAGAAACAATCAATTCATAGTGAGAAACCAAAAGAAGAGAAATGGGGGTCATATTATTATCAAAATCACATACAATATATTGTTAAATAAAGTCATTTGACTTTCGTCATAATCTCTACTGGTGTGCAAATAAATATATTGTAATCAAAATTCATCAAATGGACATAATGCTGATGAAATCATATTGTGTGAGTGCACGCTAAGGTCATTTAGCACATTCAGCCAGTAATGCAGATATATGAATTATGATCACCCGAGCGTAGACCAGTCCTCTCTCCGGTTAAGTCCTTTTTCACAACTATCCTTCTTCAGAATCCATTTTAGTTCAATTTTTATATATCTCCTCCGCCCATAAGGGCCCTAATGACTTCCATGACTTGCTTTTAATGTCATTCTCATCATGTCCACACCATTAGAAATGTTCCACCAGTGGTGAATTGGCCACCTTATTCGACTCATGTGTTGGAAAATTCTGATGCGTGGTTTTAGCATGTTTGCCATACAAAAATCATTTTGCAAGGACACAATCACATACATAACATTCTGGGAATTGCAGTTAGAAAATTCTGTTAAAATATTTCTCACATTGTTGTGAACAAATTCTCTTGTTTCAATTGTATATTTGCACAGACTGCATTCTCCACATTTGAAAAGGGGTGGATCCTTACAGGTCAGGCACTATTAAATTTGTCTTAGTGGAGGAAGGCATGCCCTTACTAAGTGCTCTTTTATGTTCTTGCTTTTCTTAAAGCAAAAAGTGGGCGTTCAATGGATAATTCATCTGTATTTAGGGTATGCCAATGATGTTTGCAAATCTTTTTGAGTTCATTAGAAATTGGTGAAAAAGTGGTCACACACAACATTATGTCTGAGCTTTTCTTAGTGTTAGGGGAGAGTGGTATCTCACATGGACTGTACCATGCCCTCTTAATGTCTTTGTTGATACGTTTGCGTGGGTAACCTCTGGCCAACAGTTTAGTCTTGAGCACCAGTGCTTCTTTGAAGAAATCCTCTGTGAAAAGCAATTTTTATGTATCCGTAGAAATTGTGTGTGGAAGTGAGTCCCTCAGTGCTCTGGGATGAAAGCTTGAGCATACGAGTAATGTGCTTCGTTCAGTGGGTTTGCGGTATAGGGTAATGTACAGCTGCCCATCATTGTCTTTTATTAGTAAGTCTAGAAAGGAAATTTGTTGTCTATTCTATTGGAATGTGAATGTTTTCTGTGCATTTTTGTTTTTTTGCTTATTGTTTGTTTTAGTTCATTGTTATTTTGGTTTTTGAAATGATTCCGGCTGAGGTAATTCAAATTTGTGTTCGAATTTTAGTAATTAAATTTGAAACTTTGATCATTGAATCTGTTTATGGAACTTAATTCTGTATACAGAACAACTGTATTTCATTTTTTGTTAAGGCCTCATTGTCTCTAGAATTCATCAATGGTCAGTAGCATTTGAAAGCTTATAAAACACTTAAAAGCTTGCAATTTGGCGCTAGTCAAAAAGGACTATGAAGAAAAGCAATGCCTGAAATTATTTGCAGTGTGTAGAGAAAGGACCCACTGAAGGTTTGTATGTTTATTACTAATCTAGAGCACACCAATGTAATTGCCTAATAATGTAGGGCCTAATGTACTAAAAGATTGATCATAAAAAGTCCTTGATTTTTTGCAGCATTGCCTGCCCAATTAATATTAATTAGTCGGAACATCATTTGTGACCCCCTGTGATTGGTTAACAAACATAATTATGGCAGCCTACAAGGACAGCCGATGCAGCCCGTGTTCCATAAATGAACTATTTGGGAACATATGGGTGAGCAGGTTGTGCTCCTTGCAGGCATTGCCTTGTCCCATGTAGATTGTCAGCACAGTTTCTAAAGTGGAAGATGTTCCAGTTGGATAGATCTGTAACCACCTATTTTGAAGTGTTGGTAAATACTCAATGGTTATCGATCCGAATTGTGGTTTCATACGATTGAAATTTATCATTCCAAATCACAATTATGAGAGGATGCTCATTTTATGCCTATTCCTAATAGCTTTTCGGAATGGATCTAAAAATGCATTATGATGGCTGGAAATGTTTTTCCAAATAAGTAATATGATTTAGTAGTACAAAAAGTAATTTTGCAGTTGCATAGCGCTTTGTGGGCCAGATGTATAAAGTCTTTCGCAAAAGGTCCGATTCGGAGATTCGAGCCATTTGCAAGCAAAAAGAGCATTTGTTATGTAGAAACCTTAATTTGAGATTAGGTAACATGTTACTGAATTATAATTTGGGCTTGCGATCAAATACTGTGTCGACTTGGCAAGTGCACACACTTGCCAGTCCCTAACCTTCCCTTTTCTTACATGTCAGTCAACCCTAAGGAAGGCCCAATGTACCCCTTTGGGCAGAGTGCAGTGTATGTGAAAGGTAGGACATGCACTGGTGTGTATGGCATGTCCTGATAGTGAATTACTGCCCATTTCTTTTTTTCACTATTGCAAGGCTACCTGTTCCCCATAGGACAGAATGGAAAGTTTGTTTATAACATCTTATAAACGTAACTGGCCCTGGGAACTAGGTTTGATAACCAAGCTTAGTACTCCTGGACTCAGAATCTAAAGACGCATCTTTCAGTAAAGGTGATTTTTACATTCTGTGTTTGAAAAAAACATTTTTAGAAAGTAGGTATTTTCTTGCCTAGCCATCCAGTGTGCCTCTGCTGGGTTTGTGGATTGACTGTCTGGGTTTTGGATGACAGGGGCTAGGGAGCAGGAGTAGCTTCTGATAGTCTAGGTGGGTCAGGAAAGGGTTGAATAGACTTGGGCTGCATTCAGAGTAGGGGGAGGATATTTCCTTGCATCAGAATGGGCCTAGTCTGACAATGCCGTCTCCACCTCCTGCCAGGAAACCACATCAGAGAGGGCAGAACTGGTTTTGGCCAGGGACAGACAATCTCTGCCTTCAGAGATCAAAGGATTTTGTGGTATAAATATTGGGGCCCAAACACCTGAACTTCAGAACTCTTTTGGACCAAGAAGACTGCCGAGAAGACGAGCTGGAAAAGCTGAGAGGAGGAAATACCACTTTCCTGTGTGCTTTGCTGTGTTGGCCTGCAGTGGCTGAGTCTATCTTGGGCAGTGAAAGGACTGGACTGAACCTTCTGCAATCTACTTTTGTGAGTTTCTGCAAGGGCTTGAGGTAGAGCTTGCCCCCTGTTCAAGATGTCTCAGGAACAGCAAAGACTACTTCAAGTTCTTCTTCCCTCGGAACTGGGGACTGTGGGTTTTGTGCTGTAACAAAAGAAAAAGCAACCTGCCGACATCTATGATGCCGCTGCTGACCCCGTGTCCTGACGGCACTGCAGAGGGCACCACCACAACACCGCACTGCGATCCTATTCTCACCAATGACACCTGCTGACACCGCCACCGCAACGCGGCCCAATCCGCACCGCCTTGCTTCATGACGACGCCTTGGCCTCCCCGACGACGCCTCTCCTTGCCGGAATCAACGCCACTGCTTGCACCGTGGTTCGAGTGCACCGCTCGTGAAGTTACACAATGCACCGCCCTCATCCCGCAGCGCAGCCTTGGTCTACCGACGCTGGTGCCATCGACTCCAGTTCGTCAGCTGATGGCAGCGCTTCAGCAATGACGATGGCGCTGCTTGCACCGTGACCTGCCTGCACCGTAATGAGCACTGCATTCATTTTGCACCGCAACCCTAGTCTCACCGACTATGCCATCTGACGCCGCCACAAGCCGCTGCATGCATTGCAACCTATTGGCACCGCACGCCGCACCGTTGTACTTCAAACCACAGCACCCGACGTCTTCCGACGGCAGCGCTCCTGACTTCAACAGAGAGTAGTTTGATCTGCAACGCTTATGACTTAGAGGGCTTGACAACTCCTACACCGACCTCCCGAACTGACGTCTGCGGCCGCCATGCTTTCGGAAGCTCACCGAGAGGTCGCTGATGCCCTGCATTTCTAAAAGGTAC
The DNA here is from genome assembly GCF_964263255.1 of Lissotriton vulgaris. Lineage (NCBI taxonomy): Eukaryota > Metazoa > Chordata > Amphibia > Caudata > Salamandridae > Lissotriton > Lissotriton vulgaris. The sequence continues at coordinate 1,690,637,987 of NC_141694.1, forward strand.
TGTTTGCGGGTCTTCCCAAACCCGTAGCTGGCCTCTGACGCCGCGGTCAGCCAAGAATGTTTAGATTTGTTTGTTCACGACGCTGTGATAGACCCAGAGAGAGCTATCGACTTCAAGGAACTGTTTTAAAAGGCTATTTTGATAACTGAAGATTTCTAAGTATTGTTTTGTGGATTTTTATCGTTTTTGGTCTTGTCTTGAGTATATAAGAATATTGGATGTTTCTCTAAACTGGTGTGGTGTCCTTTGTAGTGCTTACACTGTATTACTGTTGGTTATGTGCAAATGCATTACACACTGCCTCTAAGATAAGCCTGACTGCTCGTGCCAAGCTACTAAGGGGTGAATAGGGGTTATTTTAGGAGTGCAACTCCCTTATCCTGACTAGGAAGAACGGTCCCTACTTGTACAAAGGTGCAAGCCCTTGCCAACTAGAGACCCCCCTTTCTAACAAAAGATTTAATAGTAGTGATTATATTGACCATGAATTAAAATATGCTCAAGTATATTGCATCACTGTTTAGGGCTTACCTCCTGCCTGACCTCTGCGGCATGAGAGTTCAGTGAGTCCTGTGAACGCGGCATGGTAGTAACAGGTCAGCAATGGCCACAAATTGCATTGGTGAGTCTCGGAATGATATCCCTCTAAGTGGAGAAAAGTACTAACTGTGGGTATAGGGCATACATAAGTCAATAAGTGCATGGTAAAGAGGTAAGTAATGTCAGATACTTACCTAATGCCACATTAGTGTATCTGGAAAAGGAGGGTAGTTGCAGGAGAATAAGCTGCCACGGATACTCGGAACTCGATGTATAATAACCCTGTGCAAATAGAAAAGTATCGGAGTTGTGAAATTTGAGAAGTATATAAGCTAAGGAGCTGTGTAGAACTAGTCTCAGTGAGAGATGTGAATGAGGATAAAAGTAGTATAGATCTCTGCATGCACAGTGTATATATTCCACGCAAGAGGATTAATGTCAGATGAATGGATGCAGATCAAACAGCGTAAATCCAATGTCTATAGAAATTGTGTGGGGGAAAAGACGAGAGCTGATTGGTAATAACTGTTGCTCCGCCACCCGTATTAGGCTGCGTGTATGTGAATTTAAAGCTCCTGTAATCTGCCCCCAGCAAACATATCAATCAGCGTGCACTCAATAACACTACAAATCGTGAATATAGTCAGAGGTGTTAGCACAACCAGACCCCCATGGAAGGGGGAAAGGTCGCCCCTGTGTCAGCGCTTACCTGTAGTCGCAAGTACACCAATTCACATTACGGCAGTGCTAAACACCAGCCGCCGACATTATGCACAGTACTGGAAGACAGACTAGCGACGCAGGCTGCTCAGAAGTGTGTGAACAGTGGCACCATATTTGGATGGGGTTAGAAAATGAGATTGCATAAAAAAGATGTTCTGTTGAGGATAAGTACCATAAGTATAGGCTGTGATCGTGCATGCAGGGTATTACAAGCCGTATTCAATTGCGGTTAGTAGGCCATATTGTGTATTGAAGGGTATATGGCGTATCAGAAGGAAGAGAAGGCAAGAAAGAATGGGCCAAAGTAATAACTCCCAAAATTGCCTGAAGAGTCTAAGTTTTCGCAGAGAGATGCTCAGAAGCTGAAGATATAAAGGGCTCCATCCAGTCAGACATGGGGTGCCAGAAGGCCGTTCCATAAAAGCGGCATGGAGCCACAAGAATAAATGGAAAAGATATCCATATAAGAGATTTATGGACAAGGATAAGTGCAGCCAGAAAACTGGTACCAGGAAAGGGACTGGTAGAACCTCCCTGGATATAAGGAGCGTATGATTGGAGCTGAGGAGGAAAGGGGTCAGCCACCTAGAAAATATTGTAACTCATGGTCAATATTTAATCCTTCCTCCTCTACTCTAAGGCATATAATCCACATAGACTCCCGTCTCCTTAGTGTTGCCGCCTCGGGGATCTCTGGTAACATGGTCAAAAGCCCAAAATTGGAAAACTCTTAATAGGTCCTTGTGCATAACAATTTTGTGTGTGCGCAGCTATCGGATATATCCCCTCTCACTGCTTCAGGGCCCTCATGTATTCACTGACACGGTCCTTAAGAGATATGATTGTGCTGCCCACATAGATTGATCTACATTTACATATAATCATGTATACAACAAATTTGGTGTTACAGTTGGTGTGAATTGAATACCTGTTGTTAGCATCAATGCCAAACTCCTTGGTTTTATCCTGGGCCCACTTACACATTCCGCAGTGCCCACATTTAAAGAAACCATGAGTGTATTTGGAGATCTATTGGCCCGAGGCTCTTTCTTGGGTAGCTGGTGCTCAGAATTGAGCTCAGTGTTTTGCCCTTAGGGTATGTGATATGTGGTCATGTGGTGATAGATTCCTCATGTATTTTATCCGCCTTGAGGATATGCCAGCGTTTATTCATGCTCTTATTTAGTATGTTCGACATATGTGTATAGTCAGTGATCATTCTAACTTGTGTAGTCAGTTGTTGCTTAGATTGGATGGGTCTTAGTATAGTAGTCAGTATAGTCTTTAGGGCTCTGTTCTATGCCCTCTTTATGTCATGTGCTTTATAGCATCTCTGCACAAATCGTAGTTCCATATCCTGTAAGCAAGCAAAAAAGTCAGGGTCCTCGCTACAATTACGTCTGGCCCTGATCATCTCCCCATAGGGGTTTGATTTTATCTGGTGTCGTGGATGGGCACTAGCCGCATGTAGGACCGCATTGCATGATGTCAGTTTGCGGAACATTTTACTGTTTATCATATTGTCCTCGATGTAAAGTTGCACATCTAAAAAATCAATTTTGTCATGCTTGAGTGGATACTGAATCTGATGTTGGCATTTTTACTATTAAGGTAGTCACAGAAACCCTGTAGTTCAATTGGTGAGCCTGTCCAGATCATAAAACAGTCTTCCATACACCATCCCCAATATAAGATGGACTTGTCCCATTGACATCCACCTGGGCCCAAAATCCACTCCTCCTCCAGCCACCCCATAAAGAGGTAGACAAAAGAAGGTGAGAACTGAAACCCATGGCTACACTCTGTGTCTGTCTGTACCAGTCTTCTTTGAAAAAAAAGTAGTTGTTCTGGAGTATCAGTTCAGTCATGGTGATTAACATCTCTGTGTGTCCCCACAGACTTGCTGATCTCCTACCCAGGAAGTGATGTAATACCCAAATCATTCTGGATACCAGTGTATACGGCCACCACGTCTAGTGTCCCCATAGTCATTCCTGGCTCCTAGCTGATATGGAATAGTACGTTCAATATATGTCTTGTGTCTCTGATATAAGAGGGTAGATTCACAACTAGCGGTTGAAGAAATATATCCACAAATTCAGACAGCTTCTCTGTAGGTCCCCCTTTGGCTAAAAGAAGGTCATCAGAAGTTAATTAACACTGAAGAAAAATGAAGAAATTCCTCTGCTTATTACCTTTCTTTCTGTTTGTGATATAACCAAACTGCAAGTGACTTGAATGGCGTGTGCTTCATATAATTAGTCATTGATATGTATTAATGTTTTGTGACTGAAACCTAGTCACAAAACAGTAATTCTTTACAGAGTACACACAAGTAGTCCTAAGGGACCCGTTCCTCCTTGAGAATGTTGAAAAAAAATGTTTAAGAGTAGTCAGTGGACTACCGCCTACTCTTTAAAAATATTAGTTACATTTTGTTAAATCAACCCATTTTGCTTTAAGAGAAAACAGGCTGCATTTCTTTAATTTGCTCTATTTAAAAACAATCACAGATATGATGTGCTGAGCTCAGCGGGCTTCCATTGCTGTGATGGTTTTAATTCATAGTGGATGGTATTTTGTGACCTACCTATTTAACATTCATGAGGTAGGCCATTTGCAACCTATAGGAAACTGTATTTTGGAAACTGACCTATTAGTACATAGGCTGGTTTGCAAAATAGCACACTTGTCGCAAAAATACTGGTCAAAAATTACAACCAGTATCTAGCAGCCAGTGTTTCGTACATCTGACCTATAGTTCTCAATTTTCTTAAAGACTATAACAACTCTTTACATATCACTGACAGGCCAGGGATTACTTCAAAACATCTACCAGAGGTTAAGAAAGTGGCGTTAAGGCCTTGAGGTAAATATGAAAGGAGGGAAGGCCGTTTTAAGATCAACATGACTTTATGGGCTCCAGGTCGAAATGTACTACTCACTACTTAGTTCAAGAATCATCGAAGTTATGGGGCACTTCGGCTGTGTCCATTGTCTAACAAATGTTTATTAACATCAAAACATCCCTGACTAATTTTTACATACTCTTTATAAAAATGCTCACTGACTTTACCTTATAATTACTGTTTCATAGCACTCCCTAAAGCAGAGGCAGATACTCTTGAATGGAAAGAGAGTTGGGTAAATGAAAAAACTGTTACACTTATATCAGACTGGTTTCTGTATTTCTTTCAAAACCACAGACCATATTATGACTCCATTCTTGTTCAACAGTTGCACTGACAAAGATCTTCTCTACTCACATCTTATTTATTTTAAACTTGCATTTGTTCGCAAGATTAGGAGTAAGTTGACTACTGGGGGCATCACAAGTCTTATTCTGTGCTACACAAGGGGTTTATGAGAAGGAACTTATGCAACAATATCTGAGAGGCTCCTAGCAAAAAACTGAAGCTGGGAGGAGTCTGAGGATCTTTCCTTTTTAGTTGATTTGAGGATAACGGTGGCTCTGCAGGGTCTTCCTGTCTTAAGTATGCTCTCTATTTTGTAGGTGACTTGCATTATGTCAATGCTCAGTCTTCTTGGCCTATGTAACCCTAGGTCTTTTGATGGTTATAGCCTCCGTGGACTCCTACTGCACAGATTGTATATTAGTGGTTACAATTGTGAGAATTACGTTGATGGGCTTCCGACTGAAATGTCAGACACCCGGGAGTTGAGTAAAGAACTATATTTATTTAGTTAGGACTTCATTTTGAAGAGTAGGGTGGTTCTCAGCTGCATTCGACCTTTTAAAAACTATTGGCAGCTCACTGAACTTTACATACCTTGCAAAAGAACTGAAAAGTACATCTTTTGCCCCCATGGTGTCAGTGATAGAGGCTAAACTTGTATCCATCCTACATGGAATTGAGACCTTCCCATGACAGTTGACAGATTGTTTGGGCCTGGGCCATTCATTTAAATTACTTTTTGCAGTGGTTTAAACACAGATCAGTCTAGAGTGTAGCCTAATCATACAAGCTTAGGCCTTGAACACACAATTTCATGATTTTTATATGACATGACCTGCAAACATGAAGCCATTAAAAACCCTTCAGCGGAATTCTTGGTGATGCACAATACCTTGGAACATCCTTGAGCAGTCTATCTTAATGGCATCCACTAGTCGTGAAATTTACATTAGTAATTAACAAATAATTTGTCATTCATAGCATTCTTAAAAAAAATTGCTGCAAGTAGGGTGAGGGTAAATGTAGTTGAAGGAAGAATGTACTTTTCCCAAAATTAGCATGAGCGATTTTGTTCACTGGGGAAGGTGCATGTCTACATACTATTTCTAACATGCATGCGTACATACTATTTGTAACATAGATAAAAGAAAATGTATTAGGTTAGGATTTCGCCTAAATCCAATAGGAGATTTTAGAACGGGTTGGGATTGTGCACAAGTGGAGAAAAGGTATCGCCATTAGGGCTAGAAATTAGAATCATTATTTCATAGAATACATACAAATGCCAAGCATTGGATGGGGGGTAGGGTATGGTTTTGTTCAACATTTAATACGGTTGGTTTGTGTATGAATTGCAATGCAGTGTTGTATGCCATGAGAAGAGATTGTTAACAGTTCATTGATGAATATCTCCTAAAGGAAATGACCACTGAGTGTGTGCATGCATTGCATGCATGGTGGCCTCGGCATCCATTTTGGCTTATTTACTTTACTGTTCTAGCACAACCAATAGCTATTTTAGAATGGTAAAGATGGAATGAAATACAAAATGTGTGGACACACCAGTGCAAATAAGCAGTGGCAAACTATTAGGTTGGCACTTGCCTTTTAAAACCCAGATTTATTTACTTTGTCAGAGCTTGTTTATATGTTTTTTTATGGGGTTTTTTTGTGCAGACATAATCCAGAAGGATCTCAGAGTTTGTTTCAAATGTATCTATGCATGCTAGTGTTACATGTGACATATACCATGACAGGTTTAAGCAGAGGTATTTAGCTGTTTAGGTCCATACCAAGCATTTAGATGAGGTAACAATACTGTGCAAAAAATCATAATTTGACATTTTGACAAATTTCTAAAATGAAGAAGGTCAGCCAAATGAAAACAGGCTGATGAGGTCTACTTTAGGGAGAAGTTAAATGGACAAATTTCCTGCTTCAAAAAAATACTATGTTCTCTTGGGAAATGTAAATGTTAATTTTAAAGGATCATATGGCAAATGGGTACAAAGGGAGAAGTGGTTAGTTAAAAAGATTGGTGAGGTGCGGATTGGGAATGGGACATAGTGAGAGATTTGTGAAAAAAGGTGTCTAAAGTGGATGGGGTAATAAGGCATTTGTAAAAAAAAAAAAGGGGGGCAAATCAGGAGGGGAGTTAGGAGTTTGTAAAAAAAGGGAGTAAAGTGGGAGTTGAATTACAAATTTGTAAAAAGTGAGTGAAGTGGGAGGGGGAAAAGGGTTTGAAAAGCTTGAGCAAGTGGATGGGTAATAAGGTAAAAAAGGTAGCAAATGCAGGAGTGAGAGTCAGGGGTTTGTAAAAAATGGGAGTAAAGTAGGAGGTGTGTAATGGGTTATAAAAAAGGAAGTAAAGCAGTAATAAAGCAAAATCGAGAGTAAGGGGTTTGTAAAAGACAAGAACGTAACATAGGAGAGGGAGTATGGTATTGTATCAATAAGGAGCAAAGTGAGAGAATCACAAGGAACATGAAGGCAGGTAAGAGGGTCTTTAAAAAAAGGGAAAAGGAACGAGGGTCAAATAGGAGGAGCCTCCCTTTAAAAGAGCCCAAAAACAGCTTTAAGACAGGGTTATTTTTCATGTAAGGCTTTCACTAGGTTGATGAAACCTTATGCTTGATAAAAATATCAGAAAGTCCTCCTTTTTGCCCTGATGACCCCCATTTTTTGACGGATACTGGTGGTAATGGACTCTGATTGTGCTCTCCGCTCTGCAAACCTGACCCAGGTCCAGTGCTCTGTGTAAAAAGTATATGATAATTAGGTGTAATAACAATTTATATGTCAACCTACCTGTAAGCCCCAAGTATATGTAGGGCATGTAAGGCTTGAGGCCCTGCAGATTTAATGCACATAAGTGTGCACTGCTGTTTTGCCTGCATCCTTTTAATGGCAGCCCTGTTTTGCAGGCTGCTTTTAAAATTAAATTATTTGCAACATAGAACTTGGACTTAAAGGTACTTCCAAAGTCTGAACCTACCTAATGTCCTAATTGTTCGATATAAATCACCCCTAAGGTCTCCCCTGTGGTAGGGCATCTTGTAATTATAAGCAGGGTCATTTTAAAATACTTTTTATATGTTATTGACAGGAGTGAGCCAAGATTATACTTCAAGGTATTAAAAATGATAGAATAAATCCAACAACTTGTCAAGCTTAGATAAGTTATAACTATCACGGAAAAGTTTTTCTGATGAACCAAAATCCGGCCTTCCAGCAGCCTCTTCTGACTATCGAGCCTTTGACAGGCTGAGCCAAACTGCTCTGATGAGGTGTGAAGTGGCCTGCATAGAGACGAAGGACATCTAGTGGAAGGAGATCTGCAGCTGCAGAACAAAAGGCAGGATGGGGGCGGAGTAGCCAAACTGGTCTTCATGAGGGAATGACAGTTAGGTCAAGACACAAGCTCAGCCCCCATTCTTTCAACCCCAGCCAGACAGGAGCCCCGGTAATTGAATAGCAGAGGGGCTGGAAGGGGAACGTTAGGGAAAGGTAACCATGCCAGTGGAATGGCTTAGCCACATCTTAACCTCTAGGAGTGAGTTTCTCCATTTTAGGTTGTAAAGAATAGTGCTTTCTGGGACAAGAATATGCCATTCTTTTACGAAATTGTCATACATGAGGGTGGCACCCTGCACCCAGTTGGTGTGGGGTGCCCCCTTCTTGTCATTCCAGAAGCACTGATAAATATGGCAGAGCTTCTCAGCAACTCAGATCCCTGCCTGAAACTACAAGAAGAAGACGGCCTGCCTTGCTGGAACCCTGGCCTCTACTAAGAGGTTTGCACTCTGAATAACTGCACCTGTTGAAAACTTTGGAGCTACAGTCCTAAGGACTTTGAATTTGCTTTGAAAAAGGAGTGGACTTCCAGAATGCAACAGGTTAAAAAAGCTCCACCTGAAACATCTTCAGCAAGAAGGAAACAGCTGGCCAGATGCATTGTGGGAGACATAGTTCCAAACCCCCATGGAGCAACTCTGCGCTTCTGGACCCTTAGAATGGGGTTGTGGACACTTTGGAACCCCAAAAGGACCTTCTAGAAGAAGATCTAAAAGTTTGTCACGATTTGGAGAATTTTTTTGAAAAAGCTCCAGAAGATGACCAACCCGTCGTCCACAATTAAGCCTGCGATGTCAAACCACGTTGCGGCCTAAGATTCATGTTTTCCCCACAGAAGCTCCAGGGCTTTTCATCGTCGACAAGTCTTTCAAGAGTTGACCAGGGCATCGGGCTGAGTCAAGCCTTCGTCATCGAACTCAAAGCCAGCGTCCTCAAACCCAAAGCTGGCCTGACGAGTAGTCTCGCTGAACGTCAAGAGAAAAAGCTCCAAAAAAGTGATCAAGTCCGAAGGTAAAATCCTGGCTGGGCCCTACCGCTAAGTGTATCTGATCTGCGCTCCATCTCAGTTGGCCTGAAACTTTGACTTTGTCCCGGTCAAGCGTGATCAGATGTCCCAGTGTGGCACTTTTGTTATTTAGGCACTAGAAAGTGTTTATTCTTTAGAAATTCATGAAGCCAGTTCTCTACATTGGATTTTTGTCATTTTGATGTTTTTTAAATAATAAAAATATTTCCTATTGTTATAAATGGGTTTGGATTTTTTATCGTGTGTTGTGTCCTACCTATTGAATGTATTGATGTTTTTATATGCTTTACACGCCTGTCTCCTCAGTTAAGCCTGCCTGCCCACAGCGAGATACCAAGGGTTGAGCAAGGGAATCATTTATTGAGACTTTGACTGAACCTTATTTTGAGATAGTGGCCTAATTACTAGTTGTAGGAACCTACTGATACACCCCCTTCCAACATTCAGTATTAGTTTTCACAACATTTAGTCAAAACCACTTTCTTTAAGATGATGTTTCGTCCAAAGCACCTACACTCATAAATTGTACATTTAGGCACAGGAGACAAGAGTGATAAATGTAAGTATAATACCAAATTACAGGTAATTACACAGCCTCAAGCACATGGAGGAATGGGAATACAATCTTAGTGTTTAGTCTTCAGTCAATGATTCCTAATAATTTATTGAAGCTTCTATTATTCTAAGGGTCTGTTTATGACTTTGACGGTCACGATGAACAGCCAAACCCACAGTGATGGTGCGGCAACCGCTGAACCGGCGATCCGACCACCGTATTAGGAGTTTGGTCGTCAGCCCGCCTTTGGACTGCTGCTACTGCCAAGTATCCGCGAACCTTAGCAGTCTTGCAGTGGTCTGAGGCCACAATATGCTGGCTGTGCAGCTGCTGCACTGCCCAGCATATTATGAGTCTCCTCATTGCCCTCTTTTTCATGGTGGTGAGCCCACCATGAAAAGGGTGGTGGTGAGAAAACTAAGGGGTGCGTCAGTGCATGTGCCCCTCTGTCTTTCTGCACCCCCAGTGCCTGCAGGGCATGGACTTTGCAGTCCATGCTGTGCTGGAACTTGCTGTGGCGGTCACACTGTGCTGCCTTTCTAAGGGCTTATGAGCCCATCGTGGAAACCCATGCAAGTAATAATCACAACTCAAAATTGAGACAACATGGGAGCGTTGATAATTAAGCATTCAAATGTAGTAAAGTTAAGCAATCATCATTTGCATTTATACTATCACAAATTACATCTCCAATGTGTCACGTGCAAATTGCCACTCCATCATGTAGTCCACCATATTATTATCATGAGATTCTAGCCTAGTGTTAAACCATGTTACCACAATATCATCATGAAATTCCAACTTAGTATTAGGACAAGTCATATCACACCTATAGTGCACATGTCCAAACCTTTAACACCCAAAAGTGATAATTTCCATTTTTTCACTCTAAACTTTACCAACAAATTATACATAAAAAGGTACCTGTCTTATTACTAGATAGAAACCACTTATTCTGTGAATGCAGGCAAACTAAACTCAGAATTCAAACCAATTGGTCAAACTGGTCGTTCTCCTCTATCTGTCATTAAACCCTACCATGACCAGAAACACATTACAGTCACCAATATAACCCCACCTGGTTCTTTTGTGGTCCAAATCACTCTTACAACCACTCTGTCTTTTCTAAGTATCTTATTTAAAAACACAAGATGCATCATCTCAGTCACTAGCATGTATGAGCAATTCTTCATTCAAACAAGCCCCCTACCATTCCAACACTCATCTTATTGTGACAGTACTATGTGAAGAAGAAAACAAAGACAATCTGAAGAAAGTGCACCCCAGATCATGGCGTGCTGCGTAGGCGCCAACATTAAAGGCCTTTATATACAGGCAGAATAAAAGCTCGAAAGTGGACTAGTCCTTTTTTGACTCATTGACATCAATGCATACCTCCACTGACAAAAACTCACTGCGATCTCTAAATGACCAAATTGTTAATATTCGCTACCTGTATCAAATTCCTTCTTAAGCTGTTTGCCATATCAGTTTATTCAAACCAGTGTCAAAAACGTACCAGCCAGCGGCGTCACTAGGGGGGGGGTGCGGGGGGTGCGGACCGCACCGGGTGTCACCCCATCTGGGGTGACACCAATCTGGTTAGTTTCGCGCTGGCTGGCCTGGCTCGCTCGCTCTCGCTCTGCACTGCACACTGGTGTGCAGCCTGAGTCTCGGCTCAGCCTCGTCCTCACCTGCTGCCAGTGCTAGTGCTGCTTTTTTTAATTTATACTATAATGTGTGCAAGCCGCATCTAGCGCACGCCACCATGGTGCGCAGTTGCTGCTTACAAATTAAAATACTGCGTCTGCTACTACTGCAGTCAGTGCAGTGAGTGCGTGCACTGCAGCCGCCACGTCGCCACGCACGCACGCACCGATGCATGTGATGATGCTGGTGCGATGCGGATGCGCGGCGTACCCAGTTTGTGGGTCCCAGGGCCGTCAATCTTTAGCGCTACCAATGACGGCCCTGGGACAACCCCCGCAAGCTGTGCTCCTCTCCTCTGACACATCGCAGCGGTCACGCGCCAGGGAGGAGACGAGACAGCAGCGCAGGGGAGTGCCGAGTCACGAGTGCGTGCTAGAAGAATAAAGAACTAATTGTCACCATCGACATATCACAGACACACCACCATCGTCTTGGATATCGCGATTTGCGAGCGCCGTCGTCTCCCTCTCCCCATCAAATTTGGGACTGACTTCTTGGGTCAGGACTCCGGAGGCAGGCAGTCGTTGAGAGAGAAATATCATAATCATGTATAAATTAAATATAATGAATGAACTAAGTTAGAAATGAATGTGGCAGTGCAGTGACACACTAATGCAAAAGAAAAAACGTCAACGGTCATCTGTGTGTCCCATGGATTTTTACAGCCTGGTCTACTCTGTGGTACGCAGCGGGCGCACAAACGAAAACATGCTCCTCTCGGGGTCTGGTGCACCTAGAGCTTTCTTCCTTGGGCAGATACGATAGGCCTAGGGACTGCAGTAATGGTTAAATAGAAGGCCCTGTCCTGCCCGCCCTTCCAGCCTCCTAGGCTAGTCCTGACCCGAGCTTGCATGTGCTTGCAGTTGGACACGGCCGGCGCCGGCCATAGCAACCAACCAAGTTCAGCTTGATTTTGTGCTGATGCTTCACCAATACCAGCAACTTCTTGGCTGATTATCAATCGCAGCAAGGCTTTTCCATGATGGGAAAACAATTGCAAAGCCTTTCTCAATGATCACACACAAATATAATACATCTTGTCTGCTTAAGACCTCCGCAGCACTTGTCAAATTCAATTCATGTTTAGGCAGACTCCCATCTAGTGGCAATTCCATTCTGGCTCTTACAGCACAGGCAAGTACGTCAGGCCTATTCCTCCCTCAAAGTGCCCCTATCTTCTAGTTACCACTCCACATCATACCATACACCAACATTTTATTAGATCCTTTACCCTCAGAATTCCAAACACCAGGTCAGACATACACTAAATGGGGACACATAGGATAATACGCACTTCCTTTTCTTACAAAGAACCAACCAAATAATGGCTATTCCTTTGTATATAAAGTATATGAACAATCATTAACAATCACTCAATCTTCAACATGATTAGCTTACACATTCACCCAAAAACAACCTTCAAAACTCTCTCCAATACCCACTCCGACACACAGTGACAACGAATAACAGTCACAGAAACTCTGCAATGGTTCGTTATGAGGGTCCCCCTACCTCATGTGAAATAAAGAAATGAGAGATCAACTAGTTAGTGACTACCAGAGCAAAGTCTTGTGACAGTCTACCGCCACTTGTCTGCATGTTGGTAATAATGCCTACATCAGTTATGCATGGAGAATATGTAGTCACAGACACCCAGTCACGCGACAGCCAGGGTACAGAATCGACTGGCTTCTTTCGACAAAGGATTTCCCTGTCATCCCTGAGTCTACACACTCCATGCCCAAAACATAAATGGAAAGTTTAACCATATATCACCTCCGCTAAAAAATGTCCTTGACCAGACTCGAACACAAAACCAGTCAACACAACTACATTCTTACACAATGTCCCCAAACATCCGCCTCACTAAGCTACACAGCGCAACAAACTCTCATACCTTCTCCATCTTCCATAAACAATACACACATCGCCACAAAGACACCACACTACACCACATATGGACCCACAATGTACAGCCTAATACTCCAACACTCCCAGCACCAAGTCACTCTAGCTGGCCAAACCAACATGACCAAGTGTCAGGACGTCAAATGCGCTTAAGCTGTACTCAGTACTGCATCCTCTGGAAACTTTACAAGAAAAAGTTGAGACGATCTCTAAACACAAAGATGACATCCTCTAGTAGATGCATACTAAAAAATTGACACAACACAACAATCAAACACTAGAACAGTCCAGCAATACAACCATTGACACCAGACCATGTCAGCAGATTAGGAAATACTTACCTCCAACTTACTAGAGCTACATCAAACATTACCATTCAAATGCAAAACGGATTAGCTCCATTTTATTCAAGCTGAATAAAATGCATCACAAAACATGCATGATTAATTGCTCAAGGCAGGGAGCAGGCCTTTCCTTGAACTCGTCACTTGCAGGTGGTTCACTTCTCAGTTCACTTCATATGTATACTATGAAGTGAATTGCTTTGGCTGAAATATGCCTGCTTTGCTGGCCGGTCTTCATCCTGCTGCCTTATTGTCCATCCTGGCTGCTTTTATTCTTAGTTCTTAACTTCTTACCATCTTTTACCTCCGACCTTGTTGAATTAAATTTTTCTTCCATGGCCTTTGTAAATATAGGAACTAAATTGCGTTACTAAGGATTCTGTATGTTCCCGTTATTTGCCATCTGTTGTGTCCACTGGCGGACTCAGAGCCGAGGAGGTCCATGCGGTAAGTCGTGAGGGGGTGACACCATGAGTTGCCCTCACCGGGTGACACCAACCCTAGTGACGCCACTGGTACCAGCTCACATTTCTTCACTGGCACTCGATATGTATCCCATCTCATACAAGTATCCAAATCACGGAGTCCCTTATGGGCGCCATCTTTAAATATCTACCTAATTCAGCTAACACAGATATCACGACCAGTCTGTTACCTTGCAACCTGTGACCCTTAACTCCCACAAACCAGCTAGCCTGCAAATAAGGGCTCCACTCGTCTTCACATTCTGGCTCGTCACCAACTTTATTCGCCCTCTCACTATTCGCTTGTGTATGTTTAATGATGCAACCTCATACATCACGGTAGGTGCTCCCATTATTAGGGCTATTTTTATACCAGTTCAAAACCTATTCTGCTGGGGTATGCTCAAAACCATATTGAGGTTTTTTGTTAAAATTTTAGTCCTGGCGAAGTTGTTAATACGATCAAACTTATGTTGGGTAATGCTAAGAGACTAAGAAGGCTAATGCTAAGAGACAAAGGGCCAGATGTACAATACCTTTTTTGCTGCCACAAACGGGAGATTCTCCCGTTTGTGACAGCAAAAAATGGTGATGGCATGTACAAATGCTATTTTGTTAGTCACTGATGCGTGAAATAGCATTTGCGACTCCTGCTATTAGGAAGGGGTGTCCCTTCCTAATAGCGAGACTCATAGCCATGTACAATTGTTTTGCGACCACATTTGCGGCCGCAAAACACTTGCAGTTTACCACCTACTTCAAGTAGGTGGTTAACCACTCGCAAACGGGAAGAGGTCCCCAGGGGACACCTTCCCCTCTGTTAATTACAGTGGCTGAAGTAACAGAGGCTCTTAATGCGAGTAAAGTTGGAAAAGCACCAGGACCCGATGGACTGCCTATTGACCTATTTAAGTCAACTCCTTTATTATGGTCCCTGCTACTGACTCGTGTTGTAGAAGCATGTTGTGCAAAGGGCTTCATCAAGTCATGGTCACAGTCGGTGATTATTCCGATTTTTAAAAAAGAATGGGAACGGGAAAACCCGACATGCTACTGCCCAATATCCCTCCTAGATTCCCTAGTGAAGGTGGTATGAAGGGTTATCTTGAACAGATTGCAAATTTGGGCATAAGACAATAATATTTTGAGCAAGGTCCAATATGGTTTTAGACAGGGGTTGGGGACATGTGAACAGGTTTTAAATCTTAATATTTTAATCGAGAAATATACTCGGGCAAAGGCAGGGAAATTTTACATAGCATTTGTTGACTTATCCGCCGCATTTGATTGTGTTATGCACAACACACTATTGGTGCAATTTTTAAAGCAATCACATTCTGGGGCATCAGTTAGGGTGAGGTATGGATTAAAAGGAGAATGCACTGCGCCATTCCGCGTGGAGAGGGGCGTGAGACTAGGATGTGTCTTGGCTCCGTTCCTCTTCACTTTATATACTAATGCACTAGAAAAGGTACTAGAAGAAAGGGAGAGAGATCCGCCTTATATCAATAAAAAGCCAATTGTTTTTCTCCTTTACTCGGATGACGAAGTGCTCACGGCCCGAACTCAGCTGGGCCTGCAAAGAGCGCTTGCCTCATATATTGATTTTATGGATGTTCGAGGCCTAAAATTGAACGTGAAAAAGACCTTTGTAATGTCATGTGGGACGGTGAGACACAAATGCAGTAGTATAGCTGTAGGCGAAAATAGGATTGATTCCACCAATACGTTCTCTTACCTGGGTGTCCTATTTGAGCATACAGGTTCCTGGGTACCTGCAGTAAAGATCAGGTGTCTCCTTTTCATGAGGTCAACAGCGACTCTTTTGTAATTTTGTAAAACAAATGGGCAAAAGGCCCCCGGCAATTCATCATAAAATCTATCAGGCCAAGTGCATAAGTATAGCAATGTTTGGGGCGAGAATATGGGGTTGTAATGATGTATCATCAATTCAACTAGTGGAAAACACTTTTTTAAGGTTTATTTTAGCAGTGCCACCAAGTTCCCCAGTTTTTAATTGCCATAGGGCCCGATGTAGGTAATTCTAATTTATCACTTCTTAAATACCGAATCATACTGATTCGGTATTTAAGAAGTGGTAAATTAGAGGGGGGGACATGTAGGTAATTCAGAATCGGTAAATACCGAATCGGTAGGATTCGGTATTTACCGATTCTGTAAATACCGAATCGGTATCCCCCATTGATTCCTATGGACCTTGAAGCCCATAGGAATCAATGTGGAATACCGAATCGGTATGTACCGATTCGGTAAATTCCGATTGCTGCAAAGGTGCAGGGGGTGTCACTTTGACACCCTCTAGCACCCCAATTCCAGACGTGTGTGTCACATTGCACAGGTGTGCATGCACAGATGTGCATGCACACCTGTATTCGGTATTTTACCACCCACTAGGATTGGGGGGTAAAATACCGATTCTTAAAGCCCTGTGGCACTCTGACATGTGCCAGCTACATCTGCATTTACAGAATCGGTATTTTACAGAGTCTGTATTTACCGATTCGGTAATTTTACCGAATCGGTAAATACAGTGAGCTAAGGATTTATTACATTACTGATATTATTAAAGTGCAACCAGTTTTAATATGGCATCGAGTCTGGACCTCCAATAGCACAGGACTAAACAGAGAAATTAGGATTCTATGAAGCTGGACCATGCTTGCAAGATCACTTGGTTGAATTATGTGAGAACATTTCTGATGGATCTTGGACAATCTGATTTTAATACTTCCCTGGAATCCATGAGTTCCATTTCAGGGAAGGAGTTAAAGAAATTATGCATGACCCATCTAGACTACATATGGATCTCACTAATGGCCTTCCATCTGGTGTCCCAATTTCTGGTAACACCATCTCCAGACAGTGATCACGCCATTTTAACATGCAGCATCGCCTTCGGGCCACCACACCGTCCGAACATAAATCCGATAGGGACCGCCGCAGGATTGCAGAGTGTGAGGAAACTCCGATGGTCTGAAAGCAACCAGGAAGCAATTGAAATAGAGGTGGATAAGCTCATGACCAGAGGCCCCCTAGCTCCTGGTACCCAGGTGTCAGTTCTCACCTGGGAAACAATACTGACTAACTTTAGAGACCTCTTCACCACTAAATCGCCAAACAATCACCCTATGGACATTACGACTCTGACAACCTTGTCAGCCCAACAACAACGCATTAAAGCTATCAAGAGTAAATTAAATAAGTTACAAAGAACAACTGTCCATAACGAAAATGACCATAAACTTTTGAAGGAGGACATCACGACTACGCGGAAAGCCTACAGGAAGGAACGTTTCACCCTAAAGAAATTAGAGGAAGATCGACACTGGGCAATGGCCTTTGAAATTTTAAAATCTAAAGATCAAAAGAAATTCTGGAACTGGGTTAACAAGGCTAGCAAAACCACCAAACCACCTACCGCAACTAACATCTCTCCCGCGGACTGGGAAATTTATGTTAAAAAACTCTACACAGCACCACATGGCCAAATCATTAACAGCTCACCCTTTCTTGACCATCCAGTCAATCATGACGAAACCATGATCCCTGTCAATACGTTAACGGATGATATAACTGGAACAATAAAGAAAATGCGCTCGGGTGGTGCCCCCGGTCCCAACGGAATCCCGACCCAAGTATTCAAAGCCTCTGCTGGAAAATGGGCCCGGATACTGACACCCCTTTTCGAGGCTGGTATACTGGGTGGCTCCATCCCGGCGTCTTGGCAAGGATCGCTTCTTGTCCCCTTCCATAAGAAAGGACCGCGCTCTAACCCCGATAACTATCGGATGATAGCTCTTCTAGACGTGGACGGGAAGGCATATGCCAGCATTCTCTTATCTGCACTCACTACGTGGGTGGAAACTAACAATCTAGTTCCATTCACTCAAACTGGTTTCCAAAGAGGCTGCCACATTGAAGACAACCTGATATGTCTTGCTCATCTGATGGAATCCACCCTAGCCGCAAAAGGAAAAACCTTACACTTGGGTTTATCGATTTTCGAAAAGCCTTTGACAGCGTTAGTCGGCCAAACCTATGGGCAAAACTAGCAAGATGGGGCATCCCACAGTCGCTACTGAAAGCATTAATCGCTTTACACACTGACACCTGGGTCAAAGTGCGAGTCACATCGAGTTGGTCGACCTCCAATAAAATATATACCACCAGAGGCTTAAAGCAAGGGTGTATTCTTGCACCAATGCTTTTCAACCTGTACCTCGCGGACCTCCCTGAATGGTTGTCATGCACGCGTACTTTCCCTCCACGAATAGAGTCAAGAAAGATCCAAACTCTCCAGTATGCAGATGATACCATCCTGCTAGATCAAACTCAGGTTGGTCTCCAGAGACTGTTCGACTCCCTCGCTCAGTACTGCAATATGAACATGTTAGAGATAAACGTGACAAAAACCAAAGCAATGATTATATCATCTGTAAAACCCAAAAAATCTACGTGGTTCATTGAAGGGAAAAGTCTGGAAACTGTCAATACCTATAAGTATCTGGGGGTGTGGATCGACCACAAAGGGAGACCCACAGTGCATACAACTGAAATGCAGGCCGTTGCCCGTAGTCTGGAATGGGCCTTTATCAGAACAAAAAGTGCTCTGCACTCCCAAAATCTAGTAACGTTAATAAAACTGATTACCGCAAAATTACTCCACACTATCTCGTTCGGTGCAATAATATTCAAGGACAAAATGAACAATTGGTTGGACAGAGCTCAATCTTCTTGCTACCGTAGGGTTTTTCGGCTGCCAAATTCTACTGCCCACGCCCAAATCCGGAAAGAATTTTCATTATTCTCCCAGAGGTGGATAATGAGTGCACGCTACATTAACTATTGCTTAAAATTAAAGCACGCTAGCCCACACTCTCTAAAGAGTTGCCTATGGTTAGTTTTCAGCAACCACAAAACATCGTGGAATAAATATTTGACGTCATGTCTAGAATCCCTTAAAGCAAAGGACATATGGTCATCTCCGTTACCCATTGCAGCGAAAACAAAACTTCTAACCAAACAGGCAAAAAGTCTCTCAAGCGACCTCGACGAGCAACGCGTCGCCCAGCTCTTTCATGGCCCCTGGGTTTCTAAACTATACACCTCGAAAACCCTCCCATCGTATCTGGCAGCTTCTACGAAAGTACATATAAAACTCCAATTGATGCGATTTCGTTTTGGCTTAATCGCGCTGATGGCGTACAAGTTTGGCCAGGGGTACAGGAAAGGAGCTTCATCTGAATGCCGCTTCTGCAAGCAGGAAGAGGAAAACCTCATTCATATATTGTGCATTTGCCAAAAACTTCAAAGCACAAAGAAACTTCTGGTTGCGTCCCCTTTGGCTTCTTCTCAACATCAGGACCTGCCAGGAAGCACTAGACGTCTGCATGAGAGGAGACTCTCCGCAGTTGGCGGCTCGTTTTGTTAAGTTTATTTTAGAAATTAATTCCCCTAACTTGCTTTTTGACCAAGCATAAGCTCCTATTCTGGTGTCATTATCGCACGTTCTCTGTTTCCTTTTTTTAACTTACAACATTTCTGTTTTAACTGCTTTGTCTATCCTTTTACTTTTAATATGTAACATTCATCCCAGTGTATGTACATTGCAACGATTTTAATTAATTGCGCAATAAAACTTTACTTACTTACTATTATGCATGACCCATCTAGAAATGTTACGAGTGGCCTTGGAAATTAAGAAAAAATCGGTGATTCATTATCAAATGACTTTGGTAACATTTTGTATTCAGCCATATCTAGACTGGTGTACCGTGGGATTCGATAGATATGTGCTGTCAAGATTCAGGTTTGGAAGTTTCCATCGTTTGGTCAGCCACCCAGCTGTTAATGGGTGGTACAGAGATCTTTGCAATTGCCCTTGTGATAATGTATCACCACAATCTAAAATTCACTTTATCTTCTTCTGTAAATTTTATAAAGGGGAAAAGGCAAGATGGATAATGCCAATCTTAAAGTTGAGGGGATGGAGGCAATGCCGTCCGGCTTTTCTTTATTTGCAATTACTGTAGAATGTTTACTGTGTGGGGGTTATGTCTGTTTTTCTGAAAAATATATTGTGAGTAAGGGAAAGTATAACTGGTTATGATAATGCTACTCCACCGCACTAACATCCTGTGAATAACTTTGTCTTGTAATTTATCTAACAGTGGGAATTCTATTTGAATGGAGTATGCGTAGATCTGAAATTTTCAAATTTGGATTCTTACTTGTGACAAATATTTTATTTTGATGCTTTTTGATTTTAATGTCTAAAAATCGAAAAAAGTATATTCTGATTCTGATTCTGAATATGTGTGAAAATATTTTTAAGAGCAGGCAGTGGTCCCAGGGACCACTGCCTGCACTTAAAAAAATGAAACTGAAAAGTTTTATTTTCTTTTTTGAATGCATCCAGTTTTCCTTTAAAGAAGAAAGGTTGCATTTTTTTAAAAAGACTACTTTACTTAATAGCAGTCCCAGACATGGTGGTCTGCTGACCCCGGCAGGCCACCATTCCTGGCATTGCTAGCCATTCCTAATGGGGTCGCAAATTGCGACAGCCTCATTAATATTCGTGAGACATGCAATTTGTGACCCCATTAGGAATTGCTAACAAAGTCTGAGACACTGTTATATATCGCAAATATATGCGACACAATTTGCGAGTCGCAAATTGGTGGGTCGTACATCTGGCTCTAAGAATAATAAAAGATTCAATAAATTATCAAGATCGGGAATCACAACTGAAGACTAATCACTAAGATTGTATTTATACTCCTGCGAGTGCTTGAGGCTGTGTAATTGTTTTGTAAACCTCTGGGTTTGTTGAAGGGTGTTGGGTGGGCATTCCTCATTTTAGGCACTACAATACTTAGATGCTCTTTAAGATATAGTGTTGGCTGTTAAGTGAGTGCCTGGAATCCTAAATTTCACCCCTCTTCAATAGTATCAAATTATGGACTTTTCTTTTTCTGTATAAGTGTGAGAAGAGGTGCACGATTAGAGGGAGAGGTACGAGGTGTGAGTATTCAAACTGTCAAGAAGATGGCATATATATACTCAGTAGATAAGATCTTATCTTTGAGTAGGGATTCAGGTCAGCCCAAGGGCAAAGATAACAGAGGAAGGATGCCTAGTGTTCACGAAAATTAATAATTTAACTTTATACAAAGTTCTTAGATGCTTAATTTGTATGTGTTCATACAGGCAGTTTTTGAAGAAAAAGAAAATAAATTCCTGCTTAATGTAAATTGACATGTTGTTACAAATATTGCTTCAGAACCAGAGAATGAACAGGATAACATGAAAGATTAATTTCAGCATAGTGACTCTTTCTGGAGGTCTTTGCATGTTTTCTACATCTACTTATAGGTGTAGGTGTATTCCTCAAAAGGTGGGGAGCAATAGGTTTATAGATCTGAAAAGGGTGCATGCAGGTTTAAAAATGCAGTGAGTTACATACATCAGTTGTTTGAGATCAGATGGTACAGGAGTGATATGCTCAAATTCCTTATGTCCTTTGAACATTCTCGCCACTAAGGGCAGAGCTCATTTTACAGGGATGTATTAAGGCTCCAAGAGGCTTGTAAGAATTGAAATTCCTTATACCAGATAAGAGTTGACCAGTGACTGAAGGACATGCTTTTGATTCTCTCTAGGAATAAATCTTTTGATGACATAGTATTTGATGCTATTAGAAGAAGTTGAGATAAAAGAATTTTCTATCCAAGTTGAAACCCAGGGATTTGGCAATGTTTTTTAAACTTGCTACTATATCAACATCAAGCAGGTTTGTCTACCATGAATTTACTGTGTGACCATTTGTATAATAGCTAATTAGGAAGAATCAGGTTTTCTATTTGAGTGTAAGTTGTCATTGGGTCATCTGATTTTTAATTTGTGTAAGATAATGAATGTGGTTGATGGAGATGTCTTTATTAATTCTCATATAAATGTGCATGGTATGTGGATATTGGTGGGGTGAGTGTGTCTAGGGCTGGTTTTCCTGGCAAGAAAGGATAATGCTTCGTGATGTAGAAGTATGACCTTCCATTTCCAAATGCCACTTCAGTGTCCAGGACACAAGCTGGAAAGGATACACAGTGAAGAAAAAGAGTGGATCAGCACGAGACGGAAGAAAACCTCAGCGCTTTATAGGGAACAAAATGGAACGAGGAAACCTCAGTAAGGCAACAATCAAAATCCCAGGTCTCTAGAACAGTAAATGAAAGAGAAAAGTAATGGGAAAACGTCTGAGCAAGCACCAGAGCTAACAGATAGCTCACTAATCACCGAATTCCTTCTCTAATAAAGAGTCCTTAACACATGGGCAAGGAATGTTCCAGTATGTCTATATAATTTCCATATCATCATAGAGAAGGGATCCAGCAGAACAGCACAATGTGGAGTCATACAAGTGTGTAATTTAACAAGTAAAAGAAAAGTAAGCTGCTGGAGTATGGAGTAACAGAGTACAGAGCAAATTCAGATTAGCATTTTAGTCACAGGATCCACTTGAGGTAAGAGCTATTGGTGTTGAGAGGAGATAGAAGAAAACAGCAGAGCGGATCCAAGAAGCAATGAATGACCCTCTCGGAGGATGAAGAAGTGATCTGTATGGCAAGGTTATGAACAATTGATTCAGAGCATGCTGAAGAGGCCTACAGCACAAGCCATCAAGCAACCACATAGGTGAATGGAGACGTGAACTACGGGGCACGTCAGCAAGTGGCCATGTCGGAGGACATGGAAGAAACATACAAGAGTAAGTGGCAGCTTATCCATGACAGATAGTGTGTCAATGATCTTGACAATCTGGAAGCATACTTCCTCGGACTGTATTATGGAAAGTTGTTAAGGGTGCAACAGGTTGCATGGCCCCATGTGTAACACTGTGCAATGAAACAATCCCAAGGGTACTCGATCTAATTTACATAATTTGCATGGGGCAGTGGCCCCAGGCACATGAGGGAATCCATTGCCTTTGATTCTGTGCCATATTAAAAGCAGCTCTTCTTTTTGCTTTTGTCGCCTTAAGTGGGACGTTTATACCCAGACGTGGGTCTCGTGCTCGCAATGCCACCAAAGTCAAGCTAGCCTGGTTGATAAGGAGTGATACCCCAAAACCGTTGTGGTGACCAAAATGATGGATTTAGACCCAAATCTCTGACTGAAGGTAAATGTTGACATTGTTCAGCATTCCGCCTGTCAACTGTTCTTTTTGAATTTCTCACCCAAAGTCAGACGGGTATACCCAGACCACTGAAGTCAAGCTATCCTAGATGATGAAATCCTCCAACTGGTCCTAGGATTCCTGTTTTCAGACCAGGGAGGACCTGGCCCGGCAGTTTGGCCTTGGCTGTTCCCAAAGTGTTCAAGGTCAAGACTGATTTGCATATGGCTGAGTCTAAACTGAAGTGGCAGAGTGAGCAAAATACCAACGGATTTAGGCTCAAATCCCTGACTGGGGGTGAATGTTTGACATTGTTCAGCATTCCGTCCATCAACGATTCTTTTTATTATTAGCTGCAGTGGCACAAACTCACTGCAGCCCCTGTGCACCGATTCGAAGGGGGGAGAGGCATTCTATCAATCAATCAATCAATCAATCAGGGGTTGGTGAAGTGCGCTACTCACTCGCGAGGGTCTCAAGGCGCTGGGGCGGGGTAGGTCTAGCAGCTCCGATCAGTTGAAAAACCAGGTCTTGAGTGCCTGCTGAAGGTGAGTAGGATAGTCGAGCATCTTATTTCAACTGGGAGAACGTTCAATGCTGTGGCGGCGGTGTAGGAGAAAGCTCTGCCCCGGCTCTGCTTTGGTGGATGTGGGGGACCTCTGCCAGGGCGAGGTCGGAAGAGCGAAGGTTCCTCTTGGGTTTGTGGAAACTCATTCGGTCGTTGAGGTATTTGGGTCTGATGTTGTTCAGGGATTTGTACGCGTGCGTGAGTAGTTTGTAGGTGACCCTCTTCTCAATGGGGAGCCAGTGGAGCTCTCATAGGTGTGGCGTCATGTGTTCCGGGCATTTTAGTCCTAGGACGAGCCTGGCGGCTGTGTTTTGGATGGTTTGAAGTTTGCGAAGTAGTGATTTGTTGATTCCAGCATAGAGGGAGTTGCCGTACGAGCCTGCTGGTGATGAGTGCGTGTGTGACGGTCTTTTGGCAGTCTGAGGGGATCCATTTAAAAGCCTTTCGTAGGGTTCGGTGGCAGTTGAAACTGGCGGCGGCAATAGCGTTGATTTGGCGGTTCATGGAGAGTGAGGAGTCGGGGATTATGCCGAGAGGGCGGGAGGCCGCCAGGAGTCGTCCCAGGCTGAGGGGCTGGGGAGAACATGAGAACCTCAGTCTTTTCAGAGTTGAGTTTGAGGCAACTGTCCTTCATCCAGGTGGCTACTCCACTCATTGCCCCCTGGAAGCTCATTCTGGTGTCCTTGGGGTTTCTGGTGTGGGAGAGGATGAGCTGGGTGTCGTTGGCGTAGGATATGATGCTGAGTCCGTGCTGTCTGATGATGGCGGCGATGGGGGCCATGTAGATGTTGAATAGGGTCAGGCTCAGAGAGGATCCCTGGGGGACCCCGCAGATGATGTTGGTGGGTTTGGAGAAGAAAGGGGGGAGCATGACCCTCTGTCATTTGCTGGAGAGGAAGGATCGGATCCAGTTGAGGGCCTCTCCGCGAATTCCCGTGTTGTGGAGTCTGGTGGTTAGTGTGCGATGTGAGAAGGTGTCGAAGGCTGCAGAGAGGTCGAGGAGGATCAGGGCTGTGTTGTGTCACTGATCGAGCAGCATGCAGATGCCAACGGTGGCCGCGATTAGGGCTGTCTCGGTGCTGTGGTTGCTGTGGAAAACAGATTGGGAGGGGTCCAGTATGTTTTTTTCTTCGATGAAGGTTGTCAGCTGGGTGTTCACAATTCGTTCTGAGACTTTGGCCACGAAAGGAAGGAGACAGATGGGTCTGTAGTTCCTTAGGTCGGTTGGGTCCGCCAATGGTTTTTTGAGGAGGGGCCTCACTTCGGCGCGCTTCCAGTCCTTGGGGCAGGTGCCCGAGGCCAGGGAGGAGTTGATGGTGCGGGTTTGCTCAGGAGCGATGGCCTTGATGGCTCTGTGGAAGATGTGTGGGGGGCAGGGGTCCGTGGGGGTGCCCAACTGGGTCTTCCTACTACACTCAAGTGCATTTGCTCCCTGCCCTGCCTTCACAGGGGTCACTGCCTTCCTTTTAAAATCAGGCTGGGTTGCTGCTTACACAGAGAAAGACAAACCGGTGGCTTCAGTCAGCCTGCCTGCCTTTCACGAGTGCCATGCTCCCAGAGCAGCAGTCCCGATTTTATTGCGCCTATTGATTTCGTTTTTGTATAGAAGAAAACCGTTCAACAAGATGTATTTTTCGCACAAGACCATTACAGACCGCATTAATACAGGCATTATTAATAGACAGAGCAGTCACAGGTGACAGTAATGTTACTTCTGTGATTCTCAAATATGTTCCTATCAGGCTCATGAACAGTTGCGAGTTGACATCTGAGCAGCTGAACATTTCTTTTTTGATGATCATAATTTATGGCTCTCAAATAAGCTCCCACCTTGTACTCCGGAGCTGTTATATCTGCAGGTTCTTCTACAGAAAACGAACCTTCAACTTTGAAAATAGTGCACGCTATCCACATTATCAATGTCGGTTATTACCCTCTGGCAGTGGCAGCAAGAATCCAGCATGTAAGTAGCATGTAAGAACCACATGCATCCAATTTCCAAGACGCCTTCCTCTAGGGCCGCTCCCACCGAATTATTTCAAAAGGCAGGTCATGTCAGTCTGCTTTGCGCACACCCTTCCACCTTGCAATCTGTCCATCCTCGTCTCCTTTGTGCATCCTTGCAGGGCGCAAGTTCCTGCAGATTTTTTCTCTTGCACGGCTCACGCGCCAGCTGCACGCGCCGCATCCTTCCACGCCGAGAAATGTCCCAGTCACTCTAAGGCAGTGTTTCCCAAACTGTGGTCCGCGGACCCCCAGGGCTCCGTGACACATTCCCAGGGGGTCCGTAGGCAACAGTTTTAAAAGCACAGAAACGTTTCTTGTATAATTAGCAGCTTTCCAGCAACAATAAAAGTGTCAAGAGAATGCCGGTTATTAATGACCCTGCTGGAGAGCAGGAGAGTTTTGTTCAGTGGCAGCTTTGATTTAACTAATGAAGCACAGAGGGTTAATGTGCCTACTGCAAAGAACGTGTAGCATGCATCTTATAAAGCAGTATGGTATGTGCCTAGGTTCGTGGTTACTGCTTTTGTCACAGAGTTTCTTTTGTTACTGTACACTTCATAAGTGACAATCGTAATCTAGCAGAGGGACCTATAAACTGTCAAAGAGCTACTTGCAAACTGCATGGTACCAGTTGTAACTTATATTTTGTCCCAGTTATTCATTAATTTGATGCTGCTAAAATTATATATTTGGGTGGAAATACATTTTTAATGTTAGTCAATGCTAGCCACTGTGTTTTGTTCTGAATCTTGAATTTGTGCTTTTCCAGACCAAGCACTCTTTAAACATTTTATATACACACTGATTTACATGTATGATTCAATGTCTCTATATGTGTGTGATGTAAAGTGCTCTGACATCCTACAACGGTATGAGAGATGCTATAAAACAAATTAAATACATATGACAGAGGGGCTATTACTTCAATATAAAATACTAAGGGCCAGATGTACAATCTGTACAATCTGTTTTTATATGCACAAACTATTGGGCCATGTACATAGCCTATTTTGCGAGTCACAATTTGTTTGCGACTCTCTGAATAGGTTTTGCAACTTGCTATTTGGAAGGGGCATTCCCTTCCAAATAGCAAGTCTCAAAACCATGTACAAATGTTTTGCGGTCGTAAAACAGTCACAATTACCATCTACTTCAAGTAGATGGTAATGCATTCGCAAATGTCAAGGGGTCCCCAGGGGACCCCTTCCCCTTTGCAAATGCAAGCAAAATTATTTTTTAAGGGCAGGCAGTGGTCCCAGGGACCTCTGCCTGCCTTAAGAAAATGAAACGAAAACGTTTCATATTTTTGTTTTTAATGCATGGTAAACAAGATGCATTTTTAAAAAAAAACTGCTTTATTTAAAAGCATTCCGAGACATGGTGGCCTGCAGAGCCCAGCAGGCCACCATTGCTGGGAGGGCTGGCATTTCCAATGGGCTAGCAAATTGCGAGAGGCTCATTAATATTAATGAACCTCACAATTTGCGACCCTATTGGGAATCCCAAACAGTGTTAAACATTTCATTTAGCGACTCGCAATTTGCCACTCGCAATGTGTCGCCAATTAGCAGGCGCTAAATGAAATGGTCGTACATCTGGCCCCAAAACCCTTAGTACTTTGAGTATTTGTTTTGTGTGCACACGTGTGTATGTTTTTCGAATTACTGTTTTAATGTTTGAAATTTAACTCATAAAAAATTGCTTGGGGGTCCCCGGCTTAAAGTGGTGACTCAATGGGGGTCCTCAGGAGTCAAAAGTTTGAGAACCACTGCTCTAAGGGATTACGCAGTAATTAGCACCTGCTCGGCCAAAAACAATATTGATTTCGTTCGTTACTGTTTCTCACGGGACGTTTTCAAGGAAGGAGCTGCTGCTGCCAGTTTCAAGCTGAGGGCTTGCATTGAGTAGGCTTTCATTGCTGGAGACCCAGACAGCGTGCTGACGTCACTAATGCATTCACTCCTGCTTGCGTCCTTGCTGATTCTGCTACATGTGTGGAGCCTGGCCTTCGTTACCTATAGCGGAAAAATACTTTTAGGCCCTGATGTAGACCCAAACGTGACGGATAGCCCATCCGCCGTATTAGGTTCAATCCTATGGAGATTGTAATACAATGGATATTTGTCATGTTTGTGAGGGAGTATTCCATCCGACGAGATCTAAATAAGGCCCTTACAGCTAGATTCATGAAAGGAAATTGTGCTTGCAAAGGGCCACTTTCTGAGAATCTGGCCCTTTGCGAGCGCTATTTTTGCATTTGGGATTCATCATCCCAAATGCAAAAATCGGTAATTGCGAAATCGCATATTTGCGAGGAATTGCATTTAAGGAATCTCTATTTGAGATTCCTTAAATGCATTTCATCAACCATTTTAAATTTGCGAATTCGCAATATTTAGCCGCTATTTACCGCGAGGTCAAACCTCGTGGTAAATAGCGAAAACTTAGAAAAATGCATTTAAATGCATTTTTCTAAGTTGCATGTTACACACACATGTCCTTTGGACATGTGTGTGCGCAACGCCTGTGTAAATTTGCATTTCAGGGGTGCTACAGGGTGTCCTTTGGACACCCCTGGCACCCTTGAAATCGCTATCTTATTTGCGATTAGCAAATTGCTAATCGCAAATAAGGAATACTCCCCATTCATTCCTATGGGCCTTTAGGCCCATAGGAATGAATGGGGAGTAATTCCTTATTTGCGATTAGCAATTTGCTAATCGCAAATAAGGAATGTGTAGGAATCGCAATTTATTTAGCGATTCCTACATGAATCCTGTTTTGCAAGTCCTTAATAGCGATTCCCTAATAATCGCTATTAAGGACTCGCAAAACGGCTCTTTGATGAATTTAGCTGAAAGTGGGAACAGTTTGCATGAGCCGAAGGTGTTTTGTGCAGGCACGAATAACGTCTTGGTAAATGTTCCAGTCTGTCCCTGTTGCTTAGTTCTAGTGGTTCATAGCAGAAGGGTTATGTAGAAGGTAGCTTGGTATGTTTCTTTTCATCTGTGTAAACAGTGCAGTATTAGACTGGTTCATATGGTCGCAAAGAATGTTCTGAGTTTTCCGCTTTTAAAAAGATGGGCCCTAGTTTATGAAAAACATACTGGGACAGATTTATCAAACCATTGAACTGGTGCAAAGTCACCAAAGAGACTCAAACTTGCACAGTGTTGATTTGATTTTTACTTACCAGTTCGAAACGTTGTGCAAGAAAGTTATCTAAAAGTAACAAAGCATGGTGCTATGGGTTGTATTGCATTAATTTGAGTCAAGAGTGCATTTAATTGATGCTACATCAGAGTTCACAAGCCACCACCTTCGGTTTTTGACACAAAGTCCGATATACTACAAGTGACATGGACTTCGTCCTAAAATAAAAACCTCCTTATGGAAGGTGTGAAGTAGGAGAAAAGGTTTTTTCCTAAATGTTTCAAACTTTGCATGTGTTCTTCACTGTACAGCTCGAAACCAAAAGTGAATTCTGTTCTTTCTTCTTAGCCTGCAGATATTTATTGAGAGGAAAAGAAATGTCTTTAAATAACCCACACTCACCAGGGTTACCCCTTGGTGGCATGCTTCATAATTGGGTTCATCCCATTTCGCTGTGGAATGGAATGTGCTACGACGGACGGGTACGTGGGAGCACTGATAATGATAGGACCTATCCAAATGAGAAAATAATAGGATTGGGGTGTTTGGAAAAATAATTAAAAATACCTGGCTAGTAGGACAATGTTATTGCACCTGAAGTGCTGCTGAAGTCTCCCAGCCTCAGCCAGCGGGCCCTTCTCTAGAGCTCCAACAGGAGCCCTTTGGACTTTCTCAGCCAGCACCCGAGCTAATCATTACACCAATAGATGAATTCCTGCAACACCCTTAACTGATGTTTATCCACCTTCTTCTTATAGCTGAAACCCTGGAGACCACTCCTTCCCCACGTCTCCTCAAACATGGAAAGAAGACAGTCTCCTTTATTTTCCATTATCTCTCACAGGGAGATTTTCTTTTCAGATCAAAAACCTTTAGTGGTACATGTGAACCTTTATCATTAAGCTTCTGCACCGCATGAACTTTTATCATCACATGTGAATTGTTTCTATTACCACCTGTTCTCTCTTTGATTTCCTTCACAAGTAAAAGTTTGCCTGCTTAAGGAGAGGAGAGCCGTGCACTGCTTTATGCACCCATGGGGAGAGGACTTCAACTCCCATCTCCCCTTGCCACTATTTCCTGCTTCCTGGTTGACACGCTTAAAAGCGCACTGCGGAACCACTTTCTTTGTAAATGTTTGCCTGCCTAAGGAGGGGAGACCTGTGCACTGCCATCAAGGACCGTTGGGCAAAGAACTTAACTCCCATCTCCCCCTGCCACCATTTCCTTCTTTCTGTTTGACGCACTTAAAAGCGTGCTGCGGACCCTCTTTCTTTGTAAAGATTTGTCTGCCTAAGGAGGGGAGAGCCGTGCACTGTCATCGAACACCGCTGGGGAGAGGTCTTCAATTCCCATCTCCCCCTGCTGCCATTTCCTGCCTCCTGGTTGACTCGCTTAAAAGCGCGCTGTGCAGCCACGGCCCGTGGAGGGAGTTTCGGTGGGTCGGAGAGGCGGGGCGTGGGGTGCTAAAAACTGGAGTATGGATAATTGAAGGTAAGTAAACCATGTAATTAATAAAACGAATTTCGTAGCACGCCCTGCATTGCAAAATGTGATGCAGGGTGTGCCACGAAATTCGTTTTATTTATTACATTGTTTACTTACCTGCAATTATCCATACTCCAGGTTTTAGCACTTCCCACCGTGCCCCTCCCCCGCCCCGCCTCTCCGCCTCACTGAAACTCCCTCCACGGACCGTGGCTGGCGCTGTGGACCCGTGGTGCGGGTCATGTGTGGAGACCTGCCAGCCTGGGCCAAGGGCATGCCTGTCCGAGCCTGGAGGAGGCTGAGCTAGGCCTCCCCCTAAATTTTGACATTAGACCTGGTCTGTGCCATCCAAAACTTGTTGACGATGGGTAAGAAGAAGTCTCTCATTACATCTCCCAAAGGGCTGTCTATAACCACCTCTGACTTGTTTTTGATCAAAGGGACCAACGCTATTTTGAAGTAGATCGCCTTGGCCGAGTGCAGACTCTCTGTGGGGAGGGAGCCCATAACATGTCTGACAGATCTGAAAGCATGCTTGCAGTCACAGTTCATGTGCCAAATGGTTTATCCATTAGTCAGGGCAATAGCGAATGCAGCAGTCTGGCCCCAGTTGTATCAGCTCCTGCAAATGACATTCCTTTGCCCCCGACCACCCCAGCGCAGCGAAGCATACTTCCACATTATCAATACGTGGCAAGAGGAAGAAAGGACCCCATCAAGAACCTTCTTCCTCCAAGCCTAAGAAGTCAAGAAAATCGACACCTCCACAATCCCGTATTGAGCCAGATGTGGACAATGTTGAACTATTGCAGTCCCAGGCACCCTTTGAGGCTATTTGTAACAGATGTTCATCTATGCTAAATATTCGGCTATGTCTGAACAATCTTGAACTGAAACTCCAAGAGATAATAAATTCCAATCGTCCCTCTGGTCAGTCAAGCCTATGTATTAACCCCATTCCATCTATCCCTACCAACCCCCCCATTACCGGGCTTCCCCACCCTCAGCTGGGCAGCACCTCAGAGGTGGGCATGCCTTGTTCTGCCTCGGTACCTACTGCCCCGCTAGGAGGGGGGAACCCATTGCATATTGTTCCAGGTACCCTTCCCCTGTCTTCATGCAAGAACACATTAGATCCTAATAAGCAAATGGAGGGTCATAGAGCGACAACTCACACTTACACGAACATTGTACCTAAGCCGAAGCACAGGGATTCCATGTATCAAACCCTTAACCTTCCACCTGCGGCTTGTCCGTTCGTGCTCGTTCTGATTAATGTCCCAGCACTCAGACCTCATCTGAAAGAATCTACAAACAAGCTCATGGCCTAAGTGCACCATTGGTAATACACTTACACGAGGCTAGGGAAACTAATTCAGAATCATTTGCTAATGGCACAGAGAATCTCATGGGTTGGTACTTCCCCTAAGGCATACGTGGGTGACTGTGTTGTGTCGAACTTTGATTGTCCCTACCTTGCTAGTGATTTAATTTCCCAGTCTCAATTTACATCTAATTTAGGAACTAAGATATTCCCGGTTTCCCTTGTTTTTTTCTACAAAAGTCAGCCCACCTGGATAGGGCATTAGTTGCAGTGCCAGATTCTTCCACCAACGCTACTAGGCAAACACCTAACAATTATAGCCCTCCGAGCACATTCAACAGGTTCGCATCACTTTCAGGGCTGGATTCCTGTGATTGACAATTGGCCATTAACCAGGGTCCTCAGACATCACCCAGAACAATGAGTCTAGGGGCCGAGGTAGATAGTGATACACCGCTCTCAATGGGGGACGCAGATCTCCTGAGCAGTCCGGACCTAGGTCCTTCCTTTGTGGTCACCAAGGCCCACACCACGGGTGTACACAATTTAGTTTACTCGTTTTTGGCTTGGAATATTGCAGGTGTTAACAGTAAGCGGAATAACAAGGACTGGCTGACCATCCTGGCTGACTTACACATTATTAGCATCTGAAGAAACCTGGGAGATTGCTCCAATTTGTATCAATGGGTTCCGTTTTTTTCATTCTGCAGCCCTGCCCTCCTCTGGGGGGGGCATAGGGCAAAGTTACTTACGGCTTCTTGCTCATCGATTTTACGTCAACAAGGTTGTGCATTGGCTCTAACTATTCTAGCATTTTCACTTATGCTCTACTCACCTGTGTTGATCAGCAAGACCCCAAGATCCCTGACATGGGTTCTTTTGAATGATTACTGCTTATGTATGAAGATGTTGCTGATGTAAAAGGTTAGACAGAAAAAGCGCTTCAGATGCAGTTAAACTTATTATCAGCTTGCATTGTCAAAATCAATTAACTGTCAACACAACTAAAAATTAGGATTTTGGGGCTAAGTTAATTAAGTCAAATT
The DNA here is from genome assembly GCF_964263255.1 of Lissotriton vulgaris. Taxonomy (NCBI): domain Eukaryota; kingdom Metazoa; phylum Chordata; class Amphibia; order Caudata; family Salamandridae; genus Lissotriton; species Lissotriton vulgaris. The sequence continues at coordinate 1,690,670,592 of NC_141694.1, forward strand.
ATAAATGGGTTATACCTGAAATATCTGGATGTTATTTGTACATTCATCTTGAGAGAGTTGATACATGAATGTATTTACTCCTCGGTACCATCTAGTACTGTCTTAGAATACAAACATGCATTTAGAAATCACAGTTGACGGCATTAGCTCCTATAGAACAGTTTACAAAGTTTAAGCAAGAATTTAGGGGTTTATCTGTGATACCGTGCCTTCAGCCATTTGAAGACAAAGTGGTGCTGATGATAACAATTGTATTTTAGTAGCACATAGATGAGTGCGTCAAAACAAGAAAACGTATTAATAATAGATGGTCAGGTTTGTAAAAGAGTATTTGCTATTTTAACCCATTGATGGCATGGCAAACACGTAGAATGCATTCCATAGAACCTCCCTGGTTCCACTGATACAGCTAGTGGATAGTTGTCTTTTTGAATTGAGATATGAGAGATGTAAGGAACCACATGAATTGGGCACCATCAAGCTCTGAGCTGAAATAAACGGTTTTGTTTAGTTGCTTATACAATTCTAGACTCCATAGATCGTATAACCCATCAAAGCCAATTATATTCTCCTATCAGATTAATTTTTGGGAACATTTTTGCAAGATCAAATCACTCAGCTACTATTATAGATATACAGACCGGTCATAAAGAAATGTTAGAGCATCTTCAAATGAATATATGTTTATATTGAAACCTATAACTGGGAGAAATAGCTGTGATTTTAAGAGCAGGAACAGTGTATTTTAAATTTTTTATGTCATTGTGTGCTGTATTTTAAATATGCTTCTACATTGTCAAGCTGTTTTGAAAACTAAACAATAAATTGGATATTAACATTGTTTCCCCTACACTGACCCCACATTGCTGGCAGGTTTTCTTCAGCCCCACCATTCAAGTATCATGGTATCTTGGCATGGACTTTCCTGAATAGGCCAGGGCATTCGTACACAGGAAATCGAGACACAACCCCATTACCGACTTGAGGAACATCTGTTCTGCTGTCAGACAGGAACTCAGCCAAATCATTAACAAAATTGCTGATTAAAATTGGGGGGGGGGGGGGGGGGGAGAGGCGGGTGGCATACAAAATACAGGCGTATCATATTTGCTTTTACACAGGGAAGTATAATATATATCCTCCATTTAAACTAAAGGTGTTCACCTATTTCCATGAGGACTGGATTCATGTAAGACCTTCATGACAACTATATACTATAGATTTTTCTATGCAAATGTATCTTAATTGGATACGATGCAAATGATTGCTGCCTATGTGGACCCACTGTACACGCCCCTGTCTTTCACCCATCAGTATTTCCTTTTGGTATGCTACTAAAATTTGAACCGTGCATGAGCACATACCAGCTCTTAAAAAAGACTTTCAAGGAAAAGAAAGATCACTTGTATCAAAAGTTAATTTAAGTTCAACAAACTTCAAATTCATCTTATCACCTTTTTCGGGTACTCATTTAATCACACACCAGGCCAATAGAAATTGCTATTCAGTTGTCCCAACCCAAGGCAGATTAGCAAATATAATCTGATGCTTTTCAAAATTGCAAATATGGATGCTATTTTGCAAGTGCTTTAAGCACACGGAAAGAAAGTGCGGGGAATGAGATTTTGATATCAATTTATGGTTATGATAAATTTAATAAAGAATCCCATTCATCTGTTTTGGACCGCTCGTATCTGTCATTGAGGAAAGGACCACCCCCGCATTGGTTAGATAAACCCCATTAACTGACGCCACTCTGAAGAACCACTTACAACTTATAAAGTTTAAGAGTTTTTATATATCGTTATTTTGAATGCGATACAATCCACTCAGGATAAAATCTCAAAGTATACAAAATACAAAAATCAGTTACAATATCAGCCGCTTAAGCTTCGGTGTGAAGTGGTTCCTTCTGCGTCATCTGCAGTAAGATAAAATCATCAAGTTAATCTGTCCCTACTCTATGCTATGTGACAACCCTACTTCGCAAGTTTCTTCCCTAAAAAGGTGTCAGCAGTTTGACTTCCAAAGAAGTTCAAACTCTCTTAGCCTCTAAAGGAAATCTTAAGTTTCAGAAGCAATACCCTATCTGCCTACCCATCCGCTCTCTCTAAGGGTCCTCGGCCTACTGCTCCCTTGCGCTCTGATGTCTCAGCGCATCTGCTCAATGCATCTACCTTCGCCCTTGCTCTGAGCAATTCGTCTCGCTGTTCCTAATCTCCCAATTGCTCATTGCTAATGGTTCTGCCCTCCTCCCCGGGGTGCTGTCCCTAAAATACACAATCACAGTGTGGGTGGAACGCCCCTTGACGCCCACCACGGACTTTCCCCGATGATGTCAACTTCCTGCTTCTTCCATTGGTCCACTCCTTGCGTCGTTCATTAAGTTGACCTTTCTCTTAGATGTCATCTTCATCATCTCATCGTCGACTTTTATTGATTCTTTCAGATCTAGTATCATATGAATTTAGACAAGGCTTTAACTCTATGTCTCTTAGCTTGACCCTGCTAGGTCCTGTGAATGGTCTTGTCAAAACATAGTCCACATTCAAAGTGTCTCTCCTCACGTTCAAGCAATAAGCTCCGTCCGGCATTGTCACCTTAAATCTAACAAGTGCTAGACTTCTCGGCTCTCACGTCCACATCAAGCTATTTACGACTTTTACAAGCCCTCTAAATTACATACATTTGACTATGCTCCTGCGAACTCTTGACCAGTTAGGTTACAAACACAAATGACCTAAACTCTTCCAACATTCCTACAGAAACCCTCTACACAGTATAACCTTTGGCATACATTTATATATTCGTATTTTAGCAAATTGACTTAGTTATACTCGAATACATTTCACATCGGATATATACTACATAGAATACAATTGCGTAGAGTATAACTTATGCACTTTCCTTGGTTACATCGTCATGTAAGTTCCTTATACATTCATCCACGTTTCTCCGTTTAAAGTTATACACGTATATGATTTCTACTGTGCACGTTCTATATTTCCTAAGCATTTCTACATTACCCATCATGTATACGGGCCTTCTAAATCTAATGCATTTTAACATGTAAATACATTTACATTTCCTATACCATGTTATCACATTCGTTGGCTTTTATGCTATAATCGCCAACTTAACCTTACAATGTGCGTTTCATTCCTACGTTTATGACATATACGTCTAGATATGGCTATGATATACTTTGCATTCAAATTGCGCTCTCTCAGTTCCCCCCTTTGATGACTTTTAGGAGTCATCACTAAAAGCAATTTGAATACATCTCTTATACCGAACTAGTTACATCAGTTCCTCTTTTTATCGATTCAAGTGTTCTCAGACTTTTATACTGTTGATCTTGTAGAACAGCTAGTCTCCTTTCTTGGTCTCTCATCGATCTTTGTAACTGGTTCGACCTATACCATTTATACAATTTTACTAATCCCAATAATGTAATTATACAAATTAATACTATTAATACAGGCTTTAAAATATACCAAACTATACTTTTGCCAAGATTAGCAAACCAACTTCCAACCTTTCCCACTCCATTTCCTACTTTTTCCCAAACATTTACTTTTGATAAATCTTCAATTTCTTGATGAATCTGTGTAATGTTCCGTATGACTTTCTCAAGTGGTTTTGAATTATCAGGAATATAAGTACAACATTCCTGAACTTTCAAAGCTTTACAAACTCCGCCTTCTTTTGCTAATATCACATCTAAAGCAAGTCTGTTCTGTAAAACCATTGCTCTAATCGACTGCATCTCACCTTCTACTAACATCAAAGATCTTGCAGTACTGGCAGACAACCTATCCACGACTGTTGCTAACCTTCTAATCTTAACATCGTTAAGAATCAAACCTAACAATGGAAACATCGCTCCAAATACATCTCCTACTACTTCTGCATCTCCTACTTCCCTTTTCGTTCTCCTCGAAGCCTTTCCTTCTATGATCGCTAAATCCTTTGCATGATATATTTTGGGGAAGACAATTGCCAAGTAACACGAACCATACCAATTGTCAGGTAGTTTTACATAGGCATTTCTCCCACATACAAAATACACATTTGGAATAGCTTGCATTCCTTTCATGAAATCTTTCGTGTAGTACTCTAGTTTAAAAGAGTGCTCGCAACTAACTTCACCTACAAATTCACTCTCATAATACGTTTTGCTTCGAGCTAAACATAACTTTCCCTTCTGCGTTCTATCCAAGGCTATTGGACCATTGCTACCTTTCTTTTTATGTGCCTTCTCTTCTTCGGTCCAATCAGTTTTCCATTGTCCTGACATTTTTAGAATCTTCTGCCGTCTGCATCGATCATCTACTTGTGCTATAAACCTTTTCTCTACCTCTGAAACTTTACAAGTCAGATTATTTCTACGTGCATACGATGTATCTAATGTATCCCAAGGAAGAAAGAATTTAGCCAGTCTATCTTCCTTTTTGTAGTAGTCCCACTTATTCATTTGCTTATAATTCGGAACTTCTGGCAGTACCGAATCATAATTTGAAAAGTAGTACTCAAATCCTTCTCTACCATAAAATATGCTAAGCAGTAAACTACATGTTATCCCGTAAGTCAATGGGAGGTGGTGATATCTAATGCCTTCGTCTACAGAAGCCGGCAATTGCATACAAACGTAGCAATCTTTGGCCTCCATGGCATCGATATATTCGTACAATAATTTAGCATATGCATTTGACCTAAAGTTTCCCTGTGACTCATCTATGTGTAATCTACGAGCTTCATCTGCAAGTAACGCCTTTTCGCGCGTAACAGTGCTCTCCTCCTTCTTTCCCACAAGAGCAGGTTTCAAGGTCGTTACAATTTTTACATTCGCTATTCTTTTATCATTCTCATGTCCTGTCATGTAAGATATCGTTACTACTATGATTATGAGAAATATCACTATTGCTATAAGTGTACCTACTATACATCTAGCTTTTCTGTTTGGGTTGCCGTTCTCCATGTTATCAAAACAGCGTACCTCGTTCTCTAGCGAAAATTCTCTTTCCAGTCTTTGGTTGCTTGTTTGCTTTCACAGTCTTGTATCTTTTTCACCACAATGTCTTTTTTCTCTTCTTAGCAGCAGACAACCCTAGCCCTTCTCCGTCCTCTAAATGTAATCCCTAAGTTTATTCTTCTTTCCACTCGGAGCTAGGTTATCTTCTTCTTTATAACATACGTACAAAGTCTTTTATGCATCAACAATTATTTTCGGACCTGCAGCTTTCACAACAATTATTAACAGTTCAAAGCGAATAACTTTTTCTTCTTCTTCTGACATTTGCTGACCAAATGTTGGAAATTGTAATCTTTTTAGCACTAGATCTTGAATTTTACTCAAACGTGGGGGTATGGGAAGTGTGAAAGTCAGTAATCCCTCAGTCTCGAGTCCAGGCGCCAACATCCATATCTCCACTGCCACAAATGGATCGAGATCGATTACTTTCACTCTCTTCACTCTCCCAGATTTCTGTCCCCAATACATCTGCTAGATAAGTCCACTCTGGGGTGGCGTACCTTCTGCAGGGCACACGTACCCTTCTCGATCTTCGTGGACTCTCAGTTCCTGAATCTGTCGTCTCTTCCTCCTGATCCGATTCTTCAGCGATCGGGGCAAGAGTTCTTTCCTTTTTCCTTTCCGAACTTGGCCTTTTCCTTCTCTCCGGCCAACTGGCTTCGTTACTTTCCGTCTTTCCACTCCTTGTTCCAGGACCCGTCTCTTGGTCACTCTCAGCTTGCTCGATATCTGTGTCGGACTCCCAATTACTTTCTTCTCCTGAGGCGACTTCGGTCCCACTAGTGTCCTGACCTTCGTCGTCCTGTTCCAACACAGTTTCAGCTTCTTCGATCACCTCCACAGCTTGGCTTTCCCCCTCTATGGCTTCTCCGCTTCCTGCCGGATTCTCATCCGAGAGAGGAGCTGTGTCTTCTGGAGGTGTTGGCACTCTTCGGGTGTGTGAGGCATGTATCCAGTTTGGCAGACCTCCACACTTCACTGCGGTATTCGTTACAAGTATGACTTGAAACGGTCCTCTCCAACGCACGTCTAAGCAGTTCTTCCTGACATGCTTCTTCACCAGGACCCAGTCTCCTGGACTCAGGTCATGGCACAAGTCTTGTACTGATGGAACCTCTGCAGCCTGGACCTGGAGGGACACAGAATTAACGGCATCAGATAGTCCCTTGCAGTAGTCCAAGATCAAATCGTCTGTGATGTTCACTAGCGCTGCAGTCGGAACCGATGGCAATCTCATAGCTCTCCCCATTAGCACTTCATGTGGAGAGAGGCCTGTTCTTCTATCAGGTGTGCTACGTATGCTCATAAGAACTACTGGAAGTGCGTCTGGCCAACTCAGGGATGTCGATGAACAAACTTTAGCCAGTCTGGACTTGATAGTACTGTTAATTTGCTCTACGATCCCTGAAGCTTCTGGTCGATAGCTGGAGTGTAACTTCTGATCGATATTCAAAGCTGAACACAGCATCTTCACCACTTCGCTATTAAAATGAGTTCCTCTGTCCGATTCCAAAGAGGATGGCACCCCAAACCTCGGTATCAACTCTCTAAGTAACAATTTTGCTACTGTAAGTGTATCACACCTACGTGTAGGGTAAGCCTCAACCCATCTAGAAAATATACAGACAATCACTAACACGTATCTGAGTCTGTTGCATGGAGGCATTTCTATGAAGTCAATCTGCATCCTATTGAAAGGCCCCCCAGCCCTTCCTATGTGACTCAAGGTAACTGGTGTTCTCTTTCCCACATTTAGTTGCTGACAGATCGTACATCGCTGACACACTGCTTCTGCCGCTACTCTAAACTTAGGATTGAACCACGTTTGTCTGAATACTCTCACCATAGCATCTCTCCCTATGTGTGCTGATCCATGCAATTTCCTTGCCATTGGACTAACAAGCTCATTTGGTAATACCGCCCTTCCGTCGGCAGAAACCCAGAAATTCATCTCACTTTTTTCACACCCTGCTGTTTCCCAGCTCTTTTTCTCATCATTTGGTGCATTTTCCTGTACAGCTCTCAATTCATCCCATGTATCCACAGTGTCTAACAACATGGTCAATTCAGTTCTTTCCTGGATTCCCCCCACTTTTGCATCAGTGTGAGAATATCCCTGCTCTGCGCAGTAACGCGCTACTTCATCTGCGTATTTGTTTCCTAGTGATACAAAATCAACATTCTTTGTATGGGCTGCACATTTGACCACTGCTATGGCCATCGGTTTTTGCAAAGCTTCTAACAGTAGTTTCACGAATTCTCCATTCCTAATAGGAGAACCCGAGGAGGTCATGTAACCTCTTTGAGACCATAACTGCCCGTAATCATGAACTACGCCGAAACCATACTGGCTATCGGTGTATATAGTGACTCGGAGTCTGTCGCCTGCTAGGCAAGCACGAGTCAAAGCCACAATTTCAGCTACCTGTGCGGAGTGTACTCCTTCCAGGCAAGCGGCTTCTATAACTCTGGTAATCGTGCATACGGCATAAGCTGCTCTCAGCTGACCGACATCGTTTCTTACGCATGAACCATCAACGAAGAAAATTTCGTCTGGGTCTGTCAATGGCTCATCTACGATATCGGGTCTCGGTTTGGTACATAGTTCAGTCACATCGAGGCAGTCATGCTCTGTACAATTTTCATCGTCCACTTCGTTCGGAAGTGGCATCAAGGTTGCAGGATTCAAGACAGAGCATCTCTTTAGGGTCACATTCTCGGCAGCCAGTATGACCTGCTCGTAGCGTGTGAGCCTGCTATTCGTCAGATGCTGAGTCTTAGTCCTGGTCATTAATAGTTCTACAGAATGTGGTACATACACTTCTAACTGATGACCCATAACTACACTCTCAGATCGTTCAATGCTGACACCCGTTGCAGCTACGGATTTGAGACATCCGGGCAACGCTGCGGCTACTGGATCTAATGTAGCCGAAAAGTACGCCACTGGCCTGCGCGCATCTCCATGGACCTGTGCTAATACCGCTAAAGCGCATCCCTCTCTCTCGCAGCAGTAAAGCAAAAAAGGTTTAGTGTAATCTGGCATTCCTAAAGCCGGGGCACGACATAAGTCCTCCCTCAGCTGCAAAAACGCCATCAAACAATCTTTGTCCCATGGTACCGGATCACTTACTCCCTTGTGCGTCAGTTGTAATAACGGTTTTGCCTTCAGTGAGAAGTTGGCTATCCACTGTCGACAGTAACGGACCATGCCTAGAAACATCCTGACTTCTCTTTGTGTCGTAGGCGCGTTCATTTTCATAATCGCCTCTATTCTGTCTGGAGACACCTTCCGCTTTCCCTTTTCAATCCTATGGCCCAAGTATTGCACCTCAGTCTTACAATATTGCAATTTGCTTGGAGACACCTTGTGTCCATTCTCGGCCAAGTGATTTAACAAGGTGATGGTGTCTTCTCTGCAAGCTTCCTCAGTTTCTGACGCAACTAGGAGGTCGTCTATGTACTGGACCAGAACTGAATTCTTGGGCAGTACTAGACTCTCAAGATTTCGTTTCAATAACTGGTTAAAGATCGATGGGCTCTCTGTATACCCCTGAGGGATACGACACCATGTTAAGACGCGATCTTCCAGCTTGAAAGCGAAAAGATACTGGCTCTCTTCGTCTAACGGTATCGAAAAGAAAGCCTGGCACAAATCTATCACGGTAAACCATTCAGCTTGGAACGGTATCTGAAACAATATGACTGATGGATTCGGTACCACTGGACAACATGAGACAACAATGTTATTAATCTTTCGAAGATCCTGCACTATTCTGTATTTTCCACTAGGTTTCTGCAAACCCATGATCGGGGAGTTACATGGACTACCCACGATCTCTTTCAGTATTCCCTGCTTAATCATGGATTCGATCACAGGCTTAATCCCTGCAATCGTCTCTGGCGTTAGCTTATACTGTGGTGTTCTTGGATACTCAGCATGGGGTCTTACCAAGATTTTTACCAGTTCCACTCCTTTGATCAATCCTATTTCTTCCCCAGTAAAATCCCATACCTCAGCTGAGACTTTCTCTCTCAAGTCTTGTGGAAGCTCCTCCACTGTTAAGGTAGGATAAAGTTCCACACACTCCTTTGAGTTTACAACTTTAAAATCTGCGTCCTCATCATTGGTCTGCACTTCTACTCCCTCAGGTGTGCAATGTATCGTGCAATTCAGTTTGCACAGCAAATCTCTCCCTAATAAGCACACAGGACTAGAATCGCAGATCACAAACTGATGTTCGTCACTGTAATTCCCTATCCTTACTGACACTGGTTCGGTCAAGGGATTTGTCATCCTTTTGTTCGCGACTCCTACCACCTGAACCGTTTCTCCTGATATTGGCCTACCCGGGACTACCGCAGATCTTAACGTGGATCGAGTGGCCCCCGTATCCACCAAAAAGGTTGTAGGACATCCCGCTATTTCCGCCTCTACGTATGGTCCTCTCTGATCTACTTCCAAAGCGGCTCCTAGAGTACAGTCTTCCTCCCTATTCGCCCGCTGCCCTGTAAGAGGATCAACGTAGTAGCATTCCTCTCCTCCTACAAACAATGGCATCTGTCTGTAGGTTTTCCCTCCGTTTGAGATGCGAGGTGGTTGAGGAAACGGGGCTCGAGGAGTCTGAGTCCCCCCTTTGACAAACTTGCCCTTCGGGACTGTGGCTCCCTTAACCACGTTGTTCTGGACCTCTTCCTCCTCCTGCTCAAGATCCCCTGACTCAGCATTGTAAGGACACTCGCGTCGCCAGTGTCCCACCTCATTACACTGATGGCATCTTGTTGTCTTTTTCAGTGTCGCGATGTCCATTCTCGGTCTCGGTCTTTCTTCCTCATCTCTGCTCTGATTATTCTGTTTCTTTGCCTGCGTTCCTGTTCCCTGCTGCCGCGGTTTATCCTTTCCAGCAGCTTGCATTTGCACTAGCATTAACTTTTCTTTAAGCTTCTTCGCCTTAGAATCTATCTCGTCACTACAGTACCTTGCATACCTCAGAATCTCATCTAAAGGTTTGTTCTGCCAACAGATCAGATGCTGTTGGATCATTAGGCATATTTCTGGTCTCAATCCGAGGACAAACTTCGAAACAAACTGCCCTATGTCCTTGGGATCCATCACATCTAACCCGCTGTACTGCTTGAATGCTTTCAGTAATCTCTCATAGAACTCATGAACTGTCTCTTTCGGCTCCTGAGTAGTTCGATCTATCTTTACCCAGTCTATGTCTTGCACCGGCACTTTCTCTTTTAGCCATGTTATTACTCTCTCGTATTTTTCCATGACTCTGACTGATGGACCATTCGTCCGGGTATCTCTCGGAGGCTCGCAAGTAGGCCATTCAACACTGAGCTTGCACGCCGTCCACAAATCTCCGGGTACTACGATATCGAACAGTGTGTTCAAATCGATCCACAGTACCTTCGAGATCTTCACGAATCTTTCTACCTGCTTATACCACTCGACGGGATTATCCCTAAGCTTTGGGAAGGAATTGGTGAATGCCGCCAAATCCCCCCTACTCCAGGGCACATGAACGTAGCTTCCATTCGCGATTTCTCGCAAAGGGAAGGCTTCCATTCGCATCAAGCCTGTGTCCTGGGACTCCTCAAGCACACTCCGTCTGACAGAGCCCTTTCTGGACCATCTTTCCTCCCATCTATCTAGATCTCTCCATATTCTGATACTTACGATCAATTCCCTTATGTGTACTTTCAGCGCGATCGTTCTGCGATCATCCAAATCCTGATCCGTGCAAGTTAGCCTATGGTTACTCTGTAAAGCCTTAGTTCGTGACAGGTCTACCATGTACCTGTTTGCTAAATTAGATAAGTTCTCATGAGCTGACCTCGCCCTCCGAGTAATATCCTTGGATAGGAACAGTATCTCATCTGGTGTATACGAGGCTAATCTCTCTAATGGCACTGTACCATCAATCAATTCATCCAGATCTGCCTTCAAACTCATTACGTCAAGCCGTTTTGCTTTTATTTCCGCTTTCAGCATTTCAGTTCTATATTCTTCTCTCATATCCCTCTCACCCCCACTATGCGCCCTACGCCTGAGCACAGGTGAGTTATGAGGAGTCTTCCTTCCATCTCTTCGTTCCCACCCTTCTAGATCCCAAGCCTTTCCATCTCCACGTGGGGTATGGTGGAATAAGGCTCCGTCCCCCAACCCTACGTTCCGATTTTTAGGCTCGGTTTCTCCAGATGTGAGATAGGATCCACCGTTCTGCTCTAACCCACTATAACTTGCTTGTTGTCTGGTGTCGCTTAATAAAATGAAAGGCCCTCGCCGGTCTTCCGTGTTCCCGTGATCTCTTTCGTGATCCCCGGATGCATGGCGAGACGTTTCGCGACTTCCTATGTTCCCATGACTCCTTCCACTATCACCGGATGCATGTCGAGACGCTTCGCGACTCTCCATGTTTCCGTGACTCCAATGTCTCACATTCTCACCTGGGGCATGGTGTGTGCACCTAAAGGTATTCTGGTACTCCTGTGTCCTACGTTCCCCTTCACTGAAGGTGACACGAGGCACTTCGCCACACCCTGCACTTCTGTCTTCGCACATTAGCCTATTGCTGTTATCGGTAGGATAAGTATCTCTTCTGCTCTCTTGGCTTCCTCTCTCCCACTCGGGGCTGCTTTCGCCAGCTCCACAATGAGAGAGAATCCTGCTATCCTGCTCTCTCCACTCGGATCCCGTTTCTAAACTTTTATTCCGAGCCTCTTCAGCAGCGTCCCATTCTCTCAGGTATTCCCTTAATTCCTTATGGGTTTTCGGTTTAGGACCTCTCAAATCCATTGGTCCTCTTCGACCTCCCTGTTCTACCCTGGGACCCGTTGCGGAATCTAATGGGGTACTCCGACTTATTGGTGCTCGTATTTGCCTGTGGGGATTCATCGTGGCATTCCTATTCTCCTCTTCTGCTCTTTCATTGTCCCATCGTGCCTGTTCCTCCTGCTGGACCCCTTCCGGATTGTAGATTGACACAATAGGGCCTATGGTGACCGGGACCTGCAAAGCGTCCGGCATTTGGTAAGACCTAGCGCATTGCGTCTCCGGCACCTTCTGGACCACAAATCTTCCCACTACTCTCTGTTCAGAACTAGTTTGGGGTATTTCCTCAGTCTTATTAGCGTCCCACTCTGTTACCGGGATCGACTTATATTCCCCCCACCTAGCTCCGTCCGTTTGTGGTAATATGGGACTCGCAAGTTCACCGCTGTATGGAGGTGGTCTATCTGTCAACAACCTTTCTATTAGATCCTCCTCCTGTTCGCTTTCCTCATCTTCTTGTTCTAGAGGTTTCCTTTCTCCTGTAGCCTCTATCATGGTGAACAGTTTGTCCGCTTCTATCTTTTGTACCCTCCATTTCTTAGCTTCATCGTCCCATTTAGCATCCTGCACTGCTTTTACCGATCTTCTCACTCTTTCTTGTCGCCTCTTTACGCCCCTTTCGTGTGCTGTTCTAAACCACACACCAAGAGCTTCAAATTGTGTTGGCCTCGGTAAAGGTCTCATTGAAAGCATCGTCGCCTTCAGTTGGTTCAACACTTCTAATTTAAACGTTCCAAATCTTGGAAACGCCAGTTCTTTTTGCCCTTCAGTTAGCCTGTGCCACTCGGAAATCCATAATATCGAGTGTAAGCCTACATTTACTGCCATATGATATGCTGGTGTGCCTTCTGGTGGAGCTTCTTCTCCGGCATATAAATTTCTCCTTTTCTTTTTAAAGATTTTTCCTAAACCCTTAAAACACTTCATTTTGATCACGTATGATATTTCTTACTTATTTGCGTCTTGATAACAACCACCAATCCCTGTACGACTCTCGCTAATCAGCCTATCCCAGCACAGTTCTATGCTAACTGACCAATCTCAGCGCGGCTCTATGCTGACGTCACTTCTCTCTTCAGCAGCTTTTCTCGTACCTCAACTCGTCTCACGATTTCACATGCGTTTTCATTCATACATCGAAAAGTGACTACTTCCGTCCAAGCGATCACTTCTCTCTGACTGTACGGCCACAGTCTAACTGTAATTGCTACCTCAACTGGCACAGCGTCTTTCCTCTTACGGTCGGACACTTGCCTCAACTGATAGGTTACTTACACACAGTAAACGTACGACCAGCGTCCGCTACTCATTCACTCACACATACGCTCCCCCTATCATCGGTCTGTCGGGAAATCAATGGTACCTCATGACCCCCTTTCAATGGTAGACAAATTACTCTGGGTGTTCGATACACCCGAACCACTTAAGTCCTCTGGACATAAGATTTCATCCGGTTGCGCGCGCTCACAACCTTCCCCCAATCACACTACAGGCATTCAACTCCGCTTGACATTACAACACAGGAACAACATAAAACACCGCAATCTTACAACGCATGACCCTTATACTCACTCTCGACCGACTCTGCTGCTTTTCTCTCGACGCACCATCAGCACCGTCTTCGGCTGCAATTCTTCTTCTGGTCGATGATGACTAGGGACCTTGGGGTAAACTAACCTGGCCTCGGTCGTCTTCCTCAAGAAGATAACCATCATTACTCTGCTACCAACTGCGGGGAATGAGATTTTGATATCAATTTATGGTTATGATAAATTTAATAAAGAATCCCATTCATCTGTTTTGGACCGCTCGTATCTGTCATTGAGGAAAGGACCACCCCCGCATTGGTTAGATAAACCCCATTAACTGACGCCACTCTGAAGAACCACTTACAACTGATAAAGTTTAAGAGTTTTTATATATCGTTATTTTGAATGCGATACAATCCACTCAGGATAAAATCTCAAAGTATACAAAATACAAAAATCAGTTACAATATCAGCCGCTTAAGCTTCGGTGTGAAGTGGTTCCTTCTGCGTCATCTGCAGTAAGATAAAATCATCAAGTTAATCTGTCCCTACTCTATGCTATGTGACAACCCTACTTCGCAAGTTTCTTCCCTAAAAAGGTGTCAGCAGTTTGACTTCCAAAGAAGTTCAAACTCTCTTAGCCTCTAAAGGAAATCTTAAGTTTCAGAAGCAATACCCTATCTGCCTACCCATCCGCTCTCTCTAAGGGTCCTCGGCCTACTGCTCCCTTGCGCTCTGATGTCTCAGCGCATCTGCTCAATGCATCTACCTTCGCCCTTGCTCTGAGCAATTCGTCTCGCTGTTCCTAATCTCCCAATTGCTCATTGCTAATGGTTCTGCCCTCCTCCCCGGGGTGCTGTCCCTAAAATACACAATCACAGTGTGGGTGGAACGCCCCTTGACGCCCACCACGGACTTTCCCCGATGATGTCAACTTCCTGCTTCTTCCATTGGTCCACTCCTTGCGTCGTTCGTTAAGTTGACCTTTCTCTTAGATGTCATCTTCATCATCTCATCGTCGACTTTTATTGATTCTTTCAGATCTAGTATCATATGAATTTAGACAAGGCTTTAACTCTATGTCTCTTAGCTTGACCCTGCTAGGTCCTGTGAATGGTCTTGTCAAAACATAGTCCACATTCAAAGTGTCTCTCCTCACGTTCAAGCAATAAGCTCCGTCCGGCATTGTCACCTTAAATCTAACAAGTGCTAGACTTCTCGGCTCTCACGTCCACATCAAGCTATTTACGACTTTTACAAGCCCTCTAAATTACATACATTGGACTATGCTCCTGCGAACTCTTGACCAGTTAGGTTACAAACACAAATGACCTAAACTCTTCCAACATTCCTACAGAAACCCTCTACACAGTATAACCTTTGGCATACATTTATATATTCGTATTTTAGCAAATTGACTTAGTTATACTCGAATACATTTCACATCGGATATATACTACATAGAATACAATTGCGTAGAGTATAACTTATGCACTTTCCTTGGTTACATCGTCATGTAAGTTCCTTATACATTCATCCACGTTTCTCCGTTTAAAGTTATACACGTATATGATTTCTACTGTGCACGTTCTATATTTCCTAAGCATTTCTACATTACCCATCATGTATACGGGCCTTCTAAATCTAATGCATTTTAACATGTAAATACATTTACATTTCCTATACCATGTTATCACATTCGTTGGCTTTTGTGCTATAATCGGCAACTTAACCTTACAATGTGCGTTTCATTCCTACGTTTATGACATATACGTCTAGATATGGCTATGATATACTTTGCATTCAAATTGCGCTCTCTCAAAAGCATTGACCGTACAAATTAAACGGACGATTCATCCATAATGTACATGGCTGCTCGTATTATCCTTGTCGATTTTGATACCATCAACCCCTCGGCCAAAGCACATACAATTATCACATAAAAGTGCCTTAGGTATGCTCTCATAAATTAAAAAGATGCTTAAAGAAACGGAGTGCGTGTTTTTGATGAAACAGCTGAGAGGGCATTCTTTCATGGTAGATATTATTGGGCTTGATATGATGATACATTGGAAGAGGCTCAAATTAAAGTACACGTAATGCGAACAGGCCCAATTTTCTACTGTATTAAAAAAAACTAATAAAGCACTATATCTATGGGTGGCTTCAGAAAAATGGTTCATGTGAATATGACAAGTTTGCTGGTGCATATGCACCTATATTTCATTACACACTTGATAAGGTTGTAGAACATCAACCAAGTTTTAGTTGATACTGAAATGAACTGCTTTGCCGCTGAAATATTTCAAAGAGGGAAACTTTTCTGCATTACAAATTTAATGCAAGCCAGAGGGCATGTGAAGTAAAAGATTTTGTTTTCTACTTTAGATAAATTGTTAACAAATGGGTCTAACGTCATAAAAGGGCATTTGAGATCACGAATTTAAATATTGTTTTGAGGCCTGTTTTCTACCAGCTCAGTTCCGAAATTATCGCTGGTGTATTCTATTGCTGTTTTATGTCCGGTTGTTTAAGCGCATTCAGGTTTCTCTTGAAAGATGTTCTAATTAAATAGTACATATAAAGAAGGAAAGAAGGCACGAAAGGGCAATTTGGAATATTGCTATGGATACATTTAAATTTATGTTTGCGCAGGGAAAAAATCCTAAATGTTCGTAAAAAAATATGTGTGCTAAAGAAATTCGCTGTCAGGACAGGTGTTTTAAAACGGGGTAAAACATTTTGCGGTGCCCTTAAAGGTTTCCCATCCAAATTTGCAGAGCATAATGTTAGGTAAAAAGTGCACCAGGGTAAGAGAAATCACGGTATTTGGCATCCCCTAGTGGTGTAGCAGCGTTATCTTCATTATAAAGGACTCTGGCAGGCCTTCTTCTCATTACATACCTACTTGTTGCAACACAGTGCATGGTTGCAGTAGGAGGGGCTTTGGGTCAATGAGACCCGGCTTCCCTCTCCTGATGACGGTCCCTCGGCCATGCTCGGCTGTCTGCGCACATGTTAAAGATACACAACACTAAGTCATAAATAATAGTAATTCAATACTTCACCACATCCAGGAAAACGGTCACCCATGTACTCGTCAGCAGCAGACTCGAGTACGGCAACGCACTCTACACCGGTACCACATGGAAACTCCCAAAACAACTGCAGAACGTTCAGAACGCCATCGCCAGCCTCACCCTGAACATCCCACGCCGACACACATCATCGACCGCACGAAGGACCTACACAGGCTACCTATCAACAAAAGAATCCCTTTCAAGCTCCTCACACATGCATACAAAGTCCTTCACAACACCGGTCCTGCATCCACCGCCTCTCTTTCTACACTCCCACCAGACATTTTCCTCTCCGCCAAACTGGCCCTGGCACCATCCCACAAATCCGCAGACCACAGCTGGAGGAAGATCCTTCTCCTACCTCGCTGCGAAGACCTGGAACTCCCTGCATCTGCACCTCAGGCAATCACCATGGCTCCCGCAATTCAGGAAGGACCTCAAAACCTGGCTCTTTGATTAAACCGCAGACCCCCCACCCCCACTTGGTGCCTTGAGACCCTCATGGGTTACTAGTTGTGCTTTATAAGACTACTGATTGAACGATGAAGTGTATGCTTTAGTATCCATGAAGCTCTACTTACGTGGGTCATAGGTTCAGAAGCTGCAGAAGAAAGCAGAGTACAAGGGTGGTTAAAATTGCTCAACTTTTTCCTCGTGTAACATACATCCATTTTGTGAAAGTATTACATGAAATATGTTTGGGTTGTCGGCCTGTATTAAAACTATATCCGAGGTATGCCGTCACATGCAAAAGTTACATAGGAAACCTGCTCAGTGTACTTTCAATACAGTTTCTAAAGTCACACAGGAAATGTAGGGCCAGATGCATCAAGCGAAATGCGCTCGCAAAAGGGCCAGATTCTCAGAATCTGGCCCTTTGCGAGTGCAATTTTTGCATTTGGGATGCATCATCCCAAATGCAAAAATCGCAAATAGAGAATTCGCTAAAATGCGATTGTTTGTATTTAAGGAATCTCTAATTGAGATTCCTTAAATGCAATGCATGAAAGTATCAAAAATAGCGAATTCGCTAATAGGGCACGCAAATTACCATGAAGTACAACTTCATGGTAATTTGCAAAAACTTTGAAAAATGCACTTTTGTGCAATTTTCAAAGTTTCATGTTGCGCACACACATGCCCTAAGGGCATGTGTGTGCGCAACATATGTGCACAGATCACATTCAGGGGTGTAACAGGGTGTCCTTTGGACACCCCTGCACCCTTGAACTCGCAATCTCATTTTGCGAATCGCTAATTGCGATTCGCAATTTGAGATTATCTTCCCATTCATTCCTATGGGCCTCTAGGCCCATTGGAATGAATGGGGAGGTATTCATTAATTGCGACTCGCAATTTGCGAGTCGCAATTAAGGAATCGCTATTTTTGTGTGATTGCTTGATGCATTCCATTTTGCTATTCCTTATTAGCGATTCCTTAATTTTCGCTAATAAGGAATCGCAAAATGGATGCTTGATGCATCTGGCCCGTAGTTACCACAGAACATGAAGACACTGTTATGTAAATTTGTAGGATGCGCTATCACCCAGTATGGCATCCTGGCCCTGCATATATTTAGTTTAACAGTTGAAGAGAGACATTTTCCGCTTCAGTCACTTCCACAACCTGAAATTGCATGAAACGTGTCAGCATAAGAAAAACGAAAATGATGCAAAACACATAAGACTCAATATTCACGATTTATAAATGATGACGCTTGTATGAAAAATACTTTATCTCTGACCTAGTGCAGGTGACATATGTATGGGTAACACAGACTGCGTAATCTTTATATAGGTTTGCACAAAAAAGACTTTCACAGTCATTTGTGCTAGAAAAGCAATGACAATAGAAGTCATCTTTAACTGTTCCACTTAGTGCCTCGTTCTGAGTGCCCCCATCAGAACTATGCATTCTGTGGGAACACTGTGGAGAGACAGACTGCGAACCAAAGGCATCCCTACAAAAAGTTTCAAACCAACCATGTTCCCTACCTCCCCCTCTCACCCTTTCATTTCATCCAATAAGTTTCTCTGCGCTTCTCTCCTCTTTCTCCCTCCCTCTCCTCTTCCTATCTGTGGTCTACCTCCCTTCCAGCGTTATCATGAGAGGCAGCCCTTTCGAGGGGACACCGCAGGCACCACCCTACATACAGGTGCGGTTACTCAGGGCATCCCCCCGCAGGGGATGTAGGTGGCATGCCGCCTGTATTGCGAAACACAGAATGGCTTTGAAATGGCCGCTCCGTATTTCAATGATGTACTGCCTGCAGGGCAGAGTGATTTCACAGCTGCCTTGGGGACAGTCAGTGCTTAATTTGAGCAGGTGCTTTCAGGTGCTCAGCACCTGCACTTCTTTCACAGGGTCGGGGCTACAATTTCTAAACCTGCCGGTGGTGGTCTCAATATTAATTGTTCAATTCAAAATAAAAAGAATAACACACATTGCATGATGACTGGCTGGTAAATTTTCATAGGAAGGCGGGCATACGCCTGTCCAGGCAGGCATGATTGTGTACCACCACGTTAGTGATGATGTCATCACACTGATCACAAATCCAAGAAGTCATCGACAAACTATGGCTTGCATTCTATTCCCCTAGTCTGCTGCACCCCGCCATTGTCTGAGCCTAAACCTCCCATTGAATATTTGTAACTGGGGGCTGGCTCATGACGGAGTTGAGGCAAGGAAGCTGCAAGAGCGCATTTGGAATTTGGGAGTGAGGGCTCTTGAGGAAGAATAAATGAAAGTAAGTGTGGACTTTCCACTTGTTGCGTAGCCAGAGTAGCATATCCGACAGCCCTGTATTGCTGCTATCCTCAATGTGCTCGATGCAGCTGTGGCCCAACACAACTTTTGTGCCCCATGGTGTCACCAGTAGAATCTGGACCTACTAATTAGAGGCAGCACTAGCAGTGACATGACCTGCTGTGCTCAAGCAGCCACCTGTTCCGCAACAAACCCAGTCATACCACACTGATTAATATATGCAAAAAAGCATTTTCATTTGGTGTACATTTTGTTTTTGCAGTCAGTGTAGGTAAGAAAGTAAAACACGTCATCTTCCGCTTCTTTAGGAATGACAACAGGAAAAAGCAGAGTTCAAAATAGCAGGGACATGTATAGGCTGACGACAGGGGTCACAGGCAGCAGCAGTGTTAGAGATGAGAGACAGCAAGAGTAAAGAGGAGAAGAAACAACAAGAGAGGAGAGAGATAAAATGGAGCAAAGTAGAAGAAAATGAGGAGAGCAAATCAGATACAAAGAGAAAGCAGCCATGAGGTGAAGAAGAGAGCATTAAGAAGAGAGAAGATAGAATGAAAGGATCTGGAGGACAGGACAGAGGGAAAAAAGCAGACAAATGATAAAATGGAGACACTGCTAATCACTGATAGAGAGTGATAGTAAAGAGCCAAGATCGAGGGGAGAGAGAGCAGAGCATGGTTAAAAGTGAAGAGGAGAAAGGGCAGGGCTAAAATGAATAGAGGGCAAATCAGAAATACAGGGTGTGACATCGGTGATAGTAAACAATTAAAGAGAGGTGAGAGGATAGACTCTTAGAGTAAAGATTTAGGGGACAGACAACAGATCAAGGTTAGAAGATAGAGACAGAGACAGTGAGAGTGTTGAAAGTGGGGCTCACCGGAGGAAGACTTAAGCAGTGGCCTCCTTGGCAAAATCTTCAGTACCTGCACTTCTTTTTTTTATACAAATTAAGCACTGGGAACAGTGCAATCATTGTGATAGGGCACAGGATCCTTTTTTGCACCTGGTACACAAGTTTAAAGGTGCACCATGATGCAAACAGGGTGTTTGGGCCTTTTCCACAATACAGCCCCTGAATGGCAAAATTACGTGGATGTATTATACTCTATGGGAACTAAAGTTAACAATTGTCCCCTTCCCTTCTTCCAGAGCTACACACTTACAGTCTATTTCCAGTATTATACTATACAGCTACAGCCTGCTTAATTGCAATTTTTAAGTAGTTAAGCAGTAGGTTGTGCAGGAGAGAAGGATAAACCATTTTAAAACTTACAATTTAATGTTATGTTAGCCACAAGACTTAAGAACCTGCTGAAAATCTTTAGTTTTCTTGCATTAATACCACTAATCATTCAGAGATGCATTGTCTTTCTTATGTGTGTAGAGTTTATTGTCTGAATTTAGCTTACATCTTCGACGTCTGCATGCAGAGTACTTGAAATGTCATGAACCACATAGGGGGATTATCTATTACAAACGCAACACACACAGGGAGGACTTGGCCTGGCAGTTGGGACTGGATGGTTCCCATGGGGAGCATGGTCTGAAGTATGATTTGCATAAGGGTGGGTCCAAACTGGGGTGGCATGGTGAGCAACAAAACAAGTGATTTGACCCAGTTCTGTGAATGGGAGTGAATGTTTGACAATGTTCAGCATTCAGTCCATCATCTTTTTGTGTTGCTATACTTGCCCTAAGTGGGAAGGGTATGCCCAGACGTGGGTACCATGCTCACTGCACCACTGGATTCAAGGTAGCCTGGCTGATGAGGGGTGGTACCTTGAAACCGGTCCCCGGATGCTTGTTTCCGATCCAGGCAGGACCTGGCCTGGCAGATCGGGCTGAACTGTTCCCTTGGGGAGCAGTGTCAAGACTGATTTGGATATGATTGGGTTCAAACTGGGATGGTGTGGTGAGCAAACAAACTATGGATTTGACCCACATTTGTGAATGGGGTGAATGTTTGACAATGTTCAGCATTCCCTCCATCATCTTTTTGTGTTGCTATGAAAGACTATTGCAAAATTACTTAATGGCTATTCTATTAGTTATTCAGTTCTCTTTTCATAAATGGGGCCTCCTTCTTTACACCACAGATTTGAGTGCAGTGATTCTGACAGTCTCACACATGCCCAGTCTCAAAGAAGCTCAGTGCATTTGTATCTGAATTCAAACCAGAATAGTGGATTTACAGTTTGGTGGATGTGGGAGGTTTGCATAGAGCAACAGATGTCCCATCCACCTTATCTACATTTAATTGCTGTCCATATACTCCAAATGGTGTGGAAAGAGCATCTGCTACATTTTGGTGGGTGGACTGAAAATTCTTTACAATGCTCCAAAAACAGAGTCTAACATTGAGTCTCAAACTATCAGAAAGCCTAGCACAGGCAGACAGCCTCACAAACAAAGACATAAACAAGCAGACAGTTTCAGTACACACCACATACCGCCTAGCACACAGAGATGCTTTCAAAGAGCAAGAGAGTCAACATACATTGAGTTTCAAACGAGGAGAGCTAAATACACATAAAGAGTCTCAAACAAGCATAGAGTCTCACAAGGTTAGCAAATCCCACACATTAGGAGAGATAAAACATAAAGAAAGTCATACACAGATGGATATTTTTAGGCAGAACGTTTCACAACATGGCAGTGTTCTGCACATGCAGGTAACCAAGCAGCTGCACAGCATTTCATGCTTGCATAGTAGGGGTCTACAACTGGCAGCTTGGGGGAGGGGTGGGGGGGGGGGGGCTAATGCAGATCACCAGTACCCTGGAAGTAGCACTCTTTAGTGCAGCCCAGAAAATCAGAGGGTTAACCATTTTAGAGATGGCAGTGCTGCATATCTCCATTTTGCTGGAGTGGTTTTGAGCCAAACCAATTGCAGGGTCACTCTCTTACACACAAAAATCACTGTTATACCTAATGGCACGGTCAACATGACCACTGTCAATTTACCAAACTCACATGGAGATTGGTCACTTTGCAAGTGCCACCGTATGAAATGAAGTAAACTTATAGCTGCACACAATTACCAAAAGGTGTCAGGTGCTAAAGACTGTGCTAGACCGGATGATAAGAGCACTCTCTCTTCCCATGTCCTCCAAGGACCTTCATTTTGTAAGGTGAAGAGACAAGTTTTAAGGGGTTTCCTACAATTCACATGCCTTTTCAGACTCGTAACATGATGAAGTAGAGAATTCCATAATTTGGTAGTGGCCACTAGGAAGAATCTACCTCCCCATCTTGCGTTTCAAAACTTTACTACATTTTGGTATTCACATCGATAAGTTACTATTAGTAAAGTTAGACTTTTGGTCTAAGTTTACCTTTGTGAATACCGAAAAGTAGTAAACCGACACAAAAGTGTACGTTTACCTTTGTGAATTGGGACCAAGGAGAGCAGAGGGTGGACTGAG
Source organism: Lissotriton vulgaris (assembly GCF_964263255.1). NCBI lineage: Eukaryota > Metazoa > Chordata > Amphibia > Caudata > Salamandridae > Lissotriton > Lissotriton vulgaris. Next base: position 1,690,693,269 of record NC_141694.1, read on the forward strand.
AGACAGGTAATGACTTAGTTTGTTTTAGACCCTGTGCTTTTATGTATGTTTATTTGTTTAAACGTTTCTCTATGTAACATGTAGTATGTGTGTAGCAAGTGTGTGCTACTGTGTATGTGCTGTGCATGTGGCTAGTACTGTGTCCCTCCTTGAAAGAAATTATCGTACTGTAGAATTCTGGTGTCTGGGAACCTCTAATATATATGGTGCCCCCAATATAAGAGGTTAATCTCTGGCACAAGTTACCATATTGTGAGTATGCGTGGCCTAAATATGGCCATTTAACACATAATTGTGGCCATCATTGGAATAACAATGTCCATGACTGAAATGATGTGTTGGTTCTTAGCATTATAGTAGGCAGACATGGCACCCTTGAAACCCTATGAATTGCTGGGCATCCTTAGCATAATATAGACATATTTGGCATTATGGTGGGCATCTGTAGAATGTGTTGGTAATAGCTCAGCAGGTGGAGACAAATCTGTCAATGCGATGCATTTGAACTAGGAAAATAACAAACTCACCTTTGGGGACTGTTGCAAATTCACCTTTTTTACATGTAAACCTCACATTGTTTGCAGTTTTCAGGACGCTATTTTTACTGCCTTTAGAACGGAGTGCACTTTGCTACGGCTAAACTGTAGTACATTTCTTGAGTGGTTTTCAATGGAAATCCCTATTTGGTCTATTTCACTTCCCTATAGGTCCATTATAAATGGTGCATTAAGTACACCTATGGCATGGGAAACTAAATATTGTATGTAGGCAGCAGTGTATATTCATATTAGCTGCATACATTACATAAATCTTGTTCTGCAAGGAGCGCCACTGTTCTCTGGCAGGGCTGGAGGTAATGCACAGCAATGAAAAATGGCAGGGAAACATGCTTAGGCAAGGTAGAAAAAGCCAATTAATTTTTATTCAATCATTTGTCAGTCAATTTCCTTCATTTCTCTATATTTAATAGAATATAAAGTACAGTAAGAAGAAAGTTCAGATTAAAACTCAGATACAGTAACATGAATCAACCAACAATAAAAACTAGCAATAAATATCTTTAAAAATCGTCTTGCATTATTAAAAAGCTATCTCATCCCTAAAACCAGTCATTAAAATTACATATTTAGCAGATCTTACAAAAAGAATAGAAGGACCTCTAAGAGAGTAGATTTCATAAAGTGTCTCAGCTCACCATTTCTTCAATACAGCCCAGAGGAATGATGCCAGTGAGGAAGACACCAAAGGGTCAACCCACATTTGAAAAAAGTGAAATGCAGGTTTGTAGTTTCTAAGATTAAACATAAGTAAAATGGGAATTATAAAACTCTTCCTTTGGGCAGGATAGGAAGAACAAAAAAAGAATATATGCAAATTTGTCTTTAAAGACCTCCCATCACAAGGACATAAAGTCAAATCTTCTGCAGAAAATACATTACTGGGATAACCTAACATCTAGGGAATATAACTTAAACGAAACCTCATTATCTAAACCTATGCTGAGGATTAGACACAGTAGCTAAATAAGAATAAAAGAGTTTGGGGTTTTTGGGGGAACATTAAATACAGCTTTACTGCTACTTTGTTGCCAGTGGTTTCCCTTCTATCAGACTTCATTTTCTGTAGAAATAATTCTTTAATTCTAGCTTTAGAAATGAATATACAGTTAGCGGGGTTCTCATACAGATCTAATAAACCAAAATCCTTCAAAGTGTGATTGACATGCTTCAGCTACATAATATTATTATGTGAATTGTGCATTACCCGCTTGGGCCTTGTCATCCTTCTAAATAAATAGAGATCATTATAGTTTTTACCCATGACACTGGGGGACCCAATTGCCTAATAGCATTCATTAAAGATGTTAGTAATGGGGCCCACTGGTCTGGGAACTCGAAAAAGCAATCTGTTAGGACCCTGTCTGGTCCTGAAGCCTAAGTACTATTACATTGGCCCAATCCACGCCTAACCTCAGCCAAATCAAAGAACAGGTTGCCCGCTGCCCTATCGGCCTCTGTATGGGTAGTAAGCCTAAGTGCTTACCTACCAGCCCAAATATATTCGAAAAGATTTCAACCCAGATTTCTTCTTCAACATGGACATCTGTTGAGGGATCCCTTTCATCTGCCTTTGGGCCAAAATAATAGATGAAAACTCCTCCCTATCTCTCTTTCTCATTTCAATGTAAATCCACTTCTCCTTGCTAAGACAGGTTTTGTCACAATATCCTAAGGTATGTTACTTTTGCCTTCCCATTTCATTAGAAAAGCATGTGCAGAGTGATCACTGAAATTTAGACACAAGACTACAACCTCAGTCAAATAACAGCCCACAATGTTGGATGTTAATATGTAATCAATAGTGGAGCCATTTTCCTGACACCCAAAAGTCTTATGTAATAAGCTGAATGAATATCACCCGGATTCCGAATCTCTAAATTCTTAACTTTTAGCATCCTATTAGGTGCATTACCATAGTTACTGTGGGTAAAATGGGGAATCACCTTCCCTCGTCAATTAACCCACAGTCTGGTTTATACATCATATCACAACTATGGGGATTGAAATCACATAAACACATCAAATGAATCTGTTTGGGGTGAGCCTCACACAACAAATCTATCTCCTTTTCCAATGCTCCGACCACTTCTGACATGTCACCAATTAAAATCCAATCCCAGTAGATGCGGCCTTCACACAGCAAGATGTGAAAAAAAATGGGAATCAATTCCAATATTTTAAGACCTTTATGTTTGCTGTATTGGCTATCAAGGTTAAAATGCCCCCTCTTAATCTTCCTGCTCTAGATGCAGTGGTAAGTGTTTGATATGAACTGTACCCATCTAGAATGACCTGACTAGTTTCCCAAGTTTCCTGCATACATAATACATTAAACCCTGCTACCTCCCAGAGCTAATCTGATTTACCCCTCTTATGTTTCAATCCAGCAACGTTCAGTGTAATCAATCTTAACTTCTGGTTACTCTCTACTCTCAGTTTAGGCCCTCACGGGGTTCTTCCAAATTGGGTTCATCTGACCCAGGTTCCTTTGAAAATTGAGATTGACTATCCAGTCAGTCACAGTTTTCCAAACCTTCCAGTGGCTCATAGCTATTTCTTGTCCTAACACCATACCTATTGAAATCTGTCTTTTGCTGTAGATACTGGGGGAAGTAATTGTCACTGCTGTTATTGGCCCACATCTCAACTCTGATCCCAGGAGGTGATGGCTGGTAAAAGAACCCCAGGGGGAGAACATGGATTTGTGTGCCTGTAATGCCAATATGGGATAGTACTTTCAACAAGTCCTCAAACAATCGGCTGTCATTGATGACTTCACAGTCACCACCTGTAGTTTTGGGGGCGGTACCTATCCATGAAACTCTTCTGCCCATTATTATATGTCCATGCAAAGCATAGGTCACCCTAGCATTTCTACTCAGCAAATGAGGAACTTTTGTCATCAGCTGCTCCGTGGTCTCAGATTGCATGTGGTTTAGTTACAGTGTATTAACTAATATTAAAACATTTGGGTAGGCCGCAGGGGTGAGATTCAACCTTTGGCCCCTTAATTTGCCTTGTTCGACTCCCTTGCCTCCCTCACCTACTTTGAATTTCCACACTGTTACCTTTTAAACCAGATAGATCTGACCCCTTGTTCACCTGAACTAGGGCAGCACTTATAGAGGTCATTGTCTGTACATCAGAAGTCTGAACCGAATGGCTAAACCCTAAAAGGTTAGGTGGAGGGTCAATTGGACGGGTTTGCTTTATCGCACCTTCCCTCCTTCTATCTCCCTCTGATTCCTGAGCTACCATTTGAATCTGCCAAGAGGCTATAAGGGAGATTTATTTATCACTTTCTCCCTGGATGCCCTGATCTTCCTTCGTTCTACAGCTCGCTCTGAGCGTGTAATACGGAGAGGGAAACTCTCTTCTATTTTCTCTAATCTATTCTGTAATGGCTGCAGTAATGACTTTACAATATGCTCCATATTAATGCATACAGCATCGTCCTCATTATTAAAAATTCTGTCTCTGGGTTTGTCCTCCAAGATTAGTCTTTTTACCCATGAGGGCTCTCTTCTTCTTGGGACCGCCCCTTATTCTCTTTACTAGGGGTTCTGGTAAAATCATGAAATCGACATTGGAAGGGCTAGGAGATATATTAGTAGTCGTACTGAGTGCAGCAACTTGCCTTGGCTAACATACAGTTGCAGTTACTGGTGGTGGCACTAGACAAGGCACTACGTTCTCCTGTGAACCACTCCTAACCTCCTCCAGGGAAAGTTGTCATTCCATAAGTTCAATTTCCTTGGTCAGGACACTTGTGGATCTTGTCAGAAACACATCCAAGGTGTTCATTCCCCCCCAGCCCCCCGCCCCCCCCGCTCCCCCCTCACTGGCCTTCCTTTTTCCCATGGCTTGTAGGAGATTAATCAGCCTGAACTCTGGCAGCTTAGAGGGGTGGTCCGGCTCAGCCTCTTCTGGGCGATTTATTAAGAAATCACCCATTAAATTGTGCCTGTAAGCCTATAGGCCAGAGTACTAATATATAAATGGAGTACAACTACTATTGAAGTTAGTGCCACTTCACATTGAAATAAACCCAAAAGCCTGCCCTGAAAAGGTGGGTGCTGAGGACTGAACTGAAGCTTTTCCTGCAGTTGGAGACTAAGGGCCCATTTAAATTATTGGTGATAAGTGTGATGGAGCAGGCATTTTGCAAGCCTACTCAATTGTTGCCGCTATTTTCACTACTAGCTGAAGGTCTTTCAACTCTGAGATTCCACTGAGGCCTGATAACCAGATCTCAGTGCTAGTGTTCTACCTCTTTGCAAAATGTATGTTGAATTGGCTATCCCCAATTGGCATAAACTGACTTATTTATAAGTCCCTAGTATATGGTACCCAGGGCATGTAAGACATGTGTCCCCCAAGAGCTGCAGCACTGGCCGTGGCACCCTTTGTGGGACAAATTGTAAAATGGCTCCCAGTCGGTCACTGTAGCCTGGAAGAGCAGTTTTAACCTGCAAGTTAGACATTCCCATTTAAGCCAATGGCAAAGCCCCAACTTCACTTAACAATATATGTAAGTCTTACCTACGGAAGGCATATGCGGGCACATGCATCAAGTTTTTGCGTGTCCTTAATTGCGATTACTGAGGAATCGCAATTAAGAACTCTCAAAAGCCTATGCATGTAGGAGTCACTATTAAAATAGCGATTCCTAAACATTCCTTAATTGCAACTCGTAAATTACGAGCCTCAATTAAGGAATGGCTTCCCATTAATTTCTATCGGCCTACAGGCCAATAGGAATGAATGGGAAATTACATGTGCAATTTGCGAGTACCAATAGGTACTTGCAAATTGCGCTTGCAATTTCAAGGGTGCATAGGTGTCAAATTGCCACCCTGTTGCACCCCTGAAATTGTGATGTGCACCCTTGATGCGCACACACATGCCCCAAGGGCATGTGTGTGTCTAACCTGAAACCTTGAAAAATGCACTTTAGTGCATTTTTCAAAGTTTTTGCAAAATACAGACCACAGTAATTGCTCTTTATTTTGCTGCCCTAAATAGCGAATTTGCTATTTCTACATTCGGCTAGCATTGCATTTAAGGCATCACAAATTGCGATTCCCCAAAATGCACGCCAAATTTAAGAAATCGCAATGATATGACAGTTATTAAATTGCGTGTGCCTAACACTTTAATGCATCCCAAAAGGCCATGTTGCGGGCGCAAACGGCCAATTTTTGCAAATCGCACCGTTTGCGCTTCCACAAACGTTTGATGCATGCGCCTGATAGAGTCCTGAGGTAGGGAGCTGCATATTACTCAATTGGAAATATGCTTTTAATATGTCCTGACAGTAACACCTCCAAATTGTAATTTTGCTGTGTAAAGGTTAGTTGCCCCATTGACAGAGTTACCAGCTGAACCCGCACCCCAGCTAACTTCTGAACGGGACTACTAAAACGGGTACTTCAAAGTATCAAATTATTTGTGACATTAAACACGACTTGATGTCCAAGTCAAATTTAATATCACTTTTAAGGAAGGGCAACTTTTGAACAGTCTGCCCAGTGGCCTCACACAGTTACTGGCCATCAGACAGCCTTCTGTCCTCCTGGAGAGTCATGTGAATGACTCACAGGCTAAGGAATAATAGAAGCCTGCTACAGGTGTTACCTCCCACTTGCTGTGTTGGCCCAAAAGATGAGCACCCTTTGGTGGGCAAATAGTGATTCCACTCCTGAGATGTTGCCCCATTGTTCAGGTAGACAGGCTGGTGGTGGTAACAGAGATGGGAGACCAGTGCCCAAACTGTTTTTCCCTTGGGCATGTAGCCCACGGGTAGCCACACCTCTAGGGTGGGCTAAGAAGCTCCCACTATTCAAGGAAGGACTCAGACATTTTGAAAGTGGAAAGTAAATTACACCCTGGGATTGCTAGATGCCACACATAGCCGGGAATTTTCATAGGGCGGAAGACATCTTGATAGCCTATTGGCAAGTGACCACATAATCCCCTGGGCAGTTTCTGGGCATAAATATGGTCACCCTGGCACCCTGAATTTCAAATCATGCCAGAACTGAGAAAAGAACCAGAGAAGGACTGCCCTGCTGAATCCTGGACCTTGCAAGAAAGGCTGCACCATCTGCTGGACATCACATGCCACTCCTTGGGCTAGCGATAAGAGGACTGTGCCTCCTGGCTCATGGAAAAGTCACTGCCGAACCCCAGACCAAAGAAGTGACTCCAAGGTTAGTTGGCTTACCCCCTAGTACCAGCACCAGTGCCATCAAAGCTGAAGAAACCCATTCCAGCAAGTAAGTAGCCACTTTCTGTGAATACCTGCTGAGTTCTGCTGGGCACCCCAAGACACCGATCCTCAATAGACAAAAGTTGCACCCGAGTCGGCCCAACCCAAGAGCGTCATCTGAGTCCAGATTTGTCGCTCAATAGGGACACCAGTCTCTACAGCTGGACCAGCTGTGCATGGAGATCAGTTTTCGCAACTGCAGCTGGCCTTCAACTTGTCTCAAAGAGAAATTTGAAAGACCCTGACCCCAACCCCTGATGCTAAAGCCACCCCACCTTACCTGGGAACCACAAAGGAACCAAATGATACCGCCGCCAACCACACAGCACTCAGAGCATCTTTCAGCATCCTCTGCATACTGCATCACCAGCATCTGGACCATTCCATTAAAGATTTGGCGGTTCTTATGTGAAGTATGGAACTGGACGTGGAATTGCTTTGGTCACCCCCTGCTCTTTTCCTTGTCAGATTTGGTTGCCCCAATCAGGCTGGAGCAGCCAAACACAACCCTTTCAAACAGTGGCCTAACAAAAGACCCCGCAGACCCCACGGTGCGGGGGCCCGAGCTCTAGGGGGGGGACTCCTCCGGCACTGGCTGGTCCCTTGCCTGCAATCTCCAAACTTTATCCAGAGCATTAGGAAACCCAGACATGTACTTTGCAGGGGGTCACCCTCAAGTTTTGTTATGCCACTGCTTTCAAACTTTTCAAGAGTTTCCAAACTTTACGGTTACCAATGCTTGTCTGTGCTTTGGCCTAAACAGCTGAGATTTACGTTTTGCCTAAAAATATATATCTCCAGAACATTCAAGTGAATTTTACTCATCTTAGTGTCTGAAAAATACTTAAAATATAATCTATTTTCAGAAATTGTTGTCAGATTTCTTTTGTGTTGTGTCACTTACCTATTTCATTGTTTGGTGCTTCTACATGCTTTACACTAGTTTCTTTGTTTAAGCGTTACTGGTCAAAGCCACAGCTACCCAGTGTTGAGCTAAATGCTTTATAAATGAGCCTGACTGGACACAATGTATACAAGGGTGAGCAACCCAATATACCCTTGCGGGCTTGGGCAAAGTTAATATAAGAAATGGCCAGCAAGGGATTTTGTTTTTTAGGATTTTTTACAGCACCTTTAGGACTTGTTGTTAATCACAGTACCCAAAAGAAAATTAAATCAAATGGCTGTTCAATTCAATTACAATAAACATAGGATGTTACCACACTAACATCATGATAGAGCAAAAAGTGCTCAATAAAACAAGGAACCAGGGTGTATTGTCTGAAAAATTATTATTAAATTTCAAGGCAAAATATCTGTACAAAAACAATAAATGATCATAGAAAACAGGGTGCATACATGGATATACAATCAGGATATTCAAGGTCTTGGTCGCTTTTCCTTGGACATATCCCAATTAGAGTCCAGACTGCTGTATTTCAATAGCTGATTGATAATAACCCAAGGTCAGAAGAAAATCAACAGATGACTAAGGGACAAGCTAAGCAGAATTGGACTATATAAGTCGACGTTTCGGTCTTGTTGTAGTTATTCCTAAGACCATCATCAGGACTACAAAGTAGTATATACAATTGTTGACCCTCTGTAAAAAAACAACAATCAGTTATAATATATACAGTTAAATCAAATACCTGGTTAAAGACGTATAATAGTTATGACATAGCGAGATATATTTACTTTACATATTTACATTCAACAAAATAGCATTGAGTTTCATCTTATGATAAAATTGATCGGTGTGGCGATCATAGCATAAGACGGATTAGGGAAGTTTGAAACAAATTAAATACAGTAAACTGAGTCTACACCGCATGTTATTCTTCAAAAGGTGAATTTGCACTTACTTATAGCAATGTAGATGGTATCAGTATTATGGGTCTTGATGGCACCGGTGTTTAAAAATAATTACACTGGAGTTATACACAGGGATGAATCCAATGTGCCGCAAGTGCGCTAAAAGGAATAATGTGTCACTATTAGTTCCTCATAAGTGTGCCCGTATTATTTTATTCAGGACTATAAAGGTTAGAGTATTTACCTTTCAACACTTTAGGCGCAGGAATTGATGGAACACGATAAACAGTCAAGTGTTGGTTGTTGATCAGCTATCAATCAATGTAAGCTGGGTGAAACAAAGAAAAAGCAATCTTGTGGCTTTTTGTGATGGACAGTGAGCACTCCTAAGTCACAGTGATTGCTGTGGTTTGTGAATATATAAAAAGTTAAATTTAAAATTACAGCGTTTTGAGACATGGGACAAAGTTTGTCGGAAAATGTGTACACAAGGGGGAGTGACCCATAGTAAAAGGCCTTGGGGCTTATCAAACTCAAACAGAAATTTAATTAGATATAGAATTACAGCTTTAACTCGATTAACCTATGTTTCTAACAAAGGGTTTGCATTTATATGGGAACTCGGATTCGGTTTTAGGTGCAACATATTTGCAAAGTCATATGCTGGCTTTAAGGCAACTTTAAGATTCACAGGGTTTTAACGAAGGAGAAAAGCTCCGAGGCTATTAGTTGCAGCAGCACGTGTCAAAAGGTCGCGTTTGACTTCTAAGCACAGACGCGCATGTAACGGAGACTAGCGGCCGGTTCACTTACTTGGAAATAATCCTCCGGAAAACATCAAGGCGCATACCATCCGAGCGATGTAACAGTGTTGCAGTTACACGCTCGTTAAATACCTATCTGATTGTGCTAGACCCTCGCGTAGTCTCGCGATGTTTCGAGCGAGGAAAAAACGGCACTGATGTTTTGTGACTAAACGCGGCGGCCATCTTAACATGTCCACAGTACGTGGTACAGATGCAAGTAATGCATAATATAGTATTTAGGTAGGACTATTCAAGATGAGAATATCATGTAGTCGAACTAACATTCCTTTCTATTGTGATAGTTTACGTGTGTCCAAAAGATGTAACAATATTTGGTTGAGGAATCAGGTTCATACAGTACATTATTTTACAGTTTGTTGTAAATCAGCATGTATTAATCCTTATACAAAGTCTTATGAAACAATATGCTCAGTAGTAGTTGTATCTGTCACTTGTTAGGTGCTCACACTCTAGAAAGATCCAATAGTTCAAATTCCAAATATGTCAACACACATATAGTTTTCACATTCTAGACAATGCTAATATTTGGATTTAAAATGTTAAGGCAGAGTGTATAAGATGCTACTACGATAGTGACAGAGAAACTAAGGAGTGTGCACATGTGGTTGAACAGGGTTTAGAGAGATTACATCAGACAAGCCAGCGTGTGCCACTCAGTGCATGAATTGAGTCCATTTTTAACACTGTTAGCCATTTCGATCCAACGGTTTTCTTGGATTATCAGACTTTTGTCGCAGTTTTTTTGTCTGATTGTGGGTTTGACCACATCGATCACCCACCATGTCATATCTTTTTCTGAGTGTTTAGTCAGGGAGTAGTGGTCAACTAATGGAGCATTGTCCACTTTGCAGCGAATTCTAGATTGATGCTGCAGAATTCGCTGCTTAATCATTTGGGTAGTTTTCCCTATGTATACCTGACCACATGGGCATTGGATACAGTAGATGACATTACTTGTTCGACAGTTGGAGAAATGTCTGATGTTGAATTCACGTCCGTTGACTACAAAGGTTTTAATGTTTTTAGTTGTTGAACAGGCCCTACAGTTATTGCATCGATAGTGACCAAGGAGTGGTGATAGCTGCTTCATATTGTCAACAGTATTAGTGTCTTGTTTTTCATAGGCATGGACTAAGTGGTCTCTGAGGTTTCGCCCACGTTTGAACGAAAACATTGGTTTGTCACTGAGTTTGGGCAATTCGTGAAGGAGAGACCAGTTTTTGGTGACAATCTTTTTTAGTTGTTGACTATGTGTTCCAAAGGTGGTAACACATACTAATGGGGTCTGGTTGCATTTGATCTTGGTTTGCATCAGAGCTTCCCGGTCATTATACCATGCACGCTTCATGGAGTTCTTCAACAATTTGTTGGGATAACCTCTTTCTAAAAGTTTAATCCTCAGGATCTTAGCCTCGTGAAAGTAATCACAGCGTTTGAAACAGTTTCTCCGAAGTCGCAGAAACTGCCCAAATGGTAGTCCATCCCGAAGAGATTTAGGATGGTGACTACTGTACTTCAGTAGGGTGTTACGGGTGGTGGGTTTAGTATACAAGGATGTGTATATGGTGTTCTCCTCACTCACTTTTATTGTTAGATCCAAAAAGTTCATTTCCTGGGAATGGTAGTCCAGGGTGAATTGTAAATTCGGGTTTCTCTGGTTCAACCATCCGTGAAATTCTTTCAAAAGTTCTTGTGGGCCTTTCCATATTAGGAAGACGTTGTCTATATATCTTAGCCAACATGATATATTGGCTAAGAATGGATTGAGATTGTTGTAGATATACTCATTCTCAAAGTGGTTGACATAGATATTTGCTATGTTGGGGGCATATACAGCCCCCATTGCCACACCTTTGAGTTGCTGGTAAAACCTTTTTTCAAAAAGAAAAAAGTTTTGGCACATTGAAATTTTTATGCAATCGACTATGAATTCGCTTGGGACAGAGTGGGGTCTTTCACGGCTGTTGAGAAGATTGGTGATAAGTTCCAATACGTCATTTTGTGGAATGTTGGTGTATAGACTATTTATGTCCATGGTCACCAAATATTCACATTCAGGGTCATACACATGATTTTCTAATTTGGTAATGACAGTCGTGGTGTCTCTGATGTATGTTTCAGATTCAGTGACAAAAGGTCTGATAAAAAAGTCTGCGTATTGGGCTAGTGGTTTAAGAATGGAATTGCAACCAGCCACAATAGGTCTCCCTGGTGGTTTAGTGGCGTTCTTGTGGATCTTAGGGAGAATGTAAATGGCAGGCACAGTTGGTGATTCATTGATGAGAAAGCTGGCTTCTTTCTGGCTAAGCCAACCTCCTTTGAATCCTAGTTCACTAAGTTGTTTGATTTCTTTTTCTAAAAGGGGGGTGGGATCAGATTTAAGTAATCTGTAGTTATCAGTGACAGAGAGTTGATCTAGCATCTCTTGCCTGTAAGCTTCCCTATCCCACAATACCAGGCCGCCCCCTTTATCTGCGGGTTTAATTACTGTGTCCTGGAGAGATTCAAGTTTTTTGAGGGCTAAATGTTCCTCTTTGTTAAAGTTGTTTCTACAAAAGATTTTTTCTTTGAATAGTGACTCAGTTTCAATTAATACCGCATTCTCAAAAGTTAAAATGTTTTTAGAAACCATGTTGTTAGGCGGAAAAAAGGTCGAAGGGGGTTTAAGACCGGTGATATTCCTTTCTGGCAAGTTGTCTTTCAGGGCAAAGTAGTTTTTTAATCTGATTGTTCTGAAAAATTTGTACAATTCACATTTTGTCACGAATTGATTGTTCCTATGAGTGGGGACAAATGATAAACCAGATGAGAGGACAGATATTTCGGCCTCAGACAAGATGTGTTTGGACAAATTAAATATTGGAATGGTAGAAGAAATGCCTACCATTGGTAAAATTGGTTCCGCGTTTGTCTTTGACCTGGAGTGTACTGGTTTCTGTACCATCCTCTTTTGGCACCCCTGGGCTTCGGAGGTTGACCCCTCCCTCTCCTGTTGTCCTGTCCTAAAAAAGGACGTGAGGTGGATGGCTGTTGTTCAAATTGGGGTCTATAATGGCCAGTTGGAATTTGGTCTCCGTCTGATTCTGAGCCTGTCTCAGAGAAGGTTATTCTTTTCTGTTGTTGTGGGTTGGAATTCAAATTGGGGCCTCTAGAGTTGTTTTGGGCCAAGTAAAAGTCTTGTTGTAAATAGGGATATGTTGTCTCTTTATTGTATTTGCGGATGTCCTTCTGGAGCTTATCCGTTTTCCTTAAAGAGTTAAACTCTTCGAAGTCTTTTATTGTTTGTGCTACTTTGTCTAAAAGAGCTTTAGCGTTGGTGACACTCGAATCACTGTTGATTTTATTTTCAAGTGTCTCAATTTCTTTTAGAAGAATCTTAATCTGTTTGGCCGCAGTTTCAATGCTGAGCACCATCCAGGTGCGTGAGCACTTATTAGCTGCGTGACTAAACCCAGTTTTAAATTCACCGTCTTCGGTGAAGATGATGGGAATGTTGCGGATCTGCAGGCCAGTGGGAATTATATTGGCACTAAGGCAGTCAGTCAAGAACTTGGCATGGAGTTCAGTCCTTACTAATTTCTTTTTAAGACGTTCCAGTTGATTAAGGTCAGATTCTAAGGGTGAATTTACTGGTGTACTTCTATTGCCCAATAAAGATGGTCCAGAGGCAATCCGATGTTTATTGTAATTGAATTGAACAGCCATTTGATTTAATTTTCTTTTGGGTACTGTGATTAACAACAAGTCCTAAAGGTGCTGTAAAAAATCCTAAAAAACAAAATCCCTTGCTGGCCATTTCTTATATTGACTGGACACAAGACATTTTAAGGAGTGTGTTACACCGTAAGGTCGCACCACCATACCCTATAATGCAGCATCATTCTCACAGTAAGGATACTCGTCACAGCAACAACAGACTATCCTTACCACCAAGAATGTGGTGTGCCAATGAATTTAAATGCGGGTGGACCTTAGGGTTAATCATGGCCTAGTCTACTCCATCTCTGCCTTGATTAAATCGCTCCGACTACCCTGTCATAGGAGGCATACCTGTATTTCCGCCCACCTGATTTAGTTGGATGGAATTAGAGGTGATTTTTCACTGACCCTCACCACCAGGAAAACCCAAGCCGTAGGGGGCAGTGAAAACTTATAAATACTCCCATCACCTTTAGCAAAGACTCTGATGGTGAGGGAGCATTTGTCATAAAGAAAATCCAAGTTCTGGATTTTTAGGGGGGGGTTAAAAAGGGAACCTGTTTGTTACAGGGTTCCATCTCCCTGATTGAGCTCTTCACCAAAGATGAAAATACATTGACAGGAACTACCTTGACAGCAGTTCCTGACAATGCATTATAAATGACAGTCAGCTGTGCGATCATTTATAAATTTGGTGGGTGGCCCCTTCACCATGACGATGGAGTAACTTACTCCATCATCGCTAAAAAACGGGCCACCTGCCTAAAATTAAATCAACTCCTAAGTCTGAAGATAAAATATTTGACTTGGATAACCTACTTGGTGTATCTGACCTCCACTCCATCACGATGAACTTTAAATTGTGCTTGGGTCCTGATCCATAGCGAATTATTGTTTTTCCACAGTGCTTACCTTTTAAAGACACTTTGGCCTAAAACTTTAAAAACCTCTATCTCCATTTACGCTTAACATATTCAGACCTTTTTGGTGTCTTTTTGCTAATTTTTCTTTTTTTTGGTTAATTTGTTTGGAATTTTTGTTATGTTGTGTTCATTAGTTTAAAATTGTTTGTACTTTTGAGCTTAGCACTTACTTCTCTGGGGGTTGCCTGCTGCTTTTGCCATGGCTATCAGGGGCTGAGAAGAGATTCTCTAGGATTGTATTCTGTTTGTTTGCCCAGTATAGAAGGTGCATGTATGATAGAAAACATCTATTATGAGAAAATATTAGGTTGCAAAATAAAAAGTTTAGAAATGCAACAACTATTTAAAGCTTCTCTTTGAATGACAAACCAAGTGGAAAAAATGTACAACTGTTTCAGTGTATTTCCTTTGTCCCAGTGGGTACTTGATATTATTTCATTAGTCATGTGGAGACATTTTATACTGATAAAACTTTTCCTGACCACGCTGTTAGTACCTCTGTCCTATGTGTTTTAATGGTTGAAGTTCTACTATACTATTACATGTTAAATATTGTCCCTACAAAATATCATGAAGGTATTTATAGGTAGATTTAATTTTATTTACATTTTTAACTCCACATATATTTAGTTTGAAAATATATGTTTCTTCAAGACATTTAGATGGGGATTTATGAATAATAAATCTATACTTATATACTTTCTTGATTTTTATTGGTCAATATTCTCAATATGATATATTGACATGACATTATTTTGTCTCTTGATATTTTGACATACATATTTGCGGCCGCTCTGAACAATCTTCCAAGGTTTGGTTACTATTGTGTTTGTATTTGATGTGGTCATTACAGAACATTGGCCAAAACCATTGGTAGCTCAGGACTATTTTCACTGGTCAGAAGTAGCTCTCATTATAAATAAAAAAAGGAGAAATGGCAGGAGCAACAATAGATTGTTCTATTAGACACAAATCAGGTCAAATATACATGTGCTTTTCGGCATGTTATTACAAATGGTAGTTTAATGACCACTTCTCCCTCCTTCTGACTCATGTATTGTGTGATGTTTGAGTTGATAATGGTATGAGTAAATATAATTAGGGGTGGGCATTAAACTTCTCTCTTCCGATGGAGTTTGTAGAGTTTTGCCCACTCCATGCTCCGGTTGAAGCGCAGAGTTTCAGAAAAACATTGCCAACCTCCAAATAGTAGGGGTGTTTCTTGCATGCGGCTCGCCTATGGTAAGTTGGTGAATGTCCGTGAGAAAGTCAAGCAATAGGCCACTTCCCAGCAAGCTTTCTTAATGCGTGGAGTTGTACCAGGCCGCTACCACTCACACTGAGAAAGCTACAGCTCGCAGTGAGAAAGTTGTCACTCGAGTAGAAAATCTATTTGTGCGACAGAAAGAAGCATGGGGCAGAAAGAAGCAGCGCCCTCGGTTCTCAGGAGATGAGATAATCTAGAGAAGCACAGGAAGGCTCCTGTGATAATGTAGGCCCCTGGTGATCTATTTAAATCGGTCTAGAGGCTGGGTCATATATGTATGTGCTGGCCTGATGGTCTATTTAAATCGGTCTAGAGGCTGGGTCATATATGTGTGTGCTGGTTTTAACACAATAGCTGCTGGTGCCCGACTCCCTCAATCATGTCTGGGGGTTGAAAATGTCCAGATTCATTAGAAAGACAACTTTTCAGATCAAAAGAATTACAGACCTATTAGTTTTGTTGATAATCTTCAGAAAGTGTTTGCAATATGTGTCCTGGGTATATAAAAAAGACTGGTAAAAGAAAGGTAAAACAGTGGCTAGATGCTTGGAAAGTTTTATCTCATTATCAGGTGGAATTTTAGAAATAATGCAAGTGCATTTGATCAGGTTTTTAGGTACATGTTATTAATATGGAAAGTTGCAACCTTGAAGCACTGCCCTTTATTTGTCATTTTCATCAATATGAAATTAACATTTGATACTGTCCCACACCCTACCTTATGGATGAGTTGGGTGTCCCTTGCCACTGTAATGTATTGCCAGGAAGGTGCGCTAACATATCAATTTCCCATAAATATAGGTATCCCTCCAAGGGTGTAATCTGGCTTTGATCCTGTTCATTACTTTTTTGAAAAGTGTACTAGAATATCCCTCTACTTTTTTTCATGATCAATTCAATTCAATGATCTTTATTTCGTTGCTTTGCAACATAAAAGATATACAATAATACAATTATAAAAAATACATTATACAATACCAAAGAACCAGTAATCAATACTGTGCGTCATTATTTTAGGACAATCTATTATGGTTTAGAATTATCACGAAGTTGAATAAATAGTTTAAAATACATTATTACAGAATTAAGAAATCATTAAATCGAGTTTATAACAGCCAAGGCATAAGATTTAAAATTAACAAGACAAATAAAACAGAAAAAAAACATAATCCGTGGTTTGAACAGACTGACGTGGTGTACAGCTTAAAAAGGAAGAGACATTTTCAGTCTAATGAAATTTACAGCCAGAAGAAATCTACTGATTCCAAACACGATTACTTGGCTGGTATTTGTTTTTAAAATTCTACCTGCTTCCTTATGGGATCTAGAGCCAATAATATGGCATAATGGCACTATCCATTTTTTCCTTGCTTTGCCATAACTAGGACAAAAAAACAATATATGTAAAACGTCTTCCCTTGTATTGTTAGAACATAAAGTGCAGTAATCACTGTTTGTCTTCCCCCAGCTTTTCTCAGTTTCCTTAGTTCTCAGTGTTCCGTATCTATATTTTAGGTACAGGGTTTTGGCCAACGGCGACTGAACCTCATCAAGAAATGGTTCAAAACAAGTCACATTTTTAACCATTAAAAATTTTTCGGTTAAAGGGCCATGCGTTCTAACGTACGCAGAATCGTGGCTCACATAGGACCAAAAGGACAATTTAACAATTTTCTTGGAGGCCATAATTAAGGACTCCGGCTCACTCCAGAAGTGGGTTAGACCTAGTTTGGATAACCACGCTCTTACGTGCTTAAACCAATAAATTTGGTTACCACTATCTAGGTCCAGTACTTCTTTCAACCCATTTTTGTAGTCAGTCAGTTCGGGGGTTGTCCATAGTCTAACCCATAGTAATAATGGTCTCATCATTGCATGGTGGTCAGTATGCTTGATGTTTACATCTAGAAATAATGGTACCAATGGAGTATTAATGGGAACTTTTAATAATCCCCTAATAAACTTGTTCTCCAGTGTTTCAAAGGTCTTCCTGCATACTGGTCCCCATAGTTCAGCCCCGTACAGAACAGCTGATTGAACCTTATACCTGAAAATCTCTATTGCTGGGGTAACTGTCTTGTTCACACATTTATTATGTCTTTTTAGTATTGGGAGTCAATTTTGTTTGAACGCTATTTTTGATTTTTCTAGCTGAGGTCTCCATCCCATTGACGAATCTAATAATACCCCTAAGTATGTAAAGCTCTGTTCATAGTCAAGCTTATGACCATTTAACATTAGATTTTTTTTTAAACTTTTGTGCGGGTTTAGTGCCATTTATTTGTTTTTTTTATGTTGATTTCTAACCCTTTTAAGGTACAATATTGCTGGAACCTGTCTAATAATATCTGAAGGCCCCGAGGAGTTTGTGAGATGAGGATCGTATCGTCCGCGAAAAGGAGGGACGGTACACGTTCCCCTCCCAATCGAGGCGAATCATTATCACAATTCTCCATATAAGCCACAATATCATTGACAAAAAGGGAAAAAAGTGTGGGAGCCAGTACGCATCCCTGGCATACTCCCCTTTTTATTGGGATTGGATCTGTAAGTTCCCCATTTGGACCCCACCTGACCTTAGCATAGTTCTCCTGGTGCAGGCCCATTACCAGTTTTAGTAATTCCCATGGAAGTCCCTGCCTTGCCAAGGACTTCCAAAGTAAGTCACGAGGTATTAGGTCAAATGCTGCTCGTAAATCTACAAAGGTCACATACAGGTGGCCCTTGCGGATGATAACATATTTCCAGTACAAGCAGCATACCCTTAATACCTAATCTATGGTCCCAGTTTTTTCCCTAAACCCCGCCTGGTATTTTGATAAAACTAGTTCTTCATCTAACCACGTGTTTATACGATTTAATATATGCCTGGCGTATATCTTTTGAGTTATATCTAAAAGACTAATGGGGCGATAATTAGCTGGATCGCCTCTATCCCCCTTTTTAAAAATAGTGATAATTTCTGCACCATCCCAAGTGTCTGAGATTTGGTCACCAGCCGCAATAGCATGGAACAGGTGGTTTAAATATGGTGCCCAAACATCAGTGTTGTGCAAATAAAGGTCGCCTGGGATTTTATCGAGTCCAGGAGCCTTCCCTTGTTTGACTGAGGCAATTGCTAGCTCAGTTTCGTGTAAGTCAAAGACTACCAGTGGGTGTGAATTCGCTGGCTGAATGGAAGCCGGTTCTTCCAGAGAAGTAACCTCGGTGATTTTAGCTGCGTGCAACGTTGTAAAGTGTTTAACCCACGTAGCCTTGTCTAAGAAAAGCTCTCTAGAGCCTTTCTCACGTTTGTTCCCCTTAGCCACTAGTTCCCAGAAGTGCCTCTGGTCCTTGGTTTTAGCTGCTTGTAGCATGCTAGACCATAATTCCTCGTCCCAAGAGGATTTTGCTTTCACCAATATTGTGTTATATGATTTCCTTTTGTCTTTAATTTCTACAGGACTTTTTCTTTTGATTGCCTCAATCAAAGCAGTTTTGGCAACATGGCATTCCTTGTTATACCAAGGTTTCCCGACTGGTTTTGCATTTACTATACCAGTCCCTTTTTTTGGTATTTTTGTTAAAAGGTCTAGCAATTGACTAAAGAGGAATTTATGTAATTTAATAAATTCCCCAGATTCACATCTGAGTGGACAATACGATTCAAATGTATTTGCAAAAGTACAGTAAATATTAGATAGAAGGTCCTCTCTTTCCAGTATATATGCCCATTTGACAGCCCTTCGATTATTGCTAACTACGATGTTATCTAGTATTGGTAACTGTGCTTGTCTGTTGCCTCCCTCTATATTTTCCGGCCCCTTTAGTAAATTTTTGAGAAAACTAGTTTCAAGGGGATAATGGTCACTATCAAATCTCTCCTTGACTTTTAGATCAATTGTATATGGCCACAAGTCAAAAGAAATAATAACATAATCTAGGTTGCTTTTGTAATCTCGCCTTTTGAAAGTGGGTGCTTTCGGGCTATCAGATGGCATGCGCCCATTACAAGCCCTCAGACCATGGCTTGTAAGCAGCCTAGTGATCTGAAGGGCTAATGTAGTCCCAGCGACGGTTCCATTTTCAATCAGGAGAGGTATCCTATTGGCCACATCCTCATCTTCATACAAATTGACCATGCCCGTGATCGGTTCAAAATTACAATTCATGTCCCCACATAAGATTACAGTAGCATCTGGCTCTAAGGTGTCCATAAAAGTCTCCAGTTTTTCAATGCATGGCGACATCTTATGAGATGGATGACGACTGTTATACACATTTATAAGGTTGATCACCCTTTTATCCTCTGTAGTTATTTCCAGATCCAGTATATCTAGGGAATCGGTGTTTAGGATTTTTATACCGATATTAATAGATACACTGATCCATATTAGTAGGCTTCCTGAGGCTCGTCCTCTTAATGAAGGCACAGCCTCTATTTGATATGTTTTATATCCCACTCTATGGACCTGGTCCGTAGCCCATGTCTCCTGCAGCATACAGATATCAAAGGTGTTCATATAATTATTCCAGTCAGGGTCACATATTTTTGCGCGCACTCCCGCTACTAATGTAATCAAAGAGGGCACCTCATTTGACCCACAGTTGCCAGCTAGTGTGGGTGAAGACGGGCTACTCTTAGCCCCAGTGCCAGTTGCAGTAAGAATGTTATCTGCCCTTCAGGGATCTACTTCCTTCTTCCTCCTTGGCTCCATCTGTATTATAATTGTTTGCACCACCACTATCTTCCTCCCTGTTCATTAAACTTCAGTCGCATTCCTCCAGACCGCTGAATACGTCAAACCTATTCGATATTTCCAATGGCGTAAATGGTATTAAGTGAGCCATTCTTCTGTATTCACTTGTATTGTGTCTGGGGGGTATGGTGTTCCACCCGGATAACACAGGGGCTGGTACTGGTTGGTATATATGAACAGGGTTTCTAGCAAGCTCCGTGTTAGAAAAATGATTGTCGAAGAGGGCATTGCTAGTTACTGGTTGGTGTGGGAATACTATAGACCTTGGGTAAAAATAAGTCAACGGGCGCGGTGTAATACAGTTATTCACATTACCATGTGGCCAGGACAGTATGTATTGGACTGCATTTTTGTCTCTGAAATTCACCACAACCACATCTCCCCCTATGTCCTTTGGTCTTCCACCTAGCCAAGGCAAACGTCGGACATGGACTATTTCGCCATTAATGTTACTGGCTATTGGTCTGTGTGAAGATAGCCAGTGCATTATTCTGTTCTTGAGTTGGAAGAAACCTTCCCGCTTATTTCCAGACAGTTCTGGTACCCCGGTGAGTACCACCACATAAGGTACAGCTTCTGGCGGGAGTTCAGTGGGTGGTCTCCTGCCTTGGGCCCCTCTTGTGTGTCTACCTTCTTCCACCACCTCTAATCTTGGCAGCCCATTTGATGAGTTACCCAATTCCTTTACTAGATTATTATTGGAATATCAGGAATACGATTCGAGGTTGTAACTAATCTTGATGTTGGTATTTTTGTCTGGTTTGTTTTGGAATTAGGGGGATGCTTGGGTGCAGATAGTGTGCTTTTAGGCAGATTTTTGGTCGCAGCTGGTGTAGCTATTTTCGAATTATTACAAGGAGTGGTGGTAGAAGATGTTGCCACAACGACGTCTGATGAAAGAATATGCGCCGATGTGGATGCTTGGCTAGGGATTAATGCTGTTATTGGACCTTTATTTTCTAAGGTCCTGGTAGAGTTTCCATGTGTGGCCAGATCTGCCTCTATTTTCCCTAGTCTTAACTCCACTCCTTGACACTTACTGGGGAAAAATAATTGCACTTATTTTCTAATGATACACTATTGATATCAAAGATGGTGAGTTAACAACACAATCTTCTTAAAATGGTTCTGTTTTTTGTCTGATGAATGGTCTAGAAATGAATGCTGATATTCCTCATTCACAGTATGTCTATTTAACATTTCTTGAAGTACTTGACCCAAAAGTGGTTTGCAGACAGTCCCTCTAATGTTTTCCAGGTACACAAAAGTAATTGGCTTGCCTAGCTGCACAACAGTTGCCAACCACAGCATAATTTTGCTGGTGCGTGCTGATGGTGGGCACATAGACACGTTTTTAGGGACCTCAAATTATTTTGCACATCAGACAGAAAGATGAAGGAAGAGAGAGAATGGAAAATTGACTGACACAAAGCTAAAATGGCAATGAATCTGTAAGATTCTGTAAGACAGAACATTTTGGGTGGTGGACAAAAGCAAAAACCACAGTTGATGGACAGAATGCAGAACATGCAGTCTCTTAAAAGGGGGCTCTTATCGGTTCCTGTTGCCAAATTACTGTGTTCATTTGCTTTTGTGTGGAACATTTTGTTTTGTTAACTTTTGCAGGCATTGCAATACTTCTAAGCTGTTCACACTGTTTAAGCCCCATTTACTGTTCAGATGTTATGTTATGTTATGTTCAGTTCTAACAATTTAATGAGCGCACGTATACCAAATATTTCTTGGTGCTAACTGTCCTGAGCAAGAAAGAAACAACCTAGTTGATAAATAACCAGGTTTTGAGATCCTCCCTAAAGGAGATCAAAGTAGGCTGGTGTCTTAGGCGGCTGGGTAGACCATTCCAGAGTTTGGTGGATCCTGATGTAAAGCTTCTGCCACCCCAGTTCGCCTTTCGGATTCTGGATAGCAGCATAAGGTTTGCCCCTGCAGATCAAATGGGTCATTGGGGGAGTATCATTTTAAATACTGCGTGATAAACTGAGGGCCAGTGTCATGTAGGGCCTTATAGGTGATACATAGGGCCTTTCATTTGAATCTGGTTCTTATCGGAAGCCAGTGCAGTTCCTGAATTTCCTTCGCAACAGATTGGAATTTGAGAATGCCTAGGAGAACCTGGCTGCTGGGTTCTGCACTTTCTGTAGCTTGTTAAGATGTTTTTCTTGCACATTCATGTAAAGGCCATTACAATAGTCTAGCTTAGATACGACTGAAGGGGTTACGGCCTTCTTGGAGTGGACAATAATGTAGGGCAGGATTTTTTTTATTGATTTGAGTAGATAAAAACTGTAGGAGGTGATCTGCCTGATGTTCAATGTTTCTTCAATTAACACTCCTAAATTTTTAGCCTTGGTCACCAAGAGGTGAACCCTGCTGGGGAGATCTTTCCAAACAGAGCCACCTCGGTTTAACCTGAGTTTAATTTCAGGCAATGCTTACTCATTCAAGGACTGAGAGCCAGCGTGCAGTTGTGGAATTGAGCCATGATTTTGGTGCCATTGTTGATGGCTGGCAGGAGAATTTGAGTGTTATCAGCAAAGGAATTTAAAGATAAGGTCTCTTCCCAAGGAAAAGGCAGACAGCTTCTAACAGTATGCTGCAATGCTAGCATTTTATTACTTAGTTGTATAAAGCAGATGCTTTAGCCTCAGAATGTTTTTAGCATTTCCTATTTATGCCTCATTCCTTTCTTTGCAATTTGTAGGCACTATCGGATTGATTTTTTCAACCTAATATATTTAGTCATTATGTTGCAA
Organism: Lissotriton vulgaris; assembly: GCF_964263255.1. Taxonomy (NCBI): domain Eukaryota; kingdom Metazoa; phylum Chordata; class Amphibia; order Caudata; family Salamandridae; genus Lissotriton; species Lissotriton vulgaris. The sequence continues at coordinate 1,690,716,144 of NC_141694.1, forward strand.
TTAAAATTGCACGGTAAAAATAAATTTTATATACAAGAGCTACAAGTGCAGTTACCTTGCAGACAACAGGCTCATGATTTGAAAGGTGCAGCAGGTGCAGTAGCACTGGGCCCAAACGTTGCCAGAACTCCTCCAAACTCCTAATATTGCTATGTTTGACTACTATACAGGTAGTCACAATTGCAATTACTCTACAGTTAAAAGGAACTTGACTTCAATGGTGCAGCAGGTGCAATGACACTTGGACCAAAAGCTCTTGACACCCCACTAAACACCTACAATTGCTATATTTTACTGCTAAACAGGTAGTCCGAAGTGCAGTTACCTTGCAGACAAAAGGATTGTGATTTGAATGGTACAGCAGGTGCAGTGGCATCGGACCCAAAAGTTGTCAGAACTTCTCTAAACACCTACTATTGCTATATCTTACTACTATACAGGCAGTCACAATTGCAGTTACCTTGCATTTAAAGGGGGCTTCATTTAAATGGTGCAGCAGGTGCAGTGCCACTGGGGCCAAAATTTGTCATAACGCCCCTAAGCACCACATATTACTGTATTTTACTACTAAACAGACAGTCAGAAGTGAAGTTATCTTGCAGACAACAAGGTCATTATTTGAATGGTGCAGCAGGTGCAGTGGCACCGGGCCCAAAAGCACCAGGCACCCCACGAAACACAAATTAGTGCTATATTTTACAAATAAACTGACAGTCACAACCAATGTTCCCTCTAATTTTTTTCTCTGTGTGCGGCACTGTAAGGTCTTTGTGCGCTGCAGCCAAGGCTATGTGCGCCAGGAACCAGTCCGCGTGTGTGGGTGCAGCATCTAAAGAAAGAAAATTAAAGTGGATGGGGCATTTTTACATAAAGTGTAATAAAAATAAATAAATAAAGAAAGCTTTTGTAGCGCGTCCGCTGTAGTGAAAGTGGCCATGCTGTGAATTAAATAAATAAATAAGTGCAGCCGCTAAAGTGAAAGCGGCCTGCGTTGTAAATTAAATAAATAAATAAACACAGCTGCTATAGTTAAAACGAACTGCACTGGAAATGAAAAAATACATGAGTAAATGACATGATATAAATGGTGGAGGCGTGCTGCAACATCGTTGGTGGAATAGGGAAGATCATTAAAGAAAACAGTGCTCACCCACTAGATAAAGCAGACCATGTAAGAACACAAGTAAAAAATCTAGTCGTTATGGGAGGATACAAATGCAGACAAGGCGGTACCAAGGAGGGACTACTAAGCCTATTCACAAATGAAAAGCAACGATTTTGAAATGACAGTTAATAGGAGCCACTTAAAAAGTTGGCCAGGAAAAGCTTAGAAGAAAAATAGATTTAAAAAAGGGCTATGTTTTATAAAAAAGAATTCAGGTTAAACTCTTTACATTAAAGAATTTTTCTCTTACATAAATGTGCTTTATGATTGAGCACAAAATGAACTTTTCTTGGAGGTCCAGCTACATCAGTTTCAGCGTTGCTGCGATCTCAGAAGAAAGGAAATTTAAGGAAACTTGGTATGATAACATTCAATTTACATTGTGTCATTTTTATTGAAACTTATTCATTTTAATATGTAAAACATTTTAAAGTGTTGTTTTAATTCTGTTTATTTGTTCGAGTGCTTGTGGATACACAGTATTTTTTATTTTTCCGTCTGGTGCGCACATGAATAAATCAGAAGGTTTTCCTACGCGTGAGCTGGCCACATGCAGTTGTCCATGTGAGAAGCACGGATTCTGCAAATCTTGTCCACACATTTACAGCGATTGTCCTTGTGCTTTGTTGATGGTCATTGCAAAAGCGAGTCGCACCGTAAACTGTAAACATTCAGTATTGGAAAGATTATGAGGGCTCTTGGGGGGCCGATATTTCACAATTTAACTTTTCTTGCCTGAAGCCTTCGCAGGAGTGTACACAACAACTTTTAACATTTTTTTTAAAAATTATTTATTTATTTATTTTTGCCAGAAACCTTCACGGGAGTGTACTCAACAACTTCCCAAAGTTTCATGGCGATCGGATGAATGGTGTAGTAATGCATAAAGGACAAACAGATATACTTTAGTTTTTATATATATAGAAGATAACATGTCACCTCACCTGGGTCAGGCACTGAAACCCATGTGCTTTCAAGCTGTTCCACCTGTGGCTACTATTTCAGCTATTCTAGTGCTACATGGTAATGGTCTTGAAGCTGTACGACAGTGGTCTTGGTCTTGGTGAGTGCCTCTCCATTGATAATCTTTGGCATCCTCACTTCACCTACTTTGTGATAGACAGATATTTATTTTATTCGTTAAGTTCTATATAGCACTAACATGACCCTAGAGGTTATCAGAGCGCTTTACAAGTGGTAAGGTAGTAAGAAATGGAAAACCAACAACAAAATCAAGAGCGAAACAGGATGTGGTGGGTCCCAAAATGAGGCAAGAAGCCACCTTGGGGACCAAGCCGCGCACAAAATATACATGGTACAGCAAATTAGGGCTAATGTGGTAGGCTACTGAAGTACATGAGCCTTAGAACAAGAACTTGTTCATTAGTAGCACTTTTACTTCCTTTTTAAATGATACGGTTGACCTCTCATAATCCATTACATGTACCATTAATTATATAGATTATTGTGCCCGGACTGAGATTAGCATTTCTGAGAATGTTTCAAAACTGAAAGTAGTAGGTACCAGAGTAAACGTTAGCGTAAGGAACATTGCTATGTGCGCTTAGTTAAAGGGCAGTTTTTGGTTTAAGTGAATGGTAGAGTTAAGGTTCGAATTTGGTTCAGCTCTGGGATAGGCTTATTCTTCAGTTTAAGATATAGGAACTGTTGTGGCAATACTCAAAATATTCACCATAACTATGTAGAGCTACCAGGCATATATCCCAGCGGTGGGTACATCAGGCATAATGTACCACTTTTGTGATGATCTCGGGCACCAAAAATCAAGGGCAAATATATCTTCAATGTAATGTTCCAAGACACAATATCGGCACTATGACAACGCGCATATGCACAAAACAAAAATGTAATGCTCCCAAGTACAAACCACCACCACAGGAAGATCCGACATACACATCAAAATTAAAAAGCTGCATACACTACATGTCACAACTGGGATTACCAATTTCACACAACATTCCTAATGCAATATTCCTAGACACAAAATACCACAACTGGGTTGATAGCATACTGGAATAATCCCAGATGCAAAATATCACCATCGTAAAACTTTCAAGCACTACATATGAACATTATGATTTGCCCATGTACAGAATACTGCCACATATGATAATGCCAGGCAATAACTGCACATCATTTGTACACAATATCACAATAGTGCTGGGCACTTGCCCAAAAATGTTTGGACTATAATTATCTCATGTAAAAAAAAAATCATTAAGGTGATCTAAGGCTCAACAAAGCACTGGGAAAACCCCATGTGCAAGACATCAACTGTGTGAACATATATACAAAACACGCACAAAATACCACCAGAGTGGTGATTCAAGGGACACTAACACTAAAGAACATTTGATTCGATTAAAACATCATGACATTCTCAGTTTTGTACATCAAAGATGTTTCCTGATAACCCAGGACAAAACTGTTTCATGTATAATTTTCTAATTTAAATTATTTTAAAACCATAACTTGTACCTCCCATAACCAAAAGATATGATGTCTCTCGTTCTTGGGGTTTTAAGGAGCTACAAGAAATGTGGGCCTTGAGGATCTCTGATGTAGGGCCACTTATTTATTTATTTATACTTCTTCCTAAAAGAAATGCAGCAAGTTCAAAAACGCGATGTGTGTTTTACGCGTTGTGCTTTCAAACTTGATGCATGTTTTTTTGTTCATTTTATTTATTTATTCTTTATAGAGTTTTATATAGCACGAACTAGACCCGAAGATATCGGGTTTCCAGAGCGCTTTACATAGCACCAGTTTCGTTACCCTATGACACATTCATTTTTCTTACGCACGGGGAGATTAAGTGATTTGCCCAGAATCACAAGATGTTGAGCGTCGTTGCTGAGACTCGAACCCGGTTCCCCAGCTTCGACGTCAACCGCTCTAGCCCTAAGGCTACATCCTCTCCCCTATATCCACCCGCCACCACACTGTGCACATCCAGCACTCACCCATTGCCCTAAGCACCTTCACATGTCTATGCCTCCTCCTATGCCAGGCTTCCCTCTGTCCTCACATGCTCAGAGTCCACCATACCTCATGTTTCCTATCTCAACCTACTCTCATCTTTCATTAATCTATCCATGTCCCGCATCTGATCCCACATACCTGCACAGTGCCAACTCCCAACCTACACTTATCGACTCAGACACAGATCCACACTTCTTTGTTGAAGTCCAACCCACCTTCTTCTGCCTATTATGCTCAGCCTCCTTCCCACAAGCCCCAATGTCCTTTCCACTAATTTTCAGTCTTCCCTCTGTCCAAACCCAATTTTGAACCTTCCACCTATAACTAGACCCCCCCTCTCCAGTCAAGACCTGCCTCTTACACCTCTGTTCAATGGCAACTTCCACCCATTGGTCCAATGCCAGCTTCCCTCTCTCCATCGAAGGCCAGTTTCCACCCACTGGTCCGAATGCCAGCTTCCACCCCTCCACCCAATTCCATCTTCCAACCTTCCACCGAAAGCAAGCTTCCACCCACTGTCCCAATGCCAGCTTCCCTCCTGCCATCAAAGGCCATCTTCCACCCACTGGCCCAATGCCAGCTTCCACCCACTGGTCCCAATGCCAGCTTCCACCCTTCCACCCAATGCCAGCTTCCACCCTTCCACCCAATGCCAGCTTCCACCCCTCTGCCCCTGTGTGCAGGAGTGTCTTACCTTCTCTTCATGGTATTTGCAATCTGGAGATGGTGTCCCGTAACAAACCAAATCTCTGATGGCCTTTGTACTGAAGCCAGCAAGTCCTCAATAACATGCTCAAGCTTGAAAGATCCTATGGTTTGGAAATGGAACAGTGACACAAAAGAAAGAAGATCGTGCAAAATTGGGAATAGTGACAGATCCTCCTTCCACAACTGAGAAGGCACTGCAGGAGGTGCTTCATATGCTGAAGTGTTGGAGCATTGACAATGAGCTGTTGGGCAAAATACACAACGCTGGGCTCCTAAGACTGCAAAGCCCTCCCAGAGGATGGTCACATTGCTAGAGTGCAGTTTTAGTCCCACCAACCATACTGATGTGAAAGGTATAAGAGTTCATTAAGTTTACCTGTTTTTCTGTTGTGCATGACACACTTCAGGGATCTGGTACTGCTTGGGTAATGGAGCGCGGCTGGGGGCTCATTGTGGGCCTTTGTGAAAATACTTCTGTTAATTGCATCGCATGACAGTGCTGCGATTAACAGGAATACTTTCACAAAGGCCCAGAAACAGCCCACAGCCGCACTCCATAAGACGTGCATCAAGTTCAAAAGCACGATGTGTAAAACACACGTCGTGCTTTTGAACTTGATGCACGTCTTATGGAGCGCGGCTGTGGGCTGTTTCTGGTCCTTTTATGAGAGTATTCCTGTTAATCGCAGCACTGTCATGCACTGCAGTTAACAGAAATATTTCCAACAATGGCCCACAATCAGCCCCCAGCCGAGCTCGATTATGAAAACAAATGCAGAGAGTGCAGAAGCTTCTTGTTGCTGAATGTGTGGACAGGCTGCTATTAAAAGGAAACTTATCTGCCACTCCCGGCGAGGCGACCATTCTCTCAGGCGATCTGCTGTGTGCGCGCTTCACATTGGACACTGCGCGCTCAGGCTGAAAGAGGTGCGCGGGCGCCCAGGCATGCAGCCTGCTGGGAACATAGGTGACAACTGCAAGTATTTTTCGGGCACTATGGTCATGATTTGAATGATGCAGCAGGTGCAGTGACAACGAGCCAACAAGTTGTCAGGACTCCTCTAAACACCTAATATTGCTATATTGTACTACCAAACAGGCAGTCACAATTACAGTTGCCGTTGCAGTTGAAAGAGGCTTAATTTAAATTGTGCAGCAGGTGCAGTGCCCAAAAGTTGTCCGAACTCCTGTAAACATCTATTTCAATTTCAATTTCAAATCATCTTTATTCGGTTTTCAAGGAAGACCATAAAAGAACAATAAAAGCATTTTTCCAATAAAATACATTAAAAACCTGTTAAAATTGTTTGCATATTCATTACATTCATTAATACATGAAAATCATTCCATATTAAGGTTGGGGCGGTGGTTGATACAGAATTTAAAAAAGGAAACAATCGATTTGGCATATAGTTCATTTTCCAGCATTTGTAAAGCTACAAAAGCTGGGCGGCATGTTCGAAGGCCCATAATCTTTAATATTGGAGTTATCCAGTAGGTGCAGGGGGCCATACAAAATTTGCAAAAGAATTCTGTGTGGATGTTACTTTGAGTGGACACAGAGCCACAGGGGCAAGGTAAAAGGTGAGTGGACCAGTCATTTTGTTTTGGGAACGAGATGAGCTGATAGAAATTATCCAATCTGAATCTAGTCAGGAAAACATTTTCAAAGTGATTTAGGTCGTATTTTAAATATGGCTCTAATAAATGGGAAGTTTGAATGGAAATTAGATGTTGAACTGAATTTTTGCCGACTTCTTGAGCCAGTCTAAGATCTCTCATGTGTGATAGACATGTCCTTTTAAGATCTATTTTTGAAATTTTAGAGATTAAAGAAGTGTGAGAAGTTGGCCTGATATATGATGTTTCCAATTCTGGAACCACCTTGTATCAGTCCAAACAATCCCTTATGGTGTCTGGTTGTAAGTCAACCTTATTAGACAAGCTATCTTAAGGGTAGCATAGACTAAGCAGCCTTAAAGGCTTAATTCAAGAGGTGGTGTTAAGCGAGCTGTTTTACCAATCACAGTCCTGTAATATCAAATGAAAGGACACCACACAAGTATATATTATAAAAATATATGTATTTATTTCTAAATTAATCCCCAGTACTCTTTATGAGCAAAGGGGCACAAGCGTTAAATCAAAAGAACAGTATAACATATAAAGTTGCACAATCATGGATGAGGGCGGGTGGCCACCCAAACCATATATTAAAAAAGTGGTATAAGAGATACGAATCGAACAGTGGTTAGGCCTAGGGCCTAGGGAATCGCTGGGAGCAGTCGGGACAAGCAATGCTGAAGTCGGGAAAAGCCTGCGGGATTCGGGTGCAGCACTTAAAGTGCGGCTTGCACCAATGCAATGTCAATGGTGCGTAAAAGTTACACAAATAGAGTTTAAGGACACTTCCGCTGAACCTAGAAGAACCAAACTTTAGACACAGGCCTTAGAGGTGTGTACCAGTGTGGGAACACTGGCGTTGCAATGTTACCTCACCCATAGGAAGCGGGTGCATAGGGTCGAAGTGGCGTCGGGTTTTGACACGCAGGCTCTTGGTGCTTGAAGCTGAAGATGCTGCAGGCGATGTGAAGGAGAAGTGTCCGGTGGATCAAAGGGTGGATCTGAAGTGGTGAAGACCTGAAAACAGAGGGGACAATGTTCAAAGTCACTGACCAGTCACCACCGTGGAACCAGATTGGAACCAGGCAAAGTCGGGTGCAAACAGGTGATGAGGGGTTGCTTCTCTCTGCAGCCACGTGGACACGAAGAGGTCAAGGACGTCTAAGAGTCAATCACGAGCTGTCCCATGAAGGCTCTAGCTGATGGCGGTGATCGCAACTTGATTGAAGCAAACAGGCCTTGGCTAATGCAAGCCATGCAGAAAGTGAAAAAGGCTTATTACTCGGACCAGCAAGGTCGGAGCGGGCGCTCCTTTCTACAGGAGCGAGGGCAAGTCTGAAACAACCAGACCCGCAGTGTAAATTGTAGGTTTCGTCACCAAGATGGCCGCTGACCACGTGGCAAGTGGCCGGGATGGTGCGTCAAGTGGCACAAAGCAAAAGGGCCCCACACAGATCGTGGAGATGCTGGGGGGCTGATCTTTGGTGTAAATGCTGCTTGGTTGTGGGGCTTCTTAAACCCCAAAGCACAGAGTCAAGGGTGCCTCGGGTGCTGCAAAGTCAGCGTTTCGGGGGTCTTCCAAGATGTCCGGTCCCACGTCTCTCGGTGCCTCCACGGGTCCCTTCTTTGCAGGGACTGTGGATCAGGCTGTGAGAAGTCTGGGAGTCTGGGTCTTGTCAGGCTCTGCACTCGGGCTCTGGCGGGAGGCGGCGACAAAGCAGATGTCGAGTTGCTGGATGGTGCCTGTATTCACAGGGTGGCCCCTCCTAGGCCACAAGGGAGATGCTCTTCAGTCTTCTGTTCATCAGAATGTCAAAGTCCAGTTCTCTTCTTAGTTTAAAGGTGATTTCAGGATGATCTGAGTTGCATTGGCACTGCTCCTACTCTTATTCCAATCTTGGGGGCTGGACATCCTGCTAGGTCCCCTCCTATGGGTGGGACCCAGGAAGGGGGTGGTTACACCCCTTTCCCTTTGTCCAGGTCACACTGGAGCTGGGGCTGGTGTGCCCCAGAACCGGTTTGACCGGATTATGCAAGGGGAAGCCTTGTGCTCCCCAGGCCCTGTCTGGTTTCATTGAAACCTCCCTGCTACAATCCACTATCTCCTGTCTGGGGTGGTGTGACACCTCCCTGTGACAGGAAAGCCTTTGTCCAGGCCTCCTCTGCTGAGTTTCGGTCAGCAGCAGGAGGTCAGACATGTGTCTGTGGCAGAAGCATCCATTTTGTGGATCTGAGGCTCTTTTAAAAATCAACCGCGTTTTAGCAAAGTAACATGTCCCCTCCCTCTAGAGGGGTGGAATGCTACCCCCGTCGCCAGAACTGGCGAGGGGGTAGTATTCCAATTCGTATGACACCTTACACGACATGTTTTGATAAAGCCAAACCAAAGTTGCTATATAACCGCGAGGATTATAATGCACTTAATAGTTTATGGTATGGCATTATCCCGGAACAGCTTAGGGAGTTGTTCCTGACAGCTGCAGACAGGCTCAGCTCATGCTAGAGCTCCATCTCACATTAAACCACGCACTCTGCCTCCTGGATTGATAAGGCCTTCCATAGGAGTGGCTCACAGGTTTATATGTGTCCAGATATAGGTTTAGTTATAGGTATACTATATCTAAGCAAGGGGTGATTACACCACCTTGCCCCAGCTGAGTGATCAGCCAGTTGTGTCAATTTTAGATAGCCAGCCAGGGGTGGCAAAAGATATGCTGCAGCCCCTGGTAGGCCTTGGATGCACCTATGCCCTGGGCACCTATAGTGCTCTGTACAGGGGCTGATAAGGTGACCCAAGCCAATCTAGTTATGCACCTAGGGTACATGGAATCCATTTTACAGAGAGAGCAGATAGCCTGGGGCCCTGATTAGCAGGGAACCAGGCCAACTAAGTCTAAAACCAGCTAAACACAAGGCAAAAAATCTGGGGTAACCATAGTCAGGTAGCCACCTTCCTACAAGAAGGGTCAGTGAAGTAGGTTTGGGTACCCAGGTCATTAAAGAACATTTTTACGTATTCCAGCCATCTTATTCTGTATGATTTGTCTAATGACATACAGTCCTCAATGAGGGCTCTTGTTAGGTGACATTGGTCGTTTGTCCAGATGCACCTCCACATCATTATAGGTTGAATTTTTAAGATGTCTGAAATATAATCCATACCTAGTTCCAAATGGGACCCGTATGTCGTGGTGCTTCGGGGGACTGAGAGGAGATAACGAAAAAAAGAATTCTCCAGTTTCTGAAGAGTGTCTGTATTTGAATATCCCCATACGCCTGCGCCATAACTGGCAACTCTGATACACTTGGCCTGGAATATTTTTAACATTTCTTCGGCTGGTCTTTTCCCAAGTTTTTGAGCGAATGCAGTTAACGCTGCTGTAGCCCTAAGGAAGGATGATTTCCTTGAGTTAATAGCTTTTGTCCATGTTAATTTATTGTGAACTAAGATTCCTAGATAAGGGTAAGAAGTCGTTGTGTCCAGGGCAGTGTTACTGATATAAATGTCCTTTTGTTTTTTACTTTTTTTCCTTAACCCCGCAGTCATCGTAAATGTTTTCTTTACATTTACTTTTAAGTTTAATGAAGACATATACTCACAATATCTATCAACCGAACGCTGAAGTTGGACAGGGGTTCTTGCTAGGATGACAGCGTCGTCGGCGTACAATAGTGCCGGGATTGGACGACGCTGAATGGCGGGCAGGTCTTTACTATCTCGAACCATTTCTTGCTCGAGGCTGTTGGTATACAGAGTGAATAAGAAGGGGACCAGGACGCACCCTTGCCTGACCCCCCTCTGTACCTTGAAAGATTTGGTGAGATCTCCATCCAGCCCAAATCTGACCCTTGCTGAAGCATTAGAGGAAAGTTCTCTTAAATAGTTGACTAATGCGGGTTCGACTCCCATATCCAAAATTATGGCCCAAAGCTTTGAATGGGTCACGCAGTCAAATGCTGCGCTGAGGTCTACATAGACCATATACAGGGGCCCGCCTTTTGCTGACACGTATTTTCCCGATAGCAGGGTGAGATTTAGCACTTGGTCAACTGTCCCGAGCCCTTCTCTGAAGCCGTATTGCAGGTCTGAGACGATGGTGTTTTCCTCTGCCCAGCATTGGATTCGTTCCAGAAGGATGCGCCCGGCTAGTTTGCCTAATGTGCCCAAAAGCGAAATGGGCCGGTAGCACCCAGGGTTGTTATGGTCACCTTTTTTGAAGATGGGTACCAAAATCGATGTTGACGAGGATTCAACTAATCCTGCTTTGGTGGTCGCTTCAAGTACTCTTGTCAGGACGGGGGCCCATAAGTCCGGTTCGGATTTGAATAGGTCTACTGGAGTCCCATCCGGTCCTGGAGCTTTTCCGGATTTTGACTTGTTAAGAGCACTAATAATTTCATTGTGTAGAAAACTTATCTGAATGGGGAAAGTTGATTGTATAAAAGTTTCAGATAAGTCCATTATTGGATCCTCATCTTGTTTAAAGATGGTTGAAAAATGGTCCACCCAGGCGTCAGGATCTACTGCTATTTCTAATTTTGGGAGATCCTTATCACCGCAGAGAAACGGTGCTCTGATTGTCTTCCAGAAGGTGATGGAATCCTTTGCTGCATAGCTTTGATGAAGTTGTTTCCATAACGAGTCTTTAATCTGGGCTTGGCATTTTTTTGGGGCTAATTGATAGGCCTGTCTCAAGACGGCAACCTCTTGCCTATCCCTTGTGGTTTTAGTTAGTGCCTTCTTCAGACTGGTTAGCGCTTTCGTACATTCAAGTTGAACCAGCCCTTTGGTTTGGACCTGTTTAATTTCCTAGTAATGGTTAACTCATCTTTTATTACTTTAGTAATAATTTCATAGTTAGCGAGTGTTGTCTCAGGGCTAGAATCCTGGTCTAAGCATGCATTTACTGATGGTAGAGCCTTCCTTAAGATGTTTGCCAAAAGTTCCTTTTGATCTGCGTTTACCCATTTTGGCGTGAAACCGTTTACCTTATGTATGTTAAGGGATTGTTGGTCCAGAAGGTTCCAATAAACCTTCTCAGTTAAGCTAAAGGGAGCGATCACTAAATGTATTTATAGCGGTTTCAAATTTCTCGGGCCTGAATGGTTTGAGACTAAAATATAATCGATTATTGTGTTTGTTCCCCGACCGCTGAAAGTAGTTATGAAGGGGACTGGAGGACTAACCAAGTCATTTGCATATCCCAGATCTGCAATGGCCATGATCTCATTCAATCGATTTCCTGTGGCTGTGTGTTCAAAATGAGATATGTTATTATCAAACTCATCCTGTATGCCACAGTTATCAAGGCCACTATTTTTGCATAGGTGCAGATTAAAATCGCCTCCCCATATTATCATGATTGACTTGTTAGAGTATCTAGTATATAGGGTTTGAAGTAGTCCTAAAATACTGTTTAGTGTCTCGTTTAAGTCGGCTGTTCCGAGATTATTATAAAAATTGATCATTAAGTAAACAAACCTTTTTGGGACGGTTATCTTTAAAATCTGGTAATTATAATCTAACATCAAAACTTCAACTTTACCCAGGGGTAAAGTGTTTGATGTGTATGTTATAAGACCTCCTTTTAGACTTTCATAAGTCGATGGAATTGCTTCCGAGAAGAAAGTTTTATAGCCCAAGAGGTGAGAGGGGGTACAAAGCCAGGGTTCCTGTAAGGCAATTACATCGAATGAAGTTACTATTTGTCTCCAGTTGCTATCTGCTATTTTATTTTTTAGCCTTGCCACGTTCCAGAAGATAGTATTGAACGTAGTTAGATTACTTGTATGGTCGGGGTTTATACTGATTCTTTGTGAACAGAGTTGGTTCCGAAGTTCTAATGCTACATTAAGGTTAAGTATTTTTTGGTTTGTAGTCTTACCCCGTTGTTCTATGTCTACTGTTGGTAACATACAGCCTGATTCATCAAAGACCCGTTTTGCGAGTCAATAATAGCGATTCATAAGGAATCGCTATTACAGACTCGCAAAATGGGATTCATGTAGGAATCGCAAAAAAAATTGCGATTCCTACACATTCCTTATTTGCGATTAGCAAATTGATAATCGCAAATAAGGAATAACTCCCCATTCATTCCTATGGGCCAAAAGGCCCATAGGAATGAATGGGGAGTATTCCTTATTTGCGATTAGCAATTAGCTAATTGCAAATAAGATAGCGATTTAAAGGGTGCCAGGGGTGTCCAAAGGACACGCTGTAGCACCCCTTAAATGCAAATTTAAACAGGTGTTGCGCACACACATGTCCAAAGGACATGTGTGTGTGCAACATGCAACTTAGAAAAATGCTTTTAAATGCTTTTTTCTAAGTTTTCGCTATTTACCACGAGGTTTGACCTCGCTGTAAATAGCGGGCCGAAATTGCGAATTCGCAATTTTTAAATGAATGATGAATTGCATTTAAGGAATCTCAAATAGAGATTCCTTAAATGTAATTCCTCGCAAAATAGCGAAATCGCTATTACCGATTTTTGCATTTGGGATGATGAATCCCAAATGCAAAATTGGCGCTCGCAAAGGGCCAGATTCTGAGAATCTGGCCCTTTGCGAGCGCAATTCACCTTCATGAATCTGGCTGATAGTTATTTGCTGGAGGGCAGTTTGTGGATCCTGTCCAGGAAAAATTAGGTTAGCATTTTCCTCTCCTTCTGTGGGGATTATTTTAGATGTGGTTGGGGGCACTGGGATAAGAATAGTTTTCCAATTGGGAATATCTATTGTCAACTTATTTGTACCTTGATCCACTGGTGGTTCTATTTCAGTTGGGGGGAGTAAGTATAAAAGGAGCTGATCAGAAGCACCCTCTACTAGAGAGCCCTTCCAGTCAATTACAGTCCTTCTGCTTGTTATGTCAAATATGGGTGATGTTATGCCCGTATTGGGATTTAACATACTTGCAATACTTGATCCACGTGAGGCATTAGGTAGTACGTTGGTGGGTCAATCGACCTCATCCAACCCTACAAAGGGAGCAAATCTGTGTTTTGAAAGTTAGGGAACATCCCCCCCCAGGTGTTGCCGTAGTGTGGCTTACTTCTCCTTTGTTGTCGGGATATTAAAGACCTAGGATAGAAGTAGCTCAGATCGTGGATCCTTATCCCCTCCCCACCGCTCTCAAAATCCTAGAACCAGTCGTTTATGTATGGAATGACCCTACGATCCCTAATGTTTATGATTATTACGTCTCCTTGGGTGTTTTTGGGCCTCTGGCCTACCCAACCGAGCCTTCTAACGTTTATGATTTCCCCGTTGATATTTGGAGGTAGAGGTCTGTTATTCATTAACCAGTAAATTACCTTGTTTTTAAGGTCATAGTAACCTTCCCTTGATCCTGGTTTCAGTGCGGGGACCCTTGTCAGTATTGCCACATAAGGGGCAGCCTCTGGTGGCAAATCAATGTGTACATTTGAACCTAGCGAGTAACTGTGATCTGGCGTCTCCCCATTGGTTTCTCCACGGTTATCCTCTGTGCTTCTAATCCATTAGGGCTAGGTATTTTAGATGTTTGCGAGACGCTCTTAGGCTTAGTGGCATCACGTTTATTATCCAGAGCTTGCAACGTTGGTTTTATAGTTTTCGCCTCTTTGCTTTGAAGTGGCGGATTCACAATGTTATCCCCTTTATTGGATTTGGATGTTCCAGGTTTCTCACTGTTATCTAATGCCAAGCTTTTTAGTAGAATTTTATTGGAGGTGATGGTTTCCTCTATTGAGACCAGGGGTGTTTCTAACCTTTTGAGTCTTTCCACTAACGGTAATATTAGGGATTTAATAAGAATCTCTAAATTCCCTAATAGGTCTTGCTGCGGGGCGGGGTAAGCTGGGAACTTTACCTGGGGTGTGTTATCAGGTCTTGTTTTTCTCTTCAATGGGGAATTTGTGGCGTTATTAGGTAGTTTTGCCTGCCTTCCCCTATGACTGTTCCCCACCTCTTTCTCTTTAGTGTTGGTTTTTTAGTAGGAAGTGCTGTTTGGGGTTGCGAGTTATTCTTTTGGGTCGTCATTAGGGGGTGGAGAATCAGATATTCTTCAGGGATAATTTCTAACGAAGCATCTAAACTGAGGCTCGTATTACTGAAGGATTTATTGGGTTCTGAAACTGTTATAGTTTCAAGGAATATAGAGGGGATACTTGTGTCACAATTTGGGAATTTATCCTTCCTATTGTTCGAATTAGGGGAAGTGGCTAATTGTATAGGTCCTAACGAAGAACGTCGATTCTGTAGCTCTGTGGACAGGCGGCTTTCAGCCATTGCTATCTCTTTTCCTAAAGCCGAAGCCGCTTTGGTGAGATACTGTTCAATAGTGCCCCTTAAGGACCCTCCCTCAAGAGATTTCCTGCCCTTGTCTGCTTTACCTCCCTTTGAGGACATTATTGATAAGCGCTATTGTCCGGGCTTGCTTTGTAGGGGAATTTGGGTGCTGATTAAGACAGAACGGTGGGTACTGAGAAAAAGAATCCGCTGGATACTTAAAGAGCCAATCAATGTAGATGAATGTTTAGTAAGTCTTTAGTAAGTCTTGATAGTACCTTTATTTATTTTTGGATGGCACTGGTTCTCGAAGGCGTGGATGTTAGTGTGGTGGCCCGACCCGGCCTCCTCTGGCCTCTGAGGGCCACAGAGGGCCCGCCTTTTGCCCGGGCTTAGCCCGTGCGCGTCCCGTGACGCGGGGGCTGTCCTGTAATTTATGCGCCTCCTGGTGCCGGTAATCGCTGCTTCCGGCCGCTAAGGGCCCTGGATCTTGCAGTCCTGCCCCACTGGTCTCCCCCCCACTGCGGTCGCGCTCAGGTGTTCGAGCTGCGGCGGCGGGAGGAGACAGGAAGCGGGATTGGTGGTGGGCTTTCAGGCAACAAGAAAACTGTGTTCGTGGAAGGTTTGGTCCCACAGATAGCCCAGCGTCTGTTGCAGGTGATGATGCGGTGATGAAAACAAACAGGCTTTGGTCCCCCACTCCGCCGGAGCTGTCCTGTAATTTATGCGCCTCCTGGCGCCGGTAATCGCGGCTTCCGGCCGCTAAGAGCCCTGGATCTTGCAGTCCTGCCCCACTGGTCTCCCCCCCACTGCGGTCGCGCTCAGGTGTTCGAGCTGTGGCGGTGGGAGGAGACAGGAAGCGGGATTAGTGGCGGGCTTTCAGGCAACAAGAAAACTGTGTTCGTGGAATGTTTGGTCCCACGGATGGCCCAGCGTCTGTTGCAGGTGATGATGCGGCGATGAAAACAAACAGGCTTTGGTCCCCCTCTCCGCCGGGGCTGTCCTGTAATTTATGCGCCTCCTGGCGCCGGTAATCGCGCCTTCCGGACGCTAAGGGCACTGGATCTTGCAGTCCTGCCCCACTGGTCTCCCCCCCACTGCGGTCGCGCTCAGGTGTTCTAGCTGCGGCGGCGGGAGGAGACAGGAAGCGGGATTGGTGGCGGGCTTTCAGGCAACAAGAAAACAGTGTTCGTGGAAGGTTTGGTCCCACGGATGGCCTAGCGTCTGTTGCAGGTGATGATGCGGCGATGAAAACAAACAGGCTTTGTTCAAACATCTAATATTGCTATATTTTACTACTATACACATAGTCACAATTGCAGTTACCTTGCAGTTAAAAGGTGCTTGGTTTAAATATTGTAGCAGGTGTAATGACACCGGGGCCAAATGTTGTCATAACTCCCCTAAGCACCAGATATTGCTATATTTTACTACTAAACAGGCAGTTACAAGTGCAGTTAGCAGGTGTAGTGGCACCAGGCACTCCCCTAAACACTGATTATTGCTATATTTTACAAAAAAACAAGTAGTCACAAGTGCAATTATCTTTCAGGCACTAGGGTCATGATTTTATTGGTGCAGCAGGTGCAGGGGCACCGGGCCAACAAGTTGTCGGAACTCCTAAATACCTAATATTGCTATATTTTACTAAACAGGCAGTCACAATTGCAGTTGTCTTGCAGTTGAAAGGGGCTTGATTTAAATGGTGCAGAAGGTGCAGTGGCACCGGGGCCAAAATTTGTCATAACTCCAATAAACACCAAATATTGCTATATTTTACTACTAAACAAGCAGTCACAAGTGCTGTTATCTTGGAGGCAACAGGGTCATGATTTGAATGGAGCAGCAGGTGCAGTAGTACTTGTCCCAAAAGTTGTCAGACCTCCTTTAAAGCCAAAATATTTCTATATTTGACTACTATACAGGCAGTCACAATCACAGTTACCTTACAAGTAAAAGGGATTTGATTTGCATGGTGCATTAGGTGCAGTGGCACTGGGGCCAAAAGCTCCTGGGACCCTACTAAACCCAGATTATTGCTAACATTTAAAACTAAACCAGGCAGTCACAAGTGCAGTTTACTTACACATAACAGGGTTAAGATCTCAATGGTGCAGCAGGTACAGTTACACCGGGACCAAAAGATCTAGGCACCCCACTAAACACCTAAAATGCTATATTTTACTACTAAACAGGCAGTCCCAGTGCAGTTACCTTGCAGACAACAGGGTCATGATTTGAATGGAACAGTAAGTGGAGTGGCACCGGGCCCAAAATCTGTCAGAACTGCTCCAAACACCTAATATTTCTATAGTTTACTACTATACAGGCAGTCACATTTGTAGTTACCTTGCCGTTCAAATGGGTTTCAAGTTTATTTTTATTTGAATAGTTACTAAAAACCATTGCAACATTTTAAAATAGGCAATAGAACTGATATTGTACACCATTAAAATCAATAAAACGAGTACTAAAAAAATGCTGTAAAATGGTTAAAATTGTCAGTGTGAGCGTTAACAATAATCATTGGTTCACAGAGTAAAGTGCAGTGCGGTCGCTTAAAACGTTACTGAGGCCAGAAATTCGCATAGTAAAGTGCGGTATAGTGCATATTATTTCGTAGTGAGAGCCAGTGTGTTAGTACCTGCTAAGAGTTTATACGATAAAAAGGTGCTTTTTTCTTATTGCGGCAAAGAGAAGCAGCGACCAGCTTGCGGGCCAATTGCACCACAGGCAGCTTATTGCTTGTGTGGCTGAAGTTGGGTTGTTATTTTAGGCATTGTTTGTTCGGCCAGCGTGAGACATTTTACCATTCTGCAGTTCAGTTGCCTGTCCCCCGAATTAAAGCATCCCAGCACCGCTTGCCTCCTGGTGCGGATACCTTTTTGTATAAAGGGGGCTTTTAATAGCTATGACCGTTCTTGTTGCATTTCCTTACAATTGCAGATTAAATGCAGAATATCTCTTTGTTCGGTATCGCACAGCCTGCAAGTGCTTTGAGTTGTTACCCTCAGCCATGGTGGAAGGTGCTGAGTGCATGGTAGAATGCCCAGTATGTGCCTTAGAAATTTAATTTTTATTGGTTTAGGATAACCCTGATTGAAGTATTTTTGCGGTGCAAGTGTTTTGTAGGAATTTAGGATCATCCAGGCGAGAGATCTGGCTGAGAAGGTTGCCTTGTCCACCACCAGTGAGAGTTGCTTTACGTATTTCCAAAGCAATTTTTTGAAAATTCGATGATAAAGTTGTGTGTTCCAGAGTTCGGTGAGCCTGGTAGTTTCCAGAGGTGTCTGTAGGTAACTTCTTGCGTGGGAAGTTTCCTTGTCCTGGAGTTCTTGCCATAGCAGTTGATTTAAGGTGTTTGAGGTGGCAGTTCTGATCTTGGGCCAACAGATATTGTAAGATCCATGCCTGGCCAGGGATTGTTGTAATAAGCAGAACTCCGGCCTTACTTGAGCTGGTGAAGTGTAGTGCCGAAAGCAAAACACAGTTCTATATGCTTTGACCAGTGTGCTATCTAGTACAGTGGCATCTCTCCCCCGCATTGCTTCGCTGCCATAGGTTATCGTAGGGAGTAGTTTGGCTTGAACTACCTTCAGGAGCGGGCTCAATGTCGGCCCTTCAACTTATTACGAGCGTTTTCATTGACAGTGCTATTACCAACTTCTTATTTCTTCTTTTTGACGAGCGAATGTACCTTCTTTATCAATGATAACTCCTAGGTACTTGTATTATTGTGATGGTTCAAGCTCTGTGTCTCCCAAATACCATTTCCTCTGACGATTCCTTTTGTTGTTTATTGTTGTTGACCGTGTCTTACTAAGGTTAATTTTTAAGTTGTTCTCTGTGGCGTGATTCTGCATTTCCATTAGTAGATCTTGAAGACCAACGTAGGTATGGCTGCGCAACACTAAATCATCAGCGTACATAAGACTGGTCTCTGTTTTGCCTCCTATTTTAGGTACATGTGAGTTACAGATGTTGAGTGCCTGTGGAAGGTGGGCCATGAATAGGTTGAACAGGGTGGGTACAAGAACCCAACCCTGCTTCAATCCTTTGGTTGTAGGGACTTTTGAGGAGAGGTGAGTTCCGTCGCCCAGTTTCACCTAAACCCAGATGTCTGTATGAAGAAGTTACAAGATGTTTAAGATGGACTGTGGGATTCCCCAGTGTGCCAGCGTCTCCCACTGTCTACTCCTCTCAACGTTATCAAATGCAGCGTTGAACCCGATGAAGCATAGATGTAGTGGAAGGTTGGATGTTTTTGCTGCGTCAATCAGTAAGGAGATTGCAAGAATGTTTGCTGTTGTGCCAGCCATTTTGCAAAAGCCTGTCTGATTTAGTGGTGTTATCTCATTTTCCTCTGCCCAGGTTGTGAGATCCTATAAGAAAGTGCCCACAAAGTATTTTGCTTCATTGGCGATCAGTGCTATCAGTGCTACCAGCCGATTGTTGCTCAGCTCGGCCTTGTTGCCTTTTTTGTGGATCGAGACGATTGTCTAGCCCTTCCATGAATCTGGTAGTCTGCTTAGTAGCCTAACTTCCAGGAAATTAGGTTGCAGGATGGTAGCCCAGTCACCCAACTTGATAGTGCAGGCAGGATGCCATTCTGTCCTGGAGCCCCTTCTTTCCTCCCTTAAGCGATCTGTTTTTTTACTAGGAGAGGCAGTGAGCTGCTGGCTTCACAGGGTGGTATGACTCTTATGTTTAGCATGTTTGGCTCCGACGTCTCATTGTGTGCGCTGGAAGACAACAGGGTCATGATTTGAATGGGTCAGAAGGTGGAGTGGCACCGGGCCCAAAAGTTGTCAGAACATTCTCCAGACACCTAATACTTAATTTTGCTATATTCTGCTACTAAACAGGCAGTCACAATTGTAGTTACCTTGCAGTTGAAAGGGGATTGATTTGAATGGTGCAGCAGGTGCAGTGGCATCGGGGCCAAAAGTTGTCATAAGTCCTCTAAACACCTAATATTGCTATATTTAACCACTGAACAGGCAGTCATAAGTGCAGATATCTAGCAAGCACTAGGGTTATGATTTCAATAGTGCAGCAGGTGCAGAGGCACTATGACCAAAAGCTCCAGGCACCCCACTAAACACCTAATATTGATATATTTTATTCCTAAACAGGCAACCACAAGTGAAGTTACCTTGCAGTCAACTGGGTCATGATTCGAATGGTGTAGCAGGTGTACTGGAGCTCTAGGCACCCCACTAAACACTGATTTTTGCTATATTTTACAGCTAAACAGGCAGTCATAAGTGCAGTTAACTAGCAGGCAATAAGGTATTGATTTGAATGGTGCAGCAGGTGCAGTAGCACCAGGACCAAAAGCAATAGACGCTCCACTAAACACCTAATATTTCTATATTTTACAACTAAACAGGCAGTCACAACTACAGTTACCTTGTAGATGACTGGGTCATGATTTGAATGGTGCAGCAGGTGCAGTGGAATTGGGCTCAAAAGTTGTCAGAACTCCTCTAAACACCTAATCTTGTTATATGTTATATGTTACCACTATACAGGCAGGTTCAATTGCAGCTATCTTGCAGTTAAAATGGGCTTGATTTGAAGGGTGCAGCAGGTTCAGTTGCACCAGGGCCAACAGCTCTGGGGTTCCCACTAAACACAGAAAATTGCTAAATTGTACTACTAAACTGGCAGTCACAAGTGCAGTTATCTAGTAGGCACTAGGGCCATAATTTCAATGGGGCTGCATGTGCAATGGCACCAGGGTCACACTTTGTCAGAACTCCTCTAAAAACCAAACATTGCTATATTTAACTACTAAATAAGTAGTCACAAGTGCAGTTACCTTGCTGGCACTAGGGTCATGATTTCAATGGTGCAGCAGGTGCGGGGACATTGTGGCCCAAAGCTCTATGAACCCATCTAAACACCAAATATTGCAATATTTTACTACTTAACAGGCAGTCACAAGTGCATTCACCTTACAGGCAATAGCGGCGTGAGTTGGATGGTGCAGCAGGTGCAGTTGCACCTGGCCCAAAAGTTATCAGAACTCCTCTAAACACATAATACTTCTATTAGATCAATTAGTTCTATTATTTCCCTCTTTCAAACACAAATGCACGGAGTCTGCAATACCTTTACAAGTTCACAACCTGCCTGATGTTAAAACGTCGGCCATTTTTTTTAGCCATGTTGGTCGCTAATCCGGGCCACTTATATATTTGTGACTGGCCCTATTTCTTGCCCAAGTCCGACCCCGAACTCAATCATTCTGCAGCATCGGCAGCTGGCTCCCGAGTAAACTAAGCACTGCTGCCAGCTATCTACTATTTATATGTGGCACCTTGACACGGTCCTAGCTTTTTTTAAGCACCAGTCTTCTGTATATGTGTATTTTATAGCACATAGTCACAATTGTATATGTATAACTGCAAAAACTAAAATACAGCTTGCTATTGGTTGAAATGCCAAAACTCGCTGAACTTATTACACACGGTGTGAGTCAATGACTGTTGTGCATGCTTCTGTGGTGACGGTTAAATGCTAACATATAGTTTTCTGATAAGTGCGCTGAAGCTGCACAGCCACCAGCAGGATCCCCAGCAGCTCGCTCTGATTGATGCTCTGCCCTGTCCGTGAACCCCCAGCTCAGGCAGCACGACTGTTCCGTGTGTAATGGCGGATCACTTGTCATATTCATCAAGTCGGATCTTTTTGACATCATATTAAATAAACATGGCATAAAATGATATTGATGTCAGTTTATGTATCTGCCAGCACGTGCAAGAGCAGTAAGAATGACATGGATGTAGAATTAGTAGGTTGTTTTGAACCTCAAGGGTCCCATTATAAAGCAATGCATGAAAACATGAGGGGTGTTAGTGTTTCATGACTCAGAGGTATTGATTTTTCCTCTGCCTGATGGTGTTGGATGGGGAACAAATAAAACATGCACCGGTGCATCACCTGGTGGGAGCTTCAGTGCATTCCAAAAGAGGTCAAGGCGCAAGAGGAGAGAGCATGGGTAGGGAAGAGGTGGTTGTCCATTTATTGGTGGAAGTTCATACTGTGGAACTCAGTTAAGCTGGAAGATAATTCCAAAAGGAGGAACCAGATCCAAATTGAGTGGTTTGGAATAGTGGAAGATTGGCAGGAGATTATATAGGTTCCCCCTTTACTTCATGGCTAGGGAGGCTGGCATCCTTCTGTCCAGAGATACAGAGGACCATTTCCCTGGATGGATGTGCGAAGGGGAAAAATATTTTGAATGAAGATATTTCCCTGGCCGGCAACATTGGAGGATTGTGAAATTGTGTCAAATTAAGAACATTTGTTAGAGTGGGAGCACTCCCATATATTTGCGGTGCTCTCTCAGAGACTGCCTTTCAGCTTGCCCTACATTTGAAGAATCGGGGGAACTGCAGACTTGTCAATGGCAGAACATCAGTTTGCTCAGCTGTAGGAAACCTTTGACCAGGCAACTCACCTGCCACAGGGCCACCAGGTCACAGTGAATGTTGCCTTGCCCGATTTACGTTGTGTTGATCGTCAATAGTGTTCTTAGCCAATCCACGGTGCATAGAATGGAGCTGTCTAGAAAAATAGCAGTCACCGCCAAGCACAGTGAGAAAATTTATACTAATCCTTCATCTGAGCATTAATGCATCTGGCATACCAGCCAGAACTATTGCTTCCCTTGATGGTATTTTGATGTGCTCAATAGCTGTCTTATGGCTAGCTGGGCAATGAACGGAGACCCCCAAATATTTGTACATAGAAATCACCTCTTATATTTGGACACCACTGTACCAGGCTTTATATGATATGTTGATTTTTATCTTGTTCTTACTACTATTAGTTGCCAAAGCGGCCAGCTCACTGGAGTCTAACAGTTGATCATCTATAACTGCAGTGTTTTTAGGCAGATAGCCAACATTGTAAGTTGACATATATATGATATATTGCTATTATAAAACGTTGTCTTGCTGTGAGATACTAAGTAACACTGAAGGTTCACCATTATTAAGTACTAAGTAACATACTAAGTAACACTAAAGTACTAAGCAACATAGTACTTGTAACATACTAAGTAACACTAAAGGTTCATTATGGTCATTCTTTCTCTGACATATTTTTCGTTCTTCACAGAAAACAGACTTTTTTGTACCAAGCATGTTAAAAAATTAATGATTTTTTTCTCAATTTTGTGTTAACTTCTTTCGCATCCCTTTTTTGAAACCATATAATTTGCCCATAATCTTTCTTCGGGGGAGGAGTTCCAAATATGTTGCCAGGTTTTGTAGCCTTTTTAAAAGACACCTTGATGTGTGCATGACTTTACACATCGCTCTCAGTATGGACACTGCCACACTCATTCTTTACTCGACGTGCTTAGCAAATACACTGTTAGGTTTGGCAAGCCCCCCCCCCCCCACCCTCCATTTCTTCAATTAAAACAATGTTGCAGTGTCGTCTACCACTGACTAAAACAGTTTTTTTCAAGGCAGTCCGACTTAACTAAATGAGCTTCTATTATAAATACTGAAATACAAATTGAATATGATATTTTTAATTTTCATCTATCCACAAATAGGGCCAATTATTGACCCCCTTGTTGTTTTTACGTTTCACCCTAATTAAGCCTCAGATCCTGGCAGTACCCCTCCAGTTTTTAGATGTATTCTTTTTTCTTTTTGTTCACACCAGCCCACATGGCTCTTATTGAGTAGTAGCAAAGTGGTGCTCACTTTGTGGAAGGGCAGCATTATTTTTCCAAATTATAAACAAACGTTTGCATAGACAGTCCGACTCACTTTGCTAATGCTTTATTGGCTTTATCCATGTTTGTGTACAGCAATCACAGGCAAACGCCAACACCACTGGGCAGCCATCTTGGAATTCTATTTTGTTGTATCGTGTAAAATAGTTATACCATTCCAAAATAACCACCACATCTAGCCGCAATATGGCGGCTAATTAAAAAAGTATGGCTGTAATAAACAATAGAAGAAGTAGAATTGAAAGATGGCAACCTTAAAGCGTCTTGTTGCATTTAGACATAATGTGAGTGCCGCCTTGGAATTCTGTGTTTTTACTATTTATTACAATATCCCAAGATAGCTACCACATTGCATCACATGGGGTCTATATGCAAGATGACTCACTGTGGTCGCCATCTTGAATTTTTTTTTAATGGTTTTTCATAGTTTTAGCATCCATGTTACCTACTCTATTGTTAATAAATGCAACATGGTGGCCACTTTGGAACGGTCTAATTATATTAAATAATACAAAGAAATAGCTTTCCACAATGCCCATTTGAAGTATTGGATTCATACAGCTGCGGGCAGTAGAGGGCAGCCATGTGTGTTGTGTTTGGAGCTTGGATATAGAATTAAGAGGTAATGATGAGAGGGCAGTAGAGAGCAGCTTAAAGAGAAGGGGAGCGAGAGCAAATTACAGGGAGCAAGAAGAGGTAAGCAAGCTGCATGAGTGAAAGCAGGGGCAAAAAGTAAGGGATATTAAAGAGGGGCAGCAGAAAACAAGTGGGGCCATGAACTCATATCAAGTGCTTAAATTGAATTGCCATAGAATGAAGCGTAAGGAAAAAGAGTTGCATGTCATAAGACGGAGAAGGGCAAAATTCAGCAACCCCACTTCATACGATGGTGTTTATCGAATCATGTTCCCTTCTGAAAATACCTTGGAATAGTGAATTCATAAGTTATGCGTGGCTGATAAGCTTGACAAAAAAACATTCATGCTTAGAATTCCAAACGAGGGTAGAGCCTTGAGCTAGAGCAAACCAAATGAAAACTTTAATTAAGAAAGAGGTAAAGATAGTTTTACTTCGGAAACAGTGTATTATGCCCAGCTGTTAAATTAGAGATTTATAAGCAAGGTAGTACCACCTAACAAAGATCATACTTATTTCATAATGTACGTTGAACATAAATAGTGAAATATTTTTTTTTGCCTAAAAAGTGGTGGCATCCCTTTAAAGAGTAATTCTAGTAAATGGGAAATGCTTAGACCAAAGACAGGGGCTTTTCACAAATGCATTTTGGAAAAGTAAAGTCGTACTCCTTGAAAATTGTTTTACATACTCTTACATGCCTTTTTAATTAACCTCAAAACATCTTAGGCCAGATGTAGGTAAGTAACATTTACCGAATCTTAATTACCGAAAATTACCGAATTTTACCGATTCGGTAATTAAGATTTGGTAAATGTGAGGGGTTGGTATGTAGGGAATCCAGATGTTCCCTTTTACCGAATCGGTAAAATTCGGTATTTACCGATTCGGTAAATACCGAATCGGTAAAGCCTATTGATTCCTATGGGCTTCAAAGCCCATAGAAATCAATAGGCTTTACCGATTCGGTATTTACCGAATCGGTAAATACCGATTTTCACAAGGGTGCAGGGGGTGTCACTTTGACACCCCCTGGCACCCCCTAAACAGGCACATTTGCCATGTGGCAGGCATACCTGCCCTAAGGGCAGGTCTGCCTGTCACATGACATAGGTGTGCATGCACACATGTGCATGCACACCGGAATCGGTATTTTACCATGGATTTGTATTCCATGGTAAAATACCGATTCTGTAAGCCATGTGCACAAGGTACATTGCCTACCTACATTGCATTTTCGGTAATTTTACCGAATCGGTAAATATTACCGAATCGGTAATTATTTTACCGATTCGGTACATATTACCGAATCGGTAAATTTACCGATTCGGTAATGATACCGATTCGGTAAAATTACCGAAAATGTGCCCCTACATCTCAATAGCCCTTTACCGATCGGAAACGGCCGAAAATCGGTATTTTCGGCCGATTCCGATCGGTAAAGGGCTACCTACATCTGGCCCCTTGTGTGTGTTCACAGAGGTATTTTGGAGTACATAAGCATGTACACCTGTAGTATTTTTTTACATACTCTTACATGCCTTTATGAATTGGCCCAAAACATCTAAAACGGAGTATGGTGGGAATATTCAGGGAATATTTATCTACAATTAGTTAAAAAGAAAAGGACTAATTTCACTTTCACCAATGCGAAGTTGGACAATTTGGTTCCGATTCACCAAGGCATGTAGGTGTATGTGAAAGAGTACTCCTGTAGTACTAACTCCTGTACTCAAAATCATCTTGATGTGCTTTAGCTTTATGAAACTTGGGAATTCAGGATGGGTTTTGTTCACCAGTGTTGTATGATTTGAAAAAATAAAATAAACTCAGCTAAGCAGTTAATGGGCCAATGCTTGTTATTAAAGTTGTCATTTTGTTTTAGCTTTGTAACATGATCTCTGTGAATTAATTGGGTAATTGTTATATTACTGTTTGATTCGTTGTTGAACTGTAACATACAAAAGTTGATGGGAGGAATTCTTGCAATTTGTCTAACCACAGGCAATCGCTCGGGTAGCATCCCAACTCCTCATTCTTTTACTCACCATGCCACCTCAGTTTGGACCCAGTCATAAGCAAATCAGTCTTGACCCTGCTCCTGTTGGGAACAGTCCAGCCTGAACAGCCAAGCTAGGTCCACCTTGAACCAGAACACAAGCAACACTGGACCAGTTTTGCCCTAGTTATGGGCTCATCAGCTGGGTACAGCTTGGTTCGAGTTACACAGTGAGCATGGGACCCACGTCTGGGCATGCCCATGCCACTTAGGACAGTACATGAAACCCAGCTGATGAGCCCATAACTAGAGCAAAACCAGTCTTTGGCTGCTTGTGTTCCAATTAAGAGAGGACCTGGCTTGGCAGTTCCGGCATAGATTTCACTGGGTTGTGCCATTGAGGTCTCTCTTCAGTTTAGATCCAATATTTTTTAGATATTTTGCTTGCAGATGTATCCATAGCAATACAAGGGAAATGTAATTATAGCAGAAAATATAATATGTTGTAACACCTTTACGTATAGTTGCAGTAGAACTGGTCTGTTGAAGTAAGTTAATATCACAAACAAATTGGCTGGTGAGAGAATTGCTGGGATGTAGTGCCAATAATTGTCTGCAGAGCTGCCCTTTCTTACTCTCAGTCATTCAATAATAGACACTTTCTGTAGTGAGCCTAGTATTGCCATCTTTTGTATCCGTGTAAAGTTTGCTCATATTAATTTAGCTGCCTAGTACTATTTACCCCGCACCAAATCCTATTTTCTGTCTTTCCCTACTCTGAGTGTCTCGTTATGTTCCCGCATGACTATGAAGCCATTCAGCATAATCAACCTCTCCCATCCACCAAATACACAACAGATCAAAAGACGGCAGAAAATTCATTCAATTCAGTTCACAAAGTCCCTCTTAGTGGGCATTCATTCTTTCATTAATTCAATCATTCATTATATATGCTTTCATGCAGGTAGTTATATATGCTTTCATGCAGGTATGTATATATTCATGCATGTTTTATACAAAGATGAATCACCATATTCATACTTTAAGATTCCTCTTTCCAGAAACTGATGAATGTACACTCCCTTCAAAGAGATAGGCATAATCAGCAAGAAGTGAAATATACATCCAACAATTATCTGTGTATAGTTTGTTCATATTATTCTATCCTTGTATTACTATTTAGGCAGCATCAAATCCTAATGTCTCTCTTTCCTCTCAACTCAGAAGTCAGTCAGCATGATCAATATGGACCATTTACCAAATACGCATCAGATCTGAAAATTAACTTTAGTTCACAAAGCCACTGCAGTCACTCATTCATCCATTCATCCACTTATGTTTTCATGCAAGTATGACATTTTTCGTGCAAGTATTGGACAAACATGAATCACCATATTTATCACTTTAATACTGCTTTTTCAAAAAATTGATAATGTGGACCTATTGCAAAGAAATGTCCATAATTATCAAGAGGTGCAGTATACATCCAACATTTCTCTAAGGGCCAAATGTACAACGTGATTTTGCATGCGCACACAGGTTTGCAAACCTGTTTGCTTATGCAAAATCACTGTTGGCCATGTACAATTTCTAAATAGCGAGTCAATTTATTTGCGACTCGCTATTTAGGAATTGCGAGTCGCAATTAGGAAGGGGTGTGCCCTTCCTAATTACGTCGGCAATGCTATGCATGAATGTTTTGTGACCGGGTGGTAATGCAGTCACAATTTGGAAGGGTCCCCAGGGGACCCCTTCTACTTTGTGACTATCCCTGAAAATAGTTTTTTAAGGGCAGGCAGTGGTCCCACGGACCACTGCCTGCCCTTATAAAATGAAACAAAACGCTTAATTTTTAATTTTTAATTTTTTTTAATCCCATTTTCCTTTAAGGAAAATGGGCTGCATTAAAAAACTGCTTTATTAAAAAGTAGTCCCAGACAGGGTGGTCTTCTAAACCCAGAAGGTCACCATCCCTGGGAGGGCTGGCCTTCCCAGTGGGCTTGCAAATTGTGAGAGGCTCATTAATATTAATGAACCTTGCAATTTGCAACCCGATTGGCACTCGCAAAACAGTGTAATAACACTGTTGTACATTTCATTTAGCGTCTCGCAATTTGCAACTCGCAATGAATCGCAAATTGCGAGGCGCTAAATGAAAGAGTCGTACATCTGGCCCCAAGTCATGAAATTTGAATGTGCCTACTGTAAAGTATACCAATACATTCCTGGAAGCATTATATTTGTACTGTTATTGGTGTTCCCCCCAAAAAAAATTCTCCATACTAAAGTGTACTTGCTTCCTGTATTCTTTATTTAAACTGTTTTTTGATTGCCGTCAATGTTTTATTCTCTTTGGATATAAGTTTGCAGTTCTTTGAGTCATGTAGATAGTAAATTAATGTATATATCCTTATATCCCAATTATGTATGCTTTACAAAACTCTGATGGACTGTAAGACAATCCCAGAGTTCATCATTAGATATTACAAAGAATGTTTTGATCCTACTGAAGGGTAACATTCTGTTTCTAGCTAGACGTGGTAATAATTTAATGAGGCCTGCCTATTTTAGGGTCCAAATTCAAAACGACAGACTTTGCAATTCACTTTGCAATTCACAGTAGTGTTCATCCTCACAGTAGATTGTAACTTCAATTTATGGCAATCTTTCTAACCACAGATCTGCATAAAATGTTGTTGGTCTTTCTTTTGTCCTATTGTTATAAATTCATGCATAAGCTTGCTATTGTGACTGAAGCCTCCTTATTAGTATCCAATTTGGAGTGCATGTGAATATCCATTGATCTATTTAGCTCTAAGATAAAGTCTATATGTAACTCAGAATCTAGGATTAGAGGAGTTGGCAGATTTTGACTGTAGACTGACAGAAAGGCATGGAAGAGGGTTCAATTGGAAATATTTGCAAATGGTCATTTGTTGACTATCTGTTTTTTAATCTTTGGAAATCTAGGAAGAATTAAAGTGCTGACTGCGGCTATGGGGTGTCTTTTGTCCATTTATTGTGTATAATTGCGATAGAGCAAAGTCACATTGAAAATTCTGGAGATATCAATGAGTTCCTACATTCCAATTAGCATTTTACAAGCCTCCTTCCAATGTAGTAACCAGTTTCCAAATATACTACAGTACCTGTTCCTAAAATCTGATAATATTTTAGGCATTTCATACCAAGTTACCTATGTCGTTTAATAGGGATAGTAGGACTAGATTTGATTGCTTTGATTGTGGTAAGAGCATTATCATTATTTGCACAAAAATATTTTAAATTCCTCATCATTTATTGTGACACCATTTTCTGTATTTATAAATATTGAGGTGTTCCTCCCTTATTGCCAACACACAGTGCATCTGGTGCACCAATGCATAGGTCCTCAATAAGTATTTTTTCAATAAAAGACTTGGACCCTGATTACGATGGCAGATCGACCTCTGTCTGTCCGCCATCATCCTGGGGATGGGGACCGCCCACCTTTAAGGCTGCGGTCCCACATATGCAATTACAATGCAGCCGACACCATTGCAGCAGCAAAAGGCACTTTTTCCATAGCAGCGGGTGCTGCTGGCTGCAGTACCCGCTGCAATTGGAAAAAGTAGGTTTTGCTTTGACTTACACTACATGGCAGACACCAAGCCATGCCTGCCACATGGTGCAAGGAAATGTAGGGGGGCAGTGCCAAAATAAACTGCCCCTGCACAAGAGGGACCCGCAACAGGGCCCCAAAGGCCATCCTCACCAGCCTTCCCACAGCGAGTGAACCGCCATGGAAAGCCTAGTGCGGATCCAGCATTGTAATCTGACCGGCGATGCCAGCTAGGCGTCGCCGGCATGCATTACATGCTGAAGGCCTTCTCAGCACCGACGGGCTCAAGGACCCCACCGGATATGTGGAGGTTGGTGTTTACGACCGCCACAGTACTGCCCGCTACCATAATATGGCAGGCGGAAAATGGCCTCACCATGGCGGTGAACTCACCACCGACAGCCTGTCGGTGTCGGGTTCATCGCCATCCTAATGACCCACATAATGTTGAGTGTTAGGTGAATCCTGATAGAAAATACATATCTTCAAACTCTATATTCTCCAGCAGAAAATGATAATATAGAACCCTATCAAATGACAGTTGACTAGGTCTTTTCTGACATTCCTCTCTCTCTCTTACATTTTGTGCCCCAAATGCAAATTCCAGTCACACCATGACACCATGAGAATTGAACCAATCTTTATCTAATGTTCCAAAGCATGCCAGTGATTACATTTACCAAAAGTAACAAGGCGCCTGGCCCAGACGGAGTGCCTGCGGATTTATACAAGAGTAATCCAAAGGAATGGGCAAACATCCTGTCAAATGTTTTTAATTCAACTGTAAAAGCAGGTTTTCCTGAAACATGGGCCAAATCTATTATAATACCGGTGTTTAAGAAGGGTCAAAGGAGGGACCCGCGCTGCTATCGGCCCATTTCGCTGATTGACTCATCGGACAAGGGTGCATTCTGGCCCCCCTCCTTTTTACTTTATATGTTAATTCCTTAGATAAATATCTGTTGACATCTACACTGGACATACCGCGTATAGGAGAAACTTCCATCTCAGTTCTCCTATATGTGGATGACGCAGTCCTAATAGCCCGCACCCCTCTTGGTCTACAAATACTTTTAACTGCGTTTGGGGTTTTTATGGATTTCTTGGATCTGGTTATAAACAGTGCAAAATCTAACACCATGGTATTGGGTCCTGGACGAAAGAAGGCTAGAACATTTTTCTGCAAGGATGTACAAGTAAAAAGGGTAAAATCCTTCACATATCTGGGCATATTGTTCGATGAACAATGCTCTTGGTCCCCCCAACTTCTGGCAAAAAAAACATCAATGACCAGGGCAACTTCGGCCGTCAAAAGTTTTGCCCAAAGACTAGGAGGCAGGCCATGCGAAGCTGTACTTTCCATTTATAAAGCCAAATGCCTTTCAGCAGCAATGTATGGATCAACAATCTGGGGGTATAAGCAAGCGGAGGAATTACAAAAAGTAGAGAACAAATTCTTCCGTTCTATCCTCTCAGTCCCTCAATCCTCCTGTTGTAAAGATGATGCGAACAGATGACAGGATACTTCCTGTTGGTTACAAATAGATTTAATGCAGGACACAGCCGAAGACAATCATATTACATGAAGAATCAATGTACAACACCTCCCCTACCTTTTCAGTACATCAGGAGTTAGGGATGGGGTTTGTGACAGATTCTATCAGTGTGGCCCCCCTTATCTGTTGGTTGAAAGTTTGGATTAATTCTGACTTACACCTAAATCATTTGATAATGAAAGATTGTCTCAAATTAGATAAAGCTGAGGATATCCAGTGGTTCTCCTACGTGAGCCATGAACTGAGACAACTGGGCCGACCTGAACTTTTTGAAAACCCGGCATCTATTGTCAAAGGGGACATTGGTTGGGTGAGGGAAAATTTTATGGCTCGTAAAGCCATGGAGAGGGAGAAAAATGAGCTTAAAAAAACCCTTGTCAGAGCCCATTATTTACGGACCAAGACACCAGCGATAGAGCCGTATCTACAGATAGTTACAAGGCCTTTCCACCGAATTTTATTGACAAAATTTAGGTTTAATTTAATTCATTTTGCTTTGGGAATGTTTGATGGGTGGAGTAAGCCTGAGGATACGGCACTTTGCAAATGTGATGATATGTCTATACAAGATACAATGCACTTCATCTTCTTTTGCGAATTTTATAACGAGAGCAGGTCAAAATTCCTAAAACCCCTGTTAAGAAGTCTGGGGATTGCCCAGGTGAGTCCTGCTTTATTATACCTACAGATGCTTGATACTCCCTGGGTAATTTTTAATGTGGCTAGTTTTCTGGTTGTTGCTATACGTGCAAAGAACTTAAGATGTATAAATAATGGTGTTTGTATGGATATTCTGTGCTCATGATCACTTCTACTGATTCTTCTATCTACCTCACGTTTTAAAAATTATGCCTTTTGATAACATTGTAAATAGGTTGTTAATGTTGATTTAAAAAAAAAAGTTTTTATGACGTTTTTAAACAGCACAATGAATGGAATTTTTGTATGTTTATGTGTACTTTGTATGATTTTAATTAATCGAATAAAGTGGTATTGACTTGACTTGATTACATTTCTTTGGCAAACGCACATTTTCACCTGCTTGAAAAAGATCACGTTTATAATTAAGGTTCAAGAGGCATGATTTTTTCATGAGATGTGCTTTGGAAACCTTGGAATTGTCTTTGCCAGTCTATCCTGTACAAATACAGGGCGTTTGGAATGGTACACATGATTGTTCAATAAGAGCAAGATATGTGAGGGTCTAACAGAATCTTTTTGTGATCAATTTATGAAATAATTGTGGCTGAAGCAATTGAGAGATCACAGCTCTGTACTTTCCCATGCAAACACAAAATTCAAAACAAGAACTAACACCCTCTTATAGCCCTCCTCATAAACTAAACTAACTCTGCTGGCATCACAGAATGGTCTGTATCTCCAAGGATTAGTCTCTCTCAGTGAAGGACCTCCATATTGAACAAGATGATTTATCATAATAAAAATTACTGATACGTATTCTGGTATTAATAACTGTAGAGAGGTGAGGTGTAAACATTAAAAACATTGAAAGCATCCCTGTAAGTAAAAAAATATGTCCTCTATGCATGGGCGGAATTAGGCGCAAGGTCTTATTCTTTCGTCTCCTAGATCTATGCATCTGAGTCTCTGTTTATGTATTTGCCATACAGAAAACAGGGAACATTGTGGGCTAGAAGAATATTGGTTCCTTCTACAAACTGAATAGTCTGAGAGATCCTGAAGGAAAAATATACAATTGTCTTATAGTCACATACATAGTTGACTTTTCCAGAGAAACTACCCTCTTTAGTACTGTGCTGTCCCTGCCGTTCTGAAATGTTAAATTCAATTCTTTTCATCACAGATTTGGATACTGCTGCAGTTAAATGAACTGTATTTCTTCTTTCTTGGGAAGGTTCCCTTCTAGCACAAGTGTGCATGCCAGGCATTTGCTTTGATATAGATAGCTCTGTTCATTCTTTCAGATGGGCATTTGCTTCTCCTCCAATACAACTCCAGGATACTCCCAGAAGAACTCCAGGTGTGGATGCTAACGATCAGGATGGGCAGTCCCTTCTAAATAATAAAACTACTCTTACCTCTTACTTTAAAAATTCACAAGTCTCGACACACGAAAAATTTCCTTACAGTTTACACAGTAGGCTTAACATACTTTCGGGTTATCTCAAAAGCTTTTTTAGATATTTTGCCCACTGTTGGTCCGTGTTGATGTAGTTGGAGATAGATGCTAACAGTCAGAGATATGAAGTGACTTCATTAGAGGATATCACAGTACCTTTTAGTGTGATCAGCATTTTGTGTCCTTCTTGGGTTTGCTGCTTAGTCTCAAAAACATGATCACCTTAAAACCAGTGATAGCAGATGCCCGTGTAAAGTACTTTAGCGTACTTCATTAGTGCAGGCTACTTGGGGACTGCATCTGCCATCCAGGAATGCTACTGTGCTCTGTCACATGAGTGAGTCACAAAACCCCTAGTTCATCCTTTCCTCTCATCATATATGTCTCATTCTGCATATCACAGATAATTTTGAAGTGTTACAGCTCATA
This sequence comes from Lissotriton vulgaris, assembly GCF_964263255.1. NCBI lineage: Eukaryota > Metazoa > Chordata > Amphibia > Caudata > Salamandridae > Lissotriton > Lissotriton vulgaris. Next base: position 1,690,750,000 of record NC_141694.1, read on the forward strand.
ATCCCACAGATGTGACCCAGTTCAGATCAGAGTGTGGCCAGCTGCTGCATAAAAGAGTGCCTAGTCCTTTCTGTATTTTTTCAAGCTTCCATAAGCAAGGTAGGACCATCTAGATGTATCTCAGTGCATGCAGAGAGTTTTGCTTTGCAACACGTTAGTTTCCCTGTAGAACTGACGCTCCTTCCACTGTTCCTGGTACACTTATGTGCTGTAATATGTTTGACTGATGCATGTTGGTGTTTATTCTTACATGTGAGTGAGTACCTCTATGCCTCTTGGTTTTCCGTGTAAAGTGCATGGATGTCTATTTATCTGTAGATCTGTTTACATGGATTCCTGTATGGTTGTTGGCTGAGTCTATGGATGCATGCTCCTCCATTTGTATGTGTGAAAAGGTGTCTCTAGGTATTTTAGCCTGGTTCAAGGAGAACCCATATGTAGGGTGTTGTTATTTACACTATAAACACTCTAAGATTCTTTTTTTTAATGGAATGCTTATGAATCGCACAATTCCATATTATCTGTATATATATGAATACATGAGTCGCCATGATCATTCACAAATATCACAATCTTTGGTTGCTTTTTTATTGAAGGATTTTACCTGGAAATGTAGGTAAAAATCAGTTTGTAACCATCGACGGAAGAACAACAACAATTTGGTTTGAAATTAGGAGGGTTTTTATATTTAAATTAATTTCCACATTAAACATAGCATTTTCAGACATAGTGATATTTAACATAAATCTTTTGTATCTCAAAGTGGTCAGCCATCATATATGTATTTTATCTTGTCATAGCTGTCAGTTAGTTGTTGCAAAATAGCATACCTGTCAACTTACAAAATAGTTCCACTGTGTGGTGAGGAGCTGGGACCTTGGAGGGCGTAGGGCCTGGTGGCGAGAGCTAGCTAAGAGGCGCCCTGCCACTCACCAAGTCCTCCCACCCCCTCCCAAAAAACAAAAAAAAAGGATTGAATCTAACAATAACTGGTGCTGGGAATTTTTCCTCTGCATGATAAAAAATGTTTGCAGAATGTAGTATACATGTTCCTTCAGATTCTCTATTTTCTCATGGTGTTTTGTTATTTTTCTCAGCACTTAGTGACAGCTATCAATGCTGGAGTTATGCCGCTTGGAAACACGTCTAACCACAGTCACTGGGATTTGGGAAGTTCTTTCTTCTTTGCTGGAACTGTAATTACCACCATTGGTAAGTACTGCAAGTACTGCATTTTTCCTTTATAATTACTGCAATTTTATGGTATGTAAATTCGTAAGCATGTTGCCACCTTTATAATCCATGTTATTGGTAATAACAACACCAGACATTTGGTCTGGTGTTGGGTTACATACTGAGACACTATTTGTGTAGGAATGCCCAATTGTTTGGTCTCTCTACATATAGTTTCATCATTCTGTTTTACAGAAGTATTGTTACAAATACTTAAACATATCCGTAGAGTGGGCTATTTGCCTCTCTCTTGCTCAAGATTCAATCACATTCCTGACTATTTGATTTCCCCTCGTCCTAATGTGATGGCTTTTCTCTCTTTTCTTGTGTTTGTCCCTTCTGTGGAGTACTTAGGTTTCATCTTCTTTTGATTGGATGAACTGTATCCCTTCACTGTTTGAAACCATTGAACAATGTTTCCCTTTTGCATGCTTCTATATAGCATTTGCTCAGCTGCTTTATCTTTCCTCTTGTGGGTTTGCATCTTTTTGCTGTCTCCCACCTCTCCTCCTTTTCCCTCTGTGTCATCTCCTCTCCTCTTCTTTCCTCCCTAATATCCCTCTTTCCCTCATTTGTTTCCCATTGCTTCAGCTCCTCCAACTTTCTCCCACATTTCATAATGCCCACTTTTACTCAAGCATAATATAAATATTGAGCTGCAACTGGTACAGACTGGCCGTAGGAAAGGAAGAAGATAGGAAAGTAAGAAGAGAGGAGAACCATCAGTGGTATAAATGCAGCAAATGAGCACTAAGCACAATACTATCCAAGATTGCTAAGGCATACAGTAACCTCAGTAGCAGTGATTAGTGAGTGACGCGTGGCCATAAATTGTGCTCTGTGGGCAACTTGAGGGGCATATCAAAGAAGAGGCAATCATAGAAGGATAGGTGACAAGAGCCAAGGCTCCTACTTCTGCAGCCTGAGTGTCTGCACTTGTAAGAGTGCAGACAAGTATCAATGGAAGCAGGGTGCAGAGGTGTGGACAGGTGTAAGGACGCCCTGATTCTGCTTGAAGTTAGTGCAGTTACAAGGCACAAATACATGTGTTTATGGGGCCAGGCCCTAAGACTCCAAAGGACTGAGCCTGGAGATCTCATGACGAAAGGGGAAGTAACTTAAGAGTGAAAAGTTTTACATGTGCAGGAGAGAGGAGAATAATGAAAAGCTGCATAAGTTCTACCGTGTCCAGTTTTCTGTCCTTGCGACCCAGCACAATGACATCACAACTGGCAATGGAGGAAGCGGGGTAGTGAACCACCCTGACAACATCTGTGTCCAGGGACTCCCAAACACTGTTAAGCAGCCCTCCCCATCCCAACTGGTCATAGCCTCAACCCGTGCAACTGAGTTGTCTGAACCCAGAGCCCAAGTGCACAAGATCGCACAGCTCAGAAAGGAGTGGTATGCCCCAGAAGCTCGTCCAAATGCCTCACAACCTGTGTGGGCACATAAACAAAGGAGTTGTGCACTCCAGCAGCCCATGCTCGAGATTCACAAGGCACTCAAATGGCTCCCAGCCAACTTGAGTGCTGCTAAAGAAAACCAAAAATCAAAACAACCAATTAACACCTAAAGATGTCAATGCAGGGGCCCAGAATGAAAAAAAAACTCCTCATACTTCTAGGCGGCAGCCATTTACACACGTGGCAGCTGCTAGAGGTGGCCATTATGAATTGGGACAGGCCTCTCTACCTGCACACGGGGCAGCCATTGGAAAGTGGGAAGAACCCCATCATATGCACAGCACACAAGGAAGGCAGACAAAGACAGAACAACTAGGGAAGAAAACACAAAATCCCAAGGAAGACCAAGTAGGACACAGCAGCTTTCCTGAAACTCCCACCTTCATTCAACACAGCAGAGAACCAAAACATTGGCACCAAGTTGGCTGACTTGATAAAACAATTGACGATTTCAATACTGGAAGAAATGGAGGATGCAAAGGTAATCACATATCTACAAATCCTGGCACACAATGGGGTCAAACAGGCTTTCAAGTAGCTCTCCATGGAAGAAGCAGTCACATACCAGAAGGTGAAGGATGCACTTACCATAACGTTCGATCCGACAAGCAATGTGGACCAAGAGATGTTCAACAAAGCTAAACAAAGAGAAACGATTAATGAATTTGCAAAGAAACTATAAACACCCCTCAAGCACTACAGATTTAGTTATTTCAGCAATGATGAAACAATGAGACTGAGCAAAATTGATGGATTACAATCCAAACTGTTCTAAAGATGAATGCTTAGGAAAATACACACATTGGAGAAAATGCTGGACATGGCAAGACCAGAAGAGTGGACTGAAAGAAAGGTTACCACCATGGAGGCAATGATGAGCCCAAGGAAATAAGTAGCTAAAATCAAAGACAGACAAGTTTGGCATCACAAGGTCCAGCTCGAACATGCTACTGCTGCTGCTGGCCTATCAACATAAAGGAAAGTGCTCAGCTATGGGGCAGAAATGCAAGAGATGCAGAACGGAAAAAAATTTCAAGTCCATGTTTTAATTGCAAGACAGGTGGGAAAAATGGATCGAAACACAGCAAAAGCGAAGACAGAAGACACACACGGGCAGTTGCAGACCAAAAGATAAAGACATGAGGCCTGATTCACGAAAGTAATCTGAGACAACATTCTAACTTTACGACTTTCGGTATTCACCAAGGGCATTTAGGAGTAGTAAAGTTAGGATTTTGTCTCAGTTAAACCTAAGTTTTGGTCTTAAGTTAAACTTAAGACCAAAACTTAAACCTAAGACCAAAACTTTGTCTCAGTTAAACTTAAGTTTTGGTCTTAAGTTAAATTTAAGACTAAAACTTAAACTTAAGACCAAAACTTTGTCTCAGTTAAACCTAAGTTTTGGTCTTAAGTTAAACTTAAGACCAAAACGTAAGTTTAACAGAGACAAAATCCTAACTACTCCAGATGCGCTTTGTGAATACTGAAAGTCGTAAAGTTAGAATTTTGTCTCAGATTACTTTAGTGAATCGGGCCCACAGAGCGCCATCAAGTACGAACCATCGACACTAAGTCCAGATGATGGTTCTACTCATCATTGTCCAGCCAATTGACCACATCAGCATCCAGTGACAGTGATGATGTGGGATACCTCCTACTGATTTCCGAGACTAGGTCAAAGAAACCGACTGCCACAGTAAACCTCTCAATGGAGGACCATGGAAAAGAGTTTACGGTGGATAGTAACACATTGATGAATGTGATGGGGACGCAAGAACTAGTACACCTGCAGCGCAAACTTCAGCTTGTCGAGACTAATGGGAAAATCTACAAATTGGCAAGAATGAAGTCAAATGCACTGGATAATTCACAATGACGTTCAAGCTTCAAAGACGAGAAGTGAATGCTGAAGTCTACATATTAGACAAATGCACACCAGCAATGGGTGCCCAGTGACTAGCCAAAGCAACATGTCTGGGACTACTCACTGTACACCATGCCAAGAAGGAATACACCAAGTAAATTTAAAAGAGGAGGAAAGCAAGTGCCCAGTGGCCCGCATGAAGGTAAACCAATACCGCTCATCACTGACAGCTGAGCATCATTCAACGTGATGTGAATAGAGAGGTTAAAATAACTCAAACCATCACTGAATGTAAAACAAATAGACGTTCAGGTCTACACATTGGCTGAGCCCAAGCCACTAGGCAACCTGGGGTTCTATACAACAACCCTACGACACTAGACATCAACCATGGAAACAACTGAGCATGTGCTACAAGGATAGGTGTCAGGTACGTGCCTCCTAAGCTTCGCCACAGCAGCAGTGGGACCAATATCTGTTAACTACCATGCACAAGCCAACCAAGGCGTGACCCAAAGTTCCCCATGTTAATCATTGGACTGGGACGAATGAAGTATGTCCCCTTCAAACTGCACATGAACCAGACAATCTGCTCAGTCGCACAAGGACACAGGTGAAGGACACTCAACCTCCAAGAAGAAGAGGAAAAAAATCATGAGAATTCTGAAACTATACATTATTGAAACCTCCAAGGGCCCAACTCCATGGATCTCACCAATGGTAGTCGTGCCAAAAACAGACGTCCCTGGAGATGTGTGGCTCTGTGTTGATGTGCTCCAACCAAACAAAGCAATAGAACAGGAACAATACCTTGGTCCGCACATCTTGGACATAATCACACAACTGAATGGAAAAGATATTCAAATATAACTCGATGAGGGGAGCCGCCACTTCACAACATTCCCCACAGACCTTGCACCATTCCGATACAAGCAGCTTCACTTTGACATCTTGTTGGTGGCAGAGATCTTTCAGGAACTTATTGGCAGAGTCATCCAGACAGTATTCAATACATTAAACTACAAAGATGACATGCTGATGCTCAGAGCCACGAAGGAGACACATGATTCAACCCTACACAGAGTGTGTCGACCACTCAACACTGGGAAATTTGACATTCACAAGATCAAGCTGAAACCATTTGGCTACATACAAATGACACCAGACAGGGACAAAGTCAATGCCCTCCATGCTATCAACCCACCATAAGATGTAGGCATGCTGAAATCCTTCTTGGGCATGGTGAGCTACTGCACCCGATACATTGAAGACTTTGCCACCTTAAGCACACCCGGCACCTGATCGAAAAAAATGTTGACTTCAAATGGTCATCTGAGTGTGTACAAAGCTTTTGAAGCATCAAAACAGTGATAGAAGACGCAGCAGTCATGGCATAGTTCGACTCCAGACTAAACACAGAGGTGAATGTGGACACCAGCCTGGTGGGGCTGGTGGCCATAGTAGCACAACACACAGACGACACAGAGTCACTGCGACAGATGGTAGCATACATCAGCAGAAGCCATTCAGATACCGAAAGAGCCTACTCACAACCTGAAAAGGAGAGCCTAGCAGCAGTCTGGACCTGCAAAAACTTCTACATGTTCCTAAACGGCAAAAGGTTCAGCATTTTACTGGACCACCAAGACCTGCTGACGATCTTTGGCAACCCCAAAGCAAAATTTCCACTGAGAATCAAGCACTGGAGCATACTTCTGTAAGAATACAACTATGCAATCGTACATTAGCCAGGAAAAGAACACAACCCTGCAGACTGCTACTCGAGACAACCTTTACAGTTAACCAAGCCAAACCAGTACAGTAAGATGCTGAATACTACCTTCAATTCATAGTCAGCACCAGCATACCCACGATGCTGTCAGTCTTTCAAGTGACTGTGATGACGGATGAGGATAGAAACCTTAAGATCAACAAATACCTGATCAAGACACAAAAATGGAAACACAGCAAAGAATCAGGAAGTGACACTGAAGAGATCAGAACCTTCTTCAATATCCAGGATGAGCTGGCCATAACAGAAGATGGACTCATACTGAGGGGTTTCTGCATTATCGTCCCCAGGAGTCCTTAAAATCAAATCATTGAATTCACACATGAGGGCCAATGCAAGAGAGTAGCCACCCAAAAAAGTCTATCTGAGTGATTATGGTACCCAAAACTAGACAGTATGTTATGTTATGTTATGTTATAAGGAATTTATTAAGCACACATCATTAGGTCTCTTGGCGCTAAGGTAGTGAAGGCAGCAGCTCTCAGTCAGAATTAATTAATCACAGGCTTGCCTGAAAAGTCTGGCTTTTAAAAGCTTCCTGAAGCCCATGTAACTGGTAGATAATCTAATGTCTTGGCGAACAGTATTCCAGGTGTAAGGCGCCAAAGCATGGAAACTAGCGCCTCCTAGCCTCTTTGTTTTACTTCTTGGGAATGCCAGTATATTCTGACGGGCATATCTGAGATGACGATTTGGGGTGTAACACTGGATTCTGGATGATACTAAGGCAGGGCTTTTGCTGTGAAGAGATTTAAAAGCAATGCATTCTGATTTAAAGATAGTTCCATGAGATACAGTGAGTCGGTGTAGCTTTTTCAGCAGAGGTTTAGTATGACAATGTTTTGGCTGACAGAAAACTAACTGGGCTGCCTGATTTTAAATTAGATGCAACCTGTGATTGAGGCCAGAAGGGAGACTCAGATAGAGTGTGTTATCATATCCAATCACTAATGCCATCAGAATTTGGATAATAGCATGCCCCTTGAAGTATCTTCTGATTTTCCTATTTTTCCTGAGTTGGAAAAAGTATGCAGAAGACACTAACAACTCCTATCGTATGTTTCAAGGATAGATCTTCATCAATAACGATTCAGACTTTTCACTGTTTTTTTGAGTGTGATATGGGGGTCCCAACTGCAAGGGCCAAAATGAAGGATTTCATTGATGTAATTTGTTCCTCGTGACCACAATTTCAGTTTTCTCTGAAATCATCTTCAGTTGGTGGCCATACATCCAGTCTCTAATACCGTCATGGAATTTTGAAAAATACCATAGATTTCCGGGTGTTGTCAATATCAATATCAGCTGCATATTGTCAGCATAGTTGTATACTTTCACCTTTCGCTCCAGGAGGCAGTGAATCAATGAGCAGATGTAGAGATTAAATAAGTGAGGAGATAGGGAGGAACTGTGAGGCACCCACAGATGAGTTGAACCTTGTCAGAGCAGAACAATGGAAGATTGTCCAATTGGACTCGATCTTAAGAAAGGAAGTCACTCACTCTAGAGAAATACCCTACAATTCTGCCATATTGAAACACTCAACCAATTTAGTAAGGTCCACCATGTCAAAAGCTGCTGAAAGGTCAAGCAAATCCAATGCCTGAGTAGAGCCATGATCCGCCTCTTTCCTCATATCATTCAACACAGAGAGAATGACGGTCTCCGTTGAGTGGGTAGGACGAAAGCCAGCCAGATGGGAATCGAGATAACCAGACTCCTTCAACAAAGAATAGAGAAGTCGCGCAACATGGGTCTCTAGCAGTTTAGCAAGATAGAAAAGTCGGGACATCAGTCTATATTTCTTTAATATGGTTGGGTCCTCCCTGTTTTTTTTTTTTTTTTTAATAGAGGGAGAGCAACTGCCTCCTTGAATGAGTGAAGTCCTTAACCCTGATTGAGGGAAGAATTTAGAAAGGAAGTGGTGGTGTCCGTATATTGGGAAAATATCATTTTTTTGACATGTGATGGGTGAATATCATTTGGAGAGCCTGATTTAACCCTAGCCATCAACTCTAAAAGGTGCTCACTACTGTTGGCTGGAAAAGTGGAAAGTGAAACAGAATTCTTTCCTTCCTTCTGATAAGGTGGTGAATGATTGTGTACTGGGTGGAATTGGTGAACGATTGCGTACAGGGTAGAATACCATCTTTTATTACTTTTATTTTTTCTGTAAAAAAGGAGCTCAAATAATTGCATACATTTGGAGTAGGGACCAATGGAAGGCTTAGTCTGTCAGGTTTGGAAAGTTCTCCAACTGTCTCAAAAATGGTTTTAGTTTTGTTTTCGGATTTCAGTATTTTATTAGAAAAGATGAAGGCTTTAGCCTGTAAAACCAGTTTTTTGTATGACTTTAGTTGGAGGATAACAGTTTCCCTGTTTTGAGGAAGGTAGGCCTTACACCATTTTCTTTCCGCCTGCCGAAGTTCAAGCTATGCCACTTTCAAGTCCTCAGTGGATCATTTAGAGGCTTTATGATGGTGGAGACAGAGCTGCAGGTGTGTCACGTGTGCACATGCTTTTCCACAACAGTGAAGCCACTTCCACCGACGATGTCAGATCTATCAGAAAATGCATGGGAACTTGAGGCTATCAACCTCTTCAGGCCCCTGCCCTCAAGCAAGTACCTGCCGGAGTTAGTGGACAAGTACGTTTGGTTCCCTCTGATCAAGATGATCTTATCAATTGTAGCAGCAAAAGTGATCCAGGCGCTGAATCACATTTTTGAAATGTGGAGGATTCCACAGACCCTCAAATCGGACATAGGCCCACCCTTCACCCATAGAGAGTTCAAAGACTTCATAACCCTGCTAGCCATTGAACACCAACAGATCATTGTCACAAACCAATGGTATAGCAGAAGGGTTCATGGGAACCCTGAAAATGACCACCAGTGAAGGTGCAACAATTGAGAAAGAAATGTACCAAGTCCTGTGGGCATATTGAACCACCCCTAACTCGATGAGCAGGGAAAGCCCTGCCTCCCTGATGTTTGGCCAGGCCATCTGAACCAAACATCCATCTGTCCTTGCAGCCACGTACTATGACCAGTTTTTACCTCACAATCTGCGCAGGGTGGAAGGTGACATGTTGGTTATACTGCTTCTCTAGCACAGGTAACTATTTAAAGACATGCTGTGAAGGTGGACGATGATGCATTCTCAGTAATAGAGGAGACAACTTTGTCTGCAGTGTCAAGACTTCCCCAGTAGTGGAGGATGGATTTTTGGTGCAACATTGAACTTATTGGGGTGGGTTACCTTCTGAGGGATAAGATATATCTCCATTACCCGTTACCACTTCTACTCGTGCAATAATATAAAGTCTATTGTCTTTAAATACATTGCAAAAAAGAAACAAATAGCCCACCAGGACTATCTTTGTTTAGCGAAAACATATTTTTAGTACTAGGTATCTGGATCACGAGTTCCTACCTCAGGTAACCAGAAAAGGTCTCACTTTGTTGGTCATATTGTACTCTTAGACATAAAGCTACACTTAGGTATACTGAGGTAATGCTTCGCTTGATTACCTGATGGAAATACCAGACCTTGTGATCGTAATATAGTAGTGAATCCATTAACCAACATTAAGAGCAGCGAGCCAGCTCAGAAAGTTTGCTCTGTAAGAAGGATATGCAGGATGAGCACGCCTCCAAGATAGATGAATATGGCATAAAGCATCTCGACCTCAATTACGAGTGTCACTGGTTCCCCATCAACAAAAGGATCACGTTCAGGCTCCTCACCCACGCACACAAAGCTCTCCACAACATGGGCCCCGAATACCTCTACATTCGTCTCACGTTCTACACTCCGACCCGCCGGCTCCGCTCTGCCAGCCTTGCCATCGCAGCCGTCCCACGGATTCGCAGAACCACCACCGGGGGAAGATCGTTCTCCTACCTGGCCGCCAAGACATGGAACTCCCTACCAGCCCACCTATGACTGCCCCATAACCATCTCACCTTCAGGAAACTCCTCAAGACCTGGCTATTCGAGCAGCAGCAGTCCCCCCCCCCCTCCCTTCAGAGCCTTGAGACCCTCACGGGTGAGTAGCGCACTCTATAAATGCACTGATTGATTGATTGATTTGAATTTCATTAGGGTGGGTGGCAGTGGGTAGCAGTCCTATCAAAATAGCACGCTTCACTGGGGGAATCTTGCAGCTGCTAACAGACAAAATCCCAAAATAAAAGTCGGTGGGGTTGTGTGGTATTGCCACTAGAATTTTACCTGGAATTATTGATTCTACTAGAAATGTCTCATTCCTAATTTTTTTGGAACTTCAATGAACCACTTGGATTCCCAGTAACCCCCTGGTATCTGTAAGTCTGGGGAGGTGACGGTACCATGGAAGAAATCAGAGGCACTCGTAATAAGGATACCAGGGTCAGGTTTTACTACTCAGGAGAGTACCTCATTGATGCACCAGGCGAAAGCTGCATGAGCAGAGCATTTGGATACTTTAGTCCACGGGACATATAACTAGTCAGAAGCTTTAAAATTCTCATTGGTTTAACCCCTTCACTGCGGCGGCTATTCCGCCGCAGTGCTAAGGAGGCGGGGTGGCCGGGCGGTGGCCGCATGCTGGTGACAGAACCGCTCCGTCACCACCGTCGGTGGCGCTGTGCTTATGACGGAGCGGTTCCGTCATGGCCCGCCCCGCTCAATGGAACGCTCAGCGCAGGCGCGGAATTCGCGCCGCGCAGGAGCGCCGAGCGGTCCATGACGGAAGCGCTCCGTCATCAGCACAGCGCCACCGCAGCTGATGACGGAGCGGTTCCGTCATCAGCAGGCAAGGGGTTAAGTGCCAATTCTAAAATAATAATAATAATAATGTGTCATTGATATTTTACGACTTTCAGTATCATATCAGTTTCACCACTTTATGTGCATTTTATAGGCAGCTGTCCACAGATTATCTAAACAAATTGTCAGTGTTGTGTTATGTTCCTCGTTAGTGTTTGACAGATATCATTCAATGGAGACATTGAAAGCAGCTACAACTTGCGATGACCATTTCTTTGCATATTGACGATTTTACCGTTGGATGTGTATAATTTCATTATTTTCGTGTTGTAAAATAAAGTTTTTATCTTGAAATTGTGTAATTTATGGAATGAGTTAAATTAAATTAAATGCTTAAAACTCATTTTTTTTTATAGGGTTTGGAAATGTATCACCTCGTACAGAAGGGGGAAAAATATTCTGCATCATTTATGCCTTACTGGGTATCCCGCTGTTTGGGTTCCTTCTGGCTGGCGTTGGAGATCAACTAGGTACTATATTTGGAAAAGGAATTGCCAGAGTTGAAGATACGTTTGTTGTAAGTATGTAAGTCAAACGACGTCGTATACAGTTTGGCAATCAGCATGAGGGCAACAATTCAATATGCAAGTTGCAAAATGATTAAAAAAAAGTAAAACATGTAATTGCTTTGGAACCCCGCTCTAAATAGCAGTCTGTTGCTATTAACCTCTCTCCAAAACGCACTTTTGTTTTAGGAAAGTGTTTTCCGAAACTGCCTCAACCCTTTACATATTAGTAGTTGTCAAACAGAGGGAATAAAGTCCACCAATGTTAGAACTGCTGTCCATTTTTTCTTTTTCCTCAACATTTTTCCCTGTTTTTATAAAGTAATGGTATCGTCTGTGGAGCATTAATCCATAAGGAATCAATAACCTAGAGATCATGGATTGTATTACACACACTGCCCGGAGGGTGCAGTGTGTGTGTGTGTACGCCTGCTGTTTGTGACCCAGGGCCACTATGATATTACAGAAGGTGCAACAGATGCTTGTGCAGCCCCTTCTGTAGTACTCATAGTGCTGGTGCACAAGTAGTGCCAGCGCCATCTTCAGAGGGTGTTTCTTCATTTCCGTGGTGGTATGGCCTCATGCAGATGAAGCAATCACTTTGCCGCTGCACCAGTCCTGTATTAATGACACGGGCCAGAGGCAAACAGGCCTTTAGGAGGTGCACCAAAAATGAGCCACAGAAAGGTGGTGAACTGTCAGTGTGACATCTGCGGGAAGCCCTCTGCAGGAGGTAAACAGGGTCCCATGGACACCCTTCAAATCTTGCAGTCACTAACTGCACCTGTCTGCAAGGAAATCTCTCTTCCCTCTTTAAAGTGCATGTGGCATGCCACCTGCACTGTGAAACATGAAGGGGCTTATAAGCAGCTGGTCATTATTTCACCGATGAGGATGCCCCTAGGGCAGGTGAGGGCTCACAGCTGTCCTGAGGGCAGCAAATGAATTGTAATAGGGCACACTATCCCTGTTTTCTCCCAGTGCACCTGCTCAAAGGTATGCTGTGTTTCAAACAAGAACAGTAAGGCCAATCTGTAATACAGGATCTGGTTCTCCTACTTGACACTCGTGTAGGTTCACTGTGATGGGGAGAACATGCATCTATGTGTAAAAGGGGCGTCCACAGTCATAATCAAATTACCAGCAAATCAATAGGAACTCAATGGCTACAAACAAAGGAGTTTAGAAAATGCTCCAACTGTAAGGTGTGTCAGATTGCCAAGAATACCAACCAGGTAGGATTACCTAACAAAAAAATGTGGCAAATCAGGGAATTGATTACGTGCAAGAGCCAATTTGTGGTTTACATGATCGAATGTCTGTGTTCGCTTAAATACATAGGGAGCACGATTTGTGAACTCAAGAAGAGGATTTTAGAACATGTACGTGCGACAGTCAACAGAGATCGCAGCAATGCGGTCGCAAAGCACATGGAAGTGGACCATGAAGGGGACTGGAAATTGCTAACATTCTGGGCTCTAGAAACAGTTCCCCCCAGTGAGAGAGAGGGGAACCGTGAGAAGAAATTGAGACAGAGAGAGTCCAGACAAATCCTAAATTTCAGGACTTTAACTCCTTTTGGTTTGAATCAAAGTGAGGAATTATATGTGCACTTATGATTGTAATTTGTCATCCTTTAGATTTGATTATGAACATGAAATGGGAGATAAACATATAAAATTCTATAAAATAAATAAAAATGATAAATAAAGTAGGAAGACATATCGGTACGAGCATCCATGATATCGGACATATATAAATGAGTGCAATTAATATTGAAACATCAACATAGTACTAAAATAGGAGAGTTTCTAACGTGGTGTGAAATGAGAGGCAAGGTGACAAACAGGAGAGCTTAGCCCTCTGGAGGGCAGAACTCTATATTTAACGTAGAGACAACCAACAGACCGCGCATCTTTGATACAGCTCTGTGACACAATGATGAATTAGCTTTGTGTCCAGCTGGAAACTATTTTAACAAGCAGTGCACACTGTCAAAAATTGCCTACATTATAGATACATTAAATTCACATAAAAGAATGAGACCACAAAACGTCTCTCTCCACTTTTTAATCAACTTGACATATTACTTGCAGAGTGCACCCAGGTTATGCAATACCTATGGGTGATATGGAAAATCCGTAGGAGACAAAACCGATATGTGCTAAAAAATCATAAAGAAGCTCTTATGACAACACAAGGGTGATAAAACACTACCAGCACAAAAATGAAGTTGGATTGAAAACGAAAAAACTCCCAAACTAAATGGTGGTAAATAAGGTTAACTCCATCTCCCAAAATGCATCGGAAAGGGAGTCTTACTTGTTAGTAATCACATGATGTGGTGAAAATGTTTTTATTGGCTAATTTGAATGCAACCATGTAACCGTGATCAAGCTATCTGGTATAGCGAAAAGCGTCGGTTGTCTCCGTGTACCTTTCTGCCAAATGAATTCAATATGAAGACTTGGGAATCAAACAACCCGGTTACATCTGTCATTTATTACATACATAGGTTTCTTAAGATACAACTTTGACTGATGGGGGACCCTTTCATGTCAGCCAATAATATTCAATTCCAATAGCAAACATTATGATTCCCTTTCTTACTATATCAGGGTATTTAAACCGATATATCAATTAAAAGTCCTACAAACTGTGGGATCCAGTCAACTGAGTTGTTGATCATAATTATGGATCGACCAAGCACTTGCACTTTACCTTGTATTAGTGAACCTGTTCACTGAAATTGAACAACATTGGGGCTCCAATGTTGCTTTCACAATACTGATATCACTCTTGGCCCTATACAGCTACTTGGATGTATTTAGACAGTTATTGGGCTTAATTATTTGCCAATGAATTAATGTACTGTAAACCTACTGCTGCTAGTTCGGAAACTTATTTTATACAATTTTGCACTGTTTTCTGCCCTGCTTTGCACATTTAAAAAATAAATTCTTGAAACATTGTTTTTTTATATTGACGAATAATTATATTGTGACTTGATTTTATGTCGAGTGAACTGTGATATAATCTGTATTTATTTATCGTATTTGTTACAAACAACTTAATCAGATGAAACACGATTGAAGACATACTTGTAGTTTTACTGTACGTAGTGTTTTCTCTATGTCATTTTAACTTGTATGCTATCTCACGTCCCTTGCAAACGTCAGCAGCTTGCAGTATATTTAAACCAATGTAAAATCTTTGACTGTGTCATGTGATCAAGCGCTCCTTGTAGCGCGAAACGCGTCATGGCGACTTACTGCACCAAATAAACGAACCTGCACCGATTCTGTGGTCCATATTCGCTTCTTTGCCTGTGAGATTACTTCATCAGGAAATCGGAGCTCTCTGGATATATATATATATATATATATATATATATATATATATATATATATATACATATATATATATATATATATATATATATATATTAAACCTGGGTTGGTTCAAGTCTCCTTCCGTGTTTGGCGCTGCTTGCAGGTGCGTGGCTTCATGCGGTGGAACCAAACCGCTATATATCCAAACTGCGCTTACCAAGGAATACCAGATCCCCCGGTCAAACAAAAGAAGCCGCCACTCCAGTCACTCGATTTGTGTGAGACAACTTAATTTATTCTTAAATCCTCTGCAGCATTATTCACAGCACAAAGCCAACGCGTTTCGTTAGCTCCCCACTAACTTGATCACGGTTGCTTCAAACACTGTTTGCTGGTTGTGTTTTAAAAAGGGAGTTCCCGCCCACCTCGGTCACATGGTTACACCAATCTGTTATCATTCACAATGGTATTCTGGGATTTGTAGTTTACATTTCCAATTCATGTAAACATCATACATTTAACACCAACTTAGTGCCTCACATTATAATTCCCTCGCCCTGCTGTCCTTAGTTTAACACCCTTCAATGTTTAGTGAGGTAATACCTCCATAGCGAAACCCACCAAACAAATCAAGATGGCAAACCGAAAGATCTGGAAGATAAAGGAATTAATCACCTGCAAAAGCCAGTACACGGTCTATATGATTGAATGTCCTTGTCAGTTACGATATATAGGAAGTACAATCTGTGAGCTGAAAAAGCGAATTTTGGAGCATGTAAGGGCCACTACAAACAAGGACAGAGGGAATGCAGTGGCCAAACACATGGAGACACATCATAACGGAAACTGGCGATTGTTAAAATTCCTGGGATTGGAAACGATGGCACCGTCAGACAGGGGTGGACATCGTGAAAAACTTCTACGTCAAAAGGAGTCACGCCACATTTTGAACTTTCGAACAATGACCCCTTTCGGGCTGAATCAGTCGGAAGAACTTTATGTACATATTTGAAAAAACTAAGACTGCTTCTCTAAACAAACTCCATAATTTTTCCATCCCGAAAACCCACGGCACAGGTCAAAAACAATTGAGCATCTGGGATAATAAAACATAGAGACCCATAAACATTTTCCAAAAACTTTACAATCCCTCAGTAATGTCAGCCCACTAGAGGGCACCAAATATGTCTAAAGAATAAGACTTGGGAATGTGACCCTGCGTCCGAAGGATTTTTCTCGTTGCTTTTGTTTAAAAATTGTTTTATAATTGCTTATGGAGGTATTACCTCACTAAACATTGAAGGGTGTTAAACTAAGGACAGCAGGACGAGGGAATTATAATGTGAGGCACTAAGTTGGTGTTAAATGTATGATGTTTACATGAATTGGAAATGTAAACTACAAATCCCAGAATACCATTGTGAATGATAACAGATTGGTGTAACCATGTGGCCGAGGTGGGCGGGAACTCCCTTTTTAAAACACAGCCAGCAAACAGTGTTTGAAACAACCGTGATCAAGTTAGTGGGGAGCTAACGAAACGCGTTGGTTTTGTGCTGTGAATAATGCTGCAGAGGATTTAAGAATAAATTAAGTTGTCTCACACAAATCGAGTGACTGGAGTGGCGGCTTCTTTTGTTTGACCGGGGGATCTGGTATTCCTTGGTAAACGCAGTTTGGATATATATATATATATATATATATGTTTCCCAAAGGCCCACGAACAATTTTGAGCGCACACGCTGTCTTTGAAAACACAAGTTTTATTAATGGCAAACAATATATATATATTACCTACTGGCGATAGCACGGTACGCGTACGTACGCGGACCTGTACGCGTACCGTGCGCGCACCCCGCAATTTTTTTTTTTGCCCTTGGGTGTCCTTCTAGGACAACCTGAGAAGGGCTAGGGGGTCAGGGGGTCTCTAACCTGCCCCCCTTTCCGCGTTTTCCACTCTTGTTTTGTGCTCTTTTGTGCCTCTCTTCTCCTGAGAAACAAGATCGCTGCTCAGGTGGTCCCAGAAGGATAATAACATATATAAATGTTATCCGCTAATAGAATTAGCATTTACAAAACCTTTGAAATTTATTGAAAAAAAATATAGGTTTCACGCCTGATATAGTTAGGAATTAGCATTTGAAAAACCTTGCAAATTCACTGAAAAAAACATAGGTTTCAGGCCTTATATAGGGCCTCATTAGGATGGTGGATTTTCCGCATCCTCCGGGCCAGCAGAAGCCACAGCCGGCGTGCATTTTTAACATTGTAGCGGGTGCAGCTGGAAGCCGCACCCGCCTCAATGTTAAAAATAGAGGATGTGACCGCCAGGGTGGCGGTCACATCCTAATTGCACAGGAGGGAACTCCGCAGCTGTAACGACCGGATTTTCGGTCCAGATAGAATCAGCTCACCAAGACACCACCAACCCAGCCGAAACGTAACCACCTCCCTCCTCAGGAACTACTTACCAAGGCACCTGGGTACCTACCTAAGGATGGGGAATTAGCAATATACAAGCTTAGATCTTCTAAAATACCGCACTCATACCTTATAGTCTCGCGGAAACATAGGCCCAGACTAGACTACCCTGAGGCAGTTCCGATTACTTACCATTACACACTGATCACAATCAGTGCTCACGCAAGCCACAATCCTGTGGGTATAGGCACTGTATCCCCCCAGTGCTCTTACTATTTCATACATACACAAGCCACAATCCAGTGGGTATACACATTGACCACAGTCAATGCTCTCATTAAGGCCACTTTCCCTAGCGGCGATCTCATTACACACCGGGTTCCTCCGGTGCTCTTGCAAGCCACAATCCTGTGGGTATACCCATTGACCACGGTCAATGCTCTCATTAACGCCGCTACACAACGACGATCACTTTCCTACTAATACCTTCAGCTCTCTCTCTCTATATTGGGAAGTTTCTCTATCTACTGGGAATATGATATTATAGGTTATGTGATAGATAGACAGGTCGATCCTCTCACACAAGAATGGCCAAATTACAATATAAAAAGGTTATTTCCTAATTCAAGTGCTCCTCTACTCCCTTATTCAGTTACCATTTAGCCGGACGGGAGGCGCATCCGTCCACATAACAGCATCTGACTAGAAGAAAGGTTAACTTTATTATAAGAAAACAACAGTTACACAATAGTTCACTAAAAACTGGGGTACCTTTATTAAACAATAATACACTATAGCAACAATATAATACTGCAATATAACATATAGCCTGAAAAGCAAAAGAAAGGATTAGAATGTGTGTGCACACTAATAAGAAAGGGTCGACGTCACCTTATGAGTACGAAGTCTGGACTCAGTGGTCATCTGGGTTCCCTTCTCGTCTGTGCCTTGGCTCATCTTAGGATCACCCCTGCAGTCACAGATGCACGTCTGGACCGCTATGCTCTGTCTCCTCTGCTCTCTCCAAGTCACTGGAACCTTCCTCTTATTCTCTGTTTCATCTGCTGCACTCTCGCTGTTCTGCACTACTCCTCTCTCTCCTCTCGACCACGGACTGTCTTCACCTTCCAACTTCGATCTTATAAATCAGTTTCTGCCACTCTAGTATTCGTTCGCTCCACTAACTGCTTCACTCTGCATGCTCTGATCTTAGTATCAAAGCTCGCCAGCTGCTCCAACTAAAATAACTTCTATCTTTCTGAGAGAGTATCAGCCTTTGGTCTTTTTCGGACTTCAAAATGGCGACTGTCTGCCTTAAGTTGATTAACTGCAATAATGCTAACGACTAGCTGCCGTCTACTAACTGACTCACTGACTCTCCGTGCTTTCGCTAATATGGAACCTTGTTTATGCATGGAAATTTACGTCCAGTAACCTGCCGCCCACCAAATTCTTGTACCACCCCGTGCCAAGGACACATTCTCATCCGGAAGGCCTGATGTTATGTCTTCGACACGAAGAAAAATACAATCCTTCGATAAGGGCCAGCCTGAGCCGGTTCTCTCCAAGCGAACAACACCTCATAACTAAAACATTACATTTGACCTAAATTCATCTCAAGCAGCCGAGGCAGAAAGAAAGATAGAGTCTCTCCCGTTCGAGGCCTACAAGGCCCGAAATAAGCATAACTTCATTAGAAATATACTAGCAACCTTACAAAAGGACGGATTAATACTAATACTAAAGAATCTATCCCTTAACATAAGTTTATAGACCCTAAAATAAAGAAAAGGGTAGAGAATTGTCAGACAGCTTGTAAATAGGCCAGGTCTGAGGTTCTAATCCTCCTATTAGAATGATAGCAGGCTCAAGTCACCTTCACTCAAAAAGGGGCAGAAAACCCGGTCAGAACAGCAGACCATGCGGAGGTTCCCTCCAACTCTATGGTGGCGGACGGACTCAGGTCCGTCCGCCATCATAATGTGCTCCATAGTTAGGAATTAGCATTTAAAAAACCTTGCAAATTCACTTAAAAAAAACCATAGGTGTCAGGCCTTATATAGTTAGGAATTAGCCTTTAAAAAACCTTGCAAATTCACTTAAAAAACCATAGGTTTCAGGCCTTATATAGTTAGGAATTAGCATTTAAAAAACCTTTGAAATTCACTGAAAAAACCATAGGTTTCAGGCCTTATATAGTTAGGAATTCGCTTTAAAAAAAACTTTGAAATTCACTCAAAAAAAGTTTTAGGTGTGTTATAGTTTGCTTGACATTTCACTAATACAAAACCTTTGAAATAGCTCCTATATAGTTAGTTGGACTAACTATGTTTTACGCACCCGCAATGCACTGCTGATGATGTCACAAATTAGATCATTCATGACATGGTCTGTGACATCACTGATGACATCTCAAATGACATCACTGATGACATCACTGATAACATCATCCACGTGACAATCACAGACAGCTTTTCCTACACTAGTAAAATCTTTCATCACTCAATGTAAAATACAGAGTATCATATTTGAATCCATTGTCACAGCAATACAAGTATCTAAAAACCCACTCAATGATTCATAGATGTATGCACACATCTTATCACTTACCTGTAGATTCACTCATACATGCTGTCAATGAACAATAGAACACATCAAAAATACGTATACACCTATATTGACATTAAACAACAGCACACATCCTATTCACATGTGAAGTCATCCTACTCACTTAGGCAAACAATGGATCATGCTTACATACTTACTTAACTACACACTTATACAAACACCACTTCATCTATTCCTTTAGATAGTAAGTCATACTTAGTGAATTATAAAATCAGTATTACAAGTATATAGTTATCCATACAGTCACTCACACAATCATTGAGTCTTATGGATACTTATTTATATACAACAACTGACACATACACTGCCTTTTATTTTTCTAGTTTGTTGGACATGTACCATTTTGAAATATATTTGCTCATCACCACACCCTTAAAGAGATTCACTCACCCAAACTGCTAGAACATGTAATTTTTACTCTATATATATCTACTGAATTAACTATTCACACATCTTTGGACAGTCACACACTCCCCAACGAACCACACACGCTTTCACTTTCCCATACAAATACTCAGTTATCAAATCAATAACTAATAGAGACTGTCACATAGCTAGTAAGCAACTGGAGAACCAGTTTACACAACAACTGACAAAGTGATACAGATATTCGCACAGTTTAGTCCCTATCCACTATATTTAGTGAGACACTATACATTGTTAAAGTCATCTATCCAAATATTAATTTTTATATATCCACTCATACTTCAATGCAAATTGCTATATATATATAATTCATATTTAAATAACGAAGCAAACCATCAGTGAAGTCACTGACCATGTCTCTGTATTTTACATTGAGTGATGAAAGATTTTACTAGTGTAGGAAAAGCTGTCTGTGATTGTCACGTGGATGATGTCATCAGTGATGTCATCAGTGATGTCATTTGAGATGTCATCAGTGATGTCACTGACCATGTCATGAATGATGTAATATGTGACATCATCAGCAGTGGATTGTGGGTGCACGAAATATAGTTAGTATAACTAACTATATAGGAGCAATTTCAATGGTTTTGTATGAGTGAAATGTCCAGCTAACTAGAACACCCCTAAAACTTATAGTTTTTTGAGTGAATTTCAATGTTTTTTTAAAAGCTAATTACTAACTATATAAGGCCTGAAACCTATGGGTTTTTTCAGTGAATTTGCAAGGTTTTTTAAATGCAAATTCCTAACTATATAAGGCCTGAAACCTATGGCTTTTTCAGTGAATTTGCAAGGTTTTTTAAATGCTAATTCCTAACTATATAAGGCCTGAAACCTATGGTTTTTTAATTGAATTTGCAAGGTTTTTTAAATGACAATTTTTAAATGTATTAATTTGTTTTTTTTATACTGATTTACTACATTTTTGTAGGCAGGTGTTCAGAGGGCACGCCCCCTTTTTACAACACTCTGCAGCGCAACCCCTGGCGCGTTTGCAGAGGAGGAACTAATTCCCCTTGCATACTGGGGGTCTCTGGGGGGCAACTAGGCCACCAGGAGCCTCCAGTATAAGCCAGGGGGCTGCATTGCAGAGAGGTGTAATGAGGCCATACCCTTTTTTACACCTCTCTGCAACGCAGCCCCCGGGCATGTTTGCAGAGGGGGAACTAATTCCCCTTGCATACTGGGGGTCCCTGGTGGCCAACTAGCCCACCTGGAACCTGCAGTATGCGCCAGGGGGCTGCGTTGCAGAGAGGTGTAATGAGGCCACACCCTATTTTACACCTCTCTGCAGCGCAACCCCTGACGTGTTTGCAGAGTAGGAACTAATTCCCCTTGCATACTGGGGGTCTCTGGGGGCCAACTAGCCCATCAGGAGCCTCCAGTATGCGCCAAGGGTCTGCATTGCTTTGCCCCGGGGGTGGCGGTCCCCGGGGAAGTGTGGGGGGGATTGTGGACCCCCCACACTTCTTTATCACTATGCCCCCGTGATTTGGTCCCCCAGGGGTAATTTTTTAAAAAACAGACCAGGTTTAAAAAAAAAAAATTGGTCCTTTTTTGTCTTTGTGGGACCACCTAGGCAGGCCTAGGGTGTCAGGGTGTATCTACCTGCCCCCTTTTTGCGTTCTTCACGTTTGTTTTTTTGCTTTCTTTTGCCTTTGTCTATCGAGCACAAGATGGATGTCTACACTTCCTGGTTAGAAGTGTTGACAGCGAATGAGCATGCAGCTTTCTCGGGAAGGCATGCTGATTGGCTGCCACTGTCTGTCAACACTAGCACAAGATGGATGTCAACACTTCCTTGTTAGAAGTGTTGACAGCCAATGGGCATGCAGCTTTCTCGGGAAGGCCTGCTGATTGCTGCCATTGTCTGTCAACACTCCAAACCAGAAGGTGTTGGCAGCCATCTTGTGCCTCGGTAGAAACAAGGCATAAGTAAGCAGTGAAACAAAGGTGCAAACCACGCAAAGGGAAGCACCCTGACACCTTAGGCCTGCTCAGGGGGTCCCACAAGGACCCCCCAGGCCCAAGAAAAATTATATATTTTTTTTAAATCGCGGGGTACGCGCACCGTACGCGTACCGTACAGAGTACATTCTCTACTACTCACTCTCTACTACTCTCTACTACTCACTCTACTACTTACTCTCTACCACTCTCTACGACTCACTCTCTACTACTCACTCTCTACTACTCTCTACTACTCGATGGGTCAGTAGATCCCTAGCCCTCTTCCTAGAAACCAACAACATCCTGGAAGAGGAGCAATTTGGTTTCAGACCAGCTCATGGAACTGAGTCAGCGTTGCTGACAGTCATGGATGACCTACAAATGAGGGCGGATAGGGGAGAATCAGCAATCTTGATTTTGCTGGACCTGTCCGCCGCATTCGATACGGTGAACCACAACATCCTGATAAAAAGACTAAAGAACATTGGAGTCGGAGGAGTCGCGCTTGACTGGTTCCGCTCCTACCTGACAGATAGATGACAGGCAGTAGCTATCCCTCCATATCAATCAGAGTTCGTTAAAGTTCCGCATTGGGTTCCACAGGGGTCTGCAATCAGCCCCATACTTTTCAACATTTATATGCAGCCCCTGATGAGGATCATTAAAAGCTATGGCATCAGCGTGATAAATTACGCAGATGACACTCAGCTAATGATCTCTCTTGATGGAGCTCATGCAAACTCACTGGAGACCTTCCACACTTGCATGCTAGAAATGTCACTCTGGTTAAACCAGAACTCTCTACAGTTTAACAGTGACAAAACTGAAATACTGCGATGTCTGGTAGGAAGAATCCCCAAATGTCTACCTACTGACTTCTGGCCTCAGTTGTTAGGAGACTCGCCTACCCCAGTGAAATCAGTAAAGAATCTCGGAGTCACTATCAACAACAGCCTGAGCCTAGAGACTAACGTCAACAAGCAGGTCAGCAGCTGCCTTGCCTTATTGCGAGGACTGCGAAAGCTGCTACCTCTCCTGCCCCCACAGACCAGAGCCAACATAGTCAGGAGCACCATCCTCAGCCGCCTGGATTACTGCAACGCCCTTTTGGTGGAATCCCCTGCCTATCTCACTTCCAGACTTCAAAGTATCCAGGCGGCTGCAGCTAAACTGGCACTCTCTCGAGAACGAAGATCTTCTACCACGCTTGCCTTGGCTGACCTCCACTGGCTGCCTATACACCAGAGGATTTGCTTCAAATCCTTATGTATTGTCTTCAGGGCAGTTCATGGGCTAGGCCCCCGACCACTCCAAAATAAATTTAACTGGTATGAGCCCATCCGTTCTCTTCGATCCTCATCCTTAAACCTCATCAGCATTCCTAGGATCAAGAAAGCCACCTGTGGGGGAAGAGCCTTCAGTATAGCTGCAGCTCATTTATGGAACAACCTCCCTACTGACATCAGGAAAACAAACGAACTGATGGCCTTTCGGAAAAAGGTTAAAACTTGGCTCTTCCAGAAAAATCTAATTGATTAGCACCTTGACCACTGTCCTCTTCTGTTCTACAGGATTCTCAGTTATATGTACCTAGCGCCAAGATGCCCGTAGGGTTGCAAAACGCTCTACAAATGCCATAAATAAATAAATAAATAAATAAATACTCACTCTACTATTCACTATACTACTCTCTACTACTCAATCTCTGCTACTCTCTCTACTGCTCTCTACTACTCTCTACTACTCACTCTACTCTCTATTACTCACTCTCTACTCTCTACCTCTCTGTACTTCTCTCTCTACTAGTCTCTACCTCTCTAACTCTACCTCTCTACCTCTCTACCTCTACCTCTCTACCTCTCTCTACACGCACCCATATACACATATATATATATATATGCATATATATGCATATGCATTTATATATATGTATGTGTGTATATATATATATATACATACATATATAAACATATATAATCTGCATATCTATTTAAATACAAATATAAATGCATGCATACCTATACATATATGCATACATATGCATGTTATTTACATGAAAGTTTGAAAAACACTAATAAAAGCAAAGCTAAAAAGCTACCTCATTACAAACAGAATGGCTTTAACTTAAACGAGGGCGAGATCTATTGAATTTTCCATGCTTGTTTACTTTGGTTCCATCAAGAAGGCATTCAGATGTGTCACACATTTGCCATAAATACTGAATGTTAGCCCTCTAGTTGCTCATTAGATCACTGTAGTAAAGCTACTGCTCACCAGGGAAGTCTGCTGCTGGTATTCAAAGTGCATGTTTCAGTCTGCATGTTAGAATTTTTTTAATGAAATAGAAGAGGATTTGAGAAGTCACTCAAAATGTGCCCTAATTTTTCTTTCTGAAGCACTTATCATACTTTCTATGGCAAAATAAGCCCCCTCATTTTGTTCCTTTTTAAATGAAATGTTTTCAGACTTGCATTTCATTCCAATCAAGATGGCTTCTGGTGTGCCATACTTTTGTCATAAGTAAACTGTAAGCGCTCTAGTTGCTCTTTAGAACACTCTAGGAGGCTGCAGTAGAACACAAAGGAATCAACTGACAGTCTCTGTCCTTGTTGGATGTACATGTTTTACTGAGAATGTCAATCTGTCACAAAATATAGTCCCCTTTGGAACAATTATAGGCAGTCAGACACACTTACACATAGCACCTTGTTAATAGGTGCATTTTTCCAAATAAGAGCAATACTAAAAGTAGTCAGAAATCATAAAAAGTACACAGTTTAATAATCTTTTTTATAAAAAAACATTTACATTAAAAAAGGATAAACCATATATCCTAATACAGTATATGCAGATAATGATAACACAGTGGGAACAAAAAACAACACAGTGGTTAAAAGATAAAACAGGGATACTGTAATATAATCTCAGTAAATCATATTCCAATTTTGTGATTTGTATCTATCCAATTGGAAAAGTTGTACAATCCAATGATTTAGAGTATCCCAATACACAAGGGCATCGACGCGTTTCGGTTTTGGCAAATTAAATTTCCAAGCCAACACCTTCATCAGGATGACATTTTTAAAAATTCCCACAATATAAGACACATCTGCAAAGAATATAAAAAATAATATCAAAACATTGGCACCAATATACCATTGCTAACCAAATATAGCATCATCATCATATAGTTGCTCAAAAAAGAAGAAATACATACTAGTCTCTACAGCAAATACATAGCACATCCTTTCAAAACATTTAAACAAAAGTCTTCAATATGAAGAATATTAGAAAATTATCAGACATTTAAAATATAATGATTGTGACCATTCTCAATTCTAGGTCGGAGGTTGTAAGCCAAATATAGGTTGTGGTCATACCCCACATCAGTTGACAATATAGCGGCTAAAGAAAGGTCACCACATAGGTATACTTTCTTATCACATTGACCCATCATCCCTCTATTGAACGAGAGTTACCTCATACAGTAGGTATTCACAGGCCAAATTTTGGTCCTTCCAATATTATGTCACAATGTAGGAGGTGATTGAATACACTGCTCAATGCTGTCACCTGTGAAATTATTACATAAGATGAATTAAACATAAATGGTTTATTTTCCTTTTATTCAACATAATTCATTTTTATATAAAAAAAAACGCTCACCTGTGAGGACTTTGTTATATATTTCATCTCTCGGTCTCGGTGCTTAGCAGATTGAATATTTGTGAAGTTGAAGACAGCTTGCCGTCTGTCTAGAGATAAATTGCGAATTGCAAAGATAAGAATCTCAAATTCGAACATATTGCATTTTCCACTCTCGTTTTGTGCTCTCTTGTGCCTCACTTTTCCTGAGAAACAAGATGGCTGCTCAGGTGGTCCCAGAAGGATAATAACATATATAAACGTTAACCGCTAATAGAATTAGCATTTACAAAACCTTTGAAATTTATGGAAAAAAAAATATAGGTTTCACGCCTGATATAGTTAGGAATTAGCATTTAAAAAACCTTGCAAATTCACCAAAAAAACCATAGGTTTCAGGTCTTATATAGTTAGGAATTAGCATTTAAAAAACCTTGCAAATTCACTTAAAAAAACATAGGTTTCAGGCCTTATATAGTTAGGAATTAGCCTTTAAAAAACCTTGCAAATTCACTTAAAAAACCATAGGTTTCAGGCCTTATATAGTTAGGAATTAGCATTTAAAAAACCTTGCAAATTCACTTAAAAAACTATAGGTTTCAGGCCTTATATAGTTAGGAATTAGCATTTAAAAAACCTTTGAAATTCACTGAAAAAACCATAGGTTTCAGGCCTTATATAGTTAGGAATTAGCTTTAAAAAAACTTTGAAATTCACTCAAAAAAGTTTTAGGGGTGTTATAGTTTGCTGGACATTTCACTCATACAAAACCATTGAAATTGCTCCTATATAGTTAGTTAGACTAACTATATTTCGCGCACCCTCAATGCACTGCTGATGATGTCACATATTAGATCATTCATGACATGGTCAGTGACATCACTGATGTGGTTTTTTCAGTGAATTATATATATATGTATATATATATATATATATATATATATATATATATATATATATATATATATATATATATATATATATATATATATATATATAGGAACACCTACAAAGCTATCCCACAGAAAGATAGATTTATTAAAAATCACTATAGGGGTTATGTCGATCTCCCCCCTGATGTTAGACCCTATGTAACAATCCTCACGAGGGTACCAGAAATCCCACACCAACAGCAGGAGGACTTTGGGTCATTAAAAAACAAGGTCATCCACTGGCTTAATGTGAACAGGCCATTGCCCAATCTCCTCAGAAGTAAAATCCTTATGGTGCGACGGGTTCCCTGGATAGGGACCACGCACAAATCAATCTCAGGTGAATGTGTAATTGTCTCATTTGAAGATCCTAACACTGCACATTTTATCCACTCATGGAGCGGCCATGGTGCCTACTCACCCATCGTAACCAGACCACTTACCTACTTTTATCCACCGCGTTCCCATTCCCACATGGGGGCAAATCGGAATTGGAACACGATCCCAGAACGAAATTTTGTGCAGGGTGGGCAATCCAATCATTGGCAAGATAATTATGGAGGGTGGAATGGGGCTCCCACCTATAACCGATTTGGATGCCTCGAGGGCGTGGATTGACTCCACCACTGGGCTTCTGACGCCTCCCCCCTGACTGATTTATATTATTCTCCTGTTTATCCCTCACCCTGTTCTCCCTTACTAATACTAATACCAGACAGGGTCAATGAAACACTGGCACCAACTCCGTATCTCCCAAGAGACTGTATTCAAACCTTGGGCGAAGCAAAGCACACAGAGAAACAGGCTGCTGACTATCCCACTGTGGATATATCCACTCACCACAAAAAAGAAGAAGTTGAGCTAATTATCCCCTGCCCAGCTGACACCCCTCATGCAATTTGTCCGCTGGCCCCAGAGGGTATGTTTTCCCCCAACTATTGCCAGGGCAGGATAAATAGGCGCCCACTGTCCTCTAATTCTATCGAGGAGAGCGGGGCACAAAGTACACTTTCGATACTGTCCTGGAATGTGGCCGGGTTAGGTAATAAACTTGACTCACCTGAGTGGTTGGAGTTCGTTGAGGAATATGACATATGTCTATTCCAAGAAACATGGGCTAGAGAACAATATTCCCATACAGGGTTTGCTATCTTTGAGGTCGCTGCAAAATGGGGTGGGAGGGGTCGACCGTCCGGTGGCTTGTCAATCTGGGTAAGTTCCCACCTTGGTTGCAAGGCAAGAAACATGGTAACAAACTCACCGGACCTCCAGTGTGTTGTCCTGGAGTGGGCGTCTGGTGATAGAGTAGCATTAATTAATGTATACTCTAGACCGGTTGGCATTACAGGCACTTCAGGAACAATTGAGGAGCTGGCCGCGTTTCTTGACCTTACGACCCTCTGCCCATCACTCATAATGGGGGGGACTTTGACATCCAGTATGAGCCCCTCCCGGATCATCTGGATGGTGTATTTAATGAAGAAGATGAACTCTGGGAGATACCCGACTTGGCGGGACCACCGGTTAAATCATGGTCGCCCCTAGCCACCCAAATAACGTCCCTAACTTTATCCCACTCACTAAGGGCTTGTAATGGGCGGTTTAAAGGTGATGTCCCACCCCAGCATACCTTCAATAGACCAGGGCGCGAATCACGGATTGACTACCTCCTCGTACGGACTAAGGACTGGAATAAAGTCAGGGACTTCACTATACTGAGAAGGACTGACAGTGACCATATCTCACTGCCAATGAGGTTCGTTGCACAGGGTATGCCAACTTCAAACACAGATAATAACTCGATGCCCCCGGAGGGTCTTGTCGCATCTAGCAGCAGACGCAGGATTAGATGGGCCACACTTGTGCAGAACCCAATAAACACTCAGAGACTATACGAGGTAGTGGTCCCTGCCTTAGAAAAAGTAAGGGATTTTTTCCTTCAGTCACCAACTCCTGATAATTTCAGAGGGCCGGGGGATATCCATTCTGAGCTTTGCACCAATCTGGCAGAAGTAATGAACCCAGTGGCCAGGAGGAAAAAGGGAAAGAAAAAGAGAGCCACATGGTTCAATGCTTCTTGTAGAAGTGCAAAGGCTGTCCTCCTAGAGTCCCTAAAAAATCGGGACACCCCTAGCGAGATCAGGTGCAAAAGGATGGCTTACAAGTCAACCACCCGTAATGCCAAAATAGAATGGGACCAGCATAACTGGTCGGAAATGACGGCTGCCTTGGCATTTCATGATGCCCGCAAATTCTGGCAGATCGTCAAGCATGGTTCAGCCAAGCCTATAGCCGCAGTAGATGCTAGTATTGCTGCCACAGTATGGGAAGACCATTTTAAATCTTTGTACAGTGTGCCCGACTCTGGCCAACTAAGGAACCCACTTGATTCACCAGGGCCTCAATCCCTAGAAAGTGTAGCCAAGATGGACGGGTTCACCCTGGGAGAACTCAATAGGGCAATCCTTGATCTCGCGCCCGAAAAGGCACCTGGTCTGGATAAACTTCCAGGTGACCTCTACAAGCAGGAGGTCAAGATCTGGGCCCCCTATTTGAGGGAGCTGTTCAATGCAATCCTGAATGGCATGGCGATCCCCCCGACTTGGCTGGGGGCAGAGATAGTCCCTATATTTAAGAAGGGTTCGCCTCTGCTCCCAGCCAATTACAGGCCAATAAGCCTGATAGATGTTTCTCAGAAACTCTTCACCAGGCTATTACTGGATCGTCTACTGGAATGGATGTCAGACCACGATATTCTGAGTCCATTCCAGGCGGGATTTAGAAAGAAGATCTCCACCATAGACCAGGTCTTCCGGCTTGCCCTCATATACTGGAAAACGGTACAGTTGGAGGGTGGCAGCCTCTACACTGTATTCGTGGACCTGAGGGCGGCCTTCGACCTGGTCCCCCGCAGAAAACTTTGGGAGGTGGTGACCAAATTGGGGGTCCCCGGGGGTTTGCTGGAGATGATTATTCGTCTCCATACTACCAACTATGCCCGGGTGAGGTGTGGCAAGGTGGGGGCGTTGTCAAACCGGTTCCCTGTTGACAGGGGGGTTAGGCAGGGTTGTGTGCTTGCACCAACCCTGTTTTGCCTCTATGTCAATGGGGTAATCGCCCACCTCGGTGGGATTGCCAATTCGGACGCCCCAAAGTTGGCAGGTAGCAGGGTACCGACGATAATGTTCGCCGACGATAACCTGCTCCTCTCAAAATGCCCAATGGGGATACAGCGTGTCCTAAATGGCTTTGTGGAATTTTGTGGGGAACACGGCCTAGAAGTTAACACCTCAAAAACCAAATTTATGGTCTTTAATGCCCCACAAAGACTACGAACTGCCCCTACCATCGGCCAGACCAGACTAGAAAGGGTGCGTACTTTTGAGTATCTTAGGCTCCTGTTAAATGAGAGTATGACCTGGTGCAGACACCAACAGAAAGCACTACTGAAACTGGCCCAGTACTCGGGAGGGGTTTTGAGGCTCATGGGAAGTAATAGGTCATCTATCAAACCTGTCGGCCCACCACTCCAGATTTACAAGGCACAGGCAAGGGGGGCCGCCATGTATGGTTGTGAGCTTTGGGGGCACGTATCTTCCTCAGAATTGTTGAAAGAGGAGAATAAGTTCATAAGGCAGGTGGTACAACTCCCGCCTAGCACGCCTCTTGTGCCACTAAGGTTAGATCTAGGGCTGCGACCCCTAAGCGATGAATTGGCACTGCGTCCCCTTGTTTACTGGCGCAGGTTGTGGGCAGTTCCAGAACTGAGCAGTTATAGGCAGGGTTTGCAGGAAGTTCTAGCTATGCCTAATGCTGGGAAAATTAAGTGGCTTAAATACATCAGAACTGAGTTGGATGGATTGGGCCTACTGACACTCTGGTCTGATCCCCTATCTGCATGCCCACTACTTTCCAAAAAGAGTCTCGCAAAGGCATACCATGACAGTAAATTAGCGGCACTCTGTCGACAGGAAACTCTGGGCACACATACGGAGTCATTTTTATCTATCAAGGACAGCTACAGATTTGAGCCAGCCTTGGACAAAATATATCCTCCACTTCTCAGGAAATTATACTTACAATGGAGGCATGGGACTCTTCCTATCAGAGCTCTAACTGCAAGTGGAGTAAATCATCATCTAGCCAATGCCCGGCCTGCGGGGTGGACAATGAAACAGAACTCCACATAGTCTTTTTCTGTCCAGCTTACCACGCCTCCCGCAAGAAATGGATCATTCCCATATGCAGAAGCCTGGGTTTCGCGGAGTGCCTGGCCGCCTTCCGAGTTCTTAGATCAGATCTGACTGATCACATTGTCTTTGCTGTCGCCAAATACCTAGGAGCAATGTGGAGAAGCAAATATCTTACGGCTGGTCACTGATTATTGATTGACTGTAGACCAAACCCAGAAATTTGTACATGGAAAATTTTTTTATGTACCTGGATAGACTGTGATGTTTTACTATTCTATGTTTTAATACTTTTGAAATGAACTATGTATATCTTTTATGGTGATATAATTACCAAATAAAGATTTTATGATGATGAAATCATAACTTTGATGTCTTAGATGTGGGACAAGCTACTGGAATATTTGACTATTTTAATGTCCATGTTCAGTGGTGAAGTTAAATTTGTAATACAATTTTTTGAAAAGGGACTTTTAAAAAGTTAGACTTTATCCGCCTGAACCTCCAGTATGATAATTAGTGTCAGTTTGCTGGTGGATGGCCCTGCCAGTGCTTCCCCTTAATTAGTGGTGAAAACCGTTCTCAAAGCAGAAACAATGACTTAAGCCTTTTCACAGGAAGACCTGGGTGTGAGGAATGAGGCATATATCAGCTCAGGAAGGGCAGCTTGCTATGGTTTACAAACTTTATTTATTTGAAAGGGTAACAGGAGACCAGGGAAGAGAAGCCTTTTGTCCCCGAGCTCTCTGCGGCCAGTTTGGCAACAGTCAAATGAGAGAGGAGTTGGCCTCACAACCATTTTGTTGCATTTGAGGAGGAGGGGTCCTCTCATTTCCATGGGCACTCAACTGGCTGGCACATGTGCTCTCCTCAGGGGCAGAATGAGTCTGCCATGTTAGATTTGCCTCAGAATAGTACACTTGCAATAGAACAGCTTGTAATAAGGCAAACAGAATGTGCTGCAAGAGTGGGAAGGGTTGTCCTTGAGAACTTTTGTTGTCATTTGCTAGGATGAGTCTGGGGCTTGCTGTTGAAACCAATGCTATTAAAACCTAAACAGCTGACACCTCAGCCACAGCTCATCAGAGCATTCTCTAGACCTATGGGAGAAAAGGAGAGGACTGCACTTGCTATTTGAGAGACCAGCCTTGGAGACCTCAAGGGTTGGACCTACTCCTATTTGTTGCCATGATTAAGAAGTGGATTCCAAGGGTCAGTTGGCTGACCTCCTATGTGGCTATAGGGACACAACAAGCTTCAAGAAGACTTTTTGCAGAAATGACCTGGCTAATAGCAACTGGACCATAATGAGCCCCTTCTAGTGGCCTGTGATGGGGTGAGTCTTGGACCCCTGAGGTTCTCAAAGCCTTGGAATGTACCAAGATGAACTGATTCAGGAACTCTGAAAAGTTGTGATTTAGAACATTTGTGGACCTTTAAGACCTCTAGAGAGTGGAAAAAGTGTTTCATTTCGAAAGGACTTAATCGGATACAGCTTCAGGCTTGTCTTGCTGGGGAATTCTGAGCTCCATAAAATAGAGGTAAAAAGGTAGAAATCATGAACATGCGAAGGAGCAAAAATCATCCACCCGGCGCAAGGATTTCTGTGGCCATGAAATAAGAAGTTCTTCTGCTTGGAGCTTTTTTCGCCACAACTAATGGCTTAAGCAGGATTTCATCTACTGGCTATCTGGCTTCGAGAGAACTTCAGCGGATACACCCTGCAGCTTTGTCCCATTGGAGGATTGTGACTTCCATTTCCGATACTAAATCAAAAGGTAAAATCTTTGACCTGGTTGAACCTGATTGGTGTATCTGACCCCCGCTCAATTTTGTTCAACCTGAAGTTAGGGTCGGCTGCAGACTGTGACTACTACTTGGATTTTAAAAATGTTGTTGTAATTTTACTTATTAAAATTATCTCTATTTCTCTAAATTGGTTTTGGGATTTTTATTGTGTTTTGGTTTCAGTTTTTAATTGCTTTGTTACTGCTAGATTCTTTACATGTTTTCCTAAGTTAAGCCTGTCGGCTCTTTGCCGTAGCTACTAGGGAGTTGAATCCAGGCTTACATTTTTTAAACTGTATTTTACCCCGACAAGTTTGTGGTCTTGTTCCTTGTGGTGGGCTCACATCTACCCCCCATAATATCTCACTTTCTTACAATGATTAACTCTGTTAAGCAATTAAATACCAAAGATGTGTTAATTAGAATAATGTCACAGTGAGCTGCATTAAAGAATTTCCAGACTTTACCAGAAGGTAGAATTGTACATTGATAAATTCCATAGATAACTCATATCAGTGAAGAACAATTTTGATTAATTTTGTGACAATATTTTAAAAATAATTGTTGAATAGGTAAAGGACATGTAATTGCTCTTGACAATGGAACATCAGTTCTGAAATGTGTTGACCTAAGGATTTAGAGTTGCATGACAAGGAACTGGATCAGTGATCTAAAAAGAAGGAAAGTAAAGATTTTTTTCTGTTAAAATAATTCATTAGAATAAAGAAATGTGTCTAAAAGTTTAAATATATGATTGTCTACCAGTACGGGTCTATGAAATTAAAAGTGCACCAATAATGCATTGACCTTCTTGAGTATTGGAGTGTTTGACAACAGTAAACAGATCTTGTGATAGAGGTGCAAAAACCATTGTATCTCTGCTGTTTACTCTGGATGTAGTTTTAGAAAACCATCAATAAATGTTGCCACCATGATTACATCTGAGGGGTAGAAGGAATGCTATTAAATGTTTTATTTTCTTCCGTTTGGTGCCTAAGGTTCTCACATTGAAATCAAAGGTCCGCATATATTCATAAATGAACTACAGACTGCTTAAATACATAATATTAAGGCTGTCGAAAAACAAAGTTTACATTCAACTTTATCTTTTTAGGATGGAATATTTGCTATCTTTTTTATTTCATTTGTGCAACTATTTAGAACAAAATACCCGATGAGGGGACCTTTTAGGATATCTACATTTAAACTGTTTCAACTTCTGGCCATACTAGTGACATTTTAGGTCAATGAATAGATGTTTTAGACAAGCTGATGAGCCCGGCAATTTCTTTGTTTGGATGCAGTTGACTTCTTTATTGGGCATCTAAGAGTGGACTCTTGTGTTGTATATCCAAGCAAACAGAAACAAAGAAGAATCCCTTAGTCCAAGGTTCTCCGCTTGAAGCACACTTAGAGATCTACTTAGAAATGGCCAAAATCATTAGTGTGGTTTGGTACTCTATAAAGGCACAGTAGATTGTCATGGCATTTTCTACTGCCCAGTAAGTGAGACAAGTTTACAGTGCTTCCTTAGAGCTTCACAAGGTGCCCTTGGGTTGAAGATCATTTTTGAGACAATGTCACAAAATGACAAACGGCTCAATGCGAACAGTCATCTTGCATTTGCAAAATTCGTGACTCACAAAATCATAGGGTTTGCACTGCAAAAGGTTTTTTGTTGCACATTAAACTCCTTTTGCCAGTCTGAACAGCATTTCTGACTTGGAGAAAGGGTTTGATGACTCATGCAGAATGATATTATCAACAATGGTCCTGTCGGGTATATACAAAATTGCTTCAAATACTGTGCGTATCTCAAAACATATTTACGGCATAATAGTGTTACTTATTATGACTCTAGATTAAATCATTAGGTGCAAACCAAACAAAAGGAAAGGTCAGAACATGTTTTTAATCAGTGAATTATTTTTCATTCATGTTTTATCTTTTTGTTTTTAACTGACTCCTTAAATTATGCATAGAAATTATTTACAAGTACGGCGCATCAATTCAAATCAGTGAAAATTGTGACATAGAGTGAAATATTGTGACTGAGTGATAGAACAATAAGTGACCTATATACATGTGAATGGGGAGTATTGAGGGGAAAAGCAATTAGAAAGCCAATCTCTAATTCAGTGATTCTCAAATCCAACACGCTATATTAGTTAGCTATGTTACGCTGGACTCGGATGATTGGTCCTTATGGTATTTTGTCGACGTTTCAACCCTATTGACGCCTTAGTTGTGGGTCTCTGGCGGGTCTTCTTCAGGACGGGGGCAGGGGGAGTGATATCGCGCCTGTAGTTTAATTAGAATAAAACCATCAGGTTTGGATTTTGCACAAGGTTTACATTAAAAAGATAAAAACTTTCATGTGGGGTTGGGAATCACAAATTACCGGATACTTTGGCACCAGCCTGGGAATATATGTTCACCTAAACAACGCATCATTGATACAGATATAAAAGTGAATACACACATCTTCAGACATCATCCATTGGCTCAATTTTGTGGAAGTCCTATCTACTTCAGGGCAACACTCGGTATCAACATTTAAAGCATGCTATCGATGAGAGACTATATAGCCACTCATCAAATGAATACAGGTTATGCATCTATAGACAATGTTCAAGCATTTCATGGGTGCGGAATACAAAGTAAAAAATGGATACTGGTTTCTTTTAACCTTTCCCACTATTCCGGTTACAGTTGTCCCATCTGCCTATCTGTTTCCTCTCTTTCATTCAAGCCCTGTTGTACACTATTTAGAGAGTGTATCCATCTGCATTCTTTGTAGGCCATTGCCTTTGTTAAGGAACCTCCCCTGGCACCTATGGTTACCTTTTCCAAAACTCTCCACACAAGTTCCTCTGGTTTGTGTTTGTGGGTGGTATAGTGCTCAACTAGTGGGGCCCCAATGGTGTTGCATATAAGTCTGCTCATGTGCTGTAGTATTCTTGTTTTAACTTTTTGCATCGTTTGGCCCACATAGACCAAACCACAGGGACAATTGATGGAATATATCACATGGGTGCTGTTAAAATTGGTGAAGTGGGACAATCCATATGTTTTTGAGTTATGAGTGAAGCTTGATCCTTCTTGACACGAATCGCAGGCTTTGCAACTACCACACTTGTGGTGGCCCACCACTGGTGGTAGATTCATCATACTCCTTAGATCTGGCTGTTTAGGGGGTCTAGAAATGCCCTGATCACTGTGTCCTTGATGTTCCTTCCCCTTTTAAATGCGAACAACGGTTGCTCTTCCATGTGCAACTCCGTTGCCACGAGGTTCCAGTATCTTTTTATAGTCTTTTTAATGTCCGCACTCTTGGTGTTGTATGTGGTTACACACACTAAGCTCCTTGTTTCTTCCATTCTCTCCCTGGGTTCAAGTAAATGCTCCCGTGGTTGATACCATGCACGTTTCTTCGCTCGTTTGAGCAAACCTGATGGATATCCCCGTTTCTTTAAGCGCAATGCCAAGTCATCGGCCGCCTGGAAGAAGTCATTTCTCCGGTAACAGTTCCTTCTTATCCTCAGGTATTGCCCATAGGGCAAATTATCCCTAAGGTTCCTCGGATGGTCGGATCCATACATCAAAAGCGTATTCCTTTCCATAGGTTTACGGAATAGATCCGTATATAGGTGACCTTCTTCAGCTTTGAATGTGAGATCCAGGAAGTCGATGGAATCTGAGCTATGTGCCATTGTAAACTGAATGTCCTTGCTTCTACTGTTCAACCAAGTGTGGAATTCTTTTAATTTGTTTCCTCTCCAGACCAAATCATCAGCACGTCATCGATGTACCGTTTCCATACATCAATTTTGGCCAGGTACGGATTGCTTAGATCATATAGGTGTTTCTCTTCATAATGGTCCATGAAGATATTCGCCAAACTGGGGGCATATGTAGCGCCCATAGCAACTCCTTTACACTGAAAGTAGAATTGGTTTTTGAATACAAAGAAGTTCTTTTTTATTGCTATTTCCAGGATGTTGATCAAAAAGTCAGTTGGTATCCAGTGTGGTCGTTCCCTCTTATCTAGTGTGGTTTTGATTACTTCCAGTGTGGTTGCTTGAGGGATCGAAGTGTACAAAGATGACACATCTAGTGTCACCAACATCTGTTTTTTGTCATCAAAGGGTTGGCCTTCGAGGAGTTGGATGATGTGCATGCTGTCATGTACGTATGATTTTGTACGCGCAACCTAGGGTTGTAAAAAATGGTCAATAAATTTATTCAGAGGCTCTAGGATCGAACCGCAGCCTGACACTATGGGCCTACCCGGTGGTTTTTCAAGTCTCTTGTGCACTTTAGGTAGTGCATATATTGCAGGAGTCCTGGGTTCCCGCTGGTTTAGAAAATCATGTTCATGTTGGCTCAAAAAGCCATCTTCCAGTCCATTTTTGGTTACAGTTTCAATTAATGCCTTTATTTCCGAGGGGGATCTCCTCTTATCTTGTTGTAACTGTCTTGCATCTGGAGTTGTTGCTCAATCTCACCGACATAGTCTTGTGTATTTTGTACAACGATTGCTCCCCCTTTGTCGGCCGCCTTTATCACTATTGCATCATTGCGCGCCAGTTCATATAGTGCTTTCTTCTCTTCCCTGCTTGTGTTGTATTTTATGTACTTCCATTCTCCCATTGTTTTCATAATTTCCTCCAGTACTATTTTTTCAAAGGCCAGTATCCTTTCACTCATCATAAATGAGGCCGGCGTGAACGTGGAATCTGGTCTGAACGTTGTCGCCGAGTGTGTTGGTGTGGGGTTATTTTTTAAGAAGAAATATTTTAATCTAATCTTTCCGAAGAATCTCTGCAATTCTAACCTTACTTGGAAGGTGTCTGGGATGGCTGTTGGTACAAATGATAGCCCCCTGGATAGGATGTTATTTTCCACATCAGTTAGGGTATAATTCGATAAATTAATCACTGGATCCAGATTCACCAATATAGTACTAGTTTGTATTGCATTGAATCTCTCTTCTTCGATGGGAATAACATCGGTATGTTGGTTCTGAAATACAGTTGTCTGCTCAGTATAATTTGGAACCTGGATGGGTTCTACAAGTTCAGTTTGCAGAGCTATGGATATAGTTATTCCCACATCAGGAAATGCATTTGATGATAGTGACATGGTATTTGATGGATAATTGCTCCCATCTGCGGTGGGTCTTTCTATGGTCAATGGGTTGATGTCTTCAAGTGTGGTAGTTGGACTATTCCCATGGGATATTACCATCGATAGGTCTGTCTCCTTGTTGCTATCTCCCCATGGGAGTCCGGTTAGAAGAACCTGACTCGGGATGCACCCTGTGCTGATCTTCCCCGTCCCCATCTCCTGGGGCGATCCCAATTCTGATGCTTCCCCCCGCCTCTGTTTCCTCTGGTGGGACCTTCCCCTAAAAAGGGTTCTGTGTTTGGTACTCTGAGCTACTCGTAGAAGGCTGATTGGTGTCTGAATCAGAGCCACTCCCTGCTGATGAATTTCAGAAAGTATAGAACCTGCGTGGTCCCTGCCTACCCTTATTAGTGAAGAAGCCCTGGCTATCTTGCTGGTAATAGTTGTCGGCAAGGTATGGATATGTGACCTTTTTATCGTAGCTTTTTACGTCCTTTGCTAGTTTATCAAGCTTTCTACCTAGTGTGATGGTGTTGAAATAAGCCAATGATTTTTCAGCGCGTTCTAACGCTTCTTTTGCATTTGTGAGTGCTGAGCCACCTAGAATTTCAGTCTTAAGATCTGATATTTCTTGTATGAGTTTTTTCACATACTCAATGGCCGTATCCACTCCAAGCACCATCCAGTGCCTCGAGCAATTGTTGGCCACGTGGCTGAACCCTTCTCGGAATTTCGGGACGTCTATAAATATACCTGGTTCATTTCGTACCTGCAGGCCCTGCGGTATTATATTTGCTTCCAGATATTTGGTCAGAACATGACCGTGGAGTCGTGATCTGATCAATTTGTTCTCTAATCGTTCTAATCTCGCAAGTTTTCCATTAAGGCCAGCATCCGCTGGTAATCTATCGTTCCTTAAAAGGAAACTAGATGTACCCTGTTCCTGAATCAGTTTCGCTATATATTCTTCGCTGTATGACAAAATTTCTTTGTCAGACATATTCAAGTATACAAACGTTTGAAAGAGACAGTACAATTTACACTTATACAATACAATGAAACAATAAATGAGAGTAAAAAACCCTCGCAGGCAATGACCTGCACTCACTAAAGTAAATTTCTTATGGGGTAACCCAGTGTCCCTCAGAACCTGGGCAATACAATGATATTATCAACAATGGTCCTGTCGGGTATATACAAAATTGCTTCAAATACTGTGCGTATCTCAAAACATATTTACGGCATAATAGTGTTACTTATTATGACTCTAGATTAAATCATTAGGTGGAAACCAAACAAAAGGAAGGGTCAGAACATGTTTTTAATCAGTGAAATATTTTTCATTCATGTTTTATCTTTTTGTTTTTAACTGACTCCTTAAATTATGCATAGAAATGATTTACAAGTACAGCGCATCAATGCAAATCAGTGAAAATTGTGACATAGAGTGAAATATTGTGACTGAGTGATAGAACAATTATTGACCTATATACATGTGAATGGGGAGTATTGAGGGGAAAAGCAATTAGA
Organism: Lissotriton vulgaris; assembly: GCF_964263255.1. Taxonomy (NCBI): domain Eukaryota; kingdom Metazoa; phylum Chordata; class Amphibia; order Caudata; family Salamandridae; genus Lissotriton; species Lissotriton vulgaris. The sequence continues at coordinate 1,690,789,647 of NC_141694.1, forward strand.
AAGCCAATCTCTAATTCAGTGATTCTCAAATCCAACACGCTATATTAGTTAGCTATGTTACGCTGGACTTGGATGATTGGTCCTTATGGTATTTTGTCGACATTTCGACCCTATTGACGCCTTAGTTGTGGGTCTCTGGCGGGTCTTCTTCAGGACGGGGGCAGGGGGAGTGATATCGCGCCTGTAGGTTAATTAGAATAAAACCATCAGGTTTGGATTTTGCACAAGGTTTACATTAAAAAGATAAAGACTTTCATGTGGGGTTGGGAATCACAAATTACCGGATACTTTGGCACCAGCCTGGGTCCCCTCTTGGGTTAGACACCATGGAGTGTTTCTGGTTAGGGTCTCCTCTTCAGTGCTGTTTAATCTGTGTAACATGGTAAATTTGTAAGGGGTAAGTAAAATTGGACTCTTGATTTAGCTCTTAGGCGTTTTGATTTAACCTAGGTGGTAGTGTCAACTCACCAAATGAGAACAGACATCTGTCTCTCATACTGATTCAATCCTGTTGACATAGGCGTTTTCTTGTGTTATGTAAATCTGTCGACTATTTCCGACGATCTGCAATTTAAAGTTCGAATGGGTCAGAAACTTATACATTCTTTTGAGCTTACGGTAGGTTTGTTGCTGGTTTTGGAAAAAACGGTGCTAGACTCACCATCAGGTTGCCTCCGTAAGTCTAGGAGATGACTCACTGTCTTAATCCTGCTGAGACCTGTATCTTGCGTGTGACGTATGGTTGCCTAGCAACGAGGCAATGTCCTCGAGGCGACCGCGGAAATGAGCATATCAGCGGCCCCGCACTCGGAGCCCGATCAGAACAGAACAGAAGGTGGCCGTTTCTTGACTCCTGTAAAAACAACGAGAATCTAAACCATGGTGGGTACAGCTAGCACGGTGAGCACTCTTGCCTAGACTCACGTATTGCTATAATGCGCGAGCACTCACTGATCCGCTTTTCTAAATTTCCAGATTGCGGTAAATAATTAACAGAGATACAGGTCTCAGCAGGATTAAGACAGTGAGTCATCTCCTAGACTTACAGAGGCAACCTGATGGTGAGTCTAGTGCCGTTTTTTCCAAAACCAGCCACAAACCTACCGTAAGCTCAAAAGAATGTATGAGTTTCTGACCCATTCGAACTTTAAATTGCAGATCGTCGGAAATAGTCGACAGATTTACATAAAACAAGGAAACGACTATGTCAACAGGATTGAATCAGTATGAGAGACAGATGTCTGTTCTCATTTGGCGAGTTGACACGACCACCTAGGTTAAATCAAAACGCCTAAGAGCTAAATCAAGAGTCCAATTTTACTTACCCCTTACAAATTTACCATGTTACACAGATTAAACAGCACAGAAGAGGAGACCCTATCCAGCACAACTCCATGGTGTCTAACCCAAGAGGGGACCCAGGCTGGTGCCAAAGTATCCGGTAATTTGTGATTCCCAACCCCACATGAAAGTTTTTATCTTTTTAATGTAAACCTTGTGCAAAATCCAAACATGATGGTTTTATTCTAATTAACCTACAGGCGCGATATCACTCCCCCTGCCCCCGTCCTGAAGAAGACCCGCCAGAGACCCACAACTAAGGCGTCAATAGGGTCGAAACTTCGACAAATTACCATAAGGACCAATCATCCGAGTCCAGCGTAACATAGCTAACTAATATAGCGTGTTGGATTTGAGAATCACTGAATTAGAGATTGGCTTTCTAATTGCTTTTCCCCTCAATACTCCCCATTCACATGTATATAGTTCACTAATTGTTCTATCACTCAGTCACAATATTTCACTCTATGTCACAATTTTCACAGATTTGAATTGATGCGCCGTACTTGTAAATAATTTCTATGCATAATTTAAGGAGTCAGTTAAAAACAAAAAGATAAAACATGAATGAAAAATAATTCACTGATTAAAAACATGTTCTGACCCTTCCTATTGTTTGGTTTGCACCTAATGATTTAATCTAGAGTCATAATAAGTAACACTATTATGCCGTAAATATGTTTTGAGATACGCACAGTATTTGAAGCAATTTTGTATATACCCGACAGGACCATTGTTGATAATATCATTGTATTGCCCAGGTTCTGCGGGACACTGGGTTACCCCATAAGAAGTTGACTCATGCAGAATGGCATGAAAGGAACTCCACCCTGTTGATTGCATTCCATGTATAGTATATATCAATGGTCTGTGACTACAATTGTGGTTGCCAACCATTAGTTACTTTGACACCTCAAAGGATGCTGTAATTGATTCACAAAGGAGAAGGTGTCAGCTTGGCACATCATCCTCTTTGTGAATGGTGTTGGAAACCTCAGAGGGAGCAGGCAATAGATCAGGGGACCATGCCTGTGTTTGCAGACAATATCAGGAGGTGCAAATAGCTACTTGCCTAAGTAATCGTCATTAAACAGGGTGTTATGGTACCCTTTATGATGCAACCTATGAGTACATAGTTTGCATCACGTAATTAAAATTTTGGCACACAATTTCCAACCATTTTTTTGCATCCCATCTTTTTGGTTCATGTCCGCTAAACTCCATAATGAAAGTTATCCTAGTGAAAACAATGGTTGACATATTAATCATTTACTTTCTCCTGTGTAGTAATTTGAGTAAATGCCATCTTGAGTGTTAGACAAGATGCACTTACTCCTCAAATTTGGTGAAATAGAAATAGTAATAGGTCAACAACAATTTTTCTATTGGTTCATCAGTTTTGGGGACTAATGAGAGGCTAATTCCTTCTTGCATTAGAAATCTTGGCAGACCTGAAGAGAACTCTTAAGCTATATAGCTCTAAACTGTGTGCAGGCTTGTGCCCCTCAGAGGTCTCAACTGGCCCTCTGCCAGGTTTTTGCCTAGTAAATGGTTTTTAAAAAACACTAATTGCTGTTTCCTAATCATTCAGGCCAAACTAGACCAAGAGATTTTACAGGGGAGAATTGATTTTGCTTCCTGGTCTGAAAAATTGGATCATTTCTATGTGTCTTTGGAAATGTTGTACAGTGGGTTTACTACCATCCCAGGTAATACAAGGACAATGTCCACTTAGTAAGAAATGTCATATTCAATATTTGACCATAACAATTTTTTTTAAGCAACATATTGCTGGGCCAAACTATTGTCAACTATTTTTCAGTCCAGTTGCAAAAAGGTTGGTAGTTGCACCCTTTATGACAACTGAAATCAATGTTATCAACTGGAATCAGATTTACATTTGTTAACTCCAAGTGACATTAGGCCTACCATACAATCAGTATACCCCTTGACAGGACTCTGGACTTGCACATACTTACCTATTTATCAAAGTCACAGAAACTATTTATGGTCTTTTAACTGTTTTATGTGATTAACTAAAATGTATGGTTTCAACCAGGAGGTTGTATGTCTTCCCTTGTTTATGAAAGCAATTGTCTCCTTGTCCAAAATGTACACTCAAGATCATCATTCACTGATTTGGCAGGGCTGAATACAAAAATTCCCTTTTCCTGCTAATTAATGTTCATGTTGTTTGAGCTGTGATATTTTGATGTGATTATAGGGTTATCCTACTTTATGTTGCTGATATATTATTCCAGTACTGGAAACTGAATTTCAGTCTACCCCTTCACTGGCCACATCATTTATGATGAGCTTCACCTTATCCGGTATTACATTTCAACACTCTAAGAAACATATCTCGAATCATAGCACTTAGAATGCCTACTGCACCTGACAGACCACTTTAGTAACAACCCTCTGGGGGAATAACTTGTGGATCAAATCTAAAAACACAAACAAACCAGCATTTTCAATGTCCCTAAAGCCTACAAGGAGTGCAGTAGAAATATGAAACATGACAATTACAAAACATGCAACCAAGATAACTAAGTAGCAATCACCTCTTAGGATACAATTGTCTAAAATCATTGATCCAATGATAACACGTCACTGCAGAATATACGCAAAATACTGAAAAGCTCTCAGCAGACAGAAAACATTCTACAACATCTGGAAAGTCAAGAAGGCCGAAAATAAAACACAGATACCCTACCGCCATCATTATACCATTCACATTAGAAACTCCATGCTAATCATCCTCCAAAATATATACATGACATCCACTGTTTGTATTCAGCAAGCCTTTAAAGACCCCAGTTTTCAATCTTCACCACAAGTGTACATTGGATGTATTCTCTTTTACTGTTAAAGACAATGTTCACAAAATCATGGCTGTTTTTTCACAATCAGTGTTGAATAACCTCAGCTTAAACCATTGACCTGACCTGCTCACAAACTGTAACCTTTGACCTGGCAAAAATGACCAATGCCGCAAATACAGTTGCTCATTCATTCAATATAACCAAAAATACTTTCTTCAAAAATGTGAAGCTAATCCAATAAATCCAATAAATGAAATTATAGCTCTCTCTTAAATGTTTTAGCATTCCATGGGTTATTGAACATAGTCTGTCAAAACACCTCTAAAATATTTCATCACAACCCTCTTCCTTCTTATGAATCATCAATCTGGATGGCTGAAGGGATCTGCTTTTGCCTCAATATTTGAACATTATGCCAACGGTATCTCCTCATGTCTGTGAAGTGTTTGATAAAGTCAACCTGGAAATCCTGCTCCATTGGCTCAAACATCTCATGGGTATAATTGAAAAGACACCCATCAATCAGAATATTCCTCAAAAGTCAGACTCAAATTCAAAAAATAGATAATTGCAGTTCATTAACTTCTAAAATCACCTGTCATCCTCTAAGGCTCCTCAGTTTTGGGCACATATATTAACCCTTTTTAAAGGGAACTCATAGCAGTGGCATTGCATTCATATTATATATGGGTCATGCTCAGCCATTCTATTCTATGAAACCATCCGGGATTTGCAGGCACTCTATGACACAGATACAGACCTGCGAACCCTATATACAAGGCCCGTTTACAGAAAATATTTAAACAATTATCATACAAAAACTGTTTACCATGAACATAATGTTTTGATTTATGCATTTCAGGTGCTAAATATATCTGTACTGTATTCATTGTGAATGTTAAGTTTGAATGAAGAGAAATATGTGGTATGCATGTGGTTTGTTTTTGTTCTAGTTTTAATGATAAAATATTGAACACATTACTAGCAATAAATAAAAAATGTTGTACTTTTGAATATACACATGGCTAGTTGTCGCTCTTTTGATCAGGTTTGATGAAAAAAGCCTATTGACAACTAAAGATATCACAATCTAAGGTACGTCAGGAGAACACAACACAATCAATAAAAAGCAACAGCAAAAATAGTATATAAAAAGTTGTTCCATATATTTATTACAATCAAAGGTTTAAAAACATATAATACATAAAAAAACATTTCATAATGACATTCTTAGAAAACAAAGCCAACGCTGCGTTTCGAAGTGTTAGCTGATGTTCACCTTCTTCAGGACAGTTTTCTCTAATCTAAGTAAGGCTGAGTTTCCTCTTCATCAGGATTACGCCAATGACATGAAGGCACAGGATTTTGGTGCTATCCCACACATTAAAACCACTGAGTCAATGCCCAGAGTCATATGACATTCATTGGAGCCACCGTCTTGTCAAGATAAAAACATATGCTATAAAGACTGAAACTCAATGTGTGGGGGCCTGTCAAGGAGCCTTTTTATGTCAACTCTTAAGTAGCGACTGGATACCGACTTGAAATGAAACCATACATGGATTTTATGCACCGAGAATAATGTTTGTGTGGATCACTGTGCAGGTATTTGTTAAAAATCTCTCCTGACATACCTTGGAAGTAAAATATGGCCTCCCTGCGTCCATCTCAAATGACATCACTGATGACATCACTGATTACATCATCCACATGATAATCTGATGCACCTCCTCATACCCTTGTGGAAAAGCAATCTGTTTTGGATTTTGGAAGCAAGAGCAGGAAATCTGTTCTTGCTTCCAAAATCCAAAAAAGAGTTTGCAATGACAGGGCGGGACCCGCACGGCTCCCACCCTGCCATAGCAAACAGCAGTGTCCCGGGGGTGGGCACCCCGGACACTGCAGGAGCTGACCCTGGGGGGGTGGCGATCCCTAGGTCCATTGAGGGCTCCATGAGGGGGCCCCCTCCTTTTATTTACATGTCCCCGCATAGGTGATGGTCCCGGGGCTCGGGGGTCCGTAACGGACCCCCGCATTTACATTATTAGTGCCCCTGGGAGGTGGCGGTCCCTGGGGCATGTGGGGGGCTCAAGTCCGCCACACAGGTATAATTATTTTTAAAAAACAAGCTCTGAGGGGTGGCGGTCCCCGGGGCAGCGGGGGAGCCGTGTGCCCCCACGAATATTTAAGAAAATTCCCAGAGGGTGGCTGTCCTTAGGACTTGGGGGGCCTTGGAGGCCCCCCACAGATTAATAAAAAAGAAGCCCCGGGGAGGTGGCAGTCCCCATGTCCTCCCGTATATTATTCACATAGCCCCGGGGAGGTGGCAGTCCCTGGGGCTGCGGGTAGGCCCCCGCAATTATAAATTAGGAATTGGGCAAAGCCCTTGGGATTCCCGAACTGGCGCCAAAGTTATGAGGAAAAGAATAAACGCTTTTCCTCTGGAAACTAGGTCCTAACTATAACTACCTACTGGCGACCGCTGCCGGAACCTGATGTCCTAGAGGGACGCGGACTATTCAAGTATGTGGTGCCCCAACCATATGAGGGACACCAGCAGGACTCTTGTCAGCAGTAGCGTGGGAGAGATGCACAACCAGACCCCGAGAGAAAATAGTGTCTACACTAGAAAACGGCAAAGTACAAGTGGAGTGGTGGCCGCGGCAAAAGATTTCAACTAATGAGTTGCATTGTGGGCCATCGAGACCCGTCTCAATCAAGTACAGATGCCGACGCGAATAGACTACTGCAGTTTTCTGATAGGCGTGAGCCCTGCCAAGGAGGTGAACTAATGTTTAAAAGGGTGCGTGGCTGTGCGATATGAAGAACTGCTTTTTTTAGCACTGATGAAGGTGAAATACCGAAATGCATTTGCAGATCAAATCAGTTTGCAAAATCCCAAGAGTGCTCCGATCTCCGTAGTTGTTGGGTAAAAAGATGAATCCTCCTGTCATCCACAGATGCACCCGCTGAGAGTTCGTCTGCCTAGGTGGAATTGTGTTTGGGATGAAATTGGTAGAACAGAACCGCCGCTGCCAGAAACTGATGTCCTAGAGGGATACAGACTATTCATGTTTGTGGTGCCCCAACCATATGAGGGACACCAGCAAGACTCTTGTCAGCGGTAGCATGGGAAAGATGCACAATCAGACCATGAGAGAAAATAGTGGCTACACTAGAAAACAGCAAAGTACAAGTGGAGTGGTGGCCGCGGCAAAAGATTTCAACTAATGAGTTACATTGTGGGACATCAAGGCCCATCTCAATCAAGTACAGATGCCGATGCGAATAGACTACTGCCATTTTCTGATAGGTGTGAGCCCCATCAATGAGGTAAACTCATGTTTAAAAGGGTGCATGGCTGTGCAATATGAAGGAATAATTTTTTCAGCACCGATAAAGGTGAAATACTGAAATGCATCTGCAGATTAAATCAGTTGCAAAACCCCGAGAGTGCTCCTTTCTCTGTCATTGTTGTGTAACAAGACGAATCCGCCTGTCGTCCACGGATGCACCCGCTGGGAATTCGGCTGCCTAGGTGGAACTGTGTTTGGGCTGATTTTGGCAGACCAGAACCGTGGCTGCCGGAACCTGATGTCCTGGAGGGACGCGGACTATTCAAGTCTGTGGTGCCCCAACCATATGAGGGACACCAGCAGGACTCTTGTCAGTGGTAGCATGGGAGAGATGCACAACCAGACCACGAGAGAAAATAGTGACTACACTAGAAAACGGCAAAGTACAAGTGGAGTGGTGGCCGTGACAAAAGATTTCAACTAATAAGTTACATTGTGGGACATCGAGGCCCGTCTCAATCAAGTACAGATGCCGAAGCGAATAGACAACTGCCATTTTCTGATAGGTGTGAGCCCCGTCAATGAGGTGAACTCATTTTTAAAAGGGTGCGTGGCTGTGCGATATGAAGGACTGATTTTTGCAGATTAAATCAGTTTGCAAAACCCCAAGAGTGCTCTGATCTCTGTAGTTGTTTTGTAACAAGACGAATCCGCCTGTCGTCCACGGATGCACCCGCTGGGAGCTCAGCTGCCTAGGTGGAACTGTGTTTGGGATATATATATATAGACATTTAGAGGCCAGATGAGTCGTGAGACAATCTGCTTTCTTTGATGTTGAAATTCTGATAAAAAACACACAGCTACATACTAGACTGCACAGGAAGGCTACGGCTGGTAGCTCGCTATTACATGCAGCGAGTCGTCATCCAGTGCACCTGATCCGCAGCATCCCCTTTGGGGAGATGTTACGCATTAGAAAAATCTGTAGCACTGATGATGAATGCATTAAGGCACAGACTGAATGCTGTACCAGATTTCTCACATGAGGTTCCTAGTGTAGTTGATAAGGCCATGGCCAAAGCCAAATGAGCAGGGCAGATCACAGGCACTGGCTATCAAAACATCTAAAGATAACTCACAGGAGACAGTACAGCCCTCAAGACTTATTATGACTTATAGTAATCAACATCAAACTACTAGAAAAATTAACAATAAGAACTGGGCACTAGTAAGAAATGATCCTGTTCTGGGGGACATACTAACAAGGTCCCCCAATTTAATATTCAGAAAAGTGAGCTCGATGAGCAATTCATTGGTCACTAGTAGTCCTGATGTAGTTCAGAATACAACTTGGCTGATGGTCAGCAAAGGCTTTATTAAATGTGCAGTCTGTAAAGTATGCAAACAAGGAGTGAGTAAGACGGAATACACCACACCGTTTAGGAGCAGGCCAACTAAGATTGACAAAAAACTTACCTGAAAAACAGAGTTTGTGGTGTATGTGCTAGAGTGTCCCTGTGGCCTGCACTATGTGGGCAGTACGATGATGCAAGAGGATACTCCAGCACATAAGGGCAATCAACAATGGGGATACATCTTACCCTGTTGCCCACCATTTCGATGAAAATCATGTGAGTTGCATTACTTTAGGTTAGGTTAGGTTAGGTTAGGATTTATTGAGCGCACAACTCACCCTGGGGCATCCCGGCGCTGGCTAGCAATTATATCTGGAAGTGAGAGGAATCGGGGAGTCTATTTACTGAAGAGAAAGGCTTTCAGCTGTTTCCTGAAGGAGCCATAATTTGAATTAGCACGTAGGGTCTTCGTGAGTAGGTTCCAATATCTGGGAGCTAGGTAGAAGAACGCTCGACCACCCGTCTGAGTCAGGCAAATTCTTGGGACTCTTAGTAGTTCATGAGTACAGTCTCAGTCTCCTACTTCGGCAGTATTTAGGGTATTTTATTTTGCAGATACCAAGGGCCTTTTTTCCTGAGGGCGTTATGGGTGAGGCAACAAATTTTGAAAAAGGATCTCTTTTTAACTGTGAGCCAGTGCAATTCTGTGAGTAATGGGGCAGAGTGAGTGCCCGGCAGACAATTGAGAATTATTTGCGCTGCTGTGTTCTGAACAGTATGTCATATTGACAAGAGGGTTGATCCCACCTCCGCCAGCAAGGCATTGCCATAGTCTAAATGGCTCGTCACCATCGCATGAACCAAGGTTCTGCGTTGGGCAGTGGGAATGAAAGGAAATATTTTCCGGAGAAGCCAAAGACTGTAAAAGCAGGTGCCAGTAGTGGTGGTGATGTGATCTTCCATAGACAGGGAGCAGTCAATTTTTGTTCCCAGGTTCCTAACAGATGATTTGGGAATAGGGGCAGCACCTAGTTGTACAGGCCACCAATCTTCTGACCAGATAACCTGTGCTTTACCCATAAACATGATCTCGGGCTTGCCGGGATTTAACTGGAGATTATTCATCGTCATCCAGTCAGAGATCAGCTTCATGCCATTGGAAAAGCGAGTTTTTTCTAGTTCTGGACAGTTCCCGATAGTGAACATGAGCTGCGGGTTGTCCGCATATGAGATGATTTAAAAACCCAGCTGTTCCACTATCTGGGCTAACGGGGCCATATATATTAAAAAGGGACTTGATTCTACCATTGTAGAGAGGTGGAGTTCGAGATGCTCTCTTGAGAAAACTGGAAACCAAATATATATTAGAAATGGACACAAAAACTCAGAACGGGTTAAATTCCAGTAAGGATTTTTTTAACTACCTCATCTGTTAATTAGAATGTACCCATATGTCCATGCTGCTGCTTCTTCATGAAATGTTTTTATGCTAAACTTTTTTATACAGTTTGCATAATTTTGCACATTATGGTTTTATAGGGATTTTTAAGTGTCACTTTTCATGCACTAGCACTTTATTCTAAGACTAGGTTTACATGGATAATTGCCCACTTGGGCTTTAATGTGCGTTGTTCATTCATGGCACTGTATCATTGTATACAGTCTATTATTGTGCAATAAGATATTAAATACTGAGATTTTTAATGCTGCTACATCGATTACGATGGGAAAAGGCTGATATTAATGCTTTTCCTAGCTTATGCACTTTTTTAACACCTTGGGTGCTTGAGAGATTTTCCTCCTGTGCTGCATTCCCTTCATTCCCATTGTTCATGACGAGCTCAGCTCGTCATGAGCACAGTTCAACCGTGCCTCATGACGAGCTGAGCTCGTCATGAGCATCGAAGGGGTTAAACTACTGTACATATATTTATAATTATTTATGTACATGTGTTATTTCAGTTGTGAATCTCTTTTACGAGGCATCCTTTTAATGTGGTGCGTCGATAAAGTTTGGTTTTACCAGGTTTAACAGTGAACTTTAGTGATATTTACATCATTTATATTATTTTGCTTCATATTGCACAATGTTGGTGTGATATCAACATGTTTCTTCTATGCCTAGGATGAAGAGCAATTTTTTTGAGCACTGCCACTTTAAAATGAGGCGGTTGTACCTGGTAACGTGTCATGTGATCAAGGTCCCACGAGGACTGAAACGCGTAATGCTGGGCATACAATAAAGAAAAAAGTGCACTGCAATTTGGGTTTGCTTTGTCTTTTCTGTGATTGGAAGTCAGAGACGAGTTTACAAGATATATATTCCAACAGGATCCACACCTTCACACGGCAAGGATTTCACGGCACCAAAAGAGTAGATTCCACAAGTAGGTTGCTTTTAAAAAAAACAAAAGTGTTTATTTAATACACTATAGTACATAGCATGGACGGTCTACGCATTTCGGCTCTCCGCCTTCAACTAGACCATAGAGTCCCATTGTCTAGATTGCCAATTTAAAGTGAAAGAGTGCATTTAAAACCCTCTGTCTGTTTCTACTATTGTACAAATACTAGACTACTGCCCCTCATGTTTAAATAATGGCGACAACTATCCGCCTTTTTTACATGTATTACTATCTGTAAAGTGCATCCAGCAATAATTTTCATGGCAGTAAAGTGCGAGTGCATAATTTCATTTCAATCCGGGAAAGATTAATTTGTAATTTTATTGAATTTGTAAAAGATGAAACATTTCTACAGAATTAAAAATGTATCCAAATGTGCCGATATATATTAGGTGAATATTCTGTCCAGTTTGAGTACAAAGAAGTTAATTACAGTAAAGTACTAGATAAGTTAATCAAACTGTTTGTTGACATAAAATCATTATCAGATGACTTTTAAAAGAATATTCAATTATTTCTAATACAATGATATGGGGAAAGAAAAACCAACGAACAAATTCATGGGGATATATCACATCCATCCAATACCTTTTCTTCTTTTCTTTTACTCTCTCATAAGTGTTAAAATAAGGGGGAACAATGTGATCTATATGTCACCGAAAGTGCTTAGTGCATTTACTAATTTTCCCATTTTGCAGACTGTTATATGAAAATTTCTATAAAGTATATATTTTCATAAAGAACAATCCTCAAGTTTCAACATGAAATCACTTAAAATCTAGAAAAAAGTTCATTAGATTAAGTCCTAATGATATTTCATATGGCACCTGTCTTATGATTTTTTATAAAGCAAATGTTTGCCTTTTTGCGTTCCCTTTTATCCTTTTTCCCCATTTCCCCAGATTTCTTACAATGAATTCATTCAGAATGAATCTTTTTCCGATAATTGGTTTCTCTTTGTTTGTCCCTGTACAATATTTTCTGTGGCTGTAAGCGGAAAATGTTTATTTCAAATCTGAATGCTGATGTTTAGGTATCAAAAAGTTCTTACGTATGATATTATTGCAGGTGGATATATAGTTCTGCATCCAGATTATGGCCAAATGGACTCTCAGTTCCAATGGATAGAACATATTGAGATTTCATTTTCCTTTGGTCGAAAGTTCTGTTACCTCCTTGTTCTTTCTTCCTCACGATGTTTAATAATAATAATATTAATACAGATACTTATAAAGCGCGACAGCTACCTCAAGCAGAGGTGTCCCGGTGCTAAGCGATCAACAGTATGCAGATAGAAAACCAGTAAGCAAAGCCACGGTCCCATTATTCTGCCCTAAAGAGCTAGTTCTTAACTTTTTTCCTGAAAAGGGGCTCTCCCTCAATGTTGCGTAGGTCGTCTGGCAGGGAGTTCCACAATGTTGCTGTCCCAACCGTGAAGGATCTACCTCCTAGGTGGGCCTTGTTAAAACGGGTTATGCAGAGCAGGCTTTTTGAGTTAGACCTTAGCGATCTCGTCTGCTTATAACCACGTAGTCTTAGTTTCAGGTAGCTGTTGCATTTGCCATGGGTAGCTCAGAAAGCCAACGTCAGCCCCTTGAATTTGATCCTTTTAGCAACAGGTAACCAGTGAAGGTCTTTTAAGTGCGGAGAGACATGATGTCGAAAAGGGACCCGCCTAATCAGTCTTGCAGCCGCATTCTAGGCCACCTGAAGGCGCCTGATTAGATACTTTAGGCCAAACTATTTCAATAGTTGGCTATTACTTGAGTGGTGTTCAGAGAAGTGTTTCGCCATTGGATAGGAAAAGTCTTTATTTTTGATGGCTCTTAAAGGTTGGAGTATTCTTAGAATATGTACTCCCCACATATTGCTTTTTACAGGGGCATTCCAATATGTATACCACATATTTAGACTCACAAGTAATATGGTCAATGATGCGTTCTGTTTTCCCATTTTCAAGTGAATATGATAACTTGTTTTGACCATGCTTGCAGACCTGGCATTTTGAATACTTCCAATATCCAGGTGTATTTAGCCAAGTGGACTTCTCAGGTTCCTTGATCTCATGATGGCTATGCGTCAAAATGTCTCCTCAGGAAGCTGTTTTTCTGTATGTTATGCTTGGGTTTGATGGTACTTTTCTTCTAAAATTTCTCATCTAGCTAGCTAGCTAGATACCCCAGTTTTTCTTTACGTTGTCTTTCAGTTCTTTATTTTCATTATTGAAGTCATGTGATGTCATTTTCTTCTTTGTCTTCTTCTAGACTTTCTGTGTGTGGTGTTAGTAAGTCTGCTCTTTGTTTAAGTTTGACTTTTGTTCTAGCTGTTTTTATAACTTCCAACAGGTAACTTCTCTCCAAGAAACGTGTGCCCATTTCATCAAGATTGTGTTCGATGTCGATCATTTCTGAACAATTTCTCTTTGCATGGAGCATTTTTCTGTACGGTATACTCCACTTTAGATGTTTTGGATGCCCACTTATGGTGTGGAGTATACTATTGCAGGCAGTTAGTTTCTGATGTATCATTGTACAAAACTTCTGGTCTTTGATAAACACTTCGACATCTAAGAATGTAACGTGGTTTTTGCTTAGTGTAGATTTGAATGATAGGTTATGGTTGTTTTTGTTCAATGTTTGGCAGAAAATTTCAAGGTCTTATTGCTCTCCTTCCCAGACCACAAAAAGGTCATCAGTAAATCTTGTCCATATTTTTATATTGGGTTTGTATTTGGTGTTCAGTACATTAGCTTCCCATACCGCCATGAGCAAATTTGCGTATGTGGGGGTAATCTATGTACCCATTGCTGACCCCTGCCTTTGGAGAAACAGTTCCCCTTTGAATAAGATGTTGTGAGTTAGGCAGTACTGTAGCATTTCAATGAGCATATCAGAGTGTTCCAGATAGCTCAAAGACCTTGTTTTTAAAAACTGTTTGATGGCCATTACTCCATCTGAATGGAAAATTGACGTATACAAAAAGGTTACGTCTAATGTTGCCATAATGAGTTGATCGTTCCATTGGGTATCTCGGATTTTATTGAGGAAATCAGTCATATCTTTCAGGTACGATGGTAAAGATGTTACATAATCCATTAGGAAGATGTCAATGAAGTGTGATGTTTTTTCGAGAAGGGATCCAATCGAACTCACGATGGGTCTTCCTGGTGGGTTGATGATTGACTTATGTACCTTTGGTAGGAAATATATGGTTGCTATGATGGGATAGTCAACCTTCAAGTAAATATATTCCTCAAAGTTAATCAATATCCGATCCTTCCATGTTTGTAATTTCAGATGGTATTCCTGAGTCCATACCTCCGATTATTATCCAATTTTTCATAATGATCTTTATTTTGTAGCTGCCTGTTAGCTTCATTTATGTATTGATCAAGGTCTTGTATGACGATGTTACCGCCTTTGTCTGAGGCTTTTACAATAATTCTTGGATCATCTCTTAGTTCCCTCAGGGCCCTGTGTCCACCCGGTGTTAGGTTCCATGATTTGTCTTTGTTCTTTTTTTGATTTTGAAAGTTTGTTGACATCTTCAACGACAATTTCATGGAATAGGTCTGTTTTATTCCCAGGTGGAATTTGTGGACAAAACGTTGATTGTGCTCTTAGTCCACTATCTCCTCCTTTCCATGTTGAGATGCCCATATTTTGGCAGAATTGTAAATCATCTTCCGCCTGAGATATGTATGTATATATATATATACACACTCTAACGGTTGATGCAGGGGACATGCATAGTATGTGGACTGTATATGTGGGCATCAGGGGCAAAAGGTGACAAGGGGTTAACACAAAAGCTTTACCCAGATAGTTTGCGGCAGTCGCTACTATCTGTTAGTAATATTCGTGCATATTGTACTCACGCATTCATGAGTGCTTCTTCTCCCGTACACCTACCCTGTCCCTCTGCTCGCCAGGGTCAAGGGTGATTGGAGGATGCAGTGTGGTTTAAATGGGAGTACCCGGTGGTGATGGAGCTGAACAGACAGTGCATGTCTGGTGTCCATATTGTAATGGTAAAATGGCGTATCATGTTGTTCCCATATTATTTGTTATATTTCTATGTTATTGATATACCAGTATATCATCAAGACTGGGTGTAGCGCTCATACAAGTTAGAGTGTGCAGCCTCATGGTGAGATTGTGCCAACGAGTCTCACATATGGAAATGAGAGGTCTGATGTATGTGAGCTGTTGACTGATTGTGTTGTCGATGTAAACATCACAGGCTCCTGTGAGCCAGTCTTCTGTGGGTGTGATCATATCAGTCACTTGGAATTACTCATGGTACTAAGATTGTGTGATATCAGGATTTTTTATGTATATATGATGGGGAAGGCACATGGATATTCATGTGTAAGTGCTAGTAGTTATCCCTAACAGTCAGGAATAGTCATGCCTCTGCAGGGATAGGTGTGTGATACAGGTTGAGGTGTGTGGGCCATGTTAAGTTTACTCAGTTTCAAGTTCATGGTTGTGGTATTTCGGATGACTTCAGTCAGTTATATATGCGCGGTGTCTAGATTGGATAGCTCTCATATAACCGAGGTCTATCTGCTGTCTGTTGCATAACGTTCAATCACAGTTTGATCCATGTTATCTCATCATTCAGACCCTATTTTTGTGTGTGAAGTTGGAACACCCAGCGTTCTTCTCTTCTAAATAGCGATGTTGCACTCTTTAGTGGATCAGCTTAGAAGATTGTCCACCTGAGGTCATCTGATGTTTGTTTTAGTTTGCGGAAGTGGTTGCACATCTTGGTTGCGCTGTGTGTACACCAAATAGTGCTTCTTTGTTCACCAATTCTTTTCTTAATGGCCCTTGGGCTCAACCCTACATAGGGGAGGTTACATGGGCAAGTAATGTGGTACACACAGTTTTTTGTGTTACAATATGTGCTGTTTTTGGGTCCCAATAAAGTTATTAGCCAGAGTCAGTTCTGTGGTAAAATGGCAAACCCTGCAGGATCCACATGGATAATGTCTGGTAACGGGGGTAGTGCTCATAGAGTATAATGTGTATGATTGGTTTTGAATCTGGGTCTGGTATGTACCACTTGGCCTCTCAAGTTCTGCATTCTCTTGAATGCAAATCATGGGCATACAGATCCATTTCACCTGTGTTTAGAATGTTCTAGTTTTTCATAATTATGTTTTTGACTTTATTCGATAAGGGCGTAAAGGTTGTCACACATGTCATAATATCTTCCGTTGGTCTGGTAGTGGTTTCTAAAAGTGTTTCAAGTTTTTGTTGTTACGCGCCCTTTTCTCCACTCGCTTGATCACTTTAGGTTGGTAGTTCTTGGTCAAGAAGTTGTTACTCAAAGTTTCGGCTTGTGCATCATAGTCTCTCATATTACTACCGTTCCTGCGTATGTGTAAAAACTGCCCAAAAGGTAGATTTTCATGTAATGCTTTTGGATGGTGGCTGTCGAACTTCAGGGGACTAATGCAGTCAGTATCCTTCTTGTAAGTGTTGGTATGAAGTGCACCATGTTTGATGGAAATGAGGAGGTCCAGAAAAGGTAGTTGTATGTCAGAGTTGGGCTTAGTAAATTTCAGGAAGAGATTCAGGGTGTTTACCCACTCACTGAATTATGGCATCTTGAGAGATCCGCTTTCCAAAAAAATCAGATATTGTCTATTTAGCATTTCCAGATAGTAATATTTGCTAGGTATAGGTATAAAGGGGGCCAATATGTGCTTGGATTCGAATTGGGCCATATACATACAGGCCAGGCTTGGAGCAAATATGCTGCCAATCGAAGTTCCTTGTATCTGATGGTATAGTTGTGACTTATATTGGAAAAAGTTATTTTTTAGGGCCATTTCATTATAAAGTCAACTGGTGTGTTGGTAGTCAGTGTTGCTTTTCTGAGACAGGTATCAATCACATCAATCGTTGCATCCTGTGTACAGGGCTTCCACATCAAGGGTCACCAAATGTTGATCTCTTCAAGGTGTTTCACATTGGCAGTCAGGTTGAGAACATCCCTGGTGTCTTTCAAGAAGGATGGTGTATTCTTGAGTGAGGGTCGGAGGAAATGATCACTGAATTGGCTAAGAGGTTCCAGAAGTGATCCAATGCCGGAGACAGTAGGTCTCCCCGGTGGACATTCTTGCCTATTTTGGGTAATACATAGAAGTGCAGTGTATTGGGGAAGTTATTTATCAGAAACTCTGCTTCATGTTGGGAGATCAATTGTTGTGTCTCTGCTCTTGAGACCATATGTTTTATTTCTGTCATAAGTCTGTCGGTGGGATCCAATGACAGTTTTTTGTGATATTTTGTGTTCGGCGATTGTCAGAGACATTTCTTATTCATAGTTAATGGAATTCCTTATCACCATAGCTCCACCTTTGTCGGCTGGTTTTATTATGATCTTAGGGTCATCTGATAGGGTGATCAGGGCACTCCTCTGCCTTGAGCAGACATTGTTGTATGAACGCTGTGGTCTGAGAGCATTGGTATCCTTAAGAACAGCCTTCTCAAAGGTAAGATTTTTGCTGGGTGTCTTGACTGCAATGGGAGTGTATTTGGAAGATGTGCAAAGTCCTGTATCTTGACAGACTGAGATTACCTTGTCTTGGAAGATAGAACATAGTCGTATTTTCCTAAAAAATGTATGTAATTCCCTTGTTAGTCGAAACTCATCTTCTCTAGGAGTTAGAACAAAACTGAAGCCTTTACCTAAGGCCACCTGTTCATCATTAATGAGGGTACTTTTGGAGTGGTTCTCAATTAGTGTTCTTTTGGTGGTCTTGCTCCTGGTTTGGCAATGTGTGTCCATCTCTTCCCAGTGTACTTTTCTTGTCCACCTCTTCTTCTTCCTCTGCCCCTGCCCTGGCCTCTGCCCCAAAAAGGTTGGGAGATGGGTTGTTGGTAAAATGATGGAATCGTTGTTGTGGTCCCGAAAATCTAGGAGACCACACGGGTGCAGGTCCCAGAAAAGGTATGGGTTGATACCTGTACATGTTTGGCGCCAGACATGCGCTGTCTGTTTGGCTCCGTCAACACTGGAGATACCCATTTAAACAACACAGCACCCTCTGCTCACCCTTGACCCAGGCGAGCAGAGGGACATGATAGGGGTATGGGAGCAGAAGCGCTTTTGAATACTTGAGTACCTTGTGCACAAAGATTGCTAACAGATAGTAGAGACTGCCAAAAACTATCTGGCTAACGCTTTTATGTTAACCCCTTGTCTCCTTTTGCCCCCAACGCCCACATATACAGCTCGCATACTATGTGCGTCCTCTGCATAGACTGTTACAGCATAGTGGACTAATCCACTGGTATGGCTATGTACTTCGGTCATCTTGACTACTGGGGTGAACACCAATATTTGCATTTCTCTTAACATATACTGCATGTAATTGATTCACTATACAACCGGAAGGGCAAACTATCACTGTGCCGGCCTTACAGTGAATATTAATATGTCACAATGTGATTTCCTATACCCGTGTCACAATATGGAAATCTGTGTATAATCACCTCTTTTTTAAGAAAACTGCTTTCCGCTGATATACAGTTTTAATTTGTTAGCCCTCTCAAAATTGACTACTATGCTGGAACAATGAGCATTGTATACGTATACATATATTTACCAGGGATGCTGTACATTTGAAATGACAGGGACCTAACCCTGGGCAAGCATTTGGTCCACCCATGAGGAAAATTTGTGGTATGCAAGGACACTCACACCACACACAATAGGCCTAGCATTGATATGTGCTCATTATGATTATTCTTTCTTTTTCTCAATACTTTCTTTTCCTTCTAAGTGGAACGATCCTTTTTATCACCACACACAATCTGTGAATTTAGACTGAGGTAGCTTATTTACCCTTGCATTTGGTCCTGAAGAAGTGCCTCGGATCTTATATAGACCAAAGAGGCACCAAACATATGGACCCGCACTCAACTCCACTATGCCACCTAGGTACATTAATGGCCCTATAGGCGGAACTAACACTCATTGGTTTTTTAAATCTGACAGGGGAGTCTAAAAAATAAAGATGTATGTGACATCGGCTAGCCAGTTTTAACCCACCACCACTACCCTCCACTCTACACTCCATATTGCACTCATCTGAAGGAAAAAAACAAAAGATCTCCGCTAAAGTGACTATACGGGGGACCTGTAGGGCATTGCAGCGCAAGCCTGATGAGGAGCAACCGCCCGATGATGAAGCATGACGTCCCTAGCGATGTGTGAGGGCAACAAGAAACGTTCTAGTTGACTGTCCCTTCTAACCATTCCACACCCCTCTATCAGGAACAGTGACCCCCATGGTTTTGATTCTATTACAGCTCAGAAGCACGGGCACTAGACATTTATCTACTCCTATGCCCCTCTCTTTACTTTTTTATACTAGTGAAAGTACCAATGCCTGGATAGCCAGCCTTCTGAATAGAGGGAGAGGAAATATAGAATTTTCCTAAGCATTCGGAGAAGGATGTTACAACTGGCCGAAGGTTTCCGCGCTTGTGATTCCAGTGAACGTGTGTTGTCAAGCCACACCACCAAACTCTTTATACGGGTCTTTGATGAAGGAGCATTTTCTAAACAGTCTGGCTAGCCTGACAGGGACTGATTGTTAGGACTGTTGCCCAACAGCTTGATCTCTATTTAGTCACCATTAAATTTGAGGCTGCAGCCAGGCATCCATTTGGCCACTTTTGTCAGGCATGGTGTGAGGTATTGAGAGTTTGAAAAGTGCTACACAGCTACAACTGAAACAAAATAGCACAAACAGTAATATTCACAAACATTATGACTGCCTCATATCAGTTTAAGCATAAGAAAACCATGATTTCCTACTTCGAATAGCTTTAAAAACTGTGATTATTTGTAATGTCATTAACAAAGCATGTTAATAGCGTGAAGCTTAAAGGAGGTAGTAAGCACATCAGCTGCCACTTCAGAGGAACAGCTCTTCTGAATGTCATAAGCAATCTTTTAAAGGAGAAGTGTGGCTCACTGGTTAGAGGAGGCATACCCTGAAGCTGAGGTGAGACCCGGGACCAGGGTTCGATTCCCGACGCGGCAGGGTCCCGAACCCAATTGTCCACGGACTCGATAATTCTCGCTTCGGTGCCCACTCTAAGCACGATTTCACACTATGCAGCTCTGGGCAACAAGATTGCTTAATCTCCACAACAGCCCCCACGCGGGATGCCTGGCTTTCACCTTGGGGATGCCCAGCACGGGTGATCTCACAGGGAAAAACCAGGACGGGTTCCCAAGGCAAGCGCCGAGATGCCCAAGGGTAAAATCGAGCGCTATATAAGAACACACATACATACATACATAAAGGCTCAAAATGTGAACATCTCTGCAGTGTTGTTTCTAATTGATTATAGTGCATTCCACCACAACCAAACAAGACATCCTGATGGATTGCCTCAAACATTAAAAGGTTATCAACTGGAATACATAAACATGGTAGATTGTTCCTCTCTAATAACATTCAATTTGAAAAGATATGCCACAGCAAATAATATTCTTTGAACATCACCATAGTCTGCTGAAAGGCTCCTCCATGTATGCCTTTCACCTTAAAGTGTATATTACCACATTGGCAAAGATCACTCATAAACATGGCATCTAATTCCTTTTATAGGCAGTTTATACCCAACTGCATCTGAAATGGATGGCCACACAACATTAATGGCTGCCTCAAAACAATTCCCCTCTTTGCCTCTCTCTTAATAATTAAAACATTGATTAATTGAAATTACAAAAAACACCTTAGTGCCCTTCAGGAGGCCAAACGTGGCAAGCACTCCAACTACTATCAACTTAATTCTAATCCATATAAACAGATTATATTTGAAAACAAGGAAACACACAACACAAAATTACATATCCAAGTACAGCAAAAGCAACCGGAAGAGACTTAATTTCAAACAGGAGATGAAAACCTGTAATTTAAAAATTATAATCTCACATTTCTAATGAACTAGGGTGAAAATAAAATATGGATTTTCCTTTCGTCAATAACTCTTTGGCAGATTAAAGGCATATGCCATATTTATGTGGTGCCTTAAATGTGGAAACACAGTTATTGCCTTAGCACCAAATCTAATTTCTGCTTTACTGTAAAAAGTTTGGGGTATGAATCTCCCGAATAGCAAAAAATGTAACCTCCTAGTAGCAAGGTCCTGAACCATAAAAAATAGCCAACTGACTCGTGTTTAAGATTTTTCTGGGTGGGATTGGACAGTGAGGTTTTATATCTATCATGTGGCTATCATTTAATGAAGGATATCCTTAAAGGAAAGTTCCTAAATTTAATTCTATTGAAATGTGCTCCTAATGGTTCTTTTCATGAGCGATACAAATGCTTATTTGCTCATCTTTGGCATATACCTTGCTTAAAGTATCAAGTCTTGAACATGCCCTTGAATGCTCTCCTCTTCAAAAATGCTTCAGACAGAGACCTGCAATACAAGGGAAGGTTTTTCGGGACAATCCATTTGATGGTTTTCTGGATCAATATGTGAGTACATAGCTCAATATAAACTCTCTAGACCTCGCATTAAGGATTTCATCAATTTGCCAACTCAAGGGAGACAGTCATTTGGACTGCAAACACCTCTCCACGCAGTGACCAATATCTGAGTGAAATGTGTTTTTCGAAAGCACACTCAAAAACACTAGGAAACAAGGAACATACCTTAAATATGTATTTTTAAGTGAGAATCCTATCCTATTGCATGCAATGTGAATGATAACTATTTTTTAATTAATTTTTTTGGTCCTCATTTCACCATTGGCGTCTGCTAAATGAACGATTAAAACCTGATCCAACCTGGGCGCCCGGGGCTAATGTTCTTGCATTCGCCTTGGGCCAACCAGGCCTGCTTCTTTGTACGAGGCATGGTGTAATCATAAAACCTTTGAGGCATTAGGCCAACCTCATCTCTTTGCCCCACAAGATCAAAGGTTCCCACACATTGTTGTTACCATTATCTGCCAAGCCCATATCTAGGCGCGCCATGCCTAATGCTGCACGCAACCAGTTTTCATAGAGAGGGGACTAGAATCCTTCCACAGTTTGCATCTCTCTCTTGCGAGCGATCAAGATCAGACAGAAAAACAAGCCCACTTGTGTCGCAGAGAGCAACCTTATGAGATCCATATCCAATCCAAACAGAACTCGAGCTGCATTAAGGCACAGCTTAACTTTAAAAATACCTTGCAGAGCCCTCCTCAGGCTAGCCCAAAAACCACACAAAATAACACAATAAAAAATTGTGACCAGGCTGCATCTAGGGCACTTAGGGAGAGGACAAACAACACATTTTGCAATTTTTTGGGGCGTATAATAGAGCATATTAATAACATAAAGGTGTTTTTTTTTTAGAAGCTGGCCTAACGAATTTATATAAAATTTGGAGGGATAAAGCATAAAGACTAGCTGAAGCCTCTTCCAAAGTGGAGGAATTCAATACAAGATGAGATGGGGGAACTGTGTATCCTCTGCATATAACAGGCTTCTATACCAAAATCCCACTTCTTTTTTCCTGGGGTTCGGACTTTGGAGGGCATTCTCAATCTCCCAATGTCCACCTGTCTTCACCTTCTCTGCTGAAAACCAGGAACAAAGTTGCAAATATTTAAATCTGGAAAAGGAATCCCCTATCTTTAATCTCAAAACTTCCCTGGGGAGAACCCCCTCAGATGTCACGAGGTCAGACCAAATCTTAATCCCTGCACTCTTGATGGGGGACGCTAAACCATCTCTGAGGCACTTGGGCGATCCCGGGGAGTCCCAAATTGGGGTAAAATCAGAATAGTATCTTATACCCCATCTCCCTTTGACTTTATACCAAACGTGAAGCACTAGTTTTAAAACCTTCAGTCAGACCTTCTTGAAAAACGTTGGCGCACCAAACTTGTACAAAAACCCAGTATCCCATCTCTCAAGATTAACCATTGTAGTCAAGATCCGACCCCAGTTGGAATCGTCAGGACTGAAGAGCAGACAGCGTACATTCTTTAGCTGGAAAGAGAATGAATACCAGAGCACATCCAGCAGCGCTAGGCCTCCCTTTAAAAGTTTTCGTTTGATCTTTTTCCAGGACAACCTGGAATTTTTATTAGCCCATATAAAGCTGCCTATTTTACCCTGGATTTTCCCCAGAAGCTTATCTGGAAAGACTAGAGGTATGGTGCTGAATAAATACGTAAGTTTGGGGAGGATGACCATCTTGACTAGATTAACACGACTGTGTATTGCCATCTAGAAAACAGATGGTCGATCTCCTTGGCCACATTCTTCAGATTTATCTGCGTGATAATATTTTGCTCCTGTCCTATACTTATCCCCAGATACTCGCTTCTACGAGTACCTGGCAAATTGTTCACCCCCCAACACATTACCTCGGTCTTGGTGTTGTTAATCGAGTAGCCAGAGTACAGACCAAATTCGATCAAAGCAGCCTTCACCCTAGGGAGCTCCTCCGCTGGGTACTGTTATAAACCAGCAAATCATCAGCGTATAGGGCTAATTTACAGCTGTGAATGATAACTATTACAAAAATCAGTAAAATAGTAGCTACAATATTTACTAAGATTGTGATCAGAGAGAAATATTGACACATATTGTCGAATCATGAAAGTTTTCTTTATAACAATATTTTATATTCCCACCATCACTTCTTTGGCTAACTAAACAATGTGGTAGCACCACAAAAGGGCTTAGTTACAGTTTCAAAGATCGATTACACTCTCATACCTCGTCTGACCAATTAAGCCAATGTTCAGTGAAATATCAACATCTGTTATTCTTGTCTACAAAAAAAGGAAAGCAGAGAAGGCCACATAGTGAAGGCTGAGTGTATCTTCCTGCAGCCTTCTGCAAAGGAAGATGATATGATTCTGAACAGGTTTTATCCTGAGTCTCTGGTATGTAGTCCCCTGCATCTTTTCACTCTCTGGTCTTAGTTAATATAGCATATTTGTTGATTATTGAGTCTTTCAGAATAATCAATTGTCAGAAAAGGTCTTGTCACTGTGCTTTTGTTTACAAAACACTAAGGGCCAGATGTAGGTCGCCAATTACCGGTCGATAACGGCCGAATTCAGCAGTTACCGACTGGTAATTGGGGATTGAGATGTAGGGGCTATTATTTTACAGAATCAGTGAATTTACCGAATCGGTAAATCTACCAATTCTGTAAAATACCGAATCGGTAATTGTACCGATTCGGTAAATCAAGATGTAGGTGGCACTCCACAGAGTGCCACAGGCCCTTAAGAGTCAGTATTTTACCACCCAGTCCTATTGGGTGGTAAAATACCGAATTCAGGTGTGCATGCACATCTGTGCATGCACACCTGTGCCATGTGACACACAGACATGCCCTTAGGGCATGTATGTGTCCCACAAGGCACACAAGCCTGCACTTGGGGTGCTAGAGTGTGTCAAAGCGACACCCCCTGCACCCTTGCTGGATTCGGTATTTACCGATTCGGTAAATACCGAATCGGCATTTCCCATTGATTCCTATAGGCTCCAAAGCCCATAGGAATCAATGGGGAATACTTATTCGGTATTTACCGAATCGGTAAATACCGAATCTTACAGATTCGGTAATTCAAAATAAAACATTACCTACATCTCCCTCCTTCTAATTTATCGACTCTTAAATACCGATTCGGAGAGAAGTGTGGCACAATGGAAGGAGCGGCAGACCCTGATGCAGAGGTCTAGCCCGGGACCAGGGTTCAATTCCCCGCCTCGGCGGGTCTTGGGCTCAAAAATTCCACTGGCCTGATAATTCTCGCCTCGGTGCCTATTCCAATCATGGAGTCCCACTCTGCAACTCTGGCAATAGCTTGCTTAATCTCCACAACGGCCCCCACAACGCTAAGGATGCCTGGCCACCACCTTGGGGGTGCCCAGGAGTGGACGCCTCACAGGGAAAGCCAGGATGAGTTCCACAGCGGTATTCGTACAAGCGCCTTGAGTTCCTTGCTGGTGAGTAGTGCGCTATACAAGTATCAATTTACATTTTTTACATTTTATTTAAGAGTCGGTAAATAGGAATTACCTACATCTGGCCCTAAATGAGCAGCACAGTTATCAGTTTCCACGAAATTTAGGTATCAATCATACAGTCACTAGAAAAAGAGATCGGGTTCTCACTCATGGTGTTTTACTTCCAAGTGAGTGGGCGGGGGAGCCTCTGTGTGTTCCTTTTTGCCACTCCCTAGAGGAGAGTGTTCCACATGTTTTTAGGTCTCGGCTAGCCGCGCGGAAGCGCGTCTCCGCCGAGATCTTTTATTAGCGAGTGTGCTTCCCAGGAGACAGTTCCGGCCGCGCGCATCCTTGGAGCCGATTTGAAACGGGAACGCGCGCTGTGGCCAGGCGCTGTCTCCTGGGAAGCTCAAGCACCACACACGCATGCGCATACACACACACAAGCGCCCATGCACGCACGCACATACATACATACAGAGACACCCCCCTGACACATACACACACACGCGCACACACACACATGCACCGAGGCCCACCCTCCCTCCCTCCCTCCCCCGCCGTCACCGTCGCACACATACATACACACACGAGCATACACGCACACACACAAGTGCACCAAGCCCCCCCAGCCTTTTGGAACTTACCTGGCTAATGTCGGGGACTCTGCTCTCAGCACGCGGCGCCCAACCTCCTGCTGGCGCGACCCCGGGGCTCCACACCGCTCAGAGGAGCCCTGGGCGTGTGACGCATTTGACTCCGCCTGCCTCCTCTTCCGGTCTGGACGTGGCCCCGCCCCCATCACAGGCGACCGTGCCTGACTTCCGGGGCGGCCGCGGCGGGATTCCGGGGGCATTTAGGATGCTCTCTCAGCTTGCACTGGTTTTTTATCTGGCTGAGTTTTAGTACAATGGTAATTATCTTCAGTATTGTGAAAAATATCATGCAATAAGAAGCAGCACAAGTTTGCACAGGCAAAGAAAAACGAAAGTTGGGAAACTTCACAAACTTCAAAGAAACGGGCATTTGCAACCTTTGCTCAAAACAAATTTGCACCCATCCCTATTTCGGTCTTGCTTTCGATTGAAGTATAAGATGCGTCATCTTTCATTCGCTCTGTCACTTTGGTTCTCGGCCTGACACCAGAGACGATAGGGAGCGGTGCGCGCCGTGGCGAGGACTTTGAACCCGGAGCCCAGTTAAGGCACCAGTCACCGCCTGGCACTGTACACCGTCTATGCCTTTGTTTCATTTCCTTCTGAAAGCGTTTTATTGTGAAGTATGCACAGACGCAGCTTAATCGGGTGAAGTATGCACATGTGCCCCAGATAATGTGTGGTTTGACCGGCCGGAGATTGGTACGCCGCACTTTCAACAAATTCTTATTAAAAGGGGAAATGCGTCCTAAAAGCAAAGTGTGTTATCTGC
Source organism: Lissotriton vulgaris (assembly GCF_964263255.1). NCBI lineage: Eukaryota > Metazoa > Chordata > Amphibia > Caudata > Salamandridae > Lissotriton > Lissotriton vulgaris. The sequence goes on from NC_141694.1 coordinate 1,690,816,305, forward strand.
TGGAAGGAAATATCCTTGTACTGAAGTCCGGTTTAGAGCTGTACAAGAGAACAAAGCAAAGAGGCCGATGTTATGAATTCCTGCATAGGCCGGAGCCATGGGGCCGTCTATCGTGAGAGGTGGCATATTAAAACGTTCAGCAAGTTCCTCATCCACCTGTACTCTTCTTTCAGGTAGATTTCCGAGGGGCGGGTGCAGCTTCTTCCCAAATAGCTAGAGAAAAGTAACAGTTGCTATTGACAGGCTCTAGTGCAGGAAGACACCCTCACTCAGTGTGTGGGAGGCATGGCAGTGGTTCTGAAAAAGCATACACACGCTACAGATGTGATTACAAGAATGATTGTCAATGGCACAATTACATATGTACTATTTTAAAGAGTATTTGCACAGAACCATTACTTTAATTGTGAGTAAACAGTTCAAGGTTCACGAGTAAGGATTTTTTTGGCTTTAAACCTTAAAAAACTTACTGCAGATGCGATCACGTCTTTTGTGCTTGATCATGAAAAATAAAACGTTTAGGCTGGTATGTTATTCGCTTGCCAGATGTTATAGTAGTGTTGCTCGTGCTCACAGTGTTAAATTCTTCTAAAAACCTGGGTGGCTCATTTGACTGTGGATCTGTGTGTGAGTAGTGAGTGCAGTGTGCAGAGTAGTGAGTGCAGTGTGTAGAGTAGTGAGTGCAGTGTGCAGAGTAGTGAGTGCAGAGTAGTGAGTGCAGAGTAGTGAGTGCAGAGTGCAGAGTAGTGAGTGCAGAGTGCAGAATAGTGAGTGCAGTGCAGAGTAGTGAGTGCAGTGCAGAGTAGTGAGTGCAGTGCAGAGTAGTGAGTGCAGTGCAGAGTGAGAGTAGTGAGTGCAGAGTAGTGAGTGCAGAGTGCAGAGTACAGAGTAGTGAGTGCAGAGTGCAGTGTGCAGAGTAGTGAGTGCAGTGTGCAGAGTAGTGAGTGCAGTGCAGAGTAGTGTGCCGAGTAGTGAGTGCCGAGTAGTGAGTGCCGAGTAGTGAGTGCCGAGTGCAGTGTAGAGTAGTGAGTGCAGTGCAGAGTAGTGAGTGCAGTGCCGAGTAGTGAGTGCAGTGCCGAGTAGTGAGTGCCGAGTAGTGAGTGCCGAGTAGTGAGTGCAGAGTGCAGAGTAGTGAGTGCAGAGTGCTGTGTGCTTTTGAGTGCAGAGTGCTGTGTGCTTTTGAGTGCAGAGTGCTGTGTGCTTTTGAGTGCAGAGTGCTGTGTGCTTTTGAGTGCAGAGTGCTGTGTGCTGTTGAGTGCAGAGTGCTGTGTGCTGTTGAGTGCAGAGTGCTGTGTATTGGCAATGTAAATGACAATGCCATTTATTTATGATTTTAAAGAAAAAAAAAGAAATGTCATGAGCAATGCCAATAGCTCTATCTTTAATGATGCCGAGACCATTGCATTGTAAATGCTTGACTTTGTTTGTCCAGTGTATGCCTCCCCCTCAACACCTGGTTAACTCCTATATGTAGGTTGCTAGGTGTACTTAGCTATTCTGCCGCCCTTCGTACTCTCAGGGTGGACAGTCCCTCGGCTGCGCCATATCGGTTGTCAAATTCTTAGGTGATATGTGGGTGCTTAAAGGGAAGGTTCTTTCTCCCGTAGTTGCTTCACACAGAGTGTATCATCGATCAGGCGCTATCTTGTTGTTTCACCATGTGCACTTGTCTATGTTACACCAGTGTTTCAATATTGTACTTAGTATCTTTATTTCAGTTCACAATTCATAGTTTGTAACTATGTTTTTATCCATGTTTTTACTTATTTATTGCTTTTTTAACCTGTTGTACTTTTATGTCCCTGATGGCCGCAATAAAGTTATTTGAACTGAACTGAGATTTTGTTCACGCTCATTAATATGCCACCAAGCTTCTAAACATGGTATTACATTGAATTGACCTATTACATTCTTGTGAGAGTGTTGGATATTAGGGGTCATATTATCAAGACAGGAAATAAAATTATTGCCGCTTTATCGGCAGAAAACTGCTGATAAAGCGGCGATAATGGCTTGATAATATGCTCTATGGAATTCCAATCGAAGCCCATGTTAGATGTCTTCACATCTAACGTGGGCTTCGATTGGAATTCCATGTGAAGACATCCAACATGGGCTTCGATTGGAATTCCATAGAGCATATTATCAAGCCATTATCGCCCCTTTATCAGCAGTTTTCTGCCGATAAAGCAGCGATAATTTTATCGGATGTATGTCGTTACTACGCATGCTTTTACAACGCATGCATTTACCACGCAGGTATTACAACGCAAGTCGTTATAACGACTTGCGTTGGGGGGCGCTGGATAGTGAATAGTTTAATTTACTATTCCAACTCCAGTCCCCGTGGATAGTAGGGAATGTTTTGGATAGTAAATTAAACCATTCTCTATCCTACAGCGCCCCCCAGCGCAAGTCGTTGTAACGACTTTCGTTGTAAAAGTTGCGTGGTAAAGGTACTGCGTGGTAAAAGTTGCGTTGCAAATGCTGTTCCCCAATTTTATCTCCTGTATTGATAATATGCCCCCAGGTTCTCTCAAAGAACGAGCCTAGCTTAAATTACTTTAAACAGTCATGCTCAAATATCAATACGAGGCCACAGAGGAAAGTAAATAGTTCAGAAGTCTCCTAGTAAACTTACTGAGTGTTTTTCAAAAACAGCAATTTGCATTATAATAGTAATAAAGGTACGTTTACTGTCATAGAATGAATTCTAGGTCAACAGCAGACGATGTAACCCTGGTAGAGTATGATCTAAGATTACTAATGGACTTTTGTATCGATATGATATTTCTTTAGTGCTAACTAGCCAAAATGCAGTGGAAATCATTCCTAAATCATCAACATATAATGATACATTAATGCCCTGAGAAATTCAACTGCCAGACCACAAAGTAAATCAGAAACATTTAGCTAAAACAGGGGAAGAGTAACACAGAATGTTATAATCAGTTTTGCATATGAATTTTGTTAACGCACCAGCACTCGGCTGAATACAGCTCTTATGTGCTATTTTGAGCATTGAGTCTCTCTGAAACAGTTATCTAATTGCAAATGATTTGTTCAATATTGTTAACACACGTGTTTGCATTTTAAATTGTTTTGTCGCATAATAGGTACTCCATTTTTCACATTTTAATCAGTGTGATTACCACAGTCACTGGTTTTTCATTTACTGTTTTCAAAGAATATCTAAAATTATGTATTTTAAAGTGATTTTATGTAATTTTAGCAATCAAGTCACTTTCAACATATCTTTACTGACTCTTTCTTGCTGAATTGTCTTTACTGTTTAAATACATAATTTTATTTTGCTTTTTTAAGATAGAAAACAGGTACAATGTATTTAAATATAAGGGAAGCTTTAACTGCTAGTTTTCAGTAATTTTATAAATATGGGCACATTTACTGAGCATGCATACATTGACCTTCCAAGTGTCAATTATTGCAGTCCCCAAGCAAAGGGAATAAGACAAAAACACAGGATAATTTGCAAATGCATTGTGATGACTCCAGCCAAGTCCCTAAATCTTCTGCTGCTTTCTCATCTAACCACAAGTTTTACAGACTGGGTTTTTGGTCTGTAAACACCAATCCATCCCCCTGGCCCACTGTTCTGGTGTCCAGGTCTCTTTAGCTTTCGGATTACGGACTATATCCTTCTTGGTCACGTACAATCTCATTCCTAGCAAAGTACGGGCTGGCCTGCATCCTTTCCAGGCCTCCATAATCCCTAAAAGGGCAATGTTGAGTTCAGTAACAATAGACTGCGCAAGTACAGATGCGAGTGACTGGACCTGCTTTCAGTTTTACGCAACAACCAATCAATACCATACAACATGTATAGAGGTGCCTGCCTCTTGCTGTGTTGCAGCAAAAGCAGAGGGAACGGGAGTTCCAGCCATTCAGTAAAGCCTGGTGGAGGGGAAGGGTGAGGACTATGGGTTCCATGGAAGTATTCAAATTGTATTAACTTTAAACTGGAGGAGTATAGTGAGTGCAGAATGTGACCTTCTCCTCCGTCCAACTCCTTAGCCCACCAACATTACCTTCCCATTTCTCCTGGAGATCCGTGAAAGGGTTTGGAGTATTGATTATCAGTGATCTGTAAATTCTGGAGATACCCTTCTTTCCCAGTCATTCCTATTTTAACTAAAGTTCTAGGGGGCTGTACTTGTGTTACATTATTAGTTTACTCCAATACGTATCTACTGCATGGCAGATTTATAAGTGGTAGAACATTGCAACTTACAGAGCTGGAATTCTTTGGCAGTGATTTTAAATTCATATTGTGTGTGTCTGAGTTTACAGTCTAGTTTCTCATTGGCTTTCCCACCGTGACATATAAAGGCAGCGCTGCTGCAGGTCCATGTGGTTGGTGTGTGTAGCGGGTTCGGCAGCAGAGCTCCAGCAGAATGCCAAAGGCCTGTCGCGCTGCCCACCTGAAGTCCCTTTCACCAACTCTAAGCCACTGAGTTAAGAAAGTTAAGGTATGCTCTTCCCATGCCCCTTTTCATTATTTTCTTTTTGCTTTCAACCATTTCTATTAGTTTTTATGTCAAAACAATAGCAAAGAAATGTACAGTACACTTCTGTAAAGGAATATAGTGCACAAGTGGTAATTTTAGGAACGGAGAATATTTGTAATCCAGAACGTCCCAAGCATTGCTGATTGCAGTGTGGTAAACAATAAGAGGATGTGCGAATTAACATTGGGGTGGTATAGAAAAGTGCATATCCCAAAACAGGTTTAAGATACACCCCCGAAATGCTGGATTATCTGAACCCAGGACAGAAGTGCCTAATAACACATATGCATGAAAATAAAGAAGAAAGAAAGAAACCGAGAAAGAAAACCCCAGTAACAAAAAAGGAAGAGAGAGAGAGAAAGAACCAGAAAAAGAAAGAAAAGGATAGGGTAGTATACTCTGGGAAGCTGACAGAACCAACAGTGTCTGAAGCCGATCCATAGCAGCATTTGCCTCCACCCAAAACGTGCCCTAGGTACGCTAGTATGCTCCATGTACATGAAATTACCTAAGGCGGTTTGTTCTTCTGTAAATACTTATCAAGAGAGTGCCATAGGTGTCTAGAGCTTGAGGCATTTGTAATTTTGTGTACATTATATTGTCTGCACTTCTAACGGAGCATAACATGTTCCACCATTTTTTAAAGGAACTCGCAGACATTGACTTCCAATCCATTAGGACCAGCTAGGGTCTGTCGGGTCCAAGCCAACCCCATGGAGTCTGGCAGGTGTCCAGTATGTTTTATGTGCAGATCAGAATCTGGTGTCTGCTAGTGCAAGGTACATTTTTGCTACAAAGGGAGATTGGCAAGTTTTTCTCCATGTTGCTTCAGAAAGGGTTGAGATTTGTGCAGATTGGATCAATGTGTCCCATTTCTGTGACAGGCCTCTCAGTGAGTATTCTTTCGGGGTTCTAGGAATTCATAAAAATGTTGCCCCAGATGGCCACTTTCTAAAGTTACAAGTGGTCCAGGTAGAACAGGTAAGGGAGGAAGTGCCAATTTTCCAAGTGTGCTTTTTAATCTTAGAAACTTGTAAAAGTCAAAATCAGGGAGGACAACGTTTGTGCGCAAAAGTAGAAAACGGGATAGAATGAAGCTGAGTAACCAGGTCTCCTCTGGTATTTACACCCTTATTTGCCCATGACTCCTAATATACTGTGTTGCCATCTAGTTTAATCTTATGATTATGCCACAAGGAAGCTATAACCGAAGCCAGTCATACTTTTGACTAGCAGCTTGCCAGTCAATAGTAGGACAGTAACTGTATCTTACATTAAGCACTTTGAAGAGCTGGGACCGGCCGCCTATGGTGCGGCGGTCCCACCTCGACGATAAAGATTCCACTGTGGCCGTGGCATCCTCCCTTCCTAGCATTGTGGCGGGCGGTGCTCACAGCACTGCCCACCACAATTCTGGGAATGCACAGCATGCATTGTCATGCACAAGGTGGCAGGCAGTGCGAGGTGCCTGCCACCATGTGCATCCCCCACCACCCAAGGTCCCTGGATGCCCGCAATGGGCCCCCATAAGTAATCTCTGCATGCCTTTCCGTGGCGGCAAGGCATGTTTCTGCCACCCTTTTAATATGGCTGGCGGTATCTAGCAGACACCGTCGCCATATTAAACCCTTTTCCGCCTAGTCGACATTGTCCAGGGGCGGAGAGGAGTTACTGAATTCGAGTTCCAGGTATACACTGGCATGAACTGACATTACCATCAGTTCTATTTTAGGGATTTGAGACGTAGAGAGCAGTAATTTACTAACCAATATGTAATAATCCTGGAAAAGAAGTGGTGTGGTGAACAGTTGAATGTGTAGTTCCTACCTAATAGGGTATGTAGTCTCCAGACATCAACTAAATTGTTATTTGCATAATAGATTCTCATTTGTCTATGTAATCTATTGCCTACAAACTTATGTGACAACAATCTGTCCCGAGTCCCATCCATTGGGAGGTGAAACTCTCCCCCCAGAATCCCTTGTAGGTTGTCAGTCATTTGCCATTCGGTCCATGTACACTGACAAAAAAGAATACTTTATCCCTTTTTCTTGCTCTGGGTCTAAGCCATCTGCGCTGCTGATCATGTGAATAGGTTAGCACAATGATTTTAGATTTTTTAGATGTTATACAGAGAACCCCATTTTTTCTGTATCGCTAGGGAGTGTCCAGTCTATCCACAGACTGTAAAATTAGGCATCCGGAAAGGAGTTAAGGTGTGTTTCTTGTGTATGATATCACCTTTTAATTTCTTATAGTAGTTTGCATTCTTTTTACTTTTGACAGGGTGATTCAGGGCCTAGGTGTTTAGTGGGAGTATTCTAAAGGACAAAGACATTATGGATCTCTATGTTGAGATGGGTGTGCAAAGTAGATCTATACTACTATAATAAAGGAAGAACTTTCAGCCTTTAAGGCGGGTAAACTCAGGAACCACAGCGCAAATCCACACACCCGATACACCGTTAGAATTGTCAGGGTGTGTGCATGGTTATAGGCTATATAAATTTAAAAAAAAAATGTTATTTAAAAAATTTACAGTAAAAAAGAAAGTAGTCTCTCCGAAGTAGCGCCGGCCGCGACGTGCGTGCTCACGTCAGGAGAGCGGGGAGGAGCGGTGTCCAGGAGCGCGATGAGGAGCGGCGGACATGGTGCGGGGGAGGAGCGGTGACGTGAGGAGCAGCGGACAGGCTAGCGGCGGGGCAAGCAGCGGACAGGCTGGAGGAGCGGCGGCTGAGGTAAGGGAGCAGCGGACATGGCGTGGGGGAGGAGCGGTGACGTGAGGAGCAGCAGACAGGCCAGCGGCGGTGCGAGCAGCAGACAGGCGGGAGGAGCGGCGGCTGAGGTAAGAGGACCCATGTCGGGGAAGGCGGGGGTCGGGGCAGGCGGGGGACGGGCCGGGCGGGGGCCCGGGCTGCTGGACAATGTCGGGGCGGGCGGGGGTCGGGGAAGCCTGTTGCTCCCGGACAAGGTCGTGACGGGCTGCTAGTATATACATAAAACTGTTGCAAAGTATAACTTCTGTCCCGGTGTGTATGGATTGCAGCACCGTATCTCCTCTATTTTTCCCTCAGAATGTTGTAATGCCCTTTCTTTATTTTCCAAAGAAAACTTTTGAAACGTCCAAATTAAGTTTAAGCTCAGCACTGTCAAAAAACCTCTTCTACAGAGTAATATATATTTTTTTCTTCAACCTTCATTAAATTCACACATATTTGAGAAAGCATTACCATAACCAAGAGGCACCGACAAACGGTGTTATGTAGGGAACAATGAGAACTGAGGAAAGAAGCAGATGGTATCTTCAGTTGCTTTGCAACAGAAGGAGTGCAGCCGCACTGGCGTCTGAGCTGTTGTGTCTCGGTACTGTGCAGGCCGCACCGGTGCTGCCCCGTAGAGATAAAGTGGAATAGGAGTGCCAGTCGAATACTCCAGCATAGAGAACCTAAGGAGGGGGCAAGTAAGAGGAGACAGACAAGGGTGGGTAGTTAGATATTCTAACGAGCAACATAAAGTGCTCCCTGGATCAGGTCACCATCCGAAGAGATAGCAAATAATATCAGTACGTCTGGCTCCCCTAAATATATCTATCTAACCTACTGGATGAAAACACTCATCATTGTTATGGCATGATAATTTTTTTATAAACATTTTAGTTGATCTCTTTTATCATTTAAAGTACCCACTGTCTAGATACGGACATATCTGACACATTTACTTTAACAGCACCCCTCAAATCCAAAAGATAGCAATAAGAATAGGCCTATATCCCTGGCCCTATTTTTAGGGAATTATTAGAAACACTGGTCTTCAATCAACCCCATGGTTATGTTGAATACGGAGACATTTGGATACCGTCCAGCTGCCTCCTGCCCACTAGGGGTTCTCAAACAGGTTGTGGATTCAGAACTGAAAAACTTGGGAAGACTGGTCCATTAGGGTGGTCTTGGGACACTCTTGCTTCTTGACCTTCATCAGCCTTGCAAATCATAGATGATGCCTTAATATTTATGAGCCTGTTAGAGTTAGGCTTTGAAAGGTCTGCTCTTACATGGCTAAAATCCTTCTACAGAGAATTATGACTTTGCCTCCATAACGCTAAAAATCTAAACTATGGTGTCCCCCATGCTCCATACTGTCTCCACTTTTATTTAACATTGACACCTATCCTCTGGCTACACTGTTTCATCTAGGGGGGAGTCATTTTTTTACATGTACGTGGATGATAAGCACATGATTTTCAAACTAGCAACTAAAAAAGGTCAATAGAACTCCACTCAACAGTTCTTTTCAAGCTGTTTAGGGATTACCCGATGGTGAATGGCAAATAAATGTTCAAAACGACACCTTTCTAAAATGGAAGTCATCCAAGGTATACTGCCTGGATCGGCACCTAGTTTTGGAACACACACCTATCCTGTCAATGTTAGTTCATAACCCAAGAATTCACCTCAACTGTGACCTTTCATTTAAAACCCAGGCAAGTACGGTAACCACAAGTTTTTATTGGCAGCTTTAAAAGCTGAGATCTGTACTTTCTCTTATGGACTCTGAGTATCATATTCCCACTGTGAATTCCATCATACAATTACATCTTTAAAGTGGGATTTCGATTTATCTTGCCTCCCCCAAAACACCTTTAGAAATATTAGAAAATGTAGCTGCTGTATATTGAACATACCCCTGTTCTCAGATACCTTTGCCATCCTTCCACAGCCTTAACGGGTGCCCATACCATCTTAAATTTGATAGTTGTAGTCCACCAAGCATGCAACAAAATTCTATTGGCGCTCGCACTTTGCTATCCTCAGTTACTTTATTGCCACTTTCATGCTAGCGAGCTGCAAAGTTTGGTGACAGAGCATTATTGGTGGCTTCTGAAAAACCTGGAACTCCCTTCCTGCCTCCTGAGTTCTTTTAGTTTCGGATACTGATGAAAGGTCACTTATTTAACTTGCAGTAGTTCACTCAAAGTTATTATTTTATGTTTCCTTTACTTTGCAGTGCACTGCTTAAAAGCAGTGGGGCGAAGCTCCTCCACCACAGCAGAGGAGCCGCCCCTGTGTAGAACAGTGTAGACATGAACGCACAGACTTATTTAAAGTTGGTTAACTGCAATTCTTTGCTATTTTACCTTTAATCTGTTGTGGGAGCAGAGGACTTTTATATAAAAGACATCACTGGAAACAAAGAAGCATTTACTGCCAGGGGCACATTTGCAACTGTTTTTGAACTATGGGATTAAAAGTTTGAGGGCAAGGAAGCAAAATATTGACCTACAACATGCAAGTGGTTCTTGCAGGTTGTTTGGTGAAAAAAGTAATGCGCAAGAAAAAGAAGGGCTTGGAGATGGCTTGTTGTTTTTTCATGGAGAACTCTTGTGTATGCCACTGAGTTTTCTCACAGTGGGCCCTCTGCCCACCACCCATCCCTAACACATTGGCCCTTTTTACGATATCCGTCGGTCGGCCCGCCCAATTAGGATGTGCCTGCCAGGCTGGTGGGCAGAAAAGTGCTTTTTTACATTGGGAAAGGGCCGCAGCACAAGCCGCAATGTGAAAATGCATGCAGTGCATGAATGCGCGTGGATGCACTACATGTACCCCCAGGGCCACCTTACAGTGGCCTACGAAGGACGAGGGCCCTGCTTGGGTCTCCAAAGTCCGTATACATCAGCCTTTACATGGCGGATACCCCTACTCGGTAGCGGATTATACACCCCCCACAAAAGTGGATTACAGTTCGGATACCTCCGATGATTCACAATCGAGTGGCTCGAGTACAGGAAGTGGTGGAAAGAAGAACAAAGGAAGAGGCAGAGGGAGAGGGATGTTCAATCCCTATTGGCAACCTTACCAACAAAGTGGTCCACGCTTCCACAGTGCCTTTCCCCCACAGACTCCATTTCCCCCAATGATGGGCTGGAATCAACCCTTTGGTCAAATGCAACCGCCATTTTTTCAACAACCAATGTTTCAACCGCCTTTTTTAGGGAGAGGCCGGGGCGCCAGGGGCAAATGGAAAGGACCGAATCAGGTTCACTGGGAACAGACAGACTCAGTGGGCGACCACACGAGGAGCAAAACTGCGGATCAGAGGGCAGGTACGAGCAATCAGCGAGTTTGATAACTAACCTCTCTGACATTACGCTAACTGAGGAAGAAAAAAGTGTCCTAGAAAAGGGTCTAGGTTTTGTTCCTACTCCTACCTTGGACATTTTCAAATTACGATGTGAGCTTATGGAGTTTTTCCGTAAGTTGAGACTGAAAAGTTTCTTTGAGAGACAGGCAAATGAAATCAGCCAGAGGGAACAAAGTGACACTGGTTTCAGAATAAAATCCACTTTCCAACCACCACCACATAGTGTACCACCAGAAATACTGGCTTTCGAGCAGGCAGTGGTCAAAGAGATTGAGTCTTTAACTCCACCAAATCCCTATAAAAATCTAACTGCAGGAGAGTTCAGGGCGATTAGATCGCTACAAAACAACAACGAAATAGTTATAAAAAGTGCAGATAAGGGTGGGGGTATAGTCCTTCAAGACAAAAAAGCCTATGATTTGGAGTGCAGACGCCTACTACACAATGAGACTAACTATATCTTACTGAGGGAAGATCCTACTGAGAGTCTCAGATCAGAAATCATTGAATTGGTCTCCTCAGCAGAATCTGAAGGTCTGATTACTAAACAGGAAGCTGATTTCCTCAGAACATCAGAAGGTAAAATTCCCTATTTCTATACCCTCCCTAAAACACACAAAGGGATCCTTCCACCTCCGGGAAGACCTATTGTCTCTGGTTTGGGTTCCTTGTTGGAACCCCTTTCCAAGTACTGCGATTTCTTTTTAAGACCAATAGTGGAATCAACCAGTACTTACATCAAGGACACAAAGAGTTTATTGATGATGCTAAATTCTATAACTTTACCAGAAGGACAGTGCTTCCTAGCCACATTGGACATAGAAAGCCTCTATACTTGCATTCCGCAAGACGCGACCATAGAGGTAATCGCTCACACACTGGATAACAGCTCCTGGGATTATAGTACATCTAAATCCTTTGTGGTGCAATGTGCCTCTTTAGCGTTAAAACTGAATTTTTTCCAATATGAGGACCGGCTTTATTTACAAGCCACCGGGACTTCTATGGGGAGCACATTCGCTCCCAGCGTAGCGAGGCTGCATGTCTACAATTTTGAAAAATCTCACATTTTGCCACCTGAGAACCCTTTCCAAGATAACATCGTCCTATGGCAAAGGTACATAGACGATGTACTGTTGATTTGGAGAGGAGATGAAGCACGGCTGTGCTCATTTTTCGGATGGGTTAATGAGCTGGATGTGAATTTGAAATTCACTCATGAACACAGTGATTCGATTGTAGTGTTCCTGGATGTGACTATCCAAAGGGTGGGTAATATACTCAGAACAAAAACACACCACAAGCCTACTAGCAAGAACAATTTGCTACACTATACTAGCTTCCACCCACGCCCACTCAGGGAAAATTTGCCTTTTGGGCAATTTCTTCGAATTCGGAGAAACTGCTCGGACATACAAGACTATAAAACGCAGGCCAAGGAGTTAACAGAAAAAATGCAAAAGAGAGGTTACCCCAAACAGCTCCTAACTACTAGCAACAAAAGGGCTCGAAACCAAAATCGTGATGCCCTTCTGGAGGACAAAACCCAGATAGAGAATAAGGAGGTACCACTCACCTGCGTGACAACGTATAACACAGCTTCCAACATGGTAGCACTCAGTATTTCAAAACACTGGAGAATACTGACATCTAACTCTTGTAACTGGGAGAAACCTTTGTTCTCCTACAAAAGGGCGAGAAGCCTGAAGGATTCCCTGGTGCACACTCGCCCTAAGAAAAGACAGGAGCCTACTCAGAGTGTTCTGAATATGTGGGGATTACCACCAGTGACTGGCCACTATCCCTGTGGTAATTGTAGTGTCTGCCCACTCACAAGCCCCTCTAAGACTCTGAGTCTAGAACCTAACAGAGTGTGGGAACAAAGAACCCACACTAACTGTAACACCACGAATGTGGTGTATTTAATAACTTGCCCATGTGACCTCAAATATGTGGGAATGACGAAGAGGATGGTGAAACTCCGTATGTGTGAGCATAGAAGTAGCATACGGTGTGGGAAAAACAACACCAAAATGACATCACACTTCCAAGAACACAACCATTCACAGGACAGTTTTCATTGGACCATTATTGAACACCTGGCAGGGGCCAATGAACAAAGGTTGTTCGAACAGGAGCAACGGTGGATACATCGACTGTTTACCCACCGCGAGGGATTGAATGATGAAATCCCATGGGGCAATATCATACGGTGAGGTACTCACAGTGTTCACATTGCTACTTGTGAAACAATCTTATGTGACACATGAGAGGCGCTCTTTTGAACCATCTTTCAGGAAATTTAGCGATGGTTACCAGTCTAACTGAAAACTATTATTCTCATATATATGTCACCTCTATTGAAATACTCAGCGTTGCCACGCTTAGGAGTCCTATGGCGACTACACAGGCTGCGTAACTGCTAGATCTCAGTCTTTCTCATAGAAAGCGTAACTGCTAGATCCCAGTCCTTCTCATAGAAATAATAATTGCCCAGAGGTTATTGGTCCAGACTTTATCGCACGACAATGTGTTGTGAAGTGTATGGGCTTCGCACCCACTGTACACGCGATGCTATTGTTGCTCTTAAATACACAGACCAACCTATGTATTCCAAACATTACCGGTCTCAGGGTTTACATTCTGGCAGAAAAGTAGGCGAGGGGCTTTACCATCCCCGCGTAACTTAGACTAATGGCGGTTTCCATGGTTTCCTAGCTAAACTATGCAATACAATATACCGCCGTACGGAAGAGATGAGGTCCGGAGAATAGTTTGCTACATATCACCACGGCAACCACTCTAGCCCACGTGGTGCGTTCACGTTCCGTTACGCGTGACGTCACGCACGCGCGACACGGAATTGAACTAAACGGCAGAGAAACGCGAGCACAGCGCGTTTCGGGCCTTTGGGAGCAACCGAGTAGGTTGAGAGGCGGCGAGTCTCGCGGTCTGCAGTAAGTAAACCTGCATAATTGATTGGGTTATCGAATGAAACGACAGCGTTTCCTGAGATACTTTCATTAATTTGGTTTGTCACTTTAAAGACGATATCCAGGTCGAACTGAATGGGTTTCTTTTGGATTAAACAGATCCTGACAGCGAGTGAAGATCTGCTGATCCCACTGAGCCCATGTAGCGGTTCACAAAAACGAGCATTGTAAGTTTGCCACACTTAATGCTTAACTTTCTTATTCAATGCTGAAATCCTCTTTACATCAGAAAATAACTACTGTTGGTCTGCCACTTAAAATACTCCTGTGTCTGAAGTTTAAATCTACTGTTGATATGAAACACTTGTTAAATAGTTTTCAAAGAGAAAGCTAAGCTTGACATAAAGGGGTTTTTACCTTCTTTTTTTCTCTCTTTTTTCAAAAATGTAGGGAAAACAGTCTTGAACCTACTTGTGGTGTGCAATAGGGTAGACACCACCAAAATTCCCCTCTGAACTAATGAAGGGTAGAATCAATAGTCAATATCTGAATTAACGTGAATAAGTCCATACAAGTAGAGTAATGGTCATGTAAGTTTGAAGGACAGATATAGAATAAGATTGAATATGTCATTTTTGTTCACAGATACAACGCCTGATGACTAACAGGAGTTGGATGGGTAAACCGTGAGTTATCCTGAGGACAGTACAAAATTGGTATTTTACCTCACTTTTCATTTCCTAACGGTGTGGGCAGGCCTTAGCGTGCTTGGACCCCCGTAGGATGGTGTTATTTATTTATTATTTTGGTCCTGAAGAAAGCTGAGCTGACTTGAGCTTTTTACAGCAGAAACATGTTGACCAGTCACCTATTGATATCCCTGGACAAAAATTAAAACATCCAGTGATCAAACCAATTTTTAATGTGAAACAACTGGCCCCGAATAAAGTCTGTTGAGGCACAGTTGTGATCTTTTAACCACACACACTTTTTTCACTGATCACCACTTTTCACACATACCCACTCCGCTGCACTCGCAGGCGTGGTAGCACACAGGAGGGGATAGTCAGCCCCCCCTGTGAACAAACCCAATGATGAAGCATGTCACCTCTAGGGTGAGTGAGGGTTCTTTTAGGAAATAATTAATTTCCCCTTTTCCTTCATTTGATTTTGTACCAACTGACCACTCGCTTTAAAGATAGGTCTTTCACTTAGTTTGCACAGAAGAATAGGGTTCTTCATGGTTGTAGTGTCTAGGGCGCTCTTATGTTGATCATAGTCATTAAAAGTTTGAGGGCAAGGAAGCAAAATATTGACCTACAACATGCAAGTGGTTCTTGCAGGTTGTTTGGTGAAAAAAGTAATGCGCAAGAAAAAGAAGGGCTTGGACATGGCTTGTTGTTTTTTCATGGAGAACTCTTGTGTATACCACTGAGTTTTCTCACAGTGGGCCCTCTGCCCACCACCCATCCCTAACACATTGGCCCTTTTTACGATATCCGTCGGTCGGCCCGCCCAATTAGGATGTGCCTGCCAGGCTGGTGGGCAGAAAAGTGCTTTTTTACATTGGGAAAGGGCCGCAGCACAAGCCGCAATGTGAAAATGCATGCAGTGCATGAATGCGCGTGGATGCACTACATGTACCCCCAGGGCCACCTTACAGTGGCCTACGAAGGACGATGGCCCTGCTTGGGTCTCCAAAGTCCGTATACATCAGCCTTTACATGGCGGTAGGCCTGCCATGAAATGGCTGTCAGAAACGGACATCATAATCCCTATGTCATATATCATAATATCATATCCCTGCGCAGGCATCACCTCCAGTGTCGGGATATGAGTCAGACCGCCACCCCGACGGGATCGTAGATTCTGTCCGAGGTGGCAGTCTGTCCCCTGACAGTCAAGGACCCCACCGGCATTGTAATAAACCCCAATGTTCTTATGCCTGCAGACAAGTGATTTGATAATAACTTAGGATGGTTTGTGCAATCTTGACTGTGAAGTCAATTTCCTATAAATAATGCTGTGTTTTTGGACAAAGTCCAACCCTTTCATTTTTACTCACTACTATGCAAGTGAAAGAACATCTCATTGGTGTTTGCACCAGACGAAAATGTCTGTCGGTGCGATTGGTATTATGGAAGTGGTCACACTAGCATCTGCTTCTTTTTTTTTTTATTCCGAAGTGCCTCAGGTACCCAAGACGCAGGAGCAAATGCCCATTGTGCCCTGAGAGCACTTTCTTTGATATGCTCCCATCTGAGTTAGGCACATTGGCTTTCCTTCTGGGTTGTGCCGTCTTGAGTCAGAGCAAACTAAAATATTGGCAATTTCTAATCAGCCCTTTAGCTTTTTTTGGCATTTATTAAAGTTTATTTTTTAAAGCACACCAGCTATTTTTCAAGGATGCCTACTTTTGGTTGCTATCTTTTAAGACTAGAATTTCCCCATGCACACACAGCAGGTATAAACCAAAAAGCTAGAAACTAAACACACGCTACCCTTATAAAGGGGTCACCATTAAAATTTGAATTTCTGATCTCTGCTGTTAGAAAACTACATTTATATATGTCAAACGAAACAACTGCCACTAGTTGTATTGCGTCCAATATATCGGGCTTTACTGATTGCCAGAGATGTATTGCATAGGGCAATCATCGTTCTAATAGTGAACGTATTTAAAAATTGTGGACTAAGATCATGACCTCTTGGTCTGCATTTAAAACTTTTTATACTATCACGAAAATGTAAAGTGAAACTATGTGATGCTTGACACTTTCGAATGTACGAATATGGATGTATGACGTTACAACGCAGGCTATTACAACGCCTGCCTTTACTACGCGGTTTTTACATCGCATACCTTTACAATGCATAGCGCTTAGAGGTGCTGGATAGTGAAAAGTTTAATTTTCTATTCCAACTCCAGTCCCCGTGGACACTAAGGAAGGTGTTGGATAGAAAATTAAAATTATTCCCTATCCTAGAGCGCCCCCCAGCGCAATGCATTGTAATGGTTTGCGTTGTAATGACCGCGTTGTAATGGTAGTGCGTTGTAAAAGTTTTGTTGTAAAGGTTGTTCACCTACGAATGGATGTATGACGTTACAACACAGGCTATTACAACGCCTGCCTTTACAACGCGGTTTTTACATTGCATACCTTTACAACGCATAGCGCTTAGTGGTGCTGGATAGTGAAAAGTTTAATTTTCTATTCGAACTCCTGTCCCCGTGGACACTAGGGAAGGTGTTGGATAGAAAATTAAACTTATTCCCTATCCTAGAGCGCCCCCCAGCGCAATGCGTTATAATGGTTTGCGTTGTAATGACCGCGTTGTAATGGTATTGCGTTGTAAAAGTTTTGTTGTAAAGGTTGTTCACCTACGAATATACATGAAATTGAAGCTATACTCGGAGTGTTGCTTAATGATTCCAATCTATTTTGGAGTGAAAGCCCTTCTTCATAGGACTCACTGAATGGTCATTTACACCTTGGTTTTCAGCAGTGTGGGATGGACTGCATGTTTACTATCCGACTTGCACTACAGTGAAAGGCAAAGTGTAAATTGAGTATTTTACTAGTGAATTTACAAGTACTTATTCATATTGCATGGATAATCAGTGGATGACTGGATGGTTATAAACCCAGTGGAGTAAAAGAGTATGGTTACAATAAGAAGTAGTTTGTTGACACGGAAAGTACCATGAGAGTTGTATAGCTCTTCACTGAGAGACAAAGGCCATTGCTTGACCTCTTTACATATATACCTCTTTATATTTTTTGTGTATTGTTTTGCAGTTCAAATCATCTGCCAAGCTTAGGCTAGGCTTCTTGGGTAGCAGTCATGACTCAGTGGCATGGACCTCCCCCAGACTCAATAATGATTCGGGGAGGGGGCTCCCTGCTTCCAGCAATGATTACTTGAGGGTCCCCAATAGTCAAAAGGTTGAGAACCACTGCTGTAGATACTCTGGTTCAATTTTGCAGCCTCATTCCAACCAATATTTTAACTTTCTCAAAATAAACTCACACCGACTCAATCTGACCAGAACAGTGTTCTAAGCAAAAAGGAATTATGTGTTACTCTTGATTTTGGCACAACCCGTTCCATATAAAAACTGTTTTTTGCTGGTTCGAAGAGAGAAAGCCAAGTTGAGCTTGGGTGATCACAGTGAAACTGGTAGAGCACCTTAACACATTTTCCTTACAATCACATTGGTCCCTAGCCCTGCAGCTGCTTGCACATGCAGACCTGGCTGTGGGATCTATAGAGTTTAGCTGGTAAAGGTTGTGGTGACAAGCAGCAGTCACCTTCAATGTGTGAGGGCTATGTTGCTGACTTCAGCCTTTCCCTGAAATTTAAATCTGTAATGTGTCCTGTTTGCAGCCTCCTTTGTCTCTAGCTGCTCATCCATAACTATAAGGACTCATTCAGAGAGGCAAAAGATCATCACTGGTAGTGGCCTACACTTCCAACACCAAGGGGCCCATTAGGATGGCGAGCGGATCGCCACCGCCGGCCTGGCGGGGGTGATCCACCCACCATCCATGCCGGAATGACCCCCCCCCCGCCATATTAGTATGGCTGGGGGGTCCGCGCCGGACGGAAAAACCCTCCGCCGCTTTTCCGCCCCGGTCGCCTTTCGACCGGGGCGGAGAAGGGTTCATGTGGTGGTGTTGTCTATCAGACACCACTAGCCATATTACAATGGGCTTTGACGGATGCCTTTCTGTGGCGGCGATGCCGCCACAGAAAGGCATGCAGAGTCTGTTTTGGGGGCCCGATGCGGTCCCCCATGGACTCCGGGGGTGTGGGCGTTGCACATGGGGGGTACCCATGGTACCCCCCAGCAGTTCCATTCACAGCATGGCAGGCACCGCGCGGTGCCTGCCATGCTGTGCATGGAAGTGCACAGCATGCCTTCCTGCCGTTGTGGCGGCGGTCCTGAGTGCACCGCCCGCCACAATGGTAGGAATGCTGGATGCACCCGCCACTGTGGCAGGCGCATCCTAATGCTGGCCATGGGACCCCCTCCCTTATGGCGGGCGGTCCCTTTCACCGGTAGGATGACGGGCCGCATCCTAATGGGCCCCCAAATGTCGGTCTTGTGGTCTGATCTAAAATGTGAATGCCACTGCCAACAAGCAGTGGTTGAAGGGAGCTAACCCAAACACCCTCTCAGTGTAAATTCTGTATTATGTTTTCTTCTTTACGTGAGTTAGTTCAGACAACTTATGCAGGCTTTACCCCAATCTAAAAGTAGATCTGAGAAGAGATCTGGGTACATGCAGCAGAAGTAGGAACGTACCACCAAATTATAGTGGAGGGAGAACATAAAGTAGGAACTTAAGTATGCAGTTGGGGCTTGTGGGATTACGTTCAGGACTGAAGTGTCAGGCGATACCCCCAGCTACCAGAAAAATAAAAAAATAAAGTTGTTATTTGCAGTGGTTAATTTGTAAAAAAAAATATGTGCCTGGGCTCTCGTCGGGAGGTAGTTTGCACCAGCCCATTTCTCCTGTTAGAGCCGCATAAAAAAGAACCAACCACAAACCAGGAAAGTATGTGGGGGGATGTGGCGTAAAGGCCAGAGCTGTCAACTTCGGAGGTGGGGAACCAGGTATGAGTCTTTGCGTTGACTCAACATCCTGTGATTCTGGGCAAATCACTTAATCTGAATATGTCCTTAACTGGTGCTCATGAAAAGCGATCTGCTGGTGCTGAGCACCAGAAAATACCGTCTCAAATTAAGCACTGGTTACTTGTAGAACTGCGCAGTTTAAATTGCTGTCAAAGCAATATCAATTTGAAAGACAGATCAAATTTAGTTTTGTAGTTTAATCTTTTAAACAATGCA
The DNA here is from genome assembly GCF_964263255.1 of Lissotriton vulgaris. NCBI lineage: Eukaryota > Metazoa > Chordata > Amphibia > Caudata > Salamandridae > Lissotriton > Lissotriton vulgaris. The sequence goes on from NC_141694.1 coordinate 1,690,835,768, forward strand.
TTCTAGAAGTAGTGAAAAGATGAGATTGTCAAAGACCTTCACAGACTTTTCATGCTATTTTCTCTAGATCATATAGGTGTCGCTCTAAAAGTGAGAAAGTCATTGCAAAAGTGGGTAAATGCCCACGAAGTGATGATGATATGGTTGCTGTTCTAATTGCATTACATTTCCCTGACTACCCTTAACTCTCTTCTAGTAACATTCTCTGGGTGTCACCTACAAGTGCAAAGAAATCTGTATCCGTTTCTGCTTCTTTACACTTTTCAGTGACCTATAGACATGCAGAACTGTGATAGTCCACTCTTTGAGAATCACAAGGTTGGAATTTAGAAAGTACATGTTTTCAGTACATCAGTTAGATCTTCCAGAGAAAAGATTTGTGAATCAGCAATACGTTGAATGCAACTTATCACCGCTTGAAATATATGAGCCAAATGCTTTAGTTTGTTGTTTCAAGTGTAAAAAGCCAAAGAAAATAACAATTTTCCGGTCTCGTCGGGATACAGGATTTTTCTCATGGTGTTTTATGTGGTGACCTGTGTCAATAAATAAACCTCCTTTTTTTAAGGGGTTGTATTTTCCTAATAACAGTAAAACTGAGTCCTGCTGACAAACTATAATCCTTTGCATTGTTGTTCTAAATTTACACTTTATAAAAACATCTCCCTTCATGATGGTGTTCTATTTGTTTTCGTTGCAGAAATGGAATGTGAGCCAAACGAAAATTCGGATCATATCAACAGTTATATTCATTTTATTTGGCTGTGTGCTGTTTGTTGCCATTCCTTCAGTCATTTTCAAGCACATAGAAGGCTGGAATACACTAGATGCAATTTATTTTGTGGTCATTACTCTAACCACCATTGGATTTGGGGATTATGTTGCAGGTAAGAGCTCATCTCCAATTCATGTACATCTGCTGTCAATACGAATGGAGGCGCTAGCGCATTGGCAAAGCATACAAGGCCTCCCCCTCTTTCTTACCACATTAGAGCCACACTAAAACCTAGAGATTCTTATTTATGGACCATGATGCTGTTGAGTGTGTTGTTTCTCCACAGACAGTTCCACTAGCAGCGGCGGTCCGTGCAGGTAAGCGTTGTGGGGTGGTGGGGCGGGCGGGTACGGAAGGGGTAGAAGTCGACAGATGATGGAATAGCGAACATGTAATAAATAATTAATTCCTATTTCATCATCTGTCAACATCCCCCCTCCCCGCTCACCTTCACGGACCGCTGCTGTCAACTAGTTATTGGTATGGGTAGAGTTAGGATTTTATAGTTTCCTTGTGAATAATTTAATTTTTACCATGGACTCGTTGTAGGAAAGCACAGGGCATGCAGTGTTTCTCATTTCCAGTTTCCAAATAATCCTGCCTTGGCTGGACACGAGAGTGTTTGCTGGTAAACCTCCAGCTTTGAGGGTTTCCCCGGACACATTTAGCCAAGGAAAAATGCAAAAACATCTGTGCACAGACACATATTGCTGCAGCTATTTACCAACTGAAAGATGACATTTCATCCTGGTGTTATAATGCTCTGCCCTTGGTATAATTCCAGGTAACTTACTGGCGCACGCCTCTTAACTAAATCTTCTTTTTGCTCCCACATTCCAATACATGAATGTGTGCAGGTATCAATACCTCTATTCAAAGAGTTGCATTTTAGGAATTGTTTTTTTCTAAAAATATATCATTTGAATAAGTGAGATTTAGCTTGTGATCCTAACATTTTTTTTGCCCAATCATTTAAATATCTTAAGTACATTTAGTACGTGTTATTTTACTTTACTTGTTCTACATCGATCAGTTCTATTTGCAGCAGGAAAAATCATTGTTCACAGTTTTATATTTAAATAAATGTTTAAGGTGTCTTGGGGGTCAGGTACACCATGTCTCAAAAACGTTAGTTGCAAAAACTGAGCTACATAGTTCCCAATTGTGCTGTTCAGCTAAGATTGTGTCTGTTGTTTGCACAAATTGTGAAATAAATGCATTACTGGCATCTAGATCTGTTTTTATGCAGTATTTCCATTCCAGTGATCTCCTTTACAGATGTTCTGCTTAGCGTGCCCTCTTCTACGACCAGCTCAAAGCAGTGGTATAATGGAGCAAACAACTAGTGTGAACGCAGTTAGAGTGGAAAATCAAATTTTGCTCTCCATCATGGCCTATATGACCTTGTAGTGTTTTTCATCAGCTCATCATATCCTTTATTGCTAACAGTCTCCTTATGACTTCCCTCGAAAAATTGGGTGAAAAAAACCCTTTTCCACGGTATTGGTTCCTTGTTTATCCCAGAATCTGATTTTTGCGCCAAGCAGGGGCAGATTTTCCATGAGGGCGTTTAGGGCATTGCCCCTCCAGCCATGGAGGATGGACGAGGAGGAGACTGACCGATGTGTCTGTAGTTCTCCCAATGCCTGCTCTGCAGGTAGTAGAGTACCAGAGCAGGTCACAGGAACACATTGGGCATGTGATGTGTGTTGAGCGACTCGATTATTGCACCATCATGCATGACCAATGTGTCTCAGCGAGGTAGCCTTGTTGGCTGGCAGGCACTAAGAAAAACACCAGAAGCCCCAGCTAAGGATGAGTATTAGGCTCGCCCCAAGCTATGACCTGTGCTGACTGCGTGAGCCTTCTAGAACCCCCCTCCTCCTGCTCCTCCACGTGTTGTCTCATCTCTGAGATGTTTAGCCAATGAGAGGAGCCGGTGCCCTACTGGCAGCAGAGCCCTGTCTGTCTCACTGTTTCTTTGCCGGAGACCTCATTTCCTCGTACCACATGAATCCTCTGAGCTTACAACTTGCCGCCTCACCATTACCTTGGAGAGAGAGAGAGAGAGAAAGAGAGAGAGAGAGAGAGAGAGAGAGAGAGAGAGAGAAAAAGAGAGATATAAAGAGAGAGAGAGAGCGAGAGGGAGGCATAGCACCACGCGACTGCTCCCATTGCGGCCCACACTGCACTCACCCGCAGCTGCAGAAGGTATCAAGAGCTGGGAGGGACACCTTGGCGCCCTGAGTAGAGAGGGTAAATCGTTTGACGGGGGCAGCGGTCCTGTATGTCTGAAACTGTGCGTGTACATGTTTTCCTTACAACTGAGCATGTGTATATGAGCGTATGCAGAAAGCATGCAGAAATCTGCAAAGCTCTGGGCAGAAGGCCAGCACCAGGCCTTACTGAGCTGCCCTGCTGAGCTGCTACCCATCTGCTTCAAGGGAGTGAATAGTTTTCATGGTTTAAGCAGCAGTACGTAAAAGGAACTAAAAACATTACTGCACAGCTAGTTATATAATAATACTTTGAACAGTCACTCTTTGATAGGTCTCTCTTGTCTGAGAGATGGGATCAGCAATTACAGGCATTGGGGTCCTCCATTGCACGTGCAGGCCATGCACACAGGTCCTTTAGTGCGTGTGTAAGCTCCACATGTCTCCATCTGTTCTTCAGTGTCCTTATGGCTTCGGTCAGTTTAACTGCCCCAATGATGAGGTTGTTTACTGAGGCCTCTACCTTGGTGCCCAATCACCCTATAAACTTCATCACAAGGCGCAGACTCGCTCAGATGCGGCAGTAGTGGTATGCCAAAGATAAGGCCGTCTACACCCATCTGCACACAGAAGGGGCCAGGGGCCAGTATCCCAGCTTAAATCCCCCCTTTTAGCCACTATTATAGGGTGGAACAGCTTTTGGCATAGCGCTCTCCTATTCCTGCTGCCTGTAACCACGGCTTCCAACCTTCTTATACTACTTAGTATTGTTGGCGCTGCCATTTTAAATTTCTAGCGGAAAGCCACCAATCCACACAGAATACTGACTCTCTTTCCATGACTAAACACCTGACTACTTATAATTTAGCTAGTCGCAATTTTCAATCTCTTCCTAAACATTAATTTGGCTTCATTATTAATCACAATTTAGATGCCTCTTGCAGAGACGTGGCTTACGATTGGCTCTTCACCTGATGTACTAGTTGCCCTTCTTGCAGGGTTCTGTATTGCTAAACAAGATTGCACTGTGGTGTGGCCCTTATCTTTAAACCCACTTTTACATGTCTTGTTGCCTGACAGTAAAGCCATCATTTTTTGCTTGGGTCTTATCATTTTTCTCTATCTGGCTCCTTTATTTACTGTTCCCCGGGACTGGTCACAGAGTTTCTGTTCAGCTTTGGCAAATGCTATTTCTCTATTTACCTTGAAATATGCTAATTTAAACATATTGGACAATATTAATTTGCATTTGGATGGTCATCTGTGCTCATTAGGACAGGATCTGCCACTTCAAGTCGGGCTCTCCAATGGAACAAGTACTCTCCTTTTTTTTAAAATAAAGGCTAGCCCAGTCATTCTCCCAGCCATCACCAACCTGCTACATATGTCCTTAATTACAGCCATGAAAGCATGCCATGGTCTTCCCTCCTTTAAAGATACCCTCACTGGACTCCTTCAAATTTGAATATTATAGGCCGATCATCCTTCTTACAGTTTTTGCCAACAAGCTCGAAAAGCATATTAAAATGCAGCTATGAGCCTATCTAAAATCCAACCATCTATTGCATCCTTCTCAATCGGGTTTCCATCCCTGCCACAGCACTGAGTCTGCTCGCCTTGTGGCCACTGACAAACTCAAGGCCTCATTGGACCGGAGTGCTGCTTTTGACATTATCTCATTCCACAAACCTCGGTAGACTCAAGGGATGCACCATCACAGGCATTGCCCTGAAGTGGTTTTCTTCCTTTCTAGCAGAAAGAACATTTCAAGTTACCTCTAAAACCTTTACTTCAACAGTGCAGCCTATACACTGTGGTGTTCCCCAGAGGTCATCTTTGAGCCCGATGTTCTTTAATAACTATAAGAAGCAATGCTTCTTATAGTTTGTGAAAGTCTTTCTGATTTTCTTTGAACGGTTTAGGGTTTTTTCCGTTCGCTCTTTACGCACCAAGCCATAATCATTGTTTCCCTACGAAGTGTAACGTAAACCTTAGGCAGAGCGCCTATTACATCTGAAACTCTTTCAAACCCTATCAGCTGTTTTTCCTTCTTTAATAACTATGTTCAACCCCTCACCGACCCCTCACCGACATCACAAATACTTTTCTCCTTTCATCTACTTGTATGCTGATGATAAACAGTTTATCATCAACTTAGCACTTGCAGCAGACAAAGACCCTTTGCAGCTTAACACCTGCCTTCAAGCAGTCGCCAAATGCATGGACAGCAACTGTTAAAACTGAACGGCAATAGGATGGAGATCTTAATCGTAGGCTACCAACGTAACCTATTGAGATCTTAATGCTGGTCAGGAGAGTTCATCCCTGTGCCGGTTCCTGTTGAGGTGGTAGAAAGTCTCTTTTTTTTAGATTTACAACCAGCTCAAGTTTGAGTTCCTGATCAATGCTGTGCCTGCCTGATGTTTTGGTCATTGAGGCCTCCGGTAGCTCCTTTAGATGATTCCCAGAGCTACTCAAAGAACATAGTTTAGGCTTTGATTATCTTTTGTCTAGACTATGGTAATGTGCTTTATTTAGGAATCAACAAGGCCCTGTTCCACATTATTCATGTGATTCAGAAATGGTAGGTCACCTTCTTTGTTACTTGCCTAGGGCAGATCCTATATCTCTGGCATGCTTTGGGACCTTAATTGGTCCCCAACTGTTAAGTGTATTCAACTTAAGGCACTCTGCTTCACCTACAAAGACATGTCCAATTCTGGCCATACTTACCTCTGACACTTAATTAGTAATTTTTGTCATACCAGACAGCTTCATTCCTCATGTTTTCTGCTGCTCCAGGTCCCTAAATATAGCAGGACCAGAGCAGGTGGGTGTTTTTCAATATTAGGCTGCCAAGCTGCCAAAATCCCTTCCCTTGCAACTGTGGAGCTGCCCTAATGAGGGACATTTTTGTAGGCTTCTCAAAATGTGTCTTACCTAACTGCTCTCCTCGCTTGAGATGCACTGTCTAGCTCTACTTAGGGCTTGGAAACCCTTTTTGGGCAGTGGTATACTTTAAAGAAATTTAAAGTTTAAAAAACGTCTTTCCTGAGTAGTCCAGAGGTTCAACCAATAAATAATTGCGCATAATTCAGTTGTCTCCTTGATTTTGTTTTTAATCTCTTTATTTGCATTTTATAGTTTTCTTGTGAAATACAATGCGTGAATTCACAATTATCAGTGCCAACATATGGCGGATTACATTTCCATTATTTCGACTTGTGCATTTCTTACATGATACTTTATGACTAACGGATAACGAAAGAATGTCGGTAACATACTTCACATATATGGCTTCTAACAGTAAATTACTGTTTTGGGTCTGTTTATATGTGTAGCCATGTCTGATGCTGTTTACTATTCAACTACTCAACACAATAAAACAACTTCTTTGCTATTTAAGCATCTCCCACTGTGTTTAACCCTCTCCCATCCCTTTTTGGCTTTTCTCCTCATGTCTTAAAGTCATGAGATATTTTTGCTTATGCGTCAGTCCTCTCCACAGTAGTTTTGTGACAACCCTAGGCTAGATGCCTGCTTTGATACAGTCTGTTTGCAATCACTGATTATCCCTTCTTCAGTCTCTGTCATGTGATGCTACCCCATCCTGCATTGGCCCAGTATGTTTTAATGTTACCAATATAGTGTGCCAGTGCTGTGCAATGGGGTATTTGTGCAGCCCGCTGTATCTTCTTTGTGTAGAGCTACGCTTTCAGCCTGGGCCCACAACAGGAGGTACTACTTCCAGCACTCTGGTAAGGGAGGATGTTTATTCTTCCATCTCCGGGTGATCTGTCTTTTAGCTGCTATAAGGCCTAGATCTATTAATCTGGATATTACTTTGTGCATTTTTTGACTGGGGAACACACCTAGTATGCACTCCTTCCCATGCTTGTAACCGTGGGCCGTCCGTGTACTCCGCCAAGCAGGTCCCGACCTCTTGCCAATATCTGTGTAATAGAGGACAGGACCACAGTATATGAAGAAGGTCAGCTCAGACCTGATCACAATGGGGGCAAGCTGCCGTTGTTCGTTGAAAGTATCTGCTTATTTTGTCTGGTGATAAATAGGTTCTATGAATGATAACAAACTGAAGGATGCAGAATTTTGCATTCTGCTAAATTTGTGTGCACTTGCCAATATCCTTCCCCACTCCTTTTCCTCCCAGGGCCTACATCTGTTTGCCGCCCAGTTGGTGCGCAAATTACAAAAAACAATTTGATGGACAGAATGTAGATCAATGTCTTACATTCACCCCAGTACAAGGATCTGGGCCTAAATCCATCGTTTTTTGCACTCCACACCACCCTGGGTCAGATAATGGCTTTATGCAATCAGCTCTGACCCTGTGCCCCATGGGAACAGTCCAGTCCGAACTACAACAGCAATATCTTTCCCAGACCGTATCAAGCATCCGAGGACCGGACCGGTTTCGAGGTAACACCTCTCATCAGCCCGGCTAGCTTGACCCCAGTTGGTGTGCAGCGTCTCTAGAGGTCTTAATGTGTGCGTTAGTAGTGCTTCCGTTAGCCTATGCACTGTATGGCTGCCCTTCCCCATAACATGCAGGTATTGTTTTACTAAATGGGATTGGGGCTCAATGCTCATGTCCCCCCAGGACATTGTCAGAGCAGATATTATACAGTTGCATAATATAAATTGGCCCTGTGGCATGTCTGTGTCTTGGGCTAACTTGTCAAAAGATAATACTGTTCCATCTTCGTATATGTCACCCAGCGTCTGTACCCCCGCAGCATGCCAGGGTTCCAGCACCCTGCTTGATGTACCCACTCCACACGGTACCAAGAAGGGGTAGTGCGGGTGCATAGGGGGTCATTTGCCGGTTGAGATACAGGCTACATCTGTAGCAGCGGTGAGCCAGGGTTAGTGAGGTCAGCGTCGGGGTAGGTAGGGGTCTTGGCGGTGGGATGAGACAAGTGGCAGCTCCTGGTTAACAACCAGGGTGGTTGTACAGTAGCCATGTCAGCTAATTGCAGTCCTGCCAGCCATTTTGTCTCCCACTGTAGTTGCGCAGCTAAGTAGTATAGTTCCATATTGGGAACTGCCAGGCCCCCTTTTTCATTGGCGCATGTAGCTTCCATAGAGCTACTCTTGTTCCAGATGAAGTCTCTAAGCAATTGTTCCAATTCAGAAAAGTTTTAACCTGAATGTATTAGGGCAGATTCGTGAAGTAATGCAAGAGTCTAGGCTGTATCACCATTTTGGACATGGTTATTCTGCCCATGATGTTTATCTGCAGCGTTTTCCAAAATTTTATTTGGGAGCAGATGGATAATATGCCTCTGGTTAGACTGCCATCCAAGATGTCTCTTGCACAGTCATATATGTGTATACCTAAGTACCAGAAGGATGAGGGCTGCCACTTAATACACCCACCATTGACCGTAAGCCCTGGGTCCTCCCCTTCATGTTTAAAGGGATAGAGGCATTACTTATTCCAATTCACCTTCAGCCCGGACAACCCAGCGAATCACTGCAAAATCTCCACTATGGTGTCCGTCACATTGTCAATGTCCTTATACATAGTAGTAGGTCATCTGTTTATAAGGACGCCATGTGTGGACCGTCACCCAGGCAAATGACCCAGTCATTACCACTCCTGAAAAAATGTACTGCAAGTGGTTCCATAGCCAATGAAAATAGTAAAGGAAAAAGGGGGGACCCCTGTCTTGTTCCTCTGCCTATTGGAAAGCTCCCTGATATTTGTCATCCTGTGCCGATCCGGATGAGAGGCTGCGTATATAGCAGCCTCACAAGGTTCGAAAAGTTACTCCAAAAGCGTATTGGCGGAGGACCGAGAATAGATAGGGCCATTGGAGAGAGCTGAAGGCCTCCTCTAGGTCTAGGACCAAGCAGCCTGAGCTGGGCCAAAGATGTGTTGCATATTCTTGGAGCCAGAAGAATCTCTGTATATTCTGGTCCGAATGCACCAATGACTGCACCAGCAGTGCCAGCCTAGCCGAGGTTACCCTAGCTAATATTTTATAATCGGTGTTGAGAAGTGCCAGCAGTCGGTATTAACCCAGTTGCGATGGACCCCTGTCTGGTTTAGGAAGAGATATTAGTAATGCCTCTTGTTGTGATGCCCTAAAAGTGTGGAGGCCCACAGTGCTGCGTCGTATACTGTTTTTATCTGAGGCACAAGCAGTGTAGCATATGCTTTGTAAAATTAGAGCGGCAGGCCATCCAGGCCAGGGTACGTTCCTGTACCCGGAGCATGTATACTTGCTAGGATTTCTTTGGGGATGACCGGTGCATCTAACTCTAATCGTTGCTCGGGGGTGAGCAATTTCTGCAAGGAATTGTTGGATCTTCTTAGGCGGTGCAGTGGTGGTGGATTTATAAACTCTGCGTAATGTCTTGTAAATTCAGAGTGTATTTCTTTTTATGTGTATAGTAGTGTGCCATCTGAAGCTCGGATCGCTGTTATGGACGTCTGGGTATTCTCTTGTCTGATAAGCCATGCAAGTAGGCGTCCTGCCCTGTCTGAAGCGCTGTGAATGCGTGCTGAGTGTGACTTATGATTGAGGCATCTCAATCGCTCCAGCAGCTGTTCTTTTCTCATTGAGATTTGGTCTTAATAGCGGGTCTTGTATCACTTGAGATTTTAGGTGGAGTAGCCCATCTTCCACCTTCCTGGTGTCTGTTTCTATTACTCTACTCACACCTATTTGTGTGTTTAGGCAGTGGCCCCTATTACCACTTTGAAGGCGTCCCACTCTGTTAGGCATGAGGAGGCAGTGTTTGTATTGTCGTTAAAGTAATTAATGGTTTCTGTGTTGAGAGCTTCAGGAAATAGTTTATCTTCTAGTGTCTCGGGTTGTAAGCACCACCTGGGGAGGGCTGCATGGGCAGTGTCCCATGAAATTTGCAGGAATTGTGGGTTATAATCTGAATGGGTCCTGCCCAAGTATTCAGTCTTCTTCACTACCGTTAGGATCTCTTTCATGCAGAGCAGCTTGTCCAACCTAACATGTAGCCTATGGGAGCTCGATTAGTAGGAGTATACCCTGTCCGTATGATTTCTTTGTCTCCAGACGTCTATGAGCTGCCAGGTTACCATCCAGTCATTTAATGCCCTCTTGGCTATTGTCATGGGTGTGCTAGGGAGGTGGGGAAAAGGAACGGTCAAGAGTTACATCCAACACACAGTTGAAGTCATCACCCAACAACCAGGGTATTCCACGCCAGTTAGAACGTCTGCCAGTCAATGTATCTAAGTATGATGACTGGCGTGTTGGGTGCCTAATACTATTTGTCTGCCATTAAGACGGCCCTTTACAAGAATATACCACCCCTCTGTGGCTATCACTTATTCCTCAGGTCTAAAGGGGGCGCCTGGTCTGATCCAGATCAGTGCTCCCCAAGCGAAGGCTGAGTATCCGGTACCATGGAGCTGCCCTCGCCATCTCCTCTGCAGGTTCGTTTTTTCAGGAGTTGTGAGGTGTGTTTCCTGTAGAAGGACTATTTGGGCCTAGTGCCTTTTAAGGTATGAGTATATTGAGTATCTACGGGAAGGTGTGTGGATTCCCCGGACATTCCATGTACATACGTTAGTGGCTGTCAGAGGAGTGGTGGAGTTGGTTCTGGTAGCTGTCACGTCGTGGGAGCTAGTCTGTCACATTTAAGCGGAACCATGTAGAGAGAGAGAGGGGGGGTGTATTATTTCTGGGTTTTTGTGGGTTTGTAATCTGGCTGATATGCCATAACAAACAAACAAATGTGAACTAACATATTAAATACCAGAAGGGCGAGATTGCAACTTGCATCCATCCAATCTTTCATTCAAAACATTGTGCCAACTTTGGCTAATAGGGTCGGGCAATGCGTTTGACGGGTGCTGACTGAATGGTTATATGGCTCCACCCGATGGTTATGTGATTCGTGGAAACCAGCAGAGGCATAACGGACACCCCGCAGTGCGGGGGCCCCACTCTTCTATATATGAAGGGGGTCCCCTCAGCGTGTTCGTCCAGGGTGTGTGTCAGACACAGTGCCTCCTGTAAAGCAGGCGTAGCTTGCAGCCTGCTTTGAGCTGACGGGCTGACTCAGAAGTGAAGGGAAACAAAATAACTGCTTTTGTTTCTCTTTCACTCCGAGCCTGCCAGGCCCCTTATAAGAGCAGATCCCCCCTCCCGCTCCTCCTCACAGACAGTGTCTTCAACTGCCTGTCTGAGAGGGAAAGAGGCTGCACAGACCTTAATAGGGCAGAGATAAGGCGCCACCTTTAATTGCAATAGATAAATATAGCGACCTGTTCACCATTTAACATTCTGCAAAAAGACACCAATGTGGTTCTTTAATAAGAAATCATTGTTATTCCTTTGAATATGCCCTCTTGTCTTTGTGAGTCAGGGGTCACCAGGGCAGCTGTAGAGCACAGTTAAAGTGTTTTTCTTACACTGCCTGTTTAAACTATGAACTAATTAGGGGAAAAAAACTATATGATTTTTATAATTATTGTACTGGTTGGAACATTAAAATATTGCTCATGCCCGTATAAAACCAGTTAGGTGGCAACCATAGGAAGAGGATGTGTCCAACTGTAGAAACATAACCCGGACTCTACTTAGGGGCAATGGAGGGACAAAATATAGCTGGAATGAGTGGTGATGGATGTGGAGGGGTGATTGCATATGAGTGATTGCGGTAGATGAGCGCTAAGGAAGTGGACCCCCTCCCCCAAAAGGTTCTCCTACAACACCGCAAGCAAAACAATATATATCATACATCATGCAAAAAACAAACATACATTTTCTACCAGTACCCTAGATGAAATTCTAAGACAAAAAGTGAATCTTTTCCAATCACACCCGTTTCTGTTTGTTTTATGCACTGTTTTATTTTTGATATATATTCTGTATGAGATATAATGTTTCGCTTGTGAATTTAGTTCCATTTCACAAAGAGATTGTGTAGTAGAAAAAGCTGTTGAAAGAAATTAATTAGCAAGCACACAGTTGTGCCTTGCGTAGGGATCTTGTTTTGTTAATGGTCTGCTGTAAGGGGACAGGGGTAGCATTTTGTTTTTAAAAAGTTAAATGCAGGCATGGTGTCCTCTGCACCCAAGGGGAGTTGTTGTGTGCAGAGCTTAATTTGTAAAATATTAAGTGCCGGGGCCCTGACCAGGAGGCCACTGCAACTCGCACCAACCATCTCTCCTGTCATCGTTGTCAAAACAACTAATAGCCTTCTCTCTCGCCAGCAAGTGCTACAGTTCAGATTATTCAAGGTCCCCAAAGCTAAAGGAATGACTATGGCGGCAGATATTAGTAATTTTTAATAATATTGTATTTATAAACAACTGTTGTCCTACTCATATCTAAATTAGGTGAGCAGCGCCACCATGTGGCAGACTGTCCTAAGTGGGGTGTTAACAATTAAGCGCCGGTGTGGAGCACCGGAAACAAATTAATATCCAATGTTCAGCATCGGAACCAATGGCTCAAATTAAGCACTGGTACTTGTGTGGGGAAGTAATATATTTAAATTCAAGCTGGATAATTGAAAAGGTAATTCAATTACAAGTATTTTAAATGTACTACCCAAATCAGCAATTACCCATGCATGCCTGGAATATCACAGATATCTGCACTATTTTCTCTATGCGTTTTTTATTGAGTGCATTGTCTAGAATATCACTAGTGGAACTATCTGTAGTGTCCTTAGAAGCAAATTGTAGGGGGGCATACATTAGGCCATAGTTAAACTGGTGGCTGTACTTTATGAGATGAAGTAGCCCCTGCCAAACATTATAAGGATATTACAACTCACTGAGGAGTTCATGACCATATAGCACCGTGGTACTCATAGTACGGCCCGCGGGCCGCCAGCAGCCCGGCAGGCCTTCCTTGGCGGCCAGCGGACCGTGCAGGTAATGTACCCATGGCCCCCAGAGAGAAAGTTGAGAAAGAGTGAGAAAGTGGGGAGAGAGTGAGAGTAGAGAGAGAGAGTGTGGAGAGAGAGTGTGGCGAGAGAGACAGTGGAGAGAGAGAGAGTGGAGAGAGAGACAGAGTGGAGAGAGAGAGAGGAGACAGAGTTGAGAGAGAGAGTAGGGAGAGAGAGACTAACTGAGAGACTGAGAGACTGACTGAGACTGACTGAGAGACTGACTGACTGACAGAGGCAGAGACTGACTAACAGAGAGACTGACTGACTGACAGACAGAGACAGAGACTGACTGACAGAGAGACTAACTGACAGAGAGAGAGACTGCCATATAGAGAGAGAGACTGACTGGCTGAGAGAGATTGACTGACTTAGAGAGAGACTGACTGACTGGCAGAGAGACTGACTGACTGACTGAGGTAGAGAGAGACTGACAGAGAGAGACTGAGAGAGAGACTGGCAGAGAGAGAGAGAGTCAGAGACTTGACTTAGATAGACTTATTGACTGACAGAGAGACTGACTGACAGAGAGCGAGACGGACTGACAGAGAGACTGACTGACTGAGAGAGAGAGTCTGGCTGACAGAGAGAGACTGACAGAGACAGACTAGCTGACAGAGAGACTGACACAGAGATTGAGAGACACTAACTGACTGAGAGAGAGAATGACTTACTGAGAGAGAGACTAGCTGGATGAGAGAGAGACTGACTGACAGAGAGAGACTGACTGACTGACAGAGAGAGAGAGACTGACAGAGACTGACTTCCTGAGACAGAGAGAGACTGACAGAGACTGACTGACAGAGCGAGAGAGACTGACAGAGATAGACTGACAGAGAATGACTGACAGAGAGAGAGACTGACAGAGAGAGAGAGACTGACTGACTAACAGAGACTGACAGAGAGAGAGAGACTGACAGAGAGAGAGACTGACTGACCGTGAGAGAAACTGACTGACCGGGAGAGACTGACTGACCAGGAGAGAGACTGACTGCCTGACTAGGAGAGAGACTGACTGACCGGGAGAGAGACTGACCGACCAGGAGAGAGACTGACTGACGGAGAGAGAGACTGACAGGGACTGATTGACAGAGAGAGAGACTGACACAGAGAGAATGACATGGAGAGCGAGACTGACTGGCTGACAGAGAGAGACTAAGACTGAGAGAGACTGACTGAACGGGAGAGAGACTGACTGACTGACAGAGAGAAGGAAAGACTGAGAGAGAGACTGACTAACAGAGAGATACTTACAGAGAGAGAGAGAGAGACTGACAGAGACTGACTAACTTAGAGAGAGAATTGCAGAGAGAGACTGACAGACTGAGAGAGAGAGACTGACAGAGAGAGACTGACAGAGAGAGAGAGAGAGAGAGAGAGAGAGAGAGAGAGAGAGAGAGACTGAATGGCTGCCTGACAGAGAGAGAGACTAAGACTGACAGAGAGAGACTCAGAGAGAGAGAGATATTGACTGACTGAGAGAGGGAGACTTGACAGAGAGACTGACTGACAGAGAGAGAGAGAGAGAGAGAGAGAGAGATAGAGACTGACTGACTAAGAGAGAGAGACTGACAGAGAGAGAGAGACTGACAGAGAGAGACTGACTAAGAGAGAGAGACTGACAGAGAGAGACTGAGAGAGAGAGAAAGACTGACTGAGAGAGAGAATAAGACTGACAGAGAGAGACTGACTGACAGAGAGAGACTGACTGAGCGAGAGACTGACAGAGAGAGACTGACAGAGAGAGACTGACAGAGAGAGACTGACAGAGAGACTGACTGAGAGAGAAAGCCTGACAGAGAGAGCCTGACAGAGAGAGAGAGACTGACTGAGAGAGAAAGAGGGCGAAAGACTGAGAGATAGAGAGAGAGAGAGACTGACTGACTGACTGACAGAGAGAGAGACTAGGGCTGTCAGAGAGAGAGACTAAGACTGACAGAGAGAGACTGACTGACTGTGTGAGAGAGACTGAGAGAGAGAGATTGACAGAGAGAGACTGACTGACAGAGAGTGAGAGAGAGAGACTGACTGAGCGAGAGAGGGAAAGAGACTGAATGACTGACAGAAATAGAGACTGACTGGCGGAGAGAGAGACTGACTGTCTGAGAAAGAGACAGAGCGAGAGACTGTGATGGAATTGGGGTCAAAGTGTGCATAAAGCTATGCAATGCCTCTTAAGATTGCTATTGTCTGCTAATAAAAATGTATTATCAAAAATTGCTCTTTGTGGTTACATCTGCTTTTGAAATACAGCATTGTCTAATGTTTTGAAACGGGTTTGATTTTTTATACTCTAGCCCCGCCCCCGAACTGACCCCACCCCCCCACTGACCCCGCCCTACCGGTGCGGACTTCATCCACAAACCACACTGTAATTTTTGCCCCGACAGAAAGTTTGTGAGTACCCATGATATAGCGGAACGAGGCAGAAGGTGACTCATTATCATATACGGCAGCGGGTACTTTATTCCATGTAATACATGGTAACACCATCACCTTTACCACAAGCCACTTAAATCCTTGGTGTATAGCTATTGGTGTAACAATGGCCCCTGCAGCACCCATGGCGCGGAGGCACCCCGGGCTCCAGGGTGCCCCCTCCTGGACTGTGCACAGGCGTTGAGGTCCCTGTCCTAAAAGCTACTGACTGGGTCCAGGGCGTGGGGGGCCCTCTCTGTGAAATTTGCAGGGGGCCCCCTTAGGTTTCGTTACGCCACTGGAAAGCAGTGCTGCTACTGTGTGTGCCTGGGTTTGTGGCTTGCGTTTAACATCATGTGTCTCAAAGGAAGATGCCCCCAAGCTCAGTTTGGCAAATTATATCATTCTTTAGTAAATATTTCAGCTTTCAGTTTTTTCAAGCTAGATGTTCTCACAGGATTAGTTACCAAAAGTGCTTCCTAGATACAGTCAGCAATAAAATAGGATAAGAACTATCCGGGTCAATCTTGGTTTTTTTTTTGTATTGGCATAATCTCCTATTCGTATCAGGATTCAGGAATCAAATTTAAGGAAATAAATCCCTAAGACTATCTAAGAAAGAGGAGCTACTCCCTAAGATTTAAAAGAGTAAATTAAATTCCACAATTAATACTGTCTCATCTGTCTATTTAGGCAAATCGTCTCTGAAAAATATTGTATAATAATCAAATGTGGCAGGTGTTTGGTGAAGTAGCAGCATTGGGCATCTGTTACTACAGCAGAAAATTCCAGTTTTATTCTATTATTCGGGTGGCTAGTGCCTGCTCGGTATGCTGTCTAGAGGGATAGTGTACCATATGCATCTCTCTATCAGAGTTTAATTCCCAATCTTGAGATGGCTGATGGAAAAGGTCAACAAAAACTCCTCTTTACTTTTGTCCCTCAACCCCTTCCAAATCAAAAGTCTCCATATTTTCTCTCCTCATCCTGTTCTTTAATTCTTGATTACTTTCCCAATAAGTATCTTTATGTTAATACAAAGATCCTCACTCAACCTCTCTGGCCTGAGTGAGGTACTAAGATGGCTTTAATGGAAAGGTTAACATTTGCATTAGCATGATGAAACTTCTTTGAGCTGCATGTTGCAAATATTTTTCCCCCACTTTTTTGTTATTCGTATTGTGGTCAAACATAAATTCCAAATTTTGTTAAATGCCTAAATGGTGATTTCCAGTAAAATGGTTGATTTGAACTTTTTGCAATTATCTGGGGTTAGCTCCTCCCAGGAAAGCAGGCATTTTGAATATACCTTAGTGGGGCGCCAAGCATACTTGTAAAGTATGTGGTTTTTTAAATGTATTAATGCAATTGCCTCTTTGTTTATAACAAAACGCAAACCCTTGGAACATCAGTGTGCTTGCGGTACAATACAATTTCGTAGCTGATGTCTCCTTTAAAAAGTAATAAGGAAGTCTAGTGTGGATCAGAGTAGAGGTGGTAGTAAATATTTATTTATTTATTTATTTATTTCTGGCGATTTTTAGAGCGCGCAAATACCCTGGGGTGTCTCGGCGCTGTAGTTGCAGAACTCTCCGGAGGAGGGGGGGGGGGATTAGGCAGGGAACAACCAAGTCTTCAGTTGCTTTCTGAAGTGAAGAAGGGTCGGAGCGCTCTTGATGTTTAGAGGAAGTGCGTTCCACATTTTGGCCGTGGCCACAGCAAAACGTTTGTTGCCCCAGTTGGCCCTTCTTGTACGGGGGACCATGAGTAGGTGCGCTGAGGATGACCGCAGAGTTCTAGCATGTTCAAGCGGTCGGAAGGCTTTCCTTAAGAATAAGGGTCCTTGATCGTGAATGGCCTTATATGCAATGCATAAAGCCTTAAACTTGATGCGGCTCCTCACCGGTAGCCAATGTAATTGTCGAATGTAGGGGGAAACTGATGCAAATCTAGGGATAGATAGCAATGTTCTGGCAGCAGCGTTCTGGACAGTTTGGAGTTTATTAAGAACCTTTTGTTGTGTATTGAGTAACAATGCATTGCAGTAACCAGTTTTGGAGAATACTAGTGTACTGACCAAGGTTTTACCTGCATGTGACGGAAGGTATGGGATTAGTTTTTTTATCCTTTTTAGTACGTGGAAGGAAGAAGAAACCACCGCATTGACATGTTGCTGGAATGTCAATTTGTTATCGAAGATAACGCCCAAGTTGCGTACCTTCGTCACAGGTTCTGGTGGTTGTCCCATCTGGTGAGGCCACCATTGAGGGGACCAGGTGGGTTGAAGCCTCCCGAATGTCATCACTTCTGTCTTATCAGAGTTAAGTTTAAGACAGTTGGATGACATCCAGGAGCTTATTGCCTTCATTCCCATTTGGAAATTGGCTGCTACTGAGATTCCGTCATTATGTATCGATAATACCAATTGGGTATCGTCAGCGTAAGTAGTGAGGGAGATTGCACAGGATTTTATGACCCTCGCCAGGTCCGACACATAGATATTAAATAGTGTCGGACTTAGCGAGGATCCCTGTGGTACTCCACATGGCAAGGAGAAGGTCTGGGATGTGAAATTGCCTAGTTTCACTGTTTGTGAACGGTTCGACAGGAATGAGGCCAGGAGGTTTTTTGCTTTGCATGTGATTCCTATGGCTTCGACACGGTCGATCAAGGTGGCGTGGTCGACCGTGTCGAAGGCCGCAGATAGGTCCAGGAGTACTAGAACTGCGGCTCCTCCATTATCCATTGTAGACCTAATCTCATCTGCTGCTTTCAACAGTGCCGTCTCTGTTCCGTGGCCCTGTCGGAACCCAAATTGGGTGTCATCCAGTAGATTATTGTGATGGATGTAATTTGACAGCTGGATATTCATGATCTTTTCAAAGATCTTTGCAGGGAATGGGAGACAGGCAATGGGCCTATAACTAGCAGGAAGGAGAGGGTCTAGACTAGGTTTTTTAAGCAGCGGTTTGATTATTGCTTTTTTCCACTGCGGGGGGTATACACCGGATTCAAACATTGCATTGCAGATGGTGGTTAGGGGAGGGGCAATAACCTCCGAGATGAGGTTGAGAATGTTTGGAGGGCAAGGGTCCAAAGGTGAGCTGGATTTTGGTTCGAGCGATCAGTGGTTGAATGAATTCACAGGAGGTGGGTTCAAAATCTGCGAATAAGGGAGCGGTGTCAGCTGTGGAATGAGAGGGAATGGTCGCTATCTCAGGTGTAAATGTGTTAAAGATGGCTCTAACCTTGTCCTCGAAAAAATTGGCTAATGCATCAGAAAGGGCTTGAGACCCTTCTGACTGAGGAACAGATGGATTGGACAGATAGGTTACTACTTGAAATAGTTTCCCTGAGGAGTTTTTCGCCTCATTAATTTGGCTTGTATAGTATGTCGTTTTTTCTGTTTTTATGAGTTTTTTATAGTTAGTGAGAGCGCTTTTGTAACTAATCTTGTCAGATGTGTTAAAGTTACGGCGCCACTGCCGTTCCAGGTTTCTGCAATACTGACGCTGAAGTCTGAGCGGCTCAGAAAACCAGGGGGCTGATGGGCGTTTTCTAGTACGGTGGGAGGTTTTAGGAGGTGCTACTTTGTTGCAGGCTTCGATCAGAATCTCCGTGTAAGTGTCTGACGCTGCTATGGGATCATGCTCATTAAGTGATGGGCTATCCTGAATCATCTGAGTGAGACGTTCAAGATTTAAATTCTTCCAGTCTCTGAATGTAGTAGAGTGGGGAAGAGACAGCCGAGGGGGCGTGGGTTTAGTAGGGATAGAGAAGCATATTGCAGAATGATCAGTCCAGATTAGAGGAATGACCTCTGTGATGGAGATTTCGGGATTGTTGGTGAATACTCCATCCAACGTATGGCCTGCTTTGTGCGTGGGTTTTTTAACAATTTGTGTGAGACCGGCAGTCTCTAAGTCTCCAAGTAACATTTTAGTGTCAGGGTCTTCTGAAACTTCGAGGTGAAAGTTAAAATCACCTAGAATGGTAAACTGTGGTGCTCCAATAGATGTCTCGATTATATGATCCAGGCGTGCTAGAAATTTGGCTCTGGATCCTGGAGGGCGGTAAATCAGCATACCTTTAAATGTTGCTTTACTGGATAGGCCTATGGAGAAGAGAAGGGCCTCGCATTCAGGATAGGTTGTGTCTGTAGTAGATATTTTAAGGTGATCTTTGTACATGATTGCGACTCCTCCACCCTTTCTTATAGGTCTGTCTAGTTTACACACACAGTAATTGTCTGGTGTGGCGTCTCTGAAATCGGGGCCAGAGGCCTCGTCTCCCCAAGTTTCGGTGATAAATAGAATATCTATCTGTTGCGAGTCTATGAACTCAGCAATTTCGAATTTGTGTTTTGGTAGGGATCTTGCATTGATAAGAGCTGCTGTTACTAGAGGGGGAGGTATAGGGTGAGAGATGGGTGGCGTCTCAGTGCAAGTGGGACACTTGAGAGGTCCGAACCTAGGATCGTTGTAGTTAAAGTTTGGAAATGAATGAGGGTACCTAGTTGTTTGTTTGATGCTGAGAAGTTGATCCGAAGTGTAAGTTATTGGCAAGGCGCTGGTTGCGGGATAAGGAGAAGAAGGATCAGGGGGGGTGGCCCTCAGCCCGGTCTCGGCGCGGACGAGCGCAGACGAGCTTGCCTTATGCGCGCCTTCGGCGCGCATTCGTCGCGCCCGCTGCGCTCGTCCGCTGCGCTTCCTGTGCATACACATTCTTATGGACTAAAAAAGCTAGGTGGCGTGGCCTCGGAGTGGGCGTGTCCTGCTCCGGGCGGGGGGAAATGGTCTTTTCCCAAGCGAGGTACTTGTGGTCTTCCCAGCGCTCGTTTTCGGCAATTAACAAGTGCCTGCACACAGTAATCGTGTGCAGGGATCAGGGGGAGAGTGAAGTTAAAAAGGTGAAATTTTCAATTTTAAAAGCAAAACAGACGTCTCCCGGCTGTGCCTCAGGAGGTAAACAACTAACAAGCGCCCAAACGCGACGGCGCGCTATTTATGCAAGTTCTTAGGGGGCGTGGCCTCGGAGTGGGCGTGTCCTGCTCCGGGCGGGGGGAAATGGTCTTTTCCCAAGCGAGGTACTTGTGGTCTTCCCAGCGCTCGTTTTCGGCAATTAACAAGTGCCTGCACACAGTAATCGTGTGCAGGGATCAGGGGGAGAGTGTAGTTAAAAAGGTGAAATTTTCAATTTTAAAAGCAAAACAGACGTCTCCCGGCTGTGCCTCAGGAGGTAAACAACTAACAAGCGCCCAAACGCGACGGCGCGCTATTTATGCAAGTTCTTAGGGGGCGTGGCCTCGGAGTGGGCGTGTCCTGCTCCGGGCGGGGGGAAATGGTCTTTTCCCAAGCGAGGTACTTGTGGTCTTCCCAGCGCTCGTTTTCGGCAATTAACAAGTGCCTGCACACAGTAATCGTGTGCAGGGATCAGGGGGAGAGTGAAGTTAAAAAGGTGAAATTTTCAATTTTAAAAGCAAAACAGACGTCTCCCGGCTGTGCCTCAGGAGGTAAACAACTAACAAGCGCCCAAACGCGACGGCGCGCTATTTATGCAAGTTCTTAGGGGGCGTGGCCTCGGAGTGGGCGTGTCCTGCTCCCTGCGGGGGGAAATGGTCTTTTCCCAAGCGAGGTACTTGTGGTCTTCCCAGCGCTCGTTTTCGGCAATTAACAAGTGCCTGCACACAGTAATCGTGTGCAGGGATCAGGGGGAGAGTGAAGTTAAAAAGGTGAAATTTTCAATTTTAAAAGCAAAACAGAAGTCTCCCGGCTGTGCCTCAGGAGGTAAACAACTATGTCTATAGTTATTAACTTGGCTTGTTGCTCTTTATCATGCAACATATTATGAGTGTAACAGAGATTGTATGGGGTCATACAGTGAGCAAGAAATTCAAAAGAGGAAGCATGCATACATACAAATATGAGGTAGGGTACTCCTATTCCTGAGTGTAGATTAATATGTTTTAACAATGCATGTGTTCCTAGTATTATATTTAGAAAGTTGCAGAAGGCTCAGGTTTCCAGGTGCACTACTGAGAATGTAATGTGCTTTTTATTTTCCCCAATGCAGAGTGTTGTTACATTGTACACAACTCTGCATTGGAAAAAGGCAGCCAGACTAAAAAATATGAAGTCCCCGATCCATAAAACACAATTTAAAATAGAAAACCCATATTTATGGCTGCAAATGGCTATCATTTACGCATTTAAGGTTTCCACAAAAGGATGTCTGGTAGGTGTAAATGGTGCAATACCTGCATTGTCTGTGTAATAAATCCATGCATTAATTAATTCACATTTACATTGCAAAGTTAATGTACTGTGAATATGCTTTTGTTTTTTTAAATATATATATAATACATTATAATATTTGAAATCATCTTTATAAGGATCCGAATAAATGTCCTTATACTTTCCCATGGGGAGATGTACACCACAGTGGGGATCACCATCAAAAGGTGACAAGTTACTAATAGTAACTTTGCATTCTTAAATGAGGTATTATGAGTCTCCACCCCCTGTTTGGAGAGGATAGAGATGTAAATGTTCTCCTTGACTTGCCCCCAGATGCATCAAGCATCCATTTTGCCATTCCTTATTAGCGAAAAATAAGGAATCGCTAATAAGGAATCGCAAAATGCTATGCAAGAAGAAATCACTTTAAAAATAGCGATTTCTTAGAATTCCGTAATTGCGACTCGCAAATTGCAAGTCGCGATTAAGGAATACCTCCCGATTCATTCCTATGGGCCTAGAGGCCCATAGGAATGAATGTGAAGACATTCTCAATTTGCGAATCGCAATTAGCGAATCGCAAAATGAGAATGCGATTTCAGGGGTGCAGGGTGTTGCACTCCTGAAATTGATCTGTGCACATATGTTGCGCACACACATGCCCTTAGGGCATGTGTGTGCGCAACATAAAACTTTGAAAAATGCACTTTAGTGCATTTTTCAAAGTTTTCGCAAATTACCATGAAGTTGAACTTCATGGTAATTTGCGAGCCCTATTAGCAAAATCGCTATTTTTTAAACTTTCATGCATTGCATTTAAGGAATCTCAATTTGAGATTCCTTAAATGCAAGTAATCGCAATTTAGCGAATTCTTACTTTGCGATTTTTGCATTTGGGATGATGCATCCCAAATGCAAATATACCGGTCGCAAGGGGCAGATTCTGAGATTCGGTTTATAGCTTCATGCATCTGGGCCTATGTCAATTTATAAAAGTGTAGCTTAATACACCTACATGTAGGAATAGATCTATACTTGAGTAAATTGACTCATGTAAATTTAAGTTTGTGATGGGGTCTTTAACACTAGCATTTGGGATCGAATGTCCCTTCTGTCCCCAACTTTTTAGAACAGCAAAATTACGGTAGCAGGAGAGTTCACAAGGGCTGAATCCACGCTGCAATGCTTAATGCTAGATGCTAAAAATTAAAGGTAAATGAGTCCAACTTAGATCAGTTTTATGGTGTATGTCGTGCCAATTTTGCTTGGATATTTTTTTCTTACGGAGTTTTATATAGCGGGAACCTGACCCCAAGGTATCAGGTGTCAGAGCGCTTTACACGAGCACCAGTTGCTTTACTGACAGACACATACATTTTTGTTAGGCATGGTCGTCCCGGACAAATTTTGGCCAGTTCTAGTCTAGGTTATTGTCTCATTGTGTAAGAGGAATAGGGTTATTGATAGCTTGAAACCCTGCCTCTTAACTTTACTGATTTTGTCAAACCATCACTAAAAAGTCGGTATTGCATGGAAAACTTCTTTGAGTAAGCAGTAGCAAAACATAATTTCGCCATAAACACCCATTCCTTCCACAAGGATGCTTAAATTATAGGATTCTTTTGGAAATGGTTGAACTTTTGTTGAAAGGTGTTTTCTCTCAGATTACTAGTTAATTGGAAATTCTAATAGGGGCATGCATGCGTGTGAAAAGCTAGTTGCAATTGGTATTGCAGTGCAATTTTGGTTTTGTCTTTCTCATACAAAATGCGGGAAATGGTTCTGTTCAAACCAAACGTAGAATTATTGGCTGCATTATAAATTCTATTTAAATGCAAAGAAGGCTTTTCCATTTGAACATATGCTACTGCCCATAATTCTCTCAAATGTACTTGGATTGTGGTGTGCTTAAGATAACAGTAGAATTCAAACTTTCAAATAATATACAACATCAATATCTGCTTTGCACGTTTTAGGGTAGTAATTATTCTAATACAATTGGTATAAAGCAATGCAGTTGAGGGAACGCTTTCTATGGTACATATGATTAAGTGCAATGCAAAATTTAACACATTTCGAATCCTGCTCTTCACAAAAATGCCGCAGATTACGTATTTTACCTGTAGGCATGAAGGGCATGATTCACAAAGTGAATTTACACTTTTGAGTAGTTTTGCACTTTTGAGTAAGTCTATTACTTTTTCAGTATTCAGAAATTGCATTTTTGAAGACACTTACACTTTTGTAGTAAGTCCAGCACTACACATGGCCAGCCACTGGTACTGCAAGATACTACAAAAGTGCAGTTTGTAAATACTGAAAAGGAGTGAACATACTCAAACATTTTAGTTACTACAAAAGTGCAGCTTCTGAATAGCACTTTGTAGTAAGTTTTGTAGTACTACAAAATGGTTTGTGAATTTGTCCTACAGAGTCCATGTAGCGCCCCAGGGATCTATTAAGCCCCACACATTGACAACATTCTTAGTCTTACAATCCCACAATCTAGCTTTGGAACATTAGTAATGGATGATAGTGACCTACTACAATAAAAGACAGCTCCTGATCCCCCTTCCCCAAACCACCTAGGAGTTGGATTATATGAACTAACTGAAAGTTAAACTAGGTCACGGTTACAATGATAACTTATTTTTTACATAGCATCATTCTTCTGTCATATTGAAGTGCTATAAATAACAGTTGTGGCAATTACACAGTTAAATTGTACATAAATTAACAACCTTGAAAAAATCGCGAACATCTCACCTCAAGGATCACCACATATCTACACTGCAAGATTTTATCTAATCCAGCCATCCTATCTGACCAACGTGACACTGAAAATCTTCTACGAGATCAGGAATCATATGACTAAATCCTACCATGGGACTAGTGATGTCTGCCTGCTGAATTTCTCCCTAGAACAAAAGAGACAACCACTTCACACACCACATGGAGTTCGTCAATGGGGATGCTAAAGCTCTTAAGACAGGAAGCAGTGAGCAAGAAGCTCTGGATAGGTATGGTATTGGCAGAGATTCTGTGCAATGAGTGACCTTCTTGGAGAGGCCAGGCAGAAGGCAATGAGAACTCTCTGTTACATTAACATATGCCTCTTACATTGAAATTAGGCACCTAACTCGCTAAGCCAATGAAAAGCCAGAACTCAAATTTGCAAATTAATATACACACATGGGACTTGGTCTTAGGCTATGAGACTCACTTTGGACTGTGTTAATGACTGAGACCTGAACATGTATATACCAAGCTTTGGCACATCCAATAAGAGTGCCATTTACTGCCAGCATTTTGCTATGTCAATGTTTGTGTTATCAAGGTTTTTGCAAACGTTTATCATTGCAGAAACTGGAGGGCCCTCATCAATTTTTTTTTTTAAAAAGGCTAAAAGCAAACCTATTATTGTGGTCCATAAGCACACATTGCCATAGAATTAGAATTAGAATTAGAATTAGAAATAAATTTATTGAGCGCGGGTGCTGCCCAAGGGCGTCCAAGCGCTGAAGTAAGAATTGGAGAGACATGCTGAGTGACAGATTAGAGCTCGGAGGCTTTGGCGAATAATAAAGTTTTCAACTTTTTACGGAATGCGAGCAGGTCATAGCAGTCCCAGGCACTGAAATAAACCACATAAATTGTGGCTGCAATACTTTTGGAAGGGCAGAATTCTGACGATCACAGGGTAGTTAGCCAATGGCTGAAGTAAGCAGACCCATTGTTCCATGCTGTAGTGGGTTGAAGATATAAGGGAATAACACAATAATGCACCATCAGATGAAGAGGGTTGACTGAGAGGCCCTATAAATTGTAGCCTCCTCACCAGCCTAGGTTGCCGCCAATAACTATGCCATACATGAAACTCAGTGTAACTTGTCTTTGTTCATCTGCATGTAATCGCGAACTCAACATTGCAAACTTGCATTTACTTTGCTATGATCTAACACTTATGTCACAGTACTATGGAGTCCAACATTAGCCACAAGGGATCCGTCATTGCTAACTCACATGACTTTACATCTCCTCCTGTGTTAAATAATTTTTTTAATTGTTTACAAATATATACATAATCATAGTTCTTCTATAAGTCTTTGTGTTGCTTTGAGCACACATCCCGACCATGTCTTCGGAAACTGAGGACGGACAGTAGAAGTACCCATGACCTGCGCTTGCGATGTGGGAACAACAGCAGTCAGGGCGTTTTCACGTGTCCTTTCCGACCATGTCTCTACATTGACATCAGCGCCTGAGTGATGAACCACATGTTGGCAATGCAGGGTATCTTGCGTAATGAAGTTCCCAGGACAATGTCAGTCACCATGAGTCCTTTCCTGGTTATAGCATGGAACAGCTCAGCATTGAAGGGAGCCTCATATTTTTATTTTCTAGATTGACGGACAAGTACTTGATCTCCTCTAGGGAAAATAACGTCTTTTGCATGTCGGAGCTTGTCTGCATAGGCCTTCATTTTCCTTTTATGATCCAAGTCTTTTACAAGGATTTCTTCCTCTGTACTTGATATTCTGGTGCTCCGGTGAAGTCACATTGTCGCAATGGCTCTCACGAACATCAAAGTTACAGGGCTGTTACCTATGGTCAAGAGACGAGTCTATGGTAAGCTTGAAGAATAGAATGCAAGAGAGTTTCAAGGTCCAGCACTTCCAAAACAGCACGATGAACAGCTTTTTTAAGAGTACTCATGAAGCGTTCGATAAGGCCATTGGCTTTTGGCCAAAGAGGTGTTCTCTTCTGATACTTCACATTAATATGACTTAGAAAGTCTAAAATTCTTGACTGCTGAAAGGGGGGACCGTTGTCAGAGTCTGAGATTGCAGGAACATCCGATGTTGTGAAGATGCTGTCTTATCTCCTGATGACTCTTGAGTGATAGATGAGAGAGCTTCTATCACTGGAAGTGATGATCATTGTCAGGAAGACCAAAAACGTCAACAGCAATTCTTTCCCATACATGCTTTGGCAACTCTGACATGCTTAAGGTGTGTGGAGTTGTTTTCGATGAAAGGCAGTTGCATAGATGACAGACCTTCAATTCTCTGTCAACTCTCTCATCGAGATGTGGAAACCAGACTCGGTCTCAGAGAGCTTGTGTGGTGGCCAAGATTCCATGATGTCCTTCATGTGTCACTTCAATTATCTGCTATCTATCGCAGACTCTCTGGATCAACAACTCTTGAACCTTTTAGAGTAATGCCTCCCTGAATAACAAACAGTTCATCTTTTACATTTTTAAACTTCTGATATTCACTGTCATTGGTAAGAAGTAAAGTGTGCTGGTTCCAAGTCTGATGTGTAATAATGTCTTTTAGTTTTAACATGTCACTATCTTGATTCTGAAAGCCCGAAACCGGTCCTAGGATGCTTGTTTCCAGTCCAGGGAGGACCTGGCTTGGCAGTTTGGGCTGGACTGTTCCCATGGGGCACAGGGTCAAGACTGATTTGCATATGGCTGGGTTCAAACTGGAATGGCATGGTGAGCAAAAAACCGATTGATTTAGGCCCAGATCTCCGTACTGGGGTGAATGTATGACATTGTTCTGCATTCTGTCCATCAACTGTTGTTTTTGCATTTATCACCCCGAGTGGGACGGGTATGCCCAGACGTGAGTCCTGTGCTTTCCATGCCACTGGAATCAAGGTATCCAGGCTGATGAGGGCTGAAAGACCAAAACCGGTCCTAGGATGCTTGTTTCCAGTCCACGGAGGACCTACCTTGGCAGTTTGGGCTGGACTGTTCCCATGGGACACAGGGCCAAGACTGATTTGCATATGGTTGGGTTCAAACTGGAATGGCATTGTGAGCACAATGGATTTAGGCCCAGATCTCTGTACTAGGGTGAATGCATGACATTGTTTTGCATTCTGTCCATCAACTGTTGTTTTTGCAACTTTCTTGATTCGTGGCAGTGACAATTTGTTCCAGTGAAATGACACTGGTGTGCTTGAGTTCCCAATGAAATGTATGTACGTTTTAGCCGTCTTGGAATGGGTGTTATGACATGGAAGAGGGTGCCATGACACTGTAGAGGCACTTGTGAGAAATAGTCGGCTGGGTTTTGATCTTTCCCTGGACAAACTGTGTAGTCGTATTTTGTATTTATAGACTGCAACGTTCAATGTGAGGAGGCATCTTTGTCTTTGGGTTGCCAAAGATGGTCAGTAATGCTTGATGATCTGTCACAAGCATGAAAGGCTTTCCATATAAGAATGTGTGGAAATGATCACACACTCACATTACGGATAAGCTTTCTTTCTCAGGTTGTGAATAAGCATGGTCAGTTTGGGACTAACTTCTGCTTCACTATATCACAATATGTCATTGAGCATTTGGGTGTCTGCTGTACTGTGCAAGGATTGCGCCTAACCCGATGGGTCTTGTATCAACAACTACCTCATTATGAAGTTTTGGATCAAAGTAGGCCATATCCAAAGTGTTCTCAATAGCTTGTTTGATTTTCTTGAAGCTTTGCTCGGATTGATGTTACCAATGAAAAGAAACATTGTTTTTTGTCGAGTCTCTTGACGGTGCAGTTTTGAATATATCTTGCACAGTAGCTGGCCATGCCAAGGAATACATGTAACATGGATACATGATAATAGCAGTGGACAGCGCTTGCACTTGAGCTGGATGGGGTGTTATGCCCAGAATTTTAACTTTGCCTAATGGAACTCACATTTCTCAGCATTCAAAGTTAAACGTGCATCAGTGAGCAAACAACACACTGTGTAGCTCCAAAAACCAACATGTAATCACTGTAATTGAGGGCGGGCAAGATGGTGGCCGCTTGAACTGAGTGAGCGTCACTCCCTGTCTGGTTCGGCAGTATCGGATGGGTTTCGGACCGAGAAGGGGAAGTTTTTCGCAGTGAAGGATCAGTAATCCTTGACTTTTTTTTAGGAGTTCAAGGAAGTTATTGAAGAGTTTTTGTCGGCGTAGGAATATCTATGCTGGTGGACTGGGAAGTGCAGAGGCTTTGGCTGCGGTCCGTGCAGCTTGCAATAACTGCCCTCCGGAGCCGAGCACACCTGTGGACCTGGTGGGTGTGGCTAGCAGAGAGAGTGCAGAGAGTTCACTGCGAGGCAGCTGCGCTCGGCGGTCAGCAAAGCTCGATGCCCCCTGCAAGAACGGGAATGTTCCAGCAGTCAATATCAAAGCTGCGGGAGAATCGCCAGCCGTTGGCACGAAGAAAATACCGCCTGCAGTGGAGAAACCAGAGAAAGCGGGGAAGCAGGACAAGCCGGAGAAACCCGCACTGAGGGCAATGGTGCTGAGTGCCAAAAAAGCGGGGCTGATCAAAGGGAAACCCTTAGAGAATCTTCCACCCAGTGCTAATGATGAAATTAGGACAAAGGATTTTGGAAAACGGGGACTATGGCAGTAGCAGCTGAAAGCACGGGACGGGGGAAGGTAGTAACCGTCCCGGGGATGTTTTCAGGGAAAGTAACGGCGATTAGAAATCCTACACACATTCCACTAGCTTTGCAAACTACTCTCGTCGGTATGGCCGCTACTGGCACAGGTAAAAATGGGGCAGCCCCGGATCCGCAGAAAGACAGTGACGGGGGGCGAAAAAGATTCCGGGTGGGTGGAAAAAGCTAAGATAGATGGAAGGAGCAAAAAGTGGGACAGCGCTTAGGACACTACCTGAAGCCTCAATGACTATGTGCCATGAATCCAGTGGGATTGAGGGGCTTAAGGGGTCTAACAACGCTGCAGACGAAAAATCTCCTTCTGGAGCAGGGGGTCACCTTTACCATCTCAACCCCTGCCGGATAGAAACCTGATACAGGAGCTAGCAGCATACCGGATGTCCAAGATGGTGATAGCTTCTTCTCTCTTGCCGAGGAGTCTGATATTGAATCTACTGAGGACTCCATTAATGAAAACCTTACCTCAGGCGAAGAGAGTGGAAGCCCCCCAAATACAGCTGACCCTCAGAAAAGGGCCACACCCCTCCATAGTAAATCCAGGTTGACGTCCATAGAGGGGCCAAGGAACGGTGAGAGCGATGGTTCTGAGACTAGTAACAATCTTCAGTGGGATTATGCACAGGCCGCTATCAGTCTTGCGGGCTCGGGAGGATCAAGGTCTCATGAAGAAGAGTTGAAGGGTTCCAGGGGTGAACCCAACTCACCCCATCCAACACTTTGATCTACGCCATGTTAAAATCCATCCAAAGCGAGGCACGACAGGAACATAAGAGAGCTCAGCTAGCGACGATGAAGATATAAGGGGCTATCCGGAAGAACACCAAGGCATGCTCAGATGTTATAGCCAGGACCGCCGCCCTTGAGGAAAGGATCGTTGAGCTTGAGACTGGGCTACAGAATACCGAAATAAAAACTATGGTTAATGATGAGAAACTTGCTGATATAATGTGAAAACTAGAGGATTCGAAAACAGGCTCCGCAGGAACAACCTCCAGCTCTTAAGGACTGAGGAGAAGGCTGAGGGTCAAGATATCAGAGGATTTGTTCTGAAGTTATTCGAAGCTGCTTTTCCCGAGCTCTCTCATTGGTCTTGGGAAACTGAGATACAGAGAGTGCATCGATTTCCTCTCATGCTGAAAAAGAACTCCGATCCTGAAGCAAAGCCGAGGGCTATTTTGATATTCTTCGGCAATTTTTTATTTGGGCAAGCCATTTTTGAAAAAGCTCGTCCGTATGCAAAAAGATCTGTAGAGGGTCATACATTTTTTGTGCGCCCGGATTTTTGCCACGCAACAGTGGAACGGAGGTGGCGACTCCGTCTACTGATTACTCCGTTTCAAAAGAAGGGATGCGAGGTTTTCTTAATGAATCCTGCACGTTTAAAGGTTATTTTTCGGGGCAAGATACAGGTATTTTCTTCAGAAATACAGGCCGAAGAGTACCTGAAAGAACTTCCTGATGGCTAATGGCTTATGGACTCTTAGTGCAAATCTAGATTTAACTATTGCTTTGGATCTGATTTTCTAAAATACTTAAGATGTCTTATATATTTGTTCTGTTTTTTCGCTGATTCTTCTTGGACTTTTTGTTTGTTCTTTCTTTTTCATTCCTTCGTTAGAGGGTTATATAGACAGGGAGCGACCAGGGGACACTCGGGAAGTGGGAGGCATCACAAGGGTCTATGGACCTGTTTCGCCTGTTTTTGGGGTTGGGGGTGAGGGGGAGAGGAGGGGTCAGGGTGAGGGATGCGCTACGGGGGAGGGAAGGTTTGGATAGGGGTCTGTTTTTGGAAATAATCTAAATAAATCAGGACTGATACAAAGGGCCGGCTGTGTTTTTTTTCTTAGGAACATTTCTTTAGAGGTATGGCTAATATCCGAATAGCCTCCATAAATATCTGCGGGCTTAATGACCCGGCTAAACGGCGCCGGATAAGAGAATATCTGCGATTCTTGCGGGCAGATATCATATGCCTTCAAGAAACGCACATTGAAGCTAGTCGGCATAAACTTTTGGATTTTGAGGGTTTTCAGTTGGTATCATGGACTAAATTGGAGGCTAAGACCAAAGGAGTCGCTATTTTAGCATGACGGGGGAAGGTTAATATAATTTGTTCTTCTGTTGATAGTTTTGGTTGCTGGATCATTGTGCACTGCAAATTTCAGAATAAAAATATTACATTATGTTCAATATATGGCCCTGTACTTGATGACCCAGAATTATAAAAGTGGTTGAACCTGGAGCTGGTAGGTTGGCCGGCACCGTTTGTAGTCTGTGGTGATTTTAATATAAATATGGATTGTGAACTTATGAATCAACCAGGGATGGCATATGTAGGGAGAAAGCAAAAAGTCTATAAGGTCTTATGGCATATGATAGATCTTCATGGGTTTATTGATGCTTGGGCTTTTTTTAACCGGAATGACCCTGGATTAACTTTTTTTTCTGCACCTCACAAAATCTGTTCTAGGCTGGCCTATTTTTTTATTTCACCAGCTCTCGCTCAAGGCTCTAGTATTTTTAGATTCCCAAGAGTAATGTTGGATCATAATCCGCTTTTGCTTGAGGTTAATATACAACCTTGTGGTACTAAACCAGACGTTTGGACGTTTAATCGTGGTCTGCTCAGGGACAGCAAGTATATTGAATCAATGACCCCATGGATCATAAGATTTCTAGATGAAAATATGGACAGTACCGGTATTCAAAATGTCTGGGATACACTTAAAGCCGGGATAAAGGGTGAAACAACTCGATATGGTTGGGAAAATCAGAAGAAAGAAAAGACCAACTAACAGAGATTGTATAAAGATTTAGAAGAGGCTGAGATGAAGCTGGCCCAGGTGATACTGCGGGGTGGGGGGATAGTGATGCAGCCCAAACACAGACCATTATAGCTAAGTCAGCTATAACTGAACTGTCTCAGGCTAAAGCGGCAAGTAGATTTGTAGCATGGAGATCTAAAATGTTTGATAACAGCGAAAGAGCGGGACATATGCTAGCCGCAAGAATTAAAGAAAGAGAGTCTGCCACATGTATTAAAAGTATCTTGGACCCGGATGTTGGGTTAGTGACTGAGGAGGGTGCCATAGCTGTAGCTTTCCAAAAATGTTATCAAAAATTATACAATGAGGAAATAAGCGATAATGAGGCACTGCAGGCCGAAATTCAGGAATATCTTAAGGAAATCAAGGTTGATGTACTATCCCCAGAAGAGCTTGATATATTAGATGCAGAAATTAGAATTGACGAGCTTTGGCAAGCTATAGACTCTCCCCCTGCCGGCAAAGCTGTTGGTCCAGACTATCTACCGGGCAAATTTTATAAGGCTTTCCGATCCCAGCTTACACCCGTCATGTTGGAGATGTTTCGTAGAGTTCAAAATGGGGATGTGCCTCCTGAATCATGGCGAAGAGCTAGAATGCTAGAATTGCTACATTTCTAAAGAAAGGCAAGAGTCCATCAGATAAGGGGTCTTATCGCCCAATCAGGCTTATTAATAGTGACATAAAAATATATGCTAAGATTCTTGCAAATCGGCTATCTGGGGTGATCAAGAAGCTTGAGTCCTCTCAACAACATGGCTTTGTGCCTGGTCGTGAAACGATCGATCATATCACAATCATATTTGACTTTACCAAGGTTTCAGGAGACCCTGTGGCTTTAATTCTGCTGGATGCGGAGAAAGCCTTTGATAGGGTCTCCTGGCCTTTTTTATGGGCTGTATTGAGGCAATATGGTCTTGGGGAGAGATTCATCTGTGCTATTCAGAGCATGTATAAACAACCTAGGGCCCAAATTTTGGTTATGGGAATTCAGACAGGCACAATTAAGATTTTAAGAGGTTAAACGGCAGGGGTGCCCCTGCTCCCCTTTATTATTTGCAATCTATATCGATCCTTTAATTACAATTTTTTTTACTAATGTTTTGATTCAGTTGGTTAGATCCAAGGGTGGAGACACAAAAATTCTTGGCTATGCGGATGACCTTGCTATCTTGACAGATTCCCTGCAGACCGTATTGCCTGAAATCCAGATTATGACACAGTTTGGTAGGATGTTAGGGTATCATTTAAATGACGCCAAAACTCAAATAATATGCAATGATAAAATTATGCTGGTGGACTCACGGGTTATTGACAAGGCAAAATATCTAGGGATAGAGATAAGCTCTAAACCTGAGGAGATTGTGGAGATCAATCTAAACCCTCTGTTAGGTAAAATCGAAACCGATGGGTGCAAGATTAACAATTTGCAGTTAACATTGATGGGTAGATGCAATGTTGTAAAAATGATTTTTTACCAAAGATTCTGTATTTTTTAAGAGATATTCCTGGATTGTTTGATCAAGTTTGGTTTAAAAAATTGGAGCGAATAAACTCTTGGTTCGTATGGGCCGGTAAATGTCCTAGGCGAGCTATGAAATATATGACGTTACCCAGAGAGAGGGGGGGCTGGGCCTTACCAAATTTTCCGATTTATTACTGGGCAATAACGTTGAGACATATTGCTGAATTACTAGATGTTGAGGATTTAGAAGGCACTGATATATCAATTTATCGTTTAATTTATGGGGAAGAGGCTAGGGGCCTTTTATTTAGACATATTGATTTCGCTTATTTCAAACGGGTGAGGTTTAAGGTTTTGTTGGCGACCTTCAAGGTCTGGACGCCTGCTCGAAAATTATACAATATCGGGAGAATAGACTTATATACCCCCGTTACAGGAAACACTCTCCTTCCGGAAATTTTTAGGGATGGATATTTTAGAGAATGGACAACACAAGTAGTTAATGTAATAGGAGATATTGTCTCTGAAACAGGGGTATTGACCTTTGAATGTATTAGACAGAAATTTGGTATTAGTAATCAGCATTTTTTCAAATTTTTACAGATTCGAGATTTTTTTTCAAGGAAAACTGTTAGCTGGACCCGTATTCCTGTAGTTGAAGCAATTAAGGGAGGCCAAACGACTATTTCTATGATTTATAAATTGGTTAATGAAAGTAGGAGTGATGATTTAGCTAAGCACTTTAGCCGTTGGCAGATTGGATTATTACATGCTGGACAGGATGTGTGCGAAGAATCATTAGGCTTTAGACGAATTGCTACTATATCCGCAAACCTCCAGGTTCAATGTTTTAAGACATGGCTTAACTCCACATCGTGTACCACAATGGGGCGGGGTGGTGGGAGTTAATTGCCCCAGATGTAGGGAGTTTGCGGTAGATAGTATCCACATGTTCTCATTCTGCCCTTGTCTGATTCCATTGCTTAATAAAATAACGGTTAGAACAAGTGTTTGGATATATGATACTATTATCACCAAATCCTATAATGTTGGGGGTAGTGGATCTGAATAGGACTGAACCAGAGCGGAAGTTATTTTTTGTAGCCATGGCCACATATTGTGTATAGCAACGGTTTGGTTAGACCCTGCTACCCCGAAAGGACATGCACGGTTCAGTAAATTTGTAAATGTCTGTAAGTGGGAGTTACTGGTTTTTAAGAGGAGAGGTCCGAGGGCTCGGAGAGAGGGGGAACCGATATGGGAGCCTTTAACTAATTGGCTGCATCTAGCAAATTAATGCTGTGGGAAGCCTGATGAAACCCCTGATGAAATGGATGTTCGCTTTTGACTCAGTTCCTGGTCATTCTTAATTTTGTTTTCTAAAATTTGTTTTTCTTTTTCGTTTTCTGTGCTTTCTGATCCTCCTGTAGCGATCCTTAGGGGGAGGGAATGGGTGGGGGGTGGTAGAAAACACAAAATTTGGGTGATGACATAGATATTATGTATTGTGTTATTTTTGTTTTTATGCTTGACTCTGTTATTATGTAATTTCTCTAATAAAAAAAATTCAAATTAAAAAAGTAATCACTGTAATTGAAAGCATTCAAGACAATCTATATGATACTTCGAATGACATCTTGACACAGCTCTGCTGCTGATATCACACCAAAACTTAGTAATTTGTAACTGAACGGACCAATATAGAAAAGTTTGTAATGTACCTGAAATTCTCCTCCAGTTCCACCTTATGATAGCCTGTATTCAGTTCAAGGAGAAAGAATAGCTTTGTACCATTTAATTGTGTTATCATGTCAGCAATGCGTGGACCGGGATGTCGTTCTCTTTCAATTGCCTTGTTTGCTTGACTCATATCCACACAGATACGTTCAGCTCCTTCACTGTCCTTTTTGGGTACTTCCAATAGGGAAGAAACCCTTGGCATTGGACCAGTGGCACACTCAATGATATCATGTTTGAGTAAGGATTTGAGTTCTTTTTCAAATGATTCCTGTAAGTAAAGTGCGATTTATCTGAATCTTTGTGCAATAGGATGGACATCCTCATTAATTTGTAAATGTATTTTCATAATCTTCAACTTTCCTAACCCATGAAACAACGAAAGCAAATGAATTACTATTTAGTGATGAGCATTCACGTTATAGTTCACTGATATCAGTCCTGTATCAGCAGCTGTAATGAAGATTAATAAACATGTACTTGATGCAGTACCTTAAAGTACATGAATGGGTGCTTGTACTTTTGCATTCTTATGTTTTATCATTGCTAAAAAAAGAACCTTGACTTTTCAAGGGCGTCATTGCAGCCCATGTACACACTTTAATTTTTGATGGCGTAAATAAGGGCAATGGAGATAGTTTATTTTATTTCTAACCTGGCAAAATGTTTATTGACGCACCAATGTCAATGTTGAAAGGTATTGAGCAACTAGGAGCTTTTAGTGTAACCTTTGGATAATGTTTGAATGTCTTAGGTGCTTAGTCATGTCAATTTTTTTTTACCTGTATTTATCCTCACATGCAGCCAGTCCAACATGCGCACATTTCTCTAAGGTAAACTTCAACATTGCACATCCATCTTCATCAGTTTCAATGGACATTGACACTGAAGAACTGTTTGATGATGATTTAGATGATGATTGACTTCATTTGGTGTCAACTTACCTCAACTGGTGTGGTCCCTTGGCCTTGTGGGCGTGTGTCGAACGTTGCTTCTGGAACTTTTAGCAACCATTATGTCTATGCGGCATGACGCACTTACTTTTTCCTTCGCCTTGCAAACCAGTACAAAATGGTTCTCCTTCCCAAAGCCTTTGCAAATCTATCCAATGGTGGGACATTTAACTTCGTGTGGAAACTAAAGAAAAATCCACACCTGAAACACAACTTCTTTTCCATGGAGACATCCCTCTGTGTCCCTCTGCCTTGTGCTTTGGCTTACTATTCATGTTCATAAATGACTCACTATGGGAACGTGCTCCAGACTAAGCGTTTCTTTCAGCATTTGTTGTTTTAATGACTCTGACAGGCCCCTGTCAATAACTCCGAGATGTAAAGCTTCCTCATTAAATTAATTGAACTTACAGTGTTTGATGAGCGCATCCAGTCTCTCAACAAATTCGTTGTTGGTTTACCCAAAGTTTGGTTGTTCTTTACTGAAAATGTAACTTTTGTTATCTACATTTGGCATTTGATTGAACTGGAGATTCAAAGCTGCTTTGATTTGACAGTATATAGTTAACTTGTGGCATTTTCTAATGACTTCTTTCACACTTTCACCAGTAAGATTCTTAAGGTATGTGATAAGCTTGTTGTTCTCTGCTTCTTCTATCGAATAAATTAATTCTTCAAATGTCTCTATCAAAGCACTAAATCTGTCAACAGTTTTTAGGTTATTAGTGGTAAAGAATGGTGGTGGTGGTTTCAAGAAAGTGTCAGCTTTGTAACCATTTATCAGTTTGTCTGACACTGAGGGGGGAGTTTTCTCCAATACTGTCTGCTCTTTGTTAGGACCTGCTTCATCCATACCATCTCTAAGGCCCTATGCTGTGCTGGCTTCTGGGTCATCTTGGACAGTCGGTGGAATCTTGATCTCCCTCTTGGTCTCCGTGGGAGCACTTCACTTTACTGGAGAGCTTTGGAGTTGTTCTGAGCCATCACCCAGCTGCTTTGGTGGTGTGCCACATCTGGCATGGACAGCTCCATCAACACAACCCCAGGCACTTCTTCTCCCAGAGCTGTGGTATGATGATTCTTAGTAATCGGTGCTGGTAAGCAGATGCTCCTGTCTTGTTTCTGGATCGCTTTGCTTTGAGGCATCTTTTTGTACTGTCTGACACCTGGTTGTTCTCTGTCTTGCAGCACCTCTGATCGCAGTATTATTATTCAATTTGCTGTCACTATTTGCTGCTCTTCCAAAACCTGGTTGCATCTGCCTTTAACATTATCACCGCATATGATGTGTAGATCTAAGCTTCGTAGGAGCGGGGTACCTCTTTTTACGTCCCTGCTAGCATGTTGTTGGTCAGCTATCAGTGGCGGCAGTAGGGAATGAGGGTTTTGGGGCAGGAGGTGGGAGGTGGGATATGAATGGGCGTTTGAAAATATTTTTTTTAAACTGACTAACCTTTTCTGTTGGCTGCATCTCTCATCTGCTTCTCTGCTCTTCCTGACTCTTCCACACAGGCTCCCCTGAGCCAATACAATGCTGCAATGCAGCGTTGTGATTGGTCCGCCCGCCGTGGATTGGCACTCAGATCGGGACAGCGAGCATGTGCATATTCCCTACTAGGCTCTCAATTACAGCCTGGTGGGGAATAAGCAAAGTGTGCATGGCTGCCTGGCCGGCAAAGCAGACATGTGCACTTAGTGTCATAGTCCAGTCCTACTCCCTGAGCCACCAGCCCCCCGCCCTAACCCAGCACTGCAGCAACTAAAGAAAAAGGGATAATAACATTTTATTCTTCTCTCTTTCACTGTTCTAAGAGCAATGGATCAATGCTCCTCCACCTTGGCGGGGGAGCCACCACTATCAACTATGTGTAGACTTCTCAGTGAAACTTTTGTTACCTTCAAATACTTTATACTTGCTGGAGTTGCGCGTTGTCTCCACATACGCCAAATGTCAATTCCGCACTTGAACGGAGGCACACGTTGCACACACGAGCAGGTGACAGCGCTATCGATTTTTAGGTTACTTATCATCTTTCGCCACCAGTTGTAGCATCCTTCCTACTCTGGGTACTCACCAAGGACTACGCCACACACAGTATAACACATTGTTGCATCCTCTCTAGCCCGGGTACTCGCCAATGACTACGTCACACACGGTATAGCATGTCTTCAATCGTGTGCTTTAAACGGAGAACTCAACATTCATTTCGCTACATTCTAATGATTACGTCGTAGTTCTATGGAGTTTATAAGAAGCCACAAGAGTTCTGTCATTGCTAACTCACACAACAGTACATACATCACTATATTGAACCTATACTTTTAGCAAAATCAAAAGGTCTTGAAAAACACTAGACCAAGAAATTAGACAGCTTTGAAAAACTTGACTCTCACACATGCAGTGTGCATGTTGCTTGTTCTAAGGTAAAAATCCCCTTCAGATTCATACATTCCGTCAATGGTTAACGCAACAAATATTCACTCACAATCATTGTCTTTCCTATTGAGAATTATTTAAAAAAGAATAATGGTTCTGCTTGCAAGTGTGGTAAATAACAGCTGTCACTACTACCTAAATATTTAGTGGCACCAAACTAAAATCAACTTTTTTTGCCATCCCTTGAAATCTTACTGAAAATAGGGAAAAAGTTTCACCACATTGCCTAATCCATTAAAATGCAGAGGCATCACAAGTCTTTATGAAGATCAACCTCCCCTAAACTGGACTCTAGGCAGCAGCTGCATTGCAGGTAGCTGACTACTGACAGCCATTGTGACAAAACCCATAGCCCCAAGGCCATAGTCATGGGGGAGAGCATTTGAGGGATGGGCCAGCCCATGTTAATCTTTGCTCCCCCACAAATGACCAAGGTAGCTGGCACTGTATTTATCAAAAACTCAGTTTAATGAAGTAGAAGCGTAGGGAGGAAGGCTGCTGCAGCACAACCAAAAAAACAAAAAACCATGCTGGTGTCCAGAAAGTAAATCACTTTGAATTGTGTTTTCCTCTTGCCACATTTGCTTTGATTAAAGAGGTTAAAATTCAGACTATGGTCCTGATTTAAAGTTCAGCAGACGGGTTACTCCATCACAAACATGACGGATACCCCCTCTGCCATATTGCAAGTACATTATAACCACAGGCACTTGGAAAATGGCAGACAGGAAATGGTTCATGTTTGTGATGGAGTAACCTGTCCACTGAACTCTGAATCCAGCCCTTTGTCTTCTGACAAATTGCACCTTATTCATTTTTGCATGGTGATATCGTTTACTTTTCTTATCTCTGACTTCAAAGTGAGAGGATATTTAAAGTGATTTATGTGACAAAGACTGTAGAATGTCAATTTGTTTCTAATACATAAAAAAATAAAATATCTGTAAATGATTTGTTGCAATTTTTCAAAATATATCAGAAGTTATGAAAGCGCAAATAAAGCACATTTTGTTTTGTAATTCTGAAGTGCGATGGAAACAAAGAATTTATTAGAATGAAAAAAATCTTGGCAATGCACAAATGATAAATATTGTACTATATTGTGGGGCACTGTATCCCGGTGGGGCACTGAAGCTCCTACCTACATGGGCAGCAAACAAGTTATAGTAGCTACTGTCCCTGTAGGTAAGCGCTGCTTAAAGGGTGATTTGAAGGTTGTTCTCTCTGTTTTGTGATCTTATGTGGCGTTTCCATGTCATGCGTGATGACAACCAATGTGCTGTTGCTGTATTATGGGATGCAGCATGTAGCAGTGTGGTGGATAATGAGGTGTGAGAGACACAGAAGTGCAGTTTATGGATTTCAATATGCTGGCAGCTCTGTGGGTTCTTTTATGACTTTTGTTTAAAGTTGTCAGCTTGAGCTGGCATGGTTGGAGAAGGAGAAGTGGAGAGATCAGCTGGGGTGGGATTATTATTATTAAAGTAGTGTTGTATATAAGCATATGGGACCTGCAGTTGTGGACTGGATGAAATCCTCCATTGACCAGCAGTGTGGGACAGAACATTTCAGTTATTCCATGCCTGTTCATTTGCTGATTGCTGGTGTATTGGCTGCACAGTACTGGTGACAGACAAAACCCATAGCAGATATGTTTTATGTGAATGTAAGAGGTGTAAGTTACTGTTGGCTACCAACCACTGAGAGTTATGGTGTTAGTGTGGGGCGAAGTTTTTACATATGCAATTACATACTATATAATATAATACCCATATGAACCATAGGTCAGCTCTCCTTAACTTACTTACCTATCAAAAATGATCTACTGGTTGGGGTAATTCAAATCTGTGCATTGTTAACTGAATATTGAACTCGAGGGTGCAACTGTGTTTCTGGGTTCTGTTGCTGGGATGCAAGGTGGTGTAGTTGCCTTGGAAATAGCCATGCTTTCAACTGTCTTCTGAAGTTTATATAGTTTCCTGGATGCTTTGAGTGCTGGCTGGTAATGAGTTCCAGAGCTTAGCGGCTTGTACTGCAAAAGCAGTGCTTTCTACTGATTTCGGTAGTAAAGTGGTATGATGCCTGTGATACAAGTCTGAAGCACAATGTCCTGTTATATTTGTATTGTTAATCTTGTAGGTATAACATTCTTTTCCTCAGGAGGCTCTTTGGACAATGCAAAGTGCCTTGAGCATTGCCCTCCTAGCTAAAAGTAGCAAGTGGACTGATTGCAAGACTCTAGTCATTTGTTCTCTTGGATCAAGGCGAAGAAGATATCTTTAGCAGCATTTTGCATATTGTTTGAGGGTCCTCATGTGCTTTATGCCATATTGCGGTAGGCTGGTATTTTTGCAGTTGCCTGTAGGTCATAATCTTTGGTAACCATAGATTTATGACCTGAAGGCAGTCATGTTTTAAATTGTAAAGGTCTTCCAGGCTGTCCATGTCATCTGCATAGTTCTAACATGTAAGGTTGAAAAATTCAATCAGGTTTTCTTTTGGGATTAGATAAATGTTAAATGAAAGAGGAGATACAATGGACTCCTAAGGGATGCCACAGTGTTTTGTGGAACTGATGTGAAAGTTCATAGTCCTAGTCACAGCTGAGAGGCCAAGAATTCAAAGGGCATTAGCTGAACTCCTTTCCAACGTTTCATATATAAAATAGCTTTCTTTTCTTTGCAAATTGCTGCCACCGACAACACCCCAGAACGTTTTTCAAAATCGTAAATAAATGTTTGCAGCCAGCAGTTTACAAACAGTGGGCCTGCCTCATATCCGCTGGCAGAGGCACTCTTCCTTTTCTTCCACACAAAAGTAGAAAGAATCTACTCCTAGTCCCAATCCTCGAGCTGGTATCTACCGCATATCCAGACAGGATAGTACTATTGCTCGAATCATTCAGTCCTATTCCATTAGCTGATTCAGAACAGATAATCCTTAAGATCAAACCTCAATCCCTGCCCCCCCCATCTGCCAAGGGGGTGCTAGCCTACAACTCACAAATCTATGCTATCTTCGCCCTGTCTCTAGAAAGTGGTGAGGTGCCTCTTTGTTGGAAAAAGGTTCTGGTAATCCCTCTGCTCAAAAAATGAAATGCAGACCCATGCACGCTGAGCAATTTTGAGGACCATATCTCTCCTTCCTCATCTTGACAGAAGGCTAGAAGCCCTGGTGAACCATCAGATCACCAGTTATGTGGGACAGAACAACATTTTACATCCCACCCTGTCATGCTTCCATGCCGATTTCAGCATAGAATTAGCCCTTCTCTGAGTCACTGAACACATCAGAGCCAACCTTGCTGTAGGGCAGGAGGTGGTAGTCATGCTATTGGATCTCTCTGCTGCTTTCAACACTGTGTCGCACAAGATTGTTTTACAAAGGATTCACGGGCCCGCCCTGAAATAGCTCTGCTCCTTCTTAGCAAACAGACCGCATGTGGTCTTCCACTCTCCTTTAACTGTCCAGTCAAGAGCCATCCCCTGTGGGGTCCCTCAGGGTTCATCACTAAGCCCAACCCTTTTTAACATCTATCTGGCTCCTTTAGCCCTAGTCGCGCAAAGTTGGGGTGTGAATATCTTTCCCTATGTGGACGATACTCAACTTATGCTATCCTTCCACCGGCTTTGTGGCAATATAACTGGTAACTTCCAGGGCAGGAAAGAGCAGGAATAGGTGAACAACTCAATAGATGTTTTAGGCTGGGACAATAAGTTGCGAGGGTAAAAACCCACATTAAGTAATAATCATAATTCTTGTCAGCGTGAAACACAAAAGTACCTAAACAAACCTGTATTACGTTTTCTGGTAGTTTAACTTAAAGGCACATTGTAAAGTATTTATGCAGTATTCAAACAGTAAGTTCTGGACATGGCCCTCCCGACAGAGTCATTCTCAAACATTTTGCGTTCACCCTCCTGTGTTCTCAAACCACTTTTGTTGGCTTTTAGCCAGCACTAATGCTTGTGCTTTGTCTGTTAAACATGGTAAAAATTGCTTACAGTTAATTGGCAGATTTAATTTACTTGTCCCTCCCTAGTAAAGTGGTACTGCCTGTCCCCAGGGACTGTAAATTAAAGTTACTATTAGGGGTGCAGCAGTGATTGTGCCACCCACTTACATAGCCCCCTTAAACCTGTCTCAGGTTTGACATTGCAGCCTGTTGGTGCAGTTTTAAAGTGCCATTTTGACCTGGCAAAATTCACCTTTTGCCAGGAATAAACCTTCCT
This sequence comes from Lissotriton vulgaris, assembly GCF_964263255.1. NCBI lineage: Eukaryota > Metazoa > Chordata > Amphibia > Caudata > Salamandridae > Lissotriton > Lissotriton vulgaris. The sequence continues at coordinate 1,690,878,438 of NC_141694.1, forward strand.
TATTAATATATATAAATCACTCCTAGAGTAGGCCCTACACAGCCCAGAGGGCAAGGAGCAATGTATTTAAAAAGTCGCACATGTACTTTTATGTTTTACATGTCCTGTTTAAAATCTTACATTAGTTTTTCCCTACTGCAAGGCCTACCTCTCCCAAGGGATAACTTTCAGTTGTGAGCAAATAGGAATGTTGAGTTGGGCTCTAAAGAATTGTAACTAAAAACCCTCTTTAATGATAAAGTTGGAATTTATGTCCCAATTCTGGAATTTCCACTTTTTTAAAGCTGGAATTTTCGTGTCCCAAACATTTGGTGCCTGCAGTCTGTATCCTGGGTCACATGACTCGGTGTAGCTGGCAGTTGGTATTGGTGTATTGCTTCCAGACAGTGAAACAAAGGTGTAATACGCTTTGGCAGGATGGGCCATCTTTGACTTGATGGGTGGGCGGGACTGCCACCTACCACGCTTGCCCATAACAAAGACTCTGCCTCAGCACACCCACAAAGGCTTCCACATTAGTCGTTTGTGCCCCTAGACAAGCTGGGGCCATGGCAGGCAGGAAATTTCTGGATCCTTCGAAAGTGGAAACCTCTAGAATCTTCTCCTACCTCAAAGCTGGCACCAGTGATCAATAGTGAACCCTCAGACCCAACTCTACAGTACACACCTGGACCTGTGGAAGACTCAGAAGAAGGACTGCTTTGCTGCTCTATTGCAAGCAGGACTGCTACTCTGCTTCGATGCTACTCTGCTAAGCTGCTGCCCTGCTGCCTGATTGAGTAGGACCAGACCTGCATCTTGAACCCAGGACCATCAGAGTGACTCAAGGGCTAGTTGGCTTGGCCTCCTGGATACAGCCTCATGGACAGAAAAGTGGTACCTTTACAGTCCTGGTCCCTTGGAGGTCGGCCTCAAATTGCTCTCCCAGCCCAAATGTAGTCTTTGAAGCAGAACCGACACAGCGCGATGCATCTCCTCACAGCTATGCATTGGAACAGTTGCTGCATGATGCAACACTTATGCAGGACCGTGCATCGCAGCCCTGAAGCTCCTCAGAAGCACCACTGTGGGAAGCATCCTCAATGCAGGGCCTTGCAACACCAGGATTTAAGGTACTTAGTTCAAGGGGCTTAATTTGATCCCTGTATTAGTGGCCCACGCTCCATTGTGGTAGGCTTGAACTTGTGACTTTGTCCCGGTCTGGCGTTACCAAATAACCACAGTTGGCGTTTTATGCTTTTAAGCACTATTCTTACTGAAACTTTTAAAATTACAAGTATCCTGTCCTGATCATTTGATTTTTGTCATTTTGGTGTCAAATAATGTATTTAACTTTACTATATTTTACTTAGTTGGTTTTGGATTTTTCTTGTGATTTCACTTCTTTACTGTTTATGTGCTGCTTAAATAATGTACACATTGCCTCTAAGTTAAGCTTGACTGCTTTTGTGTCAAGCTACCATAGGGTTAAGCCCTGGTTAATTTGGGGTTTTTCACCCTGACTGGAATTGTGGCTGCTGCTTGCTTCACCCCCTCAAAAAGGGTTCCAGTTTCTCACAGTAAGAAAGTGAAAACACAACTCATGAAAAATTCCGAACCAATTTAGAAAAAAAATAGATTTCAATAAATGAAAATAAAATAAAATGGAAAAAATCTGTAGAACCAGAGGTATGGGTGCTAAATATTTATAGCCCTAAAAAGTAGTTATCACCACCATGGTCATCTGGTACAACGTGATGGGGACAAAGTCAAAAGTTAAGGCCGACCCCAATGGAGCATGGGTTATATCCAGAGACCAGATTTGTCCCAGTGTAAAAATGTTACCTCAGGACTTAAGGGTTGATTTAAATGTTGGCAGAAAGAGTACTCTGTCACAATAGCAATGGACTATGTTTTCCGCTAACCTGAATGTCCGCCTGCCTCATTAAGAGTCGGTGGACCTTCCGTGTTTAGATGGCCTAGTAGTCTCCTATGCACACCTCCAACATACCAATGACATGAGACCCGTCAGAGGTTTGACTATATGTCCACCTGCCACATTTAGATTGGGAGGACACATATCCAGTTTTACTGCCCATCATTGCCATGAAATAATTTGGTGGTAAGGGACAATGACAACTTTCAAATGAGTTTAATCAAAAAGAGACTAGCTATGATTTGGGAGGGTTTTTTTTTAACAAGATTTTAGCTTAAAATCTTAGTGACTAAGTCTTGTTTTGTCAAGGGGTTGTGGCACCTGGTAGGTGTCCTCATGATGCCCTCACTCACCAACCTAGTTGGTGGCATGCTTCATCATCGGGCCCACCCAGTGACACCTAGCGTGTCCCGGGTGTGCTACGACGCCTGGTTACAGCGGAGCAGGTATGTCGCTGTGTGTGCGGTGACGGGTGTTTTGAATGTGAATTAAAACGGCTTGGCGGGGGTTCCAGGACCGGAAGGTTGAAAAAACTTTAATACCTGGGCCTCCGTCAGCGGTTAAAAATAAGGCTGGTGGATGTTAGAGGCGAGTTACGACCTCCTACGTCCTTGGTGGGTCAACATGTTTCAGCCAGTGCCTTATGATTATGCTGGCTTTCTTCAGGACAGTTAAAAGGTGTGTGCAATTAAAACTAGTGGGTGTGTGATACAGACTATGTGTCTACACGCCCTAAAGTGTATCTATGTGTGAGAGGAGAGATTCCCTTCTCAAGACCACGCTAGTTTTAAGGATAGTTTATTCAAGGTTATTTAAGTGGCAAGTGGTCAGGATTTCTGGCCAGAGCCTGCTATGGACCTGTAGTGCCTCCTTCGCAGAACCGGTTCAAATGGCCCAGACGCCATGCAAGAATGCTCACATGATGAGGGGCTCATTGTTCTTTTTATTTTCAAAAAGAAGATTCCGTATTGGGAGGTTTTTTTTGCAAATGAAAAAAAAGTAGTAAGTTTGATGTACGGAGCCGTCTGTCAAATTTACAATGCATTTCCAGGAAGCACTGTGATAGTGGTTCATGGAAATGCTGTAGATATCCGCAAGGGCGGGGGACACTCGCCATTAGGGAAGTAAAGTAATGTGCCATGGCATGGCATTACGAGAGTAAATTACTCTGCCATGGCAGCTGTAATTTCCCCATTTGTCAATCATTATATCAGCTCGTAACTCTCTAGGATAGAAGTAAAAATCCTTATTGGACAAGGCAGCAAGCTGTGGCCAAAGAGAGCTCCATGTCATCCGATAGCTGCTGGACTGGGTCTGGTTAAAGCCGTTAACTTTTGACAAGAAAGCTCTAAGCAGGAGAAATGAAAATTTCTCACCCAGAGAAAGTCCCTTGCTGGCTGGATATTTCTCGTGCCTTCGCCCGGTGGACATTTCTACTTTTGAATTTGGTCACTTTTTTAGAGCTTGGATTTTCCCTGTAGGGTAAGGCAGTAGGCTGTAGCTGAAGAGGGCTTTATGAGGCCAGACACCTTCTCCACGAGGTTCAACTCAAACAGATTTGCTACTGCAGACAAGAGCATAGTAGGAGCAACCTGGATTTTTGGCCCAGCAACCATCTACCTTCATCAGATTGGCTTGACAGGATGATCGCAGTCCCCCATCCACACATATTTGGCAAAAAGTTTCTTAGTGCCAGGTTTCAGTAAACTTCATGTGGAATACACCATGACACCTGTCAAAGGTCAAGGAACTTTGGGACAGAATTTGGGGGTCCAGCAGATGCCAGAAGTAGGGCCCTTGGCAATATATTTGTAGCCCAAACAGAAAGTCAGCATTATGACCATTGGAGTCCAATTCCTTGCCCTGGGTACAAGAGGGAGAACTGGGCCTGTCTTTAAGCCTTTTCTTGGGTCACAGCCAGCAGGACCAGTCTTCTTCTGTTCTTCCAGAGTTCTAAAAGTGATCTCAGGGGGGTACTGGTGATGCCATATTTATGCCCAGTGCCAGCCTGTGGTGGGTAAACTCTTGGCCACTCCTTAACAACCAGGGTAAAAGGTCACAGGAGTGGACCTACCCACTTTTGCAAGGCGTTCTGTGTGTTTCTATTTCACAGTGCCCCCATTCTACCTACCTCCAACATGGTAGAACCTTTATTCCACTGGTCAGAACTCCCTGGGTCCTCCCAGAGGTGTGGCTATGATAATGGGCAAACTCCCCCTTCTGATCACTCTAAACCATTTTTTGGGAAGCCTTCCCCACGCTGTTTTTGGAGCCAAGCTGACTAGGAAGACAAATAGAGGCCGGATTAGGTGTGAGCTACAGCTGCCAGTGAAAGGGTAAGCACTTTTTGAACCTCAGGAAAGGGCCGGCACTAACTCTCAGGACATCCTGCTCAAGGAAAAAACACTGCTACACACCCAAACCTTTTGTCCATTGCTTAGGCAGGAAAATAACAACTGTTAGTGTCATGTTCAAAATAGTAATACAAAATCTGACTTTATCATTAAGTTGGATTTAAATTACTATTAAAGTAAGCCCTTGAATCATGTTTCTAACTGCTCCCAATCTGAAATTAAGCATTAAAAGTTGTTATAATCATGTACTTCTGCATTTTCCTATGGGAGGGTTAGCTTTGCCACAGTAAAAAAAACGACTTTGGGAGTTGTTCACCCCCAGGACATGTGGAACATTAAATATATATGTCCTACATTTTTTATTCCATGCCCACTGGCCTATTGGCATTTAGGGTCCACCTTAGAGGTGACTCACAGATTTTAAAATTGCAGGTTTAGGCCTGGCAAATGACTAATTTGGCCAGGCTGAAATTGCAGTCTAAAACTGCACACACAGGCTGCAGGGATAGTCCTGGAGGCATGATTAGCAGTGATAATGTAGTAGATGACACAGTGAGTACTGAAGCCCACTTGTAGCAATTAGTGTACAGGCCCATGTAGTACCACATACTAGAGACTCTTAAGTAGAACCCAAGGGCCAATTAGGTGTATGCCGATTTAGCTATGTTTATGACGGAGAGCACGAGAACGCTAACTATGTTTGGCAGAGGTAAAGTACACAGTCTTAGGGCCAGCAAAAGCTGTAGCTGGAAATGTACCCCAAAAGTACCTTACCATGATTTGCAATTACAAAGAACCAACATTATAGTTAATGAGGGCACAGAGTAACAGTATTCATAACTGGGCAAAATATTTTCCCTGGGGGTGAATAAATAACCGTTCAAATACACTAGACCAGAGAAATTACTCCTGCAAATATATATCAGACAATTAGCAAATCAGAGTCCTCCCAGAAATCTAGTCTTATCCTCGATTTCCATATGTTCTCTTTAGACTCTTTGTAAATATCAGAATAAGTCAGAAATCTACCACAGACATAGGAATATTCCCGTGAGAGCATAAGTGCGACTTTCAAAAGCCTATCTTTTTGATTTTTTTCTGAAAATATATTACTCCGCACATACAATGAAAATGTAGGTGACACACACTAGCTTAACTAGTTCTATGCAGACTAGTTGCATGCAAAAATAATGCATAAGTAACACCAATCAGGTAAAAGTCACATACGTAGGACTCTCGTTGATTAAGGAAGCATCCAAACGTAAATCTTAAAGTAGCTGATACAGGGGCAAGCCTCCTGCCCTCAGGAATCCCTCACACAGCTAAATGTTGGATTTTTTTTAGATAAAATTCACAATATCTGAGAATAGCTGCTTCCAATTTGGTAAATATGTCAATATGTTGCTGTGTTATAGCAATACTTATAACAAATGTACCCTCTTCCCCAGAAGGATAAAAGAGTATCACTGGTAAACCATTCAGTCACTTCACATAACAAAAATCAGCCTCCATCATTACGTACGGGATACAAATCTAAGCACTTCACCAACACCTGCGTCAGCATGGAACTCCTTGCCTGTTGAAATCCGCTTGTTGGAGGACCTTCTGACCTTTCGGAGGGCTATAAAAACCTTCCTGTTCTAGCTGTCCCTTAGTTTTGTTCTTAGCCTGTTGTTGTGTTACGTGCTACCTTTCTCTGCGCCAGGACGCTCCTTGGCTGGAGTATCTGTGCGCACAATAAATAATCGTAACATAACATAACACCTCAACTGGGCAAAGATATTTCCCAAAATGCTGGAATGCAGGCCGCATAACTTCCCCAAGTTCACAATAAAACCTCCCCTAATTTCAATATACGTCTCACAATTTGTTGCAGACTTGGTCCATCCTTGTAGTATTCAATGTGTAGGAGAGAAAAGGTAAGTGAGGATTGGTTGTACTCCACTGAGTAGAAACGCACCCTTTCTTAAGGTCACATTACTGGTGATAAGTGGGAAAGAGGAGTGGAATACCATATGTGGGTTCCACTTGTTATTTCAGGCTGAATCCATTCATACTGAACTATCAGCAAAGTGAATGGGTCTTTCTGTTTGCGAAATTGGCTCACTGATGCTCTGAATTATTTCCACATGCATGCCAGTGCCAAAACAACATATTGAGCTGCAAATCCTTACAAAACCATTAAACACTTGATAACATAAGGGGAAGAGAATGAAGCACAGAAGGGAAGAGAATTCAGATAACAGTATTATAGTAAGTGTGTGCTGACACATGCACACACATGCCCACACACTCATAAGAAGGACTTACTGCGGGTACGTTGTCTCTGAGTTACTTAAATAATGTACTCTTGAATAATGCTGCCGCTATCCAAGCAATGGTCCATTGGCCGTGGGCCAGAGCCAGAGTGAATAATGTACTCTTGAAAGAAGATGGGTGACTTCATATGAATCAAAACCTTCAGTAAAATATTAAAAAAGATACTTCCGGGCAGATGGATTTCTCAGTGGCGGTTCCTCTGTTAAGGGGGAGGAGCATCACCCCTCTGATCTCTGAGCTGTGCAGAAAGGGGAAAAAAAATGATAACACAATGTTATTATCATTTTATTTTTTAGTGCTGAGCCAGGGTGAGAGGGGCTGTGCTATGCTGATGGATGGCAGCAGTCAGCAGGGAGGACGAGTTGTTGGCACCATAAGTGCACATAACGGTTAGGCCAGCCATCTTAGGACGGCCAAACCGTTATGCGCACTTAGCATTTCTCCAACTGGCTATCTTACCCAGCCGGATGGAGAACAGTCCAAGGCTCCCAGGCACTCTTGAGTGGCAAACCAGGCCGCTCAGACCAATCACGACACTGCTGTCATGCTGGTAAATCTATTACTAGCATGACAGCAGCATCAGGGCTTATGGGAGTCTGGGATCCGGTTTGCTGCCGGGAGTAAGGAATAGAAGAGAACGGAGAAGAGGCAGCGGCCGTACACATGTAAGTGATTTTTATTTTTACTTTTCAACCCCAATCAACCCACAACCCCCCCCCCCCCACCCCCACCACCACCCCCCACCCTCTCCACCTCCTCTCTGCTCACCACTTCTGGTCACCAGCAGCCACCACTGGCCAGTTTCTTTTCCAACAGTTATCACTAAAAAACAGTGTTGTTGGAGACTATTTTGGCATCTTTATGTCAACAAATAGACCACTGTACTCATTTTTGTGTGTTGGGAGAACACATTTTGTCATTCAGTAACTATTAACTCTCGTGATACCCCGAAGTAAAAAATCATAAAACTTGGAATACTTCATGCTGCCTATTCTGAAGTCATGTTTTCATTTCAGATAAAAGGGGCGATTTACAAAGCGTGTCTTAAGGGCAAGGACGCATGCAGACTGCCTTATGAATAAATTAGCTTAAGGGTAAAACTTGGTACATGTTTGGCATTGCAAAGTCATACAAGTGTCACCAAAGTAAATTCATTGTGTATCAATCAATGTGAAATAATGCTATATTAATAAATGGAGCCTGCAGTATGTGTATAACTTTCATACTAAAGGCTGTCCTTTCACTAGGTATCGATAATGGGATAATTATATAGCTATTTTCACAATTGATTTATGGCATTGTGATGCCTGCTGCCTGAGCTAGCAGATTGTGTTAAAGGCAGGTCACGTAGCAGAATTTCAACTACTGTTCAAAAAGTAGTTTGGGAAAGTTAGCTTCTCAGCTCTTCTGAACTATTTTTTACATTAAAGGAATAGCCATTAGCTGGAAGGAGACATTGATGGCAGTATGTGAGTTATCTGTATAGCTCGAGTTCATTTCAATCAGTCAGAAATCTTTCTTCAGATTACCACACTTTATCAACTGTTTTTTTAAAGTGAATCGCATTACACGACTTATGTTTGAGCAAGAAATTCCGGGCAGCATATTAGAATGTTAAATTTTGCACTACAGGTTCTACTTTCATTCTACATATCTGAAACCATCATCATATAAAAGTACACAAGACCTAGCATTTGTGGTTTAAGGGCAAGGGAAATGGTGTGACCATATATTTTAATAAATAAAATATGCTTTGTTTGTTGTTTGCTGAAAGGCTATTGGAAGTCACCGTAGAGCACCTAGATCTTGTAGAATACTTGGCCTTCTGCCTCCCCCGTAACATGCAATATCCTTATAATGTATAGTAGAAGCAACTTTATCTCATCAAAAATATATATTTTCAATTCTGCATTATTCTCAGTGTCAATCTCATTTGTGATAATTCAATTCTCAATCATACCATATTTCTCCCTTAGTGTATGAGTACTATTCCAGGCAAATAAACATTGCTAAGAATCTGGTAGTTATGGTTTACTCACAGCTTATCCAAACCGTTGCTCCTTTAGTTTGGACCTGTGAGTGCACAGGGCATGTTTCATCCACTTACATATCCTCAAGGCAGTCCTACCCTTACTATTATTCCTGTTTGCACAAAGCTGCCTTTGTCACTGCTATTGTTGTCTATTTCACTGACTGACCTCAGACCTCCTGGCAGCAGTTTGTCTCTCAGAAAAGTCAAAAAGGGACTTTACACCTTGATTGCATAAACATCTCCCGTATGAAATGCTCTGCCTTTTGCAGTAATCTTGCCTACGGCTTGCAAATGTCGTGACACTTCTGTGATCTCTCTGACTCTAACCCTGGTCACGTCATTGGCTCTTTGCTCATTTGTTACCAGGAATAGCCTCAGCCTGGCCTTTTCTCAATGCATGGTGCTGCAGTATTTGTGTATTCCTTACATTTAGGCCTTTTTCCTTGATCAGTTAATCAATCACTAGGACGAGTGACGAAGTCAGCAAAATCATATGTAAATGCGACAGGATGTGGCTTAACGGCCAGAGCAACCGATTTTGAAGCTGGGGAACCAGGTTCGAGCCTGGCGGAAGGCTCAAACATCCTCTGGTTCTGGGCGCGCCCCATGGCTAAAAATGAATGTGTCCGTCTGTAAGCCTCATGTTAATCGCTCTGAACTCCTCAGATCAAGTTTGTGCTGTATAAAACTCCCCCCCAAAAATTGACAGCAAAACCCAACATACTAGCCAAGATGACAGCTGTTTCATAACATTTATGATATCACATTTTTTTTCTTTTCCCAGCCGCTTTAAGGAACGAAAGGGACCTTGTGGTTTTGTCAGCGTCTAAATGTTATTTCTAATTCCTCCTTTCTTTTAATGAATACCTCATCGTTTCCCAGTGAAAATACAGTGTTAAAATTGTTACATGCTTATATTATAGATCAGCTTTGGTTGTTGCTAATTCAAATTCCTCATCTCTATATTGCACTCTGTGTGTTTCTGCATTTTAGTCAAGGACATGATGCAGTGGGTAGACCATTTGAGCAGAGACATTGAGCATTTGAGTTTTACCTTGTCCCTATTGAATACATTAGAAGAGTTGCTTGGGTCGATCACATACTTGTTGCAAGCGATGAATTCTTAATTTTTTTCAAATGTGGATTGTTAAGTCTTTCAAATGCCCCAACTAAAATTAAAATCTCCTTGTTATGTTTTTATCAGGCGATGTGTCTTCTCCCTTTGTGTATTCTGTGAATACTTCAAATATATTTGTATTCTCTCTTGTTGGTGGCTGATGGTGTGCATGTAGATGGCTTGGTTGGACAGGTTAAACTGCTATATCACTCAACTCAAGGCTTCCAAGGCAGCAAAATAAAACCAGAAATAAAAACAATTAATCTGCAGATCTTAAGGTGTACACCTTTTGTGGTGTTTCCCTCTACCTTGTTGCATCGTTGGCAGATCCTGTATTCACTAACATGCTCTTTATCCTGCCTGTGGTCATTCAGTCTTTATTTATTGACCTTGCTTTGTGGTCCCACCCAAACTTTCTTCTTGTGGATTTCAATGTTGGCAAGGTCAAGGCTGTTGCTCTAGGAGTGTCGTGTTAGTTTTGGACAAATATGTCCTGGTTAAACTACTGAAACCAAAGTGGTTCTTGTTATATATTGTGACCTGCTGCTTTTCAAAGTACTTCTGGAGATCCAATTATGTGTTATCCTTACGGTTAAAATACTTTTGAACTATTTAAGTATGAGATAATATTTATTAAAGATAGCAAATTAAATCAGTGCACATATATATTTCAAATATCTGTAACCAATGTTGATTAACGCAATATAACCACCAAAACAGTTTGTTCGCCTTTAATATCATCCATTCTGACCTAAAAAAAGGTATTGGGTAAGGGGGAGTGGTAGTAAATTGTAAATCTTACATCGAACTCAACCTTAATTCCCTAGTGGAGACCACCCTTGAAGAAGTAAATTTAATTGGCCACTACTGGATCTCTTACCCAGGTTGTGTTTGTTTTCTTATGGTAGGTCTCTCAATAAACTCTTACAAGGTTATAGTCCCCGCACGATACAGATCCCAGTCCTTTTGGAGCCATCCTATTATATCAAGCGGATAAATGAGCCAGACATAGACCAGGAAATTACATTCACAACATTGCACTTCTCCCGTAGTAGTAAGGGGTGAAAACCCCAGCTCCTTAGATTGTACAAACCATTTTCTAATCTAGTTTGGAATGATCACTTTAAGACGTTTTTGTAAAATCAACTTAGCCAAGCTAGGGAATTCCAGACCCACCAATAAATGTATTTTTGTAAATTTATTTTACAAAGAGCAACTTAGACATTCTATGATTTTGTAACTTATTTTTGCCTCTTTTGTCCTCTAGATGACAACGAAGAAATATTTTTTCTTTAATAAATTGTATAATTACAAAATACAGTAACAACAGTGTTACTCTGAAGAAACGTTACCTCATTTTGATTTCTTTTGTAAAGATGAGGGAGCTACATTTTATTTATGAGGAATCTGAGAAAACATTTCTAAAATAACATTATTATAATTTCATTTGACAGCATTGTAATGTTATGATATATTATGTTGTGTTAGCACATTTGTATAGCGCACAGCTGCCCCAGCAAAGTGTCGTCCCGGCGCTATTGCTGCAGAACCGCTAAGGAGACCGTGTAGCTAGCACCCAAGTCACTCAGGCGGCAAGAGGTATGTTTTAATGGCTTTGCGGAATTGGGCATGATTACTGATGCTCCTGATGTCCAAGGGGAGAGAGTTCCAAAGCTTCGCGGCCTGGGCACGAAAAGAGCGCCCTCCTGCTCGGACCTTTATTGTTAACAGCCAAGTGTTGATCTCTTGAACATAGGCACCGAGTGGGAACATAGGGTGTAAGGAGATGCATCAAAATGTCCATGGCCTGCTGATTTAGGATTCTGTGAGCTATACAAAGGGTTCTAACCTTTATGCGTTTCACCACTGGTAACCAGTGCAGTCTATGAATAGCACTGGTTGTGGGATATCTTCTCGGCAGGCCAAGTAACGTCCTTTGAAGGCGGGGATCTCAGCTTTGTTCATCCCCTTTGCCTTTAATACTAGTCAGATATGTACATTTGTACCCCTACAAAGTGCGTTAAAGTCTATTTGTTTCTAGGATTTTGTGCAACTTCTACTCCTACTTCTAGATCATTCTTTTTGTCAAAAAACAATCCTATTCATAATATTGTCAGGGTTTTAATAACATCCCATCGTAAACTAAGTTATCAGAGGGAAGGGTTCCGTTCTGGGCGGTACAGGTGCCACAGTTCAAATCTGTGTCACATTTACTTTCCCAATGCCGGCCAACATCTCAGACCGGGAGTGGTGTAGTCCCTGTATAGACTTTGGTGTTCCCCGATTGGTCGGTAGTTTGATAAATTTTCCACATTCGAATAAAGCCGTAGCATTCTCAATAATAATGACAGACACAGGCTAAAGTTTTAAAGGTTTACCTAAAGAATATACAATGAAAATCCATAAGCTGGGCCATCAATCAAGTTAGAATTTAGGCCTATAAATCCTAGGTACGCAGAACTCAGAAAAGTTCAATTGGAAATCCAGAATAGATTTGCCTTCTAAAGGTGGGAAAAGACGAGCCCCGCAACAGTGAAAAAGCAAATCCTTTTATGAGATTTTAGGCAACGGATTTCATTCATTCACTACATAAGTACATGGTTCCCGGGATATGCACCAACACTACAGAAAACATTCAAAGATTCTCTCATAATACGATTACATTAGATTCAGAGGTTCTCAGAGTCTGTTCAGGTGCCATGACTTGATATATTGCATGTGACACAGTCTGGGACAGCCTGTTGGCCTTGATTAGGTACATCTCGTTCAGTGAGGCTGGGAATGTCTGTTTTCCTAGTGCAAAGCTTACCATTTTAACAAGAGAACAGCAGCAGTGATCACCTGGTAAATTACAATGTCAGATTCAAAAAGGAAGAAAGCATGAAATAGACTTAGGCAAGCTGAGCTTGATTTCTCGTACATTAGACACTATAATTAAAGTAAAGAGATTCCACACAGGTGGAGCCTATAGATAACCGGTGCATGGCAGCATTCGCATTAGGCTTTTTAGTGCCATCCGATGCATCCACAGAGTCAAGGCGCTGGACCTTATTACATATTCAAATGACTATACTCAGCTTAAATCTGAAACACCGGCTGCTTCCTTCTATCAAGGTCTCGTGGATGAATTGAGCGATGGGCTTCCCATTTTCACAAATCGACCAACCAAGACAAATCCTTTGAATTACCCAACATTTCACATTGATTATTGGCGGAAAAGGAGCCAGAACAAAGGAGGGATAATTATAGGCAGGATTCCTTCTCGTGACATTCTTGTGGCATTCTCGCGTGGAGAGGATGCACTCACGCAAATTGGAGGTCTTTTATTTGACATTGTCCTCAGCTGGAGGGAACACTGCCACTCAGGCTTAATATGCACACTGAGCTCGAGCACTCTGCCTTAAGGAGTCTCTGCGCTCACGTTAAATTTACAAAGCACTCGAAGATACATCATTGGCCCGGATAAGGTCCTCGTTAATAGGCAATGCTATGGGTAAGCTTGCCGAGGAGATAAAAGGGCATTTGTTATTCGTAGTTTCAGAATAGACTAGGTGCTCTCAGGATGATTTTTGGGCAGTTCATGCAATGGCAGATTAAAGCATTCCAACATTCACAGGCTAGAAAGGGATGGTAAAATAATCCTATAGTTAACTAAATTATACTAACTATGGGAAGGAGTATGTTTAACAGTCAGTTGATAGCCAAGTGTTAATTCCAAACATTACAGCTGATTAATTCATGTGAAGCCTCCTTTTTCCATGGCTAGTACTCCCCTTTCCACCTACATTTAAACAAATAAAGTCAACAATCGTTGCTACTCAGGTAATACTTTCATCATTCAAAATATTCACTGTCCTTAAATTAAATCTAGGGCTTTCATTCATTCAGTTAGGTCAGATTATATTATGTGTACTTGAATTTTTTTATTGTTGGCTCAATACACTTGGTGGTGATAACACTTCCTCAGGAGCCACATATAATGTTTATTTAAAAAAAAGCAATCCATAAATATGAAATTAACAGAACGTGCTTCGAGAATAGATTCCAAAACAGTCTAAATGTTCAACTCTACACTGTAATCAAATTATATACCAACCATATCCATGCCGTCTCTTCCAAAGCCCGAAATTTCTCGTCTTCGAAATTCGGGATGAGTAACTTGCTTGCAGAGTAGACCATACGCTTTTTAATTCACAATAATGTTATAGCCTGCCATATGTCTTCAGTCATATGTAGTTTCTAGGCATTATTCAGTGCAAAAAATAAGCCAAAAGCTGCCGTTCGTTCATTAAAATCTTTGGCCTCATAGAGTTAAACATTTTGTTTTCGAGCATTACACTCGCTCTGTGGTGATGTATTCTTCATGCACTTCATTTCATTCGGTGTTATACTATTGCCTGTCCTTGAATATGCCTTGCAAGGTGTTGTTTAATATTTGTCTTGAATTATACTTTTTTTGCACTCATTGTATCACTTTATGATTAGTCTTGACAGTGTATAAAAGGGGATTTGGCATGACCCGCAAACTCACTGGTCATGTGGGTAACAATGCGGTGGCCGCGACATCAGGAGCGGGCCCCTGCTGCCCTTTCATCTTTCCCGGCGGGCGCCCGTAGCTGGTGCAGCCTGTGATCTCCGGATCTGCAGCCTCCATCCGCCTGTGTGGCCCGACTGCAGTGTGTGGATGGGGGCCCGTGGCCACAGCGGATGGGCGGAACAGGTTACACGACGAGAGAGGATTTTAACTACAGCGCTCACCCCCTACATGTGACGAAGCCGCTAACGCCCCCCTGGGAGAGCCAAGATAGATATCAGCTTTTTGTCGAGCATGAAAGCTGGGTGGAAACCTGGGGATTTATTTTAACACCCCTCCAGCTAATGACACGGGTGGACTGTGGTGCCCAGTACAGGAGCGTGGGAGCATTTAGACCAGGATTCATGTGTGTGCAGCAGTGGTGAAAGGAGGTGCAAATACTGAAGATGCTTCTCATTTTGACTGTCTGGCTCCTTTTCCCCTCTTGTTCTTCCTCCATTGGGCCGGCTCCCTGGTTTTCTTTGGACTTGGCCCTCCTAACTTTTGGACTGGAACTTGTGTGCGCCCGCCATTTTGGGACACTCTCCTGTTGTCGCTCTTGCCATGGGTGCATCTTGCCATGTTAAGATGGTTTCCATCGATGCCCACGACCCGGGTCCACCAATTTGTTGATTCTTGTCCTTTCCTTTGGTCCCTTGGATTCCATCCTGCTGACCTTTAGACATTTCACTTAAGCTGGACTGCCTTATCTCTTACTCCCCATCAGGTTCCCCCTCTCTCCTCTCACCAATCTCAGCCTCCAACTCTTCTCTCCCACATACCGCTCTCTACCCCTTTTTACTTTATTTTTTTCAATTTTTTTTTTATTTCTCTTTTCACTCTGTAAGTATGTGATATATACTTGTCCAAGGCGAATCCCTGGTAAAATGGAATCCTGAGAAAACCTACTCTTTGCATATATATATGTATGTGGCGATAACTCTAACCACTAGTATATGTAGTAGACCTTTGTACTCACTACCATTCCTATGTGATTCTTAGAGTTTATCCATTTGTATCTATTACTTGAGTGACTTTACAAATTGTACATTTGCAATTTTTTCTATTCTTATCTCTTCCCTGTGTGACTTTACAACTTGTACATTTGCAATTTTTTTTCCTGTTTGTATCTTTCATGTAACTCATGTAATCCTAAATCCTTATGTATCGCAACTGGTTCTTTTGTAAAGCGATCTGACACCTTCGGGTAATGTTCACGCTATAGAAAATTGCATTAAATAAATAAAAATAAATAAAACGATATTGTGGCCATATCTTTGTTCCCTCTAATTTTAAAATGGATCAGTAGCGGACATTACAGTTTTGAGGTTTACAGGCGTTTTACATGCAAAGAATGGTCTTTCCTTACAAACATCTTGTATTACAGAATCGTTCTGAAACATTGTTCAGTGTTAATACTTTTTGATGTGATTTATTTCAATTGAATATTTTGAAACAAATACATTTTGAATAGAATTCATTTAAGCTTTGACCTTTAAAAGATAATTCCGTTTTACATTTTTTAAACTAGGCACAGTGATTGCCAGCCTCATGAAATGAATACAAAACTGAAATAAAATGTATTTCTTTGGTTTTGCTTCATATTTTTAATAGGGTGACCTTGGCTGCTCCTTACATTTGTACTGTGCTGCATCAAGAGCAGACACTGCTTTAAAACTAGCAGTCATCTTTGAATGGCACTGTGTGCTTTATCATTGTTTACTGTTCCCAAATGCACATACAGTTTAGAAGTAGTGTGCCAGCTATCTACGATGGGCACAGTATGCATAATGCCATTCCAAGATGGTCATCCAGTGCTGTGCTTACCGACATCCATTTTGGAATGGTATTGTATGTAAGTAGTCAATAATTTATCATCCAAGATAGCTGGTACCTTATGTACTCACTCATCTCAGCTCCTTCCTATATCCCTCTGCTTACTGTTAAGTCACCAGACTCATCTTGCACTGTTGTACCCTCTCCAGCCTCATGCCTCACTTGCCTCACATGAGGTGAGCCTATCCCAGTACTCTTCAATACAGCCCCTTGTGTGTTCCTTTGTACCCTGCTCTTCTCTTCTTCAACGTCCTACTCCTGTGCCATTCTCTTCCTGCTCTTCCCCACTGTCCCATTCCCCCTGAGTTGCCTCATTTGTCCTCCTTTAATTTGTCATCCCTCCCTCAACAGCTTACTACTCATGCAGGAAAATAATAGAACCCTAAGGGGCATATGTAGGTAATTTCCATTTTGCGATTCTCAAATAGTGATTTTTAAGGATTCACTATTTGAGAATTGCAAAATGGAATGTAGGTAAAAAAATCGCAATTTTTTTGCGAATTGCTAAAATTCCTTCATTGCGATTAGCAAATTGCGAATCGCAATTAAGGAATGAGTGTCCCATTCATTCCTATGGGCCAAGAGGTCCATAGGAATGAATGGGGATACATTCTCAAATTGCGATTTTCTATGAGAAAATCGCAATTTGAGAATCGCAATTCCAAGGGTGTCAGGGTGTCCAAAGGACACCTGTTGCATCCCTGGAATGTGTCTGTAAGTACATGTGGCGCACATACATGCCTTAAGGGCATGTCTGTGCGCCACATGGCACTTTGAATTTTTTTTTAAAAATGCATTTTGACAGGAAATCGCAAAATACCATCTACTTGGAGTAGGTGGTATTTTGCGATTCCTTAAGCCAAAATCGCATTTTAAAAGTCACCCCGACATAGCATTTAAGGAATCACAAAATTGTGATTCCTTAAATGCTTGAGCAAAATAAGGAATCGCAATTTATGCAATTCCTTATTATGCTATGTGGCACCTACATACCAAAAGGCCGTTTGCGATTCGCAAACGCTTACCTACATATGCCCCTAAATGTAACTTAGGAAAATCTGGGACAGGGCAGATCCAAGTATTCTTACTAGACCCAGTGAGTACAGGTAGGTATTGCACAGAACTCCCCAAATTGAGACAGTCTTAAGATGAATTATATAACTTGATTGTAAGAAGGCACTTCTTGAGTAACTGGTTTGCAGACTTGCAGTGGCATTTGGATGCGCTCAAACTCTGCAGACTAGCAGCACAGCACTAGAGTGTCCAGATATTGCCGTATGGAGAACAGAAGGTGTGTGGATCTGATCCCTATAAGTCTACCAAGGGTGGTAGTGGGAATAAGTGGCCAAAAAATCAGTTTTTGAAGGGGCTCGAAAATTCATTTGGACCTTTTTTAGACCAGGCACAGAGATCGCAGGCCTCGTGAAATAAACAAAAAATTGAAATTTAAAGAATTTCTATTGTTTTGCTTCCTAGTTTTAATAGGGTGTACTTGGCTACTCCTTAATTTATTTTGAGGGTACTACATCAAGAGCAGACATTGCTTTAAAACTAAGCTGTCATCTGTGAATGATACTGTGCCCTTTATCATTGTTTACGGTTCCCATATGCACACAAGGTTTGGAAGTAATGTATCAGCGATCTTTGATGAGCACAGTATGCACTCAGCTCAGCTCTTTTCTCTATCCCTCTGCTTAGTGCTTAGTCACCAGACCCCTTTGGCACTGCTGTACCCTCTCTAGCTCCATACCTCACGTACCTCACATGAGGTGAGCCTATCCCAATACTTTTCCATACAGCCCCTCATGTGTCTCTTTGCATCCTGCTCTTCTCTTCTTCGCCGTCCTTCTCCTATGCCTTTCTTCTCTTTTTACTCTTCACTGCCCCATTCGCCCCTGAGTCCCTCACCAACCTCATATGTCCTCATTTTATTTGTCATGCTTCCATCACAAGATTACTACTCAAGCTGGAAAAGAGCAGAACACCTTTGTAAACGAAGTAGGGTCCTAATAGGTCATTAGTCCAGTAGCCAGTACTATAGATTATGTAGGTTTATTCAGTTACAGGTAAGATGGTACAGCCCCATCGGAACAGCATCCTGCTGCTCAGTCCCACACATTCCAATTGACCACACATCCAAGCCATGCCCTCATGAACATTCTATTATATCACACTCACGCAGGCTGAGCAGCAAAGAACCAGGAGACACAGGATATAACACATCTCCTTCCTTCAGAAAACAATAACATGCATTTAAAATGCAATAGGTTGCGCCTTTAACTAAATGAAAGCCATTTGCTTTGCTAATGGTATTGTATAGCAAAGCAATAGGCTTTAACTTAATGAAAGGCGAGACCTATTGCGTTTTTAATGCTTGTTTTTTATAACAGGATGCGTGGTCTCCTCGTTAAACAGTCATACCTAAATTATTTATTTATTTATTTTATTTCACAATTTTTATTAAACAGGCATTTATATACGTCCACTGCCCAGTACACTGTTCGTGCCTCGAAACAATGCAGGCATTTGTAAAGCGCATCAATCATCCCATAATCATCCCACTAAGCAGGCATCCATTTTAAGATAAAATGCACTGTCTGCACAGGGCAAGACAGCGGAAATAAGGACACGAGATGGCTGGCCAGACTCGGCCTAGACGGACTGGCTCGCTGAGGGTGCCTGGCCAGGCATCGCCATTTCATGGCTGCATGTTTCCCGTTAGAAACTCTGTCAAGCCATTACAGCGCCTCCATCTGTAGGGTGCATGGAAGTGAGGCGTTTCCCAACTAATGCAATGAAGGTGGCCAGGTTCTGTGGAAGTGCTGGGACTGTTCGCAGGAGGAGCGTTTTATAAGCATAACTTACCTATGTGCATGCATATGCAATGAATTATCGCAAGTCTACGCGATTAAACATAGATGCACAGATCTGAAAGCCCGCTTCAGTTTCATGCATGTACATTATTTGGGTACTTTCAATGGCATAATCTTAAAGATGCAACCATGGCAAGGCACATTCAAGCTGTGGGCAGCAGGTGGCCTGTGCGCGAGACACACCGAGTCACGTAAGACATCAGAAATGTGTCCACATCTGCCAAGCTTATATTCATATAACACAGCATGTAGATAATCTGCCGAGTTTATATTCATAGACACCTAAGGCAGCCGATGCTCTATAGGGCTTCGGCTGTGACATACATGCATAGCAATACTACATCTTTCTCATTTGCATGCATGGCCAGTGCAATAACATTTACTTCCTAATTGGCAATGACATCACTGGACTGTTGGCCCAGTGATGACTTCACAGGAAATTACAATAGGGGTCTTACGTCAGAGAAAATTTCCATGTGTCTGACCTGGACAACATCGAAGGAGATGCTGATCAGGGCATAAGTAACTGACCTTTGAGATTTAACCTCCATGAGACATCTGTTCATCAGCAGACATATCTTTCACATAAGACTCGCTCAAACTTAAAAATAACCAAATATAGTGCTCGCAGCCCCGAAAATGAAAGTGGACCGCGCATGTAACTTACAAAAAATAACAAATATAATGCTTACCGAGCGTGGTCACAAAAATGAAAGCGGACTGCGCATGTGCTTACCGAGTAATTGAAGGAAGCTGTGTCCCTCCACAAGTGAAAGATCCAAACCCAGTGGGCGGGGCCAAAAGGAAACAGGGTGGCAACCAGGAGGTACTAAAAAGCCTCTGGGGCAATAATAACACCACGTATAGCATAATTGGTGATGCAAAATGATGTGCACCAATGGGATACACAGGTGGAGCACAAAGCGAACTTCTGGAACCATATTGATTCCAAGTAGGCCTCGCATGGCGACGGCAGCGCATGCACGCTGCTAACGCCAGGCTTGATCTAAAAACAACAAGAAGCACAATCAAAGAAAATCACACACTTACACCTGTCCAACATGTAAGCAACCAATCCTAAATAAAGAGGGAAGATCACCTTACATTACATTATTCATTCCATTCCGTGGGTGGTCAAATAAAATAAGGTATAAAAGATCACATCAGTGAATCATTGCATTCCTAGAATTAAAATGAAGATTAAATAACATTACGTCACAATGAATGAATCATTACATATCTTGAATTTAAACTAAGATTACATAAAATACGAGAAATATTACCCTACTTAGATTGTAAAGGAAGATCACATATATCAGGATCCCATATATCTTGGGCTCCCAAAAAAGAACACCAGATATATATATCGTAGTATACAACCAATGAAATTGCTTAAGCACACACTGTAGGACCCACGACCCACACGCTGCAGGACCACTACTGCACCTATTATGCTGGACAGAGGAACGCAAATGTCCCCACTACAGCACACTTCTCACTGGACAAAGGAATGCAAATGTTTCCACTACAGCACTCAACTCGAGGGCAAATGTCCCCACTACAGCACACATCTCTTGCTGGAAAAAGGAACGCAAATGTTCCCATTCCACACTCTTCTCGCTGGACAAAGGAATGCAAATGATCCAACTACAGCACTCTTCTCGCTGGACAAAGGAATGCCAATGTTCCCACTACAGCGCTCATCTTGCTGGACAAGGGAACGCAAATGTTCCCACTACAGCACACCACATCTCGCTGGACAAAGGAACGCATGTGTTCCCACTACAGCATGCTCACTTACAAGACCGAGAATCCTCACGTTCCCTCTGCTGCACATCATGCTGGACAAAGGAACAGACGTTCCCACTACAGCAAATTTTAGGTATCTTACAACCCTTGAGTGACAGGGAATTCTCATCTTTTCACTGCTGCATATCATGCTGGACAAAGGAACACACATGTTTACACTACAGCAAATTATATGTATCTTACATCTCTAGACCGTTCACCATAAAAAGGAACCCATTGCTCGCTTAGATTATCATCCAACCCAACAGAAAAGGGACTCATCTCTCGCTCAGGGTATCATCCAACCCAACTCATCCCCACATACAAGGAATTATGAAGAATATACAGAGTATGTTCCAATCCACTGACCACCACAGTCACAAAGTAATAGCTAACCCAAACACACCCCTACTCATAAAGACATGTCATTGTGCATTAGAAAATGGTATACCAACAAAACAATATATATGCACACATCCTAAAGTGCAACTCATCCACTTACTTCTCACAAGCATCACCACCACAGCAGACAGCAGCTCATTAAGCATGGGAAACAATCACTACAACGAAACCTTAATGACTATAAGTATAGGCATAGCATTAGGAATATACATAGTGCCACATGACAGTAGCTACTAATAACAGTCATGTGATCGGTGAGCAACATCTCACCGAGGCCACTGTTGGAAAAACAAAAGTATGAGTCCACCTCTGACTTCAAATCAACGTTATAGTAATTACTCCTCATGGTGATGGACCGAAATCCCCTCTGTGCAGTTGCATGCCACTGACTCTCCAGCGCAACAGGGAATAACTCTCCTTAATGCTGACTTAACAACACATCAGGCCAGCATAATCTGCGTCACTAGGATTCAACGCTGACCCTGTCATCACCCAGAAAACATCCTGCAAGGCCTCGTTAACCAATGTGCGGTTCTGAAGGAATGATTCCATTAACAATGCAGCTTTCCCCTCACCAAAATGGATGATCTTCACTTAGTGTGATTCCAGTGTTTACAGCGATTTTCATTTACTATTAAAATATAGTATTTATTTAGTATGCATGAAGACTATGTAGTATGCCCACAAGCCGAAATATGCAAATGAGGGAATACTAGTTCTACTCGACTACCCTTCAAATACATGATGAACACTTGATTGCTAAAAGAAGACTAGTAGTATTCTAGAAGAATAGTATTTGAAGCTTAGTAGTATTCTTTTAGTTTTTTTTGCAGTTCTTGTGCAAAATGAAGGCTAGTCTCATTGATTGTGACCACTGTTTGAAGACTAGTTGTGTTCTTTGTGAGCAATATCTGAATACTAGCGGCAATGATTGTGAAGACTCAAGTAAGACTAGCAGAATTTAAAGTGAATGTTGAATGAACACTATTGTGCTATTTCAAGAGCAAAATTAAGGCTAGTCTCATTTAATGTAACCGCTAATTGAAGATTAGTGGTATCTTTGTGAGCAATATCTGAAGACTATTGGCAATGACTGTCAAGAGTTAAGTAAAACTATAGCAGAATTCAAATTGAATGTTAATTGAACACAAGTCACATTAATTCTGATTAATTTATGCAATTTTATTCATTTGGTTGCTTGCACAAGGCTTCTTTTAATGATGTCTTTTGGACTAAATTTTATGTGTTACATATCTTGGGAGTCAATGATTCTAATACACCTGTTACAAACTCATTAGTCATGCATTTAGTAAGCATATTATAATTGTGGTATGTGAGAAGACCAGAGCAAGAGATCGTAGGAAAAGCACAAAGCAAAGGAGCCAACCCAGACATACCCTGGATTGTACCAGGAGACCCCATCTCCTGCAAGTAGAGAGCCAGTTGAATTGTCGACAACCTGACTGAATTCCCACTTGGTCCATGACAAGACAGGATCACCACCGTTTGTTTTCAGGTTACCCAAAATGAGCAATTGTGCAAAATTCAATTAGTTGTCAGATAAAAAAGTAATTGTTCTACTTCCTTCTGTGTTGATTGTCCCCAAGACTCCATTAATGTTAGAACTTATAAAAACAATTCACTAAACACGTTTGTACAAGGCATTTATGGCATTGACTTGTACATTTTTTTTTAAAGGAAATGGAGTTGGACACAAAAGTGTGTGATATGACATTTTAATGATATTTGCCTATGGAAGAGCTATTGGCTTTGCCAATGTTTTTGCCATGTTGTGCACTAGCTAGTGGTGTGGAGTGTTGCAGTGTGGAATTGCGAAGAGTGGAATAGAGTGTTGTAGAATGGAGTGGCAGATAGTGTCATGTATTGGAGTGACCGAGTGGAGTCGCGTAGAGTGGCGTACAGTGGAGTGGCATTGAGAAGAGTTACTAATCTGTTGCTGCATAGTGGAAGTCCTTTTGTGAAGGTTGATGGGTCACCTTTCTGTAGCCTATTGCTGTATTTGAGTTTGAAAGTAGTACTAATGGAGTAAAACTTTCACTAAGCCAGTGTCAACAATAATAAAAATGCCCAAAAAATAAATGCAAAAATACGTCACAAAATGGGCTGCATTCATTTACATCAGTGCCTTTTCTTACCACATAATTCCGTCAACTATGCCCCCTGATTTGGTCCTCTTCAGCTGCATAATTCCAGTGGCCCCTACATAGACTGACAATTTCTGAAGATAATGGAAATACAGTTGCCTGTTGATTATCAAATATTTACCAGCAGCAGCGAATAAGAAGAAAAATGTTTAGTGTTGAGTCGTGTTACTAGGATATGCCGTGAGTGGGTGATGGTATAGTGAACAAGAAGCACGGTGGCTGTGAGTAGGGTCTGGCAAAACTGAGAGGGATATTGAGTGGTTTTGTTAATGACTGCAGATTAGTACTTCAACTGGCCTACAATGCAGTAGGCGTTTCTTCTTTTTTTTTTAAGGGTCTGCATTTGGTAAATAGAAACTTATTTCCGAGATATGCAGGTGAGGAGTACAAAGGGAAAGTGCCAGAGAATTAGGTGTTTTGGATTATGTGGTCAAAGTTGCTGCTACTCACTTGGTTTTAAAATGTGAGTTTCACTTACCTTTTTAGCAACCATTCTTACCTTGAAATGTTCTTATTTTTCAGACCAGTAGCAGGGCAATCTGACGAATTGCTGTAATAATTGACAAGGAAATATAAGTGATTTACTAATGTAAAAAAGTATTTTGTAAATAGGCACATAACAATGTGAATTCAACTTCTTAAGCATAAACTGAGACAGAATGTGTGGTTGAGTTTCACTGACCATACACCATATAATGGCATGTTGAGTGGTGAATATCATACATTTATCACACAGTCACCACAGTTTAGTTCTAGTTTGGCAAGAGTTTCATAGGGAAGACATTTTTTCCTTTCTTTAATTGCCTTGGTACCGTTTCATTAAAAACATTTTTAAAAAACCAATCACTTTGGCTTCATTATGGAATGTTATGCAGAAATTATACCAAAATTGATCAGCAAAATGTTATAACTTTATAGAGAAAACCTGCTTTTGGTTATTTGGTGTAAATCTGTTCAGCCATTTTTGAGAAATTAGCTTCAAAATGGAGGTCATGATGAGCTGGTCTTTTGTCTTCGTGGACTAATGCATTCACTGTAGGAGTCTTTACATGACCTCACTGCAACAGGTTCAAATCCCAATCCACTCAGCCTTTTATCCTAAGGTTGATAAAATGAGTACCATTGAGTTGGGTAACAATAAACAGCAACAAGATACCTTCTCGCTGAACATGTGCATTAAAAATGTACATGTTATGTTAGGGTAAACACCAGTTAAAACTAAAAATAACTGAACCATTGGTGCCAGATAACCTGCTATTGACCCATTCAAAGTGGAAGGGGGACCCTGATTTGCTGGCCACAAAAATGAGAATGTTCAGTCAGCCATCTCAATCCTCTAGTCCTGAAGGAGGAAAAAAACATGAAAGGCCACATAGGGGTCAGGATAGGCATGCCTTTGCCTTTGGGACACCCCACTTTAATTAAAAACATGTAAAAACAGAAAATAAGAAGATTGGGTTTCAGGTACCCCAGTATCGGTGCCTATTACAAGGGTACCCAGAGCAGTAGCCACTGAGGTACCAATAAACATTAAAAAATAAAATACAAAACCCTACGGCCAATCACCATTTTGCACATGTGAAAGACAGGCACCATCATATCATGGAAGCCAACAACAGGACAGGAATTCCTACCATTATACCCAGCCCAGCATTTTACCAAAGGTAGCTAACATATCATGGGTGCTCACATACGGCCAGGAATGACCCTTTTTGTGACTGGGCCAAAGTTTTCCAAAGGTTGGGTATCATGCAATGGTGGCCTAGCTCCCAAGAAAAAACATTATGTGAGGGTCAGTATATCGCCAGCGTTGGCAATGGAAGCAACACTACTCCCTCAGGTGCTCACAGAGCCTTAAATGTTTTTCTAGATTACCTTTTACTGCTGTCATGACGCCAAATGGTGCTCCAGGTTGCCTTGCTTTTCCCCTTACGTAGACAGCAGCAGTTCCCCGATTAGTACTCCTGAGACAAGTGGACGTGAGTCCTTTGGGTAGACTGCAGGAGACAACTGGGAGAGAATACCGCAGCCTGGAGGAGGGTTTGAAACAGGAGAGCATGAGAGCAGCAAGCAGGAGCGGGAGTGCATGGATAACTGGACACTGCAGTGGTGAGAGACCCTGTTATGTGAAAACTGTAGTTGTGAATGAAAGCATGAGTGACTCCACACCCTTGTAAACATTTACAATCTTTCTGATAGGACAATCAGGAATAATGAAGTAAATGAGAATGCTAGCAGCTGAGGGACAGTATGAGTTAGCATACACAAATCTTGTATTGGTTCATCTATTTAAACTCAATAATATTTGGTGTTAGAACTTTCTATGTAGAATCCTCTACTCCAGTGGTGGCTGCTTTCAATAGAAAGTGGTACGGCATCGGATATTTAAAAAAAGAAAAAATGACTTACCTGCTGCTGCCCAGCTTCTTCCACAAGTGCAGTCCGGCTCTCAGACTGCACACCCAATCCCGAAGCTGCTCTCATGCTATTACCCGGCATGACAGCATCACCAGGATTGGCCTGAGCGGACTGGTTTAATGCTCACTAAGGCATATGAGTCTGTGACTTATCTCTACCTGGAAATACAACACAGCTGGGTTAGAGAAATGTAAGTGTGCATCTTGGTCTGGCCATCCTAGGTTGGCCGGCCAAACCAACAAGTAAACTTACAGTGCTCACCATTCCTCCTCCCTGCTATTGTCCCTAGAGGATGGCCCTGCCGTAGACTCGGGCCACTTGGCCTAGCCAAGGAAAAATCAAATGATACATTGTTTTATTATCATTTTACTGTTTATCTGCTGGCTTTTAGTAGTGTGTGTGGGGGGGGTGATGCTCCGTTGCCACTACGGAGAAGCCGTCGCTCCTCTACTCTCTACCCTCCCAACTCCACCACCTTCAAACCTTACCAGGAGAAAAGACAGAGGTGAAGACTAGGTTGTTTTTGAGAGATAGAGGAAGCTGGGAAGACTGGGAGTCTGGGTGTTTCTGTCAGGCCTACTTAATTACAATCCATCATAGATGGAAAAAGAAAATGCAGACGCGTTACGAATCCCCTTAGAATTTTGGGGATTATCGTCAGGACTGAACCATGGTGTAATCTGAAAGTTAAAAAAGGCGGGAAAAGTAGTTTTAGGACCATTAGCTTCCTTCTTTCTACATATATTTTTCATTGCGCATAGAAATTAATGTAACTGGATTTTGGAGGGGGTTTGTCAATTTTCCCTTTGTATATCCTCTACTGTTTCCATCTCCGGCCTCCTTGTGTATCGGCCTCCCGCTACGCTGGGGAATTTCGTAGATTCTCTCATTGAGGCTGTTATTCCACTGGTTGCTGCCTCGTCCAACTTTGTTATTCTTGGGGACTTTAACCTTCATTTTGATGACCCCAATGATGTAGTAGCAAGAGATTTATTAAGCTCGCTTGGTGCACTGGACCTACATCTTGCTAATGTGGGAGCTACTCATAATAGAGGTCATCAGCTTGATGCGGTTCTTGCCAATTCTGCGAACCTGCAAGCTCTCCAGATGTTGGTTCTCCCCTGGACGGATCACCATCTCATTCCGTTTAGCTGGCTGCTGGGGAACCGGAGAGACCCCGCACCTAGACAACATACTGTAGAACGACTCTGGTCGAAGCTGCCGGTGGACAGTTGGGCGGAAGAGCTAGCTAGAACTTGCCCTTACCCTGTAGATGACCCCAATATCGCTGATCAGCATTTGGGCGAATGGCTAACTAATTCTTTGGACCTACTGATTCCTAATAAAAGGAGGCTTGTCAGGGAGAGAAGAACTGGCTCTGCCCCCTGGTATACCCCCGAACTTAGGAGTTTCAGAACCTCTTGTAAAAGGCTTGAACGTGCTTGGAGGAGAGAGCAGACGGAAGAAAGCCGAGCCAACTATAAAAGAGAGATGAGGAAATATAAAAATGCACTGAAGTATGCTAAAAAGAACTTCTTTAGCAATAGGATTGAGAGGGCAAGTAATTCTTCAGGAGAATCGTTCAAAATTTTTAAGGAACTTCTGAAAGCCCCGGTCCCGCCAGTTGTGCATGATAATCCTAAAGAAAAATGTGAGGAACTGGCTAGTTTCTTCCACTCTAAAATAGAGAAAATATTATCCTCCTTGCCCGCTATTCCTCAAATCCCTGAGCCGGTTGCTAGTCCAACAAGATGCCCGATTGAGCTAGCCTCCTTTGGCCCCTTCTCGGAAGAGGAGGTTATAAAAGTCCTATTAGAGATGAAGAGTGGATCTCCGAGTGACCCAGTGCCCATAAAATACCTTAAGCTTGTGGCTAACACTTTGTCTACCCCACTGACCGACCTCATGAATCTCTCACTCTCTCATGGCACAGTGCCCCAGAGATATAAAAAAGGCAGTGGTAAAAGCCTTATTAAAAAAACCAGGATTGGATCCATCCAACTTGACCAACTTCAGGCCAATTTCACTTCTGCCTGGGCTATCAAAAGTTGCAGAGAAGCTGGTTAACCGTCAGCTCTCTTACCATCTAGAGTCCAACCACCTGTTGGGAGACTCCCAGACTGGTTTCCGCCCCGGCCAGGGAACAGACACAGCCTTGCTGGCAGTAGTGGAGGAAGCAAGGAGCACTCTAGATACAGGAGGGTCAGTGGCAGTGATCCTCCTGGACCTGAGTGCTGCCTTTGATACCGTGAGTCATCAGGTGCTCCTCCAACGTCTGTCAGAGGTAGGCGTCTCAGGGACGGCCCTGAAATGGTTGGGATCTTTTCTCTCCAACCGTTTCTACCAAGTCTGGGAAGGAGCAGAGCAGTCTGCCTTATTCCCTCTTCAATGTGGAGTCCCGCAGGGCTCATCGCTGAGCCCTACCCTATTTAATATATATATGACTCCACTTGAAAGAGTGGTCGCCCCTTCTGGGGTGAAGATCATCAGCTACGCTGATGATACTCAGCTGGTGGTGGGCCTCACTCAGTTGGCGGAACAACCTGAGGTGTTACACGACTGCCTTGCCAATGTCTATCGATGGATGTCTAACTCTGCCCTAAAGCTTAATGGAGGAAAAACCGAGCTGATGCTCCTGGGTAATTCCAGTCCCTCCATTATTGCTAGCTGCTGGCCCCGGTCTCTTGGTGATCCACCATCTCCCAAGAAGGAGATCAAGTCCTTGGGAGTATGGCTGGAGGAAGATCTGTCCTTCAGGACCCACGCCAGGAAGACCGCGGGGGTTTGCTTTGGTCTGCTGAGGTCAGCCCGAAAGGTGTTACCACTGCTTCCTGATCCAGCAAGGAAGTTTTTGATACGTGGTTTAATCCTATCGAGGCTCGACTATGGGAATGCACTGTTTCTTGGTGCTCCCAAAGCGACCTTTAAAACCCTCCAACAGGTGCAAAACGCAGCTGCGAGAGTCGTTATGGATGTTCCCAGAAGACAGTCTGCCGCCCCGGCCCTCAAAACGCTCCACTGGCTCCCCGTGAAGGAGCGGGTGAAATTTAAAGCGCTATGCACGGCCCACAAAATTCTGCATGGCAAAGGCCCCCCCCATCCTTTCTAACATGGCCCGTCCTTATAAGCCCCCACGCCTTTTGCTCTCGGACCAAAAACATCTTCTGCAGTCAGCGAGAGTAAGGAGAGCTCGTTCTGGGGGCAGGCGTTTCTCTGTACAGGTGGCGACTCTTTGGAACTCTTTGCCCCTCAAGATTCGCTCAGAGCCCAAGATCCTACTATTTAGGAAACTTCTTAAGACCTATCTGTTTCCACAGGAGTGATTAATTGAGTCTCTCCTTCTGGTCTGTTGCGCCGGGATGCCCCCGGGTAAGCTGAGCGCGTTACAAATTTCATAATATTATTCATATTATTATTATTGTTTTCAATCCCTTTAACTGGCTTTTCCATCAAAAAAGCCTTAGGTTTTCAAGTACCTATGGAATAAGGATTGTTGGTATGAGTTATCTAATTCTGCAACCCCGTAAAATTGTTATTTCGTTTATATATATATATATATATATATATATATATATATATATATATATATATATATATATATATATATATACAGTATGTTTACGTAGGCTTACTTGAGCGGTTGAATTTTTGCAAAACGTTTGTCCAGACGGAAAGTTGCAATCTCAGATAAAAGCGTTTGGAACTCTTGCGCTTTCGTTAGGGGGCCCTCACTCTGAGCCTGTAAAATACATTTACAATAGTTGCTGATATTTGATTAGAGCACCTGCATGCTTGTTAATCAACAACAGTTTTGTGTACTTACTTGGAAGGCTTGTTTTTTTCCTCTCGTGTTTCTGAAATGAATTCTCTTATGCATGCATGCACGGTAAGAATGCCAAATATATCTGTATGTATGTGTAATTACAGAAATAGCAATTTAAGTGCTACTTATTGATCTATTTTTTAATTAGTTGATAGCGTTACACTTCTCATCTCAGTATATCCTGTCAGAGCCCTTTACAGCACACACAGAGACAGTAAATCATACAAGTGTATAAATTAATGTTCAGAGAATGTTACATAAGACAATGATGGTTATAAGATGTTGGAGTCGCATATAATCCATACTTGTTGACATTTAATGTTAAGAGTGCATGGCTGAGAGAACACGAAGTCTGGATTAGAAATGTAACACAGGTGACTTTGAAGTAACAAAAGGATCTCTTTGTCAAAAGCAGTAGCCCATTTACCTATCTATGCAAAATACAAATCTGTGCCCTGCATGTTGACTGATTTTTGCAGCGGATACGTTAACCCTCTATGCTATGTATGAGTCAACACTGAGTCAACACTGCGACAAGACAGAAATCAGCTCATCCCAGCATGAGCATTATTCACCACTGAAATTTGATGGGCACCTAAAGATCTCTGCAAAATACTTTTTAACCCATAAAAATATTTCAAAATGCAGGCTCTTTGTGGCCAATCAATTAAGCAGAACAAGTCTTACCAACTTCATTACAGCGAATTTTCGAAAAAGTAAATGCACACGTTGACTGTGAGGACTCCGCTTTTCAAGACTATGTGCCACATGACTCCACCTCTTTCCTCTGCCACAACTTGTTGCCTAATTTATGGGTTACGGAAAAATATTTTTCCTAATCCCGCACTTAAATGTAACTAAATATGTTGTAAAGATACTCCGACGCCTTTAATGAGTTGAGAAGAACTTCTTTATTGAATTTGCACCAACACAGGCTCCGTGGAATTTGGAGCACAACGCCTCTGCTCTGCCGGCCCCAGCTGTCTACTGTCAACATTCCAGTGGTGACAGCTGGTGACGTACGGAGCAGTGGTACGGTGTCTGTAAGGGGACACATAACAATCATAACACATCTTCCCCCCTGAGGAAAAAGAGAAAAAGAAAGAGAGAGAGAGAGAGAGAGAGAGAGAGAGAGAGAGAGAGAGAGATAGAAAGGAAAGAAAGGAAGGAAGAAAGGGAAAAGCAAACGTAAGTATAAGGCATCATAAGAATACAACAGGTACAGGTTTGTACAGCGCATTATTCACAAACATAGTCTGACAGTTTACCAGGTGGTAATAACCTCCGACCCGCCCTGCTGGTGACATGGGTGGGACCAGTGTTGAGTGCGGGTGTGGGTGGTAACATTCTACTCATTCTACCCGTACTAGTAGTACAGGGCCCTCTGCGGATGGAAGAGGTATTGGTTAGCTCTGGAGAGAAATGCCCAGCTGCGTTTTGGTGTTAGATTCGCAGTCCATTTCCTCGTCTGAAAATCCAGTGATTGTACTACCAAAGGCATGTGTATGGGTTTGGGTATCACTGTTAAGGTCAACAGGGGTGTCTTTGCACCGCGAAAGGGCAGAGAAGTTCCACACCCTACCATCACTTAGCAAGGCAGAATTGCAGTACACTTTGCGTACAGAGAGGTGCTGAGTGAATCTATAATTTCCCTTACTAATGTGACCGCTTCTCTTAACCTGAACGGTGTCCCCAATTCCAAGCTTTACAGGTTTGCACCCATGTTGTTTCAAATCATACCTTTCCTTACAGCTAGCTTGTGCAGCCTTCAGCTTACTCCTAACTTGTTCTGTAGACCAATTGACCCTTTTGGCTGCCTCGACCCAGCCTACATTGTCCTTGGACAAGGGAGTTCTACCTCACATCAGCTCAAACAGGCTGTGGCCAGTAGTGACACACGGTGTGATGCCGAACGCCCACACGGTTTTAAGTGTTTCCTGTTTCCATTCCAGTTTATTGCTATTTGCCAGTTGAACAATGCCTTTGATGGCTCTGTTGACCCTTTCTACCACCCCGTTACCAGCAGTGTGATATACTGAGGTGGTTTTGTGACAAATTTTGTTTCTTTGTATGTTGCTCTTGAAGGTTTCCGACATGAACTGAGGCCCGTTGTCACTAATAATGGCTTTGGGCAGTCCCTCTCGTGTGAAGACTTCGTCTAGAAATTTTACAAAACTTAAGGAATCTGTTTGAGTGACAAATTTGACCTCGGGTCATTTTGAGAAATGGTCGATAAGGACAATAACATACACCTGTTACCCATTTTCCATTATAGCCCCATAATGTCTACTCCTACCCTCTCCCATGGCATAGATGGGCAGGGAATGGGTTGTAATGGGGTCTAAAGGTCACCTGGGATTTGTCCGAATTGAGACATAAGGTGCAGTCACTGACCACTCTCTCAACTGCTAGACTTACTCCGGACCACCAGTAACTGTTCTTGACTCTATTTTTAGTTTTTGCGATGCCCAGATTCCCTTCATGGCAGATCTCGATTATTTTCCTTCTTAGCGTGTTAGGTGGGACTACTCTTCCCCCTCTTAACAGTAATCCGTATTCGTGGGAGAGTTCATGTTTCACCTCCCAGAAATGTCTAGATTTTTCAGGCAAGGCTTTTTTTGAACTCCAACCCTTTGTTACCATGTCAATTACTTCAGACATTGTCTTATCCTTGTTTTGTTCTGAAATCCATCATCTATAGAGATTCCCTCTAGTTCCTCTTTTACACTTGCGATACACAGCTCATCACTTTCGTCATGTTTCTCGTTCTTTACCCCAGGCACATACTCTACAACATAATTGTAATCAAACAATCGCATGGATACCCGTGCTAGCCTAAGCGACTCTGCGTATAATCCCTTAGTGGTAAATACTTTTGTCAGTGGCTTATGTTCACTGCGTAGAGTAACCTTGCCACCCCAGACAAACTGCTTTAAGTTAAGGCTATATTAGCTCATAAATTATGCAAAAGAATGATGGTTAATTACATTCAAATACACCTCTCTGAGAACAGATTTAGTTCAAGATTTTTATGTAAGAAAAAGTCACCATTGTAATACACTGGAATTTCTTCATTCCTTATTAAACTCAATAACTGTTAAAAACATGTGAATAGTGACTGTTGGTGAACAAAGTGAATAGTGAAACAAATTCAGTGACAATTATTTACAAATGTATACAATATTGTACACAAATAATTGGGGGGTGATGGGGGAAGCTGTAGTTTAGGAGGTCAGAGTTCTGAGTGAATACTCCAAGGACACAGATAATTATTGCGCCTGTTCCCGGAGGTTTCTTGACCAATGAAAAAGCGTCGACATTTCGACCCTAGAGTGCCCCAGTTGGTGGTCACAGCGGGTCTTAATCAAGACAGGGGAGGGGGAAGGACAAGGGGATCTGGAGTCACAATTCGAGTTGCTGCTTTCATTGACAGACGGCGCTCGTTGCACTCGGAGACAGCGTTTCCATTCCAATCCAGAGATAGACCTTCAGGCTTCCATCCAGGCTGTGATAACTACCTCCTGTGACTCCAGATCCCCTTATAGACCTTCGGGCATCCTTCCAGGCTGTGATAACTACCTCCTGTGACTCCAGATCCCCTTGTCCTTCCCCCTCCCCTGTCTTGATAAAGACCCGCCGTGACCACCAACTGGGGCACTCTAGGGTCGAAACGTCAACGCTTTTTCATTGGTCAAGAAACCTCCGGGAACAGGCGCAATAATCATCTGTGTCCTTGGAGTATTCACTCAGAACTCTGACCTCCTAAACTACAGCTTCCCCCCTCGCCCCCCAATTATTTGTGTACAATATTGTATCAATTTGTAAATAATTGTCACTGAATTTGTTTCACTATTCACTTTGTTCACCAACAGTCACTATTCACATGTTTTTAACAGTTATTGAGTTTAATAAGGAATGAAGAAATTCCAGTGTATTACAATGGTGACTTTGTCTTACATAAAAATCTTGAACTAAATCTGTTCTCAGAAAGGTGTATTTGAATGTAATTAACCATCATTCTTTTGCATAATTTATGAGCTAATATAGCCTTAACTTAAAGTAATTTGTTCAACCACCCGACAGAACCATTTTTTGTTTAATCACACACGCCCAGGTTCTGAGGGACACAGGGTTACCCCTTTTTGTTAAATCACCCCAGACAAACTGCCTGAAGTGTTCAAGGCCCCAGATGCACGCCAGTGCCTCACGCTCAATGACTGAGAATTTTTCCTCCATCGGGGTCAAGGAGCATGAGGCAAAGGCTATACTACACTCTTTTCCTCTAGCGTCTCTTTGAGTTAAAACTGCACCCTGCCCCCTGCAGCTTGTGTCAGTTGTAATAATGTTTTCAAGAAGTGGATCAAAACCGTGCAATGGTACAGTTGAACACATTTCTTTTTTTAAAGAATTGAAAGTGTTCTGAGAATCCTCATCCCATATGAATTTGTTTTTCAATTTTAACAATTGTCTAAGGGAATACGACGTTTTGTGCAAGAAGTTCTTTGTGAATTTTGTGTAAAATTCTACCAATCCTAGAAAGGATCGTAGCTCCTCTTTGTTCTTGGGCACAGTTGTTTCATTGATGTCCTCCAAAAGTTCTTTCTTCGGACATATACCATCTCCTGTTATTTCATGCCCAAAATAGTTGATCTTACGGCAAGCAAACTTGCACTTTTTGTACTCAGCTGTCAAACCCTTTGCTGCAAGTATGCCAAGAACTTGGTTTACCTTGTCGTTATGCTCCTGCCTAGACCTTCCCATGACAAGAATGTCGTCTTGGACCAACAATAAATCTGGGTTGCCCTCGAAAATGTCTTGCATTAGCCTCTGAAACATTTTTGCTGTACTGGCTAGGCCAAAAGGGACTCTAATAAACTGGTAACATCCGAAAGGCGTTACAAATGTGGTAAGTTTCTTGCTCTCCCGATGCAGAGGAACCTGTTGATACACGGATTTCAAGTCTATTGTCATAAACCATTTCACACCTTTCGTTTTTGCTAGCATCTCATTGATCCTTGGCAGTGGGTATTGCTCAACCATTATGCTTCGATTTAGATCGTGCAAGTCGATGCACAGCCTCAGGCTGCCGTTGGGCTGTTTTGCCACGACCAATGGTGCTACCCATTCGGATGCCTCGACGTGTTCTATTATTCCATCCTGAAAAAGCTTGTCAAGTTGTGCCTTCATCTCTTCTTTCACTGAAAATGGCAAGTTGCGTACTTTATGCACTGCTGGGACAGCATCGCTCTTGACTTGAATTTTCTGCTTGTATCCCTTAAGTGTGCCAATTTCTCCATTGAAAGCACTAGGAAATTTGTTTAACAAGGACTTGCTGTAATCTTCGCTGTCATGTACAACCAGGAGTGGATCTGACCTACTGTGGTCAAGCTTGAGTCCTAGATCCCCTTGGTCCATTCACCCTAACACAGAAGGTCCCACTGCGTATACATAGAGTTTGCAGATTGCCTCTCTTCCCTTGAAAACAAAATTCAATTTTCTGAATCCACATATGTCTATGGGGTCCCCAGTGAATGTTTTGATTGTGATGTCAGCTTTATCTAGCTGTTCCCCAAGTTGAGGAGCAAATTTCTCGTTCCATACATTATTGTTTACAATTGAGTATGGGGAACCTGAGTCCGCCACAATACTAATCTCAACTCCAACTATCGTCATGTCACGGACTGGTTTTTTTCCCTGGACTTGTCTGTCGCATTGACACTTGACACGCACTAGTCATCTACATTTAACATGAACGTGTTTATGTCTTCTTCGTCAGATTTGTCTGGATTGGATGTTTCCTCAAATGTCACTATTTTTACTTTGCCAGTATTCCTTCTGTGACACACCTTCTGGAAGTGACCAACTACACCACAACATGTGCTTTTCACGATCCATGCAGGGCACTTCTTGTCATCTGCCATGTGATTTGTGCTTCCGCACCTGTAACAGTGCCGTCTGTTGGTGTACTATGTTCTTTTAGGTGCTGGTTTGTAGTTTCTATAAGTTCTGCTCTGTTTAGTTATCTTTTTTGAGTCCGTAAACTTGTTTACTGTACCTCCTTCACTTTTTTCTTTATTTTCAGAAATGACTGCTTTTGCGCTACGTCCAGTTAGTTCCGCCTTCTTCGCGATGTCAAATATGTTTTGTAGTGGGTACTCACCCTTTGCCCACAAATTGTCTTGGATATTACTGTTGGACCCTTGCATCCAAATCTGGTCCCTAATGAACTCAACATTTAAATCCCCGAAGCAGCAATTGAGGGCTAAGCTTTTTAATGCTGACACAAAGTCATCTATTGATTCCTCCTTGCCTTGTTTTCTGTGGAAGAACCTGTACCTATTTATTTCCACACAGACTGTGGGTTTGTAATAGGTATTTAGGTCATCAGTAGCATTTACAAATATGTCTCCTTCACCTTCTCCCCTATTCTTCTTATTAATGCTATTATATACCTTTATACCTCCAGCTCCTAAACTATGTAGCAAAATGCTGTGCTTTTTTTCTGCTTTGAAATCATCATCGTCAAAATTGGATATATAGTTCATGAAATACTACTTTCATTCCTCCCATTTGATTTCCAGTTCACCTTTACCTGGAAGGAATGCTTGTGGAGGCGTCAGGTTCCACAGGTATACCGAAGCCATGCTAATTTTTCCAACCTTTATCACTATTTGTTTAAATGTTACTGGCTTTGGCCTGCTTATACCTGTACCAGTGTCAAGGTTACTATATGAGTGCTCAATAGTTATTTCTTCATTTATCACAACATGAATAAGGTTTGTCTTCCCTTATTTTTTTTTTAATGTTTTAATTCAACTCATTGTCTGTATTCTATATAATGAATGCAAGCAGTGATGTGCTCCTCAATTTATGCTTGCAAAGCTCCTTATAGTCTTTAAATTGATGAGTGTGCTCTTTTAATGAGCTTAATGTTTGATAGAAAACGCTAGAAATTGTACCTTCTAGTTCTGTTTTTCTCAATTTCGATCGTTCAGTCTTGAATTTTCTCCTCATCCGATCGTTTATTAGAATTCTTATGTGTCCTTCGCGTAGCTTCCGTGATGCGTCACAAGTTGTGTGAAGACTGAAATGCTGACCCTGTGGCCGCCTTCTATGTATGCGTTACGTCGCCTTGTAGTACGTGCCATGTAATCAGCTGAGTCAGGGTTCATCAGTTGGACAGTTACGTCATGAATTCCGTGGCATATGACAGTATGGCCGGGATGCCCGCCACCCCCTCCCAACACCAATCCCCAAGGATGGGAGAAGTCGGACACTGGTTTGAACTTTTGGAAGGCGGGAGGGAGTCACCCTCCCGGCCGTATTTATGAAAATATGAAACAAAATTTAAAACATTAAATAAAAGTTTCATCATTATGTACAATTTTACATTTATTACATTTTCGATGAAGACATGTTCTTTGGCTAACCTTAACAGATCTCTAATACAAAGGTTTCCTAGCCGAGTCTAACATCCTGAAAATGCATACATTCTAAATTAAAATTGTACATCCTAGCATCAAGGGCCAACGGCAAGGTCTTAACCGGTGTCAGATCCCTACTACCAAAATCTCGCCCTCACGGTGTGAGTGGCGCATGCGCAGAGGACTCTACCCTCATTGCCAACTGTAACTTCCCTGATCGTGGTGGGGGCCCCCTTTCCACTCGACGCCATCTTAAAGGTCGTACGAGTTCCCGTGTGAGGTATCTGTAGGAAGGACAGCGTGGACTCCCCCCCCCCCCCATCCCCACACTCTCTATCCGCCGTCGCGGATATCCGGCCCCCGGGAAATTAGTAGGAGGGGCATCTAGCCGCCTCCCCCCTGGGAGGGGCCTATGGCCGTCTCCCCCTAGGTGACCCATCCTTAGTGGGTGCCGCCTCCCCGTGGAAGGGGCCAATGGCCGCCTCCCCCCGGGCGCTCCCATCCATTCTGGGTGGCGCCCCCCTCTAGGGACCTTGAAATTACTGCTCACCGATCATGACCTTACCGCCACAGGCCGGATAGTTGACCGACTATCCGGCCCCCCCTACTCCTCCTAAAGGTCATGCTTCCTCAAACCCCTTAGCCACGCTATGAAGTCTCCTATGAGTAAGTCATTCCCCTCCCTGGACAGGTGAACCCCATCATTCAGATACATGTGATCGCCCCGAATACACCCATGAGGAATGCTATGTAACTGCGAAGAGCGGAACAATTTACCAATTTTATTATTAACCCTTTTCACTGAATGGTTCAGTGCTGACACCGAAAGGCCCCCCCGCCATACCTTCCTTGGAATCATGTGGGACCAGGCAATCATGCACCCCGGGACTCTTTTAGCCAACCAGCTAACAGCCGACAAAATGTGTTCCAATAACACTCGTCTACCCAGTGTCACCAAGTCATTGCCCCCCAGGTGTACTATGACCTCTGCCGCCCTAAAAGACCCTCAAAAAATGATCCGAATTGGTCAAAACAGAGCCCGCCCTTCCCATGGAAGGCCACTCTGTACCCGTATTCCCCAGCTGCGTGAGTCGCGTCACCTGCCTTGAATACGTCCCCGGCGCGCCTCACATATGAGTGGCCCACGACCCATACCACTCTCTCCCCAGTCGGTGAGCCTTGACCGCTGGTCTCCTGGTGCTGGGTCGACTGCAAATTCCACCCCGCGTGACAGGCTCGCGAAACTGTAATTCAAACAAAAGACAAGAAGCGTGAGTGCATGTCAATTGATCTCTACAACATGTGCAATCGCACATACCTTTTGAAGCAATTCGAGGACCAACGTCCCAACTGTTTTACTTCCTCCGCACTCTGACCCCTAGCTGCAGCCTCAGTGGCAGCCCCTATCCTAAAGGAGTGGGTCCCAAAATCGCACGGGTCCATGCCCGCAGCAGCGATTGTCAGTGCTAGCACCCTCTGGAACTGAAATCTCATCAGTGGGGTGCCATCCTTGTGCCTCAGCAAACTCCCCCCCCCCATGTAGCCGCCCTCAGTGCTAAGTATTCCTCTATACACTTTATCGGGCACGTGGGGGACCCTCGCGCGCGCTGCACGATAACACTATTTCCCATAGCTCCCTGGTCAGTCTTGGACCTGGCTATCGAGACCACCATTGAATCACCCCTAATTTGGACGTGATCCCTGCTCAAGCCTCCCTCAACATCTTTCTTGTTCCTTGCGACAAGTTCGCTCACCCGCATAGCCCCATGGAATGCCAATGCGAAAGCTACTCGGAACAGAACTGCTTCGAAATGGGAGGAGCATGTCTCATCCAGCTTTGCTAAAAGCAGAGACAATCTGTCCAAGCCAATCGGGCGCCTCGTATCTTGCTTGCGACCCTCGAGGCGCTGCCAGCCGCGAAGGGCTTTCTTAACCAAAAAGGAACCCGTCGGGTCTTTTATGCCATGCACCTGTGCCATGAATGAAATGGCCGCCCTATGCCTACTGGCCGTTGCCGCTGATCGGCCTTCTCTGTGCAGCGCTACCAGGAACCCCAGGAAGGATTCCTCCTGACCCCAGCTCTGTCTCCCTGTTGGACCCAAAAATGTGCAGTAGGAACGAAACGCTCCTTCGTATGCCTTCCTCGTCCTGGGGGCTAAACTTGCTGCCACGAGGTCTTGTAATCCAGGGCACCGATTAGCCATAGCGCTTCAGGGAACGGTGCCGCCACTAGGTCCGCTGTGGGTAGATAGCCCCTGAACGCCTGCATATGTGAACGAGAGAGTGCATCAGCTGCATGATTCAGTACGCCTGGCACATGTTTCGCCCTGAACTGTACATTCAATCTCATGCAAAGTAGTACAATTTCTTTCAACAATCTCAAGACCCACTTGCAGCGGGCTGCCTGTTGGTTAATGCACTCGACCACAGTCATATTATCAGACCAAAACACCACTGAGCGGTCCCTGAAGTCATCTGGCCATGCCATCAGAGCAACCCAAATGGGGAATAACTCCAAGAACCCAATGTTACCTGTGAGACCGCTGGAGTGCCACCACGTCGGCCATACTTGCGCCGACCATTGGTTACCAAAGATGGCGCCAAATCCCACGCTCCCAGCTGAGTCAGTCCACAGACCAAGTTCGTCTGAAGACGCTGGTGGCTTGTTCCACACAACTCGACCATTGAAGTCCGCCAGAAATGCCAACCAAATGCGCATATCCTGGCGAACCTCTGCCGACAGTCTCGTACGGTGGTGTCCCTCCTTGAGACCCACCATAGCTTGTGCAATAGAGCGGGGGAAGGGGCGGGCCATCGGCATCACCCTCAAGGCAAAGTTAAGCTGACCCACTGTTTGCTGTAACTGATGCAGGGTCACTTTCTCCTTGCCCAGGCATTGTATCAGGGAAGCCCTGAATTTGGCTACCTTTTCCATCGGTAAACGGAAACATCCTTCCACCGAATCGAGCTCAATTCCCAGAAACTCCAGTGAAGTAGATGGTCCGACCGTCTTACCTGGTGCCAGTGGGACTCCGAACTCCCGCATGAGGATGCAGAAGTCCCGTAGCGCCTGCGCACAACTCGTATCGCCGGCTGCACCCAAAAACAGGAAGTCATCTAAATAGTGCATCACATGTTTATGGTCAGTGGCCTCAGTGAATACCCACTGTAAAAAACAGCTGAACATTTCAAAATAAGCACAAGAAATGGAGCAACCCATCGGCATGCATTTATCCATGTAATAACTCCCTTGAAATGCAAAACCTAGCAAGCGCTGATCCTGTGGGTGTACCGGGAGCAACCGGAACGCCGATTCGATATCTGATTTCGCCATCAGCGCCCCGGGGCCCAGGCGATTTAACATGGTCACGGCATCATCGAACGATGCGTACCGCACTGAACAAATTTCCGGGTCAATGGCTTCGTTCACCGAAGAACCCCTTGGGGCGGACAAGTTATGAATAAGTCTAAACTCCCCAGTGTCCTTCTTCGGGACAACCCCTAACGGGGAACATATGAACTCCGCCACCGGCGGGCGATGAAAAGGCCCCGCCACCCGCCCCAAGCTGACTTCTTTTGCAATTTTCTTTGCTGCAACGCTTGGGTTGTGTTGGACAGATAACTGTTTTTTACAAAATGAGTCCCCTCGAAAATCCCCCGCCGGGATGTGGAAGCCATTTAAGAATCCCTTCCTCAACACCCCAGCGGATACATGATCAGGGTATTTGTTCAACCAAGGAGTCAGAGCCATGATATCAACAGGTGTAGGCAATCGGTTACAAAGTCTTACCTCACTCTTGCTTAGACCCCCCTTTTCCTCCCGACCCGCTGTTTTTAGATCTACAGCTACTCTCCGGGTGTGAGGAGTTCCCACAGCCCGCACACGAATGCCTGAACCTACATGTTCCCTGGGGTCTGTTACAGTTGCCTCTATTGAAGCCCCAACAAACCCCACGCTTGCCGCCATTCCCGCCGGTCTTGGACTGATAGTCCCCACCGGCGCCCGCTCGAAAGGGCACCGCAGGCTTTTGGCGGACGAACCCCGACCCGCTCCCGCTCGGCGAGGACGTACCTGCCGCCCCTGGCAAGAGCTGCTTGTGCCATGACACCGAGTCAAGGCAATCCCAAGTCAAAGTAGCATCAAACTCTTTCGCTTTCCGGAATTTCATATCATAACCTTTCCATTCATCCCCCTCATACATGGAATAAAATTCCATAATCCTATTCTGGAGTTCAGGCTTTCGTTCCCCCATGACTGCAATAAATATGGAAAAAGCCTTAACCCAGTTCGTTACCGTCTCATCAACCCTGAACTCCGCCATCTTGGCGCGCCATACACTGGGATGCCATAAATCTTTCTGGGATTTTGCATATTCCATCTCGCGATGGTCAGTCAGTAATGAAAACATATTTCTCTCCCCATATTAGTTCTTTTGTGGCCAAAGGGATGTGCTGTGCCACCCTTTCCCGCCTCGAGGGTAATGAACCCTCCCCCGACATTGGCAATGTGTGCTTACCAGGTCCGGCCGTTGTGTCTGCCGCCTTTTCCTGGACAGCCGCAGGTCCTCCCGGCGCCACCTGTGGGGAAACAAGAGGAACATTCGCCGTTGCGGCTTCTCTCAACTGCCGCAATTGCTCGATTATTAGTCTGGCCTCCTCTGCCGGGTCCCCCGCGGCCACTGCCCCCCCTGCTTTCTTCTTGAGCCATGGCAAGACCGCCGCTAACTGGATGGCCAACTCGGGAGGCGTCTCCTCATCATTAGCGGGAGTAATTACAACCGGGATCGGCAAACCTATATCTGGGTTTGGTACCGGGATGTCTGCCGGTGTGACGGGGGCGACTGGGGGTACCTCAGGAACCGGGACCTCCCCAGAAACCACCCTCCTCTTGACCCGCTTCCCCCTACCCTCGGGGACGACTCCCCGGCAAGGCCGGGCCTATTACCTTCTTAGGATGACCTGAGTTGCTCAGGGCCACCAACTGTTTCTTCACCCCAGACAAACCTCGACCGATCGAACCAACCTTTCCGAGCTTTCGGTCCATACCAGCCATTCGGTTCGACAACAGGCGCAATGCCTTCTCCATCCCGGAGCCTTTTCCCGCTTTTTTGCCGGCCATGGTTTCGAGTAGTCTGCTCCTAGTCGATCAACG
Source organism: Lissotriton vulgaris (assembly GCF_964263255.1). Classification (NCBI taxonomy): domain Eukaryota; kingdom Metazoa; phylum Chordata; class Amphibia; order Caudata; family Salamandridae; genus Lissotriton; species Lissotriton vulgaris. Next base: position 1,690,920,629 of record NC_141694.1, read on the forward strand.
AGGTCCTGAATACTTCGTACTCCAAATAACTGACAAAGAAACAACAAGATTACAAGTTCTCAAAATTGCCGCTTGTTCCGTCGAGGGCTCACGAGCAACGAGTGGGTGCAGCCTTCCGAGCACAGGAACAAGAGGACGCCTTTTCGGATTCCCGCTCTATTTATTCTTCTGCGGGAGGGCGTGTACCCTCCTCCGGTACGCCTACTGGGCGTGGTCTTCTGTGTAGGTGTCTAGGACAACCCCTCTTGGGCGGGAAAAGGCGCGCCCCGGCTACGCCACTTCGGGCATACCAGCCGAGCCACGCCCCCCGCCCAAAATGGTTTCCCCGGGGGATCGAGGCACCCAACCATACGTTCGGGGGGACCGAGTGGTCGCCTCTTTCCATTTGCTGAGGCGTTGAAGATCCGTTGAACAGTTCTAAAGGCATTTCTAGATTTTCACTGTAGATATTCTTTCTGTGTAGGCAATTTGCACATCATCTCCATTCTTTTCATAAACATTTCCTCACGTTCTTCATATTATTAAATTATGCTTTGTTGCACTATTTCTCCATCAAACGTTACTCGTTATTTTTCAGATTATGTTGAGATGTCAATTTCTCAAATTTCTTTCGTTCTTTAAAGTAAAAATTCTTCCAGTAATTTCTTATAAGTTCTTGAACTGACTGACCTTCTGAATTTCCTTTTTGCTTTTCGTGAGATATTTTCTTTCCGTTATATTTGCTTATTCCTTCTTTTTCTGCGTGGAGTCACGTGTTGGTGCACGTCGCTGTTGTATTGAAGATATTACTCCAAGTAGGTTGAATTAAGTTTTAATGTAGAGATGAGCAGGTACACAGCCGGACAGGTTAGCAGTCAGCATCAACTGAATTACATTAGAATACATAGTTAAGAACACAGTGTAAGAACACTGTATAGTGGAATGTGGAATGAACACAGTTAAAGGTGTATAACATGTATTACACAACATAACACATCCCCCTTGGAACAAAATTAAAAAAACAATAACTTTTAACCGACATCACCCCCCATCATACACCAAAAAAAAAAAAAAACGAAAGAAAAAAAACAAGCTAATAAAAATTCAGATAAATGAGAGAAAGAAACAAGGAGTCCTATAAGGGAAAACTTTCAGAAATATAATCAGCCAACCATACAGGAGGCCTTTTTTCACATCTAGAGTTCCTGAAAACATTTGACACATCTTGACTGACTAGACTTGAAGAACTAGGAGCAACCAAATCAGAAAGCTCACCACACTTATGCAAACCAGAAACATCAGGTATAGGAAAACTGGAGGTGTCAGAAACTACATCCTGATTAATATTATCAGATGGCAACGAAGAGTTTGCACACAGCAAATCCTCCAAATCAAACAAATCCAAGGATTTCTTTGAAGAAGCTTGAGGAGGAGAACACTTAGCAACTCTCTTAAGGTTCCATACACGTCCGTCAGTGAGGCGAACAGAATTATTTAAAATTTCCACAACTTGCATAGGTTCATAAAAATGACTTTCCTCCTTAGGAGGTTTACCAGGTTTCTTAACTCTTACCCACTGACCAACGTCCAAATCAACATCCTTCACATTATGCTTGGAATCATACCAAATTTTGCTTTTGAGATGTGAAGCTTGACTTTTTCCCTTCACAAAATTTTCAGACCAATTGACCACATTGGACTTGAACAACCATCCAGGTGTAAATTTTGTTCGTGGATTTCTACCACGCATAAGTACAAAAGGGGGATAACCTATAGCTTCACAAATTGAAGTCCTGTAAGACCAAACCATTTTCAAAACTTAAGTTTCCCAATCCTTATTTTTTCCTGACATTTGGATGGTGTTTTTGATAACCCGGTTGAAACGCTCAACCATACCGTTGCTGTTTGGGTTATATAGAGCCGTGGTTTTATGCTTGACTCCCAATCTATTAAAATACTCTTTGGCCTTTATTGACATAAACTGACCACCATTGTCACTTAACAAAACAGGAGGAATGCCTTCCAAAGTGAAAGATTTGTCTAAAAATTGCAAAACAGTATCCGTATCAGCTTTACTCACAATTTTTACAAAAGGCCACCTTGAGAACAAATCCATTAACACCAAAATATATTTCTGCTCACTACCAATATGACCCATAATGTCAATAGCTGTGTGCTCCCAGGGAGAATTAGGTGCAATCATATTACCCATAGAAGGCTTACACATAACCAAAGATTTATCAGCAGCTTGACATGATTTACAATTCCTCACAAATTTATCAATATCTACATCCATACCGTGCCACCAAAATGAAGTTTTAACTGTGCGTTTAGAACGGACAATGCCAAAATGCCCCTCATGACATAAAGCCATGATGGACAAACGCAAAGTCTTTGGAGGTATGACTCTTTCACCAAACCAGATATTACCATCTCTGACACTTAAATCAAATCTAACCTCCCAAAAAAGAATAGATTTAGAACAAAATTCGGCTAGGCCAATAAAAGATCTAACATCGTCTTTTCCTTTGGGAGAAGGAGCGCTCTTAATGTCATGGCCTAAATAAGTGACATGATCGCTAGCAAAAGTACACTTAGTATATTCAACAGTCAATCCTTTTGCATCTAGTATGCTTAAAACTTTTTCCAAAGTATTGTCATGTTCTGCCTTTTCCTTACCAAAAATGAGAATATCATCTTGGAAAAACTTTGTGTTTTTTACAGTGGAAAACAACTTGTGCATTAAGCGCTGGAAAACAGCTGCAGCCGAAGCCAACCCGAAAGGCATTCTCTTAAATTGAAAACATCCTTGAGGGGTTATAAAGGCAGTGTACTGCTTGCTGTCTTTAAACAAGGGAATCTGGTGGTATGCGGTAGATAAATCAATAGTGGTGAATCACTTAGCACCATCAAGTAAAGCGAACATCTCATTAATTTTTGGCAGGGGGAATTGATCCACTACAATATTATCATTTAAATGGCGTAAATCCACACATAATCTCAATTTTCCGTTTGTACGTTTTACAACAACTAAGGGAGAAACCCAAGCAGATGCCTCAATGGGCTCTATTATGTCAGAGGAGACCAATCTATCAAGTTCAGATGCAACATCCTTTCTTAAAGTGATTGGCACACCTCTGACTTTATGGGTTTTTGGCACTGCAGAATCTTTTAAAATTATCTTATGCTCAAAATCCTTTAATTTGCCAATTGTTTTCTGAAACACAGAAGGACATTTTTTTTAAAGTTCCCCACCTGTCTTAGTGCCTTCATCCATCACCAACACCTTTTCCACTGAATTGGGATCAAGAATTATATGCAATTCCCCTTGATCTTTCCATCCCAACACCGATGGACCTTTTTAGAAACATACAACTTGCCATAAGATTTGCGATTATTAAATTCAAATTTCAGCCAACGAAAACCAATAATATCAATCTTCCCACCATTATAACCCTCCGGGTCAATATCTGGAGAAGATAATTTTGGACCAACCCTGTCAACAAAGGTATTAGGCCAAACATCTTCGATGACAATTATATAGGGCGAACCAGAATCAGCATATACCCTAACGCGCACACCACCAATGTGCATCCAGCTTTCAGGCTTGTTGTCAACTAGTAAACCACAGCACTCTCGGAAGCTTGGTCATCATCACTAGAAGCGTTGTCATCAGAGACAACCTCTTCTTGAATACATTTAACTTTCTTTGTCCTTCTTCTGCATGCTTTAGTATAATGACCATACAGTCCACAAGCACCACATTTACTCTTCTTAGCAGGACAAGACTTAGCTAAAGCCAGATGTTCAGAACTCCCACACCTATAACATTTGGGAGATTCACCGCTATACTTTGGCTTTGCCCATGTTTCATTCTTTTGTTTAAAGCTGCTGTTCTTTCTCGAACTGGAATTAATTTTAGCTACTACATCTTTGTTAATACTGTCAGATTTCAAGGCACTGGCACACCTGCTGGACGTTGCAGCTTTACGAACCAAGGCTAAAATGTCATCCAAACAAGCATCGCCATTCATCCAGAGAGGTTCTTGAATGGGTGTGTTGTTAGCATGCATTACGACTTGATCACGAACCAAATCTTCCAATAAACCACCAAAAGCGCAATCATTCCCCATTTTTTTTAACTCCCCAACGTAGTCGTCAACAGATTCACTTTTAGACTGCTTCCTTTGGAAGAATTTGTATCGCGTAATGCCGATACATACCTTTGGGAAAAAATACTTATCTAAATTAGATAGAGCAACAGTGAAAACATTACTGTCCCCACCCCCAACAATAGGTTTATTCATCTGGTTATAACATTTAAGACCTTGCGGACCTAAAGAGTGTAAAAGAATACGCTTCTTTTGTTCAGCCGACATTTTACCATCAGAGTCTACAGTGTCGATATAATTAAAAAAATTATCTTTCCATTCCAACCTTTTCAAATCTGGTTCAGAACCTTTACACCAGAAATCTTGAGGGTTACTTATGGAAAATGTTTGTTGACTCATGTTGAAAGATAAAAAAAAAAAAAGTCAATAATGATGCTTGCCGAAATAAAACAACATAAAGCTGCCAGTAAAGATGCTTGTGGTGGAATTGTTCAGTGTAACAGTTAGAGTGAACAACACAAAACAAATAACAAAAAAAATCAGCTTTTTACACTGTCCAATCTTCACCACCAAATTCCAGAAAAATGCCAAAAATCCTCAATAATGTTGATAATATAATTCCAGTAGAACAGTTCAAAGCGTTTATGAATAGTACCTTCAACCGCTATTCAAAACGGATCTGTGGATGTCAAAATCGGTACTGAAGGGAGATGGCGGTCGCAGCTTGCTAGAGCTCCCGCCGGCCCGCCATTTATCCGACGAGTTATCCTGTCCCCAAACCCACAAACCCACTACCGGACCAAGGCTGGTGTTCCTGAAGGCGCCGGGAACCATCCGGTGGGCTCGGGGGTGATCTCGTGCCCCCGGACAGAACCGAGCAGAGAGGGGCGAGGTGCGGCCTGGTGGTCGCGGAGCAGCCGGGGCCTCGATTTTAGCGAAGCGGCAGAGTGCGCTGCTTGGCCCGGGAGCGGCCGCGGTGTTGGCTGTCCCTGAGGCCGTGACACTGCTGACGATCCTTCACCTGGGGCCAGGCTGGGCCGGAGAGAGGCACAGGCGCCGCGAGTGGACAGTGGCAGCGGAGGCGGCCTGGAGGCCTGGGCGCAGCCGGGACCTCGATTTTCGCGGCCTCGTGTCGGGCCGGGGCCGGCGGCCTGGAGGAGTGACTGGCATCCCCTGGAGACCCTGGTCGGAGGCAGACGGACGTAGGGCGACCGGTGGCCCGGCGAGCAGCAACTGTGAGTAGTGGCCCTCCCCGGCCCCCCCCCCACCCCCGGGCCCGCTATTCAGTGACATTATCGGCGCAGCAGTGCAGGACGCTGGGAGTCCTCGCGCCTCCTGAGGGGCAACGTGGGTCACAGGGGGCCCTGGTCGGCGGCGGCTGGGGGGGCTGTTCCTGGGGGAAGTGGCTGACGCCTGCCCCCTATTTCTCAACTGCCACTAGTCCTTACCGAAGAGACTTCTTTCGGGTCTCCCCGCCTGTGGTCCGGCGACCCTAGTGGCCCTCATCCACCCGGACAATCATGACCAGGGGAGGTGGTGGATCCACCAAGCAGGTGACCATCGACAAATTTACTGGCCCCGGTGGGGGCCCTGGATCGTCGGGGGGTGGTCCATCTGGAGGAGGGCCGGACAATGCAGCCCTTATGGCGGCTATAACCCAGTCACGAGACATGCTGGACGCAAAGATAGGGGCAGTTGGCGCAGACGTAACCCTGTTGCGCCAGGATCTTAGAAACGCAGTGGCACGAATCACGGAAGCCGAGTCCAGGGTGTCAGTGGTGGAAGAGGATGTTAGTGCCCTTAAGAAGAGAATGGCGGCGGTGGAGGACGCGCAGCGAACCACAGCGCTCCGGGTGGAGGATGCTGAAGGGCGGGCACGGCGTAACAACCTCCGTTTTCTTGGATTTCCGGAGAGCTGTGCCAAGGGCAATATGGAGCACTTTCTCACACAGTGGCTGGAATCATGGATGCCCCCGGGGTCGCTATCTGCCTGTTTTGTTATCGAAAGAGCACACCGCGCCCTGACGCAAAGGCCGCCTGAGGGCGAGCGGCCTAGGGCAGTGATCGCTAGGCTGTTAAATTACCACGACAGGGACGCTATACTGAGGGAAGCCAGAACCAAGGAAACCCTCCTGTTTGAAAATCAAAAGATCATGATTTTCCCTGACTATACTAGACTCGTGCAGCAACAGCGCCATTCTTTCGTGGCGGCTAAGGCTAAGCTGAGAGGTCTTAAGCTACAATACTCCCTGTTGTACCCGGCGCGCCTGAGGGTGATATTCCAGTCACGGACACTGTTTTTTGATACCCCGGAAGACCTTTTCAAGTGGACGGATGAAACAGTACGGGTCAGACCGAATCCTCAGCCAGGACTTCATCCAGGCACCCCTGAGGGTTCACCGCGGGTGCAGAGAGACCAAACGACAAAGAGTGGGCGGTCCAAACGCTCTAAATCACGCAGGCGAGCGGCCTCGGTGGATGGCTCACAAGACACTGGTAGAACTGAAGACTCGGAGCAGTCGGGAACGGATCACTGAAGTCTCCGGAGCCTCGACTCCAATTTTTTGCTAGTAATGCTGTGACTCCGGGCTGGGTGCGCTGAGTCGCTTGAGACCTGTGAATTACTGACCACTTTGCAGCTCTGAGATAGTACTGCTTTGATCTCCTAATTGGGGGGAGAGTTTTTGGTGGGGTTGGGACTTGGGGACTACGATATAAGGGCTACCACTCTCCTAGTTGTGAGTGGGACATCGAGGGGAGGGGGGTGTGTTTACGGTTTTTCTGTTTGGGATGTTGGGATCCATTGGTATGGGTGGGCCCGGGCCCTCGGTTTTGGGCTCGAGACTACCCATGCCGCGACAGGTACTTCATGGTTCATTGAGGTATAGGGTGGGGGGAGGCGGGATACGGGCGGTCGGGGATGCGACTGCTGAGTTGGGGAAGGGAACTGTTGCAGATCATGGGACGAGGGGGTTGATAGTTTTTCTTGGGGTAGTTAGTGTACTGCATGTGTGTACCAAGATGATGCTTTGTGTGGTGTGTGGCGGGTGGTGCGGGCCTAAGGGGCTTTTATGGTGGACTCCGATTGACTATGGCTGAATCGACCAATCGACTCCCTGTGGACTTTATGCGGGTGGTTACGTGGAATGTCAGGGAATTGTTAGACAAGATTAAACGGGGGGCGGTGTTGCGATGGGGGAAAAGGGAAGCGGCAGATGTACTACTGCTTCAAGAAACTCACATGATGGGCACGAAGGCACTGGGCCTACAGAGATTTGGATATCAGCAGGTTTTCCACGCGGGGTTCTCCAGAGGATCCAGGGGAGTGGCCATATTGATACACCGCAGGGTGGCGTATGTGCACGAGAAGCAGTGGGTGGATCCTCAGGGTCGCTACCTGTTTGTTAAGGGCATGGTGGGCACGGAGCCCGTGGTGTTTGGGAGTGTGTACGCCCCCCCTCCCCTGCAGTGGGCCCTGGCAGAGCGGCTGTTTGCGGTGTGGGAAGATGTCTCTGGATCACTGGCAGTGATTGGGGGTGACTGGAATGACGTGATGGACGTGAGTGTGGATCGCCGGAGACGTCAAGAGGTGACCGACACCACCCCCCCCTCCCTTCCGCCCACCAGATTGCATGCCATGAGTGAGGGGCTAGGCTGGGTGCATGCTTGGCGACATATGCACCCTGTAACCCGAGACTATACGTATGTCTCAGCAGTACATGGCTCGTTCTCGCGGTTGGATTATATGTTTCTACCTGGAGAATACTTGTGTAGGGTGAAGGGTGCAGACATCTTGCCGAGGGGCCTGTCCGACCACTCCCCAGTTTCGGTTAAAATAGATTTACTTCAGAAACGGCAGCCGTTTAGATGGAGGATGTCCTCGTGGCATCTCCTGAAACCGGCGTACACTAAGCACAGAAACCATAGACCATTATTGGCGGGAGAACCTGGTGGAGGGTGCCGACGTAGGTGTGGTGTGGGAGGCTATGAAACCTACCATACGGGGAGTCGATATTGCATGGTGCTCGGCGGCCCGTCGGCGGCGTCGAGAACATACTGCGGAGGCAGCTGCCCGAGTAGCGACCCTCGAACAAGAACACAGTACTGGTGGTGATGGGGTGGATCTGCGGCTGCTCCTGCAGGCACAGCACTCGTACGCGTCCCTATTGCTAGATGAGGCCAAACAGGCGTGGCTCGCCACCAGAAGTAGGGTGTATCAATGGGGGGACAAGTCGTGTTCCATGCTCCATAGATTGTGCCAGCACAACTTCCAGCCCCTCGTACTACCGGGTCTCACGAACGACAACGGAGACGTTCTAACCGACCCAAACGAATTGGCGGCAAGCTTCGCCACGTACTTTACAGACCAGTATGCCCCACGCGACCAATTGCCTGAGGGCGACTTGGCCCGCTTCTTCGCGGAGTTCCCGCCGGTGCCGGTGTCGGACGAGACCAGAGAGGCCCTGGATGCACCCCTCACGGCGGAGAAACTGGGAGACGCATTGGGGCAACTCAACGCCGGTAAGGCCCCTGGACCAAACGGCTACCCGTGTGAGTTTTTTAAAAAATTCCATGTGCAGTTGGGACCGCACTACCGCCGAGCGCTGGAAGCGGCCCGTACTCGGGGTCTGCTGCCACCAGACTGGCGCCATGCAGAAATAGTGGTCTTTCAGAAGCCTGGCAGGCCCCCAGATAGCCATGATTCGTACAGGCCCATCTCCTTAATTAATACTGAGGCTAAGGTACTGGCCAAGGCTCTGGCGAACCGTCTGGCTCCACACATTACGGATTTAGTCCATTCGGACCAGGCAGGCTTTATGCCCCGAAGGGCGACGCGACACAATATCAGGCGCGCACAGGCGGCGATCGACGCTGTTGGAGCCCTGGGGGACCAGGCGGCGTTGTTGCTGGCCGATATCAACAAGGCCTTCGACTCGGTTGGCTGGTCGTACCTATTTACCTCACTATCTTGGCTCAACTTAGGCCCGGTCTTCCTATCCTATATAAAGCTCCTCTACACTGATGTTACAGCCTCGGTGCGGGTCGCCGGGGCGGTGTCAGAGACATTCCGCATAGGCCGAGGGACCAGGCAGGGCTGCCCGCTCTCCCCCTATCTTTTTGCACTGGCCATGGAGCCCCTGGCGGCAAGAGTGCGCCAGGATGCACAGATACGGGGCTTTGTATGGAATGCTACCCTGTCGGACAAGATCGCGTTATACGCGGACGATGTCCTCTTTTTCCTTACTGATTTGCAACGCTCGGGTCCACGTGTCTTGGAGATCATGCACCAGTTTGGAGAGGCCTCGGGCTTGTATCTCAACCTCCACAAGTCCACCCTGTGGGTGCTATCAGGAGACCCGGTGACAGACCCCTGGGCTTCAGGATTACGGATGGCCACGAATGGGCTGAAATACCTTGGGGTGTTTCTCTCAGACTCGGCTGACACTGCCTGGGACCGTAACCTGCAGCCCGTCTGGGAACGAGTTCAGACGGACGTCAAAACTTGGTCTCGAATGCCCCTGACAATCTTTGGCCGTTCTGCCATTTTCAAGATGGTTGCGCTCCCGCGCCTACTCTATCAGTTGCAAAACCATCCGTATCCTATCCCACCTCGGTGGTTTAAACAGGTTAACTCAGTGCTGGGTCACTTTCTCTGGGCGGGAGGCTCTGCCCGGGTGGCACTGCGCACATGCTTTTTGTCCACCTACTGTGGAGGCCTGGCCACCTCGGATCTGCAGTCGTATTACCAGGCCGCTCATCTCCTTATTCTGAACGAATGGTGGTACTGTGACGGTGGGGACCCGGCCTATGCCCTAGAGCGTGCTTTGATGGGCGATAACTCGCTCCATACCATCCTATACTCACCCCGACTGCGTAACTCGCTGCCAAGGGTTACTAAACTCGTGTTTGCTATATGGCGACAGGCCTTGCGTCGCGTGGGCTGGTGGGGCCGACTAACCGCAGAAACGCCTTTATGGCGGAACGGCATGCTACCTGAACTCTCTAAATTGTCAGGCTTCGATGGCTGGGATGCAATAGGTATCTCGCAGTTAGGCCAAGTGATGTCTGGTACGTCGCTCAAATCCTTTCAGACTCTCAGTGCCGAATTTGATATGCCCCAATCTCAATTTTTCCGGTACCTACAGTTCCGACATGCACTGACGCCCAGCATTGCCAACCTTGACTCACTCCCTGAATTTAGCCCGATCGAGGCGAAGGTCTTCATGGGTGATCTTGGGGACAAGAAAGTATCGCGCATTTATCAAACCATGGTCACCCACTGCTCCCCTACTCTTCTCTCACTGAAGACGACTTGGGAAGCTGATCTCGGCCCCTTGGACGAGGACGACTGGCGAGAGGCCTTGGAATCCCCGAGGGGGGCGGCTATCGCAATGCGATTCCGACTCATCCAATTCAAGATTCTCCATAGAGCATACTATACCCGAGAGCGTCTGTGGAAGGCGGGCCTGATTGGGTCCCCGGAATGTCTGCGGTGTGGGGCGGAGGTGGGTACGCTACTTCACACAATGTGGTCGTGCTCTAGGCTGGTTGGCTTCTGGAGGGGTGTTTGGGGCTGTCTGTTAATGTTAATGTTAACAGGTATTTATTGAGCGCTCGTACGCCCGGAGGCTTCATGGCGCTATAGGAGGGAACAGGACGCGTCAGCCATTTGATAGAGTCTGTCTGAGGTGCTGGGCTGGACCCTCCCCCGTACTCACCGTCTGGGTCGGCCTTCTCCTCCACCCCTAAACCATTTTCTCTACTGATGAGGGAAGTTATCCCGAAACCAGAGCCATGTCTCGGGCGATACCCAAAAACCCGGGACATGTATCGGGTCTAGAGATTCATCAGTCCAACAAGTACCGACTTGCACCCACCTGGGTGATCCACTACTGAACTACAAGTACCAGAATCCCGAGGGGCGATCCGGAGGAGGGGCTAGCGGTGTGCGCTCCATTGCGGTGGTTTTTACTAATTGGCTCCCTTGAGCTTTGAGCCGACGGGCTCCTGGATGCTGCCCTGCGTGCCGGTTCGGGCATCGAGGCCATTGACTGTTGTTTGGCGGCCTTCTCCTCCACCCCTAAACCATTTTCTCTACTGATGAGGGAAGTTATCCCGAAACCAGAGCCATGTCTCGGGCGATACCCAAAAACCCGGGACATGTATCGGGTCTAGAGATTCATCAGTCCAACAAGTACCGACTTGCACCCACCTGGGTGATCCACTACTGAACTACAAGTACCAGAATCCCGAGGGGCGATCCGGAGGAGGGGCTAGCGGTGTGCGCTCCATTGCGGTGGTTTTTACTAATTGGCTCCCTTGAGCTTTGAGCCGACGGGCTCCTGGATGCTGCCCTGCGTGCCGGTTCGGGCATCGAGGCCATTGACTGTTGTTTGGCGGCCTTCTCCTCCACCCCTAAACCATTTTCTCTACTGGTGAGGGAAGTTATCCCGAAACCAGAGCCATGTCTCGGGCGATACCCAAAAACCCGGGACATGTATCGGGTCTAGAGATTCATCAGTCCAACAAGTACCGACTTGCACCCACCTGGGTGATCCACTACTGAACTACAAGTACCAGAATCCCGAGGGGCGATCCGGAGGAGGGGCTAGCGGTGTGCGCTCCATTGCGGTGGTTTTTACTAATTGGCTCCCTTGAGCTTTGAGCCGACGGGCTCCTGGATGCTGCCCTGCGTGCCGGTTCGGGCATCGAGGCCATTGACTGTTGTTTGGCGGCCTTCTCCTCCACCCCTAAACCATTTTCTCTACTGATGAGGGAAGTTATCCCGAAACCAGAGCCATGTCTCGGGCGATACCCAAAAACCCGGGACATGTATCGGGTCTAGAGATTCATCAGTCCAACAAGTACCGACTTGCACCCACCTGGGTGATCCACTACTGAACTACAAGTACCAGAATCCCGAGGGGCGATCCGGAGGAGGGGCTAGCGGTGTGCGCTCCATTGCGGTGGTTTTTACTAATTGGCTCCCTTGAGCTTTGAGCCGAAGGGCTCCTGGATGCTGCCCTGCGTGCCGGTTCGGGCATCGAGGCCATTGACTGTTGTTTGGCGGCCTTCTCCTCCACCCCTAAACCATTTTCTCTACTGATGAGGGAAGTTATCCCGAAACCAGAGCCATGTCTCGGGCGATACCCAAAAACCCGGGACATGTATCGGGTCTAGAGATTCATCAGTCCAACAAGTACCGACTTGCACCCACCTGGGTGATCCACTACTGAACTACAAGTACCAGAATCCCGAGGGGCGATCCGGAGGAGGGGCTAGCGGTGTGCGCTCCATTGCGGTGGTTTTTACTAATTGGCTCCCTTGAGCTTTGAGCCGACGGGCTCCTGGATGCTGCCCTGCGTGCCGGTTCGGGCATCGAGGCCATTGACTGTTGTTTGGCGGCCTTCTCCTCCACCCCTAAACCATTTTCTCTACTGATGAGGGAAGTTATCCCGAAACCAGAGCCATGTCTCGGGCGATACCCAAAAACCCGGGACATGTATCGGGTCTAGAGATTCATCAGTCCAACAAGTACCGACTTGCACCCACCTGGGTGATCCACTACTGAACTACAAGTACCAGAATCCCGAGGGGCGATCCGGAGGAGGGGCTAGCGGTGTGCGCTCCATTGCGGTGGTTTTTACTAATTGGCTCCCTTGAGCTTTGAGCCGACGGGCTCCTGGATGCTGCCCTGCGTGCCGGTTCGGGCATCGAGGCCATTGACTGTTGTTTTGCGGCCTTCTCCTCCACCCCTAAACCATTTTCTCTACTGATGAGGGAAGTTATCCCGAAACCAGAGCCATGTCTCGGGCGATACCCAAAAACCCGGGACATGTATCGGGTCTAGAGATTCATCAGTCCAACAAGTACCGACTTGCACCCACCTGGGTGATCCACTACTGAACTACAAGTACCAGAATCCCGAGGGGCGATCCGGAGGAGGGGCTAGCGGTGTGCGCTCCATTGCGGTGGTTTTTACTAATTGGCTCCCTTGAGCTTTGAGCCGACGGGCTCCTGGATGCTGCCCTGCGTGCCGGTTCGGGCATCGAGGCCATTGACTGTTGTTTGGCGGCCTTCTCCTCCACCCCTAAACCATTTTCTCTACTGATGAGGGAAGTTATCCCGAAACCAGAGCCATGTCTCGGGCGATACCCAAAAACCCGGGACATGTATCGGGTCTAGAGATTCATCAGTCCAACAAGTACCGACTTGCACCCACCTGGGTGATCCACTACTGAACTACAAGTACCAGAATCCCGAGGGGCGATCCGGAGGAGGGGCTAGCGGTGTGCGCTCCATTGCGGTGGTTTTTACTAATTGGCTCCCTTGAGCTTTGAGCCGACGGGCTCCTGGATGCTGCCCTGCGTGCCGGTTCGGGCATCGAGGCCATTGACTGTTGTTTGGCGGCCTTCTCCTCCACCCCTAAACCATTTTCTCTACTGATGAGGGAAGTTATCCCGAAACCAGAGCCATGTCTCGGGCGATACCCAAAAACCCGGGACATGTATCGGGTCTAGAGATTCATCAGTCCAACAAGTACCGACTTGCACCCACCTGGGTGATCCACTACTGAACTACAAGTACCAGAATCCCGAGGGGCGATCCGGAGGAGGGGCTAGCGGTGTGCGCTCCATTGCGGTGGTTTTTACTAATTGGCTCCCTTGAGCTTTGAGCCGACGGGCTCCTGGATGCTGCCCTGCGTGCCGGTTCGGGCATCGAGGCCATTGACTGTTGTTTGGCGGCCTTCTCCTCCACCCCTAAACCATTTTCTCTACTGATGAGGGAAGTTATCCCGAAACCAGAGCCATGTCTCGGGCGATACCCAAAAACCCGGGACATGTATCGGGTCTAGAGATTCATCAGTCCAACAAGTACCGACTTGCACCCACCTGGGTGATCCACTACTGAACTACAAGTACCAGAATCCCGAGGGGCGATCCGGAGGAGGGGCTAGCGGTGTGCGCTCCATTGCGGTGGTTTTTACTAATTGGCTCCCTTGAGCTTTGAGCCGACGGGCTCCTGGATGCTGCCCTGCGTGCCGGTTCGGGCATCGAGGCCATTGACTGTTGTTTGGCGGCCTTCTCCTCCACCCCTAAACCATTTTCTCTACTGATGAGGGAAGTTATCCCGAAACCAGAGCCATGTCTCGGGCGATACCCAAAAACCCGGGACATGTATCGGGTCTAGAGATTCATCAGTCCAACAAGTACCGACTTGCACCCACCTGGGTGATCCACTACTGAACTACAAGTACCAGAATCCCGAGGGGCGATCCGGAGGAGGGGCTAGCGGTGTGCGCTCCATTGCGGTGGTTTTTACTAATTGGCTCCCTTGAGCTTTGAGCCGACGGGCTCCTGGATGCTGCCCTGCGTGCCGGTTCGGGCATCGAGGCCATTGACTGTTGTTTGGCGGCCTTCTCCTCCACCCCTAAACCATTTTCTCTACTGATGAGGGAAGTTATCCCGAAACCAGAGCCATGTCTCGGGCGATACCCAAAAACCCGGGACATGTATCGGGTCTAGAGATTCATCAGTCCAACAAGTACCGACTTGCACCCACCTGGGTGATCCACTACTGAACTACAAGTACCAGAATCCCGAGGGGCGATCCGGAGGAGGGGCTAGCGGTGTGCGCTCCATTGCGGTGGTTTTCACCGTCTGGGTCTGTTGCACGTCCTGGAAGGGGTTGGTGGCAATATATATAAGCGGCACCTGCTCCTACTGGGGCTGGTGGTGGCTAAAAGGGACCTGGCCCGAGCGTGGAAGAATGTGAGGCCCCCCCCCCCCTGACTGCATCGAAGGCTGGTATAGACTTCTGTATGGGCCTGGAGAGACCTATATTTGAGGCGCGAGGATGCCCCCGCAAACACTTTAAGATTTGGAAGAGGTGGGCAGACTATAGAGGTCTGACACTGGACCCTCCAGTGGAGCAAGAAGAAGACCTGTAGCCCCGTACTGGCCGGCAAAGCCCATGTCCACACACATTACCCACGTCACAATCTTACGTCGATACAGTTAGTGCACACATGCATGGGGTTCGGGTGGGTTCCAGGGTGGGATCGGGGAGTTGGGTAGGTAGGTAGCGGAATAAGATGAAGGTGGGGTAACTGTTTTCTGATATCCTTGATTGCATCATCTCCTTGCTTAGACACTTGGTTAACTGCTGTGATTGTATCGTAATGTCTGGTGGTGTAGTCCTGATTGTGGGCTGCCACTCTATTTCATATGCTCATCTTCATCAATAAACTGGTTGTGAAAAAAAAAATCGGTACTAAAAAATCCTTTGTGTTGTTTCAGCAAATGCGAGTAGGCTTGCCCAATTCAAGATGGCTGCCGCGCATCGCGTGATGCACCAAGTTCACAATGAACGTCTGACGTAGGTAGGAAAGCAGCGAGCCTTCGGGGAGAAACTTGCGAGTATTGAGAACGTCACAAGAAAAGTGACGTGGGGATCACCAGGCATTCAGCGTCCCATTCAAAGGATGCAACGGTAAGATTTACGGGTTATCCAGTCGACCCCAGTCGATCGGACCGTGCCTCCCAACTGTAGCTCCCGTCCTTGGAACTCCGGGTGACTTGTCCAGTCGACCCCAGACAGATGTCTTTGACTCTGGTCTGGGAGCTCCGGACAACTCTCCCAGTCGACTCCAGTTGAGCACTCCTGCTTTTAGTTTGGGAACCCCGGTCTCTCCTTCCAGTCGACCCCAACTAAAATCCTTTCCTCGTCCCTCTTTCGAGGAATTTTGCAGTCTGGCCAACACGGTATCCTCTGGCTCACCGCGGGATCCGTTGCCCCCCAAATTTTGGAAGGCGTTTCAGGCGGAACTTTTTCAACCGTTGCATTCCATCTGCCTCCAGTCTTTGAAGTTGGCATCCGTCCCTGAGTGCTGGAAGTTAGCAGTAGTATCTCGTCTGCTTAAGAAGCCAACGCTGGACCCGTCCTGTCTGTCCAACTATCGGCCAATCTCCTTGCTCCCCATTCCTATTAAAATCATGGAAAAATGGGTGACCCGTGCGCTCTCAGACTTCTTGGAGAACATCGGTTGGTTCGATGAGGCACAGTTTGGTTTCCGTCCGGGCATGGGACGGAGACGGCGCTGGTAACCGTATTGAACAATCTTCGTTCCTGTGTCGACAGTGGTCGGGCAGCCTTTTTAGTGCTGCTCGACATGTCGGCCGCGTTCCATACGGTGTGCCATCGAACCCTCATCAAGAGACTTGAAGAGTGTGGGGTCACAGAGGAGGCAAGAGACTGGCTTAGATCCTACCTTGACAGTCGGCAACAACTGGTATCGCTTCCTCCATTCTGCTCAGAACCAAGGAAAGTAGGGCAGGGGGTGCCACAGGGCTCGGCCATCAGCCCTATACTTTTCAACCTGTACCTCCGCCCCCTGGTCCAGCTTATTAAATCTTTTGGTGTCTCTGCATTTAATTATGCCGATGACACCCAGCTGGTCTTTTCCTTGGAGGGTGATAAGGCGGTCTCGCTGGAGACATTCCATCGCTGCATGGCAGCCACAGCGGACTGGTTACGGGCCAACTCCCTACAATTTAACAGTGCGAAGACTGAGGTTCTTTACTGTTCCACCGACCGGACCTCACGGACATTGCCAGAGAACTTTTGGCCAGCTTCCTTTCCCGAGCCAGTCTCGGCTGCACCATCTGCTCGCAACTTGGGGGTGATCTTCGGCCCTAATTTACAGCTCGACCTGCACGTGAATAAAATCACGTCCACGTGCATGATGCTGTTACGCATGTTGCGTAAAGTTCTGCCCCTTCTCCCCGCCCATGCCAGGCCAGAAGTGGTTCGCGGCACTATTCTAAGCCGTTTAGAATATTGTAACGCGCTACTCCTGGAGGCCCCGAAAAATCTGGTGGGGAAGTTACAACGCGTGCAGAACATGGCCGCCAAGTTGGCCCTCTCATGGCCTAGGTCTAGTTCCTCTACCTTGGCTTTGAGAGAGTTACACTGGCTCCCGGTACATCTGAGGGTGCTGTACAAAGCCGCGTCTTTAGTATTCAAAGCTGTACACCATCAGGGTCCGATCCCTTTGCAGAACATGTTCTCTTGGTATTCTGCCTCGCGACCTTTACGTTCCTCTTCTGCGCAGCTGTTGGTAGTTCCGAGGTTTCAGAGAGTCAGGATGGGCGGCCGTTCATTCAGTGTGGCTGCTGCCAAGCTGTGGAACTCCCTGCCTCTTTCTCTGCGAAGCCACAGCAACTATCTGCCATTTCGGAAAGCTCTAAAAACGCACCTATTTCCAAAAAATGCTGCGTAAGTGATTAGTGTCGTTGTTTAAGCTCAAAGCGCCAGGATGCCCTTTGGGTGACAGGCTTGCGCTTTATAAGTAAACTAAATAAATAAATAAATAAATAAATAAGATCCACACAGCTCGAGCGCTAATACTTTGAACGATGAAATATCGGTGAAAATTGTTAAAAATCCACCATTTCTTTTAGGAATATGCGTCGCTCACCGGAATTAGCTGCTCGTCCACACATGTAGTCCCCAATGCGCCGTCAAAGCACTACCAATGTAGTCTCTGCTCATACATCCGTCAGATCAATTAGAAAAAATAAAATAACGCGGTTTCAAGGTGTATATAAAAAAAAATATCCCGATCGTCGCCAGTTGTTGTATTGACGATATTACTCCAAGTAGGTTGAATTAAGTTTTAATGTTGGTGATCCAGCAAATTACCGCCCCATTAGCCTTTTAGATATCACGCAGAAAATATATGCTAGGCATATTCTAAATAGAATAAATTCATGGTTGGAGGAGGAGTCAATTTTATCTAAATACCAGGCCGGATTCAGAAGCAAAACAAGTACTATTGATCAAGTATTCAGGCTATGCTGCTTGTATTGGAAGTATGTCATCATCCGCAAAGGTCACTTGTATGTGACCTTTGTAGACCTACGAGCAGCATTTGATCTCATTCCACGAGATCTACTTTGGGAAACCCTGAATAGGCAAGGGCTGCCTGGCGAATTATTAAAACTTGTAATAGGATTGCATCTGGAGAATTACGCTAAGGTTAGATGGGGCCCAAATGGGGAACTCACAGACCCGATCCCGATAAAAAGGGGAGTGCGACAGGGCTGTGTCCTGGCCCCTACTCTATTCTCCCTTTATGTAAACGATATTGCAACCTACATGGAAAACTGCGATAACGATTCTCCTCGACTGGGAGGGGAACGCGTCGCGTCCCTCCTTTTCGCGGATGATACAATCCTAATATCGCAAACGCCACGTGGCCTACAGCTCCTATTAGACAGGTTCCAACAGTACTGTATCCATAAAGGATTAGAAATTAATATAAAAAAACTAAATATATGGCACTGAACCCGCATAAAACTTTTAAAAAGAACCTAATGTTAAATGGGCAAAGATTAGACTACGAGCACAGTTTTACTTACCTGGGGGTCTTGATGGACCCTGTAATGGGATGGGGCCCACAATTGGAAAAATCTAAATTGGTGTTTAAACAAAACTGCTTCCCAATAACACAGAGATATAACAAAAGTGTGAACAAAGCAGTTACTCCTGCAATAGAGCTCTTTAGATTATAAGGTACAATCCGCCTCCTTGTATGGGGCAGAAATTTGGGGGCCAGTATGTAAAAAAACTTTTGAAGTACTGGAAAACAAATTTGTCAGGGGACTATTAAAAGTTCCAATCAATACCCCCCTGATACCCCTATTCTTTGATCTTAACTTTAAACACACAGATCAGCACGCTATATTGAGACCATTGCTGTTGTGGGTCAGATTATGGACAACCCTGGAATAATCTGACTGTAGAAATGGGCTGAAGGAAGTATTAGAGCTGGATAGAGATAATAAGATCTTCTGGTTTAAGCATGTAAAAAACTGGCTTACCAAGCTCGGATTATCACACTTTTGGAACGAGCCTGAATCTCTAAACCCAACTTCCAAGAAAATTGTTAAATTAAGCTTCTGGTCATACGTGAATTATGAATCTGTGTACTCAAGAACTCACGGCCCTCTTACTGAAAAATTTCTTTTGGCAACAAATGAGGCTCTATTCGAACAATTTCTAGATGAAATTCAACCTCCACTGGCTAAATCTTTATATTTAAAATTTAGGTATGGAACGTTAAGGATAAAAGTAACTGAGAAAAGATGGGGGAAGACTGATAAAGAACATTGTACCCTGTGCACCAATAACCAAAGGGAGGACATTTTCCACATACTGTTTTTTTGTCCCAGTTATGACAAAGCTAGGAAAAAGTGGATAGTCCCCTTGTGCCGTAACATCGGCTCTACTTCCCATAGGGAAGCTGGCAGAATCCTAAGCATGGACACCAGTCAAGTAATCGTGTTCGGTATTAGCAAATTTCTATTGTCCACTTATTTTGTTAGAAGAAAATTATCTCTTTTATTTTAAACTAAAGAAAGCTGCTATTCAGACTCCTCGGAATCATGAACAAAGCCAATGCATTGCATTTTTAATCCTGGTTGCTTAAATTCAATTTAATGTCTTTTTAACTTTTCTATTGCTTTTAACATTTTAATATTTATCTGATACTGTGCCAAACTGAAACTATAAATGATGCGCTTTTATTGATGAAATACTAGCTAACGTGTTAAATTTGATGAAATGTAGAAGTAATGCAGTATTAGGGTGCCCATTATAACGAATGTTATATTGTTGTATATTTTACCATGAACTGTACATTTTATTGTTATCTTTTATGTTGCAATGCAACGAAATAAAGATTGAAATTGAAATTGAAGTTTTAATGTAGAGAAGGAAAGGTACACAGCCAGACTGGTTAGCAGTCAGCATCAACTGAATTACATTAGAATACATAGGTAAGAACACAGTGTAAGAACTCTGTATAGTGGAATGTGGAATGAACACAGTTAAAGGTGTATAACACGTATTACACAACACAACATAACAGTCACCATAACTTGTAAAGATACTCTGACTCCTTTAATGAGTTGATAAGAACTTCTTTATTGAATTTGCACCAACACAGGCTCTGTGGAATTCGGAGCGCAATGGACGCCTCCGCTCCGTTGGCTACCAGCTGTTTACTGTCAACATTCCAGTGGTGACAGCTGGTGACGTAGGGAGCAGTGGTACGGTGTCCGTACGTGGACACATAACAATCATAACATATGTATGCTTCCATTTCATAGACATTAGAGAAAAATGACAGTTTCCAGAGAAATGCCGGGAGACGCTCTTTTAAGATTGTGTATCTTGTGATTTTAAAACTTTACCTGCTGCTATTTGTTTGATTGCACCTCGAGGGCTCCGTGTAGCGGATCAAGCGCTCACGTGACGCCCTCCTGCCGGCTGGCCACGCCCACCTTCAGGCCACGCCCCTTTCTGCCCTTCATAAGCGCCAGTTCTCGAGCGCTCGCTGGGTTCACATCTCCTGAGGCGGAAAGCCGGGAGACGCTCTTTTAAGATTGTGTATCTTGTGATTTTAAAACTTTACCTGCTGCTATTTGTTTGATTGCACCTCGAGGGCTCCGTGTAGCGGATCAAGCGCTCACGTGACGCCCTCCTGCCGGCTGGCCACGCCCACCTTCAGGCCACGCCCCTTTCTGCCCTTCCGGCCATCTATAACAATGTGCCATTTTAGAACGCGCAGCGGACGAGCGCAGCGGGAGCGCCGACTTCGCGCCGAAGTCGCGCATAAGTCAAGCCCGTCTGCGCCCGTCCGCGGCCGATCGGGGCCTGGGGCACGACACTATGCCAAAATTCTGTCCTATTCATCTAAGGACCTCATTGCCCTCCAAGGCCCCTGGCCACTCCCGGATTCCGTCCACAGACTCGTCTCTTCACTAGGTCTTGCCCCTACCCTCCCCACACCTCCGCTACCCCCGCTACGCACCCCCCTGTCACCCTGCCCCCCCCTCGCCGATCCCTGCCCCACGACCCCAGCACTGTCTGTCATCCTACTTAATACCAGGTCAGCGGTCAAGCACCACCACGAGTTGTACGTCCTACTCGACTCTGAGAAACCGGACTTACTGCTCCTGACCGAAACCTGGTACTGTGACTCCTCCCTCCCCGCTCTCCTGGCTACCCTTCCGCCTTCCTATGTGGCCCTACGTGCCGATCGTCCGGCGGGCAGGGCTGGCGGTGGGGTCGCCTTAATCGCCAGGTCAGATTTGCATTTTCTATCACTTCCTTTTCCCCCTATGCTCCCTGCTGACTTTTTAGTAGTCCGCTCCCTCTTATCCTCCCCTCCCATCACTTGCCTTCTCGTGTACCGCCCTCCTCAGCCCTCACCTTCATTTTTATCTGCTTTTCAAGACCTGCTGGCCAATCTGGTGGTCAATTATGCCTCGGTTCTGGTGCTGGGGGATTTTAATTATTGGCCCTCAGACCCACACGAGTGCCCTGCCTCAAAAGAATTTACAGAATCCTTACTATCTTTCAACTTCGTGTCACATATAACTGTCCCCACTCATTCTCACGGGCACACACTCGACCAGGTCTGGTCTCTCAACCTTCCATTGGCCTCGGTGGCTGTCTCTCCATGCCCCTGGTCCGACCATGCCCTCATCTCCTTTTCCATCCTCCACAACTCATTTTCCAAAACCCCGCGTGCCAAAAACACCTGGGCGCGGAACTGGAACAGGCTGGATCTCCCCTCCTTGACCTCCCTGCTCCGCAATTCCATTCCCTCCTTCTCTGGCCTATCATCTGCCTCTCAAGCCAAGGCCATTAACACCTGGCTGGCTGGAGGTTGCGACTCAGTGGCTCCCCTACGTCGCATTTCCATCCGCCGACTCAAGGACTCCAATAGATGGTTTAACGACCACCTAAAAGAACTCAAACTGAGCGCCCGACGGGCGGAGAGGCAGTGGAGGAAAGATTATAGCCTTTCATCTAAAACCCACTTCCTGGCATCACTGGCTAAATATAAATCAGCAATCCTGGCTGCAAAAACCGACTACTTCTCCACGAAAATAACGTCTGCCGACAACAAACCCAGGGTAATCTTTGGCATTGTGAATGACCTGGCATTCTCTGACCGAACCTCGTCCCAAATTCCTCCCTCCCAGCCCCTCTGTGATCAGCTCAATCACTACTTCTTGGACAAAATCACAACTATCAAGGCTAATATCCCATTACCCTCGTCTTGAAGGACTGGGTTCTTTTGGACCCAGCGGTGCCAGGGCACAACACCTGAAACCTTCGTGGGTAACCTGCTCCGGCGTACAAATCACAGAGACACGGGACACTTCCTTCGGCGTCAAAGATTCAAGGTTTATTTGCTGCAGGGAACACAGAAGTCACAGGAAGTACATCGAGTGTAGTTCGGGGAGACTGCTTCAAATTGGTTCTGTGGATCGCTCCTTTTATACAGTTTTTACCCATAGGATAACATTGAACACAAAAGTTTACAACCCGGTTCCCACATTTAGCCCCCAGAGGGGTCGCTTTGGTCACTTTGAAACACACAAGGTCCGGAACATAAGTGCGGAAACATTTGGCGGTTCCCAACTGTAAAAACCCATCTTCCCACCATTAACAAATTCCAATCAGCAGTAAAGTAGATCGAAATAGGAACGAAGACAGGTGCAGAGGAAGACGGAGACAGTGGGGAGATCGGAAAGGGTGTAAAAGGGGAGGTATCGAGAAACACGAGATACAGGCATCAAAGGGACGTGCCTAATGAGATGCACGGCTGAGACAATAAGCCCGTGCGGCAAGATGAGCCTCGAGCGGCGCCATCTGCCTTACAGCAGCAACCCCCTTGTCATAAAGACACTTTCAAAGAACACGTGTCTTCCGCCAATATCTTGGGAGTCCCAGGGTCGCGAAGCGGACAGCGTCCGTTCGCTGGCTACTTGAGGGCAAGAGACAAAATGGATGCCGTATCTAAGATGGAACCCGTGGGTACAGACGAAAAACCCACATAACAAACGAACGGTTTAAGTTAGTACAGCGAAACTGCGCACACTTACTAAACTCGTCATTTGCGGTTCATAGATACCAGACTCGACCATATTCGTGCGAGTCGAAAACACCACTTACAATTGTCACGGAACCTCAGACGCTCCTTTTGCCCTCATGTAGGCAAGCACTAGTCGGAATCATACTCGATATTCATCAGATCATCGAGATGTTGTTGTAGCATAACTCTGTCCAACCGAGTCCCCTTGGTAACAGATGGTTGTCTCATACACGTTGTAGCACAGAGGCCACATAAGGCAGGACCACACTGCACGCAAAGGCAACACGTGAACAGGAACACTACCACAACCCCGATGATCATCAGAATCTTCCAACCCCAAGTCGACATCAGGCCCCAAAACCATCCAAGTAGCGTCCAATCCCCTACATCCACGTGTATGGATTCGGAGATCTTATGCAACTTCGAGATGGCTTGATAGACAGTAGGAGCATTATCTGGAATGAAAATGCAGCAGCTCGAATGGATCACCTTACATACCCCACCGCGATCTGCTAAGACGACATCTAAAACCATACGGTTTTGTAACGTCATAAGTCTCTCCGCCTGAAGTTCTGTGGTGATATTACCAAGGGCACTGGCAGTAATATTAGCTGTCGATTCTACCACTCGAGTCAACTGTCTCAGGTTCCTACTATTAACCATAGGTCCCCAAAACGGGAGGAAACCCTTGAAAAAGTCTCCTGCCTCTTGACCGGCAGTATCCTCTTCGCTAATTACGCCTCGTACAACTCTAGTCTTATGATAATCGGCATCTACAGTGAACGTCGGAGGCAACAAATTTGCAATGAAACATGAGCCCATGAAGTCTGCGGGCAACCATGTGTATGCACGATCATAACAGATAAAGTAGGTACCCTTGGCAGCCAGAAACACAGGGGACGAGAACATTGGCAGAATGTAACTTTCAGTGCAAGCACTTTCTCCAAGTAGGGCTTGCGAACCACGACCTATAAGACAAAGATTACCAGTGTGGGGTACGACCCATATTGGAGGCGAGCTTTTAAGCTGCTTTTCACTAGTGAACATACTATATTCCCCTCTACTTAGGACCCTATAGGCTTGTACCTCTTCTTCAGGGATAAGAAAAGGATCATGGATCTCATCTTCCATATCCTCTATTGCCATCAATAGCAGCCTCTGATACGAGGTAGGACCAGAGTAGGGGGAACGTTGTTCTTGAGTGGGGTGGAAACCCAGTGCGCTTCGAAACATTGTTTGGAATGCTCGAGCTGACCCTTGGGAACTGTACGGTAATACCAGATATGGAATTCCCTTACCCGTAGTATGCGGCATCAACCCACACACCCAACAATTAGTAGTGTTAACCACTAACTGATGCTGATGGAGGAGCTGAATAAAGGAATTGTTGCGGAATTCTACACGTCTAGCCTGTTCGTGTTCCGGTAAAATGTGAAAAGAATGAGGAGAAGCAGTAGAAGTAAGGTTAGGGTAAGGAGTAGGAGTAGGGGTAGCAAGTAAGAAATGAGACATAGTGTAATACACCCCACCCACCAATAATGCAGAAGCAGTTAAAAACAATACGAACAGTTGGAATACAAAACATTTGGAACGACTGAGTTGCTGCAGCTTGAATCTATAGACTTGAGCTCCCTCCAAATCATTCAGCTTCGAAAATGCCATTCCCTATGACCGTCCGCAACGTTTCTTGACGCACTTCGTTCTGTGCAGCAATAGTCAATCCCCAGGAGTTCCTAGGAACCGATGGCCTTTAACCTAGCGTCAAGACCTACTGTCCAGAAGGAAGTACGCGCGCGGCCCTACGGCCTTCAATACACAATGTATATATAAGCACAATGTCTCTCAGCTGTGAAAGTAAAAAGATACAAGGAAGAAGCTTGATATATGTACAAAAAACTTTCAATGATACGAATGTTCAAAATTGATCATGGGAAACGAGGATATTGCAGTTGTCAATTTCAGCAAAGCAAGAGAATTTTATTTGTCCTTAATGCGAGATCGCAAAGAATATCGATGTTTCCCGGGACGTGTCTGCTCGTCGAACAAAGGATCCGTTGAAGAAACAGCGTCCTGCTGATCAGTTGGTTGATCTGGTCTTGAGTCTTTTGCTGACAAGTGTTCAACAGTGGCTTTCTGCTGCGCTGAGGGTTCTCCAACAAGCTGTGCGTCGCTAAAAGGTACAAACGCCGGCAATGTTTCTGTTTCTGTTGACGCAATGCCTTTCCTTACCCACGGGTCTGCCGGCAAGGGAATAGGGACTCGCTTACAATGGGTAGCATGTACCCAATTTTTCCGCCCCTCAAGACGAACGGCAGTCCTCGTGGCCAGGAGTACCTGGTAAGGTCCGACAAATCGGGGGTCCAGATTGTTCTTGCGTGAGAAGTTGCGGGTAACCACCCAGTCCCCGGGCTGGAGCTGGTGGCCTGGACCCTCCGTCTGCGTCGGCAAGGCGTCGTAAACCTGTTGGTGAATTAACCTCAGTTTAGCAGTCAAGTCATGTAAGTAGTCAATCAACATCGGATACTCAAGATCAGAGAATATTCCTGGCCTAGGAACCCCCCACACATTCGCAGGACGGCCGAACACTATCTCATAGGGACTAAGCCCTATTCGGGAGTGTACAGTCGCCCTAGTTGACAGTAATGCTAGAGGCAAAGCATCAGGCCACGAAAGTCCAGTCGTAGCCTGAATCTTCGCTAGCTTTAGTTTAAGGGTGCCATTGTACCCCTCAACCAATCCAGCTGACTGGGGATGATTGGCGCTATGGAATTTTTGATTAATTCCAAGGCCCTTACACACACTCTTCATCACACTTCCAACAAACTCACTTCCGTTATCTGACCACACGACTCTAGGCATTCCATACCGAGGAAAGTATTCCTTCAGTAGGATTTTCGCAGTAGACAAAGCAGTATTGTCTTTGAGGGGATAGGCCTCAATCCATCGGGAGAATGCGCAAACCACAACCAAAACGTACTTCAGGTTATTGCATCGCTCCATATGGATGAAGTCCAATTGGATCACCTCAAAGGGATACGAAGGAGGAGCAAAACTGCCAGGGGGAGTTGGGGTTCCTTTGCCAGGATTGTACATTATACACACCATACAATTCTTCACCAAACGTTCAGCACATTTCGTAATTCCATCATTCTTCCATACAGCAGCCAGCAACTTGCAAATGCCTTTCGCGCTAATATGTGCCAACCCATGTGCCATTGTCACAACGGCCAGCACATACGCATCAGGCAACATCCATCTTTTCTGATCCGACAAATCAATCCAGCAACCATTCACATCCAACTTTCCCGTACTTTCTTTCCACTTCATCTTTTCAGTATCGGTGGCCTCATTCTGAATTGTTTTCACGCTCTCAACAGTATCTTCACACATACTTGATTCTGCAGGCCACCTAACCGAACTCGTCACATACATTCGAGTGCTAAGGTTCCGGGCAGTCTCCTTAGCAATCTCATCTGCAAACGCATTACCACGACCAACATCATCCGTCACTTTACGATGCGCACTACACTTGACAATTGCAACTTGTTTAGGCAAGGTCAATGCATCCAAAAGATCATTCACAAGCTGGCCATGCTGTATCTTCGTACCATGCGACGTCAAGAAACCACGCTCTCGCCACAATCGTCCAAAACTATGCGCTACACCGAAAGCGTACTGGCTATCGGTGTACACATTCACACGTTTCCCTTTTGCTAACACGCATGCTCTAGTAAGAGCGATCAGCTCTGCAGCTTGGGCAGAATTCTGATTCAATCTTGCAGTCTCGACAACAGTATTCAATGTTACAACAGCATAGGCAGTAGTCACATCGCCATTCGGCAACTTAAAACATGACCCATCCACATACAGAATGCCATCCGGATCTTCCAATGGGGTGTTTTTAAGGTCCACTCGACCTTTTGTTTCCTCTTCTGTCCGCAAGTAACAGTCATGTTCTGCTACTTCATCTGACTCTGTGCTAAGTGGTAACAACGTTGCCGGGTTTAGGACATTACAACGTTTTATCTGAATGTGGCTTGCCAAGAGCGTCAATTCGTACCCAGACAACCTCGCACTCGTCAAGTGCTGAGTTTTCGTACGATTCAGAAGAGTATCGACTGCATGCGGAACCATCACCGTAAGCATATTATCCATGACCAATCCGGCTGATTGTCGGATGGAGACCGCAGCTGCCGCAGTTGCTCTCAAACAACTCGGCAATGCTCTAGCTACTGGGTCTAAGGTCGAGGAAAAATATGCACATGGACGTTGCTTACCACCAAAAGGTTGCGTTAGAACACTCAAAGCACAACCTTCCCTCTCGTGAACATATAACGTGAACGGCTTACCGTAGTCAGGGGTACCTAACACAGGAGCCGAACACAATGAATCACGCAGTTCAGAAAAACTTTTCTGACATTCCTCCGTCCATGGTAAAGGAGTTGAAACATCCTTGCACGTAAGAGCCACCAATGGTTTCGCTAGCAATGAAAAATTAGGAATCCACTGCCTACAGTACGACGTGATACCTAGAAAGGCACGCACATCTCTTTGGGTTTGTGGCACAGCCATTCGCGCAATCGCTGCAATTCTCTCTGGGGTCAATCTCCTTCCCTCCTTTGACAATAAGTGACCTAGATAGGTTACTTCTTGACAACAATATTGGAGTTTAGAAGGTGACACCTTGTGATTTAACTCACAGAGATGTTGCAGCAACGACACTGTAGCAATTTTGCAAATGTCCTGAGTATCAGCAGCCACCAATAGGTCGTCGACGTATTGGATTAAAGCCGCACCAACCGGCAACCTAAACGCATCCAGTTGACCCTTCAAGGCTTGACTGTAAATCGATGGACTTTCACAGTAGCCCTGAGGAGCGCGTTTGAACCGGAAGCTACGTCCACCAAGAGAGAAACCGAAAAGGTCCCTGCTCTCTTCGGCAATCGGGATGCTGAAAAACGCATTTTTCAAATCAATCACCGAAAACCAAGAAGCAGTAGCTGGAATCAGAGTCAGTAGCGCCGTGATGTCAGGCACAACAGGAAATTGAGGAACCACAATTTTATTTACCTCCCGTAAATCGATAACAAAGCGATAAACAGGCGGTTTGGTAGGATCAGTACGTTTAAGAATGGGCAGTACAGGGCTATTGCACACGTTTCCCCGAGTTTCTTCGATGACATCTTTCTCGATCAAGTCATAGATGATCGCTAACAGTGCTCGTTCACCATCAAGGGAGATACGGTATTGGGGAATACGTGGCAATCGCACATTAGATTTCAGCTGAACAACATAAGGGGAGATATCAAGTAGGCCCACATCATTTGGACCCGTCGCCCACAAAGACGCAGGAAGAGAATCCAATTCCGGTGGAAGCTTATCGAGGGACAAATACATGGGAGAGACTACCCTCTCTCCTAACGTAAGCTTTACACCTGCAGGAGAACAATACAAAGTTGCATACAAACGTTTAAGCAAATCCAGACCCAAAAGATTTTCGCCACAACCAGTAGTCAAAATCAACGGAGCTTCGAGCTCACGTGGCCCAATTTGAAGGGGCAAAGGGCGTGAAACTGGATTGCTAACGGGGGCGCCAGAGAATCCAACGGAAACATTTGTTAAGCCAGACAAAGGTGCGCCAGGGAGTTTCGAATGCATGATAGAACTTTTCGCTGCACCAGTGTCCAACAGAAAAGGCTCAACGACGCCCGATGTAGCAACTGCGACGTAAGGCCCTCTCTGATCAACCGGAACTGATACCACTCCCTCTCCTTGTCTTTGGATGTCCTAGTAATTACTATCGTCAGTTCCCTGATCGACGTAATAATCGTCTACATTGTACTGCGCAGATCGTCCTTGCGATGATCCACGTTGATCGAAACAGTTATTAGAATTTGATGAATTGTCAGAGCGATCATTCTGAGCGCCACGACCTCTACCACGTGATGCGTGCTGTGAACCACCACGGCCTCCTTTAGACGAATTACCACTACCACGTTCATTTAGAGCAGGACAATTGAATTTAATATGTCCTTCCTGTCTACAATAAGCACATTGATTGTACCCTAACGAGGATCTTTGAAAAGAGGAATCATTACGCGGCTGCGATCGATTCGATTGTGACTGTGATCTATTCTGCTGAGGCGCATTCTGATTAGAACGCGGCGGATACGCTTGTTGTAACAACACTTTAGTTTTTAGCTCTTTCGTCTTTTTATCAGCACGGTCATTTTCCTCTTTCTCTCTATTCTCGTAATATTGTGCCGTAGCCAATATCTGAGCTGAGGTAGAAACGGCCCACGCACTTTCTGAATTCTTTAATTTATTGCTTAGATCGGGCAACAAGTTCGACACAAATTTATCCACAAACAACCTCTGTCCACCCTCAGTACCCATATCCTGTCCACTATGATCAATGAATGCTTCCTCAAACCTCGTAAAGAAGTCTGATACACTCTCATCTTTCTTCTGCTTACAGGCTGACAACTTGTCCCAATTTACCCTCATAGCTGGCATAAGCGTTTTCATTAATGCAATGATTCGCTGGGGGAGAGCAGCAATCAACTGATCGGGTTTAGTAGCAGCCACTTGTCCAGCGTCTGCCGCTGTAATGGCAGCCCAATCACCACCTAATTCATTTGCGTGATCTTGGTGACGAATCTTAGCCCATACCGGTTGCGGTACGACGTTGCCAAACAACATGTCGATATCGGCAAGATTCATTACCGTAGCATCTACGAGCTGCGATAATTCCTTATAATACCCAGTAGGATTTTTACGAGGATCGGGCAAAGATTGTTTCACCTGAAGCACTTCCGATCGTTTCCATGGGAGGTGTATCCACACTCTCTCAAAGTGCGCCACTACCTGAGGATTAGCATTAGTATCAGCTGGTATCCAAACTGGCGGAACTTCACGCATAGGATATTGGCCAGCCTCGTCTGGTTGGTGTTCAATATCCTCGACAAACAATGCATGAGGTATTGGAGCGGGACGGAAGGATAGCAACCGCTCAATAGCCCGTCGAACGTTAGTATCTACTATCAGTCCAGTTGCGAACTGAAGCCGAAGTTCAGACAGGGCGGTCAGCACCTCGTCAGGCGCGTCGGCCGCTATCTGATCCTGAAGGAACTTGCACATTTCGTCAAACACATATCTCTGAGTTGGTATGTTGAATTGAGTAAACGTTTCGAGGACAACACGGGGTGGATTTCTAAGAGGGTTTACCATCCAACCCATCGCCATATTATATAGTGCAACACGTTCTCTGTTACCGGGGAGCTGACTACGTCTCTGAGGACCATCAGAACCAGCAGACCCAAAAACAGGTCCGAGCGACTGAAAGAAGTTTGTCGCAAGGGGAGAATTACGATTACGAGTAGAGGGAGAAGAGTAAGACACAGGACTAACAAGAGAAGGAGTAGAGACAGTAGCAACAACAGGGGTTATCAACAC
Organism: Lissotriton vulgaris; assembly: GCF_964263255.1. NCBI lineage: Eukaryota > Metazoa > Chordata > Amphibia > Caudata > Salamandridae > Lissotriton > Lissotriton vulgaris. The sequence goes on from NC_141694.1 coordinate 1,690,951,130, forward strand.
AGGAGCAGTAGTGGGAGCAGGAGTATGTGGAAGCGGAGGAGCAGTAGGAATAGAAACAGACAAAGGAGCAGGAACAGTCGGAAGAGCGGGTGCAGGTGGAGGAACTGGTGGGAGAACAATAGGTGGAAGAACAGGTACGGCAGGGACCACAGGAGCTGCGGTACCCTGTACGTACGGAGGTGGCGACTTCATAAGATAGGACATTAAAGGATCCTCAACTGCCTCTTCCTTCTTATCTGACTCCGTAGGCAAAGCAGGATAGCATTTATCTATAGCCATACGTTGTAGCCTTTCAAACACTTCCTTATCCTTATCCTCCTTATCACGCTGAAACTGCTCAGCTTTCTTCACTATAGTAGCAACAGTATCTCGCTGACTACGTTTATTCTGTCTGATTTCTTTCTGTCGGGCTTCTTTGCGCCACAACCGAAAGGCATCAAACATGGCCGGCCTAGATTTACGTTCGAACAACTTAATTTCCAAATTATCTAAGATCGACGCCTCGAAGCTACCGTGAGGTGGCCAACGAAGATCGCCGTCTTTCTTTGTATATTTAATCCAATAATCGTTAAAAGCAATCGGGCCTAGCCCATGTTTGCTATATAAGTCATAAGTAGGAGTTCCAACCGGAGGTATCGGACACGAGTCCTCCAGCAGGGAATCCGCACCACAAGGTCTAAAACAACTAAACAAAGTACTGCGACCAGGCATCTTGCACACTAGCCGAGTTTCACAAACTTCAAGGGTTACGGGATTTACCAAGTCCCAGCAAAGAACAAAACCCTCGGTTTTTGGCGGCTGCAGTCGTCAAACAATACAACAACAAAGTACGCTAGCAAAGTGTCACCGACAAAAACACTCACACAGCGTGAACAACAAAGACACTCGCTAAAGTGTCATCAACCAAGAACTCTGGGAGCGACCCACAAATACTTAACTCAAAGATCGATGGCGTCACCAGGAAGGCCCGTCAATCGTCTCGCTATACCAAGGTCTACGCCAGGCGCCAAAACAGGTCTACAGTCAGGGCAGCAGTCCGTCGCAGCCGTCAGGAGGCGGGAATCTTCGCGGGAAAAGTCTTCGGGCCACTTATTTCGACAACAAGATCGATGAAGCGGGGTGCACCTTCCCTCGGAGATTTCACACGAAGTTCCTCACGATCGTCGGGCTTGGACCGGTACCACTGATGCAGCCCCACGTTGGGCGCCAACTGAAGGACTGGGTTCTTTTGGACCCAGCGGTGCCAGGGCACAACACCTGAAACCTTCGTGGGTAACCTGCTCCGGCGTACAAATCACAGAGACACGGGACACTTCCTTCGGCGTCAAAGATTCAAGGTTTATTTGCTGCAGGGAACACAGAAGTCACAGGAAGTACATCGAGTGTAGTTCGGGGAGACTGCTTCAAATTGGTTCTGTGGATCGCTCCTTTTATACAGTTTTTACCCATAGGATAACATTGAACACAAAAGTTTACAACCCGGTTCCCACATTTAGCCCCCAGAGGGGTCGCTTTGGTCACTTTGAAACACACAAGGTCCGGAACATAAGTGCGGAAACATTTGGCGGTTCCCAACTGTAAAAACCCATCTTCCCACCATTAACAAATTCCAATCAGCAGTAAAGTAGATCGAAATAGGAACGAAGACAGGTGCAGAGGAAGACGGAGACAGTGGGGAGATCGGAAAGGGTGTAAAAGGGGAGGTATCGAGAAACACGAGATACAGGCATCAAAGGGACGTGCCTAATGAGATGCACGGCTGAGACAATAAGCCCGTGCGGCAAGATGAGCCTCGAGCGGCGCCATCTGCCTTACAGCAGCAACCCCCTTGTCATAAAGACACTTTCAAAGAACACGTGTCTTCCGCCAATATCTTGGGAGTCCCAGGGTCGCGAAGCGGACAGCGTCCGTTCGCTGGCTACTTGAGGGCAAGAGACAAAATGGATGCCGTATCTAAGATGGAACCCGTGGGTACAGACGAAAAACCCACATAACAAACGAACGGTTTAAGTTAGTACAGCGAAACTGCGCACACTTACTAAACTCGTCATTTGCGGTTCATAGATACCAGACTCGACCATATTCGTGCGAGTCGAAAACACCACTTACAATTGTCACGGAACCTCAGTCTGCTTTTGTCGATCCCTCCCCCCCCACCGTCCAAAACGCTCTCACCCTCATCCCTCCCCTCACTCAGGAATCTTTTCTGGCAATACTCCCCAAAGTAAAGTCGGGGTCTCCGGCGGACGTCTGCCCCGCACGCATCTTACAGCAAATCTACTCTAGCTGCCCTGATCCCCCTATCGCCTTCCTTAACAGCTCCTTGGCTCAGGGTGTTGTGACCCCTGCACTAAAGGCCGCCACCATAGTGCCTCTGCTGAAGAAACCCGGCGCGGACCCTTCCATCTCGGCTAACTTTCGCCCCATCTCCCTGCTGCCCTTCCTGGGCAAGGTGATGGAACGCCACGTCACCGCGGTACTGAGCGCTCACATCGAGGCGAATGGGGGGCTGGCCTCTCGCCAGGCAGGATTCCGCCCCAGGCATTCGACCGAATCGGTCGTAGTCTCAGTCCTAGACAACCTCAGAAAGGGTATGGATGACAACAACCACCAGGCACTGGTCCTCCTTGATCTCTCCGCCGCCTTTGACACGGTGGACCATACCATCTTACTTGCCCGTGTCAAGGCGGCCGGCATCGGGGGATCTGCTCTGGTCTGGCTCTCCTCCTTTCTGAGGGACCGCACTCAGGCGGTCCGACTAGGCGATTTCACCTCCACCCCTCTCCCTGTCACCTGCGGTGTTCCCCAGGGCTCCTCTCTCTCTCCCTTACTCTTTAATCTCTATATCTTTCCTCTTATCTATGCACTCCAGCAGCTGGAGGTCACTGTTTACAACTACGCGGATGACCTCCAGCTCATCTTTGATCTGTCCCCCTCTCCTCTCTCGGTCTCTAATTTCCAGTCAACTATGACATTCATCAGGGACTGGATGAACCACAACCATCTTAAACTGAACCCTGACAAGACCGAGCTGGTTCTCACTGGTGGTTCATCCAGCCCCTGGAACTCTCTTTTCTGGCCCCCCTCTCTTGGCCCGGCACCATCCCCTTCCACCGCGGTCAAAACACTGGGTGTTAAAATGAATAATCAGCTCACTCTTCACTCACAAATCAGTTCCGTGGTTTCCTCCTGTTTCCTCACTCTCCGAACTATCCGCTCTGTTTCCCGCTTCTTCTCTCCCCAGGCACTTAAGATCATCATAGCCGCCCTGGTAATCTCACGATTGGACTACGCCAACGCCCTCTATCATGGCATTCCAGCGTACAGCCTGCGTAGACTCCAAACCATCCAGAACCAGGCGGCCAGGCTTATATACGGCCTTCCACGCTATCACCACTCCACTCCCCTTCTAAAAGAGCTTCATTGGCTCCCCGTGAAACAACGTTCCCTTTTCAAGATCGGATGCATGGTCTTTCAGGCCCGCCAGGGCACTGCCCCCGCTTTCATTGCCTCACTAATTAAACCCTATGTCCCCGCTAGAAAGCTCCGGTCTTCCTCCAAGTCCCTCCTCCAGATCCCCCGCTTCTCACGCAAAAAGTGGGGCGGTTCTAACTTCTCAACTCTGGCCCCTACTTTCTGGAACTCACTTCCAGACAATCTCCGTTCTGCAACTCAGTATCTCTCCTTCCGTAGAGACCTGAAAACTTTCCTCTTCAGCCAGGCTTTCCCCGCCTAATACTCACTTCACCCCTCCATGGTCTTTCTCCCTCAGTTTCTGAACCTTCAGCGCCAAGAAACCGCAAGGTGTACGCCGCGCTCTACAAGTGTTTTAAATTAAATTAAATTAAATTAAATTAAATTAAATTATGCAAGTTGAACAAGGATGAATACACAAAGATACGGAAGTCCTATTTCAAGTTTGTCTAATCGTGCACAAGAAGTGAAATAAATAAGTTACGCTCATAAAATACATGGCGGTGCAGTTCAAATTACAGGACCTCTGTCACGAATTCAAGAAAGGTTACAAATGACACCTCAACCAAACTAAAAGGAGAGGAGAGCCATGAGCAAATATAAACAGAAAGCATTGATTGCACCCGGAAGTTGCATCCCCCTAGAAAGCTAGTGAAGTGCATCAAGCATGTTGGCACGGTGGCCAGGTGGTAAGGCATCGGTCTTGTAAACCGAAGATCGCGGTTTCGAACCCAGCCGCAGTCCGCGGTAGGAGTTCCTGCAGGGTGGGGAGGAGGAGGGGGAGGGGCAGGGTGGGGGTAGTAATGTATGGTTTACGGAGTTTGACAGGTAAGTAAACATATAAATTAATAAAACGAATTTCGATGCGCGCACTGCATCGCATTTGGTGATGCAGTGCAAGCAATGAAATCCGTTGTATTTATTTATATGTTTACTTACCTGTTAAACTCTGTAATCTATACATTACTACCCCCTACCCTGCCCCTCCCCCTCCCCACGTCACCGCCCTGCAGCAACTCCTACTGCCGACCGCGGCTGTTCGAACACCGTCCGGGCCTTAGAGTACATGTTTTATTTAAAAGTGCCTGTTTAAAAAAATGTCATTTTCTGCAACAGTGAATGAAATAATGGTTGTCTTGTTGCACTATTTTATTGGAGAACCGACATAGAGTGTTAATTATGTTTCTGGCATGGCTTGCGCTAAAAAGATGAACGCTTATTGCTTGTTACGATGTATCGTTTTACTCTTAGCGTTTGCAACACTGTAACGCTGCGGCTCGTTTTGGCAATCAATAGCGTGTCCATTATGCTTGCGCTGTTATTTAAAATATTTGCTTCTGAAAAGTTATGCCTTCAGATTTATCACTACGGTAGCAAACTTTAGGTAGAAACTGAAAAGACAGGATATGTTGGCACTCACTACTTTAGTCTCTCTCATCTTCTTCAGAAGCTGGCTTACTCTGTAACTCCTTCGGTCGATCAATTACGCTTGTGCTGTCGCTGCCATTTTTTAATTCTCAAGGGCATTTTAAAGAAATACGCCTTCCAAACAAAAGTGCCGCACTTGCAGAGTACCCCAAAGTGGAGGAGAGGCGGGAAATCACACCCACCTCACTTCCACGTCTCACCCACACCCCACCAAACAAAATACCATTCAAACAGAGCAATTTTCTTCTTTTCCCCTGACCGATCCATGTGCACACACTCCGATGCAACAGCACGTTAGTCTTCTCACTCGGCCGATGGCCACAGAACAACTAGGCTTCTACTTCCTTTCCAGCCAGTGTTAGGAACGGCTGTGCCATTCTAGCCTGGATCCTACCAAAACAAGCCCAAAGGTGGCCCATAGTGCTACTCAGAGGCAGGAGGGGCTTGAGCTATTCGTGCAGCAAGGAACTCCCGCCTGCCTCCCAAATTGAACAGCCTATGTCCACATCAGAATCAGGGTGCAAAGGCTCTGCACAATTATGTTAAAATGTCCCAAAAATGTTATTCAATGAGTCCAATATTTTATATAGTTTATTTATGTGCAAATGGCGAGTAGTCTGTCACTAAAATTCCAAGCAAGTATTATATCATGAAAGAAACAAGTACCTAGAATAATACAAGCAGTGTTAAAAGAAGCTTTGGTACCTTACCTATTAGGAACAAAAAAAGCACAAAGCAGTTTGATACCCTCTATAATGCACTTTCAAACAAGCATTGAAAATGCAATCTTCATGTATTTGTTTGTGATAGAGCCTTGGCTTCAAGTGGGATTGAAAAACTGGGAGGGGGATCTCTCATAGGGGTATGGCCGATGTAATTAAGGTCGTGCCTTACTACACTTAAGCGAAAACTCTGTACTTAGCATAGTGTGCTGCTCCACTGGTGTTTTGCTGTGTCTGTCCATTCATCCAGATTTATAGCACAAGTAACATTACAGCCACAACAATTGGCTTTTTCAATGGCTGTAAACAGCAACAACTATGACTTTGTTGTATATAATATTGAATATGCTTCCGATCTTGTAGGCGAGGGTGTGATATAAGTATAGAACTGCTAACTTTAGTGCTGAAAAAGCAGCTACGCGCCTTACTTTGGCTCAACATCTTGTGATTCAAAACATGAAAATGCCCTGGTGTAATGTAAGTGGTGCTCATTTGAAGCACTCTAAGTTTGCGTTCTATAAAACTGAAAAATTTGTCTATTTGAAGTGTCATCAAAAGCAGTGATGAATGTTACTATTGCAGAACTAAGTTTTTTTACCCAAAGGGTATAAATGGAGAGCACGATAGGGACCCGTCTTGGCACCTGCTTTTAAAAACTGCTGGTGTTGAGCACCTGCAGGACCCGGCTCACTTAAAGCCCTGGTTGGAGCTATTATAAATGGCAATGTCTTTTACCTATGTGTTATGGAATGAGGAGTAAAGCAGAGTGGCGCTGAGTGGAGTGGAGTCAAGCAGAGTGGTATGGAGTAAAGCAGAGTGAAGTGGAGTAAAGCAGAGTGGAGTAAAGCAGAGTGGCATTGAGGAGAAATAGCCATCACATCACATGCGTGACAACGTGGTCGTTACAACAACTGCGTTGTTGCATCACAGAACCATTACAATGCTAGTTGTTACAACTACTTGCTCTAGGTTGAGTGGTGTAAAGCAGAGTGGCATGGAGTAAAGCAGAGTGGAGTTGATTGGAGTGGAGTAAAGCAGAGTGGCGTTGAGTGGAGTAAAGCAGAGTGGAGTGTGGTTGTGTGGAGTAAAGCAGACTGGACCACAACACTACCATAAAACACTACCACTAGCACGACCTTACCCCGACCCCCAGTCCAGTCCCCACACTCAAACACTACATTGCACGACCCCCCAGCACTACCTTAAACCCTAAAACACTAGCCTACACTACACAACCACCACAACACTACCCTAAACCCTAAAACACTACCCCCAGCACGACCCTCCCCCGACCCCCAGTCCGGTCCCTACACTCAAACACTACCCTGCACGACCCCCAGCACTACCCTAAACCCTAAAACACTACCCTACACTACACACTGCGCTGCTTCCAAAATGGCCATATAAGGGTCCACAAATTACCACCAGAGAGCATCCAGAATAGTTCCACATCGGGCGGGAGCACCATACAAAATCACTTGCACAGCATCACCACATCTGCCGCTTTTCTTCACAACTTTCTGATGTAAAGCTGTAATCTCCACAGGCATGATAGCCAAAAGGTGAGATCTTCAACATGCCGATTCCAAACTTGTTGGCACTAAAGTCTTCAGAAACTGCCAGAGGCTGCGGGCTGTCAGATTTCAAGTCATTAAGGTTAAGTACCCAAAACATACTTCTGTAGGGTGTCTGAGTTTAAATCATCTATATCAAATACACCAACATGTCAAATCTGTAGGCTGACTGTCGGCTGGCTGTGTTTAAACCACACAGGTCAAGCATCAAATCTTCAATTCTGTAGGCTGACAGGTTTCAAGCAACATAATGTCCAAGGCCCAAAAATTCTAATGTGTAGGCTGCCTGTTGTAGAAAACACCGGTGAGGCATCCAAGGCATTGCTCTGGCATATTGGAAATCATCCTTTAGTTAGTTGTGCAATTCCTTGGCTCTTCACGCGTGGTTCTTTTCAAACTCGTCACCACTTTTGTAAACTAAGTAGGGTCATTGTAGGTAATTAGTCCAGTAGCCAGTATTATAGATTATGTAGGACAAAAATCTTGGACAGGGCAGATCCAAGTATTCCTACTAGACCCAGTGAGTACAGGTAGGTATTGCACAGAACTCCTTAAATTGAGAAACTGTAAGATGAATTATATAACATGATTGTAAGAAAGCAGATCTTGAATAACTGTTTTGCAGACTTGCATTGGCATTTGGATGAACTCAAACTCCACTGATTATTGGCATAGCACTAGAGTGTCCAGACATTGCCATATGGAGAACAGAAGGTTTGTGGCTCTGCTCCTCTTAAGTCCAACCAGGGTGGTAGTGAAAATTAGGGGAAAAAATGATTTTTGAAGTGGCTCAAAAATTTGACTAACATAAGGCAGTTTTTTAGTCAACTGTGTTGTTGTTGCCGGGCTTGTCACACCTTTTCTCATGTTTGCCTGCTTCTCTGGCCATGCTACCTAAAACAAACCAAATACATGCTTCCTGAGACTTATAAGCCTCTGTCAAACTGTCTGTATAGGCAATATTGGAGCTCAGCCACAGCTCCCACCAAGATGGTGGCCCTTTCTCTTATAGCCTTTTGATGGACTTTTTCATGTCCTTTGTTGCCAATACAAATGATGATGGATTTTATCATGATGAATTTCCACAACTCCTAACTGAATTAATTTACAGAAATTTTCACAGGCTGGAAAAAATTATCTCTACCACTTGTTTTGGTGAAGTTTATACCCATATGTCCTTCAAGTTTGATGTTGATCCTGCTTTACCTGATGCTCTTGGGTACTAATACTTTGGCCGTCTTCTTCATGAAAAATACTTTCACAATACAGAATTCTTCATGTGTGGAGCTTTACTATACACTCAGGGAAAAACTCTGTACTGGGAAAGGCCATATTCAGCAAAAGCCATTTTTTTCTCCTTTGGGAAAACATTTTTCTGCATGGATAATAAGTATGTTCCCCTACAAACATGTTAGGTGTGGGGCTGTTCCATTTTCATCCCCTTCCCAACCTGGGGGTGGGGGGTTTAGTCTAACCAATTTCTGGAGTAACTCTTTGTCTGTTTCTAGGATGCAGTTGGAGAGACGTTTGTGAATACCTCCAAACTCACAACTTAGTGGGCATTCACAAACTATGCCTTGATCGTCCTACTGTCCAACACTTACACATTGTTTACTACTGCATATTTGTACTTAGTCATTCTGGACAATTGTTCAGTAGTAGCGTCTGCAGGGTGCCATTTTTGTTGCTCTCTATCAGACATTGGCCATAACTGCAGGTTTACAGTTTTACAGTTTTAAAAACCTTTGTGAATTGGGCCCCAAAGAGCCTTCATTGGCTATACTTCATTCATTAAATTCTTTATTTCGGCTAATATGCCATAAAAGACAGTGCATACATTACATTGCATTTCATTAGTATTTAAAAACATATTATCACTTGAATACATAAAACACAAGATATAAAATACAATACAAGTTGGATGGTAATTTGAGCAGAAACATACATTCATAAAGGATATAGTGGACCATCATGTCAATCCCAGCATCGGTTCGATTACAATTGATGCCCCACTTTTTTCCTTTGATAAAAGACGGAGAGCAGAAATCTACTGACACTGAACACTATTTGTTGGGATGTATTTGTTAGTAGGATTCTCAGAGCCTGAGAGCATGACCTCAAGCCCAAAAGTAAGCATATTGGTTTAATCCACTACCTTCTAGCCTGAGCATATAGGGGACAGAAAAAAAGAATATGCTGTTCATTTTCGGTCTGATTTTGGTCACACATTGGGCAGAGTTCATCCATTACTGGGGATGCTGGATCGCGATTTCTAGCCCACCGTGCCAGAGTAGTTTTAATCAATAGATTTCCATAGCGAAATTTTAGAAATAAAGTTTTGGCAAGTGGCGGCTCGATCTCATCCATAAACATCTCATAGAGCGGTTCATCCTTAAAGTTTAGGAACTTTGCAACTAAGGTACCACTGGTTGTAATATTTACAGTCCTACTTAACATAAAACTCCAAAAGGCTCTTTTTAGGATTAGTTTGGGATTAGCAGGTAATTGCTCGGGATTCTCCCAAAAGTGTTTCAATCCTATATTATTCAACCATATATTGATGTGCCTTAGCCATGGAGTGGTACTCTGGCTGTCAAGAATCATGATTTCCTTTAACCCATCTCGGTAGTCTTGAAGTTCGGGCACTTGCCATAGTCTTACCCGCAGCATTAAAGGTCGAATCAAAACTTGGTGGTCAGTCCTTTTGAAGTTTAAGTCAAGCTCCAGGGGAACTAAAGGGGTGCCTCTAGGGACCCTTACCAAGCTACGCATACAATTGTTATCTAGAACACTGAAAGACTCCCTGGACCCGGGGCCCCATATTTCAGCACCATAAAGAACAGATGCTTGGACCTTAAATTTGAATAATTCCATCACTGGGGATACCGCTTTACTAGTGCTCATACTTTGCTCCCTAAGTACTGGTTTGACATTTTGCATGTAGGTTAATTTGCTTTTGTCAATTTGGGCTTTCCAAGTAAAATTTGAATCCAAGGTCACCCCTAAATAAGAGAAATGTGGCACTGATTCGAGCGTAGCTCCTTTAAGTGTTAAACAGCCCTTATCTGGTTTGATAGGATTTAGGGCCATACATTTGGTCTTCTTGCCATTGATCTCCAATCCCTTTTGGCTACAATATTCATTAAAGGTGTTTAATAATGTCTGCAACCCATTTTTTGTTTGGGAGATCAAAATGGTGTCATCGGCAAATAGCAAGGATGTCACCTTTTCGCCATTCAGTTTTGGAGAATCATTTTTACATCTCTCTAAAAAGGAGGGGATGTCGTTTACAAAAAGGGAAAATAGCGTCGGGGCCAGAACACAACCCTGGCGTACTCCTCGTTCGATGGGTATTTTTTTAGTTAATTCGCCATTTGGACCCCATCTGACTCTCGCGAAGTTCCCTTCATGTAGCTCTTTGATCAGGACGACAAGATTTTTTGGCATGCCTGCTGCACTCAAGGTTGCCCATAGGAGACTACGAGGCACCAAATCAAAAGCAGCCCTTAAATCTACAAAGGCTACATATAAATGGCACCTCTTAATCACTACGTACTTCCAGTAGAGGCAGCAAAATCTAAAAATTTGGTCTATTGTGCTGACCTTGGATCTAAAACCGGCTTGGAATTTGGTTAAAAAAGAATTTTCATCTAGCCAATATTAAAATGTGTCGTGAGTATATTTTCTGTAAGATGTCCATTAGACTTATTGGCCGATAATTACATGGGTCCATCCTATCTCCTTTTTTAAAAATTAAAACAATTTCCGCTCCCTTCCAGCTTTCTGGAAATTCTAAAGTGCAAGAAAATGTATTGCACAGATAATTAATATAAGGTGCCCATACTTCAAGGTTGTGCTTGTACAGGTCCCCTGGGATTTTATCCAAACCTGGAGCTTTCCCGGATTTGATTTGTGATATTGCCAGCTCTGTTTCCCCTATAGTAAAAAACAGATGTTCAGCTGGAGATTCAGGATTTTCTACACTCGTATTCATGTATGGGTCATCGTATTTTTTGTAAAGATTCGTGAAGTGTGTGACCCATGTTTAGCTCATCCAAGAAAACATCTTTGGTTACCCTACCTGCATGGTTCCCATTTGCGACCAGCCTCCAAAAAGCCACATTATCACGTGACTTGGCGGCTTGCAGCAATTCAGCCCTTTTATCTTCCTCCCAAGCTATCTTTGAGGCCCTTTGAACAGATTTGTAGTCACTCCTTGCTTTTTTTACGTCTGTTGGAGATTTGGTCTTGATTGCCAATAGTAATTCCCTCTTTGACTCTCTACAGGATCTGTCATACCATGGCTTACTATGGGACAGATTCTGGGTCTTCTGCTGTTTTTTTTTTGGCATCTTGGTGACTAGTAACTTCAGGTCAGCAAAAAATTTTGGGTGAATTTGGAGAAATGAAGTATTACTATCATTATCATCACTATCATTATCGCCTATTCTTTCTAAGTAAGGACCAAAAGTGTCTGCCAAAAGCGAGTATATTTCACTTAAAATATCGCTATGATCCAATATAAATGGCCATTTTAGGGACCTTCTATTATTGCTAATATGGATCTCCGAATTAGCGACTTCGTCTTCCTCAGATGATGAATGTTGGACAATGTCATTCAACAAATAGGCATCCAGCATAAAATTTAAGGGAAAATGGTCACTTTCAAACCGTTCCATTACTTTGAGGTCTATAAGATGAGGCCAGAGGGGAATAGAAGCAATCACAAAATCTAAATTGCTTTTATAGTTGTTCCTGGTGAATGTTGGTTTTTTTGAGCTGTCGGAGGGTAACCGTCCGTTACATGCCCTAAGGGAGTGTTCCGTATATAGATTAATAAGTTGTAAGCCCAGTGTTGTACATTTAACCTGTTTTACATTCTCCAGGATAGGGATTTGGTTTGCTTGATCTTCATCATTAAAGATTTCGCTAAGACCCAAGACTGGCTCAAAATTGCAATTTAGATCACCAGCCAAGATAACAAAATCCTCCCTGGGATCTAATCTGCTCAGAAAACAATCTAATTTGGCAATAGTTGGTGATTCCTTTGAGGAGGGTGAAGGCCTGTTATAGACATTTATAAGAAATAGGTTCCTCCCATTGCAAGCTGTGATCTTTAAGGCTAGTATGTCTACGGAGTTAGTGGATATCTCCTCAATGTTTACACTTAGATTTATTTTCACCCATATCAGAAGTCCCCCTGACGGCCTACCACTTCTAGAGGGTGTCGCACCAATCCCATAAGTCTTGTAGCCCACCCTATGAGGCGTCTCCACAGCCCAAGTTTCCTGAAAGAGGCAGAGATCAAAGGACTCTATATAGATAACCCACTCCGGGTCCCTTAAGTTTTTATCAACTCCGGCTATATTCCAACAGATCATTTTCATCGGAATTTCAGGAGTAACTAGTCTCTCAGGGAAAGTCCTAAGTGTCACTGCATGAGAATTTAGGATGACATCATGGGGTACATTAACATTGTCATTGTCAGTTTTGCCCATACAGAAGGGAGCTGTATTAACCAATGCATCATTCACATCATCGAAAATCACAGTATTAGCCAATGCATTCTGAGTGGTATTACTCACGTCATCACAACTCAATATATCTAACGCCGCAAACCCCAGCATCTCATGGCATCAATCACAGTCGTCTAGACCGCTAAAGATGTCATATCTATTAGAGGTTTCTAGCGGTGTAAATGGTTTCAGATTATCCATCCTACCCCTCTGGATGTTATGAGTTTTGGCCGATACATAATTCCATCCCTTTGGATCTGGTGCTATCATGGGGCATGGTATGTAGTGCATATTGTTTACATTCTGCAGAGGGGGGGGTATGACGCGTAACAATTACTCCCAGCATTCTGTACAATTGAATGGTTATTTGGTTGGGTTGTGGGTAAGTGGTGTGATTGCTGATATTGCGGCAAGTGAAGCTGTGATGGAAAAACCACTGACCTCGGGTAGAAGTAGGTTAATGGTTTGGGGATTATTATGTTATTTGCATTTCCAACCTGCCAGTTCAATATGAACTGGACAGCGTTTGGATCCCTAAAATTCACCACCACTACGTCACCATCAATGTCTTTGGGTCTACCCCCCAGCCATTGAAGGCGACGTACATGAACAATTTCTCCATTAACATGAGTTGAAATTGGCCTATATAGGCTAAGCCAATGCATGATCTTATTTTTTAGTTGGGCAAAACCTTCCCTCTTGATTGGTCCAAGCACAGGCACCCCTGTTAAAACTACCACGTAGGGTACTGCCTCTGGTGGAAGTTCGGGCAGAGGTGTCCTTCTAGCTTTCCCCCAAGCATGACTCGTATCTCCCGCCTCCCTTGTTGGTTTCACCAAAGGTGGATTGGATATGTTGCCAGTGTTTTTATTTGTAACATTTAATGATGATATAGCAACAAAGTTTTTTGGGTGTGGAGGATTAGGGGGTGGGTGGGTTTGTACAGTCGTCACCTGCGTGTTCCCCGTGGATTTGGAAGTAGATGCAATAGGGGGAGGGATATTAATAAGAGTAGTGGTAGCTTTGGGTGCTTGAGCTTTAGCTAATGTATTTTGTGGGACATTTGCTACAGTTGTTTTGGTCGCATTATCCAAACCGGTGTTAATTACATCATCCTTTTTACCCAATACACGCTCAATGTTACACAACCTACATTCCACCTCCATCAACCTCTCCAGTATGCTTGCTGAATAAGACTTAATCAAACTCTCTATGTCAAATAGGGACACAGGGTCCCTGCTCACAATAGGTGCATTAGCAGCCGCGGATGTGTCCATAGAATCTTCATTAGCAGAAGGGGTAGTTGGCATGGCAGGAGAAATTAATGGAGCAGTACCCCCCTCACTGTCTGTATGTGGAGTACAGAGTTCTTTAACAGCATTACTTGTTTTCTTGCCAAAATCGCGGCAACTTAATTTTGGTTGGAGCAGAGCTCCCCTTTTCCGCTGTTTTTTATTCGGTGGTGGACCATAAGTTTTTTGAGCAGGAATCAGTTTTTTAGCCTTAGTACGAGATATTTTTACAACAGGCGAGGCTTCTCCTTTAGATATACTTTGGTTATTAGAAAGTAAAGATAACACACTCACATCTGGGGCAGGCAAAGAGCTTTGTGTGAGCACAATTACATTAGCTTCCAAGGGCTGACTATCCAGTAAGGAGGATGAATCATTTACTGTCAAATCAATGTCAGTATCATTAGAACCATTAGCTGGAAGCGAGGGCAAAGGAACTAAGCCATTTTTTATATTTTCCACGGAACAACGTCGGTCAGCCCTCCTCTCAGCCAGGACAGACTCCCTTGCAATGTCAGGGGATGATTTGGAGAAATAATTGTCTAGAGTACCATTTAGCAACACTCCCTGTTTATCAGATGCAGGCAGGTCTGGATTTAACGATGCCATTTGCAAGTGCTAGGGAGAGGGACCAAGACAATCAAAGGTAATAAAGGGTGATGGCAACAATAAGTACCTTATAGGCCAAGGTTTATGGCCAGTCCGGTCTCCTCGGTTCTCGGAGGGTCTCAGAGGGTCCGCCCTTAGTCCGGGCTTTGTCCCGGGTGATGTACCGCACACGCGTCCCGCTGACGCGTAATGACTTCTGATCTTAAGCTGTCTGTGGATAGAGGGGGCGGAGTTACGGGAAGAGGCGGCAGGTGTGCTAGCTGGAACACGCACAGCCTGCTGGCCCTCGCAGTCCCGTCCTCCTTGAGAGCAGCTCCCCTCGCTTACTTCAATGCCCAGCGGGGCTCCTGGCACACTGATGAAATGCCCTAAGGGGCTTCTGGCAGCACAACGGTGACAAGGTATCCACGGACTCCTCGACGAGCGGCTCCCGCGAAGCGGGGGCCGCGAGGAGTTTTCTGCAGTCAGTCAGGCAGGGGGCGGAGTCACGGGAAGAGGCGGCAGGTGTGCTAGCTGGAACACGCACAGCCTGCTGGCCCTCGCAGTCCCGTCCTCCTTGAGAGCAGCTCCCCTCGCTTACTTCAACGCCCAGCGGGGCTCCTGGCACACTGATGAAATGCCCTAAGGGGCTTCTGGCAGCACAACGGTGACAAGGTATCCACGGACTCCTCGATGAGCGGCTCCCACGAAGCGGGGGCCGCGAGGAGTTTTCTGCAGTCAGTCAGGCAGGGGGGGGAGTCACGGGAAGAGGCGGCAGGTGTGCTAGCTGGAACACTCACAGCCTGCTGGCCCTCGCAGTCCCGTCCTCCTTGAGAGCCGCTCCCCTCGCTTACTTCAACGCCCAGCGGGGCTCCTGGCACACTGATGAAATGCCCTAAGGGGCTTCTGGCAGCCCAACGGTGACAAGGTATCCACGGACTCCTCGACGAGCGGCTCCCGCGAAGCGGGGGCCGCGAGGAGTTTTCTGCAGTCAGTCAGGCAGGGGGCAGAGTCACGGGAAGAGGCGGCAGGTGTGCTAGCTGGAACACGCACAGCCTGCTGGCCCTCGCAGTCCCGTCCTCCTTGAGAGCAGTTCCCCTCGCTTACTTCAACGCCCAGCGGGGCTCCTGGCACACTGATGAAATGCCCTAAGGGGCTTCTGGCAGCACAACGGTGACAAGGTATGCACGGACTCCTCGACGAGCGGCACCAAACTTCTGCACAATTGCAACAAGCACAGCGCACCAAACGCTGTTGTGGGTCCCCATAATTAACCGTTAGAGACACAAGACTCCAATCCATTTCAACACTAGCCACAGCACACCCTTCTACACTTTTTCAGTTGTCAAGGACAGCTTTGAAAGGAAGTCTACAGTAATGAGAGTGTTAGGTTTTGTTCTCCTGGTTATTAGTAGATATTTATGCTCTATAGATTATGTACAATTGTTTACCTGATCTACTGTAGAAATGTTCACACGCTTGCAATGTTTCAATTTAATTTGCGACAGGTGCAGTAGGAGGTGGACATGCAGAGATTGGAGCCAGTTGTTTGCTGGGGCTTTGATGCGAAGCAAACAACACTATTTTCCCTAGAGCAGTGTGAGAAAGTACCTAAGTTTTGTTGTGGCCCTTTGATTTTTTTCTCCAGTTTGCTAAGTGCAAAACTGCGTGCGTGCACTAGTCCTTGTAGTGATTTTAATTATGCCAGAGTCATTTTGGTAATTCCGCATTACATTTAATGCAAAATTTGAAGCAAAATTACCCACAATTCTGCAATTACTGCAGCTCGCGTAATTAAGAGTAATTTTAAGAGAAAATAAGCACAGAAACAATGAATTAAAGAGAGTGTGAGATGCTAATGTTCATGGTGTTTTGCATTTATGTTTTTTCAAAATGGACACAAGGTTGCATTTCCTGATAAGAAAATAGCTCAAAATGCTCAAAATGCAGGAGTAAGTTGGAGGGTATTCCTATTCTTTTGCAATTAGTGCTTATTTTTAGTGCAAAGTGCATCCTCGGGTCCATTTTGGATGTGAGAGGGGCTTTTTTTGTGCTAAGAATATAGCGGTAAATCACAAATTCCCTGTATTTGTGCAGTACTTTATTTTTTTATATAATTCTTTTTATTAACCATAAAAATAAACATAACACTTGCTTCAGAATCATTGCAGCAGGCGTAACATTTAGATCGACATACAGAAATGCATTGAGGACATAGCACTTTAAAGCCTCCCATTATCCTTCCCTCACGCAAAATAAATGGGCCCCAACCGAAAATCACCTGGCACAGAAACATGTACATTATGGTGTCTGTGGATCCGTTCTATAGGCCATCCAGGCCCCCCCCAGACCTTCTCACTTTTGCGTGGGCATCCCTTGCTCTGTCCAAATCATTCCCCCAGGCGTGTACCGTCGGGGGTATCCGGGCACTCCACGCTCGGGCAATATTGCGCTCTGCCACCACTCCTGCAAGGACCAGCCAAGTCATGGCCCATGTGGACCAAGCTACATCACCCGGCAGCCCCAGGATATGCCACCTCGCATCTAGTGGTACCTGTTCTCCCACCACGGTTACCATCACCTGGGTGACTTGCCTCCAGAACATTCGAATCTTAGGGCAATCCCACAATATATGAAACAATTTTCCTGTTTCCCTGCAGCCTCTCACACACTGTTCTGAAATGCAATGGCCCAAATGGTATTGCGCAGACCGTGAGGCATATGATCTATGGAGAATACGGAGATCAATCAGCCTAAATCTGGCCCTGATAGCTATCCCTCTGTGGCATTGCATGGCGTCCCTCCAACCATCGTCTTCCAGGAGGCCAACGTCTGATTCCTACGCCTCTTGCAGGGGCCCCTGACAGTCAGGGGTATTACTTATTAGTGTGTTATATGTAAGGGATATTGCCTTGTCAAGCATAGGGTCGAGGAGGAGTCTATCCTTGAGTGGAGTCTATTCTGGCAGCGGAGTCCCTTCTTTTTTGTGACAATGTAGTGCATGTCGCAACTGCAAATATCGAAAGTGTTCAGTGGATTGCATCTGGAATTCCTCCTGTAACCTGTCAAATGTTTACATTTCCCCCTTTTTGCAGATGTCTGCCAGGAGGTCAATAGCGATTGCACTCCAGCCACGAAAGCCCCTCCGTCTACCAACCTCGCCCAGCAAATTACTCTCCCATAGGGGGGTCTGTTCAGTCAGTCAAGGCTCCCATCCAATTATTTTTGTACCCTTCTGCCAGGCCATGAACACGGTCCGAGTGTGCAGTGGGAGGGACGAGACCTTCTGTCTGCCCCATACACAACAGAAAGAAAGCCGCCCAATTGCCCATAGCGTGGCGATCAGTCCGGAAAGCCGGTTTGTCAAGTGGTGCAAAGACCCACCCATTGATGTTGACCAATTGAAGCGCCCAGTAATATTTCCTTATGTCCCTAACTGCAAGCCCTCCATCATAAACCCCCTTTGTAGTTTTTTCAGGGCAATCCTGGGGCTCCCACGCCCCCCCCGCCCCCCCCCCCCCATATTAACATCAGTTGTTCGGATTCAACCGCCTGAAAGAAAGCCTCAGAGATAGATGATTGTGTGTTTTGTAAAGCATACAACAGGTGCGGCTGGGCCATCATCTTAAACAACACTGCTCTCCCCCTCTCCCCATAAGGGAAACCGATAGGCGCTGCCAATGCACGGCGTCCCCCCTCAACCTCTCTAGCTGGGAGTGTACATTCAATCGAACAAACTCCTCTTCCGTTTTGGTGTACCAGATACCTAAATATTTAAAGAAGTCCTTGTGAACCAACTCCCTACAAGCAGATGTTAAAACTGGTGGGTCCCCGGAAAGAGTGAATGCCAAAGACTTGTACCAGTTGATACGATAACCATGGATTAATCTGTGAAAAGTCTGACGGGGTCTGTGGGCATTGCGCATTAATTTCAAGTACTTAAGCACCAGCAAATTGAGCAAGTTAGACCCATCCCTAGTATGCACTTTACCTCTGCTAAACAATAATAAACTGCCTGTTCTTTCTATAAAGCATATGCTTTAAATTGGAACTGTGTGTTTGACCTATTTGCTTCCCAATAAGTTTGTTTCAAATGGTGCCTAGAATGCACCTATCACATGGTAGGTTCAAACTCAAATGCGGGCTACACTGTGTATTTTCCTATCCATATATATGACAAAATATAGGGCTGCTAGGAGCCCCACTGTGCCCTGGATGTGCAGAAATTTAAATGAACTACAATGACATATGACATATGACATATGACATAGAATCGTTCCTTGACTATAAATTGGAACCATATTTATGTGTATTGATAGGTCACGTATTAAATGTGCCTTATACGCCTACAGAGCATGGTGCTGAAATGTAAAACCAGGACACACTACATATTTTGGTTAGTGAGTTCTCTGAGTGAAATAAAGACACAAGTTATTTCACTGGGTGGGCCTTTCTAGATTTATCCCTGAACAAACCTAAATGTGATTTCCTATATCTGCTTGGGTAAATGACATTTCTTTCTTTTGTTATTTCCAACTTAATTTTGAAAATCAGATTTAATGGTGAACTCAGATATCTGATATCTTAAGTGGAACACTAACTTTGGAAACATTTACTTTAAGCTGTCAGTTTGCCACTCATCACTCTATCAGGGCTGGGACACACATCCTTGGCTGGAAGAGTTAATGCCTCTGCCACAGAGGATGATAGCTATGTATAAAGGAAGAGCAAATGGATGTTAGTTTCTAACCACGTAGCACGGGTTAGCCAACTGGGAGTGGACAGGAACTGTTGACAGAATTAAGAGCAACTTTAGCACTACTTATTTATATGCAAAGGAGGCCTTCCCCTACTCATTCCTAGGCCCCAGGTATAGAATGGGAAATAATCAATTCTGACCATGTCAGGTGGGATGCAAGCTCATCTAAACAGAGGAGTGGCTAAGGAGCTGGAGACAGGTCTGTCCAATAGTAGCTGGGTTTTGCCATATTGAAATGGACTTCTGGGTATTGCAACCAGGCAGTGCTGAAAATATTGAGGAGTTGGTGGTAGAATTTCTCAAATCACTGGACAGTACACAGGATAAAGCTGGCACCTCATCCACCACTTGCTCAGAGCATTCCTGGACCCGAGATGACTCCGCCTGAAGAAGAAAGTCCCACTAGAAGAAGACACCTGACTTCTGACTCCTGATTCCTGCTGGAAAAAGGGGACTCACTAAAGGACTCAATGACTCAGGAATGTCTGAATCCTGCTGACAACTGTCAAGTGTTGGCCTCCTGTTTGTCTGGGACACAAAAAACAGAAGGACTGCCAACTTTAACCCGTTGGCTGCTTCCGCTTTTTTGCGGCAGTGCAGCCGTTTTAAAAAACGGGCGCGGTCGCGTCGGCTATTGGCCGACGGCAGCACCAGCGAGGTAGTGCTGCCGTCGGCCAATGGCCGACGGCAGCAGCCAATGGGTTAAAAAGACCATCTGAGCACAGAGGACTGGACTTTGCAGTAGACCGAAATATAGAAGACTTGGTGCTAAAAGCCTTTTTAGAGAACTAGTAGCTGCAGGAGTGGTCAACATTAACTTTTCCAGAACTATGAAAAAGATGTGACATAGTCATTTTAACCACCTCCAGAGAACTGGGACAGGGCGCTAACCTTGCCTTGGGTTGTTTCACCCATGGCAGATAAGAAAACCAGGTTAACTTCAATCGTAGCTTTATGCCATGATGAAAACTGATTCAATAAGATCTTGTGGCAAAGGTATCTAGCCTCCTCAAGCCCTGCCTAGCTATTGCTTCCTGCTTTGATCCACTGGAAGATTTTGATTTCCACAAGAATGAAAAAGTCTGAAAGTAAAACTCTGGACCGAAACCAACAGGTGGAGCTCAATTGTGAGGTATCTGACTTTTTCGGACTCTCACTGGCGATAACCTTGGACCTTACCCTGCTGTAAGATTTTGACTTCCATGTGAGAGACTCAGGGCCTGATTTAGAGTTCCCCATTGGACACTCCATCTCAAATGTGACCGATATCTATTACAAGTGCATTATATCCTATAGCCCTTCTAATGGATTGAGTAGCTGTCTGACACACTGAAAATCAGGCTGGTGTGATAAATTATCATAAAATATTGCTGCCCATAAGAACAGTTGTATGTCACACTTACAATTACAGAAATACTGTACCATTGAAATATTGTTGTGAAATATTGACAACCAAAATTCAATAGAGTTATTATATATAGTAGAGGTATAGATTATTATTCTTAATTTCACATCTATGTACTTTAACGAAATACATACATCAAGAACATATATATATATATATGGAATCACCCATGATGGCAGTAACATTGGATACCAGTATAGGTTTCATTGCAAGAATTAACCATTACCATGTAACAGAGTAAGGCCAGATGGCGTCTGATTGATTTACTTAAATGTAATCTAGCACTATATGCACCCCTGTTGACAAACGTTTTTAATAATTTAATCTAAAAGTCCGTACCAACTTCATGAGGGAGCTCAGTGTCATTCCAATTTTTTAAAAAGATGATCGTTCCAATCCGCACTGTTACCACCCCATTTCACTGACAGATATTCCAACCAAAATTCTTGGCAGAGTTCTGTACAACAGGATATTGGAATAGGTTCAAGAGAATAACATCTTAAACGTATGTTAGTACGGGTTTTACACTGGAATTGGTACAGTAGAACAATGCTTAAATCGGAACCTAGTTATTGGAAAAAACACGGTGACCAAGTAATCTTCTATTTACCTCACCGTTATGGATTTGCCAATGGTCTTTGACCGTGCCAGCTGGTCAAAGATGTGGCAGTTGTTTTTTTTAGATGGAGCGCAATGCTAAATTAGTGCGCTTACTTGTATCGCCATACGCTAATACCAATGCCAGAATTCGGGTCGGTCAAAATGGTGAGGATTTTGAATCGAATTAGCATTGGTTGCGGAGTCCACCAAGGGTACGCGCTTGCTCCATTGTTATTCATTCTTTACATGACCAAACTTGCCCCATAGCTAATCTTAAGCACTCCACTATCCATCACATTGTATGTGGATTATACCATACTTATTGCTCGTACTCTCAAAGTACTGCATCTGTTAGTGCAATCATTCGTACATTATATGGCTGATCTTAAATTAACAACAAATGACGCCAAATGTTTCTTCATGACCTGTGGCCCCAAGGGCACTAAACGCATGAGTATTAAAATGGGCAGATGTCACTTAACAAGTATTGGTACTTTTCCTATATAGGTGTGTCTTTTAGCTCATAGGGGTCCTGGGCTCCACATGTATCAATATGCAGAGCAAAATTGGCCAGAACTGTAGGATCCCTTCTCAGTCTCCTCTTCTCATTTGGGGCAGGGCATGTGTCCTACTGTTGCAGATTTACACTGCTCAATGCATCCCAATAACAACATATGGGGCAAAAATCTTGGGTGTAAAAGATCATGAAACTCTGCAGCGGGAAGAAAATTGCTTTCATAGAAAATTTCTGGCTGTCCCTCCTTCTACCCCTCACTATGTTTGCCACAAGGAATTAGGCGTAAACTATCTGCGTGATTACATTCACACTACTCCTCTCCCTCTCCCCACCCCTCCCCCAATTGTGGCTTTCTGTTTGGAAAAAAGAGGAGGCAGCATTAACTAGGGATATAATAAATGACTGGCATGTGACATGGATCTCTAAATTCCACGGCTAGCGTATGTCAAAAAATCATTTGATGAGATTGGCTAAGCTCAGATTTTTACTGATAGGGCATCCTGTGCTGTTAATGACAGAAAGGAAGTACAAGCATTATTACAAGTGAGCTACAAGTGGATAGGGAAAATGCTGAATGTTTGAAAACTTCATTTTTTAAGTTCTTTGCACCTAAATCTTGAACTTTCCCCTACTAGTTACTTGTGGAATACTAGAGGATATTGGCTGCTTTCATTATTGTTCCGCTTTAGAGCCGACATGAGTAAATATTTGCTTTGCTTTCCACTTGGATATCAGCAAAAATTAGAAAGTGAAGTATGCCCATGTAATAATGCTTCTAGTGAATCAATGCTACACTTCCGCTTTTTTGTGATTTTTGTAGGATTTGCACCAAGAGATATTTAGGGGCCAGATGCAGGTAGCCCTTTACCGATCGGAATCGGCCGAAAATACCGATTTTCGGCCGTTTCCGATCGGTAAAGGGCTATGGAGATGTAGGTGCACATATTCGGTAATTTTACCGAATCGGTATTATTACCGAATCGGTAATTTTACCGAATTGGTAATATTTACAGATTCGGTAAAATTACCGAAAATGCTAGATTGATATGTGGGTAGCCAATTTTCCATTGGCACATGGCTTTCAGAATCGGTATTTTACCATGGAATACATATCCATGGTAAAATACCGATTCCTGTGTACATGCACATCTGTGCATGTACACATGTGCCATGTGACAGACAGACGTGCCCTTAGGGCATGTCTGTGTGCCACATTGCACACATGCCCGTTTTGGGGGTGCTAGAGGGTGTCAAAGTGACACCCCCTGCACCCTTGACAAAATCGGTATTTACCGATTCGGTAAATACCGAATCGGTATTTGAATTGAATCCCATGGGCTTCAAGGCCCATAGGATTCAATAGCAAATACCAATTCGGTATTTACCGAATCGGTAAATACCAAATTTTTAAAGAATCGGTAACAAATCCAGATGTTGGTACCTACATCCCATTTACCGATTTTGAAATACCGAATCGGTAAAATTCGGTATTTCAAAATCGGTAAATGTGATTTACCTACATCTGGCCCTTAGTTCCTTTTCTAAAACGTAGGAATTTTTGGTATTGTGTTCAGACCTACCATTATCTTCAACAACTGCTGTCAGATGAAGAGACTAGGGGCGAGATGTAGGTAGCCCTTTACCGATCGGAATCGGCCGAAAATACCGATTTTCGGCCGTTTCCGATCGGTAAATGGCTATGGAGATGTAGGTGCACATATTCGGTAATTTTACCGAATCGGTATTATTACCGAATCGGTAATTTTACCGAATTGGTAATATTTATAGATTCGGTAAAATTACCGAAAATGCTAGACTGATATGTGGGTAGCCAATTTTCCATTGGCACATGGCTTTCAGAATCTGTATTTTACCATGGAATACAAATCCATGGTAAAATACCGATTCCTGTGTACATGCACATCTGTGCATGTACACATGTGCCATGTGACAGACAGACGTGCCCTTAGGGCATGTCTGTGTGCCACATTGCACACATGCCCGTTTTGGGGGTGCTAGAGGCTGTCAAAGTGACACCCCCTGCACCCATGACAAAATCGGTATTTACCTACCGAATCAGTATTTGAATTGAATCCCATGGGCTTCAAGGCCCATAGGATTCAATAGCAAATACCAATTCGGTATTTACCGAATCGGTAAATACCAAATTTTTAAGGAATCGGTAACAAATCCAGATGTTGGTACCTACATCCCATTTACCGATTTGAAATACCGAATCTGTAAAATTCGGTATTTCAAAATCGGTAAATGTGATTTACCTACATCTGGCCCTAGTTCTTCTGTTATTCCGCACGAGGCACTATGCACTTTGAGTAACTGAGTCATTCACAATGCTTTTTTAATATTTTAATCTCAGGATCTGGTTTTAGTATTGTGTATGTGAAATATGTTTTCTATAATTATTTGTGTATCTTCAAATGTAATTGGTGGCACTGCATCCCTGGCTCTTATGTTTTCTAGGATTGTGTAGTGTTAGCTTTTATGTAATTTTATGATTGTGGACGCTCTAATGGTTTATTTATGAACCAAATAATGTTTACATTGATTGATTGATTGATTGATCGATTGATATGGAATTAAGTATAGTAAATGTATCATTGTCTATACTTGCTTAATGCATACTTCCCTTGAAAAAAACGTGGTTGTCAATATTTTTACTTCAATATTTTTGTAGCACAATTATTCAAACTCAATATTTTGTTTCCATACTCATTAAAAAATATCAGCCTATTCTTTGAAATGGAAATTGGAGCTAACCTAACAACTCTTACAACTGTGACTGAGCCTGAAGTCCTGTACTGTAATGTCATGCTCCAAATGTGTTACAAATTGACCTATAAATATACAGTTGGATTACTCCACTATTCAGACCAACGCAAATGGTATGTGTGTGTTCTGGAAAGCCTCAAGTGGAGAAATACATTTTGTCAGGACAATGAACCAGTTTATCAGGAATCTGGGCATAGGCATTTCACACATCAATTTTTCTGATTATATTGGCCTAGATGGTTTATTTTATTCTGTATTTATTTATGCACTTCACATAGCGCAAAGTAGGCTCCAGGCATCAGAGCATTTTTTCAAAGCAAAAAGAAGTTTTCTGATATTAGTAAATATGCACGTTTAGTACATCAAAGAGCAAGGTTAACTAAGAACAATGCAGCCAGAAACAATGATAACAATGTAGCTAAAATGCTATCAGCAAACTAGTGTCAGTTAGATGAAGGTGGGTAGTCAGTGTTCGCATACACAAACAAATAGCCTTTGGAACTGGAGGCATTTAAATTCCTTTTTAACCCGTTAAGTGCTGCGAACGTTCGGCGGACGTCGCGTGCACTACCTCGCTAGTGCTGCGCACGTCCCCTGAACGTTCCGATCCCGCCCGCGCAATGGAACATCCGCACTGGGGCGGAATTTGCGGCGCGCTTAACGGGTTAAAAGTTTCAGAAGAGGGCATAATACTAAGTGTTGGTAGAAGAGAATTCCAAATTTTTGTAGCCCTACCCAAGAAAGTGTATTTGTGCACCACTCTTTTTTTAAATGAAGGTGACTGCAGTAGAAGAGCTTCTGCACCCCTTGTTGATCACTAGAGATTTTCATTTTCTTAGCTACGTGGCTGGGAGCACACGTGTGGAGGGTTTTGTAGCTGATGCAGGCCATCTTGAATTGTACTCATGCTTCAATAGGGAACCATCGTGGTCTGATCAGGATGGTAGTGAGGAAGCCAAATTTCTTGAATTGAGAAACAAAATGAGTGGCTGCATGCAACACAACTCAGAGGGGAAAGTGAAAGCTTTTAGAAGGCCAGTAAGAAACAAATTCCGTTAATTGAGGATAGAGAGGGCATGGGTTGCGCTAGGGACTTCAGGCCATGGCCTCATATAAACTGCAGGATTCCCAAGGAACGTGCGAGTTGGAAACATTTGTTTTTGGGCGTAGAAAATATTTGGCCTTGTTGGTTTAGTCTGCTGTTGTTTTGGCATTTGTCTACAATAGTCCATTTCCACCCAGAGGAGTGTAAGGATCAATATGGAATCGATCTCATAGATGAGGTAAACACTCTGTTTTAGGAAGATTCAGTTGAAGTCGATAAGTGGACGACTGTTCCGAATTTTAGAGAGCAGAAAAATATCGCTGGTGGTGGGACCTTAGTCATGTCAACAGCATACTGGTTGTAAAATAACCTAGAATTTTTAAGGATGGCTTTAAGGAATCATAAATAAAGATTAAATAATGTTGGTGAAAGAATGGACGTTCAAGCAACCTCTTCTTCCAGACTAATTTTGCTAGATAGGGAATTCTCAGTTTTTAACCTTAAGTTTGGATTGATAGGAATACACCCAATTTAGCACATCTTCTTTAATATTGATACATTCTTTTAAGATCTTAATGAGAGGGATCCGATGGACAGTGTTGAAGACAAGTAACATATCTAAGAGACAGAATTTACTTAAGTCTAAGAGGCGGAGTGCATTGTCAACAGTTTGTAATAGGCTTTCTCTGTGCTGCAGACCTGTTGGAAACCAGATTTAAGATTATCAAGAAATTGTTAGATTGTATGTAATAAGAAAATTGTGAGGCTACATAGCTTTTAATGATCTTCTAAATGAAGTGGAGTCCTGACACAGGATGGAAATTGTTGAGGTCATTAGAATCCGCAAAGGTTTTCTTTCACTTCTGTTGATTTCACTGAACTGAGACAAAGGATTCTGAATATTGAGGTCCGATTCACAATCTGCTCGAAGGTCTGATGAAGGAGGAAGAGGGGGTACAATGCACTTTACCTTATTGGTGAAGAACTGGACACAATCTGGGACATTACCAGAAGCTGCGTTGTTAAACTACCTCAAGCAAAAGTTTAGAAGGATTCTTGGAGCAATCAAAAACATTTCCTGTGAGAAGACTTTGCTGAGCAAATGTGATCTTTGTAGCAATGGCAGGAACTCTCAGCTCAATCCTCTTGCAGAAAGAGGGATACTGTTGCTACATATTCTCAAGTGTTCTCAGAGATTTGTCTTTCCTTGAATAAATCTCTGGAAAGCAAAGAGACACAGGGCTTTGCTTCTAAAATTTCAATGGGACAAAGTTATTAAGCAGGTCTTTCACGCAATTGTTGTAAATAGATGTGGTGACATTGTGTAGTAATGAGGCCCACGCAGGTAGGATGTAGATTATGATGATTTATTGAAGTCTGTTACAAATGGATACGTTCTTGTGAAGCAGCCCAACCAGGAGCAGCCTGCCTGCTGCTCAGCTCATTCTCCAGCTGTCACATTTGACCTCACGGACACCCAACATTCCAATACGCATCATCACTCCAACATTTGATGCAGCACACATCACATTCACACTGGCTGAGGAGGGGGAGAGATAATGGCAGAACATTAACATGAACTGGATACTACACATCCCCCTTTCCTATATAACAGAAGCATAAGTGTGGTTACCTGAAACAAGATAAAACAATGTGCACAAAGAAAAGGAATAAAAGAGAGGAACACAAGTGCAGCTGAAAAGATGCAAGGAAGAGAACAAAGAGGAGAGAGCAGAAAGATAGGTGGGAGTAAGTGAAGAGGAATCAATAGATAAATATACACAGATAGGCATTGAAGAGGAAGCAATGGATAAATATACACAGATAGAAGAATAACCGACCCCAATAGAATATAATACAAAAGTAAGGAACAAGGAAAAATGAGGTAAAGGATGGACATAAAAGCACCATAACTACCCCCAAACACTGACCAGGCAGGCATGCAAGAAGGAAAGACATAGCATCACAAAAACTAAACACCAGTCTTACACCCAGACACACAGGGAAGAGAAAGCAGGATCTCCTCCTGAACAGGGGACAAAGAGCAAAAAACTACAATGAGGGAAAGACTGGGGACAAAGGAAGACTAACAACCAAATAAATTCCAGATTCCAAGGATTAAAAGAATATAAAACATCACGAGGAGAACTGAACAGGCAAGAAAACAAAGGAGACGAGAACAAAATATCACTCATCCTCCCCCATTTTCAAATTGACAAAATAATAATGTAAGCATTACAATGCGTTTGATTAACAGCAAAGTCTAAGAGTAGGCTCAGAATAAACTGTACCCTAACCGGGGATTGATACTGTAAAGTTTAGTGCTGGGTGAATGCCTATGGGTGAATGCCACCCATAGGGACAACCTTCATTAAAAGATAACCACTAGCAGAAAAGGGGCTAACACCCCATAAAACACACCCAGAGATAAGGGTGGTTATCTAATGTAAATGGGACTGACACCATGACCTACCCCTGAAATAAGGGTGGTTAGCAGTAGCGGCTCCTGGAGAGGAATGCTGGGGCGGTGGGGTTGGGTGGGGGAGGGGTAGGGTGGGTGGTAGTAAACTCCGGCATTTGGCCGGTTGGAGTTAGGTAAAGAAATTAATAAATAAAACAAATTAAATTGTGCGCGCTGCAACGCATTTGGCGTTGCAGCACGCACATTAATTTGTTTTATACATTTATTTCTTTACCTAACTCCGATCGGCCGTATGCTGGAGTTTACTTCCATTCACCTGCCCCATCCCCCACCAGACCCACTGCCCGCAGCACTCCCCCAGGAGCCGCTACTGGTGGTTAGCTAATGTAAATGGGACTGACACCCATGACCTACCCCATGGCATGGGGGAGGCAAAAAAATGTTTATGGGACTGATACCCATGACCTACCCCCAACATAGGGAGATGGCTAATGTAAATGGGACTGAGACCGATGACCTACCCCCGGGCACGGGGGAGTAAAGCTAATGTGAATGGGACTGACACCCAGAACCTACCCCGAGACGTAAGGGAGGTAAACCAAAGTAAATTGGACAAAGGCCTATTCACAGATATCCTGTGAAAGGGTTGACAACGTAAATCCATATAAATGGGACTAAGACCCATAAGTAGGTACCCTGTACGAGGGTTATACCCATGAAAATAATGGAATTCAAAACATTAAGTCAAAAGTACTGTGTGAGAGTGACGTAAAAACATAGTAGAAGCTAAAACTAGATGCAACAGTGAGGGATAAGTAACTAGAAGGACCCCTCAGCCAAGTACTCCTATTAAAACTACACTCCAAGTATATAGAGCCAAGATACAGAGTAATTTCCTCAAGGTTCTAATTCCCCTTGTAAACATGAGGCAAATACAATTAGTACAATGCCTACAATGTCAAGAAATGCGACTTTTCTGGAACACAAAATGCAATAGAACATTGAGGATGAGCTCATCCTTCCCACAACTTGACACAATCGCTCAAGGAATAAGGCCAAAATACACAAGCAAAACGCATGAACGTCATCACTACAAATGAAACAGAACGTCTGTCGCTCTGCAGCCCATCATAGGCTGCTGATTGCAGTTGTGACCAAGTCCGAAAAAGTGCCACACGCCAAAGAACACAAAATGACTTCCATCCTGCTGGTTAAGGCGTGCGTGTTATAGAAACAAACCGAGACAAGAGTCCGAGACAAGAAGTTCGTGAATGGCGATACGCCTAACACAGGCCTCAGTAGTGTTGTACACTCGCCTTCACCGCACGGCAACACCATCCTCACCAGACCTCGTAAATGAATGATCCATAAATGGCGACACGCATGATGCGCAGTACCGGGTGGCTCTCTCTGCATTTGAGCGCCAAATTGTGTCACTCAGGCAATTCTGACGTGAAGGAAGAACGCGTCACCACAGAGGATCCTCGAGGTGACTAGGGCGGCTTCAAGCGTGAGATAAAATGCATGCACACTTTTCGAAATTTGAAAACGCTGCAAAACAGATTAACCGGCCTCTAAATCGAGAATACATTGACATGAAGTCCAAACCTAAGCAGAAAAACTCACCACAGATTGAAGCATAACATAACAATTAGCCTCCTACGTTTTCTGGTGACGATGTAAACTTTTCAAACCTACATTAGAGAAAACCCAATAGTTGAATGACACTTCATGTAGACTGGATTGAACAAGATGCCATAAATGGGTCATAAGCGTAGTCCACTGCGTCTGCAGCAATGTATACAAACCATGAGCTGCAGATACTTAAGACACAATGTTGATGGCACAACGTTGTGAGATTTCCAAACAAAATCGCAAGCCATGGTTGACTGAGGAGCAGACACATGTGTAGAGTATGACGTCATACCAATCATCCCAAATTTTCCTCCAACATGTAGCCAATATAAAACTTCTTTGCGCTCACTGTTACACAAAATGTGATAACTATAATCCCATTTTCTTCTGGTTGTAACCTCAATAGGATTTACTTGCGCTACACAATCACTGCTTGTAAAATTCAAAGTACCAAGTAAGTAAATTAGATGAGCCCAGCGCGCCTGGGCTAGGGCTGTCAGATGGTGATGATACTGCTGGAGCTGAGAGGCATAGTGCTTCATCGTTTCTTGTTGACTTCTTTGCTTTTCTGTGAGGAACTTCTTTCTTGTAGAAGTCTTTGTTGTTCTGTGTAGAACTCCCTTGTATCTTCTTTGGAGTTTTTCCTTTCCTGTGGATACCTCCGCTTGTACTTCAAGTCCTCCTTTTTTTGTCTGGTTCCTTAAATCTTGTTGTAGCACGTAGCTAGGCACCACCTCGTCGCCAAAATAATGTAGCAACGAGATCCACGCAGGTAGGGTGTCGATTAAGATGATTTATTGAAGTCTGGTACGAATTGATATGTTCGCGTGAAGCATCCCCACCATGAGCAGCCTGCCTGCTGCTCAGCCCATTCTCCAACTGTCACACTTCACCTCACCCAACGTTACAATACGCATCATCACTCCAACATTCCATGCAGCACACAGCACATTTACACTGGCTGAGCAGGAGGAGACATAATGGCAGAACATTAACATGAACAGGATACTACACATTGATGTCATTGTTGAGAACCAATGGTGGGAGATTCAGCCTATCTGTAATTGCTAGTAAGTTGATGTTGATATTCGTAGTGTGCTGGAACCACATGGTCTCCTTTCTTTGTTGGTTAACAGTTTAACTACGAGATAGGAGTAAGGTGAATTGGATCTGATGGTAGGCAACCACTCAGTTATATAAGAGTGTAGTCCCACATGTTTTTATGCAAATTGTGACGGTCAGTGCATACAAGTATCTTCCATTTCCTCCTAGACACCACTATCAAGGGCTTGCGCAAAGCAGATGTCTCTTTTTCTTCCATGATTCGTTTGATACAACTTTATAAACAGCACCATGTGCACCTTGGGAACAACTGCAGTATGTAGATAGATCTTTATAAGAAATATTTTGAACCTCCCTGTTTTATTGCTGTACACTTCGGGAATATAATTCAACAAGTCTTGAGACACACCATCTCTATTAACAGCTATTTTTTGCTTCTGTTGTTCTCTTCCTTTTCCCAGTGTGAAAGTAGCTTTTTTGTTGCATTGAATTATTTCCTTCTAGCATTTCTGTCCTTGTAGACTTTTAATTAATCAGTACTTTCACAAACGTTTAGATCTTGATGAAATGGTCCTTGTTTGGTCTTTCATGCCTTCGGTCTTCTGTTGTCATCTTTGTGGTTCCATAAACTGAATCCACTCCAAATCACTTTGGAGATGATGAGGGATAGGACAGGAAACACAGATCATCTCTACTTTCACTTGGCAGCCATTCATAGTTTTCCCAAAGTCTGAAGTCTTTAAACACCTCTCTTGCACCTGCAACAGATCATTCTCTTCATCCCTTGTGGATGTATATTCTGCGTAGGAGCATTTCAATCTCACAGTGTTCTGATTGATTGATTTGTATTCTTGCAGTGCTGATTTGCCTCTGATTCATAGAACTACTTTTTAAAATTGTACTTTAACCCCTTGCCTGCGGGGCTAATTCCCCCGCTGTGCTGAGGGTCGCGCACAGCGCCCCGGTGCTCAGATGAGCTCAGCTCGTCGCGGCCACACCAGTTTCTGTAGAACGTTCAGCACGGCGGGGTAATTGGCCCTGCGTGCGAGCGTTGCGGCCGTTATGACGAGCTCAGCTCGTCATGAGCACACGGCCACCGTGGCTCATGACGAGCTGAGCTCGTCATGAGCATGGGAGGGGTTAAGCACTCCAGAGGGAGCGTGTGTGGTTTCTTGATCTCTCCTCATGCACTACTTCCCTCTAGACTTCCTCTGCTCTCACTCTGCCAGTTGCTTTCCCTTCTCTTTACACAGCTCTTCTGTTGCTGTCCAGCCCACCCTGCTTGGTGTCCCACTTCCATCGCACCCTCGAGCCTTATTTAACATTTGTATACATTCTTTGGCACCTGTCGTGTTATCAAAAGGCGTCCATTTAAAAATGTTTTTAACCCTTTTCTATATGTTCACCCGCAAGTGCACCTGAGCATGCATATGCAAAGGACGCTTAGAAAAGGGTTTGTATTTAGCAAACCTAGCTCAAAGATGACCACTAACACATGGGCTGGTTAAAATATTAAAAATGCATTCAAATGATGCTCAATTAGACGTGCTGCTTTCTTCTCCATAATCTTCCCTCACTGTGACAGTTTTCCTAGCCATGCAATACTGAATTACTAAAAAACTAAAACATGTGGCACAGTCATAAGTGCATGTAAATAAAATGCTGCCTTTTTTTACATAATCACAAAGCCAGATTGTCATATAAGTAGACTGAAGCTGTTTGTTAAAGTGTCATAAAATAACCCTCCTAATTCGGACTTTTGTTGTAGGGGAGGACTCGGACATTGAGTACCTGGAATTATACAAGCCGGTGGCGTGGTTTTGGATTTTGGTGGGCCTTGCATACTTTGCTGCAGTCCTGAGCATGATTGGAGACTGGCTGCGGGTCCTGTCAAAGAAAACTAAAGAAGAGGTAATGTTCTAGGTTTTGAACACTTTCTGAATGTCAATTGTAGATTTCGGATACAGACTCTGAAAAATACTTATACTGTATACATAGGAATACCTTAACCGATAAAGACTACTTTAATGTAAAACATCTGTATGTTAATTGCATCTAGGGGCAGGAAGGAAACCCTCAGTTATTATTCGCTCTATTGTTTGTCCAGTTATAGGTACAATGTAAGCTCCATGCATATACTCATTTGATCAATTCATTTTGCAAGGTATGCAGTGATGGATTTGAGCAGGAGCTTGCAGGAAGGGCCTTCTAAAACTCATTTTCGGCGAGCAACAGTTATTTTTCATCAGAACAAGTTGATCCAGAGCAAGAGCGAGATAAATAAAAATGGGGGAAAGAAAGAGGATGAAAATGGCAGAAAGACAGTGACAGAGAAAAAGCAGCGATGAAAAACAACCTGCAAGAAAGGCCTAAAGAGGTATGGAGTGGCTGATGGTCGATTAAAGAGACAGGAGCTGGATTCTAGACAATGGAACCCAACCTTTGATAGTGCCTGCCGCAGCCTTATGAGCACAAATTTGGACACCAGTAACTTTTTATTTATTTTTTTACAAATGAAGCACTGGCCCTTAGCT
This sequence comes from Lissotriton vulgaris, assembly GCF_964263255.1. Lineage (NCBI taxonomy): Eukaryota > Metazoa > Chordata > Amphibia > Caudata > Salamandridae > Lissotriton > Lissotriton vulgaris. The sequence continues at coordinate 1,690,984,493 of NC_141694.1, forward strand.
GCCATGGTTTCAGATTGCTTATGTGTGGCATTTTCATAGTTTCAGTGTAAATATGAGTACCATTCAACGACTATGAGGGACACTTACACTTTCTCGCAAGCAAAATCATGTAATGAAGACAAGGGAAAAATATAAATATTAGAAATTACACCCGTTTGAGCAGCGATAAACTCTAAGAAAAACTTTAAACTGCTGCATAGCATGAGAAATGGATGGGTACCTCAGTGTCCGCTCTGTCGGGCCATGGATACTGCAGAACACAGGGAGGCAAGAGTTTTCCCAGAAATAACATCAGTAAGGTGCTGCCATCAGGGTCCACATGAGGGCACTCCATACTAGTTACCAAGTTCACAAATTGCTATGTGTGATGTTGTATTCTCTGCACTTATGTTTCTCTGTACCTCTTTAAGTCCTGCATTCCATTTTCCCTGATGTCATCTTCTCCTGTGTTCTGCCCTGTCAGTTAGCTCCCTGCTTTCTGATGGGAACACCAGTTATTCTCTATGGTGCTTAATAAATAAGTATTAAGCCTTACCTCTGTCTACTGGCTTCATTTACAACACATGGAGACGATGAGCAGAAGGAGCTGAACAACCATAGAGGGAGGAGAGCTCCACTGGTGAAAAGAACCACGCGGATTTTTGAAGAAAAAAGAAAGAAAGAAGCTCTCCCATTTCAAAGAACCACGCAAGTTTTGAAACAAACAAGAACCTTTTATTCCATGCCAAGAGTATTGTATTAGAGATATTTTTGCCACCTTGAAGAAGAAAAAAACGTTTTGAACTGTAGCCTGCAAAAGTTTACGTTTTGAATTGAAGCCTGCAAAGTTTCCAGAACAACTGGTGAGTTTGGGAGAACATTTGCATATTTTTGCCGTGTATCTGGTTGTGACTTTGTCGAGTTTGGATTACAAAGAGGTGCACCTTGCTAAAGGAACCCTATTCAACGTTATATTTCGGAAAGTAGAACTAAAAAGAAACTCCTGTGCACGTTTAAAATTAAGGAGAATGAGAGCGCAACTTCTTGAAAGAAAACGGAATGACTTGTGTTGTATTTATGCCATTCAGTAAATATTTGACTTTTCCCTCGTCTGAACCGACAACACCGGTACAAACACACAGGCTGCATCTTTCAAAAGTCTCCTCGAGCAGACACACGAGCACACTCCTCGAGCGGAGAAGCACAAGAGCCGACTCACCGTTCGATTTCCCTGCCATTGTTTTCCTTTAACGGAGCCGCGTCAACAAGGAAGCACTCCAACAAGAAAGGAATAAGCGTCATTGACGGAGGAGGTGACGTGCCGGCGGTGACGCGACTGGAGGAAGCGACGTGCCAGCAGTGACGCGACTACGCAACGCAACGTACCCGGCGGCCATCTTAGGATTGTCGGGTATCCTAGCAACTGACATCGCCCATTGAACATCGCACCAAGTGGAAACCTATACTTCAAAAAGCTTACCGAGTGAAAAAAAAAGCCTCTTTAAACAGAAACGAGTGTCAGCAAGAGAAATTAAAGGGTGAGAGTGTCATTTACTAATCGAATTTTTTTTTTTTATTTATTCGTTTTTGAGACTTTATGCAGCGCACAGTGAAAGTCACCACAGACACTATTCCCTACATTGGAGAAGCAGAGAAAGAGTAGAGAAGCACATATTGCACGTGTTAATGAGGAAAAGGTGACATTTCATTCGAGTTTGACTATCTCTCTGTCAAAAAGAATTGTGCTTCTTTAAGAATGGAGAATCTGAATATTATTGCACCTCCATTGTTCTTACAAGCTACTGGGGATCCACCCATTGAATGGGATGAATGGATAGACATTTTTGAGAATTATATCGAGGCACTTGATGGGAAAGATTTCAGTGCAATTAGGAAGAAAGCCCTCTTGTTAAGTGCTTTGGGCAAGGAGGGTCAACATTCCTTTAAATATCTTCCCGTAGCAGTGAACCAAGATGGTAGGGCAATAACCAATGTTTACACAGAAGCCAAAGCTCGGATGAAAAAACAATATGCTAAAGAAGTAAATATTGTTATGGCGAGGCACAAATTTTACACCCAACCCCAAAGGAATGAGGAGTCTGTAGACCAGTTTGTGGCTAGGTTACGTGAGTTGTCAATAAAATGTAGTTTTGGAGAGATAAGGGACGAAATGATAAGAGACCAGCTGATAGTACAGTGCCGAAACAAAAAGATGCAAGAAAAACTGTGGGCGGCAAAAAACCCTACCCTACAAATGGCCATTGACATAGCAAAAGTAGTTGAGGAATCGAATGCATGCATGAAAGAGATGGAAAAGAAAGATAACACAAAAGAAAATGTTCAAGGCAATGGCGTTTCTTGTGTTGATCATGATGAAGTTGCCGTTGTGAATAAGAAAAGTGTAGATCTGGGAGGAAGTGGTCAGAGGAGATTTAACAATGCGTTCTCAGGCAATGACAGGAATAGATTCCAAGGAAGAATGTGCAGTAGGTGTGGGAGTACTTTTCACAGTTCGGACTTCAGGAGATGTTTTGCAATTGACAAAATGTGTAGGAAATGTGGGCGGAAAGGACATTTTGCGAAGATGTGTAGGGGTACAAACGTTGATAAAGTAGCCGTTGTTGAAAACAGGGATGAAGTAAGAGACATCGTTAGTATTGAGGGTGCCAACAAAATATTATGTTTAGGTGGGGATGGTGTGAATGAGGGTGAGCCTGGAAGGAGATTCAGACCAAAAGCCCAGTTCCTTATTGATAAAATTGAGGTTCAGCTGATGGTTGACCCTGGATCCTTATGGACCATTATTCCCAAGGATATGTTTTTAGCAAATTGGAAGGATGTGCAGCTATCTGCTAGTGACATTAATGCCTGCGGTTTTCAGGGTGAAAGCATAGATGTGATTGGGTTTATGGTGTGTGTAATATCATTCAAGGATCGCTCAGCCGAAGGAAAGGTGTATGTAGCCAAATCTGGTCCTGCAATTTTGGGATGGGGGCAACAGTATGACCTCGGGATAATAATAAATCCTAGAGCAGCACAACAAGTGATGGTGGTAGATAGCATAACCACAGATTCGATAGTTGAAGGGATGAATGGTCTGTTTGATGAGCATATAGGAGAGTTAAGGGGTTATGTGCATAAAATTGTTTTGCGGGATGATGCCATACCCATGCAACACAAAGTGAGAAAGGTTCCATTCATCGCACGTGAGGAAGTGAAGAAGATGTTGGAAGAAATGCTAGATCAGGGTGTGATAGAGCAGATCGAAACGTCACCTTGGATTTCCCCCGTAGTTATTACGACCAAATCCGATGGAAAATTTCGTTTTTGTGTGGACCTTCGCACCCTGAACCAAAACATTGTAGTAGACAACTTCCCCTTACCGAACATCAATGAGTTGGTCCTATCACTAAAAGGTGGAAAGTATTTTTCCAAGTTGGACCTTCGCAGCGCCTATCATCAAATAAAACTACACCAAGACTCAAAAGCACTGACAGCGTTCATAACAACCGAAGGAATATACCAATTTACACGAATGCCTTTTGGACTCGCCTCTGCAGCTGGGGTATTTCAAAGGATGATGGGTGCTGTACTAAAAGGCGTGAACAATGTAGTGTATTTTCAGGACGATGTCCTGATATTTGGGGCGACTGTTGAAGAACACAATGTGATCTTGAAGACCGTTTTGGAGAGGATGGAACAGGCAGGATTGACTCTCAAGAAAGAGAAATGTAAATTTGCAGTGGAGGAGGTTGAATATCTTGGGTATACATTGTCTGTTGACGGAGTAAAACCCAAGAGAGACTTATTAGACTCCATTAGAAATGCACCATCTCCGTGCGATAAAGATCAGTTGAGGTCTTTCCTTGGCCTCATCGAGTACTACGCTAAGTTTGTAAGGGATTTTGCAGAGAAAACCGAAAAGATCAAGGTGCTGTTGAGGAGTGGATGCAAGTTTGTGTGGGGTGTGGAACAAGATGAGTGTTTTAAAAGAATCAAGGTGGAAATTTGCGAGGCAGGCATTTTGACACCGTTCGACACCAACCGCAAGTCAGTTTTGACAGTGGACGCAAGTGCTGTAGGTGTTGGTGCGGTTCTGGCTCAAGTACACGATTCTGGTCTCAAAACTGTAGCATTTGCCTCAAGGACACTCACTACAGCCGAGAGGAATTACTCTATAATCGAGCGTGAAGCTCTGGCCGCAGCATGGGGTTGCGAGTATTATAGGATGTACCTGTGGGGGTTCAAGTTCACGTTATTGACAGATCACAAACCCCTGGTTAAAATACTTTCACCTGGCGGCGCTGGCAAGGGTTCTGCCAGGTTAGCTAGACTCGCTGCCAGGATACTTGTACACTGTGGAATATATTCCCGGTTGGAAGAATTGCCAGGCGGATGGACTCTCTAGACTTCCACTACCTTGGGAGAGGGTGGACAAGTTAGGGGTAGAATCTCTCAACTCAGAGGGTTCTGTTGCCGCTGTGGATGAAGTTGTAGATATGTGTGCTGGGGCAATTAGTAGAAGTTTGTGGAATACATCTATGGCTAAAGATGTGGTGTTGTGTGAAGTCAAAGACCTGATAGCGAAGGGTCCAAGGAGAGAGAGTTGCTTATCTCCCGCACTTCGTCCTTATTTAAAGGTTCTGGAACAATTGTCTATCTTGGACAAAGATGGATTCATGATTTTAATGGATGACAAATTCATTCCTCCACAAGAAGTGCGATTTACTTTATTTAAGCTGGGTCATGAGGGTCATTTAGGGCAGTCCCTTACCAAGAGGAGAATTAGGGAGAATTTTTGGTGGCCCGGAATGGACTCCGAAATCTCGCAGTGGGTGGAGAGATGTACCGATTGCTTGGAAAGCGAGAAGAGACTTAAAGTGGGTAGCCATACTGGTTGTGGCTCAATAGTAGATCCCGGGTGTCCTTGGCACACCATATGTCTTGACTTTATTGGCCCGTTCTACCAGTTGAATCAAGATATGAGGTTTGGGTTGGTAGTAGTTGATGTCTCTTCCAAGTGGTTGGTAGTCAAATTCATGAAGGAGATCACTACGAGCAGCACTATTGCTGTGCTGAGTGAGATCTTTAGAGAGGAAGGTTTTCCCACAAGGATCATTACCGATAATGGGACGCAACTCACCTCCCTAGAGATGGCTAATTTCTTGGGAAGGTGCGGTATTATTCACTCAAGGACCTCACTTTACAACCCCCAGGGAAATGGCATAGTGGAAAGGGCCAACCGCATGGTTAAAGGTGCCATTCAAATGGCGATTTCTTCCAGAATGGATGTGAAGAGTTTGGTTAATGACCTGGTTTGGGCCTACAGGACTACTGAAAATGGTGTGACCGGTTTGATCCCGTTTTCTGTCATGAGGGGACGTTCAGCGGGTACTAAACTAGTGGCTGCGTGGATGAAAGAATATCTGAACGCTGACCTTCCTGCTGGTCCTGGTGAGCCTGACACTTTACGTGAATCAGATGGCGCGTGTAAATTTGCTGTGAATGATTGGGTGAAAGTCAAACCTGGTCGAGTGGGTGTCGGACTGACGAAGTTCAGGGGACCATTTAAGGTCAAGTCTGTCCATAAAAGATTTGTCACTTTATTTAACGGTGAGAGTTGGAACTTGAGGCGTGTGGCACTGTATAAAAGAGCCGAGCGAGAACCGGTGAGAACCAATGAGCCTAGTGCCAGTAGTACCAATGAGTTTTGTGCTAGTAGAATTCAGAGAGTGAGAAGACCTCCAGGTTATTTACGTGACTTTGTTTGTAAGTAAGGTCTCTCTCTGTAACGAAGAGCATGGTCTTATCATGTTTTTTTTTAGACTCACTTTCTTTTTTTTTTGTGTTCCTCCATATGAAGGGAAGAGGATATGTTGTATTCTCTGCACTTATGTTTCTCTGTACCTCTTTAAGTCCTGCATTCCATTTTCCCTGATGTCATCTTCTCCTGTGTTCTGCCCTGTCAGTTAGCTCCCTGCTTTCTGATGGGAACACCAGTTATTCTCTATGGTGCTTAATAAATAAGTATTAAGCCTTACCTCTGTCTACTGGCTTCATTTACAACATGTGACATTTCCATGTTTTCAGGGTAATTATCATTCTAAGGCCACATGTGTGACACTTAGAGTGACATTTTCTCAGGAGTAAAACAAAGTACTGAAGTTAACGTGAAATAAGAAATCTCAGAAAGTACCCCCTACAAGCATTAAATAAGAAGCTCTAAAAAATGTAAATATGCAAAAAAAAAATGAAATTTCACTTGGTGCATTCCCACTGATGTTTGTGTCCTATCTCCCCCACATTAATAAGCTTGTGTTTGTTCTAAGTTGTGAAGTGTCACATGACATAAGGCCATGGACCTATCTGTGCCAAGTGCCTACTGAGTGCTGAGCAGTAACGGCGGGCCCACTCTCGCATCTTGGCGGTCCTTGCCGGCAGGAGCCCCCAAGACTATCATGATCCTCGAGGCGAGTCATAAATATTAAAACCAGCACGCATTTTGATCGTCCGTTACACAATTGAAAACAAAACTTCAAATCTAACGACACAATGTGCCTAAAAAAAGAAATGACTCGAGTTATTCATGCAAGAGCCCACTGTCCAGGTATACAATTACCAAAATGCAAAAAGGAAACAACATATTCAGGGTCCAAATTTTTAAAACAGAACACCTTGAGCCCATTACTCTGGCCTTTTTTATAACGAAAGTTTTCCGCGTAATGTTAAGCTTTGCAGGAAAAACACATGCAACATACAGGTACTTAGCAGTGACGTATGGGACCAATCTTCCGGACTTAATGGGCGTATGAGGCAAGGTCCAAGGGACCACCAACAGCTCCCTTAGGGAAGCTCTGGGGCGACCAGGTGAAGAGGTGCATTAGAGCACTGAGTGCACCCTTCACTTAAATGGAGGATCAGGCCAGTCACAAAGAGGCTACTGGCTTGGACTGGGGACCAGTCAAGCTGAACCAGCCAGGGGGCTCAACTCTTGTGATGTCCAGGGACACGAGGGTACATTTGGTTCTCTTCTTCAGGGCCCAGGGGTGATGGGTGCAGAGGTTCCTTAGGTGTCGCATCTTTGTCACCTGGAGGATCCCTGCTGAGGGGGCCTGCACATCGAGGCTGCAGGCTGTGGAAAGTCCACAGTGGACAAGTTCAATGTGGGCTTTGTCTCTGCCCGTTCGGGTGACCATGCTGGCACCATTGGCTCACTTCATTGGGGCTTGGAGAAACGGGTGAACTGGTGATTTCCATTGTAGGGATTTTGACAGTCCAGAGGCCTTGCAGCAGTTCCTGGGTGCCTGCCGGATGCAGGGGAGCAGCTCCGCCACTCCAAGGGAGACTCCTGGTTCTTTTTCAAAGGCAGGCAGTCCTCCCAGGCTTTTGGAGTCCCAGCTGCAGGACGAGTCAACTTTGGTACAGTTCTCGATGAGGGATGCAGACAGGCCGGTGTGGCTGCGACTAAGTCCGCTGCCTTTTCTCCTATTCTCTGCTTTCATGGTACATTGGTCCTACATCTTCTTCTTACCTACTCCTCTGGTACAAGGAGCTTTCCTAAATGCTGAATTTAGGGGCATTAGAGGGAATGCCAGGTAGTAGCCAATGGACTACTTACCTTTAGGGTGACTACACCCTCATATGACTACTTCCATTGGGAAGTGGGCATAACCATGACTCTGGTTGGTTAATTCTCTGCAAGAGAATATGGAGGAATCTAATAAGAGGGGTCCACATTACCTGCTCCACCCTAGGGGTGGTGCTGGCTGAATGTGAGCACTCCTCCTAATCACGTTAATTTTCCTACCTGTCCTCCTGCCAAAAGTGGCCAGTACATGTTTTAAAATGGATTCCCTTCGCACTTACATTCGCAGTAATCAAACTGGCGATCACAGGGGCATATCTGCTTTTGCAGTTAGGCCTTCACATATAATATTAAACACCCACCTTATGATTGTCAGGCCTGCTGTAGGGGTGGCTTACAAATATCATATGCAGTGGAAGGGGGCATGGCACACAGGGATTTGGGACATCTCATGTTTTCACTTTTGACTTCACCAAGACAAGCGGCCTGCACTGGCAGTCGTGCATGTGCTTGGTGAGGGGTCACTTAGGATGAGACAATTTGTGCTGCAGCTCTAAGGGACCCTCTTTTGCACCTCAGGCTCTAGGTACCAGCGTACCAGTTAATAGGTACTTACAGAGGGTGCTAAATGTTTTGACAATTGGGGGGGGTGACAATTGTACATTCTTGGGAAAGTGCCCTGGCACTGGGGGCCTTGATAGTAGGAACCAATGTGCTTTCAGTCGAAGTGTCACAGACAAAAAAGGGGGTGACAGGTCAAAAAGACCACTTCACTACAAGCAGGCATTCTTATTTATGACTCATCTAGAGGATCATGATATTCTATGGGGCTCCTGCTGGCAAGGGCCACCAAGATGTGAAACTGGGGCCTGGGGACGGTACAGAATCCCTCAGGATTGCTAGTTCTGTAGCATGCCTAAAAAGAGCAGGAATGGTGTGCACCACAGTTAGGCTAACTGGAATACTGCTCAGCACTTAGTAACCACTTGGCGCAGATAGGTCCATGCCCTGATGTCATGTGACACTTCTTATTTATTTTATTTATTTTTACCATTTATTAAGCGCACTGTTACCGGGCAGGTGTCCTGGCGCTGAAATGATATACTTTCTCCATACAATGTTAGTCCCTATAGATTAAAAAGCCATGTTTTAATGTTCTTCCTGAATGTCATTAGGTCAGTGGTTTGTTTTAGGGGGAGGGGCATTTTATTCCAGATATCGGCTGCTCCGGAAATAAAGCTGCGACCTCCCCATCGAGCTTTCCTAATACGATCAGTCTTGACAAGCCATTTGTTGGATGATCTTAACTGTCGGCCTGGTTTATACAGCTGGAAGTGTTGTTGAAGGAAAGACGGACCTAGTCCATTCACTGCCTTGAACACTATGCACAGTGCTTTGAACATCATACGTTTCCGTACTGGGAGCCAGTGCAATTTGCTCAGTTCCCCAGAAACGGATGCAAACTTGGGTAGACCCGTAATTAAGCGGACAGCAGCATTTTGCAGCATCTGTAGCTTGTTCAGGATCCCTTGCTGTGCTTGCAAATACAGACTATTGCAGTAATCAAGGCGTGACAGCACTAATGCTGTCACGACAGTTTTCCTGCTGCTAGTGGAGAGAAAGGGGAGAATTTTCCTGATTGTTTTTATTATCCAGTGAACAGAGGATGAGAGGGCATTGACTTGTGCTTTAAAAGAAAGTTGTCTGTCAATGAGTACCCCCAGATTTTTTACTGTCGTGGCAGGTATGGGAGATTCTCCCATTTCTTGGGGCCACCAATTGGGGGTCCATAAGTTGGTCTCATTGCCAAAGAGAAGAACCTCTGTTTTCGAGGAGTTCAATTTAAGGCAATTCCTAGCCATCCATGAACTTACTGCAATCATACAGTCCTGAAATCTTGCTGCTGTTCCTTCCTCTCGACCCGGGAGCAGAGATACCACAATTTGTGTATCATCTGCATATGATGTCAATTCAAAGCCAAATGACCGAATCACCGGGGCGAGGGAGGAAATGTATATATTAAAAAGGGTAGGGCTCAGGGAGGAGCCCTGAGGAACCCCTCCTGGGAGTGTAAAAGGAGTGGATTCGAAATCTCCCAGGGCTACCACCTGAACCCTGTCCGAGAGGAAAGATCTCAACAAGCTCAGCGCGACTCCTCGCACTCCGCACCCCTCAAGGCGGTCCACCAAAATACTATGGTGGACCGTATCAAAGGCCGCGGACAAATCAAGAAGCACCAGGACTGCCCGTCCACCCACGTCCAACACCTTCTCATCTTAGAACAAACACAAGCTTATTAATGTGTGAGACACAGGATACAAACATTTTCCAGCATGCAGTAAGTGACATTTCAGGGGGTTTTCTGCACATTTAAGATTTTTTTAGAGCTTCCTATTCTATTGGTTGTAGGGGTACTTTCTGATATGTTTTTCTTCACACTAACTTCATTACTTTGTTTTACTCCTGTGAAAGTGTCACTCTTAAGTGTCGCACATTTGGCGGTAGAATGACACTCATATGTACCCTGAAAACATGGAAATGTCACACATAGTAATGGTGAACTTGGCAACCATGGAGTGCCCTTATGTGGATCCTGATGGCGCCATCTTACTGTTGTTATTTTCTTGCAAAACGCTTGCTCACTGTGTCCTACAGTATCTCATGGCCAGACATAGCGGGCACCAAGATGCCCTTTCATTTCTGGTGCTATGCAACAGTTTTAATATTGTCTTGGAGTTTCTTGTTGCTCAAATGGTTGTAATTTAGTATATTTATATGTTTCCCTTTTCTTCATTGCTTGATTTTGCCCTCGAGAAAGTGTCACTCGTAGTCGTTGAATGTCACTTGGAACTACACTGAAAATTATGAAAGTGTCACACATAAGCAATATGGAACCTTGGCTGCTATGCCTCCATGTTCACTACCTCATCTGGGCTAATCTGGTGTCATTCGTTGAAGGCTCAGGGTGCTAACATTAAATGATATATTTACTAATTATTTTCATATAAATTACCAACATGTCATTTATGTGTAACACAGACCTGAGTGTTTTGCAGCATCGCTTTGTAACTTAGGCAGTATTAGTCAGATCTTTTGCAAACATGATCCATGCCTCTGCAGCGATGACTTGTGACCTCCAGGGTCTGGTTGGGCATAATGAGGCACAACATGCAGTAAACTGGTGGCACAAGCAGCGGTGTGGCAAAGAAACTTACCTGCCACGTCACTCACTCGTTCCTTCCTTGTCGGCAAATGAAAACGCTGTTGTGATTGTACTTATGTGGCGCCATGTCACGTAATGCATACACAGCCGGCCCTGACTAAGTGACTCTCAGCATCCACCAGCTTTGAAAAGATCATGAGTGCAGCCAGCGCAGTTGAGCCAGGTGCGACCCACTGCCATGAGTGAACTTCACCTGTACCAGGGAGCTCTGCACAGCGTGCAGTCAGGGGAGTACACTCTGCCAGATCAGCACGTGGTCCATGCTGCTTGTTTGAGTGCCTCTAAGGCTGATTCTCTTGTCTTGCTTGTGTCTTGCCTCAGCGCCGCTTTTTAGTACAGTGATGTGGACCACCACACTAAAATGCGTTAGTCTAATGCCTGATGTGTGGTACTTGGCAGGGCTGCTGGCCATATAGACTTCAAGAAAATGAAATACACAATGAAATATTAAAACCACAGATATACAATTAAGTTTTAAGAGCCTGAAAGACTCTCTGCTCAGATACAAATCTTGTGAATGCTATTTAAATGAGTTAGCAGACACTGGTAAATGCAGTATTTGTGTGTGGGAATAATACTAACTGATTTGTTCACACATAAAACAGAGAGAATTGATATAAGAGGAAGTACATCCAAAGATGCATTATATCTATAAAAAAACAACAGTAGGCTGGAGGGATTATGTCATTCTAGTTGAAATGTAATGTTTTTACATTAGGAAATCTATAACAAAGAAAATGCATAGTTCTAACTTTATGTAGATTTAAAGGAAAATTACACACCTTCTGAATCAGTGGCGTAACCCAATATTTAAATATGGTAAAGTGGTTTGAGATGGTTAAATAAAAATCAGTGTAAAAAACAGCTGCACCTGGGAGAGGGAGCGAACCCCACCCTGCTTAAGAATAAGCCAGGACACACTTGAGGGAGAATCTGTTTTGAATACAGAGGAGAGTTTTGCTTGTGCTATCATCTTACAAGGGGTACACAGAGGGCTACCACTAAAGCCGAAATTATTTTCTCAGAGCCCAGCAGAGGTAAGTAAGGGTATGTGTGCATTGTGGGCTTATGCAGAGGGAAATACCATAACCCCTTACCTAGAGTTAGTTCCTGTATGGGGGAAACGTTCCTGGATCAGTTTACTGGAGGAGAAATCCAGGGAATGAGCTGTACCCCCAGTTCCTTTTGATAATAGGTAATACTGAGAAGGGGGTTTGCCACTGCCCTTTTTTATAGTGTGGAACCCTTATGTAGCTTTGCGTTCTCAAGATAGGAAATTCCCAGAAAGGAAATTCTAATTGGCTTCTCTCTGCACTCGCAAATAGAGTGTGGTTCAGGGAAGGGTCAACATCAAAACATATACAGTGGATTGTGACACTAGGGGAGGCGTGGGGAGGTGGATACTCTAGAAATTATCAAGTAAATGGCGATCCCAGGAGGGTAGTTTTAGACCCTGCACTTGCCAATAGAGTGAGACTCTAGGAGGAAAAACTGTCAGAACATACACTAGCAAATTATGCATCTTTATATGTGAAAGGCAAATGTGGGAGAAGGACATCCTCTCCAACGTGAAAATTAGGTTTTTGAGTGTCCTATGAAAGTGTTTATTGTGATTGTCATGAGTAGTAAGACCTGAAGTAATTGTATGTAAGTCTACATTCAACCCACATCACCAATGTATGTATAAATGTATGGATTTTCCCTGATTTCTTAAGGGAAACAAATTTGGAAAAGTAATTTTGCAATTGCTCATCTACGTCTGAGGCAGTCCCACTGTGAGGGAAAACCCCCTGGAATTCCTGGTGGAATGGAATACTATAAGAAGAAGGTACTTGGTGCTTGAAACTGGAAGATTGTTCATTCCATACTTTTTAGCAATAGCTTCACACTTGTTAGAAGTGCCAGTAATACCATTGGTAGTCAGGCAGTACCTAGAAATCTGTCAAGTCAGGCAGGTTTAGAACAATGTCTCAGTATACATCTCTAAACTGGGCTAGCAAACATAATGGAAGAAATTATGGTTATTCATTTGCAACCTCAGATGTCCCACAAAGATAACCTTGTCTGTCACATGCATCAAGGCATTACTTTGGCAGTGAGTCATTCCCTTCAACTGGAACAGGTTCAACTGTGGTAGGTTCACTGTATACTAGAATACACCCAACATGCATGTCATCACCCAGACATTTTCTTATCAGAAAAGCCATGGGTTTGAAGTACGGTTCCTATAGGGGTTGTTCATGCTTACATCCTTATATGTCTCAACTAAGCAATTCTTGCCATGGTGAGAAATCCATTATGCCAGACCCTAAATTCTCTGATGAAGGTTTCCTCCATAAATATAGTAGGCATGTCTTCTAGATAACAAGATGGTACACTAGTGATATGCCGACACTGAGGCTTTTGCAGAGCATGGATCCCAGTGTTGATACCCTTGGAATGCTTAAGATGACTTTGTGGGATTAAGTCATTCCAACAACCATCATATTCAGCTCAGTCTGCTTAAATATGCCACTCTCCAACTGACAATCAGTGGAGAAACTTCCACAATGTGACCTATAAAAACTTGATTCAGCCTTCAAAATGCAAAGTCAGATAGGGAACAGGGTATGAAACGTCCGTCTGGCCACTGCTGGTCTAAGTAAAAGCTTTCTGCCAAATAAAACACTTTGTGGCAAAGATAAACGTATGACTCACTATGGTCATACTGACTTTGGAAACAGTGCAGCTTCTCATTCATTGTTTGATTGAATAATGGTTTGCAAGAACTGTTACTTGCTGCTGAGTGGCTGTGTCAAACATCAGAGGCACCAGCCTGTGCATTGAGGAACATTCTGACTACCCAATTAGTATTCCTACTGTGCCTCCTTTAGTGTTGAAGAGTAGAATGTTATACCTGATGTTCAAAAACATTACTTAGCATGTGAAGTTCCTCTTATGGCTTTGTATCTTTTGGTTGATGAGGTTAGGGGCCTGAAACAGTCGATTAGAGGTGGCTGGGGTTCGAAGTTGCTGTAGATCCTGGTGATTTTTTGTGGAAGAAGTTGGCAAGATTGTTGCAGAATTTTTATCTAGGGTGATGGTTTGGGTTGCTGATATTTTTTTGATGAATTTCTTGACGACGGCTTAAGGTTCTGTGTAGTTGTTGGTGCTAGATTTGATTCTCGGGGTCAGGGCCTTTGCCTTTGTCTCTTTTACTTGAAGGTGATAGTGTCTAAGTGCGGCCTTGTAGGTATTTCTTGCAGTGGTTCCTCAGCTGGTTCGCCATGTCCTATCGAGCTGTTTCCAAACTCTGTTGCAATTTCTTAGGTCAGTGTTGTACCAGATAGCTTGCTTGTTGGATCTTTTGGGTTTGTTTTGCTGGGGCTCCAGGGAATTGGTGCAGGTGGTGATCCATTTATGGAAACTGTTTGTGTTGTTGATGAAGTCATTTGTGCGGTCTGGGTAGTCAACACTTTTCAGTCATTTGCCTTTTTGGTTATTCTGCTTCTGGAACTGGATCGATGGGTTGATGGTTTGTGCATCACATATTGGATCAGCCTAAGGCGTTTGCAAATGTGTAAATTTTCTGTGGTTCTTTCTAGCTTAAATTGCTACCGCAGTGCAAGTAGTCATCGTATGGGTATTTTAATATTTTCTCTGAGCAAACACTTGTTTTGTAGTACTTTCTGTGTGTGATGCTTTTGGTGCTGGCAGCATGTCTTTGGAGGTGAAACAGTATTGTTATTGTTTTTTGAAGCCGCAGACTTCAAATCTTCAAGTGCAAGGCATAAGAAAAAATTCTACTGCTCCTCATTGAACAGGCATGCAGTGCTCTTTCTGGATTAAATGGGAAATCCCCTCTTCTAAAATGACCACCATGAAAATGCTATGATTGCAGCAATCTTAGTTGAGGATATATGCCTTCTAATAGAGTGAACAGTTTTTTTTTTTACATTCACATAACCTACTGGTCAGTGACAGCTTCTCCGCTAAGTCGGAGGAAGGTCGCCCCACTGTTTTCATCAGTTTAAGAAAAAAATAAAATTATAATAACCCAGTTATTATAATTATCTTTTTTTCTTTTCCGGGAACTGAAGGACTGGGTTCTTTTGGACCCAGCGGTGCCAGGGCACAACACCTGAAACCTTCGTGGGTAACCTGCTCCGGCGTACAAATCACAGAGACACGGGACACTTCCTTCGGCGTCAAAGATTCAAGGGTTTATTTGCTGCAGGGAACACAGAAGTCACAGGAAGTACATCAAGTGTAGTTCGGGGAGACTGCTTCAAATTGGTTCTGTGGATCGCTCCTTTTATACAGTTTTTACCCATAGGATAACATGTTACACAAAAGTTTACAACCCGGTTCCCACAATTAGCCCCCAGAGGGGTCGCTTTGGTCACTTTGAAACACACAAGGTCCGGAACATAAGTACGGAAACATTTGGCGGTTCCCAACTGTAAAAACCCATCTTCCCACCATTAGCGAATTCCAATCAGCAGTAAAATAGATCGAAAAATAGGAACAAAGACAGGTGCAGAGGAAGACGGAGACAGTGGGGAGATCGGAAAGGGTGTAAAAGGGGAGGTATCGAGAAACACGAGATACAGGCATCAAAGGGATGTGCCTAATGAGATGCACGGCTGAGACAATAAGCCCGTGCGGCAAGATGAGCCTCGAGCGGCGCCATCTGCCTTACAGCAGCAACCCCCTTGTCATAAAGACACTTTCAAAGAACACGTGTCTTCCGCCAATATCTTGGGAGTCCCAGGGTCGCGAAGCGGACAGCGTCCGTTCGCTGGCTACTTGAGGGCAAGAGACAAAATGGATGCCGTATCTAAGATGGAACCCGTGGGTACAGATGAAAAAAAAAACATAACAAACGAACGGTTTAAGTTAGCACAGCGAAACTGCGCACACTTACTAAACTCGTCATTTGCGGTTCATAGATACCAGACTCGACCATATTCGTGCGAGTTGAAAACACCACTTACAATTGTCACGGAACCTCAGACGCTCCTTTTGCCCTCATGTAGGCAAGCACTAGTCGGAATCATATTCGATATTCATCAGACCATCAAGATGTTGTTGTAGCATAGCTCTGTCCAACCGAGTCCCCTTGGTAACAGATGGTTGTCTCATACACGTTGTAGCACAGAGGCCACATAAGGCAGGACCACACTGCACGCAAAGGCAACACGTGAACAGGGACACTACCACAACCCCGATGATCATCAGAATCTTCCAACCCCAAGTCGACATCAGGTCCCAAAACCATCCAAGTAGCGTCCAATCCCCTACATCCACGTGTATGGATTCGGAGATCTTATGCAACTTCGAGATGGCTTGATAGACAGTAGGAGCATTATCCGGAATGAAAATGCAGCAGCTCGAATGGATCACCTTACATACCCCACCGCGATCTGCTAAGACGACATCTAAAACCATACGGTTTTGTAACGTCATAAGTCTCTCCGCCTGAAGTTCTGTGGTGATATTACCAAGGGCACTGGCAGTAATATTAGCTGTCGATTCTACCACTCGAGTCAACTGTCTCAGGTTCCTACTATTAACCATAGGTCCCCAAAACGGGAGGAAACCCTTGAAAAAGTCTCCTGCTTCTTGACCGGCAGTATCCTCTTCGCTAATTACGCCTCGTACAACTCTAGTCTTATGATAATCGGCATCTACAGTGAACGTCGGAGGCAACAGATTTGCAATGAAACATGAGCCCATGAAGTCTGCGGGCAACCATGTGTATGCACGATCATAACAGATAAAGTAGGTACCCTTGGCAGCCAGAAACACAGGGGACGAGAACATTGGCAGAACGTAACTTTCAGTGCAAGCACTTGCTCCAAGTAGGGCTTGCGAACCACGACCCATAAGACAAAGATTACCAGTGTGGGGTACGACCCATATTGGAGGCGAGCTTTTAAGCTGCTTTTCACTAGTGAACATACTATATTCCCCTCTACTTAGGACCCTATAGGCTTGTACCTCCTCTTCAGGGATAAGAAAAGGATCATGGATCTCATCTTCCATATCCTCTATTGCCATCGATAGCAGCCTCTGATACGAGGTAGGACCAGAGTAGGGGGAACGTTGTTCTTGAGTGGGGTGGAAACCCAGTGCGCTTCGAAACATTGTTTGAAATGCTCGAGCTGACCCTTGGGAACTATACGGTAACACCAGATATGGAATTCCCTTACCCGTAGTATGTGGCATCAACCCACACACCCAACAATTAGTAGTGTTAACCACTAACTGATGCTGATGGAGGAGCTGAATAAAGGAATTGTTGCGGAATTCTACACGTCTAGCCTGCTCGTGTTCCGGTAACATATGAAAGGAATGAGGAGAAGCAGTCGAAGTAAGGTTAGGGTAAGGAGTAGGAGTAGGGGTAGCAAGTAAGAAGTAAGACATAGTGTAATACACCCCACCCGTCAAAAATGCAGAAGCAGTCAGAAACAACACAAACAATTGAAATATAAAACATTTGGTACGACTGAGTCGCTGCAGCTTGAATCTGTACGCCTGAGCTCCTTCCAAATCATTCAGCTTCGAAAATGCCATTCCCTACGACCGTCCGCAACGTTTCTTGACGCACTTCGTTCTGTGCAGCAATAGTCAATCCCCAGGAGTTCCTAGGAACCGACGGCCTTTAACCTAGCGTCAAGACCTACTGTCCAGAAGGAAGTACGCGCGCGGCCCTACGGCCTTCAATACACAATATGTATATATTAGCACAATGTCTCTCAGCTGTGGAAGGAAAAAGATACAAGGAAAAAGCTTGATATATGTACAAAAATTTTCAATGATACGAATGTTCAAAGTAGATCATGGGAAACGAGGATATTGCAGTTATCAATTTCAGCAAAGCAAGAAAATTTTATTTGTCCTTAGTGTGAGATCGCAAAGAATATCGATGTTTCCCGGGACGTGTCTGCTCGTCGAACAAAGGATCCGTTGAAGAGACAGCGTCCTGCTGATCAGTTGGTTGATCTGGTCTTGAGTCTTTTGCTGACAAGTGTTCAACAATGGCTCTCTGCTGCGCTGAGGGTTCTCCAACAAGCTGTGCGTCGCTAAAAGGTACAAACGCCGGCAATGTTTCTGTTTCTGTTGACGCAATGCCTTTCCTTACCCACGGGTCTGCCGGCAAAGGAATAGGGACTCGCTTACAATGGGTAGCATGTACCCAATTTTTCCGCCCCTCAAGACGAACGGCAGTCCTCGTGGCCAGGAGTACCTGGTAAGGTCCGGTAAATCGGGGGTCCAGATTGTTCTTGCGTGAGAAGTTACGAGTAACCACCCAATCCCCGGGCTGGAGCTGGTGGCCTGGACCCTCCGTCTGCGTCGGCAAGGCGTCGTAAACCTGTTGGTGAATTAACCTCAGTTTAGCAGTCAAGTCATGTAAGTAGTCAATCAACATCGGATACTCAAGATCAGAGAATATTCCTGGCCTAGGAACCCCCCACACATTCGCAGGACGGCCGAACACTATCTCATAGGGACTAAGCCCTATTCGGGAGTGTACAGTCGCCCTAGTTGACAGTAATGCTAGAGGCAAAGCATCAGGCCACGAAAGTCCAGTCGTAGCCTGAATCTTCGCTAGCTTTAGTTTAAGGGTGCCATTGTACCCCTCAACCAAACCAGCTGACTGGGGATGATTGGCGCTATGGAATTTTTGATTAATTCCAAGGCCCTTACACACACTCTTCATCACACTTCCAACAAACTCACTTCCGTTATCTGACCACACGACTCTAGGCATTCCATACCGAGGAAAGTATTCCTTCAGTAGGATTTTCGCAGTAGACAAAGCAGTATTGTCTTTGAGGGGATAGGCCTCGATCCATCGGGAGAATGCGCAAACCACAACCAAAACGTATTTCAGGTTATTGCATCGCTCCATATGGATGAAGTCCAATTGGATCACCTCAAAGGGATACGAAGGAGGAGCAAAACTGCCAGGGGGAGTTGGGGTTCCTTTGCCAGGATTGTACATTATACACACCATACAATTCTTCACCAAACGTTCAGCACATTTCGTAATTCCATCATTCTTCCACACATCAGCCAGCAACTTGCAAATGCCTTTCGCGCTAATATGTGCTAACCCATGTGCCATTGTCACAACGGCCAGCACATACGCATCAGGCAACATCCATCTTTTCTGATCCGACAAATCAATCCAGCAACCATTCACATCCAATTTTCCCGTACTTTCTTTCCACTTCGTCTTTTCAGTGTCGGTGGCCTCATTCTGAATTGCTTTCACGCTCTCTATGGTATCTTCACACATACTCGATTCTGCAGGCCACCTAACCGAACTCGTCACATACATTCGAGTGCTAAGGTTCCGGGCAGTCTCCTTAGCAATCTCATCTGCAAACGCATTACCACGACCAACATCATCCGTCACTTTACGATGCGCACTACACTTAACAATTGCAACTTGCACAGGCAAAGTCAATGCATCCAAAAGATCGTTCACAAGCTGGCCATGCTGGATTTTCGTGCCATGCGACGTCAAGAAACCACGCTCTCGCCACAATCGTCCGAAACTATGCGCTACACCGAAAGCGTACTGGCTATCGGTGTACACATTCACACGTTTCCCTTTTGCTAACACGCATGCTCTAGTAAGAGCGATCAGCTCTGCAGCTTGGGCAGAATTCTGATTCAATCTTGCAGTCTCCACAACAGTATTCAATGTTACAACAGCATAAGCAGTAGTCACATCGCCATTCGGCAACTTAAAACATGACCCATCCACATACAGGGTGCCATCCGGGTCTTCCAATGGGGTGTTTTTAAGGTCCACACGACCTTTTGTTTCCTCTTCTGTCCGCAAGTAACAGTCATGTTCTGCTACTTCATCTAACTCTGCACTAATTGGTAACAAAGTTGCCGGATTTAGGACATTACAACGTTTTATCTGAATATGGCTTGCCAAGAGCGTCAATTCGTACCCAGACAACCTCGCACTCGTCAAGTGCTGAGTTTTCGTTCGATTCAAAAGAGTATCGACTGCATGCGGAACCATCACTGTAAGCATATTATCCATGACTAATCCTGCTGATTGTCGGATGGAGACCGCAGCTGCCGCAGTTGCTCTCAAACAACTCGGCAATGCTCTAGCTACTGGGTCTAAGGTCGAGGAAAAATATGCACATGGACGTTGCTTACCACCAAAAGGTTGCGTTAGAACACTCAAAGCACAACCTTCCCTCTCGTGAACATATAACGTGAACGGCTTGCTGTAATCAGGGGTACCTAACACAGGAGCCGAACACAATGAATCACGTAATTCAGAAAAACTTTTCTGACATTCTTCCGTCCATGGTAAAGGAGTTGAAACATCCTTGCACGTAAGAGCCACCAATGGTTTCGCTAGCAATGAAAAATTAGGAATCCACTGCCTGCAGTACGACGTGATACCTAGAAAGGCACGCACATCTCTTTGGGTTTGTGGCACAGCCATTCGCGCAATCGCTGCAATTCTCTCTGGGGTCAATCTCCTTCCCTCCTTTGACAATAAGTGACCTAGATAGGTTACTTCTTGACAACAATATTGGAGTTTAGAAGGTGATACCTTGTGATTTAACTCACAGAGATGTTGCAGCAACGACACTGTAGCAATTTTGCAAATGTCCTGAGTATCAGCAGCCACCAATAAGTCGTCGACGTATTGGATTAAAGCCGCACCAACCGGCAACCTAAACGCATCCAGTTGACCCTTCAAGGCTTGACTGTAAATCGATGGACTTTCACAGTAGCCCTGAGGAGCGCGTTTGAACCGGAAGCTACGTCCACCAAGAGAGAAACCGAAAAGGTCCCTGCTCTCGTCGGCAATCGGGATGCTGAAAAATGCATTTTTCAAATCAATCACCGAAAACCATGAAGCAGTAGCTGGAATCAGAGTCAGTAGCGCCGTGATGTCAGGCACAACAGGGAATTGAGGAACCACAATTTTATTTACCTCCCGTAAATCGATAACAAAACGATAAACAGGCGGTTTGGTAGGATCAGTACGTTTAAGAATGGGCAGTACAGGGCTATTGCACACGTTTCCCCGAGTTTCTTCGATGACATCCTTCTCGATCAAGTCATAGATGATCGCTAACAAAGCTCGTTCACCATCAAGGGAGATACGGTATTGGGGAATACGTGGCAATCGCACATTAGATTTCAACTGAACAACATAAGGGGAGATATCAAGTAGGCCCACATCATTTGGACCCGTCGCCCACAAAGACGCAGGAAGAGAACTCAATTCCGGTGGAAGCTTATCGAGGGACAAATACATGGGAGAGACTACCCTCTCTCCTAACGTAAGCTTTACACCCGTAGGAGAACAATACAAAGTTGCATACAAACGTTTAAGCAAATCCAGACCCAAAAGATTCTCACCACAACCAGTAGTCAAAATCAACGGAGCTTCGAGCTCGCGTGGCCCAATTTGAAGGGGCAAAGGGCGTGAAACTGGATTGCTAACGGGGGCGCCAGAGAATCCAACGGAAACATTTGTTAAGCCAGACAAAGGTGCGCCAGGGAGTTTCGAATGCATGATAGAACTTTTCGCTGCACCAGTGTCCAACAGAAAAGGCTCAACGACGCCCGAAGTAGCAACTGCGACGTAAGGCCCTCTCTGATCAACCGGAACTGATACCACTCCCTCTCCTTGTCTTTGGCTGTCCTAGTAATTACTATCGTCAGTTCCCTGATCGACGTAATAATCGTCTACATTGTACTGCGCAGATCGTCCTTGCGATGATCCACGTTGATCGAAACAGTTATTAGAATTAGACGAGTTGTCTTAGCGATCTGTTTGAGCACCACGACCTCTACCACGTGATGCGTGCTGTGAACCACCACGGCCTCCTTTGGATGAATTACCACTATTACGTTCGTTTAAAGCAGGACAATTGAATTTAATGTGTCCCTCCTGTCTACAATAAGCACATTGATTGTATCCTAACGAGGATCTTTGGAAAGAGGAATCATTACGCGACTGCGATCGATTCGATTGCGACTGTGATCTATTCTGCTGAGACGCATTCTGATTAGAACGTGGCGGATACGCTTGTTGTAACAACACTTTAGTTTTTAGCTCTTTCGTCTTTTTATCAGCACGGTCATTTTCTTCTTTCTCTCTATTCTCGTAATATTGTGCCGTAGCCAATATCTGAGCTGAGGTAGAAACGGCCCACGCACTTTCTGAATTCTTTAATTTATTGCTTAGATCGGGCAACAAGTTCGACACGAATTTATCCACAAACAACCTCTGTCCACCCTCAGTACCCATATCCTGTCCACTATGATCAATGAATGCTTCCTCGAACCTCGTAAAGAAGTCGGAAACACTCTCATCTTTCTTCTGCTTACAGGCTGACAACTTGTCCCAATTTACCCTCATAGCTGGCATAAGCGTTTTCATTAACGTTATTATCCGCTGAGGAAGAGCAGTAATCAATTGATCGGGTTTAGTAGCAGCCACTTGTCCAGCGTCTGCCGCTGTAATGGCAGCCCAATCACCACCTAATTCATTTGCGTGATCTTGGTGACGAATCTTAGCCCATACCGGTTGCGGTACGACGTTGCCAAACAACATGTCGATATCGGCAAGATTCATTACCGTAGCATCTACAAGCTGCGATAATTCCTTATAATACCCAGTAGGATTTTTACGAGGATCGGGCAAAGATTGTTTCACCTGAAGCACTTCCGATCGTTTCCATGGGAGATGTATCCACACTCTCTCAAAATGTGCCAATACCGGAGGGGCAGCATTAGGATCAGCTGGTATCCAAACCGGCGGAACTTCACGCATAGGATATTGGCCAGACTCGTCTTGTTTTTCAATGTCCTCAACGAACAATGCATGAGGAATAGGAGCGGGACGAAGAGATAGCAACCGCTCAATAGCACGTCGAACATTAGTATCTACTATCAGTCCAGTTGCGAACTGAAGCCGAAGTTCAGACAGGGCGGTCAGCACCTCGTCAGGCGCATCGGCCACTATCTGATCATGAAGGAACTTGCACATTTCGTCAAACACATATCTCTGAGTTGGTATGTTGAATTGATTAAACGTTTCGAGGACAACACGGGGTGGATTTCTAAGAGGGTTTACCATCCAACCCATCGCCATATTATATAGTGCAACACGTTCCCTATTACCAGGAAGCTGACTACGTCTCTGAGGACCATCAGATCCAGCAGACCCAAAAACAGGTCCGAGCGACTGAAAGAAGTTTGTCGCAAGGGGAGAATTACGATTACGAGTAGAGGGAGAAGAGTAAGACACAGGACTAACAAGAGAAGGAGTAGAGACAGTAGCAACAACAGGGGTTAATAACACAGGAGCAGTAGCGGGAGCAGGAGTATGTGGAAGCGGAGGAGCAGTAGGAATAGAAACAGACAAAGGAGCAGGAACAGTTGGAAGAGCGGGTGCAGGTTGAGGAACTGGTGGAGGAACAATAGGTGGAAGAACAGGTACGGCAGGGACCACAGGAGCTGCGGTACCCTGTACGTACGGAGGTGGCGACTTCATAAGATAGGACATTAAAGGATCCTCAACTGCCTCTTCCTTCTTATCCGACTCCGTAGGCAAAGCAGGATAGCATTTATCTATGGTCATACGTTGTAATCTCTCAAACACTTCCTTATCCTTATCCTCCTTATCGCGCTGAAACTGCTCAGCTTTCTTCACTATAGTAGCAACATTATCTCGCTGACTACGTTTATTCTGTCTGATATCTTTCTGTCGGGCTTCTTTGCGCCACAACCGAAAGGCATCAAACATGGCCGGCCTTGATTTACGTTCGAACAACTTTATTTCCAAATTATCTAAGATCGACGCCTCGAAGCTACCGTGAGGTGGCCAACGAAGATCGCCGTCTTTCTTTGTATATTTAATCCAATAATCGTTAAAAGCAATCGGGCCTAGCCCATGTTTGCTATATAAGTCATAAGTAGGAGTTCCAACCGGAGGTATCGGGCACGAGTCCTCCAGCAGGGAATCCGCACCACAAGGTCTAAAACAACTGAACAAAGTACTGCGACCAGGCATCTTGCACACTAGCCGAGTTCCACAAACTTCAAGGGTTACGGGATTTACCAAGTCCCAGCAAAGAACAAAACCCTCGGTTTTTGGCGGCTGCAGTCGTCAAACAATACAACAACAAAGTACGCTAGCAAAGTGTCACCGACAAAAACACTCACACAGCGTTTACAACAAAGACACTCGCTAAAGTGTCAACAACCAAGAACTCTGGGAGCGACCCACAAATACTTAACTCAAAGATCGATGGCGTCCTCAGGAAGGCCCGTCAATCGTCTCGCTATACCAAGGTCTACGCCAGGCGCCAAAACAGGTCTACAGTCAGGGCAGCAGTCCGTCGCAGCCGTCAGGAGGCGGGAATCTTCGCGGGAAAAGTCTTCGGGCCACTTATTTCGACAACAGGATCGATGAAGCGGGGTGCACCTTCCCTCGGAGATTTCACACGAAGTTCCTCACGATCGTCGGGCTTGGACCGGTACCACTGATGCAGCCCCACGTTGGGCGCCAACTGAAGGACTGGGTTCTTTTGGACCCAGCGGTGCCAGGGCACAACACCTGAAACCTTCGTGGGTAACCTGCTCCGGCGTACAAATCACAGAGACACGGGACACTTCCTTCGGCGTCAAAGATTCAAGGGTTTATTTGCTGCAGGGAACACAGAAGTCACAGGAAGTACATCAAGTGTAGTTCGGGGAGACTGCTTCAAATTGGTTCTGTGGATCGCTCCTTTTATACAGTTTTTACCCATAGGATAACATGTTACACAAAAGTTTACAACCCGGTTCCCACAATTAGCCCCCAGAGGGGTCGCTTTGGTCACTTTGAAACACACAAGGTCCGGAACATAAGTACGGAAACATTTGGCGGTTCCCAACTGTAAAAACCCATCTTCCCACCATTAGCGAATTCCAATCAGCAGTAAAATAGATCGAAAAATAGGAACAAAGACAGGTGCAGAGGAAGACGGAGACAGTGGGGAGATCGGAAAGGGTGTAAAAGGGGAGGTATCGAGAAACACGAGATACAGGCATCAAAGGGATGTGCCTAATGAGATGCACGGCTGAGACAATAAGCCCGTGCGGCAAGATGAGCCTCGAGCGGCGCCATCTGCCTTACAGCAGCAACCCCCTTGTCATAAAGACACTTTCAAAGAACACGTGTCTTCCGCCAATATCTTGGGAGTCCCAGGGTCGCGAAGCGGACAGCGTCCGTTCGCTGGCTACTTGAGGGCAAGAGACAAAATGGATGCCGTATCTAAGATGGAACCCGTGGGTACAGATGAAAAAAAAAACATAACAAACGAACGGTTTAAGTTAGCACAGCGAAACTGCGCACACTTACTAAACTCGTCATTTGCGGTTCATAGATACCAGACTCGACCATATTCGTGCGAGTTGAAAACACCACTTACAATTGTCACGGAACCTCAGAACGGCAGGTAAGCTTTGGGAGGGTGGTTTGCTCCCACTCCTAAGTGCACATGACTGTTTGGCTGGGTTCTCTCAGTCTACCCAAAACAGTCATGCACACTTTCCCTTTTCTCCCCCCCAGGCTGCATTACAACCTGGGTGCAGAACATGCCCAGGCCCCCATTCCCTGCCTGAGCATCGAGCCTAGGCCCTCAGACTAATCACAACGCTGCATTGCAGCATTGTGATTGGCTCGGGGGAGCCTGGGTTCCTCCAGGCTGCCCTCTGTTTCTGCCGGCGGGAGGTGGAGAGACGTGACCAGGAGGAGGAGCGGCAAGGAGGACGCTGCAAGCAGGTAAGTTTCATTCTTTTTTTGTTTCACCCCCTGCACTTCACCCCCCACCACCCCTCCACCACTGAGCTGTACCAACCGCTACTGCTACTGGGGTGCCTCTCACTCCTGGGCCAGCCTCTTCTTTCATCCAGAGCAGCCAGTGAATTCTTTGCTGCTCACCTATTTGCTGAATTAACATGCATAGGATCAGTCATCTCTTTCAGCTGTAGCTGACTTACTCAGCTCCTACGTCACTCCTTAGCCAGCCTGCCACTTCATTCTGAGAACCTGAAGTCTTCTCTGCTACTCGCGGGGCTGCTCATTTAAAATGCAGAACACCCAGAATTCCTTGCAGCAGCTGTTCAATTCCCGGGCCAGCATCTCCACGAGGCTGCCGGTTGGTTTACTCATTTAAAATGTAGATCACATGGCATCGCTTGCACCTACCATCAGGATGGTCAGTTTCTGCCTCACTACGTGTGCAGCTTTGTCTCAGACCCCCCTCCATTCAGAGCACCTGTTGTCTTCTCCGCTGTTTCTTGGGCTGTTCATTTTTACATGTATAGTGCTCAACGTTTCTTGAATCTGCTTCCTGGACAATGAGTTCACACCTTGCAACTGGGCAAGTCTCCATCTGGTCTGTCTTGTACTTCAGTGGTGGATGGTGATATTTGAAAGTGGTGAGGGTGTAAAACTTGGGTATAATTATTATATGGCAACCGAGATTGATGGACAAACGTGGGGTTCGGGGATCCACCATCCCACCATTTTTTTTTAAAGAACGACAAATCGTGCATTTCAAAGAAAATTTTAATAAAGAATTTAGGGCCAGATGTAGGTGGCCATTTACCGGCCGGTAACGGCCGATTTCGGCCGTTACCGACCGGTAAATGGGTTTTTGGGATGTTGGGGGCCAATGTTACCGATTCTGTAAATTTACCGAATCGTTAAATTTACCGAATCGGTAAAATACCGAATCGGTATTTTTACCGATTGGGTAACTTCTAGATGTAGGTGGGACTCTTCTGAGTCCCAATGGCCTTTCAGATTCGGTATTTTACCACCCAATCCAATTGGGTGGTAAAATACCGAATCCAGGTGTGCATGCACATGTGTGCATGCACACCTATGCCATGTGATAGACAGACATGCCCTTAGGGCATGTCTGTGTGCCACATGGCACACATGCCTGCATTTGGGGTGCTAGAGGGTATCAGAGTGACACCCCTGCACCCTTGCTGGAATCGGTATCAATGGGCATTACCGAATCGGTATTTACCGATTCGGTAATGCCCATTGATTCCTATGGACTTCAATGCCCATATGAACCAATGGGCATTACCAAATCGGTATTTACAGAATCGGTAAATACCGAATCTTAACGATTCGGTATTTACCGATTCTGTAATACCTACATTCCCCCCCTCTATTTTACCACTTCTTAAATACCGAATCGGTACAATTCGGTACAAGAAGTGGTAAAATAAAATTACCTACATGTAGCCCTTAGTGAGAAAGCAAGAAGGTTTATTCAGCAATTGTGAATGTGTAGTCTTGAAATATTAAAACACATTAAAGACTTCCCTATATCTTGCTGCATTGATATGTACAAAAGTTACTGTATTGTGTGCTTGGCCAGTGTCTTGCACTGCATGCAGCTTTAACTTTGGAAGAAAATGCATAAACCAGGCTTGGGGAAGCACCCACAGCTGCTGGATGCAGTCAGTCATATAGACATATTTGCAAACAAAGCTATAAGTGGGATGAAACAGTGTGGGTGTCTTATAGGGGCGAGGTTTACGCATGTAGACTACATTTCTGTGATTCCAATTGTGTGCCACCCGACTGGTATTTTGGTTTCTCTCTTGGCCTTCTGTTATTGCATCCAGATAAATAAAACAACGACTGACATGCACTTAAAACCTGCCAGGACTATTTTCTTTGTCAATGGTTGTTAGCTGTGTAAGTCAAATGAGTAACAACAATGGCTTTGTTGTAAATAATTGATGTTATACGATTTTCAAATCTGAAATTATGCAACTTAGAACTAAATAATATTGAGACCTGCGAAAGGAGTATTGTCTTCAGTTATGTGCACTTTCTGTTAGACATGTATGTCTTTCTCTTCAAATCTCGTACATCTGGATATCTTAAACCTCATCACTTTCCTCTTGGGCACCCTTTTCACTGGCCCTGAATGCACTTCCTCCCATCTCCTTTACTTCACCACCCCAAACAAACCCTGCACTCTCTCATATGCAAGCATTTTATTTTATTTTATGTTACCCTTGTCAATATTTTTATATATGTTCATTCCCTTCACACACATTTACTCAGAATTTTAATTGCAACTGGAATACGTGACCATTGTGCTGCGTGCTCTGCAGGGAGGCCAACCCACTGACAGGCTCTGTGAGATACTCGCACTGCCTGCAGCCTCAACACCAGAGCTCTCAATCACAGAAAAGATGTGGGAATTTCAGAGCCCTAAAGCAGAAACTGCCACTTCTCGCCTTCCATTCAGAGTGCCAGATAAATTCTCGGCTGCCCGCTGGGCACCTCACCCAGCAGGCAGAGTGCTAAAATCCTTTGCAGCAGCCGCTATGGTGCTCTGTTCCCACTGGCGTGCTGCTACCCTGCACAGTGCTTTACTGCAGCAGGCATTGATTGGGAGGCAGCTGGAGCAGCAGAGCTTGAGCGATGCACACTTTCTTACTCATGACCTTGCTATCTCTTCCCGATCAGCTGGCAGCAAATGCTGAGGTATTTAAGATGAATGTGAAGTGTAGCACAAGTTAGGTGCCAAAAGGCATACATCTATTCTAATAATCACAGCAATAATTCTACAGGTAGTGCAGCACCAGCTCCCACTCTGCTCCCAACGCAGGCAAGTATGACTGTGCAGCTTCCAAGAGCTACTGTACCTTTTCCTGTGCAATGGTGGCTAGTGGGGCTCTCTGACTGCTATAGTACTGCAGACAGTGGCACTCCCCTCAAGCTAGTTAGGAATAACGAGGCAGATCTGAACATTCACTCTGGATATTTGAGTGAAGGTGCAGTTCTGATCGTACATTTGGAACTAATGAGTCATGCTTTACTTGTGAATGTTATGCCCCACGAATTTACTGAGTGAAGGGGGAAATCTGTGTGCACAGTCAAGAGTGATGGTGCAAATTACACATTGAGTTTTGACAGACAGAGGGAACCACAATAGCACAATTATCTATTTATTCATCCAGCTGTTCATCCATTCACCCATGAACACACTCACTTAGTCATAAAGCAGGTCGCTCACTCAGTCTTCCATTCATGCATGGATGCATATATTGAGCCATCTGTGCTCACACCCATTCATAATGTGATCCCTTCATCTATTGACTCCTTCACGCTTTCATCCATTCGCACAACCACAAACTTATCAATCAATAGAGAAGCATATAGGCTTGTTCTGTGGCCTACTTCCTCAAGAGTATGTCATTTTTCTCCAAGAACAGGATAGATGCAATGTTAGCCATCTACAGAAAACAACAGACAACATTACAAATGCACACGGGGTCTTAAGCATACCGAATAATATTGCATGTTTTGGTGCTTTTACTGCACAAACTGCAGTGGTATAAACATTTGAATTTAAGAGAGACCTGGGCAGTGGAAAATATTTTAAAGTTCCCTGTCAAATGATGGATTAATCTTAATGAAAACAGCACCCAAACCACTCTACAAAGCTTTACCATTGTCAAGGCTACTAGGATTATGTTGTATGGAAGACCTATATGCAGCAAGGTTGTCTAAATTATGTGGTAAAAATGCAAATGATGTGCTACATTCACTTGCAGCATTTTAATCTGCTTGAGCAAGAAAAGAATAGTTTTATGAAATCTGCAAATTATGCAAATTATCTGCCAAATTATGTGGCAGTTGCAATACATCCATTATAATGTGCACATACTGTAGCCACAGAATCACATAAATCCACGACCCTCACCATTGTCCATTGGTTTATCAAAAATAAATTAATGAAAGGTTAACACACCTTAAATATACTAATTCAAGTTATTGCGCATTGTTAGCTGCCTTTAAAGAAACAGCTCTTTCATGCTGCCTGCCTAAACATGTAATATAAAAAAATACACAACAGGTTATGTGTGTAATATGGTCTTATTTTGCTACTTCAGGGTCCTGGTGAAATTTAAAAACCACTCAGTCATCGGCCTTGTGGTTTAAAATACAGCAAAATAGGTCCCTATTAAACAGTTTCTGGTTCTGTCGTCTTTATTTATAGTGAAAGAATAGACAAAACACAATCAAAAAACTGTTAACACAGATGTGATTTTAATGATTTATTCTAAAAAAAAATGTAATTCATTTCTAAGGAACTTGCAGTCCTGAACATTGTTCACGATGAAGCCAAGAGTAATTAAAAGTAAAAAATGGGCTTTGGGGATTGTGGGACGTGTGGAAAAAAAACTGTGAATAAGAATGACTTGGATGACGTATAAGAAGACTGTTCGTGCAAGGTGTTGGAATAATTTAATCTCTCATTTTATGTAAAATACTTTTTCCAAGATTACTGTGTATCGAGGACATTCAGATCCTCGAAACGGCTGTTCTTATCACAAATGCAGACAAAGGGATGCATTTCCCATCAACAAAGCAGGCACTCATTAAACTGTATGGAAACGCTGCGGAACAAAATGTTCGAACACTTAACAGTTACCCTCGTGGAAGTCGATACACAGAAACGCCAATGGTATCGGAAGTGACATCACATAACACACCTTTGGCCCTTTCCCCCAGGGACTGCTAGTCCCTCAGAAGCAACATATTTACTGCTGAGATGCTACTGGAAGGTTAATAAACAAGAGCTATGGATAGTAAACATGGTTTTAAGAGACATGTTTATTTTCTGTTCCTGCTGCTGCCTTCATGTCATATCAGGACGAAAAACACATGGCACTTTGTATTCCATTGGAACTAGGCTAATGAACGTCATATATACACAAGACTTTTCGGAAGGGAATCACCCTAAAATATGTAATACTTTTGCAGGGATTATCCCACTGAATGACCTTGCTGTCATAATAAACATACTGCAGATCTTTACATTTTTTTTACATGTATTTGTTTTGTACATTACATGAGTGAAAAGGAAATTACAATACTTGGAAAGGGGCTACAGGTGAAGGTGCAGTAAGAGCGAAAATATGTGAACAATGTGTAAAAAAAACAACCACCATACAGGGCACAGAATCAAGAAATACCTTAAACACCAGACCATCCATTACAAATTAGAACCCCACGAACAATACATTGGTTAGGTTTCTTCAAGTCCAGCAATCAATGCAAATATGGTGAAGACTGAGAAGTGACGTTTTGACCCTGTAATGATGTTGTTCTTCCCCCCCAATAACTCTCGGAGTCTGGCATCGGCGTCACTCTCTTTATTCAAATCGTAACATACAAGGAGCGCTTAGCATGTCCTTCGCCCAGCCTGCTCGCGCTCTAATGCCGCGCTACGCACCTCGCGCCCCTACGTCACCGTACGTCACGTAGCCACGTGACGTACCACGTTAGCGCGCTCACTACATATCTCCCCTTTTTCCAACAAACTATATGTACAAGTCCTGACTCATGTCATAGTCTCTGAACCTCGCTGGTGGGACCACCGCCCTGCCCCTTCTCGTCAGTCTTACCGGGGATGTGGCGGTTGTCGCTGCTTCTCCTTGACCACCCCCTAGCGCAGCCGCGCTAGTCTCACTCTGACTTCTGTCCTCTTCAATCTGCTGCTCTCCACTCGCTTCTTGATCCTCTTGCCTTCTCTCACCAATGTCTAGATCCTCTCCCCCATACTCACAGGGGTCGTCACTGCTGTTCTCTCCTTCTCTTTCATTTCCATTGCCTCTCCAGCGGAGTATTTTGTTGCACCTGGCCATGCGGTCCTGCGACCACACATTGCCGTCGCTTAGCAAGGCCGCCCTGCCTTTGACTTCCACTACCTGTAGGGGCTTGCTGTATTTGCTTTCACCCTTTTTCTGCAATGTGGCCAGTCTTACTCTCACCCATTCTCCTTTTTCTAACGCTGTGTCCCTTACATTCCTCCGTGCATCGTAATGTTTTGTGTACACCGCTTGTGCTCTCTCCAGATTGGCTTGAACCACTGCCGGTGACCACTCGCTCTTAATTACTCTTTCTTTCCATATTCTGTTGTCCTGAGTGAAGGGCTCCCGGCCTCTAAGGATCTGGAAGGGACTGTAGCCAGTGTTCGTGGGTGTTATCCGGTACGCCCACACCATGTGCCAAATCTCTGCTTCCCAGTCTTTGTTGTCTGAAATCGCCGCCTGTATCGAGCCCATCACCACTCTATTGAAACGCTCCACCAAGCCATTTCCCGCTGGATGATATATGGACGTGTGTTTTGCCACAATTCCATTTCTCTGCATGAACTGAGACCATTTCTCAGAACGGAATTGGGGTCCATTGTCGCTGAGGACACACTTTGGGATGCCCTCTCTCACGAATGTTTCCGCCATGAAGCTCACTATCATTTCCGTGTCCATGGTTTCTTCGATCTTCAATTCCGGCAATTTGGAATAGCGATCCATCATTACGCATATGTACTTCTGTATTCCTTGTGCATTTAACACTGGACCTAGTATGTCTATGGACAGTTCCTCCCACGGATTTTGTGGAGGATCGATTTTTCCCAGGGCAGGGCGTAATGGTTTCAGTGTTTTGTCCGCGCCCTGGCACCTCGGACATTCTCTAACGTGTCTTTCCGCTCTTATGTCCATTCCTGGCCACCAATAATTCTCCTTGGCTCTTAGTTTCAACTTCCCCGCTCCCAGGTGGCCTTCGTGTAACATGTCCATTAACCGGGAGATCATTTTTGCCGGGGGTATGACCCTCTCTCCTCTGTATACAAATACGCCCTGGTCATCCATAGATAGTTCCTCTCTCACTTCAAAGTAGGGGATGAGGCCTCGTCCTGTCTTGCTTTTGTCTGGCCAACCCCTTACGATATGTGCCTTCACTTCTTCTAGGACGGGGTCCTCTTCATAGGCTGATTTCCATTCCTGCTTGCTTATGGACGTTTCTAGGTCCTCGGTGAGTGCGACCCACTCTTCCGCCGCCTCACTGCATTCCGTACTGGTTTCCATCGCTGCCTCCCAGCTCAGGTAGTCCGCCACCTTGTTCTTATTCCCTGGGATGTGCTCCACGTCATATCGGAACTCCATCAATTTGAGCGACATTTTCGAGATCCTCGGCGTTGCATCTGCGTGTCCACTGGATGTGAGTACCTTGAGCAAGGGCTTGTGGTCGGTCCTCAACCGGAACCTGGTGCCCCACAGGAACTGCTGAAAACGAGACATGGCCCACACCACTGCTAACATTTCTTTTTCGATCACACTGTACTTTTTTTCAGTGTCATTAAGGGTGCGGGACGCAAAACATATTGTTTCTACTCTCCCCTGGCCGCGGTCTTGCATGAGGACTGCTCCCAGTCCTTTATCACTGGCATCCGTCGTGAGTATTGTGCTTCCTTGGGGGTCAAACCCCTGCAGAGGAATCGCCCTTGCCACTTCTCTTTTTATTCCCTCAAATTCTTGCTGGGCTTCCTCTGACCACCGGAATTCACTGTTCTCTCTGGTTAGTAGCCTCATGTGATGGGTCTTTGAGGCGAAATGTTCTATGAACTTCCCGTAATATTCTGTCATGCCCAGGAAGGATCTGACCTCCTCTTTGTTGGCTGGTGAGGGTGCATTGCAGATTGCCTTCACGTTTTCTCTCTTGGGGGTCACTCCTCGTGCACTTATCTCGTGGCCCAAGTATGTCACCTTTTCCATTCCTATGCGGCACTTAGCCCACTCTGCCGTGAGGCCCTTCCTTTCCAGGATACTCAATACCGCGTCCAATTTCTTGTCATGGTCGGCTCTCTCGCGACCCATCACCAAAATATCATCTTGAAAGTATTGAACTCCCCGAATGTCCTGGAACAACTGGTGCATTAGTTTTTGGAACACCGCAGCCATCGAGGCTAGCCTGAACGGCATGCGGCGGAATCGATAGCACCCGAAGGGAGTTATGAATGATGTCAAACTGCGACTCTCCGGGTGTAATGCAATCTGGTGATACGCCGATGTTAAGTCTATAGTGGAGTACCACTGAATACCCCTTGTGCTGGCCAGCATTTCTTCTATCCGGGGAAGGGGGAACTTCTCTACCACTATGTTTTTGTTCAACTCACGCAGGTCCACGCATAGACGGACCTTGCCATTGGGTTTCTTCACCACCACCAATGGCGCCAGCCACTCGGCGCAGGTAATCGGCTCGATGATTCCTCTTTTCTCTAGCTGCCGTAGCTCCTCCTTCACGTCGTCCCTCACTGCCAGCGGGATGTTCCTCACCTTGTGGGCCACCGGCACTGCTCCTTCTCTGAGGATGATCTTGTGCGCGAATTTGTCGAGCCTTCCTACTGAACCGCCAAAGACCGTTGGGAACTCCTTCCTCCATCTGTTCGTGTTCAGCTCTTCCTCCGGCTCCGTCATCAATATTTGCTCCTTGCCACCTGGGTCCAGTTTGATTCCCAAGTCTCCTTGGTCGAGCCACCCCAGGACAGAAGGGCCTTTCTCGGAGACGTACAGTTTACACCTGGCCGCCCTGCCCCTGAACTCGAAGTTCAGCTTTCTGCATCCGGCCATGGGGATTCGATCTCCATTGTATGTGACGGGGCGTATGTCCAGCTTATCCAGCTCGGGGCCCAGTTGTGGAGCAAACTTCTCCTCCCATACGTTTCTTGGAATTATGGTGTAAGGTGACCCCGTGTCTGCCACCACCTGGACTTCCACACCCCCTATCGTCATGTCCATGATCGGCTTCATCGTTCTCCTTCCGTCGGTGCCTCGGCCTTGGTCGTTCACGCTCAAGATATCGTCGTAGATGCAGAGGACTGTGACCACCTCCTCTTCGGTCGCCTCGTTTGGCTCCTCCACTTCTTGGCCCACGTACTTCACTGCGTTTTTGGAGGCCTTCTTCCTGCACACTTTTTCATAATGGCCGACGATTCCACAAAACATGCATTTGGCGCGAAGCGCGGGGCACTTCCGGTCGTGCGCCTCGTGCGTCCAACTGCCGCATCTGTAGCAAGGCCGTTTGTTACTTCCGGTCAGTTTGCCGGAGTGGCCTGGGCTGCTTTGCCATTTGTTCGGGCCCTTTTCTGGCTGTTTCCGCGCCAGGTGATCTTTGTGGAGTTCTTCGTTGTCCACCTTGTTCACCACCCCGCTGGGCACATTCTCTTTCTTCGTGGCCGCTGCACACCTTCGTGCCAGTTTGGCTCTCTTGACTATCACCAGTACGTCCTTGAGCGAGGTGTCTCCTGCAGCCCATAGCTTGTCCTGTACGTTCGTGCACGTGGTGTGCATCACCACTTGGTCTTTTATGAATTCACTTTCCCAGTTAGCGTACTTGCATGGGGCCGCCAGTTTCCGTAACGCCGCTACGTACTCCTCCACCGTCTCCCCTGGTAGTTGTTTCCTTTGTTGGAAGTTAAACCTGTCCACTGAGACGCATACCGAGGGTTTGAAGTGTTCCTCTAGGTCTTCCATTGCGTGGGCGTACACATCGTCGTCGTCCACTTCTCTCTTCTTAGGTACCAAGCTTTTATAGATCCCCAGGCCTTCTGGGCCCAGGTTTAGCAGCAGAATGCGTTTCTTTCTCGGCGGTTTGAATTTCTCCTCACTTTCATCTTCCATTACTTCTATGAAGTTATCTATGTACTCTTTCCAGTCCTCCCATTTCATGAGTGGCTCCCCTGGTCTGGGAAGGAACTGGACTGGCGCTATCGCATAACCTGCTTGTGTGTTCATCTTTTCGCCCCTGGATGTGGGCAGCGCACTTTCCAGGCTTCTCGGGCTCCCTGGTGCACTGTCTTGTTCCTCTTTGTTGAGTAAGGGTGGAGGGCTGCTTCTTTCAGCCCTTTCCTGTTCGGGTGGGGTAGCCAGTGCGGTTGCCTGCGGGCCTTGACCGTGGCTGGCCTCCTGCTTCGGTTGTGTGGCAGTTCACCGCCCTGTTGGTCACTGTGCGCCCGCGGTGCCCTGTTCCTTGTGCTGTCGGCTGCGTCGCGCTCCTTGTGGTGCCCGGTCAGGGTGTGGTCGCTGTGCGTTCCCTCGGGCCTTCCTTGCTCGCTCCGTGACTCCGCTCCGTTCCGCCGTTTCTTGCGTAGTCTTCGTGGTGGGGGTCGTGGGTCGGTATCCCACCCTCGTCGCCACTGTAATGATGTTGTTCTTCCCCCCCAATAACTCTCGGAGTCTGGTATCGGCGTCACTCTCTTTATTCAAATCGTAACATACAAGGAGCGCTTAGCATGTCCTTCGCCCAGCCTGCTCGCGCTCTAATGCCGCGCTACGCACCTCGCGCCCCTACGTCACCGTACGTCACGTAGCCACGTGACGTACCACGTTAGCGCGCTCACTACAGACCCCTTAAAATCATTTAACAATGTCCTCCTCAGGACATAATTGTAGCAACCTACAACGAGACATAGGAATTGTAAGAATATTAGAAAAAGGAGTAATCACGGTGAATGATACCAGCATACTGCTCACCTTACTGAAAGAGGAGCGTGTGTCAATGCATTGTTTAGAAAAAAGAACCGGACGACCGATGTCCTACATGTCCACAATGACACAAATGGCCTCCAAAGAATAGATCTTAATTAGGAAAGCAAAGTAGAACAGGAGGCAGGCACTCAACTGGCAGAAGAATAGTCTGTACAAAATTCAAAGTGACCTGTGCATAATATGTTTTGTGGAAACCATAGTGTTAAGCAACAAAAGCTACCTAAAGTTCATGGAAAAACTTGGGAGCGGCACTTTACCGTGCAACATGCACCTCGAATAAACCTATACTGAAGAATATATATTAAACATTTTTTAAAGGGTCCTCTTTTTAGGGTCCACACCTATTCCAATTGATAACACTCTCTATCAGATGATTGATAAACTTGAAAAATTTAACAAAATCATAATTTGTACCCAGTTGCATAGTCGTTTTATTATCCATCATTTACAGTCCTACACGATTCCTATGGAATTGCAGGTTAGGAATGAACTTCCAATTTTTACTGATGATCCAAGGTAGCACAAGGGTTTCAGTTTTATCAGCAATAATTGCTCATGTTGCTGGATGGTTCTAGCTATTGATACCACCTTAGAACATGTGAAAGGAGTAGAAAAGGAAATAGTGGATTTTCTTGAAAGAAATATTCCATATCCAATTATTGATTAATGCAAAGGAAGCTTTGGCTGAACTAGAAAAAAACTGTTTCTGGATTCAGAATATTTACACAAGAGAAAAAACTAAATAAATTAGCTAGGGACACCAGAAATTACAACAAAAACATGACTTACCCATATATCTTTGACGAATATTACAGCTAGAACAAAAAAGGAAGATTTGTGAACAGAGAATAACATTACCAAAAACGTTTTTTCACATTTTTAGGCATTTCTAACTCGGAGGCTGTTGACTCTGAACTCAGCAACAGTCCTACTCATTTGACATCTAGAAATTCTACGCTTCTGCACAGCCAATTTTTAAGAACCATGTCCGTGAGGCCAATGGCCCCCTGGACAGAAGTTTCAAACCCCAAGCGGCAGAAGTCGTGGTCGAAGGAAAGGACGAGGCAGAGGCCCGTAATTTTAGCATTTCTGGTGCTGGGAACCTTGCGGCTTGTAATCACCAGTACACAAGGACCTAAGCAAACAGAAGATTTGCAGATACCTGGTTTGTGGACAGGGATAAAAAGCAGAGGCGAATATATTGGCAAAATAGATGTATTCCCTAGATACCAGACAGCACAGCGACAATCCCCACCAACAGCTCCTGGAGTCAGTCACTAACTGACTCCCATGGATTTCTGTAACAAGAACACCCCTTCCCACATTCCATTATAGATTCCATCCCTTAGTATACTAATACCTATAAACACAACAACGTTGTAATCTATTGTCTGTGTGAACTGAAAGTCTAAATTCTTGTAAGTGGTAACTGATGCTGACTGTTTTTGTGTACTTGTGCTGTGCAGGTGGGAGAGTTCAGAGCCCATGCCGCAGAGTGGACAGCCAACGTCTCAGCAGAATTCAAAGAAACCCGCAGGCGACTGAGTGTGGAAATTTACGACAAGTTTCAGCGGGCCACCTCTATCAAAAGGAAGCTCTCTGCGGAACTGGGCATGAGCCCAACGCAAGAACTCACGCAGGGCAAGCGGACCCTATCAGTGAACCACCTCACGAATGAAAAGGAGATGCTGCCAGCTCTCGTCAAGAGTGATAGTATTTACCTGAATGGCCTGACGCCACACAGTGCGAGCGAGGAGATTGCAATCATTGAAAACATGAAGTAGAGCTGATTTTTGGATCCCTGCCTCCTTAACACCAAGACTTTGACTGGCCAACTGTTTGATTTCTTTTATTGCATAACCAGTGCTAGTTCCATTATGAATATGTGCATGAGCTCAATTAAAAGGAAACCACAAACCTTGGGACATGGAGTTAGCATCAAATTGATCAGTCACTTCAAGATATATTGGGCATGAGTTGTCGATGAATACGGAATTGCACAATATTCAATGACTTTGTTGTGTCCAGAGTGTCTCTCCTTCCTAACGTGCCATAGGAATAACCAAGATATGCATTACCCTTGGCAATGCTGATGATATAACTTTGAGAGATCATTCCTTAATCTTTCAGGTACAAACTGAGCCTAGAAGACGGACCTCTACTGACTGAACCATTGTTGTAAATGGAAGAAACTCTGATGCAGCCTTTTGCCTAAGAAAAGTTTTCCAGTGCCTTATAGTCTGAAGACACACTGCATAGCCATCATATGTTTTTGTATGTTTTATTTTCGCATGAGAAATGTGTTATCATGTTACTTTCCCCTCTTCCTTGCAATCGTCTGCAAGGTTGCCTGCTTGACTTTGGATATCAGAGCCTACGTATACAGGCGCGAATAAAGAGACACGAAGACAACTCGCATCCCTGCAGTCTGGATGGCAATGCAGTTGCGTAAGTTGCAAAAATGACTGAAAATGTATTTATTCCTTTTTATTTGGGTTCAAATAGTTTACAACATCTTAAAGCTCACGGTCCACTGCGGTCACATTTCCTAAAACATAGAGTAAAAAAACTCTTACAATATGAAGCAGGACAGTGCTTGGAGAGATTGTAAAATGCAATTATTTATTATACTTGGAGCCTTATTTAGTAAACCCTCCTTAAGACGAGTGGTGTGGTGAATGGCTGAAGATTTTAAACCTCATTGCCTTTACCAATCAACCAGAACTGAGTAAATCGTTTTCTATTTGTCATGCTATCTTGCACAGTTTTCTCATTTCTCCCTCAACAGTCCAGTAAATCCCTAGCCAGTAACCAACCAGCCACAAGTGACATAGAAAGAGCCACCAGGTATATACAGAAGATTCACCTATACAGGGGCATTTCTACATATATGGGTATAATCATTTAGTTGAAAAATAAAATTAAACACCTTAATTTACAAGTTCGAATTTTGTCCAACTATTTGCTCAATTGTATCATATATAAGCAATCCCTTTTATACCACACATACCTGAAATGTAAAGATTTTGACACCAGGCTTGCAACAAAAGAACAGACAAGCATTGTAAGTGCTAATAGGTATGACTTCCATACAGTGCAAGCACTTGACAGCTATATTGTGCAAGCACTTCCAAGCCCAAAACATGCAGGCAAAATGTACACCATCCAACACACCTTCAGACAACTACTTTATCAAAGTTTACCAGCATACAGGATCCCATGCACACAAATCCTCAGGCACCCATTTTTATAATTTTCAACAGAGATGCATATAGAACTACTGACAAATGGTTATCAATGAACATAAGCCAGAAGGCACACCTATTCATGTGCAGGAGGGCGGTACTCAGTGACGTACAAGCATGGAGCACAGGATGGTGTGTAGCAAAAGGCACAGTACGATGTGCAGCAAAGGGTACACAGTGGTGTGGTTTACAGCATGCCGCACAATAAGATATGCATCTGCGAGCACACGGGTGACGTGACCTGGGAGCGCTAGGCGATACACAAGCTTAAAAAAGAAGATTGCTCAACAGGGGCGCACTGGGTGCTGCACCTGAAGGGAGGCCCTGCAGATGTACAATGAGTGGAGCCCTGTGGGATATGCCTCATATAAGCCATGTGCTATTCATCCACAGAGCACTGGAAGTCGCCACGGTGTCATGCAATACATCATATGTACAAAGAATAAGAGACTGATTGAAACCTCTTACAATCAGTCAATACATTGCCTGACTTAAATGATTCTAGTGAAGATTCAGGGCCTGATTACGAGTTTGGCGGACGAGTTACTCCATCACAAACTTGACAGATATCCCGTCATACGTGTTACGAGTTCCATTGTGTTCCATTGGATAGGATGGAACTCGTAATACGGCGGATGGGATACGCGTCACGTTTTGTGATGGAACATAATGGAACTCGTAATACGGCGGATGGGATACGCGTCACGTTTTGTGATGGAACATAATGGAACTCGTAATACGGCGGACGTGATATCCGTCACGTTTGTGATGGAACATAATGGAACTCGTAATACGTCGGACGCGTTATCCGTCACGTTTGTGATGGAGTTACCCGTCTGCCAAACTCGCATTCAGGCCCTCAGTGTATTTTTTAAAATGTGTCAGTGACGACATCAGATGCATGGCTAAATACCAAAGCTCATTTGCCGAAGCATGGCGCTTGCATTACTCTCTTGAAAACCCAATCCCAAAGCCAGCACGTTCAAATAGTGCGCTGGAGCTCCTTATTCTCATGTAGGAGCCAAATGATCTAAGATAATTTTGAATGAACCATTTATAAAGCCACCTCTCACACATCCTTGCCTCTTCCACTACTGTCGCGGCTGACCGTACCACTTATCATTAAGCAGAAGCCATGCATATTACATGTATTAATAACCACTAATGAAGCACACGTTATACATGCAAAATGAATGCAATGTCATGTAAAATAAGCCCATAATGAATCTCTATGTGTTGCCTACTAACCTAGACATGCTCTTGTGCACATCTGTGACCATTCAAACACTCATAGCCCACGATCATCACACCCAAAATTGCACAAGAGGATGTGTTAAGAAAGAAGCACATAGTGGAGCACATAAATACTTATGCCACATTCTGTTTTATCAGTATGTTCAATGAAAAAGTATTGTGCAAAAAAAGACAATACGACTTTTTTTATTTAATCGCTAGAGCTGTATCTTCAGAGCAATACCATATCATTTTTTCCTGTTAGTTTAAAATATGTTTTGCTAAAATAAAACGCTTTCCAAATGTAGCACTGACTAAACCATGTTGCTCAAGTGTGTAATTCCTCTGATTTGGAGGCTGTTGTTGCTCAGCCCTCAATGCTCTCATGCCAAGAGCAGCATCCGCTTAGCCAATCCAATTCTGTTGCAGTACCTGCGACACATAATAATGGGGGTGCATTTTGAGAGGGAGAATACATATGTACAGCTTACCATGAATACATGTTTGCTCTGTTAATGCTGAAATTCCAATTAGCACAGGTCTTGATTTTCTGGACCTCTATGGGACCACCGGGTGCCTACATTGTGACTATAAATAATGTCTTATGTTTATCATAGACTGCTGCTCTGATATCATGCAAAGTTTTGTCTGAAATTGAGTTATGATACGCTATCAAACACACAGAGCGGTAAGCTTATGGAAATGAATAAAATATTTTGAAGAAAGTAAACTTGACTTGAATGTATGAAGCTTTCTGCTGCAAGAAAATGAGACTTGTTTCTTCATTCATATCAGGTTTTATGATTATATAATTTCCATAATAAATGTGCACTCATTTATTGTCTTTGGATGCATGGTGGTATGTCAGTATCACTGCGTTACTGGATGAATTGAGAATCAAGAACTGTCCTTTTTCCACTTAATTGTTTATTGAAATTATTGAGATAATAGAGCTATATGCATGACTGAAATAAAGAATGGTGATATGCGTGCACAAAAGTACAGTGAAGATCTTTCACTCTTAGCATTGACACAGTGGTCATTGCAAATGCCTTTTTTTGTTATGCTAATAACATTTACAACGTTTGATGAATCTTCATGAAAACTTCCACAAAAGTGCTCTTTTTTGCCTCATTTACCAGTTGGTGCATGGAAAGTTTCCGGGTGATCGTTAAGCAGGGGCCTAGGAAAAGAGAGTGTCCAAAAATGGAAAACCCCCATGCATTTTCCATATACTTTTTTAAGAAGCACTTCCGCAAAAGCTGCTGAACGGAATTTCACCAAATTTGGCAGGAAGCTAGATGTTGGTCCTCAGATTGTGGTTTGGTGTAATCTGTTTAGCATTTTTATCTATAAATTAACATTTAAAAAGAATTGTATCTGGATATTTGCTGTTCAGATATGCTCTGATTTTTTTAAAGTGAAGGAGACAAGTCAATCCTGATTGATCGATGAGAACGTGAACAATATGTTTTGGCAGCTATTACAAGACTCAAAGGCTTTGTCTCTGTGTCTTAAAAATTAATACAAATAATATGTAAGGGGTCAGGGTGAGCACATCCAGACCCAAAATGGCATGTGGAGGGCTCCTAAAGGGACCCCCTTTATTGGCTGGCCACAACATGCTGTGGCAGCACTTGCATGACTCTGGGACATGGTCCCTATTGAAATGCATTGTAGTGTATGGCTGGATTTGAGTGTCACAAAAAGTAGCACATATAAAGGTTGATAACAGATTTTAGTTACAATACAAATCATTTGTTGATGGTACCATATTATTTTAGGATTTCTGGTGTGTTCGAAGGTGATTTTACTCTGTGAGAAATGCTGACCCTCTGCTGGGATTTCATGAATCATGCCTGAGAGAAAACTGGTTTCCCCCTGAAGATTTTTTCATAGAGGTAAAGAAAAGTGGTCAAGAAGCAGAAATGAGAGCACATTTTCTGTAAATTCTTTCTATTTTTCTCAGCCATTTGGGAAGAGTAAAGTCTGACATTCTCAGTAAAACATGTACTTCCAACAGCAGCAGCAGCCTGTCATATTATTCCTGTGTTCTACCTCAGCCTCCCAGAGTGTTCTAAAGAACAACTAGAGCACTAACAGTCCTACTTATGACAAAAGTGTGGCAGTTCTGAAGCCATTTTGATTGAATCAAACGGGTAAAATATAAAATATTTCATTTAGAAAGGAACGGCATGGGGGTTCACTTAATCATGGAAATTATGCTTAGTGCTGTCGAAAGCAATATTAGGACACATTTTCAATGAGTTTTAAAATATTTTCTTCATGTATTTACTTAAAACACTCCGACATGCAGTCTAAAACATTAACATTCAACACCAGCATCAGACTGCCAGTTGACTTGCTGGTGCAGGTTTAACATAGGGTTTTAATGAGCAACTAGAGTGCTAACATTATGAATTTATGGCAAAAGTGTGGCACATCTGAATTCCAGTTTGACGGAATTGAAGTGAAAAACTGGAAGCATATCCTATTGTGGATACTGTAGTGAATGAGAAAATTAGGGAATTTATAACAAAAAGTCTCTCAAAAAAACCAGTAGAGAACAAAGGGCCTAAATATAGCTCAAATACCACCCAAACCCTAGCCCAGGTCTAAACCAATGACAGAAATGTGCAAAATGCGTAATTTTTTATTTTTATTTTTGCAGTTGTATATGGTGTGAACATGGCCCAAAGTTATGGGAGTGCTTTATATGAGAACACATTCAGCTTGGTTTTAGGCATGAGGAGATTAAGTGATGTGCCCAGAATCACAGGATGTTGCGCTGATGCAGATTCAAAGTAAGAAGCTGTGCCTGTAACACCACATCCTTCTCTCCCCAGTGCAAGAAATATTCAAGTGATCTACTGAATAAAAATCATAAAGATAGCAAATAGTGAATAATTTAAATGTGCTTAGTCGATATTTCAGAACTCAGAAAATGTGCCCTCATTTTAGTTTTGAATAACAATAATCATAATTTTTTATGGGAAAACAACTCATTTTTATCATTTCTAAAGCAAATACTTTAGGTTTTACAGTTTTGATTCCACAAGATGACTGCAGGTGTGCCACTCATTTGAATTAAAAACAGAATGTTAGTGATCTTGTTGTCCATTAA
Organism: Lissotriton vulgaris; assembly: GCF_964263255.1. NCBI lineage: Eukaryota > Metazoa > Chordata > Amphibia > Caudata > Salamandridae > Lissotriton > Lissotriton vulgaris. Next base: position 1,691,028,292 of record NC_141694.1, read on the forward strand.
AACACTGTGGGCAGATCCCCATTGAGGAAGAGGACTGGGCTGACATCTTGTAAGTCCTGGGCATAGGTGCCCGGGAAGCCCAGTTGAAATTCTGCTTACTTAAGATCCTCTACGAGTGGTACTGGACCCGACAAGACTGCGAACGGCTGGCCTCCTGCCCCACTTGACATGTTGGAGATGTCCGGTTCCCCACTGTGATTTCACTTTCATTCTATGCAACTGTCCCTCAATATGGCTCTTTTGGTTCCAGGATGGGAGCTTCCATGCCCCTTCAGCTGCCACTCACCCCCCCATAATCCTCCTGCATGATCTTAGAGACTCCCTGGACCTCTCCCGTCTGCAACGCCACCTACTACACACTGCGCTGTCCACTGAAAAGCTCTGCATCCTTCACAAGTGGCAATCACCCATACCCCTCCTCCGAAGGACTAGACGGTGGCGGTGATCCAGACAGGGTCCCAGGAGTGCTTTATCTACTGGAGAAGCGTGGCTCAGTGGTTAGAGACGGCAGACCCGGAAGCTGAGATCGACTGTGGACCAGGGTTCGATTCCCCGCCTCGGCGGGTCTCGGGCTCAAAATTCCACGGACTCGACAATTCTCGCTCTGGTGCCTACTCAACTCACGGGGTCACACTCTGCGACTCTGGGCAATAGCTTGCTTAATCTCCACTATGGCCCCTCGCGGCGGGGTGCCTGGCTTTCACCTTGTGGAAACCCTGCCGTGGTTTCTCACAGGGGAATACCAGGACGGGTTCCCTAAGCAAGCGCCGGGACACTTACGGGCAGCTGTGCGCTTTACAAGTCCAGCACATTTACATCACATTTACATTTACATATACACAGAATCAGGCTGAGGTGTTCACACAGATATGGGCCTCCATCCTACATGATGCCCCCTAAAGTAGGCCTTGTCGCCACTGCCCCCTCTTTCCGATATAAATATAGGAAGTCACGCCAAGGGGGCTGATAGCCACCAGCGCCTCATTTAGTGGCCCTAGACCCAGTTCTCTGGTTGTGGCGCCCACGTGCTGTGATGGCCTTCTGGCAGTAACTAGGGTACCCCACACCCACCTCTGTCTCTCTCCCCCTTTTTTCCCCACCACCACAAACTTTTTCCTCCCCCTCTTCTCTCCTCCCCTCCAACATCCACCCATCCTAAACCTCTCGCAGATCCCACCCACCCTTCCTTGTGGTGCTCCCCCTTCCCTCCTAGTCCGCAGCCCTCTCTCTCCCTCTATTCCCCGCCTCCCCACCCACCTCTCCCTCTCCTCTCCCCTGTCAGATACATAGACATGCGGACCTTCCCTCCACAATAGGAGCCAATTCTATGCACTCATGACCCATTGCACAACTCTCCACCCGGGACTTCCCACATCATACATCCCACCAAGCCAGCATGTCATGACCTCCACCCTGTCTGACACACAGGACCCCCGCACCACACCCCACCTCGTTTCTCCACTAAATCATGGTACTGGTCTCTCAGCGTACCCTACCTCACCCCGCGGCCTGGGCGATGGCCTCCTTCCATTTTCCCCTCACCCCGCATGGCGGTCTACACAGACTCCTAACCCCCCTCTCCCCAATCCAGAGAAGTCATGGCCCAGGGCCCTACCATCACTGCTAACAAGATTATTGGTTGTTGTTCACTACCCAGTGACTGCCGCACGGGTCCAAGTGTCGGGCGAATGGGTGGTACCACAGACCCTCCTGGTAATCTGTACCCAGCCAATGCTACCCCCTATCCAGCCCTCCTTCCCGAGCCTCCCCTCCCCTCTCTACCTTCCCCCTTCTATTACTGTAATGATTTTTGTTGCTTACTACAGGTTTTGCTACATTGTTCCCATGTTGTAAAGATTTGTCTCAATAAAAACTAATGCCACAAAAAATAGAACACTATGGGGAGACAGAGGTTAGAGACATGGACTTGGACAACAGAAAGCAGGTAGAAGTGGCAAGGGATTCAAGTTGACCACACTGGACAGGCAGGAGGGGCAGTGGCAGCACAACAGAACATTGAGGGCAGGGGAAAGGTGGGCAGTCATAGCAAACCAAACCATGCAGGACAGGCAAGAGAGGCTGTGGCAACACAATGGACCATTGAGGGCAGAAAGGAAAGGCAGTGGCAGTGGCAGTACAAGCATACATGCCAACTGACCTTATTCAGGCTGGAGACTCCCAATATTTGTAAGCCAAAAAGGGCTTTATTTTAGCTGTCTCCCACTTACAAACTCCTTTTTTTCAATGTACGTCAATGGGGAAAATCATTGATCAATTCCCATGATTTTCATTTTAAAATCTCCCTCTCACCAAGTTTGAAATGTTATCTACGTGGTTTGGCTGATTAGAGGGCAAGAGGAAGATGGCAGTGGAAAACCTATCTCATTTTACAGGGCAAGCACCAGGGTTGTGACAGCACAATGAACCACACAGGGCAATCATGAGGGCATTGGGGCACAATGGACTATGGAAAGCAATAGGGAGGGGAGTGGGCCATACATAAGGACAACAGAGGTTGGGATAAAGAGGCAAGGGCAGCAAGCTGACCATACAGGGATGGCAGGAGGGGTCGTTGCAGCACAATGGACCATGGAGGGCAGGAGGAAAGGGGCAGGGGTATGACAAAGGACACTGGAAGGAAGGAGGGAGAAGGTAGAGGCCTGCACATGGACATCAGAGAGCAGGAGGTAAGCGTGTGTGGAGGGAGCAACAAGCTGACCTTGTAAGACAGGCAGGATAGGTACTGGAAGCACAACACACCACGGAGGACAACAGGGAGCCTTTAAGCGCATACATAGGGACAACAGAGGGAAGATGGGAGAGGTCAGGGGCATTAAGCTGACCAGACAGGGCAGTTGGGAGGAGCATTGGCAGCACAAAAGACCATGCTTGGCAGGCAGGTGTGTAGCACTACAGCCATGGTGGGCAAGAGGAAGGGGGCAGGAGTATGCACAAAGAACCATGGAGGGCAGACGTGAGAGGTGGGGGCTGGACATAGACAGCAGAAAGCAGGGGAAGGGGCTTCATAACAAGCAACACAGAGAGAGCAGGAAGAGCAGTTGCAACACAAGCGAGCATAGAGGGCAGAAAGGAGTGACAGCAAAACAGAACATGTAGGGCCGGAGATAGGGTTTAGGGGCATGGAACTCGGACAGTGGAAGTCAGGGGTGGAGGGAGCAGGGACAAGCAACAGCCATTTAACCATACTGGGCAGGCAGGATTGGCAGGGACAGCTCAATTGAATGCTCAGAGAGGACTGGAGGGGCAGTTGCTGCTCCATGGTACATGGTGGCAAATATGAGGGAGCAGGGGCATGCGCGCAGGCATCGGAGGGCAGGGAAAGCAGAGTAAGGACAGCAGGCTAAGCTCAGAGGCTAAGCAGGAGGGCAGTGACAGTGCAAAGACTCTGACAACAGAGGGTAGGAGGAGAGGCAAGAACCGTTAACGAACAGGAAGGCAGTGGCAGCACATCAAATGATGTAGGGCAGTGTGGTAGGGGGAGATGCATGGATTCGGGAAAAAAGAGTTCAGGGAGGCGGTGCGTACAGACAGTAAGCTAACCATGCTGGAAGGATAAGGGTAGAATAGTTGCCAAACAGGGCTGGACTTGGACAATGGATGGCAAGGGCGGAACAGAGGCAGAAAGCTTTGATGGGGACAGAGTAAAGGACAATGTAAAACCAGGCCTTGAATCCCCCCCCCCCCAGCATTGCATTGTGATATGCGTCTTACTTTGAGTTAAGAAAACCTAGAAATTCACTATAAAAAATCTAAAGTTGAAAGAAACATTATAGTTGAGAATTGTAAAAATATCTAGCTTTAAATTTAAAAGAAACCCTAGAAATTCACTGAAAATACAAGAGGCTAGGGGGATGTTATAGATAAATTAAAATATTATTTAAAAACTACAATTTGAAGCTAGCAAAACCACTTAAATTCACCATTTATAGTTAACTCAAGTAACTATAACTTGTGGCATTAGGTTACAATAACTTGCTCCCGACTATGCACAGTACTGTCAACAATGATGGCAATTCAGGTGTGATTAGTGATGTTATAAATGTAGTCAATGAGTGGTTTAATTTTCAAGGATAAAAGCAGGGGAATGGGGTCAAATAAGGGTTGGGGAGGAGGTCCCACACCGCCTCCCCTTAATATATATGTTCTGCCCACAGATAATGGGGTCTCTGGGGCACACAGGCTAACCCAACCCCGTGCACACCCTATGCCGTGTGGGGCTGGCAGTCTGCTGGGGGTTTGACCAGAGGGCCTGGCGGCAGTCCAAGCCCTATGGCCAACCCCGCTGTGCACTGCCAAAGGATGTTCATAGTATAGAGTTGGCTGCCTGCGGGAAGTTGGAGGCAGGAGATGCCTGCAAGACAGGCCCTGCAGCTCACCCCAAGCCACGCACGACCAGAGGCTGCGCAAGGGTGGCTGCCTGCAGAAAACCCCATGCCCCTCAGGATGACAGTCCTTATGCAGACTGGTATTGGCTGTCTGGGGGGGGGGGGGGGGGGGGGGGGGGGTTGGCTGCCTCCGAGTGGGTAGAGCCAGAGAGCCTGGCTGCAAGCCAGGCCCTGTTGGTAACTAACAGCTGTGCAAAGCCATGTGTAGAGTTGGATTGGCAGCCTGTGAGGGGTTGGACACAGCGCCTGTTCGCAGGCTAGGTCTTGCGGCCAACCCCTCGCCACACACAGCTGAAGGCCTTGGGAGGCTGGGGGTTGACTTTACCTATGCTTATAAAATATTACTTTACATTTAAAAAACCTAGAAATTCACTGAAGAAAACAGAGGTCAAAGTAATGGTATAGTTAGGTGTGATAGAAAGATCTGTTTCATTTTTTAAAAAAGCCTTAAAAATTAATTGAAAAAAACAAAGGTTAAAGTAACATTGTAGATAAGTGAATGTCAGTGACCACATTAAAGGTTTAATCTTCAAAATCCACAGAAATTCCCCAGTTATAATTTACAGAGTAAACTATAACTTGGACACCTCCTGCAGGCACTGCTTATAACCTCCCACATTACTAATGACGTTCTATGACATCATTTAGGACATCACAGACACCCATTAAACCTTATGCACGTTCATCCACTCGTTTTTTCTGGAAGAGAAAGTTGTACACTCTAGTATGCTGCCATAGTTTGCAGCCGCACTAAGTAAACTCACTTGGTTTTGGCAGCAAAGCCTCACAGCAGCTTGTGAACAAGGACTGGGAAGTCCAAAACGGTGAGGCAAAGTATTTTATTTCAATGCAAGAACCAGGTTTGTAGCGTTCATTAAAAAGTTGAACCTGGATGAGAAGTTTGTCTTTTGTCTTGGGACAATTTTGGAAGAGATAGTATGATTGCGGTCCTGCTGTCATGACTGCACCATCACAGGTATTTGAATATGGGTCAGTGGTCGTGTTGTAGCACAAAATGGAATGTCAGGTTTGGATATGGACTATGAAATTGAACAAATCTCAACACGTCTTTGAAAGTCCCACTGGAGGGATGTGCATAATGCAAAATGATAATGTTTGGCAGCGCCAACCAACCAAAGGGGAAACACAGTATGCCACAGAACCACATGTTCGAGGCATATGGGCTGCAGATGGTACATTATGAATAGATCGCCATCTGGTGTTGGGCTTGGATGATTGCACTTGTTTTTCTCTTGGAGAGTCTTTTGTATCTTGGTGACTCCTCCTTTGGTTGCTAGTGCGCATGGGCATCGGCTCCATCCTTAGATTGTTTTGCCATAGTAGGGTTAGATGGAGTAGTATGATCGAATACAGATAGAAATGCCCATGTAAGTGTATCTAAATAAGATATTGTTGGAACAGACACAGGTTTCCGGGGAAGCTGGGAGGGCATGTACCACTCTGCAGCCCTCTATGCCAAGAACAGATGCATACTGGTAAGTAGCATATTCCGTTCAAGGCATATGGGCTGCAGATGGAACATTATGAATAGACTATACAGCAGTTCTCTCCCTAGCGATGGTCGCCCGTGTCTGTTGCAACCGTCTGAAATAAAGTCTTTAGTACAGCTTGTCCCACTCTAGCTTGTTGTGTTTTGTGCACATCTACACAATAGTGCTTTGTGAAGGTATGCGGTGTAACCCAGGTAGCTGCTTTGCATATGTCATCTAGTGGAATGTTTCCCAAGAATGCCATAGATGCCTAGTTTACGTGTAGAGTGAGCTCTGGGAGGAACAGTTAATGTCCTCTTTGCCTTTAAGTAGCATATTTGTATACATTTTACAATCCATCTGGCAATGCCTGCTTTAGAGATGGGATTGCCCTTATGTGTAGGAGAAAACGCTACAAATAGCTGTTTCGTCTTTCTGAAAGTTTGTGTTCTTTCTTTATAATACAATATTGCCCTTCTGACATCTAATGTATGTAGGGCCCTTTCCGCTACCGTCTGTGGTTTTGGAAAGAAGACCGGTAGTTCCACTGACTGATTGATGTGGAATGCTGAAATTACTTTAGGCAAGAATTTTGGGTTTGTTCTAAGAACCACCTTGTTTTGGTGTAACTGCATGAATGGTTCTTGAATTGTAAACGCTTGTAACTCACTTACTCTTCTGAGTGAAGTGATAGCTATGAGGAAGGCCACCTTCCATGTGAGGAATTGTATTTCACACCTATGCATAGGTTCAAAGGGTGGTCCCATTAGTCTGGTACTATGTTGAGATTCCAGACTGGGGGAGGTGGCAGTCTTGGTGGAATGACTCTTTTGAGTCCTTCCATGAAAGCTTTAATTGCTGGTACTTTAAACAGGGAAATATGATACAAAAGACTCTCCAAGAGAAAAACAAGTGCAATCATCCGAGCCCAACACCAGATGGCGATCTATTCATAATGTACCACTCTGCAGCCCTCTATGCCAAGAACAGATGCATACTTGTAAGTAGCATATTCCATCCCAACATGCAATTCAATTGAAAAATGCATTTGGGAGGCCCAAACGGAGGGCAGCAATGATTAATTAGCATAGCATATCAATTAAGGTTCTGGGAGAGCATTCTTGCAAAGCCTCACAGCAGCCTGTGAACAAGGACTGGGAAGTCCGAAAAGCGAAAGGCAGAGAAATTTATTTCAATGCAAATACCGTATTCCGTATTTGTAGCCTTAAGTAAAAAGTTAAACCTGAATGAGGAGTGCGTCTTTTGTCTTGGGACAATTTTGGGATATATATATATATAGATATATATATATATATATATATATATATATATATATATATATATATATATATATATATATATATATATATATATATATATATATATATATATATATAGAGAGAGATATATATATATATATATATATATATATATATATATGTATATATATATATATGTAGATATATAGATATATAGATATATATATATATATTTATCCAAAGTCCCAAACTGCACTCTATCAGTTCACCTAGAGCCTCAACATCACGGTAATTATTTACAATGCCCTACGCATTTCAAAGCTTCTCTGCCTTTTCATCAAGGGCTGATTTCTTCAAAACATGGCGCCACACGGACTTCCTTTTTATGCACGCAATAATTTATTCATTGCCCCCAGTGGGCCGTGCTTGTTGCACTAGTGAACAGCATGCTGGGACATGTGGTCCTAAGGAAAGAATTGTTCCCAACAGTGGGTTCTAGGTGCCAAACATTAGAAGATTGTCATTATCCTATGTATTTCGAGTCAATTTTCCTTTAGTAGAAAAGGCTCACTGTGCTGTTACTGCTTCAGGCAATTCCGAGCTTCAGCCTCTCCAATTCTCGAGATGGTGCTCTTCCTGCACGGTCGGGATGCCGTGTAATCATTTTTTTATCCTAGGTCCCAAACTTTCTAGGAGGCACTCGATCACCCCAACTATGGAAGGTCATCAGCATTCCTTCAAAACAGCGACATTCCCGGAAAGCTGGAAACACGCCGAAATCAACGCCCTCCTCAAGAAGCCCAAGGCGGACCCAAAGGACCTCAAGAACTTCCCGCCCATCTCCCTGCTCCCGTTCCCTGCGAAGGTCATCGAGAAAATCCTCAACATGCAACTGGCCCGCACCTGGAAGAAAACAACATCTTGGACCAGTCCCAGTCCGGGTTCAGACTAAACCACAGCACTGAGACAGCCCTCATCGCCGCCACAGACGACAGCAGGCGCCAACTAGACAATGGCAAAACATCAGCCCTCATCTTCCTGGACCGGTCAGCCGCCTTCGACACGGTCTGCCATCGCACTCTAAAGACACGCCTCCTAGAAGCCGGAATCCAAGAGAAGGCCCTTAACTGGACCACTTTGTTCCTCTCCGGCAGAACCCAGAGTGTCCGCCTCCTGCCCTTCCGATCCGAGGCCTCCAACATCATCTGCGGCGTCCCCCAGGGCTCATCCCTCAGCCTGACGCTGTTCAACGTCTACATGGCCCCCCTCGCACAAGTGGCCTGCCATTATGACCTCAACATCATCTCCTACGCCGACGACACCCAGCTCATCCTCTCCCTCACCAAGGACCCGCACACCGCCAAAACCAACCTCCACAAGGGAATGAAGGCCGTTGCCGACTGGATGAGGAACAACCGTCTGAAGCTGAACTAGGACAAGACGGAGGTACTCATCCTCGGACCCACCCCCTCAGCCTTAGACACCTCCTGGTGGCCGTACAGACTGGGAACAGCACAGACACCCACCGACCATGCACGTAACCTAGGATTCCTCCCCGACTCCTCCCTCTCCATGTCCAAACAGGTCAATGCTGTCTCCTCCTTCTGCTACAACACCCTCTGCATGCTCCGCAGGATCTACAAGTAGATCCCAACAGAAACAAGAAGAACGGTGACACAGGCCCTCGTCAGCAGCAGACTGGACTACGGCAACGCATTCTACGTCCCCCACCGCAGCCACATTACCCCCCACCTGAGAGACCTACACTGGCTCCCCATTGACAAGAGGATCACCTTCAAGCTCCTCACCCACGCACACAAAGCACTCCACAATGCCGGACCAGCCTACCTGAACAGCAGACTCAGCTTCTACACCCCCAATCCACCAGCTCCACTCAGCCAGCCTCACCCTCGCTGCTGTCCCCCGCATTCAACGAACAACCTCTGGAGGCAGATCCTTCTCCTACATCACCCCCAAGACCTGGAACACCCTCCCTACCCACCTACGGCAGACCCAAGACCTACTAGCCATCAGTAGACTCCTCAAGACAAGGCTCTTCGAGCAGTAGCGGCACCCCCTCCCCTCAGCGCCTTGAGACCCTCACGGGTAAGTAGCGCACTTTATAAGTACTCTGATTGATTGATTGATTGATTGATTGATCAGTTCAACCAGAGCCTCGACATCACGGTAATTATTTACAATGCCCTACGCGTTTCAAAGCTTTTCTGCCTTTTCATCAGGAGCTGATTTCTTCAAAACATGGAGCCACACGGACTTCCTTTTTATGCACGCAATAATTTATTCATTGCCCCCAGTGGGCCGTGCTTGATGCACTAATGAACAGCATGCTGGGACATGTGGTCCTAAGGAAAGAATTGTCCCCCACAGTGGGTTCCAGGCACCAAACATTAGTAGATTGTCATTATCCTATGTAGGAACGTGTATTGGAGAGGCTGAAGCTCAGAATTGCCTGAAGCAGTAACAGCACAGTGAGCTTTTCTTACTAAGAGAAAATTGCCTCGAAATACACGTTACCATTTTTGATCGTGAGTGGGAAAAAAACTCCGCTGTCCATCATGAAGTGGAGTGTTCTGCACTCTGCGAGCTCCTCGGAGTGCAGCAAACTCCGCAAACCGACTGAAGTTCACCGCCCAGGCCTAGTACAAACTTGTTTTTTATTACTAGTACAAGTGTGCCAGTTCTTGAGTTCATTTGTCAGAGATCACTGTAAATATAAGTAGCATCTCTTGGCGAGACTGGGATGAAACGTGAACTGGTTTTAAATCCTATTGGTGTATCTCCTGAAATATTAACACCTTACTCTTGTGCTAATTTCTCTGCATCTTGAGTCACATCTTCTCCTGTGCTTTCATCTTCCAATTCTCTCAACTCAAGCATTAGATTCATATCATCCACTGCTAGTTCACCTTGTTGCATCATAGTTGTAGTTGGTGTTTCAGGCTGTTTCGTTTTTTTTGGTACTAAAGGAAGTGTTTTTTTAATTGTAGCATTCTAGTAACTATAAAGATAAAATTATTGTTTGAACGTAATCCATATCTGCCTCCAGGCAGAAAGATAGACCCTATTTGAGTGTCCTTTTGTCCTGATCCGTAAGAACAATATTAGTTAAATTAATGATAGAATCTTCATTATCATTTCCTATTTCTCCTATCTTCATTATCATCTCCTATTTCCTCTGTATTTCTCTCGTAGAAAACCCGCTGCTCTCGTGACCAAAGGGCACGTCGTCTTACAGAACCACACAAGAGAGGGTCCGTTTTAAATCACCAATTTCCTTTCCCAAAGGATGACGACACCGCGTGTAGATGCTTTTTAGACTTTAATTGTCAGCCACCATTGTACGCGTTTCGGCTGCGCCGCAGCCTTGCTCACCAATGCCGAAGCATAGTTTACAGCCAACCTTTGAACATTTTTTGTGTGTGTCACGTAAGAACTACTGTGAAAACAATACTGAAGACAGACTGGCAGTTTTCATCGCCTTACTTAAATTCATTCGTTGAATCATAATGATTTGCGTTTTGTAAAACAAGTACCAAATTTACCAGTGCAATGCTTATTTTTTACAATGAAAATTCTGGGAAAATGATTGAAATACAAAACCATATTACGATTACGATTTCTCAATCCACCATTTTTCCTTTAGTATGGATCTTTTATAATGTATTGTTTGTTCATTCCCCAGATTATTTTTTAAAACAATATAATTCATTCCACCATTAAGGAAATAATAAATTAAACTGATATTAAAATGCATACATTATATTCAAATCAAATCATTGTAGATGTATTCATGCCTGTCTTTCTCTGTGATTAAGCCGATTAATATATATATATATATATATATATATATATATATATATATATATATATATATATATATATTTATATTTATATATATATTTAAATCGCTATCAGCAATCGTTTCTCCGTTGCCCAACAGAGCGCACATACAGGAATTTGATAATATCCAACGTTTATTCAAAAATCACACAGCAGCACTGACAGATGCGTTTTGGCTCCACGCCTTTCTCAATGTCAGCACATCCAAACACCATTTCATATTTAAATAACAAGGGAATTCATTTGCTCAGTAGTAATGTGCATGAAAATAAAAATAAAATGTTAAAAAAGGAATGTTTTTCGATTCAACCATTATCTCATAGGTGGCGGCCATCATAACACTTGTAAATAATGTATATACAAAGAATACTAATCTTATATGTGGTTTAATATAAGAATTTGTGGCAAAAAAGAAAAAAAAATGCTCCCGCTATTGATTTAAAATAATGCTGGGGCATATACTAATTATAGGAGGTCCCCCCAGGCCCTAGGACCACCACCTCCCCAGGGCACATGTTATCAAAGGGGGAGGGGCACTGCAGTCCCCCTCCAGAAGCCCTAGATGGCCCTGGCAACCACTACCTCCCCCAGGGCCGCCTCTTCAAATGTCCTGGGGTGCCCATCCTCTGGACATTGCTTTTTGCTATGGTTTGATGGCAGCTTCACTGCTGACACCAAACCATAGCAAACTGTGCTTGCTTTCAACAAGCAAGAGCATACAGGGACTGCAGGGGCCTCAGGCTCCCTCCACAGCCTCTAGTGCAGAACGTGGGTGCCCTGGGTGGTTCCTGGGCACCCAGAAGGGAAGCCAGGCCGCAAGAGATGGGGTCCCCAGGGCCAAACACAGCCCGTTAGGGGGGCACCCCTCAAGTTAAAAAAAAAGAAAAAAGAAATTACGGCTTGGTGGATGGTGTCCCCCGGTCCAAAATCGGCTTGGAGAGGGGGGTTGCGTGGCCTGGCATTGGGGGATGGGCTCCCTGGGACCAAAATCGACCTAGGAGGGGGGTTGTGTAGCCCCCCCTCCTGTTTTTTAATTGAAAAAAAGGAAAAAAGAGGCAGGCCCTAGGGAATAGGGCCCCAAGGGCAGAAAATGGCCCAGGGAAGGGGAGGCCATACAGCCCTTCTTCCTAAATAAATTTTAAAAAAACTAAACCTGGCAACTTCATCTCCCTACTAGTAGTGCACCAGGAATTTACTTGGAAGGGGGGCTGCACCATGCCCCCTTTCTCCACCACTCTTCAAACATGCCTCCTAGCGCACTTCTAGTTGAGGAATGAAGTCTACTTGACTCTCAAGGGTCTTTGGAGGCCAGCTACCCCTCCTGTTACATCCAGTAAGTCCCACAAAGTGGGATTGCCTAGAGGTTGTCGGAGGCAATGCCATCATTCTGCAGACACACTTCCTGATGCACTGCTGGTTGGAGGATGAGATCCCCTTGGCTCAAAAGGGTCCTTGTGGGCCAACAAGCCCTCATGTTAACTCCAGTAAGTCCCACACAGTGAAATTGCTGAGGGGTCTTTGGAGGCCACACACCCTTTCTCCACCACTCTACAAATGCGCCTCCTGGCACACTGCTGGTTGGAACATGACGTTGGCTCTGATGCTAAGGGTTCTTGGGGGCCTAGAAGCCCTTCTGTTACCTCCAGTAAGTCTGTTTCAGCAGGATTCCTGAGAGCTGGCCTGAATCCCCACCCCCTTTCTCCATCTCTCTGCAAATGCAACTGCTATTTAAAAAAACATAGAAATTCACTTAAACAAATCACAGGTTATAGGGACGTTATAGTTAGGATATAGAGTTTGAAAAACCTTAGAAATTCACTTAAAAGCGCACAGGTTCTAGGGGCGTTATAGTTAGGAAATAAAATTAAAAAAAACAAAGGTTACAGGGACGTTATAGTTAGGCTCAGATTTCACTCATACAAAACCAGTGAATTTCAGCAGTTATAGTTTTACGAGTTAACTATAACTTACGCCCCTGCAATCCTTATGACCTCACATATTACATCACTCATTAAATGGTCAGTGACATCACTGACGACATCTCAAATGACATCACTGATGATATAATCCACAGAACCACTCACAGACCTACTCACACTCCCATACAACCTCTTGTACTCCTATTCCCACTCAATCCCTCACGTGCCCATTCACAGACCTATACCTGTACTCACACACCTGCTTAGACCTTCCATACAGCCACTCACACAACCATTCACTTACCCATGCAGCCACTCATACTACCAGTCACTCACTCGTACAGCCACTCACATAGCCACACATTCACCATACAGCTACTAACACACTCACTTATTTACCTACACAGTCACTCACACCCCCACTCACTTACCCCAGTACAGCATCTCAACACAGCCACTCACTCACCCATACAATCATTCACACTCTCACTCACACACCCACACAACCACTGACATACCCATTCACACATCCATAGAAGCACTCACATGTATGCTCACTCACCCATACAGCCATTCACACAGACACTTACTCCCTAATACAGCCACTCACACACCAAATCCCTTAACTAAACAGCCACTCATTCACCTATACAGTCACTTACACAGAGTCACTCACTGATACCATACAGTGACTAGACACCCACTTACCTACCCATAGAGCCACTCATACTGCCACTCACTCACCCATACAGCCACTGACATACCCACTCACTTACCAATACTGCCACTCACACATCATCTCACTCATCCACACAGCTACTCACACACCAACTAATATACCCATACAGCCACTTATACACCCATACACACAAGGATACATGCAGTCACACAGCCACTCCCTTAATATATATTAGAAGCAGTATCACTCATTAGTACTGCACCTAGTATACTCAGGTAACTAGAACTGCTGAAGGTTTCTTAATTCTACTTCCTAACTGTGACGACCATGTAACCTTTGTTTTTTTAAGTGAATATATATATGTATGTGTGTGTGTATATATTACCTACTGGAAGTTGCCAGTAGATAGTTATAGTTGGACCTAGTTTCCATAGAAAAGCGTATTTTGACTAGGCTATAACTTTGGTGCCCTTTGACGAATCTTCACGAACGTTTGCAAAATAAGGGTACCAGTAAGTCCTGTAGTGCATGGAAAGTTTTGGGTTGATCCGTCAAGCAGGGGCTGAGAAAAAAGGGGGTGAACAAAAGTGTGTTTTCGATGGAAATTCCTTCAGGGGATAATAGACTCGACTAAATCCTGAACCGTTGAATGGAATTGCACTAACTTTGGCAGAAAGGTAGCTGTTAATCAAGAAAGTGAATTTTTTGTAAATTGGTGCAATTCTGTTCAGTGGTTTGGAAGATATTAAAGACAAACTAAATATGGACATCTAGGTACACAAAAGCTCTGCAAACCCTCCTGATCTTTTGCTGAGATCTGATTGGCTACCAACACATCAAACAGGAAGTGCTGGCAGTCATCTTGGGGTTCGGATTCAGCTGAGTTCCACAAAAAGATTTTTTTTAAAGAAACAGGGGCAAGGTAGGTATACTATTTTGATGCAGGAAAGTGACAGAGCTGAGAATCAGTGGCAAAATAAAAATAAAAAAGTACGTTCTCTTGGGTTGTTTACATTATAGTCCCGGGTGGGTCAGGTCAGGGGCATGCAGGCTTAATTATGCCCATTTGACCACCACCTACCATGTGGAGCCGGTGGATCGCACAAACCACCCCATGCCCCGGGATCCACCACCTTCTCGAGGCCAAGAAGCAGGGGGCCACGCGCTCCAAATCCAGGGCCGATCTTGGCACTGGGGACAACCACCTCCCCATGGCAACCCATGCAAACAGAAGAAGGAGAGACACACGGCCCCCCTCAAGCAGCAATACATGGCCCCAGGGACTGTCACCCCCAGGGCCAGCTCCTCATATGTCCTAGGGTGCTTCAGCGTGGCGGGAGCTGTGAAAGCTCCTGCCAAACTAAAGCAAACATTCCGGTTCCATTGGGTGGGAGCTCTCTGGGTGCTCCCACTCACTGGAAGCAGAAATGTCATCTCCTTCACTGCCTGCAGACATGTGGGCAAGGAAGGAGATGAAATGATTGCTACTGCCTTTCCAACAACTCCATCCATGAAGCAGCAATGCACGCTCCTGCAGGAGGCAGAGAGCCAGCTAAGTCAGCGGGGGCCTTCAGCCTCATTCCACGTCCCTGGGGAAAAGAGCAGAAAGAAGCAAAATAAAGGTCAAAAACCTAGCTGAAAGAGGCAGAATAAAGGTAAGAAATTAGCAGAAAGAGGCAGAATAAAGGTGAGATACAAGCAGAAAGCGGGAGAATAAAGGTCAGCAAAGAGCAGAATGGAGGCCAAATAAAGGTCAGCAATGAGCAGAAAAAGGCAAAATAAAGATGGGAAACAAGCAGAAAGAGACAGAATAAGGTCAGCAACGATAGACCGAGACAAAATAAAGGTGAGAAACAACCAGAAAGAGTTAGAATAAAAGTCAGAATAGAGCAGAAAGAAGCAAAATAGAAGTCAGAAATGAGCAGCAAGAGGCAGAATAAAGATCAGAAACAAGCAGAAAAAGGCAGAATATAGGTCAGAAGAGAGCAGAAAGAGTTTGAATAAAGGTCAGAACGGAGCAAAAAGAGGTAGAAGAGAGGTCAGAAACCAGCACAAGAGGCAGAATAATGGTCAGAAGTGAGCAGATAGAGGCAAAATAAAGGTAATTAGTGAGCAGAAAGAGGCAAAAAAGGGCAGAACGAGTAGAAAGAGGCAAAGTAGAGGGCAGGAGCAAGGAGAGAAGAAGCAGTAAAATGTGCAGAAATGAGCAGAGGCAGCTGAGGGTAGCAGACTACAGGCAAGTTGGACAGAA
This sequence comes from Lissotriton vulgaris, assembly GCF_964263255.1. Taxonomy (NCBI): domain Eukaryota; kingdom Metazoa; phylum Chordata; class Amphibia; order Caudata; family Salamandridae; genus Lissotriton; species Lissotriton vulgaris. Next base: position 1,691,044,157 of record NC_141694.1, read on the forward strand.
GGACCACCACAGGGGGGACACTCATGCACCTACTCACTCACCCACTCAGAGACTCCATCATCCACTCACAGACCTTCAAAAACACTCATGCACCCACTCACAGACCTAGCCAGAGACTTATGCACCGACTTACAGACCCACTTAGACACTCCTGCACTCACTCACAGACTCACGTACTCACTCACAGAACCACTCAAGCACCAACTCAGACCCTCTTAGACACTCACACACCCACTCACAGACCTACTCAGACATTCACACGTCCACTGACACGCCCACTCAGACACTTTAACACCCACTCACAGACTTATTGAGACATTTATGCACACACTCACTGTCAAAGGTTAGTGGTTATATTTAGGAAATAAAGTTTAAAAACCTTAGAAAAGCACTTATAAAATGCAAAGGTAAAAAGGGACATTATAGTTAAGAAAGAACATTAAAAAACCTTAGAAATTCACAGAAAAAAACAAAGGTTAAAGGGACGTTATAGTTAGGGAATAGAATTAAATAAACCTTAGAAATTCACTGAAAAAGCAAAGCTTAAAGGGACGTTATAGTTAGGCTCAGATTTCACTCGTACAAAGCCAGTGAAATTGAGCAGTTATAGTTAGCTGAACTACCCATAATGTACGCCCCCAATGCAATGCTTATTACATCACACATTACATCACTCATCACATGGTCAATGATGACTTGCTTCACTTGCGTGGTGTCATTAGAGCTTTGATGGTTCAAAGTGGGGGTTATTTAAATTAGGAACAATGTTACGCCAAATAGAGGCAATATACTTAAACCAAAACAAATGTGGGTCCTGCCAAATCATGGAAGAACCTTTGACTTGTGCCCAATATCACTCATTAGCGCCAAAGGTAAGTTCTAGTTAAAATACTTGTTATGTATTGAGCATGATAGTGACCATTTTTTTGTGCAGAGACTATGCAGCTTCGTGCCAGGACACAGTACGTTCCATTGTCTCTGTGATGTCTACACTTGGTGCTAGCACATGCACATGAACTATCATCCTCCAGTGCTCGCATCCTTTTGGAATTTGAAATGGCCTTTCATTCTGTTAGTTAGTCCTTTCTCCGCAAAGTTAAAAAAATATAATTATTTGGCCTCACTTACTCACATACATTGATATGCTGTACACATCTGCTGGGGCTCAAGTATACAAAAAAGTATACAAAAAAGTAAATGATGGAATGTTTGAATTAATCTCAGCCACTTGTAATAACTCATGGTCATGTCTCGGTCCATTTTAATTACACAGGGCTGCGTCTGAATTCAACTGAAATATTGCCATTGGAGCTGGGTCAAGACTGAATTTCATATGGCTGGGTCCAAACTGAGGTGGCATGGTGTGCAAAATAATAATGGACTGGGATGTGGCCCAAGCAATTACCAGTGGCTGAGACTAATTCAAGCAGTCCATCCATCACTCTTTTGTATACTTTAGCAAGGTCATATTAATGGCACTCTGTCTATTTCTTTTCCTATGGAGTTGCACAACCGTCATGGCTGCCTGGGCTTGTACCGTCTATATTGCTTGCTCTGATAATACACCCACATGCAGAGTTTAGTAGACAGGATGCTCCGGTGTGGAGCATCTGGTTGGAGGAAGCTACTGCAGACAGGCTTTCTCTATATATGCAGGCTACACGCTCCTCTACATACCAATACTTGGCAACAGTGGTCCTATGCGTAAGTAGTTACGACCAAATGAATATAGACACAATGGAGCTATATTAGTTGATGTGATTTGTCCAGCCGGACAGTGATCACCAAGAATTTTTACTGTTTGAAAAGTTAGCACAGAAATTGTCTTACATTCACAAAGAGTGAGACACAAGCCTGTGCCTTCACGCTTACAAATTGGCAAAGTAGAGTGATAGAGAAAGGCAAAGAGAGAGATAGGTTAGGCAGAAAGTGAGCGATTTCTGAGAAATGGGAAATAACAGAAATTCAGTTACACCATTAATCACAATTTAAATATACATTTGCATATATGGCGTAAGAGGTCGACGACGTTTCGATTCCATAAACAAAGTACAAGGAATCATCATCAGGACAAAAAGTTTTGTGCCTAAAATTTGCAAAACACAATAGCCAGCGCGAATGCTGGGGGGCAGGACTAACTAGTTGAGTAGTCCATCCGTTTCATAAATAGGCAGTGGTGACAGCGACGCTTCAGATTGGCCTGATAATGGAGCCAGAAGCCGGGGCAAGTGGTCACGATACTTGAGTTGATCGCTTTAGAGAAGCGGAGGGCGGGGAGGAGTGCTCAGCTTCAAGGTATAAGCGCAAGATGATGAGCCCTCAGAATACGGGAGCTAGTATCCCTTGGAATTGAAAAGCGATGCTATTGACCGCAGTGGGGGAAAATAAACACGCCAGAAATAAGGCGTGGAGGGACGAGCCTATGGCTTCGTGTCAATGGCGAGCCGCGATGTGGCAATCAGCAGTGTCACCAGGAGTAAATTCAAGGGTGTGCCAAAAAACGGAGTCTGGGCAGCTCGGCAAAATAATTTAAAGGTGGATCCTTCTGGCGCCTGTGCGTTATTTAAGCTTGTAATTCTGTATTAGAGGTCTAATAAGCGGTTAGGTCGCTGTAGAAGAAGGTAGCATCATATATTTACCAACTGCTCGCCAGGAATTAATCACGCATGTAGATGGCTGCAAAGGGGAGTCCGAGTGCCCAGACTCCGTTTTTTGGCACACCCTTGAATTTACTCCTGGTGAGCTGCCGCTAAATATGTGATGCTACCACCTTTTACCCTTGCTCATTGCACCATCAGGATTCAAGCAAACCGGGCCGAAGACGGCTGTAATGCCAGAAACCGGTCCCCGGGAGCTTGTTTCCTTCCCAGTGTAAGAATTGGCTTCTGTAGTTTGGTTTGTCCTGTTCCCATCATGCACTGGGACAGGAACAGACTAATTTGCATACAGCCAGGTTCTGAAACTGGGATGGTGCAGTGAGCTAAAAAACGGTGTTGATCTAGCCCTGATCTTTTGACTGGGTGAGAGCTTTCTGCTTAATTCAGAGACTCTGTCCCTCACCACCCCTTTTTGTAAATATTTTTGTCCACCCTAAGCGTGGAAGGGTATTCTCAGATGTGAGACCCTTGCTCATTGCACCATCAGGATTCAAGCAAACCGGGCCGAAGACGGCTGTAATGCCAGAAACCGGTCCCCGGGAGCTTGTTTCCTTCCCAGTGTAAGAATTGGCTTCTGTAGTTTGGTTTGTCCTGTTCCCATCATGCACTGGGACAGGAACAGACTAATTTGCATACAGCCAGGTTCTGAAACTGGGATGGTGCAGTGAGCTAAAAAACGGTGTTGATCCAGCCCTGATCTTTTGACTGGGTGAGAGCTTTCTGCTTAATTCAGAGACTCTGTCCCTCACCACCCCTTTTTGTAAATATTTTTGTCCACCCTAAGCGTGGAAGGGTATTCTCAGATGTGAGACCCTTGCTCATTGCACCATCAGGATTCAAGCAAACCGGGCCGAAGACGGCTGTAATGCCAGAAACCGGTCCCCGGGAGCTTGTTTCCTTCCCAGTGTAAGAATTGGCTTCTGTAGTTTGGTTTGTCCTGTTCCCATCATGCACTGGGACAGGAACAGACTAATTTGCATACAGCCAGGTTCTGAAACTGGGATGGTGCAGTGAGCTAAAAAACGGTGTTGATCTAGCCCTGATCTTTTGACTGGGTGAGAGCTTTCTGCTTAATTCAGAGACTCTGTCCCTCACCACCCCTTTTTGTAAATATTTTTGTCCACCCTAAGCGTGGAAGGGTATTCTCAGATGTGAGACCCTTGCTCATTGCACCATCAGGATTCAAGCAAACCGGGCCGAAGACGGCTGTAATGCCAGAAACCGGTCCCCGGGAGCTTGTTTCCTTCCCAGTGTAAGAATTGGCTTCTGTAGTTTGGTTTGTCCTGTTCCCATCATGCACTGGGACAGGAACAGACTAATTTGCATACAGCCAGGTTCTGAAACTGGGATGGTGCAGTGAGCTAAAAAACGGTGTTGATCTAGCCCTGATCTTTTGACTGGGTGAGAGCTTTCTGCTTAATTCAGAGACTCTGTCCCTCACCACCCCTTTTTGTAAATATTTTTGTCCACCCTAAGCGTGGAAGGGTATTCTCAGATGTGAGACCCTTGCTCATTGCACCATCAGGATTCAAGCAAACCGGGCCGAAGACGGCTGTTATGCCAGAAACCGGTCCCCGGGAGCTTGTTTCCTTCCCAGTGTAAGAATTGGCTTCTGTAGTTTGGTTTGTCCTGTTCCCATCATGCACTGGGACAGGAACAGACTAATTTGCATACAGCCAGGTTCTGAAACTGGGATGGTGCAGTGAGCTAAAAAACGGTGTTGATCTAGCCCTGATCTTTTGACTGGGTGAGAGCTTTCTGCTTAATTCAGAGACTCTGTCCCTCACCACCCCTTTTTGTAAATATTTTTGTCCACCCTAAGCGTGGAAGGGTATTCTCAGATGTGAGACCCTTGCTCATTGCACCATCAGGATTCAAGCAAACCGGGCCGAAGACGGCTGTAATGCCAGAAACCGGTCCCCGGGAGCTTGTTTCCTTCCCAGTGTAAGAATTGGCTTCTGTAGTTTGGTTTGTCCTGTTCCCATCATGCACTGGGACAGGAACAGACTAATTTGCATACAGCCAGGTTCTGAAACTGGGATGGTGCAGTGAGCTAAAAAACGGTGTTGATCTAGCCCTGATCTTTTGACTGGGTGAGAGCTTTCTGCTTAATTCAGAGACTCTGTCCCTCACCACCCCTTTTTGTAAATATTTTTGTCCACCCTAAGCGTGGAAGGGTATTCTCAGATGTGAGACCCTTGCTCATTGCACCATCAGGATTCAAGCAAACCGGGCCGAAGACGGCTGTAATGCCAGAAACCGGTCCCCGGGAGCTTGTTTCCTTCCCAGTGTAAGAATTGGCTTCTGTAGTTTGGTTTGTCCTGTTCCCATCATGCACTGGGACAGGAACAGACTAATTTGCATACAGCCAGGTTCTGAAACTGGGATGGTGCAGTGAGCTAAAAAACGGTGTTGATCTAGCCCTGATCTTTTGACTGGGTGAGAGCTTTCTGCTTAATTCAGAGACTCTGTCCCTCACCACCCCTTTTTGTAAATATTTTTGTCCACCCTAAGCGTGGAAGGGTATTCTCAGATGTGAGACCCTTGCTCATTGCACCATCAGGATTCAAGCAAACCGGGCCGAAGACGGCTGTTATGCCAGAAACCGGTCCCCGGGAGCTTGTTTCCTTCCCAGTGTAAGAATTGGCTTCTGTAGTTTGGTTTGTCCTGTTCCCATCATGCACTGGGACAGGAACAGACTAATTTGCATACAGCCAGGTTCTGAAACTGGGATGGTGCAGTGAGCTAAAAAACGGTGTTGATCTAGCCCTGATCTTTTGACTGGGTGAGAGCTTTCTGCTTAATTCAGAGACTCTGTCCCTCACCACCCCTTTTTGTAAATATTTTTGTCCACCCTAAGCGTGGAAGGGTATTCTCAGATGTGAGACCCTTGCTCATTGCACCATCAGGATTCAAGCAAACCGGGCCGAAGACGGCTGTAATGCCAGAAACCGGTCCCCGGGAGCTTGTTTCCTTCCCAGTGTAAGAATTGGCTTCTGTAGTTTGGTTTGTCCTGTTCCCATCATGCACTGGGACAGGAACAGACTAATTTGCATACAGCCAGGTTCTGAAACTGGGATGGTGCAGTGAGCTAAAAAACGGTGTTGATCTAGCCCTGATCTTTTGACTGGGTGAGAGCTTTCTGCTTAATTCAGAGACTCTGTCCCTCACCACCCCTTTTTGTAAATATTTTTGTCCACCCTAAGCGTGGAAGGGTATTCTCAGATGTGAGACCCTTGCTCATTGCACCATCAGGATTCAAGCAAACCGGGCCGAAGACGGCTGTTATGCCAGAAACCGGTCCCCGGGAGCTTGTTTCCTTCCCAGTGTAAGAATTGGCTTCTGTAGTTTGGTTTGTCCTGTTCCCATCATGCACTGGGACAGGAACAGACTAATTTGCATACAGCCAGGTTCTGAAACTGGGATGGTGCAGTGAGCTAAAAAACGGTGTTGATCTAGCCCTGATCTTTTGACTGGGTGAGAGCTTTCTGCTTAATTCAGAGACTCTGTCCCTCACCACCCCTTTTTGTAAATATTTTTGTCCACCCTAAGCGTGGAAGGGTATTCTCAGATGTGAGACCCTTGCTCATTGCACCATCAGGATTCAAGCAAACCGGGCCGAAGACGGCTGTAATGCCAGAAACCGGTCCCCGGGAGCTTGTTTCCTTCCCAGTGTAAGAATTGGCTTCTGTAGTTTGGTTTGTCCTGTTCCCATCATGCACTGGGACAGGAACAGACTAATTTGCATACAGCCAGGTTCTGAAACTGGGATGGTGCAGTGAGCTAAAAAACGGTGTTGATCTAGCCCTGATCTTTTGACTGGGTGAGAGCTTTCTGCTTAATTCAGAGACTCTGTCCCTCACCACCCCTTTTTGTAAATATTTTTGACCACCTTTTATAGCACCTAAAATCTCTTATTGGACCCCTAATACAGTTTTCAAGCCTAAATAACATAGCTCCAGAAGGACCCACTTTTAAATTACTCTGCCAAGCTGCCAAGACTCCGTTTTTTGACACCCCCTCAAACTCAAAATCTTTTCTGTCATATCACCTGATGTCCCATTTAATCTAAATTGAGTTTTCGGTCCTGCCGGACTGTATTAACTACAAATTTCAGGAGGCTCCTCAGTCCTGAAGATGATCTAAAATCATATAGATCGAAACGTCGTCGACCTACTCAAGGAAATATCACCCCCCATTGTATATATCTATGTGGTCTTTTACCTTGTTGTTGTGTGACATTCCGTTTTTCACTATGTTCACTCGTGTCACGTTATGCACCTTGTCACTCATATGAGCATCTGAAACTTTATGATAATTGTTGTAAAAGAAAATAAAAGATTCTATATGTACCTACATCTTTAGCTCCCCAGCGTGAATTAATCATACGCTATACTCCTCTAAGGACCTTATTAGGCCATTCCTGAACCATTGTTTTCTAAAAATACACTATCACTCCAGGTTCGCTTTATGGGGTACCCTTGTTCTTAAGATATAGTGACAAAGCAGGCGCCCTTGGTGCAAGGGTGCCTGTGTTGCAGTGAGGATTGTTTATGAGCAGGAAGGGACAACTTGCTCTGCATAAACAATTGTAAATGACAATTTGCTTCTTCGAAGTGTGCTGCATGATGCAGAAGACATAGAAAGAACAAAAAATGAGGAGAAATAAAATTATTTCTCCTTGTTACCCCACTCTAATGCCTCCTTTTGAATGGTGTTGCCTCAGATTTACGCATCCTTGTAAATTTGAGTCAGAGTCAAAAAGCAATGGGTGTTGCGTGGGTAAGCCCACAGCAACACCTATTGCACACCCCTTTGATGAAGAAAACTGAGTGGAAGGGCGCGAGTGTTAAGTTATGTAAAGTGGCTTAACTCTGCATTGTAATTATGGAGCAGGGCATTGCACCACCAGAGAGCCATAAAAAGTGACTCTCCGGTGGTGCAATGCCCTTGTAAATATGCCCCTCTGTGTTATTGATACAACCTAAGCAGCACATTGCCATATGTGAGCTCAAAAGGAGGGTGAATTAGCACAGAAAATCCATGACTGAGGGACATGAGAGCATAATGTCTCACAGTCTTGGAAATAACTGTGAACTTGTGGCTCTGCAATGTCCATGCCTATGTTTCTGCAAGGTGTTATGTTGCATTGATTATCCAAGCAACCACCAATTTCCGTGGTGCCCTCTTGCTATACAAACATGTGTGCCCCAGAGGTCTCATGATGCTATGTCTGTTATTACGTAGGTGACGTTTCATACCACCTATATGTTAACCTCTTGACTGCTAAGCGTTTGACACTCTGATACGGAGCCTCTTTTTATGTTTGTAGAAGGTCCAGCTTAATCTTTCATAACTTTAGCCATCTTTGATTTACACATGCAAGGAATTTTAAAGGTATCCAGAGCATGTGGCTTCCTAAAGATGGAACAGAAAAAATTGCCAAAATGTGCCAACAGATTTGTTTTTCAAAAAACGGTAAAGTGCTTGTAATCAACAACAAATCTTTTGCTGTGCAAAGATCACCCTCTTCCAAGCTTTTAGAAATAGGCAAACCTGTTAAAAACACTATTTAACAGTGTTTGCATTTCCCTAAATTGGGGACCAATATTCCATATTTTTGCACTTGCAGTTTGTGGGGAAAAGGGGTCTTATATGCTTTGGTGAATGAGGAAAGTGTATACATTTCTGAAAAGTAGACAACATTCTGAATTCAACAACTGTATAGCTTGTATATGGGTTTCCCAAAAAACTGTTAGTTGAAATAACAAATAGTGAAAGTAAGTAGGTAAAAATAAAAATAGGTGACATAAGAAAGCTTTGCTTTTCACTATACCCTATCGTCACACTGACGCATGCAGAAAACAAACATGGGGGAGAACCCTATTCAGTGTTCTGGAATGATTTGTAACAATCCTATAGAACCCTACAATCTACATGAGATGTGTTTAAAGCTACAATGAATTCTCTAGATTTGATCAGTTCTAATTTCTTTGCTCCTTATCAGTGGTGGCTCCTCTGCAATGGTGGAGAAGCATCACCCCACTGCCTGGCGCATTTTGGCGAACTAATAATAAAACAATGCTGTAGCATCGTTTTACCTTTCGTTTGCCGGCTTTGAGTCGGCTTGTGCATGGAGGCGCGTGGCATGCGAGGGGGAGGAGGAGTGCTTCTGCATTCCCTAAGTATGCATATGTGTTAGGCCGGCCGTCTCAGCCTGACCAAACACACATGCGTTCTTAGGTTTCTCCAGCCCGGCTGCATTCAGCAGCCAGGCTGGAGAAAGCCCACAAACTCCATGACCTGAGTGGAGCGTCTTTCTTGCCTGCTCTGGCAATCCCTGCAGAGCTCTGCAACACAGTGATTGGATGGGAGTCTGTCCCAGGGGCTGCTGGGACCAGAAAGAGGCCAGCAAGAGCTGTGTGGCACAGGAGGCAGCTGGCAACGTTAGGTAACTATTTTTTTTTCCTAATAACCACCTCCCCGTACGCTCAACCACCACCCTTTGCTAGTGGCAGCCGCCACGGCTTCCTATCCTTTTTGGAACCTGGTGCTATTATCCACATGGCAATGTTTTCTTTATGCAATGGGAAAAACTCTATTGATATGCTAATTAATATGCTAAATGTAGTGTAAAACAAAAATAATTGAACATGTCTCTTAGTAGAAGCAGGGGACAGGAGATAATAACAAAAGAAACGCTGTAGGTCACATTGCTTTCTAGAGCAAACAATCCATCTTAGGCTAAAGGCCTCATTTAGAGTTGGATGATAATGGGTCAACTTTGACGGCAGAAACGTAACCCTCTCTACCACCTGGGGCACTTCCATTTACTGTTGATCATGAATCAGAGGGGCCTGCACCACAACATATTTTCCTTTAGATTTTTAAATTCCCGACTGCCCTACTCATCGTGGAGGCCCTGAGCATGAACATTACTGAAATGTCCCCACAAAAAGCATTCACACCACACAGGACCGGCTGTTCATCTCGTGTTCTGACAAAAGTGCTTCTACCCTTTATGCAGTAGCACTTATGAAAAAAGCTCTGGATTGGGTGAGCTAGTCATTTCTGGGCTGGGACACTTGACTGAGGTCAGAACTACCCACATAGAGCTCTAGATGGATCCACTCTATGTGCCTCTTTGAACTGCTGAGGATGGGTTTCTTCATGGCTGCGAGGGGCCTGGTATCCATCTGTGGTGTTTGCCACTTTGACTGCCATAGAATGCATATTTGTGTGCCTGGGGACACTGTATTAGCCGTGTGAAGATCAAGCATCTCTCTGGAACATTCTGTAGATGTAAGAAATGTGGTATTTTGTTAAGGATGGGTGACTCCGATCAACTTAAAAAACACAATCGAATTGGATTAAAGCACAGTTCCTAGAGAATCTCTGCTCTACCTCTGGTGGCTATGGCACACACACCAGGCAACTCCCAGAGAAATATGTGTAAAGTTCAAACAGTACTACAAAATTTAGAGTAAAAAAAAAACAATTCCTAAGTTAATTTAGAAACAGTGAAAAATTCAGGAGCAGAAAGAGTTGATAAAGGAAACTGGAGACATGAATTTTCAAGGTTTTAAGGTAAAAAGAAACTAGTAACATTAAAGTACAGTTAAAAAACAACATTTTGAGGTTGACCCGGACCTACTCAAATTCAAGCTGACTATGATAGAGCAAACCATTATAGATAATGGGGTAACCCTATAAGCCAAGGCGGACCTGGGTATAGACAGGAATGAAGAAGTGGTCCGTGACCAATTATTTAGAAAGTTGAGTTCAATTCTTTAAAGCAGTCAGTATTATGTGAAGTACTACAATACTGATATTAAATATCTCCATGAACTATACACTTATACTCAATTCACATTTAAGAGTACATGTATTTGAGAAACCACACAATTAGCAATAGAAGCGCTTCTATTGCTACGTGTGGGGTTTCTCACATACATGTACTCTTAAGTGCGAATTGAGTATAAGTGTATATATATTAAGTGTATATATACATATATGTGTATATAATACATATATATATATATATATATATATATATATATATATATATATATATATATATATATATATATATATATATATATATACCACACTCCTCCGTTTTTGGCGAAAGAATTGGGCGCACACTCGCTGCCTTCCACAATTATTTTATTCGATTTTTAACAGCTTGGAAACAACCAACGATCAACGCGTTTCAGTGCTCCTGGCACCTTGCTCACGATCACTTGTTTACATTTTTTTACTTCTTTTAAAGTAACCAATAACATAGATGTTACCTCACATCCTGTTTTACTCTAGGCATTGTGGTTATTGCAGTTTTTAATAAAAAAAGAGTCTGTTTGGTGAAGTTGGGTCCGCTAGTTCAGTGCTTGTTATAATTGACAGTTTTGGATATTCATTGCATCATGAATATTTCTCGTTTTGAATCATGTTCTTGTTATTTATATCCCTCCAGTGGGATTACTTGACTAGCAGCCAATTTATCAGAGATCTCATGAAAGGCCATTGCATGTTTCTGACCCTGTAGTTCATTTTGTTGTTCTCCTATCCTTCCATGCATGTGTCATGTATCGCTCATCTCTCTCTGGGCTCTTCACCAGCTCCTTATGATTTCTTACACGAGGTGGATGTACAACTCCTCCGATTGGTTCAGGCCGTGTGGATGTGAGGTTCTGAAATTTAGGATGTGTCGCGATTCTTTTTTGCGCATGATTTTTTCACGATCTCCTCCCCGTATGTTCTTCGGTATGGTCTCTATCCCGAAGAATTTTAGTTTTTGCCAATCAGCATTGTGCTTCTGCTCCATGTGTTTTGCCACCGCATTTGCTCTGTCCTTGTGTGTCGTGGCTCTTGCATGTTCCATTATCCGCTTTTTGAGCTCTCCCTTGGTGCTTCCTACATACATCAGGGGGCATGGGCATACTACGCCATAGACCGTGAAATCTGTCGTGCAAGTGATTAGTTGTTTTATCTGCCATTTTTTGTTGTCAGGTAGCGGTATTTCTTTGGTGGGTTTGGCAATTTGGCACATTTTACAGTTGTAGCATTTTACAAAGCCTGTGGTTTTCAACCATTCTTTCTTTTTGCTTGTGCTGCAATGGCTGTGAATCAGTTGATCTTTCAGATTTGGGGCTCTTCTATAGGGCACCTCCGGATGTGAGCCCACTATTTTTCCTACTGTTTCATCTAAGTGGAGTATTTTCCAATTTTTTCTCATTATTTTTACAAGTTCTTTACTATTTTCTGAGTAATCCATGATTAGTCGGATTGGTTCTCGTGTACATTTTTCTTTCTCAGTTGATTTTGTCAGACACTCCTGTCTTGTTTTTGCATTTGCCTTTTGCCAGCACTTTTCAATATTTCCCCAATTGTATTGACGATTTTTAAATCTTTGTTTTGCTTTGGTGCTGTGTTCCTGCCATTCTGTGTCTTCACTGCATATCCTCCTGATTCGGAGGAACTCTCCATAGGGTATGCTGGAGATAAGGGATGCTTGGTGGCAACTCGTTGCTTCCAATGTAGCATTGGTAGCTGTTGCTTTTCTGTGAAGCGTCGTGTGGATATGGTTTTCCTTGACATAAATCCGAGTGTCCAGAAAGGTGATTTCGGTGTTGCTGATCTCGTAGGTGAAGGATAATCCGGCCGTTCTTGTGTTGATGATGTTGAAATACTCCTGGAATTCATCTTTAGTTCCTTCCCAAATAATCAGCAGGTCGTCTATGAACCTTATCCAACACATGACCTTACTTGTGAATTTGTCAAATTCTGGTGCCCAAGCTATTTCCTTTTCCCAGTACCCCATCGTGAGACAGGCGTAATTGGGACTAAATGAAAAACCCATTGCGGTTCCGCTGCATTGTCTGTATATTTCTTCACCGAACAGGAAGATGTTTTGTGATAGGCATAATTCCATCATGTCTAACAACATTTGATTATGATTTTTGTACTTGTATATGTTATAAAAGCGGTAAGAGCACCGAAATGATAAACCAAGACACCCCGGGGTTGCAGGCAAGAGATGCAGAAGCCTTTACTACCCTCTTGAACCTTGACACCATGAATGGGGAAGAAATAACGTTGAGTCAAGCAATCACACAAAAGGGAGCAGGCATCAGCAACCTGAAACCCAAATCGAAATTCTATCCTCAGTTACCACCAGGCAACAAGGTGGATACCTTCCAAGAAGCAGTAATTCAGGACCTATATAAAATCAAAGGATCCAAATATCAGGATAATCTAACCCAAGAAGAACGGAAAGGGTTAGAAAACCTTTGCAATGATGACTCAATTGAGATAAAAATGGCCGATAAAGGCGGAAACATTGTGATCTGGGACAAAAACTCATATATCACCGAGGCACACCGTCAATTAAAAGACACGAGATACTACGAAAGACTGAGGACAAATCCAACTCAAGAAATAAAGACCAAGGTAGATGAAAAATTGAGACAATGGAAACTAAATAATCTCATTGACGGTGATGAAGAAAAATATCTCACAACCAGCTACCCAATCACGGCAACAATATACTTCCTTCCTAAGGTACATAAGGACCGCAACAAACCACCAGGCAGACCGATATTATCGGCAAAGGGCTCTTTGCTAGAACCAATCTCAAACTACATAGATTACTTTCTCAAACCCCATGTAACAGAACTGAGCTCATATATACAGGACACCAATGACTTGTTGAGACGACTAGAAAACATCCCATGGCAAGAAAGCTATCAACTAATATCTATGGATGTTGTATCATTGTATACAAATATACAAAATAATCTGGGTCTTAAAGCTTGCAATTATTTCTTACAACAAAGAGACATCGTGTACAAAAATCATAATCAAATGTTGTTAGACATGATGGAATTATGCCTATCACAAAACATCTTCCTGTTCGGTGAAGAAATATACAGACAATGCAGCGGAACCGCAATGGGTTTTTCATTTAGTCCCAATTACGCCTGTCTCACGATGGGGTACTGGGAAAAGGAAATAGCTTGGGCACCAGAATTTGACAAATTCACAAGTAAGGTCATGTGTTGGATAAGGTTCATAGACGACCTGCTGATTATTTGGGAAGGAACTAAAGATGAATTCCAGGAGTATTTCAACATCATCAACACAAGAACGGCCGGATTATCCTTCACCTACGAGATCAGCAACACCGAAATCACCTTTCTGGACACTCGGATTTATGTCAAGGAAAACCATATCCACACGACGCTTCACAGAAAAGCAACAGCTACCAATGCTACATTGGAAGCAACGAGTTGCCACCAAGCATCCCTTATCTCCAGCATACCCTATGGAGAGTTCCTCCGAATCAGGAGGATATGCAGTGAAGACACAGAATGGCAGGAACACAGCACCAAAGCAAAACAAAGATTTAAAAATCGTCAATACAATTGGGGAAATATTGAAAAGTGCTGGCAAAAGGCAAATGCAAAAACAAGACAGGAGTGTCTGACAAAATCAACTGAGAAAGAAAAATGTACACGAGAACCAATCCGACTAATCATGGATTACTCAGAAAATAGTAAAGAACTTGTAAAAATAATGAGAAAAAATTGGAAAATACTCCACTTAGATGAAACAGTAGGAAAAATAGTGGGCTCACATCCGGAGGTGACCTATAGAAGAGCCCCAAATCTGAAAGATCAACTGATTCACAGCCATTGCAGCACAAGCAAAAAGAAAGAATGGTTGAAAACCACAGGCTTTGTAAAATGCTACAACTGTAAAATGTGCCAAATTGCCAAACCCACCAAAGAAATACCGCTACCTGACAACAAAAAATGGCAGATAAAACAACTAATCACTTGCACGACAGATTTCACGGTCTATGGCGTAGTATGCCCATGCCCCCTGATGTATGTAGGAAGCACCAAGGGAGAGCTCAAAAAGCGGATAATGGAACATGCAAGAGCCACGACACACAAGGACAGAGCAAATGCGGTGGCAAAACACATGGAGCAGAAGCACAATGCTGATTGGCAAAAACTAAAATTCTTCGGGATAGAGACCATACCGAAGAACATACGGGGAGGAGATCGTGAAAAAATCATGCGCAAAAAAGAATCGCGACACATCCTAAATTTCAGAACCTTACATCCACACGGCCTGAACCAATCGGAGGAGTTGTACATCCACCTCGTGTAAGAAATCATAAGGAGCTGGTGAAGAGCCCAGAGAGAGATGAGCGATACATGACACATGCATGGAAGGATAGGAGAACAACAAAATGAACTACAGGGTCAGAAACATGCAATGGCCTTTCATGAGATCTCTGATAAATTGGCTGCTAGTCAAGTAATCCCACTGGAGGGATATAAATAACAAGAACATGATTAAAAACGAGAAATATTCATGATGCAATGAATATCCAAAACTGTCAATTATAACAAGCACTGAACTAGCGGACCCAACTTCACCAAACAGACTCTTTTTTTATTAAAAACTGCAATAACCACAATGCCTAGAGTAAAACAGGATGTGAGGTAACATCTATGTTATTGGTTACTTTAAAAGAAGTAAAAAAATGTAAACAAGTGATCGTGAGCAAGGTGCCAGGAGCACTGAAACGCGTTGATCGTTGGTTGTTTCCAAGCTGTTAAAAATCGAATAAAATAATTGTGGAAGGCAGCGAGTGTGCGCCCAATTCTTTCGCCAAAAACGGAGGAGTGTGGTATATTGAATGGCGAGGTTCCGCCGTAGGGAAACGCACCCACATCGAGCGCTCGAAGTGGCTGGGGAAGCAGGAACCGGCGTGTGAAGATATATATATATATATATATATATATATATATATATATATATTAATTCAATTAGCCTGGCAGCCGCCAAGCTCCGCTCTCCTCAAGCCTCTTAACAAAGGCGGTTCGTGTGTAGGTTGCGAACCTAATATAAATTCCAATTCTGACTTTACCATTACAGTCAGAGAACACACAAACAACTTCTTGCTGGAGAAAAAGCCTTTTAATGCAGTTTCAAAGCAACAACTCTACGCGTTTCAGGAGCTCACCTCCCTTGCTACTCGTGAGCAAGGGAGGTGAACTCCTGAAACGCGTAGAGTTGTTGCTTTGAAACTGCATTAAAAGGCTTTTTCTCCAGCAAGAAGTTGTTTGTGTGTTTATATATATATAATATCAGTATTGTAGTACTTCACATAATACTTACTGCTCAAATAATTCAACTCAACTTTCTAAATAATTGGTCACAGACCACTTCTTCATTCCTATGATAGAGCAAAGGTGGGATACGCCAAGTGGATTGTCCTGGTAAGAGTTTTTACCTTAGGACTTAGTTTCTCAAAATCCTTGAGAGTGGCAAGGTCCATAGCTGATTCAAGATGGGTCCCTCATAGAGTGATATGTTGTTGATAAACCTTTATTGAAGCCATTTTTCTAAAACCAAATGCTTCAAGTGAGACAAATATGGACGTCATAGCCACCACGTTACATAGAAGCTGGGATTGATTTGTGGTGATACCCTGGCATTTGTCTTCAGGTGTAATATTCACAGGATCAGAAGCGTTCTAATGAGGTGGTGGTGAGTTGCCAGTCTCATCATATGCACTACCCACTGATTGGAGAATGTTACCTACCCAATCCTGCCAGCTCTTTCACCAAATATCTACCTTTTGCAATATTTTCTCTCTGCTTTACTGTAGAAATTCTCAGAAGCCCTAAGTTTTAGATGGCTGCTCCATTTTTCCTTCATTGCTCACGCAGTCCAATGTACATTAAAGTAACTTCATCAAATATCTGATTTCACAATTCAGTCAAACATTGATAACTAAACAGAAAATACATTTGAATGTTTTCTCTAGCATTTTCCCAAGAGGAGAGGTATAATTAGATATTTTAATCCCACAGCCCAGTTTATAGAAAATCTAGTTGAGCCCACATGCTGAACGCATTTTCCAGGCCTTCAATCACTGCAATGATACCTACTGTAAACATGCAATGTGCCACATTTATATGTATTTAGAACCCTACCATTTGTGCGCACGATACATCCTTTAGGGGCTCCTTATTGAAATAGAAACATAACTAGATTTCATACATGATCAAAGCACATTTTCTTGCCATGCGTTACTGCAGTGCCTATAAACTGCAGCTCTGGCGGAGCACAATGATGCTCCTGCAGCCTCTGTAGTTAGTTATAAACCCAAACAAAGGGTAACCCATGAAAAAAATTAAAAATCAATGCCAATAAACAGCCAGAGAACTTCTTTCCTTTGGTCATCCGACTCCCTGGATAAGTGTTCAACTTGTGTTATATACCATTGTTTAAGCAGATGATGGCTAAATGCTTGAAACCATTGCCTAGCTAGTCGAGATTGGCGCTAGAAGTAATCAGAGATACTCCCATCAGCCACTGGAAGGGCTAACAAATATAGGAGGTGGGATAATATTTGCCTCCCTTTTCTTTAAGAAAAACAAGACTATCCTTTAATATGATCTTGGAGAATTTGTATTTTATTACAAGACAATAAGCTCTATTACACAGCTTCCAAGCCTTCGCAATATTGTTAAATCCCTGCGCTCGATACATCTCCAAAAGAATGATTTATATGTAGATACTGTGATGAGATGTTAATAAACCAAAAATAAAATAGTTTAATTGAATCTACAATGTTAACATACAAGCTTTAATGAACTCAAAATGTGTTACAATGCGAAGATTCTGCACATGGTTACCATGTTTACACGCACTAGACCTCAAATGGCTAAAATTACACTGCCTGACACATTGATTGCTTAGAATGCTTAAATACATAAAGGGTCACATGTATCAAGAATTTTTGCTTTCGCAAACGGGCTGATTCTCAGATCAGCCCATTTGCGAAAGCAAAAAATGCTCTTGCCATGTATCAAACCCTAATTTGTGACTCAGTAGCCTGTTACCAAATCGCAAAATGACTTTGCAATTCAGTATTGGAAGCGGCATGTTTAGGGCGTCCCTTCCAAATACCAAATCATAACGGTATGCATGAATGTTTTGTGACCTTGAATGTGGTCACGAAACATTTGCATATTAAAGCCTACTTCAAGTAGGTGGTAACCCATTCGCAAATGGGAAGGGGTCCCCTCTGTGAATGTTTGTATAAGCATTATTTAAAAGTAGGTCTTAAAAAATTAAATGAAAGGAAAACCTTTCATTTTTCTTTTTGTAGAGCATCTCGTTTTCCTGCTTTACAAACAGCAATCACGGACATGGTGGATTTGTTGACCCCCTAAGGCCACCATCCCTGTTATTTTTGCGATTCCTAGGGGGGTCCCAAAGTGCAATCTACCTCATTAATATTAATGAGGTAGAGCGATTTGCGACCCCCCTAGGAATCGCTATCTGAAACATACATTAGAAATTGCAATTACCTAATTGCGATTCTCAGAAGTTCACAATTAGGTGTTCACAATTTACAACTTTGATACATGTAGCCCAAAATGTTTCTTTGTTGATCAAGAACTAATGAGCAATGCAGATAGCACAAACAAGTTTAACTCTTGACCTGTTCATGACAACGATATATAAAACATTTCACTTATTTCTGCAGAATGTTTCTACTTAAACAAAGCTTGCTGTTAAATAAACTATTATATTGTCATTTAACAGGGAAATTAAGGATTCACACATGGAGAATCAGCATTTAAACATGATCTTGACAATTTCTCAACTAAGTTGTAATTTTTCTTTCATTAAATGTTGCTGCAAAACGTTTTGTTATTCTTTTAGAAATGTTTCAACTTTTACATAGACTATTGCTTAAACTCTTGATATTAGAAGGATAGAAGTAGTTGCAACATAGGAAAATATAAACCTGAATGTGAAGCTGACTCATGTTAAGTCATAACTGCAATAATAAATTTGAAAACTTAACAGTGTTGTCTAAGGGCTATTGTATTTTTCCCCGAGAGGATAAGGAGGGACCATGTTCCCAGGACTGCATTAAACGCTGATTGGCTTACAGAAGATGGATTAAATAAAATGTTATTAAACTTTACAAAATATGTTCCTTAAATGTGTGTTTTCCTAGAGTAGGAGAGTCTTTTTTTTGCGTGAACATTCTAGCCTACAGACGCGTGCGATTTTTCCAATTATCCTAAACAACGCTAACAGTACTTTGAGAATCAGATGAGTTTCTTCCACCTCTCTTTATGTGAAGTTTGCTTCAATATGTTTGATTTATATGAGATGACACTGACAATGAAGCTTTATGCTTTTCTCTCACTCTCTCAAACTCGAACTCTTCATGGGTTGTAACTAACTTAATCCTCCCAATATTCTTAGAATGGGGATTTCCATTACTTTATGGAACATGATTAATAAATTTGTATTCAATTATTACTGTTTATTGCTTTAGTATCAAAGTATGTTGCTATTAAGATTCTAATGATTAACATGATTAACTTAATTAACTTCAGTCAATCAATTAGCTTTATTTCGATAAAAAAATATCTTAAAAGCATTACAAGAGAAAACAGTAAAACACCAACATTGGCTAAGAATTCAGATAAAAAGCTTTCTAATAAATTAAATAAAAATGGTCGTAATACATGACCGCAATTAAACAATGATTGTTAGCCTCTTTAGTCTAATTGACCATGCCCAACCCAAATATTTAGCCATACCACAGACAAACAGCGGACGGGTATCAGACATTAGTATTCATAAAGCGTCTTTGTAGTGTCTGGTAGCCAGCCCTCTACATAATGGTTTTAACCACATAGATCTTGGAGATTTGTAGGCCGGGCATTCAAATAAAAAGTGGGTAATGGACTCCACTCTGTATGTACAAAATATGCAAAAAGGAGTGGTTTGCCCCGGAATTTTCAAACGAGCCGACAGTTCTCTTAGGGGAAGAAGACCCACCCTAAACCTGAAGTACAGGGCTCTATCAAAGGGCTTTGAAATCAAGTCCAGGTAGGGTTCATATAAAGGTATATCCTTAGTTTTGAGGAACACCATAGTGGTTCTGCATTCCTTGGGATTGGAGTTTGATTTGTTGGCTACCCACTGCCAGTATATAGTCTTGAGGGCAGCTTTCGGGAGGGCACATCTGGAAGAACAAGCGTCTGCAAGACCCAAATCACCAAGCAGAGTTTTGACATTACTAAGCCACCCTATTTTGGGCCAGCCCGGCATACCCAGTATTTCTGACAGTCCTTCCGCATAACTAGCAAGTTCAGGCACCCTCCATAGGCGAGCCCATAATAGTAGCGGTCGGAGATGGGCCTGGTCACTAATCGAGCCGCAGCCCTTATCCAACAGCAGGGGTAACGTTGTTGTGCTCTGAGGGAGGGACTTCAGCTCCTTCAAAACATTTTTTCAGAGCAGGAGAGGAGATTGATCTTGGAAAAACCCCAAAGTTCAGCCCCATATAGCGCTGCACTGACTCCTCTTGCTTTAAAAATTTCTAGAACAGGGGCAATAGGTTTAAAGGAGGACGAGCGCTGCTCTTTAAGAAGTGACCCAACAACCCTTTTATGGCCCAACAACAGTGTTTGGAGGTGAGGGCTCCACTGCATAGAGCCAGCCAAGCGGATGCCCAGGTAGTCAAATTCCCTGACTCGTTCCAGGGGGTCACAGTTCAATACAGGGGGTTGGCCTAGCTTTTTTGGAGGTTTCAATACCAGGTACTTAGTTTTATCGGTGTTAATCCTAAGCCCCCTACTGGTGCAGAAGATCTGGAAATTGTCCAAAAGGCTCTGTAGGCCCATGGGTGACTTTGAGATGAGGAGGGTATCATCGGCGAATAGGAGGGTAGGTATTTTCTTACCCGCCAAGGACGGAGCATCAGATGGTTTGCTCAGGAGGTGCTCCACCACTCCATTCACATACAATGAGAACAGAGTGGGGGCAAGGACACATCCCTGGCGGACCCCCCTATTCACAGTAATTTTTTCGGTCTTTTGGCCCTGGGTACCCCACCTCACCTGTGCAAAGTTCCCAGTATGCAACTTCACCAACAAGGACAAAATATAGCCCGGCATCCCCAGATCAGAAAGTACCGCCCATAGGCGGTCACGGGGTACTAGGTCAAAGGCAGTCTTTAAATCAATAAAAGCGAGATAGAGACTGCCCTTGCCTAGCACTACCACCTTCCAGTATATGAGCATTAGTCTAAAGACCTGCTCAATGGAGCCCGTGCCTGTCCTAAACCCTGCTTGGAACTCCAAGAGGATGTTATTTTCAACCTCCCACTGGAGCACTCTCCCTAGAATCACCTTCCCAGCAACCTTCTGAGTAGAATCTATAAGGCTTATGGGCCGACAGCCCTTTTTAAAAATCGGGACGCATTGAGGGGATTGCTCTGCAGGAACTTGTCACCTCCACAGTCGACCAGGTACCAGGGGGAGTGGAAGAGGCCACCCAGGAATACACAAAGTGGCTGGAGAAATTCTCTTTCCTAAAAGAGCACAACCATCTGCCCCATGGTTTAGAGAAGACCTAAGGAATCACAAGCTCACCTGTAAATGGCAAGAGCGGAGCTTGAGGCAAGGTTATAATGAAACAGGTAAAAAACGTTATCAAATCGGCCTGCAAAAATATAATCAACAACTCCTTTTCTCAGCTAAACAAAAGTTCTATGTTGCCCGCATTGATCTAGCAACTGTAAAATAAATTTTTCGAACGGTCTCTAGCCTGGCTGCTCCAACTCCAGCCAAAGTTCAATCAAGTCAGGAACTGTGTGAAGACATCGCCAAGTTTTTCCTGACTAAAGTAGAGACTATCTTCTCAGCTTTCAGTAGCTCCAGTGCTGCCCTGTTGAATATGGTAAGGGAAGAATTTAAACCCACAAGGACTTCTACTGCTACATTTGATAAATTCATGCCAGTATCCTCTGACATTGTCCATGGGCTTCTCAGGGCAGCCAAATCTGGATCAACCGTGATTCATGACCAGTTACAGTGGCCAAATTGACCCAGGGTCCGATGTCGTCATCACTGGCATCTATTTTTAACAACATGTTTGAACAGGGCCTCCATATTTCCCCTTCTAAAGAAGCTACGCCTGGACCCTAAGGACCCTAATAATTTTTTGCCCGATTTCGCGTCTTTCGCTTCCAGCTAAACTGGTTGAGAAAATCATGAATGCACAACTCAGTGCCTCTTAGCTGCACCACAAGTCTTGGATCCCTCCCAGTGCGGCTTCAGAGGGGAACATAGTATCGAGTCAGCTCTCATTAAGGCCACAAAGGAGAAGGGCGGCCCTGATCCTACTGGATCTGTCTGCGGCCTTTGACACGGTCCATCATGACATCTTGATGGACCGTTTATAGGATTGTGGGATGCATTCAAAAGCCTGGGATCTGTTAAGATCCTTTCTATCCAACAGAGGACACATTGTTGCTCTGGGTGACTACCAGTCCAAACCTCTGTCACTACCTTGTAGGGTCCCTCAGGGGTCCGCCTTGAGTCCAACCTTTTTAATGTGTATGTCCAATCCTTGGCCCCCATTATCAGAGCATTTAGGTTTGGTCTCACCTCGTATGCTGATGACACCCAAATTGTGGTGTCTCTGTTATGTGGCCAGGAGATGGGTATGGATAAACGCTTCCAAGCCTGTATGGAATCAATTGGTAGATGGATGACAGAATTGTCTAAAGCTAAATGCAGGCAAAGCCAATGTTTTATTGTTTGGAAAAGAGTCCAACTTCTGGACACCGAGCTTGTGGCCTGACTCGATGGGCTGCCTCCCGCAACCTTCTAAGAAGATAAAAAAATTGGGAGTAATAGTCTATGAGAGACTTACCTTTGGGGAGCAACAGCCTATGTGTTCAGAACCGTCAGGAAAGTACTGCCACTCCCACCCTCGAGTAGCCAGCAAACTGTGGTCACAGCACTGTTATTGTCGAGGCTGCACTATTGCAGTAGCTTGTACTTTAATATCCAGCAAAAATGTATGAATAAATTGCAACTGCTACAAAATGCTCTTGCTAGACTTCGTTCCCATCACCAAGGAAATAAAGAAACTGCACTGGCTCCCTGTAAGGAGATGTTTGCGTTTTAAATTGCTATGTGTGGTTTTAAAGCTCTTCAAGGCACAGGCCCAGACTTTTTAAAACTACTGTTCCAGTGGTATACACCGAAAAGATCACTATGCTAACTAGGGGCTAAGCTGATCTTAGTGCTGCACCCAAAAAAAGCAGCGCTGTGGGTTGGCAAACGTTTTGCCATTGGTGCAGCGAAAACATGGAATGCTCTGCCATTCCACCTAAGGAATGCCACAGTTCTTCTAGCCTTTAGGAAGGGCTTAAAGACTTGGCTTTTTACTGAATAAACCTCATCACCTCCATATTCTTGCCTTCAGGATAAGTGATTAGTGCCAGGACACCCATGGGTAATCGCTGCGCTTTAAAAATGCGATTAACATAGCATCACCAGTCTTACTGTAGGGAACTTGTGACACAAGTATTGTAAGGTCATTAGGTCAATACGTATTAAACCCCTCCTAGTCAATATATATTTGAGGGCTGTTTAGCTTTCTGTCAGGGTGATACTATCCCTAAACAAGTGGGTAGCCCCATGATTGTCGAGAAACTACTTACTTGAAAATGGGACAGCCTGATCCTCTTAGACTGCAGGACCCTCTATGGCCCACCAGGAATCCAAGCCTGGTACAAAAGAAGAAAAGGTCTCAGTCAGGTGGATGTGGGAGAAGTGCCAATGTAATGTGATCCAAGCGGTACAAAAGGTGGTGGTGATGGAGTGAGCATCTGAACCAATCAAACACTCAATGTAATGTGAAGGCAAGTAAAAATCACTGGCAATACCTCTAGGTCGGTTGGAGTGGAGTCGCTAGTGGTTCACAGGGTTGGTCATGATGAAAAGTAACTGTGGTCATCCATGAGACGCCTTTGCGCCATCTCATTGAGATAGTCTGTATATTAGCGGAAGTAATCTGCAGGGTCCAAAGCCGGAAGTGATTCTACAGCATTGGTGTTACCATCTTACACTTGGGAAACTATACATATTAAAACTTGAAACAAAGCAAACTGAGATTAGCTTGTGGTCTACCACATGCGATTTGCTATCTTGCAGTGGAGGAACTAGAAATATTTAAACTTAGTCAAAACAAGCTGAGGATGGCTAATTGTGTAATGCTTTTTTTCGACAGATTCGTACTTGGGCAGCAAGTGAAAATATGTATGTGGATGATAGTCATTAAAGGGGAAGATCAAGTAGTTTAATTGCGTTATTCGGTATCTGAGGATACCATTGAGCGCAAGTTTTGGTGGGTACGAAGGAACAGCTATTTATGTTGATGTAAGCAGAATTCTGCCCTTTAAACTGATACCCTGAGAAAGTCTTTATTAAATTAAGTAAAAATCGTGTTTTTTTATCGAAAATAATCCATTATGTGTAGAAAGGTAATCTCTTTAATATTCCCTTCGAAGAAGGATTATTAGTGATCTATAGAGTGATTAGACAGACAGTAAAAGACAATAGGAGATAACATTACATGATGAAGACAATTCCAAGTTAATCCTCGTGTCATCAATGATGCACTTTGGCATCCATGTTCAAACCATTTTTCACAGGGTGGTATCTAAGGATCAGTTCATTCTCTCTTCTGTGGAGTTTAAGCTCACAGTCCACCCTCTTGGGTTTTTGTTGATGATCTCTATTTCTGCATGGGGAGTACAATATGAAATTGATCCATCAATAAGTGCCCTTTTGCAAATGTGTTAATGTTCTTGAATGCTGGTCGAAGGAGTCTGACCGTACTATCAATGTAAGGTTGGTTGCAGGGGCAGAAAATCATGTATTTGATCAATTTGCTGTTACAGTCAGTCCAATTTGTGATTTTTTTACCTGTTGACCGGTCTGTACAGTGAGGTTATGTGTTTTGTTTAGTCCCAATTTGAAGATGTTGTAGTTTTGAAATATGTGAAAACCGGGACGTCTATCCAGAAAGGTAGATTTAGTGGTTCTTAAATCAACAAACTCTGATTTTCACAATAGGAGTTTTAGATCACATGCGCTTCTAAATTCCATTTCTGGGAAGGTCTTGATATAATCCAAAATGCTTGGGTTTTGAGCCAGTAAGTGCCAATGCCATCTCAGGATTTTTCTCACACGCTGATGCCATTGTGGTAATCTATAATGAAGCACAACTCATCTTGATTTGTCTTTGGTGTCTCAATTATAGGTTGAAGAGTTTCAGTACATTTGATCCCAGCAATTTCTTGCATGTTTTGTAAGTTGATCTGAACGAAAGCCCTGGTGTTCTAATCTAGTTACCATTTCTGCTCCATTTTTCAAAAAGACCTTAACCTCACTACAGTTATGTTTGCTGCATAATAATTCACCCTTCGGAATGTTCCAGACATTGTGTTTGGGATGACAGCTATCCACATGAAGTATAGAATTGACAGGTTTTTCTTTTCTGTATAGACTCATTTGGAGTTCGTTATCATGGTAATAGATGGTAAGATCAAAAAATTCAGTTTCAGTTGTGGAGAACCTTGAATTGGTTTTAATGTTCCAAATGTTGGCATTAAGTTGATTGAGTAAGGTGTTTAGCAGTTCTTCATCCCTTTGATGTGTAATGTAATCTGAAAATTAATCATCCCACAGCCAGAATTGGTCCACACTCTCCAGGAGAATGCAGACATACAATGGCACAAATTCTGCACCCATGACCATCCTGACAATTTAGAAATAGTATTGTTTATTAAAGCCGAATGCTTGTTCGTAAAAAACAGAAGGTGAGCATGTCCAATATCATCTCATTTGAATCCATGCAGTTGGCTGGTTTTGTCCAAAGGGCTCATAGTGTTGTTTCTATGCCATCAGCATGTTTTATTGATGTATATCGAGTGACAAGTTGAATAGTCACACAAATTAAATCTGGTTCCTAGTTGATATTTTGCACTTTGATTAGTAGGTCCTTGGTATCTCAGTTATTCGATGGAAGTTCCCTCATGAGTGGTTGTAAATTTTTATCAATGTATTCTCCCATTTTCAAAAACAGTTAATCCCTGTCATTATTGGCCTACCAGGTTGTGGATGACCTTTTTTATGGATCGTGGGTAACAGGTAGACTGTGGGCATGGTCGGGTGCGTGACAAAAAGATAATTCTTTACTTTATCATTCAGTAAACTTCAAGTACATCTGCCCTCTAGTAGGCTTTTGGATCATGATTCAAAATTTGATAGCATTTGGTATCCGATAGTTGGCATATATCCGCCAATATGTAGTCATTAGCATGTAATAAGACCACTTTTTCCCATTTATCCACTTCTGTAATGATGACCTCCTTCCGTTGTTGTAATCATCTTACTGTCCTGAGTTCTTGTGAGGAGGAATTTTGTGGCCACAATTTGGCTTTCTTAATGTATTTTTAATTTTTTTGTTCCCAATTCCATGAGACTGCCAGCTGGAATGCAACTACACTGGTACCAAGTGGTAGTTGGAGGCAGAATATGGATTTAGTTTTTCTGGATGTAGATTTTGTAACACCTGTATCTATACCTAAAGCTATTGCTAGATCCATAAGAGAGCCAGAGTTAGTTTCAGATTCAAAAACCACAAACAAGGAACCCACCTCCAAATCAAGCTCTAAATGTAGAGTCTACATTTCAATTTGACCACAAGAAACAAAACAAAACTCTTTTTTATTGAGTCATCAAATAAAGTAGTCACATTAGTTACAAAGAACCTAAAGTATAGGTTTATCAGTGTAATAGTTTTCGAGCAGGCGACTTGTATATTGCATTTATAAAACAAAGAAATAGGCAATTCAGGTCTGTAAATGACAGCCCCTAACATTACAAACAATTGTGTCTTGTACCGCATAATAGACCAATGATCGTACCCATCAAGCCATTCCATGTATGTCATAATCTGGTGTAGCAACATTATTGTCCTGTGATATGTCCTCATATGGTTTCAACTTCTGCAGGTTGTGGTGGGGGTGGCTCTAGTAGGAGACCCCTGAAATCTTCCCAACGTTTCCATATTTTGAAGTGCTTCTGCGGGCACCCCTGTACTTTAAAAATAGGCTGTTCCTAGCTCATGCAGCAGTCAAGGCCAGCCTTCCAGGCACCCAATTTAGGCAGAGCCAGATCCTTCCATTCCCTCGCTATATCTTTTTTTGCCAGGGTAAAACCCTAGAATAATTGGTGTCTTTTATAGATATTTCCTCCAATTTCGTCTGTAATATGCAAAAGAAGAAGCATATTAGAAAGAGGTGTGTCCCATCCCAGCACTTCTGATAAACAATTAATAGCTCCCCTCCAAATCCTGCTCAGTGTAGTTCAATCTCAAATCGTATGCAGAAGTGTGCCTTCCTCACTGCCACATCGCAGGCACATAGGGGAATCTATCAGTCCAGCCCTCCAAAGCCGGTTTCTGGTAAAATAGGCATGATGTAAATACTTAAACTGGATAAGTTTGAGGCAAGATGCTATTTCAGCACATCTCAGGGATTCCAAGGCCTCTGTCCAATCGTCCCTATCAAGGGCACCCAAGTCAGTCTGCCATTTTTCCCCCGAAGTGAGTCTAAAGTCGTGGAGTGGTTCGTCACCAATGTTTGATATATATTTGCAGTTTTATGATTTCCTAAATCTCCCATAAAAAACTTTGTCTCAATTGGGTTAAACTCCAGGATAGATTCCAAGTGTGCAATATATGGGGATAAGGCATGTCTCAGTTGTAGGTATTTATTAAATTTGTGTGTGTGGCATGGCAAACTTATTTCTGAGATCCTGAAAGGATCTCATTATGGTACTATGCATTACATACCCCAACATGGAAATGCCTACGGTGTCCCGTTGTTTATACCCCACTAATGTGGACACTTGTGGCATAAGGCCGCTCTGCCAAAGCGGCGGTCCCCCACAGCTGGGGACCGCCACCACACCGGGGCTTTGCTCATAATGTGCGGGGGCATGCAGCTTCCCCGCAGCACCAGGGAGAGCCACCTCCCTGGGGCTTTTAAAAAAAATGCATGCGGGGGGCTCCTGCCCCCCCCCCCACGCTGCCCAGGGCCCACCACCTCCCGGGGCTTTGCTTTAATAAGGGCAGGGGCTCGCGGGCCCCTTCAAGTCCCGGGGACCACCACCTTCCCAGGGCTCCAATAAAATTAGAGAAGTGTGGGGGGACCACCACCTCCCAAGGGCACAAAATATGCAAATACAGGGCTCCATTGCGGAACCCCAGCCCCGGGGATCACCACCTCCCCGAGGCTATGTTGAAGTTGGGAGGGGTGCCACTCATCCCCCCTCCTGGAGCCCTCCATGGCCCCCAGGGACCCTCAGAAGCCAAGAGGACTTCATCCCCAAACAAAGAGCATGCCAGGAGGCATGTTTGCAGAGTGGTGGAGAAAGGGAACATGGCTTGTGTCCACCTCTCAGTAATCCCACTGTGTGGGGCGGAGGTAAGAGGTAGGCTAGTTGGCCCCAGAGGACCCCCAGCAGTGAAGGTGACTTCAATGACCATTAAAGAGCACGCCAGGGAGCGCATTTACAGAGTGGTGGGCAAAGGGGGCGTGGCTGCTATGAGAACTTAGCAATCCTGCTGTGTGGGACTTACTGGAGGTAAAAGAAGGGGTAGTTGGCCCCCAAGGATGGCCAACTACCCCTCATGTTACCTCCAGTAAGTCTCACACAGTGAGAATGCGATAATGTCTTCGGGGCCATGCCCCCTTTCTCCAACACTCTGCAAACGCGCCTCTTGGCAGACCACGGGATGGGGAATCAAGTCCACTTTATTCCTGAAGGACTTTGGGGGCCAAGAAGCCTTCCTGGTACCTCCTGTAAGTCCTACGCAGCTGAATTCCTGAACGCTGTTGGGAGGCCCAGCACCCTTTCTCCACCACTCTGCAAACGCTACTACTAGTTAAAGAAGCATTTGCAATATAATAGGTTTCGCATTTGCGAGAGTTAGAGCTATTGGCCTAGTAAATGTAAACGTTTTTTACTAATGTTTTATGGTGTAGAGTGGATTTACATTGTATGTGGTGGAATTATGGGGTATGTTGTGCAGTGAAATTATGTGAATAGAAAATATGTGGTATTTAGTGTATAGGAATTATGTGGAGTGGTATTATGTGTTTTGGAGAGTAATTATGTGGTATTGTACTCTGTATTGTGGAGTGGTAACCTCAGGTTTAGTGTTCCTCGTTTCCATAGAAGCTAAACTATAAACTCAATGAGACACAAAAAAAGAAGGAACCACTGAGGAGCACTTCTGGACCTAGTCGGGGGTATGAGCAAGGCCACTGGAATCATCTGACTGTTCTGTTGCACCAATTTTCACATAACTAAACATTTTCTGCATTCGGAACTGAACATCGAGTATGCAAAGGCAGATTACATATCATTGAATGCAAGGAGAGGTGTAAGACCTTGCATCTTGGTGGAGAGAAAAGGATCATCGTTACGGAGGTGTACGTACACTACCGACAACTGACCTGGAGTCACTTTCGCTGTGCATCGCGAACCAACGACACATGGCTGTGGGCCACTGCTGACCGCTGCCTACGGCCTACACTGCGGTCCAGTAGGTCACAGAGTCATGATTCAGCAATGACGGAGTTCATATCAGTGTACCGGCATCATCGCAGTCTGCATCCCCACTCAGCCCCGGTGCCACTAAGTCTATTCCCCGACATTCATGGACACTCTCTGGTCGAACAGTGGTGGCGTCTGAACCTATTGACTATGGGGTAGTTTTCATCCCCATGTAGCTGATACGGAAATGGTGGTGGCAATGAGGCTGTCGCATTCCACTCGTACATTTGCTGCTTCCGGAAAAAATCAAACCTTTTGGTGTCTTGCCCTAGAGGACACCTTCCACTATCCCCCGATACACTCCGAAACATACACCTCGGACTTTGATGGTTACCCGCTCAGGTCACATGGCCCATCTGACTGCACCGCAGTCACTGTCCCATGGTTGGGTGCCTGTGCCTCTAGCAGTGCATCTGGGCCACTAACTCTGTGCTGCTCCTGTCCAAGACATAGGCTGGCCCTTGAGGCGTAGGCCTTAGGGTTATTAACACCATTACCCTGTGGCCTTCCGCTGTACACAGCCTCCGGGCCCAAATGCATTCCACCAGGCCTCACACACCAAAGCGTGTCCAGACTGGCCCCGACGATGCATCACCGCAGGGGGCACACACCACCAGAGCAAGGACCACCTCCAAACGCCATCTGCGGTAGTTGAAGCGGTGGTCCTGACAGACTTCGGAGTTGCTCAGGCCTGTCGTGGATGCCGTCATCGGCCTAATTCCCTGCTCAGCACTTCAGGTGCCAGTGACTTAGTGCACCGCAGAGCATTGTCCATTGCTGATTGTGTTTTGTGCTGTGGAGCGGTTGGGCAGGTATGTCACCTCAAACATTGGTGGGGGCCCTGAGGCATTGATGGGGAACACGATGCAGGTCTAACACACCCTACTGCATATGCATCAGGAATATATCGAAGGGACACAATCCGAGATTTTTTCTGCACATGAGAGCGCTCATCTCTAGTCTCTACAGCCCAGTGCACTGCAACTCACGGACACTTCTGTTTGCATGTGGGCTGTCCTCTGGAATTTATCAGTGTCACTCCATGTTGCTCAGCAGTTGACTCTATTACATGTGTATTCTGTTTCACTGGTGTCCAATGTTTAAGTGGTTGCCAGCAGCGGACATTCTGTGCGGGTTGGCTTACACTCACCCCACACATATCCAGCACAGGCGTCACTGTACATGTTGCCATGTAAAATAAAGGTGTGACCGTAGACAGTTCAACATGATCTCTGTCTGTGTCCCTGTGATTTGTAGTATGCATGTGGGCCCTGGGCCATACGACTTTACATTGTGCTGTGTACATCGGATGCAGACATGTCACCGCAGGCAGTTGGTTGGAGCATGGACATGTAGCTTTGTCGTCACCCACTCAATTCGTGAGGGAAGTGGCCAGGGCCATCGTACACACAGGCAACATGGCTGTGTTACTGCTATTTGTGCGCCCTGGGCGTGGTTCCGTGCTGTGAATGTGCATCTGCTTGTGTCTCTATGGCAGTGTGGGTCTCCTTAGTGGGCGGTGGGTGGGCCCTATGTATGTGTCCTGGTTTGCGTTCCATGGGTTCGGCCACCACCCACACCTGTTGGGCCACCTCCTTTTGGCATGCTGACACATGGCATTGGGGTGCCATCTGTGGTTGGGTGAAGTGTTGTGAGCCAGCTGTGCTTGCAGGTGCTTCCTGCTGTGTGGTCTATTGCAGGATCGGTGTTCGCCCCTTAGTTGCTTGGCAGGCCGGGTCCTGGTAGGGGGTTGTGTGAGATATCCATGGCCTGTTGTAGGGCGTCGGTGTCGATGGTGTGGTGGTCCTTTCCGGTATCACTGATGTGTTGTGTTGTGTTGTGTTCTGTGCTCTGCTGAAGGTGTTGTCTGCCCCTCTGCGATGTGAAGGGGAAGTGCGTGTGGGATATGTGTTGACATATGTGTTGGCGAATTGTGCTGTTTTTTTGCATACTGCATGGCAATGTACATTGTGACTGTTTGGGGGTGCTGGATTCTTCTGCGGGACATTGTTCATTTGGACTACATGCCGGATGTGAGTTTGTACACGTACATTTCCATTTCCTTGTTTCCAGCAAAGTCAGATGTAGTGGGCATGTTTCTGTCCATGTGCAGAGCCAGTTGTGTCC
Source organism: Lissotriton vulgaris (assembly GCF_964263255.1). Lineage (NCBI taxonomy): Eukaryota > Metazoa > Chordata > Amphibia > Caudata > Salamandridae > Lissotriton > Lissotriton vulgaris. The sequence goes on from NC_141694.1 coordinate 1,691,075,484, forward strand.
TCTGTTCTGCAGTGTCAGCTATGCGCATTGTTCCACGTTTTTGTCATTGTGGATGTGCTGTTCGTGCATGTGTGTGTGCTGCAGTGTGCCAGGGGGATCTGGGACATGATCCTGGGTATTTGTGGGTGTGCATTGTGCTAGGCCTCGTCGTGCATGTATGCCATTGTGCCCATCTCCCCCGTACCCCCAGTCCCTGTTTGTTGCACTCCCTGTTGATGTTGTGTCAGGTCCTCTCGCGCTGTGTCCGTACTCCCTACTCCTTGCACCATCTACACACTGATGACTGTGGCCTGGGTTTCCTCCAACTCCTCTGGGGGCGCTGGACTGCCACCTCCTGTCGCCGATGCTGCCTTCCTGTTGGCAGCGGGTTGGTGCCTGGTTTAGGTGGTCATGCCGGCGCCTATTGGCCTCCTGGATTGGCCTCATCAGCAATCGGACTGAAATCCAGATGGTCTGCTAGTGTGTCATTTGCTGGCAGTGTTCTGTCACCTCTGTGACGCTGGTCTTGTTTTCCTGTGGTCGGCATCCATTCTTCCTCTCCCTCTTCTCCCATGCCTTCCCCGATTCCGTTGTTCCCTGCTGGTAGTCTGTGGGGGTTGTGGGATTCGAGTTGGCCTCTGCGCTGGGTCAGGGTGCATTCATGTTGCTACGTGCTTTGGCTTGTTTCTGGTGTATATTTTCTGCGATTTTCATGGTGCATTGCCCTGCCAGATGCGTGAGATTTTCAGGCCTGTGGCCTCATCGCATGTTTTTTTGCGCTCGCGTACCGCATTTTAGCAGCGTGGGGTTGATTTTCACGCACACATTTGCTGCGTTATCTGGTGTCTATCGCATGCTACCACCGCATTGTGAATTCCATGTTGACACAGGGTTATTTTCCTGCGATGGGCTGTGATGTTGAAAGTTGCATAGCACTACTCTTGCGGTAGTTAGCACACCTTCTTGTGAATATACCCCTCAAACCCATTCAATTGCATTTCTTCATTTCAATATTTAAAGTGCTAAAATCATTCCTAATGATAGATTAATGAATTGTCCAACTCAGTGTGTTCTAATGTTTCCCCAGACAGAATATTTTTGTTTTAAAAGTCTTGTTACAAAAACATTTAAAATAAATACTTGACTCGTCTAGCCTCTTAATGTTCTATCAGGCGGATCTATTATTAAGTTATGATCTGGCCATTCAAACCCAAACAGCTGCCAAAGAAGACAGAGGAGATGCATTTTACAATGGAAACTCTGACTGTCTTCCTTTTATCTTGTTTTGCATCGCATGTGCCTTCCCTTTTCTGTCCTAACAGCAGAAAATGTTCATGGCACTCAGGAGTTTATGAGCAGTTTATGAGCACACTGGCATTCGTATTAGCTCGCCGGTGTATATACATAAAACCTGCAGTGCCTTATAGAGCAGGGAAGTATTCTCAAATAATAACTCGGGTGTGATATTAAAGCGTTCTGTTATGCTCTGACTTTGAAAGTGCATTTCTCATAATAGTGCTTTACCCACAAAAAATAGAGGCCAGATCAGGGAATGTTAACCCCTTCGATGCTCATGACGAGCTCGTCATGAGGCACGGTTGAGCTGTGCTGATGACGAGCTCGTCATGAACAATGGTAAATCTGGGAATGCAGCACCGGGGGGAAAACCTCTAGCAGCCAAGGTGTTAAGCCCTACCATCTTCATTGTAAAAAGGGCCATTTTTAATGTTTGCCTACAGACAGCTGTCGGAGAACTCATGTTACCAATACGCTACTGCATAAATGCAACATTCACGTACAATACAGAGAAAGGGGGGTCTTTCGGTCAGCCCGCTTTCAGCCATTGACTGTTGGCATTTGTAAGAGTTGCCAGTAGTTATGAATGAGTGCCTTAAAGCCTACGCGTTGTGTGAAAAGTTACAAAACCTTGCCATTACCTTTTGCATTGGTTGTTCTGATAGGGTGTTAATTAAAGTATTCCTATGTAGTAAGCCATTCTCTGATTTTTGTGCGGCAGCTGCCACTTTACCTCCTTGTGCAAGACATTGCCCAGCCACAAGCCACTCTCTTAGCTCCCTGCTAGCCACTGAGGCCCCCAATATTGTTTCGTTTAGCTTTGCCTGAGTTTGAATTATCTATGTATCAAGAACAGGCTAAGTGAATGTCTCCACCTGGTCATCGGTAATGTAAAAAGAAACATTCCAAGATGGCCACCAAAATTGTGCTCATGTATACAGGAGTCAGCTGGCAATGGATGCTTTATTAAAAAACATCTCATGAAAAAGAACAGGCACAGCCAATATGTTATGCCCAGCAGCAAAGGTGAGACTTATTTGATTTGCTGGTTATTTTTGAAATGCAGTTTAAAAAATAAAATAAACAGCAACTCTGACATCCATTGCTTTGAAGCTTTCACTTTTCACACCCAATTGCATCTCATGTTAGAATCCAGAAGTGACATGCTGCACTGAAGGAAAATTCTAATGTGGCACTGTTGCAGATTTATTTATTTATTTATTTTGAAGCTTGTAAAGTGCGCGGCTACCCCCAACGGGGGTGTCCCGGCGCTGTAGACTGCAGACTTGGAAAAGAGAAACACTTTAAGAGATGGTGAACAACCAAGTTTTCAGTTTGTTCCGGAAAAGAGATTCAGAGGAAATAATAAACCTAAGGTCTAGTGGGAGGCTGTTCCAGAGTTTAGCGGTCATTACACCAAACGCTCTGCCACCCATTCTGGAACGGCGAAAGCGAGGGACAACCAAGAGGAGCAAGTTGTTCGACCTCAAGGATCTGACCGATTGGGATAGTATAAGTCTCTTTCTCAAGTATCCCGGGCCCGACCCATTAAGGGCCCGAAAAGCAAGAGTCAGCATCTCGAACTGAATGCGACGGGCAATGGGGAGCCAATGTAGCTTCTTACAATAGGATGTGACAGACTGTCGATAAGGGATGTTGCCAATCAGTCTCGCCGCCGCATTTTGAATAATCTGCAAACGTTCAATTTGGTACAAGGGGGCACAGGCATAGAGACTGTTGGCGTAATCCAAGTGTGAGGTGATCAGGGCAAGAATGATGGTTCTACGGGCATCCAGCGGTAGGTAAGGAACGATCATTCTAATCATACGTAGTTTCCCGAAGCACGCTGCCGTGACCTTATTGATTTGAGCTTTACAGGATAGAGCGTTATCAAACTGAAAGCCCGGATTACGTACTGTTTGGACTGGGGTGGAGGGAGGATTAAGTACAGTCAGCCACCACAGAATGGCAGGCAGCGTGGTTTTCTGATTAAAAAATAAGACTTCCGTCTTATCAGTGTTGAGCCTGAGATGATTAGAGGTCATCCAGGAGCATATATTGCCAAGGCAATGGCGAAAACTGGCAAAACTGGAGTCAGAGTGATCTCTAAATGAAAAGACAAGCTGAGTGTCATCAGCATAAGAGATCACTCTGACCCCCCCAAGATTCCACCACCTTAGTCAATGGAGCAAGATACACGTTAAAAAACAGAGGACTCAGAGCAGAGCCCTGAGGCACGCCACAAAGGAGGGGTTTACTCTCTGATTCAAAAGGTCTAAGAAGGACCTTCTGAGTCCGTCCTTTAAGAAAGGAGCCAATCCAGGTCAGAACAGCGCCACCCATTCCTGTCTGGCTCAGACGATCCAATAGTATCTCGTGGGATACCATGTCAAAAGCGGCGGATAGGTCGAGGAGGACCAATATGGCCTCCTCGCCCCTATCCACACACTCCCGGATCGTCTCAGAGACCTCCAAAAGAACAGTCTCAGTACTACAACCAGTTCTAAATCCCGACTGTGAGTCGTGCAGCAATAGATTAGTTTCTAAATATTCAGCCAGTTGTTTCTGAACAGCCTTTTCCAGGATTTTAGCCGGTTTAGGTAGGAGGGAGATGGGGCGGTAGTTACTAAATTGCCCCGGGTCCGCATCCACTTTCTACAGAATGGAAACTAACATTGCCTCCTTCCAGTCGGAAATTGGCTTGTGCACAGGGATGTGTTCTAAATAGAAAGAAGTGGACTGACCAATAGGGGTTCCAAATTGCCCATCACCTTAGCAGGGACGGGTCTTTAGGGGAGCCAGATTTGCACTGGGCAAGCAGACTCAATGCAGACTCAATAGTTAACTCTTTGAAGGACACCAATGACACTTTCTCAGGGTCCCTGTCACTGGAAATACGGGGGGTCAATATAGGAGAGAAAGAAGACGTAATATTGCTAATATTATCTTGAAAGTAATCTGACAGTCCATTACATAGGGCCTGGCTAGAGGTACTCTGAGGCACCATAGCAGGGGGATTGACAAAATCCTTTACAATACTAAAAAGAGTTTTGGAAGAGTTATCTGCGTTCTTGATTTGTGAGGCAAAAAAGTCTCTCATGGTGGATCGTTTTAGTTTTAGAAAGGTTTTTTGAGCAGTCTTGTAAATAATTTTAGACTCAGAGACATAAGTTTGCCGCCATTTGCGTTCTAACTTTTTACAGCGGCTCTTTTCCTCACGCAGGGCAGGAGAGAACCAAGGAGCAGACGGTCGGGATCTGGCAGAAGTAATAGATTGTAAAGGGGCCATGGCGTCAATGGCAAGCAGCAGAGAGGAATTAAATTTAGCCACTCTTTCATCAAGATCATTAGACAGAGGGTCTGGTTGGTAAGAGAATAAAGGATCCAATGCAGCACAGGTGACTTTGTGCCATTTTCTCCTGTACTCCCTGCCAAGTGCTACAGGACTGGGTAATGAGGGGAGAATTAGATCAAGAGGGAGAAAGTAATGGTCAGCCCAAGTAAGGGGAAGAGAGGAATGAACTGTGATGCCAGGGTGGTTAGAAAATATTAAGTCGAGAGTATGGCCCGCTATGTGAGTCGGGCCCTGAACTAATTGGTTTAAGGTCAAACCCTGCAGAGTTTCTAATAGATGAGTAGCCTGAGAGCATGAAGAGTTTTCAACATGAAGATTAAAATCGCCAAGCACTATAAAGTGCGTATGTTTGAGGGAAAGATCCGCTATCAAGTGTGATAGTAACCTTAAGGAGGAGGCTGAAGCGTTGGGGGGATTGTACACTAAGATACCAGCCAAAATCACTGCAGCCGAATCTAAGATGGTAAAGTACATGGCTTCAATAAGCAGAGTCATTTCCTCTATTAGGCTCTGCCATGAAAATGTCATAAAAAATGACCACCACTATGTCTTGGTTATGGAGACAATTCCATTGATAGTAAAAACCCACTTTTACTTTCTCTTCATTACCTAGTTTGAACAAACTAGCACAAGGTGTACCTATTAAATAGCTCAAGAGGCCGGGGAAAATACAAAACACACAGGAACAACAAATATACCCCTTGGGTTATGAATTATCGGCAGCTCAAATTAAATATTTTCAAGTAAATATGGTAACGGTGAAGGGATCACGCTGCTTATGTTTTGAAAAAAGTAAGTTAAGTTTTAACAGTGTAGAATTATCCCTGTTTATTTTAAGAAAAGGCTTGCGTACATAACAAAGCCAGCAAAAATCATCACCCAAAGGCCATTTTTGACCTTACAGTAGTTTGAGCAAAAGTAATACCGATAAGAAAATAACGCAGTTTCAGTTAAGTATAATTGGGGGTATATATATATTAAATATTTAGGTGCCTTTTCACGGACTGCATTTTACAAAAGTGCTACTAGAGTATTACAAAATGCTATTCACTCACCTACAAGTGTAAGGGCATTATAAGGAGCTTAGTGGTCTTGGAGCGGGTCATCACACCAACGCCCCCCTTCAAGACTGCCAAGCCCATAATGAGACCACCCTCGGTCTCCAACTGGAATCCAGGTCGGGCGGACCTGCAGCACCTGGCTGACGGCAGTGCCGTGCTAAGGCTCAGATGTGAGCCTTAGCAAGGTACCACAATTGGAATGCCATTGCATTTCCCTGCAGGGCAAGGACTGTCAAGTCCATGTTCTGCAGAAACTGGGGCGCAACCATACAGGGGTGCACACCATGTGCCCCCCTGCGTGCATCCCATGGTGCAGAGGAAACAGTTGGGCCCCCTAAGTTTCCTCACTGCCACACTTTCATGGTTGTCAACTGCAATCAGTGAGGAAACTAGTGATATGCTTGGCAGTGCCGCAGCTGCACCACCAGCATATAACCAGCTTCACACCACTTTAAATAATTAATTAATTTAAATATATTAAATTAAATCAAAATTATTTTTCCCAAGGTGTACATTAAGGAAATGAGTTCCTACATAAAGTAAAATCAATATTTATATTTATTATGCATTAATAATTATTCAATGTGATGTATATAATTAATTAAATGTAGTTTAAATATATTTTAACAGTAACATTACTTTAATTTATAAATTCAAAAAGGTTGTTAAAATGTTTTCTTTTTTTTTTTTCTCTTAGATATTCCATAAATTCATCTAGTTCATATCGCCCCCCTGCTTTTTTAATAAGACTGACCTGACTTGTAGATATTTAAAAAAATCTCTACGCTCTAGATTATACATTCCGTGTGCTTGTTCAAAAGTTAATAAACCTGCCGAGCCTATGAGATCCCCTATGGTTTTAACCCCTAAGAGATCCCAGCCCTTCATTACTTGGTCATGAAACACCACGGTAACAATGGGTTTCTAAATAGAGGGGTATAGTAATTCATCCTTCCAATTTTATTTTCTTCCTGATCCCTGACCAGACTGACATAGCGGCACCTAAGGTCTTAAACCGTAGTTTCTTATAGTAGCTTCTTTCATTAAATGAGAGAAGCCAATTGTTAGAGTCTTTAACTAATAGTTCATATACATCTGGGGACCCCCTCTCCACCCCTTCTTCTATCCTTCGTGTTCCCGCCTAACAGCCCTCTAATGTACTCTAGAACAGTGGCCCAATGATAGGTTTTAAAATCAGGCTCCGCTAGACCATCCCGTTCTCTTGACAAGGACAAGAATTTTAGGCCCGACGTGTTTTGCCTTTTGCCCATATAAATCTATTTGTGACTCCCTCTAGCTCGCTGAACCAGCTATTATTGAATTTTCAAGGGGATAGTACGAAATAGATATAACACCTTTGGCAAAAACAGCATCTTTATTATGTTACAGCGGCCTATTGTTGTTAGGTGTAGATTATTTAACCCATCGAAGTCAATTTTAGCCTTTTTAATTAGTGGAATCCAAATTCTTTGCCACTACCTTTGATAGATCAGATGTTATTTTTATCCCTAAATAAACTGCTGTCTCCGTTATTCTTTGTTAAAATGTTTTCTAATTAAATAATGCATAGCGTTTTTAGTTATATATTTTTTCTCATTAAATTATACTTATTTATATTTTAAGCTATTTTGATCCAATTCCTTTTTGAGGGGCTGAGGACGTGCAAGTCTACACTTTTAACTAACTTTATCCTCCGATTTTATGACTAGCCAAAAGCAGTAAAGTTACTCAAAAGTGTAAGAGTAAAGTTCATGTCTAAATTACTACCAGGTATAAGTTACCTTTGGATGGTGACATACGGATAGCTGCGGAGAACCCCGCCTCCGCATAGCTACAGGTGACCGCTGCTCCTCCCCCTGTAATGGAGCTTGCAGATTCCTGCACCTGAGCATAAGCGACACAGAAACGGATGTCTCGGCCACCTGGCGTTTTTGGCTTTTTCAACGATGACTGGCATCCTCAGTTGCTCATAGCGGGGTTCACTACGGAAGGGGCCTGCAGTGCGATGGTGGACCCAGTTGGAGACCGTGGTAGTAGGTGGTTGTTTTCCGCTGGTTGGAGGCTGACGAGCGGACGGAGATTGATTCAGAAAAGGGGGTGGTGATGAACAGAGTGTCTGAATTAAGCAGACCATTCTTACCCAGTCCAAAGATCAGGGCTTGATCCATCACCGTTTTTTAGCTCACTGCACCATCCCAGCTCAGAACTTGGCTATATGCAAATTAGTCTGACCCTGGCCCAGTGCATCATGGGAACAGGGCAGACCAAACTACCAAGCCAATTCTTATACTGGGAAGGAAACAAGCTACCGGGGACCGGTTTCTGGCATTTCAGCCGTCTTCGGCCCGGCTTGCTTGAATCCTGATGGTGCAATGAGCTAGGGACTCACATCTGAGTATACCCTTCCACGCTTATGGTGGACAAACATGATTCAGAAAAGGGGGTGGTGATGAACAGAGTGTCTGAATTAAGCAGACCACTCTTACCCAGTCCAAAGATCAGGGCTTGATCCATCACCGTTTTTTAGCTCACTGCACCATCCCAGCTCAGAACTTGGCTATATGCAAATTAGTCTGACCCGGGCCCAGTGCATCATGGGAACAGGGCAGACCAAACTACCAAGCCAATTCTTATACTGGGAAGGAAACAAGCTACCGGGGACCGGTTTCTGGCATTTCAGCCGTCTTCGGCCCGGCTTGCTTGAATCCTGATGGTGCAATGAGCTAGGGACTAACATCTGAGTATACCCTTCCACGCTTATGGTGGACAAAAATGATTCAGAAAAGGGGGTGGTGATGAACAGAGTGTCTGAATTAAGCAGACCACTCTTACCCAGTCCAAAGATCAGGGCTTGATCCATCACCGTTTTTTAGCTCACTACACCATCCCAGCTCAGAACTTGGCTATATGCAAATTAGTCTGACCCTGGCCCAGTGCATCATGGGAACAGGGCAGACCAAACTACCAAGCCAATTCTTATACTGGGAAGGAAAATAGCTACCGGGGACCGGTTTCTGGCATTTCAGCCGTCTTCGGCCCGGCTTGCTTGAATCCTGATGGTGCAATGAGCTAGGGACTCACATCTGAGTATACCCTTCCACGCTTATGGTGGACAAAAATTATTCAGAAAAGGGGGTGGGGATGAACAGAGTGTCTGAATTAAGCAGACCACTCTTACCCAGTCCAAAGATCAGGGCTTGATCCATCACCGTTTTTAAGCTCACTGCACCATCCCAGCTCAGAACTTGGCTATATGCAAATTAGTCTGACCCTGGCCCAGTGCATCATGGGAACAGGGCAGACCAAACTACCAAGCCAATTCTTATACTGGGAAGGAAACAAGCTACCGGGGACCGGTTTCTGGCATTTCAGCCGTCTTCGGCCCGGCTTGCTTGAATCCTGATGGTGCAATGAGCTAGGGACTCACATCTGAGTATACCCTTCCACGCTTATGGTGGACAAAAATGATTCAGAAAAGGGGGTGGTGATGAACAGAGTGTCTGAATTAAGCAGACCACTCTTCCCCAGTCCAAAGATCAGGGCTTGATCCATCACCGTTTTTTAGCTCACTACACCATCCCAGCTCAGAACCTGGCTATATGCAAATTGGTCTGACCCTGGCCCAGTGCATCATGGGAACAGGGCAGACCAAACTACCAAGCCAATTCTTATACTGGGAAGGAAACAAGCTACCAGGGACCGGTTTCTGGCATTTCAGCCGTCTTCGGCCCGGCTTGCTTGAATCCTGATGGTGCAATGAGCTAGGGACTCACATCTGAGTATACCCTTCCACGCTTATGGTGGACAAAAATGATTCAGAAAAGGGGGTGGTGATGAACAGAGTGTCTGAATTAAGCAGACCACTCTTACCAAGTCCAAAGATCAGGGCTTGATCCATCACCGTTTTTTCGCTCACTGCACCATCCCAGCTCAGAACTTGGCTATATGCAAATTAGTCTGACCCTGGCCCAGTGCATCATGGGAACAGGGCAGACCAAACTACCAAGCCAATTCTTATACTGGGAAGGAAACAAGCTACCGGGGACCGGTTTCTGGCATTTCAGCCGTCTTCGGCCCGGCTTGCTTGAATCTTGATGGTGCAATGAGCTAGGGACTCACATCTGAGTATACCCTTCCAAGCTTATGGTGGACAAAAATGATTCAGAAAAGGGGGTGGTGATGAACAGAGTGTCTGAATTAAGCAGACCACTCTTACCCAGTCCAAAGATCAGGGCTTGATCCATCACCGTTTTTAAGCTCACTGCACCATCCCAGCTCAGAACTTGGCTATATGCAAATTAGTCTGACCCTGGCCCAGTGCATCATGGGAACAGGGCACACCAAACTACCAAGCCAATTCTTATACTGGGAAGGAAACAAGCTACCGGTGACCGGTTTCTGGCATTTCAGCCGTCTTCGGCCCGGCTTGCTTGAATCCTGATGGTGCAATGAGCTAGGGACTCACATCTGAGTATACCCTTCCACGCTTATGGTGGACAAAAATGATTCAGAAAAGGGGGTGGTGATCATGGGAACAGGGCAGACCAAACTACCAAGCCAATTCTTATACTGGGAAGGAAACAAGCTTCCGGGGACCGGTTTCTGGCATTTCAGCAGTCTTCGGCCCGGCTTGCTTGAATCCTGATGGTGCAATGAGCTAGGGACTCACATCTGAGTATACCCTTCCACGCTTATGGTGGACAAAAATGATTCAGAAAAGGGGGTGGTGATGAACAGAGTGTCTGAATTAAGCAGACCACTCTTACCCACTCCAAAGATCAGGGCTTGATCCATCGCCGTTTTTTAGCTCACTGCACCATCCCAGCTCAGAACTTGGCAATATGCAAATTAGTCTGACCCTGGCCCAGTGCATCATGGGAACAGGGCAGACCAAACTACCAAGCCAATTCTTATACTGAGAAGGAAACAAGCTACCGGGGACCGGTTTCTGGCATTTCAGCCGTCTTCGGCCCGGCTTGCTTGAATCCTGATGGTGCAATGAGCTAGGGACTCACATCTGAGTATACCCTTCCACGCTTATGGTGGACAAAAATGATTCAGAAAAGGGGGTGGTGATGAACAGAGTGTCTGAATTAAGCAGACCACTCTTACCCAGTCCAAAGATCAGGGCTTGATCCATCACCGTTTTTTAGCTCACTGCACCATCCCAGCTCAGAACTTGGCTATATGCAAATTAGTCTGACCCTGGCCCAGTGCATCATGGGAACAGGGCAGACCAAACTACCAAGCCAATTCTTATACTGGGAAGGAAACAAGCTACCGCGGACCGGTTTCTGGCATTTCAGCCGTCTTCGGCCCGGCTTGCTTGAATCTTGATGGTGCAATGAGCTAGGGACTCACATCTGAGTATACCCTTCCACGCTTATGGTGGACAAAAATGATTCAGAAAAGGCGGTGGTGATGAACAGAGTGTCTGAATTAAGCAGACCACTCTTACCCAGTCCAAAGATCAGGGCTTGATCCATCACCGTTTTTAAGCTCACTGCACCATCCCAGCTCAGAACTTGGCTATATGCAAATTAGTCTGACCCTGGCCCAGTGCATCATGGGAACAGGGCAGACCAAACTACCAAGCCAATTCTTATACTGGGAAGGAAACAAGCTACCGGGGACCGGTTTCTGGCATTTCAGCCGTCTTCGGCCCGGCTTGCTTGAATCCTGATGGTGCAATGAGCTAGGGACTCACATCTGAGTATACCCTTCCACCCTTATGATGGACAAAAATGATTCAGAAAAGGGGGTGGGGATGAACAGAGTGTCTGAATTAAGCAGACCACTCTTACCCAGTCCAAAGATCAGGGCTTGATCCATCTCGGTTTTTAAGCTCACTGCACCATCCCAGCTCAGAACTTGGCTATATGCAAATTAGTCTGACCCTGGCCCAGTGCATCATGGGAACAGGGCAGACCAAACTACCAAGCCAATTCTTATACTGGGAAGGAAACAAGCTACCGGGGACCGGTTTTTGGCATTTCAGCCGTCTTCGGCCCGGCTTGCTTGAATCCTGATGGTGCAATGAGCTAGGGACTCACATCTGAGTATACCCTTCCACGCTTATGGTGGACAAAAATGATTCAGAAAAGGGGGTGGTGATGAACAGAGTGTCTGAATTAAGCAGACCACTCTTACCCAGTCCAAAGATCAGGGCTTGATCCATCACCGTTTTTTAGCTCACTACACCATCCCAGCTCAGAACCTGGCTATATGCAAATTGGTCTGACCATGGCCCAGTGCATCATGGGAACAGGGCAGACCAAACTACCAAGCCAATTCTTATACTGGGAAGGAAACAAGCTACCGGGGACCGGTTTCTGGCATTTCAGCTGTCTTCGGCCCGGCTTGCTTGAATCCTGATGGTGAAATGAGCTAGGGACTCACATCTGAGTATACCCTTCCACGCTTATGGTGGACAAAAATGATTCAGAAAAGGGGGTGGTGATGAACAGAGTCTCTGAATTAAGCAGACCACTCGTACCCAGTCCAAAGATCAGGGCTTGATCCATCACCGTTTTTTAGCTCACTGCACCATCCCAGCTCAGAACTTGGCTATATGCAAATTAGTCTGACCCTGGCCCAGTGCATCATGGGAACAGGGCAGACCAAACTACCAAGCCAATTCTTATACTGGGAAGGAAACAAGCTACCGGGGACCGGTTTCTGGCATTTCAGCCGTCTTCGGCCCGGCTTGCTTGAATCCTGATGGTGCAATGAGCTAGGGACTCACATCTGAGTATACCCTTCCACGCTTATGGTGGACAAAAATGATTCAGAAAAGGGGGTGGTGATGAACAGAGTGTCTGAATTAAGCAGACCACTCTTACCCAGTCCAAAGATCAGGGCTTGATCCATCACCGTTTTTTAGCTCACTGCACCATCCCAGCTCAGAACTCGGCTATATGCAAATTAGTCTGACCCTGGCCCAGTGCATCATGGGAACAGGGCAGACCAAACCACCAAGCCAATTCTTATACTGGGAAGGAAACAAGCTACCGCGGACCGGTTTCTGGCATTTCAGCCGTCTTCGGCCCGGCTTGCTTGAATCTTGATGGTCAATGAGCTCGGGACTCACATCTGAGTATACCCTTCCACGCTTATGGTGGACAAAAATGATTCAGAAAAGGGGGTGGTGATGAACAGAGTGTCTGAATTAAGCAGACCACTCTTACCCAGTCCAAAGATCAGGGCTTGATCCATCACCGTTTTTTCGCTCACTGCACCATCCCAGCTCAGAACTTGGCTATATGCAAATTAGTCTGACCCTGGCCCAGTGCATCATGGGAACAGGGCAGACCAAACTACCAAGCCAATTCTTATACTGGGAAGGAAACAAGCTACCGGGGACCGGTTTCTGGCATTTCAGCCGTCTTCGGCCCGGCTTGCTTGAATCTTGATGGTGCAATGAGCTAGGGACTCACATCTGAGTATACCCTTCCAAGCTTATGGTGGACAAAAATGATTCAGAAAAGGGGGTGGTGATGAACAGAGTGTCTGAATTAAGCAGACCACTCTTACCCAGTCCAAAGATCAGGGCTTGATCCATCACCGTTTTTAAGCTCACTGCACCATCCCAGCTCAGAACTTGGCTATATGCAAATTAGTCTGACCCTGGCCCAGTGCATCATGGGAACAGGGCAGACCAAACTACCAAGCCAATTCTTATACTGGGAAGGAAACAAGCTACCGGGGACCGGTTTCTGGCATTTCAGCCGTCTTCGGCCCGGCTTGCTTGAATCCTGATGGTGCAATGAGCTAGGGACTCACATCTGAGTATACCCTTCCACGCTTATGGTGGACAAAAATGATTCAGAAAAGGGGGTGGTGATGAACAGAGTGTCTGAATTAAGCAGACCACTCTTACCCAGTCCAAAGATCAGGGCTTGATCCATCACCGTTTTTTAGCTCACTGCACCATCCCAGCTCAGAACTTGGCTATATGCAAATTAGTCTGACCCTGGCCCAGTGCATCATGGGAACAGGGCAGACCAAACTACCAAGCCAATTCTTATACTGGGAAGGAAACAAGCTACCGGGGACCGGTTTCTGGCATTTCAGCCGCCTTCGGCCCGGCTTGCTTGAATCCTGATGGTGCAATGAGCTAGGGACTCACATCTGAGTATACCCTTCCACGCTTATGGTGGACAAAAATGATTCAGAAAAGGGGGTGGTGATGAACAGAGTGTCTGAATTAAGCAGACCACTCTTACCCAGTCCAAAGATCAGGGCTTGATCCATCACCGTTTTTTAGCTCACTACACCATCCCAGCTCAGAACTTGGCTATATGCAAATTAGTCTGACCCTGGCCCAGTGCATCATGGGAACAGGGCAGACCAAACTACCAAGCCAATTCTTATACTGGGAAGGAAACAAGCTACCGGGGACCGGTTTCTGGCATTTCAGCCGTCTTCGGCCCGGCTTGCTTGAATCCTGATGGTGCAATGAGCTAGGGACTCACATCTGAGTATACCCTTCCACGCTTATGGTGGACAAAAATGATTCAGAAAAGGGGGTGGTGATGAACAGAGTCTCTGAATTAAGCAGACCACTCGTACCCAGTCCAAAGATCAGGGCTTGATCCATCACCGTTTTTTAGCTCACTGCACCATCCCAGCTCAGAACTTGGCTATATGCAAATTAGTCTGACCCTGGCCCAGTGCATCATGGGAACAGGGCAGACCAAACTACCAAGCCAATTCTTATACTGGGAAGGAAACAAGCTACCGGGGACCGGTTTTTGGCATTTCAGCCGTCTTCGGCCCGGCTTGCTTGAATCCTGATGGTGCAATGAGCTAGGGACTCACATCTGAGTATACCCTTCCACGCTTATGGTGGACAAAAATGATTCAGAAAAGGGGGTGGTGATGAACAGAGTGTCTGAATTAAGCAGACCACTCTTACCCAGTCCAAAGATCAGGGCTTGATCCATCACCGTTTTTTAGCTCACTACACCATCCCAGCTCAGAACCTGGCTATATGCAAATTGGTCTGACCATGGCCCAGTGCATCATGGGAACAGGGCAGACCAAACTACCAAGCCAATTCTTATACTGGGAAGGAAACAAGCTACCGGGGACCGGTTTCTGGCATTTCAGCTGTCTTCGGCCCGGCTTGCTTGAATCCTGATGGTGAAATGAGCTAGGGACTCACATCTGAGTATACCCTTCCACGCTTATGGTGGACAAAAATGATTCAGAAAAGGGGGTGGTGATGAACAGAGTCTCTGAATTAAGCAGACCACTCGTACCCAGTCCAAAGATCAGGGCTTGATCCATCACCGTTTTTTAGCTCACTGCACCATCCCAGCTCAGAACTTGGCTATATGCAAATTAGTCTGACCCTGGCCCAGTGCATCATGGGAACAGGGCAGACCAAACTACCAAGCCAATTCTTATACTGGGAAGGAAACAAGCTACCGGGAACCGGTTTCTGGCATTTCAGCCGTCTTCGGCCCGGCTTGCTTGAATCCTGATGGTGCAATGAGCTAGGGACTCACATCTGAGTATACCCTTCCACGCTTATGGTGGACAAAAATGATTCAGAAAAGGGGGTGGTGATGAACAGAGTGTCTGAATTAAGCAGACCACTCTTACCCAGTCCAAAGATCAGGGCTTGATCCATCACCGTTTTTTAGCTCACTGCACCATCCCAGCTCAGAACTCGGCTATATGCAAATTAGTCTGACCCTGGCCCAGTGCATCATGGGAACAGGGCAGACCAAACCACCAAGCCAATTCTTATACTGGGAAGGAAACAAGCTACCGCGGACCGGTTTCTGGCATTTCAGCCGTCTTCGGCCCGGCTTGCTTGAATCTTGATGGTCAATGAGCTCGGGACTCACATCTGAGTATACCCTTCCACGCTTATGGTGGACAAAAATGATTCAGAAAAGGGGGTGGTGATGAACAGAGTGTCTGAATTAAGCAGACCACTCTTACCCAGTCCAAAGATCAGGGCTTGATCCATCACCGTTTTTTCGCTCACTGCACCATCCCAGCTCAGAACTTGGCTATATGCAAATTAGTCTGACCCTGGCCCAGTGCATCATGGGAACAGGGCAGACCAAACTACCAAGCCAATTCTTATACTGGGAAGGAAACAAGCTACCGGGGACCGGTTTCTGGCATTTCAGCCGTCTTCGGCCCGGCTTGCTTGAATCTTGATGGTGCAATGAGCTAGGGACTCACATCTGAGTATACCCTTCCAAGCTTATGGTGGACAAAAATGATTCAGAAAAGGGGGTGGTGATGAACAGAGTGTCTGAATTAAGCAGACCACTCTTACCCAGTCCAAAGATCAGGGCTTGATCCATCACCGTTTTTAAGCTCACTGCACCATCCCAGCTCAGAACTTGGCTATATGCAAATTAGTCTGACCCTGGCCCAGTGCATCATGGGAACAGGGCAGACCAAACTACCAAGCCAATTCTTATACTGGGAAGGAAACAAGCTACCGGGGACCGGTTTCTGGCATTTCAGCCGTCTTCGGCCCGGCTTGCTTGAATCCTGATGGTGCAATGAGCTAGGGACTCACATCTGAGTATACCCTTCCACGCTTATGGTGGACAAAAATGATTCAGAAAAGGGGGTGGTGATGAACAGAGTGTCTGAATTAAGCAGACCACTCTTACCCAGTCCAAAGATCAGGGCTTGATCCATCACCGTTTTTTAGCTCACTGCACCATCCCAGCTCAGAACTTGGCTATATGCAAATTAGTCTGACCCTGGCCCAGTGCATCATGGGAACAGGGCAGACCAAACTACCAAGCCAATTCTTATACTGGGAAGGAAACAAGCTACCGGGGACCGGTTTCTGGCATTTCAGCCGCCTTTGGCCCGGCTTGCTTGAATCCTGATGGTGCAATGAGCTAGGGACTCACATCTGAGTATACCCTTCCACGCTTATGGTGGACAAAAATGATTCAGAAAAGGGGGTGGTGATGAACAGAGTGTCTGAATTAAGCAGACCACTCTTACCCAGTCCAAAGATCAGGGCTTGATCCATCACCGTTTTTTAGCTCACTACACCATCCCAGCTCAGAACTTGGCTATATGCAAATTAGTCTGACCCTGGCCCAGTGCATCATGGGAACAGGGCAGACCAAACTACCAAGCCAATTCTTATACTGGGAAGGAAACAAGCTACCGGGGACCGGTTTCTGGCATTTCAGCCGTCTTCGGCCCGGCTTGCTTGAATCCTGATGGTGCAATGAGCTAGGGACTCACATCTGAGTATACCCTTCCACGCTTATGGTGGACAAAAATGATTCAGAAAAGGGGGTGGTGATGAACAGAGTCTCTGAATTAAGCAGACCACTCGTACCCAGTCCAAAGATCAGGGCTTGATCCATCACCGTTTTTTAGCTCACTGCACCATCCCAGCTCAGAACTTGGCTATATGCAAATTAGTCTGACCCTGGCCCAGTGCATCATGGGAACAGGGCAGACCAAACTACCAAGCCAATTCTTATACTGGGAAGGAAACAAGCTACCGGGGACCGGTTTCTGGCATTTCAGCCGTCTTCGGCCCGGCTTGCTTGAATCCTGATGGTGCAATGAGCTAGGGACTCACATCTGAGTATACCCTTCCACGCTTATGGTGGACAAAAATGATTCAGAAAAGGGGTTGGTGATGAACAGAGTCTCTGAATTAAGCAGACCACTCGTACCCAGTCCAAAGATCAGGGCTTGATCCATCACCGTTTTTTAGCTCACTGCACCATCCCAGCTCAGAACTTGGCTATATGCAAATTAGTCTGACCCTGGCCCAGTGCATCATGGGAACAGGGCAGACCAAACTACCAAGCCAATTCTTATACTGGGAAGGAAACAAGCTACCGGGGACCGGTTTCTGGCATTTCAGCCGTCTTCGGCCCGGCTTGCTTGAATCTTGATGGTGCAATGAGCTAGGGACTCACATCTGAGTATACCCTTCCACGCTTATGGTGGACAAAAATGATTCAGAAAAGGGGGTGGTGATCATGGGAACAGGGCAGACCAAACTACCAAGCCAATTCTTATACTGGGAAGGAAACAAGCTACCGGGGACCGGTTTCTGGCATTTCAGCAGTCTTCGGCCCGGCTTGCTTGAATCCTGATGGTGCAATGAGCTAGGGACTCACATCTGAGTATACCCTTCCATGCTTATGGTGGACAAAAATGATTCAGAAAAGGGGGTGGTGATGAACAGAGTCTCTGAATTAAGCAGACCACTCGTACCCAGTCCAAAGATCAGGGCTTGATCCATCACCGTTTTTTAGCTCACTGCACCATCCCAGCTCAGAACTTGGCTATATGCAAATTAGTCTGACCCTGGCCCAGTGCATCATGGGAACAGGGCAGACCAAACTACCAAGCCAATTCTTATACTGGGAAGGAAACAAGCTACCGGGGACCGGTTTCTGGCATTTCAGCCGTCTTCGGCCCGGCTTGCTTGAATCCTGATGGTGCAATGAGCTAGGGACTCACATCTGAGTATACCCTTCCACGCTTATGGTGGACAAAAATGATTCAGAAAAGGGGTTGGTGATGAACAGAGTGTCTGAATTAAGCAGACCACTCTTACCCAGTCCAAAGATCAGGGCTTGATCCATCACCGTTTTTTAGCTCACTGCACCATCCCAGCTCAGAACTCGGCTATATGCAAATTAGTCTGACCCTGGCCCAGTGCATCATGGGAACAGGGCAGACCAAACTACCAAGCCAATTCTTATACTGGGAAGGAAACAAGCTACCGCGGACCGGTTTCTGGCATTTCAGCCGTCTTCGGCCCGGCTTGCTTGAATCTTGATGGTGCAATGAGCTCGGGACTCACATCTGAGTATACCCTTCCACGCTTATGGTGGACAAAAATGATTCAGAAAAGGGGGTGGTGATGAACAGAGTGTCTGAATTAAGCAGACCACTCTTACCCAGTCCAAAGATCAGGGCTTGATCCATCACCGTTTTTTCGCTCACTGCACCATCCCAGCTCAGAACTTGGCTATATGCAAATTAGTCTGACCCTGGCCCAGTGCATCATGGGAACAGGGCAGACCAAACTACCAAGCCAATTCTTATACTGGGAAGGAAACAAGCTACCGGGGACCGGTTTCTGGCATTTCAGCCGTCTTCGGCCCGGCTTGCTTGAATCTTGATGGTGCAATGAGCTAGGGACTCACATCTGAGTATACCCTTCCAAGCTTATGGTGGACAAAAATGATTCAGAAAAGGGGGTGGTGATGAACAGAGTGTCTGAATTAAGCAGACCACTCTTACCCAGTCCAAAGATCAGGGCTTGATCCATCACCGTTTTTAAGCTCACTGCACCATCCCAGCTCAGAACTTGGCTATATGCAAATTAGTCTGACCCTGGCCCAGTGCATCATGGGAACAGGGCAGACCAAACTACCAAGCCAATTCTTATACTGGGAAGGAAACAAGATACCGGGGACCGGTTTCTGGCATTTCAGCCGTCTTCGGCCCGGCTTGCTTGAATCCTGATGGTGCAATGAGCTAGGGACTCACATCTGAGTATACCCTTCCACGCTTATGGTGGACAAAAATGATTCAGAAAAGGGGGTGGTGATGAACAGAGTGTCTGAATTAAGCAGACCACTCTTACCCAGTCCAAAGATCAGGGCTTGATCCATCACCGTTTTTTAGCTCACTGCACCATCCCAGCTCAGAACTTGGCTATATGCAAATTAGTCTGACCCTGGCCCAGTGCATCATGGGAACAGGGCAGACCAAACTACCAAGCCAATTCTTATACTGGGAAGGAAACAAGCTACCGGGGACCGGTTTCTGGCATTTCAGCCGTCTTCGGCCCGGCTTGCTTGAATCCTGATGGTGCAATGAGCTAGGGACTCACATCTGAGTATACCCTTCCACGCTTATGGTGGACAAAAATGATTCAGAAAAGGGGGTGGTGATGAACAGAGTGTCTGAATTAAGCAGACCACTCTTACCCAGTCCAAAGATCAGGGCTTGATCCATCACCGTTTTTTAGCTCACTACACCATCCCAGCTCAGAACTTGGCTATATGCAAATTAGTCTGACCCTGGCCCAGTGCATCATGGGAACAGGGCAGACCAAACTACCAAGCCAATTCTTATACTGGGAAGGAAACAAGCTACCGGGGACCGGTTTCTGGCATTTCAGCCGTCTTCGGCCCGGCTTGCTTGAATCCTGATGGTGCAATGAGCTAGGGACTCACATCTGAGTATACCCTTCCACGCTTATGGTGGACAAAAATGATTCAGAAAAGGGGGTGGTGATGAACAGAGTCTCTGAATTAAGCAGACCACTCGTACCCAGTCCAAAGATCAGGGCTTGATCCATCACCGTTTTTTAGCTCACTGCACCATCCCAGCTCAGAACTTGGCTATATGCAAATTAGTCTGACCCTGGCCCAGTGCATCATGGGAACAGGGCAGACCAAACTACCAAGCCAATTCTTATACTGGGAAGGAAACAAGCTACCGGGGACCGGTTTCTGGCATTTCAGCCGTCTTCGGCCCGGCTTGCTTAAATCCTGATGGTGCAATGAGCTAGGGACTCACATCTGAGTATACCCTTCCACGCTTATGGTGGACAAAAATGATTCAGAAAAGGGGTTGGTGATGAACAGAGTGTCTGAATTAAGCAGACCACTCTTTCCCAGTCCAAAGATCAGGGCTTGATCCATCACCGTTTTTTAGCTCACTGCACCATCCCAGCTCAGAACTTGGCTATATGCAAATTAGTCTGACCCTGGCCCAGTGCATCATGGGAACATGGCAGACCAAACTACCAAGCCAATTCTTATACTGGGAAGGAAACAAGCTACCGGGGACCGGTTTCTGGCATTTCAGCCGTCTTCGGCCCGGCTTGCTTGAATCTTGATGGTGCAATGAGCTAGGGACTCACATCTGAGTATACCCTTCCACGCTTATGGTGGACAAAAATGATTCAGAAAAGGGGGTGGTGATCATGGGAACAGGGCAGACCAAACTACCAAGCCAATTCTTATACTGGGAAGGAAACAAGCTACCGGGGACCGGTTTCTGGCATTTCAGCAGTCTTCGGCCCGGCTTGCTTGAATCCTGATGGTGCAATGAGCTAGGGACTCACATCTGAGTATACCCTTCCATGCTTATGGTGGACAAAAATGATTCAGAAAAGGGGGTGGTGATGAACAGAGTGTCTGAATTAAGCAGACCACTCTTACCCATTCCAAAGTTCAGGGCTTGATCCATCACCGTTTTTTAGCTCACTACACAATCCCAGCTCAGAACTTGGCTATATGCAAATTGGTCTGACCCTGGCCCAGTGCATCATGGGAACAGGGCAGACCAAACTACCAAGCCAGTTCTTATACTGGGAAGGAAACAAGCTACCGGGGACCGGTTTCTGGCATTTCAGCCGTCTTCGGCCCGGCTTGCTTGAATCCTGATGGTGAAATGAGCTAGGGACTCACATCTGAGTATACCCTTCCACGCTTATGGTGGACAAAAATGATTCAGAAAAGGGGGTGGTGATGAACAGAGTCTCTGAATTAAGCAGACCACTCGTACCCAGTCCAAAGATCAGGGCTTGATCCATCACCGTTTTTTAGCTCACTGCACCATCCCAGCTCAGAACTTGGCTATATGCAAATTAGTCTGACCCTGGCCCAGTGCATCATGGGAACAGGGCAGACCAAACTACCAAGCCAATTCTTATACTGGGAAGGAAACAAGCTACCGGGGACCGGTTTCTGGCATTTCAGCCGTCTTCGGCCCGGCTTGCTTGAATCCTGATGGTGCAATGAGCTAGGGACTCACATCTGAGTATACCCTTCCATGCTTATGGTGGACAAAAATGATTCAGAAAAGGGGGTGGTGATGAACAGAGTGTCTGAATTAAGCAGACCACTCTTACCCAGTCCAAAGATCAGGGCTTGATCCATCACCGTTTTTTAGCTCACTGCACCATCCCAGCTCAGAACTCGGCTATATGCAAATTCGTCTGACCCTGGCCCAGTGCATCATGGGAACAGGGCAGACCAAACTACCAAGCCAATTCTTATACTGGGAAGGAAACAAGCTACCGCGGACCGGTTTCTGGCATTTCAGCCGTCTTCGGCCCGGCTTGCTTGAATCTTGATGGTGCAATGAGCTCGGGACTCACATCTGAGTATACCCTTCCACGCTTATGGTGGACAAAAATGATTCAGAAAAGGGGGTGGTGATGAACAGAGTGTCTGAATTAAGCAGACCACTCTTACCCAGTCCAAAGATCAGGGCTTGATCCATCACTGTTTTTTCGCTCACTGCACCATCCCAGCTCAGAACTTGGCTATATGCAAATTAGTCTGACCCTGGCCCAGTGCATCATGGGAACAGGGCAGACCAAACTACCAAGCCAATTCTTATACTGGGAAGGAAACAAGCTACCGGGGACCGGTTTCTGGCATTTCAGCCGTCTTCCGCCCGGCTTGCTTGAATCTTGATGGTGCAATGAGCTAGGGACTCACATCTGAGTATACCCTTCCAAGCTTATGGTGGACAAAAATGATTCAGAAAAGGGGGTGGTGATGAACAGAGTGTCTGAATTAAGCAGACCACTCTTACCCAGTCCAAAGATCAGGGCTTGATCCATCACCGTTTTTAAGCTCACTGCACCATCCCAGCTCAGAACTTGGCTATATGCAAATTAGTCTGACCCTGGCCCAGTGCATCATGGGAACAGGGCAGACCAAACTACCAAGCCAATTCTTATACTGGGAAGGAAACAAGATACCGGGGACCGGTTTCTGGCATTTCAGCCGTCTTCGGCCCGGCTTGCTTGAATCCTGATGGTGCAATGAGCTAGGGACTCACATCTGAGTATACCCTTCCACGCTTATGGTGGACAAAAATGATTCAGAAAAGGGGGTGGTGATGAACAGAGTGTCTGAATTAAGCAGACCACTCTTACCCAGTCCAAAGATCAGGGCCTGATCCATCACCGTTTTTTAGCTCACTGCATCATCCCAGCTCAGAACTTGGCTATATGCAAATTAGTCTGACCCTGGCCCAGTGCATCATGGGAACAGGGCAGACCAAACTACCAAGCCAATTCTTATACTGGGAAGGAAACAAGCTACCGGGGACCGGTTTCTGGCATTTCAGCCGTCTTCGGCCCGGCTTGCTTGAATCCTGATGGTGCAATGAGCTAGGGACTCACATCTGAGTATACCCTTCCACGCTTATGGTGGACAAAAATGATTCAGAAAAGGGGGTGGTGATGAACAGAGTGTCTGAATTAAGCAGACCACTCTTACCCAGTCCAAAGATCAGGGCCTGATCCATCACCGTTTTTTAGCTCACTGCACCATCCCAGCTCAGAACTTGGCTATATGCAAATTAGTCTGACCCTGGCCCAGTGCATCATGGGAACAGGGCAGACCAAACTACCAAGCCAATTCTTATACTGGGAAGGAAACAAGCTACCGGGGACCGGTTTCTGGCATTTCAGCCGTCTTCGGCCCGGCTTGCTTGAATCCTGATGGTGCAATGAGCTAGGGACTCACATCTGAGTATACCCTTCCACGCTTATGGTGGACAAAAATGATTCAGAAAAGGGGGTGGTGATGAACAGAGTGTCTGAATTAAGCAGACCACTCTTACCCAGTCCAAAGATCAGGGCTTGATCCATCACCGTTTTTTAGCTCACTACACCATCCCAGCTCAGAACTTGGCTATATGCAAATTAGTCTGACCCTGGCCCAGTGCATCATGGGAACAGGGCAGACCAAACTACCAAGCCAATTCTTATACTGGGAAGGAAACAAGCTACCGGGGACCGGTTTCTGGCATTTCAGCCGTCTTCGGCCCGGCTTGCTTGAATCTTGATGGTGCAATGAGCTCGGGACTCACATCTGAGTATACCCTTCCACGCTTATGGTGGACAAAAATGATTCAGAAAAGGGGGTGGTGATGAACAGAGTGTCTGAATTAAGCAGACCACTCTTACCCAGTCCAAAGATCAGGGCTTGATCCATCACCGTTTTTTCGCTCACTGCACCATCCCAGCTCAGAACTTGGCTATATGCAAATTAGTCTGACCCTGGCCCAGTGCATCATGGGAACAGGGCAGACCAAACTACCAAGCCAATTCTTATACTGGGAAGGAAACAAGCTACCGGGGACCGGTTTCTGGCATTTCAGCCGTCTTCGGCCCGGCTTGCTTGAATCTTGATGGTGCAATGAGCTAGGGACTCACATCTGAGTATACCCTTCCAAGCTTATGGTGGACAAAAATGATTCAGAAAAGGGGGTGGTGATGAACAGAGTGTCTGAATTAAGCAGACCACTCTTACCCAGTCCAAAGATCAGGGCTTGATCCATCACCGTTTTTAAGCTCACTGCACCATCCCAGCTCAGAACTTGGCTATATGCAAATTAGTCTGACCCTGGCCCAGTGCATCATGGGAACAGGGCAGACCAAACTACCAAGCCAATTCTTATACTGGGAAGGAAACAAGATACCGGGGACCGGTTTCTGGCATTTCAGCCGTCTTCGGCCCGGCTTGCTTGAATCCTGATGGTGCAATGAGCTAGGGACTCACATCTGAGTATACCCTTCCACGCTTATGGTGGACAAAAATGATTCAGAAAAGGGGGTGGTGATGAACAGAGTGTCTGAATTAAGCAGACCACTCTTACCCAGTCCAAAGATCAGGGCTTGATCCATCACCGTTTTTTAGCTCACTGCACCATCCCAGCTCAGAACTTGGCTATATGCAAATTAGTCTGACCCTGGCCCAGTGCATCATGGGAACAGGGCAGACCAAACTACCAAGCCAATTCTTATACTGGGAAGGAAACAAGCTACCGGGGACCGGTTTCTGGCATTTCAGCCGTCTTCGGCCCGGCTTGCTTGAATCCTGATGGTGCAATGAGCTAGGGACTCACATCTGAGTATACCCTTCCACGCTTATGGTGGACAAAAATGATTCAGAAAAGGGGGTGGTGATGAACAGAGTCTCTGAATTAAGCAGACCACTCGTACCCAGTCCAAAGATCAGGGCTTGATCCATCACCGTTTTTTAGCTCACTGCACCATCCCAGCTCAGAACTTGGCTATATGCAAATTAGTCTGACCCTGGCCCAGTGCATCATGGGAACAGGGCAGACCAAACTACCAAGCCAATTCTTATACTGGGAAGGAAACAAGCTACCGGGGACCGGTTTCTGGCATTTCAGCCGTCTTCGGCCCGGCTTGCTTAAATCCTGATGGTGCAATGAGCTAGGGACTCACATCTGAGTATACCCTTCCACGCTTATGGTGGACAAAAATGATTCAGAAAAGGGGTTGGTGATGAACAGAGTGTCTGAATTAAGCAGACCACTCTTTCCCAGTCCAAAGATCAGGGCTTGATCCATCACCGTTTTTTAGCTCACTGCACCATCCCAGCTCAGAACTTGGCTATATGCAAATTAGTCTGACCCTGGCCCAGTGCATCATGGGAACATGGCAGACCAAACTACCAAGCCAATTCTTATACTGGGAAGGAAACAAGCTACTGGGGACCGGTTTCTGGCATTTCAGCCGTCTTCGGCCCGGCTTGCTTGAATCTTGATGGTGCAATGAGCTAGGGACTCACATCTGAGTATACCCTTCCACGCTTATGGTGGACAAAAATGATTCAGAAAAGGGGGTGGTGATCATGGGAACAGGGCAGACCAAACTACCAAGCCAATTCTTATACTGGGAAGGAAACAAGCTACCGGGGACCGGTTTCTGGCATTTCAGCCGTCTTCGGCCCGGCTTGCTT
Organism: Lissotriton vulgaris; assembly: GCF_964263255.1. Lineage (NCBI taxonomy): Eukaryota > Metazoa > Chordata > Amphibia > Caudata > Salamandridae > Lissotriton > Lissotriton vulgaris. Next base: position 1,691,100,953 of record NC_141694.1, read on the forward strand.
GAATCCTGATGGTGCAATGAGCTAGGGACTCACATCTGAGTATACCCTTCCACGCTTATGGTGGACAAAAATGATTCAGAAAAGGGGGTGGTGATGAACAGAGTCTCTGAATTAAGCCGACCACTCGTACCCAGTCCAAAGATCAGGGCTTGATCCATCACCGTTTTTTAGCTCACTGCACCATCCCAGCTCAGAACTTGGCTATATGCAAATTAGTCTGACCCTGGCCCAGTGCATCATGGGAACAGGGCAGATCAAACTACCAAGCCAATTCTTATATTGGGAAGGAAACAAGCTACCGGGGACCGGTTTCTGGCATTTCAGCCGTCTTCGGCCCGGCTTGCTTGAATCCTGATGGTGCAATGAGCTAGGGACTCACATCTGAGTATACCCTTCCACGCTTATGGTGGACAAAAATGATTCAGAAAAGGGGGTGGTGATGAACAGAGTGTCTGAATTAAGCACACCACTCTTACCCAGTCCAAAGATCAGGGCTTGACCCATCACCGTTTTTTAGCTCACTGCACCATCCCAGCTCAGAACTTGGCTATATGCAAATTAGTCTGACCCTGGCCCAGTGCATCATGGGAACAGGGCAGACCAAACTACCAAGCCAATTCTTATACTGGGAAGGAAACAAGCTACCGCGGACCGGTTTCTGGCATTTCAGCCGTCTTCGGCCCGGCTTGCTTGAATCTTGATGGTGCAATGAGCTAGGGACTCACATCTGAGTATACCCTTCCACGCTTATGGTGGACAAAAATGATTCAGAAAAGGCGGTGGTGATGAACAGAGTGTCTGAATTAAGCAGACCACTCTTACCCAGTCCAAAGATCAGGGCTTGATCCATCACCGTTTTTAAGCTCACTGCACCATCCCAGCTCAGAACTTGGCTATATGCAAATTAGTCTGACCCTGGACCAGTGCATCATGGGAACAGGGCAGACCAAACTACCAAGCCAATTCTTATACTGGGAAGGAAACAAGCTACCGGGGACCGGTTTCTGGCATTTCAGCCGTCTTCGGCCCGGCTTGCTTGAATCCTGATGGTGAAATGAGCTAGGGACTCACATCTGAGTATACCCTTCCAGGCTTATGGTGGACAAAAATGATTCAGAAAAGGGGGTGGTGATGAACAGAGTCTCTGAATTAAGCAGACCACTCGTACCCAGTCCAAAGATCAGGGCTTGATCCATCACCGTTTTTTAGCTCACTGCACCATTTTCAGCTCAGAACTTGGCTATATGCAAATTAGTCCGACCCTGGCCCAGTGCATCATGGGAACAGGGCAGACCAAACTACCAAGCCAATTCTTATACTGGGAAGGAAACAAGCTACCGGGGACCGGTTTCTGGCATTTCAGCCGTCTTCGGCCCGGCTTGCTTGAATCCTGATGGTGCAATGAGCTAGGGACTCACATCTGAGTATACCCTTCCACGCTTATGGTGGACAAAAATTATTCAGAAAAGGGGGTGGTGATGAACAGAGTGTCTGAATTAAGCAGACCACTCTTTCCCAGTCCAAAGATCAGGGCTTGATTCATCCCGTTTTTTAGCTCACTGCACCATCCCAGCTCAGAACTTGGCTATATGCAAATTAGTCTGACCCTGGCCCAGTGCATCATGGGAACAGGGCAGACCAAACTACCAAGCCAATTCTTATACTGGGAAGGAAACAAGCTACCGGGGACCGGTTTCTGGCATTTCAGCCGTCTTCGGCCCGGCTTGCTTGAATCCTGATGGTGCAATGAGCTAGGGACTCACATCTGAGTATACCCTTCCACGCTTATGGTGGACAAAAATGATTCAGAAAAGGGGGTGGTGATCATGGGAACAGGGCAGACCAAACTACCAAGCCAATTCTTATACTGGGAAGGAAACAAGCTACCGGGGACCGGTTTCTGGCATTTCAGCAGTCTTCGGCCCGGCTTGCTTGAATCCTGATGGTGCAATGAGCTAGGGACTCACATCTGAGTATACCCTTCCATGCTTGTGGTGGACAAAAATGATTCAGAAAAGGGGGTGGTGATGAACAGAGTGTCTGAATTAAGCAGACCACTCTTACCCATTCCAAAGTTCAGGGCTTGATCCATCACCGTTTTTTAGCTCACTACACAATCCCAGCTCAGAACTTGGCTATATGCAAATTGGTCTGACCCTGGCCCAGTGCATCATGGGAACAGGGCAGACCAAACTACCAAGCCAGTTCTTATACTGGGAAGGAAACAAGCTACCGGGGACCGGTTTCTGGCATTTCAGCCGTCTTCGGCCCGGCTTGCTTGAATCCTGATGGTGAAATGAGCTAGGGACTCACATCTGAGTATACCCTTCCACGCTTATGGTGGACAAAAATGATTCAGAAAAGGGGGTGGTGATGAACAGAGTCTCTGAATTAAGCAGACCACTCGTACCCAGTCCAAAGATCAGGGCTTGATCCATCACCGTTTTTTAGCTCACTGCACCATCCCAGCTCAGAACTTGGCTATATGCAAATTAGTCTGACCCTGGCCCAGTGCATCATGGGAACAGGGCAGACCAAACTACCAAGCCAATTCTTATACTGGGAAGGAAACAAGCTACCGGGGACCGGTTTCTGGCATTTCAGCCGTCTTCGGCCCGGCTTGCTTGAATCCTGATGGTGCAATGAGCTAGGGACTCACATCTGAGTATACCCTTCCATGCTTATGGTGGACAAAAATGATTCAGAAAAGGGGGTGGTGATGAACAGAGTGTCTGAATTAAGCAGACCACTCTTACCCAGTCCAAAGATCAGGGCTTGATCCATCACCGTTTTTTAGCTCACTGCACCATCCCAGCTCAGAACTCGGCTATATGCAAATTCGTCTGACCCTGGCCCAGTGCATCATGGGAACAGGGCAGACCAAACTACCAAGCCAATTCTTATACTGGGAAGGAAACAAGCTACCGCGGACCGGTTTCTGGCATTTCAGCCGTCTTCGGCCCGGCTTGCTTGAATCTTGATGGTGCAATGAGCTCGGGACTCACATCTGAGTATACCCTTCCACGCTTATGGTGGACAAAAATGATTCAGAAAAGGGGGTGGTGATGAACAGAGTGTCTGAATTAAGCAGACCACTCTTACCCAGTCCAAAGATCAGGGCTTGATCCATCACTGTTTTTTCGCTCACTGCACCATCCCAGCTCAGAACTTGGCTATATGCAAATTAGTCTGACCCTGGCCCAGTGCATCATGGGAACAGGGCAGACCAAACTACCAAGCCAATTCTTATACTGGGAAGGAAACAAGCTACCGGGGACCGGTTTCTGGCATTTCAGCCGTCTTCCGCCCGGCTTGCTTGAATCTTGATGGTGCAATGAGCTAGGGACTCACATCTGAGTATACCCTTCCAAGCTTATGGTGGACAAAAATGATTCAGAAAAGGGGGTGGTGATGAACAGAGTGTCTGAATTAAGCAGACCACTCTTACCCAGTCCAAAGATCAGGGCTTGATCCATCACCGTTTTTAAGCTCACTGCACCATCCCAGCTCAGAACTTGGCTATATGCAAATTAGTCTGACCCTGGCCCAGTGCATCATGGGAACAGGGCAGACCAAACTACCAAGCCAATTCTTATACTGGGAAGGAAACAAGATACCGGGGACCGGTTTCTGGCATTTCAGCCGTCTTCGGCCCGGCTTGCTTGAATCCTGATGGTGCAATGAGCTAGGGACTCACATCTGAGTATACCCTTCCACGCTTATGGTGGACAAAAATGATTCAGAAAAGGGGGTGGTGATGAACAAAGTGTCTGAATTAAGCAGACCACTCTTACCCAGTCCAAAGATCAGGGCCTGATCCATCACCGTTTTTTAGCTCACTGCACCATCCCAGCTCAGAACTTGGCTATATGCAAATTAGTCTGACCCTGGCCCAGTGCATCATGGGAACAGGGCAGACCAAACTACCAAGCCAATTCTTATACTGGGAAGGAAACAAGCTACCGGGGACCGGTTTCTGGCATTTCAGCCGTCTTCGGCCCGGCTTGCTTGAATCCTGATGGTGCAATGAGCTAGGGACTCACATCTGAGTATACCCTTCCACGCTTATGGTGGACAAAAATGATTCAGAAAAGGGGGTGGTGATGAACAGAGTGTCTGAATTAAGCAGACCACTCTTACCCAGTCCAAAGATCAGGGCCTGATCCATCACCGTTTTTTAGCTCACTGCACCATCCCAGCTCAGAACTTGGCTATATGCAAATTAGTCTGACCCTGGCCCAGTGCATCATGGGAACAGGGCAGACCAAACTACCAAGCCAATTCTTATACTGGGAAGGAAACAAGCTACCGGGGACCGGTTTCTGGCATTTCAGCCGTCTTCGGCCCGGCTTGCTTGAATCCTGATGGTGCAATGAGCTAGGGACTCACATCTGAGTATACCCTTCCACGCTTATGGTGGACAAAAATGATTCAGAAAAGGGGGTGGTGATGAACAGAGTGTCTGAATTAAGCAGACCACTCTTACCCAGTCCAAAGATCAGGGCTTGATCCATCACCGTTTTTTAGCTCACTACACCATCCCAGCTCAGAACTTGGCTATATGCAAATTAGTCTGACCCTGGCCCAGTGCATCATGGGAACAGGGCAGACCAAACTACCAAGCCAATTCTTATACTGGGAAGGAAACAAGCTACCGGGGACCGGTTTCTGGCATTTCAGCCGTCTTCGGCCCGGCTTGCTTGAATCTTGATGGTGCAATGAGCTCGGGACTCACATCTGAGTATACCCTTCCACGCTTATGGTGGACAAAAATGATTCAGAAAAGGGGGTGGTGATGAACAGAGTGACTGAATTAAGCAGACCACTCTTACCCAGTCCAAAGATCAGGGCTTGATCCATCGCCGTTTTTTCGCTCACTGCACCATCCCAGCTCAGAACTTGGCTATATGCAAATTAGTCTGACCCTGGCCCAGTGCATCATGGGAACAGGGCAGACCAAACTACCAAGCCAATTCTTATACTGGGAAGGAAACAAGCTACCGGGGACCGGTTTCTGGCATTTCAGCCGTCTTCGGCCCGGCTTGCTTGAATCTTGATGGTGCAATGAGCTAGGGACTCACATCTGAGTATACCCTTCCAAGCTTATGGTGGACAAAAATGATTCAGAAAAGGGGGTGGTGATGAACAGAGTGTCTGAATTAAGCAGACCACTCTTACCCAGTCCAAAGATCAGGGCTTGATCCATCACCGTTTTTAAGCTCACTGCACCATCCCAGCTCAGAACTTGGCTATATGCAAATTAGTCTGACCCTGGCCCAGTGCATCATGGGAACAGGGCAGACCAAACTACCAAGCCAATTCTTATACTGGGAAGGAAACAAGCTACCGGGGACCGGTTTCTGGCATTTCAGCCGTCTTCGGCCCGGCTTGCTTGAATCCTGATGGTGCAATGAGCTAGGGACTCACATCTGAGTATACCCTTCCACGCTTATGGTGGACAAAAATGATTCAGAAAAGGGGGTGGTGATGAACAGAGTCTCTGAATTAAGCAGACCACTCGTACCCAGTCCAAAGATCAGGGCTTGATCCATCACCGTTTTTTAGCTCACTGCACCATCCCAGCTCAGAACTTGGCTATATGCAAATTAGTCTGACCCTGGCCCACTGCATCATGGGAACAGGGCAGACCAAACTACCAAGCCAATTCTTATACTGGGAAGGAAACAAGCTACCGGGGACCGGTTTCTGGCATTTCAGCCGTCTTCGGCCCGGCTTGCTTAAATCCTGATGGTGCAATGAGCTAGGGACTCACATCTGAGTATACCCTTCCACGCTTATGGTGGACAAAAATGATTCAGAAAAGGGGTTGGTGATGAACAGAGTGTCTGAATTAAGCAGACCACTCTTTCCCAGTCCAAAGATCAGGGCTTGATCCATCACCGTTTTTTAGCTCACTGCACCATCCCAGCTCAGAACTTGGCTATATGCAAATTAGTCTGACCCTGGCCCAGTGCATCATGGGAACATGGCAGACCAAACTACCAAGCCAATTCTTATACTGGGAAGGAAACAAGCTACCGGGGACCGGTTTCTGGCATTTCAGCCGTCTTCGGCCCGGCTTGCTTGAATCTTGATGGTGCAATGAGCTAGGGACTCACATCTGAGTATACCCTTCCACGCTTATGGTGGACAAAAATGATTCAGAAAAGGGGGTGGTGATCATGGGAACAGGGCAGACCAAACTACCAAGCCAATTCTTATACTGGGAAGGAAACAAGCTACCGGGGACCGGTTTCTGGCATTTCAGCAGTCTTCGGCCCGGCTTGCTTGAATCCTGATGGTGCAATGAGCTAGGGACTCACATCTGAGTATACCCTTCCATGCTTATGGTGGACAAAAATGATTCAGAAAAGGGGGTAGTGATGAACAGAGTGTCTGAATTAAGCAGACCACTCTTACCCATTCCAAAGTTCAGGGCTTGATCCATCACCGTTTTTTAGCTCACTACACAATCCCAGCTCAGAACTTGGCTATATGCAAATTGGTCTGACCCTGGCCCAGTGCATCATGGGAACAGGGCAGACCAAACTACCAAGCCAGTTCTTATACTGGGAAGGAAACAAGCTACCGGGGACCGGTTTCTGGCATTTCAGCCGTCTTCGGCCCGGCTTGCTTGAATCCTGATGGTGAAATGAGCTAGGGACTCACATCTGAGTATACCCTTCCACGCTTATGGTGGACAAAAATGATTCAGAAAAGGGGGTGGTGATGAACAGAGTCTCTGAATTAAGCAGACCACTCGTACCCAGTCCAAAGATCAGGGCTTGATCCATCACCGTTTTTTAGCTCACTGCACCATCCCAGCTCAGAACTTGGCTATATGCAAATTAGTCTGACCCTGGCCCAGTGCATCATGGGAACAGGGCAGACCAAACTACCAAGCCAATTCTTATACTGGGAAGGAAACAAGCTACCGGGGACCGGTTTCTGGCATTTCAGCCGTCTTCGGCCCGGCTTGCTTGAATCCTGATGGTGCAATGAGCTAGGGACTCACATCTGAGTATACCCTTCCACGCTTATGGTGGACAAAAATGATTCAGAAAAGGGGGTGGTGATGAACAGAGTGTCTGAATTAAGCAGACCACTCTTACCCAGTCCAAAGATCAGGGCTTGATCCATCACCGTTTTTTAGCTCACTGCACCATCCCAGCTCAGAACTCGGCTATATGCAAATTAGTCTGACCCTGGCCCAGTGCATCATGGGAACAGGGCAGACCAAACTACCAAGCCAATTCTTATACTGGGAAGGAAACAAGCTACCGCGGACCGGTTTCTGGCATTTCAGCCGTCTTCGGCCCGGCTTGCTTGAATCTTGATGGTGCAATGAGCTCGGGACTCACATCTGAGTATACCCTTCCACGCTTATGGTGGACAAAAATGATTCAGAAAAGGGGGTGGTGATGAACAGAGTGTCTGAATTAAGCAGACCACTCTTACCCAGTCCAAAGATCAGGGCTTGATCCATCACCGTTTTTTCGCTCACTGCACCATCCCAGCTCAGAACTTGGCTATATGCAAATTAGTCTGACCCTGGCCCAGTGCATCATGGGAACAGGGCAGACCAAACTACCAAGCCAATTCTTATACTGGGAAGGAAACAAGCTACCGGGGACCGGTTTCTGGCATTTCAGCCGTCTTCCGCCCGGCTTGCTTGAATCTTGATGGTGCAATGAGCTAGGGACTCACATCTGAGTATACCCTTCCAAGCTTATGGTGGACAAAAATGATTCAGAAAAGGGGGTGGTGATGAACAGAGTGTCTGAATTAAGCAGACCACTCTTACCCAGTCCAAAGATCAGGGCTTGATCCATCACCGTTTTTAAGCTCACTGCACCATCCCAGCTCAGAACTTGGCTATATGCAAATTAGTCTGACCCTGGCCCAGTGCATCATGGGAACAGGGCAGACCAAACTACCAAGCCAATTCTTATACTGGGAAGGAAACAAGATACCGGGGACCGGTTTCTGGCATTTCAGCCGTCTTCGGCCCGGCTTGCTTGAATCCTGATGGTGCAATGAGCTAGGGACTCACATCTGAGTATACCCTTCCACGCTTATGGTGGACAAAAATGATTCAGAAAAGGGGGTGGTGATGAACAGAGTGTCTGAATTAAGCAGACCACTCTTACCCAGTCCAAAGATCAGGGCCTGATCCATCACCGTTTTTTAGCTCACTGCACCATCCCAGCTCAGAACTTGGCTATATGCAAATTAGTCTGACCCTGGCCCAGTGCATCATGGGAACAGGGCAGACCAAACTACCAAGCCAATTCTTATACTGGGAAGGAAACAAGCTACCGGGGACCGGTTTCTGGCATTTCAGCCGTCTTCGGCCCGGCTTGCTTGAATCCTGATGGTGCAATGAGCTAGGGACTCACATCTGAGTATACCCTTCCACGCTTATGGTGGACAAAAATGATTCAGAAAAGGGGGTGGTGATGAACAGAGTGTCTGAATTAAGCAGACCACTCTTACCCAGTCCAAAGATCAGGGCTTGATCCATCACCGTTTTTTAGCTCACTACACCATCCCAGCTCAGAACTTGGCTATATGCAAATTAGTCTGACCCTGGCCCAGTGCATCATGGGAACAGGGCAGACCAAACTACCAAGCCAATTCTTATACTGGGAAGGAAACAAGCTACCGGGGACCGGTTTCTGGCATTTCAGCCGTCTTCGGCCCGGCTTGCTTGAATCCTGATGGTGCAATGAGCTAGGGACTCACATCTGAGTATACCCTTCCACGCTTATGGTGGACAAAAATGATTCAGAAAAGGGGGTGGTGATGAACAGAGTCTCTGAATTAAGCAGACCACTCGTACCCAGTCCAAAGATCAGGGCTTGATCCATCACCGTTTTTTAGCTCACTGCACCATCCCAGCTCAGAACTTGGCTATATGCAAATTAGTCTGACCCTGGCCCAGTGCATCATGGGAACAGGGCAGACCAAACTACCAAGCCAATTCTTATACTGGGAAGGAAACACGCTACCGGGGACCGGTTTCTGGCATTTCAGCCGTCTTCGGCCCGGCTTGCTTAAATCCTGATGGTGCAATGAGCTAGGGACTCACATCTGAGTATACCCTTCCACGCTTATGGTGGACAAAAATGATTCAGAAAAGGGGTTGGTGATGAACAGAGTGTCTGAATTAAGCAGACCACTCTTTCCCAGTCCAAAGATCAGGGCTTGATCCATCACCGTTTTTTAGCTCACTGCACCATCCCAGCTCAGAACTTGGCTATATGCAAATTAGTCTGACCCTGGCCCAGTGCATCATGGGAACAGGGCAGACCAAACTACCAAGCCAATTCTTATACTGGGAAGGAAACAAGCTACCGGGGACCGGTTTCTGGCATTTCAGCCGTCTTCGGCCCGGCTTGCTTGAATCTTGATGGTGCAATGAGCTAGGGACTCACATCTGAGTATACCCTTCCACGCTTATGGTGGACAAAAATGATTCAGAAAAGGGGGTGGTGATCATGGGAACAGGGCAGACCAAACTACCAAGCCAATTCTTATACTGGGAAGGAAACAAGCTACCGGGGACCGGTTTCTGGCATTTCAGCAGTCTTCGGCCCGGCTTGCTTGAATCCTGATGGTGCAATGAGCTAGGGACTCACATCTGAGTATACCCTTCCATGCTTATGGTGGACAAAAATGATTCAGAAAAGGGGGTGGTGATGAACAGAGTGTCTGAATTAAGCAGACCACTCTTACCCATTCCAAAGATCAGGGCTTGATCCATCACCGTTTTTTAGCTCACTGCACCATCCCAGCTCAGAACTTGGCAATATGCAAATTAGTCTGACCCCTGGCCCAGTGCATCATGGGAACAGGGCAGACCAAACTACCAAGCCAATTCTTATACTGGGAAGGAAACAAGCTACCGGGGACCGGTTTCTGGCATTTCAGCCGTCTTCGGCCCGGCTTGCTTGAATCCTGATGGTGCAATGAGCTAGGGACTCACATCTGAGTATACCCTTCCACGCTTATGGTGGACAAAAATGATTCAGAAAAGGGGATGGTGATGAACAGAGTGTCTGAATTAAGCAGACCACTCTTACCCAGTCCAAAGTTCAGGGCTTGATCCATCACCGTTTTTTAGCTCACTACACAATCCCAGCTCAGAACTTGGCTATATGCAAATTGGTCTGACCCTGGCCCAGTGCATCATGGGAACAGGGCAGACCAAACTACCAAGCCAGTTCTTATACTGGGAAGGAAACAAGCTACCGGGGACCGGTTTCTGGCATTTCAGCCGTCTTCGGCCCGGCTTGCTTGAATCTTGATGGTGCAATGAGCTAGGGACTCACATCTGAGTATACCCTTCCACGCTTATGGTGGACAAAAATGATTCAGAAAAGGGGGTGGTGATCATGGGAACAGGGCAGACCAAACTACCAAGCCAATTCTTATACTGGGAAGGAAACAAGCTACCGGGGACCGGTTTCTGGCATTTCAGCAGTCTTCGGCCCGGCTTGCTTGAATCCTGATGGTGCAATGAGCTAGGGACTCACATCTGAGTATACCCTTCCATGCTTATGGTGGACAAAAATGATTCAGAAAAGGGGGTAGTGATGAACAGAGTGTCTGAATTAAGCAGACCACTCTTACCCATTCCAAAGTTCAGGGCTTGATCCATCACCGTTTTTTAGCTCACTACACAATCCCAGCTCAGAACTTGGCTATATGCAAATTGGTCTGACCCTGGCCCAGTGCATCATGGGAACAGGGCAGACCAAACTACCAAGCCAGTTCTTATACTGGGAAGGAAACAAGCTACCGGGGACCGGTTTCTGGCATTTCAGCCGTCTTCGGCCCGGCTTGCTTGAATCCTGATGGTGAAATGAGCTAGGGACTCACATCTGAGTATACCCTTCCACGCTTATGGTGGACAAAAATGATTCAGAAAAGGGGGTGGTGATGAACAGAGTCTCTGAATTAAGCAGACCACTCGTACCCAGTCCAAAGATCAGGGCTTGATCCATCACCGTTTTTTAGCTCACTGCACCATCCCAGCTCAGAACTTGGCTATATGCAAATTAGTCTGACCCTGGCCCAGTGCATCATGGGAACAGGGCAGACCAAACTACCAAGCCAATTCTTATACTGGGAAGGAAACAAGCTACCGGGGACCGGTTTCTGGCATTTCAGCCGTCTTCGGCCCGGCTTGCTTGAATCCTGATGGTGCAATGAGCTAGGGACTCACATCTGAGTATACCCTTCCACGCTTATGGTGGACAAAAATGATTCAGAAAAGGGGGTGGTGATGAACAGAGTGTCTGAATTAAGCAGACCACTCTTACCCAGTCCAAAGATCAGGGCTTGATCCATCACCGTTTTTTAGCTCACTGCACCATCCCAGCTCAGAACTCGGCTATATGCAAATTAGTCTGACCCTGGCCCAGTGCATCATGGGAACAGGGCAGACCAAACTACCAAGCCAATTCTTATACTGGGAAGGAAACAAGCTACCGCGGACCGGTTTCTGGCATTTCAGCCGTCTTCGGCCCGGCTTGCTTGAATCTTGATGGTGCAATGAGCTCGGGACTCACATCTGAGTATACCCTTCCACGCTTATGGTGGACAAAAATGATTCAGAAAAGGGGGTGGTGATGAACAGAGTGTCTGAATTAAGCAGACCACTCTTACCCAGTCCAAAGATCAGGGCTTGATCCATCACCGTTTTTTCGCTCACTGCACCATCCCAGCTCAGAACTTGGCTATATGCAAATTAGTCTGACCCTGGCCCAGTGCATCATGGGAACAGGGCAGACCAAACTACCAAGCCAATTCTTATACTGGGAAGGAAACAAGCTACCGGGGACCGGTTTCTGGCATTTCAGCCGTCTTCCGCCCGGCTTGCTTGAATCTTGATGGTGCAATGAGCTAGGGACTCACATCTGAGTATACCCTTCCAAGCTTATGGTGGACAAAAATGATTCAGAAAAGGGGGTGGTGATGAACAGAGTGTCTGAATTAAGCAGACCACTCTTACCCAGTCCAAAGATCAGGGCTTGATCCATCACCGTTTTTAAGCTCACTGCACCATCCCAGCTCAGAACTTGGCTATATGCAAATTAGTCTGACCCTGGCCCAGTGCATCATGGGAACAGGGCAGACCAAACTACCAAGCCAATTCTTATACTGGGAAGGAAACAAGATACCGGGGACCGGTTTCTGGCATTTCAGCCGTCTTCGGCCCGGCTTGCTTGAATCCTGATGGTGCAATGAGCTAGGGACTCACATCTGAGTATACCCTTCCACGCTTATGGTGGACAAAAATGATTCAGAAAAGGGGGTGGTGATGAACAGAGTGTCTGAATTAAGCAGACCACTCTTACCCAGTCCAAAGATCAGGGCCTGATCCATCACCGTTTTTTAGCTCACTGCACCATCCCAGCTCAGAACTTGGCTATATGCAAATTAGTCTGACCCTGGCCCAGTGCATCATGGGAACAGGGCAGAACAAACTACCAAGCCAATTCTTATACTGGGAAGGAAACAAGCTACCGGGGACCGGTTTCTGGCATTTCAGCCGTCTTCGGCCCGGCTTGCTTGAATCCTGATGGTGCAATGAGCTAGGGACTCACATCTGAGTATACCCTTCCACGCTTATGGTGGACAAAAATGATTCAGAAAAGGGGGTGGTGATGAACAGAGTGTCTGAATTAAGCAGACCACTCTTACCCAGTCCAAAGATCAGGGCTTGATCCATCACCGTTTTTTAGCTCACTACACCATCCCAGCTCAGAACTTGGCTATATGCAAATTAGTCTGACCCTGGCCCAGTGCATCATGGGAACAGGGCAGACCAAACTACCAAGCCAATTCTTATACTGGGAAGGAAACAAGCTACCGGGGACCGGTTTCTGGCATTTCAGCCGTCTTCGGCCCGGCTTGCTTGAATCCTGATGGTGCAATGAGCTAGGGACTCACATCTGAGTATACCCTTCCACGCTTATGGTGGACAAAAATGATTCAGAAAAGGGGGTGGTGATGAACAGAGTCTCTGAATTAAGCAGACCACTCGTACCCAGTCCAAAGATCAGGGCTTGATCCATCACCGTTTTTTAGCTCACTGCACCATCCCAGCTCAGAACTTGGCTATATGCAAATTAGTCTGACCCTGGCCCAGTGCATCATGGGAACAGGGCAGACCAAACTACCAAGCCAATTCTTATACTGGGAAGGAAACACGCTACCGGGGACCGGTTTCTGGCATTTCAGCCGTCTTCGGCCCGGCTTGCTTAAATCCTGATGGTGCAATGAGCTAGGGACTCACATCTGAGTATACCCTTCCACGCTTATGGTGGACAAAAATGATTCAGAAAAGGGGTTGGTGATGAACAGAGTGTCTGAATTAAGCAGACCACTCTTTCCCAGTCCAAAGATCAGGGCTTGATCCATCACCGTTTTTTAGCTCACTGCACCATCCCAGCTCAGAACTTGGCTATATGCAAATTAGTCTGACCCTGGCCCAGTGCATCATGGGAACAGGGCAGACCAAACTACCAAGCCAATTCTTATACTGGGAAGGAAACAAGCTACCGGGGACCGGTTTCTGGCATTTCAGCCGTCTTCGGCCCGGCTTGCTTGAATCTTGATGGTGCAATGAGCTAGGGACTCACATCTGAGTATACCCTTCCACGCTTATGGTGGACAAAAATGATTCAGAAAAGGGGGTGGTGATCATGGGAACAGGGCAGACCAAACTACCAAGCCAATTCTTATACTGGGAAGGAAACAAGCTACCGGGGACCGGTTTCTGGCATTTCAGCAGTCTTCGGCCCGGCTTGCTTGAATCCTGATGGTGCAATGAGCTAGGGACTCACATCTGAGTATACCCTTCCATGCTTATGGTGGACAAAAATGATTCAGAAAAGGGGGTGGTGATGAACAGAGTGTCTGAATTAAGCAGACCACTCTTACCCATTCCAAAGATCAGGGCTTGATCCATCACCGTTTTTTAGCTCACTGCACCATCCCAGCTCAGAACTTGGCAATATGCAAATTAGTCTGACCCTGGCCCAGTGCATCATGGGAACAGGGCAGACCAAACTACCAAGCCAATTCTTATACTGGGAAGGAAACAAGCTACCGGGGACCGGTTTCTGGCATTTCAGCCGTCTTCGGCCCGGCTTGCTTGAATCCTGATGGTGCAATGAGCTAGGGACTCACATCTGAGTATACCCTTCCACGCTTATGGTGGACAAAAATGATTCAGAAAAGGGGATGGTGATGAACAGAGTGTCTGAATTAAGCAGACCACTCTTACCCAGTCCAAAGTTCAGGGCTTGATCCATCACCGTTTTTTAGCTCACTACACAATCCCAGCTCAGAACTTGGCTATATGCAAATTGGTCTGACCCTGGCCCAGTGCATCATGGGAACAGGGCAGACCAAACTACCAAGCCAGTTCTTATACTGGGAAGGAAACAAGCTACCGGGGACCGGTTTCTGGCATTTCAGCCGTCTTCGGCCCGGCTTGCTTGAATCCTGATGGTGAAATGAGCTAGGGACTCACATCTGAGTATACCCTTCCACGCTTATGGTGGACAAAAATGATTCAGAAAAGGGGGTGGTGATGAACAGAGTCTCTGAATTAAGCAGACCACTCGTACCCAGTCCAAAGATCAGGGCTTGATCCATCACCGTTTTTTAGCTCACTGCACCATCCCAGCTCAGAACTTGGCTATATGCAAATTAGTCTGACCCTGGCCCAGTGCATCATGGGAACAGGGCAGACCAAACTACCAAGCCAATTCTTATACTGGGAAGGAAACAAGCTACCGGGGACCGGTTTCTGGCATTTCAGCCGTCTTCGGCCCGGCTTGCTTGAATCCTGATGGTGCAATGAGCTAGGGACTCACATCTGAGTATACCCTTCCACGCTTATGGTGGACAAAAATGATTCAGAAAAGGGGGTGGTGATGAACAGAGTGTCTGAATTAAGCAGACCACTCTTACCCAGTCCAAAGATCAGGGCTTGACCCATCACCGTTTTTTAGCTCACTGCACCATCCCAGCTCAGAACTTGGCTATATGCAAATTAGTCTGACCCTGGCCCAGTGCATCATGGGAACAGGGCAGACCAAACTACCAAGCCAATTCTTATACTGGGAAGGAAACAAGCTACCGCGGACCGGTTTCTGGCATTTCAGCCGTCTTCGGCCCGGCTTGCTTGAATCTTGATGGTGCAATGAGCTAGGGACTCACATCTGAGTATACCCTTCCACGCTTATGGTGGACAAAAATGATTCAGAAAAGGTGGTGGTGATGAACAGAGTGTCTGAATTAAGCAGACCACTCTTACCCAGTCCAAAGATCAGGGCTTGATCCATCACCGTTTTTAAGCTCACTGCACCATCCCAGCTCAGAACTTGGCTATATGCAAATTAGTCTGACCCTGGACCAGTGCATCATGGGAACAGGGCAGACCAAACTACCAAGCCAATTCTTATACTGGGAAGGAAACAAGCTACCGGGGACCGGTTTCTGGCATTTCAGCCGTCTTCGGCCCGGCTTGCTTGAATCCTGATGGTGAAATGAGCTAGGGACTCACATCTGAGTATACCCTTCCAGGCTTATGGTGGACAAAAATGATTCAGAAAAGGGGGTGGTGATGAACAGAGTCTCTGAATTAAGCAGACCACTCGTACCCAGTCCAAAGATCAGGGCTTGATCCATCACCGTTTTTTAGCTCACTGCACCATTTTCAGCTCAGAACTTGGCTATATGCAAATTAGTCCGACCCTGGCCCAGTGCATCATGGGAACAGGGCAGACCAAACTACCAAGCCAATTCTTATACTGGGAAGGAAACAAGCTACCGGGGACCGGTTTCTGGCATTTCAGCCGTCTTCGGCCCGGCTTGCTTGAATCCTGATGGTGCAATGAGCTAGGGACTCACATCTGAGTATACCCTTCCACGCTTATGGTGGACAAAAATTATTCAGAAAAGGGGGTGGTGATGAACAGAGTGTCTGAATTAAGCAGACCACTCTTTCCCAGTCCAAAGATCAGGGCTTGATTCATCCCGTTTTTTAGCTCACTGCACCATCCCAGCTCAGAACTTGGCTATATGCAAATTAGTCTGACCCTGGCCCAGTGCATCATGGGAACAGGGCAGACCAAACTACCAAGCCAATTCTTATACTGGGAAGGAAACAAGCTACCGGGGACCGGTTTCTGGCATTTCAGCCGTCTTCGGCCCGGCTTGCTTGAATCCTGATGGTGCAATGAGCTAGGGACTCACATCTGAGTATACCCTTCCACGCTTATGGTGGACAAAAAATATTCAGAAAAGGGGGTGGTGATGAACAGAGTGTCTGAATTAAGCTGACCCCTCTTACCCAGTCCAAAGATCAGGGCTTGATCCATCACCGTTTTTTAGCTCACTGCACCATCCCAGCTCAGAACTTGGCTATATGCAAATTAGTCTGACCATGGCCCAGTGCATCATGGGAACAGGGCAGACCAAACTACCAAGCCAATTCTTATACTGGGAAGGAAACAAGCTACCGGGGACCGGTTTCTGGCATTTCAGCCGTCTTCGGCCCGGCTTGCTTGAATCTTGATGGTGCAATGAGCTAGGGACTCACATCTGAGTATACCCTTCCACGCTTATGGTGGATAAAAATGATTAAGAAAAGTGGGTGGTGATCATGGGAACAGGGCAGACCAAACTACCAAGCCAATTCTTATACTGGGAAGGAAACAAGCTACCGGGGACCGGTTTCTGGCATTTCAGCCGTCTTCGGCCCGGCTTGCTTCAATCCTGATGGTGCAATGAGCTAGGGACTCACATCTGAGTATACCCTTCCACGCTTATGGTGGACAAAAATGATTCAGAAAAGGGGGTGGTGATGAACAGAGTGTCTGAATTAAGCAGACCACTCTTACCCAGTCCAAAGATCAGGGCTTGATCCATCACCGTTTTTTAGCTCACTGCACCATCCCAGCTCAGAACTTGGCTATATGCAAATTAGTCTGACCCTGGCCCAGTGCATCATGGGAACAGGGCAGACCAAACTACCAAGCCAATTCTTATACTGGGAAGGAAACAAGCTACCGGGGACCGGTTTCTGGCATTTCAGCCGTCTTCGGCCCGGCTTGCTTGAATCCTGATGGTGCAATGAGCAAGGGACTCACATCTGAGTATACCCTTCCACGCTTATGGTGGACAAAAATGATTCAGAAAAGGGGGTGGTGATGAACAGAGTGTCTGAATTAAGCAGACCACTCTTACCCAGTCCAAAGATCAGGGCTTGATCCATCACCGTTTTTTAGCTCACTGCACCATCCCAGCTCAGAACTTGGCTATATGCAAATTAGTCTGACCCTGGCCCAGTGCATCATGGGAACAGGGCAGACCAAACTACCAAGCCAATTCTTATACTGGGAAGGAAACAAGCTACCGCGGACCGGTTTCTGGCATTTCAGCCGTCTTCGGCCCGGCTTGCTTGAATCTTGATGGTGCAATGAGCTAGGGACTCACATCTGAGTATACCCTTCCACGCTTATGGTGGACAAAAATGATTCAGAAAAGGCGGTGGTGATGAACAGAGTGTCTGAATTAAGCAGACCACTCTTACCCAGTCCAAAGATCAGGGCTTGATCCATCACCGTTTTTAAGCTCACTGCACCATCCCAGCTCAGAACTTGGCTATATGCAAATTAGTCTGACCCTGGCCCAGTGCATCATGGGAACAGGGCAGACCAAACTACCAAGCCAATTCTTATACTGGGAAGGAAACAAGCTACCGGGGACCGGTTTCTGGCATTTCAGCCGTCTTCGGCCCGGCTTGCTTGAATCCTGATGGTGAAATGAGCTAGGGACTCACATCTGAGTATACCCTTCCAGGCTTATGGTGGACAAAAATGATTCAGAAAAGGGGGTGGTGATGAACAGAGTCTCTGAATTTAGCAGACCACTCGTACCCAGTCCAAAGATCAGGGCTTGATCCATCACCGTTTTTTAGCTCACTGCACCATTTTCAGCTCAGAACTTGGCTATATGCAAATTAGTCTGACCCTGGCCCAGTGCATCATGGGAACAGGGCAGACCAAACTACCAAGCCAATTCTTATACTGGGAAGGAAACAAGCTACCGGGGACCGGTTTCTGGCATTTCAGCCGTCTTCGGCCCGGCTTGCTTGAATCCTGATGGTGCAATGAGCTAGGGACTCACATCTGAGTATACCCTTCCACGCTTATGGTGGACAAAAATGATTCAGAAAAGGGGGTGGTGATGAACAGAGTGTCTGAATTAGGCAGACCACTCTTTCCCAGTCCAAAGATCAGGGCTTGATCCATCCAGTTTTTTAGCTCACTGCACCATCCCAGCTCAGAACTTGGCTATATGCAAATTAGTCTGACCCTGGCCCAGTGCATCATGGGAACAGGGCAGACCAAACTACCAAGCCAATTCTTATACTGGGAAGGAAACAAGCTACCGGGGACCGGTTTCTGGCATTTCAGCCGTCTTCGGCCCGGCTTGCTTGAATCCTGATGGTGCAATGAGCTAGGGACTCACATCTGAGTATACCCTTCCACGCTTATGGTGGACAAAAATTATTCAGAAAAGGGGGTGGTGATGAACAGAGTGTCTGAATTAAGCTGACCACTCTTACCCAGTCCAAAGATCAGGGCTTGATCCATCACCGTTTTTTAGCTCACTGCACCATCCCAGCTCAGAACTTGGCTATATGCAAATTAGTCTGACCATGGCCCAGTGCATCATGGGAACAGGGCAGACCAAACTACCAAGCCAATTCTTATACTGGGAAGGAAACAAGCTACCGGGGACCGGTTTCTGGCATTTCAGCCGTCTTCGGCCCGGCTTGCTTGAATCTTGATGGTGCAATGAGCTAGGGACTCACACCTGAGTATACCCTTCCACGCTTATGGTGAATAAAAATGATTAAGAAAAGTGGGTGGTGATCATGGGAACAGGGCAGACCAAACTACCAAGCCAATTCTTATACTGGGAAGGAAACAAGCTACCGGGGACCGGTTTCTGGCATTTCAGCCGTCTTCGGCCTGGCTTGCTTGAATCCTGATG
The DNA here is from genome assembly GCF_964263255.1 of Lissotriton vulgaris. NCBI lineage: Eukaryota > Metazoa > Chordata > Amphibia > Caudata > Salamandridae > Lissotriton > Lissotriton vulgaris. The sequence goes on from NC_141694.1 coordinate 1,691,120,039, forward strand.
GTGCAATGAGCTAGGGACTCACTTCTGAGTATACCCTTCCACGCTTATGGTGGACAAAAATGATTCAGAAAAGGGGGTGGTGATGAACAGAGTGTCTGAATTAAGCAGACCACTCTTACCCAGTCCAAAGATCAGGGCTTGATCCATCACCGTTTTTTAGCTCACTGCACCATCCCAGCTCAGAACTTGGCTATATGCAAATTAGTCTGACCCTGGCCCAGTGCATCATGGGAACAGGGCAGACCAAACTACCAAGCCAATTCTTATACTGGGAAGGAAACAAGCTACCGGGGACCGGTTTCTGGCATTTCAGCCGTCTTCGGCCCGGCTTGCTTGAATCCTGATGGTGCAATGAGCAAGGGACTCACATCTGAGTATACCCTTCCACGCTTATGGTGGACAAAAATGATTCAGAAAAGGGGGTGGTGATGAACAGAGTGTCTGAATTAAGCAGACCACTCTTATCCAGTCCAAAGATCAGGGCTTGATCCATCACCGTTTTTTAGCTCACTGCACCATCCCAGCTCAGAACTTGGCTATATGCAAATTAGTCTGACCCTGGCCCAGTGCATCATGGGAATTGGGCAGACCAAACTACCAAGCCAATTCTTATACTGGGAAGGAAACAAGCTACCGGGGACCGGTTTCTGGCATTTCAGCCGTCTTCGGCCCGGCTTGCTTGAATCCTGATGGTGCAATGAGCTAGGGACTCACATCTGAGTATACCCTTCCACGCTTATGGTGGACAAAAATGATTAAGAAAAGGGGGTGGTGATGAACAGAGTGTCTGAATTAAGCAGACCACTCTTACCCAGTCCAAAGATCAGGGCTTGATCCATCACCGTTTTTTAGCTCACTACACCATCCCAGCTCAGAACTTGGCTATATGCAAATTAGTCTGACCCTGGCCCAGTGCATCATGGGAACAGGGCAGACCAAACTACCAAGCCAATTCTTATACTGGGAAGGAAACAAGCTCCCGGGGACCGGTTTCTGGCATTTCAGCCGTCTTCGGCCCGGCTTGCTTGAATCCTGATGGTGCAATGAGCTAGGGACTCACATCTGAGTATACCCTTCCACGCTTATGGTGGACAAAAATGATTCAGAAAAGGGGTGGTGATGAACAGAGTGTCTGAATTAAGCTGATCACTCTTACCCAGTCCAAAGATCAGGGCTTGATCCATCACCGTTTTTTAGCTCACTGCACCATCCCAGCTCAGAACTTGGCTATATGCAAATTGGTCTGACCCTGGCCCAGTGCATCATGGGAGCAGGGCAGACCAAACTACCAAGCCAATTTTTATACTGGGAAGGAAACAAGCTACTGGGGACTGGTTTCTGGCATTTCAGCCGTCTTCAGCCCGGCTTGCTTGAATCTTGATGGTGCAATGAGCTAGGGACTCACATCTGAGTATACCCTTCCACGCTTATGGTGGACAAAAATGATTCAGAAAAGGGGGTGGTGATCATGGGAACAGGGCAGACCAAACTACCAAGCCAATTCTTATACTTGGAAGGAAACAAGCTACCGGGGACCGGTTTCTGGCATTTCAGCCGTCTTCGGCCCGGCTTGCTTGAATCCTGATGGTGCAATGAGCTAGGGACTCACATCTGAGTATACCCTTCCACGCTTATGGTGGACAAAAATGATTCAGAAAAGGGGGTGGTGATGAACAGAGTGTCTGAATTAAGCAGACCACTCTTACCCAGTCCAGTAATCAGGGCTTGATCCATCACCGTTTTTTAGCTCACTACACCATCCCAGCTCAGAACTTGGCTATATGCAAATTAGTCTGACCCTGGCCCAGTGCATCATGGGAACAGGGCAGACCAAACTACCAAGCCAATTCTTATACTGGGAAGGAAACAAGCTACCGGGGACCGGTTTCTGGCATTTCAGCCGTCTTCGGCCCGGCTTGCTTGAATCCTGATGGTGAAATGAGCTAGGGACTCACATCTGAGTATACCCTTCCACGCTTATGGTGGACAAAAATGATTCAGAAAAGGGGGTGGTGATGAACAGAGTCTCTGAATTAAGCAGACCACTCATACCCAGTCCAAAGATCAGGGCTTGATCCATCACCGTTTTTTAGCTCACTGCACCATCCCAGCTCAGAACTTGGCTATATGCAAATTAGTCTGACCCTGGCCCAGTGCATCATGGGAACAGGGCAGACCAAACTACCAAGCCAATTCTTATACTGGGAAGGAAACAAGCTACCGGGGACCGGTTTCTGGCATTTCAGCCGTCTCCGGCCCAGCTTGCTTGAATCCTGATGGTGCAATGAGCTAGGGACTCACATCTGAGTATACCCTTCCACGCTTATGGTGGACAAAAATGATTCAGAAAAGGGGGTGGTGATGAACAGAGTGTCTGAATTAAGCAGACCACTCTTTCCCAGTCCAAAGATCAGGGCTTGATCCATCACCGTTTTTTAGCTCACTGCACCATCCCAGCTCAGAACTTGGCTATATGCAAATTAGTCTGACCCTGGCCCAGTGCATCATGGGAACAGGGCAGACCAAACTACCAAGCCAATTCTTATACTGGGAAGGAAACAAGCTACCGGGGACCGGTTTCTGGCATTTCAGCCGTCTTCGGCCCAGCTTGCTTGAATCTTGATGGTGCAATGAGCTAGGGACTCACATCTGAGTATACCCTTCCACGCTTATGGTGGACAAAAATGATTCAGAAAAGGGGGTGGGGATCATGGGAACAGGGCAGACCAAACTACCAAGCCAATTCTTATACTGGGAAGGAAACAAGCTACCGGGGACCGGTTTCTGGCATTTCAGCCGTCTTCGGCCCGGCTTGCTTCAATCCTGATGGTGCAATGAGCTAGGGACTCACATCTGAGTATACCCTTCCATGCTTATGGTGGACAAAAATGATTCAGAAAAGGGGGTGGTGATGAACAGAGTGTCTGAATTAAGCAGACCACTCTTACCCAGTCCAAAGATCAGGGCTTGATCCATCACCGTTTTTTAGCTCACTGCACCATCCCAGCTCAGAACTTGGCTATATGCAAATTAGTCTGACCCTGGCCCAGTGCATCATGGGAACAGGGCAGACCAACTACCAAGCCAATTCCTATACTGGGAAGGAAACAAGCTACCGGGGACCGGTTTCTGGCATTTCAGCCGTCTTCGGCCCGGCTTGCTTGAATCCTGATGGTGCAATGAGCTAGGGACTCACATCTGAGTATACCTTTCCACGCTTATGGTGGACAAAAATGATTCAGAAAAGGGGGTGGTGATGAACAGAGTGTCTGAATTAAGCAGACCACTCTTACCCAGTCCAAAGATCAGGGCTTGATCCATCACCGATTTTTAGCTCACTGCACCATCCCAGCTCAGAACTTGGCTATATGCAAATTAGTCTGACCCTGGCTCAGTGCATCATGGGAACAGGGCAGACCAAACTACCAAGCCAATTCTTATACTGGGAAGGAAACAAGCTACCGGGGACCGGTTTCTGGCATTTCAGCCGTCTTCGGCCCGGCTTGCTTGAATCCTGATGGTGCAATGAGCTAGGGACTCACATCTGAGTATACCCTTCCACGCTTATGGTGGACAAAAATGATTCAGAAAAGGGGGTGGTGATGAACAGAGTGTCTGAATTAAGCAGACCACTCTTACCCAGTCCAAAGATCAGGGCTTGATCCATCACCGTTTTTTAGCTCACTGCACCATCCCAGCTCAGAACTTGGCTATATGCAAATTAGTCTGACCCTGGCCCAGTGCATCATGGGAACAGGGCAGACCAAACTACCAAGCCAATTCTTATACTGGGAAGGAAACAAGCTACCGGGGACCGGTTTCTGGCATTTCAGCCGTCTTCGGCCCGGCTTGCTTGAATCCTGATGGTGCAATGAGCTAGGGACTCACATCTGAGTATACCCTTCCACGCTTATGGTGGACAAAAATGATTCAGAAAAGGGGGTGGTGATGAACAGAGTGTCTGAATTAAGCAGACCACTCTTTCCCAGTCCAAAGATCAGGGCTTGATCCATCACCGTTTTTTAGCTCACTACACCATCCCAGCTCAGAACTTGGCTATATGCAAATTGGTCTGACCTTGGCCCAGTGCATCATGGGAACAGGGCAGACCAAACTACAAAGCCAATTCTTATACTGGGAAGGAAACAAGCTACCGGGGACCGGTTTCTGGCATTTCAGCCGTCTTCGGCCAGGCTTGCTTGAATCCTGATGGTGAAATGAGCTAGGGACTCACATCTGAGTATACCCTTCCACGCTTATGGTGGACAAAAATGATTCAGAAAAGGGGGTGGTGATGAACAGAGTCTCTGAATTAAGCAGACCACTCGTACCCAGTCCAAAGATCAGGGCTTGATCCATCACCGTTTTTTAGCTCACTGCACCATCCCAGCTCAGAACTTGGCTATATGCAAATTAGTCTGACCCTGGCCCAGTGCATCATGGGAACAGGGCAGACCAAACTACCAAGCCATTTCTTATATTGGGAAGGAAACAAGCTACCGGGGACCGGTTTCTGGCATTTCAGCCGTCTTCGGCCCGGCTTGCTTGAATCCTGATGGTGCAATGAGCTAGGGACTCAAATCTGAGTATACCCTTCCACGCTTATGGTGGACAAAAATGATTCAGAAAAGGGGGTGGTGATGAACAGAGTGTCTGAATTAAGCAGACCACTCTTACCCAGTCCAGTAATCAGGGCTTGATCCATCACCGTTTTTTAGCTCACTACACCATCCCAGCTCAGAACTTGGCTATATGCAAATTAGTCTGACCCTGGCCCAGTGCATCATGGGAACAGGGCAGACCAAACTACCAAGCCAATTCTTATACTGGGAAGGAAACAAGCTACCGGGGACCGGTTTCTGGCATTTCAGCCGTCTTCGGCCCGGCTTGCTTGAATCCTGATGGTGAAATGAGCTAGGGACTCACATCTGAGTATACCCTTCCACGCTTATGGTGGACAAAAATGATTCAGAAAAGGGGGTGGTGATGAACAGAGTCTCTGAATTAAGCAGACCACTCATACCCAGTCCAAAGATCAGGGCTTGATCCATCACCGTTTTTTAGCTCACTACACCATCCCAGCTCAGAACTTGGCTATATGCAAATTAGTCTGACCCTGGCCCAGTGCATCATGGGAACAGGGCAGACCAAACTACCAAGCCAATTCTTATACTGGGAAGGAAACAAGCTACCGGGGACCGGTTTCTGGCATTTCAGCCGTCTTCGGCCCAGCTTGCTTGAATCCTGATGGTGCAATGAGCTAGGGACTCACATCTGAGTATACCCTTCCACGCTTATGGTGGACAAAAATGATTCAGAAAAGGGGGTGGTGATGAACAGAGTGTCTGAATTAAGCAGACCACTCTTTCCCAGTCCAAAGATCAGGGCTTGATCCATCACCGTTTTTTAGCTCACTGCACCATCCCAGCTCAGAACTTGGCTATATGCAAATTAGTCTGACCCTGGCCCAGTGCATCATGGGAACAGGGCAGACCAAACTACCAAGCCAATTCTTATACTGGGAAGGAAACAAGCTACCGGGGACCGGTTTCTGGCATTTCAGCCGTCTTCGGCCCGGCTTGCTTGAATCCTGATGGTGCAATGAGCTAGGGACTCACATCTGAGTATACCCTTCCACGCTTATGGTGGACAAAAATGATTCAGAAAAGGGGGTGGTGATGAACAGAGTGTCTGAATTAAGCTGACCACTCTTACCCAGTCCAAAGATCAGGGCTTGATCCATCACCGTTTTTTAGCTCACTGCACCATCCCAGCTCAGAACTTGGCTATATGCAAATTAGTCTGACCCTGGCCCAGTGCATCATGGGAACAGGGCAGACCAAACTACCAAGCCAATTCTTATACTGGGAAGGAAACAAGCTACCGGGGACCGGTTTCTGGCATTTCAGCCGTCTTCGGCCCAGCTTGCTTGAATCTTGATGGTGCAATGAGCTAGGGACTCACATCTGAGTATACCCTTCCACGCTTATGGTGGACAAAAATGATTCAGAAAAGGGGGTGGTGATCATGGGAACAGGGCAGACCAAACTACCAAGCCAATTCTTATACTGGGAAGGAAACAAGCTACCGGGGACCGGTTTCTGGCATTTCAGCCGTCTTCGGCCCGGCTTGCTTCAATCCTGATGGTGCAATGAGCTAGGGACTCACATCTGAGTATACCCTTCCACGCTTATGGTGGACAAAAATGATTCAGAAAAGGGGGTGGTGATGAACAGAGTGTCTGAATTAAGCAGACCACTCTTACCCAGTCCAAAGATCAGGGCTTGATCCATCACCGTTTTTTAGCTCACTGCACCATCCCAGCTCAGAACTTGTCTATATGCAAATTAGTCTGACCCTGGCCCAGTGCATCATGGGAACAGGGCAGACCAACTACCAAGCCAATTCCTATACTGGGATGGAAACAAGCTACCGGGGACCGGTTTCTGGCATTTCAGCCGTCTTCGGCCCGGCTTGCTTGAATCCTGATGGTGCAATGAGCTAGGGACTCACATCTGAGTATACCTTTCCACGCTTATGGTGGACAAAAATGATTCAGAAAAGGGGGTGGTGATGAACAGAGTGTCTGAATTAAGCAGACCACTCTTACCCAGTCCAAAGATCAGGGCTTGATCCATCACCGTTTTTTAGCTCACTGCACCATCCCAGCTCAGAACTTGGCTATATGCAAATTAGTCTGACCCTGGCCCAGTGCATCATGGGAACAGGGCAGACCAAACTACCAAGCCAATTCTTATACTGGGAAGGAAACAAGCTACCGGGGACCGGTTTCTGGCATTTCAGCCGTCTTCGGCCCGGCTTGCTTGAATCCTGATGGTGCAATGAGCTAGGGACTCACATCTGAGTATACCCTTCCACGCTTATGGTGGACAAAAATGATTCAGAAAAGGGGGTGGTGATGAACAGAGTGTCTGAATTAAGCAGACCACTCTTACCCAGTCCAAAGATCAGGGCTTGATCCATCACCGTTTTTTAGCTCACTGCACCATCCCAGCTCAGAACTTGGCTATATGCAAATTAGTCTGACCCTGGCCCAGTGCATCATGGGAACAGGGCAGACCAAACTACCAAGCCAATTCTTATACTGGGAAGGAAACAAGCTACCGGGGACCGGTTTCTGGCATTTCAGCCGTCTTCGGCCCGGCTTGCTTGAATCTTGATAGTGCAATGAGCTAGGGACTCACATCTGAGTATACCCTTCCACGCTTATGGTGGACAAAAATGATTCAGAAAAGGGGGTGGTGATCATGGGAACAGGGCAGACCAAACTACCAAGCCAATTCTTATACTGGGAAGGAAACAAGCTACCGGGGACCGGTTTCTGGCATTTCAGCAGTCTTCGGCCCGGCTTGCTTGAATCCTGATGGTGCAATGAGCTAGGGACTCACATCTGAGTATACCCTTCCATGCTTATGGTGGACAAAAATGATTCAGAAAAGGGGGTGGTGATGAACAGAGTGTCTGAATTAAGCAGACCACTCTTACCCATTCCAAAGATCAGGGCTTGATCCATCACCGTTTTTTAGCTCACTGCACCATCCCAGCTCAGAACTTGGCAATATGCAAATTAGTCTGACCCTGGCCCAGTGCATCATGGGAACAGGGCAGACCAAACTACCAAGCCAATTCTTATACTGGGAAGGAAACAAGCTACCGGGGACCGGTTTCTGGCATTTCAGCCGTCTTCGGCCCGGCTTGCTTGAATCCTGATGGTGCAATGAGCTAGGGACTCACATCTGAGTATACCCTTCCACGCTTATGGTGGACAAAAATGATTCAGAAAAGGGGATTGTGATGAACATTGTGTCTGAATTAAGCAGACCACTCTTACCCAGTCCAAAGTTCAGGGGTTGATCCATCACCGTTTTTTAGCTCACTACACAATCCCAGCTCAGAACTTGGCTATATGCAAATTGGTCTGACCCTGGCCCAGTGCATCATGGGAACAGGGCGGACCAAACTACCAAGCCAGTTCTTATACTGGGAAGGAAACAAGCTACCGGGGACCGGTTTCTGGCATTTCAGCCGTCTTCGGCCCGGCTTGCTTGAATCCTGATGGTGAAATGAGCTAGGGACTCACATCTGAGTATACCCTTCCACGCTTATGGTGGACAAAAATGATTCAGAAAAGGGGGTGGTGATGAACAGAGTCTCTGAATTAAGCAGACCACTCGTACCCAGTCCAAAGATCAGGGCTTGATCCATCACCGTTTTTTAGCTCACTGCACCATCCCAGCTCAGAACTTGGCTATATGCAAATTAGTCTGACCCTGGCCCAGTGCATCATGGGAACAGGGCAGACCAAACTACCAAGCCAATTCTTATACTGGGAAGGAAACAAGCTACCGGGGACCGGTTTCTGGCATTTCAGCCGTCTTCGGCCCGGCTTGCTTGAATCCTGATGGTGCAATGAGCTAGGGACTCACATCTGAGTATACCCTTCCACGCTTATGGTGGACAAAAATGATTCAGAAAAGGGGGTGGTGATGAACAGAGTGTCTGAATTAAGCAGACCACTCTTACCCAGTCCAAAGATCAGGGCTTGATCCATCACCGTTTTTTAGCTCACTGCACCATCCCAGCTCAGAACTTGGCTATATGCAAATTAGTCTGACCCTGGCTCAGTGCATCATGGGAACAGGGCAGACCAAACTACCAAGCCAATTCTTATACTGGGAAGGAAACAAGCTACCGCGGACCGGTTTCTGGCATTTCAGCCGTCTTCGGCCCGGCTTGCTTGAATCTTGATGGTGCAATGAGCTAGGGACTCACATCTGAGTATACCCTTCCACGCTTATGGTGGACAAAAATGATTCAGAAAAGGCGGTGGTGATGAACAGAGTGTCTGAATTAAGCAGACCACTCTTACCCAGTCCAAAGATCAGGGCTTGATCCATCACCGTTTTTAAGCTCACTGCACCATCCCAGCTCAGAACTTGGCTATATGCAAATTAGTCTGACCCTGGCCCAGTGCATCATGGGAACAGGGCAGACCAAACTACCAAGCCAATTCTTATACTGGGAAGGAAACAAGCTACCGGGGACCGGTTTCTGGCATTTCAGCCGTCTTCGGCCCGGCTTGCTTGAATCCTGATGGTGAAATGAGCTAGGGACTCACATCTGAGTATACCCTTCCAGGCTTATGGTGGACAAAAATGATTCAGAAAAGGGGGTGGTGATGAACAGAGTCTCTGAATTAAGCAGACCACTCGTACCCAGTCCAAAGATCAGGGCTTGATCCATCACCGTTTTTTAGCTCACTGCACCATTTTCAGCTCAGAACTTGGCTATATGCAAATTAGTCTGACCCTGGCCCAGTGCATCATGGGAACAGGGCAGACCAAACTACCAAGCCAATTCTTATACTGGGAAGGAAACAAGCTACCGGGGACCGGTTTCTGGCATTTCAGCCGTCTTCGGCCCGGCTTGCTTGAATCCTGATGGTGCAATGAGCTAGGGACTCACATCTGAGTATACCCTTCCACGCTTATGGTGGACAAAAATGATTCAGAAAAGGGGGTGGTGATGAACAGAGTGTCTGAATTAAGCAGACCACTCTTTCCCAGTCCAAAGATCAGGGCTTGATCCATCCCGTTTTTTAGCTCACTGCACCATCCCAGCTCAGAACTTGGCTATATGCAAATTAGTCTGACCCTGGTCCAGTGCATCATGGGAACAGGGCAGACCAAACTACCAAGCCAATTCTTATACTGGGAAGGAAACAAGCTACCGGGGACCGGTTTCTGGCATTTCAGCCGTCTTCGGCCCGGCTTGCTTGAATCCTGATGGTGCAATGAGCTAGGGACTCACATCTGAGTATACCCTTCCACGCTTATGGTGGACAAAAAATATTCAGAAAAGGGGGTGGTGATGAACAGAGTGTCTGAATTAAGCTGACCCCTCTTACCCAGTCCAAAGATCAGGGCTTGATCCATCACCGTTTTTTAGCTCACTGCACCATCCCAGCTCAGAACTTGGCTATATGCAAATTAGTCTGACCATGGCCCAGTGCATCATGGGAACAGGGCAGACCAAACTACCAAGCCAATTCTTATACTGGGAAGGAAACAAGCTACCGGGGACCGGTTTCTGGCATTTCAGCCGTCTTCGGCCCGGCTTGCTTGAATCTTGATGGTGCAATGAGCTAGGGACTCACATCCGAGTATACCCTTCCACGCTTATGGTGGATAAAAATGATTAAGAAAAGTGGGTGGTGATCATGGGAACAGGGCAGACCAAACTACCAAGCCAATTCTTATACTGGGAAGGAAACAAGCTACCTGGGACCGGTTTCTGGCATTTCAGCCGTCTTCGGCCCGGCTTGCTTGAATCCTGATGGTGCAATGAGCTAGGGACTCACATCTGAGTATACCCTTCCACGCTTATGGTGGACAAAAATGATTCAGAAAAGGGGGTGGTGATGAACAGAGTGTCTGAATTAAGCAGACCACTCTTACCCAGTCCAAAGATCAGGGCTTGATCCATCACCGTTTTTTAGCTCACTGCACCATCCCAGCTCAGAACTTGGCTATATGCAAATTAGTCTGACCCTGGCCCAGTGCATCATGGGAACAGGGCAGACCAAACTACCAAGCCAATTCTTATACTGGGAAGGAAACAAGCTACCGGGGACCGGTTTCTGGCATTTCAGCCGTCTTCGGCCCGGCTTGCTTGAATCCTGATGGTGCAATGAGCAAGGGACTCACATCTGAGTATACCCTTCCACGCTTATGGTGGACAAAAATGATTCAGAAAAGGGGGTGGTGATGAACAGAGTGTCTGAATTAAGCAGACCACTCTTATCCAGTCCAAAGATCAGGGCTTGATCCATCACCGTTTTTTAGCTCACTGCACCATCCCAGCTCAGAACTTGGCTATATGCAAATTGGTCTGACCCTGGCCCAGTGCATCATGGGAACAGGGCAGACCAAACTACCAAGCCAGTTCTTATACTGGGAAGGAAACAAGCTACCGGGGACCGGTTTCTGGCATTTCAGCCGTCTTCGGCCCGGCTTGCTTGAATCCTGATGGTGAAATGAGCTAGGGACTCACATCTGAGTATACCCTTCCACGCTTATGGTGGACAAAAATGATTCAGAAAAGAGGGTGGTGATGAACAGAGTCTCTGAATTAAGCAGACCACTCGTACCCAGTCCAAAGATCAGGGCTTGATCCATCACCGTTTTTTAGCTCACTGCACCATCCCAGCTCAGAACTTGGCTATATGCAAATTAGTCTGACCCTGGCCCAGTGCATCATGGGAACAGGGCAGACCAAACTACCAAGCCAATTCTTATACTGGGAAGGAAACAAGCTACCGGGGACCGGTTTCTGGCATTTCAGCCGTCTTCGGCCCGGCTTGCTTGAATCCTGATGGTGCAATGAGCTAGGGACTCAAATCTGAGTATACCCTTCCACGCTTATGGTGGACAAAAATGATTCAGAAAAGGGGGTGGTGATGAACAGAGTGTCTGAATTAAGCAGACCACTCTTACCCAGTCCAAAGATCAGGGCTTGATCCATCACCGTTTTTTAGCTCACTGCACCATCCCAGCTCAGAACTTGGCTATATGCAAATTAGTCTGACCCTGGCCCAGTGCATCATGGGAACAGGGCAGACCAAACTACCAAGCCAATTCTTATACTGGGAAGGAAACAAGCTACCGTGGACCGGTTTCTGGCATTTCAGCCGTCTTCGGCCCGGCTTGCTTGAATCTTGATGGTGCAATGAGCTAGGGACTCACATCTGAGTATACCCTTCAACGCTTATGGTGGACAAAAATGATTCAGAAAAGGCGGTGGTGATGAACAGAGTGTCTGAATTAAGCAGACCACTCTTACCCAGTCCAAAGATCAGGGCTTGATCCATCACCGTTTTTAAGCTCACTGCACCATCCCAGCTCAGAACTTGGCTATATGCAAATTAGTCTGACCCTGGCCCAGTGCATCATGGGAACAGGGCAGACCAAACTACCAAGCCAATTCTTATACTGGGAAGGAAACAAGCTACCGGGGACCGGTTTCTGGCATTTCAGCCGTCTTCGGCCAGGCTTGCTTGAATCCTGATGGTGAAATGAGCTAGGGACTCACATCTGAGTATACCCTTCCAGGCTTATGGTGGACAAAAATGATTCAGAAAAGGGGGTGGTGATGAACAGAGTCTCTGAATTTAGCAGACCACTCGTACCCAGTCCAAAGATCAGGGCTTGATCCATCACCGTTTTTTAGCTCACTGCACCATTTTCAGCTCAGAACTTGGCTATATGCAAATTAGTCTGACCCTGGCCCAGTGCATCATGGGAACAGGGCAGACCAAACTACCAAGCCAATTCTTATACTGGGAAGGAAACAAGCTACCGGGGACCGGTTTCTGGCATTTCAGCCGTCTTCGGCCCGGCTTGCTTGAATCCTGATGGTGCAATGAGCTAGGGACTCACATCTGAGTATACCCTTCCACGCTTATGGTGGACAAAAATGATTCAGAAAAGGGGGTGGTGATGAACAGAGTGTCTGAATTAAGCAGACCACTCTTTCCCAGTCCAAAGATCAGGGCTTGATCCATCCCGTTTTTTAGCTCACTGCACCATCCCAGCTCAGAACTTGGCTATATGCAAATTAGTCTGACCCTGGCCCAGTGCATCATGGGAACAGGGCAGACCAAACTACCAAGCCAATTCTTATACTGGGAAGGAAACAAGCTACCGGGGACCGGTTTCTGGCATTTCAGCCGTCTTCGGCCCGGCTTGCTTGAATCCTGATGGTGCAATGAGCTAGGGACTCACATCTGAGTATACCCTTCCACGCTTATGGTGGACAAAAATGATTCAGAAAAGGGGGTGGTGATGAACAGAGTGTCTGAATTAAGCAGACCACTCTTATCCAGTCCAAAGATCAGGGCTTGATCCATCACCGTTTTTTAGCTCACTGCACCATCCCAGCTCAGAACTTGGCTATATGCAAATTGGTCTGACCCTGGCCCAGTGCATCATGGGAACAGGGCAGACCAAACTACCAAGCCAGTTCTTATACTGGGAAGGAAACAAGCTACCGGGGACCGGTTTCTGGCATTTCAGCCGTCTTCGGCCCGGCTTGCTTGAATCCTGATGGTGAAATGAGCTAGGGACTCACATCTGAGTATACCCTTCCACGCTTATGGTGGACAAAAATGATTCAGAAAAGGGGGTGGTGATGAACAGAGTCTCTGAATTAAGCAGACCACTCGTACCCAGTCCAAAGATCAGGGCTTGATCCATCACCGTTTTTTAGCTCACTGCACCATCCCAGCTCAGAACTTGGCTATATGCAAATTAGTCTGACCCTGGCCCAGTGCATCATGGGAACAGGGCAGACCAAACTACCAAGCCAATTCTTATACTGGGAAGGAAACAAGCTACCGGGGACCGGTTTCTGGCATTTCAGCCGTCTTCGGCCCGGCTTGCTTGAATCCTGATGGTGCAATGAGCTAGGGACTCAAATCTGAGTATACCCTTCCACGCTTATGGTGGACAAAAATGATTCAGAAAAGGGGGTGGTGATGAACAGAGTGTCTGAATTAAGCAGACCACTCTTACCCAGTCCAAAGATCAGGGCTTGATCCATCACCGTTTTTTAGCTCACTGCACCATCCCAGCTCAGAACTTGGCTATATGCAAATTAGTCTGACCCTGGCCCAGTGCATCATGGGAACAGGGCAGACCAAACTACCAAGCCAATTCTTATACTGGGAAGGAAACAAGCTACCGTGGACCGGTTTCTGGCATTTCAGCCGTCTTCGGCCCGGCTTGCTTGAATCTTGATGGTGCAATGAGCTAGGGACTCACATCTGAGTATACCCTTCAACGCTTATGGTGGACAAAAATGATTCAGAAAAGGCGGTGGTGATGAACAGAGTGTCTGAATTAAGCAGACCACTCTTACCCAGTCCAAAGATCAGGGCTTGATCCATCACCGTTTTTAAGCTCACTGCACCATCCCAGCTCAGAACTTGGCTATATGCAAATTAGTCTGACCCTGGCCCAGTGCATCATGGGAACAGGGCAGACCAAACTACCAAGCCAATTCTTATACTGGGAAGGAAACAAGCTACCGGGGACCGGTTTCTGGCATTTCAGCCGTCTTCGGCCAGGCTTGCTTGAATCCTGATGGTGAAATGAGCTAGGGACTCACATCTGAGTATACCCTTCCAGGCTTATGGTGGACAAAAATGATTCAGAAAAGGGGGTGGTGATGAACAGAGTCTCTGAATTTAGCAGACCACTCGTACCCAGTCCAAAGATCAGGGCTTGATCCATCACCGTTTTTTAGCTCACTGCACCATTTTCAGCTCAGAACTTGGCTATATGCAAATTAGTCTGACCCTGGCCCAGTGCATCATGGGAACAGGGCAGACCAAACTACCAAGCCAATTCTTATACTGGGAAGGAAACAAGCTACCGGGGACCGGTTTCTGGCATTTCAGCCGTCTTCGGCCCGGCTTGCTTGAATCCTGATGGTGCAATGAGCTAGGGACTCACATCTGAGTATACCCTTCCACGCTTATGGTGGACAAAAATGATTCAGAAAAGGGGGTGGTGATGAACAGAGTGTCTGAATTAAGCAGACCACTCTTTCCCAGTCCAAAGATCAGGGCTTGATCCATCCCGTTTTTTAGCTCACTGCACCATCCCAGCTCAGAACTTGGCTATATGCAAATTAGTCTGACCCTGGCCCAGTGCATCATGGGAACAGGGCAGACCAAACTACCAAGCCAATTCTTATACTGGGAAGGAAACAAGCTACCGGGGACCGGTTTCTGGCATTTCAGCCGTCTTCGGCCCGGCTTGCTTGAATCCTGATGGTGCAATGAGCTAGGGACTCACATCTGAGTATACCCTTCCACGCTTATGGTGGACAAAAATTATTCAGAAAAGGGGGTGGTAATGAACAGAGTGTCTGAATTAAGCTGACCACTCTTACCCAGTCCAAAGATCAGGGCTTGATCCATCACCGTTTTTTAGCTCACTGCACCATCCCAGCTCAGAACTTGGCTATATGCAAATTAGTCTGACCATGGCCCAGTGCATCATGGGAACAGGGCAGACCAAACTACCAAGCCAATTCTTATACTGGGAAGGAAACAAGCTACCGGGGACCGGTTTCTGGCATTTCAGCCGTCTTCGGCCCGGCTTGCTTGAATCTTGATGGTGCAATGAGCTAGGGACTCACATCTGAGTATACCCTTCCACGCTTATGGTGGATAAAAATGATTAAGAAAAGTGGGTGGTGATCATGGGAACAGGGCAGACCAAACTACCAAGCCAATTCTTATACTGGGAAGGAAACAAGCTACCGGGGACCGGTTTCTGGCATTTCAGCCGTCTTCGGCCTGGCTTGCTTGAATCCTGATGGTGCAATGAGCTAGGGACTCACATCTGAGTATACCCTTCCACGCTTATGGTGGACAAAAATGATTCAGAAAAGGGGGTGGTGATGAACAGAGTGTCTGAATTAAGCAGACCACTCTTACCCAGTCCAAAGATCAGGGCTTGATCCATCACCGTTTTTTAGCTCACTGCACCATCCCAGCTCAGAACTTGGCTATATGCAAATTAGTCTGACCCTGGCCCAGTGCATCATGGGAACAGGGCAGACCAAACTACCAAGCCAATTCTTATACTGGGAAGGAAACAAGCTACCGGGGACCGGTTTCTGGCATTTCAGCCGTCTTCGGCCCGGCTTGCTTGAATCCTGATGGTGCAATGAGCAAGGGACTCACATCTGAGTATACCCTTCCACGCTTATGGTGGACAAAAATGATTCAGAAAAGGGGGTGGTGATGAACAGAGTGTCTGAATTAAGCAGATCACTCTTATCCAGTCCAAAGATCAGACTTGATCCATCACCGTTTTTTAGCTCACTGCACCATCCCAGCTCAGAACTTGGCTATATGCAAATTAGTCTGACCCTGGCCCAGTGCACCATGGGAATTGGGCAGACCAAACTACCAAGCCAATTCTTATACTGAGAAGGAAACAAGCTACCGGGGACCGGTTTCTGGCATTTCAGCCGTCTTCGGCCCGGCTTGCTTGAATCCTGATGGTGCAATGAGCTAGGGACTCACATCTGAGTATACCCTTCCACGCTTATGGTGGACAAAAATGATTCAGAAAAGGGGGTGGTGATGAACAGAGTGTCTGAATTAAGCAGACCACTCTTACCCAGTCCAAAGATCAGGGCTTGATCCATCACCGTTTTTTAGCTCACTACACCATCCCAGCTCAGAACTTGGCTATATGCAAATTGGTCTGACCCTGGCCCAGTGCATCATGGGAGCAGGGCAGACCAAACTACCAAGCCAATTTTTATACTGGGAAGGAAACAAGCTACTGGGGACTGGTTTCTGGCATTTCAGCCGTCTTCAGCCCGGCTTGCTTGAATCTTGATGGTGCAATGAGCTAGGGACTCACATCTGAGTATACCCTTCCACGCTTATGGTGGACAAAAATGATTCAGAAAAGGGGGTGGTGATCATGGGAACAGGGCAGACCAAACTACCAAGCCAATTCTTATCCTTGGAAGGAAACAAGCTACCGGGGACCGGTTTCTGGCATTTCAGCCGTCTTCGGCCCGGCTTGCTTGAATCCTGATGGTGCAATGAGCTAGGGACTCACATCTGAGTATACCCTTCCACGCTTATGGTGGACAAAAATGATTCAGAAAAGGGGGTGGTGATGAACAGAGTGTCTGAATTAAGCAGACCACTCTTACCCAGTCCAGTAATCAGGGCTTGATCCATCACCGTTTTTTAGCTCACTACACCATCCCAGCTCAGAACTTGGCTATATGCAAATTAGTCTGACCCTGGCCCAGTGCATCATGGGAACAGGGCAGACCAAACTACCAAGCCAATTCTTATACTGGGAAGGAAACAAGCTACCGGGGACCGGTTTCTGGCATTTCAGCCGTCTTCGGCCCGGCTTGCTTGAATCCTGATGGTGAAATGAGCTAGGGACTCACATCTGAGTATACCCTTCCACGCTTATGGTGGACAAAAATGATTCAGAAAAGGGGGTGGTGATGAACAGAGTCTCTGAATTAAGCAGACCACTCATACCCAGTCCAAAGATCAGGGCTTGATCCATCACCGTTTTTGAGCTCACTGCACCATCCCAGCTCAGAACTTGGCTATATGCAAATTAGTCTGACCCTGGCCCAGTGCATCAGGGGAACAGGGCAGACCAAACTACCAAGCCAATTCTTATACTGGGAAGGAAACAAGCTACCGGGGACCGGTTTCTGGCATTTCAGCCGTCTTCGGCCCAGCTTGCTTGAATCCTGATGGTGCAATGAGCTAGGGACTCACATCTGAGTATACCCTTCCACGCTTATGGTGGACAAAAATGATTCAGAAAAGGGGGTGGTGATGAACAGAGTGTCTGAATTAAGCAGACCACTCTTTCCCAGTCCAAAGATCAGGGCTTGATCCATCACCGTTTTTTAGCTCACTGCACCATCCCAGCTCAGAACTTGGCTATATGCAAATTAGTCTGACCCTGGCCCAGTGCATCATGGGAACAGGGCAGACCAAACTACCAAGCCAATTCTTATACTGGGAAGGAAACAAGCTACCGGGGACCGGTTTCTGGCATTTCAGCCGTCTTCGGCCCGGCTTGCTTGAATCCTGATGGTGCAATGAGCTAGGGACTCACATCTGAGTATACCCTTCCACGCTTATGGTGGACAAAAATGATTCAGAAAAGGGGGTGGTGATGAACAGAGTGTCTGAATTAAGCTGACCACTCTTACCCAGTCCAAAGATCAGGGCTTGATCCATCACCGTTTTTTAGCTCACTGCACCATCCCAGCTCAGAACTTGGCTATATGCAAATTAGTCTGACCCTGGCCCAGTGCATTATGGGAACAGGGCAGACCAAACTACCAAGCCAATTCTTATACTGGGAAGGAAACAAGCTACCGGGGACCGGTTTCTGGCATTTCAGCCGTCTTCGGCCCAGCTTGCTTGAATCTTGATGGTGCAATGAGCTAGGGACTCACATCTGAGTATACCCTTCCACGCTTATGGTGGACAAAAATGATTCAGAAAAGGGGGTGGTGATCATGGGAACAGGGCAGACCAAACTACCAAGCCAATTCTTATACTGGGAAGGAAACAAGCTACCGGGGACCGGTTTCTGGCATTTCAGCCGTCTTCGGCCCGGCTTGCTTCAATCCTGATGGTGCAATGAGCTAGGGACTCACATCTGAGTATACCCTTCCACGCTTATGGTGGACAAAAATGATTCAGAAAAGGGGGTGGTGATGAACAGAGTGTCTGAATTAAGCAGACCACTCTTACCCAGTCCAAAGATCAGGGCTTGATCCATCACCGTTTTTTAGCTCACTGCACCATCCCAGCTCAGAACTTGGCTATATGCAAATTAGTCTGACCCTGGCCCAGTGCATCATGGGAACAGGGCAGACCAACTACCAAGCCAATTCCTATACTGGGAAGGAAACAAGCTACCGGGGACCGGTTTCTGGCATTTCAGCCGTCTTCGGCCCGGCTTGCTTGAATCCTGATGGTGCAATGAGCTAGGGACTCACATCTGAGTATACCTTTCCACGCTTATGGTGGACAAAAATGATTCAGAAAAGGGGGTGGTGATGAACAGAGTGTCTGAATTAAGCAGACCACTCTCACCCAGTCCAAAGATCAGGGCTTGATCCATCACCGTTTTTTAGCTCACTGCACCATCCCAGCTCAGAACTTGGCTATATGCAAATTAGTCTGACCCTGGCCCAGTGCATCATGGGAACAGGGCAGACCAAACTACCAAGCCAATTCTTATACTGGGAAGGAAACAAGCTACCGGGGACCGGTTTCTGGCATTTCAGCCGTCTTCGGCCCGGCTTGCTTGAATCCTGATGGTGCAATGAGCTAGGGACTCACATCTGAGTATACCCTTCCACGCTTATGGTGGACAAAAATGATTCAGAAAAGGGGGTGGTGATGAACAGAGTGTCTGAATTAAGCAGACCACTCTTACCCAGTCCAAAGATCAGGGCTTGATCCATCACCGTTTTTTAGCTCACTGCACCATCCCAGCTCAGAACTTGGCTATATGCAAATTAGTCTGACCCTGGCCCAGTGCATCATGGGAACAGGGCAGACCAAACTACCAAGCCAATTCTTATACTGGGAAGGAAACAAGCTACCGGGGACCGGTTTCTGGCATTTCAGCCGTCTTCGGCCCGGCTTGCTTGAATCCTGATGGTGCAATGAGCTAGGGACTCACATCTGAGTATACCCTTCCACGCTTATGGTGGACAAAAATGATTCAGAAAAGGGGGTGGTGATGAACAGAGTGTCTGAATTAAGCAGACCACTCTTACCCAGTCCAAAGATCAGGGCTTGATCCATCACCGTTTTTTAGCTCACTACACCATCCCAGCTCAGAACTTGGCTATATGCTAATTGGTCTGACCTTGGCCCAGTGCATCATGGGAACAGGGCAGACCAAACTACAAAGCCAATTCTTATACTGGGAAGGAAACAAGCTACCGGGGACCGGTTTCTGGCATTTCAGCCGTCTTCGTCCAGGCTTGCTTGAATCCTGATGGTGAAATGAGCTAGGGACTCACATCTGAGTATACCCTTCCACGCTTATGGTGGACAAAAATGATTCAGAAAAGGGGGTGGTGATGAACAGAGTCTCTGAATTAAGCAGACCACTCGTACCCAGTCCAAAGATCAGGGCTTGATCCATCACCGTTTTTTAGCTCACTGCACCATCCCAGCTCAGAACTTGGCTATATGCAAATTAGTCTGACCCTGGCCCAGTGCATCATGGGAACAGGGCAGACCAAACTACCAAGCCATTTCTTATACTGGGAAGGAAACAAGCTACCGGGGACCGGTTTCTGGCATTTCAGCCGTCTTCGGCCCGGCTTGCTTGAATCCTGATGGTGCAATGAGCTAGGGACTCACATCTGAGTATACCCTTCCACGCTTATGGTGGACAAAAATGATTCAGAAAAGGGGGTGGTGATGAACAGAGTGTCTGAATTAAGCAGACCACTCTTACCCAGTCCAGAAATCAGGGCTTGATCCATCACCGTTTTTTAGCTCACTGCACCATCCCAGCTCAGAACTTGGCTATATGCAAATTAGTCTGACCCTGGCCCAGTGCATCATGGGAACAGGGCAGACCAAACTACCAAGCCAATTCTTATACTGGGAAGGAAACAAGCTACCGGGGACCGGTTTCTGGCATTTCAGCCGTCTTCGGCCCGGCTTGCTTGAATCCTGATGGTGAAATGAGCTAGGGACTCACATCTGAGTATACCCTTCCACGCTTATGGTGGACAAAAATGATTCAGAAAAGGGGGTGGTGATGAACAGAGTCTCTGAATTAAGCAGACCACTCATACCCAGTCCAAAGATCAGGGCTTGATCCATCACCGTTTTTTAGCTCACTGCACCATCCCAGCTCAGAACTTGGCTATATGCAAATTAGTCTGACCCTGGCCCAGTGCATCATGGGAACAGGGCAGACCAAACTACCAAGCCAATTCTTATACTGGGAAGGAAACAAGCTACCGGGGACCGGTTTCTGGCATTTCAGCCGTCTTCGGCCCAGCTTGCTTGAATCCTGATGGTGCAATGAGCTAGGGACTCACATCTGAGTATACCCTTCCACGCTTATGGTGGACAAAAATGATTCAGAAAAGGGGGTGGTGATGAACAGAGTGTCTGAATTAAGCAGACCACTCTTTCCCAGTACAAAGATCAGGGCTTTATCCATCACCGTTTTTTAGCTCACTGCACCATCCCAGCTCAGAACTTGGCTATATGCAAATTAGTCTGACCCTGGCCCAGTGCATCATGGGAACAGGGCAGACCAAACTACCAAGCCAATTCTTATACTGGGAAGGAAACAAGCTACCGGGGACCGGTTTCTGGCATTTCAGCCGTCTTCGGCCCGGCTTGCTTGAATCCTGATGGTGCAATGAGCTAGGGACTCACATCTGAGTATACCCTTCCACGCTTATGGTGGACAAAAATGATTCAGAAAAGGGGGTGGTGATGAACAGAGTGTCTGAATTAAGCTGACCACTCTTACCCAGTCCAAAGATCAGGGCTTGATCCATCACCGTTTTTTAGCTCACTGCACCATCCCAGCTCAGAACTTGGCTATATGCAAATTAGTCTGACCCTGGCCCAGTGCATCATGGGAACAGGGCAGACCAAACTAACAAGCCAATTCTTATACTGGGAAGGAAACAAGCTACCGGGGACCGGTTTCTGGCATTTCAGCCGTCTTCGGCCCAGCTTGCTTGAATCTTGATGGTGCAATGAGCTAGGGACTCACATCTGAGTATACCCTTCCACGCTTATGGTGGACAAAAATGATTCAGAAAAGGGGGTGGTGATCATGGGAACAGGGCAGACCAAACTACCAAGCCAATTCTTATACTGGGAAGGAAACAAGCTACCGGGGACCGGTTTCTGGCATTTCAGCCGTCTTCGGCCCGGCTTGCTTCAATCCTGATGGTGCAATGAGCTAGGGACTCACATCTGAGTATACCCTTCCACGCTTATGGTGGACAAAAATGATTCAGAAAAGGGGGTGGTGATGAACAGAGTGTCTGAATTAAGCAGACCACTCTTACCCAGTCCAAAGATCAGGGCTTGATCCATCACCGTTTTTTAGCTCACTGCACCATCCCAGCTCAGAACTTGGCTATATGCAAATTAGTCTGACCCTGGCCCAGTGCATCATGGGAACAGGGCAGACCAACTACCAAGCCAATTCCTATACTGGGAAGGAAACAAGCTACCGGGGACCGGTTTCTGGCATTTCAGCCGTCTTCGGCCCGGCTTGCTTGAATCCTGATGGTGCAATGAGCTAGGGACTCACATCTGAGTATACCTTTCCACGCTTATGGTGGACAAAAATGATTCAGAAAAGGGGGTGGTGATGAACAGAGTGTCTGAATTAAGCAGACCACTCTTACCCAGTCCAAAGATCAGGGCTTGATCCATCACCGTTTTTTAGCTCACTGCACCATCCCAGCTCAGAACTTGGCTATATGCAAATTAGTCTGACCCTGGCCCAGTGCATCATGGGAACAGGGCAGACCAAACTACCAAGCCAATTCTTATACTGGGAAGGAAACAAGCTACCGGGGACCGGTTTCTGGCATTTCAGCCGTCTTCGGCCCGGCTTGCTTGAATCCTGATGGTGCAATGAGCTAGGGACTCACATCTGAGTATACCCTTCCACGCTTATGGTGGACAAAAATGATTCAGAAAAGGGGGTGGTGATGAACAGAGTGTCTGAATTAAGCAGACCACTCTTACCCAGTCCAAAGATCAGGGCTTGATCCATCACCGTTTTTTAGCTCACTGCACCATCCCAGCTCAGAACTTGGCTATATGCAAATTAGTCTGACCCTGGCCCAGTGCATCATGGGAACAGGGCAGACCAAACTACCAAGCCAATTCTTATACTGGGAAGGAAACAAGCTACCGGGGACCGGTTTCTGGCATTTCAGCCGTCTTCGGCCCGGCTTGCTTGAATCCTGATGGTGCAATGAGCTAGGGACTCACATCTGAGTATACCCTTCCACGCTTATGGTGGACAAAAATGATTCAGAAAAGGGGGTGGTGATGAACAGAGTGTCTGAATTAAGCAGACCACTCTTACCCAGTCCAAAGATCAGGGCTTGATCCATCACCGTTTTTTAGCTCACTACACCATCCCAGCTCAGACCTTGGCTATATGCAAATTGGTCTGACCATGGCCCAGTGCATCATGGGAACAGGGCAGACCAAACTACAAAGCCAATTCTTATACTGGGAAGGAAACAAGCTACCGGGGACCGGTTTCTGGCATTTCAGCCGTCTTCGGCCAGGCTTGCTTGAATCCTGATGGTGAAATGAGCTAGGGACTCACATCTGAGTATACCCTTCCACGCTTATGGTGGACAAAAATGATTCAGAAAAGGGGGTGGTGATGAACAGAGTCTCTGAATTAAGCAGACCACTCGTACCCAGTCCAAAGATCAGGGCTTGATCCATCACCGTTTTTTAGCTCACTGCACCATCCCAGCTCAGAACTTGGCTATATGCAAATTAGTCTGACCCTGGCCCAGTGCATCATGGGAACAGGGCAGACCAAACTACCAAGCCATTTCTTATACTGGGAAGGAAACAAGCTACCGGGGACCGGTTTCTGGCATTTCAGCCGTCTTCGGCCCGGCTTGCTTGAATCCTGATGGTGCAATGAGCTAGGGACTCACATCTGAGTATACCCTTCCACGCTTATGGTGGACAAAAATGATTCAGAAAAGGGGGTGGTGATGAACAGAGTGTCTGAATTAAGCAGACCACTCTTACCCAGTCCAAAGATCAGGGCTTGATCCATCACCGTTTTTTAGCTCACTGCACCATCCCAGCTCAGAACTTGGCTATATGCAAATTAGTCTGACCCTAGCCCAGTGCATCATGGGAACAGGGCAGACCAAACTACCAAGCCAATTCTTATACTGGGAAGGAAACAAGCTACCGGGGACCGGTTTCTGGCATTTCAGCCGTCTTCGGCCCGGCTTGCTTGAATCTTGATGGTGCAAAGAGCTAGGCACTCACATCTGAGTATACCCTTCTACGCTTATGGTGGACAAAAATGATTCAGAAAAGGGGGTGGTGATGAACAGAGTGTGTGAATTAAGCTGACCACTCTTACCCAGTCCATAGATCAGGGCTTGATCCATCACCGTTTTTTAGCTCACTGCACCATCCCAGCTCAGAACTTGGCAATATGCAAATTAGTCTGACCCTGGCCCAGTGCATCATGGGAACAGGGCAGACCAAACTACCAAGCCAATTCTTATACTGGGAAGGAAACAAGCTACCGGGGACCGGTTTCTGGCATTTCAGCCACCTTCGGCCCGGCTTGCTTGAATCTTGATGGTGCAATGAGCTAGGGACTCACATCTGAGTATACCCTTCCACGCTTATGGTGGACAAAAATGATTCAGAAAAGGGGGTGGTGATGAACAGAGTGTCTGAATTAAGCAGCCCACTCTTACCCAGTCCAAAGATCAGGGCTTGATCCATCACCGTTGTTTAGCTCACTGCACCATCCCGGCTCAGAACTTGGCTATATGCAAATTAGTCTGACCCTGGCCCAGTGCATCATGGGAACAGGGCAGACCAAACTACCAAGCCAATTCTTATACTGGGAAGGAAACAAGCTACCGGGGACCGGTTTCTGGCATTTCAGCCGTCTTCTCTGTTCATCACCACCCCCTTTTCTGAATCGTTTTTGGCCACTATAGGTGTGGCAGGGTATACTCAGACATGAGTCCCTTTCTCACTGCACCATCAGGATTCAAGCAAGCCGGGCCGACGACGGCTGAAATGCCAGAAACCGGTCCCCGGTAGCTTGTCTCCTTTCTGGTGAAGAATTGGCTTGGTAGTTTAGTCTGCCCTGTTCCCATGATGCACTGGGCCAGGGACAGACTGATTTGCATATAGCCAGGTTCTGAGCTGGGATGGTGCAGTGAGATAAATAATGGTGATGGATAAAGCCCTGATCTTTGGACTGGGTAAGAGTGGTCTGCTTAATTCAGACACTCTGTTCATCACCACCCCCTTTTCTGAATCGTTTTTGGCCACTATAGGTGTGGCAGGGTATACTCAGACATGAGTCCCTTTCTCACTGCACCATCAGGATTCAAGCAAGCCGGGCCGATGGCGGCTGAAATGCCAGAAAACGGTCCCCTGTAGCTTGTCTCCTTTCTGGTGAAGAATTGGCTTGGTAGTTTAGTCTGCCCTGTTCCCATGATGCACTGGGCCAGGGACAGACTCATTTGCATATAGCCAGGTTCTGAGCTGGGATGGTGCAGTGAGATAAATAACGGTGATGGATCAAGCCCTGATCTTTGGACTGGGTAAGAGTGGTCTGCTTAATTCAGACACTCTGTTCATCACCACCCCCTTTTCTGAATCGTTTTGGCCACTATAGGTGTGGCAGGGTATACTCAGACATGAGTCCCTTTCTCACTGCACCATCAGGATTCAAGCAAGCCGGGCCGACGACGGCTGAAATGTCAGAAACCGGTCCCCGGTAGCTTGTCTCCTTTCTGGTGAAGAATTGGCTTGGTAGTTTAGTCTGCCCTGTTCCCATGATGCACTGGGCCAGGGATAGACTGATTTGCATATAGCCAGGTTCTGAGCTGGGATGGTGCACTGAGATAAATAACGGTGATGGATCAAGCCCTGATCTTTGGACTGGGTAAGAGTGGTCTGCTTAATTCAGACACTCTGTTCATCACCACCCCCTTTTCTGAATCGTTTTTGGCCACTATAGGTGTGGCAGGGTATACTCAGACATGAGTCCCTTTCTCACTGCACCATCAGGATTCAAGCAAGCCGGGCCGACGACGGCTGAAATGCCAGAAACCGGTCCCAGGCAGCTTGTCTCATTTCTGGTGAAGAATTGGCTTGGTAGTTTAGTCTGCCCTGTTCCCATGATGCACTGGGCCAGGGACAGACTGATTTGCATATAGCCACGTTCTGAGCTGGGATGGTGCAGTGAGATAAATAACGGTGATGGATCAAGCCCTGATCTTTGGACTGGGTAAGAGTGGTCTGCTTAATTCAGAAACTCTGTTCATCACCACCCCCTTTTCTGAATCGTTTTTGGCCACTATAGGTGTGGCAGGGTATACTCAGTCATGAGTCCCTTTCTCACTGCACCATCAGGATTTAAGCAAGCCGGGCCGACGACGGCTGAAATGCCAGAAACCGGTCCCCGGTAGCTTGTCTCCTTTCTGGTGAAGAATTGGCTTGTTAGTTTAGTCTGCCCTGTTCCCATGATGCACTGGGCCAGGGACAGACTGATTTGCATGTAGCCAGGTTCTGAGCTGGGATGGTGCAGTGAGATAAATAACGGTGATGGATCAAGCCCTGATCTTTGGACTGGGTAAGAGTGGTCTGCTTAATTCAGACACTCTGTTCATCACCACCCCCTTTTCTGAATCGTTTTTGGCCACTATAGGTGTGGCAGGGTATACTCAGACATGAGTCCCTTTCTCACTGCACCATCAGGATTCAAGCAAGCTGGGCCGACGACGGCTGAAATGCCAGAAACCGGTCCCCGGTAGCTTGTTTCCTTCCCAGTATAAGAAATGGCTTGGTAGTTTGGTCTGCCCTGTTCCCATGATGCACTGGGCCAGGGACAGACTGATTTGCATATAGCCACGTTCTGAGCTGGGATGGTGCAGTGAGATAAATAACGGTGATGGATCAAGCCCTGATCTTTGGACTGGGTAAAAGTGGTCTGCTTAATTCAGACACTCTGTTCATGACCACCCCCTTTTCTGAATCGTTTTTGGCCACTATAGGTGTGGCAGGGTATACTCAGACATGAGTCCCTTTCTCTCTGCACCATCAGGATTTAAGCAAGCCGGGCCGACGACGGCTGAAATGCCAGAAACCGGTCCCGGGTAGCTTGTCTCCTTTCTGGTGAAGAATTGGCTTGGTAGTTTAGTCTGCCCTGTTCCCATGATACACTGGGCCAGGGACAGACTGATTTGCATATAGCCAGGTTCTGAGCTGGGATGGTGCAGTGAGATAAATAACGGTGATGAAACAAGCCCTGATCTTTGGACTGGGTAAGAGTGGTCTGCTTAATTCAGACACTCTGTTCATCACCACCCCCTTTTCTGAATCGTTTTTGGCCACTATAGGTGTGGCAGGGTATACTCAGACATGAGTCCCTTTCTCACTGCACCATCAGGATTCAAGCAAGCAGGGTCGACGACGGCTGAAATGCCAGAAATCGGTCCCCGGTAGCTTGTCTCCTTTCTGGTGAAGAATTGGCTTGGTAGTTTAGTCTGCCCTGTTCCCATGATGCACTGGGCCAGGGACAGACTGATTTGCATATAGCCAGGTTCTGAGCTGGGATGGTGCAGTGAGATAAATAACGGTGATGGATCAAGCCCTGATCTTTGGACTGGGTAAGAGTGGTCTGCTTAATTCAGACACTCTGTTCATCACCACCCCCTTTTCTGAATCGTTTTTGGCCACTATAGGTGTGGCAGGGTATACTCAGACATGAGTCCCTTTCTCACTGCACCATCAGGATTCAAGCAAGCCGGGCCGACGACGGCTGAAATGCCAGAAACTGGTCCCCGGTAGCTTGTCTCCTTTCTGGTGAAGAATTGGCTTGGTAGTTTAGTCTGCCCTGTTCCCATGATGCACTGGGCCAGGGACAGACTGATTTGCATATAGCCAGGTTCTGAGCTGGGATGGTGCAGTGAGATAAATAACGGTGATGGATCAAGCCCTGATCTTTGGACTGGGTAAGAGTGGTCTGCTTAATTCAGACACTCTGTTCATCACCACCCCCTTTTCTGAATCGTTTTTGGCCACTATAGGTGTGGCAGGGTATACTCAGACATGAGTCCCTTTCTCACTGCACCATCAGGATTCAAGCAAGCCTGGCCGACGACGGCTGAAATGCCAGAAACCGGTCCCCGGTAGCTTGTCTCCTTTCTGGTGAAGAATTGGCTTGGTAGTTTAGTCTGCCCTGTTCCCATGATGCACTGGGCCAGGGACAGACTGATTTGCATATAGCCAGGTTCTGAGCTGGGATGGTGCAGTGAGATAAATAACGGTGATGGATCAAGCCCTGATCTTTGGACTGGGTAAGAGTGGTCTGCTTAATTCAGACACTCTGTTCATCACCACCCCACTTTCTGAATCGTTTTTGGCCACTATAGGTGCGGCAGGGTATACTCAGACATGAGTCCCTTTCTCACTGCACCATCAGGATTCAAGCAAGCCGGGCCGACGATGGCTGAAATGCCAGAAACCGGTCCCCGGTAGCTTGTCTCCTTTCTGGTGAAGAATTGGCTTGGTAGTTTAGTCTGCCCTGTCCCATGATGCACTGGGCCAGGGACAGACTGATTTGCATATAACCAGGTATTGAGCTGGGATGGTGCAGTGAGATAAATAACGGTGATGGATCAAGCCCTGATCTTTGGACTGGGTAAGAGTGGTCTGCTTAATTCAGACACTTTGTTCATCACCACCCCCTTTTCTGAATCGTTTTTGGCCACTATAGGTGTGACAGGGTATACTCAGACATGAGTCCCTTTCTCACTGCACCATCAGGATTCAAGCAAGCAGGGTGGACGGCTGAAATGCCAGAAACCGGTCCCCGGTAGCTTGTCTCCTTTCTGGTGAAGAATTGGCTTGGTACTTTAGTCTGCCCTGTTCCCATGATGCACTGGGCCAGGGAGTACAGACTGATTTGCATATAGTCAGGTTCTGAGCTGGGATGGTGCAGTGAGATAAATAACGGTGATGGATCAAGCCCTGATCTTTGGACTGGGTAAGAGTGGTCTGCTTAATTCAGACACTCTGTTCATCACCACCCCCTTTTCTGAATCGTTTTGGCCACTATAGGTGTGGCAGGGTATACTCAGACATGAGTCCCTTTCTCACTGCACCATCAGGATTCAAGCAAGCCGGGCCGACGACGGCTGAAATGCCAGAAACCGGTCCCCGGTAGCTTGTCTCCTTTCTGGTGAAGAATTGGCTTGGTAGTTTAGTCTGCCCTGTTCCCATGATGCACTGGGCAAGGGACAGACTGATTTGCATATAGCCAGGTTCTGAGCTGGGATGGTGCAGTGAGATAAATAACGGTGATGGATCAAGCCCTGATCTTTGGACTGGGTAAGAGTGGTCTGCTTAATTCAGACACTCTGTTCATCACCACCCCCTTTTCTGAATCGTTTTTGGCCACTATAGGTGTGGCAGGGTATACTCAGACATGAGTCCCTTTCTCACTGAACCATCAGGATTCAAGCAAGCCGGGCCGACGACGGCTGAAATGCCAGAAACCGGTCCCCGGTAGCTTGTCTCCTTTCTGGTGAAGAATTGGCTTGGTAGTTTAGTCTGCCCTGTTCCCATGATGCACTGGGCCAGGGACAGACTGATTTGCATATAGCCAGGTTCTGAGCTGGGATGGTGCAGTGAGATAAATAACGGTGATGGATCAAGCCCTGATCTTTGGACTGGGTAAGAGTGGTCTGCTTAATTCAGACACTCTGTTCATCACCACCCCCTTTTCTGAATCGTTTTTGGCAACTATAGGTGTGGCAGGGTATACTCAGACATGAGTCCCTTTCTCACTGCACCATCAGGATTCAAGCAAGCCGGGCCGACGACGGCTGAAATGCCAAAAACCGGTCCCCGGTAGCTTGTCTCCTTTCTGGTGAAGAATTGGCTTGGTAGTTTAGTCTGCCCTGTTCCCATGATGCACTGGGCCAGGGACAGACTGATTTGCATATAGCCAGGTTCTGAGCTGGGATGGTGCAGTGAGATAAATAACGGTGATGGATCAAGCCCTGATCTTTGGACTGGGAAAGAGTGGTCTGCTTAATTCAGACACTCTGTTCATCACCACCCCCTTTTCTGGAGCGGACGGAGATTGGCGTGAGGCGAGACGCTTTAGAGTTGATATTTATTTATTTATTTATGCGATTTTATATAGCGCGGACTTTACCCGAATGTGTCAGAGCATTTCACAATAGGAACAGTAACGATACATGAGGAGAAAGTTTCAATTGAACAAATTACAAAAGCAAACGTTAAGCTACATGAGACATAAGTGACAATAGTGAGCAACCCAAATACAAGAGGTAGCAATCGGTACATTACAGGGGGAAAAAGTGATATGTGTGCAGGTTACAAAAGCGTACAAAGTACAAATAGAGATATAATACTGCAATAAATGGCAGACACTCCAGCACAAGAACAAACATTACGTAGGCAATGGTGGCGCTTGTGCTAGTATCTAAAGCAAACAAAATGTGAGAGGTAGCAAACAGTGTGTTACAAGAGAAAAGTGACGTGTGTAAGTTACACATGGGTATGAAACAAGGATAATACTGCAATAAATGGTAAGCACCCCAACCACAAGAACACACTGGGAAGGCACTTCCATAGTCATGGAGAATAGAATTTTCAATAATAGGAGGTCTTCCTTCAGATAATAGAGAGGGCGTGAATTAAATGTGGAGGTGTCTAGGTGGTGGTCCGAAGCTGAGGCAGAAGTGAGTTCCAGATTCTCACTGCGTTGCCTGAAAAGGATTGGGCCATAGATCTTTCCTTCTTGAAAGTGGGGGGTTCAAGCAGTACATTTTCTGCATTACGAGATTGTCTAGAGTCTCCAGAGAGTTTCAGTTTAATCGCCAGGTAGCAAGGAGAGGAGGAGTGCAAGACTTTGTGGGTGATACAGGCATAGCTCTAGCCTCGATGGGAAGCCAGCGAAGGGTGGATAACAACGGTGTGATGTGGTCGCTTCTTTTGGCCCCACAAATGAAATGGGCTGCTGAGTGCAGGACAGATTTAAGGGGGGACAGGTGGGATTTGGGGATGCCAGTAAGAAGAGAATTGCAGTAGTTCAGTCTGGAGAGGACCAGCGATTGCACCAGGGTTTTAAGGTCTTGCTCCGGGAAAAAGCGACATATTCCCCAAAGAAGGCGCAGTTGGTATCGAGCAGACTTTGCAATGGAATTGATGTGGGGGATTAGATTGAGTTTTTTGTCGAGTATGACACCAAGGGATTTTGCGCTGTTGACAATGATGGGTTTATTGTTAAGTAGATTCATCTGATCCATCCATGATTGAACCGTGGGAGGAGAAAGTGAGGAGGAGAGGAGGAGGAATTCAGTTTTGGAGGGATTTAGAATCAGTTGATGAGTTGACATCCAGTTCTGAATGGAGTCGAGAGTCGAGTTTAGGATGGCGAGATCTTGAGTGGAGGCAACCTTGAGGTAGATTTGAGTGTCTTCTGCGTAGAGATGATAGTGGATCCCGGATTTACTTAGGAGATTTCCCAATAGTTCTAGGTAGAGATTGAACAATGTGGGTGCAAGTATAGAGCCTTGAGGAACACCTTGACCTACCGCCAAAGGAGATGAAAGACTGTTCGCTATTTTGATCATTTGGGATCTATCAGAGAGGAAGGAAGCAAACCATTTAAATGAGTGCCCTCCATGCCCATTCTCTGTTGCAGAGTGTTGAGGAGAGTGTTGTGATTGACAGTATCAAAGGCTGCAGAAAGGTCAAGGAGAATTAGAAGACAGGACCCCCCCCCCCCCGAGTCGACTATTGTCAGGGCGTCATCAACCACTTGCAATAGGGCTGTTTCAGTGCTGCAGTTTTGGATGAAGCAGGACTGACAATTGTCAAGAAGATCATTGTCCTTGATATGACAAGAGAGTTTTTTCGCTATACATCTTTCTGTGATCTTCGCAAGAAAGAGTAGGTTAGTCATGGGGCAGAAGTTGTTGAGGTCATTCGCATCAGCAGTGGGTTTTTTAAGCAGAGGGCTGACCTGCCCAGTTCTGAAGGAGACAGAAAGGGAGCCTTGACAGAGGGAGAGGTTGACCTAAGTGGTCCAATAGGAAAGAGATTGGGAATAGAAGTCAATGGCAATGGGGATGGGGTCAAGAAAATAGTTTGGAGGGTTTTGTTCGAGGATGCAATGGAGGAGGGCATCTTCAGAGATGGGGTCAAAGTTCTGCCAAATGGCCAAGGATTTGCGCTCCTCTTGAGGGGTTGGATGAGCGATCTGAGCCACAAGGGATTTCACTTTTTCGTCAAAGAATATAGCAAAATCCGCTGCTTTCTTTGTAGAATCCTCCAGCTTGGATGTTGGGGGAGAGCAGTTAGGAATCTTGATGAGATCGAATAGTTTTTTGGGTCTTTTTTTGGCTGAGTCAAGGAGGATTCTGAAGTGCGACGCTTTTCCAAGGAAGATGCTCTTGTGGTACTTGGATATTGCTGAACGAAGCGTGGCCAAATTATCGGTGGAGGGCGCTTGCCTCCATTGTTTCTCCAGGAATCTTAGCTGCTTCCTCTCTTCATAGAGGGATTTGTTGAACCAGGGTGCTGAGGGAGTGGGCCTTATCTTTTTTCTTTGGAGAGAAGTGACGTTATTGATTACGACTGCAAGGACTGTGAGGCATCGGGAGGTGAGTTCGTCAACATCTAGGTTCGGGTCTAGCCTTGGAAGTGATAGCAAAGCTGATTCACAGAGGGAACCAACATCAATATTTTTAGCATCACGGAACCAGAAGGTAGCCTTCTTAGGTTGGCCAAGAGTTATAGAGTGTGATAGGTGAAGAGAGAATGGGATGAGGAGGTGGTCATACCAGTCTACATGAATAGGCGTAGCGATAGAAAGCATACCTGCTTTAGAAATAACAAGGTCCAGGATTGAGCCCTTAGAGTGTGTTGACTCTGTGCAGTGTTGGATAAGATCGTTTGCAGAGAGGAAGGTGGCCAGCGAGTTCGCAGAAGAGTCGTGCGGTAAGCCCCAGTGGAGATTGAAGTCACCCACGAAGGTCTGATTGTCACTTTGCGAGTATTGGTCGCTTATGAAGTCAGTGCATTCCTCCTTAAACAAAGGGCCGCTACAAGGCGGGCGGTAAATGACATGGAATCTGAGGGGTGAGCGGTGCTGCAATTGAAGCTCAAGAGAAAGGAATTCAAAAGTGTGGAAGGAGCTGATAGGAAAAGCCTTCAGTTTAAGGGAGTTTCTAAAGATGACTGCAACACCTCCCTCAACTCTGTCAGTTCTGTCATTCCTAAGTATATTATAGCCTGTGGGTGATAGGAGATCAAAGATAGAGTGAGAGGTATAGTTGAACTAGGTCTCTGTGAGGAAGAGCATGTCTATATTGTGAAAGGTTATGGTATTGGAGATTTCAAGTTTGTGTTTTACTTCAGATCTGCAGTTGTGGAGCAGACAGCGCAGCCAGTCAAGACTGTTTTGGTGACGGGGCACATGGACTCTAAAGGGTGTTCGGGATATTGTATTTAAACGGGGGGTGCTCGGGAGTGTTTAGGTGGATGCTTGGTTCTGACAGAGGAGATGGTCGGAATAGAGTAGATAGTAGGGTTACTGGGAGATGTAGGTTGAAGAAGGGTGGCATTCAAAGGCTTGTATGAGTTAACAAAGTTTGCAGACGACAGGTTGAGCTTGGCTACTGTGTACAGTGGTGTTAGAGGTGATTGGTGATTGGTGATTGGGGCAATCTCAGCGCCTGAGTCTGGAAGTGGCTGGAAGTGGCTACGGTGCAGTAAGGATGAAGCTGGTCTGCAGGGGTGAGACTGCCAGGCAACAACTGTCTCAGCTGACTCAGCTACCAGAATAGGCTGAGGGGTTGTCTGTATTGTCAGCCTCGGGGTTGATGGTTTTAGAGTCATCAGCTCTCCCCCCACAGGTCTAGATTCGTTGGGTGTAAAGCAAGACTTTTGCTTATTAATTGGGGCATTGAATACCTTGCTAACTAGACCCAAGATCCAAGGGAAAAGGGGAAAACATCTGGAGCAGGCGAATGCTATCACAAAAGTTGACTCTGCGGCAGGGCTCAAAGCCAAAACTCGCTTAGCCCAGGCAAAGGCAGTGTCATCGGCGGCCAGAGCAGAACATTCTCCAAATCGACCTGGACTTAATTCAAGCTTCGAGAGCTCTGAAGAAGAGCAGTCTGAGTATCATCAGGAGGGTGGAGATCCTGCTGCATAGAAGCAAACAGGTGGTTCAATTAGTGTGGAGAAGGAACAGGCACCCGAGTCTATAGCAGGGACAAACAAGGATGAGATGAAAATCTCCAAAGACTTTCTGTTATTTTCTAACAAATAATCTCAGCAGGCTCTGGCCAAATCTACGGCAAACCTGAAGCAACTTATAGAGGGGGGCCAGAGGGTGCACCAACTAGCCCCTCACAGTCTCTCTCTTCCTTTCCCATGGGCCCAGGTGCCTGGGCAGGCTCCTTCAACAGTTGTTTTGGTATCACAAAGGTCTGGTCAACCTCTGCATGGTCAGACTATATCATCAACGCCACAGACTCAGGCCTTGGCGCTGGTTCAGACACCCCCTGAAGACATCATAGTGAAGCAGCCGGAGGATCAGGCACAGCCCCAAACACAGCCCCAGAAGCCTTGTAATGCTGGTTCACAATTCTCAGGACAACTAGCCAGGAATCAGAAGCAAACATAACAGGACGAGCCCAAATCATCGACTGAAGAATCTCAACAGATCGATATAAAGACCATGCTGAATCTTATCTTGGAGGACATTAGAGAAATAAAGAAATCCCAAGAGAATGAGATAGCCTCCCTGTACCAGTGTCTTGGGAAAATCGAGGAGGCTGTGGCTTGTTTTCCAGCTAGAATTCAAGAAGCTGAATCAAGGATCACCCTTTTGGAGAATCAAATTAACACTATGCTCCTGAGAGTGAATGATGCAGTGAAAGATAAAAAGTAACTTAAGGAACTTGAAAATCATTCTTGACGTTCAAACTTACGTATAGTTTGGGTACCCGAGGGGAGTGAGGAATCTCAAACTCTTCAATGGGTTGAATCATTTATTAAGCAGAAGGTGTTGCCCGAATTTACTGGAGACCTTATGATAACAAGGGCACATCGAGTCCCCTTATACCCCCTACCTAATTCAAAGATCCCACATACTATCTTAAATAACTTTGCTGCCTATCACATTAAAGGGAAGAATATGGCTAAGGAAATACAGCAGAGACAATTTTCTATCAATGAGGTCTCAAAATGTTGGACATTAGCTGATATGTCTGTGGTAGCCACACGTAGGTGCAAAGAGTTTGTGAAGCTACTATATCTTTTTAAAGCTCAAGGGGCGCAGGCTTCAATAGCCCAGCAATCTAAGCTTTGAGTGCTCGGGAGACGGGAATTCCACATGTTCTTCAAAATGAGGAAGCTCAGGTGTTGCTGAAAGAGATCTCTTCCTCAAAAAATAAATTTGTATTATTTGACCCCATACTGAAGTAGAGGGGTGAGATGTGGCCAGCGGGGATTCACACATTTCTTGGGGGGCAACCTGGGTGGGGAGGGAGGCAGTAGGGGAGGGGTCTATGGCATTAAAAAGAGCAGTCGCACAGGGGACAAGGAAGAGGAAAACAGGGTTTTGAACTCGATTGATTATTGTCACTATTTAAATCATAGAAATGGTTAGTAAATGTTGTATTATGTTGGCAAATATGAACGGTTTGTTAAACAAACAAAAATATGGAGGGCCTATAAGATGCCTGCCCTCCTTTACGCCCCAAGTTCTCTTTCTCCAAGAAACTCACCTTAAAACAAATTCATCTAAGCTCTTTCTTCCTAGAGTTTTCTTGAATGGTTTTTTTGCACCTGTCCGGTTGGCTATGAGAGGAGTAGCTATTTACTTCTGTTAAATTGTGGCTTGGGAGTTTGTCCAAGTCCGGAGAGATCCCCAGGGAGGATGGTTTTGGGTCATGGCTAAATTAAATGTGATTACATTGAACTTTGTTAATTATTATTGCCCAGTCCTGGATTACCCCACAGCTTTGATGAAGGTTAATGAACTGCTCAGTGGAGCCCCCGCTCAGATCGTTTTTGGAGGGGATTTTAATTACATCCCAGACCTGAGAAAAGATATTTTCAACAAAAATAAGAAACAACTGAAGCCAAAGACCAAAAATGTCCTTGAAGCCATAATACAGGACTATCATCAGATTGATACATGGCGTAAAGCCAATCTGGCTGCATGCGATTATACATGCTACTCCCATCAATTTCAGGCAGCATTTCATATTGATATTTTCTTAACATCTCGGTCCCTGAATTACGTAGAGGCAGAAATTGGGGGTAATTCGTTTTCAGACCACTCTTTTATTATGCTTGATCTATAAATTGAAGAGGGGAAGAGGGCGAGATCCAGGTGGCAGATGGATTGCCTCCTCCTCCAAAATCCCCAATGGGTAGTAGGCTTATGAGAGTGGATACTTGATTATTTTAGGATCAATGAGGGGACGGCTGGACCATTCTCAGAATGAGGGGTTCAAGGCAGCTGTGTGTGGGCAAATGATCGCCTTTTCGACTGCTGAGTCCAAACACAACGCTTTAAAATAGCTGAACTCCAGCAGGCAGTTGTTAGTGCTCTAAATCAGAGAAATGCCCCTCTACAGGGCCAGCTTGAAAAGGCTAAAAAGGCATTAAGGGAATTTTTCTTAGTAGAAGAAATCGACAGCACCCGGACTTTTCATCAAGGTGTATATGAAGAAAGTCAAATGCTTGGTAAACTGTTAGCAGGGTCAACTAAGACCAGACAGGAAGCGGCCTTAATCACAGAGGTCATAAATCCCAAGACCAGAGTCATAGTGACGGATAGGGATGAGATTGCTCAAGTTTTCATGGAGCACGATAATCAGGTCTACGTTACCAAATATGCGGTCAGGCTAGATTCAATACAGAATTACTTCAAAGGCATAAATCTCCCGAGTTTGTCCTACTCTCTTGTGGAACAGATTCAACTTGACATATCAGGCGCTGAAATTCTAGCAGCTCTGAATTCAATCTCAGGAGCGAAAGCCGGCAGAAATGATGGGCTGCCTATGGAATTTTACAAGGCATTTGCTAAGGAGTTGACGCCCTTCTTGACAAAGCTTTTTAATTATATTAAGATTGGTGGCACTGTTCCATCAGTCTTTAAAGAAGCTATTATCGTTAGCTTTGTGAAAAAGGGTAAGAATCCCAAGGACTTCAACTCCTATAGACCAATCAGCCTTCTTAATGCTGCCTAGAAAATTTAAATGAAAATTTGGGCCCAGTGTTTTACTCCCCTAGCTCAGGAAGTGATCCGTAGTGACCAGTCTGGGTTCATCGGGGGAGGTTGATGTCTTCAAATACAGGGTTTTTAATACAGGCTCTCAACTTTTTTAAATAATAATTGTACTCCGGCATTCATTATGATGGTAGATTCTGAAAAGGCATTTGACCTGATTAATTGGGACTCCCTTTTTTATGGTTTGGGTAGGTTCGGTGTTCCCCTTCAGGTCACACAAATGCTCTGGAATATGTATCAGGGGGCTCAGGCTCAGGTGATGATAAATGCAAACCGTTCGGGGATAGTAAATATAAACCGTGGGACTAGACATGGGTGTCCGCTTTCTCCTTTATTATTTACTTTCTTTATTGAACCCCTGGCTATTAAAATCCGCAACAATATAGCAAATAGAGCTCCAATTCCAGGTATGTCAAAATTAAAGCAGTTCGCGGATAACAATATTTTATGTCTTAGTCCTGAGAGCCAAAATTTAGTGCTGGTCTTAACAGAATGTTGTCAATTTGAATTGATTGGGGGCTATGAAATAAACCAAAACAAAATAGAGATTCTAATTTTAAATACTGATAGTAATTTCCTTCCCAAAAGTCTCAAACATCAAGCCCTTAAGTCGGATCCAATACGCTATTTGGGGATGTATGTCTCTAATCAATACGGGCAGCTATATAAATTGAACTACGAAGTCATGTGGGGTAACATTTTAAAACCTCTGGATAACTGGTCGCTTTTACCACTGACTTTGATAGGCCGTGAAGCCCTCATCAAAATGTCCATACTCGCTCTACTTGTCTTTATTTTTACAAATATACCCATAAAAATGAATACTAGTTACTTCAATGGGAGTCACTCACAGGGTTGGACACCGGCTTGACCTGATCTTTTCGGTCCCTCAGCTAGCACATATGAGTGAAATTCTGCCCATGACTTGGACTGACCACTTCCTTCTTAAATTCTTTGTTAACAGCACTAAGGCCTGTACACAGGCACAAGATACTACCACTGAATTTATGTGCAGAGACTGGAGAGCTCTTGGGAGGTTGAGAACTACTGGTGCAGTATTTAAGGTTGAGGACAGTTTCTCTTCAGACTGTCAAGTCGATGAAAACTATGCTTCTTTGTGTCTTAGAATTACAACAACGGTAGACTCTCTTGCCCCGTTAAAGAAACGCAGGTACAAGGGTAGAGCCTCTGCTCCCTGGTTCAACGATTCTCTAAAGGCTTTAAAACTAGCCTGTAAACAGGCAGAAAGGAAATGGAGGCAAGGGTACACAAATGCTAGCAGATTGCTCTGGAAAGCTAAACTTGACGAATATAAAGCCTTGATTCACAAATCCAAAGTCGATTACTTTTGCTCTACGATCTGTACTGCGGCTAATAGCTCTAAAAGCATTTTTCAGATTTTGAACGGTCATACTAACCCTGAATGCACTAAAACGTCTACTCCCCTACGCAGACTCTCTGGGACAACCATGCTCTGTTTTTCTCTTGCCCCGTTTAAAAAACTCAGGTACAAGGGTAGAGCCTCTGCTCCCTGGTTCAACCATTCTCTAAAGGCTTTAACCCCTTCGATGCGGCCGTGATTCCCCTGGTGTGCTGTAAACAGCACGAACAGGGGCGGGCCGTGACGAACCCCAGCCGTCATCAGCACACGAGCACCGTGGTGCATGACGGCTGGGGTTCGTCATCAGCATGGAAGGGGTTAAAACTAGCCTATAAACAGGCAGAAAGGAAATGGAGGCAAGGGTACACAAATGCTAGCAGATTGCTCTGGAAAGCTAAACTTGCCGAATATAAAGCCTTGATTCACAAATCCAAAGCCGATTACTTTTTCTCTACGATCTGTACTGCGGCTAATAACTCTAAAAGCATTTTTCAGATTTTGAACGGTCATACTAACCCTGAATGCACTAGAACGTCGACACCCCGACGCAGACTCTCTGCGACAACCTTGCTCTGTTTTTCAAAGAAAAAATTGACACCATTATCCAAAATCTCAGCACCTCTCCCACTATGACTTGCTCCATTAGTCTAGGGGAAGGGGATGCAGGAGACGGAGAGGGGAACCCTGGCTGGCTGTCTACTGATCTCTTCTCGGAGTTTCCTCCCATTACGGAGGAGGACCTAGGCAGATTGGCTCGGGGGATTTCATCAGGATCACCTCTAGACCCTATCCCTCATAAAAGTTGGAAAGACTATGGGGAGGAATTATTTCCTACCCTTTGTAGGATTTGTAATCAATCGCTAGCGAGCGGCACTGTCCCGGCATCCTGGAAACAGGCTCTTGTATCCCCGCTGTTAAAAAAACCCTCCCTTAACCCAGAATGTCAAAATTATAGGCCAATCTCCTTGTTACCATTCCCTGCAAAAATTACTGAACGCTGGGTTAGCTCGCTTCTTTCCCAACATTTGGAGCAACATCAACTCCTGGACGAAATCCAATTCGGTTTTCGCCCAGCCCATGGGACCGAAACGGCTTTGCTCACTGCCATGGAGGATCTTCGAATGCGTGCAGACAGAGGTCAGGCAGTGGCTCTGATCCTGCTTGACCTGTCTGCAGCATTCGATACGGTAAATCAAGTGATCCTCCTGGAAAGATTGAGTGAGGCCGGGGTAGGGGGTGTTGCCTTGCGATGGTTTCGCTCCTTCCTATTCAATAGGAAGCAGGCGGTGTCCCTCCCCCCTTTTCAATCTGCGTTCTCCCCGGTGTCCCAGGGGGTGCCTCAGGGCTCGGCAGTTAGTCTGATTTTATTTAACGTGTATCTGAAACCCCTGATCACGTTGATAAAATCTCATCAGATCAACGCTATCAACTACGCAGATGATACCCAAATCATCTTGTCGTGGGAGGGTGAGGAATCAATCCTGCTGGAGACATTTCATGACTGTATGCGAGATACGGTGAGCTGGCTGCACAATAACTCACTGCAGTTCAACGCCAGTAAGACTGAGGTGTTGTTTTGTGTTAGAGGTCGGGTTCCTCGTCCTTTTCCGGACAACTTCTGGCCTCCAGAAACAGTGACTAAAACTCAACCGGTCACCACTGTTCGCAACCTGGGCATCATGTTGGACAATAAATTGAGCATGTAAGCTCAGGTGGCAAAAACGGTGGCCACCTGCTTTGCCCTCTTTAGGCCTCTTCGAAAGATCCTACCTTTACTTCCCTTAAAGGCCCGGGCTTTGGTGGTCAGATGCACCATATCAAGCAGACTCGACTATTGTAATGCCCTCCTGCTTGAGTCACCAGGTATGCTGCTAGATAGACTTCAAAGATTGCAGTCTGCCGCCGCCAAGCTGGCTCTTGGCTGGCCTAGAAGATCCTCTGCATCGGCGGCGCTGGCTGAGCTTCATTGGCTTCCGCTGAGGCAGAGAATATCCTTCAAATCCCTCTGCATTGTCTTTAAGGCCCTGTATGGACTTGGGCCCTGCTCTCTGCAAGCCAAATTTGCCTGGTACACTCCTACCAGAGCACTCCGCTCAGCAACTGCATGTCTGGTGAAAGTACCCAGGTTTAAGAGGGTCAGGGCTGGGGGCAGATCTTTCGGAGTTGCTGCTGCTAAGCTCTGGAACAGTCTGCCCTTGGAGATCCGTCAAACCGAGGAACTTCTCCTCTTCAGGAAACGTGTCAAAACTTGGCTGTTACCGAAGGTTTAACCTGCTGGACTCCTTCCCCCTGCTACATCCCCGTCTGCCACTTTGTGAAGCCTAAGCGCCAGGATACTTGTAAGGTGACAGCGGCACTCTACAAATTCCCTAAATAAAATTAATAAAATAAATAAGAGCTAGAAACTGTGTTCAGAGAGTTTGTTTGGAGTAAGAAAGCACCCAGAGTTAAACTCTCGGTGCTACAACTGGATATGCATTACCGCAAATTTGTACATATTAAGAAGCAGCTATTTTATTTATTTAAAAGGTTTTATATAACACTGGCTGGACCCAAGAGTATCAGAGCACTTTACAAGTTTTGATAAAACAAAGTTGAAATATAGCTTTGGTACATTATAATAATAGGATAAAACAATTTGAACACCTGAAGCAGATTTTAAGTGGGGAGATAGATTTAGATTTAGATTTAGTTTTAGATTTAACAGCTCATTTCGTGGCATCAAATGAATCCTCAGACACATTTTATTTTTAATAAAATGGTGCAGGAATCTGGTTTGCACATCCTGATATTTCTAAAAACCTCTAAACTCCCCCAGAGGACCAGATATAAGACTCTGCAGGAATATTCCCTTAAATTACAGTATTTTTTTAAGCAAACTGGTTATTTTGGGTTTAACTACCTAAAATTAGATGACTGTAAAAGTTTGGGTTATCAAATCCAACCTAGTCACCTTAGAAATTGGAAGGAATGTGGTCTAGAAGAGCTGGGGCGCTTTTTATTCTAGAACAGAATAATTACGTGGCAAGAGGTTCAGAATAGATGCAGTGACTGCAGTAGCCTGTTTACTTTTTATATTGACAGATCATATATTTTCTAAATAGATATAATCCTTTGTCTAGTGGCGCCCCGACTAAGCTGGTGACTGCTCCATTTGGTTCAAAAGTGAGAAGGGTGGGTAATTGGCACCGTCTTTTGTGTACCCAAAGTGAATCTCCACTGGTCGATACATTTTTAGAAAGAGTAACCCAGAAGTAGAGAATAGATACTTTCGCTGTCAGGAAGAAGGGGAATGGGCTTAGCTGCATATATTCTTTACGTGTCAATGTCTAGGGCTATTCTGGGTTAAGTTTTTTTCGTCCGTAAACCGGGTGATCCAGAAGAGGATAGATCCAGAGGCTGAGGTAACCCTCTTCGGCATTCCCAGATTTAGGGCACACTTGACAAAAGCAGAGGAGACTTCTTTAGCTATTTCCTCCCTTGTTGCCTGCTCCCTAATCCTCCAGAATTGGAGATCGGTGGAAGCACCCCCATATGCGAGTTGGCTAAACCTGATGAAACTAACCAGGATTTTTGAAGAAGCATATGTAAGGCGGGTGGGCACTACAAAAAAGTTTACTGCGGTTTGGAAATACTTAGTGAATCTTGAAGGTATGACCGAATAGAAGTCTTATCGAAATTTTAAGCAGGATTAACTCAATTTTAAGGCTGGGATTATTATTTTAACAAACAAAAAAAAACAAAAAAGCCCACGTTCTGGAATTCGTTATATTCCGTGGAGTGATTTTGCCTAGTAAAGTGTAGGTTGTTCTGGGTTTTCCTGTGTAGCTGAACACTTTCATGGTATTGGTTTTATTCATGATTTGTATGTTCTGATCAAATGCTATTTTTAAACCCCTTGTTATTTATTATCATTGTCATACCACTCATGCTCTGCTCAATAATAAAAAAAGTGTAAGTTACTTTTGTAAATAGAACCATTAATGTTTATGTTTCAATCTGTTTATTAATTGCTATAGTGCACACTAAAGTATAAGGTGTTACAAGTCGATACTCGCAGATCTTAAAAAGCAGAATTAATAAACAAAGATTCTATAACAGAAGAATATTTAGTAAAGAACTAACACAAAATAATGATATTAGTGAGTTGAGGTCAGTTTCATCAAAATGTAAATTTAGAAAAATCCACGATTTCTTTTGAATGTGTATGAAACTAGGGGCTTCATGTATGAAACATTGAAATAGTGAGTACCTAATTGCATTTTCCAAATGTATGAAAATATTTTAAGTTTCACTTGTGATTTCCAGTGGGTTGCAAATAGACATATCTCATGAATATTAATACGGTAGGTCTTGGTATGCGACCCATTGGGAATCGCTACAATCACAGGGATGCGGGCCTGCTGGGGTCAGCAGACCACCATATCTGTGATTACTTTTAAGAAAAGCTATTTTTTTTTAAATGGGACCACTGCCTGTTCTTAAAAATGCCTTTATAAACATTCACAAAGGGGAAGGTGTCCATTGGGCAACCATTCCCATTTAAGAATGGTTGACCAACAATTTGAACTTGGTGGTATATTGCGAATGTTTTGTGACCGCATTTCGGTCTCAAAGCATTCACACATACTACAGTGACTCAGTATTAGGAAGGGACGCTCTAAGCATGACCCTTCTGAATACTGAATCGCAAACCCAATTTGTGATACAGTAATAGGTTACGGAATTGCAAATAGGGATTCATACATCCCAAAAAGTCTGCGAATCAGGCCAGTGGCGACGGTCAAAAATGTTTGTACATGTGGCCGTAATTTTGGTAAACCACTTAAATATGTTTTGTGCGCAGACTACAGAATATCATGAGTGATTGAGTTCCCTACAGGTTCTTGAAATGCCCAATCAGAACTGCTGAAAAAGAAGATTATTTGAGCAATTCTGACTGCTTGCCTTTCTTCCAATGAGAAATGTTTTTTGTGTTTCGATAACGTCCCAGGCCCCTGTCCAGGGTGGACCAGCTTTTAGTCCTTCGTGAGATATCACTCCTTTTTGCTCCAAGTTGGCTCTCTTTTCTGTCTCTTGGTGTGGGAGCATTTTCCAAGCCATGTAATTTCGGGGAGTGAACAATATTAAAGTAATTTTGAATTGTAAAAGTCTCTTACTTCTGATTAGAAATATGGTTCTCATTTCAAAGAAGTCTTGAAAATTGTAAAGAACAACTAATTTCTGCATAAACATAACATGTAATAAGGGAAGGCCAGGTAATGAATGGGTGGTAGCATAAAATCACAGCAAAGTTCACAGTTGCCACGCAGCAAGCAAATGTATTTATTTATTTTATTTATTTATTTTTGTGTTTTATAGAGCGCAAACTTGACCCAGGAGGGTATCAGAGTGCTTTACACGCTATACAGTGGTGGACAAACAAAACGTTTAAAATGCGGAGATATACAAAATCAAACAATTAAAGGATGGCGAGGGGCCGGGGTGCTGAGAACATAGGGAAAAAGGG
Source organism: Lissotriton vulgaris (assembly GCF_964263255.1). Taxonomy (NCBI): domain Eukaryota; kingdom Metazoa; phylum Chordata; class Amphibia; order Caudata; family Salamandridae; genus Lissotriton; species Lissotriton vulgaris. Next base: position 1,691,163,636 of record NC_141694.1, read on the forward strand.
GATACAGGTGTATGGTTACAATCAAAGTTGGAGTCAGAAAAGCAAAACAATGGTCCCATATATTCCAGGCGGGGAGAATAGGTGACCTCGGGAAGGAGTGATAGTCTTAGATTCATCTGGGACAGTGTGGTGGTTGTGGTCAGACATTAGATGAGGATTTTACCCATGAGGAATCAATCAATCAATCAAGACATTTGTAGAGCACGCTACTCACCAGTGAGGGTCTCAAGGTGCTCGTGAGGGGGGTGCTGCTACTGCTCAAATAGCCAGGTCTTGAGCAGCCTCCTGAAGGTAAGTAGGTCTTCGGTCTGCCATAGGAGGATAGGGAGGGTGTTCCCGGACTTGGCGGAGAGGTAGGAGAAGGATCTGCCGCCGGTGGTTGCTCTCCGGATGCAGGGGACGGTGGCGAGGGCGAGGTCGGCAGAGTGGAGCTGGCGGTTCGGGGTGTACAAGGTGAGTCGTTTGTAGAGGTATGCTGGTCAGGTGTTGTAGAGTGCCTTGTGTGCATGGGTGAGGAGTTTGAAGGTGATCCTCTTGTTGACGGGAACCCAGTGGAGGTCTCTCAGGTGGGGTGTGATGTGGCAAGGGATGTCGAGGATCAGGCGTGCAGAGGCGTTCTGTATGCGTTGTAGTCGTTTCAGCAGTTTGGCCGGGGCTTCCGTGTAGAGGGCGTTTCCGTAGTCCAACTTACTGGGTGACCGTTCTTCTTGTGTTGGTGGGGATCCACCTGTAGATCTATCGGAGCATGTGGAGGGCATTAAAACAAGAGGATGAGACAGCGTTGACTTGCTTGGTCATGGAGAGTGTTGAATCGAGGATGAATCCCAGGTTGTGTGCGTGGGCGGTGGGTGTCGGTGCTGCTCCGAGTGCAGTCGGCAACCAGGAGTCGTCCCAGGCTGAGGAGGTGGAGCCGAGGATGAGAACCTCCGTCTTGTCCGTATTCAGCTTCAGACAGCTGTTCTTCATCCATTCGGTGATGCCTTTCATTCCTTTGTGGAGGTTGTTTTTGGCAGTTAGAGGGTCCTTGGTGAGGGAGAGGATCAGTTGTGTGTCGTCGGCGTAGGAGATGATGTTGAGGTCGTGCAGTCTGGTGACGTGGGTGAGCGGGGTCATGTAGATGTTAAACAATGTCGGGCTGATGGATGATCCTTGGGGTATGCGGCAGATGATTTTGGAGGCTTTGGATCAGAAGGGGGGAGGTGGATGCTCTGTGTTCTGCCGGAGAGGAAGGAGGTGGTCCAGTCCAGTGCTGTGCCTCAGACTCCAGCGTTGTGGAGGCAAGTGCGTGGGGTGCGGTGGCAGACAGTGTCGAAGGCAGATGACAGGTCCAGGCGGATGAGGGCCGCAGTTTCGTCGTTGTCCAGCAGGACCCTGATGTCATGGGTGGCGGCTATGAGGGCCGTTTTGGTGCTGTAGTTGCTGCGGAACCCGGACTGGGACAGGTCCAGGATGTTTTTCTCCTCGAGGTAGCAGGTCAGCTGTTTGTTGATGGTTTTCTTGATGACCTTCGGCGGGGACAGGAGCAGGGAGATGGGACGGAAGCTCTTGAGGTCTCTTGGGTCTGCCTTGGGTTTCTTGAGCAAGGTGTTGATCTCGGCGTGCTTCCAGCTCTCCGGGAAGGTCACGGTCTCGAAGGAGATGTTGATGGCCTTGCGGAGATGGGGTGAGATGATGGTGCTGGCTTTGTTGAAGATGTGGTGAGGGCACAGGTCTGACGGGGAACCGGAGTGGATGGTGCTCATGATTTTGATGGTGTTGTCATTGTTCATGTTAGTCCAGGTGAGCAGGGGGTCGCTGTGGGTGATGGCAGTGGGGTCTGAGGTGTTGTTGGCTGCCTTGGTGGTCTGCTTGTCGAAGCTGTCGTGGATGTCTGTGATCTTGCGGTGGAAGAAGGAGGCAAGTGAGTTGCACATGTCTTGCGATGGTGAGATGTCGTTGGTGTTGGAGAGTTCCTTTACAATGTTGAAGAGCTCTTTGCTGTTGTGTGCGTTGTTGTCGAGGCGGTCCTTGTAGGAGGTCTTTTTGGTGGATCTGATGAGGTGATGGTGTTGGCGCATGGAATTCTGGTGGGCTACTTGCTTCTCCGGTGTATGTTCATAGCGCCATTTCTTCTCCAGTTTTCGGCAGTTTTGTTTGGAGGTCTGGAAGTCCACAGTGAACCAGCTGGCATTCTTGTTGGTGCGTCTGTTTCAGGGATTCTTGATCGGGGAGAGGGTGTTGGTGCAGTCGTGGATCCAGCATCTGAGGTTGTGGGCGGCAGTGTCGGGGTCGGTGGGGTCAGCGGGTGGGCTACGCGCGAGGGTGGTGATTAGCTGGTCTTCTGTGACTTTGCTCCAGCAGCGTCAAGGGATCTGTTGGATGCGGTGGTGCATGGTGGGTTTCCGGAAGGTGAAGTGGATGCAGCGATGGTCGGTCCAGTGGAGTTCGGTGGTGTGGCTGAAGAAGACGTGGGAGCTTGCGGAGAAGATGGGATCAAGCGTGTGGCCGGCGGAGTGGGTGGGCGTTGTCATGAGCTGTCTGAGTACAAGTTTGGCGAGGCTGTCGTTCATGGTGGTGGAGTTGGTGTCATTGTTGTTCTCGAGGTGGAAGTTCAGGTCTCCGAGGAGGATGTAGTCCATGGAGGCGAGGGCGTGCGTACTGACGAAGTCGGAGATGGAGTCGCTAAACTGTAGCCGGGGGCCTGTAGATTAGATTTAATCTGAGGGTAGTGTTGGGATCAGTGTGGATCTGGAAGTGCAGGTGTTCGGCTGTTCTAAGGGTGTGAATGGAGTTGGTCGAGACCTTGAGGGTGGACTTGTGGATTACGGCGATTCCCCCTCCTACTCGGTTGGTGCGGTCCCTGCGGGTGATCTTGTAGCCATCCGTGATGGCTATGGTGATGTCGGGAGCCGAGGAGTTGTTCATCCAGGTCTCTGTCAGGAAGGCGATGTCCGGGGAGGATGTGTCGAGCAGTTCCCAGAGTTCGACGGTGTGTTTGCGTGCTGAGCGGGTGTACAGGAGTATGCATCTGAGGTGGTTGCGTCGTGTCCTGGTTGGTGGTACGGCGGGTCAGATGCTGGTGAAGCTGCAGTTCCAGCAGGTGAAGGGTCCTTGGGTGCGCTTCGGGGCGGCCAGGAAGCAGGTGTGTTATCGTCCGGCGTTGAGTGCCTGGAGGGTGCTGGCATTGTAGCGGAGTCAGGCGTTGTGGCGCTGGCCAGGGGTTCTGGTGCTGGGCGCGGTCCAAGCGCGGCGGGTGCAGACGGGCTTTTCTTAGGGATGCCTTCCATGCACCAGCGGCTCGCCCGCTGCATGCAGCCGCCATATGAGGAGAGGTGGAAGGGAGAAGCAGCTGGAGGCGGGAGCAGGGGACCAATGGGCAGCAGGGGAGCGGGGCCACAGGGGACGCAGCAGTGAGAACGGCGAAGCAGGGATACAGAAGTAAAAGGGGGGCACAGAAAAGGGGGAAAACGAGGGAAACAGGCAAAACTAAATTAGACAAATGAGACAAGAATCAGACAAAAAAGACAGTTAACAGTTAATACACAGGCAGAAACCAAGTGAGACAAATAAGACATCTATCCATTATTTCACTTCACTACGTGTGTCATTACTCGTGTTCAACAGAACACTAGCCTTAAGAGATCTGACTTTAGAAGTGCCTGGTTTTGCTCAGGCCGGATTGTGACTGAGAATGAGCATTGAGAAGACAGTAGGCAGAGTAGGACTAAGCAGGCAATGAGTGAGTGAGGGATAAGGGACAGTGAGGGGGAACAAGGACTGGGCAGACAGTGAATAAGGAGGGTAGCACTATATATATATATATATATATATATATAATGGGGAAAACAACTCTCCAAATATTGAGTGGGATGTGGGGGAAAATGGCACAGTGCAGACATGGGTGAAGAAGCGTATTACAGTGAATGGGTGTGAAGTATTGGGCATGAAATTAATGATGTAGATGTACTGAGTAGATAAGGAGAGGGTAGAAGCTCTCACTAGAGAATGAGTGATGGTGAAGCATTGCAGGCTGAGTGGGGGTGGAGTACTTTGTATATAATGAGTGTGAAAAAAGCACTGTGCATACAGTGAGTAAAGAGTTTTACAATCAGTGGAGGATAAGCACTAGTTAAATACTGAGTGAATGCGACATTCTTCTTAGATAGCTTGTGCTTTACCGTCTGGTAGCTTGGCACAAAAGCAGTAAGGCTTAACTTAAAGCCACAGTATTAAGTATTCATGCAACACTCAACCAGTAACAAAGTAATAACACAATGCAGAAATATCCCATTTGTAGAAAGATGGATTACATTTTAATAATTAAAATTGATACCAGAATGGTAAAAGTGCAATCAGTAGAACCAGAGATATGCAATAAAAAAAACTTCGGGTAATTATAGAGCATAAAAGCACAAAATGCCACTTGTGTTCATCTGGGTATGCTAAATCGGGGCAAAGTCACAAGTTCAGGCTGACCACGATGGTGTGCAGACTGGACATAGGGACCAAGTTAGTCTGGCTGACAAAGTTAACGTCAAAAAGTCCAGAGTGAAGAGTCCAGTTTGAGGTGGAGGAGGCTGTGAGGAGCAGGGAGAGAGTCATGGGTGGTTGTCACTGTGGCGTGAAGAGCAGACCTGGAGTTGCAAATAGTCATCAATATAGCGCAGTTCAGATCTCGAATTGCTACTAGTTGCTGTAACGCAAAGAGGTGAGTTCACTAAAGCTTCATATCGGTCATCGAGGGTGTCAGAGTCTTATGGGGAACAAGCCTGTTCGCAGTTGAAACGAGCACAAAAACGTAAGGATTTCACCCTTCTTTAGAGGGAAGTGCCCTCTGTGGACCTGGGGAGGCACCTCTTGGGTATCAGGTACTCTAGTAGAGGTCAGCAGGATTCAGGAAGGTCCAGTTGCATGTCCAGGCATGCCCAGTTGCAGCAGGTGCAGATGGGCAGTTGAAAGGGTCCCTCTGGAGTTTCTTGTGTCTGTGTAGTTCAGAACAGAAGGTAAGCCAACTGACTCTTGAAGTCACATGGGTAAGCTTGGGATGAAGGGAGCAGGTCCAGTCTTCCTTTAAAAAAAATATCCGCAGAACTTACTCAGAAGGTACTCCTTTGGAGAACAAGGCAGTACTTCTTCTGTGGTCCACAGGCCTAGGAGTGTACTGGTGAGTTGCTCAGGAGGTCCAATATTTATGCCTGGTACATTTGCAGTGGGGGGACTCCCTATACACCCACTTCTAGTTCTGGAAAATTCTTCCCTTCCCCAAGGTTTCAAATAGTCTAGGGTTACAAATGACTGGTATCAGATACCTTTGTAGCCCGAGGCAGACCTTTGAAATAAAAGTGGTGCAGGAAACAGCTCTGCCCCAACCATCCTGGCAGGATGGCTCATCCTGCCAAAATCCTGTCCCTTTCTGTCTCACTGAAATCTAAATTTCAAAAATTCTCTTTTCTTATGTGAGCCTATGTCCAACCCAAAAATAATTGCCTTATCAGTGTATAACTGTCCTTATCAGTTAATTTGCTGTCAAAAATATTTGGAAATATAGCAACCCCACATAGTTTACTTTATTAGAAGCTTGTGCAGAGCTTTTTCATCACTATTGGAATTGGCCCTCTCTGCTGGGTCACCCCCAAAACTTTTAATTTTACCCCTCCTATTTTTGCTGAATTTGTTTTTTTTGACCTACCGTGTGTTTCCTGCATGACCCATTATAGTTTTCCCTATGTTAGCCTAACTGTGCATGTTGTAGGTCTAATTTTTCCTTTGCACATGTTACTAGATAAACACGTTTGCTTTTGTGCTACATTGCACTTTCACATGGAACCTGCATATGTTTTCACCTTCTGTTATTTTGTTAGAATTTTGTCTGAACAAAATAGACAAGGTCATACAATGTCTCTTGTTATTTGTTCAGGCCTGGCACTAATACCTAGACAGAACATAGAAATGCAGCTATGTTCACACATGTCCTATCATACAGATGAGCACATAAGCCAAAAACACACACATGGAATGAGAGTTCTGAGACAAGTGCACTGCGTCTGCTAAGATGTAGAGCATCCATCTGTGCATGCTAAGGTATGGGGTCTGCCAGTAATCTACGAGATCTTTCATATAATTATTTAGCTTCATTAGCAAGGGAGGTGTGTTTAGGTTATGCTGTCCTTTAAAATAACAGGGCTTTTCACGATATATGGATTATTAGCCATGCTAATAGTATTTTTAGTATTAATTTGTTTTCAATTGTGGCACGTATTCTGCATTTCAGATCACAATAGTTTAAATAAATATTCTAAACTTCCTTGGTGTCTCATGGTTAACTTATTGGGGACGAGTAGGAGTGAGAAAGTGAAAGGGTGCGGCCTGTTACCACGATCCCTGATGTGGTCGAGAGTGTTGTGTTTTGGGGTGCCAATTCACTTATTACTCTAGTAAGGGTAGGAGCGCTAGTGAGGCACTATATCTAGTCAGACTCAGACTCATAAATACTGAGGTGGTATGGTGATTCAGTCCCTTAATATTGACGTTCTATGGTTCCATGCATAGTTGTGTTCCAGAGCAGAATCCCTGGAACAGGACCTAGGACTCTGTGCACCTTACCACTGCTAGCCAATATTATGGTGCGTGTGCTCTCTACCCAAAACACTGTCAAATTTGCTTACACATAATTATAATATGACATTTACCTATAATTCCCTATTAAATGTAACTCTGGGCATAGTTCGCGAAGTAGCGATACGCGTAGCTACTCAAAGTGCACTTCGCACTAGTGCACTGTTCGCGATGATTGCACAGTGCTGGATGCTTGTCCGCACTGTGCAATCATTGAAAACGGCATCTTGCACAGTGCGTGCTGTCGTTTTCTGCCGCTCAAGTAGATTTTTACTCGAGCTGCAGCTTTCTCAATGCGGACTGGTAGTTTCTCATTAGGGGAGGTCACGAGCATTCGCAACCACTCGCAATGAGAAACCTGACCTCTCCGTGTTGAGAATCTCGCCGGGAGGTTTATTTTCCACGCTCGTGATCGCCAACTTGATGTTACTGATCGCGAACGCGAAAAAAGGCTCACCGGGACGTCATTTTGCTTGCTCGCTGTCGCCAACATGACGTTGAAGACGCTACGCATGTTTGCGGTGTACTATGTGCAATTTGCGTAGTAGTGCAAACTTCACAAACTACACCACGAGCGTAGCGTAGTTGTCCACTCAAGCTTAATTAAATGGTATGCCATATTACCAAGGGCATGCAAACACTTGCTACTACTGGACCTGCAGTACTTATTGTGCCACCCACTTAAATAGCCCCTATAAATATGTCCCAGGTCACCATTGCAGACTAAATGCAGTTTTAAACTGCCAATTCAACTTGGCAGACTAGCCCCTTACCAAGTCATAAACTCCCCCTTTAGTACATATAAGTCATCCTCAAGGTAGGCCCTATGTAGCCCATAAGGCGGGGTGCATTGTGTCTGAGAAATTGTATTTTTTGATCCTCTTTAATGCTAAAGTCGGATTTTAACTTGCAATTTTGAAAATGCACCTTTTAGGAGGTTGCAATTTTTCTACCCTGTTTGGTGACTGCAGCCTGTTCCTGGGTCACATGACAGGGTGTAGTTGGCAGTTGAACTTTGTTCTTTCCTCCCAGGCAGCCAAACAATAGAGGGATTAGGTGTGCCTGGATGGGTCACTGACAAGATGGGGTCTGAGTTGGGTAGAGCTCCACTGCAAATCAATAGTTTGTGTCCTGCCTTCACGCAAAGGTCTTGTCACCACTTCATTGTTCATTGAACCAACTTTGAGCCAGCATAGATGAGGCAGGCAACTCCAAGCACTTCAAAGGGAATCCTCTAAAAACTTCTTCTTCAAAGAAGGCAGCAGGTATACAAATAGGACTCTTAGTCCCACTTATCAGTTCACTTTCTGGACCTGTGGAATAACTTTTAGAGGACTGCATGCTGCTATGGCCTGCTGTGAAGTTCAAGGAGCTGCTTTGATGCACCTGCAAGCCCTGTTTTGCTGCCTGAAACCTGTCTTGAACCCTCAGAGGCCTGAACTGTTGCTTGAGCCCAGTTCCACTTCGGGAACTAAGGACCTCCAGAATGACACCAAGGGCTTGGGTAGAGGATGTGGGCTTAAGGCTAGGGCAGGTGATCTCAAATCTGGGGAAACGTTTTGGTTCTCGGCAATGACCCTCAACATCCTGTGATTCTGGGCAAATCACTTAATCTCCCTGTACCTAACAAAAATGAATGTGTCCTTGTGTAACACAACTGTTGCTCATGTAAAGCACACTGATACCTGATACCTTCTGGTCAAGTTTGCACTATATAAAAATTCGGAAAAAAGGGCTAGTTTGTTGGCATCCTGATCAGAGCCTCAGGGACAGAAAAGGCTTCAATCATCTTGAAACCGCACATGGGCCTAACCTGAGTGAGTCCCAACCCTCCAGGTGATGCCTTCCCACTACTGGACCCTTGTGGTGAGTGGTGTTAAAGGTGCCCAGATAGCCATAATCCAAAACTTGGAACTTGTGGTCCTTCAGAGTAGGGATATTTGGCATCATATTCGACCATATTCAGCCTCGTGAAGCCTTCGTTGGCTATAGCCTCCAACCCCATCCTGCTGAAGATTTTCAACTTCCAAAAAAGAGACAATGGGGCCAATTACGATGCCATAGTAAACAGCTCCGACCCTCGTTCAGAGCCGTTACTACAGCCTCATATTCAGCTGTTCAGATTTATTTCCGACTGAACCAATTGGATGGAGTCAGTCGGAAAAGAATCCAAACCGGATTTCCAAATGGCTTCCAATGGGCTCAGGGAGCCTGTCTGCCATTCGTAAAGCCTCCAGTAATCCCAAGGCGGCTCTTTCCATCCGAGAGATTACAATGTCAGATTCCAGCAGCCTTTCTGTGCCAGCCTTTCCGACATAGAGAGACTGTCAGAAGTTGAATTTGGGTGCCCCCAGCAGGGCTCCCATGGGAGTACGATCTCTGGATGGAGGCCATGCTCCCCGTGGCAGGCACTTTGAGGTGCCTGCCACGTTGTGCAGGGATGAACTGCAGCTCTTCTCTTTACAATGAGAGCATGCATTCCGGTCGGACTTTGTGTATCTTACTCGTGCTCCATCAACAGTCGCTCATAGTTTTCAACTTTAACCCGTTCCACGAGATTGGGTGTCTGTGGTTGGCGCTTTGATCTTTTTATTCACTTGTTTTTACCCAAAACTTTCAAAATTAATTATTCAGTTTCTACTAAATAGATTTTTGTCATACTGGTGTTGAATAATTTATTAACATTGACTCTATTTTTGCTGGGTGTGCACTCCATTAATACTTCACAGCTTTCCCCTAAGTTAAGCCTGACTGTTTTGTGCCAAGCTACCAGAGAATTAAGCACAGGTTAATTTGGTAACTTAAATGGTTCACATTCAGAGGGACTGTGGTTGCTTCATGAGCACAGTTTCTACCACCCTCACCAAACAAACCAATTCATCAAAGTGTCTGTGAAACATTGTGCAGATAATGAGCTGAAGGGGATTGCTATGTACATGGTAAGTGATGGGGACAATGGTCCATGCTGTTCCAGCTCTTTCCACAGAAGTAGCAAGTGTATCATGGACCAGAATGTAAGCAAGGAAAAGGCCCTCCCAGGCCCCTCCTATTGTATTTAAAATCAACCATAGCTGTGGTAAAACATCATTTTTACACTGCTGGTTTCCAGTACCACATCGTCAGCTGCTTACTCATATCAATAAACCAGTTCTTCCCCCTCACCCTTAGGGATCTGTTATTGTCCTGGAGATAGCCAATATAGCTGCACACCTCTAAATGAAGCAGTGTATTCTAGTTTTGAAAAGCATCTTAACCATTTAAAAAAAAAATATTTTCATTAGTTTCGAGAGAATCAAGTCATAATGCTGCCACGCAGGACGGAAAATTGTCAACAAAAACAGAGGAACACAACACCCCAAATGTGATTGATCCTGTTGCATAGTTATACACAAAGACAATGATGACCACATACTACCCCAATTCACAAGGCAATGATCTCAGCACATAATTAAGTCTTCTAGTCAGATATGGATACGCTTTGACTATCCGCTATCAGGTATTGTCGTAATGGCTCCCAGCTGTCTTTGGGCTTAGACGAAGACAGAAGTTCTTCCACATACAACTCAAGAGTCTCTTTCCAATGTATCATATCTTTTATCTAATGAGCAGTATCGGGGGCCAGAGAACTCTCCCAGGTTAATGCTATACGCCGTTTTGCTAACAACAAAGCAATTCTCAAAAATGTCCCCAAAACACCTTTTACCTGAGGCACCAAACAGAGCAAACAGACCGTGGGTGTGTCAGATATGATCAAGCACTCTTACCTGAGCTGAGCTCCAGCCTTACCTGTAAGGTGCTTGGTCGGTTTTGCAGAGACGCTATGGACCAATCCCCCAAAACCCTACCTTTTCAGCCAGTGACTCTTATCTATACACTAGGATGTTGGGTAGTGGTCAGGGAGAGAGGCCGGATCTGACGCTACTTGTTGATTAGTAGTCGACCTGAAAAATATACCAAAAGTTGTTTTAACAGATGTTCTATTTCTTCTAACCTCTTATCCCACTTCTCTAACTCTTTCTAAACTTTCGTGAGCAGTCTCCTACCTGCGAACTACTCGATAGGTCTTCGCGTCCAGGAAGTCGTCGTCGTGATGTGTGTTCAAGGGTTGAGATGTTTTGCGCAGTTGAAGGTGGTTGACTTGTCCGCCCCCAGACTGGTTTTAAAGATTCTATGGAGGAAACAACACACTTATTTGCACTTTCCTTTAAAACACTTTTCCCTGTAAAATAACCTTGAATTAATCCTACTCACTTCTTTCCCAGCTTGTAGATTAAATCACGACTTCTCCTGTAAGGTTTAGCAGTTTTCAGTTCACTACTAAAGCTTTGTTATCCCGGCTGAAACCTTAGAAAATTCTGTGAAGACTTAAACACTTTCTATACATCTAAATAAAATATTGCCAAACATTTCAAACATTAAAAACACTCATGTCTGAATTAGTCTTTGACTTGGTTCTACAAGGGTTCACAAGGGTTAACCAGAAATTCCCATCGAGTGTCTTTTAACCAAATGTCCAAGAAAAAGTCTTGAGGATGCTAGCGATGGGCGCCTTGATGAGAAATGAGAAATGTACTTAGCTTTGAGTTGTCCGATGACTATAACAGATGGTTGTCTCAATCCGATGACAGATAACAGATGGCTGACTCAGTCCGTGGGCCTTGGTGAAATACGCGAGCTCTTCAGTGAAGGTGCTGCTTCCAGGATGCTCCGAAGACCAAGCGTCTTCTGGAAACCTGGGCGCGGCTTTTATAACCTAGCCACACCCTAGGACGTCGGCTGTCAAGTGCGTGCCACACCCAAATCCTGCGAGCGCTCCGAGAACGGAGCATGCATAATCATTACTGCGCACCAAAAAGATGCGTGCTGATTTCAAAGCGCGTCTTTTTTTTTTCCTTTGCACCAAAAGGATGCGTGCAGTTTTAAAAGCGCGTCTTTTCTTCCTGCATTCAATTGCCTACACAGAATACCATTTAGACAGTTATAAGCGATCACCAAACATAAGAAGCACACAACAGTTTCAGGACCGATTATAAACATGAAATCCTTAGTTCAATTAAACAACCATTATTATATTCACAGTTTCTTGACTTTACTAATCCCTTCTTTCCTTTCTAGGTACAGGAGTGCTGGATGCACGGGACAGGGGTGGGTTTCCTGGAAGGGTGTTCTAACCTTATCATGGACTTGGGAATCACAGTGTCATGACAGTACCCTCCCCGTAGAATCCCCCCTAAAACCATTGGAATTGGCTTTGGTTTGTCTGGGAATCGATTATGAAATGTTTTCAAGATTCTGGGAGAATTTCTTAAGTTTTCTAAGGGCTCCCAAGAGCGCTCTTCAGGACCGTAGCCCCTCCAGTCCACCAAGTAGTATAGTTTGCCTTTTTTCCTTTTGGAGTCTAAAACTGCTTTTACCTCGTACTCCAAATCACCCTCTACCTCAATTGCATGAGGATGGACAAGATTTCGAGTGTCAGGATCACAAGGTTTCAGTAAAGAAACATGAAAGACTGGATGGATACGATATGAGCTAGGTAGTTTCAGTTTCATACTAACTGGATTGACAATTCTCTCTATTTGGAAAGGACCAATGAATCGAGGACGGAATGTCTTATGATCTTTTAGTCTTAGGTTCCTTGTGGCTAACCAAACACTGTCACCCACTGCATATTCAGGCTGTTTGGTCCTATGTTTATCAGCAAATTTCTTCTGAACTTCTTTTGCATGTACCAAATGCTGTTGAGCTTCTTGTTGGATAGAAACCAGATTATCTACAAAATCTATGACTGCTGGTGTATCAGAGATCTTTCTATCTATGCCTAGCATATCTTTTGGGTGGAAACCATGAGCGCAGAAAAAGGGTGACATACCAGTTGAAGAATGATTTGAATTGTTATAAGCGAATTCCGCGGCCCAAATGATATCTGACCATTCCTGATCATGAGTGGTTAGTAAACACCGCAGGAACTGTTCCACTGTCTGGTTGGTGCGTTCAGTTAGACCATCAGTTTGCGGATGGTAACTGGATGACATTCGTATTTCCATTTTCAGAGATTTCCCCAGGCCTTGCCAAAAATGTGACACAAACTGTGAACCTCTATCAGATAACACCACAGATGGAATTCCATGTAACCTTACAATATGTGTGACAAAAATGTGTGCTAATTCCCAAGCAGTAGGAAGTTTCTTCAATGGGATAAAATGAGCATATCTAGAGAAGTGATCTACTACTGTGAGAATGGTGGTAAACCCAGAAGTGGTGCGAGGCAATTCTACAATGAAATCTAACGACACAGTATGCCAAGGCTGGGGAGGAACTGGCAAAGGCATAAGTAATCCAGATGGGGATTTATGAACCGCCTTGTTCTTGCTACAAACTGCGCATGTTTGCACATATCTCTGAATGTCCACTAACATGTTCTGCCACCAAAAGTGTCTTTTTATGAGCTGATACATCTTAGTAACCCCTGGGTGGATTGTTAACATAGAATCATGATAATTCTGCATTAGTTTTTCCTGTAATATTTCATTAGGAACAAACACTTGGTCATTCATAAATAGCATATTATCTTTCCATTGCAACAAGGGGTAAAGCTTATTCCAATCTTCTTTAGTGTGACTTTGTAAAGCTTTCTCAATGTCAGGCAGAACATCAGAGTTGACAAGACCAATCAGAAACTTATCCTCAGAAATTATTGGATGTAACTTTTCTTTTTGTATGTTCAGATCATCACTTACACCTATTCTAGACAAAGCATCAGCCTTGTTATTGTCTTTACCTGGTCGATAAGTTATAATGAAATCATAATCATTAAAAAACAATGTCCAACGTAGTTGGCGAGGAGTCAAGGCTTTAGCGGATCTGAGTGTCTGTAGGTTCCTGTGATCTGTGTATATGGTAACCGGATGTCGAGCCCCTAGCAAGTAGTGTCGCCATTCCTTGAACACAGCTTTTATGGCCAATAGTTCTCGGTCTGCAATTGCATAGTTCTGTTCAGGAGGGGTTAATTTTCTGGAATAGTATGCAATGGGGTGTAACTGCCCAGTCTTTGTACTTCTCTGAGACAGGATCCCTCCTATTGCAAATTGTGAAGCATCAGCTTCTACTATAAATGGCTGGGAAGGGTCAGGATGTTTTAGAACTGGGGCTGTCACAAACTGTTCTTTCAAATCCTGAAAAGCTTGTTCACTTTCTGAAGTCCATTCAAATTTTGTATTCTTGCGTAGTAATTTTGTGATAGGCGTAACTTTTAGGGAAAAGTCCTTAATAAAACGCCTATAGAAATTCGCAAAACCTAGAAAACTCTGTATTTGCTTTACAGAAGAGGGGCTAGGCCATTCGATTATTGCCGCAACCTTTTTTGGGTCCATTTCTATTCCAGCCGGACTAAGAATGTAACCCAAGAAGTCTACTGTGGTCACATGGAATAAACTTTTTTCAAGTTTGACAAACAAGGAATTTTGTAAAAGCTGTTGAAGAATGGCTCGTACTTGCTTTACATGCTCAGAATGATTTTTTGAATAAATTAGGATGTCATCAATGTATACAATACAACAAATATCCAAGAAATCTCTCAAGACCTCATTTATAAAAAACTGGAATGCTGCTGGAGCATTGCAAAGTCCGAAGGGCATCACCTGGTATTCATATAAACCGAATTTAGTTCTAAAGGCCGTTTTCCATTCGTCGCCCTCTCGAACTCGCACCAAATGGTATGCTCCTCGTAGATCCAGTTTAGTATAAATGGTGGCATCTTTGATTTGATCGAGTAAAGTTGGAATCAAAGGTAAGGGATATCGATTCTTAACTGTGACATTGTTAATGGCACGATAGTCGATGCAGGTTCGCAATTCTCCTCCCTTCTTCGGAATAAAGAAGAGAGGAGAAGAGACCGGAGACTTAGAATGTCGGATGAACCCATTTGCCAAGTATTCATCCAGATAATTGCGTAGATGTTCATTTTCTTTTTCTGTTAAAGCGTAAATCCGACTACAAGGCAAGGAAGCCCCGGGGACTAAATCTATCTGACAATCAAAGTCTCTGTGCGGAGGTAAAGTTTCTGCCTTTTTTTTGTCAAAAACATCCACTAAATCCTGATATTGTTCTGGGACCCCCGCAAGCACTAGAACACTTTTGGACTTTTTAGGGAAGTCATATCCTTGGATTAACAATTCTGAACCTGGGAATTGTTTGAAACATTTAGCATGACAGTAATCAGATTTAAATAAAATGCTCCTGTTTGTCCAATCTATATATGGGTTGTGTAAAACTAACCAGGGTATCCCCAAAATCAAACCAAATTGAGGAGCATCAATTATGTCGAAAGTTATTTCTTCTATGTGTTTCTCTGCACAAGTCATTTTTAAAATCTCGGTATGGTACTGTATAAGCCCTGAAGTGAGTTCCTTTCCGTCCACTGCCCTGACTATTTCTGGTGAGTCCTTGACTATTTGTCCCAGGCCTAATTTCTGAAACAATTTTGTGTCAATAAAATTTCCAGTCGCCCCGGAATCGATTAAGGCGTCTATGGACCAAGATCGTTCTTTATTCAGTTGGGACTGAAGAAGAATACGCATACTGAGATGGCAATGAGAAGCAGTTGGAGTTAAGGAGGCCAAGGTGATGGGTGAACTCGATAGATCGACCTCTGTATCTACCGAGAGAGCTAGTTTTCCGACTGTTGTAGGGTAGCAACCTCAGAATTTCTGGTTTTAGGCCTTACAGGACGTGTTGGACAATCTTTTATGAAATGCCCGGTTTTTCCACAGTACATACATTGGTTCAGTTTTCGGCGCTTCTCTCTCTCATCTTTAGTGAGAGGTCCTCTAATCGTGCCTATCTGCATTGGCTCTACTGGATCGAGTTTAGAAGGAGAAGATTCGGTTCTTACATTCCCTTTTTCTTTGAAGACCATCATCCTAAAATCTGATTTCCCCCTCTCACCTTTTCTTTCTGAAATTCTGTGATTTAATTTTACAACCAGGTCTATGAACTCCTCACAATCTGTAGGTGGATCTAAAATTTGTGTTACCATGTCTTTTAAATCATCGCGCAAACCACGATAAAATAGTGATACTCGTTTCTCCTCAGGCCACTCTGCTTCAATAACCAGCCGGTTAAAGATTGAGATATAATGCAGTAAGTCTGAAGATCCTTGCCTTAAGTTTAGCAACTCATGATCCGCGGATTGCACAAAAACATGTTTGGCAAACAATTTCTTCATTGCCCTTTTGAATCTCCTAAAATCAGTTAACATTGGATCATTCCGTTCTACATAGGGCACAGACCATAAGGCAGCATCTCCACCCAGATATGACAAGATAAATGCCACTTTAGAAGAGTCATCGGGAAATGCTGTGGGTTTTGCTACAAAATGCAATTGACACTGATTTAAAAAGATAGTGAATTTGTTGCTATCCCCATAAAACCTCTCGGGTGGAGCTAAAGGTACTGACACAGGAGTAACCACCTGAATTTGAGAACCACCTGACGTAGCAGAGGTAGTATCTCCACTATACAGCGTATGCATATTGGGCTGAAAGGTTGGTGGTTTTAAAAAAGATTTTTTATCTGAAGTAAAAGTCCAGGTCTGAGGACTTGGTGCTTGTAACCTATTCTGAACTGCAGTTAGATCCTTTCTTAATTCTGCGTTTTCTGTTCTCATTTCTAATAGAACAGCAGCTAAATCCTGCAGCGTGAATTGGTGGGATTCATCCATAGCGTCTGGGCAAAACTTCTCCGTGGGCTTGGTCTTCTGTCAGATATGATCAAGCACTCTTACCTGAGCTGAGCTCCAGCCTTACCTGTAAGGTGCTTGGTCGGTTTTGCAGAGACGCTATGGACCAATCCCCCAAAACCCTACCTTTTCAGCCAGTGACTCTTATCTATACACTAGGATGTTGGGTAGTGGTCAGGGAGAGAGGCCGGATCTGACGCTACTTGTTGATTAGTAGTCGACCTGAAAAATATACCAAAAGTTGTTTTAACAGATGTTCTATTTCTTCTAACCTCTTATCCCACTTCTCTAACTCTTTCTAAACTTTCGTGAGCAGTCTCCTACCTGCGAACTACTCGATAGGTCTTCGCGTCCAGGAAGTCGTCGTCGTGATGTGTGTTCAAGGGTTGAGATGTTTTGCGCAGTTGAAGGTGGTTGACTTGTCCGCCCCCAGACTGGTTTTAAAGATTCTATGGAGGAAACAACACACTTATTTGCACTTTCCTTTAAAACACTTTTCCCTGTAAAATAACCTTGAATTAATCCTACTCACTTCTTTCCCAGCTTGTAGATTAAATCACGACTTCTCCTGTAAGGTTTAGCAGTTTTCAGTTCACTACTAAAGCTTTGTTATCCCGGCTGAAACCTTAGAAAATTCTGTGAAGACTTAAACACTTTCTATACATCTAAATAAAATATTGCCAAACATTTCAAACATTAAAAACACTCATGTCTGAATTAGTCTTTGACTTGGTTCTACAAGGGTTCACAAGGGTTAACCAGAAATTCCCATCGAGTGTCTTTTAACCAAATGTCCAAGAAAAAGTCTTGAGGATGCTAGCGATGGGCGCCTTGATGAGAAATGAGAAATGTACTTAGCTTTGAGTTGTCCGATGACTATAACAGATGGTTGTCTCAATCCGATGACAGATAACAGATGGCTGACTCAGTCCGTGGGCCTTGGTGAAATACGCGAGCTCTTCAGTGAAGGTGCTGCTTCCAGGATGCTCCGAAGACCAAGCGTCTTCTGGAAACCTGGGCGCGGCTTTTATAACCTAGCCACACCCTAGGACGTCGGCTGTCAAGTGCGTGCCACACCCAAATCCTGCGAGCGCTCCGAGAACGGAGCATGCATAATCATTACTGCGCACCAAAAAGATGCGTGCTGATTTCAAAGCGCGTCTTTTTTTTTTCCTTTGCACCAAAAGGATGCGTGCAGTTTTAAAAGCGCGTCTTTTCTTCCTGCATTCAATTGCCTACACAGAATACCATTTAGACAGTTATAAGCGATCACCAAACATAAGAAGCACACAACAGTTTCAGGACCGATTATAAACATGAAATCCTTAGTTCAATTAAACAACCATTATTATATTCACAGTTTCTTGACTTTACTAATCCCTTCTTTCCTTTCTAGGTACAGGAGTGCTGGATGCACGGGACAGGGGTGGGTTTCCTGGAAGGGTGTTCTAACCTTATCATGGACTTGGGAATCACAGTGTCATGACAGGGTGCGCATTGCAAGTTCTGATTGGACATGGCCTTTAAGCAACATATTACTTCATCCCAGTATTTTGCGACAAGGTTACAGTGTCATGCCAAATGCCAGAAATCCTCATCTGGTTGGCCACATCATTTGCAATTACTTGTTGCCCGTAAGCCAATTTTGTACAATTTTAGAGGCGTGTGGTAAATCTGGTGTATATATGTTAAATGGATGGTTCTGAGATTTCCATTGGAGGTTACTTTGCCAGTCAGAGTGCAAACATGCTCCCATTCTGCCAGAGTCAATGGAGGGTCTAGCTTACTCTTCCACCACATCAGGCTAAAGTCTTCCCCTCTTACTATTTCAAAGTGCACCTCCCTGTATAGTTTAGTAACCAATTTATGCCTTATGGGTGCCACTAATAACAATTGCAAGGATTGTAATGGAGTTGGTTCCAGAGGACACGATTTGTAATTTGGCTGTTTGGCTGTTTGGCTGTTAGTTTACCAATAGTCTGCCAAGCGGCAATGGTAGTGTCTACTGTGTTTATATCCGACCCGGGGGTAGCCCAATGTGTGTGCGTTACTATCCCACTTAGTAAAATAGGGTGGGCATCACCATCTTCTAGCGTGACATAAGGTGTAATGGCGTGCAAATTATACTAATAATATGCGTACTGTGCCTGTGCACAGAGGTAGTAAAGGTAAAGGTCTGGTGTGCAGAATCCGCCTTGATCACAGTCTAGTGTGAGTGTATGCCAGCTCACCCTAGCCTGCTTGCTGTTCCATATTAGTCTAAGCAAGTGAGTTCTTATTGTGTGAAAGAGGTGTTGCGGTAGTCTGATCGGGATATTATTGAAAAGATATAGAAACCGTGGCAGCACGATCATTTTGACAACTGCAACGTGATCTGCAAGGGATAGTGGTAGAGAGGACCATCTGTCTACTTGACGTTCCAAGGTCTACAGGCCATTCCATAATTTTCACGGATGACAACCTCCGGGTCACGATGCAACCATACTCCCAGATATTTCACTGAGTCTGGTGACCAGATCAGAGGATATTCCACTTGCGGAGGAGCAGTGATCATCGTCAGAGGGACTATCACTGATTTATCCCAATTTATCATGAGACCAGAGAACAAGCCGGAGCGGACATATTCCCGCAAGATAGGGGACAAGTATTTTTTGGCTCTTGAATGAAAAGCACCATATCGTCAGCATAGAGGGATTTGCTGACGGGGCAAAGGTTAAAATTCAGTGCTGCTTCTCTGTGAAGTTGTTGAAGTACACATGCTAGAGGCTTAAGCATAAGGGCAAAGAGAAGCGGCGAAAGCGGACAGCCCTGCCAAGTGCCCCTTTTCATGGAAAATGGTTCAGATGTGAGACCCCCGACCCGGACTCGCGCCGACGGGTCAGCATATAGCAAATGCACCCATCTTAGAAATACATTAGGAATCCCCAATCACTTTAAAATATAAAACATGTTCCGCCACTCAATAGAATCAAATGCTTTAGCCGCATCCAACATGACTGCAGCAGCTGGGCGAGCCGGATTTAATATGTGAAACATGGCAAAAAGAGTTCTTATATTGTGGGACGTAGAGCACTCCGGTATCAAACCAGATTGATCAGGTAGCATTAAACAGGACATTAACGGTTGGAATTTTGTAGCTAATATTTTGTCTAATAATTTTGCATCTAAATTGATTAGCTATAGAGGGTGGCATGAGTCACACTGACAAGGTGATTTATATTTTTTAAGCAGTTTAATAATTAGGGCCTGTCACAGCCATGGAGGCAATATGCAAGTCTCTTGGGCCTCCGCATGTACTTCTAATAGGTAGGGCATTAAAATATCAGAAAATTCCTTGTAAAATTCTGCAGTGAGTCCATCTGGACCTCGGGCTTTTTTGTTCGGCAGGGACCATATTGCTGGTTTAATATCAGCCTTGTCAATTGGTTGACTGAGGTATTCCCGGTGGCCATCCGCCAGCCAGGCATAGGCGATATCAGAAAGATAATCATCCAGTGCATAATTGTCCGTACCACCGTGGGAAGTGTACATCTCTGCGTAGCAGGTTCTGAACTGATCAACCATCTCTTGGGGTGTGAAGTGCTCCTCCCCACTTGTGTCTACTATTTTCATAATGTGATGATGTTATGACCTGAATTTGAGTCTATTAGCCAATTGACGACCTGGTCGGCCCTCCTCGCCGTATGTTCGAGCCATGTGACGGCACGATAGATAGCAGGTTTCAGTTTCCGCCATTGTGCTGTACTCCGGAATCTGTTCCTGGATGCGCGCAAGCATGGTGGTATTTGGATTTCCAAGTCTGTCAGTGTAATCTCAGTTTTTGATAGTTTCACCTCTTTTGCCCCGCAGTATACCTGCCGTTGTGCTAATAAAGAACAATTCCCAACAGGTTTTATGTCAAGACAGTTTCAATAATGTATGCAATATGCATTACAAGGAAGGAAGAAACAAGGAGTCAGATGATTATAGGCAGTATTATTCACCAAGGAACAAAAGGAATGGTCTTTCACATAACAATACAGTTAGAGCAGCACTGTACAGAACAGATCATGTGACAACCACGTGACACTTGGTGCAAGGTGCTATATACAATTGGCGAAAGTGAAGGTGCAAGTGTTAAAATAAACAGCGTGATCGACGCATTAGCCAAAATATTACATCAAATAATGGCTCCAAAGAAACAAGTTATAATCACTTAGAACAAAATTATTTATATAGGAGCACAGAACGTGATATGCGTCGTATAATTCAAGCTGTACAGTCGACGGCGTTTCGACCCCCTTTAGTCGGGATCGTCATCAGGACAGGGTTGTCGATGGAAACAGTGCTGTGGGCAGAAAGGGCAAATTGAGCGGAAGACCAAGGGCTGGGACTGGGATAGGGGTGGGTGGGATGGAGGGTGGGGGAGGTGGAAAAGGTGGATGAGTGATCAGGTTATTCTCAGGTCAGTGAAAGTGGTGGTGGTGTGGTGGGAGTGAGGGTGGAGCGGGGATATTTTGGAATGTGAATTGGGGGTGTCTAAGGTTTGTATACCAGCATCGAGAAATAGTAGGGCAATTGGTCTAGTTAAAAACCAACTGATGTTAATTGACAAGAGACTGGTGTAAGATAGGCTGTGTAGTTTGGAGTGTTAATTGGGGGTGACTAAGGTTTGTGTACCAACATTAAGAAAACGTTGGGTAATTGGTATAGTTATATACCCAATGCGATTAGTTGTTTAGAGAGTAGTGCAAATTAGGCGGTGAGTGGGAGGGGAGTGCAATTCTGCAGCAAACAGGGAAAGTAACTTACAGTAGTACCCAGGCGCAAGGGCGGGGGTAGCTGAAGTCCGATTAGTCGCTCATTAGTCGATGGCTGAGGGGGACAAAGGATAAGTCATTACGAAAAGTACCAGGTTAGGGGTGTAGGCTGGATTAAAGACCACGGGTAGTGGAATTACCTGATCGTTGACTTTCTATGATCAGCGCGCGAAACTTGCTGTGCCTACGGGGAGGAAAAGTACTGGGAGTGAGAGATGGCCGGTAGCGTGCAAGCTCGTGAAATAGCTTCAAACTACGATCGCACCGAATGTGCGAGGTATGGGCTCACCTGAATTAATCAGGGCAGCGGAAGGCAAATGGGGCTCTTCTGGTGGGTAGGCTGCTAGCAGTGAAGGCTGGAGCTACCTGGGCAGGTATGAGGTCTGCGTATAAGAAAGGTAGTCGAAGGCTGGGGGAGGAGTCTGGGCAGCGCGGGAGGCAGGGTGGGGGGCGTGTCGCCTAGGCAAACGGGAAGTGGTTGGGTCGAAGAAACTCAGGAAATGCCGGATTGTTGTCAAGGCAGCCCTGGCAGGAATGACGCGAAGGGTGGAGGGGGCGTGGCAAATGACTTCTGTTCAGGTCGGGAAGAGCGACGGGATAGTACCCGTCGTAGTTGTAAAGGGCACGAACACATTAAAGGTACAAATTACATCAAATGTACATTTCTTTCCAGAGTGCGAGAGAGAGAGAATGAGAGGAGACAAAAGTACATGTGCTATCAATTAGTACCCGTCGTAGTTGTAAAGGGCACGAACACATTAAAGGTACAGATTACATCAAATGTACATTTCTTTCCACAGTGCGAGAGAGAGAAAATGAGAGGGGACAAAAGTATATGTGCTATCAATTAATGATAAACCATCATAAAAAAAGGAAAACAATGGCCGTCACAAGTCGTGGGGGTTATCAGAGAGCACGGTATAAAACCAGACAGTTAGGTACATTGGAGGTCTATTCAGGTGGAAAATGGAACTAAACAGTGATCGTATTTGTCCATTCGTCAAGAGTGTTTAACCCATGGTTGACCGAGTCAACTCGTGCAATCCATTTACATTCAGCTCTATTGAGTAGAGTGGACATGCTCCTCCCTCTAATGGGCAGTGTGGGTTTCTCAATGACTAACCACCTCAGGTCTGTGTCAGTGTGTGATTTTTCCATGAAATGTGCGACCAATGGAGCAGTAAGTACTTTGCAGTTAATTCTGCTCTTATGTTGTATTATCCTTTGTTTGACCATTTGGGTGGTCTGGCCAATGTAAATAAGGTCGCACGGACAACAGATGGCGTAGATGACATTTTGTGTTTTGCAGTTTGAGTGGTGGGATAATTGATGAGCATGTCCATTGTAAATGAATTCTTTAGTGTTGAATGTCAGCTCACAGACACTACACGATTGACATTTGAAATGTCCAACCACTGGGTTCAAACCCCATGCGGCTGTGATGGTGTGTTTTTCAGTTGTGGTGGTTGGCCAAGTAATGGCATGCACAAGATGGTTGGCAATGTTGTTCCCTCTCTGGTATGAGAATAGTGGTGGTGCTTGGAATTGTTCCTCAAATCGTAGCATAGGCCAATTTTTCTTGATTATTTTGGAAACCTTGTTGCTGTCCGGGCTAAAAACAGAAACAAAAGGGATTCTGGTCATTGGTTCTTTATTTTGGTTCGGCCTCAGTAAATCCTTGCGATGGTTATACCATGCACGTTTCTTTGCTTGTGTGACCAGACGTCGTGGATAGCCTCTACTGACAAGTTTTGTGACCAAGATGTCTGCCTCTCTGAAGTAGTCTTTTCGCCATTTACAATTTCGGCGAATTCGTAGGAATTGGCCGAATGGCAGTCCATCGTGTAGGCCTCTTGGATGGTTGCTAGAGTAGTGTAACAGGGTGTTACGTTCTGTGGGTTTACGGAAAAGCGATGTTCTAAGCGTACCCTCTTCTGCATGTATAATGACATCGAGGAATGGTAGGTCATTTGATTTAGTATCACTTGTGAATTTGAGATGTTCTTGTGAGGAATTTAGCCAATCAATGAAGGGTTGTAGGGTATCAGCCCACACTGCCCATTAGAGGGGGGAGCATGTCCACTCTACTCAATAGAGCTGAATGTAAATGGATTGCACGAGTTGACTCGGTCAACCATGGGTTAAACACTCTTGACGAATGGACAAATACGATCACTGTTTAGTTCCATTTTCCACCTGAATAGACCTCCAATGTACCTAACTGTCTGGTTTTATACCGTGCTCTCTGATAACCCCCACGACTTGTGACGGCCATTGTTTTCCTTTTTTTATGATGGTTTATCATTAATTGATAGCACATATACTTTTGTCCCCTCTCATTTTCTCTCTCTCGCACTGTGGAAAGAAATGTACATTTGATGTAATCTGTACCTTTAATGTGTTCGTGCCCTTTACAACTACGACGGGTACTAATTGATAGCACATGTACTTTTGTCTCCTCTCATTCTCTCTCTCTCGCACTCTGGAAAGAAATGTACATTTGATGTAATCTGTACCTTTAATGTGTTCGTGCCCTTTACAACTACGACGGGTACTATCCCGTCGCTCTTCCCGACCTGAACAGAAGTCTTTTGCCACGCCCCCTCCACCCTTCGCGTCATGCCTGCCAGGGCTGCCTTGACAACAATCCGGCATTTCCTGAGTTTCTTCGACCCAACCACTTCCTGTTTGCCTAGTTACCACGGTAACGCTGCGACACGCCCCCCACCCTGCCTCCCGCGATGCCCGGACTCCTCCCCCAGCCTTCGACTACCTTTCTTATACGCAGACCTCATACCTGCCCAGGTAGCTCCAGCCTTCACTGCTAGCAGCCTACCCGCCAGAAGAGCCCCATTTGCCTTCCGCTGCCCTGATTAATTCAGGTGAGCCCAAACCTCGCACATTCGGTGCGATCGTAGTTTGAAGCTATTTCACGAGCTTGCACGCTACCGGCCATCTCTCACTCCCAGTACTTTTCCTCCCCGTAGGCACAGCAAGTTTCGCGCGCTGATCATAGAAAGTCAACGATCAGGTAATTCCACTACCCGTGGTCTTTAATCCAGCCTACACCCCTAACCTGGTACTTTTCGTAATGACTTATCCTTTGTCCCCCTCAGCCATCGACTAATGAGTGACTAATCGGACTTCAGCTACCCCCGCCCTTGCGCCTGGGTACTACTGTAAGTTACTTTCCCCGTTTGCTGCAGAATTGCACTCCCCTCCCACTCACCGCCTAATTTGCACTACTCTCTAAACAACTAATCCCATTGGGTATATAACTATACCAATTACCCAACGTTTTCTTAATGTTGGTACACAAACCTTAGTCACCCCCAATTAACACTCCAAACTACACAGCCTATCTTACACCAGTCTCTTGTCAATTAACATCAGTTGGTTTTTAACTAGACCAATTGCCCTACTATTTCTCGATGCTGGTATACAAACCTTAGACACCCCCAATTCACATTCCAAAATATCCCCGCTCCACCCTCACTCCCACCACACCACCACCACTTTCACTGACCTGAGAATAACGTGATCACTCATCCACCTTTTCCACCTCTCCCACCCCCCCATCCCACCCACCCCTATCCCAGTCCCAGCCCTTGGTCTTCCGCTCAATTTGCCCTTTCTGCCCACAGCACTGTTTCCATCGACAACCCTGTCCTGATGACGATCCCGACTAAAGGGGGTCGAAACGCCGTCGACTGTACAGCTTGAATTATACGACGCATATCACGTTCTGTGCTCCTATATAAATAATTTTGTTCTAAGTGATTATAACTTGTTTCTTTGGAGCCATTATTTGATGTAATATTTTGGCTAATGCGTCGATCACGCTGTTTATTTTAACACTTGCACCTTCACTTTCGCCAATTGTATATAGCACCTTGCACCAAGTGTCACGTGGTTGTCACATGATCTGTTCTGTACAGTGCTGCTCTAACTGTATTGTTATGTGAAAGACCATTCCTTTTGTTCCTTGGTGAATAATACTGCCTAAAGTCAACTGACTCCTTGTTTCTTCCTTCCTTGTAATGCATATTGCATACATTATTGAAACTGTCTTGACATAAAACCTGTTGGGAATTGTTTTTTCTTACACGTTATACCCATCCCAACGAGGTTTATGGGTTTTCTCCTGTTTTTTATACAAGTTGTGCTAATAAAGGCACTCTTCACTGTAACTTTGAAGGCATCCCATAAAGGGGCTGCACTCTCCATCGCACCCACATTACTTCAAAGTATTGTACTACCGCCTTTCTTATGGTGTCAGCGTAGATAGGATCTAGCAGTGCTTCAGCTCTAAAATGCCTTGTGAATGGGCGGTGTGTACTGGTGGGAATACTGAGAATCAATTTCAATGGGTTGTGATCTGTTAAGGTGTGTGGAAACGTAGCAATATCCAAAGCCCAGTCATTAGATTCTTCATTCAAGAGCCAATAGTCCAGTCGGGACCAGCTATCATGTGCAGATGTAGCGTGTGTACCCCCCCTAATATCCTCATTGCGTATCTCGTAAACACTGAGCAACTTTCATGGTGCATGCCCCTTGCGGATTGGATTCATCTCTAGCAGGATCCAGATGCGTGTTGAAATCACACCCCCCTCCACTCCTCCACACAAAATGGTTGCATCTGGCCAAGTGCGCAAGACGTTAAGCATTTAAAGAAATACCTGTGGTTCATCTAAAATAGGGCCATAGATGTTAATAACACTGACCAGCGTTACTCCCAGCTTTCCATAAACCATTGCACAGTGCCCCTCGTCATCATTTGATTGGTTTAAACATCAGTCCACTTTCAAACAAAACAAGAAGCCCCCTTGCATACGTGGAATATGATGACGCTAGCTCATAGCCGGCCCACTTAACTGCAATTCTAGTCTCCGATTACTTGGTAGGATGTGTCTCCTGGAGGAGAGCTATCTGCACTGTATGTTTGTCCAAATATGCAAATACCTGACACATTTTTCTTGGGGCACTGAGCCCTCATACATTCCATGTGAGACAAGTGTATCTTTCGCCCATGGGCTGAGAATACTAAATTAAGCTGAAGCGAATAGTGAGTCGTGTGCATAAATGTAACAGTAGGTACGTGTTGTGGGCAACATATCGGTACAATCACTTGGAACAACAACCCCTTGTGAACAATAAACCCCCCCACCCCACCCACTTCAGCAATCCCAATTCGCCAAAGCCATATCCCTGGTATACACCAAACCCCAACATAAAAAACTATTGAGAAATTTCAGGTGGGGTACACTCTTTGGGAGACACTGCAGCACAACAACTCCCAGATGAACCAGGGAGGTGGCTGCCTTTTCTCTCTAAGTGCTCCCTGAATTATCCATCCTGAATTATCCGAAGCAATTTACAATTGTAACGACAGCCGAGCAGCTAGCACTGTAACCCTTGTATATCATTATCAATAACTATATAGGAGTACAATATACCAAATTGCCAGATGACAAACATTTATAGATAAAAAGCTCGATGTGAATGGCTGACCCAACTTGTTAGTTTCTGAGGAACACAAGGTCCACAATGTTTAAACAAAATAGCCACAGTACAGTGTTCTCCCTTGTAGACCCACAATGAAATATAACAGTTACCAGCTTCAGTCCCTCCATCTGATATATCTGGAGGGACATGTTTCTTGTGACAGAGTGATTTGGCAAACTCCATGGCTCGCTTAGGGCTGTTGAAAACCTTGGCCTTATCGTCTATGCCTATCCGAAGGCGGGCTGGGTAGAGAATGGCATATTGAGTGTTGTTGTTCATTAGTAGCTTCTTCACAGTTTGGAATTCCTTCTGTGCTGCCTGAACAGGGGCTGTAAAGTCCGGATAAAAGGATAGTGTATTACCCTGATAGGATATGGAACGGGCAATAATCGGCCTGTGAGGGGTACCTGGAGGTGGGCAATACGCCAAGGACCGATGAGCGCTCTCCACAATGAGCAGATCAGACAGATTGTCAACGCCACAAATTTCGTGGAACACAGTTTCCACGTAAGTTTCCAACTTGCCCACATTTGTGGATTCTGGCAGCCCTAGTATGAGCACATTATTGCGCCGTGAGCACGCTTCGGAATCCTCATTCATGGCTTGGATGACTGCCAGAACCTGCTCCATGTCAGAAATCTTAGATGAGGTTTGCTGCAGCCCATCTTCAGTGGTGGAGATGTGCTGCTCGGCCAAGCCAATACGAACAGCATGTCCATCGATTTTTGCGGATATGGTATCCATTTGACTATTAAGGGCCGCAATTTTGTTGTCTATAGACTGCAAGCTGGCTTGAATGGCAGTTAATGTCTTTTCCAGTGCTGTTGGCGGTGTACCGGCGGTGTCGAGCTCTAAGTCAGACGCTGTAGTGCGCCCCTGCTTACTAGTTTTCCGCAGTTCAAAGGTGAGGTGCGGTTGGTGTGTTGCGTGCTGTCCGTTCCCGAGTCGTAGGTGACCAGGGAGAGTTGCGGCACGCCACCAGAGTGCACATGGCCACTTCGTTGTGACCCCCTTCAAGCTAGTAGGACATCTGGAACTTCAATAGTAAGGATAGCCCACACAGATCACCATATCGTCGCACATGTACTCACTGTGGTAATATCAGCACAATCCTCGTTCAGCAAAACATGGCTCAGGCAAGCAGCAGATGTAAGCTATGCAGTGTTGTCCGTCGAGCACCATGCAGGCACGTGGATCTCTAAATGGAGTCACCATGCAGTATTATCATACAATGCAGAAGGCAGCAACCATCCAGCCGTTTCGCGGGCGAGTTGTCACTGCACAATAGGAAGGGGGGTCAAGCACACTGGGCCGGGTAAAAAAATTCCAAGAGCAGACCTGTCCTCAGCGCAAACCACACAAGCAGCTCTCAGATACTCACTATACACGAGCCAGATCTCAGGCCGCAAAGGCTTGCAGACCCGTTCAGCTGCGTCACCGCACTTGATCAGCGCAAGAGGCCTCCAGTCAGGGAGATTCCCATCAGGCACTCAGGAGTCGCAGTGCGGGGGTCCCGCCGGCCGGCAGGTGAGACACCTCAACACACCAGCAGTGCGACCCCCGATCCCCCGCAGAGATGTCCAGCAGGTCTTCAGGCGCCCCCACACACCATCAGGGAGGCCCAGGCAGACGCGCCGCTCTCCAGTCCCAGAAGTCCCGGTCTAAGAATTTTTTTAAATCGGCCCCCCGATCCCTCATAGTTTTTCGAATACTGAAATAGACAGTTTGTGAGCATCGTCGACAGTTACGACCCACACACGGAAATCGATTGGTCAATCTACATCAGAAGCACAAAAGAAAGCAAGGAGCAACGGGAAGCAAGATTAGAAGCTGTTCGAATACAAACTGCTCAAGCCCGTAATTCTCAAACGAATGAGCAACGAGAATCAAGATTGAAAGCCGATCGAGTGCGCACTGCTCAAGCCCGTTCTTCTCAAACGAACAAGCAACGAGAATAAAGATTGGAAACAGATCGATTACGCACTGCTCAAGCCCGCTCGAATGAAACAGGAGAGCAACGAGAATCAAGATTGGAAAACGATCAATTACGCACTGCTCAAGCCCGCTCGAATGAAACAGTAGAGCAACCAGAATCAAGATTGGAAGCCAATCGAGGACGCACTGCTCAAGCCACATTTAGAAATGTTTTCAAATATAAAATGAATACGTTTCAATAACAATGACACAATGTAAATTTAATGTTATCATAACGAGTTTCCTTGAATTTCCTTTCTTCTGAGATCGTAGCAATGCGCGACGGGTAAGCTAGTATTGTTATGAAAATATTGAGAATCAAAATATCGACTTTACATAACATAATGAAAGGGCAAAAATATCGACTACCAAAATATGCTCCACCACAACAACATTTTTTGTCAGAATATGTCATTAGTAATAATTAGCATTATTGTAATTTTTTTTAAAGTACATTCTTTTTTTAATTAATATATTTTAAAAAGGTCTAACAGAAAATAACATATAACCATTACTTATTAACTTTTTAAAAAACTAGTGGACTGATTCACTAAACATAAAAACATACTTAAGAGTGTCTTCAGTTTGAAAAAGTTATGTTTTTTACAAGGTTTGTTTTTCACAAAGGCTTGTAAGTGTCTTCTCAAAGTTTTGTGAATAGACGTGTGAAAATGTGTAATGTATGCATTATAGCATAACTCACTCCATTTTTAAATTAGTAAAATAAATTAAAAATAAGTTGATTTATAAATAACAATATTTAATATCATACATGATATAGTTATGTCGCAATGTATTTGTAGCATCATTTTCTAGCTACATTTTCATGTATAACAGTTGTCACTGACACCTGTTATGGGAGAGGATGTGGCGCAGTGGCCAGAGCAGTCGACTCAGGAGATCGGGATCTGGGTCTGAGTCTCATCTGTGGCTCAACAACCTTTGATTCTCAGAAAATCAAGTAATGTCCCCGTGCCCATGGGCAGGGCCTGGGTGATAAGCCACGGTATATAAATCTACAAACATACAATAAAATATCGAAATATTAGCTTGGGAGCTACTGGTAGCTCATTAGCTACCTTGATGTGACTTGTTGAAGGTACCCAGCCCCGAGGATATAGGCCCATTGAAGAAGGAGGTGGTGCTCATTTTTAGACCATTGGAGTTGCAGGCAGCCAAACCAATGGCAAGTATCCACACTAACACGTACATACTATGAGAACTCGAGGCAGTAAGACAGCCTGCATCATGATCACCTTTATCCGCTCCCAGTTTAGCAGAGTTGCATAGAGATTGGTCATGTTGCAAGTCCGCTCTATTAATCACACTGTGATAATGAACACTCCCCATGAAAGCCTGTCAGAAGGAACAGTAGAGTGACTTTAGTGCCAGGCTGCAGAGGTTGGTCATGATCAATAATCCTATATGGGGAGGTCAGATTTGATATCCCGTTGGAAACTCACCAGGATATTCATTGATCGGAAGTAGCTCGCAACATAGAAAAGGATCCTTGACGTATAACATAGTTATTATGGCACAGTTTATATTTTTATATTTATGTAACAGCCGGTATGTAATATTAAGGCAGTATGGGTGATATAACCAACATTATAGTTAATTTATTTAAAACACATGTTCTAATACTTTTTATTTTATTTTACCAAATGGTGTTGATATCATCGACACTGTAGTTTTTAAAGCCATTATATAACTGGTTATGGAACATTTTGCTCACTCATGCATATCTTATGGACTCCTAAGTACATATAATATAATATAATATGCATGAAAGAGTAAGATACGCAGATGAGTAAGTTATGCATAAATGAGACACGTCAAGGAAGTTACTCATGCATGCACAAATGATACCAAACAACGTTATTGACATCTTGAAATTGTCGAAAAATTAGGCATTACAAGGGTTGTCCAAACAAAACACCCAATATTCATGAGTGATATTGGGCAGAAAAATACAGAAAAGGGAATGCATATTTTAGGTAACATTCCATCTTGCCTGAAGTTGATCGGATTCACAAAAATACTTGAGCCCATTCCTTCTTGCTTAGTCAGTTGGTGATGATGACAGTGGTAGACCATATGCGAAGGAAATTACCACAAATTTCATAGGGTAGATGGAGTAAAAATAGAAGTGATCACGGAAAAATGTGACATTCGATTGTTTTTTTTTTCCATTGAGGATAAAAAAATCCTATTTATATGTTATTCAGATTCTCCAATTTAGGAGTTCTTAAAATTCGGGAAACACTTGCACACTCACACATATAAAATCAGAACATTGTACATAGCCATTAACACCAGAGATAGGGCTTCATAAGAAGATATTAGGGTCATATATAACGGTCCGGAAGAAATGCCCCTTGACCCAGCTAGGCAGGAAGGCTTGAAACATGTCGACCACAAAAAGGGCTAAAGAAGAATTGATGTTCATTCGATCCATACTAGTTTTTAGACATGCCATAGATTACCTTCAGAGAATAAAGCAGTAGATACTGGTTATCAATTACCAATTATAGTTTTCTCACTGCACCCACTGCTCACTATCACCACCAAATAACCTAGTGGGACAAGGGCCAGAAAATATCTCCACCAAGAGCCACCTTGTTTGAGAGGCCTACTGGAAATTGCACCATCCCCCCAGTAAGGAGCAGAACCGATAATCAAGCATGCTACCTAAATCCTTAAGCTTTTTCACATAGAGAGGGGGTTATTTAAAACATTTTTTTTTAACTTACCTTCACCTCTGGCCCCCCGTTGCATTCTGGCTCCTCTCTCCACACCTTACGGGAAGCAGGCAGCTTCCCTCTCGCTCCCCTAAGCCAATCACATTGCTGCAATGGCAGCGTTGTGATTGGCTAGGATGCCAACCCCACAGGCGTCTATGCGGAGGCCATTTACTCTATGTAGGCTGCATGCAGCCTTCGTAGAGAAAATGCAAATTGTGTATGACTGGTTTGGTCTGCCCTGGGGCAGATCAAACAATCCGTGCCCTCAAAATGGGCAAGCCAATCCTTCCCTGCCTGGAGCGGGAACGCACACCCGCCTGCCCCAACCAAACCCTGCCTTCTGCTTTCTTGCAGTGCGAGAAGCAAAAACATAAAATGGTATTTAAAATACCATTTTATGTTTCTGCTGCTCGCATTGCGAGAAAGCAGTGAGGCGATGCTCCTCTGCCCAACTGGAGGAGCCGCCCCTGATATTTAAGCAGCTCAACTAAATTACGCCACTGGCATAAGTTATGTTGCTTGCTATTTTGGCCCATTGACAAAAGTTACTCATTTTGGTGAATTGCATGAGGATAAGAGCGAATCTTAAGATTACTTTCAAGTACTTAACCATTTTTGTGAATTGCAATGTCAGTTTTAAGCTAAGGATGCCCTTAAACATTTCTTAAAGTTTCTTAAGTTAAGAGAATTTATAACTTGGCCTCTATACAATTAAAAATCCCTATAACTGTAAATAATGTTATAAAGTAATTAAAAATGCAGTTATCTCAAAATAAAAAACATTTATTAATTACATAAAATAATTTTCAAATAAATTAAAACATTTACTATTCATTTAAATAAAATAGTAAGACACAATATAAACAGAAATAATTACCAATGGTTAAAAAATGTATCAAACATATGCTGAGAATTAATATAATAAGGGGCTGTTTCGGATGTCGTTCGGAAACTGTTCCGAACGAATTGGTATGGAATTGTTTCTGAACGAATCAGGTCCTGCAAGTCTGAACGTTTGATTACGATGCTTCCCAACATCGTTCGGTTGGACTCAATTAACATCAATGAGAGCCTGTGCTCTGAACGAGAACACAGGCTCCCATTGAAAAAAGGGGTCGTCGGGAAAACCTTGCACCCTGTGCAGGCACCCCCTGGTGCCTTCAACACTGTAAATGGTTGTGAAGAGGGGTCCCATGGGTACTCCCATGGGACTGATTCGGAAGGCTCCGGGTGAAGGGAGGCATGCTAGGGGCCCCCAAAGTCACCTTCCGACAGCCATTTGGTGTCAGGTACATCGAATCTGAATGGCTGTCCGGATTGGTCATCCTAATTGCTTGTTCGGAAACTGTGGCCATAGATTTGTACGATTCTGCTCCGAAAGACTTAGCCTGTCCGAATGCCTTTTGGAACCGAATCAGACAGCCCGAAGGGTTTCAGTGCTTCGTAATCGGTCATTGGAAAATGTGTATGATTCTGTCAGAAACAAGTGTTCCGAATCGGACTCTGAGATACTGAATCCCATTCGGAGCCTCTCCGAATGACATTGGAATCGGCCCCTAAATGTTTTATTGGAAATTTATACCAAAATTAATATTTCTTGCACACTAAAAACTTGAGAATGATACATTAATTTTATGAAACAGAAAACAGTAGAAACATAAAAAATGAAGTAAACTATACACTTTAAATATATGCAAAACAGCTAATTACAGTCCTACCAACATTTTGGAAAGTGCCTACATTTTGAAGTCACATGTAATATTCTACCTGCAGCCTAACACACACAGAGGAAAAGTCATACATTGCAAAGGAACGTCTGCTATTCTAACTGCAGTCCAACAATTTTTGGGAAACTGCATATATTGAAGGAGGGAAAATTTACAATTTTCTAACTCAAAGCTGGCAAATTTTGTGGAAACTGCATATCTTTTGAAAGGTGGGGGCAAATCTTTTCAAATTCCAGTCAAATATCAGAAAGTGGATATATTGGAGGGGTCAGATTTAGTATTCTAACTCCAATTAATACGATTATTATACAACTATTCACTAATCGCAACAAACCCATCAACCCAAACAATAAAGTGCTGCAAAAAATTACAACATGCAAACACATAAATGTCAATATCAAACAAAATAAATTTAAAATATCAAACAATTTAAAAATAGTTAATCTATACTTTAAAAAATATAATATACCACTCAAACTCAATACACTCCACAACAATTATCTATAAGGAAATCTGCAGAAATATTATTTAAATAATTCTGAGTTAAAAATATACATAATTTAGACATTAATCAACTAATATCAATGTACATAGATTTTATTAAAAACACTACCCACCAAATCCTCCAAAACCTAGAACCCACATGTTTAAATAATGATGTAAATAATTATTAACTATATGAACAAAAACAAAACATTAAATAATAATTATGAAACAGTTCAAATTAATATATCATTTGAAAATATATCATTTAAAAAAATTAACAATCCAGAAGAAGAAAAAGTTGCTATACTATTTTTAAAAATATTCAAAATACAATAAAAAATGAAATACAAACATAATGCAATAAAAAGCAATATTATAGTAAATGGTATTTGAAAGTTTGATATTATAATAAAAATTAAAAAACATATATACTTTCCTTCTATATTTTAAACTACAACATTTTTGTAGTCACCCTATTTTGACCGTGATGTTATGGTTAGGCGATATCTTAGAGTTGATAGTTGATGCAGTACCAACAATAATAAGAGTTCCAGAATGTCTCTGTTGGAGGACTGCTGTAAAATCTAATGTAAATAGAACAGATGATGGGCATAATGCTGAATTAATCAACTATTCACCCCCAGTCAAAGATCGGGGTTCAATGCATATTTTTTGCACGCCACACTATTCCAGTTTGGACCTAGCCATAGGCGTGGCTGATGAAGGGTGAAGACCCGAAACCGGTGCCAGGATGCTAGTATGTGGTCCAGAGAGGACCTGGCTTGGCAGTTCAGTCTGGACTGTTCCGATGAGGAATAGGGTCAAGACTGATTTGCATATGGCTTGGTCTAAATTGGGGTGGCATGGTGTGCAAAAGAACAATGGATTTAACCGAGATCCTTAGACTGGGGGGAATGTTTTGATTTGCTCTGCATTCAGTCCATTATTTGTGTGTCTTTTGTTAAATCTATTGTGACATCATTCACCAAATAGCCCCTTTAATGGAAGGTTTTCTGTTGGGGCGTTCCAGGGCAATACCAGAAACTATGTGAATGAATGAATGGAGACTTTTATCGCGCGACTTAGCCCAAGGGCATCAAGACGCCTAAAAGATGGTACATCTTGTAATGTGAAGCGTTGCAGGACTACAAATAGGCCTCTTAAAAAGAGCCATGTTTTTAGTGCTTTACGGAAAAGCACGGTGGATGATTGCCCTTTTAGTTCAGGGGGAAGCGTGTTCCACAGCCTCGGGGCAAGAAAGGAGAAGGCCCTCCCTCCCCACCTGGCTTTGACAACTCGGGGGACAGACAAAAGGTTTTTATTAGAAGAGCGAAGAGCTGTGCCGGGAGAGTAAGGGGATAGAAGGGACCAAATACCTTCTGCACTTGTTCCATGCAAGGCCCCATGGGTGAGGCAAAGGATCTTAAAGTTAATCCTGGACTGGATAGGTAGCCAGTGCAGATTCTTCTTGGCTAGAGAGGTTGAGGAGAGTCTAGGAGCGTCCAGAACAAGCCTGGCCGCCGTGTTTTGCACTATCTGTAGGCGCTGGAGCAGCTTTAAGTTTGATCTCTGAGTAGAGCGCATTACAGTAGTCCAGTCCCGAAGAGACGAGAGCCACTGTAACCTGATTCCGGGCTTCTGAAGAGAGGTAGTGTGCGACCTTTCGCAAAATCCTGATGACACCACAGCAGGTTGAAACAGTCCTACTGACCTGACGGTCAAAGGAAAGAGTGGTGTCTATTAGCACACCCAAATTCCGGGCGGATTGAGAGGGCAGGGGGCACACTCCAAGGGACGGAGGCCACCAGTCACTCGACCAAATGTCCTGTTTACCCCTGAAGATCAGGACCTCGGTTTTCTCACCGTTTAGCTTCAGAAAATTCTGAATCATCCACCGAGAAACTGCCTCCATACAGTTCCTGAAGTTAAGGCGCAGAGATATTCACCGATTGGGAGAGGGAGACCATGATTTGAGTGTCTTCAGCGTATAACAACACTTCCAGCCCGAAGGATCTTACCAGCCTGGCAAGTGGGGCCACATAGATGTTAAAAAGTGTGGGGTTCAGGGATGAACCCTGAGGAACCCCACACTGCAAAGGTTTGACGGGGGAGAGGAATTCACCCAGCTTGACCCTCTGTTCTCTTTGGTTAAGAAAAGAGGTTAGGAGGCTCAATGCTGGGCCCTCAACTCCCATCTCCCTGAGGCGTGTTACCAGGATAGAGGGGAACAGGGTATCGAAAGCAGCTGTCAAGTTGAGCAGGACCAGAAGGTTAGTCTGGCCCCTGTCGACTTTCGAGCGGATATTGTTGATGACCACTGTAAGGGCAGACTCAGTAATATGGCGAAAACCATGCTGAGAAGGATCCAGCAGGCTGGAGCCATCCAGAAAGGCGCTCAGATGTTGATTGAGATGTGCCTCAAGTATCTTTGCTGGGGCAGGTAGCAGGGATATAGGGCAAAAGTTCTTCAGAACCCCGGGGTCCAATGTCGCCTTTTTCAAAAGGGGCTTGACAACCGCCATTTTCCAAGAGGCGGGGAAAATACCTTCAGTAATTGCTGAGTTCATCACCTTAAAGAGGGGAGGCAGCACTACCTCCCTGCAGTCTTTGAAGATCTTAAGAGGACAGGGATCCATATTTTATTTTATCAGGGAGCAGGTTTAGCTGTTCGGCGGTAAGAAGGGGAAAATTGAGGAGGCTACTACGAAGTTCTTTCACCTGGCATTCGGGAATGGGAAATACAGGGAGGGATGGAGCACCCAAGTCGCGGTTGAGGGGTTCAAGAGCGGTATAGATATCCACTATCTTTGTGTGGAAGAAAGTGGAGATCTTGTCACACAGCTCCTAAAATCCCGCTATGGGGTCTAGCGTCTGAAGAGTAGAAAAGGAGTCTACAATCTTAAACAATTCCCTGGAAGAGTTGAGGGAGGCCGTCAAATTAGCGAAATAGCCCTTCTTTTCCTCAATTACCGCCGATTTATACTCTTTAAGGAGACGTTTATGTTTTTCCTTCTCCTTGGGATCAAAACAAGTCCGCCAGAGCCTCTCCTGTTTCCTACAGCCCTGCCTTAACAACCTGGGCGCATCAGAGAACCAGGGAGCTGAGGGTCTCTTTCTGGCCGAGTAATGTTGTTTAGCAGGGGCCAGGCTATCCACTGCTCTCGCAATGGTGTTAAAGTCGAGAGCAGCGGAATTGGAATCCCAAGAAGTGGGGGACCTGAGACTGGTCATAAATGGAGAAAGTGTCTCATTTTTAATCATCCTGTAGTTCCTTTTCAATTCCCACTTCCTAAGGTCAAAGGGGGAAGAGGAAGAGTGATGAAGTTTAAGTTCAAGGGGGATGGCCAAATGGTCTGACCATGAAAGGGGAATAGGGGAGCCTATCGCTAGCCTAGGGTCATTTGAAAAAAAACCCATCCAGTGTATGCCCGTCTAGATGGGTAGGGCTATCCACAAGTTGCAGCAATCCACAGGAAGCCAAATAATCTACCAAGGAAGAGGTGTCACTGGAGTTTGTATTTTCAAGATGAAAATTAAAATCTCCCAATAGGGTCATTTTGGGTCTATTAATGAAGGGTTCTAAAATGTTCAGCAGATCGTAGCGAAAAACAGACCTGGGGCCCGGGGCCTGTAGAGCAAACGGCCAGAGAAGGAGACTGTGGGAGAAGAATTAAGAGAAAAATACATAGCTTGGAAGGAGTCTGAAGAGGTGGAGAGGAATTCAGTACGACATATTAAAGAGCTCTTATACAATATACCCAGTCCTCCTCCCCTACGTCCAACTCCATCCATCCGTGCTAGGGCATAGCCCTCAGGAATGGCATTCACAAGCTCAGGACCCGTGGATTCCGATGCCCAAGTTTCCGTGATGAAGGCCCAAGAGGGCTTCCTAACGGAAACGGAAATGTGAGTTGAGGACTCAGTTAGGTGGTGCCTACTGTAAGAAATCAGGCATTTGATTGAGAGAGTGAAAACTCTGCTCAAGAAACAACCACAACCCTTGCCCAAATGAACCATCAAAGCCACAAATTTAACCTGTGCATAACCCTCTGTTAGCTTGGCACAAAAACTGTCACGGTTAACTTAGAGACACTGTGCTAAGTATTTAGGCAGTACTCAAGCAGTATTAAAGTGAAAACACAACACAAAATAAATTCCACACCTATGTCATAAAAATATAGTACATTTTAAGAAATAAAATGAGCCCAGAAAGACACAAAACATCAATCAGTAAAATCAGAGATATTCCATTTTCGGTAGGTATAGCACCTAGAACCACAAAGAGCCACTTATGGTCATCTGGTCATGCTAGATAGGGGAAAATTCACAAATTCAGACCAATCACGATGAAGTGCTGTCTGGCTACAGGGACCGGGTTCATCCCTCTGAAAAAAGTTCCTGCTCAAAGTTTGTCATAAAAAATTCAAGATTACAGAATTTCACAGGAGCAGTTTCAACTAAAGGCAGCCAAGGTTCAAGGACTTGGAGAGGAACCAATTGGGGATTAGGAATTCACTTCCAGAGAGACCAGCAAACCTCAAGGAATTCCAGCTGCAGGTCCAATAGATCCAGTTGCAGGTCGAGTCAGGGCCAACTACAGTAGATCAGTAGGGCAATTGCTGGGAGGCCTCTGTATTTGTTGTGTCCCTTTAACCCCTCCATGCTGATGACGAACCCCAGCCGTCATGCACTACGGTGCTTGTGTGCTGATGACGGCTGGGGTTCGTCACGGCCCGCCCCTGTTCGTGTTGTTTACAGCACACCAGGGGAATCGCGGCCGCATGGAATGGGTTAACTTAGAACAGAAGGTCAGCCAACTGAATGCTGGAGTCACTCACGTAGCCTGGGATGAAGGGAGCTGGTCCAGTCTTCCTTCGCAGACAGCAGGACTGGCCTTCAGTCAGCAGGGTAGTCCTCTGAGGAACAAGGAAAGCCTCAAGCAACTGGGCAGTTATCTGTAAAAAAAAGTCAGGCTTCAAGCAGCATGGCAGTTCTTTGGTGACACAGGCAGGCCTCGAGCTGCAGGATAGTCCTCTGAGGGACAAGGCAAGCCTTGTGGGGAATAAGGCAGTCCTTCTTCTGCAATGTCTGCATGTATAGATGTGCACTGAAGAGTGGCCAATATTTATACCCAGTGACAGCCTTTGAAGTGGGGGAATTTTCTAGACTACCCCCACACCTGGCTCCATCAAGTTCTTTACTTTCACAGCCAAGGCAGCAAGAAGCCTGGGGTGGATGACGAAGGACAAGTGCCAGGTTTCTTTGTATGTGCTGGAGGAAAGCCCTTTGCAATGTAATTGGGGCAGTGTACAGCTCTGCTCGTAACTATTCTGGCAGGATGGCCCAGTCTGCCCACATCTAGTCTCCTATTGTTCACTGTCTAGACCCAATATGCATTCTTAATGGGTGAGGCTTAACAAGTCCAGGCAGCAGGAAACCTTTAGAAAGCATTAGAAGCATTTGAGCAGGAACATGCCAACTTTTTAAAAGTATCAACACCATAAACAGGGTCTGGGCTCACTGGCAATAAGGACAAGCCTCACCAGAACAATAATAAACCAAAAAGCGGTACCAATATTGCCACGCTACTTATGTAATGGATCACGGGTGATCACTCGAATCACTGAACAAAACAGTAATTCTCAACGAATCTTATTTCAGAATGAATCAAATTTTGTT
Source organism: Lissotriton vulgaris (assembly GCF_964263255.1). Taxonomy (NCBI): domain Eukaryota; kingdom Metazoa; phylum Chordata; class Amphibia; order Caudata; family Salamandridae; genus Lissotriton; species Lissotriton vulgaris. The sequence goes on from NC_141694.1 coordinate 1,691,202,880, forward strand.
TTATTTTTTACTTAATGCATGTATCAAATCAATGTGCACCTTTTTTCTTTTTTCAAATAGAAAACATTTATAATAGATCACAATGAACACGACTTAAACAAGAAAACAAGAGGAAAGTAATATTTTTCACAAAAATCACGACTTACATTCAACATTCATACCACACAACATATCAAAACTACATACATTACAGTTTTTTACAAATATTTACACTATCACAGTTTGAAAAAACATAGCATTGGAAATAAGCAAGTAAACAATATTAGTATGTTTCCGAGTTACTCAAGGGTTCCTAATGCCGAATAGAAGAGGTCTACGCGTTTCGATAACCCCTGGTTGTGGGGAAATCTCATCAGGACCATATGCCTGTGAATGGAGAACGAAATTGGATCAGGCGGGTGGACAAGACCAAAACCTCACAACGCTACAGTGGGGATAGAGAAAGCTAATCATACCTCTCAGTTGCTGGCTTCACTTTTGTGGTTGAAACTGTGGACAAAAGATTATGTAATTTTTAGCCTCTGAAGTAAACACGCCAGAGAGGCGTTCATTCAATCTTAAGGGAACATTCATTCGTGGCTACTCACATAGTCTTACGCCTGCTGTGGCTGTGTTATTAACTGGAAATGAAGTTCGGGTGGAAGTGGATATCTGGGGGGGATAAACAGAACTGGTTATAGGATTTTATGGAAGGAGCTCGTGTCAGTGGTCGTGATGATTTGCTAATGCGACTTACTGTTAGTTAATAGCGCGGGGAGTTCACGGGTGTTTGTGTCCGCCTGGAGCGATTTTGCGGCGTGCTCCGGTCTCCTGCAGGGGAAAAGGGAGCTGGTGTCAGGTATCCCAATTGGTTGAAAAAGGTCGCCTCTCTAGCGATGTTCGCCTCACATGGTTTTTCCGTTTACCTGTTTGGGTTGTGTCCGCTGTGTCAATCGGGGGGTCCGCGCTCTTCGGTCTCTGTTCGTAAGTCCAGTTACCGGCACCATCCAGTCGGTAGCTCTGATCTCGCGTCTTGTGATTTTACTCACTCAAATCGAGCGCGCCCACGATACAACCAGCCATGGGAAATGTCAACACGGAGGCAGAACTACAAGAATTGGTAGTTTCACCGATCTTTAATCTGTCAAATAGAAGTCTCACCACGTCGGAAACAAGCATTCTAGAAAAAGGTCTTTCCTTTGTCCCCAGGAGACATACCAACTTTGTTAAACTCAAAATGGAGGCCCTCGAATTCTGTCGTAAAATCAAACTAAAATCCTTCTTCGCCCAAACACCAGTGAATTTACCACTAGAGGTTACTGGATTGAAGAGAAAGTCTAATTTTTGTCCACCAGGGAACAAAGTCGCCAAAGAAATCATCACTTTCGAAAAAACAATCTTATCAGCAATAACCAAAATGGAAGAGGGAAGAAATTGGACAAAATTCAACATCTCACAGGATGAAAAACGGGCTTTAGAAAATCTCAAAAAAGACACTTCAGTTGTAATAAAACAGGCGGACAAGGGAGGTGCCATTGTCGTATGGGACACAGAGAATTACAAAAAAGAAGTGATGAGCCAACTTGATAATGCCAGGTGCTACAGGAAAATAGGCAAGAACCCCACTACAGAATTGCAACAACAACTCAACCCAATTCTGGAAAAAGGTTTAGCAGAAGGAATAATCGGTAAGAAGGAATTCGAATACCTCAAAAGCAACACCCCACGAATACCTTTATTTTACGTCTTGCCAAAGATTCATAAAGACGAAAAGAACCCCCCCGGCAGACCAATTGTCTCCGGATGTGAGTCATTATTCGAACCAGTGTCCAAGTTTGTAGATTTTTTCTTGAAACCCTTTATGACAGAAGTGAAATCATTCCTTCGAGACACAACTGATTTTATTAATAAACTCTCGACCATTCCATTTAACCAAAACGAAGACTTCTTAGTCACAATGGATGTATGCTCACTGTACACCCAGATCCCCCAGAGTGATGGTCTGGATGCAATACAGTTTTATTTAGACAAACGACCAAGACCTACCAGGGTACCAACAGAGTTCATTATGCAATTAGCAACACTGGCATTAAAGAAAAACTACTTTAATTTCAACGGCGAATTCTTTTATCAGACAAGTGGCGTAGCCATGGGGTGCCCCTTTGCACCGGAATTAGCTATACTGTTTATATCTTTATATGAAGAGAAGTTTGTGTACCAGTCAAATCCATTCAGGGACAAAATTACAAGTTGGAGTCGATATATCGACGATGTTTTTTTGACTTGGAGAGGGACGGAAGAGGATTTAAAGGAATTCCATGATTGGCTAAATGCAAGAACGGAGGAAATCAAATTTACTATCAACTACTCTAAAATAAAAATGGTGTTCCTCGATGTAGAAGTTTACCCGACTGATGACGGCTTGGTTACAACACTATACAAAAAAATGACGGACAGAAATAAGGCATTGCACTTCAACAGCAGCCACCCACGTAATTTGAGAGAAAATCTCCCATTCGGACAGTACTTACGGATCAAGAGAAACTGCCACTTTAAGGATGAATACATGTTGCATGCTGAGAACTTGACTGAAAATTTGGCACAAAGAGGCTACCCCATCAAACTACTGAGAAGGACAATGAAGAGAGTTTGGTGGATCCCTCGAGATACGCTACTAAAAAATAAGGTGAAACCAACTTTAAACAGGATTGTTTGTGTCTCCACATTCTGCCCAAACTCAAATGTCTTCAAAAAAGCAATTTTACAAAATTGGCATCTAGTGGAAAATGTAGACGAGACACTTAAAGAAAAGCCATTATTTGCCTTTAAAAAGGACCAAAGTGTGGCCAATCACTTAGTTCGAGCAGCACTAAAGCAGAATATACCAACAATTAGCACTATGCTAGGACTACCACCGATCCAAGGTCATCACAGATGCGGCTCTTGTATCTGCTGTTCAAGCACAGAAGAAGGTAACCTGTTTCAACATAAACAGATATCCTGGAAACACGAAAAATTTACAAATTGTAAATCGAAGTACGTCATATACGGCATCAAATGCCCCTGTGATAAACTATATATCGGAAAAACAAGTCAGGAGGTGAGATGCCGGATTACCCAGCACAAATCACGCATCAAAAAGAATGTGATAACGGCCCCACTGGTGAATCATTGGGTAAATCACAAACACACCGTCGACGAATTAAGATGGACAGTGATTGCAAAAATTGAGAAAGACCCCAGAGGTGGTGACATTGAGGAGAAATTGTCACACACTGAAGCCATGCTGATAGTCAAATTCAATTCAGCAACAAATGGCCTCAATGAACTCTCGGAGCTTTACCGCCTGTGATATACTAATTATGATGTAAATACCGAGATTCTGACTACTGTCTCCCACACAGACTGTGAACTGGGCTACACACACCCAAACTCAACAGAAACACAACCCGTTTCCTTGACAACGGACATCTAAACTACAATCCCCACAACCCCTTGGGAACCAGGAAGTGAGTAAAATCACAAGACGCGAGATCAGAGCTACCGACTGGATGGTGCCGGTAACTGGACTTACGAACAGAGACCGAAGAGCGCGGACCCCCCGATTGACACAGCGGACACAACCCAAACAGGTAAACGGAAAAACCATGTGAGGCGAACATTGCTAGAGAGGCGACCTTTTTCAACCAATTGGGATACCTGACACCAGCTCCCTTTTCCCCTGCAGGAGACCGGAGCACGCCGCAAAATCGCTCCAGGCGGACACAAACACCCGTGAACTCCCCGCGCTATTAACTAACAGTAAGTCGCATTTGCAAATCATCACGACCACTGACACGAGCTCCTTCCATAAAATCCTATAACCAGTTCTGTTTATCCCCCCCAGATATCCACTTCCACCCGAACTTCATTTCCAGTTAATAACACAGCCACAGCAGGCGTAAGACTATGTGAGTAGCCACGAATGAATGTTCCCTTAAGATTGAATGAACGCCTCTCTGGCGTGTTTACTTCAGAGGCTAAAAATTACTTCATCTTTTGTCCACAGTTTCAACCACAAAAGTGAAGCCAGCAACTGAGAGGTATGATTAGCTTTCTCTATCCTCACTGTAGCGTTGTGAGGTTTTGGTCTTGTCCACCCGCCTGATCCAATTTCGTTCTCCATTCACAGGCATATGGTCCTGATGAGATTTCCCCACAACCAGGGGTTATCTAAACGCGTAGACCTCTTCTATTCGGCATTAGGAACCCTTGAGTAACTCGGAAACATACTAATATTGTTTACTTGCTTATTTCCAATGCTATGTTTTTTCAAACTGTGATATTGTAAATATTTGTAAAAAACTGTAATGTATGTAGTTTTGATATGTTGTGTGGTATGAATGTTGAATGTAAGTCGTGATTTTTGTGAAAAATATTACTTTCCTCTTGTTTTCTTGTTTAAGTCGTGTTCATTGTGATCTATTATAAATGTTTTCTATTTGAAAAAAGAAAAAAGGTGCACATTGATTTGATACATGCATTAAGTAAAAAATAAAACAAAATTTGATTCATTCTGAAATAAGATTCGTTGAGAATTACTGTTTTGTTTAGTGATTCGAGTGATCACCCGTGATCCATTACATAAGTAGCGTGGCAATATTGGTACCGCTTTTTGGTTTATTATTAACTTTTTAAAAGTGCCATTTTCAAAATGTTAATCTAAAATCTGACCTTAGCATTAAAAAGGGTGTTAAATTACAATTCATTTGAGTCCAAACTTGACATCCCTATACACTTCCAATGAAAATGTTAGCACTTAATACATGTAATAAGGTAACCCAATGTTATCTAATGGGAGAGAGATAGGTGCTAAAAGAGTGTAAGTGAGCAACAAACTTAGGGTTTTTTCAGTACCAGGACATGTAAAACTAAAGTACATGTGTCCTACTTTTTAAATACAATGCACTCTGACCTACGGGCTGTTTGCAGACTACTTTTGGAATGACTTACATGTATTAATAAGGAAGGTTTAAGCCTGGCAGGAGGTACAATTTCATCAAATTTGGGGACAGGATGCACACCTTATTCATACATTTTTCATGTCTTTTTCATATTTCATTGCTTTGCGTGCAGACTGGTAAGTGCAATGCCCCAAAAGCACTCTCAGATCATAACACCATAACAATGGGGCGACATCTCACCCCATCCAATCGCACTGCTTAGTCGTGCCTTCATAGACAACATAGTCATAAATGTACTACTATTTGTATACTTATCTTTACTTCAACTTTACACTTGTTCATTTTCGTTATTCTTTCTCTAAACATTGCTTAAGTTCCACACGCGGAGTGAAAATGCTATTTTCCAGGTTTCTGATGTTCCCACTGTGTCCGTCTGGACCTCTTTGAAAGAACACGAATGAGGCATACTTCCTTAAGGGCAGTGTTTTATTCTCTAAAAAACCCAATGCATTTCGTGCTTGATGGCACTTCTTCAGGGGTCACATTTATGAACAGAATTGTGTCTACGATGTGTCAGTGGTTTTAAATAATTAGATTCACAAGGGATTGTCAGGCTGTCACGAAGTGCTTTATGGGGAATGGAGTTTTTTTCCATGTTAGGCGGCCACAAGCATGGGGCAGAGAAAACCTGATTGGATTGTCAAATTGGGTGGGGAGAAGGATGTGGAATTTTAGCAATGTTGAGAGAAAGAATAACGAAAATGAACAAGTATAAAGTTGGAGTAAAGAAAAGTGTACAAATGTTGAGTACATTTATGATGATGTTGCCTATGAAGGCACAACTAAGCAGTGCGATTGGTTGGGGTGAGATGCCGCCCCATTGGCAAGGAGATACAATTTGCCAGGTCAAAATTGCAGTTTAAAACTGCACACACAGTCTTCAGTGGCAGACCTGGGACATGTTTTAAAGGTTATTTCAGTGGGTGGTACAAAAGGGGTTCGTGATGGACGGAGCATCTGAATCAATCAAACACTCACACCCAGTCAAAAGATCTGGGTTGAATCCATCACCGTTCTTTAGCCCACTCTGCCACCCCAGTTCAGACATGGCTATATGCAAATCAGTCTGACCCTGTGCCTCATGGGAACAGTCCAGCCCGAACTGCCAAGCCATGTCTTCCCTGGACCGGAAACAAGCTTCAGAGGACCAGTTTCTGGCATTCCAGCCGTCTTCAGCCCGGCTTGCTTGAATCCAGTGGCAAAGTGAGCAAGGGACTCACGTCTGAGCATACCCTGCCACACTTATGGCAGCCAAAAGCAGTACAAAAGGGGGTGGTGATGGACGTAGCATCTGAATCAATCAAACACTCACACCCAGTCAAAGGATCTGGGTTGAATCCATCACCGTTCTACTTCAGTGGGTGGCACAATGAGTGCTGCAGGGCCACTGGTAGCATGAAATGTACGGGTCCTGGATACATATAGTACCATTTACTAGGGACTTTTAGGTAAATTAAATGTGCCAGTGAGATATAAGTGTCTTTTACAATGTTTTAGGAAGTGACCACAAGCACTTTAGCACTGGTTAGCACTGGTAAAAGTACACAGACTTATATTGCCACCAAAAACGAACTCAGCAAACAGGAGGTGTGAAGGCAACACTTTTGGGGGTGACCCTGCAGAGAGGGCCAAGTCCAACAGCTGCCAACCAGCATGTTTCAGATTTCAACTCAGCTCACTGTCAGCTGAGTTCTAGCATATTGTATAATTTGATTTCTGAGCAAGGAGAGAAATATCTCAAGTGATTTTTTTGTGAGGGCAGTAAAAGCCATACTCGCCAATGCTACTGATTTAGACAGTAGGTGAGTTCTTTTTTGGCAGTACCACCGCCTGCAAAATTTTCCATCCTTTTTTTTGTAAGCGGAGAAACGCTGTGAGTCTTGGAACATCATGTGCCAATTAAAACATAAGCAGGCTGATCAGGATCTGCGGGCCTTACTGAGGCTGGAGGACACGAGCAGCAGTGAATATTACCCTGCCAGTTTACGGCGAGCGAGAGGGGTCTAACGAGGACAAAGCCAGACGTCCATTACTCATGCAGTTTGCAGAGCTCCCCGAGCAACTCTCAGATCACATGCAGAAGTTTAAAACCTGCGTCCTGCTTATTCTTTGGTACAGGAAGTTTGTCAAAGTATCTGCTTCTTCCGCGTGAGATATGAACAAGTGCAGACTACGGTCTTGTCTCCAATCACTACTGAAGAGGATGAAGGGAGATGTGAGTTGAGGGCGAGAGATCCAGGGAGACAGGGATGCTCAGACAGGCATGTGGCATGGAACTGATACTGTCAGGAAACACACGAGAACATACTGTCAGATTCATTCAACCAAACGTGAGAGAACTGATAAACAAGTTTTCTTTCAGACCACCTACGTCCTTTAGTGCACACTCTGTAAAATAATACTGTACAGCAGGGTGACGTATCTATGCGGTAAAAACACTGTACAGAAACACTGTAAATAATATCTAAAAATGGCATGATTTTTTTCAATATTTGGATCTGTGGCAACCTAAAGCTCAAACAGGTACAGGCAAATTTAAAGTATGGGTTTTGTACTTGTGAAAGGTGCAGGATTAGAACATAAAAAGGAACTGCTTCATCACAGTGTGATTCCACCAGCATGAACCCTAGGATGGGTAAGAGGCAACTTCGCTGCATGGATTCTGAGCGCAAGGGGGCACATTTCCAGGCCCAGAGCAGTGAGGCTATGTCTGAGGCCGCTGGCCAGCCTTTTCCGATGGAACCATAAGCCACAGGGCCCGAGGCCATGTGTTCTCGTTATCTGGACTTCATTTCCATATGTGATTTCATCGAACGCTGCTGGCGGGGCAACAAAACTATGATGTCATTTACTGTAATGTCACGTTAGGTTTTGAAACCTGACACCCTACTTTTTAGCAAATATGAAGAGATCTTGGTGTGCCCTCGAAAAATTGGTGCAGTCCGTCTTCTAAACAGCATTCGATGTACTATATTACTGGTGTATCAATCTGCGTGACACATTGCAGTAACACCCTTTCTAAATGTAGAATCATTCATATGTGACGCCATTTTATATCCTGTATGGATGTAGAATCATCTGTGTGTGACACCTGACTGACTCCCGCATTTGTAGACAACTGCGTGTTGCGTTGTTGTTTCACTTTTTCCATTGTTAGGTAGGAGAAAAAACTCCCAGCATGTGAAGCGCCGTTGGCGCACAAGTTAAATGAGGCTGCCTGAATGTGTCAAACATAACATCGGGCCACTTGAGAGCCTGTACTTTGCATAACTTCTTAGCGGCGGGCAGAACAACGACAAGGCCTTGCAGAGCCAAAAAAAAACACGACAGAAGGACAATCGGGTGACTCTGTTGGTTTGCATGCACAACGTGACCGTGTTCAAGAAAATTCGGTCCGGCCGTTTCTAGGATAACTGCTCCATTTTACAGGCTGAAGAAAAGAAGATTGCTGCTCCAAGGATGCAATTGTATATAAAGTACACCTCAGCCTTCTATATAAAAATAGAAAGGTAATTGAACCCTGACAACTGGAACTGCTCTCCTCTGCACAAGATGGAAGTGGCACACAATTTAAATATAATTATATACCATCGTAATATAATTTGAGCTGTATTTCGCTCTTACGAGAAATTGTATTAGGGTAACGAATGTTCAATTCTAATAAATTATTTAATTGGCCAAAGTTGTGTTAGAAATGGCCTATGTGCTACTTGTATCGCTGAATAGTGGCCATTTAAAATGTAGTACATACAATTTTCTCATGCAAAAAAAATGAGTGCCCTAATGTTACTGGGATCATACTATTATTTTACTGGAAGGGAATCATTTTATAAACTGTACCAACCAGTAACTAAATGTATTATGCATGTGCCCTGTGCCCCTGGGGCACTGTTGTATTACGGGACGAGCCAACTTGTCCTGCATCTTCTGTAATACTAATACCATCAGCACACATATAGCGCCGGCTCTATCTTAAGAGAGCACCCCCTCATTTACAAGGGGGCATAGCCCCAAGGAAATGAGGGAAATACTTTGGGGGTCATTAGGATGACAGGCGGACTTAGTCCGCCCGCCATCCTATCGGATTATGGGACCGCCCGCCATAACGGCGGGGGTCCTGTGGGGGGTTATTAGGATGCGCCCGCCACAGGGGCGGGCGCATACTGCATTTTTAACATTGTGGCTGGCGGTGCTCTCAGCACCGCCCGCCACAATGCTAAAATATCCATGTGATGCATTTGCATACACAAAGGGCAGGCACTGCGCGGTGCCTGCCGCATTGTGTATGCAAATGTAGGGGGGTACCACAGATACCCCCCATGTCCACCCCCCACCTCGCCTTCACCATGGGGGCACGCAGGGGGCCCCCAAATTGAAGACCGCCTGCCAATGCCGCCACAAAAAGGCATTCCCCAAAGCCCATACTAATATGGCTGGGGTTGTCTGATAGACACCGCCACCATATTAAACTTTTTCCGCCCAGGTCACAAGGCGACCGGGGTGGAAAAGCGGCGGACGGTATTTTCTTCCGCCGCGGTCCCCCTTGCCATAGTAATATGGCGGGGGGAAAATGGGTGGCGGGCGGGTGCTGGGCAGACAAGAATGTTGGGCGGATCGCCACCGCCCGCATGGCAATGGCGATCCGCCTGACATCCTAATGGGCCCCTATGTTTCTTCACCCACATCAAAAATGGATGCAGGCTCCTAGGCAAATAGGGCGTCAGGAGGTGCACTGACTGCTCCACAGGGAAGTGACGCGCAGTCAGTGAACCCACAAGGTCACCCCTGTGGAGGGGGCAAGGGGGATTCTAATTACCACCCCAGACATGCCCCTGTGGGCAAGTGCCGTCACTCATTGCACCCGCCTGCTGGGAGCTATCTGTCCCTTTTGAAAACACAGGCTGCCTTTGACGAATGCACTCCCTCTAGGCCTGGGGCGCATTCACAGCTGCCCTGGGAGCTGCACATTATCAATACTAGGGCACACTGTCCTTGTTAGTACCCGGTGTACATGGCACAGGCAGACTCAAACAGGGACAGTGTGACCTTACAGCAATGCGGCCTGTAACACTACATTCCATTTTCACAAATTCATTTGTAAATCAGCCACAAATCTCTGTAATTTCTTTGATGACAAATTGATTTAATTTATTTCAGAGCTCCTTCCTCCCCACAATGTTATGTAAAATGCTTGATATCAGTCAGATATGATGTCATTGGATGTGTGCTCAATTGAAAGAGGCTAATACATTGCGTATTGAACTCTACAGACACCTTCATGGATAGAAGAAATTAATATCCCGAGCAAAACATTTCCAAAATAATCAGTAGTTGCAACTAAATTCTTCTTCTCTTCTTTATTTTCTTATGACACAGTTCAACATAGATTCTAGACTTGTTGACTGTGTCATAAGAAAATAAAGAAGAGAAGAAGAATTTTGTGGCAGCTACTGACGTGGATTGTTCTGATTATTTTGGACATGTTTTGCTTGGGATATTCATTTCTTTTGTTTGATTATATGTGTGGGCATTGTCTACACACGTGTTGAGGTGGATGGCCATTCCTTGAGCATTCTGATTTAGTCACTGTTACTTTACGCAACTCGGCGTATACTATACCCAGCCATCCTTTCTCTATATTGTTACCACTTCATGGATAGACCTGAGCCAGAATGACATAAACAAACATTGAAATGTTTGAATTGCGGGGAAGCATTTGATTTGCCAAAATGTTTTTTTCTTTATTTTGATTGTGTGGATTGTTGCCTGTGCTGGTTCCAGCTAAACATGTCTGAGCCAAATAGACTGTGTTAAACTTTGTTCCCTTCTTTTTCCAGTGCAATCTCTGATGCTGCAGAAATGGGAAAAAGTGATGGGCAGAATCCTTGAATTCATATTCCTACTAGTAAATAATATTGATTGCCCTTCTATCAATCATTTGTTTGCTCACTATGCCATGACAGACTGACTCAGCCATGGTCCTCTATAACCAAAAATCCAGCCTGTACTGTGAGGCTATGTAGACACTGAATGAGAACACAATCAGTTTGCACCCTTGTTGGTCACATCAGTGAGGATGCGGCTACATTTGGAGGTGTAGCGTCACTTCATGACAAGACCCCAGTCCCACAGTGGAGCATGTCAAAATAACAATGACCCCATTATTAGAAAAGATAGACAAACAAGCCACCATGATTTGCTGCGTCTTTGATGTGAATGGATATTTTACATCACTGTTGAAACCTTTATATGTTGTATGTAGTGCCTAAATCATGTTGCTATAAGCAAATGGCAGTGGATCACCTTCAAAAATCTGCCCTGACCACTGACAGCTCTGCTTCAGATCCCTCAATTTAACTCAATTTGCATTTTGAGTTTTGAGGCTGTGATCATTGTAAAATTTAACTTTATAGATAATCTGGTCTGTAAAGTTCAACTTTGAAGTCACATGTTAGTTACTTATTTTACTTTCATCTGTCATGGCTTTGTCTGACAATGGCTAGTTCTGAGTATCATACGTTTCACACACAATAACAGCTCCAGCATGGGTGAGTCGAGTTGAGCCCCTCTTGAACTTTATTATTTACTACTGCTTTATTATTCTTTGCCCTCGATAATAATTTTTTTTAAATTGCACGTAATTTGTCTAGAATTTTTTAAACACTGGTGCAAGCTTCCATTCTGGGATTATTTTGAAAGAGCCCCCCTTTTTTGAGCTTTACTTTGTGGACAGGACCAATAGGAACAGGCAACGTGATCCTGCAGCAGGACCTCACAGCGCCTCGAGACCCTCATGATTGAAGCAACCATTCTATACAAACCCTGGCTGATTGATTGATTGGACTAGTACTGGTCTAGCCTATATTCTTATTTCTTGATATGGGAGCAAAACCACTATAGAGTTAGTAAACAAGTATTTCTCCTTTCTCCTTCAAACAGTGTATTGATTCAATATTCTAGTCAAGAAAATGACCATTGATAAACTGCATAATGGACATAAAAATGAAAAAATGTCATATATCTCATCCAACAAATCATCTGCCACTGGTGGCTCGCAGAGGTAACGCTGTGGGGTGGTGAGGCGGGGCAGGGCTGAGTCGGGGGTAGTGGAGTCCGACATACAACGGCAAAGGTGAACCCCCCCCCTGTCCCGCCCGCCCCACAGCGTTACCTCTCGAAGCCACTACTGTCATCTGCTGAGAGGCACACATCCATTTCCATTTGCATCCCTGCACAATACAACTCTTCCCACATTTTTTTCACAAAATTGAAAGTTATTGGGTGAGCAAGTTCCTACAAAAGAGGAAATAACACCAACACCAACACCAACAATGGAAAATGTAATTGAAAATGCTAAAAACACTGAAAATTAAGATCTTATGGAAAAATGTAAGCAGGAAGACAGCCTCAGATCAATGCCGGAGTTAAAAATCAAACCAAGCATGGACATGGACAAATCACTTAATATCCTGTGCTTACCAAAAATGAATGTGACTTTCTCTGACATAACTGGTCCTCATGTACAGCCTTCTGATGCCTTTCGGTCGAGTTTGTGCTATATAAAACTCCCCCCAAAAAAGCTAAGGGAACTATGTTGCATATTTATTTCTGCATGTTGAGGCGAAGATTTTACAGAAAAACAAACCAGATATGGTCCAACTTGTTCTTCCATAATAACAAAGATTAAACAGCAAAACAAACCAGATATAGTCCAACTTGTTCTTCTATAATTGATTATATGGCCTGTGTTGGAAACAGCCCTTTTTGCAGGGTTATCCCCAAACATTTTGCTTCTTCCTCCTATTTTTTACTGACCTGTTGTTGTTGGCTATAGGACTCTGGATACATTACCACTGCTGATCAGTGCTAAAGTGCATATGCTCTCTGTGTAAATTGTTATTGTGATTGGTTAGCCATGATTGGCAAATTTGATTTACCAGTAGGTCCCTTGTAAAGTGAACTGATTTTGCCAGGGCTGGTAAATCAAATGCTACTAGTGGGCCTGCAGCACTGATTGTGCCACCCTAATGAACGGTGGCTGTGCGCAGTTTGTTAACTGACATGTCGACTTTTGCCAAGCTCTACCCTTCGCTTTTCTTACACATCTGACACCCCTATGGTAGGCCCAAGGAAACCCCTGGGTAGGGTGTAGGCATGGGCGGAAAATCCGTTCCGCTCGCGGATTTTGCGGATTTTCGGGAAATCCGCAATCCGCGAGATTTGCGAATTTCCTGCAAAATCCGCAAATCCGCGAGCAGCGGATTTTGCTCGCACTGCTCGCACTGTTCGCGTGAGTTCGCGCCCCGCGAATAAGTGCGAAATTGCAGAAATACGATCTAAGCAAAACTGAAAGTAACTACTTACCAGGTTCAAAAGTTCAGGCACATCATTAGTAGCCATTTCCTGTAGTGCTTCCTGAGGGGCCCCTCCAGAGTTCAGTTGCCAGTTGAAACTATTATGTGACCCTGCTCTGAACCTCAGAATAGTTACACATATGCCACAAAGGTCATGAATTACAGCTAAGGGAGACAAGCAGGAGCCAGGCTGGAAGTTAAAATCCATTAATCAGCCCCTAATTCATTATTGTCAGTTGGGGCAGGGCAGGTGTTGTAACTAATTTTGCAACAATGAAAGCACTTAGCAAGTGCAAAAGATCACTAATCAGGGCGCACTAAGGAAGCAGGTGCCAGCTAAAAAAATATTCTGTGACACATTAATCAGCCCCAAATTAATTCAGGTCACTTGAGGCAGGGAAGGTGTGCTTTGCTTTGCCGAAAATAATGTACACTGGACAACCAGAGGGTGTGGTGATGAAACAGAGGGTGGCATGGGTGGGCCAGAGGGTGGCATGAGTAGTCAGAGAGTGGCAGTGGTGACAGAGAGTGGCAGTGATGAAGAAGAGTGTCCCAAACAGGTTGGACACGTAGAAACAACAAGTTCGCAAAACTTGCGACCCGACAGGTAAGTTCGCAAATTGCGAAATTGTAAAAACCCTCGCGAACTGGCAGAAACACGGGCGAACACAAAAAAAAAAAAAAATCCGCAAATTCGCGGGAATTCGCGGATTTTGCGGATTGCGAGTTCGCAAATCCGCAAATTCGCGGATTGCCAATCCGCAAAATCCGCTCATGCCTAGTAGGGTGCAGTGTATGTGAAAGGTAGGACATGTACTGGTGCGTGTTACATGTCCTGATAGTGAAATACTGCCAATTTCGTTTTTCACTATTGAAAGGCTATCTTGCCCCATAGGACAGACTGGGGAATGCTTTGTAACATTTTACAAGCATAACTTTCCGTAGGGATAAGATGGAAAATTGGAGTTTGGAATCCCTTATGTCAGGATTGAATAACACATATTTTAGTAAAGATGCTTTTTAAATTGTGTGTTAGAAAATACCACTTTTAGAACGTGGCTATTTTCTTGTTCAACCATCCTGTGTGCCTCTGCCTGATTATGGATTGACTGTCTTGTTTTAGAGTGACTGAGACAGAGGAGGTGCATTCCCTGTAGACAGCCTTTGGAGGGTTGAGGTGTGCCTGGCCCTTACTGAATGACTCATCCCTGAGCTGAATAGACCCTGGCTGCATATAGAGTGGCCGTAGGAGATTCAACTTGCACCTATTGGAGCCCGTGTCCCTTGCAAAATGTTGTCTCCACCTCCTGTGGTCATGCTACACCAGTGAAGGCAGAACTGGTTTGAAATGGCCTCAGACCCCCTTGCACAAAGAGAACAAATACATTTTAGTGTATAAGTATCAGACCCAAAACCCCAGACTTTAGACTTTTTCTGGAATCAAGAAGAACCTTGCCAAGGAGAAGAGCTGGAAAAACTGAGGAGAAGTACTGCCCTTGCTGTGTGTCTGGGGTTGGCCTGCAGTTGCTATTTCTGCCAAGGAAAGGAGAAGGACTTTGCTGTGTGCTGTGTCCCCTGCTTGAGGAAAGTCTCCAACGGCTTGAGTAGAGCTTGCCTCCTGTTCTGCAGTCTCAGGGACACAAAGACTTCACCCTCAGCTTCCCTGAACTCTGCTGCTAGGCGCTCTGACCTGTCAAGAGGTGCCTGTGCCAGTTTTGGGCCTCTGGAGCTTGTTGCTGCTGTTTGGGAGCTGAAAGAAAGACGCAACTCAAAGAACTACAGAAATTGATGCATTGCTCTTCTTGCGGCTGTTTTCCCGACTCACCTTCATGGCACAAGAAGAATTGCCATGTAACTCTGCGCCACTGCGAAAACTGACGCAGCGCCTGTCACTGCTGCAAGAAGCGAAGCAGCAAGTGGTTGTGGCTGAAGAGGACTGACGCAATGCCACTCGACGCATCAATCACTGACGCATCCCGGATGTCCACACATTGTACCTGTGAGGGAAGTGCTTCTGATGCATCACCTGCGGACCGCAACCGTCACGAAGAATAGATGCATCACTACCCATACAGACCGGATTCGATGCAACCCTTCCACTGCGTGCAGCGGGACTGTCACATCGCCTTCCCAAGGTCTCAGGAGTGTTGCATCTCTTTGTTTTCCGAATCTGCAGCGGTTTGGCTTTTGGAACTTTGACGCATCTACAGGTACTTTGGTGAAAAGTCATGTATCCATAGTTTTCTATGCTACAAGTTCTTGAAACCTTTTGAAAGTCATATTTTTAAGTGTGTATGTTGGATTTTTGTCATTTTGGTCTTGTCTAGTTTAGATAAAGATATTTTATTTTTCCAAACTGGTGTCGTGTCCATTTATGGTGTTTTCACTGTGTTACTGTGAGTGTTGGTACAAATACTTTACACATTGCCTTTGGGATAAGCCTGTCTGCTCATGCCAAGCTACCAAGGGGGCGAGCATGGGTTATCTGGAGTGTGTATCCCCCTTATCGTGACTAGAAGCAAGGATCCCTTTTTGGACAATGGTAACTACCTCTGCCAACTAAAGACCCTCATTTCTAACAATCTGCAATTATGCCCTGTTCAATTTACTTTCAGAGGGGAAGGTAATCCAAAATACATGAGGCGATTATGCTATACTCACAGTCAAGTAGCATTGGCCTTCATTAAAGAATAACATCTGGCATCTTGATGATAGTTTGGTCGAAGTGGAAAATATCAGCAGTTATTGTGGAATGTCAATGCCATTACACACGTTGCAAATTATCTTTCCAGCTTTTGTAGTGAATGGCACTATCAATGAACAATACCATGATTGAAACCTTCAAGTGTTGGATGCAAATGATAACTTTGGCTGAACCCAGCTCAAGAAAATCGAATTATGCCTGTAGGCCAAAAAAGGTCCATGATACTTTAGAACATAGAATTTCTATGTAGTCAATTCAATGACATTTTGGGGAAATTATAGCAAATCAGTGCCAACTGAAATCAAACCCCTCAGTTATTTCCATCCTTCAAGAATACTGAATGCAGTAACTATGTAAAATCCAGAAGTGCAACTCTTCACACTGGAAATCTTCAATTTATCTATGGTCAATAGGTGATTAATCCCCATTGTTTCCTTCAGGATTTGATCCCTATGCACCTCAAATGGAAAAGCGCATCTCTTCTGCGTGGTATTCTTGAGCGAAGGGCCTGAGTTTAAATTCCCATATCTGTAATGAAATCTAATGTGAGTGATTGGGTAAACATGCTAGAACCAATATTTCCCTATTGCTATTGCTCAGGTAATATTCCTGCATCATGGACTAGGATGCTGTCAGTAAGATTTTATGCCAAAAGAAGTCATGATCATCTTGCCAAATGGACAGAAATGAAGTGCCCACCATGTGAACAATCAGGCTTTAAAAATAATCGATCAACACTGGACAACATAGTGATTCTTCAAACAATTTTAGATAAATATGTAAAATTGAAAAACCAACCACTCTATGTCACTTATATTGACTCCTCTATGCCCTTTCATTTGGTCATTCATCCGTTTTTTGGGGGAAATTAATTTTCCTGGTATACTTCTAAAATTAATAGTTGCCTTGCACTCATCTACCTGGTGTAAAGTGCTGTTGGGGAGACAAGGGGCTTTCTGAACCAATATTAACACAAAAAGGCATATATAATGGTTGCATATTAGCTCCCTCAGTGTTTTTCTTTGTATTTAGGTGACTTACTAAACCTTTTCTGCTTCATTACTAAATCCTCTCCTAAGTTAAAATGTTTTAGCTGGCATTCTTTTTTGTGTGACCATCATTGGTTTACGAAGAAACTTCACTTCACAAACACTCGAAGAAACAGTATCTAAAAATTAATACACATAGAAGTAAAGTTATATTTTTCTCTGAAAGAAAGAAATCACTAGTATTTCTTTAGAAATGAGGAGTAAACTGCTTTCTCGTGAGAAAATCTATCCTTAACTTGGCAGAATTACATCACAGAATCTAGATATGAAATTATATTACTTATAATGGTTCGAAAGTTTGAAGAGTATCTGTAGCAGATTTCTTATGATATAACCAAGCAAATTCAATTCTTGAGTAATCAAATGTAAGCTACTAGATGGAGCTTGCGACCATTGTTCTATATACTGTAGTTTGGACCGAGTGTACTAAAAAAAATCCCTTGTAGGTATGATTACCTGTTAATATATACACTACCTAAGCCTCCAATGGTGTATTGGGTTTCCCACTTTTCCTTGTTCTATATTTCCTTAAGCTTGCATTTCTGCCTTCCTCTTAACTTGGCTCTTCTTTCTGTGCAAAAGTCTAACAGAGGAGAGGCCCTTACATGTGACATGCGGAAAATAATTTACTATTTCTCACTGGATAGTAACAAAAATGTTAGCTAATTCAGAATTGTTGCAAAGTCATCCTTGTGTCCTGGGCACCCCATTTGTGTGCTGACAGGTACTGGTGGTAACTAAATCTGATTGTCCATGGGCTCTGCCTAACTAGGCGCTGAGTCTATGCTATGCTGAAAACACACTTAGAGTACAGTGAAGACACATACATACACTAAGGTACCCCTATGATTGGCATGAACTTACCTATAAGGCCCTAGTACATAATAAGGCAGGGGATTAAAACTACCTTTAAGATCGTAGCATGGCAGTTTAAAGGCCAGCAGCTGTTCTGCACTTGCATGTGTGCTCTGCTGAGGCATGAGGTCAGTTTAAAAGCAGCCCTGTGTTGCAGCACTGCTTTTAAAATGCAAATTCTGCACAAACTCGACTTTGGTGTCTGGGGCACTTAAAAATTAATAAACTACAAAATGTTGGCATTTTAGGTACCCCCAGGATCTCCCCTATACACCCCAGGGGTGAGGGGATCAGGTACTTATAAGGAGGGCCGTTATAAGTTTTATATGCCCTGGGTTTAGTGAAATTGCAAATTTCACTCCCCACGTTGTAGTAAAGTGCTTCCCAAAATTGACTTTTGTGCCAGGAGCACTGCGGAGTGAATATCTGCAACATTTATACATATGCAGAACCCCTAAAGTCTCCCCTAGGTATTTCAGTGGTTGGGGAGGAGTCCTGTAGCTATAGGCAGGGGTGTTTTATAACCCCTGGTGGTGGAGAAATTGCCCAGTTTATTTTCCCCATTGCAGATCCCCAGCCACATAGGTTAACATGGCAAGAAGTTAACAATATTAATAACTAAATATAGGGGGGGCATACAAATATTGTTCAAGGACTCAGTAGAATGATATTGATAAATCCAACAATATGCTATTGTTGAATTTATCCTAAAACACATAGACAAGAAGTTATAAGACTTTCTTTTCTGTAAGCCAAAATTCAGCCTTCTAGTGCTCTGACCTGAATGGCCAAAGTTAAGTGGATTAGCCAGGCTGCTTTGAAGAAGTGATAAGTGACCCCTGATGTTAGGGAGCCCTTCGGGGAGGAGAAGGTGCTGTCCATAGCAATACCAAAGCCGGGGGTGGGGGTAGTAAATAATGTTCTTCAAATGAAGGAGAGATTAGGCTGCAGAAACCATTTTCACTTACATCTCTACCCTCTGCCTCCAGCCAAATGGCAGGCTGAAAGAAGGAATTTGCAGATGCAAAAAAAGAGGTGAGCCATCGTGTAGATAGGCTTGTTTAGTTAGCCTGTCTCTCTCTGCTGGAAAGTTTTGGAGAAATGGTGCTCTCTGGGAGAATATAGTGCCACACTTTGGAGGGTGTGGCCATACCCTGATTGTTGTCCTGCACCTCATTGGACAGGATTGCTCTCTTTGTATACCCAGAGAACTTGGAATTAATACCTGAGAGTGGTTGAGTCTCTCAGATCTGCTGCTTGAAACGTAAGGAAGAAGAAGGGTCCACGTTGCAAGTTTGATTTGCACCAACCAGGCCCTGCATTATGATTGACTGCGTCTGCTGCACAATCTGGAACTACAGCCCTATGGATCAAACCTGCTTCAATCAATCAATCAATCAATCAATCATAGGCATTTATACCGCGCACTACTCACCCGGAGGGTCTCAAGGCGCTTGGGGGGGGTCCGCACTGCTCGAACAGCCAGGTCTTGAGCTTCTTCCTGAAGGAGAGGTGGTCTTGGGTCAGGCGTAGGTCGGGAGGGAGGGAGTTCCAAGTCTTGGCGGCTAGGTGGGAGAAGGACCTTCCTCCTGTTGTCGCTCTGCGGATGCGGGGGATGGCGGCGAGGGCGTGACTGGTCGAGCGGAGATGGCGTTTGGGAGCGTAGAAGTTGAGGCGGCTGTTGAGGTAAGTGGGGCCTTGGTTGAGTAGGGCTTTGTGTGCGTGGGTGAGGAGCCGGAAGGTGATTCTTTTGTTGATCGGGAGCCAGTGCAGGTCTCTCAGGTGTCTGGAGATGTGGCTTCGTCTGGGGACGTCGAGGATGAGTCTCGCCGAGGCGTTCTGGATACGCTGGAGTCTCTTCTGGAGCTTGGCGGTGGTTCCGGCGTAGAGGGCGTTGCCGTAGTCCAGACGGCTGGTGACGAGGGCCTGGGTGACAGTCTTCCTGGTCTCGGTGGGGATCCACCGGGAGATCTTACGTAGCATGCGCAGGATGTTGAAACAGGACGAGGAGATGGCGTTGACTTGTCTGGTCATGGAGAGGGAGGAGTCCAGGATGAAGCCCAGGTTGTGTGCGTGGTCTGTCGCTTTAGGTGCGTTGCCCAGGCCGGGGGGCCACCAGGAGTCGTTCCAGGCGGAGGGTGAGGAGCCCAGGATGAGGACTTCCGTCTTGTCTGTGTTCAGTTTCAGGCGGCTGGTCGTCATCCACTCGGCCACGTCTTTCACCCCTTCGTGTAGGTTGGCTCTGGCGGTGGCGGGGTCGTTGGTCAGGGAGAGGATCAGCTGGGTGTCATCGGCGTAGGAGATGATGTTCAGGTTGTGTTGGCGTGCGATGGCCGCAAGGGGGCTCATGTAGACATTGAAGAGGGTGGGGCTGAGCGAGGAGCCCTGAGGGACGCCACAGATGACTTCCGTGGCTTCTGATCTGAACGGGGGGAGGCGGACTCTCTGTGATACATTCCAGTGCCTTCTCCTTGATTCCGACGTTGCTGAGGCGCTGCACTAGGGTGCGGTGGCAGACAGTGTTGAATGCCGCGGAGAGGTCCAGGAGGATGAGGGCCGCTGTTTCTCCGTTGTCCAGCAGGGTTCGGATGTCGTCAGTGGCAGCGATGAGGGCGGTCTCGGTGCTGTGGTTGGCCCGGAAGCCTGACTGAGATGGGTCGAGGGATCCAGTCGTCTCGAGGAAGGCTGCCAGTTGCTTGTTGACGGTCTTCTCGATGACTTTGGCTGGAAACGGGAGGAGCGAGATGGGGCGGTAGTTCTTGAGTTCGGTGGGGTCCGCCGTTGGTTTCTTTAGTAGAGCGCTGAGTTCGGCGTGCTTCCAGCTCTCAGGGAAGGTGGCGGTGTCGAAGGAGGTGTTGATGATGTCCCGCAGGTGGGGTGCGATGACAGCGTCGGCCTTGTTGAAGACGTGGTGAGGGCAGGGGTCGGTTGGAGATCCGGAGTGGATGGAGTTCATCGTGCTGATGGTGTCTTCGAGGTTGATCGGTGTCCAGGCGTTGAGGGTGGTGGTAGGGGGCGTTGGTGTGGTCGTGGGGAGCGTTGTTTGTGTGCTGAAGCTGTTGTGTATGTCAGCGATCTTGTTGTGGAAGTAGGAGGCGAGGGAGTTGCAGAGGTCTTGCGATGGGGTGATGTCGTTGGTTCCGGCGTTGGGGTTGGAGAGCTCTCTCACGATGTTGAAGAGTTCCTTGCTGTTGTGTGCGTTATTGTCCAGCCGGTCCTTGGATGCTGTTTTCTTGGTGGCGTGGATCAGTTGGCGGTGCTTTCGGGTGGCGAGCTTGAGGGTAGTCATGTTGTCCGGTGTAGGGTCTTTTCTCCAGGCTTTCTCGAGGGCACGGCAGTTCTTCTTGGAGCTCTTGAGTTCGTCGGTGAACCACGGGGCCTTCTTGCTTCCGTGTCTGCTGGGCGGGGTCCTCAGAGGGGTGAGTTCGTCCGCGCAGGTGCAGATCCATTTCGTGAGGTTGTCGGCGGCTTGGCTGGGGTTTGCTGAGCTGGCGGGAGGGTGCTGGCTTAGGGATGCGGCGAGTTGGTCGGCTGTGATCTTGTTCCAGCTTCTTCGTGCAGCCTGTTGCTGGTGGTGGTGGACCGTGGTCCTTCTGAAGGTGAAGTGGATGCCGCTGTGGTCCGTCCAGTGGAGTCCAGTGGCGTGGCTGAAGGCGATTCTTTGCTGGACGAGAAGACGGCGTCGAGTGTGTGTCCGGCGAGGTGGGTGGGGGTGGTCACCAGCTGCTTGAGTCCGAGGGTGGCGAGGTTGTCAAGCAGGGTGGTGGTGTTGCAGTCGTTGTTGTTCTCCAGGTGGAAGTTGATGTCCCCGAGGAGGATGTAGTCAGCGGAGGGGAGGGCGTGCGGGCTGATGAAGTCAGCGATGTCTTCGCTGAATTGAGTGCGTGGTCCCGGGGGTCGGTAGATCAGGGTGCCCCTGAGAGTGGTCTTGGGGTCGGTGTGGATCTGGAAGTGCAGGTGTTCGGCGGTTGTCAGGGTGTCGTCAGTGTTGGTTGAGATGCGGATGCTGTTCCTGTGGATGATGGCGATGCCTCCTCCAGTCTGCTTGTCACGGTCTCTCCGGATGATCTTGAAGTCCTCTGGGATGGCGATGGCGATGTCGGGCGCTGAGGAGGCGTTCATCCAGGTTTCCGTGAGGAAGGCAACGTCAGGAGCTGTGGTGTCGAGGAGGTTCCAGAGCTGGACGGCGTGTCTGTGGACGGAGCGGGTGTTGAGCAGGATGCACTTAAGGTGGTTGCTGCTGGTGTTCGGCTTGGTGGGCGCTGGTGCAGTGCAGGTCCGGATGCAGGAGAACTTGCAGGACTGGCAGGTGAAGGGTCCGTGGGTGCGTCTCGGGGTGGCTCGGTAGCATCCAGGGGTTCGGCCGGTGTTGAGTGCGTTGAGGGTGGTGGCGTCGTACGTCCGGCGGGTGGGCAGGGGTCTGCGAGGGCCAGGGGTCCTAGCGCTGGGCACGGTCCAGGCGAGGACGGGCGCAGACGGGCTTACCTTTGGCGCACCTTTGGTGCTCAATCGGTGCTCCCGCTGCGCGCGTCCGCTGCGCGGTCGCTCTGCTTCAAAAGGAACTTCCTGTAAGCTACAGGTTAACAGAGCTAACCTGGGCCATCACCACCATGAAACCCATCCTGGAGTACTACCAGTGGATTTGTAAGGGTTTTGTCCCAGTGGATTGTGGGGATTGTGGAGAAATGTGGCTCAATGGTTAGAGCGGCAGACCCTGATGCAGAGGTCTAGCCCGGGACCAGGGTTCAATTCCTGCCTCGGCGGGTCTTGGGCTCAATTTCCGCGGACCTGATAATTCTCGCCTTGGTGCCTGTTCTAATCATGGGTCCCACTCTGCAACTCTGGGCAATAGCTTGCTTAATCTCCACAACGGCCCCAACAATGCTAGGATGCCTGGCTTCACCTTTGGGGTGCCCAGGAGTGGGCACTTCACAGGGAAAAGCCAGGAAGGGTTCCACGGCGGTTTGCGTACAAGCGCCTGAGATACCCCTTCGGGGGTCGATTCGGTGCGCTATACAAATACTACTACATTTACATTTACAAGTCCCAAACTTTCAAGGACCATCTTGGAGCTTCCAGTCCCTTTGAGTACGTTTTGGACACTCAAGGGAACTTCAGGAAGAAGTTCCAGAAGTTTGAACTTTGAAGCAACTTCGAAAAAAACATGCATAAGTGGACGAAATCAACCTGGCCAGCCAAGCCGGCGGCCCTCAACCACAAGCTGGCCTGCCATCCAGGTTCGTGCCACTGAAAAGCTCCGGAGGTTCAACTTCCAGAGTTTGACCAGGAGTTGGCTGAAATCCAAACTGATGAACACTCACTGAAGCCGGCCTGGTAAAGAGCATTGAGGGACCCCACAAGAGAAAGTTCCGCAAATGTTTCTAAGTCCAAATTTTAGAAAAGGTGATTAGGACCAATCGTAAGAGTCAGCCCGCCCAACTTCAACTGCAAGCCTGCCTGGATCTCTGGTTTGTCCTGCTGGAAAGCTCCGGAAGTCGGACTTCCAGAAGTTTGACCGGCAGCTCGTCTCAAGGCAAGCGGCAAACCCTCACTGAATCTGGCCTAGCTGAAAGCTTCGGGGGACGCCGGGATAAGAAGTTCCAGAAAGGTTTCTAAGTCAGAAGGTAAAAACATTGATAGAGACCTACAGCGAGGAGTAGCCACGCTGGGCTCCATCGCGGTCAGCCTGAAACTTTTACTTTGTCCCGGTCTAGCATGACCAGATGTCCCAATAGGAGCTATAGGTGGTATAGTGTGCTAAATTTTTAACAAATCAAATCTCCAGGTCCCCACATTGCATTTTTTTCGTTTGGTTGCCATTTTAAAGATACAAATTTTTTTCTATTTGCATAAATTGGTGTTGATTTTTTTATTGTGTGTTCTGTCTTAATTCTTTATTGAATTGCTGTTTTTAAATGCTTTAAATACCTGTCTTTGAAATTAAGCCTGCCTGCTCGCAGCCAAGCTACCAAAGGTTGAGCATGGGAATACGTTTCTAAGATCTATTCTGAACTCTATATTGTGTTAGTGAACTTATTACTATTTGGTAAACATATATTTACCATTACTAATAACCCCCTTTCCAACAACAATGCAGCTAAGCAGTTTGTGCTTCAATCCATACAGGGACTGAGGAAAGTTCTTTGCCGCTGCCAGCTGCCATTCTTTAACAGCAGAAAAATATAGAAAAAAAAATGTATATCCTGCAACTACATATCATTTCTGTTTCTCTTCACTAACTTCCAGATACATTCGTCTTGCTTACTTTTATTGCTAAGCTTCTCTAATTGCACAAATGTTCTTTTAAAATACACGCGCTGATTTATTTTTAAACTTTGTTAAAAAAAAAATGTTACTCTGACACATGGAAGGCATTATTGAACTACTTGTTTGATTTGCCAGATGGCTGGTTCGTCTTATCTGTTTCAACATGCACACAGGGAGCTTCTCTCCTGCTCAAAGAGCTCCTGTCTATTTAGTTTCTGGCGGAGAAAAGCATGAACGGAAGCAACACTGCACAGCCGTCGACCACCAGTGAGTAGTATTCTGAAAGAAGCCCCTGCACTTTCGCTCTCAGAAAAAGATGCTGACAGAAATTCACAGCTAATGATGCAGGCAGGTTGCTGACACCTCAGACCACAACTCTTGATTAACTACACAGAACAGCAATGCCAGAGTTTCAAGAGCTAAGCAGTTTTTCCACTAAACAGCTACTGTGGCATCGGCATTTTCCAGATAATGACTTTCTCTCTGTAGTCGTGCGTGCAACCACACAATGTTTACTGTGCATTTCAGTGAAACCTGGTATTGTTTTGCAATAAAAATACACCGAGTACAAATAATTGTACTTATATGGACACCTGGTTATGCATTTTTTAAAACGCGCTCCTTCCCATTGTTTTCGCGCTGAAGTATGATCCTTCAAAGATCTGTGCTAAGCCATAGCTATGTATGTTTATTTCAACATTTCTGTGCTTTCTAATCTTTTCTGCTTCTGGGTTTTATCAGCTGTTCGTTCCCTGTCATGATCCATATCTAAGCCACATTAATGTTTTTTTTTATTAAATCCAAACTGATTGGCTTGAGCAAAAGAAGAGCTTTAGTTTGTATCTGATAGCAACGTGCTGAATTCCAAGGAAAAACAGGCATCCAGGAATACCCATTTTTAGGTACAGTGTAACAGGGCAACAGGGAGCAGACATTGTTTAGGATAGATACCGACTAGACTTTGAGGCATATTTACTAAAGAAGTGACGGAGCGAGGTGTTAGAGAGAGAGAAAAAGAACAATGTGGGTGAGGAGGTCACACTAGTAATGCAATAACACTTTGTACCTCGATATTTGTGCTGTGTTGAAAAATATGCCTGCGTAGCATATGTATGTGAGACAGAAAAAGTGACTTGGGGCCCGATGTAGGTAAATCTTTTTTACCACTTCATAAATACCGATTCATACCGAATCGGTATTTAAGAAGTGGTAAAAAAGAGAAGGGCAGATGTAGGTAATTTTATTTTAAAAATTACCGAATCGGAAGGAATCGGTATTTACCGATTCGGTAAATACCGAATCGGTAATGCCCATTGATTCCTATGGGCATTGAAGCCCATAGGAATCAATGGGCATTACCGATTCGGTATTTACCGAATCTGTAAATACCGATTCCAGCAAGGGTGCAGGGAGTGTCACTTTGACACCCTCTAGCACCCCCAATACTGGCTTGTGTGCCATGTGGCACCCAGACATGCACTAAGGGCATGTCTGTCTGTCACATGGCACAGGTGTGCATGCACACATGTGCATGCACACCTGGATTCAGTATTTTAACACCCAATTGGATTGGGTGTTAAAATACCGAATCTGAAATGCCTGTGGGACTTAGAAGAGTCCCACCTACATCTGGAAGATACCGAATCGGTAAAAATACCAATTCAGTATTTTACAGATTCTGTAAATTTACCGATTCGGTAAATATACCGAATAGGTAAATACTGGCCCCCTACATCTCAAAGTGCCAAATACCGGTCGGAAACGGCCGATTTCGGCCGTTTCCGACCGGAATTTGCCACCTACATCGGGCCCCAAGGGCCCAAGTGGCAATTTGGGCTTCAACACACATTACTGATTAGACTGTATTTACATTTAACATACATTTTAATGAGAATTATCATCAATTCAATTCAACATGGTATACAATCAATCATCAAATTGCAGCATGGAACCAAACGGTATTATGCCAAATTAACAATTCAACAAAAAAAAATTTTGTGCAATAAATTACAGAACCCAATGCATTTCCGGACACTAGGTCCCTTCATCAGGGGTATTCTGTGGAAAAAATGAAAAAGGAAAACATTTCAATTGATGCACGTTGGGATCGGCATTGTAATTTTTGTGAGTAACACATTCCTGTTGTTCTTGAGAGCGTCATGCAACCATGAAATAAAGGTGTATGGTTTTATAAAAAACTGTCACGGTAGTCTTTAGCCACGAGTCAATGCTAAATCGCAAGGGGAAAAAAGAACAGAGAAACAGGAGATTGCAGGTGCTGACCTCCTAAATAACGTATTGCAGTCTCTAGCTTAAATGTCAAGTCACAATCTGTCACATACCTGCAGAATGAATCTTCAGAGAAAATCTTCACTAACTGTTTAAAAGTCTCAGCCAATTCGAAGATATGCGGAACGGCTATAGGTGAAAAAACCTTAATCAGTAGACTGTCTTTGTCAATTAACAAACTGACTATAAGAAATCACCTGAGCTCCCCTATTTCAATGGAGTACAGGTATATCTAGAATATCCGAGAACAGTACACCATCTTCATGAGACTGTAATGTCAAATGTCTGAATGTCAATGTTATCATGAATCTGCAATTAAACTCATCAATGTTAGATGTAACATGATCAAAACATATGAGTTCCACTAACCTCCCAAGCACTACTGTCACGCTACGCTTGTAAAAACTGAGACTGCCCAATGCCTTCTCCCTCGGTATTCCGCTAAAACCTGCGAAGCAAAAACTATCATAAACAGCCTATACTTCAATCTCACGTATTACTAACTGATCGAGAAACCGTTCAAACAAAATGCTCACGGTATAAAACTTAAAAGCGAACAGCCGTGATCCTACCACAAGTGGTTGATTTTCTAGTGAAGATGCCGAATTTGCCCCTTTTCCAAAAAAAACTAACTTCCTCTCAGCCATCGGAATGCGGTGACGTATTCGTCGGAGGTAACGACACTAAAGACAGACGTACGGTCTGTGATAAATACACATCGAAAATGGACTGAAACGTTCCCTGGTCTATTAAGTTCTCAATCTAAACCACAATGATAAATTGCATACGGTGTGATATACGGACAACTCTACGCAGAGTTAGGAAACACGAGTGAAGGAACTGTGTACACTGTAACCCGTGGAGGGTGAAAAAGTGATAAACGTGCAGCGTGAGTGTTAAGACAAAAAAGGTGTATGATGATGATATTGCACAGTATAGATAGGTTGATAAACAGACCTGAGCTCAGTACAAATAACAGTTTGTATGCATTTACAAATTAGCAACTACCTGTTTAAGCAAGAAACTCTAGGAAAACATTATCAACAATCACGGTTAGATGAAAGCACTTGGATCTCGAAATACTAAATGCCCTTTGGACATTTGTGTGTTGTGGAAGTATCAGTTATACCTGAGTGGTGTGTGTAAGTCTCTTAAGTTGAAGTTGCAAGCGTTCTACCAGTTGCAATCCCTCAATGGTTCTCGAAATTACTGGTGCATATTTCTAAAGAAAACATGCCATCTCTAGTTTGTCATTAAGGCCGTGTGGAATCAGGGTCTGAAGTTTTTTGATCCAAAATACTTCTCTCCGCAGGAGGTTTTTGGAATTGTCTGTGCCAGGGGTTTTCACCACTTGTTCTATTATTTGGAATTTGAGTTGCGCAAAATTATGGCGTTCTCCTTCCCAATGTAACGAAAGGTTAGAGGTTGTGCTTTTTGTTCTTATTTTGCTTTTGTGTTCTGTCAATCTGATTTTCATCTTTCTCTCAGTTTTTCCCACGTATAGTAGCCGCATATGCATTTATTAGCGTAAACAACATTTTCCGAGTTGCAATTTGTGCTACCATGAAGTTTGATTTTTACCCCAGTTCTGGGTTGTAGCAAAGATTCTTCTGTGATAACATTATTGCAATGAATGCAATTCCAACATTTGTGTGTACCATTCTTAACAGTTGTGGAGTGCGTTAAGGATGCTTTTTTCTTTTTGTCGGATAGTATTTCTTTCAAATTGTGCGCTCTTGTGTACGCGAAAAGAGGTTTCTCTCTGAATAAGTTATTGAAATCAGTTTCTGATTCTAATAGATCCCATCGTTTATTAATGATTGCTTTTATCTCGGTTGATGCAGTAGAATATTTGACACAAATACCATTCTGTTGTTTGTTTTTTTTATGACATTTTTCAGTAGTTGTTCTCTAGGTACAAGTTTGGCCTTTTCAAATTGTTGGTTCAATAGATCTTCAGGGTATCCTCTTTTAATGTAATTTTTTTTTGTTGTTCCCATGTTTCTTCGCACGTCCTGATTTTAGATGAAATGCGTCGGGTTCTTAAAAACTGAGACACCGGTAGGTTCCTTATTAAAGAAGGTGGATGGAAACTACTGTGCAACAAAGCATTGTTTTTGTCAGTGGATTTTTTGAACACGCGTGTGTTGATTTGACATGATTTTATTTCGATCCATACATTGAGGAAGGAAAGTGCTCTTTTATGAATAGTATGTGTGAATTGGATCCTCGGATCTGCTACGTTAAGAATGCGTATGTTGTTTGTCAACGCGAGCTCTGATTTGTTCCAAATGAGGAAGATGTCATCAATATACCTGTGAAAAAATACAAGGACTTCTTGCCACGTGGGGTCAGAAAGAATATAGTCGTTTTCAAATTTGGCCATGTACATGTTTGCGTAGGCGGGGGCTCCAGGAAACCACATGGAAGTTCCGTTCAACTGAATATAAAACTTTCCATTCCATGTGAAATAACTGTTCAGCAGGGAGAACTCTAGTAGTTTGAAGATGAAACCTTTTGGAGCATCCAAGTTTTCTTGTCTTAACAGTGCCCATTTGACCACTTCTAGCCCACTTGCATGTGGTATTGAAGTGTATAATGCAACCACGTCGATGGTACAAAGAAGCCAATCCTCAGTAACCTCAACATTTAATCCATTCAGACTTCGCAAGAAATCAGTTGTATCTCCTACATATGTTTTCCAACCCTGAATGAACGGTTGTAAAAAAGCATCAATGCAACGTCGGGGATTTTCAAATAGAGAGTCGCACCCTGAGACAATCGGTCTAAATGGTGGGTCTGCAAGATTTTTTGAGAATTTTGGGTAGTAGATAGATTTTAGGTTTCCTTGGTATATTTTAGTTGTTGTGTCAATCGAGTGGAGCCCCTCTGCGCGATCTAGTACTTTACTCAAAGTTTCTGCTATTTCCGCAGTGGGATCTCCAGGTAAACCTCCATACGTGGCTTCATGTTCAAAGACTTTGTGTTCGTAATGGTTTGAGTCCATCATCACCAAACCACCTCCTTTAACCACCTTTTGAAACACGACATCTGGATTCTTAGCAAGTGTTATCAATGCACTGTATTCTGCATGACTCCAATTTTTAGCTTTCCTTGTGTATTTGATGTTTGCAAGATCTTTCTTAACAAGAATCTCAAAGGTGTCAAGGGTTTTATGTGACACCGGGGCCGTGAATGTGCTTTTTGGTCTGAAGATCCATGATGATGTTTCCTGATTGGGCTCCTGAGGGCATATGTTGGTGAAGAAATCTCTTGATCTTGATATTCTCATGAATTTATACAGTGCCACTTCAGTCTCTAATTCTGTGTTGTATGTGCTAACAAAAGATGTTCCTTTGTTCAACACTGTTTCCTCAAATTTTGTCAATTGTGTGGTAAAAATATTGATTACAAGGCTCTGGTCTGGCTCTTGCGGCCGTTTTTTTTTCTCCTTGTCCTCTCCTTGTTTTGATATAGCGCTGGTAGGTTGATTTTTCTCTTGAGTTTGTTCCGGCGGTCGGCCCTGATCCTTGCCAGCTTCTCAAAAAGACACACTGGAAGTAGTTGCTAACCTATTATCTTCCAATTGTTTGTTTAAACTTTTAGCTCCCTCAAAACTTTTCAGAGGTTCCCTTGTTGTCTTATTGTCATGTTCGGATCAACGCTTTCCTCAGAAGATGCTTGTGTGTTCCTTTTCGAAAATCGTCGTCGTGCATAAAACTCCGCCCATGTGTAAGCTTCATTCAGCTTGTAATCAATTGCATCCCTTTAGAATTTTCTCAGTTTTGTCTCTTGTAATTCTTTACCATATTTAGCCAGTTTTAGGTTGAGGTCTTCCAAGAATTTTCCCCAAGGTTCTTCTTCCTTTCTTTTGGATAAGTCGTTTTTTAGAGTGTAGATTTCCTCCTCTAGGTCATGGATGGTTCTTGACAATTCCTCAATTAGTAGTAATATCAGGTCCAACAAACACTTATTTAGTATAGAATACCATTTCTCCATAAATTGTTGGTTACTGTGGAGTCTGAATAGTATAGTTCGAATAGCTAATCTGAGACCACGGGGAATCCTCTTCACGCGGTGTTATTGGATAAGTGTTGATGAGTGTAACTGCTGGTTGAGTTCCCTCCTAGTCAGGTATTTCAGTTGGCGTAGTTGTTGAGTGACCGAGCCATTTTGCGCATCAAATGATTTTGTTTCCTTTATCAAATTATAGATTTCGTTTGCATGATCCGCTGTACAGGCTTTGGTTGGAGCCCGATTCTCAGTTATATTCGATATGGATTCAAAAGACATCTTTCCAAGGTGCTGCTCTGCGAGATGTTAGCCTCCTTGCCTTAATGCCACTCTCTGCCACTTCCAAAGCGCAGGGTTGCTCCATATTTACACCAATATGGTGCAGCCCTGCATTTCCCGCTGTGCAGGTGCTAAATTTAGCAGCCTAGCGCCAATGCGGGCACCCTTGCAAGCGTGTCTGCGTTGGGGGGAAGATTGTTTATGTGCAGGAAGGTCTTCCATTCTGCACATAAACAAGCTTTAAATTACGTTTTGTCACTTCTATGTGTGCTGCTTGATGCAGCACACATAGAAGTTACAAAATGTCATTCTTTTTTAAAGATTGTTTATGTGCAGGAAGGGGCACCTTCCTTTACATCAACAATCACCAGTCTTTTGCTGTTTCTATGTGTGCTGCACAACACAGCCCACATTTAAACTGCAATAATGAGGAAAAATAAAGCATTTCTCCTAGTTTTGCCTGTTTAAGACCAGGTTTTCCCTGGTCTTAATTTTGGTGCTGCCTGCTATTTACACTGCCCTTGTAAATAGAGGGCAGCATAAAAATAAATGGCTGTTACGGTGGATCGCCCACCGCAGCACCTAATGCCCTCCCCTTTCATGCTAAATATAGTGTGAAAGGTGCCTTATTGACTTAACAGTGCCTTGTAAAAAAGGCAAAGCACATAGCCCCATAAGAACGTCACTAAAAGTGCCATTTCTGTGGCGATAGGGGCTTGTAAATTCGCCCCTTTGTGTAAGCCTCCTTCAACCAGTGGCATGATTTAGGGTCAGCCCTCTTTAGCAATTAGTTTGAGGCAGTGTCAATCACATATTTATTTTGCCATCCAGTCATTGAGCGTATAGTGGATAATTTCAACAGTTAGGAAGTGCTATAATTGCCATGCATGAGGGACTGTTTTACATGTGAAAAATACACTCAAACATCACACTTTTTATCACCTGCAAAACTGTAGGTCTTAAATGCATTATATGCAGAAGACTGGGCTTTATCAATTATTTACTTCACTTATTATTTACTTATTTACTTCAGCTGGCTTTTCCTTTTTTAACATATATTTCTATTGTTTTTTAATAATAAATGATTACTTAATTACATTTAAATTACTTCCCACCTGATTCCCATATAAACCCATAACCCGCAACAGAACATAATTATCAATTAATCAATTAATTATTTTTTTTTACCAATTAATTAAAATTAATTTATAATTCCTAAAAATTAATAATTAATTTAATATGACTAAATTACTTCCCACCCTATTCCCCTATAAACCCACACCCCCCTATGGTACTAAAATACAAAATGTACTTAAATTACATTAAAAAATATATATACATATTAAATACATAATAATATACATAAAAATCATATACAAATCGATATTAGTAACATCGATATTAATAACATCGATATTACGTATATAGATATTAACAAAATCGATATTACTTACCTTCGAAATTCTGTCCCTTCGATATTAAAATAAATCAAGATTACTTAACATTTATATTCTGTACCTTTGATATTTAAAACATCGATATTATTGTATGTCGATATTTAAAAATAGATATTTTGTCTGCCTACCATTTAAGTAAAAGGTAGGACATGTACTTTTCTGTTATGTTTTACACATCCTGGTAGTGGCAAACAGCCTATTTTGTTTTTCATTACTGTGGTGCCTTCCCTTCCCATAGCAAAGCACTGGGAGTTCCTTAATACACTTTTAAGCTGTAATCCCTGATCAGAAAGGAGTATTTTTGTCATGTTTCATATCTTTGAAATGGTAATGATAAATCCTCCTTACTAGTGAAGTTGGATTTAACATTACTTTAGAAACTGGACATTTCTCATGTCTGGGGTGGATGACAGCAACACTTTGTGCATTCCCTGTAGACAAACACAGTAAGATGAAGCCCATCTGCATTCTGAGCACTCACTCATACTGATGGGCCTTCCTTGGCAGGGAGGAATGGGAGAGGCTGACACTTACACTTCAATAGGTAGTGTCCACTCCACACACAAATCACAGATTTACCCCCACAAATAGCCTGCCAGACAGGACTGGATTGAAAGAGATCCTTCTGTACTTCGGAGAGCTCCTTTGAAGTCACCCCCTATATCAAATGCACTTTTGGGTATAAGTAATAGGTCTCTGACTCCCTAAAATTAGAAGGTAAAAGTGCTTTGAAAAAGTAAAGTGGCAATCAAAAACAACAGTTCACAGTTGACCGGGACCTTGGCAGGGATCTCCTTTTGGGAAAGTATAGAAAATGTATAAAAATGTATTATTCTTCAAAAAATATTAACCATAATTAAATGTGAAATATAAATTAAATATACATATTTAATTTTAGTTTACATGAGCAGATGGTTTGGGAAATTATTTACTGTCAAATACATCTTTTGGTTCTTCATTTCTGTTTTTACTGAGGAAGTGCCTTAGAGAGTGAGGCATCCATACCTACAGTATCAAATTCCTCTTCCTGTACTGAAGAATCCTTCTTTTGCTTTGGACATTTGAATTTAGATTTTAAGGGCATCACGCTTCTTTTGACTCATGCTGCCTTGCGTTACTTGGCACTTTGTAGGCGGAATATGGGTGGAGCATGGGCATTCCCATGCATCCACCCTTGTATTTTGTTGCAAACCCAGATTTACAAAGACTTGTAAATTGGGTTTGCACCAAAATGGTGTGTCTACCCAACAGAGGTGTAACCAGAGTATACTACGAAAGGTCGCCACAATATGCTGAACCCTGGGAACGTTCTAAAACTGCTTCGGGCCATTCCCACCCTTGCAGACCTGAATATTACAGATTTACTCGCAATTGAGTTCCTCACCGCAGATAACCTAGCAAAACCAGAAACAACAAGGGCATTATGGAAATCAGAGTCTACAGCGCAAAGAGTATTAAACCATCATACCACTTTTAAAGACTGGGGCATCCAAATCAGCCCCGATCATCCTCCAGCTTATCCAGTACCGCTATTAAACATGAGCCCAAGGCCAGGATAAAAAAAATGCTCAGGGCCCTCTACCTCAGTATTAAGAGGGGCTCTTAGCCATTCAGAGCCTAGAAGGGCTTTTAACCAAGCCATACAATACGGACCCTCAAGGGTGGAATCGTCAAGTGGACGCAAATCTGGGTTCGCGGACCAATGTTTAAGAACCATGGTAGGCACAGAAAGTACCATCGAAAGTTGATAGGGCAGACATACGAATGTATCGTCGCCGTAACGGGGACGTGCGATCGGCCCGAGGTTATCTAGAGTCACCAAAGCGGCAGGGCGAGCCCGTATTGGTCTTGGTCTGATAAATGCACGCATCCCGGGAGGTCAGCGCTCGTCGGCATGTATTAGCTCTAGAATTACTACAGTTATCCAAGTAAGAGATGGAGCGATCAAAGGAACCATAACTGATTTAATGAGCCATTCGCAGTTTCACTGTACCGGCCATGTGTACTTACACGTGCATGGCTTAATCTTTGAGACAAGCATATGCTACTGGCAGGATCAACCAGGTAGCCGCACCTGACAACGGGGTGGGAGCCGCGTGCCCATCTCCCCAACCGGCAACCTTCATGCAACCCTCTGTCTCTCGGAAGCCTGTCAGGGGAAGGAGCCCACCCACCTGGGCGGGAGCGCTCACTGGAGGGGTGTGGAGAGGTGCGCCGGTCATATGGGCGCCGGCAGGCCCAGCCGTCTCCCCCGGGAGGGAGAGGCGGGCCGAGGCGCAGCCTGAGCGAGACGCAGGGGTTCCGGAGCCTGGCGGCAGCGGCACCACTCGGAACGGTTGTTCCGAGCTGCTGTAGAAACGTGCTGGGCAGAGAGGGGCGACAGAGTGGCACACAGGGCCCACAGACCTGCCAGGCCAGGCGGCATCCGAGGGCCTGGCACCACCTAGCACCTTCCGCTCTGGTCAGACCACTGGGGGCCACGAGCTGCCAGGGCCGCTCAGCATTCGCTCTGCTGGGTAGGATGAACGACCTAACCGCCATGCGGCAGGCCCTCCCTAGAGTCGGAGAGTCCATGCAGGGTAGAAGCCTTTGCTTGAAACAACAGCCGAGGCTGGCCAAGCAGGCCATCCCTAAACGGACCGAGAGTGCCCAATCGATCAGAGTACAGCCGGGGCATCCGCTGGCAGGCCACCCTGTACAGGGGGTACACTGGCTTAGCATCCCCTGCATGCCTGCTGCTGGGGCACGCAGACTCCGAGAAAAAAGACCACCGGCAAGAGGCCAGAGAGGCAGGTGCATCCCCGGGCCCCTGGGGGCCCCAGTGGGCAGGCCCCAGGACTGACTACCCCCTCTCAGCATGGCCAGACCTCACGGAGGTCTGCCTGAGCAAACTCGGAGAAAAAAGGACCATCGGCAAGGGACTGAGAGGCAGGAGCGTCCCTGGGCCCCTGGGGGCCCCGGCCGGTGGGCCCCGGGGCTGCTTTCCCCCTCTCAGCATGGCCAGACCTCACGGAGGACTGCCTGAGAAATCTCGGAGAAAAACGACCATCGGCAAGGGGCTGAGAGGCAGGAGCATCCCCGGGCCCCTGGGGGCCCCGGCGGGCGGGACCGGGTCCTGCCTTCCCTAGATTCAGAATCGCCAGACCTCACGGAGGTCTGACTGACCCTCTCCCTAGTAATCCGGAGGAAAATTACCCCCCTTTC
The DNA here is from genome assembly GCF_964263255.1 of Lissotriton vulgaris. Classification (NCBI taxonomy): domain Eukaryota; kingdom Metazoa; phylum Chordata; class Amphibia; order Caudata; family Salamandridae; genus Lissotriton; species Lissotriton vulgaris. The sequence continues at coordinate 1,691,238,334 of NC_141694.1, forward strand.
TTGTAATCCGTGCACACAAGGTGACAGAGGGGGCCTAAGGCGCGCAAGTACACGACCTCCTGGAGCCCTCGCTGGGATCCAAGAGGCAAATGGAACCTCATCGGGACTTCCAGGGAAAGCATTGCTGGCGACCAGATGGCTGAGGGGATGGGCGACCAGATGGCCGAGGGGATGGGTGACCAGATGGCCGAGGGGATCCGGGCGACCAGATGGCCGGGCACGAAAGGGAAGCCATCTGGACACCCTGTGCCCCAACTAAGGAGTGAGCGGGTGCCAGGGCATGGCGGACCGGAGGCCCAATGCCCCAGCTGGGCCCCAGCCATGGAGGCTGCCACGGGACCCCGAAAGGCCCTCTGACCCGGGGCCCCCAGACACCTTGATGAGCAGGGGAGGCCTGCCCGGGCAAAACGGAACCCCAACCCGGGCCCTTGGCAGTGCAGCAGGCCTGGGGACAGGGCCCAGGGCCCGAGCACCCAACCCGGAGCCCGGCGGGGCCCTTGGACCCAGCTGGGGCTCCCAGGCCTGGAGGCGCTGGGGAAGCCTACCCCGGGCCCTCCGGACCCCGTCCCAAGCACCCTGCTTCCGCGGCAGGACCCAGAACGGGGCCCCGGGTGGGGAGACCACCCTCCCCGGGGCCCCTCAGGGGCCCCCGGACGGAGCACCTGAACCCAGCCAAGCAAGGGGAGGCTCCCTGGGCTCAATGGAACCCCGTCCCGGGCTTTGGCAGTGCGGCAGGCCGGGCGACGGGGCCCGGAGCCGGGGCACCCAACCCGGGGGGCCAGCCGGAAGCCTGGAGGCGCAGGGGAGGCCTCCCCAGGCCCTCCCTGGCCCCATCCAGGGCTTCATGCCACGAGGCAGGCCCAGGGATGGACCCGGGGCTGGGGCGGCATCCTGGCCCGTCCAGCTGCCGGCTGAGGACCGCTAGGCCGAGAGGAGTCCCAAAGGACCTTGTCCCTAGTAATCCGGAGGAAGGCTACCCCTCTTACTGGGAAAAAGTGCGCACCGCGAGGCTCAGGGGACCCTAGGCGCGAACGTGCCCGACCTCCTGGAGCCCTCGCTGGGATCCGGGAGGCGAATGGCACCTCATTGGTTCTCCCAGGGAATCCGTGCACTCGAGGTGAGAGAGGGGACCCAGGGCGCAAACGTGCCCGACCTCCTGGAGCCCTGCCTCGGATCCGGGAGGCGAATGGTGCCTCATCGGGACTTCCAGGGAAGCCCGGCCATCTGGTCGCCCCACAGGAAAGCATTGGGCGCGACCAGATGGCCGAGGGCTGCAGGGTTCCGGGGCTCGGGGACTGCAGGGCTCCGGGGCTTGGGGACTGCAGGGCTCCAGGGCTGCAGGGCTCCAGGGCTCCAGGGCTGCAGGGCTGCAGGGCTCCGGGGCTCGGAGACTGCACGGCTCCGGGGCTCGAGGGCTCCAGGGCTGTACGGATCCTGGGCTGCAGGCCTTCCAGGCTGCAGGGCTCCCGGGCTGCAGGGCTCCGGGGCTGCAGGGCTCTGGGGCTGCAGGGCTCCGGGGCTGCAGGGCTCCGGGGCTCCAGGGCTCCGGGGCTCCAGGGTTCCAGGGCTCATGGGCTACAGGGCTCACGGGCTCCAGGGCCGCAGGGTTCCTGGGCTCCAGGGCTCCAGGGCTCCGGGGCCGCAGGGCTTAAGGGCTTCAGGGATCTGGGGACGCAGGGCTCAGGGGGGCTCTGAAACCCCATGCTGGGACTCAGGCACAGGGAGGATGGCCAGGGACCCATGGAGCCCGTCCCGGGTACTTTGCCACGCCACAGGCTGGAGGAGGGAGCCCCGGACGCCTGGGAGGTGTTGCCCGGTCATCACCCATCTGGTCCCCATCAGGGAACCGCCAGCCCCGGAAGGGTGTCCGGGCATACCCTTGCCCCTAGTAATCCGGAGGAAGGCTACCCCTCTTTCTGGGAACCTGTGCATGCCGATTGACGGAAGGGACCCAGGGCGCCAATGTGCCTGACCTTCTGGAGCCCTGGCTGGGATCCGGGAGGCGAATGTCACCACCTCATCGGGACTTCCAGGGAAGCCCGGCCATCTGGTCGCCCCATTGGGAAGCATTGGGTGCGACCAGATGGCCGAGTGGAAAGATGCGACCAGATGGCCGGGACCAACATGACGCCAATCTGCCTGCCCTGAGCCTCCGCGGGAGGGCTCCCGCCTGCCCTTCCAGGGCTCCAGGGCCGCAGGGCTCTGAGGCTCCAGGGCTCCAGGGCTCCGGGGCTCTGGGTCTCTGGGGCGTCAGGGCTCCGGGGCTCCAGGGCTCCAGGGCTCCGGGGCTCCGGGGCTCCGGGGCTCCAGGGCTCCAGGGCTGCAGGGCTCCAGGGCTCCGGGGCTCCAGGGCTCCGGGGCTCCAGGGCTCCGGGGCTGCGAAGGCCAGGGCTCGGGGACTGCAGGGCTGTGGGGTTGCAGGGCTGCGGGGCTCTGGGGTTGCAGGGCCCGGGAACCATGGAGCCTGTCCCGGGTACTTTGCCATGCCACGGGCCGGAGGAGGGAGCACCGGATGCCTGGGAGGTGTTGCCCGGAAACACAGCCCATCTGGTCCCTGGCAGGGAACTGCCCGCCCGGGAGCGTGTCTGGGCATACCCTTGCCCCTAGTAATCCAGAGGAAAATTTCCCCCCTTTCTTGTAATCAGTGCACTTGAGGTGACAGAGGGGACCCAGGGCGCAAACGTGCCCGACCTCCTGGAGCCCTGCCCCGGATCCGGGAGGCAAATGGCACCTCATCGGGACTTCCGGGAAGCCCGGCCATCTGGTTGCCCGATAGGAAAGGATTGGGCGCGACCAGATGGCCGAGGTGAGAGGGGCGACCAGATGGCCGGGACCGAAATGACGCCAATCTGCTTGCCCGAAGCCTCCGCGGGAGGGCTCCCCCCTGACTACCACCGAAATGCGTCTGGGATGTAAATTGGAAGAAAGCGATCTTACTTTGAATATCTTCACGGAGTTAGCGGCTTCTTTGTAAAGAAAGTTTGGACTGGTGTTATATATATATATATATATGGCACTGCACTCGTCCAGCAAGAATCAGCAACCCCAATGTCCCGGGTGACCGCCGATCCGAACAAACGAAAGCTGACCCAGTCTTCAGGTGAAGAAAATGTTTGTATTCAGTTTTGTTGCATCGCCACCAGCATAACGTTTCGGCCTGCTCAGAGGTCTTGGTCACATGACGCTAAGGGTAGGACAGACTGTTTTTAAAGTGCTAGTGCATGGTTACGAAAACACATAATTGGTTGAACACAGGTGCATGGTAATAAACATAGAAAACATGTCGGTGACCACGTTAAAAAGCCAATAAATGTACAATATTAAAAAATGTTGAAAAACAAATTTGCATAGGTACAAAGGGCAAGATAAATTTTATATACATTATCTCCATCCAACGTGTAAAAGTCACGTCTTATATCTAAAAGGGGTTAATATTGATGGATCTCGTCACCAGTGAAATGTGGCAGCCTTTAGGAATCGCAACAATGTTCAATTTCCCAATCTGATTTATGCTGCCAACATTTCACATCATTCCAACCCTGCCATATGGCGATTGTCAATATAATATAACCCAAGTGGGTGAGTACAACAAGTCATGTTTGATTGTTATGTTAACCAAGACAATTGTAGCACTGCTTAAATGCCGATATTAACAGTCATAATAACCATCGAGTCAACCATAATGTGATAAACAAAAGAAAAAATAAAGCAAAGGGTGTCGTGAATAGTGATGACACAAAATAAATTAATAACATTAAAACCCCTCCCTTGATGGATGATAGGTGTGTAATCAAATAGTCATCATGAATCTTGTATCATTGTAGGGAAACTATGGCAGCATTGTATACATTTCAGAAAAGATAGGGATATCAGCGTCTAAATGCTAATACAGGTGTACATAAAATATGATTATACTGTACTATTTAGGAAGGATTACATGGTGAGGTCAACTGGGATTTATAGATGAGTATAAAAATCTACACTGGTGTTTAAACCACGTGGTGTCTTGGTATCGAGATCAAGGATATATTTAGTTTCAAGAACCCTTAAGATAGCTTCACGGTTACCACCTCTGCGAAGAGGCGGGACCGAGTCAATGGCAAAATATTTCAGCAAATGGTTCTGTTTGGCATGATGTTCCTTGAAATGACGTGCCACCGGGTATGTGGGGTCCTCAGTGTTGATGGCCCTAATGTGCTGGAGTATCCTTTTGTGCACCTGAAACTTGGTGCTACCCACATATCGCAGGGCACAAGGACACTCCAGCACATACACTGTGAACTCAGTTTTGCACGTTAATTGCTTGGTGATAAGCCGAGGAACATCAGAAAAGGGGGTTAGATACTCTGTCATGTTAATGCCATGCCCGCAAGCCTTGCAGGTCGAGCATTTTTTGAAACCTTTAATGGCCTTAAACCAGGGCGTTTGTATCACAACCTCAGGACTGGACTTAACTAATGCTTCGCTGAGGGAATAAGCTTTTTTGCAGGAGATATCCGGTCTGGCAGGCATCATGTGACCAATCACTGGATCAGAGTTAATGAGATTCCAGTTTTTGGAAATGATTTTCCTTAATGCCTGGAATTGGCGATTGAAAGTTAATACTAATCTGACCGGTGGATCAGCATTGTCTGCCTCTTTGTTTATTGGTCTCCTGGGTTGTAGGGCTATCTCCCGCGGCATAGCATTGACCTTGCGGATAGCGAATCGATGGAGCTCCGAGCATAACCCCTAGCTAAAAAACGGGCTTTACTGTCGCTTTGGGCCTGTTTGCATTGTTTCTCTGTGCTGCAAATGCGTCTGATACGCAGCATCTCCCCGTAGGGGATGCTACGGATCAGGTGTGCCGGGTGATGACTCTTGGCGTGGAGCACAGTATTTCCGGAAGTCGGTTTATGGAACAATGTAGTATGTAACTTATTGTTGGTAATCAAGACCCTGACATCCAAGAAATCAATACTTGTTTGACTCATATTGTGGGTAAACTCCAGGTTATATGCGTTGTTATTCAATTCTGCAATAAACTCGATTGCCTCCTGTTTGGTGCCCCGCCATATTAAAAATATATCGTCGGTGTAACGATACCACTGGGCTACCAGTTTAGCCATAATCAGACCGTGCGTACCCATGAGAACCTGCCTCTCCCAGTAGCCCATGTGCAAACAGGCATAACTGGGAGAGAAGCAGGCCCCCATGGCCACACCCCTGATTTGTTGAAAGTATTGGCTGTTGAATCGAAAATAATTGTTGTTTAAACAGAAGGAAATCATAGCAATCAGCATTTTATTATGTTCCACATATTACACAGACCTATTTCCCAAGAAGAATTGTGCGGCCCTTAGTCTGTCAAGATGCTTGATGCTCGTATATAGTGACGACACATCAAGCGTGATTAACCAGTAATCTGACTGCCACTCCACGGTCTCTAGTTTTCTCAAAAAGTCACTTGAATCTTGCACATATGATAGCAGTGCAGTGACAAAATCTTGGAGAAAAAAGTCAATATATTTTGTGACATTTTCCAAAAGACCGTCCCTGGCAGAAATGATGGGCCTCCCCGGCGGTTTGTTGATATCCTTATGCACTTTGGGAATCAGGTATAACACTGGCATCGCGGGAAAATCTTTCTTCAAAAACTTAAATTCATCCAAGCTCAAGAGCCCGGTGCTTTTCCAACCCACCAATAAACTGCCACGGTTATTCTGTGCCAATTTGATCTCTGAGAGGTCACAACGCTTGTAACAGGAAGCATCCTTAAGTTGTACATAAGCTTCCTCCAGGTAAAGTGTTTGCGGCTAAAGTACAACATTGCCACCTTTATCGGCCTGGCGAACAATGATTGAATTACCTACTGGCGGTCGCCAGTAGGTAGTTATAGTTAGGACCTAGTTTCCATAGGAAATCCGCAACATTCTATTGGGAATAACTTTGGCGTCGGTGGATGAATCTTTGTGAATTTCTCAAAAAAGATGGCCCGTTACGCTCCGCTCCTTCCCTGAAAGTGTCGGGGAGATTCGTGAAGCGGGGGCCGAGAAAAAAGGGGGGTCCCAAAACGTGTTTTTCACATGGTAATTTACATAGGATGATTAGACACGGCTACAGCCCGAACCGCTGAACGGAATTACACCAAAGTTGGCAAAATGGTAGGGACTGGTACGCAGTAGGGCCTTTTCCATATTTGGTGAAAATCGCTCCAGTGCTTTTTATGAAAATTAACTTCCCAAAAATGTATATATCTATATGCGCGCTTCGAGCGCTTGGGGTACGCGTACCGGTAAGCGCACCTGGCGCGCCACGGAAGTGCGCAAGCGGAAAGCTGATTGGCTTTCGGGTGTCTGTGAACATTTCAAATGGTACGGAGAGTCCGCCATCCTGTGTCTCGGAAGAACCGAGACACAAGAGGTGAAAAACAAAAGGGGAAAACATTAAAAGGGGGCAGGGTAGAGACCCCCTGACCTCCTAGGTTTTTTCAGGGGGGCCTAGAAGGACCCCGAAGAGCAAAAAAACTATTATATATTTTTTGAAAATTTCGCGGAGTACGCTCAGGGCGCGTTTACATGTACGCTTACATGTGCGTTTACCTGTACGCGTACCCTGAGCGTACCACGGGGGAAAACAGTGAAAAACAATAGAGTAAAATAAGAATTTAGAGTGCTTAGAGGTAGGGTAGCTCTAAAAAGAGCTGTTATGTTATGTAGGTGATTTAAGTACCTACTAGTAGGTACCGATGCAGAGACTAAAATTCCACATCAGAATCTGTGGAGGGGTCCTGGGAAGCAGACATCCTTGAAAAATGAGTTTGAGAAACAGGCAAGAGGTGTTCTCTCAGCAATTGCAAAGAGGTAGTGAGGTAATTGGGTGGGGACATTCCATAGTTGTGAAAAAAACTGTTATGAACCAATCAAAACTGTTGTTATAAGGTCACATGGCTTGACGCGCACTTTCGCTGCACGCTCCGGGTCGCTTACGGGGGCGCTTACGCGGCACGTACGTAGGTGCTTACGGAGGCTTATACGGGGGCGCTTACGCGGCGCGTATGAATCACGTTTTGCTCGATTTTTGGAAATACGTTTAAAGTTAAAATACGGTTCTTAAAAATCAAAAATACTACTTTTATGAGTATGTCACTAAATGTCTTGCATTATTATTTACTTTAAATACATAAATATATATTTTTTCGCTCGCGGGAATTGCGCTCACGCTACGTGTACGGGTGCGTATACAGGTACGCGCACCCTGAGCGCACCGGAGTTTAAATATTAAAAAAAATATACAGGAAAAAACATTCAAATAATATTATAAAAATATAGAATATTGGAATAATTAGAAAAAGTTATAAAAATGAATAGCTATAAAAATTAGCTATTAAAAAAATGTATTAATTCACTTTAAAAACTGTAGGTTTCAAACTCGTTATAGTTAGGAATTAGCATTTAAAAAACCTTTGAAATTCACTGAAAAAATCATAGGTTTAACACTTTTTATAGTTAGGAATTAGCATTTAAAAAAACCTTAGAAATTCACTGAAAAAACCATAGGTTTTACACCAGTTATAGTTAGCTCGACATTTTACTCATACAAAACCATTGAAATTCCCACGTTATAGTTAGTTGGACTCACTATAACTCGCGCGCCGGCAATCCACTGCTGATGATGTCACATATTACATCATTCATGACATGGTCAGTGACATCACTGATGACATCATTGATAACATCTCAAATGACATCACTGATGACATCATCCATGTGACAATCAAATACACCTCATCACACACTAGTATAATCTTTCATCACTCACTGTAAAATAGAAGTGCCATATTTGAAACCATTGACACACCAATCAAAATTACTAAACACCCACTTAGTAATTCATACAACTATACACACATCTAATCACTTACCTATAGATTCAGTGTTATATGCAGTGAATGTTCAAAAGAACACTATCAAATATACTTACACACCTATTTCAACATTACACAACAGCACACATTGTAATCACGTATAAAGACATCCTTCTGACTTATGCAAACATTTGATTATACTAACATTTACTCACCTACACACTTATACAAACACCAATACATCTATTTATATAGATAGTAACTCACACTTAGAGTGTTATAAAATCACTATTACAAGTATACAGTTATCCATACAGTGACTCATACAATCACTAAGTCTTAGGCACACCTAATTAGATATTACTGTCATATACACTGCCTTTTTTTCAAGTTTAATGGAGATGTACCATTCAGAGAAATATTTAATCACCACCACACCCATAAACATATACACTCACTGAAACAACTGTTATAACATGTAGTCTTAACCTCATAGACCTACTGAATGAACTATTCACACATTTTATGGCACTCAAACACCCCCCTAATAAACCACATAGACATTCCTTAACCCATACAAATACTCAGTTAAGAAACCAATAACAAATATAGTCTTTAACATAGCAATTAAGACAAAGCAACAAAAACTTTCACACAGTTCAGTAACTACACATTATATATAGTGAGACTCCACAAATTAGTCAAGGAAACAATCAATGACACTGTTACTAAATCCACCATCCACACATTTATATGTATATATCCACTCATTCTTCAATTCAAAGTAGTGTATTTATAATACATATTTAAATATCAAAGCAAACCACATTCACTGGATGATGTCATCAGTGATGTCATCAGTGATGTCATTTGAGATGTCATCAGTGATGTCACTCACCATGTCATGAATGATGTAATATGTGACATCATCAGCAGTGGATTGCGGGCGCACGAGTTATAGTGAGTCCAACTAACTATAACGTGGGAATTTTAATGGTTTTGTATGAGTAAAATGTCCAGCTAACTATAACTGGTGTAAAACCTATGTTTTTTTCAGTGAATATATATATACTAGCAGCCCGTCCCGACGTTGTCCGGGTATGAATTGCTGCCGGCCAATAGTATATTGTTTTGTAGGATTTCGTTTTGATAGCATTTCTCATCTGTGACAGGCCTGTGAAACGCTCCGATCCACAGTGCACTGCTGATGCACTTCAGAGTGCGCGTTCAGTAGTGTGTGAACTCGAGTTTCCCTACTTTATTTTTCCTTGCAATATTATATAGCGCAAACTCGACAACATGGCAGGAGCACAATTTACATTACAGAAGAACACATTCATTTGTGGTAGGCACGGGGAGACAAAGCGATTTGCCTGGAATCACAGGATGTTGAGCTGATGCCAAGATTCGAACGTAACTCCCCAGCTCTAAAGTTCGCAATTCTAGAACTTGTGGCGGGAGGTGTGTCTAAAAGTGTATGTTGGTGCTGGCCATCAATGAGAGACCTGTGCATTTTTCAAATCGGTGGTGAAAAAATATGAATATGTTGCTGGAGATGTGGGCCGCCATGCCACCAATGTACTTACCGGGGGAGGGTAAACACCCATTATTCCGCAACTTTCTTTCCGCATACCATCACTCCGCATACTTTCATTACGAAAGTACCATGACTCCGCAATGCCATTATAACGCATGGCATTACATTTTATATGCTTTTACCACGCATACATTTACAACGAAATTCGCTGTAAATGCATGAATGGTAAAAGCATGTTTTTAAAAAAAATGTTTGGATAAGGTAAGTATGGGCATAGGGGTATATGTTTTGGGGTACTGAGGTATATGTTTTGGGGTGTTTGGGTATTTTAAGGGTTCAGATATAGTTTTTGGTTATGGGGTACAGGGGTAGTTTTAGGGCTTAGGGATAGGTATGGGTTTTGGGGTACAGGGGTATTTTAAGGGTTCAGGGCTAGGTTTGGGTTTTGGGGTACAGGGGTATTTTTAGGGTTCAGGACTAGGTTTGGGTTTTTGGGGAACAGGGGTATTTTAGGGTTCAGGGGTAGGTTTGGGTTTTGGGGTACAGGGTTATTTTTATGGTTCAGGGCTAGTTTTGGGTTTTGGGACACAGGGGTATTTTTAGAGTTCAGGGGTAGGTTTGGGTTTCGGGGTACAGGGGTATTTTAAGGGTTTAGGGCTAGGTTTGGGTTTTGGGGTACAGGGGTATTTTAAGGGTTCCGGGGCTAGGTTTGGGTTTTGGGGTACAGGGGTATTTTAGGGTTCAGGGGTAGGTTTGGGTTTTGGGGTACAGGGGTATTTTTAGGGTTCATGGCTAGGTTTGGGTTTTGGGGTGCAGGGGTATTTTTAGGGTTCAGGGCTAGGTTTGGGTTTAGGTGTATAGGGGTATTTTTAGGGTTCAGGGGTAGGTTTGTGTTTTGGGGTACAGGGGTATTTTAAGGGTTCAGGGCTAGGTTTGGGTTTTGGGGTACAGGGGTATTTTTAGGGTTCAGGGCTAGGTTTGGGTTTTGGGGTACAGGGGTATTTTAGGGTTCAGGGGTAGGTTTGGGTTTTGGGGTACAGGGTTATTTTTATGGTTCAGGGCTAGGTTTGGGTTTTGGGATACAGGGGTATTTTTAGAGTTCAGGGGTAAGTTTGGGTTTCGGGGTACAGGGGTATTTTAAGGGTTCAGGGCTAGGTTTGGGTTTTGGGGTATAGGGGTATTTTAGGGTTCAGGGGTAGGTTTGGGTTTTGGGGTACAGGGGTATTTTTAGCGTTCAGGGCTAGGTTTGGGTTTTGGGGTACAGGGGTATTTTTACGGATCAGGGGTAGGTTTGGGTTTCGGGGTACAGGGGTATTTTAAGGGTTCAGGGCTAGGTTTGGATTTTGGGGTACAGGGGTATTTTTAGGGTTTAGGGATAGGTTTGGGTTTTGGGGTACAGGGTATTTTTATAGGGTTAAGATGGGTTAGTGTTTAAGGGTGTTGGGGTATTTTAAAGGAGTAAGGGTGGGTTATGATTATGGGGTGCAGGGGTATTTAAAGGGAGCAGGGTGGACACCCGGAGATGGAATGTACAGAACCTGGGAAGAAAAAACAATGAAATATTGGGCACAACGCTCGCTTTTTTTCCCCTTAATCCCGTGCCCGCACATTCCCACGCCCCTAGCACACGCCCACAGCACACAATATGAGACATGGTATGAAGGGCGTAACATACCACACGCCCCCAGCACACGCCCACAGCACAACGCAGACACGCCCACAAGGGACTACTTTGCTGGCACGGTTCTTTTACCTTTTAAAAGTATATGGTGGGGGTCTGCATAGCCTATGTCCTTCTGCTGCAACTGCCCTTTCCAACGCTGTATCAGGTGTTGTGATTGGTCCTGTGGTTCCTGAGATTACCCGTCTCAAAGGTTTGGGCTCTCTCTTTATTATATAAGTATAGATATATTTCCCCAAAGAATCCTGAAGTGGATGCAGGCAGCAAAGAACACACAGGCACAGACCACAGATGCAGATAGAAGAATTAAATCAATTGTTACCATGTCCACGTAACGCATTTTGGCCGACAACCTGCAGCCTTGATCACACTCTTTATATATAAATTAAAAGGGAGAGGGGGCCGCATGGCCCTCTTCTCCAAACCTATTATGGTCCTGGGGGCTCAATTCCCCATGACCATATTTATTTTAAAGAGGAGGGGGCCATACGACCCCTCCTCCATGAGCCTCTTTAGGTCCTGTAGACCCCATTCCACACAGCATTTGTTTTCTTAAAGGCGTGGGGGCCACTGGGCCCTTCTCTCTGACCATAATAGGCCACGGGAATCCCACCCCCCAGGAACTTTTAAATTGAAGGGGAGGTAGCCTTTAAAAAAGGCCTACGGACCTCACCCCCAGGGCCACTACTTAAATTTACGTGAAGGGGGCTGCCCGACCCCCCCTCCCCAAGCCTTTAAAAGGCCCTGTGGACCTCATCTCCAGGCCCACTACATAAGTTTAAGAGGTGGGGTTCCCGTGGCCTGGGATCCCATTCCCCAAGCCAATACAAATAAAAAATGGGATACATGAGCCTCATTAGGCCAAGGTCATTATGTATTTTAAATGGGAGGGAGGCCATATGCCACTGAACCTTATTAAGTCTTGGGGACCTCAATATCCAGGGCTGGATTGTGTATTTTTTAAATAAAAGGGTGCTCTGTGACATTCTCCCTGTGCCTTAAAATGACCCTGTGGACCCCAACCCCTAGGGTTGTGTTTTATTTAAAAGGGAGGGGTGCTGTGCATTCCCCTCCCAAAGCCTCATTAGGCCCTGGGTACCGCAGCCTTCATTTTCTTAAAGGGAAGGGGGCGATGGGAGACTCATCCCGAGCCAGTAAAGGCCCAGGGATCCTATCCAGGGCTGAAACTTACAAATAAGGGAAGGGGGGCCCCCTTCCAGAACCTTTTTTGGTCCTGGAGACACAATCGACTTGGCCCTTTTCTTATTAGAGGGGAGAGAGACAGATAGCTTCCTTCCCGAAACTTATTAGGCCCTGGGGACCCCATTTCCAGGTCCTTTTTTTATTCAGGGGGAGGGAGGCTGCATGCCCCCTTCCCGAGCTTCTAAAAGGCCCTGGTAACCCTATCCCCCATGGCCACTACTTAAGCTTAATGGGAGGGGAGCCTCACTGAGCCTTAAAAATGCCCTGGGGACCCCATCACCCAGAACTGTGTTTTTTAAAGGGATTGGGCCCCCTCCTTAAGCCTTCTCCAGTTCTAGGGACCCCATCCCCTGGAGCTGGCATTATTTCTTCTTTTTTTTTGTCTAAGTTGTCTTTTTATTGAGTATCATAAAAGACCAAATACAAAAGAGTACAATCGTAATAGTACAAGGGCCAGGTAACTGCCCGGGTGGCAACAAAATTAGCTATGGTGAGTTCAGCTTCGCAAAGTCCCCAAGCCGGTCACCGTCCCGCACTAAGCGAAAGATGCTGATGTCCTAAACAAATAACCCCCCCAAACCAACAGTATCCCCCCACCCCTCCTCTCGCCCCGTCTGGTGGTGACAAAATAAAGGTAAAATAAGTAAAGCAGTAAATAACAAAGAAATGAGTAGGCATTGATACAGGCAGCAATGATGATGTATGGATTGAACCAGAATACAATCAGAGTAGCAGCTGAGGGTCACCGTCTCCAAAAAGAGGCAGCTAAAGCTGAAAGAGATGCATAGCTCGCAGTGTTGGTAGACAAACGGCTGAAGGCAAACCCCTGGATAAGTAGGCCACCAGCGGACCCCAGCGGAGTGCAAAGTCTTCAGAGTCAGTTTGGAATATGGCCGCCAGGCGCTGCATGGATAATATCCTCCAGAGGCGAGCATGCCATAAAGAAAGCGCCAGGCCTCAGTCTTTTTCCACGCCGCCGCCAAAGTGAGTTTGGCCGCCCCCAAACAAGTCCACATGATCGCTTTGTCTGCCTTAGTTTGTCTTATCAGGAGGGGGTCATGCATACGCAGAAGGGCGAAGTCTAGGGATAGGAGTATGGGATAGCCCAAGATATCCTTGATGTGAGAGAGAATTTCATCCCAAAAAGGCCTAATTTTAGGACAGTCCCACCAGATATGCCAGAAGTCCCCCTGTAAGCCACACCCCGCCAACATAAATCGGAAGTGCCTGGGAAGATACGCTGAAGTTTAGTAGGGTAGAGGTACCAGTTGTAGGGGGGTTTATAGTGAGCTTCTCATAAGGTTAAGGACTGATTATGCTTAAAAATGTCCCTCCAAACATGCAACCACTCCCCGTCCTCAATATCCCTCCCTAAAACCCGTTCCCAAAACTGCATAAATCTCACCCGGGGGGAGTGTAGTGGAAAGAAGCATCCTATAGATATCTGAAATAGCCCCCTTCGTGGATCCCGCCCGCAGGTCCACGAATTTCTCCATTTCCGTGTGCCCCCTAATAGCCCCCTCTCTGAAAGGAGGCATAAACAGCCAATGTTTAAGCTGTAAGTAGTGGTACTGTTCGCTCTGAGGGAGTGCAAATTCCTTCCTACACTCATCAAAAGACAAAACCTCCCCGTCTCGAAACATATCCGCTATCATGAGATAGCCCCCCTTTCTCCAGCTATCAGAAGGTCCTTCCTTTAGTGCCAGGGCGAAATCCGGATTAAAATGAATAGGCGTGTACGGGGAAGGAAAGGATGTCCAGCCTACCCTCTTTGTGACCCTATCCCAGGTGGTGAGAGTCGTACGGGTGGGAGTGTTAATATATAAGCATTGGAAGGGCGCTGTTGTTTAGGCTTCAATAACACATCCAATATATACCTCTCCACCACGGCGCGAAACATGTGGAGTCAATGTTTTTCTGATTCCCTGGCCGACCACTCAGTCACCACCCGTAGTTGAGCAGCCTGGTAGTAAAAGGCAAAGTCTGGTAAGGCCAGTCCCCCTTGAGTGCGCGGACGATGAATTACATGAAGAGAAAGACAAGCCCGTCCCCCCTGCCAAAGGAATTTAGTGATTCAGAGCGGAGTGTCGGCAAGGGCGAACCATCTAACGCTATGGGGAGTGCCTGAAACAAGTATAGAAGCTTGGGTAGCACTGTCATTTTAACGGCGTTAATCCTCCCCTGCCAGGAAATGTAGAGAGGTAACCACCGATTGCAATCTTGTTGTATCTGAGCCAGAAGAGGCGGGTAGTTCGCGTTGTAAAGATCACCCAATTTAACCGTAAGACGCACCCCCAAATAAAGCAAGGAGTGTTTCGCCCATTGAAAAGGCACCGTAAGCTTTAAGCGAGACACCTCCGCGGAGGAAAGAGTAAGGTTAAGTATGAAAGATTTTGAATAATTTACCTTGAAACCGGCTACCGGCTCAAAGCTTCGTAGTTCTCTCTGTACCACGCACAGCGACTGTGCCGGGTCCATAAGTGAGAGGAGGATGTCATCTGCGAAAAACGAAGCCTTGTGTTCGATCTCGCCGAAGGGAATGCCCCGGATCTCATCATTGGCTCGGAGTTTAAGCTCCAGGGGTTCGATGCACAGAGCGAAAAGGAGGGGCAAAAGGGGACACCCCTGCCGCGTACCCCTACTCAAAGCAAAAGGGGAAGAGGAGCAGCCATTAACCAGGACGCGAGAGGTAGGCTGATAGTAATTGGCCTTCACCATATTAATAAAAGGGTCCCGAACCCGAATTTCCGCATGGTTAAAAAAAGAAAAGCCCAATCTACCCGATCGAAGGCCTTTTCCGCATCAAGACCCACCAACACTGCGGGAATCCGAAATCTCGTGGCCTTTTCAATCAAGTGGATTGTGCTACGGATGTTATCATGGATATAACCCTATTCCTGAGCAACTCAACTCGACACACAAAAAGAAATTTTGAGTGTGCTGCACCTCACTATTGGCCTTGGGCCCACCCGTCTCCATTATTTATCTGATGAAGAGCTAATAGCTCTTATGGTGTGCACTACCACTGCCCCTGTTGCTCCCAAGAGGCAATTGTTTAACCAAAACAATGAAAATTCCACCCACTGTGGGTTGCACCACCAGAGTTGGCTGCCTAAAAGAAAATTTAATAAAGAAGGTACAAAACAAGACATAATACTTTTTGGATGTTATCATGGGTTTGACTGCCTTTGATAAATCCAGATTGGTTGGGATGAATTAGGGTAGGCATCAGCGATTCTAATCACGCAGCTAAAACCGCAGAATAAAGCTTGGCATCTAAATTGAGGAGCGCAATTGGCCTATAAGAGCCGCCCAAGTGCAGATCCTTACCAAGTTTAGGGATGACAGAGATCACGGCCTCTGCCATCGAATGGGAAACCCGCTCATCCGTAGCCACTGCCTGAAACAGGGTCGTAAAATGGGGAGAGGTTCTGTGGAAAACACCTATAAAAATGGGCCGTAAGGCCATCGGGACCCGGGGCCTTGTGCAGCTGGAGTCGTGAGATAGCCACAACAATCTCCTCCTGAGTGATGAGAGCATCCAATTCCGACGCCGTCAATAATTGAAGAATGGACAGGCCGTCCAAAAACTGTTGCTGTTGCGCTGTGTACGGAATAGTGCCCTGATAGAGCTCCCTGTAGAAGTCACCAAACACTTCAGCCTTAGCCGTGTCTGAGTGGGTGACATGTCCCTGACGGTTGAGGATCCCCCAATTAAAATCCCTTTCCCATTGCACCGGCAGCTGGCGTGCTAAGTGGGAACCCACCTTATTGCCCTGCAGAAAGGACGACTGACGGATCTTCAAGACGGTGAATTCCGCCCGGTTAGAGTAGATAGATCTTAATTTGCCCCGGAGAGCCGTAAGCTGCCGCTGCAGAACACTGGTGGGATTGGTTTTGTGCACCTGCTTAACCACCCTTAGCTCTTCCTCTAAGGCCACCCGTTCCTTCGCTCTCTGCTTATTTAAATTCGAGTTGAGTTGGATACATTTCCCGTGAATCATTGCTTTAAAAGCATCCCAGTTGTTCTGGGTGGATGTATCTTGGGGGTAATTATGTGAGAAGAAGCTGGCAATGGCTGTTCGCAACTCTTCCTTGGCCACCGGATCCCTGGTCAAAGCTAGTGGGAAGTACCATCTAGGAGTTCTAGAGGAAGGCCCCGCCCATTGCAAACCCAAAGAAATCAAGCTGTGGTCGGACACCGAGATCGGCATAATCTGGGCCACCTGAAGCATCCCCGATAATGCCTGGCTAAATAATAGATATTCGATCCTTGAGTAGGTCCTGTGCACTTGGGAATAGTGGGTGTAATCCTTGGTGGTGGGATGTAATGTGCGCCAGGAGTAAATAAGCCCCAAATCAGCGAATTTCTGTTGTACCCTGCGGGGGAATGTGCTAATAGCTGTCCTGTTGGAGCTAGTGCTATCTACAGACCCCTGCCAAATGAGATTAAAATCCCCTAGCAACACAATAACCCCTACAGCAAAGCCTCCTATTAAATCAAGCGCTTGGCAGAGAAAGGCAGCCTGGCCTGGCCTGAGTTTGGTGCATAGAGAGAGACAAAGGTACAAAGCACACCTCTCAAACGCCCCTTGACTAGTAACAGCCTACCCTCCTTGTCGGAGTTTTGGGCTTCGAAATGGAAGTTTGCGGACATATGAAACAGTAGTGCCACTCCGTTGTGTTTTCAAAATGGCAGAGGAGGTATAAATCATTGGGTAGCATCTGTGGCGGAGCCTAGAGACTTCGGCCCTCTTAAGATGAGTTTCCTGTAAGGCAACTACTACAAATTTATGATCAGACAAGTACTTCCATATCTTCTGGCGCTTCTGTGGGGAGTTTAGCCCCTTAACGTTCCATGAAGCAATGGCAACCATCAAACAAATGGACCCTCCCCCTGCCCAACCAGTCTCTCCATGGAGCCCCACCCTGTGCAAAGGCCCTGTTACACTGAACAAATAGCCCCATCCACCTCCTCCGCCCCACATCTGGTCCTCCCCTCTCTGAAATAGCATACCCCTGCCAAACAAGATAGAACTAATGAAGTGCAAAAGAAAAGCCCCAGAAGTCACCACCGGATTCCCCTCCACCCCCTCAACCCCCTCCCCCAACTCCCCTGAAACCCCGAAGCCGAAGGGTCTGAAGACCCTCAGTACACACTTCCCCCTAACCCAAAAGGAGGAATAATGGAGATCACGGACAAGGCCCGCACCTCCCGATCGCAAAGCTAATACAGCCTAGGGGATAGTGAA
The DNA here is from genome assembly GCF_964263255.1 of Lissotriton vulgaris. Taxonomy (NCBI): domain Eukaryota; kingdom Metazoa; phylum Chordata; class Amphibia; order Caudata; family Salamandridae; genus Lissotriton; species Lissotriton vulgaris. The sequence continues at coordinate 1,691,255,853 of NC_141694.1, forward strand.
ACAGCAAACAAGCAGGAAAACAAAAACCTCAGTGTCCTTGGAGAGGCAAAGCAACTGAACAGCCGCTCTCCGGTGGTCGCAAACTGTGGATCATGGGGTCAGTCAGATCCATGGCATTCCAACGAGAGTCCACCATGGCACAACAAAATCGGTCAGTTCACACAAACAGTCACAAAAGTTGAAAAAATACCTGACGGCTCCCCGAACCGGAGCCGAGAGCCGAAGAAAAAACGGAAGTCCAATGTCCAACACCGATGCCACGGCTCCCAAAGGCTACACAATTCCCAGCAGAGACAGAAGAACGCCAGGGCTGCTCCTAACAGTAGCAGCAAGTCTGGACAGAAGTGGGTTCCAACTATAGGGCCCCCCAGCCGGCCGACCTTGAATAACCAGAAGCCCGAAGGAGGCGGCCCGTCCATGCAGCCATCTCGAAAGCCAGGGATAAAGCAGCAGAGGTCACCGTGTCTGGTGACGGTGTGCCATGCACTGGGGCCGCTCCTCTGCGACCCCGCCGCCTCCAGGGAGCCCGAGGCAGGAGACTTCTCAGGGAGCGGAAACCCCAAAACCTTCAACCCCTCCAACAGGTCGGAATTGTGGTGGGTCTTGTTGCCATACTCAAAAACGAGGCCAAAGGGGAAGGCCCATCGATAGCGGATCTTATCTTCTTGCAGCTTGGTGGAAATTGGACGCAGCGTCTGCCGGCGGGCCAGAGTCGCAGCCGCCAGATCCTGGTAGAGAGAGCAGCCAAACCACTGGAAGGATACCTCCGCCTTTTTTCTGGCTGCCTAAAAAATGGCCTCTTTACCCTTGAATGAGTGCAACTTAACCAGGACGTCACGTGGGCCTAGAGGCCCATAGGAAGGAATGGGAAGACATTCTCAATTTGCGGTTCTCAATTAGAGAATCGCAAATTGAGAATGCAATTTCAAGGGTGCCAGGGTGTCAAAAGGACACCCTGTTGCACCTCTGAGACGTGCATGTGTGCACATGTGGTGCACATACATGCGCTACAGGCATGTATGTGCGCCACATGGCACTTTGAAAAATGCAAAAAAGTGCATTTTTCAAAGAAATCGCAAATTACCACCAACTTGAAGTTGGTGGTAATTTACGATTCCTTAAGGCCAAATTGCACTTTTTTTGGGCCTCTTATATTGCATTTAAGGAATCACAATTTGCAATTCCTTAAATGCAAACGCAAAATAGGGAATCACAAATTTTGCGATTCCTTATTTTGCGAAGCAGTTTTTCTTTAATACATACCATTAAGCCCAATTGCGATATCAAACGCCGAAATTCTGTGAATTTTAGTGTCTGCAATCGCAATATGGAATGATACATATGGCCCATAGTGGGTAAAGTTTCTGCCATCCATCAGAGCCAAAGTTTAGTGTGTCCAATGACTTTCACCATCTTGAAAATGACCAAAGTGGGTGGGATTGGTCCAGGGAACTTTTTTCCCATTAGTTAGAGCAATCCCCAAGAGTCATTCCTACCCACTAGCTAGTACCAGCATAAATGTAACATCTCCAAGCATCCATTCAGAACACTTTCTGAACCTGCTCTCTCTTCTACCAAGAACAAAGACATGGACTCCAAAGGTCAAAAGTCTGACCTCTTGTTCAAGCTTCATAGATGCAACAAGCTACAAAATACCTTTCCTGTAATTGTCCAGCTGACAAGTGGTGACTGGACCCCGACCTAGACCCTGTTCTTGGCCTCTGCATGACTGACCATGAGACGTTAAGTGCCTCCCCTGTGGTCGTAGGGGGTCTAAAAGTATACACATGTGGTGGGTTTGAACTTAAAAGACTGAAGGGCTCATTTAGAGTTCAGGGGATAAGTTACTGTGTCACAACGGTGATGGATATCCCGTTGGTGATATTACAAGTGCCATTTAATATAATCCACTTGTATTACAGCAGATGGAATATCCATCATGTTTGTGACTTAGTAACCCATACGCCAAACTCTAAATCAGGCCCTAAGTCAGTAGGATAAACCTAGTTGGTGTATGTGACCCATGCTCCATCGCAGTCAGCATCAAATAGTGGCTAGGTCCCAGTCTACAGTGACCATTCACTAACATTGGCACTTTATGCTTCTCATTGTTCAATGCACATATTGTTAATCTTAGTACCTAAAAACAATTCATATCAGTATGAACCAGTATTTTAGTCAAAATGGAGTTTGCTGTCTTGCAAGGTTAAACAAGTCGTCATAAAAAACAGTGTAGTTTAAAAAGTCCAAGGTGATATTGATCATTAAAGGTAGTTATAATTAAAAATTATTCGAAATGAAACGATTATGATGTGGAATCCATCAGATTGGTTAATATTGATCTGGGTCACGTTTTCAATAGAGTACTTTTGATCACTTAAATTACACAAAACTGTTAAAGGGGCGGTTCCATTTTGCAATACACAAGTTGAAAGGTGAATTCTTTTAAATCATCAAAACTATGGAATGGTTATATACGTTGTCCACCGAAAATACCCTTGAATATCAAATAAATTAAATACGTTGGTAATTTTTCAGAGCTAGCTACATTCTGTGATTGGATTATATTGAGGATCATTCCAGTTAATAGTTAAAACATTGAGATCCAGTCTTCGTGTCCTTGTATAATGTGAAAGGAAATATGCAAAGACATTTGAAGAAATACTTGAATAGGTATCATGAATACCGAAATTGGACAGAAGCATGTCCAAAGAGGAAAGACAAGGAGGGTTGTAAATTTTATGGTTAATAATGAGAAGGAGTATGAGTATCAAGAATATTCTAGCATACATGCTTTTGAGGACAAACCATACTATATATACAGCAACATATATTTTAAGATAATGAAAACAAAATAGTAGCTCTATTGGCAATACAGATTAGTCAGATTCAAGACTAGGGAACTGAAAATCATAATTCTCAGACCATAGTTGCTATACAGGGGAGACAAACAATTCAAGAGCTAATGATCAGTACAGTATTTAACACATATGTACAAGTGTTTGCCATTCAACAGCCACATTTAACCCCCTTTGTACACTATCCTTATTACAAATCCAGCAGTTTTCTTTGAAAGTCTGTAGACGGTCAATGTTAGATGATCTTATTGACGGCTTCACCACATTTAGCACCCACCATAACATTTCTTTATAATGGTCAACCAATGGCGCATGTTCTGTTTTACAATGAATTCCTCATTGATGTTGTAATATCTGTTCTCGTACTGGTTGAGTTGTCTTACCAATATAAGGTGATCCACATGGGCACTTGATGCAGAAAATAAAATTGCTTATGTTGCAGTCGAAAAGGTTTTGGTCTGGAAATGTCTATTGCTGATCTCAGTGCTTTTTATTGTTCCAGTTGTGCTACATGCAAAACAGTTATTACATTTACAATGACCCAATACCGGGGTCAATCAGAGCATTTGTTATTGATGAGGGAGAACATGCACAGCTCGAACATCCCCCTAGGGTATATATTTCAAAGGGTCCAATACTAGTAATAAAGAGGGGGCAGCACTGGAGAACAATGAGGTATACACCCCATTATAAGATACGCGAGGAAATACAGAAGATGTGGAAAAAGAAAGGGGGTATAAAACGAAGTTGGAGGAAAAGGCAGTGTTTGTGGCCCCAGAACTTGATAGATGTCAGATAAATGGTACAGGGAATTAAAAGGGATCAAGGGGGAATTCGATTAGAATAGGCGTAATAAGGGATATATAACGTTACAATGCATACTTTTACAACGCATACCTTTACAAAACATTTTTTACAAAGTAAACTTCCATTACAACGCATTCCATTACAACACATGCCATTACCACGAATTTTTAAAAACTACCTTTACAACGCATTCCATTACATCGCATACTACCTTTACAATGCATACCATTACAACGCATAACATTACATTGCATTTAAGGTAAGTATTTGGTAGTGTAGAAGTAAAATGTACTATTCTAACTCCAGGGGGTGCAACAGTAGGGTAAGTGTTGGATAGTGTAGGGGTAAAAATTACTATTCTAACTCCAGGGGGTACAATAGTAGGTTAAGTGTTTGATAGTGTAGGGGTAAAATTACTATTCTAACTCCAGGGGGTGCAATAGTAGAGTAAGTGTTGGATAGTGGAGGAGTTAAAATTACTATTCAAACTCCAGGGGGTGCAATAGTAGAGTAAGTGTTGGATAGTGTAGGGGTATAAATTACTATTCTAACTCCAGGGGGTGCAATAGTAGAGTAAGTGTTGGATAGTGTAGGGGTATAAATTACTATTCTAACTCCAGGGGGTGCAACAGTAGGGTAAGTGTTGGATAGTGTTAGGGTACTATGTGTTGTAATGCTATGCGTTGTAATGGTATGCGTTGTAATGACTGCGTTGTAATGACATGCGTTGTTGTGGTATGCGTTGTAGTGTCATGCGTTGTAATGGTTGCATTGTAATGGCATGCGTTGTAATGGTAGTGCGTTGTAAAAGTTGCATTGTAAAGGTTGTTTCCCAGTAATAAGCCATGAGGAGAACACCACCCTGCTTGGAAGTACACAACCCCGAAGACCCATAGAAGAGAGGAAAAAAAGGTGAGAGTGGGCCACAAGAAAATGGGTAGCAGAGTGAATGGTGGGCTGCCTGGTATCATAAAAAGGGGAGAAACCTCGCCAGATCAACCTGGGAAAAGAGAATGCCTAAGGTCGGATAAAGTACCTACAGATGGGAGGAGTAAAGGGAAGTATATTAACGTCGTAGACTATGGGTATTTATGGAATCATGAGTGAGACGGATAGGGAGCAAACATCTGAGGAAGCTAAAACCTCTGAACGGCTCATACCTGTTACAAATAGTGGTTAAATGCCTTACCCTCGGGGAGGTTACATCTGGCGATATAAGGGCAAATAGCCTTTAAATCAAATTTGGAAGGAAAGGAGATGACAACGCTGCTCTTCTATTATGAATGTATAAAACAGATGGTGATAAGGGCCTAGAAAGTACTGGAAAAGGAGGGGATAAGGCTTGTGCAAGATGAGGAATTGTGTACAGAGGAAAACAATTCCGGGAACATTGGAGTACTTACCTACCAGGCAGGATTACACCCAGAGCAAATACAATATGGCATACCAGGGGATCGGTATAGAAGAGTATACACTGAAAGAAGAAAGGGAGGTCTACAGATAACCATAGCAAATGCTATAAATGGCCCATCCTGACCAACCGATTGGAATCCCTATCTGACACAATAGTAGGTTGTGATGATAAAATATTCGGAGGGTTGGGTGATTTGGATTAGGAAATGGTGTACTCGCACAGCCTACAGATATTGACGTAGAATGTAGGTGGATATTAGAGACAGTTATCTCAAGATACCTTCAGAGAGATTTTTGGAATCTATGAAAGTATGTGCTTCCAGGAGTCTTGGCTGTGCAAGGCACCTGAACCAATAGATGGCGTGTTTATGTTTACTAAAGAGGCAGTGCTCATGAACCCAGGACGCCCTTCAGGGGAGTTGATTGCTTTAGGACCATCAAAAATAGCCAACATTGTAACCAGATTAAAAGTGAAACAAAGGTGTCTATTAGCTAACCAAAGAGAGCCCTATAGTGCCACCCCACGCAATAAGGCAAATAACTGATCAATAGGTACATTCAAACAGGGGCTACAACTGATTACGAAGTGCAGTTAGGACTGTTAGAGGAAGATCTGGATCTCATCTGTACAGCAAATGTGTCACAGTTGATAATGGCCCTAGGGCATTTTAATCATAAATTGAATCCTTCTTTTACTGCTAAATTGTTTAAAGACCTATTATCCATGGCACGGGTACACCTCGCTCTCTTTAATGGAGCAGGAGGATCTGCATAAGGTAAATCTTTAGTAAAGTTCCTAGGATCTATAGGGATATTATGCCCCAATGGACGTGCAGATACAGACCTCCCAGCGAGAAATACTTTTTGCATAGATAATCAGAACTGCCCAATTGACTATGCCTTCATAAATGCTTGTAAAAACAATTGATGGACAGAATGCATGACAATGTCACACATTCACCCCAGTACAAAGATCTGGGCCCAAATCCATCGTGTTTTAGCTCACCATGCTATCCCAGTTTGAACGCAGCCATATGCAAATCAGTCTTGACCCTGTGCCTCATGGGAACAGTCCAGCCTGAACTGCAAAGCCAAGTCCTCCCTGGACTGGAAACAAGCATCCTAGGACCGGTTTTGGGGTTCACCCCTCTTCAGCCAGGATAGCATGATTCCAGTGGCATGGAGACCACGGGACCCAGGGCTAGGCATACCCGTCCCACTCGGGGTGACAAATGCAAAAACAATTGATGGACAGAATGCAGAACAATGTCATACATTTGCTCCAGTACAGAGATCTGGGCCTAAATCAATCGTTTTTTTTGCTCACCATGCCATTCCAGTTTGAACACAGCCATATGTAAATCAGTCTTGACCCTGTGCCTCGTGGGAACAGTCCAGCCCAAACTGACAAGCTAGGTACTCCCTGGACTGGAAACAAGCATCCTAGGACCGGTTTCAGGGTTTCACCCATCATCAGCCAGGATAGCTTGATTCTAGTGGCATGGAGAGCACGGGACCCACGTCTGGGCATACCCGACCCACTCGAGTGACAAATGCAAAAACAACAAAAACAACAATTGATGGACAGAATGCAGAACAATGTCAGACATTCACCCCAGTACAGAGATCTGGGCCTAAATCCATCGTTTTTTTGCTCACCATGCCATTCCAGTTTGAACGCAGCCTTGTGAAAATCAGTCTTGACCCTGTGCCTCGTGGGAACAGTCCAGCTCGAACTGCCAAGCCAGGTCCTCCCTGGGCTGAAAACAAGCATCCTAGGACCGGTTTCAGGGTTTCACTCCTCTTCAGCTAGGATAGCTTGATACCAGTGGCATGGAGAGCACAGGCCCCACGTCTGGGCATACCCGTCCCACTCGGGGTGACAAATGCGAAAACAACAATTGATAGACAGAATGCAGAGCAATGTCATACATTCACCCCAGTACAGAGATCTGGGCCTAAATCCATCGTTTTTTTGCTCGCCATTCCAGTTTGAACGCAGCCAAATGCAAATCAGTCTTGACCCTGTGCCTCATGGGAACAGTCCATAAATGCTTGCCATTTTACTGAAGTAGAAGGGTTTGAAGTGCTGCCAAGTGATAGCAGTGACCATTGGCCCTTACGATTATTACTCAGCTTAGAACAAGGATCGGAAAAAGATAGAGTGGTCCTTTCCAGATAGAACACCCTTGATGCTTAACTACCCATACAACCGTGTATAGTTTGAAATCGGTTAACAAGCTGATGATTGACTGTACGTTTCTTGGTAAATCAGAGGAAAGAGCAGTAGCGGCCCGTGGTGGGAGTGCTGCCGGGCGCTGACATGTGGTGGGGGAGGGGCAGGTGAAGGGTAGTAAACTCCAGAATAAGGCTGCACAGAGGTAAGCACACAAACAAATAAATAAAACGAATCTTGTTGCGCGCGCTGCATCGCATTTGGTGATGCAGCGCGTGCAACGATATTTATTTTATTTATTTGTTTGTGTACTTACCTCTGTGCGGCCGTATTCTGGAGTTTACTACCCCCCCCACCTTGTCCCTCCCCCGCCCCACGTCTGCGCCCGGCCACACTCACACCACAGGCCTCTACTGAAGAAGAGGGAATGTTCTGACAATGTATGAACAGGTGATTGAGCAGATGGTAATCTGTTTAAGCCAGGATCTGCATCCAAGAAAGTAGGTCTTGAGATGGGGGGAAATAAATAGTTGGTTTAATAATGAGTGTAGGAGTATCTTCGCTTGGCAAAACTTGAGTATAAAAATATGTCGAAGGAAAAGAAAATGGAATATGTGATTAAAAATTGGCAACAATGATTGAAGTGATAGGCCTTAACTTCTGCGATTTTCCTGCATAGTTGGAAAGGGGCAATAGTTAGACCAATATATAAAAAGGAGGATGCCACACAGCGGTGCACAGACAAAATATCGACTCCAAAATATCGACTGGACATAATATTGAGTTTTAAATATAGACTGGACAAAATATCGACTGGACATAATATCGACTACAAAAATATCGTTTTTCAGGTAAGTGAAGTAATATCGACTGTATAAAATATAGATAGCAAAAATATCGAATTTTTAATAATATATAATATTTTATAGTGTATTTTTATGTAATAATATGTGTGAAAAGTGTGTATTAATGTTATAAAATATTTTATTGAATTAATTTTGTTTTTATAATAATTGCGTAATGTAATTCTGTAGCGGGTTGTGGGTTTATAGGGGAATAGGGTGGGAAGTAATTTAATAATAATTAATTAATATATGTTTGTAAATATTTTTAATTAATAATTCATTGATAATTAATTAATAATAATTAGTTAATTAATTAATATAATTTTGTACATATTTTGTATTAGTAATTAATTGGTCATTCATTAATTGTAATTAGTTAATTACATTAACTAGAGTACATTTTAATATATATAATTTTGTGTTATTGTCAAGTAATTAATTGGGAAAAAATAATATTAATTATTAAAATAATTACAGCTAATGTGCTAATATTTTTACTTTATTGTTATTATTAATTAATAATTATTTGGTAATTAAATAATATTGATAAATTTTGGGTAAAGGAGTATTTTTAGGGTTCAGGGTCAGTTTTCAGTTTTAGGGTAAAGGGGTATTTTTAGGGTTCAGGGTCAGTTTTTAGTTTTTGGGTAAAGGGGCATTTTTAGGGTTCAGGGTCAGTTTTCAGTTTTTGGGTAAAGGGGTATTTTTAGGGTTCAGGGTCAGTTTTCAGTTTTTGGGTAAAGGGGCATTTTTAGGGTTCAGGGTCAGTTTTCAGTTTCTGGGTAAAGGGCCATTTTTAGGGTTCAGGGTCAGTTTTCAGTTTTAGGGTAAAGGGCCATTTTTAGGGTTCAGGGTCAGTTTTTAGTTTTTGGGTAAAGGGGTATTTTTAGGGTTCAGGGTCAGTTTTGGGTTTTTGGGTAAAGGGGTATATTTTAGGGTTCAGGGTCAGTTTTCAGTTTTTAAACGATATTTTTGCTAATCGATAATGTGACCGTTGATACTCTTTGGAGTGGGAATAGTATTTTTTACACTTCTGGTATTGTATGGTAATATAATAGTATCTTATTCAATTATATTATGTTACTATATATATATATGTTTTAACAAATAAGATTGTAAAAAATTATTTTTAATATTTTCATTTATTATTTAATTATTATAATTTAATTTAAGTATTTTTAAGTATATTTTAGTAATTAAAATTTAATATTAATTTAATTTAACACTGTTTTTAATAAAGTCGATATTTTTTACATCTATATTATTGTAAACGATATTTTGTACTCAATATTTTTGTACTTACCTGTTCGTAGATACAAACTCGATATTTTGACTGTCGATATTTTGTCCACGATATTTTGGCAAGTCGATATTTTGTCCCTCGATATTATTTCAGTGATCCCACACAGCTCCAGAATTATTGCCTTATCAGCTTGCTAGATGTAGGGGAAAAAGTATGCTCTAAGATATTGCTAGGCATACTGAAGGCCTGGGTAGAGCAGAAAAACTTGATCCCGGTAGAGCAAGGTGGCTTTAAAGAACGCCACTCAACAATACAGCATCGTATTTGCTTATAGGCAATGGCAAATAAGGCAATCGAATCACGAGGCAGATTGTTCTGCTGTTTTATAGATTTCTGAGCTGCCTTTGAATTGGTTGACACAAGATATCGTGGAATACGTTGGGGCAGTTTGGAATCAATAAAGGGATACTCTCATTAATACAAGAAATGCGCTCACAGAACTGGGCCAGGGTAATCCTAAAAACATTTAGGACGCTATCTAAGAAAATACAAATAAAGAATGTATTACGCCAGGGCTGCGTTCTGGCCCCTCTTTGTTCCTGTCTGACCTATCGATTACATTACGTAATACTGGTGGGTAATCCCTAAGTTGGGGGGGACTCGCATATCATGTCTGCTGTACACTAACAATTTAGTGATGGTGGACAAGATATAATTGGGGTTGCATAAAAAACTGTACATTTTTTATGATTACTGTTTAAAGAAATGCCTCCCAATCAATTTAGAAAAGACTAAAATAATGAAGCTGGGTAAAGGAAAGGTATCATTTAACTGGAAATTGGGAGGGTTCAAAGTTGAGCTGGTGGACAAATATAAATACTTGGGTATGTGGTTTGATACCAAACTATATTGTTGGGGCCATATCGATTTCACTTAAAGCAAAGGCTCTCTCTTCAGTATGGGGCCTAAAACAGTTCAAGTGTAAATATGGAGGAAAATCTCTGCGACCAATTCTATCAGATTTCAATAAAATGGTCCGCCCACAATTCCAATATGGAGTGGAGGTTCTAACTCTAAGGTGTACATTTAAGATTACCCTTCATTGTAACCCAAGTTTGGGATGGCCAACAACCCATTTTCTTACTTTAAAACCTAACCCAAGCTTTGAAGTGTTCCTTGATCACTTTCGGCCACACTTTGCTAGAATTCTGTACCTAAAATTAAGATATGGTACTTTACAGATTAAGAGCTACACAGCAAATTGAGGGATGAAGAGGGATAGCACTTGCACTTATGTCCTGTATGTACCTCAAGTTCAATTGAAAACATAGCGCACATCTTATTTTTCTGTACAGCCTATACCCGGGCAAGGAAGAAATGTATACGCCCGCTGTGCAACACTCTGGGATTTAGGAAGCATCAAGATACACTAAGGGTGTTGACAACCATTACTGCACCATATGTAATATTTGCCCTATCATATCTGTTTGCAGTGGGGACTGTAAGAAACAAAATGGGACTAAAACTGTGAGGGTGCCACGAACAATGTACTTTACCTGGAATAGCACTTCACTTTTGATTTTTTATACCGATTTGCTATTTTTTTGTATTATATAGACTGTCAGCTGATTTTAAATATATATACAATAGGGGGATGCACTGTAGTACTTAGCGACCTGTAAATATTTTTTTCTAATTTGCGACCATTCATGATTTTACTGTGGATTTTATATACATGGCATGATGAATTTTAGCCCATATCTAATAAGTATTTAAAATGTGTATACAATATGATGAGTATAGGTAACTAAAAACCTTTTATGGTTGAAACTTCTATGGCCTTTGGCCGAAATAAAGATTTTTTTACCTGTAAATTAGATTGTAATCTTGAGGAAGTTAAATGTGTGAAACAGCTCCTTGCTCTCCCAGCATCAACTATGATCCAGGCTGTGAGAGTAGAATGTCAATTTACAGCCTGGAATTACCAAGGATTGCAAGCTATATTGCATTTTTGGCAGAGACTGAGTAAAGAAGGGACCCCCAAAATATCACACCTTTGAAAAAGAGAAATAGAGGAAAGTGAACTGAACTGGGTTAGACTTACACTAGGTAAGATATGCATTAAACTATCATTAGAACCAGAACAATGGAAACTATGGCAGCAGATCACTAAACAGGAGCTAAGGGCTATTATAGCCAAAAAGGCACGAGAAGAAGATCTATTTTATCTGGGGAGCAAATTGTCCACTCAGTTCTGGTAAAAGAATGAAGCAATGATCATATGTTCCTGTACCTGAGTCCTTGCCAAGTCCTAAGCTTAGAAATGTGATATTGAAAGTTAGAGTTGGCCTGAACCCAAAAAATGTAGACAGGAGGATGAAAACTGCAATGAGAAATTAACTGGGCTTGTGTACATGTACGCTAAAAGTAAAATGCAGTGGCCCACACATCTTGCTGGCCTGTTTGTAGTTTTTAGAAGAATAGAAGAAGCTTTTAAAACCTCTTTTTTTACATTTAAAATTAATGTTGTGTGTGTAATCGAAAGATTTTTTTTATTGCAATACAGGAGTCAATGAATAAATTGTTACTATCATTTAAAATGGGCGAGGGGGTAGGAACGAGACTCTCCGCACTCGCTGAGAAGGTTCTGGAGTTCCTGTATGTATAATATGTATATAGAAATATACATTTTATCTATATGTAATTCTTTGCATTATTGGTCATCAATTAAGAACTGTTTGAAATAGAGTGACACTACTCCAACAGTAAGTTTTATTAGGCATTTACTGGTTTTATAGTTGCACTTTTTGTTTTTTTCTGTATTTCTAATTGCATGTTTTTACTGAGGCAACTTTAATGGCTATAATTGCTAAATAAAGTATGATGATGAAGTTCACTGACCCCGGAGAGCTTGCAATGGAGGCAGACCTCTTGATTAGTGGACTAAAGAGGCACCAAGTAGTGAACCCAAGAAGGGTGATTCAGGTCCCCCCCAGCAGAGTGAGGGGGAGGTCGACGGTGATGCAGACAAGTTCCCGAGTAAAATGGAGAAAAGAGTCCCCAAGCCCCTCCTGAAAAACAGGGTGACGTTCTGATGGTCGGTGGCCCAGGACGCCCCATTTCCAAATCTGCTGCTTTAAGTGTTCCTAGTTAGAACACAAGCAAGGGGACTCCATCTAAGAACCACCCCCCCCGCCCCCCTCTGCCACCCCTCCCCCCAACTGGTGGGAATTCTACAGGAGTGGTCAATCTGGCCTTGGGGGGAAGGAGCCCCCAGGGCAGGCCATTGACCATCCCATGATCTCCCTTAGCTAGGAGATAGACTCGGAAGGTGGCCTTGTGATACCGGAGGTTGGAAGTCGTCAGGAGAGATGGAAGTGACAGCCTGACACTTCAGTTTTCTGAGGGTCCCACTCATTAGCTGAGGGTATGTGAGCCCAGGAAGGGATCACCCCTGCTGAGCTTCAGGTTACCGTCCTGGTACTGGTGGGAAGTAGTGTGCAAATAAGGTGTCTAATACCTAGGTATTTTGCCCCCCCCCATTCTGAGAAACCTCAGAGATCAAAGAACCCTCAGGAGCCTGTTGAGAACTCATTGCCAACACCAGGGCTGGAGGAGAGGCCTACCCAATATCCCTGCTTGGAGTTTCCACCTAGCAGTGGATGGTCTGGGGACTCAATCCTGACACTGACAGCTGTCCCCTTGGGTTGGAGACAGAAGTCTGATCCAAGGGGCGGAATGGGCCACATCACCTTTTTGTCCATGGTGGTACTGCCTGCCTACTGGGATGTATCTGTGAGCAAGTTACGTCTATGAGCTGCACAGATGGGGGGGGGGTCACAGATGAGGGGAAGGGTTATCCATGGGTCAGTCCAATGGCTCAGGAGAGTGTAGACAGAGGGATTGAACGGAGTTCAAAGGAGCATTGAACTGCCAGTGCAGAAGAGGCCCATTGACCACAATCTAGCCCCTAAGCAGGGAAGCCCATCATGGCATTGATTAGTCTACCCTGGATTTTGGCTGCTGTTGGGTCATGTTGAACTGGCATCTTGAACCCAGGACACCAGAGTGACTCCAAGGGCTACTTGGTTGACCTCCTGATCAGAGCCTCTGGACAGAAAAGGCCCCAACCACCTTGAACCCAGCACTTGTACTTTGTTTGCTATGAGACTTGCCCCCCAAATGGTGCCACCCCAGTCCTGGATCATTGGAAGTGGGCCTGAAGATGCTCTGCCAGCCCAGCCATGTTCCAAGCAGAACTGCTGAAAACCAACACATCACCTTTCAGCTCCCATCAGAACCACTGCTGGGTGCTGCATCCTAATGTAGGACATTGCAGCTCCTCAGATTTGCTGCTGTGCAAAGCATCCTTGATGGAGGACCTCACATTACAGCCTCATGTATTTCCAGGACTGCTGCTGTGCGATGCATTCTCGATGCTGGACCATGCACCACAGCTCTTTGGAACTGCTGCTGCGAGACACATCCTTGATGCAGGACTTCCAAAAACAGCCTTGAAATTCCGCTGTGCAACGCAGCCTCAACGTGCAACTTGCAATGCTCTGCAACCAGGAGTTAAGGTACTTTTTTTAGTGGGTCAAACTTGGTCCCTGTACTTGGTCCACACTCCTATGCAGTCAGGCTGAACTTGTGACTTTGTCCCAGTCCAGTGCGATTAGATAACCACAGTTGTCTCTTTGTGCTTTTAAGGGGAACATCCTTTTCAACGCAACTTTTATGACGCATGCCTTTACATCGCAAGTATTACAACATATGTCATTACAATGCATTGCGCTGCGGGGTGCTGTAGGATAGGGTATATATTTCATTTACTATCCAACAACTTCCCTACTATCCACGGGGACTGGAGGTGGAATAGTAAATTAAACTATTCACTATCCAGCACCCCTCAACACTATGCGTTGTAACAGCATGCGTTGTAAAACTTGCGATGTAAAGGCATGCGTAGTAAAAGCATGCGTCAAACATCCTGCTTTTAAGCACTATTTTATCTAAATCATCAAAATTGCATTCCTCAGGTTCTACTGATTGGATGTTTGTCATTTTAGTATCAAACAATGTATTACATTGTACTCATTTTGTCTAAATTGGTGCAGGATTTTTCTTATGTTGTTAGATCATTCTTAGGATCTATGGTGCGATAATATGTAAGAATGTGTGGATGATTGCCTTTGGTGATTATGTACAGGGGATTTTGAGACACGTTGATCTGGTTAAAAGCTTTTCTTAATTTCCTTCTTTCTCCTCTTTGCTTACCTTTTTACTGCATTTTTGATTTTTTTCATCTTTATCTTTTCATATTTCCATTCTAGACAGGCTCTGAACTTTATTTATTAGCCTCTGGTTAGTAAATTCAATGTCCCCAGATACACACTCTGTCCTATGTATCAGAAGCTGTTTCTTTTGTTCTTGTAAACATTAATATGTACCAACTTGTATTTAATATGGTTATGATTGGGCTGTTATTGTATCTATTTAGATCATCTTGGAGATTTGAGTGCAAGACATCAATATTTCTCTTTTGCCAACTTGTTGGACACTCAGGTGGTAGTTATCATGAGACTGATAGCGGGTTTACATGTTTACAGTGTCTAGTAAACCCTGATTCTTCGGTTTCGCTATACATTCCATGATCTTTCCTTTTGTTTTTAATGTATTTCTGTTGGTTGTGTAACAATTTTTATTATATATCAATTTGTTTTTTATGTTTGTCAGTTTGTCACTGCAAGGAGTGGGCATTGGAGGTCAAGCCCTGGCATGGTTGGAAAGTTTCCTCTCCGGACGCTCACAATCTGTCAGACTGGGCCCCTATCATTCCATCTCTAGGGCGCTCACGAAGGGGGTGCCACAGGGCTCATGCCTAAGCCCCACATTATTTAATGTGTATGTGGCCCCCCTTGCTGAGATTGTGAGGAAGTATGGATTCACACCAGTGTCTTACGCCGACGACACCCAACTCCTCTACCCTTTCCATGCCCTTAACTCTAATGTTAGGGAAAACTTTGCGGAAGGTATGAGGGCTGTTTCAAATTGGATGGCTTCCTTCTACCTCCAATGCAATGTCGGGAAGACAGAGGTGATGCTCTTTGGGAAAGCTAGCATACTCTGGTCTCCCGACTGGTGGCCTCTGGACTTGGGACCTGTACCTTCCCCAAAATTGACAGTCAAAAATCTGGGTGTGAAATTGGATCAAAATCTAACCCTAAAAGAACACGCAAACGTGATCGCTGGAGCCTGTTTCCGTACCATTGGCCTGCTCAGACGAGTCTTTCCTCTCTTACCAGACACCTACAGAAAGACCCTTGTGCAGACCCTGGTTATAAGTCGATTAGACTATTGTAACGGGCTCCTGATACAAGCTAACGAGGATGCCATCAATCGACTACAGGTGGTCCAGAACACGGCGGCCATATTGATTCTGAATGCCCCCTCAAGAACATCTTCCAGACCCCTGTTGAGAGAACTTCACTGGCTCTCTATACGCCAACGTGTCAAATTTAAGATCTGCTGTACTGTCCATAAGTGCCTGTTTGGAAACGGCCGCAAATACTTAACCCAAAAACTACAGCATTACAAACCGGACCGAGATCTGCGGTCAAGCAATCAACTTCTGCTAAAATCCCCTCTCATAAAAAAGACCAGACAAGGCGGCCGAGCCTTCTCCTTAGTGGGACCGACCTTGTGGAACAACTTGCCCCTTAGCCTTAGACAGATCACTAATCACTTATCATTCAGAAAAAGGCTAAAAACCAACTTGTTTGCAGAAGACTAATCTACTGTAGTTCCACCACTGTACCCTTTAGCTCATCTGCAATGTCCCTGTTTCTCACCATCTTAGCGAGCAAAGCGCGGAGATACCCCGTACGGGGTCGATTCTTGCGCTATACAAGAAATTAAATAAATAAATAAATAAATAAAATAAATAAATACAATTTGCAGCTTTTTTAAGGGACTTTAAAGAAGTTGTTGTATTTTTATATGTTGCAGCCCTAATGAAGCTCCATTTTGGCTGAAAAGCATTGGCTGCACTCTTCTACGCATATGAAGATTAGTAAAGAATCTAAACAAAAAGAAATCTCTTGATCAACGTAAATCTGACAACTTGTGTACATTACTGTGTATGTTGCCTCTCTAATGTATAAAAATTGCCCTAATTTGGGGATATTTGGTAGCTAACCTCAAGAGGTGGGCAGCAAATGAGCATAATTAGTAGTCAATTGCGAGTCTGGGGGTCCACGTACCTCCAGACTTTTCGGGGCGCGGCAGTGGTGGTCTCCTGACCGCCTGATTACAACCTGGGCAATCAGACCACCATGGAACCCGCCGCCATGGAACCACAGTACCCTGGACGTGGTGTGGCAGTCCAGAAGCTGCATTATGCTTGGCGGGAAAGCCATGGTCCCACCACTCATTCAACTTCCCAACCAACCATTAAACATTCATCAGAAGTGGAATGAGCATTCCCCCAAATTAATTGGTAAATGTATTAGGTTTTGATAAACGTGATTAAAAATAAGCTGTTTTTTGTTGTAAGTGGTAGCTTGCTGAGTAGTAGTACAATATAAGTTTCTGAAAGTCTGTTAAAGTATTATGACTTGTTTATATTCAAAAAGGCAATATATTGTGCTGTTACTAGTGGTATTGTGCGGGTAAGTAATAGCAACATTTTGTAAAATGAAATGAAACAGGGAAATAATAGAATTAATTGATGTAATAGCAATATTATATGTTTAGAGAAGTTCTGGAAAATGTTGGGCCCAGTGCCAGTGCTCATGCTGCACCATTCAAACCATGACCCTATTACCTGTAAGGTAACTGCACTTGTGGCTGCCTGTTTAGTAGTAAAATATTTAAATATTTTGTGTTTAGAGGGGTTCCTAGAGCTTTGGACCCCGGTGTCACCGCACCTGCTGCACCATTGAAATCATGTCCCTAATTTCTGCATGGTAACTACTCTTGTGACTGCTTATTTGGTAGTTAAATATAGCAATATTTGGTGTTTAGAGGAGTTCTGACAACGTTTGGCCCGATGCCTTTACTCCTGCAGCACCGTTGAAATCATGGCCCTAGTGCCTGCTAGATAACTGCAATTGTGACTGCCTGTTTAGTATTAAAGTTTAGAAATATTCAGCTTTTAGTGGGTTCCCTAGAGCTTATAGTTCTGATGCCATTGCACCTGCTGCAACATTAAACAAGCTCCTTTTAACAGCAAGATAACTGCAATTGTGTCTGCCTGTATAGTAGTCAAATTTAGTAATATTAGGTGGCTCGAGGAGATCATGACACATTTTGGGCCTGGTGAGCACTGCACCTGCTGCACCATTCAAATCATGACCCTGTTGTCTGCACGGTAACTGCACTTGTGACTGCCTGTTTAGTGGTAAAATATAGCAATATTATGTGTTTAGTGGGATTCCTATAGCTTTTAGTTCTGTTGCTACTGCACCTGTTGCACCATTCAAATCATGACTCTACTGCCTGCCAGATAAATGCACTTGAGATTGTCTTGTTTAGTTGTACATTTTTGCAATAATCCAGGTTTAGTGTGGTCCGTAGAGCTTTTGGCCCCGGAGCTACTGCACCTGCTGCACCATTCAAATAAAGTCAATTTTAACTGCAAGGTAATTGCAATTGTGACTGCCTGTTTAGTAGTCAAATCTAGCAATAGTATGTGTTAGGAGGAGTTCTGACAACTTTTGGGCTTGGTGCTGCTGCACCATTCAAATCATATCCCTGTTGTCTGCAAGGTAACTGCACTTGTGACTGCCTGTTTAGTTTGACATTTTAGCAATAATCTGGGTTTAGTGTGGTCCCCAGAGCTTTAGGCCCCCAGTGCTGCTGTACTAGCTGCACTTGCTACACCATTCAAATCATGACCCTGCTGTCTGCAAGGTAACTACTCTTGTGGCTGCCTATTAAGTAGTAATATATAGCATATCTCTTGTATATTAACTTTATTTTTAACATGCACTGCTTATTACAACATTTAAAATTTTATCATAATGATCAAATAGATTACATTGAAATAAATGAATCCAATAATGGCTACAAAGTGCAAAGAAAGGTACTGAGGCATGGATAGGAAATGCCACAAACGTTCTAAGGCTAAAGCATTTGCTTTACACAACTAGGTAATAAAAAGTAAGTATTCAAGCATACTGTTAGAAGCTGTCTGCCTTTTCTATGGGAAGAAATCTATATTGACAGTGAATGGGGCTTAAACAGCATGAACAGCTTTAGGAGAAGTATTGTAAATGTGTGCAGCTAGAGGAACTTAACAAAAAACGCTCTACACAAAAGCAAATGAACACAGTAATTCAGCATTGTCAACTGGTAAGACCCCCCTTTTAAGAAATATTAAATACAAGGGATTTTACCAGGCAAAACCTAAAAAGACATGATTGGTATTAATAATTACATATGAGATGTGCTTCTCTAATGGAGATTGGTTAATGTTTCCGGCTGGGATATTGGTTAACCACAGCCACTAGATAGTCTGTGACATTTTACAATGTAATTCTCATTAACAAATGTATTTTAGGTAATTTTCATTTTTTCCGAAGGAGGAAGACATTCAATATTCTTTTTTTGAATTTATTTATAGGAAGGTATGTTTCCTTTTCTTGTTCTTCATTGCACTTTGCAATGTTTATGTTAGGTTGAAATGCATGTAACAATAATAGATATATGCAAAAAAATATTAATAATAAAAATAATTTAAACTTTGGCTAAGTGAAATAAGGGGCTTAGATACAAGTACATATCTCTATACATACAGAATATTTAATGTATCCCTCTGAAAATGCAAATAGAAATATATGTACCCACTTCTCTGCATCAGTACTGTGGTTCCCTTCTTATAATCCTCTTCACTAAGAGATCGGAGGGCGTGGTATATAACATCTGTAGGAATACTTGTGAACTCATACCATAACCCCATAAGTAACATGTTGCTGCTTCCATTAATTCTGATGAGGCCAGTCACCAAAGTCACTGGGTCCATGGGAATTACAAGATTTGATTTAAAATGGAGATGTAAGCTGTTGAAAGCTACTAAACTGCTTGTGTAAAACACTGCAGGTAAACAGGTGGGAATGTTTACAGAAACATGGAATCCTGCATGTTGTTACCCCAAACATTTTAATCACCCAGGAATTACTGTTAATGTGGGCCCCATACCTACATTAACAGTAATTGTAGGTTGATAAAGGCCTTATGGCCTGATTTAGAAACTAGAAGGTTGAGTGCGCTACTGGGGCGTAGGCTCATCCCTGCTGTCGGGCACACTTGTTTGGTTCGTTATTTGTAACAGACTGCACGAAAGTTCAATAAAAAGTTCCAAAAGATCAAGTTGCTGTATTTTATTTTGAATATTTCATTTTCAAGTTTATGCGTTTTTCATGTAGATCACATGGTTTGTTTTTATCGACATAATCACAGTTAATCAGAAATGCTCCAATGCATTTCAAACTCGAAGAGTCCTTTCTCAAGGAGCGCTGCAAAGAAGAACAAGATATGAACCCAAATCAATGATTGTACTGTGAATCCAGTTGAATCATACATTAAAATTAACATTGGTGCATGAATAATTCAACCGCATGCGTCCACATTGGTGTGTGTGTGTTACCATAGCTGGTCAGATTTCAACAAAATAAAGCGATGTCCATGCATTGTATATACGATCATAAGTAAAATAAAAGGTGGAGGTAGGTGAGGAGAGTCGGGAGAAGCGGCAATCCGCCGGTGCGTTCAAAGAAGGGGGGGTGACATGGGTTTGAGGAGGTGAAAGAAATGGGTAAAATAAGCCAACTGCTCGTGCAAGGCGAGACTTACATGATTGTTTTAAGTTCAATGTTCTCATTGACTCTGAGGAAACATAATGGAAAGAAGCCGTTAGTTAAAAGGATATTGGTGGGAAAGTCTCCGAGATTAACCGGAGCTTGAAAACGGAACTTACTTGGGGTAACGAAAACGCGTGTAGCGTGTCGACGGTGTCTGTGGCCAGGTTCTGAGAAGTTCGCGTAGCGAACGCGGAGTTCCAGGAGGAAATTAAGGAATGGTGAAAACCAACGAGGGACTGTGAGAGTAGGGATAAAAAGGTGCAGCCATCTTAGAGTGTGGTGAAAACGTGTCAGGTAACACAGTGAATTCAGAGTATAAACAAACAAGCAAAACTTAGATACAATGTATCAACCGTTATGAGACTGGGGTCCATTATTGTTTTATTTTCAAAAAAAAACTTCCACTTGGCCTTATGGCTGGTAGTATTGTCCGTCAAACCTTTCCTGCATTGACAGGAGCTACCATTGTCAGGAGGTCAGTGCACAAGCCTTAATGTGGCAGACAGAGGTACCTCAGGATGGACGGGGCGTTATTCTTCACCATTCTGATGGAGGTTGCTCCTTCTGTCAAACTCTTAATCTGGCCTTTGGTCTCTTGCTGGTCTGTACCCAGTACCATCTTCTGCATTTCTGTGTCTGTCTGCACTACATCTAAAAATGAAATATTTCCAGGCTGTATCCACCTGCCTCCTAAAATTGCCAACTTGTAAGCATAGAGAATATGGCCAGTGAGAGTCTTTGTTGTGTCTAGCTTTATATAGGTTTTTGCTAGAGATAATGACGGTGTTCTATGCATATGAGGGCATATCTTGATAATGCCTCATGTCTAGACTGAGCTGTCAGTGAGGAAAAGGGTTGCAGATATTTGGATCACAGTTTTACTTTCACCTGTCTCTAATTTTGCTGTGTTGCACTGTGAATGTGTCTTGCATTCTGTTTTGAATATTTTTTCTGCAGTGGGACATTTTTTTCTTCATTGAGTTATGTTGTGTTATGTTTTGTTGATTCATTTAGGTCTGTCAACGAACGCTGCTTCTGCCAGCCAAAATCAGCCGAAAAGCCTTACTTTGGGATTTTCAGTGCTTACTTTGTTTGGCACGACGCTGCATCTCTTTGTAAATATCACTATTTAGGGAGGACCGCTACCTTGCTGTTTTGTTACCTTTTCAATGGATTTATTTTTTTAACTTTTGGATTCTTTTGTCGGGGCATTGACCTCCTGCTATGTGCCCTTTCTACCCAAGAACCGAGTTTCAAAGTCAGAAGGGCAACAATGAAGCCACTCCGCGCAACTGTGCGAACGGGATCAGCTGGCATGGCAGTCTCCTGCTGTGAAGTTTCTTTTTGGGTTCTTAAGGTCAGCTGGCAATGCCACAGCGGTGGTTTGTTGTCAGGAGTCCGAGTTGAACTGTTTCTAAAGGTCTGGTCAGCGGCAGCATCATTTCTACAAAATGGACGCTGGCGACAGTATAGAAAAAGGTAGTGCATAGTTTTGTTTTTGTGTTTCTTGAGCTTACAATTTTATGCTTATCTTTTATGACAGCTTGTTCATTTATTGGCATATTATTTCATAAGTTATTATTTTTTCCACAATTTTGTGTGTGTTGTCATTCTGGAGCTTTCATCGATTTTCAAAGAGGGTATCATAAAGTATGGGAGAACCGAGTCTGCTATGGGTCACAAAACTGAACTTTTCGTCTGATCTTTTGACTTCAATGTACTGTCTCGCTTTTTCTTAATATTTCTAAAATATCACAAGACATCAGATTGCTGTTCAAGGTTTCAGTGTGAAAGGATTTTAGCCCCTCAAATATAAAGGCATTTTACTGTCGCAAAACCCTGTAATTCAAGAAGCACACTGTTTCTGCGACCACGAAATTCCTTTTAACAATGTGCAAAAGTCTTTTTCACGTCGCAGTCTTTCCAAATTGGAAAAGGACTTTTGAAACCCTTCTGAATTGCAAGTAGGAGGGAGCACAAAATAGGCAGTCCCTCCAATTTGCAAGTCTTAATGGTATGTATCAATTGTATCAGCTATTGAAACCTAACTGGGGTGGAAGATGGTTCACAAAGAGGAAGCTGTCCATGTGCAACAACTTACCCCTTGCGCATTATGTAAGGCAGTCTCTGCCGAGGCAGACAGTCATCCAAGGGATCACCACATCCCCCAGTATGTTTTTCTATATTGTGAATATTTGTTTTAGAAAAAAACACCCGTCCCTTTAAAGGAAGTAGATTGCTTCACAGGTCTCCATCTTTGTGTTGGTAGCTGTTCTTAGAGGGTCACCTATTGTGTCCTGAATCATTAATATTATTGCAGCAGGAGGTTTGGCGACCTCCTATGAATATTGTGAGTATGTGGATTATTAGTTAAGGAGGATGTGAGGCCTCACCAAGTAAAAAAGTCACAACTCCATACCAGGTCCAGTTACATCTTGATAATTTAAAGCAGAGAGCAACCTTTGGCAGCTGTAGCACAGAGCAGATAGGCCTAACTAAGGAGAAATGTGTGAAGCATTTATAAATTAAAAAGTAGAAAGCACAAGAACATAAAAATCCTATTCCAATGTATAAAAAACAGTAATATGTAGTGAACAAATGTCCCCCAAAATGACAAAAAAACAGATATAGGGAACTGGAGATATGATTTTTCGAAATTTCAAGTCAAGATTGTGCCTAAAAGTGCAAAGCGCTGCTCGCGGTATCTGATAGCTACTGCTGGTTGGATACAAGGACCAGGTTTGTCTCAGTGGAAAGTTTACCTTCTGACTGACTTAGAAGATTTTCTGGAGCAAAGTCATCGTCAAAAGGCAGTCGGTGTGTCGGGTTGCAGGTAGGTTCAAAGGGAAGGCTAAACAACGGCAGCCTGATGAAGTGCAGGACCTCAGTGGGAGCCTATGAGGGAAACTTGGTGTGGAAGTCGTCGATGGTAGGAAATCTCTGAATGGGTGTGAGATGCCACATTTATGCCTGGCATCAGATTGTCAGTTGGGAAACTCTCTGACCAATGGAGAAGGAGTTCCCAGAAGCTACCCTACCCACTTTTCCATCACCTCCTGGGAGTATGGCCCTAAGCAATCCCACAGTACATTGCTCTGCCCAAATCCAACACAGCAGAACCTTTCATCTCCTGGACAGAGCTGAGGGCACACCCCTCAGTTGTGTCTTGGGAAATTAGAAACTTCGTCTGCAAACCAGTTCTGAAACAGGTTTTTCTCCCACTGGGATTGGCGCCATCCGGACAACCTGAACAATGGGTAGGGCAGGCCTAAGTGTGAGTTACATCTACCGGTGAGGGAATGCCCCATTGAAACTTGAGCAATTAGTGGGCACATACCCAGGCCCTCTTGTCAGGAAGAGATCACACATCCTTCCATCCAAGGCCATTATATTCTCTTTATCATAAACAACAGAGGAGTGCTTATGTGCAACTTAAAATCCAAATACTAAAGCAAAATAAAGTGACAGTTTATTCCCGGACCCCTACCTAGATCAGGTAGTACTAGGTTTTAGCATGTCCAGTCCTAATAGTCAGGAGGCGACCACCCTGTGGACAGGAATGACTGAATCCAACAAGGCAAGGCAAACAGCCTTTTTTTTAGAAGGACCCTCACTCACCACTAGTTGGTGACATGCTTCATCATTGGGTCCCGCTGGGGTGCCCGAATGCCGCCCCAGCGTGCTACAACGCTTGAGTTACAGCGGAGCGGGTTGATGGTGAGTGAACTAGTGATTAAACTCAAATGTATGTGCAAAATAAGTGAGTGCAAGGTTAAAAAATACAAGGTTAGAACCCAAACAAAATATTTAATGCGGGCCAACCCGTATTAAGGTGAAAAACGTGAAGGTTGGACAACCAATGGTTCTATGTTAGGAGACCTGTGTCCTTAATTACAATAACTGGTCAACATGTTTCTGCTGTCAAAAAAGCGGGATCGCGCAGCATTCGTCAAGACCACACCTAAATGGCACTCCGGTGGTATGTACGCGCTAAGGTACACCCTCCCGTGAGGCACTTAATGTGAAAAATACAAAAATTAAATAGTAAAAGAGAATTTACTCACAGATATTAACCATGCCGGCACTCTGTAGAGAACAGTAGCCAAAAGGTACAAATCATTAGAAAAACATCGACTTCCTGGGTCAGGACGGTTTGGGCAATATTCACGCAGCGTCCTTTATACGCCCGCGACTCCCCGCCCAGCACCTATCTTCAGGGACTGCCGTCTGCCTGAAGAGTGTATATTCTCTTTCCTAACAGCCATTAACACCTTCTTGCAGTGGTCTCATTGGTGACGGACAAGGGATAGCTCTAAAAAGGCTACTAGAGGCTTTAGTCAGAAAAAGCTTTGTCCTTCTAAAGTCACTATTTCTGCAGTAGTTAGACAAAATTCAACTTTTGCATTACGTTGGAGTTTGTTTAACTGTGAAAATGAGTGTTTGAATTATTTTTCTAGTGAGTGATAATCTGATGTTAGCTCATTAAGGGTAATAAAGTAACTCAGTGTTTTCTATGGCACAGCTAGCCTTGCTACAGTGAAAAACGTGTTTTGTAGTGTAGTTCCTATTTTCCCTATAGGCCCTGCGCATTGGAATAACATAAACAGCAGTGTAGACGTAGGACTGCGGTCTTCTAGGTCTCTACTGACTATGTTAGACTTAATTTAGGTTTGCGCCAGCTAGCTCAGAGGTCACTGGAACCTTTCTTGACTGAAAAGGAAGTGATCAGCTTCCCTGGCTCAGACAAGAAGGGATTCAGCTTCCGACAACCGCATAAACATGACAACTTTGCTCCTCAGAATAAGAGTCAATCTCTAGAGTCGTGTGTAACAATAGACAGCTATTTCACTCAGTCAGTTGTGCAGTTTTTACTTTCACCAGGATGCAGAGAATAGAGAGACTGGCGTTTTCAATAAAAGATATTATTTATTGAGCAGTCTTCCTTCTCATGCAAGAGAAATGAATTGCCACAATTGCAAAACTTGTTATTATGAAAAGTGCGTACAGTAAAAGGAGTATTATGAAATAATACTGTAAAAGAATTGATATGGTTTCTTAGCCATAAGATGGTTAAAATGAATAAAATATATACATTCATATATACATTGGCTAACGACCTCAACTGGTGCTTCTAACTACGCCTACCCCGGTGTACCTGACCTAAGCCTAATACATGGGAGGGAGTAAGTACGTAGCAGTTTAAGTTAAGTTGGTTTTGCCAAGAGTTTGTTTCAAGAATTCTCTCTAAGGGTTTAGACAGCACCGTACCTCTGGAATAGAATGCATGAGGTCTGGTATCTCCTCTCAGGACCCGATATCCCAGTTACCCGCAAGGGTAGGCTGGAAACGCCGGAGCTGGATTTTCTCGGCAGGAGAAAAGACAGCGTCTTTCTCAGCGCGTCAAGGAGGAGGAGGGGCAGAGTCCGTGGGCTTCTCACATCTGCTGGGCTCTGCAATGGACAGCTGTTCTGCTCCAGTATTCACCACCACCGTGTGCTTGCTTAAGGCAACGTTGGTATATTTATACCTTAAAGGTGCCGAGTTTGACGTAAGTTTTTGGACATAAGACGTCAATAAAGATGTCACTAAGAACTGGTCGTTCTTACAGTGCTCGCAGGAGTTCTATTAATAATCAAAACAAAGCAAGCGGGGCTTTCCCAGGTTGCTGGGGGGTTTGAGATGTCGAAAGAACTCGGTGTGTTATCTAGGAATCTAAGGAAGTGGCTTCTGCTGTGCCATGGACTGTCATGAGCTGCAGAGACGAGTTACTGAAATATGGCTCTGATCGTTTATGCCATTATAGGGATATGTATTGATTATAGCCGTATAGGGGCATGAGGTCACAATATTGATCGGGGTCCTAGATAGAACACAACACCCACTCCACAAATTTATGTCCATCAAATTACTAAAACTAAAGCAATAAGAAGCACGTGTATTCATACCCACCCCAAAATACATTTTGCATTTGAAATGGTGTACTTAAAATACATGGAAATGAATTGGTACTGTACGTTATCAAGCATAGTAATCATTAAAAAATATTGCATATGTCATTATTTGAACGATTCTGCGAAGATTTACACATGAAAAAGTCTCTAAATACAGAAAAGAAGGGCGAGACTATTTCATCACATATTAAATACTATTGCATTAAAAATGTGCTAGATGCGGAGTTACAATTTTGTCTCTAGATCTACTAAAAATAGAAGCTCTGTTCTTTATGAATAGTTCTACTTTAAGCAAAGGACGTGTGCCAGGAAAAAAGGTAAATATTTTGGGAAAACTAATTTCATGGTGAGCGGGGAAAAAATAGTTCAAAACGTTTTTCAGTAGCTTTTGTTGTTCAAAGCTGAAGGCCGAATTCAGAGTTCATGGGAACGCTGTGTGCCGGATTGTTTTCCCAAAAAGTTATTGGTTCTGGTCAGGAAAAAACATCATTTCAGACAGGCTCGCAAAGAATTGGTCTATATATTCAGGTGACAGTTCGACCAAGTTCGATAATGCTGTAACTTGGCAGTTGTGGGAATGATTGCTATCATCGATTTCAGGATCAGCAATGCTCACAGAAGGTCGTACCTGGGTGATGCTGCTTTCATTTCTTGCTTCACTGCCACCACCTAGTCGTAGTGCAGGAGTCTCAACGAATGCCGTCATCAGGATTGGTAACCTCTGGGGACAACACGATGCGTGAGCCGTTACTGGACTTAGTAAAGTATCGACGTCCATTGGTATTGCTGATGGTAGTGCAAGACAGGTGTCTAACACGCATTCCTCTCCGCATAGCATACATCTAAGCACAGGTAAGATGCAGGTCTGCCATATAGGTCTGAATGAAAGAAACCAGGTCATATTCAGATCTCGTAGCCGAGCTATCCCAAGGACTCTAGTTATGCGGTCCCGGTAGCGTATTGCTAGGATCGTTTCTTCCATCCGTGCCGGAGTCATGTCTGCGTTTTGGTTTGCCATATCGGAGCAGGATAGTCAAAAATAAAATACCTGCTACGAGTCCCAAAAGTAGTGGTACGCCGCCAAAAATCAAATGTACAAAATTTGGAAAGATACCCAGGACCGCTTCAAATGGTGTTAACAGTCCCGAAAAAACTGTCTTAAATGCATTCGAGATACCACTGGCATTCGACATATTTAGTATTTGGCTGAGCATTTCTTTGAAATGCACCGGGCAATTTGTTGATAAAAGTGCATGTATCTCTGCCGCCGTCCTTGCAACTTGGAGATCATACGTCTCTTTTGATGACGTGATGGGCACTGGTATCTGCAAAAGTACAGACTTCATTCTGCTTAAAGTATCAATTTGTATAGAAAAGATTTTCAAATTAGGCCAAATCGGAGTCACTGAGTCTCCAGGGCCATTTTGGATACAATGCTTGCATACAGCAAGTGACCATGGAACTCACGCTTAAGAGATATGCTTTCCCTGGCACCAAGCCACAACAGCTGTGATCCGTTATTAGAACGTAACTCCTGTTAGAAAGTTGCCTAAAGAATGGCTCTATTTGTGCTGCAGGTGTGCCATGCTGGTGGCATGAAAGGTTGTTTGAAGTACCCTCATAGGCCCCATGCAAGTTAATACCTTGGCACAAAAGTATACTGCTTAGTGAATGTTTACACTCATTACCACTAAGAAATAAATTTTTGTTGTTCTCACTATAACATTTGTGTGTGTATAAGGTAATTTCCATGATGACTTAATGTATCCTTTACCCAACTTTTCATATTGGCCTGCCGGTATATATTCAAGGCAATTTTTAAATTGGAAAGTTGTTATCTGAATTTTGATAATCCCGTGTATTATCCATTCAATGACAGGTCTTTCTGACATTGTCAATGGTAATCTCTCAAGTTTTTCGATGCTCAGGATTGTATAGTCTGTTCCTTTCTGTGCCAAACTGATTTGTTTATCAGTAAGGTTAAAGATGGAAAACAATGACGTTGTGTTGATTAAACGCCATGGCACATAGCCCGAACGGAGATTTTGCAACGTCCATCCTAGCTGCACAATAGAACGTAATTGGGACTGGCCATGTTGTAACATTAGCAAGTCCTGGTCTATTATATCAATAGCAGATGATACAATACTGTCCAGTGAATATATTCTGGAGGACAGAGTCATTAACCCATTGTCCACAACAGAAAGTGATTTTTCCAAATTAATAAGATCAATTTCTCGTATTTTCTCGCCTGTTTCAATTTGAGTTTCTTTCCAAGCCTTGTTGTATGCCGCATATATGCTGGCAGCTATGAAACATTTTTGACGCTGTTTGCGTGGTCCCATAATGAAATCGCGCAAGTCAGCACCATCTTTAAGTAAAGACAAGTGTTGCTTAATTTGTTCCAGTGTGGATGTTTTGTAGCCATTCAAGGAAGAGTTTCCCTACACTGTATGTTGTTACTATCCCTGTATGTTGTCTCTGGGAGTATCTAGGGTCTGGTCTGGACCTTTTCAACCCCTGTGATTTGTTCAGGAATCTATCTTGACAGTTATTCGTGTCTGTAGGCCAGATTAACCATTTTTTCCAATCAGGATGTGTTCTGTTTTCATTAAAAATTTGGGATACGTCTATTTCAATATCTGTGGTTGCATTATCAGGTATTGGCTTTAGAATAGACGGTTTATTAAGGTCTTTAATCTTAGCTAGGCCAAGACAGGTTGTTTGTTGAATTGTGTCATTCAAGAACAATATTTGTTCTGGGATCATGCAGGCTCGAAATAATGCCTCTAGGCCTTGTACCTGCCAATCTTTTGTACCCCAGATGGTTTTTGTTTCAATGTTATTTTTCCAGAAATCAAAACCAAATGTAATCATTTTTTCATAAAATGCTTCTGAATATATCAATTTAGTATTTGTCAGCATGGTTTTCGGCCCTGTTTTATCCAACAGTTTATAATAAAATGTTTCTGCATTACTTGTGTTAAACCCTGAGAAGTATTGGAATTTCTCATAGAATGTTTTTGAACTGCTTTTAGGTGGAGTAGCACAATGTTCCCATTGGTTATATTTAAAAACATTTCTAGGTTGGGCAGATTTATGTAAGTAGTGGTCTGCGTAATGTGAAAAACAGTACATCTGTTCATAATTAGATGAACCTTGTAAATAATCATGTTCTGTAAATTTTGCTGACAGCACCAAATCTGAAATCATATCATTTATACTTTTAAAGTCCCAATCATCAGAGAATGTACTCGGTTTTACAAAGTCACTTAATGAAACCTTGAACTGGTGAGGATATTTCAAGATCTCGACCAGGCCATATATTTCATAGTCTGTCTTGTCCCAAACTACCCTGCCGGGTATTGGAATGGCTGTGACATTTACTGATGATAGTTCTCTTTTCTTGACATGAGATGATCTGTAAGGTTTCAGAACTAAGTTAATGTTCTGACTTGCTGTGTCCATTGAACTGTAATACATTTTTCTAAAATTAAAACTAAAATTAGGCATAGTAGGAGTATAAGTACCCCTGATACAATCCAATGCTCAATCAATGGTGCATTTAGATATGTTTCTTTGACTTGATTAAAGAGTTCTGTTGCTTTTTCTTTAAAAGTCTTTGTTTCTGGCGTCACTTCAGGGTCGCTTTGATCTTCAGAAAAGTTATCAAAATTGATGAAGTAGCCAGATGCAGTTCTGTCAATTGTTGGAATTGTTTTCTCAATTTGCCTTTCATTAGCACATTCTGATGCTACATCATTGTAGACTGGTGTTTCATGACGAACTGTTTCAATCTGTGTTTCAAGAGGGACAAGTTCCATTGCATTTCTGCATAGTTCTTTTTTATTTACTGCAGGTTTATCAAATGTGATTAGTCTTTCAGTTTGAACCGTTTGGATACTCGCAAATTTGGGTATTCTGTTACTTCTTGGGAGTCCACTGGGCCTGCTGTTGATTATAGGCCACATGATTGTGGTTTTACCAGGTCAATTGATACAACTCTGTTCTCCTTTTTACCAGCAAGGGGCGGTAGTACTACTGATCTTGTTCCGTTGATTGCTAAGACAGGTACTGCTTTTCTGTAAGAAGGCCCAAATTCCTTCTTCACCGCTATTTTCTCTCTGACCAGATCCCCAATCTTTGGAATCCAGACAGGTCTTGCTGGGACAGGTGGTGTGTCTTCAGTGGTCGTTGGCTGTTGTTTTAACTGTATGTTGCTCAGGGCTTTTCTTGTTTCATTTAAGTCCTGTAAAACAGCCAAACGATCTTTGATATCAAAGTCTTTATTCTTATCTTCTACCACTAAAGCAAGACTATCTAAGTCCTGAACATGCATTATAGTTCCGAACAATAGTTCGTACGGGCTGAAACCTTTTAGAGAATTTCTTGGCAGGTTGTTAAGACTACGTTGGACACTTATTAAATGTTTGACCCACCCATCACCCGAACCTAATACCTTTGCTGTTATAGATTGCTTTATGTCTCGGTTTTTTCTTTCCACTACGCTATTTCCCTCAGGATGAAATGGACAAGAGAATCGCAATCCAATGCCCATGCTGGTCATGGCCTCCTTATAAGCTCGAGAGCTAAAAGCAGGACCCTGGTCAGAATGAAGCATGGCAATTGCGTATGTGACGATAAAGACTCGCAGATCTTTTATAACAGTTTTGGCGTCAGCCGAGCGCTGGGGCCATATTTTTAAAATGAATGTAGTCTTTAACAATTAATACGACGCTGGATTGCATGTGTAGATAGCTCTATGCTACCTTCATACAAGGCCATGGCATTAGTCCGCTTGACTCGCTACTGCGGTCTCTGTCGCAGTCTGGGCAGTTCTTTACAAATTTATAATGGTGCAGGCTCATCCCCGGCCACCAGTATACTGCTTGTAATTCGGTCAGAGATTCCTTCATCTGTTTGTGCCTTGGACCTTCACCCATGTTTCCGTCTGCTATTAATAACTTTCTCCGATTCGTGTTTGGAATTACCCTATCCCCAACTCCAGGAATTCGAGCAAAAGGAATGGAGTTTGCATCAATTACGTATGCATAATTGAGTGGATAGTTCACAGGTAATGCTGCACAGTTGCCTTTTGAAGACGTTTTTACTGCCAGCATGGTTTCCCCGTCTTTGTATTTTTCTGAATGCTTTTTTGTGGCTACGGAAGCCGGTTTACTTGCTTGTGCTATGGCTGTATTAGCCAATTAATTCCCTGCAACGTGAACGCCATCACGTCGTTGACTCAGAGTGTGTATCACGTGAGTCTTTTGTAGTTCTTTCTGTAAAAGATCTACTTGTTTCCCAAACATCTTATGCTTGATTGTGGCACCTGTGTCATCCTTGTAATCATTTTGAACCCAGCTCTGCAAATCATTATTGTAGTAGTTGACGCAAAAATGCGAATCGCACACGATTAGTGTCGGGAATTCACGTTCAGCATTTTCAAGTGCCATCTTTAAAGATCTGATTTCAGCTCGCTGAGCCGAACATTTTCTCAGTGATTCAGTTTTTGTTATTTTCGGTCTGAATTTACCGCAGAGCCAGCGACCTTTAATAATCGGGCAGGCTGCATCGTAGCATTAATCTTCTACATTGTAATGCTGTACAAATCTGTCTGTATAGATTATACCGGAGTACTTTTCTAGAGGAAGAATTTCGATTGGCAGAGGATATTCTTTTTCATATTTTAAATCATTCAGTTTTTTCATGTGCGGGGCGAAATAGTATTTCACGTCTTCTGCAGCAAGAGAATTTTCCCACTGTATCCTTTTCGGATCCAATGACACTGTAGGCAGGTTTACTGGGCTGAATAGTGCCTCAAAGGCGGATTCTACTGTAAGAACAGTGATCCTTTTGCCTTGTGCTAGTGCTCGTTCTTTCGCTATAGCAGTTTGCACTGCCTTTACAGTGTTTTCTGTGAGACTGAATGTTTTTTCTGCTTGTGTGTACAAATTTGATTTGTAAGCTATTGGTACCGTTTCTCCCTCATTAGAGGTCAGGTACGTGAATCCGCATCCTCCTGGGATGACTCGGATTACAAGGTTGCGTGTATTGTCACGTGTTTCTAATTTTGTTTTCGCTAACATGTCTGTTTGCAGTGATCTCAAAATTTCCGTGTGTTTTTGAGTCCAGTTGATTGGTTTAAAATCAGGTTTAATTAATTCGTAGAGAGGTTTAATCTTCTGTGCGTAGTTTAGAATGTAAGTTCTTCTGAAATTCAGGAAGCCTAGAATCGATTGTAAGTTCTTCAGCGTTTTCGGTGCTTGGAGTACAGCACATTTCTCTAAGAAGTTGTCCGCTAGGCTTTTTCCTTCACTTGATAGTTCGTATCCTAAGAATAAGACTGTTAGATGGGCAATTCTCGACTTTTTAAAGTTGAATTTGTAACCCTCTGCTGCGAACCCAAGTATTATGGTGTTCACCCTTTTCAAGTGAGTATCCAAGTCGTCGTCTGTGAGAAAGATGTCATTGACATAAGATAATGCCTCATCATCATAGATTTGTAGTAACTCTGTTACTCTGGCTGAGATTAGTCCTCTGCTGTTCTTGAATCCCTGTGGGAGCCTACAGAAATTTTTCTGTGACCCCATTATTGAGAAAGCGGTCAAGTATCTGCTTTCTGGTGCAATGTTTTGGCAAAAGAACCCATTAGATATGTCTAATGTCGTTTTGTGTTTTTTGCGAACTATGTTATTCATTAGTGGCGCACTGTGCGAATTTTGTACCGCAAATGTTTTGCAACATGAGTTAAGGTGTCTGTAGTCCAAGACTAGATGATATGAATCGTCCGGTTTGGAGACAGGAAACAAAGGATTGTTCATTTGAGAGGTGCATGTTTCAATTACCCCTTGGTATTCAAGTTGATCTAAAATCTCCCTGACCTGTTTTTTAGCTTCTTGCTTAATTGGGTACTGACTTTGTGCAGTCGGTTTACTTTTTAACTGGATTTTGTGAGGAGGAGAGTCCTCATCCCATTCTACATGATTTTTATATAATGCTGGTTCCTGGGCTACTGCCCATTTCCTTGCATATATATATTTAGTGTGAATTGGAATGTGATTTGAGAAGGCAGGCATAATTATTTCTTCGCCATGAGGGCACTCCCTGACAAACTCTGGGGGCCAATCTTTCTCGGCTAACAGGATATCATAGCCTTTTGAGAGGTTATCCCAAAATAGACCCCTTATTCTTCTAGTCTTATCTCCCTCTATACGCAGTGTTATTTCGTATATCTTATGAGGTTCGCTAACCCTGCTGTCTGCAGTTTCTACTTGAATGTATTCATTCGTGTCCACTGTCTCCAGATGACTCATCAGGATCTTGCGAGTTATGGTGATTTCTGCTGCACTGTCTAGCATTGTCTGTGCCCACTCTCCGTTTTTCAGCTGTGTCCTCAGTATTCTCGGCATGTTTGATTACTCTAATACTGGCTACCTTCTTCCTTGGGAATTGTAATTTTTTACTTTGAGCAGGTTCCTTGTCTTTGGACTTGGTGTGCTCTTCCCTTGGGTCTGACTGTCCTCTTCTTTCCGATTTCTGCGAAAAAGATCGAGAGGGACGTGTATTAGTACTTTGATATCTATCAGGCTTTTTCAAGTTATCCCTATTTCTAAGGTTATATCTTTTCTCAGAGTGCTCCCTCTGGGGAGACTGGTGTTCTCGAGTCGGAGTTCTTTCCCTCCGTCAAGGACACCTTCCTCTGGACTGGAAAACTTTTTCTTTTGGAGTGGATTGTTTATTTCCATCCCAGCTCTTTTTAGGAGTGTTTAGATTATTTTTAATACATAATTTTTCAGGATTTTCGAGTAGTTGGGATTTTACTGGTTTCCCACCCAAACTATCTCTACCTAATTCTTCATAGCATTTTTCTATAATTCTGGCAAGCTCAATTGGTTGATCTGTTATATCTGTTTCTTTCAATTTCTGGCGGATCGCCACAGATGCTGCTTCTCCTTTTATATTGGCTAGTAATATAGCCGAGATCTGCTTGAAGTCTTTCAGTAATTTCATACCAAGAGTTAAAGCAGGTTCTAGACCGTATTCATTTTGAATTTGTTTTAGCACATCCGGTATTACCGCCATGGACGGAACACCATGTGTTTTTGTGTAAATGGAAGCAAAGACTGTACCCCAAGTGTCACAGTCCTCCACATGTGGTGCGACCCCCATTGGAAGGTAGATAGTCAGAATTCTGTGTTTCTCTTTAGGGGTAGTATTCGGAAATACTGCCTCTATTTGAGTAATTTTCTGTGCTAACCAGAAAGGAATTTGTTCCCGTTTTGCAGGAGTTTTTCCAAGGCATGATTGTATGTTTTGTGGTGTAATTTTATTTGTGTTCCCCTGATGAGGGGTCAGCTGTGGAACATTAACAGCTGTTTTGACTGTTGCAGTCCGCATTACATATTGGACTAACTGTCTATGTATTTTAATCAGTAATTTTAGCTGTGCTAAAAGTTCTTCTCTTGACATTTTTTCAATGTCTGGATGTGGTGTGTAGCTGGCTAGAACCGGCCACGTTGCTCCTGGTCTACCTAGTGGACCGAGCCTGGTGATGTGATCATTATGTTTTAGGTGCCTTTAAACCAGAGCAGGTGCTCTTGGTATTTTAATGGGATTTCAATCTCCTCGAAAGGAGTGTACTCTTCCGGTGGTTCCTCTATTTTGTAATAGTGAAACTCGTGTGTTGCAGCGTTTGCCGCTGGAAAGTTTATCCAAGAATAGAATACCTCTGTCTGCCGAAATTCGTGTGCCTCTATCACGAAAATGACTGTACCACCTCGTGATGTCAGTCCGTTTTCTATAAGTTTTGAAGTTCTAGATTTTTTTATGTTTGCCGGGATGATAATCGCACCCGGTTCATTAATCCCTGTAACATCGGGACCCTGTTGATTCGCGTCTACTGCGACTTCATTGGTTCCGTTGTTATTGCCATTTTCTGACATTGTATTAATGAAGGTTTGCAGAGCAGGTTTCCAAGGAAACAAAGATTAGGTGCACAATATTTTGGAACACTGTATCCTTCAACGTTGACTAAACCAGAAACTTCACATAGGAATCTCTTCCTACTAAGTTCCGGCGGATTTTAACCTTTCACCCACTCAG
Source organism: Lissotriton vulgaris (assembly GCF_964263255.1). NCBI lineage: Eukaryota > Metazoa > Chordata > Amphibia > Caudata > Salamandridae > Lissotriton > Lissotriton vulgaris. The sequence goes on from NC_141694.1 coordinate 1,691,291,113, forward strand.
ACGTCTATTGGAGTATTTACGGGAGAAAGGGTCTGTGTGAAAAAGCACGCTGAGTTAATCTACCGTCTTGCGTTAGTTTTATCGCCTTACCAAACGTTGGGCGCCATGTAGTGTAGTTCCTATTTTCCCTATAGGCCCTGCGCATTGGAATAACATAAACAGCAGTGTAGACGTAGGACTGCGGTCTTCTAGGTCTCTACTGACTATGTTAGACTTAATTTAGGTTTGCGCCAGCTAGCTCCGAGGTCACTGGAAACTTTCTTGACTGAATAGGAGGTGATCAGCTTCCCTGGCTCAGACAAGAAGGGATTCAGCTTCCGACAACCGCATAAACATGACAACTTTGCTCCTCAGAATAAGAGTCAATCTCGAGAGTCATGTGAAACAATAGACAGCTATTTCACTCAGTCAGTTGTGTAGTTTTTACTTTCACCGGGATGCAGAGAATAGAGAGACGGGCGTTTTCAATAAAAGATATTATTTATTGAGCAGTCTTCCTTCTCATACAAGATAAATGAATTGCCACAATTGCAAAACTTGTTATTATGAAAAGTGCGTACAGTAAAAGGAGTATTACGAAATAATACTGTAAAAGCATTGATATGGTTTCTTAGCCATAAGATGGTTAAAATAAATAAAATATATACATTCATATATACATTGGCTAACGACCTCAACTGGTGCTTCTAACTACGCCTACCTCGGTGTACCTGACCTAAACCTAATACATGGGAGGGAGTAAGTAAGTAGCAGTTTTAGTTAAGTTAGTTTTGCCAAGAGTTTGTTTCAAGAATTCTCTCTAAGGGTTTAGTCAGCACCGTACCTCTGGAATAGAATGCAGGAGGTCTGGTATCTCCTCTCAGGACCCGATATCCCAGTTACCCGCAAGGGTAGGCTGGAAACGCCGGAGCTGGATTTTCTCGGCAGGAGAAAAGACAGCGTCTTTCTCAGCGCGTCAAGGAGGAGGAGGGGCAGCGTCCGTGGGCTTCTCGCATCTGCTGGGCTCTGCAAGGGACAGCTGTTCTGCTCCAGTATTCACCACCACCGTGTGCTTGCTTAAGGCAACGTTGGTATATTTATACCTGAAAGGTGCCGAGTTTGACGTAAGGTTTTGGACATAAGACGTCAATAAAGATGTCACTAAGAACTGGTTGTTCTTACAGTGCTCGCAGGAGTTCTATTACTAATCAAAACAAAGCAAGCGGGGCTTTCCCAGGTTGCTGGGGGGTTTGAGATGTCGAAAGAACTCGGTGTGTTATCTAGGAATCTAAGGAAGTGGCTTCTGCTGTGTCATGGACTGTCATGAGCTGCAGAGACGAGTTACTGAAATATGGCTCTGATCGTTTATGCCATTATAGGGATATGTATTGATTATAGCCATATAGGGGCATGAGGTCATAATAATGATCGGGGTCCTAGATAGAACACAACAGTTTGGAGCCTTCTTCATTGTAAGGATGTGCAAAAACAATAGATACACGTGTCCCACTTTTATGCAATATGCACCCTGCCTTAGGGCTTGTAAGGCCTACTTTAGGGGTGACTTACCACTATTTTAAAGTGAGATTTAGGTCTGTAAAAAGGTAATTTTAACAGATTTAAATGACAGTTTTATGACAAAACAGATCTAACGGTGATCCCTTCCTCTTGAAGCACCTAATATTCAATCACCCTTTTTAAAATTCTAGTTTTTCCCTAAAGTTAAAGAAAGGGAATCGTGTGCACACTCAGTAGCACCCACCGTCCCGGTGCCTATTCCCTAAGGAATTCAAACTTGGTTTTTACAACAGCTAAGGTGCACCGCAAACAAGAATATATACAAATGAGTTTTACAAAAAGTCGCAAGCGATGATTTTCATTTTATGGATTTCCAATCTTTATTCAGCAAAATGGAGTACCACACAACCGACGCGTTTCGTCCCATGCAGGGGACTTCTTCAGGGCTTGTTATGATTAGAGCTGACCTCCAGATGGATATGACCGGTGTTCTGTAAAAAGGTATTCATAAGACCTCAATTTTCTAGTGGTATCTTAAAAGATTTTTTTAAATATATAGCCCGAATTATTATTCAGGGATTTCTCTTGGCTTGAGAGGAGGTCACAGGCTAATTTATAACACCGGTCACAAGGGTGAGATCGAAAAATAGTGATCTCTTTAAAACTTATTTCTGGTCCTTGGTGGTTATTGATGCTTATAGAAGATTATAGAAACATGGTATTTCACCAGATACGAGCTGATTCTATATTATATATTCTTAAACCAGTCTTAGTAGAGCTGCTCTGTAAGTATCAAAAGGAAATCTTCCGTCTGAAACATGATAAGTCCTCCGGAGGACTTATCATGTTTCAGACGGAAGATTCCCTTTTGATACTTACAGAGCAGCTCTACTAAGACTGGTTTATAAGCTAGCCTGTAAACTCCTCTCAAGTCAAGAGAAATCCCTGAAAAATAATTTGGCCTAGTCACCTAGGCCAAAGGTACCCCTGTGGGTAGCGTGCGTTGCTCTGTGAAAGGCCCTGATGTGTGTGGCATGTCCTGATAGTGAAATACTGCCAATTTCCTTTTTTACTATTGCAAGGCTACCCGCTCCCATAGGATAGAATGGGGAGTTTGTTTATTACATCTTAGAAACATAACAACCCCTGGGAACAAGGTAGGAAAATAAGGTTTGATATATCTGAACTCAGAATGTTACAATGCATCTTTTAGTGAGGGTGATTTTTACATTCTGTGTTTGAAAATACCACTTTTAGAAAGTAGGCATTTTCTTGCTTAGCCTTCCAGAATGCCTCTGCTAGGTTTGTGTATTGCATGTCTGGCTTTGGAGTGTCAGGGGCTGGGGTTTAGCAGCGGCTCCAGAAAGCCTGATGAGTCAGGGCTGGGCTGAATAGTCCTGGTCTGCATTTGGAGTGGTGGGATGAATAGCACCTGCACCTGATTAGCGCTGTGCAGGCCTTCCACAATAATGGTGCTGCACCCCTGTGGTGTGTCTTGAGCCAGGGCTCACACTGACAATGGAGGTTGTTGTGCACTTGCAAAGTGCCACACAGTAATGGTTTTGGCTAGGTACAGACACTCTCTGCTTTCAGAGAACAAAGGATTTTTGGGTATAAAAAGAGGAGTCCAGACCCCAGACTTTTAGATCACTTCTGGGAATCAAGAGGAACCTTTGCCAAGGAGAAGAGACGGAGAAGCGGGGGGGAATACTGCCCCTGTGCTGTTTTCTGTCTGGGGTTGACCTGCAGTTTCAACTTGCTGCCTAGGAAAGGAGAAAAGGACTTTGCTGTTTGCTGTGTCCACTGCTTGAGGAAAATCTCCAAGTGCTTGAAACTGAGCTTGCCTCCTTTTCTGAAGTCTCAGGGACACAAAGACAAAACCACCAGCTCCCCTGAACTTCCTTGCTGGGAGTTCTGACCTGCAAAGAGGTGCCTGCTGTATTTTGGACCCCTAGAGACTGTTTTCTGCTGGGAGCTGGAAGAATACACGTATTGTCCTGGGTCTTCACATCATGGCACTAAGTTTGTCCCATCATTTGGGGACGCAGTAAAAAACCGACACATCACCTCCCCACGCAGTAAGAAAACAACGCATCACCTCCTCTCTGGTAAGGAACCAACGCATCACCTCCCTTGCGCAGCAGTAAGGAACTGACGCTTCACCTTCCCCGGAGCAAGGAACCGACGGATCACCTTCCCTGAGTGTAAGGAACTGACGCATCACCTTCCATGCGGCCCATTTTGTTTGTTTGTGTGATGCATCCCAGGTACATTTTGTGAAAAAGGTTGCATCTAAAATGTGCTTTGAATTGAACTATTTCTACCATCTGAAAGTCATATATGTTTACTGTATTGTGGATTTTTGTCATTTTGGGTCTTGTTTTGGTTTAGATAAAGTTTACTTATTTTTCTAATCTGGTGTGGTGTCCATTTGTGGTGTTTTCACTGTATTACTGTATGTGTTCACAAATGCTTTACACACTGCCTCTGAGATAAGCCTGTCTGCTAGTGCCAAGCTACCAAGGGAGTGAGAAGGGGCTATTTTGGAAGTGTATCCCCTTGCCCTGAATAAGAGGAAAGGTCCCTACTTGGTCAAAGGTACCTACCTCTGCCAACTAGAGACCTCCATTTCTAACAAGATGCATCATATTAGTTCTTAAGAGGCATCACATATTCTAGCCAGCTCTCAATATGTTGTAGCTAAAGTTACTAAGGTTAGCCCTGGGCCAAAGACATGCAAAGTGAAGCATAACCCTTGCAAGTGTATTTACTTTCCACCTAAAAGCTATTTTGCACTCAAAAGGTACAACTTTCTCAGCAAAAATTGCATTTTGTGTTGCTTTGTACCACTTTGCATCAAAGGGGACATTACTTGTGTGTAAAATGTGTGAATCATCGTAAGTACCCATAGTTTTGAATGCAAAGCTCAAGCTCATAAAATAGCCAGACACAGCATTGCGTCAAAAAATCATGCCTCCTCTTAGCAGTTACGAACAAGGAGAAATCTGTTAATTTCTCCAAACACTGAACACATTGCCTGTGTGTTGCACTGTACAACACATAATAGTGGCATGTTTAAGATTTTATCGTTTATACAAAGCAACTTAGGGCCCGATGTAGGTAGGGCTTTACCGATCGGTATCGACCGAAAATACCGATTTTTGGCCCTTACCGATCGGTAAACAGCCATCGAGATGTAGGGGACCAAAAACAGAACGAATCGGATAGAAAACCGATTCGGAATGTGTACCGAATGTGAAAGAATCCGATACGTACATACCGAAAATCGGATATGTAACGAATCGGAAAAACACCGATTCGGTTACAAAGACCGAATCGGTCCATGTACCGAATCGTTAGTGACACCGAATCGGAAAATCACCGATTCGGTCCCACTACCGATTCGTTAGCGACACCGAATCGGAAAATCACCGAATCGGTCCCACTACCGATTCGTTAGCGACACCGAATCGGAAAATCACCGAATCGGTCCCACTACCGATTCGTTAGCGACACCGATTCGGAAAATCACCGATTCGGTCCCACTACCGAATCGGAAAAAATACCGATTCGGACATGATCCGATTCGGAAAACATGCCGATTCGTATAAATCTCCGATCGGGAAATTCCCCGATTCCGACAGTTGGGGAGATGTAGGGAGGCACAGAAACACCGAAATCGGCTCAAAATCGGTAGAATTCACTCGGTATTTACCATGGATTGCAATCAGGTGGTAACCAACTCCAACCCATATAAACAGTCCCAAAATGCATTGCAACTTGCAGGATGGCAGCTTTCTATGTCATTGCGAGGCGGCTACGGCTACAGCAGGAAGGACTGAGGGAATGGCTAAGAAATGAACAGGTCTACAGACAGAGGATAACCCTGTTCATGCTCACTGAGGCTGAGATCCTACAGAGATACAGGCTGGACTCTGACACCATACTTGAGCTCATCAGGGACCTTAAGCCATACTTGGACCACCACACCCCAAGGGCACACGCCATCCCTGCGCACGTCCAGGTGCTATGCAGCCTACACCTGGTAGCGTCTGGCAGCTATCAAAGTGGAGCAGCAGCAGCAGGAGGGGTGAGCCAGAGCAGCCTGTCAAGGTTCTTCCACATATTCCTTGACGCCATGATAGACAGGATGGACCAATACATCTCATTCCCTGCAACCCACGCAGAACTGCTACAAACCAAAGCGGACTTCTACCAGATGGCACACTTTCCCCAAGTCATCGGTTGCATAGATGGCACGCATATTCCGATTTGCCCACCAGCGGACACCGAATACATATACCGCAATCGGAAATCGACACACACCATCAACGTGCAGGTGATCTGCAATGCCAAGTGCACCATCACAGACCTGGTAGCAAAATTTCCAGGGAGTACCCATGACTCCTATATATTCCAACAGAGCGGCATATATGCACGGCTGATGGCTGGCGATTTTGGAGAAGGATACCTCCTAGGTGAGCCACATCATCAGACCCCCATAACACATAGTAGGTAGGTGTAATACATGTATGCATGTGTCTAATGTGACCCCTTTCTCTTCCAGGCGACAGTGCATATGCCCTCCGCTCATTCATACTCACCCCCTACCTCAACCCCTCCACACCCAGCCAAAGGAGGTATAACCGTGCCCACATACGCACCAGGAATGTTGTTGAACGGACCTTTGGCATCTGGAAAAGTAGATTCAGATGCCTGCACAAGAGTGGAGGTGCAAGGCAGTATACCCCCATCACCTGCTGCAAGATCATAGCTGTATGTGCAATGTTACACAACCTTGCGGTCAAGAAGGGCACTGAGGTGGAGTTGTCTGACTACGAGGACTATGACGACGACGAAGCTGTGCCACTGACACAGCCAGCTGGGGCGTGTACGCCATGTGATGGCAGATACAGACGTGAGGAGATCACTGAGAACTATTTCTGACTGAGTACAGATGCAAAGACAGCTAAATGTTGGTTGGAAAATAAACTTTTTAATAGTGATGCACCACAGTTACATCACTGAAGTGCATAAAAAAATGGAGTCTGTCAAAACAAATAAAGTCCAGGCTTCTGGTATGATCACCCCCCCTTGCCAGCCTATTTTTTGGCCCGCTTTCCAGACCCACTGGGGTGTCCCTCGGCCCCCTCCGAATGGCCAGCAGCATCAGCGGAGCGCCTGGTGCTCCTTCTTGGCTCTGATGCAGCGCTGGCCGGGCTGCTGCGGCTGCTGCTGTCACCAGCATCACCCAGGTCCAGGGCAGGATTGGAGGCGGCGTTCGATATTAACATGGCCTCCATGGCCGTGGTGATCTTGGCCATCCCCCTGGTCAGCTCTGCAGTATGCTGACTCTGCACCGACTCCTGATTTGCGCTACGCTGGCACAGCTGTGCAGTCGCCGCTGCAAGGCGGGCCATGGCCCGGTTGAGCACCCGGGCATCCCTCCTGCGCGCAACCTCATGCTCCTCCTGCCTGGCAGAGGAGTGGGTGATGGCAGTGGTCAGCCTGCCCAACCCTGCTGCCACCTCCTTGTTGCTGTCCACAACAGCCTGGGACCCCTTCACCAACTCCCCCATCTGCAGGTTGTGCTGCAGGAGCTGGCGTTGGCAGGCCATGGTGGATCTGGCCTGTTGGCGCTGGATTTTCACCATCTGGCCCTCCAGGCCCAGGAACACACTGCCCTCCCGTGCTGGTGCAGCAGTGGTGGTGGTGGTGGTGGTGGTGGTGGCACGGCGTCTGGCACTGCTGCCTCCGGCCTGCTGAGTGGGCTGGGGTGCCACTGGTGGTGGTGTGGTGCTGGCCGGTCCCGGAGCCCCTGCTCCCAGGACAGGTAGGACGGGTGGCAAGGCCACGGTTGTGGCAGGAGATGTTGTCGGCGGAATGGTCTGCCGTGTTGGGGAGTTGGATGGGGAAAATTCCAAGGGGGGTGAGCTGGGCAGTACTGGGGAGTGCACTGCCTGGAAATCAATCACCAGGACTCCCTCCATTCCAAGCCCTGGGGTGTCTCCTTCCTCATCCTCTTCCTCCTCCTCCTGGCCAGGCTGGCTGGTGCTCGGCCCTGCCACTGCAGTATGTGAAGTCGTAGCTCCCTCTGCTGCCACAGTGGTGCCGCCTGATGGTGCCCCTAGGTACAAAGAAGCATTTGTAAACTGAGTGCCGATGTATTACAGTCAGTACAATTATGGCATTCCACATGTCCTTGCATCTCCTTACACCGTGTCACACTGTTTCCTGTCTTGTGATTCTGCACTGACATATTTGGCTAACTCCTGCTGACTACATGTACCATGATGCTTGTCTCTTGTATGTTGGTGACAGTACAGTGCTGGTGTTTGCCTATGCATTGTGTATAATGGGGAGGTGTCTGGTAGGGTGTGTCATGATGCGCATGCTTCTTACCTGTAGCTGTGGCCATCGCTGTGCTGTCCAGGGTCCCGATCCCTACAATGCTCTCCCTCTCGATGGTGCTGGAGACAATTTCCTCCAGCTCGGTGAGGGGTGGCGCCGGGTTCTTGCCTCCTCCGGTGAGTCCTGCCTGCCTTTGGAGGTCGGCCAGCTTCCTCTTGGTGAGGCTGCGGAGGTCATAGAACCTTTTCTTGAGTTCCTCAATGGACCTGGGGGTGACTCCAGCAGCATTTACCTTCTGGGCGATCTCTGCCCACAATCGCCTCTTGGTGCTGTCTGGCACGTTGAGGGACAGCTTGCCAAAGAGCTGGCGGTGCACCCTCACCACCTCCTCAACCAGCACCTGTAGTTCTGTGGTGGTGAATTTGGGCTTCCTCTTTTGGGAGGACTTCTGGCTTCCTGCCTGATCTGCCATAATCTCTTGCTCCTGCTCCTGCTCAGTCTGCAACCTCCTTCTCCCACTGCTGCTAACTGTGTGTTGGGCTCAGGCAGGCTTTCCAGAAACTTCTAGAAACTTCTTAATTGGCTGCACCTGCCAGGGTTGCCACTCCCTGTTTGGGTGGGGGAGGGGGAGCCACCTCATTGGCTGAATCGCCTATTGCCGAGTCTGGTTTTACCGATTCGGTAAAATCCGAATCGGTAAAATCCGATTCGGTATTATCCGAATCGGTAAAAGCCGATTCGGGTCATGCAATGCATTCCTATGGGCTTTTTCGCCATGGGTCTATGATTGCCGAATCGGTTTTTACCGATTCGGCATTTACCGAATCGGTATTCGCCGAATCGGAAATATCCGATTCGGTGGTAGCCGATTCGGTATTTTCCGATTCGTTGTTGGCCGATTCGGTACTTTCCGATTCGGACCGAGCTGAATCGGAACGTACCGATTCTCATTACCGATGCCGACCGAATCGGTCTTCAGTCGGTATTTATTTCCTACATCTCGTTTTCCGATTTCAGAATACCGATTCGGCCCGCCTCGGTATTTTGAAATCGGAAAATCCCGTTTACCTACATCGGGCCCTTAGTCAGTAATGGATGTCTCTTAAAGGTTGTGTTGTGTTAAAATGTAAGTGTAATAAACATTTGTTTGAACAATGCACATAATCACTTGGACCAAGTCTGTGTGCTTATCTTCTTATAATTAAAAGACATTCATAACCAACTGGGATATTTTTATCTAATATTCATTTAGGACCACAACCCCTCAACCCCAGAGGTTTTAAATAGGCCACATTCCTGATTTCTTGACATAAGAATTTGTCTAGACATAGGATATTTGATTGGAAGTGTATACTTCCAGTACAAATCCTATACCAGACATCACTGTAAGATAACGGGTATTAGTTGGGGAGGATGTGAGTGAGTCGCAACCAAGTGATACGTTCAACAAATAAACCTGGGCTTAGCACCTGGTAGCTGTGGCACAGAGCATCCAGGCCTACCTTACGGAAAGTGTATACAGTTTTTAGCAGTACCAAAACAATTAAAAATTCGAAACACAACACAATAAAAATCCCACAACCGATTTCTACACCTAGAGGAACATGCAATAAGGAAAATGACATTAAAATGACTAAAACCCAATAAGGGAAGCCAGAGATATAATTTCTTAAGGTTTTAGGACAAAAGGCGCCAAAAAAGTAAAGCACCAATCAGAAGTCACTGCTGATGATTTATAGGGGGCCTAGGCAGGATTTGAAGCGGACCACGATGGAGTGGAAGTTGAATGCACTAAGAGCATCATCCCAGTTAACATTTTTACCTTCTGATTCAGTCTTTTTTCGGTAGTCGAAATAAAACAGCGTAGCAAGGTTGAAGGCTGTATCTGACGAAGTCCTCTTGAAGTTGCATAGCCATTGAATGCGGTCCCACTGAAGCTGATAGTTTTGTGGGCAATAAAAATTTCACGCCTGCAAAGCCCACTCAGTGAGCAAATAGGTTGCAATGTTTTTCGTGGCAAAGAGTTGTACCTTCAGAAGCAGTCTCTTTTTTGTAGCTCAAATTTGTGTAGCATCGCAAGACTAGAAGATGTAGCTGATGTAGACCTCTTCAAGTCAGATTCATTTTCTGCTAGGTCTAGATGAAGCTACAGATGTCTTGGAAGTTAAAAAATATGTGAAGTCTGAACGTTTCGGATCTTATGGATCAGCTCTTCTTGGTCACTTCTAAGGCATCCAGTGCCTATGGGGCAGCACTTAGGATTCATGACTTACTCCTGCAGAGGCCACAAGCAGGGTCCAGTCCAGGTCAAGTTGGTAGTGGTCAGCTGACCACTCCAGAAAATGGGTCTCTTGCAGTTTGTTGTGTCCATGTAGCTTCTCAGGAGTTCACCCAAGTGGCTCTTGGGAATATTATGGCGCCCAAATATAAAAATATTCCTGTAGTCCAGGCAGCACATGAAGGTTGCTTGGACTACCATTTTCTGAGTGAAACTGGGCTAAGTCCAAATAAATTTTCTGAGGCATTGCAACAGGCCAAAACAACAGTCAGCCACTTTGCTGATCTGAGCTTCAATGGTCAGATCTGCATCCATCCTCACTCTAAGTTGTTTTAGCATTAGCTTCACCTGAGTTTTAGACCTGACATCCTTGGAGTGCTTTTCCCCCCAAATGTTTTGCCTTCACTCCTGTTTTGGTGAATTTGTTTTTGCTGGCTTTAAGACACTTTACCACTGCTAACCAGTGCTAAAGTGCTTGTGCTTTCTCCCAAAAACATGATTAAATTGGCCTACACCTAATTGGCACAATTTATTTAATTGTAAGTCTTTATGTATCCAGGAACCATAAAACAAATGATTCTAGCTATCCAGCGGCGCTTGTGCCACCCATTAAAGCAGCCTTCTAAAACATGAGCCAGGCCTGCCATTGCAGTCTGTACTGTGGTTTTAAACTGTCATTTCGACCTTGCAAAATGAACCTTTCTAGGCCTAAACCTTCCTTTTTAATAATTCTGGACACCACTAAGGTAGACTCTAACACCCAGAGGACAGGGTGCAAAGTATGTAAAAAGTATGACAAGTGGGGTTACGTTTTTCATATCCTGGCAGTGAAAAACTCCTAGAGCTGTTGTTTGCTGTTGTAAAGACTGTCTCTACCATTAACTAACACTGGGTTACCTTATTATAAGTGATAACTTTGGATTGGGAGCAGAAAGAGGTATGCTGTTTAAACTCAAATGAATTGTAATTTTAAATCCTTTTTACCAGTAAGGTTGGATTTTAAGTCACAATTCTGAAAATGCCACTTTTAGAAACTGCACATTTTCTAGTCCTAACCATTTATGCCTTCTGCCAGTGTCCTCTGTCACATGACTGTGAATGTCTCTGCAGTTGGGGTTTTGTTTTGCTTCCAGACAGTAACACAAAGGCGGCTTAGATATAGACAGGATGAGCCACCCTGGCAGGATGACTGTAAGGGGCTGTACCCAGCCCCACCTACATTTTAAAGGGATTTGCCTCCTGCCCACACAAAAAAATCTGAAACCAGGCTTGCCTTGTCTTTTGTCACCCCACACAGTTTGAAGTCTTGATAGGTGAAGGTGAATAACTTTCCAGATCCAGATGTGGGACTATGGATAAATATTGGACCTCTAGAGCTACTCAGAACAGTCCTGGACCCGTGGGAGTAACAGAAGAAGGACTGCCCTGCTGCCAGAGGACTGTCTTGTTGTCCGAGAAGGAAGACTGGAACTGCAAACCTTCAACTCAGGCTAAACCTGAGTGACTCCAAGTGTCAGTTGGCTGACCTACTGTGTGAGCTGTGTGAGCTACAGAGCTGTAACAGGCTCTAGAGGCCTCCCTGCAACTTACCAGCTGCTGCAACTCGACCTGCCTGGACTTCTAACTGGACCTGCCTGAGCCCTGGTAGCCTCTGCAGGTTTGAGTCCCTGATCCCCAAGTGGTGCCTCCACATGACTCCTGGTTGGCATCAGAGTGTACTCCACTGGCCTTTGTGAACGGCACCACAAGTGTCGCCATCCATGCTACACAGCAACAACACCCCATGGTGACCCCCAGCGTGAAGCTACAGCAATGACAGTCTGCGACTCATGACCAGATCATTGCACTACAGCTACAACCATCTGTGATACTCTTACCTGCTCCTCACAACCCCCTTACCTCGGCTCAGTAGGGAACTGTTCAGCAGGACCTGTGTCCCATTGCGGTTGGCCTGAACATGTAACTTTTCACCGGTCTAACATGACCAGATGACCATGAGTGGCAATTTGTGCTTTTAGGTGCTATTTTCACAAAAAACCTCGAAAATGCATATCTCTGGTTCTAGTGATTGCATTTTTGTTGTTCTAGTATCTATTTATGTATTACAATGTACTCTATTTTTCTGAATTGGTGTGGGATTTGTCTTGTGTTGTGGTTTCACTTTATTACTGTTTGTGTATTACATAAATACTTTACAGATTGCCTCTAAGTTAAGTCTAACCACTTTATGCCAAGCTACCAGAGGGTTAAGCATAGATTAATTTAGTGACTTTGTGGTTCACCTTGACCAGGATTGTGGTTGCTGGCTTCATGGGGCTTCCACCCCCTCAACTAAAATAACCCAATTATTTACACTGAGGAAAATGGCCAAGATCCTCAGCAGGGGCCTGTAAAAACAGTTTCTTATAGTATCAGCTATAGCGCTTTACAGTGAAAACAGCCTTTGAGAGATAGTCATTATAGGAACATGCCAATTTAAAATATCCTGCTTTTAAATACTAGACACTTATCTCGTGGGCTGCAAAGGCCAACTTAGGGGTGACCTATTTAATATGTAAAAGTACAGCTCATTCCTGTCATAAAAAGACTTATTTTGATTGGTTTTCCTGTGGGTTTAAAAGTTGCAGTAGTCAGGCTACACGTGTAAGTCCGAAGCCATGTTTTTCCTTGCTAGACTCATTGTTGGTCCAATAGGTGTTGATGTCCACAGGTGACATAACTTTCCATGCCTTGTAGTAACTTAGGGGTCAGAGCACATACACCAGGGACGACACAGCTGCAGCCCGAGCAGGTAAGAGCAGAGTAGTGGTGGGGCTGGGTGGTACGAATTTCGACAGATGAAGACAAGGGAAAATTATTTATGTACTTATTTTTACTCGTGGTCATCCGTCGAATCTCCCCAACCCAGCCCCTCTGCCCCACCGCTCTTACCTGCAGAGGCCGCTCGTGATTGGACAGCAGAACCCCAGTTTGTAGAACTCAAAAACCACCCAGCAAAAACTAAGGGTGATCATGTAAAAATGAGGGGTTTTCTCACCATTACACACATAACTCTTCACTATGGTTGCGCGGCAGCCTGTTTGTCTCCCACTGCAGGGGTGGTGAGCAGCCGCAGGTCATCTTTAAATAAATAAATATGGCTCTGCGCTGCCCTCTCACCATTGCACAAGTTGTTGTAGCAACTTGGGCTGCTGAGCTGCTTTACACTAAAAAATAACAAATATGCCCATTGGTGTGTGCTTTTTACCCACTGTGTAAATGCCCTGTCGAATAGCGTATTACACCTTCAGAGTCTAGAATTCAGACAAAAAACACGTTGTGGATTTTTTTAAATGTACTTTGGCAGACTTCTAAAAGCCAAGATAATAATAGACATGTGGAGACAATGTTTGCCACTCAATAAACAACATTCAACCAACCGCTTGTACCTTTACTGGAAAATGTTTATATTTAGCGTGCTCATCTTTTTAGAATGCAGGAACAGATGTTTGTACCTTCAGCTTTTAAAGTGACCTTTTCCTGTAATGATGTGGAAGAAACAGGGCCACTGTGTTCACCCTCGTACTGGCAAATGTAATCACTTGGAAATTGATTTTTCTTCACCAATGTTTGTGCATTCGACATGGTATTACGGGCCTCTTTTGCATCTACAAAGACCTTCAGTCTGCACGAGTAAGGAAATAATCTTGCCGAGAAGAAAGACTGGCAAATCTTGCACAGGTTCCTGTTCATTGCAAACAACCATTGGTAAGTGTGCAAAAGCATCTACTGAAAAAATGTCATTTTGATTTAACATTAATTTCACTTCAGCAAATCTAACAACTATACTGCAGGGCGCCACCCCTCTTAAGGGCGTGGCGCCGTTAGTGGTAGCCAAAGGGCCGCCTAATTAGGGAATCACTTCCGGGTCACTCGACCCGGAAGTGAAAGTAATGGGACTACCCGGAAATACGTGGTAAGTGCCCCGGATGCAGTTAGGAGGGCGTGAGGCTTAAAAGCCAGCGACCATCTTTGCGACCCCCTCTTTGTCTGCTGACCGCCCAGGAGTCGGACGTCGCAGAAGGAAGTCACCCACCCACCCATCCCAAAAGTAAGGCTTCAGGCAGGGGCATTAGCAGGGTCCTGGACAAGAGTATCACAGGAACTTCTTTGGGCAGTGCCAGTTTTACCTCAGAACAGGTTTTTAAATCATCATGGGCTCCGGGCTGGCGGGAGAGTTGGGGCTGACCTGCTGGTGGCCCTGGCTTCTCTAGCCCTACCCTGGAAGCCGCTGGTTGCCACAAGTGGTGGCAGATTATTTACCTGCGGCTCTGTTGACCGGAAGGTGGTTAACTTAAGGAGAGCAGGCTAACTTGGTTGTGGCCTGCTGGCACAACCCGAAGGTCAACCAAAAGCCCATTGGAGAATGGGCTGTAAAAGAGTAAATATGTATATAAGTGTGAGTATCTTAATACTGTGATGTGAAAATAATTTTGAGTTTTAAATAAAGAAATGGAGGTCAATGAAGTAATTGACCTGTTAACTTATCTTAATAAAATATGCACACTGCGGAAAATCAAACAAGGCTCAGGTGTTTAATTTGAGAAGGGGCTTTAATATGTTGGGGGGAGTGTGCACTTTGTATGCCATCTATTCAGTGTTGTCTAAACATGGCAGTCAACTTTTCGCAAAGTTAACGAAAGGGTGCGTTTAATGTGGCAGAATCTGAAATGTGCTGTTTTTTTCAAATGCAGACTATGGTGAGGCACATCACTATTTATACATTTATATTTTAAGACACTGTTAAGAGGTGAGGATTGATTGTGCTTATAATAGGCATTTTTGTAACTATATTCTTAGGGGCGAACATCTCGTGTGTGTTGAAGGCTGTCCAGCTGCTGAGAATTAACAGAGAAAGTTTTATTGCGCTGAAAAAGTAGACACTTGCATCACGTTTTCTAAATAGTAATAGAATTTTAATTTCAAAAGGAAATGTGGTGAACATCACCAAATTCATCCATCCATTTTTAAAAACAATGGCAGTTTTGAGAAGATTGTGTGCTTTCTGTCAGAAGCATCAATGTTTGTTACAACATATGGATTCAGTCCACTTGGTCACGTTTGTGCAGAAACGTGGAAAAGTGTGAGATGGAAGGAAATAAAAAAACAAATTATCATAATATGTATTCTTGCAATTTTGAAAAGTTAAAGGCATTTAAAGGAAGTTTGCAGAAAGAACAACTAAATAATTTTGCCAATTTATCTTAACTCTTCTCCTTCTGTCACAAACAGTTGACATGGCTCGAGGGTGGGGGGGACTGCGTGTCGCGCAGGGGATCAGAAATTAAAAAAAATAATCTTACCCAGAGGCCACATCCCGCATCTTCTCTGCTCCTGCTCTTCTGCCTCCAATACCAAGAACAGGAAGCAGGCTGCCAGGCTCCCTCCCCTAAGTCAATCACAACGCCACATTGTAACTTGTGATTGGTCGGAGCACCTTGACATGGCGCTCAGCCAGGGGCTGGAGGGGTGGGCATGTTCTCTATGCAGGCTGTAATGCAGCCTGCATGGAGAACAGGGAAGTTCGCGTGACTGGTTTGGGCAGCCCGAGAGGGCCGGCCAAATAGTCACTGTGCAATTAGGAGTGGGCAAACCACTCCTCCCCTGCCCTGCTCGGAGAGCAGAGCAGCCCCGCCCATCAGCCCGCCGCAAAGCAGCAGGACACAAAACATGAAATGACAATAACTCTATGTTATTGGCATTTTATGTTTCTCACTGCTTAAACGCAGTGGGGCAACGCTCCTTCGCCATTGAGGAGGAGCCACCCTGGTCACAAATGAGCATCAACCTAATTCTGAGGACTGTATAGATGGTAGAGCAATGGTCTCCAACCCTTTGTGTAATAAGAGCTACGTATGTTCAAATATAATCATCCCAAATCTACTATTATTAGTTTTTAAGAAATTACCAAATCAGACAAGACTACATAAGATGCCACTGTATTCAAGATTACCAGCAGTGATCACCTCAGTGCATTAGACAGGGTTGCCGGCAGTCATTTAAAAAAGGCTCAGTCTGTTTGGAATGCTTCTACTTAGAAAATACATTCCAGTCTCAGCCCTGGGCACAATAGTAATATTATTAGTAATAAGTATCCCAACATGATTTCTCACTAAAAAATCAGCTTTAAATATATATTGGAAATGCAGCCCTTTTTCTCCAAACATAAGCTTATGAGCTCTAAAACTGTACATATTTTTGTTTTAAATAGTCTTTTTTGAAACACATATAGTAATTCATAGCAAAAGGCTCCAATTTAGCACCCTGGGATGCACAGAGGAGAGCTACTTACAGGTAATTGGAGAACTACCAGTAGCACATGAGCTACTCATTGGAGAAGCCCGTGCTAGAGGAATTAAGTTGTTAATATGATGTAATTTGCTGTCTGTGCAGTTTCCTCTACAAGTTCAGCTTATGATACTATTATTTAATCGATAATATTACAAAACTCATCTTGTATTGTGACCTTCTGTTTGGGCTCCAACAGGCCTTAAACCTGTTTGCAGAAAGGACACTGGTTCTTCAAATGGTAGGTGATTCCTCTTCCTTTTATAAGGGTGACTCCTGTCTTCAAATTTTCTTTGATCTGCCAGCAGTTTTTGACATGGTCAATTACTGCTCTCTTCTAAAAGCTGTGGAAGAGCAAAAGTGATTGAGAGAGACAGACTTTATGCTGGTTCTCTTCTTATTTACATAACCGCACCCAACTAATAAAAAGATCTAACTTTCTACCATACACCTCTTCCTCAGGGATCCCGGGAAGACTCTGTTCTATATCAAAATCTCTTCTACTCTAAATTGAATCACTAGGTTCTGATTGCACTCAGCTGGTTGTGAAATTGTCTGATCCTGAAGACATTGTTTCCCTGGAAAAATACTCACTAACATCACGTTTTGAAAGGTCTGTCCAGCATCTGAAAATAAACCTTGATGTCAACATACATTTCAGAGTGGAAAATGTGCTCAGGATTTACAGTGATTGCTCAGCAGATTTAGCCTTTCATTGCTGAGGATGGCTGAAATCTGTAGAAGAATCCGTGGTGATATCAAGGATTAGGTACAGAAACGGAAAATAACTAGTGTCCCCAGTCTTCATTTAGTCCCCTTACACCTGCAAATCAGGCAGCATTTGATCACATCAACCTTAAATGACTCCTGGTTGAATCTAAGTGCTTATTTAAATGGACCTGTTCAATTAATAAAGTGATAGAGTCCGGATATTTGCAATACGTGACTTATAAACGCACTGTCTTGTGTGAACCTGCTCCCTGTGGAGCTTTGACAACTTCCCCTTGAAACACCAATCTTCAAGTAAAAGAAACACTGACTGAAGCATGTCAACCTATGCCATCAAGCTCTGCACACCGGAGAAAACAAACAAGTGTACCATGCTCCCTCGCTCATATCTTACTTGAATAAGGAGCCACACTGGGATGGGATATCACCCCTGCCAGAGGCTCAACAGGTTATTGCTGAATTCCCTTAAGCATACACTGCAGATGTGTCCAAGCATGGAAACAGATACATTTGTATTCTGGAGGCTTTTAAACCTAGTACAGAATATCTGTCGAAAACCACAAGTTTATTGGCAATTACAAACATAAGCAAAATGCATGCAATGAAGAAACCAAGGGCCAAATGTAGTTATCCAAATACCGGTCAGTACTGGCCGAAAATCGGTATTTTCGGCCGTTACCGACCGGTATTTGGATACTGAGATGTAGGGCATCTCAAAATACAGATACGGTAATTTTACCGAATCGGTAATTTGACTGAATCGGTAAATTTACAGATTTGGTAAAATTACCGATTCGGTAAAATTACCGAATCTGTATTTTGAGATGTAGGTGGCACTGTCAAAAGTGCCACAGGGCTTTAAGGATTCGTATTTTACCACCAACTATTAGTTGGTGGTAAATAACGAATACCTGTGTATATGGAAATCTGTGCATGTACACCTGTGCCATGTGGCACACATACATGCCCACATGGCACACAAGCCCTAATCAGGGGTTCAAGAGGGTGTCAAAGTTTAAAGTTCAAAAAGTACTTTATTCGGTTAAAAGACAATAACCATAAAAGCAACAACATGAAATTAAAGTTTACACAGGAATAGTTGAAAGGAAGCAATTATAATTCATCAAGACCAATTGTTTTCCGTAATTTAAGAACATGTTTAAAAAAGGCTACAACTACTGCAACAGTTAAAACAGTGTCCATTCTCTGCAATTCTAAAAATGCTGGGCGACATCTATTTAAGTTCATTTCTTTGAGGATTGGGATAATGAATTTCCTCCGTGGTAGAATATAAAATTTACAAAAAAATAAAGCATGGATGTCAGATTGGGACGATAATTCATCACACGTACACATAGGCAAATCACACAACCATGAATTCATCTCTGGGAAGGACAAAAGTCTAAAAACAATATTCAATCTAAAACGGGTCAAGAGAAATTGATCATAATTAGTCATCGGCAAAGTTAAATATGGTTGTAATTTATTACCAGTTAATAACAATAGATGCGAGGTAACTGTCTTTTTCTTCAATTCCTCTCGCCTTCTTTTCTCTTCGAGGTATTCCATACACAGTTTTTTCAGCAATTTTCTGGATATATTAACCATTGTGAGCGGATCATCATAATAATGTTGGCAATTGATTTCTATAAGAAAACATTTAACATAATCTAGCCATTTAAAACCACTCACATTTTTCATTTTTAAGACATCCTGCAACATAGCCTGGTTCACGGCACACTCATTTATTGTCCATACCCTATGCCACAAGAGGATAGGTTGTATTCTGATTATATCTTATATATAGGGTTGTCCAAGTTCAGTATGACAGATATAAGTCGCAACACATTGTGGTACTATCAGAATATCTCGCATGAACTTATTTTCGGCTATTTGGATTGAATTTATGTTGGAATACCTCCAGAGCCCCGAGCCATACAAAGCTACTGACGTACACGTGGCCTTATATATAGTTAGGATTTCTCTTATTGGTTTCTTACCCAACTTTTTTATAAAATTCTTTAGGGCCATTATTGTTTTTAAGAACAAAAAAGTTCTGGCCTTTACAGCACTTGTCCAGGACCCAGATTCATGGAACAAAATACCAATGTAGGGGAAAGTGGAGGTATTTTCCAAGGGAACTTCATTTATAAACATTGTTTTCATTTGCTTCCCAATTCTTGTACCACAGTTCATGGAGAAGGTTTTGCTACAGTTAATTTTTAAATCTAAACTCATCATGAACTTATCAAAAGATGTTATCAAATTCTGTAAGGCCAAGGGAGTCCGGGCCATTAGGACTGCATCATCAGCGTACAAGAGTGCAGGGATAGGTCTTTTGCCAACCCTGGGCATATCCCTACACTCCTGTAGAAGATGATGCTCGAGTCCATTTATATAGACCAGAAATAAAAATGGAGCCAGGACGCACCCCTGGCGTACTCCACGTCCAACACCAAATTTTCTGGTACATTCGCCCCCTTTTCCATAACGAACCGATGCTGTGGCCCCTGAATACAGTTCTCTTAAAAATCAAATGATAGGGTCTTCCATGTCCAGCCCTTTTAAGATTGCCCACAATTTGACATGTGACACACAATCGAATGCCGATGTGAGGTCGACAAACGTAAGGTAGAGGCGTTCACCCTTTACCCTGGTGTATTTTTGGTGAACAGTCAGTAAGTTTAAACCTTGTTCGATTGTTCCTGTGCCCTTCTGAAATCCAAACTGCAGGTCACTCAGTATCCCATTTTCCTCTGCCCAATTTTGAAGTCTTGCCAGGATGACTCTGCCAAGGATTTTTATAGATGAGTCTAGAAGGCAGATTGGTCTGTAGCATACACAATTTTGTCTGTCTCTATTCTTATATATTGGTACAATAACCGAGGTAAATCAAGACGGATTTAATCCCCTTGCTAGTGCTGCGTTAAAAAGCTACACCAGCATGGGGTCCCAGATGTCGCTGTTTGCTTTAAACAAATCTGCTGGGATCCCATCAGGACCTGCGGCCTTGCCACCCTTTCTTGCTTTCAAACCCATCATAACTTCCTCCAAAGTTACCACAAGCTTCTGGGCCTCTACCCCTATATCACCCAATATACTAGGACCTATAATAGGTCTTTCATCTTGGGACCTATAAAGATTGGAAAAATGTTCGACCCAGTTGTCCTCAACAATTGCAATCTCCATGCGCGCCTTGGTGTTATCATAAAGAAAAGGGGCATTTACAGCCCTCCAAAATGCAGCTGCATCCTTAGACTGTGACGCTGCACATAAGATTTCCAAGGCCTCCTTTTTTATGGCATTTTTCCTATTTTTTAATGCCTCATTATACATTTTTCTTAAACCTCTTATTTGTAAAGGATCTCAGGGTGTCCTATGAATCGCATGTTTCAAGTCGGTCAATGTCCGTGTACATGCATTGTCAAACCAACTCCTATTGCCCTTTGCCCGCTTATTAGTCTCTACCCGCAGACTATTTCTAATTGAAGAAGCTATGATATTAAAATGTTCTATTATCTGCACACTGTCAGAGTGCTCCCCCAGGCAAATCGCAAAGCTGTCAGAACAGTTTTTCAACAGTTTGCCTAGGAACTTTTCTGGGACCACCTTACCCCATTTAAGGGTATACCCATTTTGCCTCCCAAGAATCACATCAGGGACTGTACGCAAAAGGGACCCATCATTATACTGCTCAAGAAAAGGGTTTTCAATCTCCATTATTTGAGGCCAATGGTCACTAAGTGGTAACTCTATGGTCTTAAACCTCTTTATCTTGTGGCCATAACTCTTTGAAGAAATAAAGAAGTCAATGGTGGTCAATTCTCCTCTGCCAATGAATGTGGGGACGAAGGGAGTTGGTTCTTGGGCAATTTCATTTACATATTCCAGGTCATATGTAAACAATATTTCATTGAATAAATCCCCAATCAAGGAGTGGTCAAAGTGTGTTAGGTTTATCTCCTGCTCTAACATTAAACCGCAGATGCCTTGTTTTCCCTTTTTACAGAGTGGACAGTTAAAATCACCCCCCAAAAAATTATTACTTCCCTTTCATTATTATCTATTTCATGTTGTATATCCTCACTCAGCATTATTAGGATGCTCAGAATGTCATTTTTCGGGATATTATTATAAAAGTTGGTGTCAAAGTGACCCTGCCACCCTTGAATTATTCGGTATTTACTGAAACGATAATTACTGCTTCAGTAATTGACATTCATTCCTATGAGCCTCCAGGCCCATAGGAATGAATGGCAATTACCGAATCGGTAAATACCGATTCGGTAATTACTGAATCTTAGCGATTCGGTAAAAAATACTGAATATTTACCTACATCAGATTTACTGATTCTAAAATACCGAATCAGTAAAATTCAGTATTTTAGAATATGTAAAAATTATTTACCTACATCTAGCCCCAAGTATTCTTTTCACTGTTGGTATTCCTTATAAGAATTAGCTGTAATGTGTAGTGGCTATTAAATGTGCTTTCAGGCGAGATAAGATACAGAACCTGCTTACCGGATAAAAAGTCTGACAATAACCCAACCAGACTTATCTCATAGTTTGTACCAGGCCTTTTCTGGGTAACGTCACAAACATCCTTCAAGATGTAGCTCCTTGCTACCCAATGACAGATTTATGTTGGTTGTTCCTGGATGTAGGGAAAGGTGTTCATGATGATTGGTGACCATTGAGGAATACTGTCTCTAAAATTTAAGCCATAAGCCACATTTGAAAAAAGAGAAAGTGTGTTAGAAAATTAAATATTAGTTGGGTGTATGTGAGCCCTTTCCAAGTAATATGTCCAACATCTTGTCAGGTCCAACACACATTTAAGCATGGGCGGAAAATCCGTTCCGCTCGCGGATTTTGCGGATTTTCGGTAAATTCGCAATCCGCGAACGCCCGCGAATTTACCGAAAATCCGCAAATTCGCACGCACCGGATTTTTTTTCTTGGTGATACAATTTTGCGGCGTGCAGCGTTCACTTACCGTCATTCAGGGTTTGCTTGCAAGGAGTCCATTTTTTGGGGGGGGGGGGGGAGGAAGTGCCCCACAGTCTCCAACTTCCTGTTCCTGTCCAGCAGGCTCCTCCCAGTGCTTTCTTCATGTGTTGGTCACTTTCATTTGGATTCTTCACCTGGAAGGATTACTTTTTGTGGATGCTGCTGGATATTTGGATTTGAGGCCTTTTTGACTTTCTTTGGATCACTTTTGGATTAGAAATTTCACAAGTAAGTTTGTTTGGGGCATTACAGTGGCTGCAACTACAATTTTGGAATTTTCGATTTTTGGGCTGTTGTTGGGGCCTTTTGCCCAGGGGTACTCAGTGGTGGGTGGACTGAGTCTTTCGATGGGGTCTCTTTAATAAAAACATCATGGAGGGCCTGGATGGCTTGGGATTGTGTTGATTTTTCTGTGATTTTCGTTTTTTTGGTTTGTGGTGGCCTTTTCACCAGGGGTAGTGAGTGGTGCATGGGCCTAGTCTTTCTGTGGGGTGTCTTGACTTAAACATCATGGAGGGCCTGGATGGCATGGGATTGTGCTTATTTTTCTGTGTTTTTCGATTTGTTGGGGTGTTTATGGGGACAGGCCATGTGGGTGGGGGCCATTTTGAGTGCTGCTACAGGCAGGCCATGTGCTGGGAGGCAGGGGGCCATTTTGAATGCAGGCAGTGTTCTTAGGTCAACAACCATTTTGCCTAGCTTTCAACCTTTATGCCCGGGGTAGTGAGTGTGGTGCATGGGCCTAGTCTTTCTGTGGGGTGTCTTGAATTTAAACATCATGGAGGGCTTGGGATTGTGCTGATTTTTCTGTGATTTTCGTTTTTTTGGGCTGTTGTTGTGTCCTTTTCACCAGGGGTAGTGAGTGGTGCATGGGCCTAGTCTTTCTGTGGGGTGTCTTGAATTTAAGCATCATGGAGGGCCTGGATGGCATGGGATAGTGCTGATTTTTCTGTGTTTTTCGATTTTTTGGTGTGTTCATGGGGACAGGCCATGTGGGTGGGGGCCATTTTGAGTGCTGGTACAGGCAGGCCCTGGCCATGTGCTGGGAGGCAGGGGGCCATTTTGAATGCAGGCAGTGTTCTTAGGTCTGCAACCATTTTGCC
The DNA here is from genome assembly GCF_964263255.1 of Lissotriton vulgaris. Lineage (NCBI taxonomy): Eukaryota > Metazoa > Chordata > Amphibia > Caudata > Salamandridae > Lissotriton > Lissotriton vulgaris. The sequence continues at coordinate 1,691,314,411 of NC_141694.1, forward strand.
TAGCTTTCAACCATTATGCCCAGGGGTAGTGAGTGGTGCATGGGCCTAGTCTTTCTGTGGGGTGTCTTTAATTTAAACATCATGGAGGGCTTGGATGGCATGTGATTGTTCTGATTTTTATGTGGTTTTCGAGTTTTTGGGGTGTATAACTGAACTGATGTTCCTCTGTCTTCCATTGCTTTTAGGTGCACAAGACTCAAGAGAACCACCAGTGCCAGGAAGAAGTCCTGCAGCGGTGTGTGTGTGCAGCATAACGTCGCGCGATGTCACGTCTGGCCACAGACAACACTGCAACTCGTGCAACTGCGGCCTGCTGTTCTGACCTCTGAAGAAGATGGCCCCAAAAAAAGTTCCCCGTAGCTCCTCTAGCAAGAAAGTTGCCAGTAAGGAGCAGAAGAAGCAAGTTACCAAGGAGACTGGTGTGCCACCCGCCACATTTTTTGGGAGTAAAAAAAAAGTACGCCTGCAGCAGCAGCGGGATCTGCTGGGGACCAAGCTGGGAGCAGCACCCCCGCACCATTGGGCTCAGTGCCACCACCACCACGCCAACTTAAGTCCAAGCCCTTGAGTGCTGCAGAGGCACTTAGTCTAGTTGTTCAATCACCATCGACCAGTGATGTTGGCTCATCGCAAGAAAGTAGCAGCAATGTCCCTCAATCAACACAGGTTGTTGTAACTCATCTGACGAGTGTTGAACAACCACAGCCGCAACAACAACCACATGTGCAAGTACAAGCCCAAGTACATGTGGAAGGAGAGGCAGCGCAAGGAGATGCGCAAGCAGAGGTGCATGGAGGGTCACAAGTGCCCAGAATAGTTGTTCTTCCTGAAGTAGGGGCACATCAGGAAATCGACAATCAAGCCGAGGTATCATTTGAGGAAGCCACTCCTCCTGATGATCATTCATTGTCTTCCTCCTCCCTAGCAAAGAAAATATCAAGGGTGGTGTCTACATCTTCTTCAAGCCCACCTCCTTCTGATGATACGGATCAAAGTTGGGAACCACCACTGCGGTCTGAGAGTGAGGCACACCATGATCTTACAAAGGTAAAAGCGTAAAAGGAAGGTCGTCGAAACTCTCATAGTTATGGAGTGTGATGAGGCTCAACAAGAAGTGGCGGATATTCCTGCTGAGGAAGACTCTCACGACGACGACCCAGTCATCATAAAGGTCACTGCAGCCCCAGCGGGCATGCAGCAAACAGACATTTTGACCCTAGCCCGAGAAGCTGCTGAGCGTGATGATGATGTTGTCGACGAGGAGTCAATGGAAACACCACAATCATTGGAGTTAACTAGTACACCAACACTTATCGCTTCCATATTTCTTCCTCGCCAGAAGGGACCTCCATCCACCTCGACCTCAATTAGTGGTGGTGAAAGTGCACAACGTACTAAAATTCGGCAATCCACATCCTCCACTTCATCTGGCATTAGCAGCATGACCACCACCACCAGTATCGCCGCCTCCTCCGGCCCCCACAGACATTTCAAGTCCGCAGTTTGGGACTTGTTTAGTGTTTTCCCCAAAAAGGAAAACTTCGCCATTTGTAGCATTTGTAAGCATGCAGTTAGTCGTGGTAAGTTTCGTACCAACTATGGTACCGGAGGCCAGAGAAGTCATCTTAGGAGACAGCACGCTGTCCAATGGTTTGCCCACCTAAAGGAGATCAAGGAAGCCCGAATTGCAAGTTGAGAAAACGTTGATGTTTCATCTGATGATGACGAGGAGGAAGAAGTGTCAAACACTTCACTTACACCCAGTACCCCTGTCAGCAGCACACCCCCTGTGAGCCACACTAAGAGTGTGGGAGAGAGTGAGACACTAATGCGAAAAAGTTCATCAGCGATCGTAACTGGGTCAAAGAAGTCATCATCATCCCGTAAATGCATGGTCCAGGGCAACATTAGAACCATGTTGTTTTCAGAGGCACCATATGATCGCAACCACCCACTGACGCGTCTGTTTAACACTAAGCTGGCTAAAATGCTAGCTCTGGACCTTCCCCCTTTTTCTTTTGTAGAAGGGGTTGGTTTTCTAGAATTAGTGACAGCGCTCTGCCCTAAATGGAAGGTTCCTAGCTGGTTCTATTTTGCCAGAGTTGCGGTTCCAGCACTACATGAAGATGTGCTGGAGGTGATTGGGGCAGCTTTGCAGAAGAGTGCTATTCACACTATACATCTGACAACAGACATGTAGACCAGTGGCGCAGGTGCTGATTACATGTGCATCACTGCACACTGGGTCTCTTTTTCAGGGGTTAAAGCAAAGCTAAACGCAGGTGTTGACCCGGACCAAGTTTTTAAAGCTGCTCGGAAACATGCAACACTAGCCATGTTTGGCTTGGAGAAACGTCATACAGCACAACACATTTTGAATGAGTTTAACACAAAGGTCTTTCACTGGCTGTCTCCCAAAAACGCCAGATTGGTTATGTTTCCACGGATAATGTGTAGTTAAGGCCATGGATCTGGGTTAATATTTCAGAGTGCCGTGTTTGGCGCACTGTATAAACATGGTTGTTAAAAAATTCTTGAGTGAAGACACTCCAGCGTGCGAGTTAGTGGCCACCTGCCGAAGAATGTGCAACCATTTCAGCCATTCTTTTAAGGCCCGGAAGCAACTGAGGAGCCTGCTACATGAACGTCGAATGCCAGTGAAAAGCTACACTCATCCAGGAGGTGGCAACACGTTGGAACTCAACCTTCTACATGCTTGAGCGTCTGTATGAGCAGTATACGGTACTCGATCACTATTTCTTAACACTGGGTACAGCTCAGAAGGACCTGAGGCTAGATGCGGCGCAATGGAAGCTAGTTAAAAGCCTGACAGACATGCTTCGTCCTTTTGAGGTCTCCACGCGTGCAGTCAGCAGGGAGGACTGTAATTTGGGAAAAGCTATCCCATTGTTGCGCATGCTGGAGCACCAACTGAAGGCGGTGTCTTCTATGTTTCAAAAAGATGAAGAAAAGAAAGAAGCGCTTGTTTTGGCGGAGAAATTAATAGAGCGCCTACTTGGCGATGAACGTCTTAAAATGATTCACTCAGAACAGCATTACATTTGTGCTACTATTCTGGATCCACGCAACAAAAAGGCGCTGGCAGGCCGAGCATTCTTTCCTTTTGATGATGAAGATGTTACAAAGTACAAACGTTGGCTAGCCTTGTCAGCCATGAGGTTTGAAAGAGAACGGCAGCAAATTGAAGGAAAAGTCAGTACATCAGCATCAGCAGGCCATCCCCAGTCAAAAGAATCCACTTCTGCACCTGTGGCACAAGTGACCTCTCAGCCGTTATAGACACCGGCAACCGGATCATCTGCACCAGACACAACAGTAACATTGGGTGAAGAAGAGGATTGGCTAACTTTCCTTGGGTTTGGTTCTCAAAAGGTCCCAGCAAAAAGTAAGCAAAGTGAAGGAACCTTGGAGAACCTTGAGTCGATGGTGCAGGACTATCTGAATGACTCAACAGAGGTCTATGTTAATGCTGACCCATTGGCGTATTGGCATGGGAAAAAAGAATTGTGGGCACAGCTCTCCAACCTGGCTATGAACTACTTGTCTTGCCCACTCGCAAGCGTGTCTTCTGAACGTGTTTTCAGTGCTGCTGGTGGCATTGTAACTTCCAAACGGAGCCGCCTCTTGCCCAAAAATGTGGAGAGGTTAACGATGATCAAGATGAATCAGCACCTCATACCTCCAGATCACAAAGTACGAGAAAACACGCCGGATGAAGACGAGGAGGACAGCAACGTAGATGAGGGAATTTCTTCTCTGTTAGGTGACACTGACCTCATCCTGCCTGAATTCGCAGAGTATGAGGACGAACCCTTATTCTTATTCCCTGACACCGAGCCCTGAATATGAGACAATGAATCAATAAATTTATTTTTCGTCCTTATTCACTTTTATTCCTGTGTGTCTGTCTTTCTTTGTTTTGCACAGTTAATATGATTAAAACTTTAATCACCTAATCACAAAAACAAGCCCATCAGCAGAACTGTCTTCACTTGTTTGCTTATTGATTTGAAGGTGCCGCAGTCTGCATTCCTCAGGTTCACAAGTTCACAAGAACATGCTCCTCTATCCTCCTCCTCCAGACTCCTATTTCCCTCACAGCAGAGGGCTGGATTACGCCCAATGAAGAAAGACTCTGCACTTGTGGGGGTGTTCTACTTCTTTGCGGGTGAGTTGACGGCTCTGGGGCCATTGCTGGGAAGCTCTAATATCGGATAAAAGTGGTTTGGACCAAATCGGAGGTGAATTTTTTTTTGCGTTTTTGCGGACTTGCTTACCTTTGAGGTGCTCTTTGGGGGGGTTCCGGGTGTTTGTGGGTGAGTTTTGGGGTCTGGGAGCACTGCTGGGACAGTCTAATTTTGATTGCATTTGCTTTTCAGGAAATCCATGGTGGAAAATGGGAGTTATGACCTAGATGCACAGCGCATTTGGACCGAAGGCAGATAAATATTGTAAGTATGAGATTTTCCATTTTGGCTGTCTGGGGGTGTTGTGCTTTTTTGCGGGTGGGTTGGCGGGTCTTGGGGCATTGCTGGGAAGGTCTAATACCGGATACAAGTGGTTTGGACAAAATCCATGATGACATTTTTTGCTATTCCTGACATTTCGGTCAATGTAGCGTTTTCGGGGGCGTGTTTGGGGGGCTTCCTGGTGTTTGTGGGTGGGTTTCGGGGTCTGGGAGCACTGCTGGCTATGGAAACTTTTGATTGCAAGAGGTTTGAAGCAAATCCATGGTGGCAGAGGGGAGTTAGGGCCTATCTGCAGAGCGAGCGCGGAGTGATTTTGGAAATTGCCATGAAAATGACTAAGTCCCAATTTTTGTACTTTTGCTTTTTGGCTGTTTGGGGGTCTTCTACTAGTTTTCGCCTCGGTTGACGGCTCTAGAGCCATTGCTGGGAAGCTCTAATACCGGATAAAAGTGGTTTGGACCAAATCGGAGGCGAAAATTTGTTTGCGTTTTTGTTGACTTGCTTGCCTTTGAGGTGCTCTTTGGGGGGGTTCCGGGTGTTTGTGGGTGAGTTTTGGGGTCTGGGAGCACTGCTGGGACAGTCTAATTTTGATTGCATTTGCTTTTCAGGATATCCGTGGTGGAAAATGGGAGTTATGACCTAGCTGCACAGCGCGTTTGGACCGAAGGCCGATAAATATTGTAAGTATGAGATTTTCCTTTTTGGCTGTTTGGGGGTGTTGTGCTTTTTTGCGGGTGGGTTGGCTTGTCTTGGGGCATTGCTGGGAAGGTCTAATACCGGATAGAAGTGGTTTGGACAAAATCCATGATGGCATTTCTTTTGCTATTTCTGACATTTCGGTCAATGTATTGTTTTGGGGGGCCTGTTTGGGGGGCTTCCTGGTGTTTGTGGGTGGGTTTCGGGTTCTGGGAGCACTTCTGGCTAAGGATACTTTTGATTGCAAGAGGTTTGAAGCAAATCCATGGTGGCAGAGGGGAGTTAGGGCCTAGCTGCAGAGCGAGCGCGGAGTGATTTGGGAAATTGCCATGAAAATGACTAAGTCCCCATTTTTGTACTTTTGCTTTTTCGGGGTCTTCTACTAGTTTTCGTCTGGGTTGACAGCTCTGGGGCCATTGCTGGGAAGCTCTAATACCGGATAAAAGTGGTTTGGACCAAATCGGAGGCGAACATTTTTTTGCATTTTTGCTGACTTGCTTGCCTTTGAGGTGCTCTTTGGGGGGGTTCTGGATGTTTGTGGGTGAGTTTTGGGGTCTGGGAGCACTGCTGGGACAGTCTAATTTTGATTGCATTTGCTTTTCAGGAAATCCGTGGTGGAAAACGAGAGTTATGACCTAGCTGCACAGCGCGTTTGGACCGAAGGCCGATAAATACTGTAAGTATGAGATTTTCCTTTTTGGCTGTTTGGGGGTGTTGCGCTTTTTTGCGGGTGGGTTGGCGGGTCTGGGGCATTGCTGGGAAGGTCTAATACCGGATAGAAGTGGTTTGGACAAAATCCTTTTGGCACTTTTTGTAACTTAGAGTTCGTTAGGGTTAGCCCTAGCAGCAGGATTGCATTTGTTTCAGGGTGTTCTAGATTTTTGCAACTGAGTTCTGGGGTCTTAGAGCACTCGTGGGAATGTGTAATTTTGGTTGCAAGTGATTTGAAGAAAATCCATGGTGGGAAAGGGGGGATTTGGCATAGTTAAAGAAAGTGTTTGCCACTATTCTTAACTTAGGGCTCATTAGCGTTAGCAGTATTTGTATTGCATGTGTTTGGGTGGGGGGCTGTTTGTGGGGGCGTTTGCGAGTCTTGGAGCGATGCTGGGTATGGATACTTTTGCTTGCTTGCAAGTGGTTTGAACACAATCCACGGTGGGTAAGGGGGTATTTGGGCCTACTTTTACTTTCAAAGTACGTTTTGTCACCAGTTTTCTACTAGGCCTCGTTTTTTGAGATCTGATTGGGGGTCTTCTACATTTTTGCGACTGGCTTTAGTAAGGGTCTGGGTGGGAGCACTGCTGGGAAGGTCTAATTTTGTTCTAAAACACAGTTTACAGTACACCTAGCTTGAGGGGAAAGATCCGCTAAATTAATTTGCCCATACTTATTTATCCTTCAAAAGGAGACTCAGACAGAGTACGCACTTTCAAAAATATTGTATTGTCTATTAGGAAACTCAAAGTGTGACTTTTTGCACTACACAGCGTACATACCTTATATTTATTTATCAGTGGTGTTCTAATATCACTTCCTGTTTTTCCATCAATAATTACAGGCCGGGTTTCAGTCTGTGCAATGGGAAAAAAAGGATGGAGTCATGCTTCACATTAGCGAGCCGCAATTCAGCATCCGCCAGGCAAGCAGTGGACAGGGTGTCTTCTGGTCACCAACATTGATGGACGAAGCGTCAGCTGGAATGGAGGAGGGCCGCTAATAAGAGGAATTGTTTTATGCGTGCAACTTACTTACCGAATTCAACAGGACAACTACAACAACATACAGATACAGTATCCATTGCTTTCTTCTATGAGTGTGACTGCATTTCTTGGATCTCTCTCTGCTTCTAAATTGATCCCTACAGCCATTCTATAGGTTTTACTTCGGCTATTTTTTAAACCTAATTTAATGTAAGAAGTGTTTCTCTGAGTGCAGAGATAGGCCTATTTGATCTCCAGACTGCAAAGCATCCAGGCGGCAGCAGCGAAGCTGGCACTCTCCCGAGAGCGAAGATCCTCTACCACCCTCGCTCTAGCCGATCTTCACTGGCTACCTGTACATCAAAGGATCTGCTTTAAATCCCTCTGCATTGTCTTTAGGGCAGTACACGGAATGGGCCCCCGACCACTTCAAAAGAAATTCAAATGGTATATACCCACACGGCCCCTCCGTTCCTCATCTTCCAACCTGATAAGCATACCCAGGATCAGGAAAGCCACCTACGGTGGCAGAGCCTTCAGCATAGCCACAGCCCATCTGTGGAACAAATTGCCTATCGACATCAGGAAAACAGACGAACTGATGGCTTTCCGTAAAAAGGTGAAAACATGGCTCTTCCCCAAAGTTTAATCTCACCAGAACTTTATACTATCCCCCTCCTCTGATGCACAGTATTTTCAGCAATATGTACACAGCGCCAGGATGGCCGTAGGGTTGCAGAAGCGCTCTACAAATGCTATAAATAAATAAATAAATAAATAAATAAATAAATAGGCAAGTGAAAACGCTGCAGCCCTGTACTGTCGCATTCTGTCATTCACGGTTGTCGAAAGTACTACTTACTTTTCAGTAACAATGCATGCAGTAGTGCATGCACTTCTTTTATGTCACTTAAAAGATTTATGGATAGCTTTGTATCCAAAGATTTCTTTATCTTCAATTATTGTTTGTCCATGATGTGCTTTTTTTTTCTTCTCTCAACAAAACCTACTCAAAAAGAAACCCCCATTCCCATCCATTTTCCAAACCCTAACCCTCTTCCCCCGGGCTGTGTGGTTTTTATTGATGTGTGACTAAATGACATCAATATTTCCACACACTTGCTGGGGAGGATAAGGTCATAGCAACAGGCTGGTGAAGGAATCCGAGGATATATTCTAGACTTACTCAGCTTCAGTACTATTTCTTGTAGGAGTAGCCAATATCAAAGAAATTCAACGCAAGTACTAGTTATACTTTCAATACTTTACCATTTGTTAGGCTACATTGTGGCACTGTTCTAGTGTACTGTCACCTGCTATATTCTCTATCGTACCATTGTAATGCTACAGTAAGGACAAACCAGGTTTCATTTTCTTTTTTTCCATAGGCATGCAACTGCCACTGTGTCACACCACAAGTACCATCGCAATGAGGACATTTCATCCGCCCAGGATTGCCAACCTTAATCGCCATTTCCCGTGGAGCCAGCCCTGGGCCTAGCCCTACTTTCAAACACAAATTACAGGTAAGATAAGCGTTTGGTGGGAGGTAGTATAATGGAGTATTAGGAGAGACGATACGAGAGATTGACGGCAGTACTACTAAAGTCCTAGGACTCTTGAATTCACTTACTCTGTGAGAGGCACTTAGTGTTGAAAACATTTAGCCATTTACGCTTAAAGGAAGAAAATGACACAGACTTAAGTTTCAGGAAAACAAACATACTGTTAAACCCCCACCCACCAGACTCAAAAGCAGTAAAAAACAGGTATGCTCAGATAAAGTTTTAAAAAGTATATTTGTGTAGCCCTAACAAAACAATCTCCCGCAAGACCCTCCCTAACCCCAACGATTGTCCTTCAAAAGTCCCAAAAACAACCCAACTCCCAATTCCCACCCCCCAAAAGTCTCTAAAAAAGGGGCAAGGGACACTACGGCAGGATGCTGTTCACTTTAGCGGCCAGGGCATCATACTCCTTGTGGAGGGTGGCATGGTCGGAGCGGAGGCCCTCCACCAAGGTCTTATACGTTAGGACCTCCTGCTCCAGGTAGGACACTCTGAGGCATAAGCGGTGCTGGCGTGCCTTGCAACTCCTGTGGGGGGCAGCTGCTGTCTCTGCTGCTTGGCGGTGGCGGTTGGCTTTGGTAGCCCGGCTCCGTACCGCTGGAGCACTGAGCTGGCTGGCAGCCCGTGGGGGCACGGAGGAGGATGCAGCTGTCCCAGTGGATGTTGTACCAGTAGACTGCGTGTCCTCCTCCTCCAGGGCCACCAGCCGCTGATATTTGGCGACAGTGGCATCCAGCCTCCATTGCCGGGCCATTCGAGCCCGCTCCTTCCTTGTCGGTTTTGCTGATTTGGAAGGAGCAACTATTTGAAGAAAGAAAGACATAGTCTGTAACCAATGCTCCTTAAGATTAACACAAAATGATTGAGCAGAAAGTTGTGTCACAGTACAACTAGCAACTTGAAAGCACAGTACATAACTATTGAGGCCAGTATCTATCTAACCTCCCAATTCTTCATCGTTGCTCTAACATTAGTGGGAGTTTAAGGAACAAATTCTACGAGCACTATGGACTTCCATTACAGTCGACTATGACAGTACACCAGTCTTATTCTTCTTCTTCTCTCTTGTTTAGGAAAATTGGTACGTTATCTTATGCAAGCCGGCATAATGCCAGCGCAGTGAACTTGCACCCGAGAAAAACAGACGCACACCATGATGAGTGAGACAGACTTGCGTTACTGTACCGGTCCAGTACAAGCAGGTGGTGAAGCTCTTACTTTTCTATTACGGGTGGCATTGAGAATACTCTGTTAAAAGGGCTACTGCTTAATTAATTTAACTTTCACCTTACAGTGCAAATGAGTACTAGAAAAGGAAAATGAAGAAGCTAAATCTGATTATCTATCACTTCACATGGGATGTATTTGATTACATATGGGATGACTTTAGGTGCTTTGCTTTTTATTGAGTGAACAGTGATACACCCACACATGAATGATGGACTACTACTAAACTAAACTTATTAGGAGAGGTAGGGAGTGTTCACCGTAATAACCGGATATATGCTGTACTTGCAGTTGCAATACAAACTACTGCTACTATTCATGGTAGTATTTGGACAAAATTACAACTTCTTTTCCTTGCCTTTCCTACACTGGAACGGACGTGCGGGTGCGGTGTTACATGCTCTTCAAAGTAACACTTAGTTCATCCAGTGACCGTCTACTCTCTCTAGATGGCAGAGATTCAGAGAGGATAGAAAAAGCATGCCCGGAACCATAGCAATGAATGAGAAACAAGATAGCCGCGCCCGATCATGACCGCGTGGGTAAGTTCGCACGAGATTTTCCTCGCGAACACACGCAAAATTGTACTAGCGAGCCGCACACTTTGCGAGATTACACATCGCGCCCGGAAACGGAGATACGTCATGCAAACAAGATGGCCGTGCCCGTGAACGACCGTGAGGGTAACTTCGTGCCTTTGCGCTACAAGCGGCTTGCTATAACGCACAAAACCTTGCGAACTAACACGCCACAAAAAAAACCAAATCGCATATACGCACAAATTCGGAGCTTCCAAATTCGATCTCGCGCACGTTCGCAACCCGCGAATCCCGCAAAATAGCAGAAAAACGAGTTTTACAAAACTGAAAGCACTCAGCAGGTGCAAAAGTTCAAACTCATCATTAGTAACCATTCCCTGTAGTGCTTCCTGACTAGGTCCCCTCCAGAGTTCAGATGCACTGGGCCAGGGACAGACTAATTTGCATGTAGCCAGGTTCTGAGCTGGGATGGTGCAGTGAGCTAAAAAACGGTGATGGATCAAGCCCTGATCTGTTGACTGGGTAGGAGTGTTCTGCTTAATTCAGATACTCTGTCCATCACCACCCCTTTTTCTGAATCGTTTTGTCCACCATAAGCGTGGAAGGGTATGCTCAGACATGAGTTCCTTGCTCACTGCACCATCAGGATTCAAGCAAGCCGGGCCGAAGACGGCTATAATGCCAGAAACCGGTCCCCGGAAGCTTGTTTCCTTTCCAGTAAAAGAATTGGCTTGGTAGTTTGGTCTGCCCTGTTCCGATGATGCACTGGGCCAGGGACAGACTAATTTGCATGTAGCCAGGTTCTGAGCTGAGATGGTGCAGTGAGCTAAAAAACAGTGATGGATCAAGCCCTGATCTGTTGACTGGGTAGGAGTGTTCTGCTTAATTCAGTTACTCTGTCCATCACCACCCCCTTTTCTGAATCGTTTTGTCCACCATAAGCGTTAAAGGGTATGCTCAGACATGAGTCCCTTGCTCACTGCACCATCGGGATTCAAGCAAGCTGGGCCGAAGACGGCTGTAATGCCAGAAACCGGTCCCCGGAAGCCTGTTTCCTTTCCAGTAAAAGAATTGGCTTGGTGGTTTGGTCTGCCCTGTTCCCATGATGCACTGGGCCAGGGACAGACTAATTTGCATGTAGCCAGGTTCTGAGCTGGGATGGTGCAGTGAGCTAAAAAACGGTGATGGATCAAGCCCTGATCTGTTGACTGGGTAGGAGTGTTCTGCTTAATTCAGATACTCTGTCCATCACCACCCCCTTTTCTGGATCGTTTTGTACACCATAAGCATGGAAGGGTATGCTCAGACATGAGTCCCTTGCTCACTGCACCATCAGGATTCAAGCAAGCCGGGCGGAAGACGGCTGTAACGCCAGAAACCGGTCCCCGGAAGCTTGTTTCCTTTCCAGTAAAAGAATTGGCTTGGTAGTTTGGTCTGCCCTGTTCCCATGATGCACTGGGCCAGGGACAGACTAATTTGCATGTAGCCAGGTTCTGAGCTGGGATGGTGCAGTGAGCTAAAAAACGGTGATGGATCAAGCCCTGATCTGTTGACTGGGTAGGAGTGTTCTGCTTAATTCAGATACTCTGTCCATCACCACCCCCTTTTCTGAATCATTTTGTCCACCATAAGCGTGGAAGGGTATGTTCAGACATGTCTCCCTTGCTCACTGCACCATCAGGATTCAAGCAAGCCGGGCCAAAGACGGCTGTAATGCCAGAAACCGGTCCCCGGAAGCTTGTTTCCTTTCCAGTAAAAGAATTGGCTTGGTAGTTTGGTCTGCCCTGTTCCCATGATGCACTGGGCCAGGGACAGACTAATTTGCAGGTAGCCAGGTTCTGAGCTGGAATGGTGCAGTGAGCTAAAAAATGGTGATGGATCAAGCCCTGATCTGTTGACTGGGTAGGAGTGTTCTGCTTAATTCAGATACTCTGTCCATCACCACCCCCTTTTCTGAATCGTTTTGTCCACCATAAGCGTGGAAGGGTATGCTCAGACATGAGTCCCTTGCTCACTGCACCATCAGGATTCAAGCAAGCCGGGCCGAAGACAGCTGTAATGCCAGAAACCGGTCCCGGAAGCTTGTTTCCTTTCCAGTAAAAGAATTGGCTTGGTAGTTTGGTCTGCCCTGTTCCCATGATGCACTGGGCCAGGGACAGACTAATTTGCATGTAGCCAGGTTCTGAGCTGGGATGGTGCTGGAGCTAAAAAACGGTGATGGGTCAAGCCCTGATCTGTTGACTGGGTAGGAGTGTTCTGCTTAATTCAGATACTCTGTCCATCACCACCCCCTTTTCTGAATCGTTTTGTCCACCATAAGCGTGGAAGGGTATTCTCAGACATGAGTCCCTTGCTCACTGCACCATCAGGATTCAAGCAAGCCGGGCCGAAGACGGCTGTAATGCCAGAAACCGGTCCCCGGAAGCTTGTTTCCTTTCCAGTAAAAGAATTGGCTTGGTAGTTTGGTCTGCCCTGTTCCGATGATGCACTGGGCCAGGGACAGACTAATTTGCATGTGGCCAGGTTCCGAGCTGGGATGGTGCAGTGAGCTTAAAAAACGGTGATGGATCAAGCCCTTATCTGCTGACTGGGTAGGAGTGTTCTGCTTAATTCAGATACTCTGTCCATCACCACCCCCTTTTCTGAATCGTTTTGTCCACCATAAGCGTGGAAGGGTATGCTCAGACATGAGTCCCTTGCTCACTGCACCATCAGGATTCAAGCAAGCCGGGCCGAAGACGGCTGTAATGCCAGAAACTGGTCCCCGGAAGCTTGTTTCCTTTCCAGTAAAAGAATTGGCTTGGTAGTTTGGTCTGCCCTGTTCCCATGATGCACTGGGCGAGGGACAGACTAATTTGCATGTAGGCAGGTTCTGAGCTGGGATGGTGCAGTGAGCTAAAAAACGGTGATGGATCAAGCCCTGATCTGTTGACTGGGTAGGAATGTTCTGCTTAATTCAGATACTCTGTCCATCACCACCCCCTTTTCTGAATCATTTTGTCCACCATAAGCGTGGAAGGGTATGCTCAGACATGATTCCCTTGCTCACTGCACCATCAGGATTCAAGCAAGCCGGGCCGAAGACGGCTGTAATGCCAAAAACCGGTCCCCGGAAGCTTGTTTCCTTTCCAGTAAAAGAATTGGCTTGGTAGTTTGGTCTGCCCTGTTCCCATGATGCACTGGGCCAGGGACAGACTAATTTGCAGGTAGCCAGGTTCTGAGCTAGGATGGTGCAGTGAGCTTAAAAAATGGTGATGGATCAAGCCCTGATCTGTTGACTGAGTAGGAGTGTTCTGCTTAATTCAGATACTCTGTCCATCACCACTCCCTTTTCTGAATCGTTTTGTCCACCATAACCGTGGAAGGGTATGCTCAGACATGAATCCCTTGCTCACTGCACCATCAGGATTCAAGCAGGCCGGGCCGAAGACGGCTGTAATGCCAGAAACCGGTCCCCGGAAGCTTGTTTCCTTTCCAGTAAAAGAATTGGCTTGGTAGTTTGGTCTGCCCTATTCCGATGATGCACTGGGCCAGGGACAGACTAATTTGCATGTAGCCAGGTTCTGAGCTGGGATGGTGCAGTGAGCTTAAAAAATGGTGATGGATCAAGCCCTGATCTGTTGACTGAGTAGGAGTGTTCTGCTTAATTCAGATACTCTGTCCATCACCACTCCCTTTTCTGAATCGTTTTGTCCACCATAACCGTGGAAGGGTATGCTCAGACATGAATCCCTTGCTCACTGCACCATCAGGATTCAAGCAAGCCGGGCCGAAGACGGCTGTAATGCCAGAAACCGGTCCCCGGAAGCTTGTTTCCTTTCCAGTAAAAGAATTGGCTTGGTAGTTTGGTCTGCCCTGTTCCCATGATGCACTGGGCCAGGGACAGACTAATTTGCATGTAGCCAGGTCTGAGCTGAGATAGTGCAGTGAGCTAAAAAACAGTGATGGATCAAGCCCTGATCTGTTGACTGGGTAGGAGTGTTCTGCTTAATTCAGTTACTCTGTCCATCACCACCCCCTTTTCTGAATCGTTTTGTCCACCATAAGCGTTAAAGGGTATGCTCAGACATTAGTCCCTTGCTCACTGCACCATCAGGATTCAAGCAAGCTGGGCCGAAGACGGCTGTAATGCCAGAAACCGGTCCCCGGAAGCTTGTTTCCTTTCCAGTAAAAGAATTGGCTTGGTAGTTTGGTCTGCCCTGTTCCCATGATGCACTGGGCCAGGGACAGACTAATTTGCATGTAGCCAGGTTCTGAGCTGGGATGGTGCAGTGAGCTAAAAAACGGTGATGGATCAAGCCCTGATCTGTTGACTGGGTAGGAGTGTTCTGCTTAATTCAGATACTCTGTCCATCACCACCCCCTTTTCTGAATCGTTTTGTCCACCATAAGCGTGGAAGGGTATGCTCAGACATGAGTCCCTTGCTCACTGCACCATCAGGATTCAAGCAAGCCGGGCCGAAGACGGCTGTAATGCCAGAAACCGGTCCCCGGAAGCTTGTTTCCTTTCCAGTAAAAGAATTGGCTTGGTAGTTTGGTCTGCCCCGTTCCCATGATGCACTGGGCCAGGGACAGACTAATTTGCATGCAGCCAGGTTCTGAGCTGGGATGGTGCAGTGAGCTAAAGAACGGTGATGGATCAAGCCCTGATCTGTTGACTGGGTAGGAGTGTTCTGCTTAATACAGATACTCTGTCCATCACCACCCCCTTTTTCGGAATCGATATCTATTGGCAGCATGCGACGCATGGACTGCATGTGCCGTTGGGCCCAACAGAGAGAACCGCCTAGGCCTGGCATAGAGCTCCCTGATGATATCCCCCCCGGTGCCTGCCCACGATCCATGGCATAACCTGGGTCCCCTGGGGGCCTGTATACAACATGGTTCACTGCTGCAAGCTGTGGAGCCCAATAGTACTTTCGTAGGTCTGGCAGTCCAATCCCACCATAATACCAATGGAGAGTGAGCTTAGAAAATGCTATTCGGGGGCTTCCTCTGAAGGGCTTCTATTTCCTTGAAATAGGATAACGGTACTGGGTCCATTGCATTCTGGAGTACATACAAAAATCGGGGAAGCGTCATCATCTTAAACAGTACCGCCCTACCCAGCAAGGATATCGGAAGAGCCTTCCAGCGCTCCACGTCCTTTTTAAACCGGTTCAAAGGAGGACCCAGATTGTTAGCATAGCGCAGCTTCAGGTCAAGTGTTACGTATATACCTAGGTATTTAAACCCAAGTGGTTCAATCTGTATAGGGCATGACTGCGGGATTACCGGTGGATCACCCGTGAGGACAAAGAGCACCGATTTTGACCAATTTATAGCGAATCCACAATACCTACCAAATATGGCTAGTATGTCTAAAAACCGATCAATGACACCCTGGGGTTGGTAAGATAAAGCAGGATATCATCAGCATATAATGAAATGTTATATTCCCATTCCGGTGTCCACCGCAAGCCACGTTTTGACCGGTCCCACTTGACCCATGCCGCCAAAGGTTCTAGTGCAAGAGTGAAGAGAAGTGGGGATAAAGGGCACCCCTGTCTCGTGGCCCTCCCCAAAGGAAAGTCAGCTGACTTGCAGTTATTCACAACTACTCTGGCCAGGGGATTAACGTATAGTAAACGTATCCAACCTATGAACTCTGGTCCAAAACCCAACTTCACCAGTACTGTTATTAAATAGGGCCACTCGACCCTATCGAACGCCATGGTTTCATCCAAGGACACCAGGACCGCCGGCTCGTGTATTTTCGGGGAACCACCCAGGATCCCATGTAGCCTTCGCAAGTTGAGTGCCGTATTACGGCGTGGCATGAAGCCAGACTGATCGGGGTGTATCAAAGTTGCGATTACTTTGACCAATCTGGTAGCGAGGAGTTTTGCCAAGATTTTAGGCTCGGCCTGGGCAGTGAAATGGGTCTATATGAGGAACAAAGCAGTCCTGGACTGTTGATAGTGGTGGTAAAGGTGCCCAGATAGACAAAAATCACAATTTAGGACTTAGGACATTTTTGGCTAAAAACTGCTCTGAGAACCAAGAGGAGGCAGCAACCAACCTGCTTGCAGTTTATCTGCCAAAGGTGCTTCACCGGTAGGCCTGACTTTCCTGCAGCTCCCAGTACATTCTTTGCCACAGCAGCAAATCCTGTTCAGCTGCACCTTCGACAAAGGGCTACCCGGCCTCTTGGACCTCTTATCTGCTACAGCCTCCAGCCTTGTTCCACTGGAGATTTTCAACCTGCAAAATAGTGACTATGTTTGAACGAAGAAATATTCAACGTGGCTTCATCCAGCAGTTCCCTGATGGCAAAGTTTTCCTTCTTGGACAGGACACCGCTGGCAGTGACTAGATGGCGCTTAAATCTTTTAGGTGCCAGTTTTTTACTTTAAAATTTTAAAATTCTTAACTCTTGTTTGACAAATTGTTTTTTTCTAATTTTGGAGCCAAATCATTTTTTCACATTTACTCTATTTTTCTAAAATGGTGTGGAATTTTTCCTGTGTTATATTTACATTTTTGTGTGCTGCATAAATACTTTACACATTGCCTCTCAATTAAGCCTGACAGATTTTGTGCCAAACTTCCAGAGGGTTAAAAACAGGTTAATTTAGTGATTTTTGTTGTTCACCCTAACAGGGATTGTGGCTGTTGCTTGTGCAGGGTTAACACAACACTCAACCAACAACCTAATTTCTCACAATACATTACCGGTTTAGAAGACAAATGATGTTGTTGAAGTTATTATAGTACATATTTTACATGGATGTAATGTTCCACAGGAGTCTAAATGTTAGAATACCATCTACATAGAGGCATACCTAGTGATTCAGAACTTTAGCACATTTTTAATCCATAATATGCAATTGTATAACCCAAATGGAATTACACAACATTCTTAATGCCCTTTTTTATATGCAGAAGATGATAACCCCCCCTTCTAAAAAAAACTTATTGCAAGATGTCCTTAGTGAGAGATGAAGTATATCGAAACTTAATCACAAACTTCTTTAAACTTTTATAAACAATCCAGGTTCTTAGATTTCTATCTGTCTTTGGTAGATATAATAATGATGACCCAATAGGTGAAGAAGATAGTAGAATTAACACATTTTACAAATGCTCCTGTAAGTAAGCAATCATTATCTGCTTTTCTTTCACTGTTAAGACATAAATGCACCTACAGGTAAATCTATTTTGTATGTGGGAGAAGTGATCAAACATATGACTTAGCAAATACTGGAGAAAAAGCATATCGCTCTGGTGGCATCAAAGAAAGATTAGCAACAATTGCATTTATTGTGCAATTCTTTATCTCATCTTTTTGGTGAACAGTAACTTCCAGATGCAATTGTGTGATGTGAAAGATATCGCTCTGAGTGACTAGTTGATATTAGAATCTGACAAAGTAATTCCATATATTGCTGTAGAATTAGGGGAGCCATTAATGTCTCAATAAAACTTCAATATTATCTCCGAAAGTGTCCTGAAAGGGCAAATAGTTCTCCACAATCAGGATTGAACTGAATGGGGATGCATCAACAGGTTGAATCATTTTCTTATATCTCTTGGGAATACTATTCTGAGTACTGTAGTCCTGCACAATGAACATTTCACAGACATCACTATCCACATTCCTCTGAGGCTGTTCAGCACCTGCCCAAGTCATATGCTCAGCATCACTACAATCCAGAAACAAACTAGCCTTTAACCAGTGTTCTTTTGACTTCTTCATAAATGGACCCCTAACTACACCAACTTGCATTGGTTATTATTTAAACAACAACTGCACCAGAAACTCTGAAGGAATGAAGAAACATTTAAATCATTTCCTTGGGTTGTTCCTCTTTCTTTTGATCTTTCTTGTACTCTTTATTCCATTAACAGTGCTAAATCTATTCACTTAGAAAATGTAGGTTACTGTGAACAAACCAACTCATCCTTAATCTCTTCCTTTAACTCAGGCTAAAATGAGTCATTTGAGTTCCTTTACCCAAGTAGTTTCTGCTCCTCAATGACAAAATTGAATGACATAAGTCAGTACATTAATTCTGTCATACTGAATGCTGTATAGTTCATCTTCAGCAGATGTCTCCAAGTCAGGACATTCTTATATCGTCCTATATGAAGAACATGACATATGACTCCAAGTAGGCATCCCAAGTTTTTTACAAAGGGAGTTTTCTAGGTAATTACTGATGCAGTAATGCAACTCACCTTTACTCAATCTTGATTGAACTCTGCAGGGTGAAAAGGAACACTAATCATAAGAGACTCCCAAAACTTCTTTTCACTTTGCTGAATTCCAAAATAAATGCTGCATAGTTGAAGGAACTACTAGTATATCAAGTAAACCATGATTCAAGGGCTGCATAAATGCCAAATTCCTAAAAAGTAGTTGTTGTAATTCTTGTACTTGGTCCAGAGATGGATCCATTATAGTAATTAATCCATAAAATGTGTTTGTGTTATAATCTATGAAGAACTGGATTATAATAAGAAGGCCTGTTTCTTTTTTGAGTATCTGAGGAAAGGGCTACTTCACCCAGAAGCAATAACCGTACCCTGCACATAATAGTATAGACATAACAATGATTCTGACGAACCAGAATTTATACAAATTCTTTAAACATTATAGGGAGTCCACCTGAACAGATCTGGCCATCAATACACTTGCGGTATCAAAAAGGATGAACATAAACCAACAGACACCAAACAACAGAGTTACATTTCGACAAACCTATCTTAATATAGTCAGAAAACAGCATAATTAGGTATGGCGCCTAACATGTAGTTAAGAGGCGGTGCTCATGCAGAGAAACGTACATGTAGAATAGGGGGGGAAAGGATAATTACAATAGTACAATTCAATAATCTGTATTATTCAATCTGTTCGCATAACATTATACAGCATAATGAGCTATTCCATTTCACTCCTTAATTCACCTCATGGGAGCCCAGTGTAGCAATACAGACAGATGTTTTGTCTACATTTCAACTGTAAGATTGTATGTGACATAAATCATTGGAAGGGGTCAGATTCGAGACAGCAAAGGATGTCATTGGAAGGGGTCAGCTTCGAGACAACAAAGGATGGCACCCAAGAATAAATATAGAGTGGTGTCTGTGGTATATCTGTATCTCACTCCTTTTATGAATTGTTGAAAATGACCTAGATACACACCCACTGAGGTGGATAAAGGTTCCATCCAGACCCTTGTAAAATATCTCTGTATTAGAACAATAAACTGTTAATAATAATAATCCACATTTGTAAAGCGCGACAATCACCCGTAAGGGTCTCTAGGCGCTGGGGGCCGTCGTGAACATTAAGCAAGCTATTGCCCAGAGTCACATGGTGCTGGGCTAACCTGCCGCCGGAGCTGTGGATCGAACTGTGATCCCAGATTCCAGCGTCAGTCGTCCTGGCGCCACACCTCTCCCATTTGGAGAGAAATAAACATAAGGTTGGTGGAATAAGAATGTAAGACAATCATCCCCTCTTAGATGTGGGGTAATCTTCCCGCAACAAACAATTTTATGTAACAATGCTCCTGATGGTGCCTCTTGGGTGTAAGTGAGCAGAGTCTGAATAATGACTTAACCCAACTCACCTCTTTAATAAGTGTGATGCATTTGATTTGGGTGTATGATATTGCATACACGCACAAAATGACTCTAAGTAGTGGAAGCAACAATTGTGATTGAAAATAACATGATGCAGGGGGCAGCCAAGAGAATAAATGGGATTGCAATCCCAGATAAGACTTACCTATGTGTGCCCGTCTCCCTGTGAGATCACTCAAACGCGCGGCTGAAAATGACCCATAAATAAGCACATCGGAATGCACGCGGTGGGTGAGAAGATGAAAATGATCATCTCATCCAAGATGCCTGCTCACTCCATGTGCACTAATGTCTCAAGTTCACTGCATTTGTAGCTGGAAGCTCAGGGGTGTTTTGAATTCATCTGTGGCATATGAGGGTGGAACACAAGTTTTACTCGAAAATTGAGTGATGCAGGGGACAGGCAAGAGAATAAATATGACCATCATTCCCAGACAGGTCTTACCTCTGTGTGCACATTTCCCTGACTGATCAACCAAACACGTGGCTAGGAATGACTCATTTTTCAGACTCTCTTCTTTTGAGTAATTTGCTCATTGATCACTGATTGTTACCCTTACTCACTTATGCCTAAAACTACTTTCAGCTATTTATATAAAAATGTTTGTTGGAGGAAGATTACCCCTACAATTAAGAGTAGGTGGGTCTCTAACCTTCTTTTTTCATCATCCTTATTTTTTTTTCCCACTTCAAATGCTTTTACTCATTATACCTTTTTGTTCTTATACACAGACATTTCACGAAGTGACTGGTTGGAACCGTTTGCCATTTTCTCACGGTTTGAGCATAGCCCCTAATTGGGTGAGCATCTATTTTTATTGAATCACATTAGGAGTGACATATTAATTTTACAATGACGCCACTCCATTTTTACTCATAGGGTGCCATCATTTGTTGTCCTGAAGAAGACCTCATCTAATGATTTGTTGTCAAACACAGTCTTGGAGTCGAAATGCCAATGTGATGTATGTCTCTACAGCTGTTGTGGGTTAGCACAAAATGAATTGATGATTGAATAATAAAGATTATGTAAATGTTACTATTGTACTTATTATTATTCTCTCTATTCCACATGGACCTTTTGGTACATGAGCACCTCCTATAAACTGCATATTGAGCACCAAACGTAATTAAGCTCTTTCATCAGTGCAAACAGCTATTTGAAGATAGTACATTTGGTGTTTGATTGTAAATGTGTATCCGTTTTGAAAACCTAAGTTGGTTGATGGGCAATCTGCGTAGGCAGAATCCCTATAATTGTTGAACAATTTATGTAAATCCTGATTTGAGAGGACCATTGTTAAATCTATACTGATATAGATCAGGTTCTGAGGAACACAGGGTAACCCCGTGCTAAGTTTTGTGACCCTGCACAAGATAGGCTAAGTGTTTAGGTATAAGAATTGCTCAAGCTGTGCACTTGTTAACATGCATATACGTTTTCATTTGGCAGGAGAAACCTTCTAATTTAAGATGGCTTCTCTAAACAGTCCCTTGTAGCTGCTGTTGGCGCTAAAATCAATGCACTTCATACAGTGCAATGGAAACACTCCCTAAAAGGGCGGAGAAAAACAATAAACAACCTGTACAATGGCAGTGAGGCAAGGGAGTAGCCAGAGAACTAAAATACTCCTCACTTTGAACAATGTTCCAAATAGATCTGAGAGAAGGGATGAGGCAAACAAATCTACAATAATTTTCGCAGATTGCTCCCTCGATGAAATTCTGAAATTCTTATTTTTCCATTCTTCTTTCCATTATTCTATCTGTAATCGTTCTTTTTTTTATCTTTTTTCGTTCTTTATGCACTATTTTCATCCATCCATATAGTCATATTTATCTTTTTCCTCCTTTCACCCTTCCTTCTCTGCACCTTTCTTTTTTCTATCCATCCTTCCTTCTCTCTCTTTTTCTCATTTCCTTACTTGTGCGCCACAAATCCTTCCATCCATCCATCCATCTGTCTCATATTTGTTCTTTCTTTCCATCCTTTGATCTGTGTAGCTTTTCTTTCCATCCACTAATCCTACTTTCCATTTATCCTTCTTTCCATTCATCCTTTCCCCTTCTATCCACCATCCATCCTTCTCTCCATTCATACTTTTCCCATCCATGCACCATCTAGCCTTGGCTCCATCTATTCCACCATCCTTCAATGTCTCCATCGTTTGCTCCACAAGCATCTTTCAATCCATCCTCCTATCCATCCAACACATCCACCCAAATTAATCACCCACCAACCCATTAATCAATTAAGCCCTCAATAGAATGTCTTTCATGTCAATCAAGCACTGTATCAATCCCCTGTCAGACCCATCTATTCCTCTTCCACAGAAAGTACAATACCCGCAAATTCTTCTTGAGTGAAAAAACACATATGATCTGACAGCAAAAAAACTATACCAAGTCTGATTCACCTCTTACACCCCGCCCCAACCCAACCCGTTGAATCACACAATAGTCAGCCTTCAAAGCCATATCTCTCCCTGGTCAGGCTAACTCACTCAAGTCCCTTAAAACCACTTCTTATGAAGATGATATTTTGCCATAGTCCTTCATCAAAGCTCTCTTTGGAGATGCTGTTTGAACCATACATACCATTGACAATGCTTCCCTCTCTCAAGGTATCTACGTAGCAGCTGTCAAGACTGGCCAGATCCTTCCACTGTGAGAGAAACCTACACTAAATCCTGATGACGTTGCTATCTACCAGCCCATCACTCATCTAACATTTATCGGCAAGATCTTTGAGAAGCAGTCTATGCTAAACTCCTACATCACCTCAATGCCAACCAATTCCTGTACGACTACAAGTCTAACTTCAGATCATGCTGCAGCCCAGACACCACCACCTTCCACATTTTTGACAATGCCCAGTATACCACAAGTGAAGATGACCCTTACCCCCTGATATTGCTTGACCTTTCAGCTGCCTTCGACACAGTTGACATCCAAATCATATACGCACTTTCGATTAAAAAATGAGATTCACTAACAATGTCCTTTACTTGTTCTCCTCCTACCTTACCAACAAACACCAATTTGTTCACATGTGCACCTCTAGGTCACAAAAGATCTCTATTGGGTGTCATACTCCAGGGTTCCATACTTTCCCTGACATCTTCAAACTTTACAGGGAGCTGCCTAGTGCTCAACTCAAAAGTGCAAAAAGAACATGAATGGTCTGAATGCTGTCAAACACTTTCCCCCACCCCTGGTACAGAGCTCTGGGCCTAAATCCTAAGGGGCAGATTTACAAGCCCCTTGCGACACTTTTACGCCGCCATTGCGTCACTTTTGTGACGCAGTGGTGGCATAAACAATGCACCACGTTGAGACTTATTTACAACGTGACGCATCTAGGCAGATGTGTCACGTTGTAAAGCCCTGCACCACATGAAACCTGCGTCAGGTTTCATGTGGGCGTTCTGTCGCAGGAAAGCCCCGTAAAACTGACGCAGTGAGATCTACAAGATTTCACTGAGTCAGTTTTACGACGCTGCTGCGTCAAATCCTTATGCCTGCTTGAAGCAGGCTTAAGGAGTGACGCACCACGTTGAGTATGGGTGGCCCCTTTGCATTGGAGGAGTTGCGTCGCGCTTGCGACGCGACTCCAGCAATGCGCCGCCCATACGTCACAAGATGCGTCACGCATCTTCACTCCCTTGCACCATGTTGCACCGCATTGTAAATGCGGCGCATCTGTCGTGGCGGAAGAAGGGGATTGCATGACGCATCTGTTCTGGCGCATCCCTGCTGATTTGCAGAGATGCGCCAGTACATGTAAATATGCCCCTAAATGTTTTTCAGCTCACCATGCCACCCCAGTTTGGAGACAGCCATTTGAAAATCAGTCTTGACTGGAATGGCATGGTGAGAAAAAAAGCAATGCATTAAGGCCAGATCGCTGTACTAGGGGTCAGTGTTTGACCTTTTTCAGCATTCTGTCCATCATTTGTACTTTTTGCAGTTGTGCTCCTAAGTGGGACGGGTATGCCCAGACATGGGACCCGTGTTAACCAGGCCACCGGAGTCAAGCTAGTCTGACTGATTTGGGGTATCTACACTAAACCGGCCCTAGGATGATTGTTTCCAGCCCGGCGAGGACCTGGCCTGCCAGTTCAGGCTGGACGTTTTCCATGGGGAGGAGGTTCAAGTCTGATTTGCATATGGCTGGGTCCAAACTGGAATGGTGCAGGGGCAAAAAAAACAATGGATTTAGGCCCACATCTCTGTACTGGGGTGGAGTGTTTGACATTGTTCAACATTCCAGCCACCATTTGTTCTTTTTACAACTCATAGGTAACAGCATCAAGATTCATCAATATGTCAGTGATACTCTCCTCTATTTGAAAGTCTCCTCTGCTTTAAACATGCAACACCTCAAACACTGCTTGCACATCAACCTAACCTGGATATCCAGTGCCTACCTGAAGGTCAACCCACCCAGGTCTAAGTTTCTATCATTTGCCTAGAACAAACAAACAAGATACAATACAAATCTGGCTCAATGACATGAACCTTGATAGTGTTGAACCTCAACGCTTACAAAATGGAAAAGCACTTGTAGTCACTCTGGACACCAACCTTTCACTCAAGGAGCACATTGTCAAAAAGAAAGCAACGATGACCTTGTACCAGCTCCCTTTTCTAAAGAAAGTTAAACCTTTTCTTCCAGATTGCAACTACAGAACTACTAATCAGTCCATTGGACTGTCACATTAGGTTGGTGGGAATGCCGTACGTTATGTCCTCCCACACTCCCTACATGTGCCTCCATTAGGAGCATCCTATATGCTTCAGCACGTCTCATCACAGTCTTGAGTAAATATGATTAGATTACTCTCACCCCCAATGAAAATGTATTCTCTTTCTAATGCTAGCACACAGCATCTTGAAAACCAAACAAAGTCATCATAACCAGCACCTCCCACTTATCTCGCTGAAAAGCACACCATCTCTGCTGGTTCCTGGCACAGCCTCAACCTGGGAACCATCAGACAGCATCCAGATCATGGAGTGTACAAAAAATCAAGACAGCAGGCCTTTACCCAGGATCTGTAACAAGATCCCAATAGCCATCAAGAGTCCCTCAGGGCTTTTGTAATTTAGGAAAGAGTTGAAGACTCACCTCTTTAAAGAGCACAACATCAGAATGCACTAACTGTCACCCACTCAGCTTCTTCCCCTATGTCTTGCAGACTTTAATTTTGTCTTTCACCATATACAGTGCTTCACTGCTTTTTGACTGGGTTTTGGCTATAGAAATTCCACATCCATTCATCCATCCATCTTATCTTACTTCCTTCTTTCCATCCATTGCTCTGTGTATCTTTTCTTTCACTCCATTCATCCTTCTTTCTATTCATCCTTTCCCCATCCATCCACTAGCTATGCTTCTCTCCATCTATGCCTTAATCCATCAGTATCTTCATCTTTCTCTGCTTAGCCATTCCTACATCCTCCTAACCATTCCATGCCATCCTGTCTTACTTCAATTCATCCCATCCCATCTATTCATCCATCCACCGATCCTTCCTTGTGTCCATCAATCCAGCTACCTCTCCATCCATCCATCTCTGTATCCATCCATTCATCGGTTCATTCCCTTTTAATCCTTCTCTTCATCTCTCCCTTCCCTCTCCTTTCTTTCCTTTGACTGCAAGAAGTAATTTTAATGAGCGTGTTGTTGACTAAATTCTCCAATCAAAGTTAAAGGAGCCATAAGTACCAAATTAAGGGGCAGATTAGGATATCGGTTTTTCCGCATCCTCCGGGCCGGCGAAAGCCACCGCCGGCCCAGAGGATACGGAAAAACCGCAGCGGACCCACCAAAGACCCACGGCCACATTAGGATGGCTGGTGGGTCCTGGTTTCCGTCCGCAGCTTTTCCGCCGCGGTTGGCTTACAACCGCGGCGGAAAAGCCCTAATATGGTGGCGGTGTCTCTCAAACACCGCCAGCCATATTATGATGCCCAAAAAGAAATGCTTTTCCACGCGGGTTTTCTGCCGTGAAAAAGCATACGGAGCTTCACTGCGGGGGCCCGTTGCGGGCCCCCTGGGTGAAGCGGAGGCTGGGGGGTGCACATGGGGGGTACCTATGGTACCCCCCTGCATTTGTATGCAGTAATCGGCAGGCACCGCGCGGTGCCTGCCGCTTTCTGCATACAAATGCAATGTATGCATTTTTAACATTGCTGCGGGTGTAGCTTGAAGCCGCACCCGCCGCAATGTTAAAAATAGAGGATGTGACCGCCAGGGTGGCGGTCACATCCTAATTGGACAGGATGGAACTCCGCAGGCCAAAATCGCATGTTAGCACCTTTCTTCACTACGTTTCCCTTTGCATCTCTAATGAGATGCAAAGTGGGCGTTCCAGAGCAAATTAATAGGAGAAATGTCGCTAAGCGACATTGCTCCTATTATCAAGCTTAACGCTAACCCTGTTAGAAACAAAAAAAGCAGCGCTAACCACGGTTAACGCGGCTTTTTTACATCTGCTAATTTTCAGTCTTAGCCATGTAATCCAATGGGAGGTGGATTACATGGCTAAATCCACCATGAGCTATCAACAAGGATATCCCTATCCTTGTAGTTTTATCGCTGCATTACCAGGATTTTTTTATCGCCTAGGCGGTTAGCGTTGTTAATAACGCGATAACCAGGCGATATTATCCAGCGATAGTGGGCGTTAACAAAATTAACGCTAAGCGCCCTTAGCGTTAATTTTCCCTATTCCTTGTTAATATGCCCTTACCTCTTTCCATGAGGAGTATTCAGAATCACTGGTCCACTGGCTATTCCTCTGTTTCTGCAAGGTCCTTCTCTTTGAAATTAGCGCTGGGACGCCCCATTGCTGGGGCATCCATGCTCTTTCTAACAAGTATCTTAACAAGTATCTTCTGATATCCCAATGACTGATTGGATTTTACGCTGGACGATCCAAGATCAATGTGAAAATGAAGGTCTTTAAACTACATCATGGGAGAATTTCAGAAGGTGTCATTTATTATGAACGGTATAAATAAAAAACACGGTACCTCTGGCTCTAGGAACCTTCTTACATCAGCCGGAGGAAAAGTGGAAATTTAGGGGCATATTACCAAGGGCCATTATCGCCGCATTAGAAGAACTTTTTCCCGATAATGCGGCGATAATTTCATCGTCCTATTACCAAGCTGTCGCTAACATCAGTTAGCGACAGCTTGTAGGCGATAGCGGGCATTTAGGGGCCCACTTTGCATGTCAGGGATAATTATCGCTAATGACATGCAAAGTGGGCGTGCCAAGACGTTAGCGCCTGAAAACAGTCGCTAGCATCGCTATCTCCTATAACCAACTTTTGGAAATATTCGCGCTAAGCACAAATATCTCCAAAAGCTAACGCCTGCCCAGAGCAGTTCTTAGCCATGTTATCCAATGGGAGGTGGATAACATGGCTAAGAGCATTAGCTCGTTAATGCATGAATATCGCTGACTTTTCAGTGATATTCATGCATTTCGGCCGATTTTAATCGCTTAGGAGATAAACCTTGATAATAGCAAGGCTCCTAAGCGATAAAAATAGGCGAAGCACGGCGATAAAATTATTGACGCTAACCAAGCATAGAGATAATTATCTCTTATGCTTGGTAATATGCCCCTTAGTCCCTACAGTTCATGAGGCAGCCATGCTTCCACAAATTTTAACCTTGTCACTTACAAAATCCAACTCCTTGAAATGTGCTGCCCTGCTTAGTAATATGTAGCCAGATGCGGACTGTTTATCAAACTAATCTCCTATGCTCATATGCAGACAGCGCATTAATTCGGTGATAACAGCTGGACAATTTGACACTCTTGTTAAACCTGGACTGCTGCAAGCATTAGAACAGGTGGCATCAATTATCGAACTTGATGAAAGGCCTCCGTGGGCCTCGCTTTGGCAGTATTTAGTCTGAATAATGCTTTGCAGTGGATGTGCAGGAGACCTTTTGAGGTTGTATTTCTGCCTTTTCACCATACTGTAAAGCTCTGTTTTTTGTGGTCTGAGTTTTCTTCTGCAAATCTATAATCCCAGCACACGGCAATGTGATAAAACATTGTAATGCGGGTCAAAAGTGCAAGCCACTTTGTATTCATGAGCCGCCAGGTGGAGCAACATGTACAACTGCGCTCTCTCGTCGCACAAACATGATTATATTAAAGCGATGGCTATTTTAAACTCCGGCTGAAGGCTGTTCATTTGTGACAAATGTCAGAGACTACATGAAATGAAAGTGATTGCGTGCAGTTCTTAGCACCGGAGCTTCGTAAAACATCATCAGGCCAGAATTTAGAAACACAAAAACATTGATTTTAAGTGCTCAGAATAAAATATATTCAGAGATAGACGAACTGAAACACAAATAAAGAGCAATGAAAGCGAACTGCCCCTACAGAGAAAGCTTGATTTTGCCTGATGCTACTAAACAAAAGCTACATTTGTTAACTTATTAAGGACCTAGGGGCCAGATGTAGGTAGCCCTTTACCGATCGGAATCGGCCGAAAATACCGATTTTCGGCCGTTTCCGATCGGTAAAGGGCTATTGAGATGTAGGGGCACATTTTCGGTAATTTTACCGAATCGGTATCATTACCGAATCGGTAAATTTACCGATTCGGTAATATGTACCGAATCGGTAAAATAATTACCGATTCGGTAATATTTACCGATTCGGTAAAATTACCGAAAATGCAATGTAGGTAGGCAATGTACCTCCTGCACATGGCTTACAGAATCGGTATTTTACCATGGAAAACAAATCCATGGTAAAATACGGATTCCGGTGTGCATGCACATGTGTGCATGCACACCTATGCCATGTGACAGGCAGACCTGCCCTTAGGGCAGGTATGCCTGCCACATGGCACCCACGCCTGTTTAGGGGGTGCCAGGGGGTGTCAAAGTGACACCCCCTGCACCCTTGTGAAATTCGGTATTTACCGATTCGGTAAATACCGAATCGGTAAAGCCTATTGATTCCTATGGGCTTTGAAGCCCATAGGAATCAATAGGCTTTACCGATTCGGTATTTACCGAATCGGTAAATACCGAATTTTACCGATTCGGTAAAAGGGAACATCTGGATTCCCTACATACCAACCCCTCACATTTACCGAATCTTAATTACCGAATCGGTAAAATTCGGTAATTTTCGGTAATTAAGATTCGGTAAATGTTACTTACCTACATCTGGCCCCTAAACTTTTATTTTTCACTGTGGGAGAAACAGTCCCTCACCCACGTCATATCCTCACCACTCAACTCAACAACTTCCAAAGATCATAGACCGGATCACAAAACCAATTTGACTAACGCTATTCCAGGGTGGTCAGCAAAAGTATTTATGTCATGTTATGTTATGCTGTTGATTAGTACAGCTCAGTAATCACCCGAGAGGGTATCCAGGGGCTTGGGCAAAGTGTGTAGCTGTGTGGTCCTAAAGTGCTAATATGAAGATCCAAGTCTTCAGCTGCTTATGGAACTCAAAAAGTGAGGAGGAGGCTCTGATGTGTTGACAGAGGTCATTCCATGCCTTGGGTGCGATGTAGGAAAATGAGCAACCTCCAGTTTTGCTTTTGTGGATGCGGGGGTGTGTTCAAGTGAGAGTGAAGCAGAGCAAAGGTGTCTGGTGGGTTTGTGAAAGTATATGCGGCTGTTCAGGTATTCTGTTCTTGTTGTGTGTAAGGCTTTGTATGTGTGCATGAGAACTTTGAATTGGCTCTGCACTTGTGAATGGGGAGCCAGTGAAGCTTTCTAAGGTACAGTGTAATGTGGGTGCACCACGGGAGGTCGAGTGTGAGTCTTGAGGCTGGGTTTTGGATGATCTAGAGACTGTGTGAAAGTTGTTTGGAGATTCCAGAGAAGAGAGTTTTGCCGTAGTCCAGCTTACTGATGATGAGCGCTTGCATTACTGTCCACATGGTGTTCTGAGGCAACCATTTAAAGATCTTTCGCAGTATGCATAGGATGTGGAAGCAGGAGATGCATACTACATTGGCTTAATCTGTCATGTTGAGCATGTCATCTAAGATGATCCCTAGATTTCTTGCATGGTCTTTCGGTGTGGGTGTTGGTGTGGCTCCTATCTCCAAAAGCCACCAGGTTGAATCCCATGGGGAGGCCTTGTTCCCAAAGACCAGTACTTCTGTCTTGCTGGAGTTGAGCTTCAGGCAGATGGTTGGCATGCAGTCTGCTACCATGGTAATGCAGTTGGTGAAGATGGTTATACTGGTGTTTGTCTTGTCCGTCAGGGAGAGGATGAGTTGGGTGTCATCAGCATAGGAGATGGCATGATGTCGTGTGATCGGATGATTTTGGTGAGCGGTTTCATGTAAATGTTGAAAAGAGTGGGGCTGAGGGATGAT
This sequence comes from Lissotriton vulgaris, assembly GCF_964263255.1. Classification (NCBI taxonomy): domain Eukaryota; kingdom Metazoa; phylum Chordata; class Amphibia; order Caudata; family Salamandridae; genus Lissotriton; species Lissotriton vulgaris. Next base: position 1,691,344,652 of record NC_141694.1, read on the forward strand.
CCCTGTGGGGCAATTTATATCAGTTTCTTGGTCTCTGATGTAATAGGTGGGAGCTTGACCCTGTAGGTTTTTCCCATGAGGAAGGAACAAATTAATTTGAGAATGGATCTTTGTATGCCAATTTAGTGGAGTCTTCTGATGAGAGTTTTGTGGGAGACAGTGTCAAAGGCATTGGAGAGGTGAAGCAAGATGACAGTCGGTGTTTCTCTTTGGTCCAAGATGTTTCAAACGTCATCAATCGCTGCCAGGAGTGCTGTTTTTCTTTCTAAATCCTGATTGTGTCTACTCTAGAAGATGGTGAATTGTGAGGTGGGTTGTGAGTTGCTTGTTAATGGCCTTTTTTATCTCTTTGGCCGGATATGGGAGCAGGGAGATGGGCCAGAAGTTGCTTAGTTGACTCGGGTCAGCTGTGAGCTTCTTGAGGAGGGCATTGATTTCAGCAATTTCCATTCATCTAGGAAAGTGGCATATGTGATGAGATGTTAATGATGTGGGTCAGGGAAATGGTGATTGGTGATGTTCCCAGGTTGTAGATGTGTTGGGGGTATGGGTCCATTTGGGCACCTGAGTGGACAGTCCACATGATGGCTGCTGTGTCATTTCTGGTGAGGGTTGGCCATTCTGTCATGTGGCCATCTTGGTTGGTAGTGGGTTGGTTAGTGATGAGTTCTCTGGGGTTGGATTGGTGTGTCAAGCTGCTGTGGATGTTTGTGATATTGCTGTCAAAGAAGTTGTATGGGTGGTCGCAGAGTTGTTGGGAGGCAGAAATGTTGTTGCAAGGGGCTGAGGAAGAGATAAAATCCTTGACTATTGAGAAGATCTCCTTACAGCTGTTGGAGCTTCCTACGATGTGATCCATTAGTGATTTTTATTTGGTGTCACTAATTTGCTGGTGATGAAGTCTGAGTGCAGCCTTCTGAGTAGTTATGTCAGTAGTATTGTGGCTGGCTCTCCATTACCTTTCTAGCTGTTTACATTGTTGTTTTGTGACTCAGAGATCTTCTGTGTACCAACTGGTCTCCTTGTTTGATCTACTATGTTCAGTGGGTTTGATGGGTGTGAGGGAGTCTGCGCAGTTCTTGATCCAGTTGTTGAAGTTGTTTATGTGCTTGTCAAGGTTGTCTGTAGTGCTAGGCTGAGCAGTGCTGAGGGCACTGAGCCAGGCTGCTTCAATGATTTTGACCCAGCTGTGACTTGAAGTGATGAACCTAGTAGGGGTGTTGACACGAAGTGTGTTGATTTGTAAGAGAATGATGGAGTGGTCAGTTCATGTGAGCTGTTTGGTTGAGTTATATTTGCTGTTGGTGCTCAAGGTAAAGATGGGGAGCAATGTGTGTCATGTGGTCTATATTAGTTCTGTGATTAGCTGTGTGAATCCGATCTTGCTCAAGGTTTCGAGGAGTGCTGTGGAGCCGGTGTAGTTTTGGTCTTCTGGGTTAAAGTTGAGTTGGTGAGCAGAGCGACAAAGCCGGCGATGAAGTTGGTAAAGGTGGCTCATGGTCCAGGTGGTCAGAAGGTGAGGGTTTTGTTCAGGGTTCATTTTTCTATGATTTTAAGCCTGAAGTGCAGGTATTCTATGAATGGGGTGTGTTCTCTGTGGATGTTATGCATTTGTTGTAGAGGATAGTGAATTGTCCTCCTGGATTGTGAAAGCAGTAATGCTGAGTGATCTTGTAGCCTGCTGGAATTGCTGTAGTTAAGTCGGGAGGATCTAAGGAATAGAGAAAGGTCTCTGTGATGAAGAGGATGTTGGGTGCACTGCTGCTCAGAAGGTCCCATATTTCGGTTGCATGTTTGCTGATTCATCGTGTGTTGAGAGGTATGTTTGCGAGTGGGTGCTGACATGAGGGTTTGCTATGGCGAGTGGTGTAGTGTGAGAGTGTAGAAATTGTTGTTTCTTGTGTTGTGTCGGCAGGGAGTGTTGAGGTTGTTAATATTTGTGTGGGGGTGGATGGGTGGCTGCTGAAGAACTTGCAGTGGGTACAGGTGAAAGTTCCTACTGTAGTGTGAGGTGCAGCAGGGCAGCTGTTGGGGGAATGGTGTTTGGGGTCTAGCACCCTAAGGAGTGCTGCAGAGTATTGCTGAGCAGTGATCAGACCAGGGTTCCCAGTGCGGGGCCCAGTCCAGGTGCGGACGGGTAAAGATTGGCTTGCCTCTGGTCCGCCATTGGTGCACCTACCGCTCACATTCAATATGTGTCTGTGTTGCAGCTGTCATGAATCAGGTCCTCGGAGAGGGGAAGAGTCCAGGGTGCCATGATGTCATATCTTGTGCTGATGGGTGATGGGGAAAAAGTTCTTGATGCAAAGACCTTTCACTACCAAGTTATGAAAAATTGGTTTCTGGAGTTGGTAATATGTGCTAAGAATATTTGTGCATATTTATTGTTCGGGATTTTGTTTTTTACTGGTGATGTGTACTCTAATTTTGTTTGCTTCTGTGTTTCTGTGCAGCTTTGTGTATTTCTTTAGAATTGTAAATTCTATTTATATAGCACTTACTACCGCTAATGAAGCATTGAAGGGCTTTTTGGAGAGTAACACTCTACTCCAAGGTGAATTAGTGATGAATTAGTGGAGGGAAAATGTAATTTATTATTGGAAGTGGTGGACATATGCGCCACTTAGTTGCATAAGTAGGGGAAAGGAGGGGAAAAGGATTGAAGAGTTTGGAATGGGTTATTTTGGATTCCATAGTAGTATGAGAGGTTTGGGATTAAGCCTGTGCAGAAATATAATTCCGCTGGCAGAATTGGCAGACTTTGGGAACTCCGCAGTACAAGATTAATGTGGAGTTCCCACTAAATTCTGCCATCCGGCGCGTGATGGAATTATTTTGTCTTTTACATGGGCAACACTTGTTTTGCTGTGTGATGGCGAGCATGACAATATTTGCAGCGCACACAAGATTTACTGGCTGCTAGCGCAGCATACAGTCACCATGGATCCTTCTGGTGCCATTTTCGTTAAGCTTGCAAGAATGAACAGCTGAGGCTGAATCTTAAACAGATTCTCTACTTGAGAAGCAGGTAAATCTACTGGAAATGATGTTTTCAAGGTAATATTCTTCTTCAATGGATCATTCAGGTTGTTTTTTAATGTGAGAAGTATTTCTTTTATTTTACTTTTTCTTTCAACAAGAAAGAAGTGCTCCAGAGACTCCAACTTCCTCTTCCTGTCCAGCAGGCTCCTCCCAATGCTTTGTCCATCTTCTGTATTTATTTGTATTTTTATTTGATTTTTAAATTTGATTGTGGTGGGAGGCCATGAGTTTCAATAGGGGCCTAGATATTTTATTGCATTTAATTTGTTATCTTTTGTAAGGACAAAAGGTTGCACAATTCAGTACATTTTCTCCATCTTTGATAAATGTGCACTATTCATTTATTTTACTAGGTGGCCTAGTCTGTCCATGGGCCATTCAGCCAGTAATCCACATTTTTGTAAAGCGTGACAATCACCCGTAAGGGTCTTTAGGCGCTGGGGGCCGTAGGGAAGATTAAGCAAGCTATTGCCCAGAGTCACATGGTGCTGGGCTAACCTGCTGCCGGAGATCGAACTGTGACCCCCAGATTCCAGCGCCAGCCGCCCTGGCGGCGGCGCCACACCTCTCCCCAGTAGGCCTAGTACTAGTTATGAGTGCAGGAAACAGCAATTTCTGTATAATATGTTGTTCTTTTTTTTTTTTTTGGTTTTCTTTTTTTTTTTTCAAATTGCAACATTTATACAACTATAACTGGCTGTGAGCAAATCCAACGGAGCCCCCACCCTCCCCTTCAAGTCACAAAGGTACCAATGAGGAAATGGGTAAACAGCAAAGAAAGAAAAGAAAAATAGATGACCAAAAGTGCAAAGCGTCAAGAAAAAACGAGGTCACAATGAAAAACATAACAATCTGAAAACACTACATGGATATGTCTTCCTGGTATGGCAATTTCTGGAAAAAAAGAAAAAAAAAAAAACAAGGATGATGACAGAAACAAGCCTTTCTTACTCCCTCGGGGAAAGCCAGTCCGTTAATTTTCCCCAAACTTCTAGGCCCTTTTTGCGCCCCCTGCTTTCCTTCTTGGCATGAACTGCTCTTTCAAGATGGTACGTAGCTAAAAATCGTGCAAGCCATTGAGAGTAGGAGGGGGGCTCTGGATCAAGCCAGGCTGTAGCGATGCAGATTCTCCAAACAGCCATGGCTATAAAAATCAGACCCTCCCTTTGAAAGTGTGGTGTTTCTGTTTGTGTTTTTTTCTCTGTTTTTTCTCTGTGATTTCTTAAAAATCTTTTGACTGATAATACAATAGCTTGTCATATAAACTATATTTACTTCCTCTCCATGCATGGTCATAACCATGTGTTCATAGGGGTCAAGTCTCTTTTAAAAACAATTGGTTCTTGTTAGTATATCACTGGGAATGACTGATCAAATGTATTCATGCACCTTTTATAAACTTTTGAGGTTCTCTTTACATTTCCATTCTAACAGAGCGGGGCCTCCTTCTCCCCGAGTGGGTGCCGGGTGAGGTGAGGCGACCTCCCACAGAATGCTGGGTGAGTCATACTGTACAGATTAATGTTTCTACTTTTGAATGGTTATTATCAGGAGAAATATATATCTTCTGAATGGCGTGGATACTTTTTCTTTCGCCCTGTTTGTTTAGTTGTGTTGTGTTCTATTTTCCGAAACACCATCATGCACTCCTTCCACTGCTCACTATTGTGCACTTTTCTTTTCCTTTAGGAGAGAATGAATAATTGGATAATCACCAGAAAATATTTGGGCTCAAAGTATCTGGTAGGAGTAATCCATTATATCAATGCATTATCATTAGTTTAATGTTCACGAATTGCAGTCGCTACTATCATCTGGTCCTGAAGAAAGCTTGGACACATAGTCCACTTAAGCTGAAACATGTCGACCTTAATGCACTGCGCCATTATATAGTTATTTTTTCAAAACTATTAGGCGTTGTTTTAAACCTTGACCCTGGGGCAATACCTATTAAACTCATTTTTGTCCCAGTAGCCAATTTTATTCACACTTTTTCACTAGCACTGCACTCCATCAGTACTACTTGTGAAACGCTGTGGTCTGGAAGAGTATCTTCAAAATCCATCTCTGCATCATCACCAGATGCGTTGGGTGAGATATGGATTTATGATATGTATCCCACATGACGATATTCCACCAGAAGGGTGGGCTGATGGGAATTTTTCCAACCCAGTGTTATCATAGTTGTGACTTGATGGTCTCACGGTCTTTAGGCCCGACGCAACACACAAACAGTCTTGTGGACCAGGCAACTCCTTTTTGTTTTTTCAGTAGTTGTAGGGGCTTGAGCTGCCTTGGTCGTTAAATATTCCCTTTTGACCCTCCTCACTTCATTTTTTCAGTTTCTGTTTGTGTACCTAACATGATAGTGGTAGAATTAAGAGTGATTGATTGAGAAGAGATTTGACTTAGATGCCCCTGAATTCGGTTTAAAGTGGGAGTGAGCTCTGGGCAAGAAGCAAAAATATGCACAGAGTCGGCTCCAAATATAGCGCATCTGGGGCAAAGAGTGCCTCGGCCTGTCCCCCATTTAGCGATTTTGTTTGGAGTGTAATAAAGAAAAAAAATAGTTTTAAAGTGTTGTGCTTGTAGTTTTGATGAGAGCAAGATATTTTGGGACAAAGTAATAGAGTTAAAAAAAACATTTCTGGGGGCGCCAAGTTTGTCGTGGCACTTGTCTGCAATTTTTGAGAGGTCATCTGGCATCCGGTTATTTAGAATACTATACAGAAAGCCGATACGCGGAGTCAATGGTTTCCGCAGCCCCCTAAAAAATTCCACCTCTGCAAATCCTGAGGGGCCCCCAGCCTTACGAGACAGAAAGTTGTGGATAGAGAAATATTTAAAAGAGTCTTCTCTCCTAAGGTTGTGCTTTGTTTGGAGGTCAGAGAAAGGAATAACTCCCTCGTTTGTGATTAGGTCCCCCAATTTTGTGATGCCTGCCCTATGCCAATCGGAGAAGTAAGCTTTCCCAAAGATGTCGGGAAGGTGAGCGTTATTTAAGATAGGAGAGTAAAAATTAAACCTGCCTATGCCTAAACTTCTGCGGATGTTTTGAAAGACTTTAAATTAATTAAGAAGAGTTTTAAATCTTGCCCGCTTAAAGTATCCAAAGGTGGTTTCTCTTAGTAAACATCCCCAGGTATTTTCCCCAACCAATAGTTGAAAAGGGGAGGGCGGTGTTATCAAGTAGGAGTAAGGCTGGTCTTTCAGTAGGTCAGAGCTATATTGCATAACAGAAGCCCAGTAGTACAGAGTGATATTAGGGAAGGCCCAGCCACCCCTATCTTTTGGCGTAATATGTTGTTCTAATACACCTTTTAGGGCAGGGATAGCATTGTTAAATTTGAAATGTGAGGGCTCTTTTTGTATTTCAAATTTCTGTCTACAAAAAGAGTATATTTGAAGGTTAACGTTTGATGCTTTGGGAGGATGTGTGTTTACAGCTCACTTATTTTTCGTTTTTGGCATTGCTGAAATAATGATAGTGTTTTCTTCACTGTTACCATGCTTCTTTTGTCTGTGTGTGTGTTTGCCATAAGTCACCATCTGTCTTTGTTCTCTGTGCCATGTGGCCAGGGGCCAATTTGTGTAGTCAGTGTCCATATGCCTGCATGTGTTCTTTGCTGGCCATGCTTCTATCCTTGTTGTTTCACCATGTGACCAGTGACCATTTTGTGTTGCCAGCAACTATGCTTTTGCCATAGGCCTGCACATGTTCTTTGTTGTGTCCATGCCTCCTTGCTTGCTTGTTATTGTTGTCTGACCATGTGACCGGTGGCCATTTTGTGTAGCCAGCCAGTCTGCTTTTGCCATAGGTCTGCATGTGTTCTTTATTGTGTCCATGCCTCCTTGCTTGTTGTTGTTTGACCAGGAGGCCGGTGGTAATTTTGTGTCGCCAGTCAATGTGCTTTTGCTATAGGACTGCATGCGTTCTTTGTTGTGGTAGTCATGCCGCCTTGCTTGCTGTTGTTGTTTGACCTTGTGGACGTTGGCCATTTTGTGTATCCAGACAGAGTGAATTTGCCATAGACCTGCATGTGTTCTTTGTTGTGTCCGTGCCTCCTTGCTTCTTGTTGTTGGTTGACCATGTGCCCGGTGACCTTTTGGTGCTGCCAGCAACTGTGTAAATCCCTTTTTCCAGTTTCCAAAACCATTTTATAGGGAGATTGATATGAGAGGGCTACACCTTTTTGTTTTTAGGCCTTTTTTGTTACTTTTCCCTGATATTTGTTTAATAAGCTGGTAGACCATTGCAGTATATGTATTTGAACTGTGTTTAATATTATATGCATTTTTTCAATTTTTCCCCTACACCTCCTTGCCTCCCAATGGATTTCTCATAGTTCACTAGTACACCAGAATTGAAGTTATTTTTTCTTTTCTTAATTTTTTTTTTAATTTAATTTGTTTTACATTTTATTTATTTTTTACATTTTATTTTTTACATTTCCCCTCCATCTATCTCTAGCCTGCCATAGGTGCCAGCAGCGCATCAGCATTAATTTGTTAAGGATTGTCATTACTTACTTATCTTTCCCTGAACCGCCTGCCTAGGTGCACAGCTACACACCAGCATTAATATTTAGAGTATTATTCAATTTCCCCTTGGACCCCTGAGTGGCATAGGAAAACACCTGCATTCATTTTGTAAGGATTACAATTTTCACCTGCACCTCCCTGGCTGCCACAAGTGTCTTCCTTTGCATGCACATAAAGCAAACAGTTACATCTGTATGTTGTTATTCTGATAAAAAATTAAGTAGTATGTTAATGTGGTGTGGTTTGCCTTTGGAATAGATACACTATTGTTAATAATTATTTAGGATAATAAGGAATTATACTAAATTATATTGTCTGTACTATGAATAATTCAAGCTGCAAATATGCTACTTTTCACTAAACTTTTTTCTTGCTTGTTTGCTTTTCAGTGCACAATAGACATCACACACAGTATTGCCAGGCAGAAGAGCTGCATAAAGTAACGTGAGCACAACATGTGAGTCCTCCTGTGTCTACACATGTGCAGTTAAATGCCACTGCCTACTGACAGAGCTTGAAGATGGCCCAAACAAAGGTGCTTCCAAGAAAGAGAACAGTAAGGAGGAGAAGAAGCAGATTTCCACCACTGGCATGCCACCCCAAACTTTTTACAGGAGATGTGTGCCTGCCACACCATTCTCCGGGCATCAAGCTGGGAGCAGCACTTCCACATCAATGGGTCCACTTGAACTTAAGCCCAAGGCCATGTCTCTCAGAGATGCAGCCACTGCAATAATGGCGATGAACAGTGAGTCTGAATTGGAGTTGTCTCAGCCGCAAACTAGTACCCAGTCATCGTAGGAACCTTAGCAAAGTGGACAACCGGAGCCAAAGCCTTCAATAGAAGATCTTCCTGAAGTAGGAGCAGAATAGGAGGTTGAGATTCCTGCTGAGCAAAATGTACCTCTTCTTGAACCATTGGCTTCCACATCTCCAGCAAGAAATGGGAATCTTCGCTAAGACCCCCTTTCTGATGATCTGGACATGGATTGGACCCCGGCTGAGTTGGACCTCCATCAGGAGAGACAAGGGAAAAGGAAAGTTCCTGAAAGCCTTGCAGTTATGAAAGGGGATGGGGAGGATGAGTCAGTCATTATCTTGGAAGCTGGTTCACAGCACACCAACATTATGCCTTCTATTCAACCTTCTCTGAGGGTTGAGGCACTAATACCACCATCATCACCTCCACTGCCATCTTATATATTTGTAAGGCCCCCACTGAGACATGCAGGCACAACTACCTCAGTCGAAGTACGCACTGTAGAGAGGCAATCGCTGACACAATCACCTACCGCCAATTCTTCGGGCATTGGCAGTGGCACCAGTGGTTCACTAAAAAAGCTCTCCTCCACAGTCTAGGACTTCTTTATGATTATCAAGCAGGAGGATAACATTGCAATATGCTCCATTTGCCACATGAGTGTTCATTGAGGTAAGCTTGGTTCAAACTATGGTATTCAAAGTCAAACTACCCATATCAAAAAATACTATGCATTCCAGTGGGAAGTGCACCTTAAAAAAATGCTTAAGGTGGTGGCGGTGAGGAAAGAAGGTAATCAGCTCTGAACACATTGGGAGGTGAAGGTGATGAGGAAGAAGCGGGTAAAAGCTTAATGCAAAGCAACCCTGTCCCCAGCAATGCAACAGTATCACCTACCTCAGCAACCTTGGAATGGCGAGTCAGATAGAGACACCACAGCATACAGTGACTGCCCCAAGATGACCACTGAGTCTTCCACCTCCTGGTTTTTCCTACCAAAAGCTACTTGACGGCGACGATTATGGGCATTTTGAGGCAGGATGGGCCCTATGAATGTAACCAACCAATTTTTGTACATCGGAAAGCTAGGTAAAATGTTAGAGCTAGACCTATTCCCTTTTTTTGTGGAAGGAGTGGGGTGTTTAAAATTTGTTGTGGCCATCTGCCCAAAAGGGAAGGTTCCCATCTGGACCTATTTTGCCAGAGTTGCTGTTCCATGACTCCATCACAATGGGCAGCAATTGATTGGACAAACTTTGCGGCAGAGTGCTGTTTACATTATCCACCTGACAACAAACAGGTCCCACCAGTTGTCGAGTCACTTGCCTCACTGCACATTGGATCTCTTTTGTGGGGGTTAGGCAGCAGCTATCCACAGGTCTCAGCACTGAAGAAGCCTTTAAGGGTGTTTGGCGGCATGCAACAGAAGCCATGCTCACCATGGAGAAATACCACACAGCTGCAAACATCTTGGAAGACTTTAATAGCAAGGTGTTTAAATGGCTGTGACCCAGAGGTCTCAGAATTTGATTTGTGGCCACAGACAATGGCAGTGATTTAGTTAAGGCCATGGCAGATGATGGCTATTTCAGGGTCCTGTGTTTGGCGCATTGAATCAACCTAAATGTGCAGGACTCTCGACAAAAACAAAAGGCAAAGGGCCTGATTATGAGTTTGGTGGATGGGATACTTCATCACAACGTGAAGGATTCCTGGTCCGCCGAAGTACATGTTCCATAAGATATAATGGAATTGCAATTTGGTGGATGGGATATTCATCATGTGTGTGATGGAGTAACCCTATCTGCCAAACTCATAATCAGGCCCATAGACAGCAACACACTGACCACCTGCAGACACATCTTCACTAATTTCAGCCATTCTTCTAAAGCCCTGAAGCAGTTGAGGATTATTCAGCATGTTAATAGAGTACAATTTGAGGGCAGAACTTTTGTCTCACAGCAGCCAACACTAGCAAGAAGAACACTGGCAACATCAACAGGAACAGTAGAACCCGCTCCAGCCTCTGCATTGGCTTGGTTTCAAGTGGCATGGCTTAAGTCAAGTGCAGAGGTGAATGCAAACAATATCGATCAAGTGGCAGCACCAATGTCCATTCAGAGGATGCTCTAATACTATTTGCATGAGCCAAAAACAGGTCTACGTGAATCAAAACCCATTGGTCTATTAATATGGGAAGATGTACCAATGGCTTTTCCGGTGGCTAGTGTGTCTGCTGAGCATCCGATGCAGTTGTCAAAGTGAGAAGGACCAGTCTCTGCCTCAAAAAAAGAGAGATTGACCATGATCAAAATGAACTAATACTTCATAGCACACAATTAAACAGTTCCTGAAAATACCACAGAAGTAGGAGGAGGATGAGTGCGAAATGTCAGATTCAAGTTTGTTAGCTAACCAACTTCTGGGTGAACCACCTGAGTTTGAGGACAAACTCTACGTCCCTGACTGAGTAGGCCACAATATAACTTTTGAAACATTTATTGTTAAACTGCTTTGCCTAAAAGAAAAATGATATAGCTGGAGGAACATTATATATATTTTGTTTGTGTCTGACTTATGCAGCTCCACTATTTTAGGCACGTGTTTGTCCAGATTCGTTTTTGATCACTGTGCAATAAAGAAGTGTTGTACCTGGCCCATTTGGCATGTTCAGCCCAAAACTTTTTGCTTTTTCCTAGCCTGTTTCTGGAACCTGGTGTTGGTGATTTTAGGCCTCTGCACACTTTTTCACTGTGGTACAGTGTAAAGTGCGTGAACTCTCTGTGTATGTGTGGTGAGTGACCTGCCCTCCCATAGGAATGCATAGGGAATATGTGTGACCATGGTAGTTCTTTATGTGTGGGGAGTGCAGGGTCGAGTTTGGTATGTGCGAACTCGTGAGATTGAATGCTGCGTAATGATGTATGCGGCATGAATGTGTCTAGTGTGGAAGTGCCACTTCTAGACATGGGTGTGCGTGTGTAGTGAGTGTGCTGACACGTGATTGGCTGGAGCCTGGCTCCAGGATGTCTGGATGGGTCTGCCCAGTGGTGAGTGGTGAGATTGGCATGCTGATGTGAGGGGAGGAGTGCACCTGGGTCCTGAATGGGGCTGGGTTTTCCCCACACAATGCTGGCTCCTCCCCCTGTGGTGCAACTGATGACCCTAGCCTGACAAGTGAATGGGAGGGGTGGCTGAGCTCATCAAGGGGGCTCCCAAACCAGCTGCGCCTGGTTTTTCCCCCACCCTGCACCTTTAGACAAAGGATTTTACTGTATAAAAAGGGGCTGTGTCCCCTTACAAAATGTTCTTGCTTTTGCTAACTGGAATCTGCCAGGGGCATGCTTCTGCTGGAGCCCATGGGAAGGCTTGCCTCCCTGGGCCCTGCCCAGCCCCTGGATTGATGGAGGACTCTGCTGATTTGGCCCCTAATCGCTTGGTAGCACTTCATTTCTCCCCTAAAGCCCCTGGGAGCACTTTATCTGTCCTTCTAGCGCTTGTGAGCGCTGTTTTCCTATCCTAGCACTGGGAACGCTGTAATTGCCTTTATAGCGCTTGGGAGCGCTTTGTTTGCTGGAGGCCGGTGCCCACCCGACATTTGCCCAGGATTGCGTGAGGAAACCCGAGTGCCCACCTCGCTTCATATTTAAATTAGAGGGAGCCTACCCCGTGTTATATCGCGGCTGCCCATGCCGCCTATTCATTTTTTAATTATTTTTAATTAAAGAGGGAGCCTACCCCTCGGTCGGGTCATCCCCCGCCCGAGAAGGGCCGCCGCGCTGCCCATGGCGACCCGGAAGTGGTTGGCCGGCCGGCCAATCACAGCGCTACCTGGCCGGAACCCCCGCCCGCCGCCGCCGAGAAGGGAAAGCTGCCCGAGAGAGAGGGGAAGCCGGTGGATCTGCGCGGGGCTCCTGTATGATTGAGCGAGCCCAAAGCTGAATGAGGAGATGCCGCCTAAAGAAAGGAGCCGAGGTGCTGCGGGGCCCCCGTGTCCTGGAGGGAGCCCCGGCAGGAGAATCCTGTGTGTGCAAGTGCGGCCGGAGAGAAAGAAGTCTGGCCACGAGGGTGAAGGGAGCCGCCGTATAGATGAGCCCCCGCCAAAGCAGCCCGGTGAGTGTGGACGTCTGGGGGGCTAAGCAGTGGTTCAAGAGCGGCCCCGGATGGCAGAGGGCTGCTCCTTAGAGCCTGCAAGGCTCCCCCATCGTTTTTGGCGTTATGGTTCCTTTTGAGGAGCCCACGAGGGGCTCAGGTGCTACATCTGTTAAGGAGCCCACGAGGGGCTCAGGCATTATTTAGTTTTAGAGCCAAGAGAGGCTCTTGGGGGACACAAGTGCTTTGTGCAGAGCCTGGAAGGCTCCAACGTTGTCCCCACCATTGTTACACCAGTGTTGTCACAGCTGCCCAGCACTTAGTGGGCAGCTGCCACGTTTAGGCTTGTACTTTGGCTGCCTGCAGCCTGCCCTGACATTTGGGACACAGGGCGTCCTAGCCCCAACAAGGCCAGCTGGCCTAGGGACTGCCACAGGTGGTGGCTTATATACGTTTTGCGCAATTGTGTGGGTTTATTACACCTCTGAATGTGTTTTCATGCATCATGTGTTTTTGCGCTATTGAGTTGTGTTCTGGCACCTCTGAATGTTTTTATGCATCATGTGTCTTCCTTGTTCTTACACCTCTGAATGTGTTGGTTTATGCATCATGTGTCTTCCTTCCAATACCTCTGAATGTGTTATTGATGCATCATGTGCCTTGTTCTTACACCGCTGAATGTATGTTGATGCATCATGTGTTTTCCTTCCCTACACCTTTGAATGTTGTCATGCATCATGTGTAATGTGTTCTTGCTGATACCCCTAATTGTATTGTGATACTTAGGTGGTTGTTCTTTCTAGTATAGGTGGTCCTAGTGAGGTCCTGGTTCCCTGCGTGACATTCTCCTAAGGTGGTTAGGGTTGCGTAGGTGGTACTTACCTGTTACCAGTGGTTACTGTTTGTGTGCTATATTTGCTAATTTGTGCTACAGTGATTTTATGTCCTATATTCTATGTTCCAGAAGTGCTATTTCTACTAAGTGCTGATTCTGACAGTGGCCCACGTGGCCCTGTCTTTGTGTAAATAATCCCTTGTGAATATTGCCCGTGCCAGTTGGCCACAATGTATATTGTGTGATTACTATCTGATGTGTTTTGACAATACAAAACTTATTTTTATATAACCTTGTGTGGAGTTCCTTTTGTGGTGTGCCTAGGATGTTGTTGCTGTTGTGTGCGTGCGCAAATGCTTTACACATTGCCTCCGGGATAAGCCTGTCTGCTCGTGCCAAGCTACCAAGGGGGTGAGCAGGGGTAATCTTGGCGTGTGACTCCCTTGCCCTGACTAGAATGGTGGTTTCTGCCTGGCTTTGGCGTCAGCCTTAGCCAACCAAAAATAGCCAGTTCTACAAGAAGCCTCCCTGTTCCCTTAAAGGACATTGGAGACAATGTCTGCCTTCGTCCCATGCCTATCATTTTTTTCACTCCCTAGCAGGGCTGCCCCAGTAAAGATCATTTGATTTACATGACTGCCAATGTGTACCTACCAATGTGTTTCTTCCATCAAAAGAGGAAATGCAATTGTGTACCACCGTGCTTAAAATAAAAAAGTAACTATTTCATAAATGACTGATATATTCTTGAGTGATTGTGAGTGAAGATTGATGATTAATATGGTGGCAGACAGTGAGGGAGGGTGTTTAACAAATTTGTAAGCTTGAGGTTGATGATTTGCCATGTTTGGGGCCTGATGGGTGACTTTTCCTGACCGTGATAGGCCCTTTCACACTCCTTGCTCTACTTTTTGCTTCTTAAGATACCAAACCTATCAGTGTAGTTCTCAAACACAATTCAACACAAAATACTCAAATGCTCTTGCTTTTTTTGTTTATCAACAGCAGTGCACTACAGGCCTATCTCTCTCAATCCCACAGACGGAGTTGGGCTGATTTGTTACACAGAGTCAGAAGGACTCAGGGCGGGACTACCTTAACAACCAGAAGTAGGAAGTTATTGACTTCAAAGGGAAACAAACATGATGCGGACTCTAAGAGGTCTACTCAATTCTAAGGACTGGAGGTGCATTAATATGGGAAATGATGCTGAGTATATGCGCTGGCTCAAATGTGAGCTGCCTCTATTTTTGTGGTTGTGGTGAGGGGGCTGTTGTTTCTGGAGACAGACATGTGATGTCAGATCATCACATGATGCACGCAGTTGGCTGAATGTTATGATGACAGTTGTGAGATTGATCAGCCCAGTGCATGCAGCTACTTCTCCGGGATTGGTTATAACATTGGTCTCACTTCTCAGTTAATAAAACATGAGCTGTAATGAAGGATTGCAGCAGCCTATGCTCTTACTCTGTCTCTGAGTCTTGGTACACTCCTCAGGAAGCTTACTTTCTGTCCTTATCTTTGACTCTACAATATTGTTTCTGTTTTACAATATGCATGTATTCTCTACACGAAAGGCTAAAGCACCATAACACTCATGCTTACCTTACCGGACTGGTTAAGCCTTGTACCCAAGAAGGCAGACATTCCAAGAAGAATGCAGATGCACCATCCAGTTTGGCATTTTTACAGCATCATTTTTCTTTTTACAATCATAATTTTCATGTATGGGTTCGTGACTACATACATTTGTATTTTTTAAACCTAGATGACAGAACATTTAGATATACATAATTGTGTGGGTCTCTGGGGCTGAATGGCTGTATTTAATTGAGCTGTCATTCCTTCATTTCCTTCCACAACTAATTTGATGATAATGATGTGCTGCTCCTGTACCTGTTGAATATTGTTGACTAGTGTTTGTCTTTGTCAGACCTTTCCCCAGCTACCTGTTTCCATCCATTCATCAAACCCCTAACCCTCTTTTCCCAGGCTGAACCCCTAACCCTCTTTTCCCAGGCTGTGTGATATATTTGGAGGTGTGACTTATGAATTTACACCATAAATGGATCACACACTTGGTGGGACAGATGTGGTGAAAGAAACACCAACTCACTGCGGGATCTTCAATTACCTGAGCAATAGCTCATGTCCGCCCCACTTACCCACCTACGCATAAAAGGGATCTATAATTTAACATCATCATTCAGGCCTTCCGTTGCATAAATGCGTAACCGTGTGCACTACTGAGTCCACTTCTCCTGATTCGAGGATTTAGTAAGTTTAGTTTTGATTGACTACCCATTCCTCAGAAGAAGTTACTATCTCTAGTTTTTGTTACAATATCAGGTCTTTTTATCATAGTGATAATCTGGTCTCAGTCTTTGTAAAGTTATGATATAATTAAATAGCCCACTAACTCAGTTTTTTTCAGTCTAATTGCCTGTGATGGATAATCATTCTCATTAATCCTACAGTAGTAGTTCACCTAGGTTGGAGGGACGTCTTGCCTGTGATGTATTCCCTCTTAGCCTGATAGCCTGCTACTACTACCACCACCATTAAGAAGGGACCTTGGGAAACTCTGCAGAAAGGTTATGGAAGATTGTGAGAGGTAGCATCTATCGCTTCATCTATTCAGGTGAGAGAACTATGGAGTAAAGTTAACTAGTTTTGTTCTACTGAAGATTGAGGTGTTTATAGGTTGTTATAGGCCATATAGACACATGAAATACTATACCCCTTAGTGGTCAATATACTTATAGAGGGTAGTAGGACTGATATACACTTTGCTAAGCATATTAAAAAACCCACCCTCACAAGGCCCAACCGGCTATGCAGACAAATCAGTTTCACCCCAACCAATGTCCAGGAAAATGTCCAAAGCTCAATTTCCTGTTCTCTTTCTAATTCCGCCCTCTCCACCCACAACAAAAGTCTCACCCACCAAAAGCAAAAATGAAAAAAGGGCATCAAAGGGCATCAGCGATATGAGCACAAAGGCTTGCCACAGGTCACGAAGGATGTGACAATGAAAGCAGTCTGGGGATGAGGGGTTGCAGCAGTGGTGGATTGGGAGGATCCGGCAGCGCTGTCAATGTTGAGGCCGGGTTGGAGGTGCTGGCGGGCTGAAGGTACTGGGACTCTGGATAGTGGCAGATGCCTCTGCCTCCTCCTCCTCCAGAGTCACCAGCTGCCAATATTCTCTCCGGATGGCCTCCATTCAGGGCCTCCACAGCTGGGCTGCTATCTCCTGTTAAAGATGGTGGGCCAGCAGGAGTAGCTATTTTAAGAAAGAAAAAAAGATAAATTGTAAATAATGCTCAGTGCAAATACTTGTTTATGTAGTGGCACAGTAGAAGTATGTTGCTGGTCCCCTAGGCCGATTAGAACCTTTGATGTGATTAGTCACGGGCCATGTTTTCTGTACACAAGCCTCACATAAACTGACAGGCTGCAAAGCCACTGTACAAACAATTCAAAACTTAAGTGCTGATTAGGATGGCGGTGGGATCTCCACAGACAGCCCGACAGTGGCGTTCCCACTGCCATCGGTGATTGTATCACCGCCCGCCATGTTTCGACAGCGGGCAGATGAATGGCAGTCGGTAAAGACCAACAGGCTCAAGCAGCCCATTGGTGCTTCAGAGGGAGCCACAATCCCTACAATGGTGGCATTCGCAGTAGGGAGTATGCTGTCCTTCCCTGCTGGCCATTTCGTGGTGGTTTACTCACCATGAAAAGGCTGGCAGAAAGCAAAATTGGGGGCCTGTAGCAGGCCACCCTTGCCCACTGGCCCTCAGTTTTGCGTTTGTCCCTGTACCGTGTGGCAGGCACCACATGGTGCCTGCCACATAGTGCAGGGATATGCTAAAAGTTTATTTTTTGTACTGCGGCATGTGCTGCAGCCCGCAGCACACACCGCAATACAAAAGATACACTTTGTGACTGCCTTGAATGCGGTGGCATTGTAATACCATTGACGGGACCACCAATAGCATTTCAGGCTGTTCCGTCTTCGATACGATGCCTGTCGGACGTAAGTCCGACCGTCATCATAATGAGGGCCTGAGTCTTTTTTTCATTTAAAGAATTTCCTAGTAAAAGACAGGGAGGGAAAGCTCACTAAAAAAGCAGACGAAAGCTACAGACTAGCAAATACAGTAGGAAGTCAGCTACAGAAACATGAAATATAGAAAAAGAGAAAAATGCAGGGCTAACAAGAATTTAACAAACATTAGAGGAGTTTTAAAAAAGGAGACAGTATAAAAAAATAAACAAGGCAATATTCAAAAAGTAGGGAGAGGTAAAGGTGTAAAAGTTAGGGAAATAATTATGATAACAGGGCTTACTGTGGCCAGCAGAACCATCAGACACGTCCATAGCACTAGTGGTGGCAGCCCCTTCATCTGCCTCAGATGCCCTCTTGCCCTTGAGTACAGATGTAAGAAATAAAGAAGATTAAAAAACAATAGATTAATGGTACAGTTAATGTGCCCAAAAATATTTTGACAGGCAGATGCAGTAGCATTGCATTTTTATCGATCAGATCACCTATACTACCTGCATTAGGTTAACTAATTTTTTAAACCTAAGCCCTATTCCTAATTCCCTCAATCTAAACTAGATTTGGAAATACTAATGCATTGCAACAAATGATGTTCGCTTCTCAACCCCCTTTGCTGGGTCAACTCAGTATCCCTTTACAATGCACAGATGCATACTATGATTAGATTGGAAATGTATAAGTTACATAAAGAATGGCACTGTGAATGCTAACTCACTGATATTACAAGCACTATCTTAGTTACAGGACAGAGGAGTCTGCATGACTTCTTAAATAATCAACCCAAGCGAGCATCGATGAGTGAGATTAGGTAACACTGAGCACCTCATAGCTCATGCTGCATCACATAATATTCATAACATAAACTTAACTTACCTCTGAGTGTGAGCAACATGCTATTTGAAAAAAAATTAGTCTTTTAGAAAACAAGAAATAAATAATTACTCACTGAGCCTGCAACCTCGACACCCAGAAGGTCAAGCATGTACTGTTCCCTGTCTAGCAGGTCAGCCCAGTGGTGCTTCAGCTGCTGCATTGTGTGCGGAAACCCAGTGTTCTGGCAAATGCACTGGTGCACTCTCCCCCACAGCAGCTGATTCTCCTGCAGGTGGAACCTCTCCCAGGCCTGCTGCCTGCAGCCAGCTTGGAGGGGAGGTGGTCCTGCACATATAAAAAAGTGTTGCCACCTCCACACTACCTTTAACTTAATATCACTCACGCAATTCTGTACACAGTCTTGCCATCTCACTCGCCCCACTATATTAACTTTACATGTACTATGCACTGTGTTCTGGCAAATAATATAATTTCTGACGTCATAAGTGTTTCACTTACTGTATTAATTTCACATATAACTTAGGTAATATCTAAGGCTATGTGATGTGACGATTAAGTTAAAGGTGGTGCATAAGCATACATGAGTTATAAGTATGACTTATAGTAATGTGAAACTTATAAGTAAATAATAATGTCAACAGATATGTATACGTGTTGAATTTGTTATGGCTGTGTAGATACAGGTGTGTTTGGCATAAATAACATCAATAGTGGTGCATAAATAATACATTTAGAGGTAACTGTAACTGTAGAATTTCTAATGTTTGTGGAGTTTAATTTGGGTTTGTATAGCAAACATAAATAAAGTATCCCTAACTATAATGTGCTCTTTGTAGTTACATCTGCTTTTGAAATACTGCATTGTTGCATTGTTTAATGTTTTAAAACGGAAACGAGAAGGAGCAGTGGATGCACTTTTGTCAAAACTGAACGATGAGTGGGCCCGATGTTGTATATCATGACAGGAGTCTGCATCAGAAAACCCACCTAACATTGAGCAAAATTCCCCAGTCTACCGATGGCAGGGAACCGGTAATGAATGGACCACCACGTATGATAGCCTGCTGGCAGACTAAGCCCAACCTTTAACTTCACCATCCAGTGTTACTTATAACAGCTGTATTGGTGACAGTGGCATAACAATAGCTCCGCATCCCCTGCAGTATGGCGGGTCGCTGGCCTGAGAGCTCTAGAATGGCACAGAGAATATGGGGGGTGCCCCCTCCATGTAGTTTGCAAGGGGCCCTCTCAAGTTTCGTTATGCCACTGCCCTTCCGTGTGCGGTTGAGGCCTTTTGCTCCTGATGTCCTAACTACCATTGATCCCACATAACTGGACCAAGCACCCATTCTGCACTTAACTCTCAGTGGTAGCTTTGATAGAGCAGTGAAGGCTTGGGATGTAGACACAGGTGGGAGAACACAACTCATAACTCATATGCAACAACACAGTCACCCTTGAGGTTGGGGCTCTAGTGGTAATCAGTCGAATCCCTGTCCCCAGTGTTTTAAATGCGCTGGTATTCTCCGGTACGGAGTACTAGCACTTTTTTATTTTGAGAGGGATCGTACCAGGACTTCTCAAGACAGACATAATACTTTTAATTGGAGAGTACTGGTAGTGCTCAGAAACAAGTAGGTACTCTGGTACAAAGTACCTGCACTTCTATTTTCCCATTTCAAGCACTGCCTGTCCCACCCTCCTTTGTGTAACATGTTCAGGGTTGTGTCCCATTCACTGATGGCTACATCAGGGAATGCAAACTATTAGGCCATACTCAACTTTTGAATTTCCCATATTTCACTCAAATGTGTTTATGGTGCTGCAGCATATTTATCAGTGAATGCCCAGGGTCACTAAGGCCCAAGTTTAAGTCTAAACTGCTCCATCAGCAAAGCAGAGTTTGGCAATACAGCATTTGCCCTCAGCACAGGCACTCACAAGATCCAATCCTGCTCGGAAAGGATCCACACTGCTAGCCGTACACACTGCAGCATCGGGCGGGAACAAACTCTTTCTCTGGAATTGCACAGCAGCTCTCCCCTGCGATAGGAGCAGCTCACAGTGATGCAGTAAATCAGGTTCTCCCCAGCGTGGGAATTCAGTCCGTTGGGCCCAAATTGACTCCCATGTGGGTGTGTCGTCCCTCTCGGCGTCTTCAGTCAGGGCAGATCCTTCAGTGAGGCTGGTTCTGTGGATCACAGCCTCACTTCAGTCCCAGACAATGACCCAAAGTCTTTGATAGTTTGGTCCCCACAGCTCCTCTCAGCATACAGGGTTGCCGTGGTGCAATCACTCATACCACGGTGGCCCCTCCTGACATGTGGGTTTGCTGCTCAGGTGTTCACAACTCCTGCTATACTGGACACATAGCTTCTTCACGTGTGGCCATCTCTGGCATACAGGTTCATGGCAACAAGGCAGGGTGGGCTCAATGCCCTCCACAAAGCACACAATACTTGGCACAGTGTACGGCAGCCCTCTCCTGGCATATGGGGATAGTCAAAAACAGTCTTGTACATGGGCTATGGCAAGATTGGTGCACAACCGAATGCTCATACCTCGCACATGGAGTCCCCACAATAAAGTTCCCTGCTGGACCTTGCTCCCTACAAGTGGAGAATTTTGAATGTTTGTATGATGGCTTTGCGAATCATTAGAGGGGAAAAAGTGGCATCACCATTTTCATTTGCATTTAATGCCGTGCTGATATATATTTCATATAGTAACCGCTTACATATATGTACATATGATTTTATATTTACTTTGACTATAATTAGTGATTTTTACATTGACAGTTAACCATAATTAGAGTTTATACAAGTCAAATTAGGGGCGTGGCTTAGGAGCAGTCAGAGATGGCCGCGGCTTTCAGGTGCTCCGCCAGACCGTGAGGATTCAGTTCAGCTCCAGGCCTCCTTTCCTCGTTTTGGACCGAATATTTGCTTATTCAAGCGTCGGGACTGGGTCTACATGTGACCTGACAAGAAACGCACTCATGGTGAGCTCTATGCCTATTTTTTCTTCAATTTAATGTTGCACGATTTTGCGGCCGCCATTTTGTTATTCCGGCGCTTCCGCAAAGGGCACTCTCATGTGTGTGAGAGGAATGTTTCTCTCAGATAACACGCACTTTCGATTAAAATAGCCCTTTTCCCTCATTTTTCTCATCTTTTTTCCTCATTTCCCCTGCATATGGAATAACAGCCCTTTTTAAATTGTTTCCTGCTCCTTCATGACATTTTTACCTCCGCTATAAATTGATGCTTTAGAAACCTGCATTTGCCTTTCAACGCTCCTCCTCTGCAGTAACTTTTATGTGGTTTCTCATGGCGACGCCCCGCAGCAACCGCAGTGGGTCTATTCAGCCCAAGGAGGCGGGTTTGGCAGATTTTAACCCATTCAGTGTCCTACAAGAACCCATGGAGAATCCTCTTAAAGACTCTAATGTTCCCAAGGGGTCTACGTCATCCTCTGGTTCCCGTCAGGTTGCTAAACAAAATGCTAAAATTCCCTCTGCGTCACCATCTGTATCTGGCAAAAGAGCGAAAGTTAATCCGCCATCTCCCACTAACTTGAATTCCTCTATTTCCATGGAGCTCCTTCTTGAGGAAATTCGGGCTCTTAAGCCACATATGGAGGAAACTAATAATAGACTGCAAAACTTGGAAACCTCCTGGTCCCTCACTGAACAAAGAGTTGGAGACTTAGAGAATCGTGTAAACTTGGTTCAAGAAATCACTACTCAAGTTCCTCTTATGTCTAAGGAGATAACACATCTTAAACAACAGATTGAGCAGTTGGAGAATCGCAACAGGCGTAACAACCTACGCATTTATGGTTTGGCTGAAGGACTTGAAGGTCCGACTACGATTTCTTTCTTTCAAACTTTCTTACCAACTCTTCTGGGTCTCCCTGACAGTCCAGCCTTGAATATTCAACGGGCACATCGGCTTGGTCCTCCTCCTCGTTCTACAGTACCTTCAAAACCTAGGGGCGTCGTCCTGTATTTTCTGGAATACACTGACTTGCTCAAGGTTCTTCAAGCTTCTAAGCAATGTGGAAAGATTATTTGGAATGGTTCTAGTCTCTTTTTTGCACAAGACTTTGCTAAAATAACTGCGGATCGTCTGAAGCGATTTTTGGATATAAGGCCAGCTTTGCGCAGTTTGAATGCTAGATATGGTTTGTTCCACCCTTGTCTTTTTAAGGTGACTTACAATAACAAGACAACTACCTACAAGGATCCTGAACTCCTCCAGAAGTTTTTTAATAATTGCAGAGTGGAGTCCATGGACATACCTCGAACATGATGGCCTAATAGTTCATTTTAGTCATTGTTGTTCCTGTTGTGGCCCTTTCCCCTTCTCCTTTTGTATAATGTGACTATTGTTCTTGTAACATATGTATTTTTTGATGTGTTATGTTTTGCTTTGTAATTCCTTTTTTCTCCCTCTTTTTTCCAGGTTATGGTTTCGTGGTCCCTCATTGTCATTTACTGCTTTTATCTGACCTGGACGCTGTTCCCCTCCTGGAGTCTCCTGTTTGACGTCCCATTTCCCTTATGTGGCTCCACCACCCCTGTTCTTCCCGTTTTTATGTGGTATGTCCTTTGTTAGGTTATACTCTGACACATTTTTCTCTTACCTTGCATCTCTTCCTATGTCCTTTTTCTGCTTTTCCTCTTCTCTTCCTCTGTTTTCTTTTATCCTTTCCCTCCTTTCTTAAGTTCTTTGGTCTCTACTCTTTTCTGATCATCTTTTTTCTCTTATCCATCTCTACATGTCTTCATATCTTCCATGATGTTATCTTCTCCTCTTCTTCTTCCTTCTTGGTTATTACCTTGATTCTTACTCATACTTATTCCAGTTTGATTTTCTATGCTAAATTCTGAAGTTCTGGTTGGTTATTTATGTATGCTTTTAAAATATTTTCGAGAGTTTTAAATGTCACTTAACATAATTTCTTGGAATGTTAAAGGTTTGTGATCTCCCATTAAAAGGCAACCTGTTCCTTCCCATTTAGCTCATTTGAAAGGGGATATTGTACTCTTACAGGAAATTCATATTAAGGATGTTGAAGTTTCTAAATCACGCCGCAATTGGGTAGGCCATGTTTTTTGCATCTCCTGGTTCGGGTAAACGTAACGGTGTGGCAATTCTTTGCCATAAACGATTGAACATTCAACTTATCAACCAAGATACTGACACTGCGTGTAGATGGATTGTGATATCATTGTTGATCAACAAAATTCCTTTAACTATTTTTAATTTATATGTTCCTACTGTACCTGATAAACTGTTTTGGCCTCAAATTCTTTCTTCAGCGATGCAATATACAGATGACTATTTTATATTGGGAGGGGACTGTAATATGATTATGGACCCGTTTTAGATAGAAAATCTGCGTCTCCCTTTTCTCCCTCTCACATTCACACCCAATTTACCTCTGCTATATCCCAAACGTCCCTTGTGGATTCTTGGAGACTTTGCAACCCTACCTTACAAGAATACACATATTTTTCACCTGCCCATTCCTCCCAATCTCGATTAGATTACATTTTTATTTCTAAAGCTTTGTCCCAACATATTACTCATTCTGATATTGGTTCTATTTTACTCTCTGACCATGCCCCTGTATCCCTCCATCTTGACCTACTCCCACCTGTTAAGGGCGCTAGAAGGTGGAGATTTAATAACTCCCTTCTTTTAGATCAAAAATTTACGAATGCTTTCCATGATTTTACATCTCACTTTTTCCCTGAGAATGAGTCTCCTCAATCGTCTCCTCAGATGATTTGGGACACTTTTAAAGCTGCTTCTAGAGATTTCATTATTTCCTATGTTGCTAAGAAAAAACGTCAAGCTAATCTCTCTTTATCGTCACTGATCTCCCAGATTAAGCGACTAGAACATTCTTATTATTCAACCAAATCCCAATCTGATCTTACTCAGCTCATAAATGCGAAACTTTCCTTTAATAAATTAACCACAAATTCTGCCAATTTGTTTTTACTCAAATCCAGTGCCAAATTTTACTCCACTCAAAATAAAGCTGGGAATGTTCTTGCCAACTACTTTAAAGTTAAAAAAGAGCGAACAACGATTGAATCAATCGTCTCTTCTTCCAACACTGTTCTTCATAAAGACGAGGATATTTTGGCCGAATTTACTCATTTCTATCAAACTCTTTATACTCCGGAATCACCTCCCTTATCTTCTGACATTGATCAGTACTTATCCTCCATACCTTTCCCCCAGTTACCTGATGTGGACTATTCCTCCTTAGATAAAGATATTTGTTCTAAAGACCTTTTGGAAGCCATTCATGTTCCTAAAAAAGGCAAGGCTCCTGGCCCACATGGGTTCTGCATAGAATTTTATTCCCATTTCTCCAACTTACTTGTTCCCAAACTCCATCAGCTATTTTAATTTTTCATTGCCTCTCAGAAGTCTGAAGGATCTTTTCAAGAAGCTCTGATCTGCCTCTTTCCCAAGGATAACAAAGACCACACCTTGTGTAAAAACTATAGACCTATCTCATTGATCAATCTTGATTATAAAATATTTTCAAAAATCTTAGCTTTACGTCTAGATAAAATCCTACCCCAACTGATTGGTAGGGAGCAATGTGGTTTTGTTAAGGGGTGTCACCTTTCAGATAATACTCGTCTTTTCTTTAATGTTCTTAGTAAATCCCATTCTTTTCATCAGTCACTAGCAGCTATTGCATTAGATGCTGAGAAAGCCTTTGATAGGGTCAATTGGACTTTTATTTTTTCTACTCTCACATGGTTTGGTTTTGGCTCTAAATTTCTTTCTAATGTCTCGTTGCTATATTCCTTTCATAGATCCTTTATCTTTGCTAATGGTCTTGTATCATCTTCTTTTCCTCTTTTTCAAGGTGTTCGTCAAGGATGTCCTCTTTCTCCACTTCTTTTTATTCTTGCATTAGAACCTTTTCTGACAAAGATTCGCTTGAATAACTATCACTGGTTTTCCTTATGGTAAGGCACATTTAAAATTATCTGCTTATGCAGATGACATTCTTTTATTAATTTCCAACCCTCAATCCTCTATCCCAGCTTTTCTTTCTGAAGTCTCACGGTTTGCAGCAGTATCTGGCTATAAACTCAATGTAGATAAATGTGAAATTCTTCCTCTTAATAAATGTTGTTTTCACGCTGATTTTTTACCCTCCTCCTTTCATTGGAGTCCAACAAAGACAACATACTTAGGCCTATGGTTCACACCCTCTATTAAAGATACGGTGGATCTCAACATTAAACATCTTCATACCACTTTATCGGACTCTACCACGAGATGGCACCCTTTATTCTTATCTTGGTGGGGTAGGCTGGACTCTATTAAAATGATGTTAGTCCCTATAATTTTATTTTTCCTATCCAATCTTCCTGTTAACATTCCTCAGTCCTGCTATAAAACCATTTACTCCATTTTATCTCGTTTTCTTTGGCAAGGTAAGACAGCGAGGAAGTCCTTTTCCAAACTCAAGCGTCCTGTATCTTTAGGTGGAGTTAATTTCCCAGATTTTTCTTCCAATCATACTTCATTTTTTCTTTCACATTTCGTTTCTTTCTTGTTCGATTCCCCTTTGGAGACTGTTTCTCCTCCGTTATTGGCGGAGGTTGAAGCTTCCTTTTTTCACCCTTTTACTTTTAAAGCATTTGTTTTTCTTTCACATATTCCGCAGAAATTGTCTCTTCCTATTCTCCAATTATCTAGGAAAATATTTTCTTCCGTATTTCTAGTGGGTCCTGATGATCGTGCCAGATTTTTACAAACTCCTATATGGTACAATCCTTTTATTAAAATTAAAAATAGGACTTTTTGGGGAAAGATTGGCATGATTGTGGGCTAATCTGGACGCGTCAGCTGCTCCCAGATGGTGGTTGCGTTCCTTTTTCCTTTCGCCAATCTTCTTTCTCCATTCCTTTGTCTTCCCTCCCTAAATATAATCTATTATGTACTGCTATCCAACTTAGTTATGATTCTCTTTCCGCTACCGCTTCTCAATCTAAAGTTCCTGCTCTTCCGGGTCTTACTGTCCCCTTCCTTTTATCTTCTCCTTCAGCTTCACAAATATACAAAAAGTTACAAGACACCCCCACTGTTAGAGGAAAGTCGACAGTGGAACAAGCTTGGGAAACAGATTTAGGTGTATCACTGGCTCTCCCACTATGGCAGCAAATATGGACCAAAATAAGGAAATCCTCTAGAGCAGTAAATACTACCCAAACTTTAGCTTTTATTTATAATAGACTTTTGATCACTTCCTCTAATTTACACAAAATAAATCCTTCTATTCCTTCCACTTGTTGGTCATGTTCAAACACACAAGCGGATCTCAAACACATGCTTTTTACATGCCCTCTGAGTCATGCTTTTTGGTCTAAAGTGTGGCAGCAAAATAATAAAATATTTTCCGCTCAGTTTCCTTTTTCCCTTCTTCACATTTTTCTAGGCAGCCTCACTGACATAAGGACATCTGTCCCCTCTAAAACCTCTATTGTTGATCTTTTTTTGGCAGTGGCTTTTCAACAGGTTACTAAATCCTGGAAAAATACATCCACTGTCTCATTTTAGGCTTGGTGGAATGGTGTTTACTTTAACCATAGACTAGATAGAGCATATTTATATCCTGTTTCACTCGCTATTAAACGGGATCTGTTATGGTTACCTCTTACTACTTTTTTGGATGTTTCAGCTCATAATTTCCCATTACATTCTCCCCGTTTGGAAGAAGTACCCTAACCTCCATGATGTTGATATTTATAATTTTATCATTGTACCACTTATTGTTTGTACTTCTTTATTTCTTAGTTGCATACACATTGTTATTACTCTTTTTCCTTTTCTTGGAAGATTTATGTATTCTGCTTGATCCATTTTTTAATTAGAGATTGTGCTGTATTTTGCTTATCCACTCTCCCCATTATCCTTTTTCCCTCTTTTATTTCTCTCCTATTTTTTCTCCCATAGCTCACTAGCCTGTTCTCATTATGCATTGCATTGTATTTTCTTTTGACATTGTATTGTACTTTTTCTGTTGCATTTTTTCTGCTTAATAAAGCTCATTTGAAACTTAAAAAAATATATGTTAAATTAGTTGGAGTCACTTTCGACCTCAGTTGAAAGGCTTCATATTAAATGAAATGCTGTTATTTTGCTTGCTGTGCCTAATTATGATCTGGTTTCAGGGGCCAAGTATCAACCTCATACTTGTTAAGACTGTATTGTTATTGTTACATTTTGTGTGCAGGCCATTTGATGCAGCATTTTAATTATCTGGGCAGTAAATCTCAGCACCTCAGCATGAGACTACCTGGTGGAGAAGAATTACTCTCTTTGGCGTTATCTCTGAAGAACATGAAACTGAAATCATGCATTGTATGATTCATGTGAAGTTGGATTACACCAAGCGCATTGTAAACGCTTAATATGGATTGGTTCCTTCTTTGTGGGAACCGTGCAGTGATCTGTCTGTTAAATTTCATATTGAAATGTGTCTCCTTGACCGTAGTTAGTTAGACTTACTTCTGCCCACCCTTGGAAGCGAACACCCCTTTCCCACTCTTGAGACCCAAGGCTCCTTTTATTTCTGATCATAAAGTTAATCTCTCTAGCAAGCACACTTCTGCTTCTCCTGATCGTAACCTTAATTTGCTTCTACTTGAGCTACTATATTTTCTGACACCTGCTGCTTATAAATTTCCCTGACTTTACCCACAACTTTAGATTAGCATTAAGGAGTTCCCATTCAGGGATCTGAGTTCTTTATGATTTGCATACTCTAGCTTTGGCTTCATATTTGCTATTTGACTTGCCTGGAATGCATGTACCTATGCTGTAATCAGGTGATTGTGACATTACTAAAAGTATTGATTTGAGTTTGTGACATTTCTTACTTTGTTCAGAAAACCTTCATGGTTTGAAAATCTACACCTCTTTGTCATTACAGTGGGGTAAACTATGCTTCACTATCATTGATATGTTAATAAATGATTGATGTTAGCCTCATTTCGAAGGTACAGATCCATTTTTGAGTACAGTAAAAAACTCAAAGATTTGCGATGTGTCAATGCCGTCATTTGCCCTTCATCAGGGGTCACCCCTTTGTCTAACCCTAAACTGGTTCTAGTCAGTTCTCCTCTTTCCTTTGGGGTTGGCTGCAATCTCTCTAGGGAGACCAAGGGCGGACAGGCCCAGGTGTGAGCTGCATTTACCACTAACAGGATAGGCAACTTCAGAAGTCAGGAATGTTGTGGGAACAGCCTGCAGGCTACCCTTTAAAGATCAAAAAAGGCTGAGTACAATCCTCAAGGCCATCCAGCTCAGGAGAGGAACAGCCTTCGCCCTACCCAAGGCCCTTCTGTCCCCTGTCTCAAGGAATGCACATCACACCACAGGAAAGCCATTTACAGTTGTAACCCTGGACACTGGCAGAAAGGCACATATTGTTTAGGCAGTAAATGCCAACTTTTAAAAGTGACATTTTCAGAATAATAATTTAAAATGTGACTTTAGCATTAAAGAGTATTTAAATTATAATTCAAACGATTCAAAGAAGTATTTTTCTATCTGCTCCCAAATAGATGTTATTACTTATTAAGTGTAATAAGGTATCCCAGTGTTATTCTACTGGACAGCTAACCTTGCTACAGAGAAAAAAAACAATGGGAGATGTTTACTGCCAGGATGTGTAAAACATAAGTAAACATGTCATACTTTTTTAAAATCATGAACCCACAGCCTTTAGGGCCTTCGTCAGGGTTGATTTATAACTATTAGAAAGGACGGTTTCGGCCTGGCTAAAGGTTTATTTTGCCAGGTCTAAAAGGCAGTTTAGAACTGCAGTAGAAGCTGCAGTAGCATGCCTGAGGACTGTTTTACAGTGCTACTTTATCACACGGAGTGCTGCACCCCCTTGTAGCATTCAATCTACAACCCGAGGCACATGCAGTACCATTTACCAGGGACATAGAAGTAAATTTAATGTGCAAATTAGGTGTACACCAAATTTACCATGTTTGGAAGGGAGACCGCAATCACTTTACCAGTGGTTAGCAAGAGTAAAGTGCCTATAGTCCGAATGTCAACAAAAACTAGTTTAGCAAAAATTGGGTATTGAAAGTGACAATCAGAAGGAAAAGGTCAGCCTTCCACTTTCAGCTAAAAAAACACATCCATAAGCTTTTTCCATCTTTTTGCTAGGTTCATTACAGTGACTCAATAAGACTTCTTTAATTGAAGCTCCATTGCATTGGCAAACATGTTGTTCTTTGACAGATAAAGGGTCTAATTCATGTGGCACCTGTGTTAGCTGCATCATAGCCTAAGAACATACATTTGTGTTACTAAGGTATGTAGATTTATCGTGCCAATTACATATCTGCACTTTTACACTAAGCCAGGATATTGATACGTACAAACCACCAGCTAATCTTTCCAATGCAAGTAATAACCCTGTGGAGCACTAAAGACTGAAGTTGTTAAAATGTATTAGTCACGCAGACATCTGTAAACATACTAACTTTGAAGAGACATTTCTAATTACTTTAGGAGGTTTTCTCAATCACCTTTCAAGAGTAGGGTGCACACAACCCAGTAGAAGACGGGCTGCCTCCTTCTTCCAGCTCTAACTGGTCCTGGCAAACACATTCAAAAGCCAACGGTCCAGGATCATCATGTAGAATATTACAAGATGACACTCTACAACAACTGGACTACACACCACACATGCACTTACTATACATATCAAAACAATTACTGTGCTCTTTTGCATGGCTCAGGGGCATATTACCAAGGGCCATTATCGCCGCATTAGCGGGACTTTTTCCCGCTAATGCAGCGATAATTTCATCGCCCTATTACCAAGCTGTCGCTAACACCAGTTAGCGACAGCTTGTAGGTGATAGCGGGCAATTAGGGGCCCACTTTGCATGTCAGCGATAATTATCGCTAATGACATGCAAAGTGGGCGTGCCAAGATGTCAGCGACTGAAAACAGTTGCTAACATCGCTATCTCCGATTGCCAACTTTTGGAAATATTCGCGCTAAGCATGAATATCTCCAAAAGCTAACGCCTGCCCTGACCAGTTCTTAGCCATGTTATCCAATGGTAGGTGGATAACATGGCTAAGAGCATTAGCTTGGTAATGCATGAAGATCGCTGACTTTTCAGCGATATTCATGCATTTCGGCCGATTTTTATCGCTTAGGAGATAAACCTTGATAATAGCAATTTTCCTAAGCGATAAAAATCGGCAAAGCACGGCGATAAAATTATTGCCGCTAACCAAGCATAGCGATAATTATTGCTTATGCTTGGTAATATGCCTGTGAGTTCTCACTTATAGTCCTATCAGTATTTATCAACATATTCTTTTCTTGCCGGATTGCCGCTAGCCTAACATGACACAAGATGAAGGTTGTGAAACAGCTCCCAGACAGTGGAAGTGTATTGCTTGCAGTGCTGCAAGGGATGGAGATAGGACATCATATGTGACCATTTTAGCACGGGTTTGCGCCTTAGTCCTTCCAGTGTCTTGCCATTTGATTAATGGTGGTGGGAATGAGGTCAGTCAGTACAGTCAGTGGCTAGTAAAAAAAAAAATTCAGGGGATATCCTGGGTCCTTTGTTTTCCTTTGTGCGCCCATATTTGAAGATAAATGAGAGCCAGGAACAGAGCTTCATGCTTATTGTGCCCTTTCTGAGGTTACCCATGCCTGGACCCAGCATTGTTACTATCTGTTGCGGGGAGCCATCACCTTGCATAAAGTCCCTGTCTGCGCTGCAGATGGGAAATGGGCTGTGAACCAGAAGCACCCCATAAGCGATTTCAAACTTTCACAGTTAGTTTCCGTTTTAGTTTTTTCACTGTCCAAATAGAAGAAACGCTGTGATCCAGGACTGGCATCGCTGATAGCCAGTCTCCTGAAGGGGAAAATACATGGCTTGGTTTCTGCAAGGGTTGTTAGAAGATGCTGTCAGACTCTCAGTGACCCTGGTTGCTGCCTCCTTCTTGAGAGGAAAGGGATTTGAGCCTTGTTCAACAGATGTCTGCCTACTGTGGAGGACAACTCAGCTGCTGAGCCTGATGTAAGGGGTGAGCTGGAAGGAGCACAGGAAATGTGGGAGGGTGACAAGAAATCCTGTGAAGGTCCCAGGATCCCTTGAGTTCCTGCCCGACTGACTTGTCGACTTCAGCTAAAAAACTGAGGGTGCCCGATTTGGGCATCGTTGTGGAGAACAACGCAGATGTCCTGTGTTGACCCTACCTAAGCTTACTGTCAGTGATCAACCCAGCATCCCTGACCAAAGCAGGAATATCCTTCCATTGCGACTGCTGAAGCAGACTGATTTGTTTATTTATTTTTGCACTTATAATGCGCAGCAGCTACCCAAAAAGGGTTTCCCGGGGCAATTTGCACGTTTGCGGAGAGGCTGCGGACATTGCAAATGTCTAGGTGTTGAATAGCCATGTTTTTAAGGCTTTGCGAAATTTGATATGATCAGTCTCATTTCGTAGTGAAAAAGGCAGTGAATTCCACAGAGAGGGACCTAAATAGGAGAAAGATCTTCCACCCATCCGGGAAAGCTTGATTTTGGGAACAACAAACTTCTCTTGCTTGGAGGAGCAGAGAGTACGAGATGGAGAGTAAGGGCAGGCAAGGGATGGAAGGTATTTCGGTGCGCTACCTACTTTGATTTTGTGCATGAAACTGAGCGCTTTGAATTTGACTCGGTTTTCAACCTCGAGCCAGTGCAGGTTCCGAAGGTGGTGGGAGGTGGGGGTAGCTCTTGGGAGCTTGCATAACAGCCTAAAAGCAGAGTTTTGTACCATCTATAATCTACGTGTTGTGACTTTATTTGAGCCCAGATAAAGCACATTATCATAGTCAAGCCTTGAGGTGATCGAGGCGTTGACCACGGTTTTCTGAGTGGACTTTGGCAACATCCAACAGATTGTTGTTAGCCATTTGAGGATGGCAAAACATGTGGCAGTGGTTTTTACTGCATGCAGGTGCATGTTAGGAGACTCATCAATAATGATGCCCAAGTTACGCGCTTGGGGAGAAGGTGAGGGAAGAGTAGCCATTTCGCATGGCCAGTGTTGGGGACCCCACAAATTTTGGTTTTTACCAAATATGAGTACTACCGTTTTTTCTCCGTTTAGTTTAAGGAAGTTTTCCTGCATCCATGTTGCTATTTTGATTAGACGCACTTTAAGGGGAGAGGAATCATTTGTATTCTTGGAAGAGAGAGAAAAAATAAGTTGCGAATCATTGGCATAAGAAACAAGCGTAAACCCAGAATTTTCTACCACTTCGGCTTAGGGACTCACATACAAATTGAACAGTAAGGGACTAAGTATGGAGCCCTGTGGCACCCCATGAGCAAAAACATGCGTATATGAGGAAGCTGTTCGGGAGAAAACTTGAAACGTGCGCTTAGTCAAAAATGAGGCAAGCGAGTTGAGAGCTGAGCCGCGGATGCGCAGGGAGCTGAGAGTGTTTAATAATACAATATGAGATATCGTATCAAATGCGGCGCTTAAATCCAATAGGATAAGTGCCACTGTGTCTCCCCTATCCAAGTGGCAGCGTATGTTTTCTGTGACTCCTAACAGGGTGGTTTCTGTGGAAAAACCTGTTCTAAAGCCAGATTAGCTAGAATGCAATCAATTTTGAGTGGTTACGAATTGAGCTAGATTCTGGTGAACATGCTTTTCAAGGATTTTTGAGAACACTGGCAGTAGAAAAATAGGCCGATAGTTCGAGGGTTGGTCAGGATCAGCTCCTGCTTTTTTCAGGAGTGGATGTATCATTGCATGCTTCCAATCAGGTTTCTTCTTGCAAGGAAGTATTGAGGAGATCTGTAATAACATCCAGCGACGTGGAATCTAGCTGTTTAAGTACAGAGATGTGCAAAGGATCTTTGGGGGATCCAGACTTGATATTATTGAGAAGTTTTATTAAAGTATCTGAATTCAGCCTAGGCTAGAAATCCACAATACCAACCAAGATCTCGGTAAGCTCTATATGGTTATTACATTTATTGTGGGCAAAAAGAGGTGTAAATGATTCTATCGGAGTAGAGAGACATTTGTCTTGCGCCAGTAAAATGCCTTGATAGATTTTTTCAACTTTTTGTACAAAAAAGGTAGCTAATGTCTCACATTGCTGCTCATTTAGGGACGGAGGCATAGCTATAGTTTTAGAGCCTGCAAGCTCCTTCACCATATTGAATAGCGTTTTGGAGCAATTAAGGGCGTCAGAAATAGTAGAGGGCACATAGGTCGAGCCTTTCTGCAAAGGGTATGATATTCTTTTTTAACTTCATTTTGTAAGCATTTTTAGCTTCAGATGTATAATTTTTTCTCCACCCTCGCTCTGATGCTTTGCAGTCAGATTTTTCTTTTTTCAGCAGTTCCGTAAACCAGTGTGCTGGGGGCCGATTACTATTAACTTTTTTATTTGTATGTGGTAGACAATTGTCTATTGCTGTAAGAAGCCATTTCTGCACTAAGGTGGATAGTGAGTGAACGGATTATTTTGAGCAGGGAAGGTGAGCATTAAAAAAACTATTCAAGGTAGTAATATCAAGTTTTTTCCAGTTTCTGGTTTGCGCAACTTGATCCATAGGGGTTTGTGCCGCATATGTTGCAGTTTTGAGTGAGAAGCCAATCAAATAAGGATCCGACCAACATATTGGCAGCACAGGTAAGCATGTAATCTCCGCGAGATTGGAAAAAATAGGGTCAAGTAGATGACCCACCTCATGCATAGAGCCAGAGTTAAGCAAGTTCACGTTAAGGGAGGCCAAGTCAGAGATAAACTCAGAACTTGTTTTACAAGCCTGATTATCTAGATGAATATTTAGGTCCCCTAGGAGGGAAAAGTTGACTGTTTTCATAACCAGGGGACTTATATGTTCAAGAAAGACTGATGGAGGTCCATTCAGAGAACCACTTCCATGCCAGACCACGGAGTGAAAGAGGAGGGTTGCCCAAATGAGCCCTAGTAAATTTGACAGCTGCACAATGCCCCATCCACTGTTGCACCCGTGCTTGGTAATCCTGAGTGTCCATCACATAAGGTACTTTGTTAGAGGCATTGACTGTGAATGTTTGGCCAGCAGTTTAGTGGGAGGATGTATCAAACCTTTTTATTCCAGCAAATTAACTGAGTAGTCATTTTCTGCAGACTGACCTATGCGATATAGAACACCAGAAGCTGCTCCACTGCAACATAGTGAGCTCAGATCTGAGCTGCAACCATGATTACTTCTATCCATTTCTTGTATATATAACCCCAAATGCCCCATAGTGAATCACTGCTGATTTGCTTACTTTGTATATATTGTATTGAGTTCTGCTGTTATTTAATACTTATGTTTTTCTTAAAAGCCTTCGGCTGGACATTACTTTACTCCATCTATTGCGTGACTGAGTTCTGAATTTCACCCAGGGGCAGTTTCTCCATTAGGGCTCTGGGGTTGCACCCTACTGAAATTCCAACACATTTCTGCACAAAAATGAATTAGATTCATTTAGAGACACAATCGTATCTTTGAAAAAATTGATGTATTCAAAACTGAGCTTTCTGTCCCAGGTTGCCTGGCCCACTTCGCTCTGAAGTAGGAAATGGAAGCCTGGCAGTAAATCAACTTTCTGAGCTGTGACACATGACGCAGGGCTTACCAATCTCAAGCCCTTCATTGCCATTGTAGTCTATGGCAGTACCCACTGTAGGCCAGTAATGCTTTCAGCGACTCAGTTTCAGCCTAGAGTCTCCATCCCTGCATGCGGGCAGCTGACTGTCATTCACAGGCATAGATCCCCTTTTCCCTTTCGCCACACGTAGGAGTGGATGAAAGCATGTGTGAGTTGGTGCTTTGTCCTTGTTAAAGGTAGCTGTTATAATGGTAATCTTGTGTTATGTATATTGTGCTGAGACCCCTGGCCACGCTAACCTCCCACAGTTGACACCCCAGGCCCTGACTGCAGGTCGCTGGCCCCATTAGAAGTGGAGCTGCTGTATTTGTTCACCCACAAAATTGATCCAAAAGACAAGCATGGTTTTATTCTCTTGAGTCTTTCATCCAAATATCTGAGTCATAGTAAAGATAATTATCCGTATGATGATAAAACTGGCCCTATCTTCATGCCCTTAACATTTATGCCAAAAACAACGATTGATTTATGAAGAATGAATGGTAAAAATGGAAAGACAAAACATGTCTGTAATTTTATTCCTCTCTTATTTCACATTTTTCTTAATCTTGCAATCTCAAAGAGTTTTAGCTATTTTATAGTGTTGTGTTTCTGCATTTTTTTCCATGCATCTTATTACTCTTACACACACTTTTTCGTGTCAGGTCAGTGTTTATGAGGGGCTTTGATTGAGAGCTCTGACACTGAGTATGAAGCCAAAGCAAAGTGCCTGTGAGTGGAGTTGCCTCTCTGCAGATTACATAGAACAATGGCCATGTATTCCAGTTGCAATTGAAATTCTGGGGAAATGTGTGTGAAGGGGGTACACAGATGTCAAAATATTTACAAGGCAAAAGTTAGAGAAAATAAAGTTCTTAAATGTGAGTGAATGTAGTGTATGTTTGGAAGTGGTGAAGGGAGGGAGATACGAGGAAGTGCATTTAGGGAAGAGTGAAAAGAGGACAAAGAAGAGGAAGGAGAGGCAGTTGAAAATGTGCAGACGGACAAGATGCGCAGAGAAAAAGGGCATACTTATCGAACATAAAACCCACATAACTGAATGCCAAAACCCCTTCCACAGACCTCAATACTATTCAATTCACAGACTTACATTTCAGGATTGAAACATTTCTAATGTTCATTATTTATACCAAATAATTGGTGTTACTCTTTTATCTTAAATAGCTAAAAAACATTGACAAAGCCAATCATACTGACAGTGTTTAGGTGTATGTCAGGTGTTGTGTTATATAAATGAATGCAATTATATTTCAAAGAGAAATCAAGATACCAGTTGGGTGGCACACTATGGGAATCACCGAAATTTATTTTACATGTTCCCTTTTAGAAAGCTACCACTTTTTACATCCCACTTAAAGACCTGTCTGCATATCTTTCTATATGACTGATTGCAGTTAGCAGTTGTGGTTGCTTTAAGCCTGGTTAGAGCATTTTCTTCCAAAGCTGATGCTGCGTGCATGACACTGAACATGCACACATTTTAAGGGCTGATGTTGTTGCTCTGTACAATTTGCACTTCACAGTAAATGTTGGACATATTATTTCAGTAAGATATGGGGCAGTTCTTAACGTGTTTAATATTTTATGGCTATACATTCCCACTGCTTTATAAGCCTTGCTTTATCACTAAATTAATTTGCTTTGAAATGCACCATATGGCAATCTTTTTCTATGTTTTCTTGGGATGAGGACCCCACATTTGTCCAGCTGTCACTGGTTTTTACGTCCCTTTCTCCTCACTAAGATGCCTTTGACTGCTTGCCCTCACAAGCTTCATATTCAAGTGCTGAAAGGGCGTATTAGACCCAGTTTGCAGAGCCATAGTAGGAGGAGCCCCAGGACAACAGTGGCAAACGACCTTAACCATCCTGGTTTGTGGTCAGTAGGCTATGTCTGTCCTGTGATCCCATTAATGAGGTCTGACATGTAGGGTTGATTCTTTGTACCTATGATGGTGGATGTGTTGGCATAAGATGTTGATTATGAGGATGGATGGTGATGGATGTGTTGGTGTAGGATGCTGTTTGTGTGAACATATGGTGGCTAGAATGTTGCTGTTTGTGGTTTGGATGACAGTGAGTGTGCTAAATTATTGTATTCGGATATTGTGTGTGTATGTATGGAGGTGGATGTGTTTAGGGTATGATGTTGGTTATTTGGAAGCATGGTGATTGGTTAGTGTCAAGTCAAGTCAAGTCAAGTCAACACTTATATAGCGCACTACATACCCAGAGGGTCTCAAGGCGCTTGAGGAAGGGGGGGAATTTTACTTATGGAATATCCAAGTTTTTAGTTGTTTTCTGAAGAATAGGTGGTTTTGTGTAAGGCGGAGGTGGATGGGGAGGGAATTCCAGGTTTTGGCCGCTAAGTAGGAGAAGGATCTTCCCCCCATGGTGGCTTTGTGGATGCGCGGAACAGCGGCGAGGGCTTGATTGGATGATCGTAGCTGGTGGGTGGGGGTGTAAAAGGATAGGCGCGTGTTGAGGCATTCGGGTCCAAGTTCGTAGAGGGCTTTGTGTGCGTGGGTGAGGAGACGGAACGTTATCCTCTTGTTGACGGGGAGCCAGTGAAGGTCTTTCAGGTGACCGGAAATGTGATCTTTGCGGGGAATGTCTAATATGAGTCTGGCTGAGGCGTTTTGGATGCGTTGGAGTTTCTTCTGAAGTTTGGCGGTGGTTCCGGCGTACAGGGTATTTCCGTAGTCCAGCCGGCTTGTGACCAGTGTGTGGGTGACCGTTTTTCTTGTTTCGGTGGGGATCTAACGGAATGTTTTTTTGAGCATGCGTAGGATGTTGAAGCATGATGATGATACGGCGTTGACTTGTCTGGTCATCGAGAGTGAGGAGTCCAGGATGAAGCCCAGGTTACTTGCGTGTTCCGTCGGTATGGGTGCGTTTCCTAGGGCCGGTGGCCACCAAGAGTCGTCCCAGGCGGAGGGGGATGTACCTAAGATGAGGACTTCCATTTTGTTCGAGTTCAGTTTTAGACGGCTGTTCTTCATCCATTCGGCTACTTCTTTCATCCCTTCGTGTAGGTTGGTTTTGGCGGTGTTTGGGTCTTTGGTGAGGGAGAGGATCAGCTGTGTGTCACCTGCGTAGGAGATGATGTTGAGGTTGTGTTGTCGCGCGATGGTTGCGAGGGGGCTCATGTATACGTTGAAGAGGGTAGGGCTGAGTGAAGATCCTTGTGGTACGCCGCAGATGACTTCGGTGACCTCTGATCTAAAAGGGGGGAGGCAGACTCTCTGCGTTCTTCCGGCGAGGAACGAGATGGTCCAGTCCAATGCTTTTCCTTGAATTCCGATGTTGCTGAGTCGTTGTATAAGGGTGCTATGACAGACTGTATCAAAGGCTGCGGAGAGGTCAAGTAGTATGAGATCGACTGTGTCTCCGTTGTCCAGTAGTGTTCGAATGTCGTCTGTTGCTGTGATGAGGGCGGTCTCGGTGCTGTGTTTGGCTCGGAAGCCGGACTGTGAGGAGACGAGGGATTTGTTGGTTTCGAGGAAGGCGGCGAGCTGGCTGTGAACTGCTTTCTCAATGACTTTGGCAGGGAATGGGAGGAGCGAGATGGGGCGGTAGTTTTTGAGTTCGTTGGGGTCTGCTGTGGGTTTTTTCAGAAGGGCGCTGAGTTCGGCGTTTTTCCAGCTTTCCGGGAAGGTGGCGGAGTTGAGGGAGCAGTTGATGACGTTTCGGAGATGGGTGCGATAATGGAGTCTGCTTTGTTGAAGATGTGGTGGGGACATGGGTCTGTTGGGGATCCTGAGTGGATGGAATTCATCAGGCAAATGGTGTCATCAGTGGTGATTGGGTTGTAGTTGTAGTACTCTCTCCACCCTGCTATCTCAATGTGTGCTACCCTGTCTCTGTTGCCCCGTTATGTGAAATAGCTCCTTTAAATGGAAGTTAGCCTCACCTATGTTGTCACTTTGTTTGCTGGTCTTCCTCACCACTGCAAACCCTCTATGTGTCCCTTAGCCACTGCAGCCCCTCCTTATGTCCCTGCTTCTGCAGCATTCTGTCTTTGTACCTGGCTTTGTGTGACCCAATGTATGCCCCTGAAGCAAATACCTGCCATATTGCCTCTCTTCTGCTGTCCTTCTGTCTGCCACACTGCCCACATCTGTCCTTCGCATGACCTCTTACTCAGTTCTGTATGCCAAAAAACACTTCAATCCCTCTGGCTTTCCCTATCCTGCATCTAAGTCCTACCCTTGCAGCCCCTCTGTATGCTTCATGGCCTCTCTCTGAGAAAGTATGTAAACCTCAACCCAGCTGCAGTCCTTGTATATTTCACCCTGATATGTCCCTACAACCCTTTGTATGCTTTCCACTGTATAATTTTGACAAAAGCAACATGTCTGGCTTCTAACAAAATAAATGCTAGGCAAATCTATTGACTTTGTCATATTTTGTAAATTTCCCCTGCAGTTTGTGAACATTGGGAGAGATTTAAATAAATAAATTAGACCTGAGGATCAGAGGGATGTTTGTTTTACTTCCTTGTTATGATGAACGATCCTGAACTAAGGATATGGCCATTAATGTGATGTCCAGTTATGCCTTACCTGGAACAGAATTGCAACATTTATGAATGGATCTAAGGTGCACAGAGTGTAAAGGTGTAACCACAGCTTCCCGATATGACATAATTCAGACGGTATTTGGGCAAAATACCAGAAACACAAATATCATGGGACAGAATATGGTGTCAAAAATATAGAGGACAAGCATACTGTGTAGGTAATTTTCTATGGGTACATAACGTTTTACTATATATAACTCTACATGTATGTACCTTGATAATATATATAACTTCAAGGTACAGAGATCTGGAGTTAAGAATACTACATTTATACTTACTTATTTGCATTTACCTTCTCAATATTCTTGTCCTCAATATTTTGGGCACAATACTTTGTCCACACAATATTTGTATTTACGATATTCTGTCACTGATCCATTCCATTCAGACATCTGGAGAGAGGTCCTTGAAAGGACTCAGGCTTCTTGAGGCAGTATGGTTGAAGAAAGAAGGAAAGGTCAATGTGTATAGAGGTGCTGCAGAATGGCAAAACTGGACAGAGAAGGAGAGGAAGATGGCTCTGAAAAAGAGATGCAGTTAGATTATATGGAGTTGGCAAGAAAAACCAGAGGCAGAGGAGAGATAGAGTAGGTGTTGAGAAATGGGACAGAGGAGGAGAGGGAGACAGTAGGCAAAAGATAGATGGAGATGGGGTGTCGTGATCAGATCAAGAATGAGAAGAAATTGGGATGGGGGACAATGAAGATGGCTGATGGGAGTAAATACTTCAAGGATGCACTTTAAGCATCCATGCCCCAGCTGCTACCTGGAGATTAGAAGTAAGTCCTCTACAACCATTGTCCTAAGGCCTGACCATGATTTCAGGCAATTGTTTGGGTTTTGAGAGGTATTTCGCTATTCATAGTATACAATTGCCTTGATTTAGCTCAACAAAAAGGGAAATGAGATGTTTTGATGAGCATGGAATACAAGGAACTTCTTAATCAAATTATTTCCTTATGTGAACAATTTCCCTCTGATTGCTGTAAGTTAATCCGCATTTTCTATTAGGGTTCTGGGGAGGCATGTATACCATCCCTAGGGAAAGGACTCTTTAAGGTGTACAGTGAAATAATATTTGATTCTCCTAAAAAACAGATTTGGCATGTTCCTGCATTCTCGATCTAGGGCTGAAGACAAGATCTAAGAGTATGGTGAATGGACTACCTCTCACCTATATTGTTCCTTTGAAAACATTTGCTCCTTTTCTAAAGGACAATAAAGACAAAGTATTACACTACCTAACATGTCCTGTTTCTGGTAATCATTCCAGTCATGTTAGAAGTGAGATTGGTTTTACAACCATTATATTCCTGTACCCTTAGGGAACATGATTCATAAGCTGGTTGCCAAGGCATCACCAGCAGATGGGAAGAATGTACAGGTTGGCCAACAGAATGTAGAGGATCTTCTATCCGCCCTAAAATATCAGGATTCTCTAATTGCAAACAATAATTGTCAGAGCTCCGCAGGCAGACGCCGGGAGACTCGTTTTTTTTAAAAATTGTTTGAAATTGATTTTTACCTGTGTGAAACTGACAAGTAGCCTGTTGCCTACTCTTCCTCAATCTTAAAATCCAAACAGCGTCCTTGGGACGACTGTAACGACCCCCTGATCGCCTCCCCGGCGACGCTCAGGCCACGCCCACTTTCGAGGCCACGCCCACTCCGTGACAGTATTTAGAGCGCGCGCATTGGGAAGCTGCCGCCAGAAGTGTCAGAGCTCCGCAGGCAGACGCCGGGAGACTCGTTTTTTTAAAAATTGTTTGAAATTGATTTTTACCTGTGTGAAACTGACAAGTAGCCTGTTGCCTACTCTTCCTCAATCTTAAAATCCAAACAGCGTCCTTGGGACGACTGCAACGACCCCCTGATCGCCTCCCCGGCGACGCTCAGGCCACGCCCACTTTCGAGGCCACGCCCACTCCGTGACAGTATTTAGAGCGCGCGCATTGGGAAGCTGCCGCCAGAAGTGTCAGAGCTCCGCAGGCAGACGCCGGGAGACTCGTTTTTTTTAAAAAATTGTTTGAAATTGATTTTTACCTGTGTGAAACTGACAAGTAGCCTGTTGCCTACTCTTCCTCAATCTTAAAATCCAAACAGCGTCCTTGGGACGACTGCAACGACCCCCTGATCGCCTCCCCGGCGACGCTCAGGCCACGCCCACTTTCGAGGCCACGCCCACTCCGTGACAGTATTTAGAGCGCGCGCATTGGGAAGCTGCCGCCAGAAGTGTCAGAGCTCCGCAGGCAGACGCCGGGAGACTCGTTTTTTTAAAAATTGTTTGAAATTGATTTTTACCTGTGTGAAACTGACAAGTAGCCTGTTGCCTACTCTTCCTCAATCTTAAAATCCAAACAGCGTCCTTGGGACGACTGCAACGACCCCCTGATCGCCTCCCCGGCGACGCTCAGGCCACGCCCACTTTCGAGGCCACGCCCCCCCCCGCCTATATCATGTGTTGCCAGCGGAAGCGCAGCGGACGAGCGCAGCGGGAGCGCCGTTTGCGCGCCGAAGGCGCACCTAAGGCAAGCCCGTCTGCGCCCGTCCGCGGCAGACCGGGGCACGGGGCCAGACCCCCTGGCCCTCACCCCCCAGATAACCGCTACGACAAAGAAGAGCTCCTCAGCCTTCGCAATAAACATCTCAAGGTATGTGAGCACAGTATTGATCTCAGTCGTCCCACCAACCCCTGTGAAAACTGCGGCTTCACCCTTAACAAACACTCCAAAGCAAGTGCGCCCAACGGCAACGTCCAACCAGAGCACAGTAGAATAATCAGTGGCGCTCTACTCAACTGTCGCTCCCTCAAAAAACATAAATTGGAAGTATTCGACCTTTTAACTGACAATAAATGGGACCTACTATGCCTTACTGAAACTTGGCTGGACGAAGACTCAGACCCTGAAGTTAGGGAGGCCCTGCCCCCAGGCTATGCAATTTGCAGGCAGGATAGACCTAAGGGAAGGGGAGGCGGCATTGCCATAATCTACAGAACGAATATGACATGCATCCTCGAACCTATCACTATAACAGATAGCGAAACTGGAGTTTTCTCCATCGATATTGACAAAAATACGGTCATCAAAGGCCTACTGATCTATAGACCTCCGGGAGGTAGCAGAAACTTTACGGAAAGTCTTATCCAGAACGTCACCCCACTGGCTATGAGATATAGGAAGTTCATTGTATTAGGGGATATTAACCTCCACATTGAAGACCTTAACAACTCAGCTGCTCAAGAATTATGCCAAGAGCTGCAGATCCTACAATTAGTCACTACCTCCCACGTCCCGACTCATCGCCATGGGCACCTTCTAGACCCCATTTTTAACAACATGGAGGATTTGAAACAGGATACTCCCATTCCTTTGCCGTGGACAGATCATTTCTTAGTTCCTTTTCACTTCCTAGTCATGCCTCATCATATAAAAACTCACCATGGCGCAAATAAACTGCAGAGAAAATGGGCCAGGTTCTCCATGGAGTCCTTCGAACATCACTTCCTACTAAACGGTTCCCCTGCAGACCTAGGAGTGGACGTTGACAGAGCTTGCGCAGCCCTGGACGAACACATCACTAAAACCCTGGATATGACTGCCCCTTGGGCCAATAAGGGCCCGGAGCGACAAACTAAAACTGCACCTTGGTTCAATACAACTCTTAGAGAAACCAAGGCAGCCTGTAAAAGGCTTGAACGCGCTTGGAGAAGGAACTACTCATCAGAGGCAAGAGATGTTTACAGAGCTAACATAAAAGAATATCACCTCCTAATTAGGAAAGCCAAGGCGTCCTTCTATGCGGATCGAATAGATAGTGCTTTATGTTCTCCCAAGGAACTCTTTAGGATTTATAAAGAGATTACAACACCTCCCCCTGTCTTAGAGCAGGCAGATACATCAGCACAATCATGTAACGCCATCGCGGAATTTTTCCATAAAAAGGTACGCGACATTTACAACAGTTTCTCAGATGATGCCAGAACTGGCTCTAACCTTCTTCCTCCTCACGAAGAAGCAGCGTGGGAGGCGACGATCGAAGACTGCCTCACAGTATTCCAGACTCCGTCGGAAGATCTCCTGATAGCCATTGCTAAAGGCATTAAATCAGGTTCCCCGCATGATCCTGCCCCTGCCAAATTTCTGAACAGCGCCATGAGTCATCTGGCACCCTATGTTGGCCATGTTCTATCTACCTCCTTTGACACCGGCAAGGTCCCTCTCCGGTGGAAACAGGCAGTCGTACTGCCTCTGAAGAAAAAACCCAACATCAGTGCGTCCCAGCTTAGTAACTTACGCCCCATTTCGCTTTTACCCTTCTTTTCTAAACTGGCGGAAAAGCTGGTTAACCAACAACTCTCCGCGCACATAGAGTCCAGAGGCCTCCTGCACACCAACCAATCGGGCTTTCGTGCACGCCACTCCACAGAATCAGCCCTCCTTTTTTCAACTGAGGCACTGAGGAGGCACGTAGATGCGGGACATGTGGCAGCACTAGTGCTTCTGGACCTCAGTGCAGCCTTCGACACTGTAGCACATCATACGCTGCTGCAGTGTCTGAAGAAAGGAGGGGTGACAGGCCGGGCCTGGTTATGGCTGGAATCTTTTCTCACCAACCGCAGCTTCTCGGTAGAGCAAGGAGGAGCACGCTCCGACACCTTTGACCTTGGTCAAGGAGTGCCGCAGGGCTCAAGTCTCAGTCCAACCCTTTTTAATCTATATGTCACCCCAGTGGCTTCTACGGCAGAACGATATGGGGTAGAAGTAGTGACATACGCAGACGACACACAGTTGGTGGTCGCTCTGACCCAACCTGCTGAACAATCTGCCGCTAATTTCTCAGCATGCCTCCAGGACATGGCGGGATGGATGGCGAAGAATTGCCTCCGTCTTAACGGTGACAAGACTGAGGTGCTGATTGTTGGAAAACCTCCCTCAGTCTGGACATCTGCCTGGTGGCCACAGACCCTGGGGCCCTTTCCTACCCCTAGTGATCAGGTCAAGAATCTGGGAATATGGGTGGACTCGAAATT
Organism: Lissotriton vulgaris; assembly: GCF_964263255.1. NCBI lineage: Eukaryota > Metazoa > Chordata > Amphibia > Caudata > Salamandridae > Lissotriton > Lissotriton vulgaris. The sequence continues at coordinate 1,691,389,202 of NC_141694.1, forward strand.
GGACTACGACTACCATACCAGACGGGTAGCCGGTACGTGCTTTTCGATCTTACGGAAACTCCGCAAAACCATCGACCTGCTCCCTGAATCATCTAGGAAGACCCTTGTCCACGCCCTGGTCACATCAAGATTGGACTACGGCAACGCCCTATATCTGGGGGCCAATGCCTCTAGCCGGCGGCGACTGCAGACTATCCAGAACGCTGCCGCCCGCCTGGTCCTCCGGTTGCCCAGTAGAGCCCCCTCAAAAATATCCCTACAGACTCTTCACTGGCTCCCGATCAATGAAAGAATTGATTTCAAAGTCCTTTGTATCAGTCATAGGATAGTACATGGCAAGAGCCCGGCCTTCCTTCAGAACCTTTTATGCCCCTACACGCCCACTCGTCAACTCCGCTCGCTAGGAGCAGGCCTCCTCGCTGTCCCCAGACACAAGAAAGCCAGAATGGGAGGAAGATCCTTTCGCATTCTGGCAGCACGTAAATGGAACTCTCTCCCCCTGAGCTTAAGAGCGGAAACATCAGAGCTCATCTTCCGTAGAAAGCTCAAAACATTCCTCTTTCCCAATGATTAGCCAGTCTTGTTTGTCTAACGGAGTCGATGGCTCTTCTGACAGCGCGGGGACACACGGAAGTGTAACCATGCGCTCTACAAATTCAGAAATAATACTAAATAATAATAATAATAATAATCAAGTACAGGACATGGTCAACCTGAGCATGACAGACATAACTGTTGCACTTCCATTGTCCTGAGTTTATTGTTGCAGAAATATCTCCCTGATTACTTCTTTGTCAAATTTTAGAGAATTTCTATGGGGGTGAAATTTCACCTAGAACAATGAGGCAAATACACAGCACCCCTATCATCTATGGAATTGCAGAACCATTACAAAGCCATAAGTACAATTAGGAGCACTCTTTATGACAAACCATACTGGAAAGGTTAAGTTATGACTCAGAAACAGATCTCCAAAGATCTCTTCACAAAAAAGATTTGTATATGGAAAGAGTACTAGAGCCCTTTATTAAAGAATAAATATCCAGGAGGCTGGTGGTTACAGCCACCCACTGCTAGTTAGAGGGTTATAGTTGCATTACTGGGCATACTTCTAACTGGACTAGACAGCATCCACACATAATTTTAAACTAAGTTATAGAAAGGACTTGTGCTTTCCATAGATCACCCAAGTTTCAATGCACCTCCAGAACCGTATCATCTTTCATGTCCAAGAGATTCCCTAAATACTCAGGGCCTCATTTATGAGAAATTACACATCGCTGCGTGAAAGCAGGGATGCGTCACTTCTCAGTGCGCCCTCCTTGCGTCATGATTGATGCGTCATATTTATAATATGACACATCATGGCGCAAGAAGTTACAGATACGTCAGTATTTCTGACGTATCTGTAGGCGCAAAAGTGACGTATTGCTGGAGTGTGTCACAAAAGTGACGCAACTCCAGCAATGTGTACTTTCACATGGGCAAGTCCCATGTTGTTAGTGCCTGCGTCAGTCTTACGCCTGCCATGATCAGGTGTAAGATTATGACGCATTAGCGGCCAAGAAATGGCGCAGTGAAATCTTATAGATTTCAGTGCGTCACTTCCATGACCCTTTCTTGCGTCAAAACGCCCCCCTTGCATACATTATACCTGGCGCAGGTATAATGTGGCGCAGGGGTTTACAAAGTGACACATCTACCTAGATGTGTCACTTTGTAAATATGGCGCAACAAGGAGCATTTTTTACGCCACTGGTGTGTCACAAAAAGTGATGCACCGGCGGCGTAAAAGTGACGCACGGCCTCATAAATGAGGCCCTCAGTGTTTCTTCAAAGCTCATAGTGCTATGAATGTGGTGACTGGGGACCCTTATCAACAGATATGCCTTGGGGGCATTATCAAATCTTCAGGGAAGCTCTGCATGAAAACCATATACTAAAGTAGGTCTTGCAACAAGTAATCACTGAATCTCTCCCATCCAAGATAGATGACCAATTTTGTTACCCAAAGGGTCAAAATATTGTAACTTACCAGAGGACAAGTCAAATCAATGTGTAGTACCAGTCTTACATCCAGTATGCAACCAAGTTGGTGGTGGACATCTAGGAAACGATGAACCTGAACAATATCTTGTAGGCGATTCTACTGGCTGAGTTTTATTCAAATATTAGGTGTTTCTATTTGTCATGATATAAATGCTAAATTTAGAGCCAAGTCTAGAAACCAAAGGAACCTAGAGCCATTACCGATAACATGCCTTCTATATGTCAGAGTAGAGATGAACCATGTTGATCCCTTGCTACCCTACTCAAAAGAACACTATTACAACCTTATCCTGGTTGTTGGAAATGACCATCTTTTGTGTGGTATTTACCAGATTTTTGCCTTCACTAGCTGAACCCATTTGTGTTAGCCAGAAAACTGTGCAGACTTTACTCCTGCTAACCAGTGATAAAGTGTTTGCGACCTTCCTTTTAAACATGATAAACTTGGTACATACCTAATTGGCACATTTCATTTACTTGTCCCCAATGTTTGGTATAATCTGTACCCAAGGCATGTAAATTAAATGCTACAAGTGGGTAGCAGCACTTGTTGTGCCACCTACTAAAGGAGCACTGTAAAGCATGTCTACAGGCCTACAATGCAGCCTGTCTGGGTAGTTTTAAAATGCTATTTTGACCTTGCAAAATAAAACTTTTTCCAGGACTAAACCTGCCTTTTTAATACTTATAAGTCACTCCTAATATAGGCCACAAATGTTCACAGGGCAGGTTGTTTGGTATTTAAAATGTAACACATGTATATTTAAGGTTTTACATGTCCTGAACATTCAAAATCATTGTTCATTGTAGCAAGGCTGGCTATTCAATTGGGAAACACTCTGTTACTTTATAATAACTTTAAATGTTTGACTTTTGTTTGGGCGCAGCTAGAAAAATGACCCAAGGACATTTTAATAGCGAATTAAATTACAACTTAATGATAAAGTCAAATTCTATATCACTATGTCACTATCTTTAAGATGATACTTTTAGAAAGTTGTTATTTTAAGTTGTAATTTTCCTGCCTAAGCCAAATGTACCTTTCTTACAGTACCCAGTGTTATATGACTCTTGAATGGCTCGCCTGTGTTGTGATGTGGATTACTCCCAGACAATGTATAAAAGACTTGGAAAAGGGGAGGTATTTTTCATCCTTGAGCAGGATAGCCTATGGGGTTGTACACATGCCCTTCCTGACCTTCCAATGGTACCTACCTTGTCACTGGCAGATGTAGCTTACGCCTGGGCCTGCTTCCCTTTGTCTTCCTTGTCTTTCTCATCTCCAAACCCACTGGGAGTGAAGAGCAGTTCAGAACTGGTTTAGAGGGACCACAAGAGAAGGTTTGCCCTTTTATCATATTCACACCTCTGGGTGGGGACAGGAAGCTCTGCCCATGGGAGGAAGGGTTCAGCCATGTTGGATGTAGGTAAAGAAGGGCACTGTAGGATAGCTTACAGTAAAACACACAAGACATGCTACTAAAGTGGATAGAGTCACCCCTGGGAACTTTATTGATTAGTGAGTAGCCAAGAGTTTCCCCCATACACAGGTTGACACTGGGCATACAGGTGGAATCCCTAGTACCGCTCTCAGAACACTCCTGGACCTGTGAAGAATCAGTAAGACCGCCCTGCTATCCGAAGAATCTGAAGGAAGACTGGCCTGCTTGCCGTGAACCCTGAACCCCAGAAGTGACTTCAAAGGTCATTTGGCTCACCTCCTGTTTGAGCTACATGGACACACCACACTTCCAAAGGCCTTTCCTGCAACTGCCAGGCTGACCAGTTCTAACTGGACCAGTCTTGGATCCCGCTGTTGGTCTTTCATGGATTCAATTTCGACCCGCAAGTGCTGTCTACATGGATGAAGGTGTATCACCTTTGGGCCAAAGTTTCAGCTTGCTTGTAGATCTCATTAGCCACAGCCTGCAGTCTTGCCCCGCCGAAAGAATCAGAGCTCCATAAAAGTGAATAATGTCAAAGGTAGAAATCTTTAGAGAGCAAAGGCCATCAAGGGACCTTCTTTGGGAACATAATTAAAATTTCTCTTGGATCATTCCCGCTAAAAGTCGAAGCCTTCACCGAGACCTCATCCAATGGGTATGAGACGAGGTGGAGTCCTCTTCTACCACAGCCTGCTGTTTTGCCCTCTGAAGATTTTTGACTACCATTCTAGAGTCGGAAGTTAAAAATGTTGACTGGGCCGAACCTAGTCTATGTATCCAACCCGTGCTCCATTGTGGTCAGCCTTAATTTAGGATATGTTCCGGTCAAGTACAATCAGATGACCACGGTTGTGGTTTAACATGTTTTGGTATTATTTTGAACTCTAAATTAAAAAAATCATAAATTAATAATTATTGGATTTTTGTAGCTGTTTTGTCACTATGGTATCACAGGAGTTTATACACGACCAAGCGCAATGAGTAAAAGAACCTAAAGGATGATTCATCTCAAATAAGGAGTCCTTGAAGTAAATGTTGTCACTGTGACTGGTTCAGCCATTAATTGTGCGTCAGTCCTGAAGTGCAAAATTTAAGGACTTAAGCCTATGGCACTGGCATTAGTTGACCAGACCATGATCATACAATCTACAAAGTAGAAGTGTGGAGATGTTACACTATCAGACAGAAGTGGAACATGTTGTTGACTATTAGCGGCAGTTTGTTGTACAAATCAGAAAGTGAGAAAGAGAAGATTTTTCCTTCCCCCCATTACCACTTGTTGAAGTATCTGTATTAATATGTAGTCCTGAAGAAGGTGGTTGGATGTAAATCAATGCCCATTCCAAAATGTGCTTTGACTATTTTTGGAGAAGTGATCCCAACACAAAACGCTGCAATGGATAAAAATGGAAACTGTTCTTCGTTGTTATCTGTTTGTTGAATGTGTAGTATGCTGGGTCATGGTATGAATGTAGTGTAAGATAGGGAGTGACCTTGAATGAGTTTCTCATTGAATTGAATGATACGTGGGAGTGTTTCTTGATTTTGTGCAAAATATAACAGTTTTTTCTTTTTTGTGAAAAATATGTGCTTGTCGCAGTACATGGAAGGAAATGTTAAAATGTACATGCAGACTTTTCTATGAAATGTGTTTATCAAGACCAATTATTTTGACAAATAACGTGAGATATCAACAAATATGGTCTGTACAATGATATTGTAGATGTAGCATACATTTATATGGGGAACAGAACCATTAGCATTTGCAAGATACATGAGAAGAAATAAAGGTCAAGTGTGATTTTTAATTTTTTTTTATAATTTAGATGAACGATTCAACCAACTTGCTGGCTACAGAGAATATAGGCATATACATACTGTTATATCTTACTACTACCTGGCACCCAGCTAGGCTGGATTTCCGAAATGGGTCGACCTTGCAGCGCCAATGAAATGCTCCTCTAAATGATCAAGGGAGTGATGTTGTTTATATAATAAACATCACTCATTTTGCTATGCAGAAGTCCCAGTCAGTCTGCCATTACTGATCCTACCATGACAAAGCTGTGCAGTGAACTTTAGCTTTCATACAGAATATTCAAAGCTTCTGATTATGTGCCTACAAAAATGTGGAAATGTTAGCAAGGTTAGATCTTGGAACAATATCCATACAAGAACGCAAAAAAAATGTATTAAAATGTCAACGTTCAGGAAAAGATGTCAAGTTTAAACTTGAGCATGTAAAATGTCCAAGCCTACATGTGACCACATGACAGGACTGAACGAGGTGAATTGACACAGAAGGGAAACAGGGTGAGCCAAGGCAGCACATAGGTGTTGCAGTGGTACAGTAGCACACAGTGGGATTGCACAGGAAGGAAAGCATAGAGAGGAGGCTGATGACACCAGAAGGGTTACAAAAAGGGGTGGTGATGGACGGAGCATCTGAACCAATCAAACACTCACACCCAGTCAACAGATCTGGGTTTAATCCATCACTGTTCTTTAGCCCACTCTGCCACCCCAGTTCAGACATGGCCATATGCAAATCAGTCTGACCCTGTGCCTCATGGGTACAGTCCAACCCGAACTGCCAAGCCATGCCTTCCCTGGACCGAAAACAAGCTTCCTAGGACCGGTTTCTGGCATTACAGCCGTCTTCAGCCAGGCATGCTTGAATCCAGTGGCAAAGTGAGCAACAGACTCAAGTCTGAGCATACCCTGCCAACCTATGGTGAACAAAGTGGTCCAAAAGGGTGGGGTGATGGACGGAGCATCTGAACCAATCAAACACTCACGCCCAGTCAACAGATCTGGGTTTAATCCATCACCGTTCTTTAGCCCACTTTGCCACCCCAGTTCAGACATGGCCATATGCAAATCAGTCTGACCCTGTGCCTCATGGGAACAGTCCAGGCCGAACTGCCAAGCCATGTCTTCCCTGGACCGGAAACAAGCTTTCTAGGACCGGTTTCTGGCATTACAGCCACCTTCAGCCAGGCTTGCTTGAATCCAGTGGCAAAGTGAGCAAGGGACTAACGTCTGAGCATTCCCTGCCAACTTATGGTGAACAAAGTGGTACAAAAGGGGGTGGTGAAGGACGGAGCATCTGAACCAATCAAACACTCACACCCAGTCAACAGATATGGGTTCAATCCACACCAGAAGGACTACAGTGTGAGTGTAGTCACAGAAAGGGGTAGACTGTAATGGTGCAGATGGACACCAGGTTTGGGGAAAGACACAATATATGGGCTGCAGGGTACTAGGGGCACAGAGAATGATGCTGGAGAAGCTGAAGCCATACATGATGTCTGCAGAGGTAAGGCAGCATCACATACAGTAGGGCTGGATGTGGTTTTGGTGCTGTACAGAAGTGAATCAGGGGAACAGAGGGGTGCAAAAAAAGGAACTGGATTTGGTAAAGGGCAGTACACAGTGCCTGTGATGGGTGCAATCAGGTGAGTGTAGATAGAGGGGCCATCAAGAGGCATGAGCACATGCAGGGTATATGTTTTGCTTTACACTCCCAAATAAAAGAAATTCAGCACTCCCAAAATGAGGCACTTGGTAAAGCAGGAAGAAACACCTGGAAAAGAGGCTCACACAACATGAAAACATCACAAAGCAATGAAACGTCTAGCTCATACACCACTGTTGAGGACACATCATTCTGGTCAGCTTGACTGGGAAGCCCTTTCCAGTCATCCAGAAGTCTCAATGGGACAGCAAAAATCTTCCTTGTGATGGTGCATCCACCCCAAGATTGAGCGCCAAAACTTCCTGCCTTTAATACCTTTTACTAACATGGAGAGAGACTTCTAGAACGTCCCCTCCCTTCATCTGTTGAAGAGCCAAGGCTGACCTTACCGGTCTGTTTCGAGGTCAAGACGTAAGCTGGCAAACCCTCTGTGTTTTGATTCAGAGACAGAGAAGTACATTCCTCTCTCATGATTTCAAACGCACATCCCACAAGTTTTGTTCCAGAAAGGCTGTTCTTCTTTGTGCTGAGAAGAAAGAAAACGTCCCACTCTGAAGCTGCAAGAAGGCACAAAATGGAATCATGCAAGAGGACAAAAATGATGTTGTATATTCAAAATGGAGTCCGTTAAAACACATACTGAAATGTCACCACAATCTCACAAATTAAAAATACATGTAGCACTACAGTATATTGGTGCAATCCAGGGCCACAGAGGTGTTGCAAAAGGTGTGCATGTCAAATAAAGGGGCTGCAGGGGTCATTTAGGGTGGCACATAGAGAGACCAAAAGGAAGGCAAAGGGAAACCCACCATCAGTCACCCACACAACCACCTCATATGCCAGCATGCTCGCCAACATGTGTCCACACACAAACCTCATATGACAAAATGACCACCATCATATAACACACCCACCATCCTATATTCACATAACATACAACTTACAACAATACATCAGCTGTCATATCTCATCACAAATCATATGATACAACCAATGACCCACTTCAAATATCCACACAATCACCACCATATTCTAATATATCAATCAATCAATCCAAGCATTTATATAGCGCACTACTCACCCGGAGGGTCTCAAGGCGCTAGGGGAGGGGGGGTCTGCTACTGCTCGAACAGCCAGGTCTTGAGCTGCTTCCTGAAGGCAAGGTGGTCCTGGGTCAGGCGGAGGTGGGTCGGGAGGGAGTTCCAAGTCTTGGCGGCCAGGTAGGAGAAGGACCTTCCTCCTGTGGTGGCTCTTCGGATGCGGGTGACGGTGGCGAGGGCGTGGTCGGTCGATCGAAGCTGGGGTGTGGGAGCGTAGAAGTTGAGGCGGCTGTTGAGGTATCCTGGGCCTTGGTTGTGTAGGGCTTTGTGTGTGTGGGCGAGGAGACGGAAGGTGATTCTCTTGTTGACCGGGAGCCGGTGCAGATCTCTCAGGTGTCCGGAGAAGTGGCTGCGACGGGGGATGTCCAGCATGAGTCGTGCTGAGGCGTTCTGGATCCGCTGGAGTCTCTTCTGGAGTTTGGCGGTGGTTCCGGCGTAGAGGGAGTTGCTGTAGTCCAGACGGCTGGTGACGAGGGCCTGGGTGACCGTCTTCCTGGTCTCGGTGGGGATCCACCAGAAGATCTTACGTAGCATGTGCAGGATGTTGAAGCACGACGAGGAGACGGGGTTGACTTGTCTGGTCATGGAGAGGGAGGACACCAGGATGAAGCCCAGGTTGCGTGCGTGGTCTGTTGGTTTGGGTGCGCTGCCCAGGGCGGGGGCCACCAGGAGTCGTCCCAGGAGGAGGGTGAAGATCCCAGGATGAGGACTTCCGTCTTGTCACGGCTGTTCATCATCCACTTGGCTACGTCTGTCATCCCTCCGTGTAGGTTGGCTCTGGCGGTGGCGGGGTCGTTGGTGAGGGAGAGGATCAGCTGGGTGTCGTCGGCGTAGGAGATGATATTGAGGTTGTGTTGGCGTGCGATGGCTGCGAGGGGGCTCATGTAGACGTTGAAGAGGGTTGGGCTGAGCGAGGAGCCTTGAGGAACGCCGTAGATGACTTCGGTGGCTTTTGATCTGAACGGGGGAGGCGGACTCTCTGTGTCCTTCCGGCGAGGAACGAGATGATCCATTCCAGTGCCTTCTCCTGGATTCCGACGTTGCTGAGGCGCTGCACTAGGGTACGGTGGCAGACAGTGTTGAAGGCCGCGGAGAGGTCTAGGAGGATGAGGGCTTCTGTTTCTCCGTTGTCGAGCAGGGCTCGGATGTCGTCGGTGGCTGCGATCAGGGCGGTCTCGGTGCTGTGGTTGGCCCGGAAGCCAGACTGCGAGAGTTCGAGGGATCCGTTCGCCTCGAGGAAGGCGGCCAGCTGCTTGTTGACGGTCTTCTCGATGACTTTTGCAGGAAACGGGAGCAGCGAGATGGGGCGGTAATTCTTGAGGTCTGTGGGGTCGGCTGATGGCTTCTTAAGTAGAGCGCTGAGTTCGGTGTGTTTCCAACTCTCCGGGAAGGTAGCGGTGTCGAAGGAGGTGTTGATGATGTCCCGCAGGTGGGGTGCGATGACAGCGTCAGCCTTGTTGAAGACGTGGTGAGGGCAGGGGTCGGTCGGAGATCCAGAGTGAATGGAGTTCATCGTGCGGATGGTGTCTTCGGTGCTGATCGGGGTCCAGGCGCGGAGGGTGGTGGTGGGGGGCGGTGGTTCAGTCGTGGCGTGCGTCGGTTGGGTGCTGAAGCTGTTGTGTATGTCCGCGATCTTGTTGTGGAAGTAGGAGGCGAGGGAATTGCAGAGGTCTTGCGAAGGGGTGATATCCTTGTTTCCGGCGTTGGGGTTGGAGAGCTCTTTAACGATGTTAACGATGTTGAAGAGTTCCTTGCTGTTGTGTGCGTTTTTGTCCAGTCGTTCCTTGAATGCAGTTTTCTTGGTGGCGTGGATCAGTTGGTGGTGTTTTCGGGTGGCGAGCTTGAGGGCAGTCATGTTGTTTGGAGTTGGGTCTCTTCGCCAGGCTTTCTCGAGTGCTCGGCAGCTCTTGAGTTCATCGTGAACCATGGGGCTTTCTTGCTGCTGGGTCTGCTAGGCGGTGTCTTCAGAGGGGCGAGGTCGTCTGCGCAGTTGCTGATCCACTTCGTGAGGTTGGTGGCCGCCAGGCTTGGGTTTGTTGCGCTGGTGGGAGGGTTCATGCTCAGGGAAGTCGCGAGCTGGTCGGCTGTGATCTTGTTCCAGCTTCTGCGTGCAACCTGTTGCTGGTGGTGGTGGATCGCGGTCCGTCTGAAGCTGAAGTGGACGCCGCTGTGGTCCGTCCAGTGGAGTCCGGTGGCGTGGCTGAAGGCGATGTCCTTGCTGGATGAGAACACGGGGTCGAGTGTGTGTCCTGCGTAGTGGCTGGGGTGGTCACCAGCTGCTTGAGACCGAGGTTGGCGAGGTTGTCCAGCAGGGTGGTGGTGTTGCGGTCGTTGTTGTTCTCCAGGTGGAAGTTGAGGTCCCCGAGGAGGATGTAGTCAGCGGAGGGGACGGCGTGCGGGCTGATGAAGTCGGCGATATCTTCGCTGAATTGTGTGCGTGGTCCCGGGGGTCTGTAGATGAGGGTGCCTCTGAGGGTTGTCTTGGGGTTGATGTGGATCTGGAAGTGCAGGTGTTCGGCGGGTGCGAGGGTGTCGTCGGTGTTGGTCGTGATGCGGATGGTGTTCCTGTGGATGATGGCGATGCCTCCTCCTGTCTGGTTGACGCGGTCCCTCCGGATGATCTTGTAGCCGTCCGGGATGGCGATGGCGATGTCGGGCGCTGAGGAGGCGTTCATCCAGGTTTCCGTGAGGAAGGCGACGTCTGGGGCTGTGGTGTTGAGCAGGTTCCAAAGCTCGACGGCGTGTCTGTGGATGGAGCGGGTGTTGAGCTGGATGCACTTGAGGTGGTTGCTGCTGGTGCTCGGCTTGGTCGGTGCTGGTGTAGTGCAGGTCCGAGTGCAGGTGAACTTGCAGGAGTGGCAGCAGAAGGGTCCGTGGGTGCGTCCCGGGGTGGCTCGATAGCAGCCCGGGATTCGACCGGTGTTGAGTGCGTAGAGTTCAGTGGCGTTGTAGGTCCGGCGGGTGGGTTGGTGTCTGCGGGGACCAGGGGTCCTGGCACTGGGTGCGGTCCAGGCGTGGACGGGCACAGACGGGCTTACCTTTGGCACGCCTTCGGCGCACAATTGGAGCGCCCGCTGCGCGTCAACGCTGCGCGTACGCCCGGTCGCCATTTATGGTGAAGTGGGAGGGATGGAGGAGCTGGGAGGCGGGAGCGGGGAGGGTACAGAAGAAAAAGGGGGCGTGGCCGCGAACACGGCGGCAGGAAGCGGGGAGCGGGGCGGGGGGCACAGGGGCACAAGTTACAGGGGCACAAGTTGGAACAAAACGACACGGATGATACAAGTACAACAAAGCAGAATATACCGATCACCATGGACCCACACAACCAACATCATATGCTACCATATTAACCATAATAAAGCCAAACAACTCGCATCACATACCAAAACACCCACCATCATGCTTCAACACACCCACATGCCGACAAACCCATTCTGAATAGTCAGCATGCATAATGTCAACGCAACGAACAGCATACATCCATCATTCAAACAGCAATACAATCAATGTTAAAGGTCCACATTCACCATCCACCATCATACATCCACAATCATACATCCAAAAAATCTCGTACACACACATGCATGTTCATATGTCAACACAACGAATTTTAGACTGTGGTTTCCGGTGCTTAGCACTGGCAATTAATTTGCAACACTGAACTTGTGACAGTCTGCCACAAGGTGATGCTGTTTGGGTAATTTAGAGGTGACCACAACAACAGTTAATTAATAATTCAATATATATTAAAAATGACTATTACCTGTGCCGCCCAAGCCAATCTTACATCTTTGGAAGCCTGGAATAGTCTAAATTGTCACGCTTGCCGTAGTGTGATGGTTAGTAGTTGTCTTGTTATCATCATTGGCAGCATGGCAGGGACAATGTGGGGTGCAAACTATTAGCCTACGAGAGTCCTGGCACTTATTTTTGTTTTTAATTCAGCACTGTCGCACACCATCATGCATCTTTTTACAAACTCAAAACAAAATCAATTAATCTACCAAACACTTTCCAATGTAAGTTTTCTCAAGTAATATCAGGTCTGGAGTGACAGTTAATAGTTGGCTTAGGAGTTGTGCCACAAGGTGAGGGTACTTATCTTTCACATAATGTTCATTAGAAAAGAAACTTACTAATAATTCTAAAGTTGAAGAGAGTTAATGTTGATGAAAGTGTTTATAGTGGTTTTACCATGAAAACTGAAGTCCAGATGTACAAAGCTATTCAACCGTTACATACCTTGAAACTCACTACATCACAGGAATTGAAATCACTAACTGGCTTTTAGTGTTTACTAAAACCCATTTTGTGATTCTGTAAGTAGTTACCTAATTGCAAAATGTGTTTGGAAATTCATAGATAATTACAACATAGAAGGGGTGTTTTTAGGGTGCCCCTTTAAACTGCGATTCAGAATGCTTTGTATCAATAATTAACTTTACCATTTATTTAACATCTTTTTGAATATTAGTACTCTCTGAAGTAAACAGCAGCTCGGAGCAGCTTTTAACCACTTCCCTCATCTCCCTCACCATTAACTAAACTATCATATATTACCGTCAGCTTTGAGTATCACTGACCCCCTTGAAGCTTCAACTCTCACCAATCATGGCCCTTCCCCCACACCGATGAGCTCGATGCAGTCAAACCGCTTGAAATAACTTCCTATAAAATGCAAGCGTTTCCATCATCAGTAAGGGCATTTATATTCATTTTGGTGTTCGCTTCGAATGATTCACCGCCAAGTGTTTGCGTTCAAGAGACCTCTATAATAACAGTTCTGGCATCAGTTTGAGTGACATGAAATAAGAGACTCTACATTTCACGGGATGCCGAGTGTCACGACGTGTGAGCATAATGGGCCTTATTTATGAAGCACTTGCGCCGCCGATGCGTCACTTTTTCCCATGTTAAAAGTGACGCACCGGCGGCGCAAGTCCTTCATAAATAAGGCCCAATGCATTTATAAAACTTCAATGTAAGAATCACGTGTTTGAGCTCTGAAAACTGTGCCCGGCTGATGAGTGTGCATTTATTTTCAGAGGACAAATGTTATCCTTACACGGACAAATTTTAAAAGAGAAAATTAGCAATCATTTTGGAAAGCGGGTCCCTCCCGTTGGCATCATTATCCTCAAAGACTAACGAGGCCCCTTGAGGGTCCTCGCTTCTTACCTGATTTGACCCATTGTCCTTTGATTTCCCCAGCGGCTGCATGGGGACTTCAGATCCAATTGATCAGCTTGGAATTGTTCGATCCTTCTCTTGTTGATGAACTGTTATTAACTCTTCCTTATCCTGCAGCGGAAATGGAATTGCATATAAATCAAACATTTACCAGCTCAGCAATGCATGGTTTTAGAACTTTCGTTTTGCACAGTGCATTCTGGATCTCCCTATTAATGATACTGTAAGAGTTTTATCGGCTAGTTTGGTACCTGAGGGTCTTTGGGAATGACAGGTGTCGGATATTTTCTTATGAAAATGCAAAAGAAATTCTGAAATAGTTCCCAACATAAGGGAAGTAGCCCACTAAGATACACACGTGGTGCTACTTTTCGTTGGAGTAGTAAGCAAGTGCAAGATATGGATTGCATCCAGAGGCCAGATGAACGAAATCGCTTGTTTGCGATTTCCTAATAGCGAATTTTAGCGATTCGCTATTAGGAAATTGCAAACTGCGATGTACAACAGTGTGTTTGAAACTGTTAGCAATTTGCAGTTGGTCGCAAATGGACCTACCTCATGAATATGAATGCATACCCATTAGGAATCGCTAAAATCACAGGGAAGGTGGCCTACTGGGGTCAGGAGGCCACCATGTCCATGACTGCTTTTAAGTTAAACAGGTTGCATTTAAAAAAGAAAATGAAGTTTTCTTTTCATTTTTTTAAGGGCAGGCAGTGGTTTGTGGGATCACTGCATGCTCAGAAAAAAAGTTTTCGCTGCCATTCCCAAAGAGAAGTGGTTGGTCGCATCGAGACCCCTTCCCATTTGCGAATGGGTTACCACCTACTTGAAGTAGGTGGGAAAACGAGAATGTTTTGTGACCGCATTTCAGTCAAAAAATATTCTTACTTACCACTGCGATTCGGTATTAGGAAGGGACGCCTTAAACATACCCCTTCCTTGTAAAAGAATCTGTATGTATTCGCAATTCCAAATTGCAATTCTGTAACATGTTACCCAATTGTAAATTGGAATTCATACATAACAAAATGCTTTCTACCAGTAGCAGACGGCCTGAATCTGCGACCCGGGTTATTTGCGACTGGTAAAATGCATGATACATATAGCTCTATATTATCCAAACTGTAGTAGCTATGTTGTGCCCATGTATTTCAGATCTACAGAAGGGGCATTTAAGAACCTAGTTTAATTGCCAGAGAGAGTGGAGGTGACATCATGCACTCTTTGACACCCATTAACTTTACAGGGTTGATCGATTGTCTGAAGGCTAACCATTCATCAGCTTCACCTTAGCTGTTGTCAAGGAAGGGCAAGGATTGGACATTGTGCAAAGTGAACATAGCTCTTAAAGTGTGGTTTGCTGTTTGCTAGAGCAAACAAAAAACAGAGATCGCAGTTACTAGTCCTGGCTAGCCTATGATGCCCACACCCAGTGCAGGTCCTGCCATGGCACACAAGTATGGTTGTACGTGGACTGAAAAATCCCAAAAAAGCAACCTGCTGTTGGCTCAAATATCAGAACTGATTGCAAGTATTACACATGATAGGGGTCTCTTTTAAACAGGTACGAATCCTGTTGCATAAAATGTAGTGCCTGGACGCAGTGCTTATGGGAATTGTAATAGGGCTCAGCAAGTCAAGTGTGACCAGTGCAGTAGGAAGCAATAAATTCCAAGCACAATAACAGTTGACAGCCTACCCGTGCATGGGGGCCTCCCTTTTTTCACAGAATGACGATTTACTGAACAGAAGGCCAGATTTAGGAAGCCAAATAGCGACCGCAAACGCCAAAATTCGCAGAATTTCAGCCTTTGCAATCGCAATTTTGCTCTGAGCAATGTAGGTAAGATTAAACCTACTCGCAAAATAAGGAATCGCAAAAATTGCGATTCCTTATTTTGCTCTTGCATTTAAGGAATCGCAAATTGCGATTCCTTAAATGCAATATAAGTAGCACAAAAGAAAGTGCACTTTAACCTTAAGGAATCGCTAGTTACCACCAACTTCAAGTTGGTGGTAATTAGCGATTTCCTTTAAAAAACACATTTTTTCTTTTTTACAGTGCCATGTGGCACACATTCATGCCTTTAGGGCATTTATGTTTCGCCACATGTGCACACATGCACATTTCAGGGGTGCAACAGGGTGTCCTTTTAGAACCCTTGCACCCTTGAAATTGCGCCCGGAATTTGCGAGTGCCTCTTGGTTACTCGCAAATTGCGGGTGCAAATCCTATTAATTCTTATGGGCCTCTTGGCCCATAGGAATGAATGGTATGGTATTTCTTGATTGCGAATCTCAATTTGCAATTCGCAATTAAGGAATATTAAGGAATAGCAAATATTTTTGCGATTCCTACCTACATTCAATTTAGCGAGTCCTTAATAGTGATTTGGTATAAATCGCTATTAAGGACTTGCTAAATTGAATTTACCTACATCTGGCCCAAAGTGAATTACATTTTTAATGTGCACTATTCTATTTTACTTTGCATGTCCCGCAGAAAGGACTCAATTGCTGTGAAATAGATTTTGTTCAATAGGAGACACTCTGCTAAGCTTTCTCTTGGTAGCTGCATGCACGACCTTTAAAACCTCTGACTTCAAGAGCCAATTGACCAAATCAAAATAATGTTTGACTGGAGCAACTACATGTCCTTGTTATTAAGTCAGAGAGTAAGTTAGAGAGTGCTTATTCGAAAAAACCTTACACATATGATATGCTAACCCTGTGACAGTATTATTCTTTGTATTGTTCTTCTTGAAAATCAATAAAATACTTTGAAATAAAAAAATAAAAACATCTTCTGTGCTATGAGAGCAGACTTGTGCAGGTAGTAGTATGTGACACGAATATGTATGCATATATTGCATTTTTGTTGTTGTGGTGATGTATTTTTTCTGTTGCATTTTTGTGCTACATTATTGCATTACTGTATTACTGCGTTTTTTGTATTGCATTCTGTTTTGACTGTTTTGTGTTATGCCAATATGTTTTTATTGTGCTGTTATTTTACTTTTCGTTATATTAATGTGTTGCTTTATGTTATTCTCTGTACATACTTTAAAGTTGTTGTTACAAAGTTATCTTTGTGCCCTGGGCACCTCCCATTTCTTTGCTGACTGGTACTGATGGTAACTGACTCTGACTGTCCCTGGACTCTGCTTAACCAGGCCCAGGTCCAGTGCTATGCTGAAAAGACACTTAGAATTCAGTGAAAACACTTACATACAATAGGGTACACTAGGGGTTTGGGCACTGCTATGATTGGTGTGACCTCCCCTATAAGGCCCTAGTGCATAACAGGGCGGGATGATCAAAACTGCCTTTAAGTCCCTCGTTTATAATAGGGCATGGTTTAGAGGCCAGCAGCCCTTTGGGCACTTGCATGTGTACACCGCTGAGGCCTGAGTTCAATTTCAAAGCAACCCTGTGTTGCAGGACTGCTTTTAAAATGCAAATTATGCCCAAACTTGAAATTGGGGCACTTAAATATGAATAAACAGCAATCTTTTGGCACATTAGGTATCCCAAGAGTCTCCCCTAGGTGTTCCGGTGGTGGGGGGTCAGGTATTTATAAGGAGGACCCTTCTAAAATATGTTTTATATGTCTAGGGTTTAGTGAACTTGCACATTTCACTCCCCACATTATAGTAAAGTGGTTACCAAAATCAACGTTTGTGCTAGGAGCACTGTGAAGTGAGGGCCTGCAGCATTGTTGCATATTTAGAACCCCTAAGGCCTCACCTATGTGTTCTGGGGTGTGGGGACCTGTAGATATATGCAGGGTTCTTATAAAACATGTTGTATAAGTCCTGATGTTGGAAAAATTGCCCAAGTCATTTTCCAGATTGCAAATCCCCAGTCAGAAAGGTTAACATGGTAAGAAGTTATTAAATAATAATTTGTGCTAGAAGACTCATAAAACTGTCATTCAAGGACTTACTAGAATGGAATTGATAAATCCAACAATATGCTATTGTTTTATCCTAAAATGTACAGACAAGAAGTTATAAGACTTTCTTGACTGTAAGCCAAAATTCTGTGCTCTGTTCAGATTGGTCATAGTTGAGTGGATGGGTAAAACTGAGTTTATGAGGTGATAAGTAGCCCCAGGGGTTAAGGAGACATCCTTGGAGGACAGTGTTCTGCTACATAGGAATGTTAGAGCAGGGGGGATGGGTCGTAGACAATAATCTTCAATAGAAGGAAGAGACAGGCAGGAAAAAACAGTTTTATTTACACCCCTACTCTTTGAACCGAGCCAGATGGTAAGCTTAAGGAAGGAATCTGCAGATGCCAGGGGGAAGGAAAATATGGGGAGGAGTCATCCTGGAGGGTTGGCTTAGTTAGCTCTTACCTCCCTGCTGGGACTTTAGCCATTTGGAATTTTGGAAAAATAGTTCTTTCTTGGACAACATTGTGCCATTCTTGGGAGCAAATGGTCATGCTCTGGGGTGTAGTCCTCAATCTCTTGGGACAGGATTGCCTTTCTGTGTGACCCCTGAGAACACTGAATACGTATCTGAGAGGGCCAGTGCCTCTCAGTTCTGCTGCTTGAAACTTAGAGAAGAAGGATTACCAAGCAGGAAACTTGATTTGCACCAGAAGGCCCTGCACTCTGAAAGGACTGTGCCTGTTGCATTATCTTGAACGACATCACTTTGGATGTACCTTGCTTTAAGAGGAATAAAGAGGAACACCAAGTTGGAAACTCCTTTTCCACCACCAGGCCCTGCATTCTGACTGAATACGCCTGCTGCATTATCTGGAACTACAGCCCTTTGGATTTACCTTTTTCAAGAGAAATAAAGAGTGGACTCCCTGCAAGCTACAGGTAACAGAGCTCACCTGCATCAGCTCCACCAAGAGTCCCCTGCCAGGAGTGTATACAGTGAATTCTTTAGGGTGTTGTCCAGGTGCATTGTGGGAATTGTGGTGTCAACCTTTCAAGGACCATCTGTGGGCTTACAGACCCTTTGATCATGTTTTGGACACTTTGGATCCTCAAGAGGAACTTCAGGAAGAAATTCCAGAAGTTTGGTGAACTTTTGTGGAAAAGGTCCAGAGGGTGGCCGAACTCTCACAGAAAGGTAATCCGGCGATCCCTCACTGAGTGACTGCTGGAGGAGGCTGCACGACGTCTGATGGGAAATTCTCCAGAAAGGTTTCTAAATTTGAGGTAAAATCTTGATCGGGGGCTCCCCTTAGGGTATCTGGCCAGGGCTCTTCAAACTTTGTCCCGGTCAGAGGCGACTAAATGTCCAGAAGTGGCACTATTGGTTCCTAAGCACTAGAAAGTGTTTAATCTTTAAAAATTCATATCTCTGGGTCCCTACATTGGATTATTTTAGTTTTGGTTTCATTTGAAAGATACAAATATATTTCCTATTTTTATATAAATTAGTGTTGTATTTTTATTGTGGGTTGTGACCTAATTATTTACTTATTTGATGTTTTTAACTGCTTTGCATACCAGTCTCTGAAGTTAAGCTTGCCTGCTCGGAGCCAAGCTTCCGGGGGTTGAGCATGGGAATACTTTTCTGAGACCTATGCTGAGCCCTAGACTGTGGTAGTGGCCTTATTACCAGTGGCAGATGCACAGTTGCCACTACTAATAATCCACTTTTCAACAGTTGTGAAGAAAAGCAACTATATTTTCAGACAAAATCAGCATATTTGTCTTAGGTTCCAGTGATAAACCACCATTCATCACCATTACCACTGCCTAAGTTGGTGACATACTACTGGCCGGCTCATCAACTATGTAAGACATGAGTCAGTCCAAAACTATGGCTAAGACCAAGCTTAATCTAGCACTACCAGTGCTAACTTTTAGTCATATGGCCCAGACATTTCATATATATATTCACTGAAAATAATAAATGTTACAGGAATGTTATAATAAGAAAATAGAATAAAAAAGACCTTTGAAATTCACTGAAAAAAACAAAGGTTACAGGGACATAATAGTTAGGATCAGATTTCACACACATAAAACCATCGAAATTCAGCAGTTATAGTTATATCAAGAAACTATAACTTACACCCTTGGCATGCACTTCTATTTACTCCACATATTACATCAGCTATGACAGCTTCTGTAACATCATTGATAATATCACTGCAACATTTGCAATAAAATCATTGATGAGAAAACTGCGCAAGGTGGGGACATGAGTTATAGTTACTTTAGGGTATGATATATAGTTTCTTGAGATAACTATACTTGTAACTGCTGAATATCTATGGTTTAATGTGTGTATAATCAGAACCTAACTATAATGTCCCTGTAACCATTGGATTTTAGTGAATATATATTTTTTCTCTGGTATATTTAGGAGAATATGCCATTGACAACATCAAGTTTTGAATTAAAAAAACACAGAAATTCACCAGTTATATAATATTTAGCAGAGCTAACTATAGGTTGCTGCCCCCATGCACTGATTCTGACCTCACATATTACATCACTCATGACATGCTCTATTACCTCATTTATGACATCACTCATGACATCTCAATAGACATCATTGATGACATCACTGAAGACATCACTGATTACATAAACCAATGAGTGTGTTAGTTTGATTTATAGTTTACATAGTGGCAGATAACTATCATATTACTTTTCTACCTAATTTTGTACAGCCGGTATCTAGCTAATGTGTGTAAATGTTGTCACTTTAACCTTTGTTTTTTTCATTGAACTTTTAAGGTTTCTTTTTTTTTTAAACTGATATTTTTATCGCACCTAGCTATAACATTACTTTAACCTTTGTTTTTTTCAGTGAATTTCAAAGTTGTTTTTAAACAAAGTAATATTTACTGACATACGTAAACTCCAGCCCTTTGCCATGCATGTTCTTCGGCCAGTTCCTGTGTGTTCCAACCCACCTAGAGGCAGTCAAAACCCCAACAGGCAGCAAGCTCACACTGAGTATGACCTTTTGTCATTCATGGGCTTGGCCACAGGGCCCGGCTTGCAGCCAGGACTTGCATAAAAAAAACACAGGCAGCCATGTGGATCCAGCCTACCCCACGCACAACCAGGTTTTGCTTGTGCGTGGTGGGTTTAGCTGTAGGGCCTGTGAGGCAGCCAGGCTCTCTGCTTCCAGATCCCAGCAGGCAGCCTACCCTACACTGCACACATACACTTGCCGTGGGCTGTGGGGGGCCAAAACCCCAGGAGGCAGCCACCCCACACCATGCACAGTTTTTGCTTTGCGCAGAGTAGGGTTGTAATTTGGGCCCCTGGGACTACATGCCATTGGGTCAAAACATTTATATAAAGAGGAATGGGCTTGCAGCCCCCTTCCCAGACCATTAATTGCCACCATGGAACCTCATTCCCTGGAGCCAAATACAACTAAACAGGAGAGGACTGTGTTCTGGCCTCCTTCCCGAGCTTGAACAGGCCCCAAGGACCACATTCTTGGGGCCAAAAACAAAAGCAAATTGTAAGGGGAGCACACAGCGATCCTCCCCAAGCCTCCTTGGCCATTAGTGACCCCAACCCCTTGGGCTAAAAGTCTAAGTGGAGGGGAGCATGAAGCCCTCCTCCTTGAGCCTTATTAGATCCCAGTGATCCCGCCCTGTGAGACCAAATATAATAAAAAAAGGGGAGAGGTCAGATGACCCTCCTCGCCAAGCCTTATTAGGCCCCACGCATCCCAGTCCTCAGGGCCAAACCAATAAAAATGGGGAAGCGGCCATGTGAGCCATCTCCCCAAACCTCATTAGGCCTTCTGGACCCCATACCCCCATAGCCATATGTATTTTAAAAGGGAGAGAGACATCATGCTCCCCTCCCCAAGCCTCCTTTAGCCTTTGGAACCCCATCCCACAGGCCCCTATTTATTTTAAAAGGTAGAGGGCACGTTTCCCCTTTGCCAAGCTTTATTAGGCCCTGGGATTCCCTTCCCGCAGGGACTTTAAAGGGAGACGGCCTGCGTGTCCTCCCTCCCAGGGCCCTATTAGGCTCTGGGGACCCCATCTCTCAGGGTCCTATATAGTCTAATGGGAAGGTAGCCTATGTGCTCACCTCCCTGAGCCTTATTAGGCCCCAGGGAGCCCACCCCAAGGGCCATTTTCTGGATAGTGCAGACTGCTGTGCGCCCCCCTCCCCGAGCCAAATCACGCCCTGGGGACTTCATCCCCCAAGGCTGTATCTCTTTTAAAGTGAAGTAGGATGGGGTCCCCAGGACCCGAGAAGGCTTGGCGTGAGGGGCTGCACACCGCTTCCCCTGTTTACTTGTATCTGGCACCTGAAGATGTGGTCCCTTAGGCCCAATGGTCAAACCTATGCCATGTGTCTAAGAACCCACCCCCTACTGTGCACTGCTAAAGGCCCTGTGGCAACCGGCCAGGACTTTTGGCCAATCCCCCTGCCGAGGACAGCTGAAGGTAGTGCGCTGAATGGGATTGGCAGCATGAGGGGGGGGGGGGGTTGTTGCAGAGACTGGCTTCAGGCCACCCCTTGAGACAAACCTTTTTCCTCACATTCTAATGGCTGTGCGCAGTGGGGAGTTGGCCCTGCAGCCAACCCCCCTGTCAAGCTCTAAAACACCATAGAAATTCACTGAAAAAAATAAGATTAAGGTAACATTGTAGTTGTAATATTCAGTAATAATATAACGTTTTAATGAATGAAAACCACAGAAATTCATCTATTATAGTTGTGTGGCCATCACAAGTAATAGGTCCACAATCATCCTCACTGGGAACCAAATACCCCATTGTAGCACTTGACTCTCACAGGGTAGCAAAGAGGAGCAGTCCAAGGCCTACTCAAGGGAGGTGGTGTGGGCTATTAATCACTAATCACTGGCAAGCAATAATGACACCCAATAAATGATTGACCAGTCAGGACTTTTTCTTTAGAAACAGGAGAAGTACATTTATTACAGACACACTGCTAAATACTATGCAGTAATTTACAAATATATACACCGTCAGAAGGCACATACCATAGAAGACATTGTGTAACCACTTGTGAACCCCTGGAGGGGTCACCCAAACATATCAAGTGATTTTAAACAGTTGTTTGGTAAAAAACACATAACTTTTACACCATGAAACATTGTTATTATTACAGAAGGTTGAACCAATACACCATGTACAATCTTAAGGATAACCCAATAAAACATTTATCGGGAATAAACCTTGTGCTTGTGCATTCAATCATGCATTTGACATTAAACTATAAGTGTCAAATCAGCCCCTAGAGGGCATCACATTGGAAAGTCATTACATTTCAACACTACAGTCAGCCCAAGGTCATAGTAACACCAACATTACATCTGCATCTTTTCAGGCCTTTCAGATCTGACTGCATATAACCATACACCTGACCCCTTGCGGGAAAAACAGACCGGCTGAAGAGCAATAGCTCCAGCCATGTTAATGCATGAAAAGACATTGACATCCAAGGGAGGTAATAATTTTGGACTCACCCCCAACTTAGTGACTCTAAAGTCTGAGGTGTGCTGAGTTGATTGGTGGTGGTCCCGCTGTCCTGCGAGCACTACAAGCAGAGATATAGGCCTGAAAGTATTCAAGCAGCAAGGCCCTGCAAGGCATTATGTGGCGATTTTCTGAGATAGTAGTGAATATGGTATCAGTGGCTCTCCCGCTAAGCTGGGATGAACCGCGTGAGTTTATTCCTTTGTTTTCCTATTTTAAGTGACTTGGTGCTGCGCTTCCTTTAGGGTCGGGTGCCCGGCTCACCCTGGCACCCCACATGTGGGAAACAACCTTTAAAACGCAACTTTTACAACGCACTACCATTACAACAAAACTTTTAAAACGCAACATCCATTACAACGCATGCCATTACAACGCAACCATTACAACGCATAACACAACAATGCATACCACTACAACGCATGTCATTACAACGCAGTCATTACAACGCATACCATTACAACACATACCATCACAACGCATAGTACCCCCCTTACACTATCCAACACTTACCGTACTGTTGCACCCCCTGGAGTTAGAATAGTAATTTTAATTCCTACACTATCCAACACTTACCCTACTGTTGCACGCCCTGGAGTTAGAATAGTAATTTTTACCCCCACACTATCCAATACTTACAATACATGCAATGTAATGGCATGCATTGTAATGGTATGTGTTGTAAAGGTAGTATGCGTTGTAATGGAATGCGTTGTAAAGGTACTTTTTAAAAATTCGTTGTAATGGCATGCGTTGTAATGGAATGCGTTGTAATGGATGTTGCGTTGTAAAAAATGCGTTGTAAAGGTATGCGTTGTAAAAGTATGCGTTGTAACGTCATACATTCCCCGCATGTGGTGTCCTCGGTGGAGGGTATTTTGGGGAGCCCACCCCGGCTGCCCCTGCCCGCTCCCCAGACCGGCAGCACTGATGTGTGTTGCCGGTCCTGAGTTTGACTGGACAGAGTCCTTTATCCTGAGTGGGGGTCAGGGGGTTCCTCCTTCCAGTTCACTATGGCAGTCCCAGGATCCAGCAGCGAAGTGTGTAGAAATCTGCAGTTAACAGAAAGTCTACCATGGTGGAAGACTTTTTTTTTAACAGGGAGAAGAAGTTTCCAGAAAAGAGGCATCCCTGACCAATCCAAGGGTGCTACATCACCTCTCCACTCCTGTCCCAACCCTCCTGCACAGCATGCTCAGTTAGTCCAAAATGGCATCATCCAGATGCCACAGGTCACATCAGCTCCTGGGGTTTAAGGTCCAGCAATTGCTGATATCACTGCCAGGTACTTGCACACTGGAATTTCAAAGGGAGCCCCCAAGTGTGTTGGCTCTGTTTCTCTGGGCACTCTCCTTTGTTCAGTAATCATGGGCGGGCCCATCCATGTTACAGTGTGACCGTTGGGTGATTGATACTAATCATACCACCCCACCTCTTTCCTCCTCAGGAGCTGGGAGAAGAACTGCTAATTGCTCCTTTGATGTAGGGCAGCCTTTATTCCTGCTGCTGCAGACAATGTAATTAAATGGGTGCAGCATGGTGACAAAATGCCTGGGCTCTGATCCTGAGCTGAGTCAAGGAAATATGAAATCTCTGGATGACCCATAAGGCGTACAGTTATAATTTTGGAAGTTACATATTGTAGTGAAGACCGATATCTGCCTGCGCACATTGCTATGTTAGCATAAGCGCATTAGAAGTTTAAACGCCATTTTGCATCTTTGCCGCTTTCGCACACCACACTACATGTATCAGTTGCTGTAAATTAACCTGCTTGATTTTCTTCACATGCGACCGGTCTGCTTTCCACATCCCTAGACTTACAAGGCAGCCTCAGTCTTGTGCTCACAGTGTCATGGTCAAATAACAATGTATGCTGTTGGTTCTGGGTGATCGGCCCATGCTCTAGACATAACATGCACCCAGCTGCAAGAAGCTGAGACTCAAGTGCCTTTAATATTACACTGCATGCATGTTTGCAGGCACTTGGAGAAAACCTTTCCATCTACAAGAGAGCTGGCTGATCCTTTGATGTGATTCACCTAAGCTGATCTTTGAGGTATGGGGTTCCCTGTTGAAACATAGAGACCTTCTAATATTATAAAACCTTGTTTCGAGCAAGGGGAGGGTGGTACACAAGGCGCTATCTGACCTGTTTCCACTATCAGTATAATATGATTTCTCCCTTTGTGTTTATGGAATTGTAACAATGCTGATTGTTTTATTTCTAATCATATGCCTTGCTTATGTGAGCCAAAATACTGCATCTTAGAGTATGTAGTTGAAATAAATATTTGTAACTTTACCATGTCGGGCGCGCGCTGTGGTGGCGGCAAGATGGCTGCAGCCTGAAGAGCTCCTCAACACCGAGAAACGTCTTTGAAGAGTCTCTCCCACTGCAACGCTGCTGTCTGCCACAAAACGTGCGTCTGTTGGAAGATGCCACGAGTATTTCGGGCAAGTTTTCGGCTGATTTTATGGCTGTTTAGACTCTTTTGCCCAATGGTTCTCTCCGCCTCAGTGCCCTGGTGCTTGCGGACGCAATTATGAGCTTTCCCGTGACGGCGCTCAAACTACTGTTATGCTTCCTTTTTCAATGCCCACATAATGAGCTGGTCCACGCTGCTCCTACTTAACACCAACTGCTATTGGAATGAAATGCGATTTTCTCTTTACTATTTCATGACAGTTAGCGCCTCAATTTGTAACCTGGCAATGTTTCTCCTGTCAAATGTCTGAACTGCTCGCCTATCTGCCACTTTTGTTAGTTTGACGGAGTGCTGGGCTTTGTTACAACTGGTCTACTGATACAGGGCATGCTTTTTACAGCGCTGTCTAAGCTCTTGTGCATGCTGGTTCTCTACGCTTCAGTGCCCCTGGAGTTTGCGATCGTCATTTTGTGCTTTTCCGCAACGGCGCCAAATTAATTGTTATGCTGCTTTCCTCAAAACCCATATGAAGAGCTGGTTATCACTGTTCCTAATCTAACAGTGATGTTTTGTTTGGAATATAATACCATTGTTTTACTACTTCATTATATGCTTCTTTTTCTGAGACATTTCCAGTTTGACGGAGCGCTGGGTTTTTCCACATTTGGTCAACTGCTATGAGGTATTCTTGCTATGTATTTTTACAAAGCTCTATTAACGCACCTGGAGGCCTTCTTGGTGCGCAATATCTGTTGAATTAGTGGCTTGATATAATTTTGCCTCTGTTTGATTACTTACATGGTGATTTAGTTACCTCTTCTTGACCTTTATAATAATTATAAATAGCGTTTGGTGTCTGCCTCTACCACCTTTTTTTACCATGGCTCACTCACAGTCCAACAAGAACCATGGAGGTGCAGGTGCTTCTTCTGGAAGTCGCAAAGACTCTACAGCTAATTCTAGTAAGCAACTTAAAAAGGATCCTTCCTCTCTATCTAAATAACTTCTTCCCCACACATTAGAGGATGTTATCGATGAATTGCGCCTTATTCGCCCTTTTATGTCAGACACCACAGCCACTCTCCGAAGAATTGAAGAAAAGTGGTTGCGTCTTGAATTACGACTCTCTGATGTCGAACAAAAGGTTAGCAATGCACAAGATGTCATTGCTAAAGTTGACAGTTTTACCAAAGAGGTTACCCAACTCAAGAAACTACAGAGGACTAGGAAAATCGAAATCCACGCAATAACCATCTTTTACGGAATTCCGGTGGGGGTCCGAAGGTAACGATATGATCTCTTTTCTGAAATCTCAAGTCTTACAAATTGTTGGCCTTCCAAAATCAATGGATTTCAACATTCAAAGGGCGCACAGATTGGGGCCTCAGCATGCATCTTCTTCTTCTAAACAAGAGGTATCATTGGCTATTTTCTATTGTACTCTGACCTTATGGGGATTCTGAATGCTGTTAAACAACATAAACAGATGTTATGGTCTGGTCACAAAATCTTCTTAAGTCAAGATGTCTCAAAACCAACAGCCAGTCGGCGTAAAGAATTTCCTGATCTCAGACCAGCTTTGAAATCCATGAATGCTAGGTACGGTCTCATACACCCTTGCTTTTTCAAAGTAACCTATAAAGACAGAACATTCTCATTCGAGGATCCAGCTGACCGTCGGAAGTTCATCCATACTCATCGAGGAGAACCAATGGAACTTAGCAAGACTTGATTGTATTGTGATATGTTCTCTGATAAGCGTGGCTCAAATCCACTGGAGTGACCTACAGCACTCACCTATAATTACCTTACAGGAAGTCAGCCGGACAGTGGAGAAGTATAAACAAAAGTCTTTATTAGGCCAAACAACACTCATATGAGAGGGCCCTGTCCGACCTCACTCCTAGGAGTGCGAACGAGAGGACTGACTCTCTGCATCACAGCAATACATTATAATGCAATACAGTAAATGGGGTACGCCCCTTGTGGAAAGTTACCGAGCCTCAGACCAGTGGACAATGCTCTCATACAGCAGGCATCTGCACCTGCAAGGGATACATTATTATCTCTGCTCAAGGCCATGGAGCTAGGCTTCGGCGCCTCTGGGCATGAGAACATTACAGATAACAAGAAGTGTTAGTTTCGGTCACAGTGAGCCGAGAAACGAAAACTGCTGTCTTAGTATATTTCTGTATTCCTGCGGGAGGGGCATGAGCGAGCAGAGCCCGCAGGCACAGAGAGTTACACAAAATGGTGGCACACAGGCTAAGCTAAGAAACTAATATGGTCACGCATACATTTGAATATAAGTAATAGGTAAGAATATGAATTCAGCATAAGTGCATATACAAACTGCATTAGTTAGTCATATGATGCTAACTCACACGTCATCATAGGGTAATTAGAGCATCAAAAAGTGAATTCTATCAGACCCTCCTTTTAGCATCATTGGCTAACTATAGCCTCATTTATTTGCATAAAGGTAGTGCCGACATCCATTCTAGGGGCAGGACTTTTCTTTTTCAGTCTAGAACGTCTTCTGCAATAAACATTAACCAACTTGCATCTGCAGGAATTTCAGTAATCATAGAAGTGGCATATTGACCCTGTAACTTCTTTTTCGGACGTATATTTGCAGCACACATTGAACAACATGGAGGGAGGCAATATATGCAAAGGCAGCATGACAGAATTACACTCACCACTCCATCGTCGATGAGTTCTGTGGTAATCAGAGGGGGCCACATACACGGGAGGAATCATATAAGCCAGGTAGCACACCCCACCCCAAACCTCGGGCAACCATAAGTATCCATTTTCACAGCAAACAAAATAGACACTGGGTGGGGCAATCAAAGAGGGACTAACGGGCAGACATATGGAAGCAGTCACATTACAAGAGCTATTTCCAACCTTTATGGGACCCCTTCCCTCTATACAGAAAAATGGAGGAGGACCCACCACAGCCAGAGGTATCAAAGACTCGGAGCTGTCGTTACTCTTAGGGGGATGCCTATAAGACAAAGTGGCGTTCAATTTCATGAAACTATCCCTAAGTCGATCAGTATCATTAGGTGTCAAGAATCGACCCAACTTTTTCTCACATATCTCTATAAATGTCTGGTCAAAACGTCCGTCAGTATATATTCGTCCAAGGGAAGCTGAAGGCAAAGGCCGCACTCGCATTGTCATTGTCCACCCCCTATTCTGCAGGCGCGGAGTCAAAGAATCTGGCTGCTGAAAATATTTAACAAGACCTATAAGAGTATACCACCCCACACAACTATTCACTGGCGTTAAAGGGAGAGCGAGGAACCTATCTTTTTTATAGGCAGCAGAGGGTAAAAGCCCACAAACCCAGCAATCTGTCATGTTGGTAGTGGCATGTGCATGATGCAAAGTTTTAATAAAAACATTGTCTTTATAATTTTTACGTATCATTCTCTCACCATAATCGACAGTTATCATTTTGTGTTCCGGAACAGCAGTAGGTGTGGGTGCAAATGTATGAACGGGATAGTGTTTATCTAGGAAAAACAGTATTCCAAGAGTCACCAGAAAGGCAATCAAAACTATTATGATCACTACTATTTTACCCTTTCGGGGGAGGGCCAACCAGGGGGAATCAGGCTCACGTCTCGGGGGAGCTGCAAAAGGCTGCTCCTCATCAGGAATGGGCCGCCCAAAGGGGTACATTTCGAATAATCGTTCAAAATTATCAAAAATCAGAAAAATAAAAAATCACACTGTTACTAAAAAAAAATAGTCCCAGACAATCCTCAACCGGCCAGAGGGGTTCTTCAACCCTTAAAAAGGGATCTTCTCCCTGTGTCCTTCAAAGCCTCACAGGCAGGCTTTTACCGTCCTTACCTACTCCAACGTCGCTGTTCAACAATTTGAAACAAGGGAAGCACTTAATTCGGGCCCCGCGCCACTCTATAGTCTCAAAGAACACAATCTTCGGCTAAACACCAGGGCTCTTACAAGTCCATCCCTACCACTAAATCTTCTTTTTCAGAATGTCCACTAAGCCCTTCTTCCAGTATTTAGTCCATCATATTCCAGCACTGTACTTATTTTCTTCGGGGCCGCAAATTATAGCGAGTGCTCCCTGGCACTTCGGGGTCAGAAAACAAAGCAGGTGTATCAGTGGCAGATGCTGAACTTTCCGATATCTCTTTGCTAGCAACAAAAGGAGTGGTAGAGCTCACAGTATTCTCAATTCCGCTTCGCTCTTCTCCAATCAGTGAAGCATCCGAGAAAGGAACATACCTCGGGATATGTTCAAACTCCTGGTCAGCGATGCCATCTTGTACCCATTGATCATAGGGCAACGGGAGCGGGACCCTCTTCACATGAGAGGCATGGGTCAACGCTTTTCTGCCTTCAATCCGAAGCGCCGTGCGCGTAGTGAGGAGCACCTGGCGAGGCTCTGACCATCTCGGCTCCAAACAGGACTTCCGCTGATATCTTCGGACGACGACCCAGTCCCCCGGGTGGATGGTGTGTCCAGGCCCCTCTGGCAGCGGCTTCAGAGTGTCTGCTACCTGCTGATGAATAGAACGAAGATCTTTAGTCAAAGCATACAGATAATCTGTCAACAAAGGGTAAGGTATTTCAGTGAAGCATTTAGGCCTAGGCACCCCCCAGATATTGGCCGGGCGGCCGAATACCACTTCATGTGGAGAGACGCCCATTTTTGCATTTACAGTGACTCTCGTGGAAAGCAAAGCTAAGGGAAGTGCATCTGGCCAACGGAGACCTGTACTCTCACATATTTTGGCCATCTTGAGCTTGAGCGTGCCATTAAACCGCTCCACGAGTCCTGCTGCCTGAGGGTGTAAGGCTGAATGAAATTTCTGCGATATATGCAAACCTTTACTAATTTGTTTCACCAATTCTGCATTAAAGGACGTGCCATTATCACTCCAGATCACCCTAGGTAACCCGAAGCGGGAGAAATACTCCTTTATCAACATTTTCGCAGTTGACATGGCCGTACAGTCTTTCGTTGGGAACGCCTCCACCCACCTACTAAAAGCACATACGACTACAAGGACGTACTTCAAGTTATTGACTCTTTCCATTTCGATGTAATCCATCTGAATCACCTCAAAAGGGAAAGAGGGGGGTGCAAAATTTCCAGTTGGGACAGGGGAACCCTTCCCAGGATTGTGTCTCAAACACACCATACACTGACGAACCAAATTGGTGGCCATCTTAGAGATATTTTTATTGCTCCACACCGGGTCTAACAATTTGCAAATGCCCTTGGCACTCACATGGGCAGGCCCGTGTGCCATCGTCACTACTGGAAGGACATACGCATTCGGTAACATCCATCGTCTCTTGTCTGTCACATCTGTCCAACATTCATCCGCATCCAGTCGTCCCTGCCCATCCTTCCATGCTCTCAATTCCTCATCCGTCGCTTTGCTTTGTATGTTCTTGACACTCTGTACTGTGTCTGCGAACATATGAACATCTGGGACCCATCGTGCTGGTCCTGCCACAAACATGCGTGGTAATTTTTCTCTAGCAGTCTCTTTTGCTGTCTCATCGGCAAAAGCGTTGCCTCGCCCAACATCGTCCACTATTGTCTTGTGTGCGCTACATTTTATCACAGCCAATCTTTTGGGTAATGTCAGTGCCGTTAGCAGTCGTAATATCAGTGGACCATGTTGTATTCGTTGTCCGTGAGACGTCAGAAATCCCCGTTCTGCCCAAAGTCGCCCATAATTATGAGCCACGCCAAAGGCGTATTGGCTATCGGTGTAAATATTCACATCCAACCCCTCACTCAACTCACATGCTCTCAGTAAGGCAATAATCTCGGCAGCCTGAGCAGAATTGTAAGGTATTCTAGAAGTCTCTACCACCGTCTGTAATGTTGTTATTGCATATGCTGCTGTCGATGTACCGTCTGGTAATTTAAAACAGGATCCATCGACATACAGTTCCCCGTCTGGTTCTTCCATGGGCCTGTCTGTCAGATCCACCCTCCCCTTTGTCTCTTCCTCAGTCCTATACAGACAGTCATGTATGTCATCATCATTTGTGTCAGTATCTGTGGGGATAGGTAACAAGGTGGCGGGGTTCAATGTGGCACACCTTTTAATTGTTACATGGGGCGCAAAAAGAGTCATCTCGTAACCCGTCAGACGAGCGCTTGTTAAATGCTGCGTCTGTGTCCTGTTCAGTAAAATATCCACAGCATGCGGTACCATTACTGTGAGATCTGATCCCAGCACGAGCCCTGCCGATTGTCTTATAGAGACCGCAGCAGCCGCCGTGGCTCTCAGACAGCTCGGCAGCGCTCTTGCCACATTATCGAGCATTGCAGAGAAGTACGCACACGGTCTCTGCTTCCCCCCAAAACACTGAGTTAAGACAGACAACGCGCAACCTTCCGCCTCGTGCACGTAAAGAACAAAAGGCTTCTGGTAATCAGGTGTTCCAAGAACTGGCGCAGAACACAAAGACGTTTTTAGTGACTCAAACGCTTCCTGACATGCGGGGGTCCAGGGTAGGGGTTCGCGCACTTCTTTGGTAGTCAGATACAATAGGGGTTTTGTTAGTAACGCATAGTTAGGTATCCACTGGCGACAATACGATGTTATGCCTAGGAACGCGCGCACCTCTCGCTGCGTGTTAGGTATTTGCATGTTAGTGATCGCTTTTATGCGCTCCGGCGTCAATCTCCTCCCCACTTTCGAAAGGAGGTGACCGAGGTAGGTGACCTCCGTTCGACAGTATTGAAATTTCGGAAGGGACACTTTATGCCCCCTTTTTGCCAAATGGTGTAACAATTTTACAGTAGCATCCCGACAACCCCGCTCATCATCCGATGCTATTAGGATATCATCCACGTACTGCAACATTACGTTGCCAGGGGGAAGTTCCAGGTCATCCAATTGTGCCTTTAGAGCCTGACTGTATATACTAGGACTCTCAGTGTACCCCTGAGGAATTCTCTTGAAGCGGAAGCTTCGGCCAGCCAATGAGAATCCGAAGAGGTAACGGCTTTCCTCATGTACTGGAATACTGAAAAAGGCATTTTTCAAATCTAGTACAGAGAAATATTTGGCCGAAGGTGGAATCATAGTCAATATTGTAGTGATGTCCGAGACCACCGGATACTGTGGCTCCACTACTCTATTTACTTGCCGCAAATCAATCACAAATCTATAAACATCAGGAGTATTATCAGTAGCATCAGGTGACCGACTTTTAAGTATAGGCAAAATAGGACTGTTACATATATTCGAATCAGTCTCTTCCACTACTCCAGACTGTATTAAATCTTGAATTATTTGTAACAAGGCCTTCTCACCCTCCCTGGGTATTCTGTATTGCGGAATTCTGGGCAATTTGGCTCCCACCTTCACTCTTATTGACACCGGGGCAATATCCATCTTCCCTACATCATTATCACTGACAGCCCACAAGCTGTCGGGTATGCCTCGAAACTCAGGTGGCAGCGGGTCGTCTTTTGAAAAGCACTGTAGTGGGCGGGCAACATTCGGGCCTAGAGTAAGGTACACGCCATCCGGAGAACAATAAATTGTTGCATGCAATCTCTTCAATAAATCTAAACCCAACAAATTTTCTCCACAATTTGATGTCAATAAAAACGGTGAATCAACAGTAAAAGGACCAATCGTTAACGTGAGAGGTTTAGAAATGGGGCTAATCACCGGAGTTCCTGCGAAACCCACGGATATGTTATTCTTGCCAGACAGAGCCGCCCCTGGGACCCGAGAACGAGCCACTGAACTTTTCATTGCACCCGTATCCACTAGAAATTTCTGCTGAGACCCCAGTAAGTCGGCTTCGACATAAGGTCCCCTCTGATCAACTTCCATAAGTACTGGTCCCATGCTCTGTCCTACGCTGTCCTAGTTGTGGGAGAACCCTGTCAAATCGTCCACCGAGTAATCATCGTTGTAATACTGGCCCCCGCTCCTCTGTGACTGTTGTCTATCTGTCCCGTTGTCAAAGTAATTGCCTCCCGGTCTCCCGCCTCCTTCTGATCGCGCAGCCTGTCTCACAAAATCACCACTACCTCGTCCTCGTCCCCTTCCTGGACCGGTACCTGACTGGAGTAGCGGGCAGTCTCGCCACCAATGCCCTTCCTGCTTACACTTGGCGCACTGGTTCGGTCCCAGCCTTTCCCTACTATCACCTCTCCCAAAACCACCTCCGCGACTCAGCGCCGCACCTCTTCCTCTGCCTCTTGCCACCTGCTGCAACAAAACCCTCGTCTTCAAATCTTTAGCCTTCTTCTCCTGCTTGTCTTTGTTCTCATTTTCCCTGTGCTCGTAATATTGCGCCATACTTAGTATTCCCGAAGGAGAGTACGTCGTCCACGTGCTCTCCGACGCTTGCAGTCTAGCTGATATTTCAGGCAATAAATTTGTGACAAACCTGTTAACAAAGAGTCGTAACCCTCCATCCTGTGACACATCCTGTCCACTAAAATCCATGAACGTTTCCTCAAACCTCGTAAAGAAATCTGAGACCGCCTCATCCTTTTTCTGCTTGCAAGCCGTCAACTTGTCCCAATCCACCTTTTTCGGGGGAATAAGGGAGTGCATGTACTTTATTATGCGCCCCGGTAAAGCTAATATTTCAGCCTTCGGCTTCTCCCCTGGCTTACGCTCCTTGTCCCAGTCCTGTAACTCCTGCCATGTACCTCCCAGTTCCTCCCTATGATCCGTACCTTTCACCAGCCGCCACACATCAACCGGGACCAAAAGCCCGAAAAATAATTCCACATCAGCCAACGTCATCACAGTAGAAGACGCTGCTTCCGTAAGCTCTTTATAATAGGCGGTCGGATTCTTTCTGGAATCCGGCAGCTGAGCCTTCAATGACAACACCTCACTTCTCTTCCATGGCGTATACACCCATTGCTCCTGAAAATGCGCATCAATTCTGTTCCTTGTAACAGCCCTCGTTATTGGGTCTAACAACTCGGGGACCTCAGGATGAAAAATAGGGTGCACCTCTCGCATTGGGTGGAGACCTGGGAAGTGGGGTGTACCGACAGAGGGCAATTCATTCCTGTATTGCAATAGCGCGCGCAGACTACTCATCACTTCCTTCACCCCCGTGTTCGTTCTGTACGCCCCAGCCTGTATATCCCGTAAAACCGCCGGAGCCACGCCTCCATACCCCTGCTCCCATAGCGGTATCAATACATTAGACATGTGCCACAAAGCGTGCTGCTGCATCAAGGGCTCAAAATCTTTCATGGTGGACCAAATATCTTCGAACGAATAAATATTATTCCTGGCCCATTGGCATGCCTGATTAGCCACCATACTTTTTTCATCTAAACCAACTGTAGAACGTGTAAGCAGCTTCCGTACCTGTGAAAACAATCCGCTACCTGCGCCGCGACTCGGTGTTAGCATCTCCTGACTGGGGGTGGTACTAGCTGAAACAGTAGGGAGTGCTAAAGAAAATGGTGAGGGGGCAGGTGAAGTGGTCTGGAGTAGAGAAACGAGGGGCGTCGAGGGTAGGGATTGTTGGGGGGCACTCGCCGAAGGACCTGGAATGGCACTACTAGGGGCCGAAAGTGGCAAGGAGGGGTACAAGGGCTGCGGGGCATAAGGGGGAGGGGGCCGGGCATTCAAAATGTCCTCCATCTCATCTGGGTCGTCCTCTCTCACTACGTAACTTTTATTTTCCTTCAACCTACAAAGTCTATCTGCGCGCTCCATTCGTAGTGCTTTCTCATTCCCCACCTGTTCCCTCGCTTTCTGCGCCATAGTCTGGGTGGACTTTTTATACTCCTCTTTCTCCTCTCGCATCTTACGTTTCCTGACCTCTTTCTGCCATACTCGCAAAGAGTCGAACATACTCTGGCGGCTACGCCTAGCAAACAGTTTGTCTTGCAAATAATCCAATTTAGCTTCATCAAAAGAACCCGTCAAAGGCCATTGTAAATCCACATTATCAGCAGTGTACCGATGCCACAAAGTACCAAACAAAATCGGGACCAGTCCATGTTTAACATACATATCAAAACTCGGTGTCCCTTCAGGGGGTGCAGGTTGGCTCTCGGCCAGTCTAGTATCTGAGGGTCGACAACAACATCCAAAACATCGTAGCTTGCTAAAACACGGCATCTTTACTTTAATGAAAGAAAAATAGCACTACTTTTACCTTGAATCACAACTCGGGTTCATTCACACACACAAACATATAGACGAACATTAGAGAACCACGTACACATATACAATATCTCCAAACACGTGTTACCAAATGGGACAAGGCCCGTCGACCAAGTCCTGGGGAACCTGGACTCTACCGCAGACCGAACAGTACGCTAACTGTTCTGAGGAAGGGGAACAAATCCGCCACCCGTACGGCACTGTGGATCACTGCACACTTTACTGCGGGAAACCCAGATCACACCTCCACTGAATCACCACACTAGGAGTTCAGGGTAGGCGCACCAGAGTCTGCCCACAATGAGCCACGCCTTCACCACAGTACCATTCGGTCGGATCGCTACAAACAATTACCTCGACATACGTCCCCAACCCCGTCAAGTCTGTCAGAGCACCAACTCGTACTCTGAGTTCCCCGGAGCACACTAGCCCCAGGAGCACACCGGCTCCTCAAACCATCGGAGACACTCTAGTCTCCCGGAACACTCCCGTTCTTGCAGCAATCACAGGTGGACCACTCACCTTCCGTAGGCGGCACCGACCTCTACCGTTCTCCACCTCCGGCTGCCAGGACCAACACGGTCAGCTTCAAGTTCCGCCTTCTGGACCCCGGCGTAAGATCCAAACCGGGACCTCTCCCGATCAGCAGGGTGGGGCAGCGCTGCGAGAACCAAGCTCGGCATCAAATGGGATCCCGGGCCCACCGTGCCGACCAGCGGGTCCCCGGTCTTCTGCTACCCACTTACGGGTGAGAAAGATCCTTATCGCGGGGTCCCTGTTCGGGCGCCATCTGATAAGCGTGGCTCAAATCCACTGGAGTGACCTACAGCACTCACCTATAATTACCTTACAGGAAGTCAGCCGGACAGTGGAGAAGTATAAACAAAAGTCTTTATTAGGCCAAACAACACTCATATGAGAGGGCCCTGTCCGACCTTACTCCTAGGAGTGCGAACGAGAGGACTGACTCTCTGCATCACAGCAATACATTATAATGCAATACAGTAAATGGGGTACGCCCCTTGTGGAAAGTTACCGAGCCTCAGACCAGTGGACAATGCTCTCATACAGCAGGCATCTGCACCTGCAAGGGATACATTATTATCTCTGCTCAAGACCATGGAGCTAGGCTTCGGCGCCTCTGGGCATGAGAACATTACAGATAACAAGAAGTGTTAGTTTCGGTCACAGTGAGCCGAGAAACGAAAACTGCTGTCTTAGTATATTTCTGTATTCCTGCGGGAGGGGCATGAGCGAGCAGAGCCCGCAGGCACAGAGAGTTACACAAAATGGTGGCACACAGGCTAAGCTAAGAAACTAATATGGTCACGCATACATTTGAATATAAGTAATAGGTAAGAATATGAATTCAGCATAAGTGCATATACAAACTGCATTAGTTAGTCATATGATGCTAACTCACACGTCATCATAGGGTAATTAGAGCATCAAAAAGTGAATTCTATCATTCTCCAAGCCTATTTGAACTCCTCAGTTCAATGTCCTATGTTTAATATGTAATCCCTCATGTTTGTGTTTTCATTTCATCTTTCTTTTTTTTCTTTTTTTAGGCTCTCCCTGTACCTCCCATGTGGTTGAAGATTCGTTATTTATCATCCGTTTGTCCATAATGTCTGCTCGTCTCGTTGCTTTATTCCCTAGTGTTTGGTAAGTTCCCTTCCTTCTTGTTTCATTTGTTTTGCCATTTTCATTTTTGGAGCTTCCGTCCCTTCCCTCTTCATTGTCTTGTTATAATGGATTTGCCTTTCTCAGTGTTCTCTTCGGTGAAGTTTCAGTCTTGGTTTTTGAAGTCCTCCCTCCCACATTAATGTTTGCTGTTTTCTTGTTCCTTATGGCTAAATCCATCTGGCTTTCTGTCGTTTCCTCTTTTCTTACTCTTTCCATGCAACTAGTCTCCTTTTCTCTACTGTCTCTTTTTCCCTTCCTCTTTTCCTCTTTGCTTTTTCCCTCTCCCTCTTTTCTCATGCTATACTCCTCGCTTCTTTCTTGATTTCTATATTTTCTCATGTTTTTGTGGTGGTTGTGTCTCTTTTATTTTCTTCCTTCTGGCAATATTGTGCTTGTTTACCCCTTTCTACATTTCCTTTTTTTTTTTATTATTTCAGCCTTCAATTTTTTTTAGTTCTATTTATCTGTTCTTGTTCTTTCACCTGTGGTGGTCATATGGTTTATCTTCTTCTCCTTTTGCTCTTTTGTGCTCTCAACAATTTTTTTACAATTTTACAACCTTTCGCTCTTTTTTCCTTCTCCTTCCTGACCGCTTTACTTTTCTTTGCCTATTCTCTGTCAGTTTCTAGAAATGAGTGGTCTTTGCATTATTTCTTGGAACGTTAAAGGTATTCACAATCCTATTAAGAAGCAACGTGTTTTATCTCCTTTAGCGAGACTTAAATGTCAAGTAGCTTTGTTGCAAGAAACGCACCTTACTTTACAAGATCTGTCTTCATTGCGTAAACAATGGTTTGGAGAAGCTTTCTGCTCTCCAGCTGTTAGCAACAAAAATGCTGTTATAATCTTGTTTCATAAATCGTTGACTGTTCAGTTACAAAATGAGTTTCATGACACTAATGGTAGTTATTTTTAGATACCATAGTTAACAACTTTCCTTTTGTAATGCTTATGGTCCTAAAGGTATTGATTTGACCTTTTGAAATGATTTCTCCTCACTTCTTTTCTCACATGCAACTGTTGATCTAATTGTGGGTGGCGATTGTAATCAACTTATAGTTCCCTTTTTGGACCGAAAATAACAAACTAGATATGTTCGCAATAGGATGCAAAAATCCTTTCACGAAACCATCTCTTCCAGAGGCCTTATTGATTCCTGGAGAATATCCCATCCTGACTCCCTTGAATTCTCCTTTTTCTCTCCAGTACATGCATCACACTCCTGTATCGACTATATTTTCCTCATTGAACATGCTTTTAAATTTATGACTAACTGGACATGGATTATCCCTCACCTACTCCTG
This sequence comes from Lissotriton vulgaris, assembly GCF_964263255.1. NCBI lineage: Eukaryota > Metazoa > Chordata > Amphibia > Caudata > Salamandridae > Lissotriton > Lissotriton vulgaris. Next base: position 1,691,427,541 of record NC_141694.1, read on the forward strand.
CCTCTCGACGCTGGCGCTTTAACAACTCCCTTCTCTTAGACTCCCAATTTCTTGAACACTTTCAGCTCTTCATAGACGAATTCTTTCACAATAATTTTAATTCCAACTCTGATTTTCACTTTATTTGGGATGCTTTCAAGGCTGCAACTAGGGGTTGTATTATTGACTTTGTTTCCCGAAAGAGGAAAAAAGCCTTCTCACATTCATATCACATCCTTCAACAAATTAAAGGTCTTGAACATCTCTACTTTACCACTAACTCCTCTGAAACACTATCTTCTCTTATCAAAGCGAAAATCCAGTACAACAAACATTCCTGGGATTTTGCTTCTAATAACCTTCTCAAATGTAATGCCGAAATGTATGGAGGACTTAACAAAGCAGGTAAATCACTTGCAAATTATCTTAAAATTAAAAAGCGAAAATCTAAAATTATAGCTATTACTGATTCTCAGGGTGTTCGTAAGTCTACTGATGTTAAAATCCTTGACTGTTTTGTTCAATACTACACGTCCCTCTATACTCCAGAGTCCAGTCCTTCTTCTGCACAAACCGACTCCTTTTTTCACTCTATCCCTAAATCCCTTGATAATTCTGTGGATCTCTCTTCCCTTGATATTCATATCTCGGAGAAGGAAATACTTAATGCTATTACCGTTCTGCATAAGGATAAAACACTTGGTCCAATTGGTTTAACTGTACGTTTTTATCTCCACTTCTAATACCTCACCTACTTTCCTTGATCAATCACTTTCTTGCTAAAGGTGAAACTAGGGGATCTTTCACACAGGCTATGCTTTGCCTCATTCCTAAAAATGATAAGGATCCTCCCCTTTGCCAAAATTATCGGCCCATCTCTTTAATTAATACAGATTGTAAAATCTATGCCAAAATTTTAGCCATCCGTATTAATAATAAATTTATCCCTGATCTGGTCAATATCTATCAATCTGGATTTGTCAAAGGTAGATTCGTTACTGATAACTCGAGAACTCTTTTTAATATCCTACACCTTGCTTCAAAGATGTATTCCCCTGTTGCAGCTATCACATTTGATGCTGAAAAAGCATTTGATAGGGTTAGTTGGGATTTTATGTTTAGAGCGTTGAGATGACACGGCTTTAGTCCCCCCATTATCCATTATATTCAACTATTGTACTCTGATCATTCTACTTCTATCTGGGTCAATGGCGTTCAATCTAAATATTTTTCCCTTCATAGAGGAACCAGACAAGGCTGCTCCCTTTCCCCCCTTCTTTTCGTTTCTCGCGTTAGAACCTTTCTTGGAAAAAATACGGCGCTCATCATCCTATACTGGCTTCCTTTATAAGAATATTGAGATCAAATTTACTACTTACGCAAATAACATTTTACTTTACATCTCTAACCCGGCTACTTCCTTACCCACACTTTTTACTTTGCTACACGACTACTCCTTGGTTTCTGGCTACAAATTAAATATAGACAAATCTGAAGTTCTACCTCTTAACAAATTCTGCCTCTCTCATATGCTCCAGGGATCTGGTTTTGATTAGAATCCCAGATATATTAAGTGTTTAGGTATCCTTTATGCCAATACTATTAAAGAAACTATTAAACTCAATCCTAAGGATATACTCAAAAAGATCTCCTCACTCATAGACGGTTGGTCCCCCTTTTCTTATTCTGGTGGGGTAGCCTTGCAACTATTAAAATGATGCTACTTCCTATTGTCAATTTTTACCTCTCGATGCTTCCCATCTCCCTCCTGGATTTCTTCTTCAAAACCATAAATCGCCTCCTAACAAAATTCTTATGGAATAATCGCAAAGCTAGAATTTCTCTTTAGATTTAGGTGGGGTAATTTTCCTAATATTGCTAGATTTCATTTGGCCTTTACTTTAAAACAAATTTGGCATTTTCTAACAGACTCATCTTCTCCTCCCTCAACAGCCTGAAGCTCAATAGAACTCGCACAACTCAATCCTTTTTCTTTCCTTACAGCTACTCGCTTAGCCCAACCTCCGAAGAGATTTTCTCACTCCCATATTTAAACACTCCATAGCACTAGCTCTTTCATTGTTTTGCTCATTTTTTTCACAAGCTAACCTTCACTCTTTAACTCCGATTTGGTATAATAAATATCTAAAGATCAATAACAGAGCACTTTTCTGGAAGTAATGGATTGATAAAAGTATTATCACTTATGATCACCTATTTAAAGATAATTCCTTATGAACTTTCTCAGATATCCGTGTTACTTATCATCTTTCTAATGCACACTCTTCCCAGCTTCACTTGCTTCAACAGGCCCTAACCTCGATTATCTCTCAGAATGGTTCCCTAGCCACCACTATCCCGGCTCCTTCACCTACACCTGATTTCTCTATTCCTTTCAGTTCTGCTGCTATTTATAAAATACTTTCCCATCCCGCTACTGATAGGCTCAAATCTAAACTTGAACTCTCATGGGAAAGAGACCTAGATCAAGAATTTGGACTAAAATACACACTGTTTCTCGTTCTGCCAGCACCACACAGACTTTTTTTTTTTAGAATAGACTTTTTTTACTCCTACTGATCTTCATTCATTTAAGTTACTTGAGTCCAATCAATGTTGGTCCTGTTCACATGCTAACAGTGATCTTCTCCATATGTTCTTTCACTGTCCGTTGGTTAAGTCCCTTTAGTCTAACATATGGTCAAAACGTAATGATATCTTAGCCACTGATCATCCCTATGAGACTGTACATTTCTTTTTAGGTGGTACTTCACCTATATGGAATGTTCAATGTAATGTACGTAAATGTATAGATCTTTACATAACTATTTCTTTTCAGATAATTACAACTAATTGGAAGGATACTTCGAAGATTTAATATAATGCTTGGTGGAACCTGTTATGTCATCACCACAGACTTGACGTGCTTTTGCCACCACTGTACCTTTACTAATCAAAAAAGACTTGTTATGGCTACCACTGACTGATTTTCTTTCCAGACATGTTTCCTGAATTTTTACCTGAATTTTCTTCTTTTTATTCCTTATCTTTCAATAAAGTTTATTACCGTTTTTCATTCATATCTCATATAGCATTTTCAGTCATTGCTGTTGTATTCTAGCTTGCCCCTCCTCTTTCCCTCCCTTCTCCCTCTCTTTTCTTACTTTTTCTTTCTCTTTTCCCTCCCCCCAAAAAACAAAATACCTTTAAAAGATTTGTTCATTGGTATAGTTTCTAGATCCCTTTTTGGGACGGTATTCCATATTGTTGAATTTTATTACTCTTTTATCTTTTTTTCATCGCCATTTGTTTTGTAATAATGTTTTACTTTGCATATTTCATTCAATAAAGCTTTCTAAACCTAAACTTTACCATGTCTCTGATTACTCACGTTGTGGACTTGTATGAGAATATAAACGAAAGAGTGTTCTTGATTCCCACCATTCCCACCATTCCTGAGAGTATTCTAAGTTGCTTGTTCTAGATTGTCTAATCATTGGTAGCTCCACGGTAGGACGGAGAACGAATGAGACACTGATGCTAGATGGATAGGGGTTCTGGGTACTGAGGTGAGTTTCTGGTACACCACAAGTCACTGGGGTCCTGGTTTCCTACGCACATTTCTGTGCCAACACAGAATCCCCAAAACATGGGGCACCTAATGTTTGGTCTTATATTCGAGGCTCTTTCTTAGTTAGTGCTTCTCTTATTCCACAACACCCTCTCTTCTGTTTCCGGTAGACAGTTGTGATGGATTAACCTACCTATACGGATTAAATATAGGTTCATTCAAGATTGAGATTTAAAAAAGGTTCACATTTATTGACTTACTACCCTTTTTGTGCTACAATTTATATAGATTGTTTGTCTTCTCTGTTTCCTTATGGGGGATATTGACAAAGCTCAGCATGGTCGCGCACCACTCAAGCGTCATCTTGCTCTGTTTGAGGTGCCGAACGATGATATGGCGGTAATCTTTGTAGTGAGCGCTGATGCAACGTTCTCCTTTGAGCTTTTCTACTCTTGGGTTACGTTTCGTGCTGTAAATGTGTATGATAATACATTCCATACATACTCTCACACTGCAATGCCAGTGAATTATGTTCCATACAGGACACTAGAGATTAGAATTTCTGCATGGCAGAATCATATTTGGTTTAATGGTGCCCTCCCCCACTCAGTGATTCCGGCTCGGTTAGGTGCCATGTTGATTCCTGTGGCCACTTGCCCAGTCTTAGCCGGATTCACGCCATATATTAACTATTTACGGGCCACAATGGACGAATTGCGTCAACTCTATACCTCCGTGATTGAGGTACATAGGGCTCTAGTACAATACTTTACCTGGGGGCGCATCCAGTTGGACCAGCCGGGATGAAGATTAGTCCCGTCATGGTTAATTCGGTTATGGGCAAGCGCCCCCAGGATAAGGACGATATGCCTTATTGGCTTGCTGAAAAATTTGACCAACTGGAAGCAGTGATTCCAAACACAACTCCTGTGGAGAAACACAGGATCCTAGCCATTAGTTTGCAGAAAGACTTGGTCCCTGAGGTAGCCGATTGTGGCACTTGGGGTAGAATATATGCAGCGGTGTGTTTGAAGTACTTTGGCACACCGTCTATGACTGTGCTGCCCTCCGTGATCAAGCGTGTTCAGGATCAACACAGAACGGAGGCGGCTGTTGAGTTGGGTATGAGGCTTGTCGGAGTGTTTGACGTGGTTTCTGATCTGATCCTTGCCAATGTCAAGGGGGATGCAGTGAACTTTCAGGTGTCTAAAGCTTTGCGCCTTGTCCCAGACGCCGAGAAACCCCAAAAGTTACTGAAAATAATTGCAGAGGCTTATCAGACCGTTGGCCGCAATAGTTTGGGTGTTGAGCCTTTTGCTAAGACAGCAGCACAACCGCAAACACAGATGGTTAAGTCTAATAAAGACGACCGTCATAACTTTCCAAAGCAGAATTGGGAGGGTAAACAACAGGGGATGCAGCAACAGATACAGGGGTCACGTCTTGCATCACCAGATGCGGTGACTGTTGAACAAACATTTGATTCGCGCACCCGCACACAAATTTGGTCTCCTGATAGATTTCAGGTTCCTGATCAACGTTCTCCTCGTTCTTCACAGGAAACATCAGGCTCACCAGCCGGTGGAGAAGAACCTGGCAGAGGTCGGGGTACCCCACAAGGATGTGAGAAGTCCCACCCAACTGAGAGCAAAGGCAAGCAGGATGACTTTCCACATCAAAGACCTCAGTTTCAGAAAAAGAATGTTGCTACATTAACCACGAGGTATGCAACAGATAGTGAGAACACAGCTTCGGAACCTGACATGGGCACTCACGCTGCTGGACAGCGCAGCGAGGGTTACAATAGTGCGGCAAGCACTGCGTCCATATCTGAAGGTGACAGCAACTGACACGTTTGTTACCGTGGCCACAGCTGACACTAGAGTGGCTCCCCCGACCGACTATATGACATAGTTCTTTTAATTGAAGGTGACATACAACGTGTAATAAAAGTTTTTTTTGGTAAACTCTGACTTCTACATATGACATTTTGTAAGCAGAGGCAGACTGGCCCCCGCCTTTTGTTTTGGCTGTTCCGAGAGAGGAGGAGGTAATCCTCCCTAGTTTTGCACACACTGTACCCAAGGAGCAAGCACAGCACTTTGCAGAAGAGTGGGCTCAGGTGCTTGCACCGGCGTTGTACCGTACTCAGATTCCATTGTGGTCTATGCCACAGCCACAACCCCAATATCCCATGCGGCGGGAAGCGAAAGCTCCTGTGGCAGAAATTCTTCAAAATTAGAGTATCAAGGTGTGATTAAAAACATGTGTGCCTCCGATGAATAATCCTCTTTTTACTGTGACCTAGCCTGATGGGTCGTACCGCCTAGTTTTGGATTATCGACATTTGAACTCTCAGTGTTGTACATGCGCAAATCAGAATACCCACAGTTCTGCTCTGGTCAATAGTCTCGTGGGAAAACGGTTTAAAACCACACTTGACATTTCCAATGGCTTATTTAGTCATAACCAGTCTCCTCTTAGTATTCAGTGGACAGCATTTACTTCTGGTGGTAAACAAAAACAGTTCAAAAGGTTAGCCATGGGCTACAATAATAGCCCAGGCGTCTTTGCCGCCCGTGTCATCTCATTGTTCGGCGGCTTAGACCCAGATGCATACTCGTATGTGGATGATATTATCTCACAGACTACAAATTATGGCCGCATCTGTGTCGAGTTGACCGCATTATTGTTATGGTTGCGGACTTCGGTTACAAATTTAACTTTGCAAAATCTCATATTGCTGTGCACACAGTGTTGTTTTTCGGCTATGAGCTCAACAACGAAGGTCGAGGTTTAGCACCTCACTTCCTGGAGATATGTGAACGTTTACTCGCTCGAACAACTCTGAAAAAATTGCAATCTTTACTGTTTTTTTTAAATTTCGGGCGTACTTCCATTCCCAATTATGCCCAGTGTATCAAGCCACTATTTGCCTTGATACAACCTACTTTTACCCAATCTTGCTGGCTTCCTGAACATTCAGCTATCCTGCAATCTTTGCAGTTTGATGTTCTTTAATCTAAATACTTACTGACACATGAAAACCACACAAACCTGATAAGAAGAATTGTGCCAGGCGCAGTGGGCTTCACATACTTGACATTTAATGAAGAAGACACAGTCCCTATTTGCAAGTCACACTTGTACACTTCGGCTGAGATGTACTTTTCTACTCTCGAAAAAGTTTTGGTTCAGTTGGCTATTCTGAAAGAGTGAGCTCTGTCGCAGGGAAAACGCATGTTGGTTGTAACACTGTATCCTGCCCTTGAGGCAGTGACAAAAGCCAGTATACCAAATTCAAAAGCTTTGCATCCACGTTGGATACAATTGACCACTTCACTGACATCTCTGGATGTCACGTTTATCTTTGACCCCTCATTGTAAACTCAGGAGTTCTTACAGTATGAATTTGTCCATCCTGCTTGAGGATTACCATTGTATCATTTACACAGACGGTTCACCGCAACCAGTGACGGATTCTAAGCACTCTTATTCAGCGGTCTGCGAAATAGTGGTGGCTACCATGGTGAATGGAGAATTCAAGTCCAATGTCGTGCACACACAGACATTAGGGGACTGTACCTCTCAGTCGGCAGAGCTACGATCTCTGGTGCTTGCATTAGAGTTTGCTGACCCTCGTGTGACTACTTTAATTGTAAGTGAGTCTTACTAATGTGTTCTGTCTTTCAATTTATTCTTTTGGGCTCAGAATGAATATTGTGATTCCAAAGGTAGCACAATCAAACACAAAATGCTTTGGGTTGGAGTCACAGAACTAAAAGAATGTCTGCCTCTTGTGAATGTAATTCATACTCTTGGTCACCAGCATGTAGGAGTACACGCTGTTGGTAACAGTCTTGCTGACGAGGCAGCAAAGACAGCAGTGGCGACATACTTAGTAGCACCAGTTACAAGATCCAAAAGTAAGATTGATGATGACATCTTGGCAGCTAATGCTGCAACAGAGAAGGGAGATAATTACCCTAGAGGTTTCCCTTCGAAGTACTCTTCTCATTTAAGTCCTGATAAAGTTCCATATGTGAGAATTAACGACGTTGGTGACAGGTTGATTCCCAACGCGGACCGCAGACAAGCATTGATAACAGCCCCTCGTAAGACCATGGCTTCGGCGCATGCCAGCATTTCGGCGACTGTCACTATCCTATAGCAATGTTACTGGTGGCGCGGACTGTACAAAACGTGTAATTATGTCCTTACTTGTGACATCTGCCAGCAGATTAAACCTCCGACTGCTGCTCGCCCATTACAAACACAGTTGTACATATTTAATAAACCACTTGGGTCTGTTTATTTGGATTAATGCAGCCTTTACTCTTCAGATACTGCATATACATTCACCTTAGTTGCAGTGGATTCATGCACACACTTTCTATGGGTCTGGACACAACGTAGCGCTGATGCTCGAACTGTGATCAGGGATTTGTGTGTCCTTTGTGGGAATTTTTGCCTGTGGTACCTTCCGTTCTGACCAGGATCCAGCGTTTGCCTCCAAGGCGTACAAGAAAGCCATGGGATCTTTAGGGGTCCAAGTCAAATTTTCATCCCTATACAGGCTTGAGGGCAATTCTGTTGTTGAACGAATGAACCCTGATTTACAGTAATCCTTGACAGCTAGGGTTTTAGGCACTGGCAGGAACTGGTTGGCCCCTTTGTATAACATTCAACGTGCACTTACTAATCTCCCTAGAAGGTCTCTGGGTGGGCGGACCCTAAACGAAATGCTCTTTGGCATAAAGATGTTTGTCCCGGGCCTTGATGGTCTAGACATGGTGGCATCGACCACACCCTTTGACGTAAATAGTCATTCTGCTGTGTTACAGAACCTACAAGAGACTCATGACAGTCTTGCAAAGGAACATTTTCCCTCCACAACTGATGCTGCTCTACAGATTCTGGTAGCTGGCTAGCTACCTCGAGTTGGAGACGTGGTCCGTGAGAAGGTGGAGAACAAGAAATAATTTGGCCCCTCTTATCGAGCTCCAGTTCCAGTGCTTGGCGTGCAGGGCACAAGAACAGTCATTTTACCTGTACTTCCTGGTCGCAAGGATAACAGGTACATCTCAATTGACAATGTCAAACTATAGCGAATGGCCGATTCTTCTTTGTAGGACTACTGCGGTATCTTGACCATTGATGCTGAAAAATTCTGTTTTGACCCCGGCAAATACGAACAGACATGACATTACCATTGAGATGCAAACAATTATTAAGCCATTATTGAATCCACCGACAGTTGATCCCAATGAAGATACTGAGTATACCTATCCCACTGTTGTGTCGTTCGTTGCCTGGCATGCAAACCAGTCCAGCTGACCAGTCACATTTTTCATTTGACTCTAGCGCTACAAGATCAAGAGCACAATGAACAATTTCCCTTTTTTCTGTTTGGTTTAAAATACATTTTTTGATACCCCCTTGGACTTACTTCTGGTTGGTGCTTATCTCTATTTTTTTATTCATGTCGATTGGATTTGTGGTTTTCTTTTTTCATTTCATTAATGGACATTATCTAACTGAAAGATCTGCAATCAGGTTCATGAATAGAACTTTGACACCTCACTCATCATCACACAGAATGAATAGGGACCAGACTTTTGTTAATAGAACTACTTGACCTGTTTTGGATGGGCTGTTGTAAAATGTCATATTCATGGCCCCACAGAGGTGATAAATGTCCCCAATCTACTTCGTGTTTCTATGGGGGCGTTGTTAAACAAAACTTGTGCTCCGATGATTGTGATGTCCATGCCGTAGAGGCTCTTTTTTCTTATTTGAAATATTAGGCTGCTTTTGATGCTGAAGATTTGTATTTAGACTCTGCTAATTATGCAGAGTTGTTTTGTTATCAACACTATGGCAATCATTTCCTGCATAAAGCAAACACCTTTAGAAAAATGGTTAATTACGCACACTGGGAATATTGTCCAGCCCCCATTGAAGGTAGTTCGAAAACTCTTTTGAAAATGTTTTCATATTTCACTGATTTTAGTCGAACCAATCCAGAAGCCTTTTTATTTTAAAGCGTCTACAAAATCCTCACTCACTCAAAATGATTGTACTAAAAATCCTTTTTGGATCAATTAGCTATAGGTAGCTATGAGCTGTGGAAAGATACCATTGATCTTAAATCTGTTTGGGGTTCTAAAGCCTGGCAGGTACAAGGCACTGAGGCCTTACAACGGGCATGCCTTATCCCAGCCCACATGTTGTTTTTGAATTCGACTATTTTTCAAACCACTTGCTTAGGATTGGCTACTTCTAACAAACTGAATGCCTCTGCTATTCATGATCTGGGTTCTTACCATTCTTAGGACAATCACACTGAACTGTCAATTGATGAATTGCAGTCCCTACTTACTAATACCTCCTTTAACCCCTTACATGCTCATGACGAGCTGAGCTCGTCATGAGCTACAGTGCTCCGGTGCTCATGGCGAGCTGAGCTCGTCATGGCCATTAGAACGCTCGCACGCTGGGATAGTTCCCCTGCTATGCAGAACGTTCTATTGAAACGGGTCAGCTCGTCATGAGTATAGGAGCACTGTAGCTCATGACGAGCTGAGCTCGTCATGAGCACCGGGGCGCTGTGCGCGCCCCCCGGCACAACAGGAAATTTACCCCAGCAGCCAAGGGGTTATTATTTCCAGCTTGGATCCCCAAGGTTGGTTGCTTTGGCAAAAAAGTTCTGATTCATACCAACATCGTTTTCTGGGTCTGTGCCGCGGGCTATTGATAATTCCCTTTCAGTTACTACCTACTCAGTGGGCAAATTATGTCAAAATTGGCTTCAATATTCCACCTTAGCGTCAGTTAAGTAGCACTTATCACAATTGACTGACAATGTTAATTTGAATGACTTTGTAAAAGGCCCTGTAGGAGGCAGGTCTAAAAGATGGATTTATGCTATTTACAACAAAGTTTTGAAATTGTCTCAAATTGAAGCTGCTTCTAGATTAAGGGCTATTGATCAGGCTAATTTAGAAAAAGTGCTTGCAGTCATTGATAATAGCATTAATACCCTTTCTTCCAGGATTTGCACTTTAGATAATATTGTTTCATCTGTTGTTGATATTGTGCAAGAAGATGTTTCTGTTTTGTTCCATGGTCAAAATCAATTGCACTTGATAATGCAATCTGCTTTGACTTTGCCAATGCTAAAATCTGGTAAAGCTCCCTGGGACTACATGAATACCTCATCTTTATTTTTACCATTTAATTTAACTGAAAAAACAACAGTTCATGTCCATGAAGGATGCAACATATTCCCTTCTTCATATAGATAAGTTGGAACCATTACCATTTTCTATCATTGAATATAATTCTGCTGTGTGGAATATTCATGGGTTAATAACACTGCCTTTCCCCTTGTTTAAATCTAATTCATGTATGAAACAGTATGCCCTAGGCAGATATGAATCACTGGGTAGTGCTTATCTCCATGAAGGTTGGTCTCTGCAATTTACATACCGGTGCATGAGAGATAGTAAAGAAGTGCATTTGAAAGGGGAGAAGTGTGTTTCCACACCTGATCACTCTCTAGTCTGCAGTCTGCACTAATATACAATTGCATGGCATGTGTAACACTGAGGCCCCCAATTTAGCCTGCATTTTGAAGGGTACTCCGGTAACTGCAATAGCACAAGCCTTTACATTATTAGCTAACAGTAGTTATTTACTTTTAACTAATGAAGCATGCTGTGGGATGCAACCCGGGATTCCGTTCGTTGTAACTGTCTCCCAACGTGTAGTTTGCTGCAAAAATGTGCTTTTCCCGCCCTGCATGGGAGACTTGATGTTCCAAACTGGCTTTCCATTCCAACCTTGAAAGCGGAGTTCAACAAGATGAGCAGAATAAGGGCTCTTTTGTCCCAAAAAGAAGTTCCCCTTACTTCATCCCATGAAACAGTTGTCCTTCACGTGGCCAACACCTGTACAGAGGTGCATGTCCTTTTAAATACTGATCTCCCACTTAATTTTGGTGCCTTGATTAACACCATATTCAATGCCTCTTTGACAAGTGGCTCCAGTCTTGTGACATCTTCCCTAACGATATTTGGTGTGATGCCCGCATTTTTTTATTCTATTTTTTCCAGTGTCTTCGGCGGGTTACCTTTAATTCTTGCCTTGGCTGCCGATGTACTGCCGATGTACTGCTGTTTCTTTGTTTACTCCGCAATGGCTGCACTATCTGTGTCACGAGACAGCCTGTCTTGGCTGCTCCACCTCCACAACTGGATGCTTGAATTCTATGGAACGCTACCTCTGGCGACGTTGAGTGTAGCATATGGATTATCCTTCCGGTTCTCATACTTTAGATGTGTTCAGCCTGTGTTTCATTGCCTGTCGAGTACGGCGTCTCCTGCGCCGGATTATGATCAACTGATAAGTCCCTTAGTGGCTCACGAGTTGGAATGTTCTGGCATAGGGATTATGGCCAGTGCGGCTGCGCAAGGAGTTCTAGGTAATTGAAACGTGTATGAGGCGGCGATTGACTTCCTGTCACAAAATGTTAGTTGTCTCCTGATGGTGCTAGAGGTTCCAGCTATCGAAGACCATGTATGTTCATTTACTTTATTAAATTGGATGGCTGAACTTTTTGCTGATGAGAACAATGACTTACTTTTGGAGGCTGTTGCAACGTACTGTTCCTATACGCTAATGGACTAAAGCCAGTTAACCAGCTAAGAGCACATATTGAATTCTCATTTTTTCATCAGTTTCTTATTTTTTATCCATATTTGGGCTGCATATCCTTTTTATGGTTTTTCTTTTTTTTTCTTTTCTCACTTCCCTCACTACTTCGAACTTATCACGTCCAATTATGCGGTTTGACGAAATTTGAACTTGATTCTGTCTCACTCGAACTTGAACTCTGAGTTTTCAAATTGTTTCTCTTTTTATTTGTGCTCCGATCAGAGGAGGGTGTAGTGAAGACTGATATCTGCCTGCACACATTGCTATGTTAGCATAAGCGCATTAGAAGTTTAAACGCCATTTTGCAACTTTGCCGCTTTTGCACACCACACTACAAGTATTTGTTGTTGTAAGTTACCCTTCTTGATTTTCTTCACATGAGAACGGTCTGCTTTCCACATCCCTAGACTTACAAGGCAGCCTTAGTATGTACAGCGTGTGCTCACAGCGTCATGGTGAAATAACAATGTATGCTGTTGATTCAGGGTGATCAGCCCACGCTCTAGACATAACATGCACCCAGATGCAAGAAACTGAAATTCAAGTGCCTTCAATATTACACTGCATGCAAGTTTGCAGGCACTTGGAGAAAAACCTTCCCATCTACAAGAGAGCTGGCTGATTCTTTGATGTGATTCACCTAAGCTGATCTTTGAGGTATGTAGTTCCCTGTTGAAACCTAGAGACCTTCTTTTATTATAAAACCTAGCTTCGAGCAAGGGGAGGGTGGTACACAAGGCGCTATATGACCTGTTTCCACTATCAGTATAATATGATTTCTCCCTTTGTGTTTTATGGAATTGTAACAATGCTGATTGTTTTATTTCTAATCGTATGCCTTGCTTATGTTAGCCAAAATAATGCATCTTAAAGCACGTAGTTGAAATAAATATTTTAAACTTTACAGTGTTTCTAATTACTCACATTGTGGACTTGTATGAGAATATAAACAAAAGAGTGTTCTTGATTCCCACCATTCCTGAAAGTATTCTAAGTTGCTTGTTCTAGGTTGTCTAATCATTGGTAGCTTCGGGGTAGGACGGAGAACGAATGAGACACTGATGCTAGTCGGATAGGGGTTCTGGGTACTGAGGTGAGTTTCTGGTACACCACAAGTCACTGAGATCCTGGTTTCCTAGGCACAGTTCTATGCCAACACAGAATCTCCGCAACAATATTTGGTGTTCACTCAAAGGTTACACTCCAATTCAAGACATCAATGGTCTTTGTAGGCCAGGGTAATGAAATTACACTCTAAGGCAGTTCTCTCCCTATGTGTATAATGGGGTGCCACTACAGCCAAAACAGTAAAGCACACTGGCTTACCCTATTAATGCACACTACACTTATAAGGCCTATCCCAAGTAAATGTTCAAGCCTACAGAGTCCATATTGTGCCAGGCTACCTGTGCACGTTACCAGGCTATGTAGGTCGATACTCTTCCACTTGCAGCCCTCATACATGTGCACACATGTTAATGTGTAGCCAGCTAAGTGCACCTTACCATTGTTGCATAGCAGCAGCCTTATCTTAAAAGGCAGACACTGGTGGCAAAAATGCTCAGTCTGTTTGCCATGTGATTACCGTGGGTGACACATCGGTAGTGAGACTCACCCACGGTATAAAGTCCAAAAACTGAGTGGTCAGAAAAGCAAAAAACCCACTTGTACTGAAGGGGCAGAATCCTAGTTGCAATAGTTAACTGGAATAACTATGACTCATGCCCTATGGTAACTATAACTTGTGCCGTCGCCATGAACTGCTAATTACCCCACATATTACATCACTAATGATATCTTAAATGACATTATTGATGAAATCACTGCAACATTTGCGATTAAATTATTGATGAAAAACTGCATGGCTGGGGTACAAGTTACCTTAGAGCACGAGTTACAATAGGGTTGTTTGCAGCAGGGCACACAGGAAATGCTGCAAAGGTGTATAGGTTAACCCTTGGAAACCTTTACCTCGTAAATAAGAGCCACCCCATCCCACAAGCTGATGCCACATAAAAGTGTGGCTTCCCCAGTATCCTTCTTAGAATATTACTGGACCTAGAAAGATCAGAAGAGGACTGATCATGCTGTATGAGGCCTGAGAGGAACCCTGAAAGACTGGAGCTGCTCCCTCTTGCATACAGGATTAAGAAGTGTACTCCAAGGATGAAAAGGCTGACCTCTAGTTCAATCTACAGGATCACCATAAGCTAGAAAAGGCCTTTTCAGAAAATTCTCAGCTGATCTGTTTTAACTGGCCCTGATCTGGACCTTGCTGGTGGCTTCTGCTGAAGCACGTCCTGATACAGCTAGTGCTGATGCTGAGGTCCTGAAACCCTTGGTAGTGTCTGAATGGACTTACTCTAACCACATTTTTCAATCCTGGGACATATAAACCTCTAGGCTCCAAAGACGTCTGGAGGACCAAGACAAACCTCCCAAGCTGATCCGACCAAGGTGCATTGCCGCTGGGCTGAAGATTCAGGTTTTCACAGCTCCAAGCTCTTTCATGATGCCAAAACCTGTGCAGCCAGAGACAGTACCCAGCCTGATGGAGCACACTTAACCTACAGCCTTGCCGAGCTGGAGAAATCCAAGCTCCAAAAAAGTGGAAAAGTGGATGTCGGGTGGACTGTCCCCGCCATGCTGGCGGTAGCCACAGCCGGGCTGGCGGGGGCAATCCGCCTGACATCCGCAAGTGAATTCCCCCGCCATATTAGTATAGCGGGGGGACCACGGCGGACGGAAACACTGGTCGCCTTGCGGCCGGGGCGGAAAAGGATTAATATGGTGGCGGTGTCTGATAGACACCACCAGCCATATTACAATGGGCCATTTCAGATGCCTTTCCGTGGCGGCGATGCCAGAAAGGCATGCGGTCATCACTCTGGGGGCCCCCTGCAGGCCCCCAGAGTGAAGGAGATGGGGGGTGCACACGAATCATCAGGCACCGCGCTGTGCCTGCCGCTTCGTGTATGCAAATGCATGCATGCATTTCTGACATTGTGGCGGGTGGTGCAGTGAGCACCACCCGCCACAATGTTAGAAATGAGGGATGCGCCCGCCACTGTGGCGGGCGCATCCTAATGCTAATGCTAACGTCGGTACCCCCGCCCTTAAGGCAGGCCGTCCCGTTTTCCGCAAGGGTGGCGGGTGGGCAAAGTCAGCACGCCATCCTAATGGGGGCCTAAGTGAGAACAAATAAATCCTGACCGGAAGTAGGTGCATTCTCGCCGATGAAAGACCTTTTCTGGGAGCGAAATTGAAAGTTTTCCTGCTCATAGCTTTCACATAAAAATAACAGCTTCACCAGGATCCCGCCCAATCATTCTCCGACCTCATGGAGGCTGCTTTGATTACAGCCTGCTGCCTTGCCCCGCTTAGGACTTTCAACTTCCGAAATCCCAAGCCAAATCCACCAATCAGGTCAAACCTGGCTCCTGTATCCTGCCTCTCTCCATCACGGTCAGTCTCAAATTGAACCTATGTTCTGATCCACTACCACCAGTTGGCGCTTAATGCTTTTTGGTGACATTTATATTTAAGACTTAAAAAGTTTCTTATTTTCGGGTCCCCTTATCAGATTTTTTCTTGTTATGGTGTCATTTTATTTTGTAATATTTAGACTATTTTTCAAAATTAGCTTGGGGTTTTTCTTGTGCTGTGTTTTTACTTCACACATTGCTTTAATCCAAGTCTGTCTGCTATGTGCTATAGCTATCAGGGAGCTGAAGTGAGATTATTTAGTGAGTTTAGTTCTTCACCCTGACAAGTAATGTATTTGTTCCTTGAGGTGGATAGTCACCACCTTAAACTAACAGCCTAATTTCTTACAATTGGTCTTCCATTTCTCCTCTAACCGTTCAGAGTTCCTTGTATGATTGTCTTGGGCCCTTGGGTTTGTGTTCTCGTTCTAGTCAAGAAAACTCAGCTTCTAAACCTGCTTGTTTCACTTGTGTGAGTCTTACAAAGATTGATATGTGAGCTATCAAATCTCCTCTTATGACAACTTTCACTGCATCTCAAATTGTGGCAGAGGGCATATCATCTATTTCATTTTCACTTACATGATGTTTTAGGGCCTCCCAGATAGTAGCTTTCATTACTAGATCTCTAAATGGGATCTCGTACATTTTCCAACTACGTATGGCACTGGGTTCTACTAAGGTTATATATATGGGTTGTGTCACTGGTGCGTGATTTTACAGGACATATTCACCTATATAAGTACCTATTACTGTTTCAATCATTGAACGGAAAAGTGAAAAGAAATATATCCTGGTATGTTATTTGTGGAAATTAGGAAAAGGGTATAATTCTGTTCTGCCGGTTGTTTAAGGTGCCATATATCGACTAAATTAATTCCTTCCAATCTGCTCTGTAGTACAGGGGTCAGCTCACTGACATAATATTAATGCATACAATATTGAAACACAAACATTTCAGAAATGAAATATTGATAACAAAAATATCGACTTCCTATACTTAACTAGTAAAATCACAAATATCAATAACACAAATATCATTGTTAAAAATATCTATTTTTAACTATATCAAGGAAAAAAATTAACCGAATACAAAAATATTTCTCCCTTTAAATAAAAATGTATGTCAAAAATGTCAATTCACACACTATCGATTAGAATTATATTGCCAAAATAAGTAAATAATCATTAATATATGTACAAAAAACACGCTTTGCGTTAACAATGACTTCAAATAAACCCAAAACATTTTATATTCATACTTAAATTAAATAAAAATGTATTACATCTACTAAATCTTTAGTATTTTCCTCACAAATATATATATAATTCGAATTATAACAATAGAACCACCCAAAATATTAAAATATTACCACTAACTAGAAACATTTAAATTACAACATATATATAGCAAAACATGTAAAACATGCATTGTTTCTTCTCAATGCATTGTACGCAAGATGTTTTCTATGTTCATTATGGACATCTGCCTCTATTGAAACTAGCCAATCAAAGTGTACTATTTCGAATGCACTAGCACTTTAAATTTTGCTCAACTCTCTCAGTGCGTCATGTGACCAAGGCCTCTGCGAAGGCCGAAACGTTATGCTGGCGTGGTGTGCTGAAGATTAAAAAACTCACCTGCACTCTGGGTCTTCCATTTTCTTCCTTTTGATGGGCTCTGGATGGTGGGCGCATCGCCGTGAGGAAAACGAGTGCGAAAACATTTAAAACCGGTTGTGTGTTTCTCCGGTGCTGGAAGACCCCTTCTCCGTAAGTGGTAGAGCAGAAGGAAACCGTGACCTCCGGTCACCCGGAAGTCGTGTATTTCTCCCGTTGGGGAGTTACTGCTCCAGCCCCTGGACGCCTGACAAAATCGCTGCTGTTGGTTTCGGTCGCAGTGCGGTGGGACGGCTGTCCTAACACCGTGCGCAGCGCCCGTAGTTCAATGGCGCTTTACAGGAACTGTACCGGTGGAGAAGTTGTGCCCATACGGAGGACGAGCAGTGATTGTGGCAGCATCCCCGTATTGAGTGAGTACGATATTCATATTTGAAGTGCAGCAAACACCATGTCGGCTGGCGCACGCAAAAGGACAGAGGTTACAGCCCTTGAAGCTTTTGATGACTCCCCGGCTGGGGGGTCCGCAGCCAGCACTTCTGAGGAACCAGGTGCAACTGGAGGTTCTGATCTCCACGATAAGTTTAAAGCATTGGAGAAACTTCTCAAACGAGAGCAGTCCAAATGGTGGGAGCATCGCTCTCTCAGCAGGTATCTAGAAGTAAACCGGATACCAAGGGGGCTGAGAGTTATGTTAGCTCCAAGCTATGAATTTATGGACCCGGCAATGCTTAAGGATTGGGCGGAATGGAGCCTAGATTCCTCTCGCCGTTTGGTGACTATGCTGGTACGCTATGCGGAAAGTGATAGATTGAAAATTCAAGAGCAGATAGACGAAATTGAGGCAGAAATATCAAATTTGTGTGTGGACAAAGCGGACATTTCCCTGGAATGCAAAAAACATCGAGAAACAATGGAGCAGAGAGTCCAAAAAGAGGAGGACATCATCAGAAAACGCAAGGCGTTTAAATTCCAGCGCGATAAAACAGACTATAATGAAGGTCGCATATTCACCTTCGCCCGCAAGTACGATGCAATTAAAGCCTCAAAGGTCTTGAATTCACGAGCAGGACATAACACCGTTCCTGCAACTGCTCAGGCGCGATCCAGGTCGCCAGACGGCTCCAGCATTACAGATCTCAGTTCCAACATGGACAGTGGGTCTGAAACAGAAACAGTGAGAGGATCGGCTCGGTTGGGGTTTACACGGCTCACCCTGGAGCAGGAATTGGAGTGTATTCGGCAGGACAGGCGCGAGACTCTACGTCCCAGAATTCCAGCACCAGGAAAACCCCAAACACCAAGCGACGAGAACGCAGAAAAAGCAACGCAAGACGCAAAACCCAAGAAAAGAAACTACAAGCGGTGGATCTCAAGCAAAAAGAAGTAACAAAAGTAAGCAATCTTTCTCAAACACTGGATAATGGTCTGTCTGTGATAAATTTAACTACTACTGCTTTTACTGACTCAGAGATTGGCATCTTATCAATGGGTTTGTTGTTCAGTCCCCCTAGCAATTTTAATTACGCAGCTCAACTCTCTCAGTGCGTCATGTGACCAAGACCTCTGCGAAGGCCGAAACGTTATGCTGGCGTGGTGTGCTGAAGATTAAAAAACTCACCTGCACTCTGGGTCTTCCGTTTTCTTCCTTTTGATGGGCTCTGGATGGTGGGCGCGTCGCCGTGAGGAAAACGAATGCGAAAAAATATATATATATATATATACACATGATTTTTACTGCGTTTTTGGTAAATAGTGATTACCGGTGCTCTCCGCCGGCCTCACGCCACCCCGAAGATTGGGAACTGTTAATGGAGTGACTTTGATTGATAAATATATATATAATATATACATTTATATATTTCTATGTAAACTCAAAATAAAATGTATCTATCTATATATTGTACATAATACCTATTAGCGTTTGCATAGGAGTGAAGGATTAAAAACAAATTCAACTAAACCAACCAATAAATTATAACTATAAACAACTTTAACCAATAAAATCAGACTAACAACTAAATCAACAATATAAAAAGTACATTAATTAAAACTACTTCAAAAATGACAATTTAAACTAAACCATATTTATTATTAAACCTAATAATGTTAAATATCAAATATTTAGTAAAAATTGATACATTGCCAGAAAATAACTACTAAAAACCAGCAAAAAGATACAAGAAAGTAAGAATGCATAAATTAATACAAAGGTATAAACGTATTCAAATAGCAAGTTAAAATAAACGTAACAACCTCAACCTCTATAAACTACCAACAAATTAACATTTAAAATGAGACATGATTTTTTTCATCCGACAGAAAAGAAAGCCCCTGCTACACATCAGAACGCCCCCAACTGAAAAGCTACATAACCATGAGAAACAGCTAAACAGAATATACATGTAAGTATACAAGATAGAAGTGGTTGCATATTTTTACATGCAAATAATAAATGTACAATCTTAAAAAATTTCTATATATTCGTGTTATAGCTTTCAGCTACAATGACAGAAGATGCAAAGTATATCACTTTGCAGAAAGGAAAGCAGGTACTAAATCACATGGGCTATGCTTAGAGCTAAGAAAGTGCATCAACGTGAACTATAGAATGGAAATGTACTAAATATTATTCTAATGCATGCTAAGGGAGGGCCACTACAAAAGATTATGTTGTATTTCATGTAAACAGGCACAATCATCCCCCAAATGTAACAAAAATAGAAGTACGATGGTATTGCAGGACATGAGAGTGCCAAGCACTAGCTTCCAGGAACCCACAAGCAAAATCCTTAAAGATATAATATCTAAGGTCCCAGACACACCACAGGCCAACTACCACCTATCTCCACTAATAAACATTTGATTGTAAAAAATAAAAAAGCCACTATCGATATTCCACCTACCGCTAGAAGATACGAAGGCAAACACATAACTGAACATTTAACAATGAAACATAATGAGTAGGCTTGGGCAGAGGACACAGAGATTCACTCTGTGGAATTTCCTGGAGTTACCAAAAAACCACACCAAATTCCGTTGAGTTCAGTGGGCAGAGTATTGCTTGGCCACCCATAATGAAGGCCCCTTAGATGCTGAGGGTCGTTCAGGGCCAGGAACCCCTCCTGTTACCAACAGTAAGTCCCAAAAAGCAGGATTGCAGAGAGTAGGCCTGTGAGGTGAACACCGCTCCATTCGCGGAGTTCTCGTCAGAGGCCCTTCCCCCTTTTCCCCCCACTCTGCAAACAAACATCCTGGCACACTACTTGTTGGGAGATGACGTCCCCTTGGATGCTGTGGGTCGTTGAAGGCCAAGAAACTCTCCTGTTACCACCAGTAAGACCCACACAGTGGGATTGCTGAGAGCTCATCAGAAGCACCAACCCCTTTCTCAACCACTCTGCAAACACACATCTTGACCCAGTTCTTGTTGGGTGATGAAGTCCCCTTGGATGCTGAGGGTCACTAGGGGCCAAGAATCCCTCCTGTTACTACCAGTAAGTCCCACACAGCTGAATTAATGAGAGCTTGTTGGAGGCCCGCCCCCTTCCTCAACCACTCTGCAAATGCGCCTCCTGGCACTCTACTTGTTGGGAGAGAAAGTTCCCTAGGCTGCTGAGTGTTGTTGGGGGCTAAGAAATCTTATTATTAACACCAGTAAGTCCTACACAGCAGTTTTGCTGTGAGCTTGTCGGAGACCCAGCCCCTTTTTCAATCACTGTGCAAACAGGCTTGCTGGCGCAATACTCGTTAGGTGATGACGTCCCTTTGGATGATAAGGGTCGTTGGGGTACAAGAACCACTCCTGTTACCCACCAGTAAGTCCCACATAGCGGGATTGCTAAGAGCTCATTGTAGGCTTGCCCCCTTTCTGCACCCCTCTGCAAACATCCCTCCTGGTGCACTGCTGGTTGGGGGATAAAGTCCAATTGGCTGAATTGGCTGCAGAGGGTCCTTGGGGGCTAAGAACCACTCCTAATACCACTAGTAAGATCCACACAGCGGGATTGCTGAGAGATTGTCAGAGGCTTTGCCCCCTTTCTCGACCACTCTGGAAACACCCCTCCTGGTGCACTACTGGTTGGGAGATAAAGTCCCCTTTGCTGCTGAAGGCTGTTGGGGGCCAAGAACACTATTGGTACCACCAGTAAGTCCCACACAGCGGGAATGCTGAGAGTAGGCCTTGGCAGTGAACTCCGCTCAGTTTGCAGAGTTCTCGTCAGAGGCCCTGCACCCTTATTTCACCACTCTGCAAACATGCATCCTGGCACACAACTTGTTGGGGGATGAAGTCCCCTTAGATGCTGAGGGTTGTTAGGGGTCAATTACCCCTATTGTTACCCCCAGTAAATCCCACACAGTGGGATTGCTGAGAGCTCATCGGAAGTCCCACCACTTTTCTCAACCACTCTGCAAACGCACCTGCTGGCACACTACTGGTTAGGGGATGAAGTCCCCTGGGTAGCTGAGGGTTGTTGAAGGCCAAGACCTCCTCCTGTTACCACCAGTAAGTCCCATACAGCGGGATTGCTGAGAGGTCATCGGAAGCATCAACCCCTTTCTCCACCACTCTGCAAACATACCTCTTGGCCCAGTACTTGTTGGGGATGAAGTCCTCTTGGATGCTGAATGTCACTGGGGGCCAAGACCCCCTCCTGTTACTACTAGTAAGTCCCACACAGCAGGATTACTGAGAGCTTGTCGGAGGCCCGCTCCCTTCCTGAACTACTCTGCAAATGCGCCTCCAGGCACACTACTTGTTGGGGAAAAAGTTCCCCAGGCTGCTGAGTGTTGTTGGGGGCTAAGAACTCTTATTATTAGCACCAGTAATTCCCACACAGGGGTATCACTGAGAACTTGTCAGAGGTCCCGCCCCTTTTCTCAATCATGCTGCAAACATGCCTGCTGGTGCTCTACTTGTTAGGGGATGAAGTCTCCTTAGATGATGAGAGTTGCTGGAGGGCAAAAACCCTCCTGTTACCACCAGTAAGTCACACACAGTGAGATTGTTAAGTGCTCGTTGGAGGCCCTGCCCTCTTTCTGTACCACTCCGCAAACATCCCTACTGGTGCACTTCTGGTTGGGGGATGAAGTCCCATTGACTGCGGAGGGTAGTTGGGGTCTAAGAACCCCTCCTGTTACCATCAGTAAGTCCCACTTAGCAGGATTGCTCAGAGCTCATTGCAGGCCCTGCCCTCTTTCTAATAGAAAGCCCTTTTAACCAACAAAATAAAGGCAACTTTAGCCCCCTAATGGAGTATTTTGAAGACACTTGAGCAGGCAGACTACATCACTCAGGACAGAGATGCCAACCCAAATTCAAGATACCATGATGGAATGACTATGCGAGCACCTAGGAACAGGAAGCAAAAACAAACAACACAGTGGAAGGATGGCACAATGCTTTCCAATCCACATTAGGCAGAACCCAACCTACACTGTATAAATGTATAGAAGCACTACAAAAAGAGCAAAGCAATCAACAACTAAAAATGGAGCAATCTGTTACCCAGATCGCCCCGAAGCTTAGCAAACAAACCGAAACAATGTACAATATGCTACAATTTAAAATCACCTTGTTCATAAATAATAAAGGAGTTTACTATTTAGAAAATAATAATGCTAAAAGTATATTATAAAATTAATAGTAACCTACAAATTCTAAATCAACACACCAAGGGGTCGATTCAGATTCGGGAAAAAACGCTCCAAATAGCCGTTTGGAGCGTTTTTCCCGTACAAATCAAACCCTGCAACGTCCCCCGTACGTACGACGAAGTACGATTTGTACCAGGAGCAGGACTCCGTACCAATCGTACAGAGACCGTACAAATCAAATCCCGTACGAATCTCCCTCGGAACCCGCTGTACACGATATCTGTACGGTTCGCAGCTTGGTTTTTTCGACCCAGCAAGTACGATACTTGTCGGGTACGCACTGTACAAGCCTTTTTCTACGGGAGCTGAAAACAGCCATAAAAGCAGAGTTCTCCCCAAAACAGGTACGGAACAGCCACCCCCGGGCAATGTGCGTACACCCCATGAACGCAAGGGGTATGGTGCGTACCCCTGCGATCATGGGGAGAACGCACCGTACCCCTGCGATCATGGGGTGTACGGGCCGTATGGTGTGTATGTGATTGGGTGCTTTTCTGTACGAATCGCCCTTACCTGACGTGGACCGTACGAATTGCGTCCTCATACCCCGGTCCGCATCGTACTCGTCGGGTCGTACGACATGTTTACGATTCGTACGGAGAGGGCTCCGGATAAGAATCGTACGGACGTTTTTTTTCCAGGATCGGAATTGACCCCCAAATGTTTTATATTTGTGGAAGAGATGTGGCGCCGCGGCCAGGGCGACTGACGCTGGACGCTGGGGATCACGGTTCAATCCCCGGCTCCAGTGGCAGGGGGCTGCCCAGCACCATGAGACTCTGGGCAATAGCTCTCTTAATCTTCCCAACGGCCCCCAACACCGAGAGACCCCTTCGGGGGTGATGCGTGCGCTATAAAAGTACTGGATTTACATTTACATTTATTTTAAATAATAAATATAATATTTTATTATAACAGTCAAAAAATTTATTAAAATTCCAATGTTAGGGAAGACTGATATAAGAAAACTATATTTACATTATTTAAAATATAAATATAACTGTCACCAACCAAGAAATTAAAAAACAAATTCAATTTGTCACATAAATTAATTACAACACATAAACCAAACAATTCCACATAACAATCACAATATTTGCTCAAACATTATAAAATCACATTTCTCACCCACAAGGAAATACAATTAATAAAAAAATAACGTTCTGTAGGTGCTGATCTGTCTCTGGATCCAAGAAATAGAAAAATAGTAGTCCACCAAAAATAGGAAAAATATTGTCCAAAATGTCCCTAAAAATGCAAAAATTAAACTAATCCAATAAAAATCCCTCACAGCAATTTAAAGTATATAGGAACCATAAAAAACCCAAAAAGTGATTTAAATAAATAAACACTAAGGGAACACCAAAAAAAAAAACAGAACACAAATGAAAAAGCATTGGTTTATTATAAACCAAAAATTATTGTCTTAAAATAAAACTCCCAAAGCCCATCGCACACATTCATAGACAAAAAAATGTAAAGTAAATTAAACAACCCACCCGCAAAATGAATTACACTCCCAGAAATACATAACAGTTAATCTTGAAAATATAACCAACAAACTAACATAACTTAATTTAACATAACATAGCAATGCATTAATAGAATAGTGTTTACAAATGCAAATCTGTAAACTAGTGAAGAACAAGACCAGTATTGTATCTAAATATCCAAAAAACAACAAAAACATTATAACTACATTCTAGACCTTCTGCTTCCTCCTCCACCCTCAAAACCCTTAAAACCCTGAGAAAAAAAGGACTTATATGTTCCGATGAGCAGTAGAACATTTCTGAGTCCTGGTTTCGGAGAGATAGGCTAAAAATACAAATATATCACAAAGTAGAGGGTAGTGTTAAAAAGCAACATGTCTACTAAATGAAACAAAAAAGACTTGTAAAAATGTTGAATAAATATATAACAAAATGTAAAAAAATATTAAACATAAAATATGTCAAAATATTTTGTTATAAAATGGTTAATATGTATAAAGCATGAATAAAATAATAGTATACAATATATGGAATTATTGAATATATACTGACAAAACATGTTAACATGAAATTGAAAATATGTATACTAAAAACATTAAGAAACTTAAGAAAAAACTGTTAAACAATCTAAAATAAAAGTTGAAAATGTACAACATACAATATTATGGGCATGCTTACAACTTTGGTGATCTGTGGACTACCGCGAGGGCGACGGCGGTGGTATAACTGCCCTTGAGTTGGTGGTGTGACTCCCCAATTACCATGTATGTGGTCCCATAGAAGAGAGACCGCCGCTGCACCACTGACACCGCCAGAAATTCCAGTCTGCTGTCTGCCATCAGCTGTTCAATAGGCCAATTCAGCTGCTGGAGGTTGGACAGTCAGTTACCTGCCCAATTACGATGTGGCATACCTCTGACATGAACCCGCAAGTGAAACCTCCACACCTAAGCTGCATACAGGGAAGGTTATAAAGCACAAACTCACTTGGACTCACCTCTACACACCCCGTAACACTGACTATTAATGTACTCCCGCTGTTGATCCTGCTTGATGCCCACCAACACCATCGTCACTGCAAAACCCGGTAAGCCATATGCCTACCCATCACCATTGACTTCACAGCAAATAGAAGGCCAGGCATGGACCTGTCAAGGTATTTTGGTACCCAGGCCCAAACATTTCATGTGTGCGTCTGTCCCCAATGAATAGGGATGTATGTGCCAAGCACAGCTCCATCATGTCCCCTTTGTACAAGTCACGGACGCTGCACAGGCACATCTAACTATACTTAACCCCTTCTATGCTCATGACGGAGCTGTTCCGTTATGAGCCTTGGTGGGTGTGTGCTCATGACGGAACCATTGTGTCATGGCACCCACCCAGGGGGTAGTGCTGGTGCTCCCCCCTCATGGGTAGCCCAACAACTTCGCACAAAGGGAGACAGCAGCGAAAGAGTTTCTGCTGCCACCCGAACCCTTCATGGGAATCCCATGACATCAGGTTACACATCGTGCACTGGACGAGCTGAAAGCCATTTGCTTCCAGGTGTCCGACGGAGGAAAGTAGATTTCTTTGCTCCTGGGGGGCTTCCTCAAAACATAGAGGTATTGGGGTAGAGGAAAGAGTTTTTCCTCTCCCCTGATGTCTCTTTGCAGGGCATTTCTGCTTCACAATCGCACACAGAGTTGCGATCGTGCAGCAGAAATGCTACCACTAGGCACCAGGGATTTATTTTTTTGAATGGAAGCGAACCCTTGGGCAAGAGTCACTTCCTTTGGAGGCTCATATTTTGTGCCGTTTTCTGGCCTTTCTGCCTCCAGGCGTGTAGGAAACCCCACTAGGCACTAGTCGATCCCAACAAGTTATCTTACCCACAATGTCCTGCGAACCTCAAAATGTGACTGTCACATTTTCCTTGCAATACTGTGCCATAATTTTCACGCTTCAGTAAGAAACAACAGATTTTCTACCCCCCAGCATTTCATCATGTTTCCCGATAAAAATGGTACCCCCAGAGTGTCTAGTTTTCAAAAATGTGCGGGTTTTGCAGGTTTCCCTAGATGGCCACTGAGTACTGGGCCAAAAACCCAGGAGCACCCCCCCTTGCAAAACCAGGTTGTTTTATGATAGATAATTTTGCCTCTCCACAATACTTTTAGGGTCCTTGCCTGTCACAGGCACTTGACCCACCCACACAAGTGAGGTACGGTTTTTATTGGGAGACTTTAGAGAATGCGGGGTGGGTGGAAGTTTGTGGACCCACGCATATTTCAGAACTTTACATCACAGAAATGTTAGGAAAATGTGTTTTTTTTCTTTACAAAGTTTGAGGTTTGCAAGGGATTCTGAGTAACAGAACCTGGTGAGAGCCAGACAAGTCACCCCATAATAGATTCCCTGGGTGTCTAGTTTTTAAAAATGTATAGGTTTGCTAGGTTTTCCTAGGTACTGGCAGAGCTAGGGTTCAAAATCTACAGCTAGGCGCTTTGCAAAAAAAGAGTCAATTTTCACTGTAAAAATGTGGTGTGTCCACCCTGCATTTTTGGCCGTTTCCTGACGCAGACAGTAAGCCTACCCTCACAAGTGAGGTACCATTTTTCTCAGACAATTTTGGGGAATGTGGGGTGGGTGAAATTATGTGGGTCCATGCAGATTCCAGAACTTTCCATCACAGAACTGAAGGAAAATGTATTTTTTTTCTTTACAAAGTTTGACGTTTGCAAGGGATTTTGAGTAACAGAACTTGGTGAGAGCCAGACAAGTCACCCCACCCTGGATTTCCTGGGTATCTAGTTTTTAAAAATGAATAGGTTTGCTAGGTTTCTCTAGGTGCCAGCAGAGCTAGGGTTCAAAATCTACAGCTATGCACTTTGCAAAAAAAAGAATCAGTTTTCACTGTAAAAATGTGGTGTGTCAATGCTGCGTTTTAGGCCATTTCCTGTTGCGGGCACTAGGCCTACCCACACAAGTGAGGTATAATTTTTATTGGGAGCCTTAGGGGAAAACAGAATTGTAGAGCAACTGTTATTACCTTATATCTCCCCACAACCAGAAGGGTCCAACAGATGTAATGGTATATTGCTTTAACAAATCTGTCATACTCAGAAAAAGTTACAGTTGAAAATTTTGGCACAAATAGCTGTTTTTTCAACTTATTTTTCCTATTTTCCACTGTTAGTTTCTATGAAAAAACCTTGAAGGATCTACACAAATGACCCCTTGCTGAATTTAGAATTGTGTCTACTTTTCTGAAATGTATAGTTTTCCAGGATTCATTATTGCTTTCATAGCCCATTTTGCTGGGAATATCATGATTTCAGAACAACAAATCCTTTGTTGATACCATTTGTAGAGAAAAAACAGATGCTTTCATGTGCAGAAGTTTTTCCCGTTTCCCCCCCCCAAAAAGCTACATTTAACTGTATTTTGGCTAATTTCTGGGTCCCCTGCAGGGGACTCAAACCCTGGGTACCTTTAAAATCCCCATGATGTTGAAAGAAAAGGATGCAATTTGGTGTGGATACCATATCCATACTAATATAATAAAGAGAGAGCCCAAACCTTTGAGCCGGGTAATCTCAGTAACCATAGCACCAATCACAACACCGAATACAGCATTGGAATGGGCAGTTGCAGCAGAAGGACATAGGCTATGCAGACACCCACCATATACATTTAGAAGGTAAAAGAACAGTGCCAGAAAAGTAGTCCCTTGTGGGCGTGTCTGCGTTGTGCTGTGGGCCAGTGCTGGGGACATGACAAACGCTGGGGGCTTGTGGTACGTTCCGCCCTTCATGCCATGTCTCATATCGTGTGCTGTAAACGTGTGCTGGGGGCGTGGGCGTGTGCGAGGCACGGGATTACGGAAAAAAAAAAGCGAGCGTTGTGCCCAATATTTAATTGCTTTTTCTTCCCAGGTTCTGTACATTCCAGCTCCGGGTGTCCACCCTGCTCCCTTTAAATACCCCTGCACCCCATAATCATAACCCACCCTTACTCCTTAAAATACCCCCAACACCCTTAAACACTAACCCATCTTAACCCTATACATATACCCTGTACCCCAAAACCCAAACTTATCCCTAAACCTTAAAAATACCCCTGTACTCCAAAACACAAACCTAGCCCTGAACCCTATAAATACCCCTGTAACTCAAAACCCAAACCTACCCCTGAACCCTAAAAATACCCCTGTACCCCAAAACCCAAACCTAGCCCTGAACCATAAAAATACCCCTGTACCCCAAAACCCAAACCTAGCCCTGAACCATAAAAATAACCTTTGCAAAACAAGAGTCACTTTTCACTGTAAAAATGTGGTGTGTCCACCCTCCATTTTTGGCCGTTACCTGACACAGACAGTAAGCCTACCCTCACAAGTGAGGAACCATTTTTCTCAGACGATTTTGGGTGAATTTTGGGTGGGTGAAATTTTGTGGGTCCATGCAGATTCCAGAACTTTCCATCACAGAACTGTAAGGAAAATGTATTTATTTTCTTTACAAAGTTTGACGTTTGCAAGGGATTTTGAGTAACAGATCTTGGTGAGAGCCAGACAAGTCACCCCACCCTGGATTCCCTGGGTATCTAGTTTTTAAAAATGAATAGGTTTGCTAGGTTTCTCTAGGTGCCAGCAGAGCTAGGGTTCAAAATCTACAGCTAGGCACTTTGCAAAAAAAGTGTCAGTTTTCACTGTAAAAGTGTGGCGTGTCAACGCTGCGTTTTAGGCCATTTCCTGTCGTGGGCACTAGGCCTACCCACACAAGTGAGGTATAATTTTTTTCGGGAGCCTTAGGGGAAAACAGAATTGTAGAGCAACTGTTATTACCTGTCGACTTTTGATCTATTTCCAAATTTAAGACAATGTATAAAAAGGTAATCAAACCTAGCCCTGAACCCTAAAAATACCCCTGTACCCCAAAACCCAAACCTACCCCTGAACCCTAAAATACCCCTGTACCCCAAAACCCAAACCTAGCCCTGAACCCTTAAAATACCGCTGTACCCTAAAACCCAAACCTAGCCCTGAACCATAAAAATAACCCTGTACCCCAAAACCCAAACCTACCCTGAACCCTAAAAATATCCCTATACCCCAAAACCCAAACCTATCCCTGAACCCTAAATATCCCCATTATGCGTTATAAGGGCATAGAGGAGTCATGGTACTTTCATAATGAAAGTATGCGGAGTGATGGTATGCGGAAAGAAAGTTGCGGAATAATGGGTGTTTACCCTCCCCCAGTAAGTACATTAGTGGCACGGCGGCCCACATCTCCAGAAACATACTCATATTTTTTCACCACCGATTTGAAAAATGCACAGGTCTCTCTCATTGATGGCCAGCACCGACATACACTTTTAGACACACCTCCCGCCACAAGTTCTAGAATTGCGAACTTTAGAGCTGGGGAGCTACGTTCGAATCTCGGCATCAGCTCAACATCCTGTGATTCCAGGCAAATCGCTTTGTCTCCCCGTGCCTACCACAAATGAATGTGTTCTTCTGTAATGTAAATTGTGCTCATGCCATGTTGTCGAGTTCGCGCTATATAATATTGCAAGGAAAAATAAAGTAGGGAAACTCGAGTTCACACACTACTGATCGCGCACTCTTAAGTGCATCAGCAGTGCACTGTGAATCGGAATGTTTCACAGGCCTATCACAGATAAACAAAGTACTGGTAGAAACGAGTCAGTGTACTTTTAGTTACACATTTGCACTTGACTGGCCTATCAACTCAAGGTGTTAACACTATCACCGTGCAAAGGTATGTTCATGTGAGGACTGGCAAGGGTATTGTTGGTGTCACATCTCATTTAGTGTACACTTATGCTAAAGCAGATCTATAGGGACATGACCCTTGGAATAAGTTGTACTACCGCAGAGAAATAGCCCAAGCCTGGTCCATGGTTGTGACTGGGCACAGCTTATTGTCAGGCCTTACTCACTCCAGGGTCAGCATACGGATGCCACATGTGCAGCACAGTATTAACATGTCCCAGTCACAAAGGATCATTTTGTCCAATGATCAAAGTCAGACCTGGGTGGAATCATTAATGGGTTTGTGGCCTACAGCTACCTCCTACAAAACTGTCTTGAGATGTCAAATTTGGGCCAAGAATCATTACTGACACCAGCCTTATCTGCTCTTCACAGTGTACATACAGTCCTAATGCCGCTAAGATCATGAACTTGGATTGGCTATTGCCATTTTGAGGGTTCAAACATGTACCATCAAATGTGAGAATACATACCTGGCTACATACAGACAACGATGACTGCAGGCCTTTTCACAATCCTCACAACACATTGGTGTTGTCACATTTACTATGTAAGGTCCCCAACAGCCAGTTACATGTTTGTGTGATGTTGGTGGCAATATCCAATGAGACCACATATTGGAACATCATGTTTATCTAAACATCATTGTAGCCTGTATGGATGGAAATGATTGAGTCACACAAAATAATAATCAGTGTCAATAACTCACCTGCTCTTCTGGTGAGCCACAGAGCTGGCCATACTGGGGAAGGACCTCATCCACCAGGGTCTCACGTTCTTCCGCAGTGAAGGCAATTACCCTTCACCCTTTTGACCTGGAATGATTGCTCCCAGTGGTGGTAAAGAGAAGGTGAAGTTGAGGAGGTTTTCATGGTAGCAGTGTATGTATCCAATTGAGCAAATTTCTAAATTACAGAGTACATGTTTTCCGGGAACATGCTATTCCACTGCGACGGACACAGTCGTTGGCCACCATCAATAGTGTTAGCCTAAGGCTGTGTCCACCGACAAATGAACCATCCATCGGAGTCGACTTCCGATGGTGGCACTCAGTCTCATTGTCACAACATCAAGGTCAGGCAACCGCCATTGTGGCGGTTGAGATAACTGTTGTTTTTCAATCTAAATGCATCATTCGCACCCCTATGTAGGGGACAAATGTTTACATGGGTTGTGATGCACTGCCATTTTAAAAAGATGGATATTTTGGCCTCTGTGTGGCGTGCTACAGGGCATAATCCCACTACTATCGCGGTGCAGTCTCTACCACTGATCACAGTATTGTATAAAAAACAAAAATAAGGGCTGCCAATTTCATTGCTTCTCAAGCAATATTTGCACATCACTGCGAATAAGACATTTAAAGGGTACAATGTAAATGTACATGCATTTATATAGCGCAAATCACTGACCCGGTATCTAAGCGCTTGCTTAGGGTACCTGTCCTGGTATTCCCCTGTGAGATAGCCCCGGCAGGGTATCCACAAGGTGAAAGCCACCGCGAAGGCCGTTGTGGAGATTAAGCAAGCTATTGCCCAGAGTTGCAGAGTGTGAACCCATGAATCGAGTAGGCACCGGAGCGAGAATTGTCGAGTCCGTGGACATTTTAGGACTCAAGACCCCACCAAGCCAGAAACTGAACCCTGGTCCCGGGCTGACCTCTGCTTCCAGGTCTGCCTCCTCTAATCAGTGAGCCACACTTCTCCAATGGAGAATTAATATGTATGTTGAACAGGACACTGACCATATGTATTCTAGGGAAGGTTGCCAGCAAGGGATTTATTTGGCACTTAGAGTTTGACAGTGTAATGCAGTCTATGTTGCTTAGACTTAGCAGCTGAATGAAGCAGCGACTGTAGAATTAATTATGAACCTGTTATCCCAGATCTATGGTAACTACCACACTAGCCCCATAGAACTGAACTAGTCAGAACAGATTCCGTGAAAACCTTGTAATTTTAAACAGTGAATGAGATATTGAACACAATAATGACAGTAAAGCAACACGAAGAGAGTTTGTTTTTAGAAAAAATTATTATTATTTATATTCATCCAGAAACAAATCATCAAAGAAAATGTAGGGTGTACAGTTATTAACAGATGCATATATTTCTTATGTAAATGGAGCTGATGAAACAATCCATATATACAGAAGAAAACAATCCAGTCTAAACGAAATTAAATAAAATTGACTTCTTTAAAGGTGATGAATAGAGAGTCAAAAGTTGGAGAAGAGACTTGGATTGGATTGTCGACGTTTCGGTCTCAGTGGTGTAATCCAGAGACCATCATCAGGACAGGGAGGTAATGCAATAAGGATGACCCTTATACAGTGTATGAGACCCCTGATTGGATACAGAGTTGACGCTCCGCTCGATTTACTCGTCTTCAAACTATCTTGGATCCTGGGACTCATGCCACAGTTTCCATCAACAAAAAGAATCTTCTGCTGACTAAGACTTTTGGATACAATCTAAGGGCTGACTCGAAGCTTCCTTAAGACAATGAACTTTTAAATTTTATGCGAGTTCACCAAAAGCTTGGTCTCATACACTGTATAAGGGTCATCCTTATTGCATTACCTCCCTGTCCTGATGATGGTCTCTGGATTACACCACTGAGACCGAAACGTCGACAATCCAATCCAAGTCTCTTCTCCAACTTTTGACTCTCTATTCATCACCTTTAAAGAAGTCAATTTTATTTAATTTCGTTTAGACTGGATTGTTTTCTTCTGTATATATGGATTGTTTCATCAGCTCCATTTACATAAGAAATATATGCATCTGTTAATAACTGTACACCCTACATTTTCTTTGATGATTTGTTTCTGGATGAATATAAATAATAATAATTTTTTCTAAAAACAAACTCTCTTCGTGTTGCTTTACTGTCATTATTGTGTTCAATATCTCATTCACTGTTTAAAATTACAAGGTTTTCACGGAATCTGTTCTGACTAGTTCAGTTCTATGGGGCTAGTGTGGTAGTTACCATAGATCTGGGATAACAGGTTCATAATTAATTCTACAGTCGCTGCTTCATTCAGCTGCTAAGTCTAAGCAACATAGACTGCATTACACTGTCAAACTCTAAGTGCCAAATAAATCCCTTGCTGGCAACCTTCCCTAGAATACTTTGACTGCCCAAGCCCGCAAGGGTATATTGGGTCACCTACCGTTATCACTACTGACCATATGTGACATATGTTGATCTATTACTGAACCTGTAATGTCCTATGCCATGATTTATTTTGGAAAACTATTACACGTATGTTACTGTTGACACTGTGACCATTGTACTGATTTGTTGTCACTGCACACATAGGTACCCTGGAAGTGTCAGAAGGAGGCAGCTTCCAGTGTACTGCCCATTTCTAGACCTGCAAAAGAGATGGATGTGATTAAAATGTTTCACCTGAATAGGAAAATGATCCATCAATTATGTCATCTATTGGAGTCAGAGCTCCTGCCTCACAACACCATTGTATCACATCAATAGTCAACGGGATGACAGCACTGCATTTCTTTGGCACCAGTGCCCAGTGACAATTTCTGGTGGTATGCCTCAACCAATGTTCAGTACTGTGCTAAGATACGTCCTCTCAGCTTAAATGAAACATATAGACAGCTACATCCAGTTCCCCAGATAGTAGGATCTTGCTAAAGTGAAGTCAGGGTTTGATGGAATAGCTCCTATGTCACATGTGATTGGATCCACTGATGGCACCCATATTACCTTGATACCAACAGACCAACAGAAAACAGGCCTACTTAAACCTCAAGCACTACCATTCAATAAACATAGAAGTTGTCTGACATGCAGATTTGTACATCTCAAACGTCTGTGCCCAGTTCCCAGGATCAGCACATGACTCCTTTGTTCTGGGGAGCAGCGCCATACCCCAGCTGATGTCATAACTCCAACCAGAGAGGCCTGGCTTGTTGGTAAGTATGAACTGTCCTAACTCTGTATGGGAAAAGGCAGTTGAGTAATTATGAAACTTATGTCTGACTTCCAGCTAGGCGACTCAGCGTATCCTAACAGACCATAGTTGTTGGCACCACTGAGGAATCCAACAATGCCAGGGAAAGTCCTCTTCAATGAGGCCCATGGAAGAACATGGCGACCAGTGGTGCTGGCTTTAGACTCCTGAAGGCCAGATTGGAAAATACAGGGTGAGCCCTACTCTACTCACACGGTAAGGTGAGTCAGGTTGCCATGGCCTGCTGCATGTTGCACAACATCACCGTGTGACATAACATCCCTGCCATCGCAGATTATGAAGGACATGCAGAGCCACCTGGTGAGTGCTGTGAAATGCCAAATGGAAAAGACAGTGGGCAAGAAGAAGGAGGGGACTTGTATCAGGATCTGATCAACAACTTCTTTTTCTGAGTGTAAGTAGCTCTTGACATGATATACCTGGGACTGGTACAGCACCTCTTGTTGTGATGATGTGAGAAGTAGGTTTAGCTAAAATGTGAGGATGAGCATCAAAGTGAGTGGTCAAAGGTGTATTTGCCTCAAGACTGTGACACATGGTCAATTGGTCTCTGTTGCATAGTTGACCTTGGTTTGTGGGGCAGAACTGTGTTCTACCAATGCTGACTTTGTGAATTGTTGTATGTGTATGGTTTGTGAAATTATCTGTTTGAATTTTCATTTTCTAGGTACCTCCACCACATCATCTTCACTTGGACATTACAGAGTTGCAACATCTTCGGACCGATGTTGCCATTTGGACCTACAAGGGTGATATGGCTTGTTCCTGGAACTAACAGACACAGTCTTTCGGTGTACAATTCCGGTAGCAAGATAGCTTGCAGTGATTGATTTTGAGTTCTCAGTAATACTAGGGACTGGTTCACTTTTGTGTGTTGGTCTTGATACAATATGTGCTGCATCATGGATTCTAATCAAGTGTGAGTGTAGCATACCCATGAAATTCCCCCTTTACATTGGGTTACTCCTGATGTCTAGGGAAAAAGATGCAGTTTTTACTCTATCACTTTAAGGAAGCAAAGAGTAATCATAGCACACAACTGAACATTGTATGTGACATTACACCATATATAAGCCCAGTGTACTGGAATGATAAAGTGGAAAACAAATGCAGTGCTGCCATTTGTTTGACTATAGCTGTGACACATGTTTGATTTGTGTTATGAGGCAGCAGAGCAGGCAGCAGGTGTTGACATTGATCATTGATGAATAGCCTAATCACCTGAACATTTTCAAACCTGTCCTTTTCTACCATGTATGTTACATCTGTGAATTAAGGTTTGGTTTACAAACACATATAGTGTGCATAAATTCTTCATTTGTCTTTCAGTGACATCATGATAGGCCATTGAGGGTATGATGGGAGGACGGAGGTATTTGGCAACACATTGGTATGGATGTTTTGTTAACACATGGTTGTGCACGTATGGCAAGCATTGTGAACATGTTAAATGTACCTACCTGTCCAAGCGAATGCTGGTAGACTGGTAAGGTTCAAATGGGGGTACAATAAATGTTTGCTGGATATGAAATTTGAATATGACACGTTACAATGCGTACTAATGCGTGTCATTACAACGCAGGTATTACTACACATTGTCATTCAGCAGCAACTGCCATTATAATGCATACTTTTATCACGAATATGCCTTTACCATGCCTGCCATTACAACGCAAAGGCATGCATGGTAAAGGTATACTCTTGGTAAAGTATCTACGGTAAGTTACACTACCCTACCCTACCCTAATCCCTAATTTAGTACCCCTGCACGACCCCCGAGCTCCAATACTTTCCCTACTCTAAACCCTAAATCACTACCTCTGCATGAACCCCCAATCCTTTCCCTACCCTAAAACAATACCCTGCACGACCCTCAACCCTTCCCTAAACCCTAAAACACTACCCTGTACGACACCCCGACTCCCAGTCCTCTCCCTGCCCTAAAACACTACCCAGCATGACACTCCACCTCTCCTTGCACTAAAACACTACCCTGCACGACCCTACCCTAAACCCTAAAACACTACTCTGCATGATCTGATCTCCAGTCCTCTCCCTACCCTAAAAAACTACCCTGCACAACCCCCAATGCTACACTAAACCCAACAACACTACCCCTGCACGACCCAACCCCCAGTCCTCTCCTTACACTAAAGCACTACCCTGCATAACCCACCCAACCCGACCATACGCTAAAACCTTAAACACTACCCCCTGCACGACCCTCCCCACAACCCCCAGTCCTCCCCTACCCAAAAACACTACCCTGCACAACCCTCTTGACCCTACCTAAACCATAAAACACTACCCTGCACGACACTCCCCGAGCCCCAGTCCTCGCCCTACCCTAAAACAATATCATGCACAACCCCAGTCCTCTCCCTACCCTAATACACTACCCTGCATGACTCCCGCAACCCTACTCTAAACCCTGACACAGTACCCTGCATGACACAGAACCCCACTGAACCCCTTTTTACCCTAAAAAAGTAACCCCCACTCCAAGCCCAATCCCGCTTACCTCTCTCTCCTTGTGGTTCCTCTCTCTCCTCATGGTTCCTGGTTCCCTCTGGTTGTCTGAGGGGCGGTGCAAGTCGTTGTGAGGAAACAGAAAAGCTTCTGTTTCCTCACAACAACGTGGATCACCTAAATTTGTTTACAAGGTATGTGCTTTTACCACACATATCTTTACAACAAAATTTGTTGTAAAGGCATTCATTGTAAAGAAAATGTGTAGCAATGACTACACGTTGTTACAATGCATGCGTGGTAATGCTTACGTTGTAATGGTAGGCGGGGAAACAGTCACGTTGTAATGGCTGTTTCCCATGAAATGTAGAACATCAGTCCATGAGATTTGAGAAAAGTGCATTTATTGTTAGTGAACAATGAACATGATACAATAGGTGAAATAATTATCTGTGAAAAGAAACAGTGAATGAGCCAGTCATGGTGGATGAAATCCTTGCTGTAGATGGCACATTGCTCGGAGTCGAATGTCCAACATACTCCGGGCATCAGGAAGGGAAATGGGTCTAGGGATAGTCCACAAAGTGAATTGTAAGCAGACACAGGAGGAAATTAGGAACAGGTTCTCTGGTCTTAGCCATCCAAAGGGACTGGATATTTGTGTGGGCGCCCTGGCCCTGGCTTAGCAAGGCAGGGGGATCCGTAGGTGCAGTGACTGGTGTGTTGGCTGGTCCTTATCCCTCTGTCAGGGCCTCCCTTTTTGTGGCTGCTGCTGCTGATGTAGAGCAACCTGATGGTGTACCATCACAGGAAGAGGTGGATCGAGGTGGAAAAGCCCTGCCCAAAGTGGTGTTGATGTCTACCATTACTCCAATGAGGGTGCCCACATTGGAATTGAGGGCAGCCAACTCAGTGTGTTTGTCCCTCCGCACCTGCTTCATCTCCCTGATCTCAGTCAGTTTCTAGTCCATCTTGTCTTGGTACTGATGGCATGGTCCCAATACGTGGCCAACATCAGACTGGGCGTTGGTGTCCCCAGTGGCCTCCTTTTGCTGGCCCAGAGATGCCTTCTTTTTCCCCTGGCCCTAACATTCCAGTGCCCTTGGCACAAGTCGGGGTGCCCCACTGGTTCCTGGCTCTTCTGTAGCACCTCCTGAGCCTGGACTGTGGTGCACAAGTTGTGATAATCTGTGCCAGGGGTACAGGATGTGGTAGGAATTTGGGGCTAGGTACTTACAAGGGGTGTTGGCCCAGCGAATCTCACAGTTGGGATATGGCCAGTCTGACCTGATGGACCATCAATGTCATCCATGTCAAGATGTCAAGCACTGTCTTCATCACTGTCAGCATGCTCCTGGAGTGCAGTAGGATTCTCCTCAGTTTCAGAGGTGTGTCCACCTGTTATGAGCGACTGACCTTTTGGAAAAAGGAGAACCTTGTTATTGTTAGAAGTGTGATATCTGCCTTCACTTCTTGTCAAACAAATTAGTAAGACCTAAAATGCAGCACAATAGGTAGAGGTTTAGGCATTGATAGATTTCAGTGTTAAAGCAGATGTTGAATAGACAATTTGTTAATCCACATGTACTTCTGATAGACAGCTTATAGCAAGTCCTGAGTTGTGGTATGTTTGCTTATGAGATATAGATCACATCTCCGATCCATTATGGAGAAGTGTGGCTCAATGATTAGAGCGGCAGACCCTGATGCAGAGGTCTAGCCCGGGACCAGGGTTCAATTCCCCACCTCGGCGGGTCTTGGGCTCAAAATTCCACGGACCTGATAATTCTCGCCTCGGTGCCTATTCCAATCATGGAGTCCCACTCTGCAACTCTGGGCAATAGCTTGCTTAATCTCCACAACGGCCCCCACAACGCTAAAGATGCCTGGCCTCCACCTTGGGGGTGCCCAGGAGTGGACGCCTCACAGGGAAAGCCAGGATGGGTTCCATAGCGGCATTCGTACAAGCGGCTTGAGACCCTTGTGGGTGAGTAGTGCGCTATACAAGTATCAATTTACATTTACATTTACATTATATCCAACACAGTTGAGATTTATTATTTGAAATGGGACGTTCCAAGGTCAATCAGTGAATAAGACAGTAGTGACACAACTTGTTTGTGTCTTTGCCAATACTGACCATGTAAGCAGTACAGAGTCAAATGGTCACCTACCACTTCACATATTTTGATTTGGGTTCATGTCTTTCGCTATTGGGCAAACACACTTTTTTTGTGTGATCCATCATGGCATAATATATTTCAGGTGATGTCACAGGACTATATACAGGACAGTATGGTGACATGTCTTTCAGGAGGGCATTAGATGTGGATTAGTCACTCCTTGGGACTGGAAGGCTCAGTTGTTATTAGTGTTACATGTGACATTGTGCCCAATCACAGTTCAAGCTTGTTTTGAATGACTGGCAAAGTATATAATGGTAGTTGTAGTCATGTCAAAATCCAAATAGCCTACAGTATCTTGCTGGTTAGTGTGACATACCTGTTAACATTGTTCTATTGGTATGGGGCATATCTGTACATTGGGCAGATAACATGTATCAGGGGATACACTTACAGGCATCATGGTTTAGGCGTAGAAATTGTTGCAACATGCCCTATATGCAACACAAAACAGTCACACATTATGATTTACCTCTCTGATACTGATACTTTGCTGATTGTTATTTAGGGGCAAATTTGCTACACACATTTGAGGGAGCTGGTATGTGAACACACTGGGGGGGGGGGGTGAGATTTATTGTGGGTTTGTGATGTTTCACTTACCAGACTCTGCTCTCCCTGTTATTCCTGTTATTGTGTCATGCCTTCAGGGTAGTAACTGTACTGGCCTACTGGGAGGGCCACCACCAGCATTCAGGGCCTCCAGGGGCTGCCTAGAGATCATGTTAAGCACCCTGGTCCTGAGGTCATGCCACTGCTTCCTAATATTCCCCTGTGTTCATGGTATTGGGCCTACTGCATCGACTTTGAAGATGATTCTGACCCACATTTCCCTTTTCCTGCTGAGGGAATTATGTTGGATTAGTGCCTCAAACAAATGTGGCTCTACTCTAAGGATTTCATCCACCATGACAGACAGTTCTTGCTCTTGGTTTTTGATTTGGGGCATTATGAAAGGTTGAAGGGTGTAACACTACAATAAGAAATGAAAAGACATCCAGGAGAAAATAGTGATGGACCAAGGAAAGTTTGTGGTGAATGACAGGTGAGTTAAAAGAAGAAATAATTCTAACCAGGCTTCTCTTCCTCAGTTTTTGCTCTGACCATGCTGTGGAGCTGTGGAGTGGCAAAGGATCACGGTTTGGAATGGGGTGTGTTGTATAGTGTGCTATGCAAGTATGTTCAGTTGGCCTGGATGCACCACTTGACTTGTATTGGGGTTCTTCCAATTCCAAGGTTCTTTTGCTTTCCTGAGAGTGAGCTGCAAATGTTTTCCGCAGTCAGAGAGCCACTGCTAGGGGACCAGCAGCACTGCTGTTTCATTGTAATTAGACGGGTGGAAGAACACCAGCCGGATGGCAAATGTCAAAATATAAAATTAATAAACATTGAAAACATGAATAAAATAAGAAAAATATATGCCCTGCATTTATCACATAAAACAATGTAATTAATAATATTATTGTTTACAGACATACAACTAACTATACTTAAATCACAAGACTGAGATGCTAACACATTCAAACAATGACAAAAAATCTTGCGTTGTTTCTTTAAAGTTTCTTTAATGGTTCAAATGAGCACAGAAATACAGCCTTGATGCCTCTGTAAATACAGCACAACACCCAGCATGTGTTTAACGCTCATTTGTGCTTCTTCAGGACTGTTTTAGAGAGCAAAACTCATATATCAAATGCAACACTCTCTGTGTTTAACACTTTAACATCCACATATCATAACAATTAACACAAAAATTCATACAAAAATTAAAACATGATTTTCATTACATATATACATACGATACTGGTTACATATAACCCAGAAGAGCGATTCTTTATGTACATTCTTTATACAGGGAACCTAAAGATTGTCAGACAAACAAACAGCATTTATATTTTTCCCTTTCCCTAGAACCAGGGACATTTTTTGAGTACAGATCGTGTAACGGGAACCATACAACCCACAGTTGATTAAAAACCACTATGTCCCTTTACTTTGTTGTCTATATTGTTCAACATATTTATTAAACTAATTTTCAAATTCTACGAATTTATTTAAAAGATATTCTACAAGTTTGAAAAATATATCATTACCTATTGAGTCACTCAACTTATTATTTCATCATACAAAATACTAT
Organism: Lissotriton vulgaris; assembly: GCF_964263255.1. Taxonomy (NCBI): domain Eukaryota; kingdom Metazoa; phylum Chordata; class Amphibia; order Caudata; family Salamandridae; genus Lissotriton; species Lissotriton vulgaris. The sequence continues at coordinate 1,691,468,648 of NC_141694.1, forward strand.
TTGTTTTTAACACAGTCTGGAGTAAATTAAAGGATTAATGCCTAGATGCATCAAGGGTTTTTGCATTCGCAAACGGTGCGAATCGCAAAATTCGGCCGTTTGCGAATGCAAATCCCGTTTTTGGGATGCATCAAGCATTTTGGTATTTTCGCAATTTTAGAAATCGCAATTTTGCTGTGATTTCTGAAATTGCGATTGCATTTAAGAAATCGCAATTTTGTGATTTCTTAAATGCAATGCAAGATTACTTTAGAATTGCGAATTCGCAATTTGGAAGGGGTAAATTAGCATGAAGTTGAACTTCATGCTAATTTATAGAACACTTTCAAACATGCACTAGTTGCATATTTGAAAGTTTTAATTTACACACACTCATGTCCTTGAGTCATGTGTGTGTGTAAATTGCACTTACAGTTCAATTTCAGGGGTGCAGGGAGGGGTTCTTTGACCTCCCCCCCCTGCACCCTTGAAATTGCATTCACATTTTGCGAATCGCAATTTGAAATTCGCAAAATGTGAATGCCCTCCCATTGATTCCTATGGGCCTTTTGGCCCATAGGAATCAATGGGAAGGGTTTTCCTTAATTGCGATTCGCAAATTGTGAATCGCAATTAAGGAAAATTACCGAATCGCAAAATAATTTGCGATTTTTTGATGCATAGCATTTTGCGATTTCTTAATTGCGATTCCTTAATTTTCGCAATTAAGAAATTGCAAAATGTTACAATGATGCATCTAGGGGTAAGAGTAGTTTAAGTAAGCTGTTGATCATTCTTCAGATACTATATTAAATTAGGCTTCCTAAAAGTGGCGGATCCCTCCTAACATGTTTTAGGCAAAATATTTATCCAGGCCCACCATTCTCAGTTAACATTTTTTTTTTATTATTATTATAGAGTCTATTCATGAATTTAAGGGAAAATATTCCAAAAAATAATCCACTTATCCTGCACACTTCCAATCACAGTGCACATTCTTCAATATGTTTGATACCTTATTAGCCAATAATATGAAATCTCACCTATGGTGAAGACTTCATTATTCCACATATCTATTGTGGTAGTTGCTCGTCTTGATGAATTTTTATGGTATGTGGTATTACTGTTATCCCCTCGATACTGGTCTGCAAATGAAATGAGAAGTGGTTTATGGTTTTTCTAAGAACCTAATAAGTATTATAAACCAGTTATAGAAACGTATTCAATATACTGTAAGAATCATCTGAGCCTGCTCTATGTATATGGAGAGGAAGGGAAACAACTCTAATTATTCTAGTCTTGTTCCTACTAAACACCGATAGAACTGGTCCTTACCTCTTCCTTGTTTCTGTCTTCTACGTTGGGGTCTGGTACTACCCCCTTTGTACCATCCCCCTCTTTTCTGTCTCGCTCTAGGTCCCGGCCCCCTGTTTGTATTTGTAGTCGACGATACAACTAACTATGTTTTTATTAAATTTCTAATCACCAACTATACTAATAAAATAACACAACTGGGTGTATTATGATATCAGGCGAAATCACTTCTGTCCAACAACGACTCGGTCATGGGACCGACCGACACCCGGTCAGCTGTCCCAACTGCCTCATTAGGATGTGACCAAACACTGTTTGGTTTCATTCCTATATTTCAATAAGGGAGCATGCATTGTGCCTGTTAACCAGCCATAATGCATGCAGCCATAGTGAAATGGGAGGTGCAGTTCATCCCTGCACCCCGTGCCAATGTGCCTGCCACAAGGTGCAGGGATCAACAGGGAGGCACCATTGTGTAAAGTGAACCTTACAACCCACAGCCTGGTGGATGCTGTGCACTAAAGTGGGCCCTCCTGGGGGGCCCAAACACTGCAATGTAAATCATGTAAAAAACATTATTTCACACTAAAGGGGTGACATATACTTTTCCCATTCCAAGTCAACCATACTGGGGGAAGGTGTTGGGCGCTAAAGGGGCAACATTTACTATTCTCACTCGAATCTAAACAAATTTGGGGGTGGTGATGGACACTAAAGAGGTGACATTTACTATTCCGACTCCAACCTAATCCTTTTTTATTTGATATCATTACTATATATCTTAATCAAAATGAAAATGAAAATTTATTTAAAAAATGGATATAACAAAATATATATAAAATTTTAAATAATAAATTTGCATATCTTCAAAATTATTAGCATCAAATTAAATTTTAAATATAAAAACTTGGTTGAAATCTCCCACCCTTATTCCCTAAAAATCCAATATCACGCTACAAAAAATATTAAACAATTTATATTCATTAATACAACTAAGAATACAAATTTCAATAATTTCATAGCTAAAACCAATCTTCGTAAAAGCACAAATTAAAAAATAAACAGACACAATAAAGCACAGTACAATAAATCACAGGCTAATTAATACTCACAAACAATATTACATACAATGATATTTGCATCATTGATATATATGGTTTACAACATTAGTAAACACAAGAATAAAAATGATATTTTTACTATTTATATTCCTGTTGCGAAATTTTTGATGTCCTGATATTCTTGACACTATATATTTGCATCACAATATTATTTTGCCGATATTCTGTTCAACCACCACAGGGGTCATTGCCACATGGTAACAGATTGAGGGTGATCTATTGAGTGTGTAAGCTGGCTCTACTTTAAAATCTTCAGCAACAAAGTGTTTCACTGAGAATTCAAACACCGGAGGAGTGGAGCTGTGAAAAAAAGGCATATTTGCTGTCAATAGGACAGTAGATTGATAGAATAGGTTTTTATTATGTAGTGTGCCCAGGCTTGATTAGAATTGCAAAGCAAACACAAGCTGATGATGGACAGACCGCTGAAACTTTTCAGACACTCACCACCAGTCATAGATCTGGGTTGAATCCATCATCGTTCTTTAGCTCACTCCGCCACCCCAGTTCAGACACAGCTATTTGCAAATCAGTCTTGACCCTGTGCCTCATGGGAACAGCCCAGTCCGAACTGCCAAGTCATGCTTTCCCTGGACCAGAAACAAGCATCCTGGGCCAGTTTCAGGCTCACAGCCCTCATCAGCAAGGCTAGCTTGAATCCAGTGGCAAAGTGAGCAAGGGACTCACGTCTGAGCATACCCTGCCAACTTATGGTGAACAAAGAAAAAAAAAGGAGATGATGGCCAGAGCACTGAAACTTTTCAGACGCACCCCCAGTCACAGATCTGGGTTGAATCCACCATCATTCTTTAGCTCACTTCACCACCCCAGTTCAGACAATAGATATATGCAAATCAGACTTGAAGCTGTGCCTCATGGAACAGTCTATATTTGCCTATTTTCCATGCTTCCCATTCTCCCATATTATCATTCTACTTGTCTCTTACATTTCTATTCCATTTTGTGTTGCCAAGTTGATCCCCACAAGTTTTTCACTGTTCTGCAATACGTCTGAATACAAACTGCAAATCTAAAGTATTGAAACAACTTGCTATTAAGTATATAACACACCAAGAATTCAACATTCAACTTGACTTTTACATTTTAGGAATTCAACCTGTATTTTCTGGGTGTGTTGGGGATCCAGATATATTCTTCCAAATGTAGGTGTAGTCATCTCCTAACCCAACCAGTCACTGAGCTCTCCTTGGGCACTATACTGTGCACGTAATCTTCAGAGATAAGTTCCCATCACATATGTGCTCACCTTATCAAGGGTTCCATTTTTCCTCACCCAAATTTCACAAGTTCATCGTTTATTGTCTCTCCCTTTGCTGGGCCTTTTGTTTTAATGGACTTCTAGGGGAGGGAAAACGAGTGCCTTTTGATTGATGTTATTTAAAGTTGTTTTTTTGTGACGACACTCCCATTAATCATTCAGTGATTGCCTTGTTCTTTATTTGTACAGGACTCTCATTGTGTGAAAAACTCATTCGCACAACCAATAATCAGTCTGTTTGTTTTTAAATCATAAGCTGTGGTACTAATTTTGAAAAATTGCGTGCTACGTTTTGGCTTTACCTTGCTTTCAGATCTCACACTTCTTTTGTTTTCCTCTTGGCTTTTCTGTGGGCTTGACATTACCATTCTGGGAGGCTGGGACTTGATGACCTGGCCATTTAGTCAGAAAACCCCATTGACAGAGGGATCTGTTCTGCTTTCAAATGGTCCGAGAGAGTCAATGCTGATACATCCTGGAAATGGTTCCTTGGTAAATAACATTGTTCATCTTCTGTGCTTCTCTCAAGATCTCTTCCTTGATTTTGCAACAATGTATATGCAATTAAACATCTAAATATATGTTTTTTTTAATTTGGTATGGGTCATAAACCCTTTGATCCCTGTCTAGTTCTATTGTAGAGTTCTCTTGTGTGGGTAAAATGGAACGAAACAGGCCTTGTAGATATTCCTCTATTTCTGACTCCAGCACTGTGTCTGGCATCCCTCTCGCATGTATGTTATTGCTGTGCGATCTGTTTTCTTTAATGTTGCCCTTGAAGAGTTGGTGGCTCCTTTCTAGCTCATCAATCCTTATCTCCAGCTCTTCTCTCTTGTGAGTACCTTATTCTGTACCTTCAAAGTGATCAACTCTATGTTCTACTGTTTGGAAGGAACGGTCCAGGTAAGATATCATTTAGCAAAGCCATGTCACAAAATGCCTATTTATTTTCTGAACTCTACAATAAAGAGGCAGATATTTCCTTTTAGAGCTGGAGCCGCCAAATCCTTTTCTAGGAGTTCACCCTGTTCGTCTCACAAGGTGTCTGTTGGTGCAGCATTGCTAGCATTAGTGGTCATGTGGCTTCAGGTAATTTAACATGCATTTATTGTTGGAGCCTTTTGAGGTTTTTGTCCTTTGTTTTGCCATGCTGGAGTGTCTACAATATGTCCAAAGGGAAGTTGGAACACTTTCAGTACTGTGAACCTGTATGCACTGAATCGCAGCATTTATGAAATAGGTACTTACCCCTGTAAGAGCTGCAAGTAATTTGGGTTAAACAACTGTATTGTCTTGCCTATTCTTCTCATGGCATAAGATCTCAAGCCCCTCCACTTCTCTCCTTCTTGCTTACCGTTGTTAATCTAATAAAATATTTGACACCAAAATGACAAAAATCCCATCAGAAGAACCGGAGATATGAATTTTCAAAGTTTAAGATAAAAAGAGTGCCGAAAAGCTCAATGCACCAACCACGGACAAATATTCCCGTGCAAACATGTCAAAGTCCAAAAATGTGGTGGACCGGATTTGAGAAGGGGTCGGATACAAAGAGTGAAGTGGACCCAGTCAGCCCTTACCTTTTGACTAAGCAGAAATGTCATCAAATATTTTCTCAGAAGGTATAGTACAGTGGGGCAAGATTGTAGGCAGTGTCTGAGGAGGTAGCCTCTTCATTTTGGAGTCACTGGATGAAGTTGCAGTGAAGAATGTAGTCTCTTTTTTGGAAGTTGAAAATCTACAGAGTGATGAGGCTGGAGGCTGCATATGGCAAGTTCCATAAAGCCGGGATAACTGTTTGGTGAAAGACCACTGAAGAGGATTTGCTGCTGTGGAGGAGAACGCAGCCGGAGCTGCTGCGAAGTCAGGCTGTCCAGCGATGCTCCTTGGGCCTTATTAATTTGTTGCTTATTTGCGAAGGCATCTTTATTGTATGTTTCAAAAGCTTGGGTGCCATTGCTGTACGAATTATGTTTCTTTTTTTTTTATAAAACATTTATTGATATCAGAGTTACAACTATACAGGCCTCACAGTGATTTTCATGCACAAATTGAATTTTCTCCACTGAGTTGCATACTTGTTCACCACTTGAGTATAACTTTTAGAGTTCATTAGTTTGTTCTGGAAGTCTCTGTGCAACCGGTGAGGTGGGAGAGGAGGAGGAAGGGAGCAAGGGCGGGGCACAGATGTTTCCTCTACTTACATTCCAGTTACCCCAAATCTGCATCCTTTTTTCGGGCATCCCCTGGCTACATACAAGGTTTTTTCTCTTATCATGCACCAGTCCATGTCCTTTTTCCACGAGCTCACCGTTGGCACTGTTGACGCCCCCCACATTCTAGCAATATTGCTTTTGGCGACCATGAAGCCCAGTGTTAACCAAGTTTTTTTCTTTGCTATTGAAGTCTTTGGGTTCCCAAATATTCAACAAGCATCTTTTTGCTTCAGGCTTTAAATTCGTCCCCATAACTTCCTCCATGCAATGGAGTACCTCCCTCCAGTAACCGCTCATATGGCTGCACTTCCATATTACATGTAGAAACGTGCCCACCTGGCCACACTTATGCCCACACTCTGGATCTTCCCTATAGCCCATCTCGACTAGTGCATGTCAAGTGTAATATATTCTGTGAAGTATTTTTAATTGTACCAACCTACTTATGTTTCTTGTCCTGGTTCTCTGTTAGAGTACTGTGCCACGAGTAGTTGGAATGTTCTAATAACTTAATTGCCCTTCTGGGGAGGGCAGTACCAGGTGCTAACTGCTCTGTCTCTCTGTATAAGCTATAACTCAGAGAGGACATTTCACAACCAGTTCAGTTCTAATGTTATTATATTCAACCATGTTCCTGTTGATCAGTGATATCTGTGCCCCCTTAATTCAAAGGTGTATTCGGAAGTGGTAAAAACTGTAGCACCCCCCTCTTGGTATACACAGCTGCATGCATTTTAGAACCTGACTCTCATCCGGCTCACATTGTGTTTATATTTTTCTGGAAGGAGCATTCATACAATGACACTGCTGAATAATGAAGAACAGCTTGGAGCATCAAGAGAAATTGTCAAGTATTAACAACTGGCTGTGGTGTTAAACTGCAGCCCTTGTGCCAGGAGCAAGACACACGGGATGATAGGCTTAGTCACTGGGTTTCACAGCTGTGTTCCTCACTTGATATGCAATCTAGTTAATCCGCATTTGTGTGTGTTTTTTTACAGTTTTATATAGCATTGACTCGACCGAAGGCTTTGCAGTCACTTTATACGAGCACCAGCTACATTAAACCACAATGGACTCAGCTGCTGCAAGAGATGAATTGCAGTTTACTACGGAAGGCTCTAAAACATCGTAAACCCCTCCTCGTGAAACAATGAAATCCAGTACACATTTTAGCACTAAGGATGATTAGCACAAAAGACATTCCCACCAAGCCCACTTAAGCCAACCCCCCCCCCCCACATTCTTTCCCTGGGGAATTTCAACAAGTAAAACCTGCTGAAACTGATTGGGTAAAAACACGCAATAAATATTGTTACATGTTGAACCTGAAACATAATTCTTCATTTTCATGAAACATTATTAGAATTAAAGGTATCTACCGTACCCCGTTTTTAGTACACCCCCCATAGTATTTACCAGTATTTAATCTTATCTGACCCACTTGTCCTACAGGGCAAATAATGATGCGGCTGCCACCGTGGCTGTAGCATTGCCCATCTTTACATTGTGGCAGGTGCTGCAATGTAAAAAAGGGATGTTTTACACATCCTTGTACTACATGACAGGCACCATGAGGTGCCTGTTACATGGTATAGGGTATGTAGGGGTGCACCATAGATGCCCCCTAACACCCAAACAAAAGGGCCAAGGGGAAGATGAGCCCGCTACAGGCCCCCAATGCCCTTACCCGCCAGCCTTTCCATGAAAAGGCTTGCGGGGAGGGACCATCCTAATCCCTACGGTGGTGCCTCGCAGGCACTGCCACCATTGTAGGGATTCAGAGGCCCTCCGCCACACCAACGGACTCAAGGAGCTCGTCGGATTAGTGGCAGCCGGGCTTTCCGCCCTCCAGCACACCGCCCACCATCAAAATCTGGCGGGCAGGAAAGCTGCTTAGAATTGTGGGGAGACAGTCACCGACAGCCTGTCGGTGGCAGTCTTCCTACCATCCTAATCAGCCTCTCAGTCCACATACTTAAAAGAAGGAAGAGAAAATCAAGACTAACTGAATTTGCAACATGCATCGAAATGAGTGATAGCTGTAATTCATGTTTTTCAATCTGTTGTTAGCCAAGACCTTTTCATTTGGTAATAATATTTTTATTGAATACTCATTTATAGGGCTTCACAGCCAGCCCTCTCTGTTGATTGAGTTATAGTTGTGTCATTCACATCATTTTCTCTGCGCACTATAACATGTAGCATGAGCCACTTGGTCAGCCCACTACAGCCATTAGCTAACTTTACTGTGAGTGACAACATTTTGCTCTTTCACAAGGAACACACCCACGCACAAAGTAGTATTCTTAGGTGTCAGGTTTAAATATTGGTGAGGGCCAGCCAGCTCCCATAGCAATGTTTTAAACACGCATTGACAAAGTGAAAAATCTGACAGCCAACACCAGACTGATTGACTTTGCCAATGCTTGTTCTTTTCTTTGTTTCAGAACTAGGAAAAAGAAGAAGAAATAATCCTTAGCATTCAGCTGTGTCTACCCTCCTTTTCAGTCAATACATTCTACCTCTGACATGGGCTTCCGGGATGTCAAAGACGGCACAAAGCTGAAGAGGCAGCAGAATAGATCCTTTATCTGCTTGTGAGTCATATCGAGGTTAATGTGGGGAGGGGCTTACTTGGCCCTCAAATGCATCAAAATCAGCAAAGGTACTGATTACCATTTCTATTTGGTGTGCCCCACACCTTGTAACAGCACAATTTGATGCATAGGACATGGCCAACAAATACACATAGCATAACCTAATGGTTCAATTATACTGTTGTATTAGTGATGGAAAAAACTTCAGGCTAGATGTATCAAAAAACTAGCCACTAAAAGTAGTCTCAAACTGGAAACTGACTTTTTGCAGCCTGTTTTAATTTTGCAGTGCTACCTATATGTGACATCGCACAATGTCCAGTCAGGTGGGAGGGGGGTGGGGGTGACACTGAACAATCTGCCTAATGATTGATAATTAGGCAAGTTGCTTAACATTAGCCCCTGTGATGTCTAAAACCACTTGGATCGTGGCCTGCAAGGAACAGCAGAACACCATCCCTGTGATTGAATTCCCAAGTAGTCCAAATGGTCCTACTATCTTAAAAACGCTCTCATTTAGGAAAGCACTGGATGCTGAGCAGACAGCTGTCCCTGAACCATGCACATCCTTCCCAAAACAGCTGACACAATTGACAGAGGGGAAGGTGTCCCAGAATGACACCTTCAAGTGGTTAGTAAGTAATCAATTGTTTGCCACTGAAATTACGATTGCAAACCATTAAGAGGTACTATTGTGACTAGCATTTACAAAGAGAGACCCCTATCACATCATAATTGCAGCTTCTAATGGATGGCAAAACCCGTTTTGCGATTCAGAAAGTCTTTTCTGACTTACAGTAGGGATTGAGATAATAGATAAAAGCCTTTTTGCAGTTTCAAACTCTGAGATTTTGCAAATCGCTGCGTTTGCTACTGCAAAAAAGCTTTATACATCTGGCCATTCAAGTGGGATATGCTTGCATAAAGAGCTTGATATAAGCTGCTGGAAAGAACTGGGTAAAGGTGTGTGGCATATTATGAATTGTTTTCTCAGGCATATAATCTAGGGGAGAGTGTTTGAAATGTTTCAGCACTCCGTCCATCATCTTGTTGTGTATGTTATGTTTGCCCTAAGAGGCCAAGGGTATGCCCAGATGTGGGTCCCTTGCTCCCTGCGCCACTGAATTCAAGCTAACCTGGCTGATGAGGGGTGATACCCCAAAACCAGACCTAGGATGCTTGTTTTCGGTCCAGGGAGGACCTGGCCTGGCAGTTCGGGCTTGACTGTTTCGATGTGGAGCAGGGTCAGAACTGATTTACATATGATGGGTCCAAACAGGGGTGGCGTAGTGAGCAAAAGAATGATGGATTCAACCCAGGGGCAGTACTTTTTCAGTTTTCCCAGCTCTACTCCTTGGCAGATGTTTCTCTTGAGTCCAGAAGTATTCTAAAGTCCTGGGGTCTGAGACCCAATATTTTTACTGAATTTTTCTTTGTTCTCTTGTGGCAGAGAGGATTTTTGCTAAGTCAAAACTAGTTCTGTCCTCTCCGGCCCAGCTTCCTGGCAGAAGGCCAAGACAGCATTGTCCATGGCGGATTAGGCCTATTCAGGTACAGGGAAATCTCCTCCCACTACTCTAAATGCAGCCCAGGTCTATTCAGTCCAGCCCTGACTTATTCAGGAAACCAGGACCTACATGTGGTATTTTCAAACACAGAATATAAAATTCATCTTTACTAAAAGATGCATTTTTATATTCTGAGTTCAGGCATACTAAACTCCATCTTTCTATCTTGTCCCAATGGGAAGTTATACTTTTAAAATCTATACTACTATTATAAAGAGAGAACACAATCCTTTGAGCCAGGTAAACTCGGGAACCACAGCGCCAATCAAAACACCCAATACATCATAGGAAACCTCAGGGTAAGCAGATTGACATAGGCTATATACCATAAAAAAATATACCTTAGAAGGGCAAGGTACGTTCTTTCAGAAAGTAGTCACTTGGAAGTAGCGCCATGTCTGAGGTGGGCGTGTGCGTTTTATGCGTGCTGACATCACAATCACGGGTCCGCCATTTTAGTAAAGTAGTAAAGTGCTCGGAGAGCGGACAGGAGCGTGGCCAGAAGCGGGCAGGACAGGAGCGCCGAACCGACAGACTCCGGAGTCCGACATGCAAAGAGCGGACAGGAGAGTGGGCAGAAGCGGGCAGGAGCGTCAAACCGACAGCCTCCGGAGTCCGACATGCCAAGAGCGGACAGGAGCGTGGGCAGAAGCGGGCAGGAGCGCCAAACCGACAGCCTCCGGAGTCCGGACAGGAGCGTGGGCAGAAGCGGCCAGGAGCAAGGAAACAGGGGCAAGGAAACAATACCCTGCGCACGTGATGCTGGTAAGTACGCTCTGCTGCGCGTCTCCTGCAGCGGTGCTGCCCCCAGCCCCCTTCTGCCCCGGACAACGTCGGGGCGGGCTGCTAGTGTTATAAATAAACTCACATTCTATCCAATGGGACAGATAGACTTTCCAAAGTAAAAAACAAAATGCATTGTATTTCACTGTCAGGAAATGCCACATACACCAGTACATGTCCTACCTTTCAGATACACTGCACCCTGCCCAAATGGGTTCCTTGGGCCTATCTTGAGGGTGACTCACATGTAATAAAAGGGACGGTTAGTCTCTGGCAAGTGGGTGCACTTGCCAGGTCAACAGGGCAGTAGAGACTGCACGCAGATACTGCAGTGACAGGTTTGAGACCCCTTTGAAAGGCTTCTTGTGTGTTTGGCACAATCAGTGCGGCATGGCCCACTAGCAGCATTCGACTTACAGACCCTGGGCACCACAGTGCACTCTACTATGGACTTAGTAGTAAGTCAAACAAGCTAATCATGAAAACACCAATCGATATGAACAAATTACATGGAGAGCATATGCACTTTAGCAGTAATCGGCAATGAATGAATGAATGAATTAAATGTATTTTATAATGCGCGAACTTAGCCCAAAGGGCATCAAGGCGCAAACTACAACATAAAAGTATATAAAAATACAAACAGAAAGTAGTTTAGTAGGCCTGAGAGAAGAGCCAGGTCTTCAGGAACTTCCGGAAAGTCATCAAAGAGGGTTGATTGGAAAGTTTGGGGGGAGGTTATTCCACAGTTTAGGGGCCAGAGTAGAAAAGGCTCTTCCTCCCCATTTCGCCTTTTTGAATCTGGGGATCACAAGTAGATTTCTTGAGGAAGAGCGAAGGGTTCTCTTGGGAGAGTAGGGACTAACCAGAGTCCTTATACCTTCGGGACCAGAACCAAACACAGCCCTGTGGGCCAGACAGATGAGCTTGAAGGAAATCCTGGCATGTATGGGTAGCCAATGGAGATCCTTCCTGGCCTGAGTTGCAGATGATAGCCTGTGTAGGTTTAGGACCATCCTAGCAGCAGAATTTTGAACCATCTGAAGACGATGGAGGAATTTCTTATTTATGCCCCCATACAGCGCATTGCAATAGACAAGCCTGGAAGATACCAGGGCAACTGTTGACTGCTTGCGGGCGTCAGGTGACAAGTAGGGGGCAATCTTTTTCAGCATGCGGATGGTATTGCAGCAGGTGGATACTGATCTATTACTTTTGTGAAAGCTAACTTATACACCGGGTTATGTGTATATTTCCTGGACTCTATCACACATTGTTATAATATAGATTGAAATACCATGAATTATGAATTTATAAAACTTCTTTTTAATTATTTTTTTCTCACAGTTATTAAGTGGCTTTTTATCACTTTTTTTAAAAATCACAATTTGTACAACTTTTTACAATAATTCATCCAGAACATAAATATATTTCTAATCATTGATATTTATAATCCATGCACTAATGTATAAGTCAACAATTGATTGTCAATGCCAAATACAAAACTGAATCCAATCCAACGCGTTTCGGCGAGTTGCCTTCATCAGGAGTTCTGTATTTTCAATTGCTGGTATGATACTTAGGTTTCTGTAGAGTATATGCGCACAGTATATATATATGCAGTTTATGGGTATGCGACGGAAGGGTCTTGAACAAGATTGCAATCTGTTAAGTAGTCTTAACTGACAAAAGATGGGTGGCTCAATGGCACGTCACGTTCTATCAATTGATGTGGGATACTGATCTATTAACCTGAAGGTCAAAGGAGAGGGCCGAATCAATGAGAACGCCAAGGTTCCTGGCCGAGTTGGTGGGTTGGGGGCAGTCTCCCAGAGATGGGGGCCACCAGTCTTTGGACCAGATGTCATGGTTTCCTCCAAAGACTAGGACCTCTGTCTTCTCCCCATTGAGCTTAAGGTAGTTGCGCACCATCCATTGCGAGACTGCTTCCATGCAAGTTCGAAATTTGGAAGCAGCCTCTTTGGTCGGTGAAGTGGTAGAGATGATAATTTGGGTATCGTCTGCATAGGACAATATTTGATACCCAAAAGATCTTATCACCTCGCCGACCAAAGAGGCTGCTTCCGAATTTCGAACTTGAATGGAAGCAGTCTCGCAATGGATGGTGCGTAACTACCTTAGGCTCAATGGGGAGAAGACAGAGGTCAATGGCTCAATGGTAAAGTGCCCGGAGTCATAAAGCGAACAAAAACAGGTCAGAAACAGGAGGCTAAAAACCAAAACGTCTGAGGATAAGCACTCTTAAAAAGGCCAGGTCTAACTTAAGAAGACATTGATTTTTCATGAATGTTGGAGCCTTGACAAGGGAATTTTTGAAAGTGGTCAAGATTATTTTTAAACGCATTCACTCTATATTTTTTGCATCCAGGGACATTTCAGTGTGATGTATTTTGCATATTACACATTCTGTTGTGGGTTGCTGAGATTTGTATGGAACCGGACATCTGTTGCAGGCAAACAGTGTATTTGTATCATGTATATTCAAATAGATATGTATGTCTTTGTCCATAGTGTGTGCATTGTTTCAGAAGTTGCCATGAAAAGGAAGCATGAATAAGTGAATTTAAAAAGTGAAATAAATAACCACATTATATTGAGGTTATGCAGTATATCCACATGAGCATTGTTAAGTTGAACAGGAGATCCGTGTGGCCACACCTCTCAGATTTGGGTAATTTCTCAGGAACTGGTGTGTTTATATGACCGCTGTCATTTCTCAGACTACTAAAATTCTGTATGTTCGTATTTCATCCTGGTGAACTTGATTATGTAGATGTAGCTATATGTTCTACTTAGTTTGCGGATTTGTTGTGAGTGAGCTTTAGACACTTTTGTAGAGACATTTTAATCAGCACCCCTAGCCAAAGTTGATTCTCTGCAAGAAAAGGAAGTGTAATGTCGGTGTGGGAAGAACAACAGCAAGGTTATAACTCTGATCTCCATCCAGAATTAACTCTCATATTATTGAACATCGCAAGGTTAAACAAAAAAGTAGGGAACAAGGAAGTACAGGACTACCATGCTGCCAAGAAACCTGGTCAATGACATCAACTCCCATAGTAGGCTTCCATGAACATCGGATAAGTGCAACAAAAAAAACAATCTTTGGACGCCCCTCCGGAGGCCTTTCAATTTTCATAAGCCATGAGCGTAAACTTAAATCAACAGAAATAAGAGTAAACTTTCCAGATCTGCAAGTAATGACAATTGCTGGGTTAAGGGAGGGCCGTCAGTCGTTTAATTTGCTGCTCATAAATTGTTATATCAATCTGGCACTGACCGCAGCCAGTATGGAATCATTCACCATTCATTATTCATCATTAATATTAATGAAATACGAGCATTATAACGTAATCATGGCAGGTGATTTTCATTTGAGAGATTTGGAAAAGGGCTCCTGACAAGCAAAATAAAGGGCACAATGTGGGCGCATTGCTATGTCTGTTTAAAAATGTGAACTTAGTTCAATTCACTTCATTAAGAAGCTACGATCACCCTTGTGGTTGTTTACCTCCACATAGGCCCCCGGTCAATACAGGGCGAAGATCCATGTCCACATACTCTAGTGCCAAGACGTCAGGGCAATCGAGCTCTCTATAAAGATATAAACATAAACATATATAAACATAAGCATTGTGGTGCCCCAAACCATCATTTAGGAATATATCCACTATTGACTATATTTTAATCAACAAGAAATCGGCAGATGAGCTGAAAGACATCATGGTTGACGAAAGATGAGAAAGCGATCACAGACCTCTATGTGCAACATTCAACCTAGGAATGGAATCAGCAGACCTTCAGAAAGTGATGGGAGAATCCACAGGGGATGAACGTTTTAGAGTCCTTAAAAGCATAAAATGGATAACCAAATTCGAAGAAAATATCCAGGAGTGGGCAAAAATGTGGCAAGCTTGTGGTCCCCTGGAGATCTATTTAGAAGATATAGGTCTCTGGGAGAGGACCTATGGCGAAGCTGGGCAAAAATCATTGTAAAAAAATACTTTCCCACAAGGACCCCTTGCCAAATAAGCTAAAGAAACCAAAGAGACTGAGTCAATGCAAAAGTGCTCTCATGAAGACTCTCAGAGGAAGGAAGGAAAGAGGAACATCTGCAGAGGGGGCCTCGAAAGCGGAGTTGAGATCCACCTACAGGAGGAAAGTAGGTGAGTACAAGAGGAAAGAAATGGAACAAAAATGGTTCACAGTATTCGCCCTGTTAATGGAAAATGCCAAATTATGGAGGTATATCAACCACCTGAGCTCACAGTCAAGGAGCAAGGATAATAACATTGCAAGTAAAGAGTGGGCAGTGTATGTAAGGGGCTTATACAACAGAGGAATACCAGTTGCTGATTACGCCCTTCCTAACACACCCTGGAAATAGGCATTCATACAGACACTCTCCCCGAGCATATACAATCGAGGGCAATGGCTTCACAGAAGCAGCAATAATTAGCGAGATCAGGAAAATGAGGAATAATGGGGCGCCAAGCCCTAATGGCATTCCAGCCCTGGCATTTAAATCAGTCCAACCCTTCTTTGTCCCAATCCTCACCCCTTAATTTAATTTTGCTTATTCGATGGCAATAATACCCCAGTCTTGGAAAGGATCGGTCCTCTTTCCCATTCATAAGAAAGGCGATCACTCCAACCCCGCAAACTATAGGCTTGTGACCCTGCTCGATGTAGAAGCCAAAGCATACGCTAAACTACTATTGAGCAAACTAGAGGTTTGGGCCAACAACAATGAGATACTCCCATTCTACCAGATTGGCTTCAGGGCAAACAGCTCAACAACGTATAACATCATGGCCCTGACCTACCTCACAAAACGAGCTGTGAAAGACAGGCACCTGCGCGCTGTTTTGCTGTTTTATAGACTACAGCACAGCTTTTGATAGAGTCGACACGGTTAGACTCTGGGGAAAACTGTCAGCATGGGGGATTCCATCAAAGCTCCTGAAAGCCATCATATCCCTTCATGAGGGGACCTGGGTACAAGCCTAGATAAGCCCTACAGCGTTATAAGAAAGAGTTGAAACCAACAACGGCCTGAAGCAAGGCTGTGTTTTGGCCTCCCTTTTATTCAACCTTTATACAGCAGACATGGGGGAGCTCTGAAAGTGACAAGTCTAGTTCCACCGAGACTGGGCATGGTAAGATTGGCAATTCTTCAGTACGCAGATGTTACCGTAGTGATGGATCACACAAGGGTGGGCCTCCAAAGAGCATTAAAAGATTTGGGGAAGTAAAATAAGGAAAATTGCTTGACAGTCAACCAGAGTAAAACAAAGCTAATGATATTTGGCAGATATGCCCACAAAAAACAAGCAGTCTGGAACTTGGGAGATCACCTGATAGGGACCACTACAGCCTATTATTCTCTTGGTGTTTGGCTACACGAATGGCAACACTGGCAACTCATAAGAAACACCTAAATGCCAAAACTAATAGTGGAATTTTAATAATGAGACGCTTAAGCCAACGCTTGTCTAGCCCAAAAGCGGAACCCATGTTGAGGGTCCTTAAGGCAAAAGGAATCCCAGCCATTACCTGCGGCCATATGGGAGTTCTGGGAGCCTTAGACAAACTTATAGCAGCAGCGCAGGTCAAAGCCCATAAGGCTGTGTTACAAGTACCCAGGCATGCAAGGAACATCAGGCTACTCTTGGAATATGGGCTATGTAGACCCGAACTGGCCCGCCAGGGGGACCTAATTAAGTATTATATCAGAGTCCTCAAAACCCCTCTCAAACACCAATTGGTAACGATATTCAGAGAAGAGGACTCCCCCTGGCATATCAAGTTAAGACAAAGCAATAGGGACCTTAAACATTGAATCCAACAGTCTGTCTCTACCAGACACCCTGCATAAGGACTGGTCAAACATCAACTAATGGCAAGCCTGTTCTATTTCCCATGAAAAGGATCTAACCTCACTTCGTCAAAACACCCTCACGATGGCATTGGACGAATCTTATATCATGGGGTAAGCCCAACAATACTTATGGGAAGCACTAGGGGCCCAGGCTCGCAGGAAAATCCTCTTTATGAGGCTAACAATACTTAGAACTGCGGACTTTAATCTAGCATGGGCACGGGCAGACGGAGCCGTTTCTTGTTGTTTATGCAACTATCAAAGGGAATCCTGGCTCCTCTGCCCCATTTTAAGAGACCTTGGCATCAGAAGTGCAAAGAGGCATCAGACTGGTGCCTCTCAGAAACAAAAACCCACTATCTCACAAGAGCGGCAACATTTATTCATCAGATCAGTCAGGCGTTAGATGCAAGTGTATAACTGTCTTTACACAAGCTCCTGATTTTCAGAGACTAATTAATGGGCCAATAAGGTGACGACACAACATCCATGGGCAAAGAAGAGTTAGCCCGCCACTCCATGAGAATGAAATTCCCGGATGAAAGGCAATATGGACTTTGCATCACACGTTTGACTATTAGAAACAGGATTTTAAAGCTGAAGGTACGGTTGGGGAGGGGAGCGGTATGGGTGGGAGGGCATGGGTGGGTGGGTATCAATTTTAGTTTTTGTACTGTAATGATTTTAAATAGTCGAACAGTTAACAATAAATCAATCAATCAATCAATCTTCATTTCCTTATTGTCTTTCATTTTCAATTTTTGTAAAGAAACGTTGATTTCCATGTTAGTCCAATCTGAATGTCCAAGCACTCCAGGTTTTGAAGCCCCTCATTAGAAGAGCTGAAAACAAAATCAGCAATGTCATCTTATTTCAGTATCATGCAATAAAGAACAGAACATTTCTGGTTCTAAGGTGGGCAATTAATTCAAGCATTGAATAAAATATATAATATATTTGACAATTAGCCTGAGTCACACAAACACCCACGAAAGCAGACTTACAAGCAGGAGGATTAATGGAACAAACCAATATTCTTGTATCAACAGGTTTTGATGTGTGTCGGAGGAACACACAAGGTTGATGACCAGGAGGGACGGGGTGATGTGCATCTGGTGAGCAGCATAATGTGTTGCAAAGCGGATCAGCACTTGATGGTTTGTACCACAACAGCAAAGACTATTGTGCACAATCTGAACAGGAATGATGCACCTTAGGGGGCACTGGATGATGTAGAGTTCAGTGGCATAGTCTGTGTGAGGTGCTGACAGCTCCAGGATGGCTTGCTCATTAATATTTGGTACCTCGCAAGGTGCTTCTCCAACTTTCTTACCTATTTGACTGAAGCCCTCATTTAGGGGCCGAGGAGTTTGCCCGCCCGCCATTCCTGTGGACAACGGGACCGTCCGCGACATGAGCGGCGGTCCTGCCATGCCAATTATGATGCGCCCACCACAATGGCGGGCGCATCATGCATTTTTAACATTGCGGCGGGTGGTGCTGAAAGCACCGCTCGCTGCAATGTTAAAAATGCAGGCATGCATTTGCATACACAAAGCGGCAGGCACTGTGCGGTGCCTGCTGCTTTGTGTATGCAAATGCAGGGGGGTACCACAGGTACCCCCCATCTCGCCTTCACCATGGGGGCCTGCAGGGAGCCCCCACAGTGAAGACCGAATGCTTTTCAGTTGCGGCATTGCCCCCACGGAAAGGCATCTGCATTAGGCCATCCTAATATGACTGGCGGTGTCTGGAAGACACCGCCAGCCATATGAACCCTTTTCCGCCCCGGCCGCAAGGCGACCGTGGCGGAAAAACGGCGGACGGTGTTTCCCTCCGCCGCGGTCCCCCCATCATTGTAATATGGCGGGGGGAAATAGGTGGCGGCCGGGGTCGGATATCAGGCGGATCGCCACCGCCTGCATGGCGGTGGTGATCCACCCGACATTCTAATGGGCCCCTAAGTGTGTATCATGTAACTGGCAAATGCACGATTTCCGTAAAAATGTTGCTTCTAAGTAATACACATAAAACATGTTTCCACACATTTTTAAACAGGTTTGAAGGGTAACAGCACTAGATAGGCCATCCTGATGCAGACCTGTGAAATGTGTCCTCCAAGATCTAAACGAAATGTGTCGACTTCTATACCCAGGAGGATGTACATCGTCATGCATAAGGAAACGGTGGAACCAAACTGAATACATTGAACAAGTAACTAGGCTCACACAATCCTTTGTCTTCTCCCTAGGGATCCTCTGACTCGAATACTCTACATCCCTCACTCTTTATCCCCAAAAGACCCCATATGCCCCCACCATATGCTTAAAGTGATTTCTGCTTCCCCAGTTGGTCCACATGGCCTTTGTGTCTTCTCTTTGAATAAGTGTAACATACTGACACTATGCATTTTCCCTCACTTGGGTGTTCACGCGTTCTGGTTTCTTATCAAGGTGAAGGAGTAAGCACAACATTTCTCGAATTCAACGATACTGGATATGGTATTTATACTTTTTGATTATAAATAATTTCTATTTTAACTTTCATGCGATAAAATACATTATGACCTATATATTTTCATAATACATTTTAAAAATGAACGAATCATTCACCCACGGCCATAACTAGCCCATGTTTCCTGGCTCCAGAATAGACTCTACAGCAGAAGGGCTCTTACTTTGGTGATGCTGCTGGACACAGCAGCGATATCTAGTGCAAAGAAGTGGTATTACTGGCAACACCATTAATGCAAAAAATAATGCCGAAACTAATCTCTGCACATTTAGCATGAACTTATATCAATATCAATATTTGGGCTCTGAAGAAACGCCTGAATGTGTTATTTCTATTTTCAGTATTTGAAAAGTGAGCTGGAAGTCTCCATCCTTTTGTTTTGAAAATCATACTCATGGGGTTTTCTACTATAAACATCTGGATCTCCTTTTGCTTGGAACGCACTTTTGAAGGAATTCATCTTAGGGCTCCCTTTCTGTAGCTTACTCCTTGGTCTTGTGTGGTTCCCGAGGCGGATATTTATTCCCAACACCTCCATAGATTGCTTTGTTGTGTTGTCTTTAGTTCTTAAAATCAATAGCACTGTACCAGAGGTGTCGTTGTAGGCACGGTTGCGCTGCACCAGTTTACAAAGTCAGTCATTGTTCAGTATTAAAAAGCTTTCTTTCTTTCGTTGTTATAAATGCTGTTTAATGTGATGTTGGCACGATGATTTAGGCCATATATCATAGAAATGAAAAGTGTGTAATGGCAAAGCTATTCCATGCAGAAATCAACAGTTGAACAAACTCATAAACCTAAAGTCTAAAGCTCGACAAAATATTATGTACAAAAATAAATAATTAAGGCAGGAGGATAGGAATGAGGGCAGGGTAAATATATTATAGCTTTACACTTCCAGAATTAACTTGTGCTGAAACATGGGGGGGCTTATGCACAACTGTATTTTGTAGTGTTTGAAGTTGTCCTACAGCAGTACTATTCCTGTACTTCAAAATGCTATACACTAACACACAGGCTGTGACCTCTGCCACAGTGGAGAAGATTTCTGCACTCCTATGCTTATGTTATGGTAGTAAGTGTGATTTGGAAAGAACAACATAGGTTGGATGGAAAATGCTAATACGCACTACAATAGCAGAGGGGTTTGAAAAATAGCAATGAGGGGTAACATCCACCCACACAAC